>NC_052146.1:184899664-187405782 GCF_902713615.1 Scyliorhinus canicula | reverse complement strand
AGGAACAGACCCAGAGACAGACCCAGAGACAGACCCAGAGACAGACCCAGAGACAGACCCAGAGACAGACCCAGAGACAGACCCAGAGACAGACCCAGAGACAGACCCAGAGACAGACCCAGAGACAGACCCAGAGACAGACCCAGAGACAGACCCAGAGACAGACCCAGAGACAGACCCAGAGACAGACCCAGAGACAGACCCAGAGACAGACCCAGAGACAGACCCAGAGACAGACCCAGAGACAGACCCAGAGACAGACCCAGAGACAGACCCAGAGACAGACCCAGAGACAGACCAGAGACAGACCCAGAGACAGACCCAGAGACAGACCCAGAGACAGACCCAGAGACAGACCCAGAGACAGACCCAGAGACAGACCCAGAGACAGACCCAGAGACAGACCCAGAGACAGACCCAGAGACAGACCCAGAGACAGACCCAGAGACAGACCCAGAGACAGACCCAGAGACAGACCCAGAGACAGACCCAGAGACAGACCCAGAGACAGACCCAGAGACAGACCCAGAGACAGACCCAGAGACAGACCCAGAGACAGACCCAGAGACAGACCCAGAGACAGACCCAGAGACAGACCCAGAGACAGACCCAGAGACAGACCCAGAGACAGACCCAGAGACAGACCCAGAGACAGACCCAGAGACAGACCCAGAGACAGACCCAGAGACAGACCCAGAGACAGACCCAGAGACAGACCCAGAGACAGACCCAGAGACAGACCCAGAGACAGACCCGAGACAGACCCAGAGACAGACCCAGAGACAGACCCAGAGACAGACCCAGAGACAGACCCAGAGACAGACCCAGAGACAGACCCAGAGACAGACCCAGAGACAGACCCAGAGACAGACCCAGAGAGAGACCCAGAGAGAGAGAGAGAACAAATGCAAGTATCCCAAAGATAGTACAACAGAGAACGAAATCCATGGGGGGTCTAGCCCTCCCAAACACGAGGCAGTAGAGGAGGCAGGCCTGAATCCACGACCCCGCATCTAGACAAGAAGATGCACATTGGGTGACTCCCGATTAAAATGTTTATTTAAGAAGTTTGAAGTCCAGTCCCGGGGGAAATTTTGTTTAAAAAAAGATTGAAGAAAGAAATAATAATAATAAGTCGTTAAAGGATGCGATAAGCAGCTGTGAAGGTGGTAGGAAACGCAGGTTCTCCGTCGAGTGAGAAGGCCAGCAAAAGCACTGACACGATGGCGGAGGGGGGACCGGATGGTGGGGCCGTACTACTTACAGTGGAAAAGATGTCCGAGGTGATGGCTGTGGAGCTGGAGAAGCAGTTTGCAAGGCACATGGAGGCATTGAGGAAGGAGATGGCGGTCGAACTGAGATCATCGGTCGAGGAGGCAGTCACCCGGTGAGGGTAGCAATGGCAACGGCATCGGCCGAAGTGAGAGAACAAGGTGAAAAGATGAAGGAAGCGGAGAAGGCCGTGTCGCAGCACAACAATCAGCTCACCTCGATTTGGAATGTGCTGTGAAGGGTAGTGGAGGTCAACAGAGGGCTCCGAGCAAAGCTTGAAGATTTGGAGAACTGTTCGAGGCGGCACAATCTGAGAATTATGGGCTTGCCCGAAGGAGCAGAGGGATCGCTGCCAACAGAATACTTCACTAAGATGCTGGCGGAGTTGATGGGGGAAGGCGAGGACCCCTCCCGGTATGAACTGGACCGAGCTCATTGGTCGTTAAGGCTGAAACCCAAAGTAAATAAGCCACCAAGAGCAGTAATTATCTGCTTCCATAAATACCACGTGAAGGAGTGTGTTGAGCTGGGCGAAGCAGAAGCAGGAGGTGCAGTGGGCTGGTGCTAGAGTTCGGATTTACCAGGACTTGACAGTGGAATTGGCGAAGAGACGAGAGGCGTTCGGCCGAGTAAAGGCGACACTGTACAAGGGGGTATGATTTGGTATGGTGTAGCCGGCAAAGCCGAGGGTGACGTACAACACCAAAGATTTTTATTACAAAACGGTGGAGACGGCTGAGGCGTTCGTGAGGCAGAAGGCTTGGGACAGACGCGAGGAGTGAAGCTGGAAGAGAGATCGTGGACTGTGATTGGGGAATTGGAAAATGTATAAATGTTATAACTTTCTTTTCATTGACCTGTATTGTATTGTACTGTACTGTAACTGGGGCTGGTTTAGCACAGTGGGATAAATAGCTGGCTTGTAATGCGGAACAACGCCAGCAGCGTGGGTTCTATTCCCGTACCAGCCTCCCTGAACAGGCACCGGAATGTGGCGACTAGGGGCTTTTCACAGTAACTTCATTGAAGCCTACTTGTGACAATAAGCGATTATTATTATTAACGTATTTGACTTCACATTGTTATAGAGTTTAAGTTTCTGTTTGGTTTGACTGGCATTCTTTGTTGCGACGGTTATATGTTATTTTATTGAATTGTACGGGTTGGATTGTTCCTTTTCTTTTTCTTCTGAGACTGGGTGGGAGGGGACGGTATGCCGGGGGGGGTGAATGGAGGCGAGGTGAGAGGAGGGCTGCGGACACTGGAGCCTGGTTAGCAGATTTTGACGGGCCTACGGGGCGAGCAAGGGGGAGGGGGGATGATCGATACTGGGTGAGGTTTTTTCAAAAGGACGTGCAGGGGGTGATTCTGGGGGGAGGAGGAGGGGGTTCGATGTTAATAATGGATATGGGCGGGTCAGGCTCATGGGGCAGGGCCCAGTGGTATGTGATGATGGTGGATAGGAAGGGGGGGGGGGTGTGAGAGACCCCCAGTTAGGATAATCATGTGGAATGTGAGGGGGTTGGGAGGTCCAGTCAAGAGGTCATGGGTGCTTGCGCATCTTAAAAGTTCGAAGGCCGATGTAGCAATGCTGCAGGAGACTCACTTGAGTGTGAAGGACCAGGCTGGAGGAGTGCCTCCCAAAGGTGTTAGGTGAAGATCAGACGGGGTTTGAGAGAGGGAGGCAGCTCTTTTCGAACTTTAGGAGGTATTGAATGTGGTTATGGCACTGGCGGAGGGGAAGGAAAGTGAGGTGGTTGTGGCATTGGACGTCGAGAAAGCATTTGACCGGGTAGAGTGGGTACTCGATGGTAGTTCTGGAGCGATTTGGGATTGGCTCACAATTTGTGGACTTGGTAAAGCTACTGTATAAGGAGCCACGGGCGAGTGTCCGCTCAAATAGCATCAGCTCGGAATACTTTTCTCTCCACCGTGGGACAAGGCAGGGATGTCCTATGTCCCTCCTGCTGTTTTCACTCGCGATTGAGCCGTTGCCGTTTGGGTGTATGGAAAGGGATAGTGCGGGGGGTGGGATAGAGCATAGGGTGTCCATATATGCCGATGACTTGTTATACGTGTCAGAACCAGTGTGCCAATAGGGGGAATATTAGAGTTACTTTGGGTGTTTGGGTCTTTCTTGGGGTACAAATTAAATCTGGACAAGAGTGAGTATTTTGTGCTGTCCCGGCCGGGGGTAGGGGGGACTGTATTTCCGTAAGGCAGGGACTCACTTTAGATACCTGGGGGTGCAGGTTGTTTGGGATTGGGGGGGTTCTGTAGGTACAACATTTCTAGTTTGGTGGGGATGGTGAAAGCTGATCTCACAAGGTCTACCTCTGTCACTCGCGGGTCGGGTACAGGCGGTTAAAACAAACGTGTTGCCGCGATTTCTGTTTATTTTCCAATGCCAGCCAAGTTTCCTGCCAGAGGCATTTTTTAAAGAGAGAATGAAGGAATGATTACTTCCTTCATATGGGATGGGAAGGTGGCCAGAGTAAGAAAGGTGCTGCTACAAGAGGGGAAGGCAGGCAGGGGGTTTGGGTCTTCTGAACCTGATGCACTATTACTGGGCGGCGAATGTGGAGAAGGTGCTGAGCTGGGTCAGAGGGCTTGATTCTCAATGGGTCAGAATGGAGGACAGTTTGTGCAGGGGGTCGGGATTGAAGGCGCTAACAACAGCGCGCTCCCGACGGCACCGGGAAAATACTCGGAGTCTGGTAATAATAGCTTCATTGAGAATTTGGAGGCAGTTTCACCAACACTTCGGGTTGGGAGCAGGATCAAGGGAAATGCCAATTCGGGGAAACCACAGATTTGAGCCAGGGAAGTGGGATGGAAATTTTCTGAGAGGGGAGGAGAAGGGGATTAAGACACAAAGATTTGTTTCTTGGGGGTCAGTTTGCAGGATTGAAGGAGCTGGGAGCGAAGTATGGGCTGGAGCAGTGGGAAATGTTCAGATACATGAAGGTTTGAGATTTTGCCAGGAAGGAGATACAGAGCTTCCCGAAATGAGCCATCACGAGCGGTGATAGCATGTTTTCATAGCTATCAGATGAAAGAGAGGCTCAAGTGGGTCAAGGAGAATCAGGATGTGCGGTGGGAAGGCAGCAGTATTCGGATATACCAGGATATTGCAACAGAATTGGCAAGAATCCCGCCGGCAGGTCGGGGCAGAAATGCGACGCGGCGGAGAATCCAACCCCTTGGGCGCGATTCTCCGCAACGGCCGACGCGAAACCCAGAGTGTTTCACGGCGGCGTCGGAGGCCGCTCCTTGCCCCCTATTCGCCCCTCACCACCACCCCCCCCCCCCCCCCCCCCCCCCCACCCCACCCCACCCCTCGGGGGCTAGGAGCGGCGTTGCAGGGAACTCGGCCGCCGGGCCTTGACGCTGGCGTCAAGGCGGCGCGCCGATAATGACGCGGCCAGCGGCGCCCAAGTGACGTCAGCCGTGCATGCGCAGGTTGGCCAGCTCCAACCCACACCTGCGCGGTTGCAGTCTTCCCCTCCGCTGCCCGGCAAGACGTGGCAGAATTGGGAAGAATCCCGCCAGCAGGTCGGGGCAGAAATGCGACGCGGCGGAGAGTCCAACCCCTTGGACGATAGGTGGGCACCGAGCGCGGACCAGTCCCCTGCCGAGCACGGCCGTGGTGCTCGATCCCCTCTCCGCCCCCCACAGGCCCCAAACTTACCTTTCGCGCGATGTTCACGCCGGCAGCGCCCAGGTGTGGTTGCCGCCGGCGTGAACAGGTCGGGAACGTCAGGCCGCACGGGGAATCGGCCGGAGAATCGAGGGTCGCCGTTCTTCCGAGCGGCGTGTCGCAAAACGCGACGCGCCATTTGGTGGGGGGGGGGGGGGAGAATCGCGGCGTGTGCCAAAGCAGCCCTCCTGCGATTCTCCCACCCGGCCTGGGGAGCGGAGAATTGCGCCCCTTATGTCTGAGCTGGTGACTTTGGACATCAGGTTTAGGGGGTGGGAGGAGAAGGGGGTGGAAGGGATATGGGGGATTTGTTTTTGATTGGGTGATTAAAGATCCGCGAAACGTCAGAGTCCGCGCAAGGACTCAAATGCGCCACAAGGCGCTGGGGCCCGACCGGATCGCAAATATGCCGCCCCAGCAACACTAAAATCGCAACCAACGCCCGGGACCCTGCCAGACATGACCCCAAAAATGAAACTAGTGCCGCGGACCCCGCGAGACAAAACCATCTACCTTCCACAAGGTCAGACTTCATCCATCGGATCCCGGGACCATACAGAAGCAGCCGCCAACCGAAGAAGCAAGGGAAACAGTGGTCTGGAGGTGAGACTAAAGCAATGCGGTTTCAAGGCTCCTCTCCCTAGCATACTCTTGGCAAACGCCCAAGCAATCAAATAAAATCTGGACGAACTTAATGCTACTCACCTCTCAGAGGGAAGTAAGAGACTGCTGTGTGCTCTGTTTCACAGAGCATGGCTCACCTCTGCCTCGACAGACTGTGCCATACAACCTGAAGGCTGCTCAATATACTGGACGGACCGCACGGCATCATCAGGCAAAGCAAAGGGCGGAGGGGTTTGCCTCCTCATCAACTCCTCCTGGTGCTCGGATGTGGCGACCCTGGCGATCTACTGCTCCTCGGATCTGGAATACCTGACTGTGAAGTGTCACCCCGTACTACCTTTCACGGGAGTTCACTTCAGCCATTATCTACATCCCATCCCAGGCAGAAGTGAAAGCGGCTGGACAAACTGTATACAGCTATAAATAACAATGAAACAGAACACCTGGAGGCATTGTTCATCGTGACCAAGGACTTCAACCAGGCCACCTCAAGAGTGTACTGATAAAATTCCACCAACACATCTCCTGTCCCACCAGGGACGCCAACACTCTTGACCACTGCTCCACAAAAATCAAGAGCTTCTACTGATCCATCCTCCGACCGCACTTTGGAAAATCAAACCATAAAACGGTACTCCTTCTCCCAGCATACAAGCAGAAATTTAGCGAGAAAATCCGGTTAAGAAGTTTGTGTAATGCTGGTCCGAGGCAACAGAAGAGCTCCTACGTGACTGCTTGGAGTCAGTGGACTGGTCCATAATTAAGAACTCAGCAACCAACTTAAAGCGGTATGCCACCACCGTCACAGACTTTATCAGCAAATGTGTAGAAGACTGCGTGCCAAAGAAAGTAGTACGTACGTTTCCCAACCATGGCCTAATCAGGAGATTGACTCCCTACTGAAGGCAAGGTCTGAGGCATTCAAGTCAGGCGACCCTGGCCTGTACAAGAAATCCAGGTACGACATGTGAAAAGTCATCAGGAACGTCAAGAGACAATATCAGACAAAGCTGGAGTCACAGACAAACGTCATGGACCCTCGTCGGTTGTGGCAAGACTTAAATAACATAACGGGCTACAAAGCAAAACGGAGTAGAATCTCCCCGGGTTATGCTCGGTTCGAGCAGAAAATCATCAAACTGCTGTCAACTGCCCCAGCAGCCCAGGACACACCATACCCACCGTTACAGCTTCCAAAGTCAGATTGGCCTTGAAAGTGTACCCTCGGAAGGCGACGAGTCTTCAACCTCTCCCTATTCCATTCAGAGGTCCTCACCTGCTTCAAGAAGACCACCATCATACCGGTGCCAAAGATGAACCAAGCAACGTGCCTCAACAACTATCGTCCGGTGACCTTGACATCGATCATGGTCATGAGACACATCAACTCCATACTCCAGAATGCCTAAATCCACTGCAATTCGCATACCGCCACAAGCGGTCCACAGCAGGCACCATCTCCCTGGCCCTACACTCATCCCTGGAGCATTTCAACAACAAGGACTCCTACATCAGGCTCTTATTTATTGACTACAGCTCCGCCTTCAATACCATAATCCCAGCCAAGCTCATAAGAAAGCTCCAAAACGTCGGACTTGGCTCCTAGCTCTGCAATTGAATCCTCAACTTCCTGACCCATAGACCCTGACCCATAGACCACAATCAATAAGGATAAACAAATCACCTCTTCCACGATAGTCTTCAATATCGGGGCCCCGCTAGGCTGCGTACTTAGCCCCATACTATACTCCCTATGCACACACACAACTTTGTGGCAAAATGTGGATCCAACTCCATCTACATGTTTGCTGATGACACGACCGTAGTGGTCGGATCTCAAACAACGATGAGTCAAGAATACAGGAGGGAGTTAGAGAACCTAGTGGCATGGTGCAACAACAACAATGTCTCCCTCAATATCAGCAATACTAAAGAGCTGGTCATTGACTTCAGGTAGCAAAGTATCACACACACCCCCGTCTGCATCAACTGGGCTGAGGTGGAGATGGTTGACAGCTTCAAATTCCTAGGTGTGCACATCACCAACAATCTGTCCTGGTCCACCCATGTTGATGCGATAATCAAAAAAGCACGACAGCGCCTATAATTTCTCAGGAAACGAAGGAAATTCGGCATGTCCACATTGGCTCTTACCAACTTTCACAAATGCATCATAGAAAGCATCCTATCTGGCTGCATCACAGCCTGGTATGGCAACTGCTCGGCCCAAGAGTGTAAGAAACTACAGAGCAATGAACATTGCCCAGTTCATCAGACAAACCTGCCTCCCATCCATTGACTGTCTACACCTCCCGCTGCCTTAAGAAAGCGGGCAGCATAATTAAAGACACCTCTCGCCCGACTTAGAACATAGAACATAGAACAGTACAGCACAGAACAGGCCCTTCGGCCCTCGATGTTGTGCCGAGCAATGATCACCCTACTTAAACCCACGTAACCCGTAACCCAACAATCCCCCCATTAACCTTACACTACGGGCAATTTAGCATGGCCAATCCACCTAACCCGCACATCTTTGGACTGTGGGAGGAAACCGGAGCACCCGGAGGAAACCCACGCACACACGGGGAGGACGTGCAGACTCCACACAGACAGTGACCCAGCCGGGAATCGAACCTGGGACCCTGGAGCTGTGAAGCATTGATGCTAACCACCATGCTACCGTGAGGCCAAATTCACTTATTCACTCTTTCAACTTCTTCCATCGGGCAGGAGGTATAAAAGTCTGAGAACATGCACTAACAAATTCAAAAACAGCTTCTTTCCCACTGTTATCAGACTCCTCAACAATTTTCTTGTGGACTGATCTGATCTCTTCACACATCTTCTCTACGGAGTAGTACTACACTCCTGTATGCTTCACCCGATGCCTGTGTTTATGTACTTACATTGTGTATTTTATGCCTGCCCTATTATGTATTTCCTTTTCATGTACGGCATGATCTGTCTGAACTGGATGCAGAACAATTCTTTTCACTGTACCTCGGTACACGTGACAATAAACATATCCAATCCAATCTGATTTGCGAGCTTGGAGGAATTGTCGGATAGATTTGGTCTTTATAGTTGGATACATTTAGGTATCCACGGGTTCGCAATTTCATGAGAAAGGTCTTTCCAACATTCCCTGTGGTGCCGCCACCCTCGTTGCTGGAGAGGGATTTGTCGTTGGCAGGGATGGAAGAGAGCAGTAAATCAGGGATTTATGGAAGGATTATGGCGGAGAGCAGTATCGGTGGAGGGGGCTAAGGTCAAGTGAGCAGAGGAGCTGGGGTTGGAATTGGAGAATGAGGTATGGTGCGAGGGTCTGCGGAGGGCGAATGCTAAGTCTTTGTGAGTGAGATTAGGGTTAATATAGTTGAAGGTAGTGCATTGGTCTCATTTGACTAGGTATGGGATGAGTAGAGGAGTGGAGGATAAGTGTGAACATTTTGTGAAGGCACCAGCTAACCATGCACACTTGCTCTGGTTGTGTTTTAAACCCGTGAGGTTCTGGGTCTCCTTCTTTAGCATAATGTCGGTGATTCTGCAAATTGAACTGAAGCCGTGTGTCTTGGGGGCCATATTTGAGGTGTCAGACCTGCAGGTGCTGCAGACGGGGACAGAGGCTAATGGTCTGACCTCCACCTCTGATTGCTCGAACACAGGTACTGATGGGGTGTAGGTCAGCTTCTCCACCCAGTGCCTCAGTGCGATTGGGGGATCGTATGGAGTTTTTATACCTCAAGAAAGTCAAGAACACTGCTGGGGGGTGGGGGGGGGGGGGGGGGGGGGGGGGGACAATGGATCTCACATTTCTCTGAATTGAACTTCATCTGCCATGTATCTGTTCAATCTACCAACATGTCTATGTCCTTTTGAAGTTCAAGACTATCCCCATCACAGTTGACAACATTTCCAATCTTCGTATCATCTGCAAATTTTGAAATTTGTCTGTTCAGTTAGCTTATTGATTGACTCTCTTTGCAAAGAGCACTGATTATCCATCTCCACCTCTTCTATGTTTCTATAGCACTTGGAGCAAAGGGGATCAAAGGATATGGGGGGGGGGGGGGGGGGGGGGGGGAAAGGAGAATTGGACTGTTGAGTTGGATTATCAGCCATGATCCTAATGAATGGTGGAGCAGGCTCAATGGTATACTCCTGCTCGTATTTTCTATGTTTCTCCTTTAGGTCATAATCCCAAGGGGCTATTCCTGGAGAGGGCAGACGCCCTTGCCTTTGCCTCCCTGATCACCCGCTGTGGAATTGTGTTCGGTTGGCGGTCAGCAGCACCATCCAAAGCTGCAGACTGGCTGTCCGACCTCTCAGAATCTCTCCAAATGGAGAAAATCAAATTTGCCATCTGAGGGTCAGACAACAGTAAATATACTTTGTTCAAAAACCCAATCAAAAATATATGTAAAAAAAAAAATAATACCAAGGGGAAACAGCCAGAAGAATAGCTATGGTAATCTTGGTTGCAAAACATATATGTTTTCCAAGAGAATTGCAAAACAATTGAGGCCCTGCAACTTACTCATTGTTTTTTAAAACGCCATGTGACAATTAGTACAAGTGAAATTGAAATATAACAGTTTTACTGCACAAATGAGCCAGTCATTTAGTCCTTCATTTCGCCAAGCCTAAAAAACAAAAAGTATTCTCAAAAATAACTTGGATATTTTCTGAAAAGTACAAACTTAGGGTGGGGAGAAAAAGCAGGGGAGTTAGTTGATTAATTACTCTTTCAGAAAGCAGCACCGACATGCTGGGTGAACTTCTTCTGTGCTGTATGATTCAATAAAATATGCAAAAACAAAATAAGCTGAGCGTCCTACAGCTGAGATGTAATATGATAGCCGTGCTTTTGCATGTTCTGATTAAATGTATAAAATACATAATAATTAGATGAGCAAAAAATAAGTTATAGATGTTATATTTTATAATTTACTCACCTAAGGCAAATGGAATAGCCACTCTAATCCTCATGTTTGCTCATTTATAGCCGTTAATCAGCTTGGGATATACCTGAATCAATACCTTTAAAGATCAACCTTTCTTTTTTTTAAATCATAATAGGGACTGATCTATGAAATCCAGGCCGTGGTAGAAGATTAGATTATGAAAGGCAGCATTTATTTTAAAATTTATAACAAACAAAATCTTGAAAACAAAAATGAGTGGGGATCTCTAAATCAAAGAATCAACTCCAAATTCAGCAGATGATAGTGCTCGATGGTGGTTAGCATAAATGCTTCACAGCTCCAGGGTCCCAGGTTCGATTCCCGGCTGGGTCACTGTCTGTGCGGAGTCTGCACGTCCTCCCCGTGTGTGCGTGGGTTTCCTCCGGGTGCTCCGGTTTCCTCCCACAGTCCAAAGATGTGCAGGTTAGGTGGATTGGCTATGCTAAATTGCCCGTAGTGTCCTAAAAAAGGTTGAGGTGGGGGGGTTGTTGGGTTACGGGTATAGGGTGGATACGTGGGTTTGAGTAGGGTGATCATTGTTCGGCACAACATTGAGGGCCGAAGGGCCTGTTCTGTGCTGTACTGTTCTATGTTCTATGATAGTCATGATATCGCATCAGTTCAGCCATTCCGGTTTCCCAAATAAAACTCAGATTCTATCTGATAAAAGCAGAATATTGAAGGGGAACATTTCTCCAATGTCACATCAAAATCTTTTATTTCCAAAGCACATTCTGTCCTAATACTAGTTTCCTTAACCGATGTTATCTTTACACATTTTGGCTTTATTTTTACATTTGTTTGTAGAACATAGAACAGTACAGCACAGTACAGGCCCTTCAGCCCACGATGTTGTGCCGACCATTTATCCTAATCTAAGATCAACCTAACCTACACCCCTTCAATTTACTGCTGTCCATGTGCCTGTCCAAGAGTCAGTTAAATGTCCCTAATGACTCTGACTCCACCACCTCGGCTGACAGTGCATTCCAAGCACCCACCCCGTTCTGCGTAAAGAACCTACCTCTGACATCTCCCCGACCACCTTGAAATTATGTCCCCTCGTGACAGCCATTTCCACCCTGGGAAAAGTCTCTGGCTATCCACTCTATCCAAGCCTCTCATCACCTTGTACACCTCTATCAAGTCACCTCTCTGCCTTCTTCGCTCCAGTGAGAAAAGCCCTAGCTCCCTCAACCTTTCTTCATAAGACATGCCCTCCAGTCCAAGCAGCATTCTGGTAAATCTCCTCTGTACCCTCTCCAATGCATCCACATCCTTCCTATAATGAGGCGACCAGAACTGGACACAATATTCCAAGTGTGGTCTAACTAGAGTTTTACGGCTGCAGCAAAATCTCGCGGCTCTTAAACTCAATCCGCCTGTTAATGAAAGCCAACACACCATACGCCTTTTTAACAACCCTATCAACCTGGGTGGCAACTTAGAGGGATCCCTCTGTTCCTCCACACTTCCAAGAATCCTGCCTTTAACCCTGTATTCAGCATTCAAATTCGACCTTCCAAAATGAATCACTTCACATTTATCAAGGTTGAAATCCATCTGCCACTTCTCAGCCCAGCTCTGCATCCTGTCAATGTCCTGTTGTAACCTGCAACAACCCTCAACACTATCTATAACTCCCCCAACTTTCGTGTCATTGACAAACTTACTAACCCATCTTTTCCTAGATTTGCCGCCCAATCTGTTCCTCCATCTCTCTGCTGCTATTGGAGGGTCTACAGAAAACTCCCAATAAAGTGACTGCTCCTTTCTTGTTTCTGACATCCATTCATACTGACCCAGTAGACAAACCCTTCTCAACTACCTCCTTTTTTGCAGCTGTGGTGTACTTCCTCATCAAAGTCATTTATAAAGTGGCGGACCCGGTGGGGGGGATGCCGGAGGTGATGAGGATTCTTAGTGAATTCGGGGGTTTCTCTAGGTATAAGTTGAACCTGGGCAAGAGTGAGTTGTTTGTGGTGCATCCGGGGGATCAAGAGGAGGGGATTGGTAGGCACCCACTGAAGCAGGCAGGGAAGAGCTTCAGGTACCTAGGGGTCCAGGTGGCTGGGAGTTGGGGGGCCCTGCACAAGCTCAACCTCACAAGGTTGGTGGAGCAGATGGAGGATGAGTTTAAGAGGTGGGATATGTTACCGCTGTCACTGGCGGGGAGGGTGCAGTCCGTTGATGACGGTGCTCCCGAGGTTTTTGTTCCTGTTCCAGTGCCTCCCCATCCTTATCCCGAAGGCCTTTTTTAGGAGGGTCAACAGGAGTATTACGGGATTCGTGTGGGCGCATGGGACTCCAAGGGTGAGAAGGGTGTTCCTGGAACGGGGCAGGGATAGGGGGGGGCTGGCGTTGCCCAACCTCTGTGGGTACTATTGGGTTGCCAACGCGGCGATGGTGCCTAAGTGGGTAATGGATGGGGAAGGGGCAGCATGGAAGAGGATGGAGGTGGCGTCCTGTGTGGGCACGAGCCTGGAGGCGCTGGTAACGGCGCCGTTGCCACTCCCTCCAACGAGGTATACCACGAGCCCGGTGGTGGCGGCTACCCTCAAAATTTGGGGGCAATGGAGACGACATAGGGGAGAAGTAGGGGGCTCGATGGAGGCCCCGATACGGGGGAACCATCGGTTCGTCCCAGGGAGCATTGGTGGCGGATTTCTGGGCTGGCACAGGGCAGGGGTTAGGAGGTTGAGGGACCCGTTTGTGGAGGGGAGGTTCGCGAGCTTGGGGGAGTTAGAGGGGAAGTTTGGGCTCCCCCTCGGGGAACATGTTTAGGTATATGCAGGTGAGGGCGTTTGCCAGGTAGCAGGTGGAGGGGTTCCCCTTGCTTCCCCCATGAGGGGTGTGGGATCAGTTGCTCTCGGGGATGTGGGTTGGAGGAGGGAGGATTTCGGACATATACCGGGTAATGCAGGAGGTAGACGAGGCCTCGGTGGAGGAACTGAAGGGTAAATGGGAAGAGGAGCTGGGTGAGGAGATTGAGGAGGGGACGTGGGTGGATGCCCTGGAGAGAGTGAATTCCTCCTCTTCCTGTGCGAGGCTTAACCTCATACAGTTCAAGGTGCTGCATAGGGCCCACATGACTGGGACGAGGATGAGTAGGTTTTTCGGGGGCGAGGACTGGTGTGCTAGGTGCTCGGGAGCCCAGCGAACCACGCCCATATGTTTTGGACGTGCCCAGCGCTGGGGGAGTTTTGGAAGGGGGTAGCAAGGACGGTGTCGAGGGTGGTGGGATCCAGGGTCAAGCCAGGCTGGGGACTCGCAATTTTTGGGGTTGCAGTGGAGCCGGGAGTGCAGGAGGCGAAAGAGGCCAGTGTTCTGGCCTTTGCGTCCCTAGTAGCCCGGCGGAGGATCTTGCTCCAATGGAAGGACGCGAGGCCCCCAAGCGTGGAGGCCTGGATCAATGATATGTCGGGGTTCATTATATTGGAGAAGGTGAAATTTGCCCTGAGGGGATCAGTACAAGGGTTCTTTAGGCGGTGGCAGCCTTTCCTGGACTTCCTGGCAGAATGGTAGGGAAATAGGCCGGCAGCAGCAGCAACCGGGGGAGAACTGTGTACATGGGTTTGTGGGATGTGGCGGGTGTTATCTCTTTCCCTTTTGTTGTTTGGGTGTTCTTTTGTTTTTTTCTTTTGTTTGTAGTTGCTTTTGAAGTTGGGTGGGTATTGTTCTTGGGGTGTTACCGCGGTTGTTTTGTTAATAGAGTTGAGATGTTTATATTTTGTAAACATTTCAATAAAAAAAATTTTTTTTGTTTTTTAAAAGTCATTTATAAAAACCACAAAGAGCAAACACCACTGCGGGACACCACTGGTCACAGACCTCCAGGTGGAATACTTTCCATCCACTACCACTCACTGTCTTCATTTCGGCCAGCCAATGCTGTATCCAGATAGCCAAATTTCCCTGTATGCCATGCCCCCTAACTTTCTGAATGAGCCTACCATGGGGAACCTTATCAAATGCCTTACTGAAATCCGTATGCACCACATCCACTGCCCGACCTTCATCAATGTGTCTCGCACATCGTCAAACAATTCAATGAGGCATGACCTGGCCCTCACAAAGCAATGCTGACTATCTTAAATCAAACTATGTTTTTCTAAATAATCATAAATCCTAACTCTCAGAATCCTTTCCAATATTTTGCTCACCACAGACGCAAAACTGATGGGTGTGTAATTCCCAGGGATTTCCCTATTCCCTTTCTTGAACAGGGGAACAACATTCACCTCCCTCCAATCATCCGGTACTACTCTAATTGAGAGCGAGGACGCAAAGATCATCACCAACGGCACAGCAATCTCCGCCCTCGCTTCCCGTAGTAACCTTGGGTATATCCCGTCAGGCCCAGGGGACTTATCTATCCTGATGCTTTTCAAAATTTCCAGCACATCCTCCTTCATCATATCAACCTGTTTGAGTCTATTAACCTGGTTCACACTGTTCTCATGGGCAACAAGGTCCCTCTCTCCAGTGAATACTGAAGCAAAGTATTCATTTAGGGCCTCCCTCATCTCTTCAGACTCGAGGCACAAGTTCCATCCACTATCCCTGATCGGCCCATCTCACACTCTGATCATCCTCTTATTTCTTTCTCAGTGTAGAATGCATTGGGGATTTCCCCAATCCTTCCCGCCAGGGCTTTTTCATGCCCCCTTTTAGCTCTCCTCAATCCATTCTACGTGGCTGTTTAGCACAAGGCTAAATCACTGGCTTTGAAAGCAGGCCAAGGCAGGCCAGCAGCCCGGTTCGATTCCCGTAACAGCCTGCCCGAACAGGCGCCAGAATGTGGCGACTAGGGGCTTTTCACAGTAACTTCATTGAAGCCTACTCGTGACAATAAGTGATTTTCATTTCATTTTTTGAGTTCCTTCCTGGCTACCTTGTAACCCTCTAGAGCCGAGTCAGATCCTTGTTTCCTCAACCTTACGCAAGCTTCCTTCTTCCTCTTGACTAGAAACTCCACTTCTCTTGTCATCCAAGGCTCCTTCACCTTACCATTCCTTTCTCGTCTCAGTGGGACAAAACTATTCACCACTCACAGCAAGTGCTCCTTAAACAATCCCCACATTACTGTTGTGCATTTCCCCAAGAACAATTGTTCCCACTTTATGCTCCTCAGATCCTGTCTAATAGCAGTATAATTTCCCCTCCCTCAATTAAATACCTTCCCATATTGTGTGTTCCTATCCCTCTCCATGACGATGGTAAAGGTCAAGGAGTTGTGGACACGGTCACCAAAATGCTCTCCCACCGAGACATCTGACACCTGGCCTGGTTCGTTGCTGAGCACCAAGTCCAATATGGTCTCCCCCCGGAGTCGGCCTATCTACATCTTGAGTCAGGAATCCTTCCTGTACACACCTGACAAAATCTGCTCCATTCAAACCATTTGCACTAAGGAGGTTCCAGTCAACATTAGGGAAGTTGAAGTCACCCCGACAACAACTCTGCACTTTTCCAAGATCTGCCGCCCAATCTGTTTCTCCATTTCTCTGCTGCTATTGGGGGGTTTATAGAAAACTCCCAATAAAGTGACTGCTCCTTTCTTGTTTCTGACTTCCATTCATACTGGCTCAGTAGACAAACCCTTCTTAACTATCTCCTTTTCTGCAGCTGTAGTGCATTCCCTAATTAACAGTGCCGCTCCCCCTCCTCTTTTACCTCCCTCCCTAGTCTTCTGAAAACATATAAACCCCGGAACATCCAACAACCATTCCTGCCCCTGTGAAATCCATGTCTCTGCAATGGCCACAACATCGTAATTCCAAGAACTGATCCATGCTCTAAGTTCATCTTCCTTATTCCTGACACTCCTTGCATTGAATCAGACACTTCAACAAATTCCACTGAGTGCAACTTTGCCCCATCAACTGTCTATCCTTCCTCACAGATTTGCTGCATACTATTTCTGCCTGTTCAACAGCTAACCTATCCTCTGATCCATACCTCTGGTTCCTATCCTCCTGCCAAATTAGTTTAAACCCTCCCGAAGAGCTCTAGCAAACCTCCCATGCAGGATATTGGTGCCCCTCCAGTTTAGGTGCAATCCGTCCTTTATGTACAGGTCCCACCTTCCCCCGACGATATCCCAATGATCCACATATCTGAAGCCTTCCCTCCTGCACCAGCCCTGTAGCTACGTGTTCAGCTGCACTCGCTCTCTGTTCCTTGCCTCACTTGCACGTGGCACCAGTAGAAATCCTGAGATCACTACTCTGCTTGTCCTCCTCTTTAGCTTCCAACCTAACTCCCTAAAATCACTTTTTAGATCCTCATCCCTGTTCTTAGCTATGTTTTTGGTGCCTATGTGCACCACAACTTCTGGTTGCTCCCCCTCAAGAATCCTGTAGACCCAATCCGAGACATCCCTGGCACCCATGAGGCAACATACCTTGCGAGAGTCTCGATCGCAACCACATAATCTCCTATCCATTCCCCTCAGCATCGAGTCTCCGCTCTCTATTGATTTTCTATTCTCCCCCCTTCCCTTCTGAACCAGAGTCAGACTCAGTGCCAGAGACTCCGCTAGGGCCTTCCCCTGGTCGGTCATCCCCCCCAACAGCATCCAAAACAGTATATTTGTTTTGAAGGGAAACGGCCACGAGGGATCCCTGCACTGTCTGCCCGGTCGTTTTCCTTCCCCTGACTGTAACCCAGCTACTCTTGTCCTGTACCTTGGGTGTGGCTACCTCCCTGTAACTCTTCTCCATTACCCCTCTGCCTCCCGGATGATCCGAAGTTCATCCAGCTCCAGAACACGGTCTCTGAGGAGCTGGAGTTGGGTGCACTTCCAGCAGGTGTAGTCAGCAGGGACACTGGTGGTATCCCTCACCACCCACATCCTACAGGAGGAGCATACAACTGCCCTAGCCTCCATCCCTTCTTGCCTTAAGAATGTAGATGCCCTGTGGACCAACTGGAACTCCGCCACCCGACTCTGCTCCCAGTCAGCTGCACTCTCTGTAAACACCCGGCTCCATTCTCGCTCTTTGAGGCAATTAAATGAAAGGAGCACCGTGCTCCCTCCTCAGCTAACTCCTTCAGTCACCAAACTCTCACTATAGCACTCAAATGCACCCAAATTCAGCACTCAGTGCAAGAAAAAAAAACATTATTTGGCTGACAGAGCCAACACGTGTTTGATTGGCTGAATGACCTCCTTCACAAATCTAATCTCTGTACGTAGCTTAGACACAAAGAACTTGCATTAATATAGCGGCTTTCAAAATCTCAGACTTCCCCCAGACACCTGACAGCCAATGAAATAATTTTGCAATGATGCCACTGTCCTAATGTAGGAAGATATGACAGCTAATTTTCACAAATCACCATCTCACAAAGAACATACAGAGCAGGAGCAGGCCATTCAAGCCTCAAGCCTGTTCCACCATTTAATAAGATCATGTCTGACCTGATTTTAAACTCAATCTGCATCCCACCTACTTCCAATAACCTTTCACCTCCTTGCTTACCACCTCTGCCTTAAAAATATTCAAAGACTCTTGTTGCTACCACTTTTCAAGGAAGAGAGTTCCAAAGACTCACGACCCTCATTACAAAATTTCACCCCATCTCCCTTTTAAATGGGTGACACCTTATTGTTAAACAGTGACCCCTCGTTTTAGGTTCTCCCACGAGAGGCAATATTCTCTCCACATCTACACTGCCAAGACCTCTCAGTATCTTATATATTTAAATCAAGTCACCTCTTACTGTTCTAAACTCCAGTGGGTACAGGCCAAACCTGTCCAACTCTTCCACATAATACAACCCACCCATTCCAGGTATGAGTCTGATCAACCTTCTCTGAACTATTTCCAACGCATTTACTTTTTTTCAGAAAATATTTTAGAGGCATTTATAATTTTAACATTTTAAACAACAGAGATCTAACACACGCCAACCCCCGATAATAACACACCCAACAACCCCCCAGCCCTAAACCTTAACTACCCATACATTAGATTCCCTGCCCTTATTTGTCACTTCCATGCCTCCCGCTTCCCCCCTCCCACCCCCCTGCTGATCGTCAATTCTCCTTGAAGAAGTCGATGAATGGCTGCCACCTCCAAGCGAACCCCTGTAATAAACCCCTTAAGGTGAACTTAATTTTCTCCAACCTAAGAAACCCTGCCATGTCACTGACCCAAACCCCTGATTTTGGAGACTCCGAGTCCCTCCATCCCAGCCAAATCAGTCTCCGGGCCACCAGGGAGACAAAGGCCAAAACGCCGGCCTCTTCGCCCCCCCGCACCCAGCCGCGCTCCTGCATCTTCCGACACTCCAAATATTGCCATCTCTTCCAAGACTTCTGACATGACATTTGAAAATCGCAGCCAAAATCCTCTCAGCCCAAAACATATGCACATAGTTCTCAGGACTTCCCCCACACCGCCCACATCTGCCTCCACCTCCTCAAAAAGCCTACCCATCCGTGCCATATTCATATGAGCCCTGTGGACCATCTTGAACTGGATCAGGCTAAGCCTGGCACACGACGAGGATGCATTGACTCTCCTCAGGGCCTCCTCTCATACCCCAACTTCCAACTCCTCTCCCAGCTCTTTCTCCCACTTCCTCTTCACCTCCCCAAATGGAACCCCTTCCCACTCCATAAGTTCCTTATATATTTCCGAGACCCTCCCCTCCCCAACCCAGGCTTTTGACATCACCTTATACTGTCGCCCCCTCAGTGGGAGTCGAGAGAAGCTCAGGACCTGCCTCCGGACAAAATCCCGTACCGGTTGGTACCTGATCCCGTTCCCACCCAGCAACTCAAACTCCTCCTCTAGCTCCTCTAAGCTCGGGAAACACTCCTGAATGAAGAGATCCCCAGATCTCTCAATCTCTGCCCACTGCTACCTCCCGAATCCGCCGTCCAGTCCCCCCCGGAGTGAACCGGTGATTGTCACAAATCGGTGACCACACCGACGCCCCCTCCAGTCTCATATGCTGCCTCCATTGTCCCCACACTCTCAGAGCTGCTACTACCACTGGGCTTGTGGAGTATCTAGCAATCAAGAACGGCAGATGTGCCGTTAACAAAGCCTTCAGACTCATGTCCTTGCAAGATGCCGCCTCCACTCACTTCCACACTGACCCCTCCCCCACTACCCATTTCTTAACCATCGATATATTAGCCGCCCAGTAGTAATTAATAAAGTTCGGAAGGGCCAAGCCACCCGCCCCCCTTCCAGAAGGACCCTCTTCAGCCTCGGGTTTTTCCCGGCCCATATAAAACCAGAGATCGGCGCATTCATCTTCCTAAAAAATGCCTTGGGGATGAAGATTGGAAGACACTGAAACACGAACAGCAAACTCGGGAGAACTGTCATTTTGACAGTCTGTACCCTCCCCGCCAATGACAACGGGAGCACGTCCCACCTACGGAAGTCCCCTTTCATTTGCTCAATCAACCTGCCCAAATTTAGTTTATGAAGCTGACCCCAGTCCCTTGCCACTTGAATCCCCAGGTACCTAAAACTTCCTCCTACCACTTTGAACGGCATCTCCCTCAGTCTCCTCTCCTGTACCCTTGCCTGGATTGCAAAAACCCCACTCTTGCCCATATTCAATTTGTAACCTGAGAACTGACCAAATGCCTCCAGTATCCCCATAATTCTTGCAATTCGCCCCCAATGGGTCTGTAATATAAAGGAGCAAATCATTTGCATAGAGCAAGACCCTATGTACCACCACCGCACCCCCCCCCCCGCCCCTCCCGCCAGCCCCCTCCGACCTCGTGCCCCTCATTTCCAAGCATTTATAATACTCCTCATTGTGATAATTCCCAGGTAATATATTTTTAGTGTGGTTATCTGAGAGATAAACATTAGCTATGACACCAGAGAGAAACCACCCTCTCATCTTTGATTAGAGCCATTGTATCTATTATATCCACCTGAGATGAGCCTTGTGAAAGTGCCTGGCAGTGCAGCACTTGCTCAAGAATCACATTGGAATGTCACCTGGATTGTGCTCGTGTTGTTAAGAGTCTTTCCTTTTGAATTCTTTTTTTTTTTGTTTTATTTTATTATTTTTGTTCCATGGACTTATAATCAGAAAGCACCTTTAAGCAGTGCACTTAAGCTGAAGCATCTTGCTCGTCAGAATAGTTTTTTTGGAGAGAATGCAGACTCGCCAGCGCCAAAGAAATCTTAATAAATCAGCTTCGGAGGAATTTGGTTCGATTGGCTGTATGGCAGCCTGTGGGTTTGACAGGGACAGTGTTCTGGCTGACACCAGTAAATGATTGGGGTTCTTATGTGATGCTTCAGAGAGTGCTGGTCAGAAGTGATTAGACCTTGAATGAAGTCGGAGCTCTCTCTGCTGAAATAAAGGACTGCTTTATTGTTCTAAAACCAGTGAGTGCTTGGCACATCTTTAATTATATATTTGAAATGATCTTGAATCTACAAAGAATGTTGACAGCATTGCCAGGGGAAACTCTCTTAGGCTTAGAAGGAAAAAGCATCAAAGTGAAAGCTTGAATTTCTGAAAGACTGATTGGAAACCATCATAGTACATCGGGGATCTTTTATCCTTTTTACTTCATCATCATTTTTCTTCCCTCTCCACCACCATTTATCTCTGTGTTGTCTGTCTGTGTGGTGGTGGAGGTGATGGGGGCGGGGGTATTAGGTAGTCAGTTGCAATTTTGTCACTTTACTGTTAAATAATAAAAGGTTACTTAAGTAAAATTTACAAACCTGGTGACTGCAGTCTATTTGGGTCTGCCTTGTCCAATGTTAACTTGGAGGCAGTACAGAGGAGACTTACTGGAATGGTAGAAGGGACGTCATTTATGTAAAGAGGCTAGAGAAGCTCACCATGAGAGAAAATTTGAAGAGGTTTAATAGAAGAGTTCAAAATTATGAGTTTTGATAGGGCATAATGGCTTACGCAGACAATAGGGTCACTGGCAGAGGACACAGGTTTATTTTTGGAAAATGAACTCAGGTGGCTGGGGTTGGGGGGGGGGGGGTCATAGAGGATATAATTTTTCTTTTAATATAGCAAGTTATCATCATGTGGAACGCATTGCCTGAAAGAGTGATGAAATCAGATTTAATAGTAATGGTCAAAATAAACTATTTATACCTGTAAAGAAAATAGCTGCAGGGCAATGAGCAAAGAACAAGGAAATGGGACAAATTGGATAACTCTTGCTAAATGCTGGCAGAAGCATAATGGGCTGAATGGTCTTTATGAGTGCCATATGATGTTTGATTAAATAGTAATCAGGGCCACTTTGACCTGAAGAGTAATAATGGAGAGAGCTTACTTCTTGAACTTAACACATTTTGCCTCCCCATAACCAGTTTTAATATAGAAATATGCGAGGTGATTCCTTACCTCCAAGGTGTGCAATAGATTCTGGTCCCAACAGCTGATCCTCAAACAAGTGCTCAGCCTCTCTCAATTTAAGGTTAGGCTCCAAGGGACCAGTCAGCAGCGGAGGTTCCTTGTAACTGCAGGCATAAAACAATGTAAATGTTAATAGCCTGAAGTAGAGGAATTACTTGAAGGACAAACAGACTTGGTGTAACTATGTTACTGGATCAACTAGAAAGCTTTAAACTTCAGTAGAAAGAATTTTTTAAAAAAGGAATATAACCTAGAAATAGCAATTTGTAAATAGCAAATACACCCGAATATGAATTGTATTCATGGAATTGCCATATTTAACAATGTGTAGTCGTGACAGCACAACTCACCTTTGCAAATTTTGGTTGCTAATGAAACTTAAGCAATTGTGCAAATGATGTCACATTTACACAAATTTCCATTACTCTTCATGTGCTTACTTACATCACCTTTGAACTTTGTATCTTTAATTTGAAGATCATGCCTCCTCACTCTGGAATTTCCCATCAGGTTAAAAAATGTATTTCAATTTACTTCATCAAATCCTTCAATCATTTTCAATGCCTCAAATGTATCAACCCTTTTATTTTACAAAGAAGTAGCCTATTCTATTGACAAGCAGGGGTAAGTAAAGCAGTTATGTTATGAAATTCATTATTTCTTTGACCTCTAAACAGCTTCTCTCATTCTCCTATTCAGGGTTTGTATAAAGCAAAAATCAAAACTGATTCTCTTCAATATTGGAAAACTTGGATTATATCTCAACACCCCAAGACAAATTTCTTACTTTCTCTTAAAAAAATCCGCAACACCTTTTCTGCCTCTCACTCTGTTCCAACATCAATTTTGTACTGCCAGTAGATTTTTACCAAGTAGGCCTTCATGGTGATCCAGCTGGTACTCTATAAACCGCTGACACTCAAGATCTAGTCCTACAACACTGTCTGCTTTTGCAACCAACGCTTTATGCAAGATAACAGCCACTGGACTTGTTCTACTTTATTTTGTAATACTATTTTAGCACCATGTACGTTCCATTTTATATACTAAATTACAATTATTTATTTTTAAGCTCATCTAGTATCCTACAAATCATTTTCCTTAATTTTAGCATTTTCTTTTGCGTACCCTGCTTTCTCAAATCAACTTGGATGTTTTCTCCAGTTAAAACATGCTTTTTGTTTATTTCTCCTTCTTTAGACCTACTCTCATGAAGAGCTGCTTCATTCTGATAATAGTTCCATTGACCAGCAGCTCCCTAGTAACAGTTCCTTGCAGCTATTTTTCCATATTGCAGCCATTTTTCCATATTGAAGTCCACACAGCAGGATTTGGCAGACTATTCTACCACATAGAACTGAGCATGCCGGTGACACACTCACTTTCCACCAAAGGTCCATGGACAGTGATAAGCTGTAAGCTCAGAGGGTGATACTGTCTCCTTGAGTCATGAGACACTGATACCACTTGCACTCTACTATTTCTGGTAATTAAGGTTCACTATCAATAAAATACTGGAGTACCCCAGAGATGTACTTTTAACATATTCATGAGAATGAAACATGAGCAATGTAATTACCTATTCCAGCTAACAGTGTACAATTGGAGTTCACTGGCTACAATGTCAGCATCTGATCCAGAACTAATACATTCTTACCTGAAAGGCTCAGGATTTATTGGAGACTGCAGTAGCAGTGTCGCTACCAGAAATGGGGCCAAAAGTGTCACAATGAGTGTCGTCAAGGTTATCCGGAAGACTTTCCCACTGTATGCACTAGAAGAGAAACATATTCAGGAACTTGCAATGGTTATTGTAGATCGTATAGGAGTGAAGAATTATTCTGCATCATCCTTTCAAAGTAATTTTCCAGTGACGGATAAAGGAAGAATGTGCGCTACACAAGATAACCCAACAATCATGAAGTCTATCAGGAAAATGTATCAAGTGCAGTCAATCCTTACAGAGGAAGGCAGAAACTTCTGTATAGATAAAAACTATTGACCTAATAACATTTTAAAATATAGGTTTAAGGGAGGCTGAAGTATATCTTGCCGTGGTGCTCAATGACCTACCTTGGCTCAAAATGTAAGTGTCTCAACTTTAGAATTCTCATCCTCGTGTTCAAATACTTCCATGGGCCACTCCATTCCACACACTGTCTGCAATCTCCTCCTCCGTAACTCGAGAACTCCGTGTTCTTCCAATACGCCTCTTGAGCATCCCCGATTTCCTTCGTCCCCTCAATTGGTAACCATGAATTCACCTGTCCAGACCCAAGCTATGGAATTCCATCTCTAAAGTCTCTTAAGATGCCCATTAAAAACTAACTTTGACCAAGCTTTGATCACAGTCCTAATACCTTATGTAGCTTGGTGTAAAACTTCTGATAATGTTCTTGTGAAGCACCAATGGACATTTTACCAATGGATGTTAAAAATGCAAGCAATTGGTGTCCTTTTTAGGTCAAATATTAACACAGGATATATAATTTGGTTAAGATATGACAAGGTAGGGAGGCACGGTGGCGCAGTGGTTAGCACTGCTGCCTCACAGCGCTGAAAACCCTGGGTCACTGTCCGTGTGGAGTATGCACATTCTCCCCGTGTCTACATGGGTCTCACACCCACAACCCAAAGATGCGCAGGGTAGGTGAATTGGCCACGCTAAATTGCTCCTTCATTGAAAAAAAAATGGTTACTCCAAAAAAAAAAATTTTATTTTTTTAAAAACATATGACAACACAAATAATCTGTAATAGGTCATTTACTTTTAAATGACGAATAATTACTTTGACCATTATCTGTCAACTATGGCTCAGTTGGTAACACACTCCTCAGAAGGTTAGGGGTTCAACCCAGATCTTGAGCACAAAACAAAACTGACACCCGGGGTGCTTTCAGATGAGACATACCTCCCACACAGATGTAAAAGATTCATGACACTATTCAAAGAAATGGGGTACTGGCCAATGTTTACCCCTCAATAACTTCACAAGAACAGATTATCGACTCATTGTCACATTGTGGTTTGTGACAGCTTGCTTTGCACAAATTGGCTGCCACATTTCCTATATTATAATGGTGAGTACTCTTCAAAAGTACTTCATTGGTTGTAAAGCAGTTTGGGACATCCTATGGTCATGAATGGCACTACATTGCGCAGCTTTCTTTTTATAAAAAACGGGACATTAAACTTCCAGAAATCTGTTTTAAATCCAGTCAATGCCACCATTTCTGTTTCTTTCAACCTAAATGTACCCATGCATCAATGTACAATAAATAGCTGAGTCATTTGTTATAGAAGTAAAATCGAATCACAGCCGTTTGAGATTTGAAATCAGTTTTAAAAATCCAGAAATAAAAAAAAAATGTGTGTGTTTATAAGTGACCCAGCTGTGACTATGCAGCAAAGTTAAAAATGTAATTAGAATAAAGACGCATGACATTGCCAAAGAGAGCAGTAAACTTGAGCTTTGGGGCAATTGTAGAATTTATGATAGGTTAACTATGAAATTAAAGATGAAAAGAGAATGAGAGTAAACTAGGAAGAGACAGATATACAAACCGTAAAAGCTTCTATAGATATGTAAAAAAGAGTGATTAGAGAAAGCAAACGTGGGTCCCTTGGAGGCAAAGATAGGAGAAATTGAGGATTAAAGAAATGGCAGACATTCAATGGATATTTTGCTTCTGTCTTCACTGTACAAACACAGAAAATATTCTGGAAATAGGCAAGGTAAAGTCACCATAGTCCCAGATAACCATAGGCTGCTTTCCCCTTTGAGAGGGAGAGCTGACTGGTGGTGAGGATCACCACACCTCAGGTGAGGGGCAAGGTTGAGAAGGTAGGGCCTTCATGAATAACCTCGGGAATAGTGGCAAACCAAGGTTCTAATGAAATTAAGAACCTAAAGATATTATTAGCTAGTACTGGAGATATTAAAGTGACTTAAGTCAACAAATCCCCAGGACCTGGTGGCATCCTAGGATAATAAAAGAGTAGCTATTGAGATGGTGCATGCATTGATTCTGATCTTCCAGAATTCCCCAGTTTCTAGATTGCTCCACATGGATTGGGAGATAGTAAACACACTCTACTGTTCAGGGAACTATAGACCAGTAAGGTTGGAAGAATGCCACAATCTATTATTAGCGAGATGTGGTAACGGGACTTGAGAATCATAATACAAATAGGCAGAGTAAACACAGATTTATGAAAGAGAAATTGCGTTGGACAGTTTTAAGGCTGCAAGTTGTAGAATGGCTGGGGTTTTGGGGGAGAAATGAATATGGTGTATTTGGATTTTAAGGTTCTACTCAAGAGTTATTATACAAAATCAGGGCGGATAGGTTTGGGGGTAACACATTAGCCAGCGATTTAGCCTGGTGAGCTAAACCAACCCTATTTTAGGTATTCTGGCGATCCCTACATGACTGGAGACTAGCTTGAAGGGCTATAAGATTATCCCAGATTCTATTTCTTATTTTAAAGACCATGACAAAAATTTAATTTATTATGCTTCGCACAATAAATAGGAAAATGAAGTGAGATATATTTGTATGTTATACGTGGCCTTACAGCATTCCAAAGGGACCTTTTCATTCACAACACCATGGTCTATTCCACCATCACTATCCAACAAGAGCCCCTCTTCTCACAGCACGTTCCCAACACTGCAGATGAGACAGCTGTCCTTTCACTGTCTCCTTTCCCATCATCCAGGGCCCAAACACTCCTTCCAGGTAAAACAACAATTGTACTTCTTTCATTTTTATTGTATTCAGTGCTTGCGATGTGGTCACACATGGGGAAGAACAAATGCAGATTGAATGACTGCTTTGTTGAACTTCCATTGCCATTCAGTTTGCAAAGTTGGCTTAGAGCTTTCAGACACCCATCATTTCAATTCTCTGTCCCACTCTTTATCCTCAGCCTCCTATACTGTTCCTTTTTTTCTAATCTTTTTATTCTCCTCATTTCCATCAAACACACAAAAGAAAACCAACAATAACAAATACAGTACCAATCCCTAACAGCATCCTCTTCAGTATACAAACCCAAACATCACCCGGGCATTCCAAGTAAAATACAAAATAAAATTATCACCCCTTAAGCAATGTGCTCAAACCCAACAATAACGCCATCCCCCTGCAATGTTTGATGGCAACCAATTCTTCAAAGTGCATGATAAACAATCCCCATGAATTGTAGAACCCCTCCTTCATCCGCCTCAGGTCAAACTTCACCTTCGAGAGTCAAAAATTCCAGTAGTTCCCCCGCCAAGTCCAAGCACAGGGCAGAGAAGCTGATCTCCACCCCAACAGGCCCCGCCTCCGGGCAATCAGAGAGGCGAAGGGCAAAACATCTGCTCCCGCCCACACCTGCAGCCCTGGCCGATCAGACACCCCGAAATGGCTTTGGCTCCAAGCTCACGCGCATTACCCTCGAGATGACCTTCTAAACCTCCCTCCAATACTGCTCCAGCTTCGGGCAGGACCAAAACATATCTACGTGGTTTGCAGGGATCCTCCCACAATGCTCACATATATCCTTCGGCCCCTCAAAGACTCAGCTCATCCTCTCCATCGTGAGGTGCGCTCTATATACGACCTTGAGCTGTATCAGCCCCAACCTCACGCACGAGGTTGAGGCGTTCACCCTCCGAAACACCTCAGACCACAGACCATCTTCCTTATCCTCCCCCAACTCCTCCTCCTATTTGACTTTAATCCCTTCCAAGGATTCCCCCCCCGCCGCCCCCCCCGCCCCGCCACCCGGTCCGTCCGTCCCGCTGTCAATACCTCTTCGAACAATGAGGGGGCCAACGCGATCGGGAAACTCTAAACCTCCTTCCTAGCAGAGACCCGGAGCTGCAGGTACCTAAACCCTTCTCCCTGCCCCAGTCCATATTTCACCCCCAACTCCTCCGCCTTGCAAAACAACCTTCCAGGAACAGGTCTTTGAATACCCTGACTCCCCTCTCCTCCCATCTCTGAAACCTCCCGTCAAACTCAAACCTGTGGTTCCCACTAATCGGCATCTCCCCGACCCCACCCCCAGCTTAAAGTGCTGCCTCAACTGTCTCCAAATCTTCAGCGTTGCCACCACGACCGGGCTCCCAAAGTATTTACCCGGGGCCATCAGGAGCAGCGCTGTTGCCAACGCCCTCAGCCCCGACTGCCTGCAGACTCTCCTCCATTCTAGCCCACTGGGACTCCCCAGCCGCTTCCAACCCAATTGCTCACCTTTTCGACATTTGCTACCTCTTATGCTGTTCCAATGAGGCTCTGTGAAAACCTGGAGAACACATCATTCAAATGGGTACTTTAGAGCCTGTCAGGCTCAACAAAGAGTACAACAATTTTAGAAGAGTAGTTGAGCCCTTTTTTCAGGTAGCATGTGCTCATAATGATTCTGCTGTTGCCATTCACAGCTCCTCTCGATCCATCTCTCGTTTCTTCATTTGCCCCACTTCCACTCCCTTTTCCCTTACACCATTGTCCCTTTGTCATTCAATCTCTCCTGTCTTCCAACCTATCACAGAACTTCCCTTTTCATCTTTCATCACCCCTGTATTGCTTGAAACCTGTTACATGTAACCTTTTGCAGATGTGATGAAACATCACTGTCTAACCTGAAGCATTAACTCTTTCTCTCACCACAGATAGTGCATGAACTATATATTTGCAGGTATTTGTGTTTCTATTATATAAATTAGGTCCCATTTTAGGAGAATATGTAAACTATATTCAATTTCTACACTGAACAAGATATTAAATAGCTGGGCAAGATTAATCTTAATGCAGCACTGCATACAACCCATTACTAAATTCCCCAACAACATGAATTATGTTAACCATTATCAATATCTCAGCAGGTTACCATTGACTAGAAACCCAACCCAACTAGCTACACAAATACAGATATAACAGTGTGCCAGAAGCTGGGAATTCTGCAGCAAGTAACTTACTCTCATGAATCCCCAAACCCTCTCCAACATCTGCCAAACACAAGTCAGGAGTGTGATGGAATACTTTCCAGTTGCCTGACTGGAGTGTAGCTCAGACAGGGTTTAAGAAGCTCGACACAACCCAGGGCAAAGCGGCTTGCTTGATTGGCACCCCATCCACCATTAATGGACA
This sequence comes from Scyliorhinus canicula, assembly GCF_902713615.1. NCBI lineage: Eukaryota > Metazoa > Chordata > Chondrichthyes > Carcharhiniformes > Scyliorhinidae > Scyliorhinus > Scyliorhinus canicula. The sequence goes on along the minus strand of NC_052146.1, from coordinate 187,376,694 downwards.
GTGCAAAGTGACATATCATCTGCAAGAAACAGTGTAGTAACTCACTAAAGCTCCTTTCACAGCCCCCTGTAAAACTCTGACCTCTACCACCTTGAATGACGAGGGCAGGAGAGGCACAGGAACACCAACATCCTGGCTTGGGACTATAAATGGCATCCCTTCACTGCAAGGTTCACAATCCTGGAATTCCTGAAGAACTCTGTGAGTGTATCCACACCAGATGGAATTCAAGAAGGCAGCTCACCACCACCTATCTTCCCAAGTTCCATTAGGGATGAACAACTAATGTTGGCCTTACCAGCCACGATCACTAAAGAATAGCAACCTATTCCACCACCCCACAAAACAACATGAATCCTTGATTGGCACCCAATGCGCATAAATATATAGGTTAACCTGCCCACAGCATGTATGTCATTGACAATGTTGCTTGAAACCTATTAACTCCCCGGCCCCAACCAGAAAGCTCGCACCCTATTAACATTGCTTCCGAATTGTCTGTGCACAGGACATAACCCGGCTGATGACAAATGGCCCTCAACACGGGCAGTGACTGCGAAAGGTCCCGTCACCTCCCACCATCACCACGGCCAAAACCATACCAGCCCCCCGCCCGCTCAGGCAGTTACCTCACATGCTTGGTCTCGGCATCCCGTGACTCTTCCGATATGACCTGCGGCGGCTGCAGCCGGCGGTGCCGCAGACCTTCCGTCTCCTTCATGGTCCTCTCCCGCCCCGGGGGCGCGCACCACTCCGTCCGAACGCCGCCGCCCGAGGCCAACGGCTGAAACTGGCATCGGCCTCGCGCGCGGCCTGCGCACGCCGCTCATGACCTGCGCGCAGGTCACGACGGAGGGGCGTGCGTGCGCGCGCACAGCAGGGGGCAGCCGCTGGAACTTGAATTGGGCGGAGCTAAATTGTAAATTCGCCCTGACTGTCCTATTGACAGGGAATGTACCTATGCTCGCCTGTGACTACTATTGGTGGGGAGTTTACCTGTGAGTTCACTGTGACTCTCCTATTGGTGGGGAGTTTACCTGAGAGTTCACTGTGACTCTCCTATTGGTGGGGAGTTTACCTGTGAGTTCACTGTGACTCTCCTATTGGTGGGGAGTTTACCTGTGAGTTCACTGTGACTCTCCTATTGGTGGGGAGTTTACCTGTGAGTTCACTGTGACTCTCCTATTGACGGGTTAATTCACCTGTGACTGACATATAGGGAGTTTACCTTTGAGTTCCCCTCTGACTGCTATTGACAAGGGGTTAACCTGTGCTCACCTGTTATGGACATATAAGATGAGGAGTTTACCTCTGAGTTCACCTGTAACTCTCCTATTGACAGGATGTTTACCGGTGTTCACCTGTGACTGTCCTATTGACGGAGAGTTCACTTGTGACAGCCATATTAATGGAGAGGTTACCTGTGAGTTCACCTGTGACTACTATTGGTAGTGACTTTACCTGTGGTCACCTGAACTGTCACATTGATAAGGTGTTTACCTGTGAGTTCACCTGGGACTCCTATTGACAGGGAGTTCACCTGTGATAGTGCTATTGACAAGGAGTTCACCTTTGACTGTCCTATTGACAGGACGTTTACCTGTGATTTCACCTCTCATTGCACCATTGACAAGCCGTTTACCTGTGACTGCCCTATTGATGGGGAATATACCTGTGTGCACCTGTGAGTGTCCTATGACAGGAAATTTACCAGTGACTCTCCTATTGATGAGGAAATTTCCTGTGAGTACCACTGACAGGGGGTTTATTGTGTTCAACTGTGACTGTCCTATTGACCAGTAGTTTACCTGTGAGTTCACCTGTGACTCTCCTATTGATGGGGAGATCACCTACGACCGTGCTATTGATGGGGAGTTTACCTGTGAGTTCACCTGTGACTACTATTGACAGAGTTAACCTCTGTTCAACCAACTGTGACTGTCCTTTTGATGGGGAGGTTACTCGTGTTCACCTGTGACTGTCCTATTGACAGTTTACCTGTGAGCTCATCTGCGACTGTCATTTTTTTTTAATTTTATTTATTTTTTTTTATAAATTTAGAGTACACAATTCATTTTTTCCAATTAAGGGACAATTTAGCGTGGCCAATCCACCTACTCTGCACATCTTTGGGTTCTGGGGGTGAAACCCACGCAAACACGGGGAGAATGTGAAAACTCCACACGGACAGTGCCCCAGAGCCGGGATCGAACCTGGGACATCGGCGCCGTGAGGCTGCAGGGCTAACCCACTGCACTACCGTGCTGCCTATGACTGTCATATTGACAGGGATTTTACCTGTGCTCACTTGTGACTAGCCAATTGATGGGGAGTTTACCTGTGAGTTTCCCTCTGACTGTACTATTGACACGGAGTTTACCTGTGTTCACATGTGACTGTCCCCTTAATTGGGAGTTTACCTGTGAGTTCACCTGTAACTACTATTGACAGAGTTTACCTGTGAGTTCACTGTGACTGGACTGTTAACAGGCAGTTACCTGAGGGTTCAAATGTGACTATTATTGAAAGGGAGTTTGCCTTTGTTCACCTGTGACTGTCCTATTGCCGGGGGTGTTTACCTGTGTTCACCTGTGACTGTCTTATTGACTGAGAGTTTACCTGTGTGCTCACCTGTGGCTGCCTGATTGACAGGATATTTACCTTTGTTCACCAGTGACTGTCCTATTCACCGTAAGTTTATATGTGAGTTCACATGTGACTGTCCTATGGACAGGGAGTTTACCTGTGTTTCGCTGTGACTGTCATATTGACGAGGGATATACCTGTGTGCATCTGCGAGTGTCCTTTTGACAGGGAATTTACCAGTGACTCTCCTATTGATGGGGAGATTTCCTGTGATTTCACCTGTGACTACTACTGATGGGGAGTTTACCTGTGTTCAACTGTGACTGACCAGTAGGTAACCTGTGAGTTCACCTGTGACTCTCCTATTGACAGGGAGATCACCTGACTGTGCTATTGGATTGGATTGGATTTGTTTATTGTCACGTGTACCGAGGTACAGTGAAAAGTATTTTTCTGCAAGCAGCTCAACAGATCATTCAGTACATGGGAAGAAAAGGGAATTGAACAGAATTCAAGAAAATACATGAGAATACATAATAGGGCAACACAAGATATACAATGTAACTACATAAGCATTGGCATCGGATGAAGCAGACAGGGTGTAGTGTTAATGAGGACAGTCCATAAAAGGGTCATTTAGGAGTCTGGTGACAGTGGGGAAGAACCTGTTTTTGAGTCTGTTCGTCCGTGTTCTCAGACTTCTGAATCTCCTGCCCGATGGAAGAAGTTGGAAAAGTGAGTAAGCCGGGTGGGAGGGATCCTTGATTATGCTGCCTGCTTTCCCCCGGCAGCGGGAGGTGTAGATGGAATCAATGGATGGGAGGCAGGTTCGTGTGATGGACTGGGCGGTATTCACGACTCTCTGAAGTTCCTTGCGGTCCTGGGCCGAGCAGTTGCCATACCAGGCTGTGATGCAGCCCGAGAGGATGCTCTCTATAGTGCATCTGTAAAAGTTGGTAAGGGTTAATGTGGACATGCCAAATTTCCTTAGTTTCCTGAGGAAGTAAAGGCGCTGTTGTGCTTTCTTGGTGATAGCGTCGACATGAGTGGACCAGGATAGATTTTTGGTGATGTGCACCCCTAGGAATTTGATACTGCTCACCATCTCTACCTCGGCTCCGTTGATGCTGACAGGGGTGTGTACAGTACTATGCTTCCTGAAGTCGATGACCAGCTCTTTAGTTTTGCTGGCATTAAGGGAGAGATTGTTGTCGTTGCACCACTCCACTAAGTTCTCTATCTCCCTCCTGTATTCAGACTCGTCGTTGTTCGAGATCCGGCTCACTATGGTCGTATCGTCAGCAAACTTGTAGATGGAGTTGGAACCAAGTTTTGCCATGCAGTCATGTGTGTACAGGGAGTAGAGTAGGGGGCTAAGTACGCAGCCTTGCGGGGCACCGATGTTGAGGACTATTGTGGAGGAGGTGTTGGTGTTCATTCTTACTGACTGTGGTCTGTTGGTCAGAAAGTCAAGGATCCAGTTGCAGAGTGGAGAGCCAAGTCCTAGGTTTTGGAGCTTTGATATGAGCTTGGCTGGGATTATGGTGTTGAAGGCGGAGCTGTAGTCAATAAATAAGAGTCTGATGTAGGAGTCCTTGTTTTCGAGATGCTCTAGGGATGAGTGTAGGGCCAGGGAAATGGCGTCTGATGTGGACCGGTTGCGACGGTATGCGAATTGAAGTGGGTCAAGGCGTTCCGGGAGTATGGAGGTGATGCGCTTCATGATCAGCCTCTCAAAGCACTTCATTACAACTGACGTCAGGGCCACCGGGCGGTAGTCATTGATGGAGAGTTTACCTGTGAGTTCACCTGTCACTGCACTATTGACCGGGAGTTTACCTGAGAGCTCATCTGTGACTGTCCTACTGACAGGGAGTTTACCTGTGTTTCCCTGTGACTGTCATATTGCCAGGGAGTTTACCTGTATTCACCTGTGACTGTCCTATTGACAGAGTTTACCTGTATGTTCACCTGTGGATGTCCGATTGATAGGGCATTTACCTATGTTCATCGGTGACTGTGCTATTGACCTCAAGTTTATATGTCAGTTCACATGTGACTATACTATTGACAAGGAGTTTACCTGTGTTCACCTGTGACTGCAATTGGCAGGGAATTTACTTGCGTTCACCTGTAACTGTCCTATTGACAGGGAGTTTATCTTTGATTTCACCTCAGACTGTACTATGGACAGGGAGTTTCACTGTGTTCACCTGTGACTGTCTTACAGGACATTTCCCTGTGTTCGCCCGTGACTGTCCTATTGATGGGGTGTTTACCTGTGAGTTCACCTGTGACTGTACTATTGACATAGAGTTTACCTGTTAGATCACCTGTGATGTACTGTTGACAGAGAGTTTACCTATGTTCATCTGTGACTGTCCTATTGACAGGAGTTTAACTGTATTCACCAGTGACTGTCCTACTGACTAGAAATTTACCTGTGTTCACCTGTCACTGTCCTATTGACGGGGAGTTTACTTGTGTTCACCTGTGACTCTTCTATTGATGGGGAGGTTACCTGTGAGTTGACCTGTGACTGCACTATTGAAAGAGAGTTTGCCTGTGACTGTACTGTTGACAGGGAGTTCACCTATGACCGTCCTATTGATGGGAGTTTACCTGTGAGTTCACCTGTGACAGTACTGTTGACAGAGACTTTACCTGTGTTCATCTGTGACACCTATTGACAAGGAGTTTAAGTGTGTTCATCTATGATTGTCCTACTGACTGGGAGATTACTTGCGTTCAACGTGAATGTCCTATTGACAGGGAGTTTACCTGTGAGTTCAGCCGTGACTCTCCTAATGGCTGAGACATCACCTGTGACTGTCCTATTGATGGAGAGTTTATACCTCTGTTCACCTGTGACTGTATTATTGACAGGGACTTTACCTGTCAGTTCACCTGTGACTCTCCTATTGAAGGGGAGTTTACCTGTGACTTTACCTGTGACTGTGCTATTATTTGTTTAAATGTTTTTGGTGTGCATAACAAATATAAATATGAATAGAACAGTGAGAGTTTTGCAAGAGAGTACATAAGGAGTGCAATTTACATCAAAATCGATTTTAACCATTTACATGGATATGTCACAGTTTCCCTTTTCTTTTTTCCTTTCCTCACAGTATTTGCTGTGGCAGTTGTGGTCCCCGTCGGTTTCCCCCTCTATTTTCTCCCCCCGGTTCCTGTCTTGTTACTCCCCCCCCCCCCCCCCCCCCCCCCCCCACGGTGCCCTTTGGCTCTCCTGTTGGGTCTGGTTGAATTTTGTGTTTCCCTGCTCCCCCTCCCCCCCGCTCTCTTCACTTCTGTGTCGTGGAAACCCTCTCTTGATTTTTGGCTACCAGATTGTTAGCTACAAGCAAGTCTTCGAACAGTTGGGTGAATGGTTCCCACGTTCTGTGGAAGCCCTCTCCCGACCCTCGGATGGTGAATTTAATTTTCTTCGTTTGGAGAAAATCCGACAGGTCGGACAATCAGTCTGCAGTTTTAGGCAGCGCTGCTGACCACCAGTCGAGCAGGGCGGCAAAGACAAGGGCATCGGCCCTCCCCATGAAGAGATCAGGCTGTTTTGATACCCCAAAGGCTGCCACTCTCGGGCATGGCTCCACCCTCGTCCCCACCACTTTGGATATTGATCCGAAGAAGGCTGTTCAGTACCCAGCAAGTCTGGGGCAAGGCCAGAACATGTGGGAGTGGTTGGCTGGGCCTCCTTGGCACCATGGACATCTGTCCTCCACCTCCGGGAAGAACCTGCTCATTCGGGTCAAGTGGGCTCTGTGTACCACCTTTTGATGCATTAGGTTTAGCCTTGCGCATGTGGAGGTGAAGTTGGTGCTTAGCTCCAGATCCCCCATCCTATTTCGAACCCCAAGTCCTCCACCCACTTCTCCCTTATCTCGTCCAGTTGGGTGTTGGTCTCACTTAGCAATTGTCCATACATGTCACTACAGTTCCCTTTCCCTATGTGTCTGCGTCCAGCATTTCCTCTTGTACATTCACAGTTTATCTGTGTGTAATTTTTCATAATCTTTATTGTCACAAGTAGGTTTACATTAACACTGCAATGAAGTTACTGTGAAAATCCCCTAGTCACCACATTCTGCCGCCTGTTCGGGTACACAGAGGGAGAATTCAGAATGTCCAAATTACCTAATAGCATGCCTTTCGGGACTTGTGGGATGAAACCGGAGCACCCGGAGGAAACCCATGCAGACACAGGGAAAACATGCAGACTCCACACAGTGACCCAAGCCCCGCGAATCGAACCTGGGACCCTGGTGCTGTGAAGCCACAGTGCTAACCACTGTGAAGCCCACCTGTGACTCTCCAATTGACTGGGAGATCACCTGTGACTGTCCTATTGGTGGAGACTTTATACCTGTGTTCACCTGTGACTGTACTGTTGACAGGGACTTTACCTGTGTTCTGCTGTGACTGTCCTATTGACGGGGAGTTTATCTGTGAGTTCACCTGTGTCATGGGAGTGTCCCTTTAAGAAATGCTTTGTCTTCTCAAATGGCTTCAGTGATGTCATTGTGTGGGTCGAGCTGGGCTGTGGCATTGGGTTTTTAGTATCGTTTTTGAGCTGGGAGCTGGCTGTGGCTCTGAGTTTTAATTTTGTTTACACATTTGGAAGTGGATTCAGACAGACAAGCATCTGGTCCTCTCTCTCTCTCTCTCTCTGCAATTTAAAAGCTGTTTCTAGACTGCCTGAAAGCTTAAAAAGTGATAACTGTTTTCTGGAAGGGATTCAAACCTACTGTTTTGGTAAAAGGTTTATTTTGGTTTATAGGATGTTGCTACTTAATTGAAACAGCTAAGGGAAGTTATTAAGGGTTATATATAGAGTGCTGTAGCTGTGTGGGGTATTTATGTTTGTAGTTGATAAAATGCTTACTGTGTGTGTTTATAAAAATGTTAACTGAATTCGTAGAATAAACTTTGTTTTTGATTAAAAGTGCTTAAGGACTCTGTTGAATAACATCTGAAACGTAGACCCTTATGCTCCTCATAACCAAAATCTATAAACAGCTGTAGGTCAGTTGAACTCCATGATATACTTTGGAGTTTTCTAAACCCTGGCCTATAACACATGTGACTGTCCTATTGACGGGGAGTTTATCTGTGTCCTCACCTGTGACTGTTCTATTGACAGAGAGTTTATCTAAGAGTTCACCTGTGATTGTCCTAGTGACAGGGTTTACCTCTGTTCACCTATGACTATCCTGTTGACAGGGAGTTTACATGTGAGTTCATCTTTGACTGCATTATTGATGTGGAGTTTAGCTGTGAGGTCACCTGTGACTACTGTTGACAGGGAATTTCTCTGTGTTCACCTGTGACTGTCCTATTGATGGGGAGCTTACCTGAGACGGTACTATTGACAGTGCATTTACCTGCGTACAACTGTGACTGTCCTACTGATGGGGAGTTTACCTGTGACTGTCCTATTGATGGGGAGATTACCTGAGACTTTACTATTGACAGGGCGTTTACCTGTGTCCAACTGTGACTGCCTTTTGACAGGGAGTTTACCTGTGTTCGCCTGTGACTGCCTTATTGACGGGGAGTTTACCTGTGACAGTCTACCGATGGGAAGTTTACCTGTGTTCACCTGTCACTGTCCTATTGATGGGGAGGTTATCTGTGATTCTACTATTGACAGGGCGTTCACCCGTGCTCAACTGTAACTGCCCTATTGACAGGAAGGTTATCTTTGAGCCTACCTGTTACTCTCCTATTGATGGTGAGACCACCTGTGACTGACCTATTGATGGGGAGTTTACCTGTGTTTGTCTGTGACTGCTTTATTGACGGGGAGTTTACTTGTGACTGTACTAATGACGGGGAGTTTACTTGTGTTCCACTGTGAGTGTTCTATTGACAGGGAGTTTACTGTGAGTTCACCTGTGACTCTCCAATTGACGGGCAGATAACCTGTAACTGGCCTATTGATTGGGAATGTACCTGTGTTTACCTGTGACTCTCCTATTGATGGGAAGTTTACCTGTGAATTGACCTGTGACTGTACTGTTGACAGGCAATTTACCTTTGTTCACCTATGACTGTCATATTGACAGGGTGTTTACCTGTGTTTATCTGTGACTGTCCTATTGACGGGAGTTTACTTGTGTTCACCTGTGACTCTCCTATTGACAGGGAGTTTGCCTGCATTCTCCTGTGATAGTCCTATTGGCGGGGAGTTTACCTGTGAGTTTACCTGCGACTCTTATTGACAGGGAGTTCAACTATAACTCCTATTGACAGGGAGTTTACCTGTGTTCACTTTTGACTGTCCTACGGATGGGGAGTTTACCTGTCTGTCCTATTGACAGGGAGTTTACCTGTGTTCCCTGTGACTGTTCTTTTGATGGGGAGTGTACCTGTGAGTTCACCTGTGACAGGGCTATTGGCAGGGAGTTTACCTGTGAGTTCAACTGTGACTGTACTGTGGGAGGGATTTTCCTGTGACATCCTATTGATGGGGAATTTACCTGTGTTCACTTGTGATTGTCCTATTGACAGAGAGTTTACCTGTGTTCTCCTGTGACTATCCTATTAAAGGGAGGTTTACCTGTGTTCACCTGTGACTGTCCTATTGACGAGGAGTTCATCCACGACTACCTATCTACGGGGAGTTTACCTCTGAGTTCACCTGTTACTGCACTATTGACAGCCATTCAACCTGTATTCAACTGTAACTCTCCTATTGACGGGGGCGGGGGGGGGGGGGAGTACCTGTGACCTTGTTGTTGACAGGTAGTTCATCTGTGAGTTCACCTGTGACTGTCCTATTGATGGAGAGTTTAGCTGTGACTTCGCCTCTGGTTGTCCTATTGCCAGGGACTTTACCTGTCAGATCCCCTGTGACTCACCTATTGATGGGAGTTTATCTGCGACTTACCCTGCAGTCTGATATAGAGAAGCTGGAATCAGATGTTATGGTATTACAGTAAAATAAGGGTAACTACAAAGACATGAGGGAGGAACTGGCCAGAGTTGATTGGAAAAGGAGCCTAGCAGATAAGACACTGAAACAGCAATGGCAGGAGTTTTTGAGGGTTATTCGGAAATTCATCCCAAGGAGGAGGAAAGATGCTAAGAGGTGGACAAGGCATCCATGGCTGACGAAGGAAGTCAAGGACTGCTTAAAAGCAAAAGAAAAAGCATACAAAGTGGCGTGGATTAGTGGGAAGCCAGAGGGTTGGGAAGCCTTTAAATGCGAGCAGAGGACAACTAAAAAACAATAAGGGGAGAGAAGATGAAATATGAGTGCAAGCTAGCTAGTAATATAAAAGAAGATAGGAATATATGAAAGATGAGAGAGGCAAAAATAGCCATTGGACCACGGGAAAATGTGGCTGGAGAAGCAATAATAGAAAACAAAGAAAAGGGCAAGGAACTGAATAGTTACTTTGCATTAGTCTTCATGGTGAAAGACACCAGTGTGATGCCAGAGCTCCAGGAGAACCAGGGGGCAGAGGTGAGTGTAATGGCCATAACTAAGGAGAAGGTTCTGGGGAAACTGAAAGGTCTGAAGGCGGATAAATCACCTGGACCAGATGGACTACACCCCAGGGTTCTAAAAGAGATAGCCTTGGAGATTGTGGAGGCATTGATGGTGATCTTTCAGGAATCACTAGATGCAAACAGGTTGGTGAATGCCTTCCACGTCTTGTGGAAGCCCACTGCCAACCCCTGGATGGTGAATTTGATTTTCTCAATTTGGAGAGATTCCCACAGGTCGAACAGCCAGTCCACAGCTTTGGGTGATGCTGCTGATTGTTAGCCGAGCAGGATTCTTCGGCGGGCAATTAGGGAGGCTAAGGCAAGGGCATCGGCCCTCCTCCCGCCCCCCCCCCTCCCCCCTCCCCCCATAAAGTGTTCTGGCTGTTCTGATTTCCCGAAGACTGCCGTTACTGGGCATGGTTCCACCCTCAACCCCACAACCTTGGACATTGCTTTGAAGAAGGCTATCCAGAACCCAACTAGTCTGAGGCATGACCAGCATGTGTGGGTGTAGTTGGCTGGGTATCCCTGCCAACATTCACATTTGTCCTCCACCTCCAGGAAGAGCAGATACCAAGAAGGAGAGGGGGACTTGGGAGAGAGGGGAAGTTAGAATTAGGAGGCCAAATCAAAGCTGGGCACTTTTTTTAAAATGTGAATTCTAACCAAAGTATATAGTTTCAGTGTATGTTCACTTTCATCTTTGTTTTGTATAAAATGAAAAACCCTAATAAAAACATTTTCAAATAAAAATAATTTTACTGAAACAAATATATACCTTAACCAGGCTTTTAATAACATTACTGCAACAGATAAAAAATACAATGTATATACCAATTTCTTACATTCATCACCATTTGGTTTGATGCAATTCTGTTAAAAACTGAAAACTCCAATAAAAAGGATTTTTTTTAAACCTATAACATTAACAGAAAACAAACTTCAGTGCACCAGCATTAGGATAATGAAAAACCTTCCAAAATCTATACTCATATGCCACATTATATGATCATCTGGTGTTAGTCATACAAAAAATTGTCCAACCACCATGTTCATACAGCAATTGGCTTTATTCCTGTCCTTTCTATGGACATGAAGATGACTGACTGAGCTGAGATTGAGCGAGACAGCATAGTCCTGAGCGACACGATGGGAGATACTTGTGGAGTGGGGTCATATGTTACACTTGGGTGTCCATGGAACACTGCATCACATGGAAGAGCAATTCACTAACTGAAAATCTGAGGCAGAAAGTAGAATATATTTACACATGTGCAAAGTATGTATGGTAAGTGGACACCCATGCCACCATTGTTCTCTCAGTACTTGTTAATTTTTCTAGCACTAGTGCTATGTCTAGGTGCATGCTTGACATCTGCAGCAATAGTGGAGGTAGCCTGCTACAGCTACGCCTAGTTGTCTGAGATGACTTTGGTGAACATCCTCTGAGGCCCAAGGGCCTGCAGGGCCCTGGCCTCATAAGGGTCTCCTGCTCAGGGACAGGAGCACCCTCCTCATCCTGACCAGCTGGAGTGGATGGGGTTACAGACATAGGGGAATTGCAGCATCAGCACATCCTTGGAGTGTCCTGTGCAGAGGCCCCCAGGGTGCCCGGCTATTGTTCCTCCCTCTCAGTTCTCAAAGGCCCCTCCCTGACTCCCTGAGGAGAAGCAGCACCTCGAGGGAGGTTGAGGTGTCCCATCATCCCATTGCTTAGCCACTGATTATTCGCACTCATAGCTACAACAATGGTGTGTTGGTCTGGATACTGCTGGATCTCATGGTGGACGCCACCTTTGAAATGGTGGCATTCACATGTCGGAGCCTCAACCTCAGACAGAATGTGGACGGATTCCACTATCCTTTGTTCCAATCTGGTGAAGGCATCTGACAACCTCATCTGCTGGTCCCCTATCTGTTTTTGGAGTTGCAACATTTCTGTGAGGGCTAATTCCAGAGGCTCATCGTTGGACTCAGACTCAGCAGGGATGTGGCCTCCAGCAGTAGTCCCAGTAATGGGAGCTTGGTTATCACTGCCTCTGTCTTCTATGGAACCATTTTGGTGCTGTGCTCACCAGATAGGGATCCGGGCCTGCTGTAGAACACCAAGGTGTGTATCTGCACTAGTGGAGTGTGCAGGTGAATCTTCAAGCTTCCTCGGCCTCCTCATCCAAGTTTCTCTGGAGGCTCGGACTGATGGGCTGGTTGCCGGTGTTCCTCTGTCTTTTGCTGGTGGTTATAATGGTTCACCTGTTCCTGTTCTATTAATGGGAGTTTGCCTCTTACGAATTGATATTATTTCTGCATTTAGCTTATTAATACAACTATAAATTCCAATTTGCAGATCCTGAATGATAAAAGACTGTTTATTTTGAGTTACAGATGCTGTGTTATGGAATTTGAGGTCGAATACAATAATTTTATTCAGCAGTAAAATAAAAAATATCTATTTATATCCAGTGAAGTACTTTTGATGTGTAATCACTGATATCATGAAGAGATATAGTAATTTATCATACATGAACACAAATAACTAAGTGAGATAACCCTGTATTTATGCACAGCAAGATCCCGGAAACAGCAAAACAATAAATCGATCAATGTTTCAGGCTTTAATGAAAAGTCATTGAGCTGGAACGTTACTCATTCTCTGCCTCCAAATGCTGTCCGACCCACTGAGTGTTTCCAGCATTTTGTTTTTTATTTCAGAATTTCATTATTTTATTTTCGTCATCTGCTTCAACTGTTGGTTGGGAAGAAATATTGGCCGGGATAACAGAGAGAACTATGCTGCTCTTTTAACCGGTGCCGTCTTTTACTTCCACCTTGTGGCCTCAGTTTAAGTTTGCATCTGAAAGGCACATCTCTGACAGTGCAGCACTGCCTGGTTATTTGCGTTGGTGTATCAGCTTCGATTTTGTGCTCCAGTCTCAGAGCAAGAATTGAACCTGCTACCGTTTGACTCAGGTGGGTCAGAGTGCTAATTTTTTTTAAGTAAATATTAAATAACAAATAAATATTGAGGTATTTTTGGTTTTACAACAACAACAAAATAAACAATGTACATGAATTTATATACATAGTGCAAAAACCGTCTTCCTTACCGGTCCCACCTTTATTGCCCCCAACACTAAACTAAGCTCCCCCCCCCCCCCCCCCCCCCCCCCCCCCTTCTGCTGACAATTAATTTTCCGCAAAGAAGCCGACGAACAGTTGCTACCTCCGGGCGAATCCTAACAGTGACCCTCTCAAGGCGAACTTGATTTTCTCCAAACAGAGAAAGATAGCCATGTCAGTTAGCAAGGTCTCCAACTTCGGGGGCTTTGAGTTCCTCAAAGCTAATAATATCCGTCTCCGGGCTACCAAGGAAGCAAAGGCCAGAATGTCTGCCTCTTTCTCCTCCTGGATTCCCAGATCTTCCGACACACCAAAAATCACCACTTCTGGACTCAGTGCCACCCTTATTTTCAATGTCCAGAACAAGTGGACATGGTTTGCTGATCCTCTCACACACCTTTCACACCTATCTTCTACACCAAAGAACCTGCTCATCTGGGCCACTGTCATGTGAGCCCGGTGAACAATCTTGAATTTTATCAGGCTGAGCCTGCCACATGTTGTGGATGCATTGACTCCACGTAGCACATCCACCCAGAGACCATCCTCTATCTCTCCGCCTAACTCCTCTTCCCACTTGCGCTTCAGCTCCTCCGTCTGTGTCCCCTCTGACCCCATGAGTTCCCTGAGATGTCGGAGACCTTCCCTTCTCCCACCCACACTCTGGAAACTACCCTGTCCTGTATGCCCCTTGGTAGTAGGAACGGGAAGGTTGAAACCTACCTAAATAGGAAGTCCCGCACCTGCAGGTACCTAAACTCGTTTCCCCTCGCCAAACCAAATTTCTCCTCCATCTCCCTCAGGCTAGGAAAGCCCCCCTCTATAAACACATCTCCCATCCTATTAATCCCTGCTCTCTGCCATCTCCAAAATCCCCATCCATCCTTCCCAGGGCAAACCAGTGATTATTACAGATTGGAGACCAGACCGATGCTCCCTCCGCTCCCACATGTCTCCTCCACTGCCCCCAGACTCTCAGGGCCGCCACCACCACGGGGCTGGTGGAGTACCGTGCCGGCGGGAATGGCAGAGGCGCCGTTATCAGCACCTCCAAGCTGGTGCCCTTGCATGAAGCCGCCTCCATACGCTCCCAGCAGGTCCCCAGTTCCTGATCATGGCTATATTCGTTGCCCAGCAATAATTCCTCTCCCAGCGCCAGCTCGTCCTCTCCCATGCTCCGCTCAAGCATCCCCTTTTTTACTCGCGGGGTCTTGCCTACCCATACAAAGCCAGTGATCACCTTGTGATAGTTCTACCATTCGGTTTCAGCAGCACTTTGCGATTACTGGAACTCAGTAGAAATTTAAGTTAAAACTTCTCAGGTGCAAATAAGAATTGTTTATTTGTCTTCTATTGATTACAATTTGAAAGTCATTTAAAAGGCAATTCGTACACAATTTGAAGCTTTCAAAGAATCACAGAAATGATCTTCTTGCTTAGGCAAACAGCTCGACAATAACTTTAAAAGTCAAAGTCTGAAAATGAAATATGAATACAGGGAGACAGTGAATAGTTCAGATCAAAGTATAGGTAATTCATGAAAAAGTGAGAAAGAAAGAAATCCAGCTAATGATCCAGCCCAGCTCCAGCTAAAAATGGCCGAACGAAACTTTACAGCTATACTGTTTCATATCTGTCTTAAACCATCTAATTACACCGTAATATAATTCTAATTGGTTTGGGTTAGACTCAAACACATCTGATATGATGGCAAGCCGTCCATCTTTAATATGCAACATTAGTTCTAATTGTTTCATATCTGCATACTTGTGTATGTTAAAGAATGCAATATTGTGCTGTTATCAAGGACAGTTTGAACTGGACTTTTGCTGACTTAGCTGTTATAACAAAGTGCCTTCATGTTACTTTGTCGTGCCATGCTGTTGCTATAGATCCTGCCCTGTCCTTGGACACTGTCTTGAAAAATGTATTCATTAATTCAGTTAAAGTGTTTGTTTTAATCTCTACTGCCTTTGCATGCATCAGGTTCTTTTATGTAGTAAAGTGAATTATGCTGTGTTAAGTTGTTTTGTAAGCTGTATGTTTTGAGATGACCTGAGGTAATGAGAGTGTTGAAATTCTTAATTTAAAATGGGTAAAACTGGGGCTTAATGTTTATCCTAAATATCAGGTGTGTTAGGAAATAGTTGACTTCTACACCTAGTTGACCCGTTTAATAAAGGACCGCGGAATAAAGATGGGGAGACACTGAAACACAAACAGGAATTTCGGGAGGACCATCATCTTCACTGTCTGGACCCTCCCAGCAAATGACAACGGGAGCGCGTCCCACCTCCGAAAATCGTCCTTCATTTGGTCGACTAGTCGGGCCAGATTTATTTTGTGCAGTTCCCATTCCAACGCCACTTGGATGCCTAGGTACCAAAAGCTTCCCCACTACTCTAAACGGCAGTTCCCCCAGTCGCCTCTCCTGTCCCCTCGCCTGGACCGCAAACGTCTCACTTTTCCCCATATTTAGTTTATATCCCAATACATACAGGAGCAGGTGGTCTGTGTAGAGCGAGACTCTGTGTTTCACTCCACCCCCCCGGACCAGCCCCTTGAAGTCCTCAGTGCAATTTCCAGTGGCTCTATGGCAAACACGAACAACAGTGGGGAGAGGGGACATCCCTGTCTCATCCCCCGATGCAGCCTAAAATAGTCCGATGTTGTGCTGTTTGTCCGTACACTCGCCACAGGAGCCTGATACAACAACCTGACCCAGTCAATAAAGCCCCGCCCAAATATGAACCATCCTAGTACCTCCCACAGATATTCCCATTCTACTCAATCAAAAGCCTTTTCTGCATCCATTGTGACCACTACCTCCACCTCCCTACCTTCCGGGGGCATCATGATCTCATTCAACAACCTTCTTACATTGGCCACCAACTGCCTTCCCTTAACAAACCCCGTCTGGTCCTCCCTAATAACGTCCGGCACACAGTCTTCAATCCTAGAGGACAACGTTTTGGCCAGCAGTTTGGCATCCACATTCAATAGGGATATCAGCCTGTGGGACCCACACAGCTCCGGGTCCTTGTCCCGCTTCAGGATCAATGAAATCGTGGCCTGTGACATCGTCGGGGGAAGCACCCCACGCTCCCTTGCCTCAGAATGTCCTCATCAACAGCCGCCCCAATATCCCAGATAACTTTTTATAAAACTCCCCTGGGTACCCGTCCGGCCCCAGGGCTTTACCCGACTGCATGGCCTTCAGATCCTCCGCTATCTCTTCCATCCCGATCGGGGTCCCCAGCCCTTCTACCAGCTCCCTGTCCACCTTCGGGAAATTCAGCTCCACAAAGAATTGCCTCATCCCCTCTGGCCCAGCTGGGGATTCCGACCCGAACAGCCTACTATAAAACTCCTTAAATGCCTTATTCAGCCCTGCTGAGTCGCCAACCAGGCTCCCGTCCCCATCCTTTACTTTCCCTATCTCCCTGGCTGCCTCTCTCTTTCTAAGCTGCTGTACAAGCATTCTGCTGGCCTTCTCTCCATGCTCATAAATCGCCCCCCTCGCCTTTCTCAGCTGCTCTATCGCCCTCCCTGTGGTTAACAAGCTGAACTCCACCTGTAGCCTCCGCCGTTCCCTTAAAAGCCCTGCCTCTGGGGTCTCCGCATACCTCCTATCAATCTGTGGTATCTCCTTTACCAGTCGGTCCATCTCTGCCTGTCTGCCTTCTCCCTATGGGCCCATATCGAGATCAGCTCCCTTCTAACCATGGCCTTCAATGCCTCCCAGACCACCGCTGCCGAAGCTTCACCCATGTCGTTGACTTCCAAGTAGTTATGAATACATTTCCTCAGCCGTCCGCACAACTCTTCGTCAACTAAAAGTCCCACGTCTAACCTCCAGTGTGGGCGCTGGCTACTGTCTTTACTAACCTGTAGGTTAACCCAGTGCAGGGCATGGTCTGAGATTGTGATCACCGAGTACCCCGTGTCCACCACCCCCATCAGTAGAGCCCTGCTCAGAATGAAAAAATCAATCCGGGAGAACACTTTATGCACATGAGAGTAGGAGAACTCCCTCACTCTCGGTGCCCAAATCTCCATGGGTCCAACCCCCACCCACCACCCCCCCTCCCCCCCCCTCCCCCCCATCTGCTCCATGAACCCTTTTAGTATCTTTGCCATTGCTGGCACCCTGCCCGTTTTTGAGCTGGACCAGTCTAAACCAAATCCCCTCCCATGACCAATTTATGAGAATCCAGGTCCGGTATCTTCCCCAGAATCGTCTTTGTAAACTCCACATCTATCCATTTTTGGCGCATACACATTTACTAGTACCCTCTCCAATTTCCCACTGACCATAATGTACCGGCCTCCCACATCTGAAACTATTCTTCCCACCTCAAATACTACTCGCTTGTTGATCAGGATCGTGACCCCTTTAGTCTTCGAGTCCAGTCCCGAGTGAAAAACCTGTCCGACCCATCCCTTCCTTAATCTAATCTGGTCAGCTACTCTAAGGTGCATCTCCTGTAGCATTACCATGTCCGCCTTCAGTCCTCTCAAATGCACAAATATGCGTGCCCTTTTGACTGGCCCATTTAACCCTCATACAGTCCAGGCGATCAGCCTTTTTCGGGGGCTCATCGCCCCCCCCCCCTCCTTCGCTGATCAGCCATCCCCTTCCTTGGGGTAATCCCCAGACCGCGCTCCACGCCTCCACTGGCCGCCCCCGGGCAGCCTCCATCCCCGACCTCCTCTCTGTCCCTTAGCAAAAGTCCCTCCCTCGTCAGCAGAACATTTTCCCCCCCTCACCCCCCCCCCCACCCCCCCCCCCCCCAACACCCCCATAACAGCACAAAGTAAATCGACCCCTTCGATAAGCCTAACATCTGCTCACCCCCCACTGCGCTTCTGTGAGCTAGCCCGCCCAACTATCTTGGTGGCCCCCGCGCCTGGCCAGATATTCTCCCACCTATTGTTCCCTCCCCACCCTTCCCCCCCGCTCATACACTCATATTCAAATGACAAACAATCCCAACACAATTGCCCAACAAAAAAATCCCGCTAAACAAAGAAAAGATCAAGCAAAAGATCCAGCGTTTAACAAACACACCTCCATCCACCAACAGTGCAAACTCACTCAGCTCTGCAGCTGGCCCCAAATCAATACAGAAGGCATTGCAAATAACGTCCACAGAATGAAAAACGAGAAACTTTTTTAAACAGGAACGTTGCAGCAAAATTTAAAATTCTCAGTAAGCCACCAGCCCTTTCCTTTTCGCAAAGTGCAGCGCTTCCTCAGGCGACTCAAAATAGAAATGTTGCTCCTCGTACGTGACCTAGAGATGGGCCGGATACAGCAATCCGAACTTCACCTTTTTCTTCTCCTGGCCACCTCTGGTCCTGATAGATCCGCAGGATACTGTTCTCCTATTTACAGCTCCGTGTCTGCTTGGCCCACTGTAAAATACGCTCCTTGTCCAAATACCTGTGGAATCTCACCACCATTGCCCTCAGGGGGTCTCCCATTTGCGGCTTCCTCACGAGCGCTCTGTGAGCCCTGTCCACCTCCAACCCCAGCAGCTTCTCAAACAAGCCCGCTATGTATGCCCCAGCGTCCGCTCCTTCGGACTCCTCCAGGAGCCCAATGATTTTCAAGTTCTGCTGGCGGGACTTATTCTCTAGGTCCTCCACCTTCTCCAGGAGCCTTTTCTGCTGGTCTCTCAGCATCCCCACTTCCATCTCCACCGCAGTTTGATATTCCTCCTGGTCAGCCAACGCCTTCTCTACTTTCTGGATCGCCCGATCTTGGGCATCCAATCTAAGCTCCAGCTGCGCAATTGACTCTTTAATCGGGTCCAAGCAGTCCCGCTTCTGCTTGGTGAAGCCCTCCTGGATAACTTGCATCAGCTGCTCCGTTGACCACTGGGTCGACAAGCCAGAGCTCCGGTCAACCACCATGCTATCTCCCGCTGCAGCCCAAGCCTTCTCTATCAGTCTGTTTCTGTCTTTGCGAGCATTTCTAGTCCACCTCTCCATGCACCGATGTGGGAATCCAGTACAGCATTGCCTCTATCATCGATTTTCCAAATCAAGTCTGGTAAAAGAATCGGGGGAAAGGTCCAAAAGTCCGACCCGAGCGGGAGCCACCAAATGTGCGACTTACTCCTTCATAGCCACCACCGGAAGTCAGAGTGCTAATTATTGAGCCTCAGCTGACACTTAAAGAGGAGTAGCCTGATGGTGGCAATGTTTCAACACATCTCCTGGAAGTGAATGAGTTGAGATGGGAATTTTCATCAACATACAAAATATATCTTCCCTGTCCTGCTCCTGCGGCACTGTTGAGAAGAAAAGGAGGGGAGTTACCAGAGCACAAATTGACTGCCTTTTCCACAATACATCAATGACTTCAAAAGCTGCAAAACACTTTGTGACATCTTGAGGTTATCTTGTGAGGCCCCAAGGCAAGTGCTTTCTCAAAGCTCCTTCCTTAAAGGATGTGCAAACACTCTAACACAGGGGTGGGCAAAATACGGCCCGCGGGCCGCAAAAGGTCTTTATGCGGCCCACCAAGTCATTTTTTAAGGTTTAAGGTTAATGGGGGGGGGTTGGGTTACTTACTGGTATAGGGTGGATACGTTGACTTGAGTAGGGTGATCATTGCTCGGCACAACATCGAGGGCCGAAGGGCCTGTGCTGTGCTGTACTGGTCTATGTTCTGTATGAGGCGCCCAGAATCATAACCGGGTGAAGTAATTATTTTACTTAATATACTATGCGGCCCTTTAAAATTGTGAATTTCTGAATGTGGCCCTTGCACGGAAAAGCTGCCCACCCCTGCTCGAACATTTCTGCCCCCATCACCATCAGATGCTGTTGAGTCTCGTACAGCAAGGCCGAAAACGGCCACCTTTTCCGGTTACGTCTGAGATCCATGAAAGAACGCTCGTGTCACTGGAACGCGCGTCCAGATTGGGGGCGGGATTCTCCGGTGCACGACGTTGAAATCGGAGAATGGGCTCCAGCACCAAAATTGGGGCTGGCGCTGGTGTGATGCTGGTCAGCCATGCTCCGCCCCCTCCAAACTGGCGTAATTGTGATATGTGCCTTATGCTGTTGGCGTGTTATCAGCCGACCCACCCGTAATGCTCCGCCCCTGATGGGCCGAGTTCCCGATGGCGCGGACCACGTGTGGCCACACAAATAGTGAACCCGGTGTGGCAGTTGCAGACTGCGATTTGTGCCGCTGGCCAATGGGGGGGCTTCTGCGAGGGCTGGGGACATTGGTGGGGGGTGGCCAGGGGTTGGGCCATGGTGCCGCAGATGGCGGGTTGGGTCCACGCATGCCTGGCACCATTTTCTATGGCACGAATGCTGCAGGTCGTCAGCCATGCGCATTCGGGACCCGGCCATTCTCCATCTGTTTTCAGCACAGGAGGCGGAAGTTCCGCTCGGCACCGTGCTCACCCCTCACCAGTCCCAGAATCGATGTGGGTTTCATGCCGATACTTTGGTCGTAAAAGACCACACATGCTCCGCTGGTGTCAGCACTTAGCCAGTGAAATGGAGAATCCGGCCCTGGGTCTGTGAGGCCTGCGGGGGTGGGGACGTGGCAGTCATTGGGTCCAGTGGTGACCCGCGGGAAGCTTAAAAGTGCCTGTCAGAGACTGCTGAAGACATCTGAGGAGACAGAGAGGGGTTTGCAACATGGCGGCAGCAGCATCTGAAAGATATTCCAGGCAGGAGGGCACATCAGATGGGAGGGCACTTCAGGTGGCAGCAGGTTCCCTGATGCTCTGGTAACTGTGGGTGTCATTCTCACCGCTGTGAACCATGCGTGTGGCTAACGATGCCCTTTCTGTGTCTCCTCACGAAAAGCTCTACCATAATCATCGGGAGAGGGCCCAGACTGGCGGAGGTGTGCCGCACTTAAGAATCCTAACCTCCTTCGAGGAGCGGGCCCTGGAGGTGACTGTGGTGGCCGAGGACAAGGCGGTCACCCACGTGGAAGCTGGCGGACATGCAGAGGTGAGGAACCACCAGGCTCCACCCAGGGGACCTGTGAAAGTGAATTGTTATTGCCTTACCGACTGACCCATCCCTCCCACTAACCACATGTCCATTCTCTCGCAGATCCTCCAGCCAACGGCACCAGCCCATCCCGAGCGGTATCCTTTCCTGCCTCCCATGAGACCACCTTGGAGGAGAGCGCCGAGGATGCAACCATTATAGTCACAGAAAAGCTGTCATCCCCACCCTCCACCAGCGCAGATACACACACCTCGGTGGGACATGTTAGTGGTCACAATCTGGGAAGTACCAGATCGCTGATGATGCACATCAGGTGGAGGCAGGAACCCCCAGGTGAGACAGCAGTCGGAGGGTTGCTGGATCCCAGGACCCAGCTGGGTCCCAGCCGGATGCTGAGCCTGTGGTGCCTGGAGCTGATCGAGACGGTAGGAAGCAGCCAGGACATTCAGAGGGAGATGTCACTGCAGCAGATACATAGGCCCTTGGAGGAGTCCCAGAGGTTACTGGCACTGGAGATGTTGCCGGAAATGCTTGGCACCGAGGCAAGCACTCCTAGACTGGCGACCACAGCGGAGAGCCTGGTGCACGACACGGCACCATTTGTGAAGGTGTCCAAGGCATCACACAGTGACGATGACCATGGATGAGGGTCTCGAGGACGAGCTGGGGGATGTTACCCAGTACAAGCTGACCTTCGAGCCCCAGCTGCCCCTGTATCATCTGGCTCTGCCGGCCCTTGCAGCTGACCTTGATGAAGTTCTGCGGGACATGTCTCGCTCACAGGTGGGCATAGCAGAGGCACTGCGGAGCTTGTCCCAGTCCCAGGTGGGCATTGCCGAGTCACTGCAGAGCAAAGCTCAATCACTGAGGAGCATCACCGAGGGTGTCGACACCTCGGTGCAGACATCGGGGAGCCACCAGGGCTGGCAGAGCCAGATGATGCAGGGGCAGCCGGGGCTTGAACCAACTGCCCCTCCGTCCCAAGGTGAACCCCAGGGCCCTATGGGCACCAACTGGGAGCAGGGGGCGCTCAGTGCCAATCCAGACCCGTCACATGGGGTGGCGACGGTGGCCACCAGCTCCCCCGGGTTCCACCCCTCTGATGAGGCCAGCATATGGTACAGGGTGGGAAGGCTGTGCATGTGCCATCGACAAGTGAGCCGGGGCCCTCAGTCCCCAGAAACCCCAGAGGACGCCTGCCGGGGCATCGAAGGCCACGGGATGAGGTAGGCAGCTGGCTGGCTCCACCTCTGATGTGCGTCCTGGGGAAGCACCAAGATGTAGTGGTAGGGCTAGGAGGGTCAAGCAAGATGAGGATCACTGAGGGTGCCGGGGAGGGGGTGGGGTGGTAGATCGTGAGGGGATTGGGGGACTGGCACCATCAGGAGCGTGAGGAATTGTAAAATGCAGTAAACACCCTTGTGCACGGGCACACGTGGCACACTGTTTAGCATTACTGAGGACCCAGGTTCAAATACCGGCCCTTGGTCACTGTCCGTGTGGAGTTTGCACATTCTCCCCGTATCTGCGTGGGTTTCGCCCCCACACCCCAAAGATGTGCAGGGTAGGTGGATTGGACATGCTAAATTGCCCCTTAAGTCAGTGTTCTTCAAACTTTTTTTCCGGGGACCCATTTTTACCAACCGGCCAACCTTCGCGACCCACGGCGGCCGACCTTAGTGACCCACGCCGGCCGACCTTAGTGACCCACGCCGACCGACCTGCGCAACCCACCATTTTCTCTTACCTTGTTTGCTGCTGACAAAAATGGAGGTAATGGTTTTGGGTCCCTTTGGCCCTCGTACACTCTCCTCCAATGGAACCTGTTGGATGAAGGTGAAGCCTTCTAGTGTCGGAAAGTATGGAGTCTCCAGCTGTCCAAAGTTCTGCATTTTTTTCCATAAAATTTATCCAATAAACCCCTCCTTGTAAAAAAAAAGAATGAAATAATTGAATAAAATGAATAAATCCTCCCAGAACTTGTAATACAAAAAGCTGCGACTGTTTTTTTTAAAAAAGCGGCCGCATTGCGCATGCATGCCCGATCATCAGTGGCACGCACATAGTTTTGGGATGAGGGAGTTTCAGAACTAACCCCTACCAATGTGTGGTAAGACTGGAGAGAAGATCCATAAACACGTCAGGTGTGCAAAGGTGTTGAGAATGAACCCCACGCGGTCGTAAAAGCTCTGGCCTTTCACTCCAGAAAAACTGGCGTGAAAGGGCCACATATTCATAGCCCTGCAGGGGGCTAGCAGAGACCCGTCAGGATGCTCACAGCTTTTGCTGCAGATATGGACCCCCGCACTTCCGGGTCAGAGGTCGCTCATGCGCACGGCGTCGACCTCCTGCGGCCGTGCAGTGCTCCATGGCGGACTCGGACCGCAGAGCTGGACCCTCCAAATAGTGCCCCCAATCGGTCGCGCGCCCGACCCGGACCGCCTGCCCGTACTCAATGGAGCTCTGCACTTACAGAAGAAACGGTGCCACAACAACGCCGAGAGGTCTGGTGGTGAGGTAGCAAACATAGCACTCCTCATCAATCATAAGCTGGGAGCCCTGGAGCTTGAATGCGAGCGAGGGGGCAGGTTCTCAGGCACAAGACGCTGGTATCTCTGAGGAAGGTAAGAGCAGAAGCAAGACAGGCAGACTGAAAAGAATGTGGGGTCATCTCACCTATCATAAGAACTTCTGAGAACCAGTGATTGAGCAATCACTAAGCCACTATGATGCCATTTATATAACTCGCATCCAGCCATATATCATGGACAGTGACTGTGTGATGACTGATAAAACTGACCATTTGTTGTCCTCTCTCAGGTGAGCCATCCTCTGGAACCAGTCAGGAAGCCGACGACGCTCCATTAACGCTGGAGCCAGCACAGACGACAGATGCACCCATACCACACCCTCTCTCCGCACTAAGCACCTGCGCAGATACGGGCCTGTTGGTTGCTTTTAGAGTCCTGGACCAGACCGTAGTGCACAGTGATGAAGCAAACCACGCTCGCATGAACAGATGGTGGCAGCAGAGGGCGCCAGCGCCAGCAGTTGGAGGACTGCTGGAGACTAGGACCATGCTCTGTCCGAGGCAGATAATGATGCTCTGGAGTCGTCAATCAGGTGGCATATACTGGAGCATGAGCATTGTGTTCACCCTGATCTATGAGTGCACATCTTCATTCATTGAGAGAGTGGTGATTCTCAGCTGAATCAGTGGTTCATTGGCTAGCGTTCAGACCTGCAAGCTCACAGGCAATGACCTCAGGAGACCACTGCTAGTGTGGGAGATGGATACGGCACCCATTCTCTGTTGGGTGCCCAGGGAGGTCTTGACACACCTCACCATGGCAGATGAGGCTGTGAAACCTCTGGGCTCCTCTCACTGTGCCCCGGACAAGGGCAGAAGCTCCTCTGCCCCACTGTCAGTAAGCGCATCATTATCAAGAGTCCTTGACAGCTGAGGAGTGCCCAGCCATGTCACTGAGTGCACCCTCTCAGGCGGAACCTGCTCAGGCCCTGCCAGCCAGAGGACCACGGCCTCCAATGGCACTGTCAATGAGGCAGTGGGGGTGGGGGCGTACCAAGACATAGCACACACAAACATAAGCTTAAGTCACAGTGAGCACAGAAATGGCTTATGTTTTTTTGGTAAATATCACTTGTATTAATCAGTTACGATTTTGTGGGGGGGGGGGGTTGTTTCACTTGTGTCATAAAGGTAAATGACTACTTTGCTCATAAGTGTTCTGCGTATTTGATGAGTTTTGGCCTGGTGAAAGACGTTTGATCAAGCAAACATTATTACTGAGGCAGTGATAAGACATTGAGTTCATGGCATGGTTTTGAGTGAAATGTTTGGGATGAAGACAGTGCCCTTGGTCTGAGCCGAAAGGCAAACCTTGGCAGTCTAGCTGAAGGAACACTGAATCAAGGCCTCCCTGAAGGTTCCTCATTTCTATCTTTTCGTCCACCCCATTTGCCTGCCTGGGATCTGCAGTGATCTCTATGTGTGCATGTACACAAGGGGTTAATGTGTAATCAGTAGCACCACATGATCACTAGAGGGCCGGACCAACAGGGGTATAAAAGGCAGCACATTGGGTCTCTCTCTCTCTTGGGTGCACTGTGATCAAAGTAACAGCAGACCAGTTTAGATGGCCAGTGGAGTTACGTATTGTTACCATAGTTAGATCGTGTTAACCTTATCACTAGTATCATAGTTAAAGTAAAGAACTCATGTAAATGTTGTTGTAGTTACTCAATAAACCTTTTGTTACTACTGGACGAGTTCAAATCCCCGTTACCTACCACACAGGTAACAAAACAGGATCTGCATCATCATTAGATTCTTCCTCTAAGGCAGATGCCTCAGCATCTTGCTGATCCAGTGATTGCCCACTAGAGGGAGCAAGATTATGCAGAGCAGACTATGGCGATGACGGACACTCACTCTGGCAAATATTGCAGGGTTTTTCTGGAGTGGTGCAGGCTTTGGAACCTAATTTTTTTGCTGATCTAGTGTCCTCTCCACCACCGCCCTTGTGGAGACATGTCAGCGATTGTATCTTTCCTGAGCATCGGTCCTCGGGTGCCTGAATGGTGTTACCAACCACCTTTTCAAGGAGTACCCCTTGTCACCCTGCAACTATCCCTCGTGGCGAGCTAGAGCTGCAAACAACTTTGGCACTTGTGAGTGTCTCATTATGTAGGCATCATGGGAGCTACCAGGGTACCTCACACAAACCTGTATAATCTGGGTCCTGTGGCCACAAACAATTTGAACATTCCTATTGACAATGGTGGCCGGCTGGCACTTTGAGGGCCTCATGGGCAATCAATGGCACCCAAGGTGCAGGGGAACTCTGCAATTGCAGCAAAATCTCTGGCCCACTTAGCCAGGCTGACTTGGTCAGTCCTGAAATGAATGAATGTGCTAACCCAACTGAAATGCGCCAGTCACCAGCTTGATGCAGCTATGCACAGCCTTCTGGGAGACTCTCCAAAGATCACCTACTAACCCCTGGAAAGATTGGGAGGCATAAGGTTAAAGGCTACAGTGACCTTGAGAGCTATGGGCATTGGATATCCACCCACACATTTGGCGGCTACCTCCAGCCCAATCATCTTGGCAAATGGACGTGACAGCTTCCCTTGAAAGCCGGAACCTCCTGTGGTACTGGAGCGCCGTCATGTCTAGATAGTTTGATTGCTATCTTAATGGAAGCTGGATAGCGGCATCTTCAACCCCATTTCTTATGGAACCCCTCACTCGCTCTCCCCCACCCCCCACCTTAGAGAAGATTTCACCTTTTCTAAGTGCAAGAACTCCATTAAATCCCCCAGCCACACGAGGCACAGGGTGGATAACTGACCTCCACCCCTACAGAACCCACCTGCGAATGAACAATGAGGCGAAGGCTAAAACATCTGGCCCCACTTCTGTCTGCAACTCCGGCATGTCTGATACCCGAATATGGCCCCCAGGGGACTGGGCTCTAAGTCCACGTGCAAGATCGCTGACATGCTGCTGAAGGACGACCTCTTTGGGTAGGGTCAGAACATGTGAACTTGACTGGCTGGGCCCCTCCCACACCTCTGACAAATATCCACCATCCATTCCAACAACAAGCTCATCCTTGAGTGTCAGGTGTGCTCTGTGTACCACCTTTAACTGCATCAACCTCAGCCTCACGCATGGGATTGAGACATTCACTCTCCGCAGCACCTCACACCACAACCCCACCTCCCCATCTCCTCCTCCCATTTAACCCTCACCCCCTCCACAGATGCCTTGTCCTCCAAGATCCTCCCATAAATCGCCGAAATGACCCCCTCTCCCCAAACTCCATCACCGACCATAACCCTTCCAGCAAAGAGGAGGATGGTGCCACCAGAAAGGTCAAAAAAATATTTTTCGCGAAATCCCACGCTTGCATGTACCTGAAAGCCCCCCCTCACAGCACCCCAAACATCTCTCCAACTCCTCCAAACCAGCAAACTACCCTTCTAAACATAAATCCTCCATTTCCATCACCCCTCGTTTCTCCCATGCCCGAAACCTCGCATCCACCCTCCCTGGCTCAAACCCATGGTTCCCTCGGATCCGCATCAACTTCGGCCCCAACCTAAAGTGCTGCTGAAATTGCCTCCATATTTTCAGCATGGCCACAACCACCAGATTCCCCGAGTATTTCCCTGGGGCAAACGGGAGCAGTACCGTTGCCACCGCCCACAACCCGGACCCCTTACAAGAGCCTTCCTCCATCATCACCCACAAAGCCTCCGAGTGTCCCTGCTCCAACCCCACACCTTCACTGTATTCTCTGCCCAATAACAGTATAACAGGTTTGGAAGGACAAGGCCCCCCGACTGTCACCCTCTCTGAAGTACCATCCTCCTAATCCTTGCCACTTTACCTGCCTAAACAAATGATGAAACCAACCTATCCATCCCCATAAAGAACAATTTGGGCAAAAAAAAGCAGCAGGCACTGAAATAAAAATGAAAACCTGGGCAAAATGTTCATCTTAACTGCTTGCACCCAGCCTGCCAATGATAGAGGAAGGCTATCCCACCTCAGTAAATCCGCCTTGACCCTGCCCATCAGACTCGGAAAGTTCAGCCCAGCCCCAAGCCATCTGTGCTCCCAGATACCTAAAGTGGATTGTTGCCACCTGAAATGGCAACCCCCCCCCCCCCACCCCCACTTCCAACCTTGGAGAAGACCCCACTAAACACCCACTTTTCCCCAAATATAAATTGTAGCCTGAGAAAGCCTCAAATCTCCGAAGCAGTTCCATTATGTCCCCCAGTGAAGAGTTACAACAACAGATCATCCGTATTCAGGGACACCCTATGCTCCACCCCGCCACCCCCCCCCCCCCCCCCCCACTATCCTCCTCCAATTATCCGTGCACTTCAGCACCATGGCCAACAGAAGGATGGACATGGGGCACCCCTACCTTGTTCTCCTATGCAACGGAAATTACTCCAAACTTAGGCCCAATCCCAAACCTCTCCAACACCGCAAACAAATAGATTCACTCCACATGATCAAAAGCTTTCTCCACCACCGCCTCCAACTCCCTCCATTCTGCCGGAGAAAGCACTACATTCAACAGACAATTTGATGACAACTGTCTGCCCTTTACGAACCCCATCTGATCCTCCCAATCACCTGAGTGCTAGCACCTTCGCCAATATCTTGGTATCCACATTCAACAGAGATCTTGGCCTATATGACCCACACTCCACTGGGTCCTTGACTTTTTTCACCGCAATGAAATGGATGCCTGTCCCATTGTCTCTAGCAGTGTCCCCTTAGTCACCGCATCCTTAAACATCTCCACCAGCAACTGCGCCAAATTATCCATAAACTTTTTATAAAACTTCACCGAGAAACCATCCGGCCCCAGGACACTCCAACCGCCCCAAAAACTCCCTCATGTCTGGCTCATCCACCAGAGGCTCTGACTTTTACAAATTCTTATGGAATTCCTCACATGCCTTGTTCACCTGCTCCGGTGAAACCACCAGCTCCCCTGTCCCATCCCAGACCCGAACAATCTCTCTCGCAGCCACCTGCCGGTGGAGTTGACCAGCCAGCAAGTGGCCGGCTTTCTCCCATACTCGTATATGGCCCCCTTGCCTGCTACAACTGCTGAATTGTCTTTCCTGTGGACAGAAGGTCAAACCTCGCCTGTAATTCCTCCCTCCTCATCAGAAGATCCGGCGTCGGATCCTCCAGATACCTTCCATCCACCTCCTGAATTTCCTCTACCAACTGTGGTGATATGCCTGTAGATAATATTACATATACTCAGCAGTGTGACTTCCCACCAGCAGGTGGTGGAAGACATCAGTCAGGTGACATCCGGCTACCACCGGAAGGTCGGCCTTTTGGCTAAGATGTGCGTGAGGTCAGGTGTAATGCCTGGACCTGGTATGTCTTTCTTGTGGGGACCATGAGTTGAATTCAATTTGAATTGGTTTTTGGAGCAGGCAAGGAGCTGGATTAGGGGTTTGCCCCTGTCTACTCTCTGAGCTCTGACTTTGTAACTCTGATAAAGTAATTTTTTTAAAATCTGTGAGGCGTACACAAGGACAGTCGCACATAAAGGTAGTTCCAGGAGAGTCTAAAGTAATTCTGTGATAACTTGGTCTGTATAAGATTTGTGTTGTGACCTAACCACGTGTACATTGGTAAATCATCGTTCTGGCTAAGTCACCAGCAGTTCTGTGGAATCATTGCTAGACAAGATCACGGAACACAACACCAACC
The DNA here is from genome assembly GCF_902713615.1 of Scyliorhinus canicula. Lineage (NCBI taxonomy): Eukaryota > Metazoa > Chordata > Chondrichthyes > Carcharhiniformes > Scyliorhinidae > Scyliorhinus > Scyliorhinus canicula. The sequence goes on along the minus strand of NC_052146.1, from coordinate 187,347,203 downwards.
ACTGCCGCCCCTCTCTTGCCTCTCTGCCCACCTGAGCCCCTCGCTACTGCTTTCAATGCTTCCCACACCACTGATGGTGAAACCTCCCATTTCCTACTAAACCCCACATATTCCTCAATCACCATACCCATTTTGGTACAAAAGTTTGGTTCCGCCAACAACTCCATGTCCAACCTCCACGCAGGCCTCTGTCCTGGCCCCTTCTCCAAGACTACATCCACCCAATATGGAGCATGGTTCGAGATGACAATCGCAGAATATTGTGCTTTCCTCACCCCTGCCTTTCCCATAACGAAAGTCAATCCTTGAATGCACATTGTGTATTGGCGAAAAGAACAAGTGTTCCCTGTCCCTCAGGTGGAAAAACATCCACGGGTCCACTCTTCCCATCGCCCTCATAAACACAACTCCCCCCCCCCCCCCCCCCCCAACCTACCCATCCTCGAGGTGGTCAGCAAACACGGCTTGGACCTATCCACCGGATTCAGCACTGTATTCAAGTGTCTCCCCCCCACCCAATGCCCCCACTGGTACATATCCAAATTCAGTATGGCAGCCAACACCTTTATAAATCCTACGCCGTCCCAATTCGCAGCGTATATGCTAACCAGCACCACCAACCTCTCTTCCCAGCACCCATTATTATTAAGTACCTACACCCCTTGTCAGCCACCACTTTCTCCAATTGGAACCTCCCCCTCTTACCCACCAGAATCGCTACCCCCAGACCCTACTATCAAAGCCTGAGTGGAACACCTGACTTACCCAGCCCTTCCGAAACCTCACCTGGTCCTTCACCCTCAGGTGGGTCTCTTGCAACAGCACCACGTCGGCTTTCAAACCTTTCCAATGCAGGACAACTCTCATTCGCTTCAGCGGTCCACCCCCAGCCCTCACACATTCCATGTCACCACCTGGACCAGGGGTCTCTAACCCCCGCTATACCCCTGCCCCTCAGTCATAACCGCTACTCCTGGCCCTGCCCAACAGGCAGGACCCAGTCCTACCCCTAGTCACTGACAGCCACCTATCCCTCCCCCTCCCAGAAACCCCCCCAACCACTTCCTCTCGACACCACCTCTCCCAGTATCGTCTTTATTCCACCACTATTTACACCTCCCAGGTCCATTGAAAGCTGTCCATACCGGTTCCAATGACCATGGCCCCTCCCTTCTCCCGACCTCACTCCCGATCACTAGCCAACTTGGGTTGGCTAGTGAGGTGGCCGCTGGCAGAGCCACCTTTCCCAAATAGAAAAAAACACCCAAACCTTCCAAACTCCCAACAACTCCCTCTGTTGAATCCACTATAAGTAGAACACATCGGACCATCATAGGATTTAAAGTGCAGAAGGAGGCCATTTGGCCCAAAGAGTCTTGGAAAGCTCCCCCTACTTAAGCCCACACCTCCACCCGATAACCCAATAACCCCACCTAGCCTTTTTGGACACTAAGGGCAATTTATCATGGCCAATCCACCTAACTTGCACATCTTTGAACTGTGGGAGGAAACCAGAGCACCCGGAGGAAACCCACACAGACACGGGGAGAACGTGCGGCCTCCGCACAGCGACCCAGCGGGGAATCGAACCTGGGACCCTGGAGCTGTGAAGCAACTGTGCTAACCACTATGATACTGTGCTGCCATAGAAGATCATAGAAATTACGAACAAGTTTTATTTCAATTCAAAGACTCCTCCACACCCCGAAGGGTCTCCTTTCTTGACCTGCCCCTAGGCTGGGGTGTTTTTCAGATGGGGCTCTGTGTATAGGGAATGCCCCGCTCCCTTAAAGGGGAGGTTTATATTCCGGTGAGGTCATGTGAAATTGTACTGTCCAGGTTCTGGGACTTCCATTGCGGTTACAGCAGTCCTCCCCCTTCAAGTCCAGAGGCAACATCCACATCCATGGGCAAGTGCACCGGGTTTTTTGACTGTTTCACCTGTGGACAGCATTCAAATGCAGACCTTACGACGTCAGGAGGCATATATCGTACCCGGCGTGGTGTTTACGTAATGGGCGTCTGGGCGGCAGCAGCATTGCTGGTGCAGTAATGAGAGTCGGTATGGGCGTCTCTGCCAGTGGTGGAATGGCCATCTCAGTTTCCAAGTCGGAGCAAGGCTGTTCTTTGTCCGGCATCTCAGCGTCCTCAAAAATCACTTGTGGATCCTCGAGAAGTGGCAGAGCTGGTGGTGGCAGGGGGCCATGGTGAGGACGAATCAATGGCCAGTATGGCTGGAGTATATGGCATGCAGCTTTGGAGATGGTCCATGCGGCGATTAGACTCACGGCCTGTGTCCATCCTTAAGAAACCGGACCAGTTTTGGCCAACGCAACACCAGGATACAAGTGACCCTGTTGTTAAGTCCCAGACATGAACCACTTTCCCCAGAGCAAACTTGTGTTGCGGCCTGCAGCAGCCTGTGTCCACTGCAGTTTGGTTCTGGGCACGGCGGATTTTATACAGCTGGACTCTCCTTGTAGAGGGGAAGCCCTGACCCCTTAAAGGACAAGTCTCCCCCCCCCCCCCCCCCCCACACACAAAGGGAAGTTCATATTCCGGAAGGTCATGGGAAATCCTACACTCCAGATCCCGGGACCATCATTGGGGTTACAACATACTCAAACCCAAAAGATACAAACCCCAACCAATCACCACAAAGCCCCAACATATCCCTTCCCAAACTCAATTTAAGAGAATAAATAACTGTGAAAAAAGGAGGAAAAGAAAAAAGATTAAAACCACCAAAAGCCCAAACTCATTGGTGGAGGGAGTGAATTTTGAAGGTGGCGGATAAGGTGTCAATCAAGCGGGCTGCTTTGCCCAGCTTGTGTCGAGTTCCTTGGGTGCTGTTGGAGCTGCACTCATCCAGGCAAGTAGAAAGTAATCCATCACACCCCTGACTTATGCCTTGGAGATGGTGGGCAGGCTTTGGGGAGTCAGGTGAGTCACACGCTGCAGAATACCCACCCTCTATCTCAGTATTTATGTGGCTGGTCCAGTTCAGTTTCTGGTTTAATGTTTTCAGGATGTTGACTCTTGGGTGTCAAGGGTTACCGGCTGAGATCTTGACTAATGACGCCTGGTCGGAGGCCCCAGACCGACACGGAGAACCACCCATGCAGCAACCATTGAGCAGTGCTTCAGCATTCTCAAGATGCGCTTCCAATGCCTGGACCCCAGGAGGGTCTCTAACATCTTGCTGCATCCTGCACAACATCGCGCAGCAGAGGGGGGGCATGCTGGAGGAGGAGGAACACCAGGCCTCACCTCATGAGGAGGATGGCCAGGAAGAACCGAGCCCCAGCTCTCATGGCAGGTTACCCAATGTGTGCTCCAGGACCGCTACACACGGGACAATCTCAGCACTTCCAGATTTGACTACCAGTAGGTCTGCCACCGACAACTCCACCACTCTGTCCCACCTCTCCATGTTCTTTTTCCCCCCCACCCACCCTTCTAAGTGGTGCCCCCTTTCCCCTCGCCGCTCACATCCTCCCTTCATTCCACCCCACTCCGAGGTTCCCACCAGCATCACTACATGGTGTTCACATTGGGCAGGCAATATCAGTGGGTCTGGTTCACAGGATGGAGGATGATGACGACTAGCTGAGAGATCAGCTCTAGTGCTCCTCATCGTTTTGACAAAGTCTGACTCCTGCCTTAAGGATCACACTCCACTGTCCACCCAGGTAAACCCTGCATATGTGCTGGCCACTCCATGTCACTGGCCATATATTCCTTATAGGGGGGAGGCTGTTATGGAGGTGGCAAGCAGTGATGGGTCACTCACTGGGTAAGCTGCCCTATAAGGCTGTCTCCCACGTTTGGTCCCATTCCGTGTCACCTGAGTTACCCCAGGTGGAACGTTCAATTATCCTGGGGGCCCTGCCACATGCCATTCTCCCAACACCCACAATGGGCGGGATCATGTTTTAGCAAATCTGAAAATTAGAGCAAGGCAAGAAGCCTCAGTCGAATGTGCAGATTCCTGACAACCCGGAGGCTTTGGGATTCAAACCCTTTGCCTCCGAGACCTCGGGTGAGTGCCGTTTAGCACTGGCCCCCACAAACGGAGACCAGATGGAACGGCACTCGTGGGGTCTCCAAGGGGATCGGAGGCCCCCAGCTGCACGCTCTTTGGGCACCCTGGGGTTGCCTGGTGTGAGTGCTGGGGGCAGCAGGGACCCTCCTATACGTTTTGGCTAGGGTGTGGGAGAGGTTGGGGATCATTTTGGGGTCTTGGAGATCAGGACACCATTTAAAATTGACATCCTGATCTCTCGCTACAAACGGTAGTTCCAGCGAGCAGAGCTCCCCAGTGTACAAAACGGGGTATATGTGGCCTCGGCTGCACATTCCCCGTTCAGGCCCCTTACTCAACGCGAGTCACGTTGAACTGCCATGTGTTTCTCGACACTGCAAGCGTACGGAAACACACAGCTAATCACGCTCGCTAGGGGACTTTGTTCCCTTTTGGGAGAATTGGGCCCTATGTCTCCCAAAATGAGTGTTTTGCCCAAATCTATTTATGTTTCTCTGTCATTAAATGCTTCCATCTACTTACAATGCCACCTAGTGTAATCAGCAAATTTGGATATGTGGCTTTCTATTCCAACATTTAAGTTTTTAATAAATATGGTAAATGGTTGTGTCCCCAGCACAAATCCTGACAGAACACAAGTCATAACCTGCCCATTACCCCTATTCTCTGTCTTCGGCCACTTTTGTCAATTTCTGAAGATGGTTTTCCTTCAATTTCATAGGCTTCAGCTTTACCCAAGTCTTTATCAAATGTCTTCTGCAATTCCATATGTGTAACATCTGTAAACATTTCTCTGCCTACCACTTCAGTTGAAAAATGCAATCAAATTAATCTTGCATTATCTTCTCCTTTCAAATTCATGTTAGCTCTCTCTGAGCAACTAAAAATTTTCAATGTGTTCAGTTACCCAATCCTTAATTATCATAGAATGCTTACAGTGCAGAAGGAGGCCATTCAGCCCATTGGGTCTGCACCGACCTTCTGAAAGAGCACCCTACCTCGGCCCACTCCCTTGCCCTATCCCCATAACCCCACCTAACTTGTACATCTTTGTGACACTAAGGGGAAATTTAGTATGGCCTCTCCACCTAACCAGCACAACTTTGGACTATGGGAGGAAACCAGCCACCCAGAGGAAACCCATGCAGACACGAGGAGAAAGTGTAAGGGTGGAATTGATCTGGGGTCCATGGCGCTGTGAGGCAGCACTGCTAATCACTGTGACATCTTGCTGCCCTAGACTCTAGTAATTTCCTGTCAACAGGCTAACTGGTCTATATTCCCAGATCTCCTTCTTTTGTTCAAGCATTTGTAAGGTTTTCCTCCCACAAGTCCCGGAAAAACGTGCTGTTAGGTAATTTGGACATTCTGAATTCTCCGTGTACCCGAACAGGCGCTGGAATGTGGCGACGAGGGTATTTCACAGTGTTAATGTAAGCCTACTTGTGACAATAAAGATTATTGTTATTATCCTTCCTTTAAAACTCCGGAATGGAATTCAGCTGATCCCGGAAATTTGAGCCATCTTTAGTGCCATTAATTTTCTCATGAGATATTTTGTTTAAATTATTTCTGGTGGATATCTATCCCTGATCCAATTTTAATTTCCTTTCCATTGCTGGCATGTTAACTTGTTCCTCTACTCTAAATACTGATGCAAAGTAATTTATCAATATGCCAGCCCATTTCCTCATGTTAATTGAAAATAGCAGTTTTCAAGTGGCCCACTTTACTCCCAACCATCTCGTTTCACTAATATAAATGTAACCACATTTTGTGTTGATTTTGATATCTTATTCAAGATTCTTTTCATGGTCTCTTTTTATTATTCTTACTATCAGAATCCATGCTTTATTTGCTCTTCATAAGTCTTTTCTTTAGTTTTTTTTGTTGTCTCTTATCTGTTTACTTGTCCGGGGTTGATTACTTTTGGCAAATGAAGCTCTTGCCTCTTTGGGGTATAAATCAGATCACATAACATTCATTTTTGAACAGCTCCCACTGATCTTCTCTCATTATACCCGTTAAAAAAATTTCCCAGTTTACTGTGATCGTAAATTGTCTGATCCAAAACAGACCTATATCAAATGCAGAGAGGATTTGGGGGTTTCTGTCTTCCGCACAGGCCTTCAAGACAGCACAACAACAAATTCTGGAAGGAAGCAACCTAGTCCAGTGGACAATAAGGACTGAAAGGTAGACAAGTAAAAAAAGAAACATCGTATTACATCTGTCAAAAACAGCACGTGTTCTTCACTCCATCAGCCGGAGCTGGATTTGAAGATAGTGCGCTAAAACCACTGCACCACCCAGCCGTAATCGTATCCAATAATCTGTGTTCCTATCAACTCACAAGCAAGTCACTTTCTTTTTAAAAAATGCTTACTTTCTGTCATGTGTCATGTGAGAGATTTTGCTGACTATCATCTAATTCTAGCCAGGCCAAGTAAACATGCTTCATGTGCCAGCACTGATAACTATCACCCGAACTAGTGTATTTAAAAGATATGGAAACAAAATGGAAGAAACTAAACTGCAAAAAAAGTTTATTTTTTTCAGCCTAATCCTCACATTAAGATTTATATTTCTATTTTCCTTCCTGTGATGGCTGCCTCCGTTTTATTTTAAACTGGTGTGGAATAACACAGATTATTTAAAATTTTAAGCACAGGAACAAGCTATGGAATCCACTGCCAGTGCTTGTGCATCACACAAGCTTCTTTCCACCTTACTTCATCTTACCCTATCAGCATGTCCTTCTGTTCCTTTCTCCCTTGTACACAAACACACAAAATAGGAGCAGAAGTAGGCTATTCGGTCCCTTGAGCCTGCTCCACCAATCAGTAAGATCATGGCTGCTCGATTCATGTTTTTAATTCCACATTCCCAACTACCCTCAATAAACTTTGATTCCCTTGCCTAATAAGAATATATCTACCACCTCCTTAAAAATATTAAATGACCCTGCCTGCATTGCCTTCTGAGGCAGAGTTCCAAAGTCTCACAACCCTCTGAAAGAAAAAAAATGTCTCCTCATCCCTGTCCGAAGAGTGTAACCCCTAATTTTAAAACAGTGCCTCCTGGTTCTGGACTCACCCACAATAGGAAACATCCTTTCCATATTCAGCTTACTGAGACCTTTCAGGATCTAATATACTTCAATCAAGTCACCCCTCATTCTTCTAGATTCCAGTGGAAAGAAGCGGAGTTTGTCTAACCTTTCCTCATAACACAGCTCACTCATTCCAGTTATCAATCTAGAAAACCTTTGAACCGCCTCCAATGCATTTAAATCCTTCCTTAAACAAGAAGACTAAAACTACATAGTATTTGAGATAGTGTCACCAATGCCTTGTATAAGTGAAGCATAACATCCTTACTTTTGCATTCAATAAATGGATAGTAATCCATTACTTTCGTAATTACTTGTACCTACGTACTAACATTTTGTGACTCATGCACTAGGACACCTAGATCCTGCTGCATCTTGGAATTCTGTAGTTGTTCTCCATTTAAGTTGTTTAAGTAGTACTCTGCTGTTCTATTCTTCCTGCCAAAGTGAGCAACTTCACATTTTCCCACATTGTACTCCATTTGCCAGCATTTTGTCCACTCACTTAATCATTCTCTATCCATTTGGAAACTCCTTTTGTTCTCTTCACAACATACTCCCTATCTACCTTTACATCATCTGAAAATGATATCCCTATCTATCTTTATATCATTGAAAATTTAGCTGCCATGTCTTTGGTCCCTCATCAAAGCCTTTGATATAAATTGTAAAACGTTGAGGCCCCAGCGGTATTCCACTCATCAAATCCTGAAATTTGCCACATGTGCCTTCCTGCAAATCACCTCAAACACTCAACATAATAACGAGTACCAAGAAGTTTCTCTTAATTCCTTTTTTGATTTATTAGAGGCTGACTTATTTTATGGCCCCTGGTTTTGGATCACCAAAGTGGATACGTCTTATCTAGGCCCCTGTTAAACCTCTTCATACATTTACCCACCCCAATACAGTCAATACAGCCCTGTGGCTCCAACCTCCTGTCAAATCAAGATTTCACCTCCTGCAGTGGGACTCCTAACATCTCTCAAAAATCTCTGCCAATGTTTGGATAACTGGAAGAGATTTCCTAGCACCAATCGTGGTGGAACAACGTATGCTATAGATGTGACATGACAAGCCAAAGAATTCACCCACAGCAATTCTCCTTTCCCCCCCATGACCTTTGAAGCAACTTGCCCCCGTGACACATCGATTCTCATGACAATCAGCCCATAATGGTGGCTACGATGCCCACCCTCCTACAAGCTTCAGAGATCTTCCTCACCTAATTTTACAGGCACGTATCCTGTATTGTATTCTGAGCGTGCTTTCGCTCTGATGTTTGATTGTCTAGCAGGAGAAAAATGGGGTAAGCAAATGCCCAAATGATTTGTATTTTGGGTTGCTCACAGGAGTAACCGGGAGATTAATCTTTAGTTCTCAGATGCTCCAGAATAATTCAGGATGTTTTGTATCTGTCAAGGGAACATGTCAATCCCCCACACAATAACAGCAACAACTTATATTTATATAGTGCCTTTAACATAACGAAACATCCAAAGGCACTTCACAGGAGCATGAGAAGATAAATTATGACACCGAATCACATAAGCAGGTATTAGAACAGATGACTAAAAGTTGGTCAAAGAGGTTTGTTTTAAGGAGTATCTTAAAGGAGAAAAGAAAGGTAGAGACGTAGGAAGGGTATTCCAGAGCTGAAGATACAGTCACCAATGATGCGGCAATTATACTTGGGAATGCACAAAGGCCAGAGATAGAGGCCTCGGAGAGTTGTGAGGCTGCAGGAGATGACTGAGTTTTTTTTTTATTCATGGGATGTGGCCATCGCTGGCGAGGCCAGCATTTATTGCCCAGCCCTCATTGCCTTTGAGAAGGTGATGGTGAGTTGCCTTCTTGAACCATTGCAGTCCATGTGGTGTAGGTACACCCGCAGTGCTGTTAGGGAGGGACTTATGTTAAACTAGCAAGTGGAGGGGAAGGGATGGATAAAACTACAGAAGGTATAATGGTTATTGGGAAACAAAGTAACAGGTTAGCATGTGGGGAGGTGGGTTCAAGTACATGGAAAATTGTGAAAAAATTAAAGGGATGAAGAATTCAGGAAATATTATTAATGGAGGTGTTGAGATTCAAAAAGGTGTAAAAACTAGCACAACGGCACTTTACCTGAATGCGCGTAGCATTCAAAACAAGGTAAATGAGTTGATGGCACAAATCATCGCAAATGAGTATGATTTAGTGGTCATTACAGGGACATGGTTGCAGGGTGGTCACAACTGGGAGTTAAATATCCAGGGGTATCAGACTATTCGGAAGGACAGGCAAGGTAAGGGAGGTGGTATAGCACTGATATTTGCAGATGACATCAGGGTACTAGTGAGAGATGATGTAGATTCTATGGAGAAAAAGGTTGAATCCATTTGGGTGGAAATTAGAAATAATGAGAAAAAGGCACTGACATGCGTAGCCTATAGGCCACCAAATAATAACATCACGGTAGGACGGGCAATAAACAAAGAAATAATTAATCCATGTAAAAATGGTACGCCAATTATCATGGGGGATTTTAATCTACATGTCGATTGGTTGAACCAGGTAGATCAAGGCAGCCTTGAGGGGTTCATTGAATGTATCCGCAATAGTTTCCTCGAACAGTATGTAATGGAACCTACGAGAGAGCAAGCTATCCTCGATCTGGTCCTATGTAATGAGACAGGATCTCGTAGTTAGAGATCCTCTCGGAAGAAGTGATCACAGTATGGTCCAATTTAAAATAGAGATGGGGGGCTGAGAAGGTAAAATCCAATACAAGTGTCTTGTGCTTAAACAAAGGAGACTACAATGGGATGAGGGAGGAGTTGGCTAAGGTAGACTGGGTGGGGGAATTAGCAAATGCGTTTGTGGTAATTTACCAAAATTCACTGGACTTTGGGGCGGTTCTGGCAGATTGGAAAATAGCAAATGTGACACCACTGTTTAAAAAAGAAGGTAGACAAAAGGTGGGTAACTATAGGTCAGTTCGCTTAACTTCTGTAGTGGGGAAAATACTTGAATCTATCATCAAGGAAGAAATTGTGAGACATCTGGATAGAAATTGTCCCATTGGGCAGATGCAACATGGGTTCATGAAAGGCAGATCCTATTTAACTAATTTACTGGAATTCTTTTGAGGACATTATAAGCACGGTGAACAATGGGGAACCAGTGGATGTGGTGTATCTGTATTTCCAGAATATATTCGACAAGGTGCCGCACAATAAGCTGCTGCATAAGGGCACGGATAGATTAACTGACAGAAAGCAAAGAGTGGGGATAAATGGGTGTTTTTCTGATTGGCGATCAGTGGCTAGTGGTGTGCCTCAGGGATCAGTGTTGGGAACGCAACTGTTTGCAATTTACATAGATGATCTGGAGTTGGGGACCAAGTGTAATGTGTCAAAGTTCGCAGATGACACTAAGATGAGTGGTAGAGCAAAGTCTGCAGAGGACATTAAAAGTCTGCAGAGGATGTAGATAGTTTAAGTTAGTGGGAAAGGGTTGTTTCCACTGGCAGGTGAAAATAGAATTAGGAGGCAAAGCCTCAAAATAAGGGGGAGCAGATTTTGGACTGAATTGAGGAGGAACTTCTTCACCCAAAGGGGTGTGAATCTGTGGAATTTCATGTCTAGTGAAGCAGTTGAGGCTACGTCATTGAATATTTTTAAGGCAAAGATGGATAGATTTTTGAACAGTAAAGGAATTAAGGGTTGCGGTGACCGGGCTGGTAAAAGGAGCTGAGTCCACAAAAGATCAGCTATGATCCTAGTGAATGGCGGAGCAGGCTCGAGGGGCCAGATGGCCTACTCCTGCTCCTAGTTCTTATGTTCTTATACAGGATTTTGACCCAGCAACAGCTTTTTTTTTTTTAAAGCAATTAGAAGTTTATTCACAGGGTTTCTTTGAATTAAACGGTATTCAAGTGCTTTTTAAAAGCTGATGGTTCTTTTTTCTGGTGGCGCCTGCCCTGGGACCAGAAATTCCCACGCAAAGTCAACAGATGTTTTGCTTGTCCATCGAATTCTCTGTCACATCCACAACGAGGATTGGAAGATTTCCACCCTGAGTACTAAATGCACTTTCTGGCATGGAGGGAGACAGGGCCAGGAAATTACCAAATCAGATCACTTATCCATCCTCTGGCAGAGTGTGGTGATATGCGATGATCATTCCCTTTAAGGGCAACACAGCAGAGTAAGGGTCACCTAGCTTCAGGGACCAAATGGGACACAGAGTGTGTAATCACCTCAGGGGTTGGAGTAATTTCTTAGGCAGAAGACATCGTTTTTCTTATCAATAAATACCTTTTGTGTTTCTAATGAAGCCTGTGACAGTGCATCATTGCATCTGGCAACGAGGATAAAATGATCATGACTCTGCCTCTGGCCTGACACCTGTGAGGATCCTGTTTTAATAAAAATCTGAAAAAAAAGTACACGCCTGAATGCCTCTTTGGGCAAATGGACCCATTTTGTTTTCCTCTATAAAAAAAGATTTAGAGTACCCAATTATCTTTTTCCAATTAAGGAGCAATCTAGTGTGGCCAATCCACCAACCTTGCACAGCTTTGGGTTGTGGGGGGTTAGACCCATGCAGACATGGGATGTGCAAACTCCACACGGACAGTGACCCAGGGCCGGGATTCGAACACAGTCCTTGGTGCGTAAGGCAGCAATGCTAACCACCGTGCCGACCCCAAATGAACCCATTTGAGATGTTGAGATATTGCCAGATCCGGAGTAATGTAGAAACAGAAAAGATGGACAGTTCCAAGCTGCTGGGGCATGGAGAGAACATAGTACGTCCCCGGGTCAGATTCCACAAGAAGGGTGAGCAAATTGCAGAAACGTACCTCCAAACACACTGTAGACTAGGAGACGAGGCGGTCCAGGAGGCTCAGTGTATTGGAGAGCCTGAAGGACAGACGCAGAAGAAACCTGAATTGGCCGACGGAGTCAAATGTTTGGAAATGTGCAAAGAAAGAAAAGAAAATTACCCTGCGAAGCAAGAGGGCCTGGTTTAGCACAGGGCTAAATAGCTGGCTTTTAAAGCAGACCGAGGCAGGCCAGCAGCGCGGGTTCAATTCCCGTACCAGCCTCCCCGAACAGGCGCCAGAATGTGGCGACTAGGGGCTTTTCACAGTAACTTCATTTGAAGCCTACTTGTGATAATAAGCAATTTTCATTTCATTTCATTTCAAGAGCTGTGGCTTAAAGTTTTAAAAAATGAAGGTAAGTTTTTGAAAAACGTTGCTGCATAGATTTTAAGGAGAAAGGAAAACACAAAAAGCAGGCTTTGGGTGCAGAGGTGGAGTTAGGGCGCGATCTACCTGCTTCATCCCGCCTGAATGGGGGAAGCAAAACTGTCATGCCCATTTGTGTGTGGGGGGTGACATCACCCATGGGTGAGGTAATATGGGGGACCCTCAAGCTCACTTAGAGATCAGGACACCCTTTCTATGAGGAGCCGGTCTGGCCAGCGAGTTCAGCTCCCCAGTGATGAAAATAATTCTGAGTGTGGGCTTGACCAGAGGTAAAGTCCCCAGGGCCAGAAAAAGTGACCAAATGTGATTAGATAGCGGTGGAGAACTCACCGACAGAGCTGGGGAGAAACTCCCAGCCAAACCCACCTGAATGACACTTAGATCGCACCCATACACATAAGGGGGCCCTGCACACTCCCTCTGGTAATGTGGTGACTTGGTCCAATGATGATGAGCCTCACCCCCAATGGCATACAGTCCCACTACAATCATAGAAATTACTAACACCAAAAAAGGAAGTTAATTCAACACGTAAAAACAAGATGTTGGTTGCAGCCCAGCCCTCTCACTCTATCTGTCCTGCTGCCTGGCTGGCCTCTGGTTCTGGTTGAGTCACACAGCTCCCCCATTCCGAAACACGATGCCAGCCCTTCGCACCTCCCGACTACTTCTCTGCTCTCGCTCGGGTGGCTGCGCTTCAACAACCATCTGTACTCCTGCCTTGCTGCTGCTGCTAGCCTCTGCTCTCAATCATCCTCACTGACCGGTCCAGTTGCTGCCCAGCTCTCTCACTCTCAGCTCAACCTGGCTGGTCTCTGGGACTGGTCGAATCACCCTGCTCCTGCTGCCCACTGATCCCAAATTCTCCGATACACGACCCCGGCGCTTGCCTGGTCTTCTTCGCACTTCCCAACTGTTGCTCTGCTCACCTCTCGCTCAGATGGCTGGGCCTCAAGCTTCAACAACCATGTGTGCTCCTGGCTGGCTGCTGCCTCTCTGGCCTGGTTGCCACTGTTCTTTTTGGTTGGTGCCCATCCAGCCTCATCAGCCCTGCCCTGGAGTTTGAGAGTCACCCCACTGCTCTTCTCAACAGCCATTGGCTAGTGCCTCCTCCTCATTTCGCTGAAGGGTTCACAGGCTTGCACCCCAGGTAGGTCGGTGAACACACTTTTGCCTCAGGCTGCTCACCAGACCAAATGGCAGAAACCTGGCTGTTGCTTTGCACCTTTACTCAATTAAAGTTCAGAAACTTCACTGCAATTGAGGAGATCCATGTCTGCACTGCTCTAGGTCCTCACTACCTCTCAACATCTGGCAAATTGCTTCCCCGCTCTAAAGGAGAGTCCACCAATCAGAGCCTGGTATTGTTCTGTATTGCCTGCTGATAGACGCAAGAAATTAGAATAAGCCGATCAGCAAAGTTAGAGCTACCAAGGCTCTGATTGTGAACACCAGTCAACTCTCAATATGGGGATTTCCATTGGCCAGGGCCCGCACTGCAGCAGTGTGTGTTTCATTGAAAGTCCACTTCTGTTTGGTTGAAAATGACAAAGTGCCCAAGGAGCTACATGGTGGTCTCCCGAGGGGCGGGAGCAGAGCCTGCGGGGGTTCCATGGCAGCAATCACTGCGCTGATGGACTTCAAACAGAGAAGTTCTGAAGTTATAAAAAGGGAAGTCCTCAACCTTTCTAAAAATAAAGTTAACCAGTTTAAAAACAGCCCCATCCGTTTTCGGGTGCAAGTGAAATTGACAAAGAAACCGACACATCCAAAAGAAGAAAAAAAATTTGATTCTCCAAGCGGCCAGAAGAAAAAAATTACAAGGATGACAAAAAAGACTTTCCTTCAGTAAAAGTGGGACTTAAAACATTCAAATAATAGAGCAGTCAGGTTCACGCCAAAACTCTCAAAGCACAGAGAGAAAGCTGGCAACTACTGACAGTTCAGTGAAAAAACATGACAGGCTGAAAGCTGTAATGCATTCAAAGAGGTAATGCATTTAAAGTGGCAATGCACGTAAAGCTGCAACCACATGAAGAAACAAAGGCTATGGACAGGAAAATTGAAGACCCCAGATTGAGGACAACTCTTTTTAAAAAAAGGTCCAAAAGCAATGAAGACCTCGAGGAAGTGTCAATGGAAGATCTCAACTCAAGGACCAATATAATAAAATGGTAGATCAAAAGATGCTGAATTGAACTGCTGGAAAGAGAAGAAACCTTATCACACAATCGAAGTACCAGAAACAAAACCCATATTAAGTTTATTTTATGACATGGTGTCATAATATGAAACTTCGGTAGTGGATCGAGTTACAGCCTTGGAATTATTGTCTCTGAGACCGGGCTCCTATTATGCCAAGTAGGCATGGAGGGATGAATTGTTCATAAACAAGTGGACCACTTGAGGAGTAGAGAGATGCTCCAGCAGTCAGTGTTGTCATCAAGAAATGTTTTCAAACCTATAAGCGCCAAAGTACCTGATTGACCAGTTAGAGACAAAACTGGGGCGGGATTCTCCGATCCCCGCCTAGTGGGAGAATCGCAGGGGGGCGGCGTGAATCCCACCCCACCGGCTGCCGAATTCTCCGGCGACAGAGATTTTGCGGGGGCGGGAGTCACGCCACGCCGGTCGGCAGCCTCCCCCGACAATTCTCCGGCCCGCAATGGGCCGAGTTCCCGCCGGTTTTTGCAAGGTCCCGCTGGCGTAAATTGGAGTTGGCCCATTACCAGCGGGACCTGGTGGCGCGGGTGGGCTCCGGGGTTCTTGGGGGGTCACGGGGGGATCTGGCCCCAGTAGGTGCCCCCACAGTGGCCTGGCCCACGGTCGGAGCCCACCGATCCGCGGGCCGGCCTGTCCCATGGGGTCACTCTATTCCTACACGCCGGCCGTGTAAGCCTCCGCAATGGCCGGCGCGAACGTGAACCCACCCCCTGCACATGCACGGGGATGACGTCAGCAGACGCTGACGCTCCCGTACACACGCGGGAATGACGTCAGCGGACGCTGATGCTCCCGCGCATGCGCAGACCTGTGCCAGCCGGCGGAATCCCTTTGGCCCCGGCTGGCGTGGTGCCAAAGGCCTTCCAAATCGGCCGGCGGGGCGCAAACCACTCCGGCGCCGTCCAAGCCCTTGAAGGTGCGGAGGATTCCGCACATTAGGGCAGCCCGACGCCAGAGTGGTTCCCGCCACTCCACTGCGCCGTTTCTGCCCGCCCCGGCAATTCCCGGGGATTCCCGCCCCTGATGTCTCCCTGGCTGTAAATAGTAATGAACTGCTTGTGCCAGAAGAGGTACCAGTTATTGCTGTTCCTGCATATGCCAATCCATGTAAGCATCTCAGACTACAGAATTACACTGCTCTACAAGAAACAGAATAACCCTCAATGACTCGATTTATAATTGTCCAACTAGTGTATATAATGTTTAGGTAGAATTTAGGACTGAGGAACTCAGTTATTGAAGATTGCAGAAAGGAGTTAAAGCTGGAGGGATGTGATGATTTGGGATGATTGTCCCTTTAAGGGCAACACAGCAGTATACGGGTCACCTGGCTTGAGGGACCAATTGGGACAGAGTAGGTAATCACCCCAGGGGGTGGTGTCCTCTCTTAGGCAGAAGACATGTAGGGACCACCCAGCTGGCCAGGTGGATGCAGGCCCCTACAATATTTCTTATTAAACATTTCTTTTGTTTCTAATGAAGTGCATAATTACTCAGGGAAATGGCACAGATCTCATAAGTAGACTCAATGGGCTGGAATTTCCGATTTTGAGGCTATGTCCGGCAGAAGTGTCTAGGTTTTACGGCAAAAAAGTTGGTGCCACCCCCACACCGATGCTCTGACCGATGAGGGGCTAGCAGTCGCGCCATATAAAATGCACCGGCCTTCCCAAAATAAATGTCTGGAGAATTTCTGGGTCCATGGACACAGTCCGCAGCCACCACACCGGGTTCATGAAAACTGAGTGTACACGTCCCCCATGCCGTCAGGAACTCGGCCCATCGGGGACGGAGCATCGGGGGAAGGCCTCCAGGTAACGTCCTAAGGCTGTTACAATAGCGTGCTGCGTACTCCTCGATGATGCTGTTTTGGAGGAGGTGGACCATCAGAAAGCAGGCGCCGACCCGATTCGGCCGTAAACAGGGATTCTCCGCCCGATCTTGATTACGATATCGGCATCGGGCAATGGAAAATCCCGCCCAATGTCTTGTGTTGTGATGGGAATTTTTTTTAAAACAAAGAAATCCACCAGGCTTCCTTTTCTAGTGAATAACATCTGCTGGAATATGCAAATATAGACGGCCAGTTTAGAACAAGGAATAGGCTTGGCAGACCCCCCCCCCAACTGTGGGAACGGCCTGAACGCTGACAACGGCAACGGGAATCAGGGATGAGACAGACACTCACACTCATACAATCACAATGGTATGTCTACTGGAGAAGGGTCAAGGAGAAAATTAGGGATGGGAAGGAGTCCATTCTGCATTCAGGATTAATCAAAGTTGGCAGTATTAGTTTGGAAGTACCATGCAACAACAATAAGCGCCAACAGTATGCAACCGATTGGTGCCGTGTATGTCAAATTTGGGGATTCTTTATGATTTAAGGAGTCCTGATCCTGTTTATTGGCTGGTCGTGGAGTCTTCTTTATATTTTTTGAAGGCTGCAATGATCTCTGTGATGACTTGAGGGTCGTCTAGTGTGCTGAGATCACCCAGATTAGAGGTTTCATTGCTGGCTATTTTCTTCAACACTCGCCTCATGATTTTCCCCGATCGTGTTTTGGGAAGTCGTTTCACAACCTGAAATTGGAAACAATAATTAAACACAGTCCAAAAATATACAAGAGGCAGGGGAAGGGGACAGACATTGGTGCCTATAGTTTCATGTTCTGACTAGGTACATATGACTGTGTGTTAAAATCAGCAGCATTCCAGATGCAGACAGAAATTAGGTCATCGTCTCTCACATGCCTGATGGGTCGTCATTTGGAAATTGAAGTATTTCTAATTCTGCTGCATTCCTGTTTCATATTTTCAAACAGCGAAAAGGTCATTTAGCAATTTGTGCCTGTGCTGGCTTTTTTCCAATTAGACTCACCCCTCCCCCTGCTCTTTTTCCATATTCATCAAATCATAGACTCCCTACTGTATAGAGGGAGGCCATTCGGCCCATCAAACCTGTACTGACCCTCTGAAAGAGCACCCTACCTAGGCCCACAACCCCCGCCCCATCCCTGGAACCCCACCTTACTTGCATGTCCCTGGACACTAAGGGGCAATTTTAACATGGCCAATCCACCGAACCTGCACATCTTTGGACTGTGGGAGGAAACCCACACAGACACGGGGAGGGAGTGCAAACTCCACACAGTTACCCAAGGCCAGAATTGAATGGGTCCCTGGCGCTGTGAGACAGCAGCTCTAACCACTGTGTCACCCTATCACCCCTGCAAATTTTTCATTTTCAGGTATATAACCAATTTCTTTTAGAAAGTTACAGTTTAATCTGCTTCCTTTTCAGAGTGGTGGATACCAGGTGGCAACAACGCACAGCACAATGAAATTACTCCCCATTTCGGCTTTTAGGGCCGATACCATTGGAACTTCCTGTTATGGTCCAATGGAATCAGAAACCGACACTATGGGTGGAGTCTTCTGCATTCACTGGTGGTGAGCCTGGTGGCAGGAAGGGCGTGTAATTAGGTGGGATGGTGGCGTACCAGATCCCTACCATCTCCCTGCCACTACCAGAATTAAGTTCAAGCCAGCAAGGCCCATCCATGGTTGACCTTCCTGTCCCGGTGCCTGGCAAAGCCCACAAGTGGCCAATTAATGACATCCCACTGCCACTAGTAGCCGTCTGTCATACATTAAGCTAAAACCGTGCGGCCATCTTTTCACCTCAGGGTGGGTGGGGGCACTCAATGTCTAATCAAGGGACATAAGGAGGGGTGGGGGGGACTGAGAGCTTTTCCCCTGACCTACTTGCTGACTCATATCACGCATCCCTCTCCCCCAAACCCCACCTGCTCCCTCCATCAACAATGTAGCTGTGGCCTGATCCGCCGCACGATCTTGGGACTCTGGGAGGGGTCCCCTTCCGGCAGCTGGCATGGTCTCTGCACATGGTAGCCAAGCTCCTCTCCTCGCCCCCTCCCCGGTTTTGATGGTAGGGAAAGGCAAGGGGCTGGCCTTGCCACTGCATGATTGGTTTGTGGTTTGGCAGGGCTCCCAAAAATGGGCACCATCGTCTCTTGCCGCTTTCCAGTCAGCACGCGAGAACCCTGACAACTCAATAAGAGCTGTTCTATGTCGGGAACCGTCACCCAGTTGTTATTTTCCCCGAATTTGCAAATTAATGGCCAGAGGGTGGGCTCGCTATCCAATTATGTAAACCAGGTGGGCTCTCCAACCTGGAAAGCCAATAGGAGGTCCTTTGCTACTGAAGTAGCAGAAAACTGCCTTTTCAGATTAGTGAGCGGGCACTCCAAGGTAGAGCTGCTCACTCTCCAACGTTTTTAACATTAAATTAGAAAATGACCTCAGCAGCTGAATGACCATCATGGAGTGGAATCTTCTAAACCTGCCTGGAGTGCTAGCCCCCCTCAGTTTGCTGCTGGGAGTTGGACTGTTCCCCGATGCCCCTGGGGACTCAGAGGGTGACTGGAAAATTCCTGTCGACCTCTGACACTAGGTCTTCATAGGCTTTTATTGAAGTTAATTAGTTATCCCCTCCTTGCGTAGATATCCTTTGCTGACCTCCTCCTGCCCCGCACACCCCCAGTCATCCCACCTCCAGGAAAATGGTCCAGGGTGGGGATGGAGACCATGCTCGACCCCAATGGGGCCAAAAGATTCAGCCATGATCTTGTGAAAATCACTTTAATTCCAGGTTACACGACACTCCCGCCAATGGAAACAGTTTCTTCTTACTTACTGCACTAAAATCCCTCACAATTTTGCCAGGAAATTTCTAAGTACCGGCAGCAGACTAATCAGACACTTCCTGGAGCTATTTCAGTAGTTTCAGCCAGGACTCTGCTCCCAACTGACTGTTCAAAACTGATGGAAAATGTCTCCAGCCTCTCAGGCAGTGGACAGGAGTATCTTATTCTAAGGGAGGAGTTGACAGATGTGCAGCTGTATGGCCATTTCTTAGCCAGAAATTACAAATCAGTGAGATTTGAAAAGATTGGAATGTACTGCTGAGGTCACATTAACTTGTGGTGAATCAGCTTAAACTTTTGAAGTGTGCATCCTTATTTCACAGTATGCTTACAGCTGGCATAAATTATATATTTTAAATTATAAAGAGCAATGGTTCTGTAAATATTGGCTGGGGTATTCCGCCACAGCGCAGTGAGTCCCTCCACAGTGAATTCAAATTTCTATTCACTTCGGTGCGACTAGACAATCCCACTGACAGGAGGAGCTGGAAAATTCCAGCCATTCTGAAATTATGAAAATTTGGCAGAATCTTCCCAAAATTATGCAGGTGGATCAGGTGAGAAAAGCTGTGTGAAACTCGCCGGCTTCACAGACGCCTTTTCTCACCTGATTAAATGGCACGCCGCAATTTCAGAGAGCTGCCGACGATCACACAGCCAACTGCAGGGGTGGCAGCCAAACACGTCAGCAAAGCTGGGATCCTGAGATCAGGGCACCTTTTCTAAAGGGTGCCCTGATCTCAAAGTTAAATTTAATCCCCCCCAACAAAGGACATAAAGGTCCGTCCGTCGGCACCCCCCCCCCCCCCCCCCCACCCCCACCAAGCATTAGGGCTGTTTAGCACCAAGGCAGACCAGCAGCACGGTTCGATTCTCGTATCAGCCTCCCCGAACAGGTGCCGAAATGTGGCGACTAGGTGCTTTTCACTAACTTCATTTGAAGCCTACTTGTGACAATAAGCAATTTTCATTTCATTTTCACAACACTGAGAGAGAAGTGAAAAAGCTGTTTAGGCTGACAGTCAAGCACCGTCCGATTGGATAATGAGTCTGTTTGCTTTCCAATTGATGTAGGAAGGCAGTGCATCACACAGCTGGATGTATTGGCCATCAAATGGGTGGAGTGTGGGGGCAAGGCACCTCCAGGAGTATATTTAATTAAGCTAGCAACCCTATTAGGAACACTTTAACTTCATGGTTGTTTTAGATACAAAACTGGATATACAAATATACTTCACATATACTTCATAGATAACAATAATTTTATTTGGACAGATGCAAAAGTAGAAAAAAAGAGATCTGTGCCCTGTTGCAGAAAAAACTGAAGATGAGAGAGTTTCCCTGCAACTTTGCCCTGCTGGGTGATGGAAGTCACAGATCTGGAAGGCGCTCCACTACACAGCCTCCTTCTTAAATAGAGCAGTTCTGTGTCCCTCATACTCTCATAACAGATGCCAACAAGGAAGGTAGTGTTAATTCATGGTGATAGGTGCAAGATGGGATATGGCAGATTGTGACTAGTGGTGTGTTCCAAGGATCAGTGCTCAGGCTCCAGCTACATGCAATCTATATTAATCACTTAGACAAAGAGACTGAGGGTAACGTATTTAAGTTTTCTGACAATACAAAGCAAGGGACAGGGGGATTGTTCTCAGCAGATCCCTCACTTCACCATACTGAGTCTCTCAATCGAGTCCTGAGTTCCTTTGAACAAGGAACCGGCCCCTATCCACACCCAGGAGCCCACAAACGAGTCCTTGCCCACCTACTGATTAATAATGGCTTGACTGCCAGCGGAACATGAAGGCTGTCCATGAACCTTCCTGACATGGAATGGCAGAACAGGCTCAAAAGGCCATGAGCTCCATTCATGCTACTATTTCATATGTATTAAGTTCTCGGGTACGAGAACAAAACTAACCTGACAATGTAACTGAAGTGCTGGTATTGTAGCTCAAATTCACTCCTTATCTTGCTTTAACACTCCATTACATACTAGAGTTATGCATTAACTTAGTGCAGTTGCTGTTCATTGACTCTTAACCAGTAAACCTGTAGGAACAACGGAAGCTACTCACCAGGATGTGATCAGGAGTGGCATATTTTGCTATCTTAGATGCAACAATTGATTTT
Organism: Scyliorhinus canicula; assembly: GCF_902713615.1. Taxonomy (NCBI): domain Eukaryota; kingdom Metazoa; phylum Chordata; class Chondrichthyes; order Carcharhiniformes; family Scyliorhinidae; genus Scyliorhinus; species Scyliorhinus canicula. The sequence goes on along the minus strand of NC_052146.1, from coordinate 187,325,700 downwards.
AGATCTTTAGCAATGAGCAGTTCAGAGATGTTGCAAGAATCTTTCAAAACAACGAAAGCAAATGCAGCTGAAACAAAACACATTTTTTTTTAAATTCAGGAAATGCCTAAGTACATGAGTCTGCATTCTGACATAAGACTTGCATTTAATTGAAACAACTCATCATCAACATTGACAATCAGGGGCAAATTGGCTCAATCATCAAAATGTTATGGCCCAGAGTGTGTAGTCAGCAGTCAAGGAAGGGCGCTCACTGCTGAGCACGAAGTATGCCTTAGTGAACGATTAAGAGATGTCCCTGGCATGAATTTCAGCTCTGTCATTGTGCAGCGATACCGCAGCTGATTGCAACATTCTTTACTGGGGATCTCCCAGCTATCCAAGCAGCCAATCATATGAAAGGTTTCTCACAGACATACAACAGGAAACAAAGCACAAAAATAAATCACTTTGCAAAAACATTTTCATACAGCAAATTAAAGATTGAGGCACACTCATTAGGTGTAGGCAGAAGCTAAGATATTCTGAGAAAACAGTTTTAAGAAATTATTTTTCAAAATGAGTTTAAAAATCTGCTAATAATTTAACACGACTCCATGATTATAAAGTTTTCTTTTCTGGGTCAATTTTGCTGTTTATCAAATTATATTGGTCACATCATTTTTTAAATTTAATTTGTGAATGCAAAAGCCTGAAGTCAAGCAATATCCTTCTCATTTGCTGAGTTATGTAGCCACCTAAGATGGACACTGGGCTACAAAATGGAGAACTTCTAAGGCTGCAGGGAGAAAACAGTCTTAGCAAGGACAAGCAGTTTGCAGAAGACTAATTAGCATTCTGCACGTACAGAAACCAGTTTGTGGCCAGGTGCAGAGTGTCAGCCAAAGGTGTAAATGGCAACAAGATCTACATAGTAATGAGGTGATCCAGATCCAGGCCCGCACAATAGAAACATTTAAGTATGAATGGATACTTTTGAGTAGACGCCCAGACAGAACGGCACCATAGTATCCAACACAAAGAAGCATAGGTACCGCCCCACCCATCGAGAAGCGACCCTCAGATTGGGGGGTTTGGAAGATATCGATTGGGAAAAGGCCCAATCGATACATGGCAGGTAAAAGACCGCCCCGAAGGGGCACGGACTTTGGGGGACCTATAAAAGTAGTTCAGCACATGGTTCGGTCTGTTTTTGGCTCCGGCTCTCTGCTGTTTTCATCGCTTTGCTGATACATTGCATCTTGACTCAGTTCCATCACCAGCCGTTGAGCCATCAGCCATCGAACTGTAAGTGCCACTACGACGACCGCTACGGGATCCAGACTTTGCTAGACCCTGACAACTTTAAGTACCTGAGAGTTGCAGACCAAGAACGGGACGAAGGCCTTGCTCCCTGACCTTGCCTGTTCCTGTCTAGATAAGTATTTTAGTTGTTTAGTATTAGAAGTAAGTTAGTCTCTTTAGCATATGCATGTGTATTTATTATATTTGTCATAATAAATATCAATCGTTTGGACTTACTAATCGGTGTACAGATTTATTACTTTGAACCTGACCTTGATATACTTGTGAGGTGTCTAAATACGGCACCTGGCGACTCCTGAGCATAATTACATACACAGAGCCATAGCAGTGTTAAGCACACGGCCTTTAAACGGAGGCGTGTTAATACACTCCAGTAAAACGCGCAACAGTTTAAGTGATTAGTTCACCACATGCTCTATAGAGGGGACACTCCTTAATAATGTGCAACATTGTTGGTGTCTGTCCACAAATGCATAAGCCTTTTGGCGAAGATCAAGTGTAGGATCAAGCCCAAGATGATCTGCAATGCCTTTTCCTGTCAGCTTGGTTCGTGTCCGCCTCTCTTGTGGGGGCCATGAATTGGATTCAATTTAAATTATTTTATAGAGCAAGCATGGGAGTTAGATTAGGGGCTTGCCCCGTCCATATTGTGTGTTGGCTTTGTAACTCTGAGAATGGAAAAACATTATTTTTTAAAGGAGTTTGTACTGAGGCCCCAAGTGGTGGAGGTTGACGGCTCAGGGGCCTTGGCCTCTCCTGAACCTGTTTACCATGGATCACTCTCACTGTGGTAGTTCAAAACCAGCCATTAGATAGATAGGGGGTGTCACAAGGAACTTGTTTGTGACTTGCCGTGTTTCCCATTCATTTACCCAAAGGATATGTGCTGGTAGATCTTGCTCAGGAAGGTTGCTCCCTATGGGACACTGGGATGGAAAGCGGGAAGTGGGTGGGTTGAACAGGTTATCATGGTGATTAAGATCAGCATGGATGGTTTCAATGGGTTTGTTGGTTTCATCAGTTGATGAATGTGTGGGTATAGTGTTTGAGAGGGCAGGAAGCCGGGGAGGGATGTTAAGGAGATTTCCAGTTATGATGTACATTGGTGTATTCCATTGAGTGTCCACATGATTTGTGTGCGCTAACCTTTGCCAGACAGATGCACAGTATCATAGAATTTACAGTGCAGGAGGCCATTCGGCCCATCGAGTCTGCACCGGCTCTTGGAAAGAGCACCCTACCCAAGGTCAACACCTCCACCCTATCCCCATAACCCCACCCAACACCAAGGGCAATTTTTTGGACACTAAGGGCAATTTAGCATGGCCAATCCACCTAACCTGCACATCTTTGGACTGTGGGTGGAAACCGGAGCACCGGGAGGAAACCCACGCACACACGGGGAGGATGTGCAGACTCTGTACAGACAGTGACCCAAGCTGGAATCGAACCTGGGACCCTGGAGCTGTGAAGCAATTATGCTATCCACAATGCTACCGTGCTTCCTAAGTATGATGCCACAATGAATAATACGGCAAGTGACGAGGTCCAAAGTGTTGTGACAGCAGCACATTATATAGATAAAGCAAGTTTGGTTTGTAGATTGTCTTCTGGGAACACCTAAAGAAAATAGGAAAATCAAAACCAGAAACAAAGTTCTAACTAGAGTCATTCCCCAAGTACGTTGGGTTGGTACCATGCTTTAGTATCTAGCCATCCATGTAGGTATGACATTTTTTTCTGTCCCTGGCATTGTGGAGGTGGATAATGTTTCAGAGGGATCGGTACGAGATACTTTGTGCTGCAGTAGTCTGACAACTTTGGTCCAGAGTGCAGAAGGATGAAGCTTAGGTAGCACAACAGATGTCATCAGCACAGATGAACTTGCAGGACATAGTTCATAGAATCCCTACAGTGCAGAAGAAGTTAATTCAGTTCATTGAGTCTGCACCGGCCCTTCAAATAGGGTCTCTACACATGTCCACTCTCACGTCCACCCCACCCTATCCTTGTAACCCCATAACCTAGTCTGCACATCCCTGGACACTAAGGGGCAATTTAGCATGGCCAATCCACCTCACCTGCATATCTTTGGACTGTTGGAAGAAACCCACACAGACGCTGGGAGAATGTACAAAACTCCACCAAGGCCGGAATTGAACCCGGGTCCCTGACGTTGAGGCAGCAGTGCTAACCACTGCGCCACCGTGCCGCCCATAGTTGAGAGCAGGTCATTTGTGTGTGTATATATTGAACAGGGTTGGGGATACCATTGAACCTTTTGATAGTTGCTGGCGTGTCTCCTCCATGCACGTATCCCTTGCCCAAGATGGTTTCTGAATTATCTGTTGTGCAGGAGTTTTTCGACAATTTCCACGACCCAACTTGGAAGCATCAAGGATGGCTTTAGGAACAGGCCAGTGTGTCACTGTTTCGTAGATAGCTGTGAGGTAAAGTAACACCGTGCCTGTCTTTAGGTTTTTCTGCAAGTTATTTTCAATGTAGGTGATGATCACGTGCAGCAGCTGGCCCTTACCAGAAACCAGGTTGGTTGACATTAAGGATGGGTTCTAGTTCCGGAGAAAGGCTTTGCAGGATAAGACACTCAAGATCTTATGGCACACAGAAAGTAGTGAAATTGGTGTATAGCTGGCTGCCAATTTGAGAAAACCCAGTTTAAAAACTTAATTACAGCTGATAGAAGAGGTTAGAGTAGTAGAATCCTAACCTCCGGCGGAGAAGGGGGGGATGGGGCGCTTTTTGGACCGGCTGAGATTCACGAGGGTGGAGGAGGGACGGGTGGAGGGTCTGGGGGCGCCAGTTGAGCTTTAGGAGCTGGTTAAAGGGATAGGGACCATGCAGTCGGGGAAGGTGCCGGGGCCGGATGGGTTCCCGGTTGAATTTTACAAGGCGTATGCAGACCTGCTGGGCCCCCTGTTGGTTAGGACCTTAAACGAGGCGAGGGAGGGGGGGGGCTTTGTCCCTGACGATGTCTCGGGCGCTGATCTGCTTGATCCTTAAGCGAGACAAGGATCCCCTGCAGTGTGGGTCATACAGGTCGATCTCACTCCTGAATGTGGACGCCAAGTTGTTGGCAAAGATCTTAGCCACGAGGATAGAAGATTGTGTGCCGCAGGTTATCCACGAGGATCAAACGGGGTTTGTGAAGGGGAGGCAGCTGAACACTAATATACGTTATTTTGATGCCGGCGGTAGAAGGGGAGGCGGAGATAGTGGTGGCTCTACATGCGGAGAAGGCCTTTGATAGGGTCGAGTGGGGGTACTTGTGGGAGGTGCTGGAAAGGTTCGGGGAGGGGTTTGTCAGTTGGGGGAGGTTGTTGTATGAGGCCCCGATGGCGAGTGTGGCCACGAATAAGAGGAGGTCGGAGTATTTTCGACTAGGCCGAGGGACGAGGCAGGGGTGTCCCCTGTCCCCCCTACTTTTTGCGCTGGCAATTGAACCCCTGGCTATGGCGCTTAGGGAGTCAGGGGATTGGAGGGGGCTGGTCCGGGGTGGGGAGGAGCACCGAGTGTCGCTCTATGCGGATGACCTATTGTTGTATGTGGCGGACCCGGTGGGGGGAATGCCGGTGGTGATGGGGATTCTCCGGGAATTTGGGGATTTCTCAGGGTATAAACTTAACTTTGGGAAAAGCGAGCTGTTTGTGGTCCACCCGGGGGACCAGGAGGGGGGGATTGGGAGGCTCCCACTGAAAAGGGCGGAGAGGAGCTTCAGGTACTTGGGGGTTCAGGTGGCCAGGAGCTGGGGGGCCTTGCATAAGCTAAACCTCACAAGGCTGGTGGAGCAAATGGAGGAGGAGTTTAGGAGGTGGGACATGCTGCCGCTGTCTTTGGCGGGTAGGGTGCAGTCAGTCAAGATGACGGTGCTCCCGAGGTTTCTGTTCCTGTTCCAGTGCCTCCCTATCCTTATCCTGAAGGCCTTTTTCAGGCAGGTTAACAGGAGCATTACGGGGTTTGTGTGGGCACACGGGACTCCAAGGGTGAGACGGGTGTTTTTGGAGCGGGGCAGGGATGGGGGGGGGGGGGGGGGGCTGGTGTTGCCCAACCTCTGTGGGTATTATTGGGCTGCCAACGCAGCGATGGTGCATAATTGGGTAATGGACGGGGAAGGGCCAGCATGGAAGAGGCTGGAGATGGCATCCTGTGTGGGCACGAGCCTGGAAGCGCTGGTAACGGCGCCGCTGCCGTTACCTCCAACGAGGTATACCACGAGCCCGGTGGTGGCAGCTACCCTCAAGATTTGGGGGCAATGGAGGCGGCACAGGGGGGAGCTGGGGGCCTCGATGGGGTCCCCGATACGAGGGAACCACCGGTTTGTTCCGGGGAGAATTGATGGCGGGTTCCTGAGTTGGCACAGGGCAGGTATCAGGAGGAGGCTGGGGGACCTGTTCATAGACGGGAAGTTTGCGAGCTTGGGTGAGCTGGAGGCGAAGTTTGGGCTCCCCCCGGGGAACTCCTTTAGGTACATGCAAGTAAGGGCGTTTGTCAGGCGGCAGGTGGCGGGGTTCCCCCTGCTGCCGCCGCGTGGGGTTCAGGAGAGGGTGCTCTCGGGGGTATGGGTTGGAGAGGGGAGGATCTCGGAAGTGTACCAGGTGATGCAGGAGGTAGACGAAGCCTTGGTGGAGGAGCTGAAAGATAAATGGGAGGAGGAGCTGGGTGAGGAGATTGAGGAGGTCCACGTCCTGTGGGTGGATGCCTTAGAAAGGGTGAACTCCTCCTCTTCGTGTGCGAGGCTTAGCCTCATACAGTTTAAGGTGCTGTATAGGGCTCATATGACCGGGACAAGGATGAGCCAGTTTTTTGGGACCGAGGACAGGTGTATTAGGTGCTCAGGGAGCCCAGCGAACCACGTCCACATGTTCTGGGCATGCCCAGCGCTGGGGGAATTTTGGAAGGGTGTAGTAAGGATGGTATTGAGGGTGGTAGGATCCAGGGTCAATCCAGGCTGGGGACTCGCAATATTTGGGGTTGCAGTGGAGCCGGGAGTGCAGGAGGAGAAAGAGGCCGGTGTTCTGGCCTTTGCGTCCCTAGTAGCCCGGCGGAGGATTCTTCTTCAGTGGAAGGATGCGAGGCCCCCAAGCGTGGAGGCCTGGGTCAACGATATGGCGGGGTTTATTAAATTGGAGAGGGTGAAATTTGCCCTAAGGGGGTCAGTGCAGGGGTTTTTCAGGAGATGGCAACCATTCCTAGATCTCCTGGCAGAACGGTAAAAACAAAAGGACCCCGCCATTCTCCAAGGCGAACGGCGCGACTCACACTAGGCCTATTTTTGGGGGGGCTGGGGAATTTGGAGGACCTCGGGGGCAGGATTCACGTCGACCCCCGGCAATTCTCCGACCCGGCGGGGGATCGGAGAATCCCGCCCATGAACTAGATAGGAGATTTAGGTAGTTCCTGAGCTTATAGACGACAGTGTGCATCTATATTGTGACTTCAGGATTAGGCCCTACAGTGTAGGTTTTTAGTCAATCAAGATATTGTTCAATAAGTTAACTTTCATGAAAAACAACTACTACATTCATAAAGAGAAGTTCAAGTTAGATGTCACGCTTTTTCTTTTGAAGTGGATAACAATATTGTTTAGATGTTTAACATTAGTTGCAGCTAGGAAGGTGACAAGGGAGGGCAAACAATTTAAAAGCAAAATGCTGCAGATACTGGATATTTACCGCAAGTTCAGATGTTGGCATTGACGTTTGGGGGTGCCGTAGGTGCCAGCTGCTTGGAAGTAAGATATCCCAACAATGGTAGGAGCAGCACGGTGGCACAGTGGCTAGCACTGCTGCCTCATGGCGCAGAGGACCCAGGTTCCATCCTGGGGCCGGGTCACTGTCCATACAGAGTTTGCACTGTCTCCCATGTCTGCGTGGGTCTCACCCCTACAATCCAAAAAGATATACAGGGTAGGTGGATTGGCCTCGCTAAATTGCCCCTTAATTAGAAAAAAAAAGAATTGGGAACTCGAAAAAAAAAAATTTTAATGTAAAAAATACTCAAAACCTGGTAGGTCTCTAATGAAGCTGCATATGGACAGACACAAGTGAGAATAGTTTAGCATTGTTCTTCACCTCGTTCCTCCTGGTAGCCTGAAAATGTCAGCATGGCTCTCTTCAGGAATTTTGTTCAGTACCAAAGATCACTTTTCCTCGCTATGAATCAAAATCGTCTTTCTGTCCATGATATGGATATGTGGCATTCAACTCCTAATAAAACCCTTGTAATCTAACTGTTTAAGACATTTCCTGATTTGCTAAGTGGATAATAGAAGAATAAAACCCTGGGCGCGATTCTGAAAAATGGAGACTAAGTGTTCGCGCCATCGTGAAACGGGCGCGGGGACAACGGATTCTGGCCCCTACAGGGGCCCAGCATGACGCTGGAGCGATTCACGCTGCTCAGGCCTTACATCCTGGGCGTGGACTGGGGGCGGAGCCAACCCGCGCATGCGCAGTGGCGAAGCGGCAACCACCGCATGCACGGTACACTTGCGGAACGCTCCGGACGCGACATGGTGCGGGGGTTCTGGGGCCGGCCCCCCCCCCCCCACCTGGCGAGATGCCAATAATCACCACTTAAGCCCTATTCCCATACAATTAACGAGAGCCACCCCATATCCAACGGCCACCCGTCATTCAGTGGTTCCCCAGTTAAGTGCTCACGCAAGCTCCGATCAGTGCTCCTTTTGAAAAACATGAACCTGCCGGAAGGGCTTCTGGGGAGGGCTGAGAAGGGGAGTAGGCATCTTCAGTTACTTGCGACTGGGACAAGCTCCGCAGCGCCTTGGCTATTCCAATCTGAAAACAGGACATGTTCCTCAGCGCCTCATCAAGGTCAGCCTGGTACTGGGTCATGTCTACCAATGGGTCGGGCAGTCTGCCAAGGCTCTCAGCCATGGCCATCACCAACTACGACACGCCTTGGACACCTTCACTAATGTCTTCACTTTGACAACAGGATCTCCACTTCAATCGTCAGCCTAGCAGTGTTGGCCTCGGTGCCACGCATTGCCAGCAACTTCTCCTTTGCCCGTAACTTCTGGGATTTCTCTAATTGGCTATGGACCTGCTGGAGTGTTGCTGACATCTCCCTCTGAATGTCCTGACCACTCCCTAATGCTCCATCAGAACTGGGTAGCCTGTTCCGCAGGCTGAGCATCAGGCTGAGCATCTGGCTGGGTCCTGGGATCCAGCAGACCTCCGACTGCTGTCTCACCTGGGCATTACGGACTCCACCTGATGTGCGTCAGCAACTGTGTGGTGCTCACCAGATTGTGCTCCAGAAGCCTGACCATTAACGTTGCCCACTGAGGTGTGTGTCTCTGCGATGTGGAGGGTGGATACAGCATCTTCGGAACTCTGCTCCAAGGTGGTCTCGTAGGAGGGTGTCACCCCGGATGAGCCGGCGCCGTCGGCTGGAGGACCTGCGGGAGAACGGACATGTGGTCCATGGGTGGGATGGGTCACTCTGTATTACATTAACACCTCATGTTTGACAGGTCCTCCAGGTGGGGCCAAGTGGATCCTCACCCGTGGCGTCCGGCAACCTCCACATTGGCGACCGCTCTGTTCTCGGCCACCCCAGTCACTTCCAGGGCCCATTCCTCAAAGGTTGTGAGGATTCTTATGTCCGGCATCCTTCCACAGCCTGGGCCCTCTCCCGCCGATTGTGGGAGATTATCAAAAATTCCATTCCCATTATATCATGCATTTTCTCAATGGCAGAAGGTAACTAGATGGAACTTGGTCTTCTTGCCTACCAATTTCTATGTTCTAGTCATCAGCCATGTTTCTGTAACATGCAAATCACAGTTTATCTGAATAATATAGTAGTATATAACAAAAGTTCTGACATCCGATCTCCACAAACCGCACACTTTCCAAGCTCTTGGATAACAATCACATGCTGCAATACTTGTCTCTTCCTTTGTCCATGCCAACAGGCACTACTGATGAGTGATTGATCTTGTAGCTGTGTCACAACTTGTTGCTACGTTCTTTTGAAACACTGTCAAAGTTCTATTCCCAGGAATCGCAGGGGTAAAAAACACCTATTCGCATGCTTTAGTGAGCAGGTTGTTCATTTGAACAAAAACCAAATTCAAGAAATTAGCCACTTGATTGTTGAAAAAGATGGGGTGCGATTCTCCGAAATGGAGACAGAGTGTTCGCGCCGGCGTGAAACGGGCGCGGCAACTACAGATTCTGGCCCCTACGGTTCACGTCGCTCCAGCCTCCCTTCCCGGCCCCAAATGGGCGCCGCGCCAATCCGCACATGCGCAGTGGTGACGCGCCAACCCATGTGCGGTGGCCTTACTGAACACTCTGGCCCCGACGCAAAATGGCACGGGGGTTCAGTGGCCGGTCGCCCAACAAAGTAGGCCCGAGGAGGTAAGAGGCCTGCCCGCCGATTGGTGGGCCCCGATCGCGGGCCAGACCCCATCGGAGGCCCTCCCTGGGGACGGAGCCCCCCCTCTACCCTTCGCGCAGAGTTCCCGCCAGCTGCGACCAGTTGTGGACAGCACCGGTGGGACTCTGCTTTTTCCGCACGGCCGCTCGGCCCTTGCAGGCCGGAGAACTGGCAGCCCCGCCGCGTACAGCGGCCTGCGACCGTGCCAAATGCGCCGGCACAAATGGCGCCAATTCTCCACACCTCGGAGAATTAGCACGGTTGCGCCGATTCTCCGGCATGGCGCGGGGCTCGGAGAATCGTGCCCATGATTTCTCATTTCTTCCACTCAGCTCAGATATGTCATAAAGGTTCTTGGTTATTAATGAACACCCTAATATATTTGATAGTAGAATAGAGAAAAGCATCTGATTAAAGGGTAGGAAGCATAAACATGGTTATCACAATCCTCTTGAGAAATCGGTCCTGTTCCTCCTTCATGTGCAGTGGAATGGCAGAGGTCAGGTTTGGGGTTTGGTTGGATGAACATTTGCGGGATACCTCTTAACACAGACAATCCCCTCCAATAGACAATTTGCTTAAAGATATAAAAGATAAAAAAGGGAAGGGGCAAAGAACAATTTTGTAGAACACTTTTTTGTACTCATTATTGCAACTTGCCAATATAGTTCACAAGAAATATCATCTGGAAAAATATTATTTTAACTGTGTTCAAATATATATGTGCTAATTTGCCGACAATATTCAACTGCACACTTCAGAGAACAGGGACAACAGAGTACCTAATACTAATACTAACACTTTCACTTGAAGCAAGTAAAGGGAAAGAACTGACTAGTTCTTTAGGACTTTGATTCTAAACGTGTCATTTGAGCATTTCCAACTGTTTTATTTGATAGTAGGACAAGTGGAAAAGTATAACTGTGGATCAATGTAGCACTATCACCTCTGAGTTGGAAGGTTGTGGATTCAAGTCCCACTGCAGTATAGAATCTAAGATAGCACTTCACTGTGGGAGTGCTGCACTATCAGTGGTGCTGCATTTTTGATAAGACTGTAAACAGAGTCCCTTCTGCCAGTTCAGGTGGTGGTAAAACATTCAACGGCACCTTTTGAAGAAGAGGAAGGTGACCTGCCTATCATTTATTGCTTAATCAACATTACTACACGCAAACTATCTGGTCATTATTTTAATGCTGTTCGTGTGATTTTGTTACGCACAAATTGTTGTATCTTACTACATAGAACATAGAACGATACAGCGCAGTACAGGCCCTTCGGCCCACGATGTTGCACCGACATGGAAAAAATCTAAAGGCCATCTAACCTACACTATGCCATTATCATCCATATGCTTATCCAATAAACTTTTAAATGCCCTCAATGTTGGCGAGTTCACTACTGTTGCAGGTAGGGCATTCCACGGCCTCACCACGCTTTGCGTAAAAAACCTACCTCTGACGTCTGTCCTATATCTATTACCCCTCAATTTAAGGCTATGTCCCCCTCGTGCTAGCCACCTCCATCCTCGGGAGAAGGCTCTCACTGTCCACCCTATCCAACCCTCTGATCATTTTGTATGCCTCTATTAAGTCACCTCTTAACCTTCTCTCTAACAAAAACAACCTCAAGTCCATCAGCCTTTCCTCATAAGATTTTCCCTCCATACCAGGCAACATCCTGGTAAATCTCCTCTGCACCCGTTCCAAAGCTTCCACGTCCTTCCTATAATGAGGCGACCAGAACTGTACGCAATACTCCAAATGCAGCCGTACCAGAGTTTTGTACAGCTGCAACATGACCTCATGGCTCCGGAACTCAATCCCTCTACCAATAAAGGCCAACACACCATAGGCCTTCTTCACAACCCTATCAACCTGGGTGGCAACTTTCAGGGTTCTATGTACATGGACACCAAGATCCCTCTGCTCATCCACACTGCTAAGAATTTTACCATTAGCCAAATATTCCGCATTCCTGTTATTCTTTCCAAAGTGAATCTCCTCACACTTCTCTACATTAAACTCCATTTGCCGCCTCTCAGCCCAGCTCTGCAGCTTATCTATGTCCCTCTGTAACCTGCAACATCCTTCCACACTGTCTACAACTCCACCGACTTTAGTGTCATCTGCAAATTTACTCACCCAACCTTCTGTGCCCTCCTCGAGGTCATTTCTAAAAATGACAAACAGCAACGGCCCCAGAACAGATCCTTGTGGTACGCCACTCGTAACTGAACTCCATTCTGAACATTTGCCATCAACCACCACCCTCTGACTTCTTTCAACTAGCCAATTTCTGATCCACATCTCTAAATCACCCTCAATCCCCAGCCTCTGTATTTTCTGCAATAGACGACCGTGGGGAACCTTATCAAACGCTTTACTGAAATCCATATACACCACATCAACTGCTCTACCCTCGTCTACCTGTTCAGTCACCTTCTCAAAGAACTCGATAAGGTTTGTGAGGCATGACCTACCCTTCACAAAACCATGCTGACTATCCCTAATCATATTATTCCTATCTAGATTATAAATCGTATCTCTTATAATCCTCTCCAAGACGTTACCCACAACAGACGTGAGGCTCACCGGCCTATAGTTACCGGGGTTATCTCTACTCCCCTTCTTGAACAAAGGGACCACATTTGCTATCCTCCAGTCCTCTGGCACTATTCCTGTAGCCAATGATGACATAAAAATCAAAGCCAAAGGCTCAGCAATCTCTTCCCTGCTTCCCAGAGAATCCTAGGATAAATCCCATCAGGCCCCGGGAACTTATCTATTTTCACCTTGTTCAGAATTGCCAACACTTCTTCCCTACGCACCTCAATGCCATCTATTCTAATAGCCTGGGTCTCAGCATTCTCCTCCACAACATTATCTTTTTCCTGAGTGAATACTGATGAAAAGTATTCATTTAGTATCTCGCTTATCTCCTCAGCCTCCACACACAACTTCCCACCACTGTCCTTGACTGGCCCTACTCTTACCCTAGTCATTCTTTTATTCCTGACATACCTATAGAAAGCTTTTGGGTTTTCCTTGATCCTACCTGCCAAAGACTTCTCATGTCCCCTCCTTGCTCGTCTTAGCTCTCTCTTTAGATCCTTCCTCGCTTCCTTGTAACTATCAAGCACCCCAACTGAAACTTCACACCTCATCTTCACATAGGCCTCCTTCTTCCTCTTAACAAGAGATTCCACTTCTTTGGTAAACCACGGTTCCCTCGCTCGACCCCTTCCTCCCTGCCGGACTGGTACGTACTTATCAAGAACATGCAATAGCTGTTCCTTGAACAAGCTCCACATATCCAGTGTGCCCAACCCTTGCAGCCTACTTCTCCAACCTACACATCCTAAGTCATGTCTAATGGCATCATAATTGCCCTTCCCCCAGCTATAACTCTTGCCCTGCGGGGTATACCTATCCCTTTCCATCACTAACGTAAAGGTCACCGAATTGTGGTCATTGTTTCCAAAGTGCTCACCTACCTCCAGATCTAACACCTGGCCTGGTTCATTACCCAAAACCAAATCCAATGTGGCCTCGCCTCTTGTTGGCCTGTCAACATATTGTGTCAGGAAACCCTCCTGCACACATTGTACAAAGAACGACCCATCTAATGTACTCAAACTATATCTTTTCCAGTCAATATTGGAAAGTTAAAGTCTCCCATAACAACTACCCTGTTACTTTCGCTCTTTTCCAGAATCATCTTCGCCATCCTTTCCTCTACATCCCTAGAACTATTAGGTGGCCTATAGAAAACTCCCAACAGGGTGACCTCTCCTTTCCTGTTTCTAACCTCAGCCCATACTACCTCGGAAGAAGAGTCCCCATCTAGCATCCTTTCCGCCACCGTAATACTGTCCTTGACTAGCAGCGCCACACCTCCCCCTCTTTTGCCCCCTTCTCTGAGCTTACTAAAACACCTAAACCCCGGAACCTGCAACAACCATTCCTGCCCCTGCTCTATCCATGTCTCTGAAATGGCCACAACATCGAAGTCCCAGGTACCAACCCATGCTGCCAGTTCCCCTACCTTATTTCGTATACTCCTGGCATTGAAGTAGACACACTTCAAACCACCTACCTGAACACTGGCACCCTCCTGCGAAGTCAAATCTGTGCTCCTGACCTCTATACTCTCAACCTCCCGTACCCCAAAACTACAATCCAGGTTCCCATGCCCCTGCTGAATTAGTTTAAACCCCCCCAAAGAGCACTAATAAATCTCCCCCCCAGGATATTGGTGCCCCTCAGGTTCAGATGTAGACCATCCTGTCTATAGAGGTCCCACCTTCCCCAGAAAGAGCCCCAGTTATCCAGAAATCTGAATCCCTCCCGCCTGCACCATCCCTGTAGCCACGTGTTTAATTGCTCTCTCTCCCTATTCCTCATCTCACTATCACGTGGCACGGGCAACAACCCAGAGATAACAACTCTGTTTGTTCTCGCTCTGAGCTTCCATCCTAGCTCCCTAAAGGCCTACCTGACATCCTTGTCCCCTTTCCTACCTATGTCGTTAGTGCCAATGTGGACTACGACTTGGGGCTGCTCCCCCTCCCCCTTAAGGACCCGGAAAACACGATCCGAGACATCACGTACCCTTGCACCAGGGAGGCAACATACCAAACGTGAGTCTCTCTCGCGCCCACAAAATCTCCTATCTGTGCCCCTGACTATTGAGTCCCCAATTACTAATGTTCTACTCCTTTCCCCCCTTCCCTTCTGAGCAACAGGGACAGACTCCGTGCCAGAGGCCCGTACTCCATGGCTTACCCCTGGTAAGTCGTCCCCCCCACAAGTATCCAAAACGGTATACTTGTTACTCAGGGGAACGACCGCAGGGGGTCCCTGCACTGACTGCTTCTTCCCAGTCCCTCTTACAGTTACCCATCTATCTCCAGTCTTTGGTGTAGCTACTTCCCTGAAGCTCCTATCTATGACCCCCTCTGCCTCCCGAATGATCCGAAGTTCATCCAGCTCAAGCTCCAGGTCCCTAACACGGTTTTTGAGGAGCTGGAGTTGGGTGCACTTCCCTCAGATGAAATCAGCAGGGACACTGACGGTGTCCCTCACCTCAAACATTCTGCAGGAAACTACACTTCAAAAGTATTTCATTGGCTATGAGGTTTCCTAAGGTGGTGAAAGTTTTGTTCTTTTGCACATCAGCATAGTAAAATATTGTCAACACACATTCCTCATGTTGCTCTAAATTTCACTGTCGGGCATTAAATGCTTCCAAATAATCTAATCAACTATTATCAACTAATTCCAGGGTACTTTGGCATCAGAGTTCAGGAGGGATATCAGGGAAGCTATGGCATTTGAAGCAAAAGCATTGCTAATTTGCACTGAGATCAAATATATTTCCATCATAAGACATGCCGACAATTTTCATTTCCGGTCCGAAACAAATAAATTAAAAACGACCCCAGTTTAAAAGTGAGTCGGCATAAAACGAAGATGCACAACTTAACCTCCCACATCACACTGAACAAAATAAAGCACTTTTTGTTTTCCTGAATTTACCTGCATTGTGTTAGTCATGTGATTACTGTTTCTCTCACCTACCTTCCCCTTTCATGTCATGAGGATAGCCAATCACTGCAGTCTCTGGCACATCTGGGTGTTCAGTCTAAAGAGCATTTGAACAGAGAAACACCATCACCATCAATTAACAGTTTCCTTTCCACCTCCTGTTGTTTCTCCTCACAGAAGTGCTGAATAAACTAAAGTACTGCTTTACAAATGGAGGTCTTGCTGCGCAGTGGGTAGCAGTCCTGCCACTAAGCCATAAGCCCCAGGACTTGATTGCCAAGGAAGGTGTATTCATAACGCAGCCAAACAGGTTGAGTGTCAACCTGCAAATCCTTCCAACAAATGCCAATGGCACCCAGTAAGAACAGGAGAGACTCCTGGTCAGCCATGTGATGGAAAGAACATTGGAGCCTCCACCATCAATATCCGTATCTCCGGATTACAACATGCATGTAAAACGACTGTTGCCACAGCATCTCGGACTCCCTGAGTTAACTGTAATAAAGCACCACCTCCACTGTTTTATGAATGTTCCATACCTCCTCATCCACATTAGCAGTCTTGATACATGAATCTATATATAAACCTAGAAAGTGAGTATTATTTACATAGAATCAACAGTACAGACACTGGCTATTCAACCCAACTGATCTATACTTCACACAAACACCCTTCCACTTTCTTCCAACCCTGTCACAAAGCCCATCTACTCCCTTCTCCCTCGCGTACAAATCAAGTATCCCCTTAAATGCAACAAGTTATCTACTGCAACCAATCCTTATGGCACATTTTCATCACTCCGTATGCAAAGAAATTTCTCCTAAAATCTTTACATAACCGGTCATCAACTAACTTAAACTTATACTCCATTGTTCTAGACTGGTTATGGGGCTGGCTTAGCACAGTGGGCTAAACAGCTGGCTTGTAATGCAAAACAAGACCAGCAGCGCGGGTTCAATTCCCGTACCAGCCTCCCCGAACAGGCGCCGGAATATGGCGACTAGGAGCTTTTCACAGTAACTTCATTGAAGCCAACTTGTGACAATAAGTGATTATTATTACTTACTTAAAAGTGGGAACCATTTCTCCGTATCCACCCTTTCAAACCCTTCCATAATTTTTAAGGTCTCTATCAGGTCCACTCTTTGTCTGTATTCACATCCACTCAGTCAGTGGATAGTATCAGGAGAGCCAGAATAACTTTCTCCTACTTCCCTGAAGCCAACTGCAATTTCCAACTCTCACAGTTGCGATCAGCTATACTGAGAATTGACAGGGAGCAAACCAGGGACCTTATTAATTTGTATGGCTCTGCTACACTTTGGATAAATGACTGCGTCATCATAGGAGCCCAGAGACTTCATGGTCACATGCTGCTGTGACAGGTCTCTGGTTTGAACAAAGTGCTGTTGTAATCTGTGCTACCCTAATATAATTGCATGCACATGTCCAGGCCACATTTGTTTCCCCTAATTTTCTACTTCTTGCTGATCCGAGAGAACAGTTCCACACCATCTGGAACCTGGCGGAGCTTTGTCATAAATCCAGGAGCAGAACTCATAAAATACACAATCCACTGGGGCAGTTGATCCAGTACTGGATACATGGGGACAGCCGATCCGGTACTGGGTCCATGGGGACAGCTGATCCAGTACCGGATACATGGGGACAGCTGATCCAGTACCGGATACATGGGGACAGCTGATCCGGTACCGGATACATGGGGACAGCTGAACCGGTACTGGGTCCATGGGAACAGCTGATCCAGTACTGGATACATGGAGACAGCTGATCCGGTACTGGGTCCATGGGAACAGCTGATCCAGTACTGGGTACATGGGGACAGCTGATCCGGTACTGGATCCATGGGGACAGCTGATCCGGTACTGGGTCCATGGGGACAGCTGATCCGGTACCGGATACATGGGGACAGCTGATCCAGTACTGGATCCATGGGGACAGCTGATCCAGTACTGGATACATGGGGACAGCTGATCCGGTACTGGATCCATGGGGACGGCTGATCCAGTACTGGATCCATGGGGATGGCTGATCCAGTACTGGATACATGGGGACAGCTGATCCGGTACTGGATCCATGGGGACAGCTGATCCGGTACCGGATACATGGGGACAGCTGATCCAGTACTGGATACATGGGGACAGCTGATCCAGTACTGGATACATGGGGACAGCTGATCCAGTACTGGATACATGGGGACAGCTGATCCGGTACTGGATCCATGGGGACGGCTGATCCGGTACTGGATCCATGGGGATGGCTGATCCGGTACTGGATCCATGGGGATGGCTGATCCGGTACTGGATACATGGGGACGGCTGATCCGGTACTGGATACATGGGGACGGCTGATCCGGTACTGGATACATGGGGACGGCTGATCCGGTACTGGATCCATGGGGACGGCTGATCCGGTACTGGATCCATGGGGACGGCTGATCCGGTACTGGATCCATGGGGACAGCTGATCCAGTACTGGATCCATGGGGACAGCTGATCCAGTACTGGATCCATGGGGACAGCTGATCCAGTACTGGATCCCTGGGGACAGCTGATCCAGTACTGGATCCCTGGGGACAGCTGATCCAGTACTGGATCCCTGGGGACAGCTGATCCAGTACTGGATCTATGGGGACGGCTGATCCAGTACTGGATACATGGGGACAGCTGATCCAGTACTGGATCCATGGGGACAGCAGATCCAGTACTGTATCAATGGGGCAGCTGATCCAGTACTGGATCCATGGGGACAGCTGATCCAGTACTGGACCCATGGGGACGGCTGATCCGGTACTGGATCGATGGGGACAGCTGATCCAGTACTGGATCCATGGGGACAGCAGATCCAGTACTGTATCAATGGGGCAGCTGATCCAGTACTGGACCCATGGGGACAGCTGATCCAGTACTGGACCCATGGTGACAGCTGATCCAGTACTGGGCCCATGGGGACTGCTAATCCAGTACTGTATCAATGGGGACAGCTGATCCAGTACTGGATCCATGGGGACAGCTGATCCAGTACTGGATACATGGGGACAGCTGATCCGGTACTGGATCCATGGGGACGGCTGATCCAGTACTGGATCCATGGGGATGGCTGATCCAGTACTGGATACATGGGGACAGCTGATCCGGTACTGGATCCATGGGGACAGCTGATCCGGTACCGGATACATGGGGACAGCTGATCCAGTACTGGATACATGGGGACAGCTGATCCAGTACTGGATACATGGGGACAGCTGATCCAGTACTGGATACATGGGGACAGCTGATCCGGTACTGGATCCATGGGGACGGCTGATCCGGTACTGGATCCATGGGGACGGCTGATCCGGTACTGGATCCATGGGGATGGCTGATCCGGTACTGGATACATGGGGACGGCTGATCCGGTACTGGATACATGGGGACGGCTGATCCGGTACTGGATACATGGGGACGGCTGATCCGGTACTGGATACATGGGGACGGCTGATCCGGTACTGGATCCATGGGGACGGCTGATCCGGTACTGGATCCATGGGGACAGCTGATCCGGTACTGGATCCATGGGGACAGCTGATCCGGTACTGGATCCATGGGGACAGCTGATCCAGTACTGGATCCATGGGGACAGCTGATCCAGTACTGGATCCCTGGGGACAGCTGATCCAGTACTGGATCCCTGGGGACAGCTGATCCAGTACTGGATCTATGGGGACGGCTGATCCAGTACTGGATACATGGGGACAGCTGATCCAGTACTGGATCCATGGGGACAGCAGATCCAGTACTGTATCAATGGGGCAGCTGATCCAGTACTGGATCCATGGGGACAGCTGATCCAGTACTGGACCCATGGGGACGGCTGATCCGGTACTGGATCGATGGGGACAGCTGATCCAGTACTGGATCCATGGGGACAGCAGATCCAGTACTGTATCAATGGGGCAGCTGATCCAGTACTGGACCCATGGGGACAGCTGATCCAGTACTGGACCCATGGTGACAGCTGATCCAGTACTGGGCCCATGGGGACTGCTAATCCAGTACTGTATCAATGGGGACAGCTGATCCAGTACTGGATCCATGGGGACAGCTGATCCAATACTGGATACATGGGGACAGCTGATCCGGTACTGGATCCATGGGGACGGCTGATCAAGTACTGGATCCATGGGGATGGCTGATCCAGTACTGGATACATGGGGACAGCTGATCCGGTACTGGATCCATGGGGACAGCTGATCCGGTACCGGATACATGGGGACAGCTGATCCAGTACTGGATACATGGGGACAGCTGATCCAGTACTGGATACATGGGGACAGCTGATCCAGTACTGGATACATGGGGACAGCTGATCCGGTACTGGATCCATGGGGACGGCTGATCCGGTACTGGATCCATGGGGATGGCTGATCCGGTACTGGATCCATGGGGATGGCTGATCCGGTACTGGATACATGGGGACGGCTGATCCGGTACTGGATACATGGGGACGGCTGATCCGGTACTGGATACATGGGGACGGCTGATCCGGTACTGGATCCATGGGGACGGCTGATCCGGTACTGGATCCATGGGGACAGCTGATCCGGTACTGGATCCATGGGGACAGCTGATCCAGTACTGGATCCATGGGGACAGCTGATCCAGTACTGGATCCATGGGGACAGCTGATCCAGTACTGGATCCCTGGGGACAGCTGATCCAGTACTGGATCCCTGGGGACAGCTGATCCAGTACTGGATCCCTGGGGACAGCTGATCCAGTACTGGATCTATGGGGACGGCTGATCCAGTACTGGATACATGGGGACAGCTGATCCAGTACTGGATCCATGGGGACAGCAGATCCAGTACTGTATCAATGGGGCAGCTGATCCAGTACTGGATCCATGGGGACAGCTGATCCAGTACTGGACCCATGGGGACGGCTGATCCGGTACTGGATCGATGGGGACAGCTGATCCAGTACTGGATCCATGGGGACAGCAGATCCAGTACTGTATCAATGGGGCAGCTGATCCAGTACTGGACCCATGGGGACAGCTGATCCAGTACTGGACCCATGGTGACAGCTGATCCAGTACTGGGCCCATGGGGACTGCTAATCCAGTACTGTATCAATGGGGACAGCTGATCCAGTACTGGACCCATGGGGACAGCTGATCCGGTACTGGATCCATGGGGACGGCTGATCCAGTACTGGATCCATGGGGATGGCTGATCCAGTACTGGATACATGGGGACAGCTGATCCGGTACTGGATCCATGGGACAGCTGATCCGGTACTGGATCCATGGGGACGGCTGATCCAGTACTGGATCTCTGGGGACGGCTGATCCAGTACTGGATCCCTGGGGACGGCTGATCCAGTACTGGATCCCTGGGGACGGCTGATCCAGTACTGGATCCCTGGGGACGGCTGATCCAGTAATGGATCTATGTGGACGGCTGATCCAGTACTGGATACATGGGGACAGCTGATCCAGTACTGGATCCATGGGGACAGCAGATCCAGTACTGTATCAATGGGGCAGCTGATCCAGTACTGGACCCATGGGGACAGCTGTTCCAGTACTGGACCCATGGGGACTGCTAATCCAGTACTGTATCAATGGGGACAGCTGATCCAGTACTGGACCCATGGGGACAGCTGATCCGGTACTGGATCCATGGGGACGGCTGATCCAGTACTGGATCCATGGGGATGGCTGATCCAGTACTGGATACATGGGGACAGCTGATCCGGTACTGGATCCATGGGACAGCTGATCCGGTACTGGATCCATGGGGACGGCTGATCCAGTACTGGATCTCTGGGGACGGCTGATCCAGTACTGGATCTCTGGGGACGGCTGATCCAGTACTGGATCCCTGGGGACGGCTGATCCAGTACTGGATCCCTGGGGACGGCTGATCCAGTACTGGATCCCTGGGGACGGCTGATCCAGTAATGGATCTATGTGGACGGCTGATCCAGTACTGGATACATGGGGACAGCTGATCCAGTACTGGATCCATGGGGACAGCAGATCCAGTACTGTATCAATGGGGCAGCTGATCCAGTACTGGACCCATGGGGACAGCTGTTCCAGTACTGGACCCATGGGGACGGCTGATCCGGTACTGGATCGATGGGGACAGCTGATCCAGTACTGGATCCATGGGGACAGCAGATCCAGTACTGTATCAATGGGGCAGCTGATCCAGTACTGGATACATGGGGACAGCTGATCCAATACTGGGCCCATGGGGACAGCTGATCCAATACTGGGCCCATGGGGACAGCTGATCCAGTACTGGACCCATGGGGACAGCTGATCCAGTACTGGACCCATGGGGACAGCTGATACAGTACTGGATACATGGGGACAGCTGATCCAATACTGGGCCCATGGGGACAGCTGATCCAATACTGGGCCCATGGGGGCAGCTGATCCAGTACTGGACCCATGATGACAGCTGATCCAGTACTGGATACATGGAGACAGCTGATCCAGTACTGGATACATGAGGACAGCTGATCCAATACTGGGCCCATGGGGACAGCTGATACAGTACTGGATACATGGGGACAGCTGACCCAATACTGGGCCCATGGGGACAGCTGATACAGTACTGGATACATGATGACAGCTGATCCAATACTAGGTCCATGGAGACAGTTGATCCGATACTGTGTCAATGGGGACAGCTGATCCAGTACTGGATACATGGGGACAGCTGATCCAGTACTGGATACATGGGGACAGCTGATCCAGTACTGGATACATGGGGACAGCTGATCCAGTACTGGATACATGGGGACAGCTGATCCAGTACTGGATACACGGGGACAGCTGATCCAATACTGAATACATGGGGACAGCTGATCCAATACTGGGCCCATGGGGACAGCTGATCCCGTACTGGATACATGGGGACAGCTGATCCAATACTGGGCCCATGGGGACGGCTGATCCAGTACTGGATACACGGGGACAGCTGATCCAATACTGGGCCCATGGGGACAGCTGATACAGTACTGGATACATGATGACAGCTGATCCAATAACTGGATCCATGGGGACAACGTATCCAATTCTGGGTCAATGGAGACATTGCAATCACATGCAGTCCCCCCGTACTGGAGGAAAGGAGTCACCCAGGCAATCTGAGGGTGGGGTGCTGATTCGCGGTATATTTGAATGGCAAAGGATACTGAATTACTTCCTGTTTAGCACTCCCAGGGGAACGTAAATTGGTAGCAATTTTCCTCCGGCGGGAAAACAGTCTCCCAAATGGAAAATCTCACCCCATATGTTTTCAAGAATGCGTTAGATATAGCTCTTGGTGCTAAAGGAATCAAAGGATATGGAGGAAAGTGGGAACAGGTTACGGAGTTGAATGACCAGCCATGATTGGTAAGGCAGGGTCAAAGGGCTACATTGTCTATTCTTGTGCTATTTTCTATATTTCCATATATACAGTGAAGCTAATACTGAAGTATAACTTCATTAAGTGGAATACCATTTGCCACATCCTTCCATTCAGAGAATGGACACAGGCTACCAAACAATTGCCAAGCAATGCCGCGAGGATGCCTCCTCTTCTGTGCACCCACATTTGATCATTTATGCCAGGTCCTTACCAAAGCATCCTCTATCTCAGCTGTACCCAGCCTGTGCCCGCTGATGTTAATTACGTCATCCATCCGGCCAGTGATCTGGTAATAGCCTTCCGGTGACCTGTACGCACCATCGCCAGTGAAGTAGCAGCCTGAAAAGAGATGGGCAATAGACATGTAAAGTGTATGTGCATTCAGTAATATGCTGCTTGGAGCGGAGAATGTGTAGTTGTGCTCCTTCTCAATGTGCCTCAAGGTCATGACAGTCTTTCTGGAATGTGGATGCACGAAATGGATCTGTGCGAAAACTTTTCAAAGGAATAGCATTTTATGTAGTTTTCTTTCACAATATTACTTTGTTCAAAATACTAACTTAATAGCAGGATATACTGATGTTTACAAAGTACTGGATATTTACTCATGGTTTATTACATTATCGCAGCTGTTGAACGAGTGCTTTACAATAGCAGGCGTGGCAAATTCATCGTCCAATTATGACCTCCAATAATGCATAGTTCAAAGGTCAGGAACAGAAGTACTCATCTCTCCCAGAAATACTTAGGGTGGAATTCTCCCAACCTGCCCACGGCTGGTTTGGTGGCAGGCCGGCCCCAAGAAGCAAACGAAAACCAAAAGGTTGAAAACCCACCGGTGTAAAATCCCGTTGCAATTCTCTTAATGGCGGGTTAGTCTTCCCGCTGGCAGGTGACATAAATGCTATTTATATCTCATGAATGCTCATTAAAACAGCTGCCCACCCACATCCTGTCAAGCTTTGCATCATGCCAGTGAGAAATTACATTGGCATCAAACCGATTGACAAAGGGCAGCATGCAGAAGATGGTCCTCAGTTCACCAGAGACTTCAAGCTGAGTGCAATATGTAAAGCCTGTCTGTCATAGTGCTGTGCTGCTCCCAATGCGCTGTACACGGACCAGCCAGGACACACCAGTTCCTGCCCTCCATCCCCATGCTGAGCTGGTCTTCATGGACAGCACCATGCTGCTGAACCCCTGGGCCTTCCTGTGTCACCAACTCTGCGATTGGGGGAGTACAGGGGCCTTCTTTCCCTCTCCCCCCCCCCCCCCCCCCCCCCATGCCACATATTAGTGTCTATGTGGACAGCATTGTGCTGTGGGACTGACGTAGCCACTGCAACAAAGGGCCGAAGTTCAACCAGGGCTGCGTTGCGAGGCTCCCATTTAGGTTTAGGGGCTGGCAGACAGGGATAACAGAGTGCAGGCATTCCTGCTGCAAAATGGAAAGGAGTTACAGATGATAGACAGTCCAGCGGCTATGTAGACCTCAGTATGAAGTCAGAGAAAGGAGTCAGTGCAGCAGCCATGTTGCAGGAGCAATAATTGGAAGCATGTTGTAACCCAGCTGCATGGAGGAGCAAGGGCTGTGTGCTTCTAAGGAAAAATGCACAGCTTGGTGTGCAGAGCTGTCCTACAGTCGATGTCACTGAGCATGTCAGGTTCTATATTGGGCTGTAGAGGATATGGTAATGGTCACAAGGGGTATCTTCAGCCTGTAGAGGGGAACACATAATACAGAGCAGATATGTGAAGCTCTCATGGGAGTAACTCCTGTAAGTGATGGTGCACACAGCCTCCAAAGGGATGGGGACAGGTCCATATGAGGCATGGGTTGCTTGCAGGTGATTGGCTTGGGGAGAAATGTGTCAATGTGCACCACTACAACAAGATCAAGGGGGAGGCTGGAGAACAATAGGTGGCATCTCTACCTGCAAGTGGACAGTGAGGGAGTGTTGAACTCAGTCCTGTAATAAAGGTGCAGCACCACCATCTCAATGCACAGGTAAAACAGCATAATCCAAAAGAAGATTGGTTCTGTCTGGGAGAAGTATGATGACGTGTGGGAGGACTACTAAGCTGGCCTCTGGGGCTCCTTGCAACGTGTAGACATTTGCTGGTGCCCCTACAGTGTACAAGATTCAGGTCAATTACACAGGACTCAGCCCATTGCCCAGGAAACTGGAGCAAGCCTGTTGTCTAATTTTGCACTTTGAACGGGATTGGCACAATCCAATAATAGGCTCACGTCAAATTTGGTTCCACAAATTACATAGCGGAAGACGGTATTGCAACCCTAGGAAGTGAAGGCTATAGTCCTTTTTTGTACTAAATTAAGAGTACCAAATTTTCTTTTCCAATTAAGGACCAATCCACCTACCCGGCATATCTTTGGGTTGTGAGGGTAAGACCCACTCAGACACAGGGAGAATGTACAAATTCCACACGGACAGTGACCCGGGGCCGGGATTAAACCCGAGTCCGCAGCGTTGTGAGACACATTGTTAACCACTGCGCCACCATGAAGGCTATAGTTAAGGTGGCACGGCTGCATCAATTCTGCCATCCTATCAATGACGAGAACTCACGGGTTAACAATTAATGCCATTAATCAGTGGCCAAATGGATTCCATTTATTAATCATGAGCAAAGGAATGTTCATAGTTAGAAGAACATAGAACAGTACAGCACAGAACAGGCCCTTCGGCCCTCTGTGTAGTGCCGAGCAATGATCACCCTACTCAAACCCACGTCATAGAACAGTACAGCACAGAACAGGCCCTAAACAGTACAGCACAGAACAGGCCCAGTTATGTCAAGTCAGTGACTGGAGTACAGAGCCACATTGGTTCAATGAGGCAATTGACAAATTGTCATTTCCCACAGGACTCCAGACGCAACACCGGTTGAATGGAATACTGCTCGCCTCTTATGTGTGTGTGAGAATGCTGGACCTATTCTGGTCTTTATTATCTCTTTTCAGAGAGGAACCAAATGTAAAAATGGGTCTAGTGGCCCAGGGAGCTTTTCTACGTATTCTCATTTGAGGTGGGAGGAGGAAACGGCGTCTGCCCATGCAGCTCCAGCAAGAGGCACTGCATGTGGGACAAGGCCAGGGAGAGCGGAGCATTAACAAGAAGCCAAGGAGCAGACACCCAGACTGCGGAGATGACCGACAACATCAAGGATTTATCATCCACAAGTCTCCTTTCTACAAATGAGTGAGAGGCAGTGCAGGGTAAGGCTGCGATTGTCCAGAGATCAGGGGCGGGATTCTTTGGAAACCGGCGGGGCGGACAACTCCGGCGCGATGGAGTGGCGTGAACCACTCCGCACCTTCAGGGGCTAGGCCAGCGCTGGAGTGATTTGCGCCACACCAGCCGGCGCTGAAGGAGCTTGGAGCCACGCCAACCAGCGCCGAAGGGCCTCTGCCAGCCGGCGCGAGTTGGCGCATGCGTGGGAGCGCCAGCATGTGCTGGCATCATCCCAGCGCATGCAAAGGTGGGGTTCACCTCTGCGCCGACCATCGCAGACCGTTACACCGGCCGGCACGGAGGAATAGAGTGCCCTCACAACACAGGCCCGCCCGTGGATCGGTGGGCTCTGACTGCAGGCCAGGCCACCGTGGGGCATCCCCCTGGGGCCAGATCCCCCACGCCCCCCCCAAGGACCCCAGAGGCCGCCAGCGGAGTCAGGTCCCGCCGGTAAGTACCTGTCGTAACATACGCCGGCGGGACCCGCCGAAAACGGGCAGCCAATCAGCCCATCACGGGCTGGAGAATCGCCGGGTGGGGGGGCGCTGCCAACGGCCCCCAACCGGTGCGGCGCGATTCCTGCCCCCGCCAAAACCCCGGCGCCAGAGAATTCGGCAGCAGGCTGGGGCGGGATTCACGCCGCCCCCTGGCGATTCTCCGACCCAGCGGGGGGTCGGAGAATCCCGCCCTTGGTCTGCCACATATGCCACATGCTCTGAGAAGACCTGGCACCACATAGGTTTAGAGACTTCCCCTTTCCAATGGCCCTGAAGGTGATGGCAGTACTCAATTTATTTGCCTTTGGGTCTTCCTGAGAGTAGCTGCGGACCTCATCCTAAAGTGCATGCCATGGTTTGAGACTCAATCTGTTCGGAAATGCAGATACAAAGAGAGTCGCCCATCTGATGAACCTTCATTAGCCATTACTATTTCTTGAGGATTAATTATTGAGAACTTACCCATCATACACTCCGAATAAAGAATTACACACATTTCCCTGACAACACACAAGGGTGTGGTACCAAGTGGCACTGAGGGTGTCATCACATGAAAGTTAATCTTAAAAGGGACAGTCTGAGTGTGAGAAAAGTGGAACATCTGAATAAATAGATTGCAACCAAAATGTTTTAATCTGACCATTACATTCACATATCCGTGGAATAGTTTTCACAAAGTGCAATTTATTCAGTGATAGAGTACCCATGCCCCTGAGGTGACATGAAAACATTTTAATATTCCTAACTCTATCATTACATCTGGGTGTAGACCCGACATTTGCAGCAAGGGTGGAGGCACTTTGTTGACAGCTACGTCTCGATCCCTGTGATGACTTTGGCAGACTTCCTCTGGTGGCTCAGACCCTGGAACTGCCGGCCTCCTGCGGGTCTCCTGCTCAGGGGCAGAAGTACCCTTGGTGGCTTGCGTTGCTGGAGTCGGTGCAGGGACAGGCAGGGGAGTGTGAGCAGCTGTGCACTTTTGAAGTGTCTTGAGTGGAGGCCTGCAGGGTGTCAGACTGACTCTCGTCCTCCCTATGGGTGCCAGAGAGCCCTGGCATGACTCCTGGAAAAGATCGGTTACCTGGAGGGAGGTCAAGATGCCCAAATGCCCTACATCCTGATGGTACCCATCAGAGCGTGTGGCCATGGAGTGCACGGTCGAGTTCAAATCCAGCTGGACCAAGGTCTCCATGGTGGTTGCCAACCTTCCCATGGTGTCCTTGAGATGCTCGCATATCAAAGCCATGACATCAGAGAACGCCGAGGGATTCCTCCATCGTGTGCTCTACTCAGGCAGTGACTTATCGAAGCTCTGCCTGATGATCCACTGCCTGCTATTGCATCTCCATCAGTGAGCAGGTGACTGCTTCCAGAGGCTCATTATCTGACTGGAACCAAGTGGGTGGCTGGATTCCAGCACCTCTCCAAGTGCTGGAGACCTGGGATGTCCTTGCCTCTGACTGTTGAGAGGACATATCTCTGAGGCATTCTCCAGAAAGTGTCCCCGAGTCTAACCTTGAACTACACCCCGCCGAGGTACGTGTCTCTGCACTGGTGCAGGGTGTAGGCGAGTGCTTTGATGGTTTTTCCTGAGCCCCCTCACCCTCAGATGTGCTTTGGGGCACAGAGAGCTGCTGAGCTGGCTATCCTCTGCTTGGACCTGCAAAAGACAGTTTTAATGGATGAGCCGAAGCTAATTCATTGCACTCACTTTGAATTGAAAGATTTGAATTGAAGTGATGGAGCTGATACCTGTATGTTGTGGGAGGCCAAGCTCTGCGTTGCCATCTGTCCTCACCTATCCTCACCGGCAAGCTCTGCTGCAGCCTCCTCAAACACTGTGAGCACAGTAAGAAGTCTTACAACACCAGTCTTACAACTTCCTCAGGTGAAGGAGCAGTGCTCCGAAAGCTAGTGTTTGTAACAAACCTGTTGGACTTTAACCAGGTGTTGTAAGACTTCTTACTGTGCTCACCCCAGTCCAACACCGGCATCTCCACATCAGTGAGGCCAATCATCACTGCTGTCTATGCCCCGGTCTAGAAGCGTTCTCGCTTAGTGGGCACAATTTAGATCTATAGGGACAGAAGAAAGCGATATGATCAGAGGGGATAATAATAATCTTTATTGTCACAAGCAGGCTTACATTAACACTGCAATGAAGTTACTGTGAAAAGCCCCAAGTCACCACATTCTGGTGCCTGATCAGGTACACAGAGGGAGAATTCAGAATGTCCAAATTACCTAACAGCACGTCTTTCGGGACTTGTGGGAGTAAACCGGAGCACCCGGAGGAAACCCACGCAGACACCGGTAGAACATGCAGACTCCGCACAGACAGTGACCCAAGACGGGAATCGAACCTGGGACCCTGGAGTTATGAAGCAACAGTGCTACCCACTGTGCTACCGTGCCATCAGGAAGAAGCAGAGGTTGAGTGAAATACATGTCCTATGTGTGTGGTACGACTTACCCAGAAGGGAGAGGGATTGGAGTTCGAGCAACAAGGTAGATGGGATGGCGGTGTTGTGACAGCCTTGTTGAGGGAGTGAGCATTGATACGTGTCCCCTACTAATTAATGTGTGAAGGGAGTAGCCGTTTGAGTACATGATGCCACAATGAGAGTTTGACTTACCCTGACAAAGCGTATAAGATCATTCATCCGCTCCTGCACTGGACGGCACCTTTTGTGACCAGATGACAGCTGGGCTGACCTCCTGGGCAACAGCATCCAAGCGGAGAGGTGAGGTTGATGTGCTTCTTTGAGCCATCCCAGGGGTATAGAACATGCCGGTGGGCCTGGACTCCTCGAAAAAGGGCCTTGAGGGCTCTGCCGCTGAAAGCTGGTGCTGCCTTCTTCTCGAGTCTGCTGGCCTTTTCCCTCTGAGTTCCAGACATTCTGTACAGTCTGCTGAAGACAAGTAGGCTGGGGAGGGTGATATGAGTGTGCTAAGATGGCACCGGGATCGTTGAACCTGCCAGCTGAAGGTGGGTGAATGAATCAACTGCCGGCCCGCCAGGAGAATTGGAGGGGAACGCTGTTCCCTCATAATTAATAAGGATCCAAGCTCTGAATCCGGCGCGGGATCCCACTATTCTTTACTTTATTTTTTTAATTTTGAGTACCCAATTCATTTTTTCCAATTAAGGGGCAATTTAGCGTGGCCAATCTACCTAGAGTGCACATCTTTGGGTTGTGGGGGTGAAACCCACTCAGACACGGGGAGAATGTGCAAACTCCACACGGACAGTGACCCAGAGCCGGGACCTCGGCGTCGTGAGGCAACAGGGCTAACCCACTGCGCCACCGTGCTGCCCTGGGATCCCACTATTCTGGCCAACGACATAGGCACTGCCAGAGTCATCTGCCACCATCCTCAAAATGGGAGGATTCCACTCTTAGTTTATTGACTTGCCTGGTCTAAGAATTTTACACTTATTTCACCATATTGAAAACTAATCTGATTTAGTGCTCATTTACAACCATTTACAGATCTTTGAAGGTGGCAACACAAGTGAACAAGGTAGTCAAGAAAGCATACGGAATGCTTGCCTTCATTGGACGGGGCATCAAGTATAAAAACTGGCAAGTCATGCTCCAGTTGTATGGAACCTCGGTAATGCAGCACTTGGAATATTGCGCACAATTCTGGTTGCCACACTACCAGAAGGATGTGGAGGCTTTGGAGAGGGTGCAGCGGAGGTTTACCGGGATGTTGTCTGGTCTGGAGGGGGTTAGCTATGTGGAGAGGCTGAATAGACTTGGTCTGTTTTCATGGAGGGGTGACCTGAAAGAGGTCTACAAGGTTATGAGGGGCATGGATAGAGTCAATGGGCTGGCACTGTTTCCCAAGGTGGAGGGGTCAGTCATCAGGGCGCATAGGTTTAAGGTCCATGGGGCTAAGTTTACAGGTGACATGCAAGGCAGTTTTTTTCACGCAGAGGGTGGTGAGCGCCTGGAACGCGTTGCCAGGGAATGTTGTAGAAGCAGATACATTAACGATGTTCAAAAGGCACCTTGGCAAACACATGGATAGGATGGGTATAGAGGGATTCGGCACAAGAGAGTGCTGAGGGTTTAGACAAAGGCTGGTATCAAGCCTGGTACAGGCTTGGAGGGCCGAAGGGCCTGTTCCTGTGCTGTATTGTTCTTTGCCTACAGAGATTTTGGATTAATAATGTGGCATAAATCCTTCAGTTGATCATTGTATACAATTTGATGACAGGAACATATCTAGCACCAGTGTAGGGTTGCAGCTTCTGAGTTTCTGATCTCAGCTACAAGAGTGAGAGTTTTCTTATATTGTAGATGTAATCTAGATGACCACATCCTGTCCCCTCTCTGTAATCTCATCCAACCCTTCAATGCTCTGATAATTCTGCATTTCTCCAGTTTTTGCCACTTGCAAACTTCCTTCAATCTTGCATTAATGACCATTCCTTCAGTTAACTAGCTAAGCTCAGGAATTCCCTTCCGAAACCTTTCCATTTCTTTGTCTCTCCTCCTTTTTTCTCACTTCTTAGCCTCTCCCTCTTTGACCAAGCTTTTGCTGACTTGTCTCTGTTTTGTTCGATGACACTTGAAAGCACCTTGGGATGCTTTTACCAACTTAATGGTGCCCGATAAATGCAAGTTATTTTAAACTATGAAAAAGATCTTGGACGTGATTATCCATTAGCTGACACCGAAATTGGGGTGTCCGATAGGCCAAATTTCCGACGGCACAGTCCACATGTGTTCTCAAACATTGTGAACCTGGCATGGTGGCTGCTGAGAGAAAGAGAGAAGGCATATGGACAATGTCCAGAACCGCCATACTTCGCCGACAATTGTGTCGCTGGCCAGGTGCTTCTGCCGGTGGGTAGCCAGGAGGTGGGTTGTGGGGTCGGGGTGGACGGGTACGCAACACCATTACCGCAGCCGACAAGGCAGCCTTGTGGCTGCACACGCCACTGACAGCCCGCTTTAAACCTAGTGCCCTGAGGCATATATGTGACACACCCCCCCCCCCCCCCCCGACAATCCATCAGCTGTATGGGCGCTCCAGCACAACCTGTCCCATCTTTTCGGCTTCGATACGCGTGTGTATGGGGAGTGTATGTTTATCCACAGCCGCAGCTTGTCAGCCCTGTGAGTGTCCATCACAAACCAGCGAATCCAACACCGTTTTTCATGGGATTCGAAGGTGTTCCACGCGGCGCCAGTGCTAGTCCCGCACTGGTAACAGAATCGGTGCAGGTACGGCGCCGATTTTCCTGCCGTAGATTCTCTGTTGGCGTCAACACTTTGTCGCAGAAACGGAGAATCCAGCCCCTCATCATCCCTCTAGTTCTTTTGGCAAATACCTTAAATATCTGGTTATTGACTCTGTGGCCAGTTTCTCCTCATGTACTCTTTCAGAAACCCCAACAGTCGTGAATGCCTTTACAAAATCTCCCCTTATTCTTCTCTGCTCGAAGGAGAACAATCCCAGATTCTCTAATCTCTACATGACTGCATTCCCGGCGGCATGTGGCGCAGTGGTTAGCACTGGGACTGCAGCGCTGAGGACCCGGGTTCGAATTCCGGCCCCGGGTCACTGTCCGTGTGGAGTTTGCATATTCTCCCCATGTCTGCTTGGGTTTCACCCCCACAACCCAAAGATGTGCAGGTTAGGTGGATTGGCCATGCTAAATTGTCCCTTAATTGGAAAAGAAAAATAATTGGCTACTCTAAAAAAAATTTTAAATGACTGCATTCCCTCATCTCTGGTGCCAGTCTCGTAAATCTCCCCGTATCCTCCCCATGTAAAAACTTTTCCACTCAGAGATATTGTTGAAACAACCAACAAAAGAGGAACTGTGTTCCTTTCAAACTCAATAATGTGGAAATGGGTGTTTGGCAATTTATAGTGCTTATCAGTTAATTTGGTGGCTAGTAACTGAGACGTTAATGTCTGTGAAAGCATAAAAGGGTAATTTTCTTTCTGAAAATATTGATGTCTTACCTGCATATGTTTTGAAATATGTATCCAGGAATCTTGGATGACTCCCATAGATAGTTCTCGCAATGCTGGGCCACGGTTTTGTGATACAGAGAGCACCAGTAACATCATTTCCCTCCAGACGATTTCCCTGTATATAGGTACATGAGTATTCATTATCAATCAAAGATGATACCAGAACTGAGAGGGCACAGCAATCAGAAAAGATGGAGCAGGTTGAAGCTCTTTATAAAAAACAGGAGTTGGAGAGGTGACCTGATAGAAGTCTTTAAAATGATGACAAAATACACGCATACTATACAGCATAGAAACAGACCATTCAGCCCATCTGGTCTATGCTGGTGTCTGTGCTCCCACTGTCATTCATCTAACTCTATCGGCACGTCCTTAGATTGCTTTCTCCCCCAAGTACGTACCTCCAACTTCCATTTAAATGCACTGGTGCTATTCAGCTCAACCACTCTTTATAACAGTGAATTCCACCTTCTGAACATGCTCTGGGTAAAGAGGTTTCTATGAATTCCTTGTTAGATGTATTAGTCACTATCTTACATTATACCCTTGTTTTGGATTTTCCCCACAAATGAAAGGTGTCCTACATCCACTCTCTCAAGGCTCCATAATTCAAAAGATCTTGATTAGGTAACTCCATAGTCTATTATAGTTTTCTAGTTAAACGTGCCACAGCTTGGTCTGCCTTTTCATTTTTTTCAAATAAATTTAGAATACCCAATCATTTTTTCCAATTAAGGGGCAATTTAGCGTGGCCAATCCACCTAGCCTGCACATCTTTGGGTTGTAGGGGCGAAACCCACACAAACACGGGGAGAATGTGCAAACTCCACACCGACAGTGACCCAGAGCCGGGATCAAACCTGGGACCTCGGCACTGTAAGGCAGCAATGCTAACCACTGTGCTACCGTGCAGCCCCTTGTTCAGCCTTTTCTGATAGTTAAAAACTCTTTGTGTTCTGGTTTCATCCTTGTAAATCTCACTGCATTTTCTTCAGGGTTGACATGGAGGAGGTATTTCCATTTCTCAGTGTTTTCATCAAAACGAGGGGGCTTCAAAATAACTAGGTGCCATCAATAAGGAATCCAATCAAGAAATTATTTTATTCTTAGAGTGGTGAAAATGTGGAACTCACTACCAAAAGGTTATAGCGTATATGTTCTTAAGGAAAATCTAGATGTAAACACTTGAGGGAGAAAGCAATCAAATGATCTACAGATGGAGTTAGAGGAATTCCTGTGTGAGGAGGCTCAAATGCAGCATAAATATTAGAATAGATCAGTTAGGCCAAATTGACTGTTTCTGTGCTGTAATATTCAATGTAATTCTGTAGCTTCTTTCAGGAAAGGGTCTGTGTACAGGCAGAGTTGTACAATGTTTCTCTTGTTCCTTGAAAGGAAAGAAAGGCTTGCATTCATACAGCATCTTTCACAAATCTCAGGGCATCCTGAAGCACTTTATAGCCTATGGAATACTTTCGAACTCCTAACATTGTTGCAATGTGGGAAACATCGAGCTAATTTGTGTACAGCAGGGAAAACATCCACTTGTTCTTCAAGATAGTGCCAAGGGATCTCGTACAGCCACTTGAGAGGCCAGTAGGCACTTGTTTTAACAATTGATCTGAAAGCTGGCTCATTCAATAGGGAAGGACTCCCTCGGTATTGTACTAGATTTTGTGCTCAGATCACTAAAGTGGTCCCACAGCCTTCTGACTCAGTGGGGAAATTGCTACGCCATGGCTGAGATTAACCAGATAGTGCAAACCACTGCACCACCGTGCTGCCCCATGTTATGACATTTATTACTTGATTGTAAGTTGTTGAATACCAAATTTATTCCTGTCATGAGTGGGATGTGTGCAACTCAGTCCCACAATAATCAGAATGAGAAAGAACTGCACCTTCTAATAAAGAAACTCGGCGGGATTCTTCATCGGCAGAATCCACTGCTTCGCTGGCAGTGCACTCATGCCCAGGAATTTTCCCGACAGCGTGGGGATGGCCACAATGGGAAACCGCATTGGCCGGCTGCCGGGACGGAGGATCCTGCTTGGGGGGGGGGGGGGGGGGGGGGGGGGTGGAGGAGCACCGCCATAAACGAGTCTGAGTCTGACAGGACAGTGAATCCCACCCATTGTGATTTGCAATTGCAATATTTGTGATTTATTTTTACCCACTTCTGATTGTACAATTAAGCTGTATTCACCAGCCTGATGCTGGTCATCTTCTAACATGCACGCTCATAGGCTGTATATTTTTCTGCATGCCTTTCAGTGTTAGTAGCCCACTCTCTCCATGTCCTCAGTCAGAGAAGGAGGTTTCTCCACTACCACCATCAATACAGTGGTTAGCACTGTGACTTCACAGCGCCAGGGTCCCAGGTTTGATTCCCCGCTGGGTCACTGTCTGTGCGGAGTCTGCACATTCTCCCCGTGTCTGTGTGGGTTTCCTCCGGGTGCTTCGGTTTCCTCCCACAGTACAAAGATGTGCAGTTTAGGTGGATTGGCTGTGCTAAATTGCCCTTAGTGTCCAAAAAAAAAGGTTAGGTGGGGTTATGGGGGGGATAGGGTGGAAGTGTGGGGATAGGGTGGAGGTGTGAGCTTAGGTGGGGTGCTCTTTCCAAGGACTGGTGCAGACTCGATGTGCCGAATGGCCTCCATCTGCACTGTAAATTCCATGAATTCTATTCTTGGGTTAATTCTTGAATTGGGTGCTTTTTTACAACAAAGAATGGAATTTTAGCCAATCAACCTTCTTGCCCTTTGATGATCCAGCCAAGAATTGCTGACATTTCTACAGGAAAAGGTTTGCTGATTATATGTGTTAAGGAACCATAGAATTTCTATAGTGCATAAAGAGGCCATTCAGCCCATCAAGTCTGCACCAACCTTCTGAAAGACCACTCCTTCACCCAACCCCATAACCCCACCTAATCTGCACATATTGGGACACAAAGGGGCAATTTAGCATGGCCAATCCACCTAACCTGCACATTTTTGGACTGTGGAAGGAAAACCATGCACCAGGAGGGAACCCACACAGACATAGGGAGAAAGCAAAAACTGCACACAGAGACAGTAACCCAAGGCTGGAATTGAACCCGGGTCCCTGGAGCTATGAGGCAGCAGTGCTAACCAATGTGCCACCATGCCATCCATTAGATTTCCTGTATTACTCTGGAATCACTCATGTTATTAGACATGAACTTACTTTCTCATCCATTAGAGCAAGGTGGATTCCAAAGAATGGTCTCATAGCCATAGAAGGCAAAATCTCTGCTCCCTCTTCTGAAGGGCGTGGAGTGATGCAGATTCCACCCGTTTCTGTTCATAAATGAAAAGAAATATATACCAGATCACTGAAACATGATTGAAAGCGAGAACAATATTCAATCTCCTTGACAAGAGCTATCAGCTTTTCGGACCAAATTTTACGATGAAATTTAGTTTGTTGGTGATCCCTGTAACCAACTGTTTTTTAAAATTGTTTTACGGGATGTGGTCGTCACTGGCTAGGCCTGCATTTATTGCCAATCCCTAAATGCCCATGAGACGGTGGTGGTAAGTTGCCTTCTTGAACTGTTGCAGTTCATATGGTGTAGGTACAGCCATAGTGCTAGGGAGGGAGTTCCAAGATTTTAACCCAGCGACAGTGTAATATATTTCCAAGTTAGGATGGTGAGTGGTTTGTAGAGAAACTTCTAGGTGGTGGCATTCCCATGTGTCTACTGACCTTGTTCTTTGAAATGGTAGCTGTCCTCAGTTTGGAAGGTGCTGCCTAACAAGCCTTGATGAGTTCCTGTAGTGTATCTTGTAGATGGTACATACTGATGCCACTGTTTGTCAGTGGTGGAGGGAACGAATGCTTGTGGAAGGGGTGCCAAACAAGTGGGCTGCTTTGTCCTGTATGGTGTCAAGCTTCTTGAATGCTGTTGGAGCTGCACTCATCCAGACAAGTGGAGAGTATCTCATCATACTCCTGACTAGTGCCTTGTAGATGGTGGACAGGCTTTGGGGAGTCAGGAGGAGAGTTACTCGCCACAGGATTCCTAGCCTCTGACCTGCTCTTATAGCCACAGTATTTATATTACATAGTCCAGTTCCGTTTCTGGTCACTAATAAAACATTGGCCTTGATTTTTAAAGGTGTCATGGGGATTCAGAGGACCATTTAAAATGGCAGGCGGAACCAGGGTCCGAAATTTCTCCCCCCGACAGATCCTATTTTTGTCGGGGGTGGGTGTGGGAACATGACCCATGCGTGGAAATCCCTACTTAGCAGGGCTTTTTGAACTCATTGCTGAGTTCTGAATGTGGGAATTATGGATCTTTAAAGAAGTCATAAATGCCCCTGAAGGGTGAATGCAGTCTGTAGAAGTGTCAAGCTTTCAAGTTGTTCAAATCCCTAGCTCTTTAAGAATTAAAATCACTGTCTACCTGCATTTGTGAGTGTTAAAAAAATCTGTTCAAGTTATTTCAATAGCTGTTTAGTGCCTTAACCCTAATCGCTATCATTAAAGAATTATTAATGCTTGGCAGCATTCTTCAACCTATCACCATCACAGTGGGGGAGGTGAGCTTGATTTCACAGCTTTATTGACAGTTCAAATAGGTTATTAAAGGATGGGGTATCTTTGAAGTAAATTTATTAATACAAATCGCATTGTTTTGAGAAAGGATTAAGTATTTGGAGGATTTAAATGCATTGAATGGGCTTTTATGAATAGAAGCTTTTCATATTCTGAACTCTGTAATATGTGTTTAGAACTTAATTTATTTCATCTCAGCATGGCTCCTGAGATTTGCCCATGAAGAATACGGTGGAAGGTGACATGGAATGTGCAAGGGCAAAGGTTAGTGGGTGTGACTTGGCACTAAGTTGACATAGGGACTATAAACGGTCATGGGGGCCTAGTATTAGCATCAAGGATATTGACCTCACCTTGTATATTTTTTATGAGCTATATACTCACTGCTATCTCAAAAACGGAATCTATGCCTGACTGTCCTGTGATCAAAATGATACTGGCAATTTTGCAGAAACCTGCACCTCATTATCCCTGAAGAGGCACTAATGACTCCACCCCACAACCTCCACTCTGCCGGAGGCTGCACAGACCAAATTCAACAGGAGCTATGCAAAGACCATCTGAATTTCATAACCTAGGCTGGCCAACCAGAGTCTACTTGTCTGCTGAGACAAAGGACCTTGTAAGCTTCCTTTCAATTCCTAATGGTTGAGATATTTAACAATCTCAGACACCAGCATGAAGAATACACATCTCTTATCAAAGACAATGTGGAGATGTGGGAGTCATGTGAGTAATATTGCCTTGCTGTACTA
This sequence comes from Scyliorhinus canicula, assembly GCF_902713615.1. Taxonomy (NCBI): domain Eukaryota; kingdom Metazoa; phylum Chordata; class Chondrichthyes; order Carcharhiniformes; family Scyliorhinidae; genus Scyliorhinus; species Scyliorhinus canicula. The sequence continues at coordinate 187,287,891 of NC_052146.1, read as the reverse complement.
CAAAGTCAGTCTGTCATTTTATCATCTAACTAGTAGCATCACAGAAAAGGAGCTCTTCACAGGTTGAACACCTGGCATCATGTACACTGTTTCAGCTGGAAGTTCTGTACCATTACCTACAAGTCAAATTTGTCTCTGCATGCCTCCTCATCGTGTGAACTCAACTCCATCGGAAAAGTGAATTATACTGCATTAGTTTTCAACGTGCTGTACTCCGTAAAGGAATATATCAGTCGGCCTTGATTCTGGACTCTAGTAGCACTTCAACATTTTATACCCGATCATCAGCAACCTAGGATGCATCCAATCTGGATCTGGTGACTTATATGCTATAAATACTGCCAGTCGTCTTAATTCCTCCTCTTTATCTGCTTTTATCTCATCCAATATCCCAGCATCCACCTCTTTTACCATAGCTTTGGCAAATGTTCTCTCCCTCAGTAAACACTGATGCAAAGTACTCATTTAATACTACAACCCATGCCTCTGCCTCCATCAATAGATCCCCATTTTGATCTATTATTCAGCCCACTATTCCTCTGATGGCACTTTTAATATTTATGTACCTATATTTTAATATCAATATACCAATAGGATAACTCCGCCTTCTCAACCTCGCCCCTCACCTGAGGTGTGGTGACCCTCAGGTTAAATCACCACCAGTCAGCTCTCTCAAAAGGCGAAAGCAGCCTATGGTCCTCAGCGATACACATAAAGCAGACTTTTGAACTATTTTTATGTTATAGAACATAGAACGATACAGCGTAGTACAGGCCCTTCGGCCCTCGATGTTGCACCAACATGGAAAAAACTAAAGGCCATCTAACCTACACTATATAATATCATCCATATGCTTATCCAATAAACTTTTAAATGCCCTCAATGTTGGCAAGTTCACTACTTTTGCAGGTAGGGCATTCCACGGCATCACCACTCTTTGCGTAAAAAACCCACCTCCGACCTCTGTCCTATATCTATTACCCCTCAATTTAAGGCTATGTCCCCTCGTGCTAGCCACCTCCATCCGCGGGAGAAGGCTCTCGCTGTCCACCCTATCTAACCCTCTGATCATTTTGTATGCCTCTATTAGGTCACCTCTTAACCTTCTTCTCTCTAACGAAAACAACCTCGCGTCCATCAGCCTTTCCTCATAAGATTTTCACTCCATACCAGGCAACATCCTGGTAAATCTCCTCTGCACCCGTTCCAAAGCTTCCACGTCCTTCCTATAATGAGGCGACCAGAACTGTACGCAATACTCCAAATGCGGCCGTACTAGAGTTTTGTACAACTGCAACATGACCTCATGGCTCCGGAACTCAATCCCTCTACCAATAAAGGCCATCACACCATAGGCCTTCTTCACAACCCTATCAACCTGGGTGGCAACTTTCAGGGATCTATGTACATGGACACCGAGATCCCTCTGCTCATCCACACTACCAAGAATTTTACCATTAGCCAAATATTCCTCATTCCTGTTATTCTTTCCAAAGTGAATCACCTCACACTTCTCCACATTAAACTCCATTTGCCACCTCTCAGCCCAGCTCTGCAGCTTATCTATGTCCCTCTGTAACCTGCAACATCCTTCCGCACTGTCTACAACTCCACCGACTTTAGTGTCATCTGCAAATTTACTCACCCATCCTTCTGCGCCCTCCTCTAGGTCATTTATAAAAATGACAAACAGCAACGGCCCCAGAACAGATCCTTGTGGTACGCCACTCGTAACTGAACTCCATTCTGAACATTTCCCATCAACCACCACTCTCGGTCTTCTTTCAACTAGCCAATTTCTGATCCACATCTCTAAATCACCCTCAATCCCCAGCCTCCGTATTTTCTGCAATAGCCAACCGTGGGGAACCTTATCAAACGCTTTACTGAAATCCATATACACCACATCAACTGCTCTACCCTCGTCCACCTGTTCAGTCACCTTCTCAAAGAACTCGATAAGGTTTGTGAGGCATGACCTACCCTTCACAAAACCATGCTGACTATCCCTAATCATATTATTCCTATCTAGATGATTATAAATCGTATCTTTTATAATCCTCTCCAAGACTTTACCCACCACAGACGTTAGGCTCACCGGCCTATAGTTACCGGAGTTATCTCTACTCCCCTTCTTGAACAAAGGGACCACATTTGCTATCCTCCAGTCCTCTGGCACTATTCCTGTAGCCAATGATGACCTAAAAATCAAAGCCAAAGGCTCAGCAATCTCTTCCCTGGCTTCCCAGAGAATCCTAGGATAAATCCCATCAGGCCCCGGGGACTTATCTATTTTCACCTTGTCCAGAATTGCCAACACTTCTTCCCTACGCACCTCAATGCCATCTATTCTAATAGCCTGGGTGTCAGCATTCTCCTCCACAATATTATCTTTTTCCTGAGTGAATACTGACGAAAAGTATTCATTTAGTATCTCGCTTATCTCCTCAGCCTCCACACACAACTTCCCACCACTGTCCTTGACTGGCCCTACTCTTACCCTAGTCATTCTTTTATTCCTGACATACCTATAGAAAGCTTTTGGGTTTTCCTTGACCTACATGCCAAAGACTTCTCATGTCCCCTCCTTGCTCGTCTAGCTCTCTCTTTAGATCCTTCCTCGCTTCCCTGTAACTATCAAGCGCCCCAACTGAAACTTCACGCCTCATCTTCACATAGGCCTCCTTTTTCCTCTTAACAAGAGATTCCACTTCTTTGGTAAACCACGGTTCCCTCGCTCTACCCTTTCCTCCCTGTCTGACTGGTACGTACTGATCAAGAACACGCAATAGCTGTTCCTTGAACAAGCTCCACATATCCAGTGTGCCCAACCCTTGCAGCCTACACATCCTAAGTCATGTCTAATGGCATCATAATTGCCCTTCCCCCAGCTATAACTCTTGCCCTGCGGGGTATACTTATCCCTTTCCATCACTAATGTAAAGGTCACCGAATTGTGGTCACTGTCTCCAAAGTGTTCACCTACCTCCAGATCTAACACCTGGCCTGGTTCATTACCCAAAACCAAATCCAAAGTGGCCTCACCTCTTGTTGGCCTGTCAACATATTGTGTCAGAAAACCCTCCTGCACACATTGTACAAAGAACGACCCATCCAATGTACTCGAACTATATCTTTTCCAGTCAATATTAGGAAAGTTAAAGTCTCCCAGAACAACTACCCTGTTACTTTCGCTCTTTTCCAGAATCATCTTCGCCATCCTTTCCTCTACATCTCTAGAACTATTAGGTGGCCTATAGAAAACTCCCAGCAGTGTGACCTCTCCTTTCCTGTTTCTAACCTCAGCCCATACTACCTCGGAAGAAGAGTCCCCATCTTGCATCCTTTCTACCACCGTAATACTGTCCTTGACTAGCAGCGCCACACCTCCTCCTCTTTTGCCCCCTTCTCTGACCTTACTAAAACACCTAAACCCCGGAACCTGCAACAACCATTCCTGTCCCTGCTCTATCCATGTCTCTGAAATGGCACAGTAAGAAGTCTTACAACACCAGGTTAAAGTCCAACAGGTTTGTTTCAAACACGAGCTTTCGGAGCACGGCTCCTTCTTCAGGTGAAATCAGATTTCACCTGAAGAAGGAGCCGTGCTCCGAAAGCTCGTGTTTGAAACAAACCTGTTGGACTTTAACCTGGTGTTGTAAGACTTCTTACTGTGCTCACCCCAGTCCAACGCCGGCATCTCCACATCATGGCTGAAATGGCCACAACATCGAAGTCCCAGGTACCAACCCATGCTGCCAGTTCTCCTACCTTATTTCGTATACTCCTGGCATTGAAATAGACACACTTCAAACGACCAAACTGAACACTGGCGCCCTCCTGCGAAGTCAAATCTGTGCTCCTGACCTCTCTACTCTCAATCTCCCGTACCCCAAAACTACAATCCAGGTTCCCATGCCCCTGCTGAATTAGTTTAAACCCCCCCAAAGAGTACTAACAAATCTCCCCCCCAGGATATTGGTGCCCCTTAGGTTCAGATGTAGACCATCCTGTCTATAGAGGTCCCTGCCAACGTTATCTGCCAACGTATTCTCATTTTCTTTCTTTGCCCCTCACATTTCTTTCTTGGCTTGTCCGCTGTCTACACCTTATATTCCACCTGATTCTCCCTTGTAGAATCAGGCTCAACTATCATGTCTGGTTTTCATAATCTTTGGCAAACACTTACCCGTCAAGCTCCAGAGAGGGGCTGACAACTGCGGAACATATTTCTGGCAAAGGACAGCAGTAAAGAACAAAAAGAAAATCGACATACATTTTTAGCATTAAATAATTAATTAACTACCTAGAAGAGGGACCAAAGCCCATAGCACACGACAACATCAGAGTTGAAAAGAATAGACAACCGAGAAGTAAATCAAGGAACAGTGAAAGATACCACCAAGCTTGTCTTTTAAAAGGCCAGTAGAAGAAAGAGAGAACTAAGGGAGATAGAAGTTCCGCAGTTCCAAAGTCCTGGGAATGAAAGAACTAAAGTTAGATAAGGTTACTCATTTTTTTACTATCAAAAGCATCACAGTGATATGTGTTTACTGGGCTTTGTGAATACCATATTTTGCAGGAAATCTACAGAATCTCCCACCCTAGATTACAAGGATAATTGTAAAGTATTCTGTCACCTTAACCCTCTCAGTTGTAATTTCTGAATCAGAAAACATGCTTTATACTTCAGTTCAGCAGCACTGAACCAGACACCATGCTAACATATGGGGCCTCACGGTAGCATGGTGGTTAGCATCAATGCTTCACAGCTCCAGGGTCCCAGGTTCGATTCCCGGCTGGGTCACTGTCTGTGTGGAGTCTGCACGTCCTCCCCGTGTGTGCGTGGGTTTCCTCCGGGTGCTCCGGTTTCCTCCCACAGTCCAAAGATGTGCGGGTTAGGTGGATTGGCCATGCTAAATTGCCCATAGTGTAAGGTTAATGGGGGGATTGTTGGGTTACGGGTATACGGGTTACGTGGGTGTAAGTAGGGTGATCATTGCTCGGCACAACATCGAGGGCCGAAGGGCCTGTTCTGTGCTGTACTGTTCTATGTTCTATGTTCTATATGTAATCTAGGTTGAATGTGCAGTGCAAGGACTATCAAATAACCCTGATATCCACATTCGAATGGTCCTTTAGCCTGACTCAGATGGGTGCTTTAGATACCTGGGACACCGGACCCTTTTCTGCATTGGCAGTGTTGTCTTGAGAACATTACTGTCCCTCCAAGTCAAAATCAACTCCTTTCTTGGTTTGAGGGCTGGATTCTTCCGCCCCGCTCGTCGTAATATCGCCACGTGGGACGCGGACCACGTAAAGGTCCATTGACCTCGGGCTGGAATTTCCGATCGCCGGGCGGGCACAGCCGGAGAATCCCGCCCTGAGTGTTTGGTAACCACTATAACATGTCAGAACTGAAATCCTCTTCCAACAATAACGTGTATTTATATGGCACCTTTACTATGATAAAAATAGGATGATGGTGCTTCACAGGACATAATCAGACAAACATTGACACTAAGCTATGAAGGAGATTTTAGAATAGGTGACCAAAAGCTTGGTCAAAGACAGATTTTGAGTCTATGAAAGGAGAGGTGGAAGGCATAGTAATTTACAGGGAATTCTGGAGATTAGAGCTTGAACAACTGATTGGCAGCAATCAGTGATGAGTGAAAGAATTGCGCAAAGCCAGAGTTGGTGGTATGCTTAGATCTAATTTCAGTCCTGAATGCTCTTAGTGACAATATTCTTAGCATGCTACATTGAGTGTCTGAATATTCACAATATCCTGGCAGTGCTTACCTGTCTGCCACCAAGTATCCACAAGAGCACAACGGCCTTCTCCCACAACTCCCCAGAACCACTGCCAGGCCTCGTGGTTAATTGGTTCTCCTACTGCAAGAGAAATATGAGCAGCTAAACCATGCTGTGTAGAACAAAGGAGTGGATTCACAAAATTGCAGTTAGGTTAATCCCAGTGAAGGCTAATTTTAGAATCCACAAACTGAATGCAGACTGTGCAGTGGTTTATTTAATTAGTCCTGCTTATTTTCCCTATTCCACTCTTAAAATATTCACCCTTTGTTCTCCCTCTTCCCTGCGTAGCTGTCCGATTATACTGAATTAGGAGGAAAAGAAGGATGGCCCTTCACTAATTTGTTTAACCTACCAGGTTGCAGTGACTTGACAATGATCAATTTACACCTGGAACCTTTCCCTCCCTGCCCTGAATAGTTGGTCAAGAGTGGCCTCTGTTAAAGGGCAGAGTACAAATGTCAGTTGGGACGAGATTTAAACTTGAAACTCAGAATCAAAAGTTCAGTTTTCTAGAGCGATAGCGGCCAGTTTTTGTGAACCCATGTAAAGGAGAAGGAAATTGTACAGGTAAGCACTTAATGAGAGACCATTCCTGTAAGAAACAGGACATCTTAAAATATTTTTACAAATACTTGATAAACTTAGAAGAGTTCCAATAGCCTTCAGTGAGGCCAATTTCAGCCCAAGAAATTAAGATATTAGGAAAGAATCAAGTTCCCCAGCATTTGAGTTAGAATTGGTATTAATTGTTTAATATATTTCATTTAATGTTTAAATAGACTGCACCATATACATAAAGGGAAGACAGGTGGCACTGGGTTAGTTGATGGAGAAGTGATTACCACACAAAGTAAACATGGATTTGAGGAAGTCAAGATTTGCTTTCTAGTCTTATTAGCAGAGTTACACTTGGAGCCTGTCAAAGGCACTATCGGGGAACTTGCATGGGAATTCTACTCTAGCAGTTTGCCACAAACTAAATAGAGCTTGGTGTGGAAGGCCAAAATGCTGGAAATATTCAGCAGATTAGGCAGCGTCTATGTAGATAGAAATGGCTGGTCTATCATTCTCCACCCTATCTTGGTCTCCTATGTTGAATTGGAAGTGACAATGTTAGCATCTCTCCAACTGTTAATCTTTACCTGTGCCTAACGTTTTCAAGGATGATCGATCATACTTGGACACCCAGTCGTCTCCATATTTCATCAGCAGGCGAATGGCTGTTGGAGCCCCATAAAACTGATTGATACGTAATCGCTGCACAGTTTCCCAGTATCTACCTGATAAACAAAACACAGCGAGGATTAATAATTGCACACATTTCCCTCCCTGAATTGGGAACAAAGTGCATTTAAACTAATGAAAGTGATTACATGAAATTGTTTGGTGTCAAAATACTGGACAAATTAGACGTTCTACTTCAGTAATTAATTTGAGTTTAGTTGTATTGTTTCAAACCTACTTATGTCAGTCTTTCACATTGAGATCAAGAGTAACATACTTAAGTATGAGATTGGAGTATTTAACTAAATAAAACCAATTAGGTTAGGGGGATGAGTTGGCTACGGTAGATTGGATAATTAAAAAGTATGAAGGCAGATAAGCAACGGCAAACATTTATAGAAATATTTCATAATTTTCAATGAATATACATTCCATTAAGACATTAAAAAACTAAATGAAAAAAGTAATCCATCTGTTGTTAAATAAAGTTTTCTTCTTGGGCAGTCCCTCAGGGTTGAGGATGCCTTGCTTCCACTCCGGGAGGTGGGTTCTACAGTGATTGAATAGTCCAATCCTGCATCCACAGACTCTGTCACAGGTTTGGCAGGTGGTGTTGAATAAGGTGGGTGGGTGGGACACTCTGGATTCTGCACGCTTCTTCGTTGTTTACGCTTGGCCTCCGCGCGCTCCACCCTACGACACTCGATGTGATTAGCGTCCTCGCAGATGATCTCCAGTTTGTGCGTTCTAAGGCAAGTGGTTCCCATGTGTCGATGGGGATGTTGCGTTTATTTAGGGAGGCTTTCAAAGTGTCCTTGTAGCATTTCCTCTGCCCTCCTCGTGATCGCTTGCCATTTGGAGCTTGGAGTAGAGCAATTGCTTTGGGATTAAATAAATATTGCTAAGAAGAGTAGCAAGCTTGAGGATTGGGAGAGTTTTAGAAACAAGTAAAGGATAACCAAATTATTGATGAAGAGGGAGATAATAAAATGAGAATAAACCAGCAAGAATATTTTTTAAATGATTGGAAGAGCTTCTGCTAGTATGTTAAAAGGGAATAGTGAGAGTAGGGTCCCTCCGAGGCTGATACAGGAGAAATTATAATGGAAAATAAGGAAGTGGCAGAGATGTTAAACAAATATTTGGTATGTCTTCACAGTGGGGCACACAAAAAACACACCAGAAGTAGTCGGGAACCAAGAGCCCAATGAGAGTTAGTTACAAATATTAGTAAAGAATAAGTACTGGAGGAATTAATGGGACTAAAAGCCAACAAATCCACTGGACCTGATTGCATCCATCATAGGGTTCTAAAAGAGGTGGCTGCTGAGATAGTGAATATATTGGTTGTGACCTTCCAAAATTCCTTAGATTCTGGAACAGTTCCAATGGATCAGAAGAGAAAGGAAACAAACCGGAAATACAGGCCAGTTGACCTCACATCAGTTAATGGGTTATCACTGGAATCTGTTATTAAGGAAGAGGTAACGGCACTTAGAATATAATTTGGCAGAGTCAATGTGGTTTTATGAAAGGGTAATTATATTTAACAAATCTAATAGTTTTCTTAGGGCGCAACAAGCAGGATACATAATGGGGAACTAGTGGATGTAGTATACTTGGATTTTCAAAAATAATTTTCACTAAGGTGCCATATGAAAGGTTGTTACACAAGATAATGGCTCATGGACATCGAGGTAATATATGAATATGGATAGAGGATTTTCCTATTATTCACAGTCTGTGGGCATTACTGGGGAAGTCAGCATTTATTGCCCATCCCTAAATATCCTTGATAAAGTGGGGATGAACCAACATTTTGAATACAACTGAATGCATGCAAAGCCATTTCGCAAAACAGTTCAGGGTCAACCAAATTGCTGTGGATCTAAAGTCACATGCAGACCAGACTGTATGGCCAGCAACTTTCCTTCCCTAAAGGACATTAGTGAACCAGATGGGTTTGTATGACAATCCAGTAGTTTCATGGCCATCATCACTGGTACTAGTCTTTTATTCTACATTTATTTAATTTAATGAATTTAAATTTCCTCATTGCAGTGTTGAGATTTCACAGTGGTGGGGTGGGGTGGATTTTCCCAGGCAAGTGGAGAGATGAGTTTGCATGTGTGCAGGGAGCTAATTCCCCTGAAGTTTACATCAGGTCAGAATCCTGACATCATCCCATTCTCTTCCAGGTTTCTATGGGATAGGATTGAAAGAGAGTTGGAAAACTCCCTCAGATCCGTCAAGTAATTAAGATAATTTAGAAGCTAGTTGAGAACAGTTGAACAATTCTGGATTTCCCAACCAGGGCATCTGTTTCCCAAAGTGCCAAGCAGGTGAAGTGCTGTCCGGGCAGTTGGCAATCACCGCAAGCACTTATCACACTTTCTGAGAGAAGTGCATTGAGTAACAGCCTCTCACTGGATCATGGCTGGAGATCTTCAGCGCTTTCCCAGCTTGTCAGTTTCAACGAGTTGAAAACATTTACACAGAATTTACAGTGCAAGAGGAGGCCATTCGGCCCATCGAGTCTGCACCGGCTCCTGGAAAGAGCACGCTACCCAAGGTTAACACCTCCACCCTTTCCCCATAACACAGTAACCCCACACTAAGGGCAATTTTGGACACTAAGGGCAATTTATCATGCCAATCCACCTAATCTGCACATCTTTGGACTGTGGGAGGAAACCGGAGCACCCGGAGGAAACCCATGCACACACGGGGAGGATGTGCAGACTCCGCACAGACAGTGACCCAAGCCGGAATCGAACCTGGGACCCTGGAGCTGTGAAGCGATTGTGCTATCCACAATGCTACCATGCTGCCCACGGAGTTCTCCCTGCTATGCACTCACCTTGGTGACCTTGACTAGTTGCTGACATCTACAGTCCCCTGGAACATGAACACTGTAATGAATTCCAATTGGCTTTATTGGTTGGCCAATTGGAGTATGAGCTCCCTCAATGATAGCTCATTGAGGGGGCCCATATAATCACCTATGTAGGCTTTGTGAGCCAGTCTTAAGTTGACTGGACTGCTAGCAGCACTGTTTGTAGCTGCTACTGTAATATCGTTATTGTAAATAAATATTGGTGTGGTGACGGAACTCCTGCCTCCCGTGGTTTACTACAATGGCGACGAGGTAAACTACGAATTTTGCGGAGACCAGCTGCCGTACTCGGAGGGTAAGCCTTGCCATTTTAAAAATGCCGTTTTTTGGGAGGTTAGAGGCATTCAACCCGGCTACTGAGGACTGGTCCCAGTATGTGGAGAGAATGTGTTACTTCTTCCGGGCAAATGATATACTGACGGACGAAAGGAGACGGCTTATCCTGCTGTCGGTGTGCGGACCCTCCGCTTTCGCCATTATACGTAGTCTGACTTATCCCGATGCGCCGGACACAAAAACTTTCCAAGAAGTAACGGAATTGGTGAAAGAGCACTACGACCCAAAACCACCCCTCATTTTGCGTAGGTACAGATTCTACACAGCGAAGCGGGAAGACAGGGAGTCAGTCACAAATTTCTTGACCCGCCTGAGAAGGCTGGCGGAAAAATGTGAGTTCGGCCCGACGCTAAATGAAATGCTTCGGGACTGGTTAGTGTGTGGTATAAATGACCTCACAATACAGAAACGCCTGTTGGCGGAAACGGAGCTAGACTGCAGGCAGGCGTTACAGCTCACACTGTCCCTAGAAAAGGCAGCAAGTGGGGCGCAGGAACTACAGAGCACACCAAAGGAGGTAGATACCTGTGAGAGGGACTACCACAACGGGTCCTGCTAACAGATAGCCGCTCTCAGGAAAAACCTGAGGAATAGAGGGGAAAAGGAAAACCCCAGAACTGCCCCCAAGTCTGCCAGGACTAATTGGAGACAGAGGGAAGTACCGGCTGAGGCTCCCCCAACAGAGAAGGACCGTTTCTGGCACCAGACAGAGTGGGGTAATAACGACAGAAACCCTAGAAGGAGGTGGAAAAAGAGGAATAGCAGGTGGGGACGCAGGGAAGTACACAACCTAGACGCCCCATCCTCCTCCGAAGGGGAACAATTATATAATATTACAACGAAGAAAGCAGAACCCATTAGGATTACCCCACGGGTGAACGGACGGCCGACAATAATGGAAATAGACACGGGTGTGAGCGTATCAGTAATGGGAGTGGCAGCATTTAGAAAAATCAAAGATGGACTCCAGCCACTAACCCTAACAAAAACATTGACGAAACTTAAAACCTACACGGGGGAACCCCTGGAAGTTCTAGGCACGACTCATGTACCTGTGGAATATGAGAAACAATTGCTCAGATTACCGTTGACGATAGTAGAGGGCTCCGGAACAAGCTTAATTGGACGGAACTGGCTGAAAGACCTAGAATTAGATTGGATGAAAATTTTCCAGAGTGGAAGCAGGCAGTTGAATGGAGTACTCCAAAAATACTCGGAGGTCTTCCAGGAAGGTTTGGGGGAAATCATAGGCGCCAAAGCAACTTTGCACGTAGACCCAGAAGCCCTTCCGAAATTTTGTACGGCCAGGCCAGTACCTTTTGCATTAAGAAAGAAAGTAGATGATGAAGTAGAAAGGTTACGGCGCGACGGCATTATCAGACCAGTACAATTCTCGGAATGGGCAGGGCCGGTGATACCAATTTTGAAGCCAGATGGCTCGATACGTCTCTGTGGAGATTTCAAACAGACAGTAAACAAATACGCACTGCTGGACAAATACCCAATCCCGAAAATAGACTACCTATATGCCAAATTGGCAGGTGGGCTTTTGTTCACAAAACTAGACATGAGCCACGCCTACCTGCAGTTAAAACTGGACAAGGGCTCCCAGAAGTTCTCTACGATCAACACCCTGAAGGGCCTTTTTCGTTATACTAGGCTACCTTTTGGAGTGTCATCAACCTGCGCTATATTCCAAGGAAGATGGAAAATATTCTGCAGGGACTACCGCAGGTGGCGATTTATTTGGACGATGTCTTAATCACGGGTAGGACAAACAGGGAACACTTAAGGAACCTGGAGGAAGTGCCCAGGCGTTTCGCAAAGGCAGGCGTACGGCTAAAAAGGGAAAAGTGTTTTTCTGGCCCCACAAGTGACGTATCTGGGATATAAAGTAGATGAGTCAGGCTTACATCCATTAGAAGACAGAGTAAGGGCAATAAAAGAAGCCCCAGCTCCCACCACGGTCCAGGAGTTACGATCATTTCTAGGGTTGGTAACCTATTATGGAAAATTTATTGAAAATAAGACGTCCATCCTAGAACCCCTCCACCAGCTACTAAAAAAGGGGCAAGAATGGAAATGGTCCACCCACCAAAACTGAGCATTTAGGGACATTAAGGAACAGCTGTCATCCGAATATGTCCTAGAGCATTATGACCCAAGGAAGGAGTTGGTGGTCACTTGTGATGCATCCTCATACGGGGTAGGAGCCGTCTTAGCCCATAGAGGAAGGAATGGGGAAGAACGGCCAATAGCCTATGCTTCGAGGACCTTGGCGATGGCTGAGAGGAAGTACGCCCAAATCGAGAAGGAAGGAATGGCGGTGATATTCGCAGTAACAAAATTTCACCAGTATCTGTACGGGCGGAAATTCACCATAGTGACGGACCATAAGCCGTTATTAGGGTTATTAAAAGAAGACAAGTCAATACCCCCGATTGCATCAGCTAGAATCCAACGCTGGGCGTTGCTGCTGGCGGCGTATAGATACGTTCTGGAGCACAGACCGGGAACGCGAGTAGCAAATGCAGATGCTTTGAGCAGACTTCCCCTCCCGGACACTCTGCCGCAAATACCAAAAGTAGAGGAGACAGTAATGACTCTAAATTTTTTGGACACCCTACCAGTAGACGCACAACATATTCGGTTGTGGACGCAAAAAGACCCAGTTTTAGCCAAGATGAAGCATTTACTGCTAACAGGGGAACTGGAAAGACCAGTGGAGCCCCAGATGCACCCATACTGGAGCAGAAGGGACCAAATAGCCGTAGAAGACGGTATCCTATTATGGGGAGCCCGGGTAATCGTCCCAGCTCAGGGCCATCAGGCAATCTTAACTGAGTTACATCACGGACACCCAGGGGTGTCTAAAATGAAGATGCTAGCTCAAAGCTATGTTTGGTGGCCAGGTTTGGACACAGACATAGCAGCCTTGGTACGTCGGTGCCACGAGTGCCAACAGGGGCAAAGAGTGCCACCAGCGGCGCCATTGCACCCGTGGGAATGACCAGGCAGACCGTGGACTCGCCTGCATATTGACCACGCCGGCCCTTTCATGGACTCAATGTTTTTGGTGATAGTGGACGCCCACTCCAAATGGTTGGACGTCCACCGGGTAAACACGGCAAGCACAGCATCGACAATTGAAAAGCTCAGGGCCTCGTTTGCAACACATGGACTTCCGGAGGTATTGGTGTCGGACAACGGAACGGCATTCACAAGTGGGGAATTTGGAAAATTCCTGAAGGAAAACGGAGTCCGTCACATCAAAACAGCTCCCTACCATCCAGCGACCAACGGCCTGGCAGAGAGAGCGGTCCAGAAACTTAAAGCAGGACTCAAGAAGCAGCCGGCAGCGTCAATGGACACAAAGCTCTCCCACTGGCTGTTTGATTACAGGACCACACCGCATTCCACAATGGGCATACCGCCAGCTGAACTCTTAATGGGAAGGCGGCTGCGAACGAGGCTGAGTCTCCTTTTCCCAAATTTAACAGGGAAAGTGGAGAAACATCAGGAGGCCCAACGCAGGGGGCATGATAATAGTCGGCAGCAGAGACATTTCCAGGTGGGGGCACCGGTTTGGGTCAAGAATTATGGGAATGGACCAACGTGGGTCAAAGGCACGGTAGAGTCCCAAACAGGGCCCATATCCTGAGGTTTCAATAGGAGGTAAGGTGCTGAAGAAACACCTAGACCAAATAAGGGCAGCGGAACCACACCTGGAGGCAGGCGAAGCAGGACCGCCTCAAGCTGGGATAGCCCAGACGGAAAGGATACCCACACCCCAGCCCCGAGCAATTTCTCCAGACCCCGTCGTCCAGTCATCAGAGTCGGAGATGGACACACCTGACGAGGCCGCCGCGACACCTCTCCCCGAGGAGGAGGAAGAACAACTTCCAAGGAGGTCGTCAAGGAAAAGACGGGCACCTATAAGGTACACCCCGCCCACTTCGGAGAACGACCCGGCGGACGACACAGGAGGTGACAGACCCAGACATGAGGAGCAGGAAGAAGCTCAGAGGAATGCCTGCTGGCAGGAATTCCTCGGACCTTGGGGGGGGGGGGGGTGTAATGAACTCCAATTGGCTTTATTGGTTGGCCAATTGGAGTATGAGCTCCCTCAATGATAGCTCATTGAGGGGGCCCATATAATCACCTGTGTAGGCTTTGTGAGCCAAAGAGAACTTAGATCCCTTCATTAGAGGATTGATTTATCATTGGAAGGCCAACCCCCAATTTCCTCTGCCAGGTCTCTTTCTCTCACCAAATTGTATTTTTCTTTTTCGTTATGGGGATGTGGGCATCGCTAGCTGGGCCTGCATTAATTGTTCATCGCTAATTGCTCTTGAACTGTGTGGTTTGCTAGTCCATTTCAAAGGGTATTTAAAAGTCAACCACATTGCTGTGGCTCTGGAATCACATATGGGCCAAACCAGGTAAGGATGACAGATTTCCTTTCCTAAAGGATTAGTGAACCAGGTGGGATTTTACAACAATCAACAATGGTTTCATGGTCATCCTTAGCCTTTTAATTCCAGATTTTGGATTGAATTTAATTATCACCAAGTATCCTTTCCTCACAGTTTTATAAATGGAAAAAAAAGGTTTTGGAGTTACTGTCCGGTATCCTAGAAAATGTTGGGGTCAGGTCCGGGATCGTAATTATCATCCTCTTGTCACCCACCAGGAACAGCATCTCCTGCCGCTCCCTCATGGGGTCAGGCCTGCAGCTCTCCTGTGACAGCTTGCTTGCCTCGCTGTGATGCAGCTGAAGGCACAAATTCCCCCTCGGGGCAACCAGAGGCTTCAGTTATGGTTGCCTTGGATGCCTGAAAGCCGCCTCCATTCCAGACCTCACCAGCTTTAATTGGACTGGAAACTGTCTCAATCCATTTCAATCAAGATGTCACCCACACAAAAATCTGAACTTCAGTCAGTTTCCCAATGAAGGCAGGTTTCTGAATCAAAAACAGACCCAGCTCCTGTTTCCCATCTCCATGGTGAAACTCTGGTCCAAATAGCTGAATTTAATTCCCTGCCCTGTGGCACTGTAGAATCCGCTAAAGTAGCATGCATTAACCAAGCAGGGAGAAACAAATATTTGATTTATTTACGATAAACAAGATCTTCACTCCATGAAGGGTCTCAGGTCGGGGTTTTATACAAGTGATCTAATCGCCTTAAGGGGAAGTCTCGCCACCTCATTACTGAGAAAGGTCGTATTCAGCGGAAGTCATTAGGAATCTGATAGTCCTGATGCAGAGACATCCACGAGAGTTATAATACCCATCCTCCCTCCCTCCCGAAGTCTGGCGATACGTCCGTGTCCATGGATGGATCCAAGAAACCCCTAGTCATCTTCACCCGGGGAATGCCAGCGGGGACAAACCACATGGCATCCGGAAGCATGTACCGAACTGAGGAGTGGCATTTCCATGTTAAGGGCCTTGGTTGGGTCGTCACAACAGAGGCGGCTGTGGGCGTCAACACAACGTGCTCCGGTGGTGGCAATACACCCATATGCATCTCAGACTCGGAGCTCAGCGGGACCTTGTAAAGCACCTCGGCGTCCACGATGTCCAAAATCGGTTTCTCCACAGCAGATGTGGCCGAGGCCAACAGTGGCAGCTGGGGCAGAGGTGGTAACTCGGGCTGGGGGCAGTTGCTGTCTGGAATTCGATCTGACGTCTCAGGGATGCACCCACGTAGATGATCCACGTGTCATTTCGATTTGTGCCCCAGTGCCCTCACTCAATAAGTGACAGGTCCTGTCTGGGCTACAATGACGCCCGGAATCCATGTGGTGTCTTCACCAAGATTGCAGACGTTCATCAGGTCTCCTACAGCAAAGGTGGCAAAGGCATGCGTCAGTGTCGGCTCTATCCTGGCCCCGGCGGATTTTTCTGCCAATGTACAGGAGAACCAAACTCAAATGCGTACGAAGGCAATGGCCCATCAGCAAGTCAGCTGGAATGACCCCATCGTGGTATGTGGCGTTGTCCGGTGGCAAAAATGGAATTGCACCAGATGAGTGTCCCAGGACCCCACGGTCTGCTTCTTCATTCCGGTTTTGAATATTTGGACTGCGCGTTCCGCTAACCCATTCAACGCCGGGTACCGTATGCCGTTTGCGGTCATGAGCACCCCAAATTCCGCACTGGTGAACATTGTCCATTGCCCGAGACCAGCACCTCCAGTATCCCGTGTGATGCTAAAAGATTACCGCAGCATGTTGGTGGCAGCTCGAGCTGTCATACTTTGCATTTTATGGACTTTCATCCACATTGAATGGGCCTCTACCATGATGAGGAACTTTGCGCGGGTGGGTTCGAATCTCATCCTCGTTGCCGGTGTACAATCCGCTAAAGTAAAATGTAGCCATCTCAGATGGCCACCTGCAAAGGACCATGGGAATTATGGCCAACCCAGGACTCAGACACACTCAGAGCTTGTGTGTGTATTTGCAATCCAGATAGCTAGACGCAATCGAAAACCCCGCTCGTTTGCATTCTAATGGCCTATTTCTCCAGAACAAAAGAACTGTACTCAGGTAACTGATACAGACTAATCGGCGCCACTCCCTTTACTCAGGGAGCCCAAACAGCCAAGGTCAATGACCGCTAAGGACACGCCCAGCCATCAAGGCACCCGCCCCTTTATTGGTCAAAATCGAAGGCAGTGATCGAAGCCTGTCGAATTATTGGGTCCAAGTTAAGGACCGCCCCAAAGAGCACGAAATCCCAGCCACGCAAGATCTGGACAAAGGTCTTGTCCATCTGCATTGAGCCGGTTTCCCTGAAGTTAAGTATGGGTTATTGTAGTTGTTAGGTGTAGTTTAACTTGTAATGTCTTGTGTTGCATGTCGAAGTAATCCTTGTGTGTAAATAAACCATCTTTGAACTTGAACTGACTAACTGGTTGTGTGGTCCTTTGATCGATACCGGGTAAAGCCTTGTAGTGGTATCATTTGATACCTGGCGACTCTAAAGAGCATCATTATTAATTGGCAACATTACTCCGGTGTCGATTGACAACAAAAACACATTGACCAAACAGGCAGAAAACAAAAGTTGGGTTTATTTACGAGATACAAGATCTTCTCTCCCTGAAAGGTCTCCCTCCCCGGCCTTCACCCACAGGTCGGGGTTTTATACGGATGATCTAACCCACTGTTAAGGGGAAGCCCTACCCCCCCCCCCCCCCCCCCCTCGTTACCAGGAAAGCTCGTATTCAGTGGAGGTCACAGGAAATCTGGCAGTCCTGACGCAGTAAAGGTTATAACAGGCACGTTTGGTGGCAGGGCTGTCCTCCAGCCATCTTGTCTCTGCCTCAATTAAATCCCTAGTGGGAAACATTGCGGACAGCCTTGCCTCCCAAATCCTGGCAAGCTGACGTCTTTAAATCAAGGACCATCATTACCTCAATTAAATCAACATTCTACATTCTCTGCTCCATTTGATCTATAATAGCTGATAGTTCCTTCACTAACCCTTCATCCTGTTTAATCTATTATACTATATTTGCTCTCTCCCACACTCTTCATTTTTTTTTGGCTGGCTTTCATTCTGTTATGCGATTCTTGTCTTTCTTTGAGTCACCAAAGTTTCGCACACCATCACTGCACCAGTTTTTACAGTAGAGCTTCTGCTTAACAGAAATTTCCTTCCCTTCATCCCTTTTGTCTCATTCATCTCGTACTTGTTTCCAGCTGATGGTGGCTGTTTCCTACCATCGCCTCTGTCATGATATGCAAACATGCAACCAATGAACACTCAGAATAGGACACAACCAATGGGCAGTCAGGACATCAGAGGTGGCATCACCACAAGGGGGCATGACATAAACACTATAAAAGGAATAAGGCACTCACACCCTGCCTCTTTCCACAGACAGACATCTGGAGAGTTAGAACATAGAACATAGAACGATACAGCGCAGTACAGGCCCTTCGGCCCTCGATGTTGCACCGACATGGAAAAAAAAACTAAAGGCCATCTAACCTACACTATGCCCTTATCATCCATATGCTTATCCAATAAATTTTTAAATGCCCTCAATGTTGGCGAGTTCACTACTGTTGCAGGTAGGGCATTCCACGGCCTCACCACTCTTTGCGTAAAAAACCCACCTCTGACCTCTGTCCTATATCTATTACCCCTCAATTTAAGGCTATGTCCCCTCGTGCTAGCCACCTCCATCCGCGGGAGAAGGCTCTCGCTGTCCACCCTATCTAACCCTCTGATCATTTTGTATGCCTCTATTAAGTCACCTCTTAACCTTCTTCTCTCTAACGAAAACAACCTCAAGTCCATCAGCCTTTCCTCATAAGATTTTCCCTCCATACCAGGCAACATCCTGGTAAATCTCCTCTGCACCCGTTCCAAAGCTTCCACGTCCTTCCTATAATGAGGCGACCAGAACTGTACGCAATACTCCAAATGCGGCCGTACCAGAGTTTGGTACAGCTGCATCATGACCTCATGGCTCCGGAACTCAATCCCTCTACCAATAAAGGCCAACGCACCATAGGCCTTCTTCACAACCCTATCAACCTGGGTGGCAACTTTCAGGGATCTATGTACATGGACACCGAGATCCCTCTGCTCATCCACACTACCAAGAATTTTACCATTAGCCAAATATTCCGCATTCCTGTTATTCTTTCCAAAGTGAATCACCTCACACTTCTCCACATTAAACTCCATTTGCCACCTCTCAGCCCAGCTCTGCAGCTTATCTATGTCCCTCTGTAACCTGCAACATCCTTCCGCACTGTCTACAACTCCACCGACTTTAGTGTCGTCTGCAAATTTACTCACCCATCCTTCTGCGCCCTCCTCTAGGTCATTTATAAAAATGACAAACAGCAACGGCCCCAGAACAGATCCTTGTGGTACGCCACTCGTAACTGAACTCCATTCTGAACATTTCCCATCAACTACCACTCTCTGTCTTCTTTCAACCAGCCAATTTCTGATCCACATCTCTAAATCACCCTCAATCCCCAGCCTCCGTATTTTCTGCAATAGCCGACCGTGGGGAACCTTATCAAACGCTTTACTGAAATCCATATACACCACATCAACTGCTCTACCCTCGTCTACCTGTTCAGTCACCTTCTCAAAGAACTCGATAAGGTTTGTGAGGCATGACCTACCCTTCACAAAACCATGCTGACTATCCCTAATCATATTATTCCTATCTAGATGATTATAAATCGTATCTTTTATAATCCTCTCCAAGACTTTACCCACCACAGACGTTAGGCTCACCGGCCTATAGTTACCGGGGTTATCTCTACTCCCCTTCTTGAACAAAGGGACCACATTTGCTATCCTCCAGTCCTCTGGCACTATTCCTGTAGCCAATGATGACCTAAAAATCAAAGCCAAAGGCTCAGCAATCTCTTCCCTGGCTTCCCAGAGAATCCTAGGATAAATCCCATCCGGCCCCGGGGACTTATCTATTTTCACCTTGTCCAGAATTGCCAACACTTCTTCCCTACGCACCTCAATGCCATCTATTCTAATAGCCTGGGTGTCAGCATTCTCCTCCACAATATTATCTTTTTCTTGAGTGAATACTGACGAAAAGTATTCATTTAGTATCTCGCTTATCTCCTCAGCCTCCACACACAACTTCCCACCACTGTCCTTGACTGGCCCTACTCTTACCCTAGTCATTCTTAGTCACAGTTAGACAGGGTTGATCCGTAGCATCATACCTCAGCACGTGGCTTAGAGCAAGCTGGTACAGTTAGACTGAGTTACTGCAGTTAGATTAGCAGAGAGTCGAACTCATTTAAGAACTGTGTTAATAGTTCAATAAACACGTTGAACACATTTTAGAGTCTGGAGCATCCTTTAGTTAAGACTGCATCAAGTAGCAGCCTGTGTTATCCGAAGCAGCATAACACAGCCTCAGTAGCCAACCACAAAATGAAAATTGAGATACGAGATATATGGTTGGTATAAATAGTCTCATTGTGTCACTGACTGCTCCACAAAATGCTGCACCATCTGCTTCTCTCTGCTTTACTTACAGCTTAAAAAATAAGCAAAATATTTCTCAGATTGATTTTGATTTTGTGTAGAGAAGAGGCCAGCCAGGATTATTCTCCTTATACCAGAGAAGGTTAAGTGAAGATTTCATGCAAACATTCATAATTATGAACTATTAAAGGGAAATTGGATAAATCCTTGAAAGGAAAACAAAACTGCAGGGCTGTGGGGTTATTCCAAAGTGGGACTATTGGGTAGTTCTTTCAAAGAAGCAGGCATGGTGGAATGAATGACCATCTTATGTACTGTAACATTCTCTGAAACTCTTTCTACTGGTGCGTGAGCTGGTAACAAATGGATATGTTTAAGATAAGCGGCAGGGGAGGGGAATAATTTTTTAATGCAGTATGCTCACCAGGCTAAATCGCTGGCTTTTAAAGCAGACCAAGCAGGCCAGCAGCACAGTTCGATTCCCGTATCAGCCTCCCCGGACAGGCGCCGGAATGTGGCGACTAGGGGATTTTCACAGTAACTTCATTGCAGTGTTAATGTAAGCCTACTTGTGACAGTAAAGATTATTATTATTATGAATGGAGGTGTCCAAGGCGTGGTTCAGTCAGTGATGGCCATGGTCAAGCGGGGCGGGGGCGGGGGGGGGGGGTTAGATAATAAAAATCGTTGTCCTCGACAAACATGACGCCTCTGGCACTTCCTTACGCAATGCAGGCTAAGGACCAATCCCGCGGCACATCTACCCGGACATGAGGTCCTGGATGTTCCCCCCCAACCGGTACGCCCTGTCCACACACCGCCGGTCGCATTGGGGGCCACTGTTCATCGGACCCCAGACCCTGTACCCCAGACACCCGCACATAACTGGGCGCTTGTCCACTCCATGGTGTACACACCCACCTCTGGTCACGGAAATGTCCCCGGTGCTGTGGCCCAGCCCCTGGTTGTTCGGTCGTTGGCCGCTACGTCCATGGTGCTGCCTGCGGCAGTGTTCAGGCACAGTGCCCAGGCATCATGGTCTGATTGGGATGCCAGGCAATAACCCCCACATGCTACATGGCCCGCCCACCCACAGGGATCGACTTGGCATGTGTGAAGTGCGCACTTAACAAATGCCCATTTCCGATTAGCAATAGCCTTCAGCTGTCTGGCCAGAGGACTCTGCAGTCAGTGGGAGTTATGGGTGGTCAGTGGGGCAGGTGGGCAGGGGCTGGGTTGCCCCTGGAACAGGACCACCTGATCCAGGGGTTGGCCTGGCAGACCCGTAAGCCAGTTAGATGGCAAACAGATCGGCGCCTGGCGCAGCTCTCGATTTTGGCCTCCCCCGCAATTTAACAGTCTCGACGAATTCTCGCTTAAGCACAATCCGGGCATTAAATCGCGCCCAAGGTGTTGACCACATTGATATGGAACTGAGTCATAGGTAAACCAGGAATTTAGGCCTAACTGCGTCTATGAAATTGTGAGCAGCCGATGCATAGTTTTGCCATCCAGAAAAGAATAATTATAGACTGCAAATGAGGGCTGGGATCTGCTGGTCGCGTTGTGCCCGAAACACAGTGTGGTGCAACGCAACCAGTAGATGCTGGGAGATCCCACTTCCTGGATCTACCCGGCCTGCCATTACTGGCAAATCTGCATATTAGAGTGAGACAGCTAGTCTCACATTAATATGCATTCCTAAGATCTACCCAAGGTGTGGAATCTAACCCCCTTACCTTGGAGATCTCAGGCAAGCGCCATTAAGCACTGGTCCCCACAAATGGGGGTCACCACCGGATTGGAGGCCCTCAGGTGCATGCCCTCTGGACAGGGTGGTACACTGGCACTGCTGGTGCCACCTGGGCACCCTGGCACTGCCAAGTTGCCTGGGTGGCAAGGCCAGCTGGCAAGGGCACTACCAGGGTGCTATGCTGGTATGGGCAAGGTGCCAAGCTGGCATTTTTTGTGCGATGGTGAGTGGGCCAGGGTGCCTTGTGTGAGTGTGAGGGAGTGCGGGGAGGTATAATGAGTTGGGGCTTGGAGGGGGTTTGGTGGTCACATTGGGAGTTCAAGTGATCGGGAAGTCATTTACAAATGCCGTCCCGGCGAGTGGGGCTCCTCAGTGCAACAAATGAGGCTACGCAAGGCCTCGTCGGGGGTCCCCCGCTGAGGCCCCCACTCTACCTAGATGGGCGTTAGATAGCCGGCTGTTTTTCAGTTCTCCGAGCCCCAGGAAACACCCAGCTAATCTCGCGCTACAAGACTCTGGTCCTATTCAGGAAGATCATGTCTGATATTTATTCTCAATACTCATCAGAAAGAAAAAATTTGTCTGAGGGTGATCTGCAACCAGGGAGACTGGTCTGTCAATTATGATTGTTTGAGGCAGCACGGGGGCGCAGTGGTTAGCACTGCTGCCTCACATCGCCGAGGTCCCTGATTCGATCTCGGCCCCGGGTTACTGTCCATGTGGGGTTTTCATATTCTCCCCGTGTCTGCGTGGGTCTCACCCCCACAACTCAAAGATGTGCAGGGTAAGTGGATTGGCCACATTAAATTGCCCCTTAATTGGAAAAGAAAAGAATTGGGTACTTTAAATTTATTTTTTTAAATTATGGTTGTTCAGACTATAAACCACCTATGTTTCAGCTCCGAGATAACAAAGGCCTAAAGGACACCATCTCTCCATTACAATCAACTGTACCTCAACTGCTATACATGACTATTGACTTTAACATGGTCCATCTCAAAGATATCTTAAGACTCAGCTGAAATAGATTATGACCTATTTATTTGCTTCATCTGTGTAAATTCTCTTTCTAGCCCAGTGCTTTTTTTTTATCCCATCAGTTGGAGTGCATCTTCTGCTTAATCTAGCACTGTTTCTACATTCTGTCTCAGTGTCAGGAAATGGTCAACATCCTTGAGTGAACTCTTTGCTCTGACGCACAAGATGACCCTGTACCGATAGCCAGCATCTCAGACTCTGCACTAGCTTACTGTTCCTCCCCAAAATCTGACTTTGGGTTATATCAAGCTGGATTGGATGGATCTGGCATTATGCTCAGAGAATCCCATCTCAATCATGCCTTGTCCTACCATCAACTGCTCATTGTTTCTGGGATAATAGGGATCTGAATGGAAACAGCCCATTGGGTGAAAAGCCCACTAACAGAGTTCCCTCAGCCTTATTCCCAAGCCTGTACAGTCCAGAATTAGAGACAGCTCTTCATCAAGTGCACCCTCCAGGCTCAGTAGCTACTATTACAATGCTTGGAGTCATAGGGGTGTACAGCACAGAAAAGGCCCTTTGACCATTGTGCCTGCGCTGGTCACAAAAACACTCCGAACTATTCTAGTCCCATTTTCCAGCACTTGACCGATAGCCTTGTATGCCTTGGCATTGTAAGTGTACATCTAAATACGTCTTAGATGTTATGAGTGTCTCTGCCTCAAACAACCTTTCAGGCAGCGGGTTCTAGACCACCATCACATTTCCTCTCAACGTCCTGCCTCTTACTGTAAATCTATGCCCCCTGCCTACTGATCTCTCCACAAAGGGGGAAAGTTTCTTGCTGTCTACACTATCTATCTCCCTCATACTTTTGTATATCTCAATCACATCCCCCCTCAGGCTCCTCTGCTCCCAGTAAAACAACCCCAATCAATCCAATCTCTCTCCAGCCCAGACAGCACCCTGATAAAGTCAGTGCTATCACATTCTTCCTATAACGTTGATTCCAGAACTGCACACAATACAATGGCTGTGGCTGAACCAACATTTTATACAGCTCCAGCATAAACTCCCTGCTCTTAAACTCTATGCCCAGGCATCACCTCACGCATATCCGGATTGAATTCCATTTGCCACTGGGGAGCCCAACTGACCAGCATGTCTATATCCTCCTATAATCTAATCCTCACTATTTTCCACTCCACCAATTTTCATATCATCCGCAAACTTACTGATCAATCCTCCTACATTCATATCTAAATCATTCATATAAACCACAAACAGCAAAGGCCCCAACACTGATCCCTACGGGACCTCACTGGACACAGGCTTCCAGTCAGGAAAATACCCCACGACCATCATCCTCTGCTTCCTGCCACTCAGGCAATTCTGGATCCAATTTGCCAAACTTCTTTGGATCCCATGGGCCTGATTTTTGCGATCAGTCTCCCATGTGGAACATAAGAAAAACCTTGCTGAAGTCAAAGTAGACTATGTCAAATGCATTTCCCTCATCTACACATCTGGTCACCTCTTCGAGGACCTCTTCAAAAACTCTTCAATCAAGTTGGTCAGACATGACCTCCCCTTAACAAAACCATGCTGACTGTTCGCGATTAATCCTTGCCTCCCCAAATGCAGATTAATTCTGTCTCTCAGAATTGCTTCCAATAGTTTCTCCACCACTGACTGGCCTGTAGTTTCCTGGTTTATCCCTTCTTAAATAATGGTACCACGTTGATTATCCTCCAATCATCTGGCATGTCTCCTGAGGCCAGAGAGGTATTGAAAATTATTTCCACCACCCCTGCTGGTGGGGGAAATAATGGGCAGCACGGTAGCATAGTGGTTAACATTATGCATTCACAGCGCCAGGGTCCCAAGTTCGATTCCCGGCTTGGGTCACTGTCTGTACGGAGTCTGCACGTTCTCCCCGTGTCTGCGTGGGTTTCCTCCGGGTGCTCCAGTTTCCTCCCACAGTCCAAAGGTGTGCAGGGGGCGGTGCAGACTCGCTGGGCTGAATGGCCTCCTTCTGCACTGTAAATTCTGTGTTCTGCTATTTCGTTACTTGCCTCACTCAACGGCCTGGGATACATTTCATCCGGCCCTGGATATTTATCTACCTTTAAGCCAGTTCGACTACTCAGAACTTCCTCTCTGTGGATGTTAATCTCTTTAATTTTATCACAGTCCTTTCCCTGATTTCTATACCTACATTATCCCTCTCACGAGTGAACACTGTCACAAAGTATTCAGTTGGAACCCTACTAACAACCTCCAGCTCCATACACAAATTCCCACTGTGATCCTTAATGGGGGCTAATCTTTCCCTAGTTACCCTTTATGTACTTGTAAAACAACTTTGGATTTTCCTTTATTTTACCTGCCAGTATCCTTTCATTTCTGCTTTTACTCTCCTAATTCCTTTTTAAGCTCCCTCTTGCACATTCTATATGCTCCAGGACTTCTGCTGTTGAGCTCTTGATATCTGGTGTAGGCCTCCCTTTTTCTCCTAATCCAATGCTGTATATCCCTCGATATCCAGGGTTCACTGGATTTGTTGGGTCCACCCTTTTTCTTGATTGGAACATGTTGACTCTGCACTCTCCCCATTTCCTTCTTGAATGCGTGGCACTATTTTGTTAAGGAAACAGCTGCAAATCGCATCACTACCCTCTGGAACATATTTGCGGATAGAGCTGCCAACTCCCCAGCCCATGATGAATTGCAGATTTCCAAATGCTCCAAGCATGGCTGAGGTTTGTCTGAGCTTCATTTGTTTAGAGTTTCTACTCTCAAAAGACATAGGGCGGGATTCTCTCATCCCGGGGCCGCATGCCGCCACCACGCCGGGACGCGATTCTCCACACAGCGGAGAATCGGTACCATTGGCGCCGCCATGGTCGGCGCGACGGCGGTCGGGGGCTGCTCTACGTGTGCCCCCCCCCCCCCCCGCCGATTCTCAGCCAGAGCCCGTAACAAAAAACCCGAATCCCGCCGGTGCTGTCCTCGTGTGGTCTTACCCAGTGGGACCTCGCCGTTGAAGGGGGGGGGGGGGCTCCGCAGTGGCCTGGCCCGCGATTTGGGCCCACCGATCGGCGGGCTGGCTTCTCGGGCTGGGGGCCCCCTTTCTTCTGTGCCGGCCCCTTTAGCCCTACGCCATGTTGCATCGGGGTTGGCGTGGAGAAGGGAGCCACTGCGCATGCGCGCGCTGTCACCGGTGCCAGTGCGCATGCGTGGACCCCGCGGCGCCCAGTTGATGCCGGGATCAGCAGATGGAGCGGTGTGGGTCACTCCAGTGCCATGCCAGCCCCCTGTAGGGGGGCAGAATTCTGATCCTGAGGCCGTGTTGACACCGTCGAGAAACACGACGGCGTTTACGACTGAGTCAACACTTAGCCTCAGGATCAGAGAATCCCGCCCATTGTTATAAGGTAAGAACCCAGAACCCATCAACTGCTGGCTCGTCAACTGATGAAGGGTCTGCTGATGAGTCATCCAGATCCAAACCCCTGTTCTCTCACCACAGATTTTGTCAGGCCCACTGAGAATTTTCCAGCATTTTCAGTTTTCGTTTTAGCTCCTCACTACCTCCTAAAGATAATTGGTGCACATACTGTTCTACAACATATGGCTGGCAATATTATAGCTTTATTCAACTTAATTTGACACTCTCAGGAGATATCAAATTCAACACACACGGCAGCTGTGCAAGAGTACTGTTTTTATAAATGATGATGTAATTCATCTAGAGTCTGAAGTATTATATTGCATAGAGCAAAACGTATGTTTGAAATAAGAACTTTGTAGCATTTGCAGCGTATTAGAATCTATCATGAACAAATGCTTAAATGTTTTGGTTTATGGGCTTGTTTTCTAATTCTTTGTCTTTGGTTAGCAACTGTTTATTACTTTGCTGTTCAATCTCAGCAAGTTGAATCTTTTGCTGCCCGGTAGCTTGGGTCAGCATGGTAGCACAGTGGTTAGCACTATGGCTTCACCAGATCCACCCAATGTGGAGCATGGTCCGAAATCGCAATAGCCGAATATTCGGCCTCCTCCACCCTCGGGACCAGTCCCCTACTCAGGACAAAGAAATCAATATGGGAATACACCCTGTGCACATGGGAGAAAAAAAAAAAGAGTACTCCCGAGCCCTCGGCCTCCCAAACCTCCAGGGATCCACTCCTCCCATCTGGTCCATAAACCCCCTCAACACCTTGGCTGCCGCCGACCTCCTGCCTGTCCTTGAACTAGAACGATCCAGTAGGGGATCCAGCACCGTATTGAAGTCTCTCCCCCCCCCTCCTATGATCAGGCCCCCCACCTCCAGGTCAGGAATGCGGCCCAACA
The DNA here is from genome assembly GCF_902713615.1 of Scyliorhinus canicula. Classification (NCBI taxonomy): domain Eukaryota; kingdom Metazoa; phylum Chordata; class Chondrichthyes; order Carcharhiniformes; family Scyliorhinidae; genus Scyliorhinus; species Scyliorhinus canicula. The sequence goes on along the minus strand of NC_052146.1, from coordinate 187,260,527 downwards.
TACGCCTCATGAAACCAGCATCATCCCAATTTGGGGCGTACACATTTACCAACACCACCCTCTCCCCCTGCAGCTTACCGCTCACCATCACATATCTGCCACCACTATCAGCCACCACCTCAGATGCCTCAAATGCCACCCTCTTCCCCACCAGGATCGCCACCCCCCGGTTCTTCGCGTCGAGCCCTGAATGGAAAACCTGCCCCACCCACCCCTTCCTCAGACGGACCTGGTCCGCCACCTTCAGGTGGGTCTCCTGGAGCATGGCCACGTCCGCCTTCAGCCCCTTCAGATGCAAAAACACCCGGGCCCGCTTCACCGGCCCATTCAACCCCCTCACGTTCCACGTGATCAGCCGGATCGGGGGCACCCCGCCGCCCTCCCCCGTCAACTAGCCATGGCCCATCGACTGCTCGCCCCTGGTCGCCAGCTCCACCCCCCTCGTCCCGCAGCACGGGAAACCAGAGGAAAGCCCGTGCTTTCACACTGCCCCACCCCACCCCCCAACGCAGCTCCCAAACAGCAGTCCGAACCCATCCACCAACCCCGTACAAACAAAAATTTATCAACCACAAACCCCAATACCCCCCTTATGACACACAACCATAACTCACATCATCCGAAAGCGAGAGAAAAAAAAACAAACAGAATAACCAGCAACAGCATAAACAGTGATACAAAAAAAAATCCTCCTACAGCCCCCAATCTCTAGTTCGAGTCCAACTTTTCAGCCTGCACAAAGGCCCACGCCTCCTCCGGGGACTCGAAATAGTAATGCCGGTCCTTGTAGGTGACCCACAGGCGCGCAGGCGGCAACATGCCGAACTTCACCTGCTTGCCGTGGAGCACCGCCTTCCTCCAGTTAAACCCGGCTCTCCGCTTGGCCACCTCCGCACTCCAGTCCTGGTAGATACGCACTACCGAATTCTCCCACTTGCTGCTCCTCACCTTCTTGGCCCATCGCAGCACACACTCCCGGTCACTGAACCGATGGAACCGCACCAGCACCGCCCGCGGGGGTTCATTCGCCTTAGGCCGCCTGGCCAGTACACTGTGGGCCCCCTCCAGCTTCAGGGGCAGATGGAAGGATCCTGCCCCCACCAGCGAGTTCAGCATCACAGCCACATAGGCCGACAGGTCCGACCCCTCCAGCCCCTCCTCGAGGCCCAGGATCCGCAAGTTCTTCCTCCGTGACCGAAACTCCATCTCCTCGAAACGATCTTGCCACTTTTTGTGGAGCGCCTCGTGCATCTCCACCTTCCCCACGAGGGCCGAAACCTCATCCTCGCGCTCAGAGGCCTGCTGCTGCAACTCAAGTATCGCTGCACCCAGAGTTGTCTGGGTCTCCAGCAGCTTACTTGTCGTTACCTTCAGGGATTCCAGCAACTCCCCTTTCTGCTCCGTAAAATAGCGCAGAAGGGCCGCCTGCTGGTCCTCCGCCCACTGCCTCCACTGGCCGCCATTTTGTCCACCTTCCCCCGCTTTTCCAGGGGAGCTGCTGCCGTTTCTCTCCTCGCCCCACTTCGGGTCCGCACCATAAATCCCGGGGGCTTTTTCTCCAGACCCCTTTATCCACCGGGAATCGTTGAATCAGCGCCGTTTGGGGCCATTAAAAGAGCCCACAAGTCCTATTAAAGCGGGAGCTGCCGAGCGTGCGGCTTAGCTCCGCATAGCCGCAACCGGAAGTCAGCACTATGGCTCCACAGCGCCAGGGTTCCATGTTTGATTCCCGGCTTGGGTCACTGTCTGTGTGGAGTTTGCACATTCTCTCCTTGTCTGCGTGGGTTTCCTCCAGGTGCTCCGGTTTCCTCCCACAGTCCAAAGATGTGCAGGTTAGGTGGATTGGCCATGATAAATTGCCCTTAGTGTACAAAAAGGTTGGGTGGGGTTACGGGAATAGAGTGGAGATGTGGGCTTAGGTAGGGTGATCTTTCCAAGGGCCGGTGCAGACTCAATGGGCTGAATGGCCTCCTTCTGCAATGTAAATTTTATGATTCTATGATACCTGTGACAATAAAAATTATTATTATTTTATCGGGTAGCACAGTGGTGCAATGGTTAGCATTGCTGCCTCACCATGCTGAGGTCCCAGGGGCGCGATTCTCCGCTCCCCACACCGGGTGGGAGAATCGCGGGAGGGCCGGGCGAATCATGACACGCCGCCCTGGCATCCCCCGCGATTCTCCCACCCCCGCTCGGAGAATCGCCACTCACCGTTTCTCACGCCGACCAGCGATTCTCCGGCCCGGATGGGCCGAGCGGCCTGACGTTCCCGACCGGTTCACGCTGGCGGCAACCACACATGGTCGCTGCCATTGTGAACATGGCGCCAAAGGTTCGTTTGTGGCTTGTGGGGGGGGGGGGCGGAGAGGGGAGTGAGCACCACGGCCGTGCTCGGGAGGGGACTGGCCCGCGATCGGTGCCCACCGATCGTCAGGCCGGCGTCTCCAAGGGATGCACTCTTTCCCCTCCGCCGCCCCGCAAGATCAAGCCGCCAAGTCTTGCAGGGCAGCGGAGGGGAAGACGGCAACGGCGCATGCGCGGGTTGGAGCCGGCCAACCTGCGCATGCGCGACTGACGTCACTTAGGCGCCGCCGTCACGTCATTCTCGGCGCGCCACCTTGACGCAAGCATCAAGGCCCAGCGGCCGAGTTCCTCACAACGCCGCTGCTAGCCCCCTGGGGGGGGGGTTTTAGGGTGCGAGGAGCGGCCACCGACGCCATCGTGATACTCGGCTGGAGTTCACGACGGCCTTCCCGATGCCGCGCGGGAGCAGAAAATCGCGCCCCAGGTTTGATCCCAGCTCTGGGTCACTGTCCGTGTGGAGTTTGCACATTCTCCCCGTGTTTGCATGGATTCGCCCGCACAATCCAAAAGATGTGCTGGATAGGTGGTTTGGCCACGCTAAATTTCCCCTTAATTGGAAAAAATCAATTGGGTACTCTAAATTTATTAAACGAAGACATATCTTTTATTTCTTTACTTGTTCCATTACCACTCCCTTTGCTCCAACAACTCTTGTAATTTAATCTCTCCTGTTTTATACCTAAACACAGATCTTCCCTTTTGTTATTTTTGTAACCCTTCTCCCTTTCACTTGCTGAAGATCTATTACGTCTCTAATTTTTCCCAGTTCTAATGAAAAGTCATCACCCTGATAGGTTAACTCTGTTTATGCCCCACAGATGCTGCCTGACCTGCCAAGCATATCCAGCATTTTCCTACAGATTTCCAGTCTCCGCAGTACTTTGCTTTTGTATTAGTGTTTAATTCACTGCCACTTCTCTTCCAGGAATGCCCACCTTAAAGTAAGTTCTACTCTTCCCTCCACAGGATTTCCCCTTGTCTCTTTTACTTTGCTCACCTTCATTACTATTTTCCTTCTCATGTCTGATCGAGTATGTACCAAAACCCGTTTTCACAACCACGTTTCCTTCCTCAGCAACTGTCTGTGGCTCCAACACGTGTCATGTGGATTCCAACCTTGGTGTTTCAGATCCATGCACGATTAAAGATATCTCTTAGATATTTGGCATTCCTCAAACCGCTGTTCCTGCTGCATGCTGAAAGTCATAATCAATGCCATGCACAGCCACATAAATGCTGTGCACTGTGATCATTGATTGCTGATCTTGCATTTTATTGTTGCAACAGGAAGCCCCAGGCTACAGAGTTCACAGCAGCATTCAATTCCCCTGTAAATGCCTTAGTGTCAGGTAGGAGCCAACAGAGGTAGTGAGGCAGAGAGGAGGGAGCAGGAGAAGAGAGCAAGATCGTGGCAGGTGAACTGGGATGGAATGGGAGGGAGAGAGAAATGGCACAAACTGGAACGAACAGAGATTCAGGGTGAACTGGAATAAGAGTTTTTAAAAACGGCTCCAGTGAACTGGAAGATGCGTTTAAATGTTCCAGTAGGAATTGAGAAGGTAGGCAATTCAGAAATAATATTAAAGAATTTATTAATCAATGTAGCAAGAGAACAAATATAGATCCACAATATCTTTCTGCAAGAAATGAGGGGGAGTCTCTGCATTTATTGATACAAACTTCCACAATTTTCCCATATACTCCGAAATGTATCCCAGACATTGAAGAGTCACTCCCTGAGAAAGCAGGACTGTGCTCCAAGCTCACAGCAAGGGGCGTATTTAACATTTTAGAGGTGGTGTGTTCGGTAATGCATCCAAGCAGGACGATAGGGTTTGATTTTAACTCCATCTGCCCTGTGGAAACCAGAGACAGAGTCGGCATGTAAATCAATTAGGGGACTTGCCTGCCAATCTCTAGCCTGGATCCTGTTGTTTTTCCATTTATTCTGCTGTTTAGAACAGAAAACAAAGGCACCCGCCTGGTGTAGGCAGGGCCATATTTTAAATAACCAGGCCAAAGTTTATAAAGTTATCAGACCCTGAATATTTTAACTATGAACTAATGGAGAAAGTTGCTGGAATCTAACTGAAGCCTGTAGTTTACTGGCAGACACCAGCTGGCTGTTAAAATCACCCCACCTCCTGCCCTACCACCCTATGTTCCCATGTATTTCCCCTCAGCGTACCACCAATCAGAGGGAGTACTAGTGAGTGTATGAAATATATTTTTTTGTAGATAGTCCTTAATGTGCTTACCTGGATTTGGGTAGGTAGGAGTGCTCTCAAACAACACGGTGGTGCCACCATTGCAGAGTGGGCCATAGACCACGTAACTGTGCCCTGTAATCCAGCCAATATCTGCCATACAGCCGTAAATATCACCTTCTTGATAATCAAAGACGTACTGAAAAATAACATTTGTACGCTTACAGTTTACATGCCAGAACCTCGAACAGCTACAATATTACAGTACATAAAAATTTACTTCACAGATGACGAGCAACACTCAGGCCTTGAAGAAATACCCTGGGGTAATGATTTATAAACAGTGAAAGCATACGCATGGAACCTTCCTTCTGAATGGGTGAAAATATCTATTAAACAAAGTGTGCAAGAAAGTTCACTGGGTGAGGGAGTGGGAAAAATGCGAGCACATCAAGAGGCTGGCTCCAACCCGCCAACCTCCACATTTAACTGCAGTGTGTAGGGCAACATGCAAACAACACCCTCAGGAGAGCGAGGGATTCATCTTCAGCATATGAATAGATCAATTGCAGTGATTTTAACACAAGCTTTGGAGTGTAAATTTGGCTCCACGAGTTTCCTGGGCTTCCTGGACTTGTTGGTATTCACAAAGGAGAGGGACAAGACGGATGTTGAGGCTAGGGATGGGTGTTTAAATACTCTAGGTCAAGTTGTCATATGGAAGGGGGACGTTTTGGGTATTCTAAAAGACATTAAGGTGGACAAGTCCCCAGGACCGGATGGGATCTATCCCAGGTTACTGAGGGAAGCGAGGGTCGAAATAGCTGGGGCTTTAACAGATATCTTTGCAGCATCCTTGAGCACGGGTGAGGTCCTGGAGGACTGGAGAATTGCTAATGTTGTCCCTTTGTTTAAGAAGGGTAGCAGGGATAATCCAGGGAATTATAGACCTGTGAGCTTGACGTCAGTGGTAGGCAAACTGTTGGAGAAGATACTGAGGGATAGGATCTATTCACATCTGGAAGAAAATAGACTTATCAGTGATAGGCAGCATGGTTTTGTGCAGGGAGGGTCATGTCTTACAAACCTAATAGAATTCTTTGAGGAAGTGACAAAGTTAATTGATGAGGGAAGGGCTGTAGATGTCATATACATGGACTTTAGTAAGGCGTTTGATAAGGTTTCCCATGGCAGGTTGATGGAAAAAGTGAAGTCGTATGGGGTTCAGGCTGTACTAGCTAGATGGATAAAGAACTGGCTGGGCAACAGGAGACAGAGAGTAGTGGTGGAAGGGAGTGTCTCAAAATGGAGACGGGTGACTAGTGGTGTTCCACAGGGATCCGTGCTCGGACCACTGTTTTTGTGATCTACATAAATGACCTGGAGGAAGGTATAGGTGGTCTGATTACCAAGTTTGCAGATGATACTAAGATTGGTGGAGTTGCAGATAGCGAGGAGGACTGTCAGAGAATACAACAAAATATAGATAGATTGGAGAGTTGGGCAGAGAAATGGCAGATGGAGTTCAATCCAGGCAAATGCGAGGTGATGCATTTTGGAAGATCAAATTCAAGAGCGGACTATATGGTCAATGGAAGGGTCTTGGGGAAAATTGAGGTACAGAGAGATCTGGGAGTTCAGGTCCATTGTACCCTGAAGGTGGCAACGCAGGTGGATAGCGTGGTCAAGAAGGCATACAGCATGCTTGCCTTCATCGGACGGGGTATTGAGTACAAGAGTTGGCAGGTCATGTTACAGTTGTATAGGACTTTGGTTCGGCCACATTTGGAATACTGCGTGCAGTTCTGGTTGCCACATTACCAGAAGGATGTGGATGCTTTGGAGAGGGTGCAGAGGAGGTTCACCAGGATGTTGCCTGGTATGGAGGGTGCTAGCTATGAAGAAAGGTTGAGTAGATTAGGATTGTTTTCGTTGGAAAGACGGAGGTTATGGGGGGACCTGATTGAGGTCTACAAAATTATGAGAGGTATGGACAGGGTGGATAGCAACAAGCTTTTCCCAAGAGTGGGGGTGTCAGTTACAAGGGGTCACGATTTCAAGGTGAGAGGGGGAAAGTTTAAGGGAGATGTGCGTGGAAAGTTTTTTTACGCAGAGGGTGGTGGGTGCCTGGAACACTTTACCAGCGGAGGTGGTAGAGGCGGGCACGATAGCATCATTTAAGATGCATCTGGACAGGTATATGAACGGGCGGGAACAGAGGGAAGTAGACCTTGGAAAATAGGAGACAGGTTTAGATAAAGGATCTGGATCGGCGCAGGCTGAGAGGGCCGAAGGGCCTGTTCCTGTGCTGTAATTTTCTTTGTTCTTAATTGGAAGACAAGAAGAAAGTGGTAATTAAAGGGGCTGAAGTCATGACAGGGAGATATGCCAACCAATGCTGAATATTTGGAGGTGAATTTTTTTCTGTCGCTTGTGAAAAATGGTTTATTCACAGTACTTGTGCTGAGAGGTTACTCTAAACATTTTGGAGGTTAATTTACACAATGTAGGTGCCATCTATACTTGGGACGTTTGGACGTTTGATTTGGAGCTCTGATATTGCTTATACACTGTTACTTTGAAACTCAGTCGAGGACAGGAATACCAGCAGCACTTGGTGCAGCAGGATCTGTACCAGCAACAGCCAGCTGCTCAGACGTGCAAATGTACAGGAAAGAGGGGGAAGGGAGATGCAGCTGCAAGGAGACTAATAAAGAACAAAGAAAAGTACAGCACAGGAACAGGCCCTTCGGCCCTCCAAGCCTGTGCCGAACATGCTGCCCATCTAAACTAAAATCTTCTACACTTCCAGGGTCGATATCCCTCTATTCCCATCCTATTCATGTATTTGTCACGATGCCCCTTAAATGTCACTATCGTCCCTGCTTCCACCACCTCCTCCGGCAGCGAGTTCCAGGCACCCACTACCCTCCGTGTCAAAAACTTGCTCGTACCTCTCCTCTAAACCTTGTCCCTCGCACCTTAAACCTATGGCCCCTAGTAATTGACCCCTCTACCGTTACTAATTGCCCTGGCAATTGAGCCACTGACCATCCTTAACCCTACTGGACAGACTACTAACCGCGAACTGGGGGACAGTAACTGTGCTGACAGTACGGACGTCTTCTAGAGGAGGGATGGTCACCATTGGGTAAGACAAGGGAGAAATGGGAGGAAGAGTCAGGCACAGAAATAGAGGGAGGACTCTGAAACAAAGGAGAAGGGGAGGGAGGAGACACCAGCCAGGATTTAGGGTATGCAAGGCAGAGGGGACCAAGGATGAGGAGATACATGGGTGCGATCACAACAAAGGTACACACAGGTGGTGCCAAACACTCCCCCTGGTATGATTTAATACCAGGAGGTGACACACACAAAGTAAGTTTGACACAGAGGGGCTGGTCAACAATGGGAGACCTGAAGCCAGGGCTTCTCTACGTTACTATACAACGTTCCTTGCAATGTTACTATAAATGCTAACCAATAAATAGACTTTAAAAATAACAGGGAACAAAATCAGACAAAATATAAGTCAAATTGCCTGAAAAACAAAACTAATAGATGCCACGTCTATGAAGTGAGCAACAGTTAGGAATTTTACACAAGTTAGAGACCAGCAGATATATATTTATTATCACTTTAATTTAGACAAGTGATTTAATATTAACAACTTTACTGATCAATATTATCTGCAAGATTGGCCTTCATGCCATTTACAGTAGATGTTCCTCCATAAATTAACATGAATCAATGTAAGGTACTGGGGAAAACACTGAGCTCACCATCCTGTTCTACTGGTACCTTGTGGGTGAGAGATGTATACAGCAGATAACCAGCCTGTGTGTGGACAAGACCCTTGGGTTTTCCTGTACTTCCAGAGGTATAAAGCAGGAAGAGCAGGTCCTCACTGTCCATGGACTCAGGATCACAAACTGGTTCTTCTTTCTCCATCTCCTGCAAAACAAAAGGTGCATCCTCCTTCTCAGCTGATGCATTATTCTAGGGCAAAATGTTTTAATAACCGTTTTGTGTCAACAATGCTTTTAGACTTGACAAATATGCGAAGCACGCTTACATTCTACAGGTAGAAATGCAAAACACTTACTCCTGTAATTGCGCATTCCTTTCACCTCATCGGAGTCACAATGGTTGAGATGGAGGGGGAAGAACTACAAATTAAGATGATTCAAACTGCAGGAAATTGCGTATGTTATTTTGGTTCATTCTGGAAATGAGGACAACATTGGCAAGGTTAGCAATTAACCATCCCTGGTTATCCTGAGAGATGGTGGTGGGCTGTCTTCTTGAAAGCTCGGGTGGGCAGTTTGGTGCAATTGAGTGGTTTACCAGACAACTTCAGAGGGGTGTTAAGACTCAATTAGAATTCATTCCCAGAAGGATATTCATGAACCAGTTGGGTTTTTAACAACAGCTCAGTCAGACTGAGTATCGCTTGAATATTGCCCATTCCTAATTACTCTCGAGAAAGAGAGGGCGAACCACCTTCTTGATCCTCTGCAGTCCTTGTGATATAGGTTCACCCACAGTGTTATAAGGGAGAGAATTCCAAGATTTTGACCCAGCAACATTTAGAAATAGTTCCAAGTCAGGAATGTGTATGGTTTGGAGGGGAACTTAGATGTGGTGGTGTTTCAGTGCTCATGCTGATCTTGCTCTTGCTGACCTTGTGGTAGGTTTGGAAGGTACGGTCGACGGAGTTTGGCGAATAGCTGCAGTGGTGAAGGGACTGAGTGTTTATGGTGGTGCATAGGATATCAATCAAGCAAGCTGGATTGTCCTGAATGGTGTAGAGCTTCTTGTGTATTGAAGCTGCACTCATCCCAGCAAGTATGAACTATGTGAAAACCTTTAACCCGGACGCAATGCAGTAAGGAAACTTTGTAATTTCTTTCATTCATCTGTGGAATCTGTAATTGTTCCACATCAATTTAATTTTCTGGATAATAAGAAACACTGGCTGATGTGACGGAAGCAATACCATCAGGAATTAAGTTAAAGAAGTCTTGTGTCATGGCGCTGAGGACCCGGGTTCGATCCACGTGGAGTTTGCACATTCTCCCCAGGTCTGCATTGGTCTCACCCCCACAACCCAAAGGTGTGCAGGGTCGGTGGATTGGCCATGCTAAATTGCCCCTTCATTTTTTTTTTTAAAGTCTTGTGGTTGGTAGACACAAAGGAGAGCTACGAGCAAAGGATCTGGAGGGTGGATGCAGAGATGCAGACACAAAAAGAAAGCGTGCAGAGACAGAAAGAGGAACACACCAAATTCTTGTGAGGAGAAGAAGCAAATCTCTTTTAAGCCAGGGTGTTTGGCAGAAAAGGAGACATGAACTCTTGGAGGCACTGTGTGAGCTGGTTAAAAAGGTCTAAAATTAAAAAGTTGAGTGAATAGCTGAGAGACTATAAATAGCTGGGTATCTTCTCAGATGTTGTCAAACTGTGAAATGGTGTGTTATTAGTTGGTCGGTTGGAAAGGAACTCTGGAGAGCTATAGCATCAGCATCATGTTGTGACTTGAGAGAGAGAGTGTTCATAGAAGTGTGCCTTGTTGATGATAATTGTACTCCTGAAACTCAAAGGTGAAAGCATTTTTTGGATAGAGCTCCTGACCTATCCTGCATAAATAAAGAACGCAGATTGTAGTATGGTTTCTACCTAGTGCTACATATGTATGGGGAATGATGTGAATGTGAATGCATCAAACATATCTTTGTTGTATCGACTATTTACGGTGAAATTTACCATTTTATTTGAAATATAATTTGCCTGCTAATTCATACATAATTTGCATTAGTTCTGATTCATGTTAAAGTAAAAACTACAAAAAGTGGGAACTTGTTGGTAATTTATTATTTTTGGGTGATTCAGTAAATTTAGTTATTTTGTTTTACAGTTCCCCTCATGGGGGTCGTAATAAGTATTCAGTTACACTCCTGATTTGAGCCTTTGGAAATGATGGTTAGGCTTTGCAGAGTCAGGAGGTGAGTTATTCACTGCAGAATTCCTAGTCTTGGTCTGCCTTGTAGCCAGTTAATATCAGAGCAGCATTGACTATTATTTCAAGATTAAGCAAAACTGAAGTCAATGGGAATCAGGAATTCGGGTTCAATTCCGGCCTTGGGTGACTGTGGGGAATTTACATGTTCTCCACGTGTCTGCATGGGTTTCCCCCGAGTGCTCCGGTTTCTTCCCACAGTCCAAAGGTGTGCAGGTAAGTGGATTGGACACGGTAAGTTGCTCCTTAGTGTGTAAAAGGTTAAGTGGGGTTACTGAGTCACGGAGGTAGGATGGGGCAGAGGTCTAGGTAGAGTGCTCTTTTGGAGGGTCGGTGCAGACTAGATGGGCTGAATGGCCTCCATCTGCACTGGAGGGATTCTATGAGGGGGGGAAATACCTAACTGGTTGAAGTCATACCTAGCACAAAGGAAGATGGTTATGGTTGTTGGAGGTCAATCATTTTACTGCCAGGGAATCACTACAGGAAATCATCAAGGAAGTGTCTGATGGAACCATCAATTCACCAGACACGTGTTTCCGATATGAATCTAGGCTTTAATCGACTTACTTCAGAGCCAGCCTGTTACCGTTGATGAACTCTTAATGAACTCAGGCTGACTCTGGACAAGGGTATTTATACAGCTGCACTAGGAGTCGTCGTCGTGGGCGGAGCCAAGGGTGGAGCCCAGTACAAGTTCCTGAGTACTCCCAGAGCTATTCCCCCTAGTGGTAGGATAGCGCTACTGCGCTTACAAAGAGAGTGTGAATTATCATATATACATATATATATTACATTCACCAGTGTCCTAGGCCCAATCGTCTTCAGCTTCTTCATCAATAACCTTACCTCAATCATAAGGTCAGTCATGGCACTGTTGGCTGATGATTGCACAATGTTCAGCACATTCGCGTCTCAGATGCAAGGAATGCTACCATCTGCAAGTTCCCCTCCACTTCACACAATCCTGACTTGGAGCCGTATCGCCATTCCTTCAGTGTGACTGTTAAAATTCTGGAACCCCCTCCCTAACAGCACTGTGGGAGTACCTACATCACATAGACTGTAGTGGTTCAAGAAGGCAGGTCATCACCATCTTCTCAACGGCAGTTAAGAATTGGTAATAGGGGCAGCACGGTGGCCTAGTGGTTAGCACAACCGCCTCACGGCGCTGAGGTCCCAGGTTCGATCCCGGCTCTGGGTCACTGTCCGTGTGGAGTTTGCACATTCTCCCCGTGTCTGCGTGGGTTTCGCCCCCACAACCCAAAAATGTGCAAAGTAGGTGGATTGGCCACGCTAAATTGCCCCTTAATTGGAAAAAATAATTGGCTAATCTAAATTTATAAAAAAAAAATTAAAAAAAAAAAAAAAAAAGAATTGGTAATAAATGCTGGCCTAGCCAGCGATGCCCTTGTGAACTAATAAAAAGAATTGCAGAGAACCACAGGAGGAAATGTTGCTCGCGTTTCATCTTTGTCCTTTATGCTGACATATTGGACCCTGCCATCATTGAGGATGGGGTTATTCGTGTTTTCCCCTCCTCTAGTGAGTTGTTTAATTTTTTTATTTAGCGTATGCAGTAATCACCAAGTTTGGCAATAGCTTCCGCAGTGGCCAAATAGAACTCTTTGACCCCACTGCTGAGTTTTGTCAAGGGGAAGTCTTCAGTGATGGGAGTTGTTTAATTGTCAACCACTGTTCATGACTGGATGTAGGTGGACTGCAAAGCACGGATCTGATCCATTGGTGATGAGATCACTTTGTTTTTGTCTGTATCATGCTGCATATCCTTTCTAGTATTGGTGGGGGGATGCAGGTGTGGGTGCTGCAAAAGTGGGTGTGGGGGAGGGAAGCTGCAACAGCTTTTCAGTCTGCCGGAGAGAAGATCAAAGAGCAAAGCTCAGAAATTGCAAAAATGTGAAAAACAGAAGCCCAGCTGCAAGCAACGCAATTATAGAATAATCTGGAATGGTTGGTCATCTTGTCTTCCACATTCCTCGCTGGGTTAGTGATAACGGTAGAGTGAGGGATATGCCGAGCTACGAGGTTATAGGTTTTGGTTGAACACAATTCTGCTTGGACCAAAAGAGCCTGCGAAGTCTACATGTACCCTGTCCATCGATGACCAGGCCATTCACGTGGTCTGTTTAATTTCCTTATCTATGCCTGGCCACCAAATATAGCTCCTAGCCAGCATTTACATTTGGCCCAGATGGGCACTGAGCAATTCCTGCAACAGTCACTCTCTTGCTCAGGGTGGTACCACCATTCGGGAACCCCAGTGTATGACTCCATTTTCGCAACCGAGTTCGTCTTTGCAAGTGAACGAAGGCCTTAACTGGTCAGATCTTTCTTTCAGCCAGAAGCGTCTTTTGCACACTTAAGTTGTTAACACCGCACACTAAACGTTCACGCAGCATGTCAGTGAATGGCGTGCCAAACTCACAATGCTCGGCCATTTGGTGGAGTCTGGCAAAGAAGGCAGAGATCATCTGTCCTGGGTCCCTGACAGCTGAATTAAACTTGTATCACTGTAGTATGATCGAGGATCTGGCGTTGAAATGCTCACTGACCAGCATCATCAATTGGTTGAACCTCTTTGTGTCAGGGGCCTCCAGGGGTGTCAAATATCTTATGAGTTTGTGGGTCTGAGGAACACAAACCATTAATAGAATAACCTCTTGTTTATCCTCCCCTGTTATTTTGTTTGATGTAAACAAAAATGGAATGGAGCCGCTCAATATACTGGCTCCAATCTTCAGCCCCCGGTCAAATGGATCATCTTGGTTGACACCCACTCAAAGTGTTTGGACGACCAGGAGATGGAGATGTCAACTTTGGCGGCCACAACGGAGGTCCTGTGACGAATGTTTGTTTCCTATGACCTTACTGAAGTAATATTGTCTGAATCATTGACATGCTGCATATGTGGCACTGCGTTCACTGGGGAAGAGTTTCAGTACTTTGTTCAAACAAATGACATTAGCCATACGAGGATGGCCCTCTATCATCCCGCCTCAAAGGGTTAGCGGACAGAGCTGAACAGGCGTTCAAAGCTGCCATGAAGAAGCAATCCAGCAGACCACTGTGCATCAGGTTGGCCAACTTTCTTCTATCTTATAACCTGAACCTCCCACCCCCACACACCCCTCCCCCACCCCCAATGCCACGACAGGCGTCACACCAGTGGAATTGCTCATGGGCTGTCCCCTCCAGTCCCGACTGGACTTGGTTTTCCCAAATTTGGCGGGAAGGGAGAGGCATGGCAGGCCTCCCAGAGGAAGCATATGTTTCACACAAAGGACACAGGTTATTTCAAGTGGCCGACCTGGTCCTCATCAGAAACTTTGACTCAGGCCCACTTTGGCTACTTGGCAGAATTGTATCAAAGTCAGGTCCAGTCTTGTACGTGGTGGATTTGAACAGCAGGACAGGGCAGAAGCACAGTGACCACATAAGAAGCCGGAGGACCACAACTCCAATCTCGGTGCAGTTGGAGCCAGCAGGCAGCACCAGTGCTCCCGTGATGGAGCCAGAACAGAGGGAATTAGGAGTTCAGAGGAGGTCCCATCAACAACCCAGGAGGGAGCTGGAGAACGGAATGCCCCTCGAATCTCAGAGTCAATCTTCCACAGATGAGTGTTGCTGCCTCAGAAATGGAGGAGCCAGTTGGGGGACTAAGATGGTCTATGAGCCCCAGAAAATCCCCTGATAGATTGACATTGTGATGAACTGTTATCGAATCTCTCCACTTTTGTTTCTCAAAACTTTTTTTGTGCATAGTAACTGTACATAACCTGTTCTGTAAATATGTTATTCGAAGACTTATGGGGGGAGGGATGTGGTAATGTGGCCCCTTTAAGGGGTGAGCCCTCAAGATCCACGTTACTGACTCAGGGCCAATCGTGCAGGAGTGAACCCTGACTAATGGGGAAATGTGCGGGGCCCTGGGAGCAGGGTCCTGGGCAGAGTGGACCCTGGAGCCAGAGAGTGAAGACCTATTTAGTGACTCTGTGACTCTGTATTGTTTACCTTTACTTGTTACCAATAAACCCTTGTTCAGTTATACTGGAAACCTCTCTCGTATTTCCTCGAGCCACACCACAAACTAATACAAAGTAGCAGCTTTTACTCATCTGAACTTTTACATATAAAGAGGATAAAGCACCAAAAGAGGCTAATATAAATTACAGATATCACTTTAATGATCACTTACTTCGTCAAGCAGTACGTCGATGTTGCTCATAGGAACCTTATTTTCCGTTCTCTGTGCCACAAAGACATGCTTTACAGTGGGACATGTCTTTACTGCCTCATCCACCACCCTCTTCAGCTCAATAACATGACCACCACGGACTCCTTGATTGCAGGTGATAACGGCCTTGCATTCAGCTATTTAGTCAAAGACAAAAATGCTCATGAGGCACGTTTAAAGAAATTGTGTGAATAATATGCAGTTTTTCAGCTAAAAATCTGGATCTCAGAAAGGGACAATGTCACAGAGCTATGCAACACAGACTTAGGTCAACCGTAATACAGCTGACACCATTGTAGCCTTCAATAACATTCAGTTTCTCCAGGCAGCCACCCGATTCAACTACTAGGCCTTTTGTTTTTGTTTACACCCCTTCCAGATATTGGGCGACAGTGAATGGATTGAGTGTTGGACCTGCCTCGAGCTTCCCAGAGGTTGTTGTGGCCCCGGGCACATGCAACACCCTAATAAATTTTTAGCCCAAAATGCTGTTCTCAGAGCATGTTTCTTACATTGTCCAGTAAGTTGCAAGACTTTCTGCAAGCCCCTCATAGAGTTTACAATGCATAGATACATAGAAGATAGGAGCAGGAGGAGGCCTTTTGGCCCTTCGAGCCTGCTCCGCCATTTATCACAATCATGGCTGATCATCCAACTCAAATGCCTAATCCTGCTTTCTCCCTATGTAGGGGATGTTTGCAGGTGGGGTTCAGCAGTGTTCTTGCCAATTCCACTGTTAGCCACATCCTAGTTACGCAAAGATAGTGCCTGCTACTGTCAGCCCAGCCTTCCCATCCCCTTATCGTTGTGCCTCAGCATCCCAGCCAGCCACTATTCGCAAGCTCAAAGAGGGGAAAGCTGTATCTGGAGCCCCCTTTTCGTGCCAATGCTTGCTTGCCCAAGTTCTAATGAAGCTGGGACATCCACAATCACAGAGGCATCTTTGTCATCTTGGTCAGTCACTGATTTCAGCTTGGCATGCAAGCGTTTCAAAGAAGGGTCTGCCCACCTACAGAACTAACGTGGCTTCATTATTTTCTGAATAGCGACTGCTGCATGAATAATGGAATTCAAGCGATCCTTTGGAAACAGATTTTTAAAAATAAATTTAGAGTACCCAATTCATTTTTTCCAATTAAGGGGCAATTTAGCGTGGCCAATCCACCTACCCTGCACATCTTTGGGTTGTGGGGACGAAACACACGCAAACACGGGGAGAATGTGCAAACTGCACACGGGCAGTGACCCAAAGCCGGGATCAAACCTGGGACCTCGGCACCATGAGACAGCAGTGCTAACCACTGCGCCACCGTGCTGCCCTACTTAGCCTCATTCTAATGTGCAGAGACCCAAGGTACTTAAGGCATTGGGATTCAATCCCTTTGCCGTGGGGGCTTTGGGTGAGTGTGGTTTGGTACTGGACCCCAAAAACGGGGACCAGATAGAACGGAATTGGCAGCCACGTGGATTATTGATTAGATATACTGACATGCACCCCTGAGGCAGTCTCATGTGGATGGCCCAGAATTTTTCAATATTCTTTCATGAGTGAGGGTGTCACTGACAAGGCTGTAGACTATTTAAGAATGACATTTCGGAGTCAATTACAATGCTATGTGTCTGGACTCGCATGTAGGCTAGATCACATAAGGATGACACATTTACTTCCCTGAAGAATATTTGTGAACCAGAGGGGTTTTTACGATCAATTACAGTTTCATTGTTACCATTACTGTTGCTAGCTTTCAACTCCAGGTCTTTCTAAATTAATTGAATTTCAACTCCACCAGCTGCCACGGTGGGATTTGAACCCATGCCCCCCAAAGAAGTACACTGGGCCTCTGCTCCACTTGCCCAGTAGCACTGCATCACCATCTCCCTGCTTGCATTGAAAATTAATGTACCTCTTAAACAAATTAATAATCTACAAAAGATGTGAAAGATCGTCATCCACCTACAATCACGGATCCTGCCACTCAGCGCTTGACTGCTGAATCCTGCAAAGACCACAGTGTGCACCGCGCCAATCCTAGCACACGCCAACATTGCAGCTATGCCTATTGGAGATACGGGGAGGTAGATAGCAACTCTGTCTCCTTTCTGCACCCCGTAACGCTTCAAAGTGTTGGCCAGCCGGCATGTGGTCTCCAAAAGTTCCCTGTAACACAAAACGTTCATTTTCAAATCATTGAGGGGGTGGTTGTCAACAATTGCCCAGCTTCCACCAACAGCAGGGTTAAATGCATTGCTAAACAGTGAAATTATTAAAGATGCCTTGACTGTGAAAATACAGTCATTGTTTTAGATAATGAATCAACTAGTGCCCTGTCTGTGGAAACCTAGACATTGGGGGACGATTCTCCGAGCCCCGCGCCAGGCCGGAGAGTCGGCGCAATCATGCCACGACGCCCCGACACCAGATCGCGATTCTCTGAAGTGCAGAGAATCGGCGACCATTTGCACCAGCGTGTTTGGTGCGGCGCTGGCTGCGGGCCGCTGGAATCGGCGGGGCCGCTGATTCTCTGGCCCGTATGGGCCGAGCGGCCGCGCCGATACAACAGAGTCCCACCAGCGCCGTTCACCCCTGGTTGCTGCCGGCGGAAACTCTGCGGGAATGGTCGAGGGGCGGGAGGGAGGGGGGCCTCTGATGGGGTCTGGACCACGATCGGGGCCCACCAATCGGCGGGCTGGCCTCTGCGCCCCCGGGCCTACATCCTGGTGCGGCCAGCCCCTAAACACCGACCCCATGTTGGTCGGGGCCAGCGCGCAAAAGAAGTCCCCGCGTATGTGCAGGTTGGCGCGGCCGAACTGCGCATACACGGGTTGGCGCAGCATCAATTTGGCACCGCGTAAGGAGGCTGGAGCGGCGTGAACCGCTCCAGCGCCGTGGTGGCCCCCTCTGGGGGCCAGAATCGTATGTAACCGGGCCCGGTTCGCGCCATCGTGAAACGCGACGGCGTTCACGACGGCGCAAATTCTTGGGCCTGATATTGGAGAATCGCCCCTATAGTTTCTGTGAAAGTTTCATATAATGAATAGACTATTGTATTTCAGTGCATTTAGCAATAAGAATGTATCAACTAGTTAGTTACAGCAAGGTCTATGGCCAGCAGTGGCATGGGAAGCCTATTTTCATGAGACTGTGCATGTAGACGCTGAACCAACTTTGATGGACGCTAGTAAATCTTAAGTAATGGCCAATATTTCATTAATCATTCTCCATGTAACAAACAGCTATTTGAACAAATCAGGAGGTCTCAGCTGAGAATTAGATACCAACGAAAGTAAATGAGGAATTAGACCATAGATAAGGATTCCCTTAAAGTAAGACCTTGTGGCCGCAGTCTGCCCCTTGAATCCCTACCTTCCTGAATTCTTTAATCATCTTATTCATTCATTTTAAAGTGATTTCTTTATGCTTTTATGTTTAATGATTTCCTTTGCCATGTATTTGACCAACTCATGTATTGTTTGATATTTTGTTTCTGAGTTTTGATTTAGTTTGTATGCAAGTGTATTAATGTAAATAATTAGCAATAAAGTTGTATTTTCTACACCTCCAATCAACCGGACAATCGTCTCTCATTGGAAGAAAGTAAAATAAGAGTTCCTACAGGTTCAATGCCACCTTAAGCCAGTCGAGAGTTGCCCTGGCAGCAGTAGGTAGGATTGTAGGTTGAGGAGGCCTTTCCAGCCAGTTTTAAAACTTTGCTTTGTTTTAAACTTCCCTGGAAGTAAATTTACTTACTTTCAGGAGCACAACTCTTGGCCCCACAACAGAAATGCAGGCCTTCCCTGTCATGGGCTCTACCTTCCTTTCTGATGCTCCGAGAACGGGTAAACATTTTGTTTTATTTCTTACGAAGATTCCATATTCAGCAATAATGTGAGGCTGACGCTCTAAACAGTTGTTATTGTTAGTTCTCATTTTTGTTTCATTTGTTTGTGGAATTGGGAAACACTAGTGCCATCATAACCCCCACAAGAACCAAGAGGAAACCATCATTGAGCTCCCTGTGGGATACATGGAAATGAAAAAATGAAAATGAAAATCGCTTATTGTCACGAGTAGGCTTCAAATGAAGTTACTGTGAAAAGCCCCTAGTCGCCACATTCCAGCGCCTGTTCGGGGAGGCTGTTACGGGAATCGAACCGTGCTGCTGGCTTGCCTTGGTCTGCTTTCAAAGCCAGCGATTTAGCCGAGTGAGCTAAACAGCCCCTCATAATATGAGCTTCCCAGATAGAAGGCAGAGGCCACCCATTTGAGCTTGTTATGAACTAAGATAAAAGCAGGCCCAAAGCAGGGCCTGGTGTTGTTGAGTCCTCCCAGCTAGGACTGTACTGGCAGTTACATGCTGCCTTGAGCAGGACTTTGCAAATGGCTAATTAAAGTTATCTTCATTTACTACCAGCTTCCTCTGAGTCATTAAAACTAGCAAGGTCATATGTATTACTCATCTTTACTTGCACTGAAGGCATTAGGAATCAGGAGCATGGTTTGGACTCACATGTAGATCCACAAAATTCAGGATCTCTGCATGGAAGAACATTAGCAAAACATTATTCTGGTTGTGATAATCCAGTAGGCCCAAATTAATTGAATGAATTAACTAATTCAAATTAACAACTTCCTACAAAAATTTACCTTGTTTAATATGGTTCGTTGAACTGCTGTAAAGAAATATTGTATACTAAAGATTGTACCTGTATGTAATCCTTAATTCCATGCCTGGTTCATCCCTCTCCCAGATCAAAGCCACCCTGTTGGGGGAATGGCTGACATGGCGATCTAAACAGTTCACTGAGAATAAATCAAAGTTTTTAACATAAGGTAAATGATAACTGTTAGTGTGATGTACCAACAACAACAAGTTGCATTTATATAGCAGATCAACATAGTAAAATATCCCAAGTTGCTTGACAGGAATGTTGCTCAACAAAATTGGACACCAAGCCACATAAGGAGCTGATTGGGTAGGTAAAAGAGGTAGGTTTTAAAAAGGGTCTGAAAAGAGGCAAGAGAGGTTGTGGCAGAGGTGTTTACACCCCTGTATATTACACAAGAAATGTTAGCAACATTCAGGCCTCCCTCCTTGAAGGGTTGTAGAAACAATTATAAGTTCATGACAAACATCCTTTCCAAACATCCTACCAAATGTGCGAATGCATTTACTTCTCGCCGATGATGCTGGTGCTGATCACAGAATCTTACATCACAGAATGAGACCATTTGGCTCATCATTCATGTGTTAGCTCGTTGAACGAGTTTCCCAATTAGTCCCCTCCCTTTTTCGTTCCCCCATAGTCCTGAAAATCTTTCCTTTTCAGGTAGGGTAGGGGCTGGTTTAGCTCACTGGGCTAAGTCGCTGGCTTTTAAAGCAGACCAAGCAGGCCAGCAGCACGGTTCAATTCCCATACCAGCCTCCCCGTACAGGCACCGGAATGTGGCGACTAGGGGCTTTTGACAGTAACTTCATTGAAGCCTACTCGTGACAATAAGCGATTTTCATTTCATTTTCAGGTAGCCAGTCCTCTTTGAAATTCACTATTGAATCGAATTGCACCATTCCTTCAGCCACGGTCACCCGGATAATAACATTTTGCTGTCCAAAAAAAGTTCTCCTCAGCTCCCCTCTGATTTTTTAATCAATTATCTTAAGGCTGTGCCTCTAGTTACCAATCCACTTCCTTCAATCTGCAATTAAAGTGCATATAACATAGTATAATGTCCCAAGCTGCAACACAGATGTGTAATCATACAAAACTTGGCAATGTGCCAAAGACAGGAGTGGTAACTAAAAGCTCAGCAAGAGGTGTGTCTTAAAGAGAGAGAAGGGAATGTGGCATGGCGAAGAGACAGTGAGGTTTAAAGGGGGAAATCCAGAGCTTAGTTCCCATATGGCCAAAGGCTCTGCCAGCAGTACTGGGGTGAAGGAAGAGGGATATGTGCAAGAGATCAGAATTGGAAGAGCGTGGCTCTTGGGAGCTGTAGGGCCAATACTAGGTGACAGAGATGTGGAGAGGCAAGGCCATAGAAGGATTTAAATGCAAGAATGAGAGTTTATAAATGGAGATATTCAGGGTCTGGGAGGCAATGTAGGTCAGCAGGCACAGTGGTGATGGGTGAACAGAACTTGCCACAAATTAAGAAACGGGTGGTAGAGTTTTGCATGAGATCAGTGTGATGAATGTAGAAATTGATATATATTATATTTCATACTTGCAGTTGTGATGTTATAAAAAAACAGCCCTGATTTAAAATACAGACAGGCAGTATGTCGATTAAAGCTGTAATTGAGGCATTGTAAAAAGTGAGCTAACCATCGTTTCTCAATATTTACATGTTTACATATAGGGGTTTGGTACGTTTCGGCGTGGCCGATTCGGCGTGGCCAGTTCGGCGTGGCCGATTCGGCGTGGCCAGTTCGGCGTGGCCGATTCGGCGTGGCCAGTTCGGCGTGGCCAGTTCGGCATGGCCGGTTCGACGTGGCCGGTTCGGCGTGGCCAGTTCGGCGTGGCCGATTCGGCGTGGCCAGTTCGGCGTGGCCAGTTCGGCGTGGCCAGTTCGGCGTGGCCGATTCGGCGTGGCCAGTTCGGCGTGGCCGATTCGGCGTGGCCAGTTCGGCGTGGCCAGTTCGGCGTGGCCAGTTCGACGTGGCCAGTTCGACGTGGCCGGTTCGGCGTGGCCAGTTCGGCGTGGCCGATTCGGCGTGGCCAGTTCGGCGTGGCCGATTCGGCGTGGCCAGTTCGGCGTGGCCGATTCGACGGAGGAATTTTTCGGCGGAGGGACGTTTCGGCGTCAAATTAGTTATAGTCGCAAAATGTTTGTGCAGCCCATTTCTTGTATCTTTTCCTTCCAGCCGCCTCAGATATCGTGTTTGTGCACCAAACCGGGTCTCTTAAAGAAAGGCACCAACATTAAACTCTTAAAGAAAGCCGGTGTTACTGAAAGTATTGAAGCAGCTGCCCAGTGATCTACACTGCTGTCTGACTTAACACATTGTGTAAAGTCACAATATCTTCAGTAACACCGGCTGTATAAAGTCAGACCCGGTTTGGTGCTCCGCGGGGGGGCTTATGGACCCCAACTGTCAGTTGTGTCAATTTCAGCGGCCGGCTCACTTTGATCCGGAGAGGAAAGCTGCTCTCTCACTGAAACAATCAGCCGGCCGCTGAAATTGACACTGCCGCCTGCTCTCTCCCTCCAATCAGAAACATTAAAACTTAAAAGTTGGATTGGAGGGAGAGAGCAGCCGGCAGTGTCAATTGCTTCAGTGAGAGAGCAGCTTCCCTCTCCGGCCGCTGAAATTGACACTCTTTTAATTAGGTCCACGATGGGGGTTTTAAATTTATTTAAAAATCTATGCTAGCGCTTCCCATTGAGAGTCTACGGGGGTCTGACCTCTCCCCCCGCCCCCAGTAGACTCTCAAGGGGAAGCGCTAGCATAGATTTTTAAATAAATTTAAAACCCCCATCTTGACGTCTTGACGTCCCTTCGCCGAAACACTCCTCCGCCGAATCAGCCACGCCGAAACGTCCCATTCCAATCGGCTACGCCGAACTGGCCCCGCCGAATTGGCCACGCCGAACTGGCCACGCCGAAACGTCCCATCCCCTACATATAGATGGCTAATGGGATATTGTTTTGATTGCTTGAGATTCCCTGGGGGTGTAAATAATTTGAGAGATTGTGTTTAGTCCTATCTATGCAGGTCATTGGACATCTTAATGGGATACAGATGATGTAATTAATGGGAGGAAAGAGAAAATGCTGGAAAATCTCAGCAAGTCTGGCAGCATCTGTAGGAAGAAAAAAGAGCTAACGTTTCGAGAGTCATCAGACTCGAAACGTTAGCTCTTTTCTCTCCCTACAGATGCTGCCAGACTTGCTGAGATTTTCCAGCATTTTCTCTTTCGTTTCCGATTCCAGCATCTGCAGTAATTTGCTTTTATTTAATTAATGGGAGGAACCTGGTCTCTTTGTAGTTTTGCTGTTTTGCCAAATGCTGTTAGGTTGAGCAGAAGAGTCTGACAAGACAAAGGTGTACTGGATCTGCCTTTGAAAGGGGGCAGGATTCTCCCAGGCGGCCAGATCCCTGGGCCAGGTCGGAGAATCCCAGTGACCGGGCCACGTTGCCTCGACGCCGGCACGCGATTCTCCGCAGAGGGGAGAATCCTGGCGGGACGCCGGCCGCTCTATGCGGCCGGCCCGCCGATTCTCCAGCCCGAATGGGCTGAGCGGCCGTGAAAAAAAATGAGACCCGCGGGCGCTGTTCTAACCTGCTCTCAGCCGGCGGGAACTCAGGGGGGTGGGGGTCCGACTCCGGGGGTAGCCTCCGATGTGGCCTGGCCCGCACTCGGGGCCCACCGATCGGCAGACCAGCCTCTCTGGCTGGAGGCCTCCTTTCCTACGCACCGGCCCCTGTAGCCCTGCGAAATGTTGCGCCGGGGCAGGCACATTGAAGGAGGCCACTGCGCATGTGCGTGTTGGCACCGGCACCGCTGCGTATGCGTGGATCCCGCGGCGTACAATTGGCACCGGGACTGGCAGCTGGAGGGTTGCGAACCGCTCCAACACCATGCTGGCCCCCTGTAGGGGCCATAATTAATCCTGGCAGCGGCCCGTTCACACGGTTGTAAAACGTGGCGGCATTTATGACGGCGTGGACACTCTGCCGCGGGATTAGAGGAGATTAGACCCACCCAGGGTCTCTCTCCAAAGGTCTAAACAAATAAGCAAGTAAACTTGTTTTGTTAACTCTATTAAAAAAAAGAGGCATTTGAACTATATTGGGTTCCTTGGTTGGAATATTTATAGTGAAGGTGTAGGGCATAAGCTACATTTTATTTAAAACCTGTTTAATTGTAGAACTATTTCTGTGGTGTTAATGTGGTTAATACGGTGTTAAAAATAAAGTTTGATTTAATGTAAAAGATACCTATTGGTCAGAGTAATCACTCCTGGGGCGAAGTATCCATTCTTCATAGATTTACAAATTTCAAATTGTTTGGGTTTTTTTGTCTGCTATCCTAACAAAAATTGGGGTCTAGTCCGATATCCTAACATCAGGGTTTATTTTGTGTGTGGAAAGATGGGACACTTGCTAGGAGAGCATTGAAGTAGTCAAATCGAGAGATCACAGGTGCAGCAGATGAGGTGAAGCCGGGGTAGAGAAAGACAATGGGTGGAATTTAATCCCGCCCGCCATGACAGGAAACATGGCGATGGGCCCATTTAATCACAGGAGAAGCCGCTCAACAGTCTCCTAACAGCAGGAAAATCTCCCATGATTAAGTTGGAGATGGAAGGGCCTGATCTGACACGATGTCAATTAGGCTCATTAATGAGCCAATTGACACAAATTAACCCCGGGTCCACCGGGAATTTAGTGGTGACTCAATGATTACGTGGGGATCGCATGTCTTTCCCCTGCTGCCAAAAGGCTACCCAGCAAACCCTGTCAGATTTGCTAGTAGTCTATAAGAGCGGGGTCTCTCATTATCAAGCATACTGGACAGGATTCGCTCAACCCAGGGCCGGGCCAGAGAATCGCTGCGACCGGCGTGAATCGCGCCGCAGAGCAAAGAATCGGTGCCATTGGCGCCGGCGCAGTTGGCGCGGTGCTGGCCGGTGGCCGCTCTATGGGGCCACCCCCTGCCGATTCTCCACCCGGGATGGGTCGAGCGGCCGTTCCGAAAAACAAGGTCCTGCTGGCGCCGTTCTAACCTGATCTTAGCCCGCGGGACCTCGGCGTTGAAGGGTCCGGGTGCGGCCTGTTGGGGGGGTCTCCGCTGTGGACTGGCCCGGAATCGGGGCCCACCGATCAGCAGGACGGCCTCTCGGGCTGGGGGCCTCCTTTCTTCCGCGCCAGCCCCTGTAGCCCTACGCCATGTTGCGTCCGGGCCGGCGCGAAGAAGGGAGTCACTGCGCATGTGCGCATAGGCGCCGGCACCATTGCGCATGCGTGGACCCCAGTTTGGGATTGGACCAAGATTTATGAACTGGGTAAAGCTACTATATAAGGGGCCGAGGGCGAGTGTCCGCACGAACAATATCAGTTCGAGATACTTCTCTCTGCACCGTGGGACGAGGCAGGGATGTCCTATGTCCACCCTGCTGTTTGCACTTGTGATTGAGCTGTTGGCCATCGCACATTAAGAAGTTCGGGAGCATGGAAAGGAATAGTATGGGGGGGATAGAGCGTAGGGTGTCCTTGTATGCCGACGACTTGCTGCTGTATGTATTGGAGCCGAGTGCGTCGATAGGAGGAATATTGGAGCTACTGCGGGTATTTGGGTCTTTCTCTGGGTACAAGCTGAACCTGGACAAGAGTGAGTATTTTGTGCTGTCTCGGCCGGGGGTGGGCGCAGGGGTGGTGGGGCTGCCATTCCATAGGGCAGGGACTCACTTTAGGTATTTGGGGGTGCAGGTTGCCCGGGAGTGGTGGGGGGGGGGGGGGGGGGGGGCTTCGCAGATACAACATCACTAGTTTAGTGGGGAGAGTGAAAGCCGACCTGGCACGGTGGGATGGTCTCCCTCTGTCACTGGCGGATCGGGTCCAGGTGGTTAAAATGAATGTGTTGCCGCGATTTCTGTTTATCTTTCAATGACTGCCGATTTTCCTGCCAAAGTCTTTTTTCAGGGAGATTGAGGGAAGGATTACCTCGTTTATATGGTGAGGGAAGGTGGGAAGGTGGCCAGAGTGAGGAAGGTGATGCTACAGAGGGGAAGGCAGGCAGGGGGTTTGAGTCTTCCGAACCTGATGTATTACTACTGGGCGGCGAATGTGGAGAAGGTACGGAGCTGGGTCAGAGGGATTGATTCCCAGTGGGTCAGAATGGAGGAGAGTTCGTGCAGGGGGTCGGGGTTGAAGGCACTAGCAACAGCGCCGCTCCCGATAGCTCCGGGGAAATTCTCTGGGAGTCCCGTAGTAATAGCTTCATTGAAAATCTGGAGGCAGTTTCGCCAACACTTCAGGTTGGGGGCAGGGTCAAGGGAAATGCCGATCCGGGAGAACCACAGATTTGAGCCAGGGAGGTGGGACGGAAGCTTTCAGAAATGGGAAGAGAAGGGGATTAAGACTCTAAAAGATTTGTTTCCTCGGGGTCGATTTGCAGGATTGGGGGAGCTGGAAGCGAAGTATGGGCTGGAGCAGGGAGAAGTGTTTAGGTATATTCAGGTTCGGGACTTTGCCAGGAAGGAGATACAGAGCTTCCCGGAGGAACCGGCCTCCACATTGTTGGAGGAGGTGCTGGCGGCAAGTGGACTGGAGAAGGGGGCAGTGTCAGCAGTGTACGGAGCTATGTTGGAAAAGGATAAGGCACCACTGGAGGGGATCAAAGTGAAGTGGGAGGAAGAATTGGGAGAGGATATGGAGGAGGGGTTCTGGTGTGAGGTGCACCGGAGAGTGAATGCCTCCACCTCGTGTGCAAGATTGGGGCTGATACAGCTGAAGGTGGTGTACAGGGCACACCTCACGAGGGCAAGGATGAGCCGATTCTTTGAAGGGGTAGAAGATGTGTGTGAACTTTGCAGGGGGGGGGGGGGGGCTAATCACGTTCATATATGTTTTGGTCCTGTCCAAAGCTTGGGAAGTACTGGAAGGAGGTGTTTAGGGTAATTTCCAAGATGGTGCATGTGAAGCTGGACCCGGGTCCCCGGGAGGCCATATTCGGGGTGTCGGACCAGCCAGGGTTGGAAACGGGTGCGGAGGCAGATATTGTAGCCTTCGTCTCGTTGATCGCCCGAAGGTGGATCCTGCTGGGATGGAGAGCGGCCTCTCCACCCTGTGCCCCGGCGTGGCGGGGGGGTATGTTGGAATACTTGACCCACGAGAAGGTTAAGTTCGAACTGAGGGCAAGCTCGGAGGGGTTCTACAAGTCATGGGCACTAGTTATTATGCACTTTCAAGAACTGGATAACATCGAACATTAGTTTGGGGGGGAGGGGGGCTGTGTATATTCAAGATCGCTATGGGTAATCCCTGATTCCTTTTTTTCTTTGTCATTTGTTTATGTTAACATGCGGGCTGATGTCTGGGCATGGTGGGAGGATGGGATCGTTGTTACTGATATGGGGTTTGAGATATTTGTTGTTGGTTATTGATTGTTGTTGGGTGTGAATTCGGGAGAAAAATTTGAAAAAGGAGAATAAAATTTTTTTTATTTTTTTTTAAATGTTTATATGTAGGGAAAGGCTGGAAGACCACAGTCTTGGTGTTGGGGCGGGTTTCCGAATTAGCAGTATTTTCTAACTTTGTTTCTGATCTCCAGTATTTGAAAGATTATTTCTCAGTTTTAACTATGGTTGAAAAGCAATTCTAGGAGAAAACCTGTGATAAATAAATTACAACTGCGGATTAAATTCAGCAGAGATTAAATCTCTTATGAATGTATAATTTTAAGTACTTGGAACAATTTGTTCCTTCATCAAGAAGTGGTGCTTTATGTTACTCAGTCTTGCCTACATTGACCTACGCTGCCTCCCTGAACTCTCATTTCACCATTTCTACCTCCTCCACTCTCTCTATAATCTCTCAATGGTTGTTCAGTCACCTGCTCAGCACATGCAGTTCAAAGAAAAATAATGCACTATTTATGATGATAGACTTTGAACAAATGTGATTAGCTGTGATCAGCAGAATGCTTCAATGTACATCACGGGGAAAAAGAGCACTTATAAAGCCTCTTCCAGAAATGGGTTAAATGCCATTAGGGACATGGAGGCACTACATTGTAAAATAATAAGTAAACTTAAAACTGGTGTGCAGACATATTACAAAGTGTTTTGCCAAAGCAGTTCCATCTTGTATTATTCCAAGGCTGTCAAACTAGTTTTGCTTTTGTTGTCACTACCACCAGATACATCATTCAATCTAATTATTTAGTTGTGTAAAGACTTGGCCAGACTCCATCGGAGCACTGTGACCCAATTTGGGCATGGGACCTTGGAACGGTTATATTAGCCTCAGTCGAGGGAATTTTACAACCTCCCATGGCATGTTTGCAGTGGTGGGAGGGGCATATAAAATAGAACAGTTAGCCTATTGCCTCTCCACCCACCCCTTAGAACTGTTTACATATTACCATGGGTGGGTAAAGGCATCAGACAGACAGCCCTTAGGCCTACTGAGGCCTTTACCTGACCAATTAATGGCCTTGTTCTGACAGCCACAATAATACATGCGGCTGGGGACTGCAGAACGAAGGAAGCCAAGCCATTACTCTGCAACTCGGGCTAGAAAGCAAGACGGTAGGGGACGTACCTTGTTTGGGATGATTTACTGCAGCAACCTGGGGCACGCTCCAAGATCATACCCCTGCTGCCCCCTTTGAGCCTCCCCTCCCCAACCTCCCAGAAGACTGTGGCTGTTGGGGCAATTTACATTTTCAAGACTTGAGGTTAATAGATTTATTTTGACCAGGGCATCACTAAGAACAAAGAAAGAGCTTGCATTCATAGTGTCTTTCAGAATCACAGACATCCCAAAGCTCATTACAGTCAATTAGCTAATTAAGAGATGTAGGCACTGTTGTAATGCAAGAAATTCAGCAGGCAATTTTGCACCACAGGATTCCGACAAACAGCATTAACAAAAGACCACTTTGTTTTCAGTGATGTTGACCATGATCCAGTTAGAACGCCCCAACTGCTCTTTGAATTTGTGCCATGGCGTATTTCACACCCACCTGACAGGGCAGAAAGACGACTCAATTCAACAACTCAGGCCACAGTCTCTGATTTTGAGGCTTTTTCAAGAGGATCCGTGGCATTTTACGTGGGAAAATCGGCACCACCCCCTCACCCATCCTCCGGTCGGTGAGGGACTAGCAATCGCACCACATAAAAAGGCTGGCCTAAACAAAATGAACGGTCGGAGAATTGCCGTGTTCGTGGCCGCGCATGCACACAGCGATGATTTGTAGTGCTTGCGACGTACAGCATGGCGCCAGCCATGCGCAGACCAGACCCGACAGATAGTGCCCCCCTGGACCCTCCGACACCATCCCTCGTCCAACTGTGGCGGGCGCTGGACACAGCCCGCAGCTGCCACGCTGGGTTCCCGCACGATTGGGACCACACATTCTCCCGCGCCATCGTGAACTCGGACAGAACATCGGAGGAGGGCCTCCAGGTGACGTCCTGAGGCCGTCCCAACGGTGTGCGGGATGCGCCGTGATGACACCGTTTTGGAGGGCGCGGAGCATGCAAAAACAGGCGCCAACGCTGATTCCATCATAAAAAGGGATTCTCCGCCTGATTGCCGATTTCAAACAGAGCATCTGACCCCCATCTGAAAGATGGCACCTCACACATTGCTACAACTCCTCAGTACTACACTGGAGTGTCAACAAGGATTTTGTACTCATGTCTCTGCAGTGAAACTTGAACCCTCAGCCTTCTGCCGGCAGTTGAGCTGAAGCTAACATGATAAACCCTTTTAGAATGCGACTGGAGGCTTGGCACAATGACATGCATAGAAAGTGAATTACTATTCCAGGAGACAACTATGGCAGAATCTTTTGCTCTCACTAAAGATGAACTTGGAAGTGGGAAGGGCACATACTCTGGCGGGATGATGGCATATCGAAATTCCGCCGGGTTCTCATCTCTACCCATTTTGGGATTTTTTATATAAATTTGAGTACCCAATTATTTTTCTTCCAATTAAGGGGTAGTTTAGTGTGGCCAATCCACCCACCCTGCACATCTTTGGGTTGTGGGGGTGAAACCCACGCAGACATGGGGAGAATGTGCAAACTCCACATGGACAGTGACCCAGGGCCGGGATTTGAACCTGGGTCCTCAGCGCTGCAGACCCAGTGCTAACCACTGAGCCACATGCTGCCCTACCTCCACCCATTTTGACCTTCCCATCCCGTTGCCAATTTAGAACCATAAACAGTCGATTAATGAGCACTTCAGGTGGCAGGTAAAACACCCCTGATGCCTCCACAAGTCTCCTCCCTGGGTATTACTTGGTATTCCAGCAGAAAATGCCCAAAATGGTAACGTTTGAAATACTTTCCTGTGGTGACATGAGAATGTGAGTAGTAGGAGCTCCCCTTGGTCTCACACGCATAATACGAGCTGCTGCCACCCCTGTGCACCTCCGTTCTCTCCATGATTCCCTCCATTACCCACCTTGGTCCTATCTACTAGCCAGCCATGTTGGCCTTTAGTCCACCCAACTGGCCCATAGGTGGTGTGCTGCAGCAGGATAACCATTTGATGCTCACGAGTAGCACAGTAATGAGGCCAGGCTGCAAAGCATTAAAGCAGATCACGCCTCAGTGAAAGGGTTAGGCATCATACTGGTGGCTATAAACCACCTTCCTACTATTTTTAATGGAAGTTGCTTGGAGACAGTGACTACTAACCCACTCTCTGGGAATGAATTCACCATTTAAAATACACTGAAAAGTGTGCCACAAATTTTAACATCCAACACATAGGAAACCCAGCAGCTAAAAGAAGGCGGGTAATTTTACAGCACTACTTGGGGGCCAGAGGTAGAAAATATGCTATCCCCAGAACCCCCCCAAGCTTACTTTCTCCCCTCTCATGATTAAATCTCCCTCTGTAATCGCCTGACAATCCAACCATCCATGTCCTCTCCAGCTCCCTTGATCTCCCTACGATCTCCTCTTTGGCTCCCCAAAGTAACCAAAACTCATCTGATGTCCTCTCAAGCTCCCCCAATGTAATCACTGCCTTTCCAATGATATAGACTTTGGCCCTACAGATTCTAATCACAGCCCCAATGTCTTCGCCAATCCCCCGATCTCCGCACAGCTTCTCTGACATTCTAACTTACCCTTCCCAATCTAATCGAACGCCATTCAGCCACTCCTGACCCCCTTTAAATTTATTCACATACATTCCTGATGAGAGCGGAACAGGAAATGCAGGAAAATATGAAGAGTAAGAACTTTCTTTCGACCTAGATTAAACCTGCGTTGCAGAGTGGACACCTCCCAGAATGTGATGGACCTTGGCAAGATCTGTTGGACTCTAAGGTTGAACCAGAGAGTTCAAAAACAGTTTTCAGTCTGAGTTCCCAATGTCCTCTCTAACCACCCCCCCCCCCCCCCCCCATGTCCTCTTTGCTCCCTCCTGCCTAATTATGGTCACTCCCTGCAATGTCCTCACAAACTTCCTCTCCCGAAACCTAGTTTATGGCCTCCTTCTACCCCCATAATCTCTCAGCACCCCTCACCCCACCCAGTCTAATTATGACCCCACCAATATCCTCTCTCCAGCCTCCCTCATCCAATCACAGCCTCGGTTAATTTGACAAATGATGAGCTTTAATGGACCAAATGGTTCTTTTTCTTATCACATGGCTGCCCCCTCACCTCACTCCCAATCATGACCTTTTGAGGTTCGCAATAGAGCAGTAGTTTGGTTAGGCTGCAGGTGGAGCACTGTATCCAGTTTTGGGAGAGACTTCAAGGACAAGGAGAGAGTGCAGAAAAAAATCACTAAGGAGAGGCCCAGGCAAGGGGCTTCAATTAAAAGGCAAGATTAAAGAGAATGAACCTACACTTACATAGCACATCCATGGTTACAGGACATTTGAAAGTGCTTTGAAGCTAATTAAATACTGTGAAGTGTAATCACTGTTGTACTGAAAGAAATGCAACAGTATATTTGCACGCAATAAGTCACACAAACAACAATAAGGTAACAGCCAGATCATCTGATTAAGAGATAACTGACTAGGACTGCACTGGAGTACCAGTGCATAGATTATCTACAACGTTTGTGACATTACAACAATGACTACTCTTCAAAAGTGCTGGACATTATTTAAAGCACTTGAGACAGTCCTGAGGTTATCAAAGGTACTAAGTGAAAGTTCAAAGCTTGAACAGTTTGAAGCCTGAAATGTTAAAATACCGTAGCTATGAAGTTTACTATTTTAAAGTAACAAACTAAATATAGGAAATATTGGCCTGCATCTTCCAATTGCCTTTAAGTGTTCAAAAAGGGTACGTGGGGTTACTGGGTTACACGGGGAAAGGGAACAGGGTGGAGGTGTGGGGCGCTCTTTCCAAGGGCCGGTGCAGACTCGATGGGCCAAATGGCCTCCTTCTGTACTGTAAATTCTAAGATACTCTATGAATGCTGAGCGCATTACCACTGTGTGCGAAGATTCTCCTGACCCAATCCTGCTGCGCATTTCTGCCCATCAGAAATCCGGGTTGTAACCTCCGGCAGGTAGGCGCTGATGCCGGCGGCAGAGGGGCTGGCAGCGTGGCACAGCAGGACCCTGGAGTCGGGCGCCCGGCCACAGCCCGTGCTCTTCCCCACCGTCCTGCCGGTGACAGATGCACAGGGAAGACGGCAGCGTCGGAAGGGAATCTGCAGCAGGCGGCTGCTCCCCATGCTCATTGCCATGTCCCGCTCTCTCTCACTCTCAGTGTTAAGGAGTTTGCTGGTTGGTCGGCTGGCCAGCATGATAGCACAGTGGTTATCACTGTTGCTTCACAGCGCCAGGGTCCCAGGTTCAATTCCCTGCTGGGTCACTGTCTGTGCGGAGTCTGCACGTTCTCCCAGTGTCTGCGTGGGTTTCCTCGGGATGCTCCGGTTTCCTCCCACAGTCCAAAGGTGTGCAGGTTAGGTGGATTGGCCATGCTAAATTGCCATTAGTGTCCAAAAAGTTTGGGTGTGGTTACAGGGATAGGGTGGAGGTGTGGGCTTAAGTGGGGTGCTCTTTCCAAGGCCTGGTGCAGGCTTGATGGGCCAAATGGCCTCCTTCTGCACTGTAAATTCTACGATTCTGGACATCTCTCAGCAAAGGGGCTGGTTTAGCTCACTCAGCTAAATCGCTGGCTTTTAAAGCAAGCCAGCAGCACGGTTCAATTCCCGTACCAGCCTCCCCGGACAGGCGCCGGAATGTGGCGACTAGGGGCTTTTCACAGTAACTTCATTGAAGCCTACTCGTGACAATAAAGCGATTTTCATTTCATTTTTTCAAATGGAAAAGTTTGACAACTCACTTTCAGTTCCCATTGTTATGACGCCCAGAAGATCTGGTGGGCAGAGAGTTTCAATTTCCTGACACAATACAATTTGTGTTTCTTGATATTTTTGCTGTGTCTTAAGCTATGAAAACTCAATCCATACAAAAATATAAAGATCAGTATTTTGCCAATAGCTTCACCACTGCAGTCACCATTTTGGAGCTGCTGAGGGGAGAATATCCCTTCACCTGTTTTTAATCATCTGACTCCAAAGAAATTTATTTTTCCAAAGCCAATATTTGTCAATCTGGGATCCATGTCCTCGCTTTCTTTCCAGCTGCCCAGTAGGAATTGTAGCCATCTGGGATGGCCACTTCCAACTAAGTACAGAGCAACTCGCAAAGACTGATGGGTAAAATGGACAAGCCAAGAGTCAGGCAGGTTCAGAGCCTGAAATGCATATGTCAGCAAAGTCCAGCCGGTATCGAAACTCCGTTCCATTAGCATGTTAATCAGGCCGATTAGCAGGTGATGGCCCATCTCCCCCAACACAAAGGACTGGTACTCCAGCAACCGGGACAGTCCCAGACATTTCAGCGCCACTCCCTGTCCAAGGGAAATGCAAACAACGGGGTCAATGACCGCTTGGGACACGCCCACCCATCCAGATCCCCGCCCACTTATTGGCTAAGGAATCAAACAGAGTGATCAGGGATCACCCAAGTACTGTAGTAAGGTCCAAATCAAAGAACCGCCCAAAAGACCCCCCCCCCCCCCAAGTATAAAGGAAGACTTTGCCATGTGCTCGTTCTCTTTTGGCCTTGGTACCCCAGTCACGGCCATTGCCAACTGCAGCAACACCAGAAGCAAGTCAATGCCCACTACCAGAAGGACGAGCAGCAGTTACCACTTCGAACCCAAGAGATCCTGAACAGCGGCCACTGCTTCCTGATCTAAACCGGGTGCCCGAAGCTAAGTACAGGTTATCTTAGTAATAGCTGTAGTTAACCAGTAGTGTTTATGTTGCATGATTGATTGTCTGTAAATAAAGTATCCTTGACCTTGAACTAACTAACTGGTGTTTGGCTCTTTGATCGATAGCCGGTTGAAACTTGTGGTGGTGTCATTCCATACCTGGCAACTCTAAACATTCGGACATAGAAAATATAGAAAGAAGGCAAATCCACTCTGTGCCCTAATTGGAACACAGCCACAGAAAGGACCAAGTAGTAGAGATAAACGCACAACAGAATGTGCAATAAAGTGCAGAGCTCATTGCTGAGAGGGTTTGTACCTGACACGTTGAGTTGTCCCCCCAGGAACCAGGCGATGGAGCCTCTGCTGAAGTCACAGTCCTGAACCCGGTGGAAGGGCTGGTCCCACACCAGCCTCTCCTTGGCCAGTGTGCCCCAGAACTGGTCGGGGTCGCTGAGGGCGAAGTCCAACAGGTCGGCGAACGATTTTACCCGGGGGAAGGAGCTGGCCTCGGGCAGGTAGGCGCTGATGTCGGCGGCGGAAGGGCTGGCGGCGTGGCACAGCCGGACCCTGGAGTCGGGCGCCCGGCTACAGCCCGAGCTCTTCCCCGCCGTCCTGCCGGTGACAGATGCACAGGGAAGGCGGCAGCGTCGGAAGGGAATCTGCAGCAGGCGGCTGCACCCCATGATCATTGCCATGTCCCACTCTCTCCGTCTCTCTCGGTGTTAGGGAGGTTGCCGGGTGCTGATTGGCCGCCTGGGCTGGGCTGCGTGTGAGTTGTGCAGCAAGCGGGGCGCCGGGAGGAGATTCCTCGGGAAGATCCCTGGTGAAGTGAGCCGTCCTTCGTGGGGAGCAGGAGGAGGCGCCCAGTGTGAGAAGAGCCCAGCCCAAAATAGGAAGCTGTGTAGCATGAGGAAGATTGAGCTGAAAGGAAGGGGCCCCCTTGAGGTGAAGACATGCTGCAGGAGAATTGGTGTGAGGAAGGTTCAAATGCACAGACCACCTCTACCTGCCCTGAGATCACAAAACACACTGACATCACAAAGCAGCTTGCAGGGCATTCCCGCCCTGCCCAAATGTCATCAGCATCAAATTACAGCAACCAATTTCCCTCTCATCATCGGCTGTCTGCTCCTGTTTGCCACCTTTTCACAACTGTTCATCAATTGTAATGGGGGTAGGCTGCTAATTTCTCGTAATCCAGAGTACATGAGTACAAATTCTACCGGAGCAATGTGAGAATCTGAATTATGTTTCATAGAATCATAGAATTTACAGTGCAGAAGGAGGCCATTCGGCCCTTGGAAAGAACACCCTACTTCATAGAACATAGAAAAATACAGCACAGAACAGGCCCTTCGGCCCACCATGTTGTGCCAAACTTTTGTCCTAGATTAAGAACAAATTAATCTACACCCCATCATTCTACCGTAATCCATGTACCTATCCAATAGCAGCCCACATCTCCCTCCTATCCCAGTAACCCCAGCTAACTGTTTTGGTCACTAAGGGTAATTTAGCATGGCCAATCCACCTAATCTGCACATCTTTGGACTGTGGGGGGAAATCGGAGCACCAGGAGGAACCCCACACAGACACGGGGAGAACGTACAAACTCCACACAGACAGTGACCCGAGGCTGGAATTGAACCCGGGACCCTGGAGCTGTGAGGTAGCAGTGCTAACCACTGTGCCACAGTGCCATTAAAAAAAAACACCGCAGATAAAAAGATGACTGGTCACAAGATCATACGCTGTCCAACATTTATAATTGTCTGCCATTGACACTGTCCACACTCACACTGTTCACACTCACACTGGTCATAATCACATATGCAGTAAACACAACTGGATAATGACAATCTAACCTACCACCCCTTTAACCGCCCCATCCTTTATCCACACACCAGAGACAAAGAGAGAGGGGATTGAGAGCAGATAGACACACTCCTGTGCTTTTCAAACTCTGACTGAAGTTTCTGTGTCGGGCAAGACAGGGGGCAAAATTTTCCATTTAAGTGGTGTCAATTTCCAGCTGACTAACTCAAAATCACTCAAGCATGAAGGGAGATGATTGGAAAGCACTTAATTCTGTTTGAAGTGGTTAGCACTGCAGCCTCACGGTGCCAAGGACCCGGGTTCGATCCCGAATCTGAATCACTGTCCATGTGAAGTTTGCACATTCTTCCCGTGTCTCACCGCCACAACCCAGAAATGTGCAGTTTAGGTGGATTGGTCACGCTAAATTGCCCCTTAATTGAAAAAAAAATTCGATACTCTACCTTTATTTTTAAAAATTGTGTTTGAAGTGGTTGATGTTTATAAACATTGCAGTTAGGGCACTTCGGAGTTACTCAAGCGTGAATGAAGATGAATGAAGCAAAGATGACAGCTGTATGTGTGTGGAAGCTGTCAATCACAGCCTAGTAAGGGAAATGAATGAATGGTTGTAGCTCAAGGCTAGGAGGGGTTTAGACACAGCTGACTTTTTTTCTATCCAAGAATTGACGTGGTAATTCCTGTGTCTGAACCAGCAGGTGTATGTCCAGGTGAGTGTTACAACAGTATTTTTTTTCACTGCCTCTGTCTGGACTGCTCTCTAGCTTCCAGATGTACTTTGGGGGCAACTCCCTTAAGCAGTTACCTCCTTGGCCCATCGAGACATCCACCGTGCCAGGTACAAGTTTGTCCATACCTGTAGTGATTCTCGGCCACGTGATTCCCGGCCCAGAGGACCAGAGAATCACGCGGGCCAGGAGAATATGGTGCCCAGTCCACTAAGTGAATGCAAATGGGTCTTAATGACCCATTTATACCCTTCCGCTGGAATAGGGCGTGAAACTTGATCCTGACGCCAGCGGGGGAGGTGGGGGGGGGGGGCGGAGCATCGGAAACGAACCAGCACAACTGACTTGGGACTCTCCACCTCACCAGAGACTCCAATACTGATGGCGCGAGGCGGAGAATGGTTTAATGCAGAATTACTGAGCCCTTTCATGGGATGTGGAATGTAGCACCCTCTGGTGTGCTGCTTCAGTACATCAGGTTCAAGAAGCAAATGGCTCCTATAACTTCTACAGTCAACGGAATTCTCCGTTCTGAGACTAAGTGTTGATGCCGGGACAGGATTGGTGGACTTCTAGGACACCAAAACTGGTCCTGCACCCGGACCGATTCAACAACAGTTGAGGGGCTAGCACTGACGCCACATGGAACACATCAATCCACTAAGAAATGATGCCGGATTCGCTGGGTTCATGATTGACACTCAGGAGGCTGACAAGCTGCAGCCGCATATACACAGCTCACTCCCCAAACACACCATCCCAGCCAACAAGATGGCAGCGAGGAGAGCGGCACCCCATTTTACAGACACCAAACTCGAGACCCTGCTAGACACCATGGAGGAGAGATGGGCAACCCTGTACCCCAGGCCGGGAAGGAGGCTGCCAGCTGCCGCCATTCACCATGCCTGGGTTGAGGTGTGTGGTGATATGATCTGCATACCTGTCTGCCATTGGGCCAGAACGTCGGCTTACCATTGGCCCTGGTCGGTCATGTGCCTCCCGACCGATTGGCCGAGAGGCTGAGTTAACCACGCCTCCATTAACGAGGTATTAATGGTCAGACGCCTGACGATCGTCCTTTCCATTGTAGACGATCGCAGAGCTGTGTTCTAGTCTATTAAAGCCTGACTTTGGTAAAGCACTCGCCTCGCGTACAATTGATGGCACATCAAGGTGGCAGGTGCCTTCAGCGCCGTGGGCAATCAGACTGGCCAGCAGTGCCGATGCATAACCTCCTCAGGATGGCCAGGGTGAGTCGGCAGCACTGTGTCCCCGGCACTAACCCCTGTCTGCACACCTGTAATCCCACCTTGCACCATATGTCGGAACCTGTACCGACCGTCATGACTGGGTGCTCTGGCCACTAAAGGCACCAGCTACCCACCCCCTGGGCTGCATGTATCGGACTGTGTAACACTGCGTTTTCTGTTTCCACCCCCCTACCCCCAGGAGAAGCCTGGCCCGTTGAAAGCGGGAGTAGTCTGGAGGGGAACTGCTGGACCGGCGACCCCTCACTGCGGCAGAGCAGAGGGCCCTGGACGTGGTCAGCGGGCCCAAGGAAAGGGCAGTGGCCCTGGTGGAGGTTGGCATCGGGTGAGGAAGTGAGACTTTGCTGAATTGCAGTTCCTCGTGACACCTGTAACACCCCACCTCACTCCCACCATTACCTCCACCACCTACTCCCCCCTCCGAAACACACTGCCGCCCCCCCCCCCCCCCCCCCGGGCCGGCCCGCGGTCTAATCGGGCATCTTAAATTGCAGGAGCTGCTGGTGATGGGGCGCCCCCTTCTGGAGTCCCCATTCCCAATCCCAGGTGCCGACCAGCGATAATGACACCAACATGGACGGGAGCCATCAACCGGAAACCTAGGACACCTTGGAGCTCGAGTGGGAACTGCCGCGAGGTTCTCGCCGCTTGGCCTGGCGACGCCGACAATACAACATTAATTGGTCCACTTAACAATGCCGCACAGGCTTCACGGTGCAAATGAAGGCTCGCCAGCTGATTTGCCGGAACCACGCTCGCCACCACCCCATGCTAACAAGGTTGAACAATAGCGCCGGGAACACAGGCCCCAAGATTCGACGACGCGGACCTGGCCAGGCCCCTAGACGCGGTGGAGGCCAGGAGGGATGTACTGTTCCCCTGAGAGCCCCGGAGGGTGAGCCACAAGGCAGCCAGTGCTGTCTGGGATGAGGTGGCGATGGCTGTGAGCTCGGGGAGCGTTACCAGGAGAACTGGCCTTCAGTGCTGTTAAACGATCAACTACCTTAATTGGGCAGCATGGATGAGTAGACACCAATGCCCCCACCCCCGAGATCTTTCCAATGCCACATGAGCATTCCACCCTTCAGCTGCCCCAACCCTTCCTTCACACATCTCCCCCCCCCTCTCACCCACCACCACTGTGAACTATGCATGTGGCTAACGATGTCCTCTCTGTGTTTCCACAAGGGAAACTCTCACACAGACGTCAGGAGAGGGTCCAGACAGGAGGAGGGGTGCCGGTCTTAAGAATCCTCATGACCTTTGAGGAAGGCCTGGAGGTGACGGGGGTTGCCTAGGACAGAGCGGTCACCAACATGGAGGTTGGCGAAAACCACAGAGGTGAGGATCCACCGGGCCCCATCAGACCTATCAAACTTGAGTTGTTATTGCCTTACTGACTGACCCATCCCTCCCACTGACCATGTCCATTCTCCTGCAGGTCCTCCAGCCAACGGCGCTGGCCCATCCTGGGGGCCCCATCTCCAGCTTCCCATGAGACCACCTCGGAGGGGAGCTCCGAGGAAGACACGATCGAGGCGTCACAGCTGTCATCCCCACCCTCCACCAGCGCAGAGACACACAACTCGGTGGTAAACGCTTGTCAGGTTTCTGGGGCACAATCTGGTGAGCACCACACAGCTGCTGATGCACATCTGGTGGGGGTAGGAACCCCCAGGTGAGATAGCAGTCGGAGGTCTGCTGGATCCCAGAACCCAGCTGGGTCCCAGCCTGATGCTGAGCCTCTGTTACAGGGTTACCCGGAGCTAATGGAGGCGTTAGGGTGCGGCCGGGACATTCAGAGTCAGCGACACTCCAGCAGGTCCATAGCCGATTGGAGGAATCCCAGTGGCTACGGGCGCAGGAGACAATGCGTGGCACTGAGGCCAACACTGCTAGGCTGGAGACCGCAGTGGAGAACGTGGTGCACCACATCGGCATCATTAGTGGATGTAGAAAAGGTGTCACGCAGTCAGTGACGGCCATGGCTGAGGGTCTCGGCAGTATGTCCAACTCACTGGGGGATGTCACCCAGTACCAGGCTATCCTCCAAGCCCCTGCATCATTTGGCTCTGCCGGCCCTTGCAGCTGACCTTGATGAGGTTCTGCGGGACATGTCCCGTTCTCAGATGTGATGCTGAAAATTGGCTGAGGTGCGGCGGAGCTTGTCTCAGTCGAATGTGGGCATTGCCGAGTCACTGCAGAGCATGGCCCAATCACTGAGGAGGATCGCCGAGGGCGTCGACACCTCGGTGCAGACATCGGGGAGCCGCCAGGGCTGACAGAGCCAGATGATGCAGGAGCAGCCGGGGCTCAAACCAGCTGCCCCTCCGTCCCAAGGTGAACCCCAGGGCCCCATGAGCACCGACCGGGAGGAGGGGGCACTGAGTGCCAATCCGGACCCGTCCCATGGAATCGGGGGAGCTCATATTCTGCAAGGTCCAAAGGTAGTTAATCATTCCTACCCCATAAGTCCTGTGTGGGTCGTAACATCAATTCATTGGCCACCAGCCAGCCAATCTTGGGTGCCAAAAGTTCAAAGTTTTTTGTTCACGAGTTAAGCCTCTATAGCACACTGTACCATTTTGCAACTTTTGAGTTCCTCACTTCCTCTGCTCGACTTAAAGATATATGTCCATTAAATACCCATGGATCAACAAGATAACAGCAAAGTAAAAGAAACAGGAAATAAGTAAATTAAGAGGAAGGGCCCTTACAACAGTGATTGTGAAAACATAGCATAATTGTGCCCCTTGACCCAAGCCAAAGCATTTAGACCACGATGGATATGAATTGGTATGCACCTGAGATCCAATCCAGGATCTTCTCTGGGGATCTATTTTACCTCCTCAGTGTTAATTAAATTGAGGGGGTTGGGGGGGGGGGGGGGGGGGGGGGGGGGAGTGTAGGATTCCCCTCTGACCCCCACTATATCTTTCCAGCTCAGAGAGAGTGCAGAGATTTATTGGAATGGCATCAGGGTTGTGTGATTTCAGTAATGCAGAGAGACACAAGGAACAGAGATTGCTTTCCTTAGAGAAGGTTAAGGAGAGATTTCATACGGGTAGCATGGTGGCACAGTGGCTAGCATTGATGCCTCAC
The DNA here is from genome assembly GCF_902713615.1 of Scyliorhinus canicula. Lineage (NCBI taxonomy): Eukaryota > Metazoa > Chordata > Chondrichthyes > Carcharhiniformes > Scyliorhinidae > Scyliorhinus > Scyliorhinus canicula. Next base: position 187,219,799 of record NC_052146.1, on the reverse strand, counting down.
GGTGCTGAGGACCCAGGTTCGATCCCGACTCTGGGTCACTGTCTGTGTGGAGTTTGCACATTCTCCCCGTGTTTGCGTGGGTTTCGCCCCCACAAACCAAAGATGTGCAGGCTGGGTGGATTGGCCATGCTAAATTGCCCCCTAATTAGAAAAAATGAATTGGGTACTCTAAATGTATTTTTTTTAAAGGTGAGATTTCATAGATGCGTTCCAAATGATATTTGTTTTGATAAGAGTAAGTAAGGATCGGGTGGGAAAGTGGGCTTGGGTGGAGTGCTCTTTCAGAGGGTCGGAGAATACTCGATGGGCCAAATGGCCTCCTTCTGCAGTGTAGGGATTCTATGATTCTAAGGACAATGTTTCTCCACTGTCAAGAAAATTAGCAAGCAATAATTGGCAAAACAACCAAAGGAGAAAGCAGAAGATTTTTTTTTTGCACAATGTATCATGATCTGGAATGCCCTGCCTAAATAAAAGTCAATGGAAGCAGATTCAAAAGTAACTTGCAACAGGAGATTGGACATACGTTTGAAAAGGAAACATTTTCAGGATTGTAGAGAAATAGCAGTGGTATGATGCTAACTGGATAACCCTTTCAAAGAGCCACCACAAACATCATAGACTGAATGGCCTGTGCTGTATGATACTTATTTTCATTTCATTTCCTGTATTCCTTATAGTGTTTACATAGAATTTACAGTGCCGAAGAAGGCCATTCGGCCCATCGAGTCTGCACCGGCTCCTGGAAAGAGCACCCTACCCAAGGTTAACACCTCCACCCTATCCCCATAACCAGTAATCCCACCCAACACTAGGGGCAATTTATCATGGCCAATCCACCTAACTTGCACATCTTTGGACTGTGGGAGGAAACCGGAGCACCCGGAGGAAACCCACATACACACGGGGAGGATGTGCAGACTCTGCACAGGTAGTGACCCAAGCCGGAATCGAACCTGGGACCCTGGAGCTGTGAAGCGATTGTGCTATCCACAATGCTACCGTGCTGCCCACGATATGTCCTTGATATGTCCTTAATTACATGATATGTTTGATATGTCCTTAATTACAATCAATGGCACTCTGCCATTCCTGATCCACATTCGCATCCACAATTACCAAGCAAAGGAATGCTGCTATGACAAAGCAAAGTGCACCAACTTTGAATTGAAAGTTTATTCGGCATCACACATCAGCAGTTAAAACATTTACGGATGAAAAATAGATTACATATCAAGATTTATACAGCAATACAGCAAAAGTGTTTTTGACAAACATGACAGGACTAAGCTTACTGGTCGAAAATCATGCCAGATTTATTTGTGTTTGCCATAGAATAATTAATATTTTCTACTCTTAAGAATGTCCATCCTGAAGTGACAGTCATCCCCACAGCCATACATTATCTTTAAAGAAGTCATTGTGGCTTATTAAATATTTTATTTAGGTACAATGTAGGCTGTATTCTGGCCACCAATGGACAATTCGGCATAAAAGCAGCCACAACTGTACAGAACCACGCCTGGAAAGGAAACTTTAGCTTTCGACTGTTTGTATGCTGTCTGGTGTATTGTAACTCAGGACATGGTCAAATGCTAATCCAAGCCTGGCCAAGGTTTCTGATGCTCACATCAAAAATGTTACATTGGACGGTATTGGACACAATTGGTTACAACTGAAGGCCCTCAAAATGCTTTATAATTATACCTACTCTCACCATTATCTTCTGAATAGAATGCTCTCCACCCTCCGCATGACTTCATACGATTTATTTTAGGTATGTTCTTGATCAAACAAATGTGGAATCATAGAATCTTATAGCACACAAGAGGTCTCCAGCCCATTATGCCTGCACCGGGCCTTTGAAAGAGCTATCCATTTAGGCCCTTTATGCCCATTCTTTCCTGTGGACCAAGGTGAATAGATCCACTCCAATTGAATATCAGTCCCCTACAGCATTCCTGATGGCTAGTTTCTTCATTTGTAATGCCGGTTTTCATACCAAGGACCATGACTGTCAGTTCACATGTTAACGTCTGCCAGCATGCTCTCCATATGTCCCCGTGTTTTTTTCTCATGGTCCCCAGGTAATAGGATGTGAGCCTGGCACATCACAGCATCACCCCACCAGTCATTAGGAGGCAAGAATTCATTCTACTTCCATCAGCAGTTCATCAGCTGATGAAAATGAGTCACCATCTCACTGGCAACTGTACTTGGATGTATTCGCGGAAGTTTTGTCGTATGCTCTCCCACATCCAAGCACACTGCCACCATACTCCTGTCATTACTCACCTTGACACATTCATCCTCACATAGCCCACCTTCCTATGCCAATTGGAAAGAGAACAACATCCACTACTTACTTGAATGATTCTTGATTATAAAAAAGTCTTTTTTCTTTATTTGTTTATGAGTTGGTATTGTCCATCCCAAATTGCCCTTGAGAAGGCGATGGACAGCCATCCTCTTAAACCACTGCAGTCCATGTGGTGTAGGTACACCCACAGTTCTGTTAAGGAGAAAGTTCCAGTATTTTGACCCAATGGTGATATATTTCCAAATCAGGATGATGTGTGACTTGAAGTGGAACTTGCAGGTAGCGGAGTCCCCATGTATGTGCTGCCCTTGTCTTTCCAAGTGGTAGAGGTCACGAGTTTGCAAGGTATTATCGAAGGGGATGTGATGAGTTGCTGCCACTGCGTTGCTGGGAGTGAATGTTTAAGGTGGTGAATGGGGTGCCAATCAATGGGCTGCTTTGTCCTGGATTACGTTGAACTTCTTGAGGATCATTAGAACTGCACTGAGCCAGATGGGTGGAGTTTTCCACCACACTTCTGACTTGTGTCTTGTAGTGGGTGGAAAGGCTTTGGGGTGTCAAGGTGTGCTACCTGCCGTGGAATTCCTTATCTCTGACCTCCCATATGCAATAGCTTTAAAACTGAAGCAAACTGTTCAAAAGAAAATACACAGAAGAAAATGTCCCCTTGATGTTTCTCCTGGGTGTAGCCGGATCTGGGAGATTAATCTTCAATTCCTGGTGGCCAAGATAATTATGAAGGGTTAGCCATCTATCTCATCTGGAATTATTAAACTTGAAATGGCTGAGAATCACACACATATGCAATTTTTTTTTTTTTTTAAATCTGTTTCTGGAATATTCCATGCACAAAACTGCAACTCGCAGCCACTTACAAAAGCTTGCATTTGTTTATGATATTTTTAACCCATTTACATTTCTCCTCAGGGTAACTGATGCTCTGTTCCTATGATGAGTTCATTGCTGCGGTGACACCGTATGCTTCATCTGCCCAAAAGATCAACAATTGTCACTGTCTGTTGCAAAGTGCACTGGATCGCTTAAAATCGAACTACTGGTCCAATAACGATATTTACCTCCTCTCACCCCCTTGGCCTGGCCAGGATGCACAGCAGCAACTCACTAAGACTTATTCAACATTGCTTTCCAAGCCTGTAAACTTGGACACCTAACAATCAGTGCCTCTAACCACCCCTCCCAAGTCACACACCGTCTTGTCTTGGACATATATCGCCATTCCTTCATCATCACTTGGTCAAAATCCTTGAACTCGCTGCCATGAGCATGATGGTCCTTCACCACATGGACTGCAGCTCTTCAAGAAGGAGACACATCATCTTCTTCTAGGTGGCAAGTAGTGAAGAACAATAAATGGCAGCCTTGTTGATGATGCCTACATTCAGAGAACAATTTTTTAAAAATACTGCAGTGGGCTATACTGGGAAAATCAGAAGCTGACCATGTGAGGGAGGTCTTACACAGACCTATTATCCATTCATCTCTCCATCTCCTGAGAATACCCCGAAAGGCGATAATTCAACAGCATTTTAGCAGGGAACACTTATCTAGAACAACAGACACTAAGCACATATTATTTTTTGTCAAAACAAAGCGTGAGGTAGCAAAACTTTTAAAGTAAATGTCAAGTTTTCAGCATCATACAACCATTCAGTTCATAACTGAGTCTAAAAATAGTTTATAATTGTAAAAAATATTAAATACCCTTGAAAAGACATCAACAATGTGTATGTCTGATTCCTAATTTTTTTGCTGTTTGTTCTTAGGTTGGTTTATGAAGTAGGTTTATATCTTTGAGCTTTGAAACCAGAATAACTAGTTCAGGTTTTAGGATTTGATCAGGATTTATGTTGTCTTGGAACTTTGAGTTGTCCACATAATTGAAGTGAACTATATCCTGTTTTGTTATGTGTTAAAGTATTATTTGGCTGAAATTATGCCACAAAGCTGAAAGCAATCCCAGTTTCAACACGTCCAAAATCGTTTTACGTTTTATAGGACTTCGAAACCTAGAAATTGTGCTACAACCCATCCCATGCATTACCCACTGCAGAACACATGCATCCCTTGTATTACCCAACGCATAACACAAACGAGCGATACATTACCAGCTGGATAACACATCCCATCGCCCCCCCATTACCCACCCATAACGCATTGAGAGTCCATAAATTGCATAGGAACAGGTAGGCCATTCAGCCTCTGAAACCTGATCCACCATTCAGTTAAAGTATGCTCAATCTGTATCAAATGTTCCATCTTTGCACTTTTTTTTCCAGAACTCTCAATATCTCTGCCCAGCAAAAATCTATCTCAGTTTTGATTTTTTTAATTGGCTGATTATTTTAATTCCATGATTTTTTGAGGGAAAGAGTTCCAGATTCCCATGACCCATTGAATGGTCTCGCTCTAATTTTAAGGTTATGCCCTCTGTTCTGGACTCCGAGGAAGTGGTTTGTCCCTATCCACCCTTTCGAATCCTCTAAGAATCTTAAACACTTTAAGTGCATTACCCATGATGTAACATATACCAGCACCCGTACATCACAACTTCATAACACATCCCAGCCTGGGCAATTCTCTCTGCAGGACAGATTATAGCCTATGTATTAACTTCTGTATAACACATCCCAGCCTACATACCCACCCACTGTACCTTACTCTGGGGAACACGCAACAGTTGCTGTGATACCCTCTGCTAAACATACACCAGCCTGTGCATTGCCCTTGGTTTAAGACATGCCAGACTATTGTCTATTCTGAGAATCATGTTGCAGCCTTTTTGATATCTCTTTCCAGTTTGTGTGCTGCTCTCTGTGCAGGCTACATTGAATTGCAAATTTATTCGACATTTTACCCTCAAGGCAAAACACTTAAACAGAAACTATTTCTTTCCAATGCCTCATTTTTTGGAGTTGATTTTGTCTCTCCCACCCTTTCTCGGCAAGCTATTCGACAATAAAGAGGACGGAGAGACATGCTTTCATGCCTCTGCCATTTCAATGTTAATTAACAGCAAGGTACCCAAAAGATACTTAAAGTGATGCTATCTTCCTTGGGAAGTGATTTGCATTTGTTTATATTTGCTTATTCCACCCATCCATTAGAGATTGGGATCAAATGACATAGGGACTGCCTACGCCTCCTAACGCTGCAATAGGCAATCCATTCAAGCACTAATATGTGCCCTCACCGAGCTGTTTCACCAATTACTCTTTTCAATGCACGTAATCTTTCATTTGGGTTTACCTTTTTACTGTAGCTGTCAGCTACTGTTCACATTCATGTTTTCCACCTCAAAAGTCATATATTTCCATTTGGACTGGAATCATCCCTCTCCAGTCACCGGGGGCAGCTTTATTCAGTAGTAAGAGAAGGTGGGATGGAGATAATACAGGATTTAGCCGTGATATTTTCAATCCTGCATACATTTCCTTTGGAATGCCCTGCTTCACAGCACATATTTACTAAGAGTAAACTACAATACTATTTGTCGGTCATTGATTTAATGACCAATAAATCAATAGCAGCTCAATGGCAGAGGTAAAATAGTTGATCTCCTGTTTTGCTGAAGCCATCCTTGTATTTTCACCACCATAAGGAACCTGATTTAAAATGAGATGTGTGGTTCCGTGGTGGGGAGACTGTTCCTCAACCCTGGGCCCCATCAGCTCAGATAGCAGCATCGTGACAATTTTAATTCTTCTTCAGTCCTCTCTGTCTGATCTCCACATTGGGCTGCCTTGAAATACTTTGCTTTGGACTGTTGTCCTTGCTCGAGGGTTTTTCCGTGCTGGAGAGGTCCAAGGCCATATTGTCTTCTTCCGCTGTGGTGGTCATGGGCACCCGGTCTGTGCTGACCTCAGTTTGTGATGACTCGATGCTGTTCTCCACATCATCCTCTCCTATAGTTGCTTCACTTTTAGTTTTTGGTGTTGGGTCAACAGATTTTTTATGCATTCCTAGATTTTAATTAAAGGCTGATTAGTGATGACCAACTCCCTCAGATCTCTCTATTTTTAACCTCTTTCTGTCTTTTCCTCCACATTTAATTTCATTCTGGTAGGTATTATAACAATTCTTTGAGGAAGTGACAAAGTTGATTGATGAGGGAAGGGCTGTAGATGTCATATACATGGACTTCAGTAAGGCATTTGATAAGGTTCCCCATGGTAGGCTGATGGAGAAAGTGAAGCCTCATGGGGTCCAGGGTGTACGAGCTCGATGGATAAAGAACTGGCTGGGCAACAGGAGACAGAGAGTAGTAGTTGAAGGGAGTTTCTAAAAATGGAGAACTATGACCAGTGGTGTTCCACAGGGATCTGTGCTGGGACCATTGTTGTTTGTAATATACATAAATGATCTGGAGGAAGGTATAGGTCGTCTGATTAGCAAGTTTGCAGATGACACTAAGATTGGTGGAGTAGCTGATAGTGAAGGGGACTGTCAGAGAATACAGCAGAATATAGATAGATTGGAGAGTTGGGCGGAGAAATGGCAGATGGAGTTCAATCCGGGCAAATGCGAGGTGATGCATTTTGGAAGATCCAATTCAGGAGCGAACTATACGGTAAATGCAAAAGCCCTGGGGAAAATTGATGTACATAGAGATCTGGGAGTTCAGGTCCATTGTACCCTGAAGGTGGCTGTGCAGGTCGATAGAGTGGTCAAGAAGGCATACTGCGTGCTTTCCTTCATCGGAAGGGGTATTGAGTACAAGAGTTTGCAGGTCATGTTACAGTTGTATAAGACTTTGGTTCGGCCACATTTGGAATACTGCGTACAGTTCTGGTCGCCACATTACCAAAAGGATGTGGATGCTTTGGAGAAGGTGCAGAGGAGGTTCACCAGGATGTTGCCTGGTATGGACCACGCTAGCTATGAAGAGAGGTTGAATAGATTAGGATTACTTTCATTAGAAAGACGGAGGTTGAGAGGGGACCTCATTGAGGTCTACAAAATCATGAGAGGTATAGACAGGGTGGACAGCAAGAAGCTTTTTCCCAGAGCGGAGGACTCAATTACTAGGGATCACGAGTTCAAGGTGAGAGGGGAAAAGTTTAAGGGAGATATGCGTGGAAAGTTCTTTACGCAGTGGGTAGTGGGTGCCTGAAATGCATTGCCAGCGGAGGTGGTAGACGTGGGCACGATAGCGTCGTTTAAGATATATCCAAACAGATACATGAAAGGGCAGGGAGCAGAGGGATACAGATCCTTAGAAAATAGGCAACAGTTTTAGATAGAGGATCTGGATTGGCGCAGGCTTGGAGGGCCGAAGGGCCTGTTCCTGTGCTGTAATTTTTCTTTGTTTTCTTCTTTGTTCTTTGTAATTCACACAGTAATCCTCTTACTTGCTGGCTGTAGAATTATTTATAGAATCTTACAGTCCAGAACAAGGCTTTTCTGCCTTTAAAGGAGCTATCATTTAAAGAGTTAACCAATTAGTCTTCATCCCCCTTTTCAATAAGATTCCGCACAAGAGATTAGTAAACAACGTTAGAGTGCACACTTTTGGGGATAATATACTGATATGGATTGAGAATTGGTTAATGGATGGGAAACAGAGAGTTAATAATAAATGGGTGATTCTCAGGTTAGCAGGCTGTGACTAGTTGGATACCAGCAAGAATCAGTGCTCGGGCCCCAGCTATTCCCAATCTATTTCAATGATTTGGATGTGGGGAGCAAATGTAATATTTCCAAGTTTGCTGATGACACACAACTTGGTGGGAATGTGAATTGTGAGGAGGATCTGAGGCGGTTTCAAGGAGATTTCAGACAGGTTAAGTAAGTGGGAAAGAGGGACGGCATGGTGACGCAGTCATTAGCACTGCTACCTCACGGCGCCGAGGACCCAGTTCGATTCCAGCCCCGGATTACTGTCCGTGTGGAGTTTGCACATTCTCCTCTTCACTGCATGGGTCTCACCCCACGAACCCAAAAATGTGCAGGGTAGGTGCACTGGCCACGCTAAATTGCCCTTAATTGGAAAAAATTAATTGGGTACTCTTAATTTCTTTTTAAGTAAATGGGCAAGAACATGGCAGATGGAAAATCATTTGGAAAAATGTTAAATTATCCACTTTGGTAGGAAAAACAGAAGTACAAAGTACTTCTTAAATAGTGAGAGATTGGGAAGTGTTGATGTCCAAAAGGACCTGGGTGACCTTGTTAATTAGTCACTGAAAGCTAACATGCAGATGTAAATGTGGTTAGCACTGTTGCTTCACAGCGCCAGGGTCCCGGGTTCAATTTCCAGCTTAGTTCACTGTCTGTGCAAGTGTGCATGTTCTCCCCGTGTCTGCGTGGGTTTCCTCCGGGTGCTCCGGTTTCCTCCCACAAGTCCCGAAAGACATGCTGTTAGGTGAATTGGATTTTCTGAATTCTCCTCCGTGTACCCGAACAGACACCAGAGTGTGACGACTAGGGGCTTTTCACAGTAACTTCACTGCAGTGTTCATGTAATCCTGCTTGTGGCAATAATAGAGATTATTATTAAATGTTGCCACAGTCCCAGAGGACCATCGGTTGCTCTCCCATTTGAGAGCTGACTGGTGGTGATTTCTCCTTGATGATGACCACGCCTCAGGCAAGGGGCAAGGTTGAGAAGGCGGGGCCTTCATGAATAACCTCAGCTGGTACGGGAATTATACCTGCGCTGTTGGCGTCACTCTGCAACACAAGCCAGCCAATTCAGCTAACCGATCCCCATGCAGACGCAGCAAGCAATTAAGAAGGCAAATGGTATACTGATATTTATTGTAATAATAATAATAATCTTTATTGTCACAAGTAGGCTTACATTAACACTGCAATGAAGTTATTGTGAAAAGCCCCTCGTAGCTACATTCAGGCTGGGTACACAGAGGAAGAATTCAGAATGTCCAATTCACCTAACAAGCACGTCTTTCGGGACTTGTGGGAGGAAACCGGAGCACCCGGAGGAAACCCACACAGACGCGGGAAGAACATGCAGACTCCGCACAGACAGTGACCCAAGCTGGGAATCGAACCTGGGACGATGATGCTGTGAAGCCATAGTGCTAACCACTATGCTACCGTAGAATATGAGTAAAGATGTCTTGCTGCAGTTGTACGGAGCCTTGGCAAGACTGCACCTGGAGTATTGCATCCAGATTTGGTGTCCTTACCTAAGAAAGGGTATAATTGCCATAGAGGGAAAACAATAATGGCTCAACAGAATGAATCCTGGGGTGACGGGTTGTTTTATGATGACAGATTAAGGAGATGCGTCTGTATTCTCTAGAGTTTAGAAGAATGAGAGCTGATCTCATTGAAATGTACAAAATTCTTACAGGGCCGGACAGAGTACATGCAGGAAGGATGTTTCTTCTTGTGGGGGGGGGGTCTGGAATCAGGGGACGCAGTCTCAGAATTAATGGCAGGCTATTTATGACTGAGATAAGGAGGAATTTATTTAGTCAGAGGGTAGTGAATCTTTGGAATGATCTACTCCAGTGGGCTGTGGACACTCCGTCATTGACTATGTTCAAGGCTGAGCTTGGTAGATTTCTAGACATTAAGGGATATGGGGGTAGTGCAAGAAAGTATCTAATGAAATGGCATGGCAGAGCAGACTGAAGTAATACCTACTCCTGCTACATGGTATGCTCTCATTTCTCACAGCTCTGCGAAAGGGGACATTCAATTGAAACCTGAAACCACACAGAGGAAGCTCACAGCGAAAGCTGAACTATCCCGTTAAGGTTCTTCAAACTGTTTAAAATGAGCAGACAAATCAGAGGGTCATGTAACGGTGTTTCATCAGGGCTTCCTCATTTACTAAATGTCTAGTGTTCCAGACAAAGAATTTGGATCGCAACATCTTAATTGCAACCATGTTTTAAAATCACAAATTCACCTGGGCTGGGGGTAGGGTTGATGAAACAATTTATTACAGAACAATAAACTTCAGCAAGGAATATGCAATAAACAATGGAAAGAGCCTGTACAGAGTACAGAGTCCAGCAAATTGTCTCGGCTTATTGCTGCTATTTAATAAGATAACTGAAGAATAATGGGAGTGATTAGGCTTGGCTGGGAGCACAAAACAGGCATTAGCAAATTGGCAATCCCTTTTTAAACCACACTCCATTTTCTTTTCCAGGGTGTGAAACAGGCTAATTTGCTTTCGCCCATTGATGCTACAGCCTGATTTTTTTGTCTCTGCCCCGCCCACCTCCCTGCCCCCGAGTAATCTGCCATTGCTTACCAAGCAGCCAGGGGGCGCAGGATCCTACCAAGCCATTTTTGCCCGAGTTGAGTATGGATTCGGGCAGTGGGATGGAGTGCCTGACCATGGCACCGTACAGTCCGTATTCTGCCATCACGCTGCTCCTGCCCCAGCATTTCTCCCGCTTCCTCCATTTTGCTCTTCGGTTCTGAAACCACACCTGAAGAGACGTAGGGTCAACAAACTTTTTTTTAAAAAGTATTTTTATTCAACAAATTTTCACCATTTTCACCATATAAAAACAACCCCAACAATACAAAAACAACCCCAACCAAACAACACCCCCCCGAACCCTCCATCAACAATCAATGGTAACCAAGTGCATGATGAACAAACCCCAACAATTGTAGAACCCCTCCATTGTTGGAACCAACAATTCTACGGACACGTGCTTGTAGGATTAGAATAGCGGTTTTAATATACTCACAACAGAGCCAGCCAGTTAGCCATTGAACCTTCGGTGAACTGGCCGGCTGACCATGTGGCACTGAGCTTTTATACAGGAGCTTCCGGGGGAGGAGTCCTAGGCAGAGCCAAGGGAGAAGCCCCATACAACTCGATCATTCCCAGAGCTACTCCCCCTGGAGGACAGGTAGTGCAACTGTACTTACAATACAGACACATGTATATACAGATTATAATCCGGTGTGAATCACATTCACCACACCCACCTCAGCTAAAACATCACCATCTCCAGGGTCAAAACTCCAGCAGGTTCCCCCGCCACGCCGAGGCATAGGATGGGGAAGCTGACCTCTATCCCAAGAGGACCCGTCTACAAGCGATCAGCGAGGCGAAGGCGAAGACATCTGCCCCCGCACCCCCGGCAGCTCGAGCCGCTCCAACACCCCGAATATGGCTTCTAGGGAACCAGGGTCCACGTCCATATACAAGACCCCCGGGATTGTGCAGAACATCGTACTCCAAACCCTTTCCAGCTTCAGGCAGGACCTAAACATATGAACATGATTCGGAGGGCACCTCCCACATCACTCACAGACATCCTCCACCCCCTCAAACAGCCGGCCCATCCTTGACTTTGTGACATGCGCCCTGTACACTACCTTCAGCTGTAGCAGCACCACCTCCAACAGCGAGGAGACAGGCAGAAAAGTCGGGAAGACCTGCCTTGCAAAGTCCCGCGCCTGCATGCACCTAAACCCTTCTCCCCCTGCGCCAACCCATACTTCTCTCCCAGCTCCTCTAAGCTCGCGAATCCCCCCCCCCCCTTCCACCCAAGGAACAAATCCTTCATTTCCTTAATTCCCCTATTGTCCCATCCCTGAAACTGCGTATCCATCCTCCACGCCTCGAACCCATGATTCCTCCTAATCGACAGCCATCCTGACCCGGCCCCCAGCTACCGAAACTGCCCCAATACCTTCAATGTGGCCACCACCACCAGACTCATCAAGAACTTTCCTGGGGGCATCTGGAGCAGCGACGTTGCCAGCACCGCATCCCCAACCCACTGCAAGAGCCCTCCTCCATTTTACCCACAGAGCCCCCACTCCTTGCTCCAGCCCTGCACCTTCTCCGCATTCATCACCCAATAATAGTACTGCAAATTTAGGAAGCCTAAACCCCCTGTCATCCGTCATCCCCTCTGCAAAACCACCCTCCTAATCCTGGCCACCTTGCCCATCCCCCCCCCCCCACCCCCCTCTCTCCATTGTGCAAGAACCTTCAGCCAATCATGCCAAGTGGACAAGCCTACTTAGTCTCCTCTTGAGGTCCTACCACCATTATCGATGTCAGTGTCAAGCTATTCCGATTCACTCTGTATAACACTAGGTAGCTGAGTCCACTGGGCACAGCTAAGGAATCAGTCACAGTTCAGTGATGATGACCTGGGACATCCAAAAGTGCTACACAGGCAATGAAATGTAGTTATCCATATATTCCCTCCAGTGTAGAAGGAGGCCATTAGGCCCATCGATTCTGTACCGACACTCTGAAAGAACACCCTACGTAGACCCATCCCCTGCTCTAACCCTGTAACCCCACCTAACCTGCACATCTTTTTGAACACTAAGGAGCAATTTATCATGGCCAATCCACCTAACCTGCACATCTTTAGACTGTGGGAGGAAACCGCAGCACCTGGAGGAAACCCATGCAGGCACGCATACAAACTCCACACAGACATCACCCAAGGCTCGAATCAAACCTAGGTTGCTGGTGCGGAGGCAGCAGTGCCACTTTGTTGGAATATTGGAAAGGGTTCATTTTTAATTCTTTTTCCCACCCCTAAGTGCCTTGAGAAGGTGGTGGTGAGCTGCCTTCTCGGGCAGCAGCTGTGTGCAGCGCAAGATCCACAAGCAGCAATGTAATGACAAGCAGATAATCTGTTCCACATATTTGCTAATGGATAAATTTGGCCCGGACTCCAAGGGAACTTCCTGCTCTTCCTCGAAATATTGTGGTGGGATCTTTTCAATTTAAAGTGGCATCTGAAAACTGGCACGTCCAGCAGTGCAGCACTCCTTCAAACCCCAGGGTAGAGATCTTGATTTGGTCCTACCCTCCATGGAGTAGGACTTGAACCTACAACATTCAGACCAAGAAGCGAGAGTGCAAAAAAATGAGGCACTGAACAGAGCTACAAGGCTCTTTAATGAGGAAGAGAATTTTGTTGTGATTTTAAATTTCCACTTCGGACCTGAAGTGATTAACTTGGAGCAGACAATTCCAAATTTGGATCATATCTGAAATATATCTGGGATATCCCAGTAACCCCACTTCTAAATGGTTGGTGATGGGCTGCCAGTGAAATCACCTGTATTCGGTCCTCAGCGAGCTCTGTCTTCATAGCTAACATTTCTCTGGCGTAAACGTCTGGATAATGAGCCTCGTTAAATGATTTCTCCAATTCCTCCAGCTGGTGGGCTGTGAACACTGTCCTGTGGAGATCAAAGATCAGACTTAGTGGTCACACACAACAAGGAAAGAATAACAGAAAGGAGGAAATCTTGCCTTTATACAGCGCCTTTCGAAACCTCGGGATTTTTCAAAGCACTTTACTGCTGATCAAATACTTTTGAAGAGTCATTGCTACAGTACAAGGAGCAGCAGGGTAGCATGGTGGTTAGCATAAATGCTTCACAGCTCCAGGGTCCCAGGTTCGATTCCCGGATTGGTCACTGTCTGAGTGGAGTCTGCACGTCCTCCCCCTGTGTGCGTGGGTTTCCTCCGGGTGCTCCGGTCTCCTCCCACAGTCCAAAGATGTGCGGGTTAGGTGGATTGGCCATGCTAGTGTCCTAATAAAAGTAAGGTTAAGGGGGGGTGGGGTTGTTCGGTTACGGGTATAGGGTGGATTCGTGGGTTTGAGTAGGGTGATCATGGCTCGGCACAACATTGAGGGCCGAAAGGCCTGTTCTGTGCTGTACTGTTCTATGTTCTATGTTCTAGTAGTACAAGAACAGTAGGATCAGGATCCAGCCCCTCATGTCTGCTGCACCATTTACCTGGATTCTGATCAATATACATTTCAACTTCAAGGGAATGACACCTGGAAGGAGAGCACGGGAAACGACAATAAATTTGGCAAATACAGTAACGTAACAGAGAGCAAGGAAAATTATTTTAAACATATAAGTAGGCACCTGTATGTTTGGGGGGGGGGGACGGGACTGGGGAGAGGCACATATACATTTGGGTGCCGGAGAAACAATGACATTGGTTATGTCCAATACAGAGCGAAAGACAGGATGTACGACCGAAGCGGAGGTGAACGCGAGATGACAACGGCAACGAAAACCGTCCGGGAGAAGCAAGTAACAACACCAACACGAGATCCATTCCCGTATTGCCCTCTCTGTATTGGACATAACCAATGTCATTGTTTCTCCGGCACCCAAATGTATATGTGCCTCTCCCCAGTCCCGTCCCCCCCCCCAAACATACAGGTGCCTACTTATATGTTTAAAATAATATTGCTAGCTGTACAGAGTTGCTGTTGTTGAGCTAGTACACTATATCCTAATTTTTTTTTCTTTTCTATATATATGTATTTTATTCTGTCAACATAACTGTAAATATACTTTGTCCAAAAACCCAATAAAAAACATTTATATAAAAAATATATACATTTCAACTTTATTTCCCCACTTTTACTCCGCATTCGTCAATATCCTTTCCCAACAATGCACGTATTCTGCATCACAACTCGTTCAAAGTACATGGATGTCAGGGACAAAATTGGCCTTGGGTGACAGTATGAAACAGGCTAGATTGGATCCACCCCATTGAAATCAACAGTGACAGAAGATGGAGGGCTGCGTGAAGCGTTGCTGCCAATTCACCATCGCCCATTTTGTGCTGTCCTCCAAGACTGATTCCACCTCCCTTTTTTAAATCCCTGTGCAAAGCCAGTTCACCAGAAATCAAATACCAGGTAATGGGATGCACCGTATGCCATGCAGTTGTTAAACAGCAGCGAGTGGTACAACCTTTATATGCTACTGGGGCCAGGCATGTTGCCCTCTTCACTAAGCAACACCCATGTTAGCCCCGGTCACTAATGTAAAGTCTGTCACATTAAACTGCTTTGCTTCAGCCTTTTTGTTCCACGTTGTTATATATCGATAAACAAGGGGCAGCACGGTGGCCTAGTGGTTAGCACAGCTGCCTCACGGCGCTGAGGTCCCAGGTTCGATCCCGGCTCTGGGTCACTGTCCGTGTGGAGTTTGCACATTCTCCCCGTGTCTGCGTGGGTTTCGCCCCCACAACACAAAAATGTGCAGAGTAGGTGGATTGGCCACACTAAATTGCCCCCTTAATTGGAAAAAATAATTGGATAATCTAAATTTAAAAAAAAAAATATATCGATAAACAAAATGGCAGCGTTCTCCAAAGGAACAATTACTTTTAAATAGTCATTCTGACCATTTCAAATTGCTTTATTAGAAATGTTAAAATATCTCAACATGGGAAGGCTTCCGAACTTTTAAACTCCCAATAGCAGCTAAGGGAGGACAGCAGATCTTTAATTTTAACCCATGCTGATAATCTAAACCTAAAAGGACACAGCCAGCAACAACAAGTTAATTATAAATTACCAACAGATTAAAACAATTCAAAGCTCTCAAAAGGACGGTGGGCCCGGGGGGGGGGGGGGGGGGGGGCATTTTCTCAATTACCTTCCACTTCACAATTCCCTCTCCTGTTAGCACTAACTCTGAATGGGATATAGTTCCCCCAGAAATAACTGGAACCAATGCATATCCCTGACATGAAGTGTCGATAACATTTGGACAGTTATTGTCAATACAGCTATCATGGAGATTCCGTAACTCCAACACCTTAACTAAAAGTAAAAAGGCTGGAACTAGTCAGCAAGTCTGACAGTATATGTGGAGAGTATGTTTCAGGTCAGTGTTTTTTCTTTCAGACTGCCTGCAGCATCCGCAGTATTTTGCTTTCCCACCTGAACCCTGGAGTTGTGTTTTGAGACTGTCACCAACTACTGTTTCACTGTCATATTGTGTACCATCTCTGGCGCACCGCTTGCAGGATGTGGCCAATCCAAGAATCAGCTCTGAAGTTGAGTCACACGGACTCGAAACATTAACTCTGCTTTTCTTTCTCCACAGATCCTGCCAGACTTGCCAAGTCTTCCCTGCATTTTTTGTTGTTGTTTTTATTTAAGAATCACCTCATCTGCCTTTTGTCAGCATTTCCTCCACCAGGGGTCCGACTCCCTCCTCCAGCCACCTGATGCCTTTGCCACCCTCTGGGAATGAGGAGGGGTATGTGTCTGGTACTCGGTGTTCACAGTGGCATCGTCCATGGTCATTATAGTAACAGGTATTATCTGTTGACCTGGCAATGCGGCTCCCAATACACCTGGGGCTGGTTTAGCAGAAGGCTAAATCACTGGCTTTGAAAGCAGACCAAGACAGGCTAACTGCGTGGGTTCAATTCCCGTACCAGCCTCCCTGAACAGGTGCTGGAATGCGGGGACTAACGTGATGGAACCATCAATTCACCAGACACGTGTTTCCGATGTGAATCTAGGCTTTAATCGACTTACCTCAGAGCCAGCCTGTTACCTGTCGATGAACTCGTAGTGACCCAGGCTGACTCTGGACACGGGTACTTATACAGCTGCACTATGGGGAGGAGTCGTGGACGGAACCAAGGGTGGAGCCCAGTACAAGTTCCTAAGTGCTCCCAGCGCTACTCCCCCTAGTGGTAGGACAGCGCTACTGCGCTTACAACAGTGTGAATTAACATATATATTAACATATATTACATTCACCACATTCACCCCCTTCAAAAAAATCAAGTCCGGCGGGGGTGGTGGTCTAGTCTATAAAGTCAGTCTGTCCGGCGGTCGAATTGTCCGCTGAGATCTGCGGAGCACCGGGGTTGCAGCCTCTTGCGGTGGCTGGATGGGTGTGGTGTGCTGGGGTACGATGGGGGATTCCAGGGATGGTTGTATCCGAGCTTCATACTCTCCTGGTTCGACTGGGGGGGCTGGCCGGCACGGGGGCACGGAACTGGTGGAGCGAGCTCGTGGGCTCGGGAGTGCGAGGGGGCGGCAGCATGGGGTGTAGGGTGAGAGATCCTTCTGTGGGGGTGGGAGGGCGCTGGATCCGGCGGGTGCCAGATCCTGGAGGGATACAGTGTCCTGACGGCCGTCAGGGAACTCGACGAATGCATACTAGGGGTTGGAGTGGAGCAGGTGCACCTTCTCAACAAGGGGGTCGGTTTTGTGTGCCCTGACGTGTTTCCTCAGGAGTACGGGGCCCGGCGTCCTCAGCCATGCCGGAAGTGAGACCCCCCGTGGTAGTGCCCCTGGAAAAAATGAAGAGCCTCTCGTGAGGGGTCTGGTTGGTCGCCGTACACAAAAGGGACCTAATAGCGTGGAGCGCGTCTGGGAGGACTTCCTACCACTGGGAGACTTGGAGCTTTCTAGACCGGAGGGTCAATAGGACGGTCTTCCAGACCGTCGCGTTCTCCCTTTCCACCTGCCCGTTCCCCCTGGGGTTGTAGCTGGTAGTCCTGCTCGAGGCAATGCCCTTTTCGAGCAGGTACTGACGCAGCTCGTCGCTCATGAAGGACGAACCCCGTTCGCTGTGTACGTAGCTGGGGATATCAAACAAGGTGAAGATGCTATGCAGGGCCCGAATGACTGTGTGGGAGGTCATGTCGGGGCACGGGATAGCGAATGGAAAACGGGAGAACTCGTCTACGACGTTTAAGAAGTAAACGTTCTTGTTAGTTGAGGGGAGTGGCCCTTTGAAATCAATCGCGAGGAGTTCAAAGGGCCTAGAAGCCTTGACCAGGTGGGCCCTGTCTGGTCGATAGAAGTGCGGTTTGCACTCCGCACAGATCGGGCAGTCCCTGGTGACCGCTTTTACCTCCTCGTTGGAGAAAGGCAGGTTTTGAGCCCTGGTGTAGTGGGCGAGCCGGGTGACCCCCAGGTGGCAGAGGTCATTGTGGATGCTTTTTAATCGGTCGATCTGCACGCTGGCGCATGTCCTGCGGGATAGGGCATCCGGAGGCTCTTTGAGCTTCCCGGGTCAATATTTGATATCGTAACTGTAGGTGGAGCGTTCGATCCTCCACCTCAGAATTTTATCGTTTTTTATTTTGCCCCTTTGCGAGTTGTCGAACATGAAGGCAACCGATCTTTGGTCAGTGATGAGGGTGAACCTCCTACCTGCGAGGTAGTGCCTCCAGTGACGGATAGCCTCCTCAATGGCTTGTGCTTCTTTCTCGACTGAAGTGTGTCGGAGTTCTGAAGCGGAGAGGGTACGGGAGAAAAATGCAACTGGTCTCCCTGCCTGATTTAACGTGGCTGCAAGAGCTACCTCTGAGGCATCGCTCTCAACCTGGAATGGAGTGGATTCATCCACCGCCCGCATGGCCGCTTTGGCGATGTCCTCCTTGATGCCGTCGAAAGGCCTGGCGTGCCTCGGCTGACAGGGGAAGTCGTGTGGTCCTAAAGAGTGGGCGGGCTTTGTCCACATATTGAGGGACCCACTGGGCGTAGTAGGAAAAAAATCCCAAGCACCGTTTGAGGGCCTTAGGACAATGAGGGGGAGGGAGTTCTAAGCATACGGTCCGGGTCGGGCCCCCGGACTCCGTTTTCATGACATAACCGAGGATGGCTAGTCTGGTTGTGCGGAAAACGCATTTCTCCTTGTTGTACGTGAGATTCAGTTTCTGTGCCGTCTGGAGAAAACGGTGGAGGTTGGCGTCATGGTCCTGCTGGTCATAGCCGCAGATGGTGACATTGTCCAAGTACGGAAACGTGGCCCGCAGCCCGTACTGGTCCACCATTCAGTCCATTGCTCGTTGGAACACCGTGACCCCATTGGTGACGCCGAAAGGGACCCGGAGGAAATGGAAGAGGCGGCCATTGGCCTCGAATGCCGTGTAGTGGCGGTCCTCCGGGCGGATTGGGAGCTGGTGGTATGCAGACTTCAGATCCACCGTGGAAAAGAGCCGGTACTGGGCGATCTGCAGGTCGTGAGTGGGGGCAGGGGCCCTCCGAAGCTGAGGGTGAGGCTCGTGAGGTTGCATTGGAAGTCTAGGCCTAATAAGAGTGGTACGCAGAGTTTGGGCAAAACGTAGAGTTTGAACTTCGAGTAACTAGCGCCTCATATTGTGAGTGTAGCGGCGGTGCGCCCCTGGATCTGGACCAAATGGGAGCCTGAAGCGAGCGCGATAGTTTGCTGCGCGGGGAAAACGGGGAGCGAACAGGGTCTTACCAGGTCTGGGTGTATGAAGCTCTCTGAGCACCCGGAGTCGAAGAGGCATGGCGTTTTGTACCCGTTGATTTGGACCTCTGCCATCGAGTTTCGTAGATTCTTTGATCGTGATTGGTCCAGGGTGACCGCGCTGAGTTGCGGGTAGTCGGCGGCTCTATCAGCTGTGCTGGAGTGGCCCCGTGATGACTGCCCTCTGAGTTCATAGTTTAGTTCGAATTCCTCCGCTGAGTTGTCCGAGTGCGGAGATGCCGATCGGGCCCGTGGATCGCACGTGGCGGGCGGCGAGAAAGATGGCGTCCAAGATGGCAGCCCCAATGAGTCGCACGTGGCCGGCCACGTGATGGAGGTTTTCCAAGATGGCGGCCCCCATGGATCGCACGTGGCTGGAGGGGGCGGAGTCGGGGCATAGGCCGCAGGGTTTCGGGACCCGCGGGACGGCGAGTGAGGGGAGCGGTTACTGCGAGTCGCTGGGGAGTTGGAAACTGGGGCCCTTTTTGCGAGGCTGCTGCAGGTCGCGTTGCGGGCCGGGCAGTGCTGCCGCGGGTGCTGATTCTGGCCGCAGAAATGGCAGGCTGGAGCAGCATAGTGGCTGGCTGGGGCAGCATAGTGGCTGGCTGGGGCAGCATGGTGGCTGGCTGGGGCAGCATGGTGGCAGGGCGGCCGCGTAGCACAGGCCTGGGGAGTCGCTGGTCGAGGGCATGATTGGGGTCTGCGGGGAATGAGTTAAGGCTGCAGAAGGAGACCTCCATCGTGGTCGCAGCTTCCACAGTCGTTTCTAAGTCCTGGGCCCCCTTTTCCAGCAGTCGTTGGCGCACATAGTTAGACCTGAGGCCCGCTACAAAAACATTGCGTACCGCCAATTCCCTGTGTTCAGCCGCCGTAACCGCTTGGTAATTACAGTCATTGGACAAATTGTTAAGTTCTCTTAGGAACTCGGCGAGTGATTCCGTAGGCCGCTGACGGCGAGTCGTGAACACATGGCGAGCGTAAACTTCATTAATGGGCCTTACATACATTTTTTCGAGAACTCCTAGCGCCGCAGTATATGAATTGGCCGAGTTTAGTTGCGTCGAGATTCTGTGGCTCACCCTCGCATGCAGTAGACTCAGCTTCTGATCCTCTGTATTTTCGGCTGTTCTTGCTTCGGCCAGGTAGGCCTTGAAGCACCGGATCCAGTGGGAGAAGATTTCTTTAGCCTCTGCATCCTGCGGGTTGAGTTCCAGGCGTCCAGGCTTGAGGGCCGATTCCATAACCGATCTTTACTGTTCTTAAGTCGATTAAATTGATGGAACCATCAATTCACCAGACACGTTTTTCCGATGTGAATCTAGGCTTTAATCGACTTACTTCAGAGCCAGCCTGTTACCTGTCGATGAACTCGTAGTGACCCAGGTTGACTCTGGACACGGGTACTTATACAGCTGCACTAGGGGGAGGAGTCATGGGCGGAACCAAGGGTGGAGCCCAGTACAAGTTCCTAAGTGCTCCCAGCGCTACTCCCCCTAGTGGTAGGACAGCGCTACTGCGCTTACAACAACAGTGTGAATTAACATATATATTAATATATATTACATTCACCACATAGGGGCTTTTCACAATAACTTAATTTGACGCCTACTTGCGGCAATAAGCGATTTTCATTTTCATTTTTTCATTTCACCTGAATCATTGGCCAAAGGTCACTGGTAGGCTCAGTGTGTTATGGGGGTTAATTAAATTTAATTGTTTTCAAATGACTGTACATAAGATTACAGGATTGCTAAACTATGTTTGAGATCACAGTCCATGATTCTTTTTTTTTAAATTTAGATTACCCAATTATTTTTTCCAATTAAGGGGCAATTTAGCGTGGCCAATCCACCTACTCTGCACATTTTTGGGTTGTGGGGGCGAAACCCACGCAGATACGGGGAGAATGTGCAAACTCCACACGGACAGTGACCCAGAGCCGGGATCGAACCTGGGACTTCAGCGCCGTGAGGCGGTTGTGCTAACCACTAGGCCACCGTGCTGCCCATACAGTCCATGATTCTGATGACTGGACGGTGAACAGAAGGTGGGAACAGAATCCAATAGTACCAGTCCCAGTGATGATCGAGGCCAAGAAATCTGACCCTGGCACCCCTCGAGTCTGTGCAGCATTCTGATCTCATCATTAACCCAGAAGCAGGGAACTTCAATCATTGAGTTATAGGAGGCCATTCGACCTGGAGTGCCTGTGCCAGCACTGCAAGCCCAATATCAGGCAAAGTGCAATTTCAAAAGAACAGGCAGCACCTCCAATACCCTTCTGCAGTGTGCCTCAGCTCCACCTCCTACTTACTCAAGATTTTCAGCAGAGCCCATCTCTACCTGTAATTAAAACAGAAAATACGGGGGGGAAATCTCAGCAGAACTGGCAGAGAATCAGAGTTAACGTTTGGAGTCCGTCTAACTAGTCTTCAGAGTTGAAGAGAGGGATAAATGTGATGGGTTTGATACTGAGTAAGAGTGGGTGGAGCAGCTGGGGCAGGGTAGAGGGTCAGGGTGCTGGGACGCACCTACCTGTGCCTCCTCTTTTTCCTTTTCACCTGCGACACTGATGAATTCTTCAGCTCACTGCGGTCACACGACGTGTTCTCATCATCTGGAGGAAGGGATTAGATCACAGTCACTGTCACCAATAAAACCTCCAAACATTCAGCAAGAACAAAAATCCCCAACTACTGGGTTTTCTAATCACGAGAACTGATTTAGCAGGTACATGCGGTATCGAGGTTATGTTACTGGGCTAGACTTGAAGAGCTTCCTGCGTCTACAGGAGCAGGAGCCAGTTTCCATCGCTTCATTCCGCTGGAGCAGTCACCAGCCCGAAGCTTTGAGGGGCACCATCGCCTGGCCATATGCATGGAGCAATCTGCCATTTGACCACATCCCTGAAGTGGAATTGGAACCCGGAGCTTCTGGCATATAGAGGGACACTACTCGCTGCGCTACAAGATCCCTCTGTGTGTAACATGTGACCTCAATCCCTCTGTATGTAACCCCAGTCCCTCTGTATGTAACCCCAGTCCCTCTGTATGTAACCCCAGTCCCTCTGTATGTAACCCCGGTCCCTCTGTATGTAACCCCAGTACCTCTGTATGTAACCCTGCTCCCTCTGTATGTAACCCCGGTCCCTCTGTATGTAACCCCAGTCCCTCTGTATGTAACCCCAGTCCCTCTGTATGTAACCCCAGTCCCTCTGTATGTAACCCCAGTCCCTCTGTATGTAACCCCAGTCCCTCTGTATGTAACCCCAGTCCCTCTGTATGTAACCCCGGTCCCTCTGTATGTAACCCCAGTCCCTCTGTATGTAACCCCAGTCCCTCTGTATGTAACCCCGGTCCCTCTGTATGTAACCTCGGTCCCTCGGTCCCTCTGTATGTAACCCCAGTCCCTCTGTATGTAACCCTGCTCCCTCTGTATGTAACCCCAGTCCCTCTGTATGTAACCCTGCTCCCTCTGTATGTAACCCCAGTCCCTCTGTATGTAACCCCAGTCCCTCTGTATGTAACCCTGCTCCCTCTGTATGTAACCCCAGTCCCTCTGTATGTAACCCTGCTCCCTCTGTATGTAACCCCGGTCCCTCTGTATGTAACCCCGGTCCCTCTGTATGTAACCCCGGTCCCTCTGTATGTAACCCCGGTCCCTCTGTATGTAACCCTGCTCCCTCTGTATGTAACCCCAGTCCCTCTGCATGTAACCCTGCTCCCTCTGTATGTAACCCCAGTCCCTCTGTATGTAACCCCGGTCCCTCTGTATGTAACCCCAGTCCCTCTGTATGTAACCCCAGTCCCTCTGTATGTAACCTCGGTCCCTCTGTATGTAACCCTGCTCCCTCTGTATGTAACCCCAGTCCCTCTGTATGTAACCCCGGTCCCTCTGTATGTAACCCCGGTCCCTCTGTATGTAACCCTGCTCCCTCTGTATGTAACCTCAACCCCTCTGTATGTAACCCCGGTCCCTCTGTATGTAACCCCGGTCCCTCTGTATGTAACCCCAGTCCCTCTGTATGTAACCCCGGTCCCTCTGTATGTAACCCCGGTCCCTCTGTATGTAACCCCAGTCCCTCTGAATGTAACCTCAACCCCTCTGTATGTAACCCCGGTCCCTCTGTATGTAACCCCGGTCCCTCTGTATGTAACCTCAACCCCTCTGTATGTAACCCCGGTCCCTCTGTATGTAACCCCGGTCCCTCTGTATGTAACCCCAGTCCCTCTGTATGTAACCCCGGTCCCTCTGTATGTAACCCCGGTCCCTCTGTATGTAACCCCGGTCCCTCTGTATGTAACCCTGCTCCCTCTGTATGTAACCCTGCTCCCTCTGAATGTAACCTCAACCCCTCTGTATGTAACCCCGGTCCCTCTGTATGTAACCCCGGTCCCTCTGTATGTAACCCCGGTCCCTCTGTATGTAACCCCGGTCCCTCTGTATGTAACCCCAGTCCCACTGTATGTAACCCCAGTCCCTCTGTATGTAACCCCGGTCCCTCTGTATGTAACCCTGCTCCCTCTGTATGTAACCCCGGTCCCTCTGTATGTAACCCCAGTCCCTCTGTCTGTAACCCCGGTCCCTCTGTATGTAACTCTAGTCCCTCTGTATGTAACCCCAGTCCCTTTGTATGTAACCCTGGTCCTTCTGTATGTAACCCCAGTCCCTCTGTATGTAACTCCAGTGTCTCTGAATGTAACCCCAGTGCCTCTGTAAGTGACCCCGGTCCCTCTGTATATAAGAACATAAGAACTAGGAGCAGGAGTAGGCTATCTGGCCCCTCGAGCCTGCTCATTCAATGAGATGATGGCTGATCTTTTGTGGACTCAGCTCCACTTTCCGGCCCGAACACCATAACCCTTAATCCCTTTATTCTTCAAAAAACTATCTATCTTTATCTTAAAAACATTTAATGAAGGAGCCTCAACTGCTTCAGTGGGCAAGAAATTCCATAGATTCACAACCCTTTGGGTGAAGAAGTTCATCCTAAACTCAGTCCTAAATCTACTTCCCCTTATTTTGAGGCTATGCCCCCCCAGTTCTGTTTTCACCTGCCAGTGGGAACAACCTGCTCGCATCTATCCTATCTATTCCCTTCATAATTTTATATGTTTCTATAAGATCCGCCCTCATCCTTCTAAATTCCAACGAGTACAGTCCCAGTCTATTCAAACTCTCCTCGTAATCCAACCCCTTCAGCTCTGGGATTAACCTAGTGAATCTCCTCTGCACACCCTCCAATGCCAGAACGTCCTTTCTCAAGTAAGGAGACCAAAACTGAACACAATACTCCAGGTGTGGCCTCACTAACACCTTATACAATTGCAGCATAACCTCCCTAGTCTTAAACTCCATCCCTCTAGCAATGAAGGAAAAGATTCTATTTGCCTTCTTAATCACCTGTTGCACCTGTAAACCAACTTTTTGCGACTCATGCACTAGCACACTAGGGTCTCTCTGCACAGCAGCATGCTTTAATATTTTATCATTTAAATAATAATCCCTTTTCCTGTTATTCCTACCAAAATGGATAACCTCACATTTGACAACATTGTATTCCATCTGCCAGACCCTAGCCCATTGACTTAACTTATCCAAATCCCTCTGCAGACTTCCAGTATCCTCTGCACTTTTCATTTTACCACTCATCTTAGTGTCATCTGCAAACTTGGACACATTGCCCTTGGTCCCCAACTCCAAATCATATATGTAAATTGTGAACAATTGTGGGCCCAACACTGATCCCTGAGGGACACCATTAGCTACTGATTGCCAACCAGAGAAACATCCATTAATCCCCACTCTTTGCTTTCTATTAATTAACCAATCCTCTATCCATGCTACTACTTTACCCTTAATGCCATGCATCTTTATCTTATGCAGCAACCTTTTGTGTGGCACCTTGTCAAAGGCTTTCTGGAAATCCAGATATACCACATCCATCGGCTCCCCGTTATCTACTGCACTGGTAATGTCCTCAAAAAATTCCACTAAATTAGTTAGGCACGACCTGCCCTTTATGAACCCATGCTGCGTCTGCCCAATGGGACAATTTCTATCCAGATGCCTCGCTATTTCTTCCTTGATGATAGATTCCAGCATCTTCCCTACTACCGAAGTTAAGCTCACTGGCCTATAATTACCCGCTCTCTGCCTACCTCCTTTTTTAAACAGTGGTGTCATGTTTGCTAATTTCCAATCCACCGGGACCACCCCAAAGTCTAATTAATTTTGGTAAATTATCACTAGTGCATTTGCAATTTCCCTAGCCATCTTTTTTAGCACTGTGGGATGCATTCCATCATGGCCAGGAGACTTGTCTACCTTTAGCCTCATTAGCTTGCCCATCACTACCTCCTTAGTGATAACAATCCTCTCAAGGTCTTCACCTGTCATAGCCTCATTTCTATCAGTCACTGGATTGTTATTTGTGACTTCCACTGTGAAGACCGACCCAAAAAACCTGTTCAGTTCCTCAGCCATTCCCTCATCTCCCATTATTAAAACTCCCTTTTCATCCTCTAAAGGACCAATATTAACCTTAGCCACTCTATTTTGTTTTATATATTTGTAGAAACTTTTACTATCTGTTTTTATATTCTGAGCAAGTTTACTCTCATAATCTAACTTACTCTTCTTTATAGCTTCTTTAGTAGCTATCTGTTGCCCCCTAAAGATTTCCCAGTCCTCTAGTCTCCCACCAATCTTTGCCACTTTATATGCTTTTTCCTTCAATTTGATACTCTCCCTTATTTCCTTAGATATCCACGGTTGATTTTCCCTCTTTCTACTGTCCTTCCTTTTTGTTGGTATGAACCTTTGCTGAGCACTGTGAAAAATCGCTTGGAAGGTTCTCCACTGTTCCTCAACTGTTCCACCATAAAGTCTTTGCTCTCAGTCTACCTTAGCTAGTTCTTCTCTCATCCCATTGTAATCTCCTTTGTTTAAGCACAAAACATTAGTATTTGATTTTACCTTCTCACCCTCCATCTGTATTTTAAATTCCACCATATTGTGATCGCTCCTTCCGAGAAGATCCCTAACTATGAGATCATGAATCAATCCTGTCTCATTACACAGGACAAGATCTAGGACCGCTTGTCCCCTCGTAGGTTCCATTACATACTATTCTAGGAAACTATCGCGGATACAATCTATAAACTCCTCCTCAAGGCTGCCTTGACCGACCGGGTTAAACCAATCGACATGTAGATTAAAATCCCCCATGATAACTGCTGTACCATTTCTACATGCATCAGTTATTTCTTTGTTTATTGCCTGCCCCACCATAATGTTACTATTTGGTGGCCTATAGACTACTCCTATCAGTGACATTTTCGCCTTACTATTCCTGATTTCCACCCAAATGGATTCAACCTTATCCTCTATAGCACCGATGTCATCCTTTACTATTACCCGGATGTCATCCTTAAATAACAGAGCTCCACCACCTCCCTTACCATCCACCTGTCCTTCCGAATAGTTTGATACCCTCGGATATTTAACTCCCAGTCGTGACCATCCTTTACCCATGTTTCAGTAATGGCCACTAAATCATAGTCATTCACGATGATTTGCGCCATCAACTCATTTATTTTATTCCAAATACTACGAGCATTTAGGTACACTTATGTTGGCTTTTTTACCTCTGTTTTGAATCATAACATCTCAATCAGTAACTTCTCCTAAGTTATATTTCCTCTTAACTTTTCTCCTAATTTACCCTGTCGTTGAACCCATATCTTCATGTAACAACCTGCCGTGTCACTTACCATTTATGTTTTTACTTCCAGTTTTATTCCTTTTAGTATTACTGGGCCTATTCACTGAGCTCCCCTCAGTCACTGTACCTTGTACTGTCACCCTTTTTGATTTTTGACTATGGCTTCTCTGCCTTACACTTTCCCCCTTACTTCCTTTTGCTTCTGTCCCTGTTTTACTATCTTCCAACTTCCTGCATCGGTTCCCATTCCCTGCCACATTAGTTTAAACTTATAACTCCAGTCCCTCTGTATGTAACTCCAAGTCCCTCTGTATGTAACCCCCAGTCCCTCTGTATGTAACCCCCAGTCCCTCTGTATGTAACCCCGGTCCCTCTATATGTAACCCCGGTCCCTCTGTATGTAGCCTCAGTTCCTCTGTCTGTAACCCCGGTCCCTCTGTATGTAATTCCAGTGCCTCTCTATGTAACCACGGTCCCTCTGTGTGGAATTCCAGTGCCTCTGTGTGTAACCCCGGTCCCTCTATATGTAACCCAGTGCCTCTGTCTGTAACCCCGGTCCCTCTGTATGTAGCCTCAGTTCCTCTGTCTGTAACCCCGGTCCCTCTGTATGTAATTCCAGTGCCTCTCTATGTAACCCCGGTCCCTCTGTGTGGAATTCCAGTGCCTCTGTGTGTAACCCCGGTCCCTCTATATGTAACCCAGTGCCTCTGTCTGTAACCCCGGTCCCTCTGTATGTAACCCAGTGCCTCTGTATGTAACCCTGGTCACTCTGTATGTAATCCCAGTCCCTCTGTATGTAACCCCGGTCCCTCTGTATGTAATCCCAGTCCCTCTGTATGTAATCCCAGTCCCTCTGTATGTAACCCCGGTCCCTCTGTATGTAATCCCAGTCCCTCTGTAACCCCAGGGTCTCTGTATGTAACCCCGGTCCCTCTGTGTGTAACCCCAGTGTCTCTGTATATAACCCCGGTCCCTCTGTGTGTAACCCCAGTGCTTCTGTATGTAACCCCGGTCCCTCTGTGTGTAACCCAGTGCCTCTGTATGTAACCCCAGTTCCTCTGTCTGTAACCCCGTCCCTCTGTATGTAACCCCGGTCCCTCTGTGTGTAACCCCAGTGCTTCTGTATGTAACCCCGGTCCCTCTGTATGTAATCCCAGTCCCTCTGTCTGTAACTCCGGTCCCTCTGTATGTAACCCCAGTGCCTCTGTATGTAACCCCGGTCCCTCTGTATGTAATCCCAGTCCCTCTGTATGTAACCCCGGTCCCTCTGTATGTAATCCCAGTCCCTCTGTCTGTAACTCCGGTCCCTCTGTATGTAACCCCAGTGCCTCTGTATTAGGCCCTCGCTAACGTCTTTTAACTGCACTCTTTAGTTGGTCGAGCAAGCCGCTATGGTAACTCGGAATGGGCAATGAGCGACCTGCCTACCTCCCCAGAATTCATAAAAGTAAACGTTTTTCAATGTCAATGCTTTTCTACCGAAACGATGAGTACTCTATTTGATCAGAGGAATTCTTCTAATGAACCAGTTGCTGCGAACGATTCTTTCCCGCGCTTTCCAGCAGCAGCTTTCAAAGCACAAGGACCCATTTGCTGGGACCAGGTTGCTGCCTGCTGCACTATTCACACAGCAGCTGAACTGCCTCCCAGCGAAGGGGCATCAAGTCCACGTGCAGCTCACAGGCTTCAGTCAGGCGCGGCTGGTGTCCAAGCCCAGACATTCAGAGCAACTGACCCCATACCCTCTGCTCAATAAATAGCCGGGCACTTTAAACATTGCCTCTCCCCTGATACCGATATAAACCTCCTCCAAACCCCTCTTTCTTATGTACACCTTCAACTTTTAAAATCACGTCTTGCACGTAACTTCTCATTCAACATTTCACTGTCTGAAAATGAATCTATTTTGCCAACATCTGATCATAAAACCTGGCAGCGAATTGCAAATCACAACCGAGTAGAAAGAGTAGTAGACCTAGAAAGAAGATTACATAAACCTGTGGTCTGATATTTACCGCTGTGCAGTATCTGGAAAGGACTAAAAAATGTACATGTCCCTAAACCAGCATTCAGTTTGTTTTTTAATGAATGATTGAATAAAATCCAACAGTAATTCATTTGTTGGAAACGGTAAATTGACTGTCTGGAGATTGTCCAGCAACCACACCAGGACTGCAAAATTCCCCCAAAGTGGAGGGAAGGAGGGTCTGGAGAGAGAAAGCGGGACAACTCAGCACATACCCAGTGAAATTTGGGCAACGGCAGAAAACACACCAGATTAGCAATGTATTAGCGATAGGGATGGGGCACGGATCTTTTCATTTTTGTGTATCCCTTTATGTATTTATTTAAACTTTATTTAGCCAGGTAAATTAAATTAGAGCCAATTCTCATTTACAGTAGCGACCTGGCCGAGCAACAGAAACTGCACAATACAATTCATTTCAGTACTAAAAACAATCACATCCAAATGAGCAGAGAGGGGGAATTGACAATTTAACAAATCCGAGCAGCAGCAAACAGCCTAAACCCTTGGGCATCCTCGGTAATAAAATGAATAAGACCAGGTTCGAGTCACTGGCAGCCACAAAGACTGCGGACAAAGACTCTGCTCACTCCTGGGGTGATCAATTTGATCAATTCACATGAGCTCAGATTGTTAGAGACTAAAATGTAACAAGCGTTTCCAATCGGCGGGTGTTTTCCCAAGCCAAGTTGGATAGGTTCACAGAAACCACTGGACTTGGCGGCACGTGTGTAACTACGGCCTGTGATTCAGAGAGTTACAGGTAAGAACTCCAAACCTCATATTCCCTGTCCAGTGAGTCAGAGAGTTACAGGGGGATAGAGAGGGAGGTCAGGGGGATAGCGAGAGAGGTCAGGGGAATAGAGAGAGAATTCAGGGGTATAGAGAGAGAGGTCAGGGGGTAGAGAGAGAATTCAGGGATATAGAGAGAGAATTCAGGGAGACAGAGAGAGAGGTCAAGGGGATAGAGAGAGAGGTCAGGGGTATAGAGAGAGAGGTCAGGGGGATAGAGAGAGAATTCAGGGGGATAGAGAGAAAATTCAGGGATATAGAGAGAAAATTCAGGGGGATAGAGAGAGAGGTCAGGGGGATAGAGAGGGAGGTCAGGGGTATAGAGAGAGAGGTCAGGGGGATAGAGAGAGAGGCCAGGGGTATAGAGAGAGAGGTCAGGGGTATAGAGAGAGAGGTCAGGGGTATAGAGAGAGAGGTCAGGGGGATAGAGAGAGAGGTCAGGGGGATAGAGAGTGAGGTCAGGGGGATACAGAGAGAGAGGTCAGGGGGATACAGAGAGAGGTCAGGGGGATGGAGAGGTCAGGGAGATAGAGAGGGAGGTTGGGGGATAGAGAGAGAATTCAGGGGTATAGAGAGAGAGGTCGGGGGATAGAGAGATAATTCAGGGATATAGAGAGAGAATTCAGGGGGATAGAGAGAGGTCAGGGGGATAGAGAGAGAGGTCAGGGGTATATAGAGAGAGGTCAGGGGGATAGAGAGAGAATTCAGGGGGATAGAGAGAGAATTCAGGGATATAGAGAGAGAATTCAGGGGGATAGAGAGAGAGGTCAGGGGGATAGAGAGGGAGGTCAGGGGTATAGAGAGAGAGGTCAGGGGGATAGAGAGAGAGAGAGGCCAGGGGTATAGAGAGAGAGGTCAGGGGTATAGAGAGAGAGGTCAGGGGTATAGAGAGAGAGGTCAGGGGTATAGAGAGAGAGGTCAGGGAGATAGAGAGAGAATTCAGGGGGATAGAGAGAGAATTCAGGGGTAGAGAGAGAGGTCAGGGGATAGAGAGAGAGGTCAGGGGGATAGAGAGGCCAGGGAGATAGAGAGGTCAGGGGGATAGAGAGAGAATTCAGGGGTATGGAGAGAGAATTCAGGGGGATAGAGAGATAATTCAGGGGGGTAGAGAGAGGTCAGGGGGATAGAGAGAGAATTCAGGGGGATAGAGAGAGAGGTCAGGGGATAGAGAGGTCAGGGGGATAGAGAGAGAGGTTGGGGGTATAGAGAGAGAGGTCAGGGGATAGAGAGAGAATTCAGGGGGATAGAGAGAGAATTCAGGGGTATAGAGAGGTCAGGGGGATAGAGAGGTCAGGGGGATAGAGAGAGAATTCAGGGGGATAGAGAGAGAATTCAGGGGTATAGAGAGGTCAGGGGGATAGAGAGGTCAGGGGGATAGAGAGAGAATTCAGGGGTATAGAGAGAGAATTCAGGGGTATAGAGAGTGGGTGTAGTGTGGAAGCGGCTCAGACTGTCTCTAGTCTAGTCTGGGCTGGCTGGGCTGTCTGGCTGTACACATGATGTGGAGATGCCGGCGTTGGACTGGGGTGAGCACAATAAGGAGCCTTACAACACCAGGTTAAAGTCCAACAGGTTTGTTTCAAACACTAGCTTTCGGAGCACTGCTCCTTCCTCAGGTTCCTCGGGCTCCTTCCTTCGCCTGAGGAAGGAGCAGTGCTCCGAAAGCTCATGTTTGAAACAAAGCAGTTGGACTTTAACCTGATGGAAGACTTCTTACTGGCTGTACACACTGAGTGGAGATCTCTTTACCGGAGTGGTGAAGCGCCTGGTAGTTGTCCAGCAGGGTCACCCTCCGGAGCAGCGGCAGGCGGCTGTGTAGGGCGGCCGGGCGGCCTTGCAGCTCGGACAGCACGTCCAGGAAAGCGGGTCCGGGCGGGTGGAGGGCGCTGAGCGGGCGGCTGGCGAGCAGCCCCAGGTGGGCGGGGAGGAGAGGCAGCCCGTGCCCGGGGGGTGGTCCTGGCGGCGGAGGCGGCGGCGAGGCAGCGCCGCTGTCCAGTCCCAGCAGGTCAGTGATGGCGAAGCTCCGGGAGCGGCTGCCCTTCTCCCACTCCTTGGCCGCAGCTTTGCGTGGAGGCTGACAGCTCTGCTCTCTGGCCGTCATGTCGCTGAGACTCCCTCCGTCTCTGTCAGCTCCTGTCCAGCCCCTGGCCTGTCCTGTCCAGCCCCTGTCCAGCTCCTGTCCTGTCCTGTCCAGCCCCTGTCCAGCTCCTGTCCTGTCCTGTCCAGCCCCTGTCCAGCTCCTGTCCTGTCCTGTCCAGCCCCTGTCCAGCCTCTGTCCTGTCCAGCCCCTGTCCAGCTCCTGTCCTGTCCAGTCCAGCCCCTGTTCTGTCCTGTCCAGCCCCTGTCCTGTCCAGCCCCTGTCCAGCTCCTGTCCTGTCCAGCCCCTGTCCTGTCCAGCCCCTGTCCTGTCCAGCCCCTGTCCAGCTCCTGTCCTGTCCTGTTCAGCTCCTGTTCTGTCCAGCCCCTGTCCTGTCCAGCCCCTGTCCAGCTCCTGTCCTGTCCTGTTCAGCTCCTGTTCTGTCCAGCCCCTGTCCTGTCCAGCCCCTGTCCAGCTCCTGTCCTGTCCTGTCCTGTTCAGCTCCTGTCCTGTCCAGCTCCTGTCCTGTCCTGTCCAGCTCCTGTCCTGTCCTGTTCAGCTCCTGTTCTGTCCAGCTCCTGTCCTGTCCTGTTCAGCTCCTGTCCAGCCCCTGTCCTGTCCAGCCCCTGTCCAGCTCCTGTCCAGCTCCTGTCCTGTCCAGCTCCTGGCCAGCTCCTGTCCTGTCCTGTCCAGCTCCTGTCCTGTCCAGCTCCTGTCCAGCTCCTGTCCTGTCCTGTTCAGCTCCTGTCCTGTCCAGCTCCTGTCCAGCTCCTGTCCTGTCCAGCTCCTGTCCTGTCCTGTTCAGCTCCTGTCCTGTCCAGCTCCTGTCCTGTCCAGCTCCTGTCCTGTCCTGTTCAGCTCCTGTCCTGTTCAGCTCCTGTCCTGTCCAGCTCCTGTCCTGTCCAGCTCCTGTCCTGTCCAGCTCCTGTCCTGTCCTGTTCAGCTCCTGTCCTGTCCAGCTCCTGTCCTGTCCAGTTCAGCTCCTGTCCTGTCCAGCTCCGGCTCCTGTCCAGCTCCGGCTCCTTCTCCTGGTCAGGGGTCCGCCTCCACTTGCACAGGGGTTTTCTATCTGCCTCCCAACCCTGTGCAGGTCCAATCAGAGGGCGACCCCCGGGCTGGGCTGGGGGCGGGGGCACTGAATCCAAACATCCTGCAAATCGGATCAGGGTCCTGACAGGGCGGCAGTGGAGTCTCCGGCCGACAATATTCCTGTTAACTTCGTTGTTAAACATCTGTCAGTGAGTCTCACCCGCATCCTTTGGGTTTTTAACATGACCCCTAATATCAGCAGGAAATTACCAAGTCATTTTGAACATTGTTACTCTGGCTCTCTCTATCTATCTCTCAATATATATATCTATCTCTCTATAGTTCTCTCTCTCTCTATCTCTCTATATTTCTCTCTATCTCTCCATCTCTCCCTATTTCTCTCTCTGTCTATCTATCTATCTCTCCCTCTCTATCTATATCTCTATCTATCTATCATTTTCTATCTCTCTATGTCTCTATCTATCTCTATCTCTCTGTATCTTTTTATCTATCTCTCCATCTCCCGATCTCTCTCTGTCTCTCTCTATCTATCTACCTCTCTATCTCTATCTCTCTCTGTCTCTCTCTCTGCCTATCTATCTATATATCTATCTATCTATCTATCTATCTATCTATCTCTGTTTCTCTCTGTGTCTACCTATCTATCTATCTCTTTCCCTGTCTATCTCTATCTCTCTATCTATCTCTATCTCTCTATCTATCTCTATCTCTCTCTACCTCTATCCCGTTATCCCTGGCTAGAATTATCATTTGAGTTTTAGCCACTTTTCCCCATAACTTTCACTGACAGTTTCATGTATTCCCTGGGAAACAGTCTCATGTATTCCCTGGGAAACAGTCTGACTTTCCAAATGAGGAATTGAAAGTAAATTAAACCAGACTAAATGGGTTTTAAAAAATATATAATTTTCGGAATAGAGGAGGAGGTTGACTTTTTAAAACTGTGTAATAGGGTCGGATCAGATTCTAACTCATTCGTTACATCCGAAATTCCGCCTTGCCTTAATTTAATGTGATTCCTTCGTTCAGAGCTTTTTTATATACATTGAACAAACTAGTCGGTAAAGAAACTGTTGTAGATGCAAGTAAAACATCTGAGACATCCCCTCCTCCCAATTTTGGGACTTACATCTCTCTGCCATTCAAACCCAACGAAATACGTTTAAAACCCAGCCTCAAAAGCTCCCAAAGAAAGTAACCGATCCGAATTGTGTCTGACAAAGCGGCAGCTAAATATTGTCAAGTATTTCCTGCCACTTTTCTTTGCCTGCTCCTCAATCCCCTTTGAGCAGAGGGCGAAACAGAGGCTCTGACCAGAGGGGAATTGGTCGTCACACAACTTTCCTGTTCAAAAAATATTCAGGCTCCTGTACCATTATTTTAAAATCGGTGCGATGAATCTTTTGACGGGACGGTATCAGAAGTGTCTCAAAGGTAAATGTGAACAAAGTCTATTTGGGTATCAGCCCTTTCTGTATTTCGATCTGTAAGCATCGAACTCTCTCTCTATGAAACAGGGGCAAGTAAACCTGGGGAGGGGGGGGTATCCGTTTTAACCCCCCCCCCCCCCCAGCTATGTAAATTGCATTTTCTACTTAATGATTCCAGATTTGCGTGTAAATGCCAAAGAATTCAAATGATCTGGATGCCGGTGCATTGCAGACAGACCCGGCGCTGTTAAACTGGCTCGGTTATACACTGGGAAATCTGTCCCATTTCACCCAACTCCTCGCAGATTGTCACCATTGCTCCCGGGAGATGTTGTTTTCACTTTTTCCATGTCTCAGGAAGCCACTCAATCAAGAGGAGCTTTTATGAATCCAAAATACAAGTTCCCCGGGAGGCAGCCCCGTGGAAATCTGCCCCTACCCCCAAGCGCTTGAATACCTGTTGAATAAATCATTCCGGGGCGAGACAGAGGGAGTGAGGGAGAGAAAAATGCAACTCTGGGAAAGTTTAGGAATTGAAAGTACCGCCAGGGGACATTCTGAGGGAATGTCAGCACCTTTCTCCCCCGCTTCTTGGAGCAAGAAATGGGCGCGTTTCTCGTTCTGGTTAGATTCTGCACAACATCATTAATGAACACGTTTGGCCCAACAGAGGCGGGTCTCTGCTCACTTTACACCGTTTTATATCACCGGGAAACATCCTTTAGTGCCCCCGGTGTCTTCACCAGAGATTAGACGATTGAGGGTGAAAACATGGAATCCCCCCCCCCCCACCCCAGACACAAAGGTTGGGGAGGGGAAATCTGTAATTGTGTGAAGCACATGAGGGACAATTGAAGCGTTCAAGACTGATAGATGATTGCTATGTAAGGGAATCAAGACATAGAACAGAAGAATGGAGAATAAAATCAAAACCAGCTCGAAATACTCAGCAAGTCTGACAGCATCTGTGAGGAGAGAATCGGTGTCCATCTCTCCCGCCTATTATCCAGGTAGAATAAGATGAGCAGCATCCGTGCAAACAAGTGTTCAGTCTGGAAGATGGAGTGAAAATACAGGTCAGCACTGATCTCATTGAATGGTGAAGCAAGCGAGAGAGGGGCCGAACGACCTCCCTCCTCTTCCCAATGTGGAGGAGCTGGGAGCGGGGAGTTGCTGTGAGATCCCCCTGCCCCATTCGGACAGTCTGGCTCATTGAGCTTCTGAAGCAGGCGGATGAGAACAGTTTCTAGTTGATCATAGAATTTACAGTGCAGAAGGAGGTCATTCGGCCCATCGAATCTGCACCGGCTCTTTGAAAGAGCACCCTACCCAAGGTCAACACCTCCACCCTATCCCCATAACCCAGTAACCCCACCCAACACTAAGGGCAATTTTGGACACTAAGGGGCAATTTATCATGGCCAATCCACCTAACCTGCGGGTCTTTCAGGACTTGTGGAAGGAAACCCACGCAGACACGGGGAGAACGTGCAGACTCCGCACAGACAGGGAATCGAACCTAGAACCCTGGTGCTGTGAAGCAATTGTGCTAACCACTGTGCTACCGTGCTGCCCTTAATAAATAGCAGAGGATGGTTATAAACCATTGCCGGTCCACTTTGTGCTAAACATGCAGATTAAAGAGAAGGTTCCTGAGATAAAGATTACCACAAGAGGAGCACGCATCGACCTTCCAGTATTAAAAGAAATACCCAAATCTCTCTCTACAAGCTGTTCAGTGGGATTAAGCAAATAATAACTTTCATTTAGGTTAATTGTCATTTGAATGTCCGGAGTATTTGTTATTCATCCATCCGGTTATTGAGGGCACATCTAACCAGAACAGATTGTTCTAAAATTCCTCCTGCCTATTACACTTTCAAACAGTTAATTCGTTAAGAAATACACTGATTCTCAAACTGCTTCTCTTTCGTTTGGCTTCACATTCACGTAATAACAAAATAACATTGGATAACATTGAGGGTGTATTTGCGGGTAGCCCGTTTAGAAAGGCCACTCTCGATGATAAATAGTGTGACAGTCTGTTCTGGGGTTACTGCTCCACAATCATGGCTTGGGCGGGACGCAAATGTTTAACAGGTTGAAACGCGCGCTGTACTCAAATTGTGCAGCCCTAACCCTAACCCTTTCCATCTCAAAGCTTTTGCACCTCTTTCTCTTACCCCAACCAAATGGGCACGATGCAGGCGCAATATTAAAGATGCTGCAATGACTCCCATAGATGGAGTCATTTTTTTAAAATTCCGTATTTACTGACCATCCCTAGCTGTCCCCCCAGAGAGCATTTTTAAGAGTTGATTTGTGGGTCTGAAGTCACATAGAAGCCAGACCAGGTAAGGATGGCAGATTTCCTTCACGAAAGGACATTAGGGAACCAGGAGGGTTTTTGTTTTGACCACAATCGTTGCGTTTTAACTCCAGAATTTTTTTTATTGAATCCCAAATTTCTCCATCAGCCGTGGCTGGGTTCGAACCCAGATCTCTGGATAACAAGGCCAGTGACAACTCCACCTCCCCCTAGATTTCTGCCCGGCACAATATCAGTGGAGTAACGTCTAATCCTAATTTTTTGGGTGTAGAAATAAATTCAGAAGCAGCGGATCCAAAACATAAAAACAAAGCATCTATTTAAATTCAAATTTTTGAAACATTCCCATTTTAGTTAAGGAGGATATTGGGAAATGGGCTTGCCTGCTCAATTCAGCCTTTTTTGACTGTAGCTGATTGAGAGGCTGCCCTGCTACATGGCTCATCTGATGAAGATTTGCCCGGATTAATCTAATCAGTGAATGTTTCTCTGCTCATTACCCGGGGGAAGATTGCATGGTGTTCTCAACTGCAAGGTTATTAATCTCTTAAAGAAGCAGGACGTCAAGAAATCGCTGCCGGTTCCAATTTCCATCAGCTAACGGTGGCTAACTTCACTGATGGGGTGCTTCCTCGACCTGGAGAGTTTTTAGTCTTCTTTGTTTATTGCCTCCCTTCTTCACTCAGCTCAAACAATTGTGGGGAGAATGAAATATCAGATCAGGCGAAGTGAAAGCTTCTCAAGGCGAGGCCATTCAGTTAGAGCCACCGCCGTTCCATTTTATCATTAACATACCTTTATCTGACAAAAATCTGTTAACCTCAGCCCCCCCCCCCCCCCATTTTCTATTGATCTAACCTCAAGGGCCGTTTGGGAGCCGGAATTCCCAGCTTTCCTCTACCCTTTAAATGAACAAATGCTGTCTAACATCCCCCGCACAGCCTTGCTCCAGTGCCCACTTGTCTCTAGCCCCCTATGTTATGAAGGCAGACCTGCCCAGCAGCTGAAAGTGTGAGGTGGAATTAAATTCACCAGGGATTTAGGATTTACTTTAGCATCCCCCACGCCCAGCTCCAACCCTGTGGGTTACGCCACCTGTTGTGTACTCTGTCCATGCATCAGACGCACCAGTCAACTGAGGAACAATATGTGGAAGTAAAAGTGAAAGTGTTGTTGAAAGTGAGGGTGAGTGAGAAGGTGCACATGATGAGGGGGCAGCGCAAACTGCTTTAATGTTGCATGGAATGTGTCAGTCAGGGCCAGTGCATCAGTTGGCACTCCAAACATTGAATTCACTGGTGACACTCTGAATCTGACTGCGGATCCAACTCCTGAGATTGGAAGCCATAACCTTGGCGAATGGAGCACAGCCCGGGCTGCAAGTGCCCCATTTCAGATGAGGTGTATTTTAACCGCAAGGTGTACATGAACGATTCTATTCGAATGACTCTATTTGAAGGCGAGTGGTTTCCAGCCTCCCCCATCCTGCCCAGTATTCATCCATCAGCCAACACCACCGCGTATGGGCATCTTGCTGTTGGTGGGAGCTTGCGTTCGAATTGGCCGCTGCATTTCCCACCTTATAACAGTGGCTGCAGGTCATAGAGACTCCCTTGGCTCCTAAGTGTTTTGCGGTCTGCCTAATTTGCGCAACTTAAGGTTGTGTCAAAATAACGTTCCGTCTTTCAAAAACGAACTCATTGGATTCATTTGCGATCCTTTCAAACGGAATCGATGAAGTGGCAAGGTGCATTCCTCCCGCCTTCAACGGAATCAGCCTTTTGCGACAGCTTCAAAATGTTACATGACTAAGATATAGAAGCGGTCAATGAAAGTCACATGTGTTCTTAACATCCCTATCTGAGCGCCCCCCCCCCCCCCCCCCCCCCTTTCCAGGTTACCTCACATCATTGAGGAACCATTCATGCCAATCTCAGGTCAGCCAGGTTGGGGACCCTCAGCTGGGAAGCCGAATTCTAACCAAGTCAAATACAGGAAGACAACGCCAATGGTACAAGTGCTCTCTGCTGTAGGGCGTTAGTCACAGTCTGGTAGGTCTGTAGGTTACCTGTCTTAAGACCATAAGACCATAAGACATAGGAGTGGAAGTAAGGCCATTCGGCCCATCGAGTCCACTCCGCCATTCAATCATGGCTGATGGGCATTTCAACTCCACCTACCAGCATTCTCCCCGTAGCCCTTAATTCCTCGCGACATCAAGAATTTATCTATCTTGATTAACTATTAGAACTAAGGGCAACATGGTGGCGCAGTGGGTTAGCCCTGCAGCCTCACGGCGCCAAGGACCCGGGTTTGATCCCGGCTCTGGGTCACTGTCCGTGTGGAGTTGCACATTCTCACCATGTTAGCATGGGTTTCGCCCCCACAACCCAAAGATGTGCAGGCTAGGTGGATTGCCACGCTAAATTGCCCCTTAATTGGAAAAAATGAATTGGGTACTCTAAATTTATAAAGAAAAAAACCTCCTAGAACTAATTACAAATATATAGTAAAAGGTGCAAGCCAGGAACTGCCTCCATGCCAGCTAGTACACTCAGCTCTGTCCCACAGTAGACTGACTCTGGGTGCAGTACATAAGTTACCTTAGATCACTGCCTGGGCTGTGCTGTATACAGTCCCACATTAACCCTATATGGGGCAGCAGCATGGTGGCACAGTGGTTAGCACTGCTGCTTCACAGCAGCAGGGACCCGGGTTCGATTCCCAGCTTGGGTCACTGTGCGGAATCTGCTGTGAGAACCACGCAGACATGGGGAGAATGTGCAAATTCCACACGGGCAGTGACCCGGGGCCGGTATCGAACCTGGGACCTCAGCGGCGTGAGGCAGCAGTGCTAACCCACTGCGCCACCATGTTGCCCTCTATTCAGCATTCCAATTTAATGTCACAAGCCTTTCAAATCCTAGCTTTTGCTTGCTCTCTGCTGTGTTTAGAAGTCCTGGTTCTTCCGGATTATTTAACTAATGATTTGTTTCCCTATTGGTGCACGTTCAGACACCAGGGGCTGAATTCTCCGGTTGCCGATGCCAAAATCGGATTTGGCGATCGGATGGAGAATCACAGTTCCCGACCAAATCGGGGACGGCGCTGCTCTCACGATGCTCCAACCCCTCCAAAGTGGCGTATCGATGGCCTCAAGATGTTACCTGAGGCTCGCCCTGGATGTTCCGCTCCCAACTGGCTGAGTTCCCGACTACATGGGTCCCTCATGGTCTCACCTGTCGGGAACTTGGTGTGGTGGCTGTGGACTCAGTCCAGCGCCGCCACAGTGGGGGGAGGGCTGATCCGTGGGCAGGGAGGGACTTTATTAGGGGCTGGGGCACTGTGGAAGGGTGGTCCGGGGGAGGGGGGGGGCACGAGCTGTTTTTGCAGGCCGGGGGCACGAGCCTATTTCGCGGGCCGGGTCCACAAGCAGCCTCCACCATATAGCACAGCGCAGCTGCTGTGGGCAACATCCGTGCGCATGCGTGGCCACGGACACAATAATTCTCCAGGCCATATCAGCAGCTAAAGCCAGGTGCTCTACGCTGCCGGCATGCTCGCCCCCAGGATGATCAGTGACCATTTTACACCAGGTTTTCTATCCTAAAATGGCACCATTCCCACTCCGGCATGGAAACATAACCTCAAAACCGGAGAATCCAGCTCCACGTGTTCCAGCGTCAACTCGAGGATCGAGTTTCAGCAAAATACAATTTTTCCAAACTGCACTTTTGACTTTGAATTATTTAAAAGTTTCTCAAGACCTGCTTTATCCTGGGATTTAAATTTTTAGTTCAGTTCTGCTTGGACAGCTGACCCTGCACTCTGGGATCTGAAGCTGGACTTCCCAGAAATCCTTTGGAGTCATCTGCTGCAGTAGGAATTTTAAAATATCTGCCTTCAGCTTCCAAGCCTTTCTTTGGAGCTTTGTTCCATAGATTTTTCCTCTGTGCCCCTGCTTCTGGAGATTCTTTTCAGGTCAGACTGGCTGAATTTTTTCTCAGTCTTCCACCATTTTAGTTTTTCTCTGAATTTCCGGCAAGATTTTGAGTCTTTTCACAAGCTGCCACCATATTGTAGTATATTGGTTACAGTTCGGTCGGTCTGAAGGAATGGTTGGAGTCATACATAGGTTTGCTGGGTGGCACGGTAGCACAATGGTTAGCACCATTGCTTTACAGCACCAGGGACACGGGTTCGATTCCCAGCTTGGGTCACTCTCTGTGCGGAGTCTGCACGTTCTCCCTATGTCTGTGTGGGTTTCCTCCTGATGCTCCGGTTTCCTCCCGAAAGACGTGTTTGTTTTGGTGAATTGGACATACCGAATTCTCCCTCAGCGTACCTGAACAAGCGCCATAGTGTGGCGACTAGGAGTGTTTTACAGTAACTTCATTGCAGTATTAATGTAAGCTTACTTGTGACACTAATAAAGATAATTATTATTAACTGTAAGTCTTATTCACTCTTACTATTTACAAATATACAGTAAAGTGTACAAGATTGGAGCTGTCTCCATACTTGCTGACACACACAGCTCTGTCCAACAGTAGACTGACTCTGGATGCAAGTCATGTGTCCTCTTACATCACTGTACTTTACTCAGTCCCACATTAACTCTATATGTACCAAACACTTATATACAGTCTCTCTAAACTAATGATGTAAATGAGTTAAATTAACATTTGATTCTTGAGGTGAATAAGCTGTCACGTCCACCAGTTGCAGAAGGTCTGAAGCACCTTGTGATCACCTTGCAGTAACTTGGGTATGCACATATCCTTCAAAGTGTGGCAAGCAGTCAGAGTGCTCTCCACCCTCCCTCCAAAACCCCTTCCCTTTGGGTCCCACGCATTCTTGGCCTGTGGATCAAATCCACTCAAGCAAATAAGAAGAGACTTGTTTTTTTTAACTGATTCTTCCTGGCTATAGGGAATCCAGCTGTGGTAATTTTCATCGTTGCTGATTGTACGGTAAATGTGTGAATGGATTGGGAAATCATGATTTGACTTTCCATTGATGTCAACCATCTCCACAAATACGTTCTCATCGCTGAACTTTCTGTGCCTTATTGTCTTATTTTCCAAATAGCCAGACTCTTCACTGTACTCTCACAGCAGCCTAACCAGTGGTTTATATACATTCACCATTACTTTGTTATTCTTTTAATTATGGTTTTACTTATAATGTCCAAACTCTTGTGTCCTTTAGCACTCAGAATTTATGGGCGGAATTCTCTGACCCCCGCCGGGTTGGAGAATCGGGGTGGCGCTGCGCGAATCGTGCCACGCCGCTCCGATGCCGGGACATGATTTTTCGCAGAGCGGAGAATCAGCGCTATTGGCGCCGGCGTGGTCGGCGCGGCGCCGGTCGGGTTATGCGGCACCTCTCGGGCATGG
Source organism: Scyliorhinus canicula (assembly GCF_902713615.1). Taxonomy (NCBI): domain Eukaryota; kingdom Metazoa; phylum Chordata; class Chondrichthyes; order Carcharhiniformes; family Scyliorhinidae; genus Scyliorhinus; species Scyliorhinus canicula. The sequence continues at coordinate 187,177,646 of NC_052146.1, read as the reverse complement.
GCCGGCGCACCAATTCTCCGGCCCGGATGGGCCGAGCGGCCGTCAACAAAAAGCCGAGTCCTGCCGATGCCGTTCTGACATCCTCCGAGGCGGTGGAACCTCGGCGTTGAAGGGTCCGGGGGCGGCCTGTGGGGGGGGGAGGAGGGGTCCGACCCCAGGGGGGCCTCTGTAGTGGCCTGGCCCACGATCGGGGCTCACCAATGAGAGGGCCAGCCTCTCTGTCCCCCAGCCTCCTTTCCTCCGGGTCAGCTCCTGTAGCCTTGTGCCATTTGGCGTCGGGGCCGGAGAAGGGAAGAAGGCCACTGCACATGCGTTAGTTGGCGCCGGCCCAACAGCACATGTGCGGACCCCGCGGCGCCAGCTTCAGGCCGGGATCGGCAACTGGAGCATAGGGTGCTCCAGCGCTGTCCTAGCCCCCTGTGGGCCGCAGAATGGGGTCCCGGAACGGGCGCCGACGCCGGAGTAAAAGACTCCCGTTTTTACTCCGGCGTCGGCACTTGGCCGCCCGTTGGGAGAATCCCGCCCTATGTATTTGAAAGTCTGGGGCAGGATTTTCTAGCCCTTCCCACCAGTGGAATCTTCCGGTTCTGCCGACGACAACCCTGTGTGGCGGGCATCCTGGCTGCAGGACAGTGTAGACAACAGCGGGGCCAGGAGATACCGCCGGTGCTCAATGGCGAGACCCTCCCAGGGCCTTTCTATTCCTCCACACGCTCTTTGTTGCAACAGATTTGGCTCAGCTGTCTCAGAAAATTGTGAGTTCAAATCCCACTCTAGGGACTGGAACATAATTCCTGGCTATTCCGTATTTCAGTACTGAGACAGTACTGCACAGTCAGAGGTACTGTCTCTTAAATAAAATCTTAAAATGAGGCCCCATCTGCCCTCTAAGGTGGGTGCAAATGATCCCATGGCAATATTCTGTAAAAAAGCCGGGTAGGTCTCCCTGGTGTTATGGAGCATTCATCCTTCAACCAAGTCACTAAAACCGTTTTGTTGGTCATTATTACATGACTAATAAAAACAAAAGATGTTGGATAATGTTTTTCAGTAAATTTCTCATGAAATAGAAAATAGGAGCAGGAGGAGGCCATTCGGCCCTTTGAGCTGGCACCACCATTCATTATAATCATGGCTGAGCATCCAACTCTTTAGCCTAATCCTACCTCCCCCCCACCCATATCCTTTGATCCCCTTCGCCCCAAGTGCCGTATCTAACTGCTTCTTGAAAACAATGTTTTGGCCTGAACTACTTCCTGTGGTAATAAATTCTACTGCCTGACCACTCTCTGGGCGCAACCCTCCGGCCACGCTTCGCCCAAAAAGCAGTTCGCTGCGGCGCAGCGTGGCCATTGAAAGCCAGAAGACACCGCTCCCTGGATTGACCCGGTTCGCAATGCCTCGCGACATTCAGTACGATCTCACGAGATGTTGCGAGGTGAATCCAGCCAACAATGGGCGGGATTACCTTTTGGTAAATCTGCATACTAGATTGAGGTAGATTCCCAAGGTACCTGAGGCTTTGGGATTCAATCCCTTGCCTCAAAGACCTTGGGGAGCACGGTTTGGTACTGGTACCCACGAACGGGCACCAGATGGAACGGTGCTTGTGGGGGTTTCCAAGAGGATCGGAGGCCCCCAGCTGCATGCTCTTTGGGAAGGTGGTGCCCCGGCACTACCTACATGGCACTGCCAGCTGGCGGGGCACTGCCAAGGTGCCAGGTTTGCACTGCCAAGGTGCCACGCTGGCATTTTTGCCTGCGTGTGATCAGGCCGGGGTTGCCCGGCGTGGCTGTTGGGGGGGTCGGGAGGGGTCCGGGGGGGGGGGGGGGGTGTCGGGGGGGGGGGGGGGGGGGGGGGGGGGGGGGGGGGGGGGGGGGGTGGGGGGGGGGGGGGGGGGGGGGGGGTGGGGGGGTCGGGGGGGGGTGGTCGGGGGGGGTCGGGGGGGGCCTCCCATATTGCGTTCGGGCTGGGACGGAGGTCGGGAATTCATTTGTCGTTCCAACTACTCACTACACGGGAAGTTCCGGCGAGTGGACCGTCTCATTGTATAAAACAGTGCTATGTGTGGCTCAGCTGCACATTCCCCATTCAGGCCCCTTATTCAACACAAGTCATGTTTTTTTTTTAAATAATTTTTATTGAAATTTTTCGATACAAACATTTACCCCTACTACATTTTAAATTATAACACAACAAATCCCCCCTGGAAAATCCTCCCCACGCCCTCCCCCCGCGCGCACACCCCCCCACCCTCCCCCCCCCCCCCCCCCCCCCTTCCCCCCCGCGCTACCAGTCTAGCAACCAAACCGTTCTCTCCCTTTCTGCCGATGGCCTCGGGCAGTCATTGCCCGCGACCCCCCGCTGACGTGCTCCCTTCGTTGCTATCCCCCCCCCCCCTCCCTTCCCCCCCCCCTTTCTCCCCGGGTTGCTGCTGTTTCGGCCTCCAGTTCCTATCTCTGATCCAGAAAGTCAAGGAAGGGCTGCCACCGCCGGAAGAACCCCTGTACCGACCCTCTCAGGGCGAATTTGATTCTTTCCAATTGGATGAAGCTTGCCATGTCGTTTAACCAGGTGTTAACACTTGGTGGCCTTGTGTCCCTCCACTGAATCAAGATCCTTCTCCGAGCTACCAAGGACGCAAAGGCCAATATTCCGGCCTCCCCTGCCTCCTGTACTCCTGGTTCCACCCCAACCCCAAAAATCGCTAGCCCCCACCCTGGTTTGACCCTGGTTCCCACCACTCTCGATACCGTCCCCGCCACCCCCTCCCAGAACTCTTCCAGTGCCGGGCACATCCAGAACATATGTACATGGTTCGCAGGGCTTCCCGAACACCTAACACACCTGTCCTCACCCCCGAAGAACCGACTCATCCTAGTCCCCGTCATATGGGCTCTGTGCAGCACCTTAAATTGGATGAGGCCCAACCTTGCGCACGACGACGACGAATTGACCCTCTCTAAGGCATCCGCCCATGTCCCATCTTCTATCTGCTCTCCCAGCTCCGCTTCCCACTTGTCTTTCAGCTCCTCTATCGATACCTCCTCCACCTCCTGCATTATTTTGTAGATGTCCGAGACCTTCCCTTCTCCGACCCAGACCCCTGACAGCACCCTATCACTCACCCCTCTATCGGGAAGCAAGGGAAATCCTTCCACCTGTCGTCTGGCAAATGCCTTCACCTGCAGGTATCTAAACGTGTTCCCCGGGGGGAGCCCAAACCTCTCCTCCAGCTCTCCCAGGCTCGCAAACCTCCCCTCTATGAACATGTCCCTCAGTTGCCTGATGCCCGCCCTGTGCCAGCTCTGGAATCCCCCGCCAGTGTTCCCCGGGACAAATCTGTGGTTCCCTCTCAGTGGCGCCGCCATCAGACCCCCCACTTCCCCCCTGTGTCGCCTCCACTGCCCCCAGATTTTCAGGGTGGCCGCCACTACCGGACTCGTGGTATACCTTGTGGGGGGGAGCGGCCATGGTGCCGTTACTAGCGCCCCCAGGCTTGTATTGCCGCAGGACGCCCTCTCCATACGTTTCCAAGCTGCCCCCTCCCCCTCCATCACCCACTTGCGCACCATCGATGCGTTCGCCGCCCAGTAGTATCCGGAAAGATTGGGTAGCGCTAATCCTCCCCTGTCCCTATTCCGTTCCAAGAAAATCCTTCTCACTCTAGGGGTGCCATGTGCCCACACATAGCCCATAATGCTGCTAGTTACCTTCTTGAAGAAGGCCCTGGGGAGAAAGATGGGCAAGCACTGAAACAGAAACAAGAACCTCGGGAGGACCGTCATTTTGACTGACTGCACCCTCCCTGCTAGCGACAGCGGTACCATGTCCCACCTCTTGAACTCCTCCTCCATCTGCTCCACCAGCCTTGAAAAGTTCAGCTTGTGGAGGGTCCCCCAGTTCCTTGCCACCTGCACCCCCAAGTACCTGAAGCTCTTTACTGCTCTCTTAAAGGGGAGCCGCCCAATTCCCTCCCCCTGATCTCCCGGGTGTATCACAAAGACCTCACTTTTACCCACATTTAATTTATATCCCGAAAAGTCCCCAAACTCCGCTAGTATTTCCATTACCTCCGGCATTCCCCCTTCCGGGTCCGCCACATATAACAACAAATCATCCGCATAGAGTGATACCCGATGTTCCTCCCCTCCCCTTGTCAGTCCTCTCCACCCCCCTGACCCCCTCAGTGCCATTGCCAACGGTTCGATCGCTAATGCAAATAGTAAGGGGGATAGGGGGCATCCCTGCCTGGTACCTCGATGGAGCCCAAAATACTGTGACCTCCTCCCGTTTGTAACCACACTCGCCATCGGGGCCGAATACAGCAGCTTCACCCACTTGATAAATCCCTCCCCAAACCCAAACCGTTCCAGCGTCTCCCACAGGTATTCCCACTCCACCCTATCGAATGCCTTCTCCGCATCCAGTGCTACCACTATCTCAGCCTCCCCCTCCACTGCTGGCATCATAATCACATTCAACAGTCTCCGGACATTTGTGTTAAGTTGTCGTCCCTTTACGAACCCCGTCTGGTCCTCATGGATTACCCCTGGCACACAATCCTCTATTCTGGTTGCCAGGACCTTTGCCAACAGTTTGGCATCTACATTCAAGAGGGAGATAGGCCTGTAGGACCCGCACTGTACAGGGTCTTTGTCCCGCTTCAGGATCAAGGAGATCAGGGCCTGTGACATTGTCGGGGGCAGAACACCCCCCTCTCGCGCCTCATTGAAGGCTCGCACCAGCACTGGACCCACCAAGTCCACATACTTCTTATAAAATTCCACCGGGAACCCATCCGGCCCCGGCGCCTTCCCCGCCTGCATCTGGCCTATCCCTTTAACTAGCTCCTGCAGCTCTATCGGCGCCCCCAGCCCCTCCACCCGTTCCTCCTGGACCTTTGGGAACCTCAATCTATCGAGGAAGTTCTCCATTCCCCCCCTCCTCCTGGGCGGCTCAGACCGGTACAATTCCCTGTAGAAATCCCTGAAGACCCCGTTCACCTCTTGCCCCTTCTGCACTACGTTCCCTCCCTTCTCTCTCACTCCCCCAATCTCTCTGGCTGCATCTTGCTTGCGCAGCTGGTGTGCTAGCATCCTGCTCGCCTTTTCCCCGTACTCATAGACCGCGCCCTGTGCCCTTCTCCATTGCGTCTCCGCCTTCCTAGTGGTCAGTAGGGTCAAACTGGGCCTGTAAACTGCGCCGCTCCCTCAACAGCCCCTCCTCTGGTGTCTCCGCATATCTCCTGTCCACTTCTATAAGTTCCCCCACCAGTCTCTCCCTCTCCTGCCTCTCCTTCCTTTCTCTGTGTGCCCTTATGGAGATCAGCTCTCCTCTGATCACTGCTTTCAGGGCCTCCCAGACTACCCCCACCTTCACCTCGCCCGTGTCGTTCGTGCCCAGATATCTCTCAATGCCCTCCCGGACCCTTCCGCACACCTCACCGTCCGCCAGCAGCCCCACATCCAGGCGCCACAACGGGCGCTGGTCCCGTGCTTCCCCCAGTTCTACCTCTACCCAGTGTGGTGCATGGTCCGAAATCGCAATGGCCGAGTACTCCGTGTCCTGCACTCTCGAAATCAGCCCCCTGCTCAGTACAAAAAAGTCTATTCTGGAGTACACCCTGTGGACGTGGGAGAAAAAAGAATACTCCCTCGCCCTTGGCCTGCCAAATCTCCAAGGGTCTACCCCCCCCATCTGCTCCATGAACCCCCTTAGCACCTCTGCCGCTGCCGGCCTCCTATTCGTCCTGGAACTTGATCTGTCCAGCCCAGGGTCGAGCACTGTATTGAAGTCCCCCCCCATGATCAGGCCCCCTGCCTCCAGACCCGGAATGAGGCCCAACAGGCGCCTCATAAAACCCGCGTCATCCCAATTCGGGGCATACACATTCACCAGCACCACATTCTCTCCCTGCAGCCTACCCTTCACCATCACGTACCTACCCTCCTTATCTGCTACCACCTGCGCCGCCACGAACGACACCCTCTTTCCCACCAAAATCGCCACCCCCCGGTTCTTTGCGTCCAAGCCTGAGTGGAACACCTGTCTCACCCACCCCCTTCTCAGGCGTACCTGGTCTACTACTCTCAAGTGAGTCTCCTGCAACATTGCCACATCCGCCTGCAGTCCCTTTAGGTGTGAAAAAACCCTTGATCTCTTGACCGGCCCATTCAGCCCCCTCACGTTCCAAGTAATCAACCGGGTCGCGGAGCGACCCGTCCCTTTCCCCTGTCTATTAGCCATGTCCTGTCCCCTGTTCGCCCCGGGTCGACCCTCCCCTTCTGACCCGTTCCCCATGGCGATGGCCCCCCCCCCCCCTCTCTCCTCCCGTTCTTCCCTTCCCATCCTCGGCCCTTCCAGCAGCAACCCGGTATCCCCCCCTAACCCCCCTTCCCCCCCCCCCCCCCCCCCCCCCCCCCCCCTGGCTAGGACCCCTCCTAGCCGCGGTGTATCCACCATCGTACTCCCGAGAGTCAGCTGGTTTTCGCTGACCCGGCTGCCCCTGCCACACTCCGACTCCTCCCGATGTGGGGGGGGAGGGGCCTCCCCCCCCCCCCCCCCCCTTGCCATCCCTCTCTGACCCCGCTTCAGCGCGGGAAAAGCCGCCATTGCTGGCCACACCCCACTCTTCTCTCCTCCCCCTTCCTCCGTCCCGCGCGCGGGAAACAGGGGAAAGCCCGCGCTTTCGCCCGGCCACACCCTACCCCGCCATCTTCAATTCCACCCCCGTCCCCATCCAAGCCCATAAAAAAGCCCCCTTAAAACGAGAGGAAGAAAAAAGAGAAAAAGAAAACACGCATAACCAACTTGCACCCCCCCCCGTCCCGCCTCCCCAACTTAACAATATAACAATATAAATAACAAATCTCAAATAAATACATAAATACATAACTATGCCTGCATAACTAAATAACTACCCAATAATAACGTATTTAACCATCACCCTCCATCGAACAGAACAGTAACCATAACCCTTAAAGAACAGATCAAAAAACAGTAAAAAAAAAAGCCCCCCCTACAACAACAATAATTAAGGGAAGTTGGCAACGGGAAGAGACACACAAAAAGGAACAAAGAAACCCCCCATAACACAAGTTTCAAAGAAACCAAACGATCCATCAACTTTAACCAAGTTCCGACCTGGCCTAAGAAAGACACGGGCCACTTGATCAGTCAAGGGTACTCGGGCGGCCTCGACCGCCGGCGTTCCCAAGTTCTAGTTCAGGTCCAGCTTTTCCTCCCGAACAAAAGTCCATGCCTCCTCTGGGGTCTCAAAGTAATGGTGCTGGTCCTTGTAGGTGACCCACAAGCGCGCTGGCTGCAGCATTCCGAACTTGATCCTCTTTGCGTGCAGCACCGCCTTCGTCCGGTTAAACCGGGCCCGCCGCTTTGCCACCTCCGCACTCCAGTCCTGATATATCCGCACCGTCGAATTCTCCCATTTGCTGCTTTTCTCCCTCTTGGCCCACCACAGCACTTTCTCCCGATCACAGAAACGCTGGAATCGCACCAGCACCGCCCTCGGGGGCTCGTTCGCCCTAGGCCGCCTAGCCATGACCCGATATGCTTCTTCCAGCTCCAGGGGCGATGGACCGGCCCCCTCTCCCATCAGGGAGCTCAGCATCTCCGCTACATATTTCGGGAGATCAGGCCCCTCCAGGCCTTCTGCTAGGCCCAGGATCCTCAAGTTCTTCCGCCTCATTCGAGTGTCCAGCTCCTCAAAGCGGCTCTGCCATTTCAGGTGGAGTGCCTCGTGCACCTCCACCTTTCCCACGAGGACCGTGGCCTCCTCCTCCCTTGCAGTCATCTCCTGCTGCAGCTCTCTTATCGACGCCTCTTGGGTCGCCTGGGCCCCCATCAGCCTTGTGGTCGTCGCGTTCATAGACTCTAAGAGTTCCACTTTCAGCTCCGTAAAACACCGGAGGAGAGCGGCCTGCTGCTCCTCCGCCCATTTTCTCCAATCTTCTAGTGCGCCACCGGCCGCCATTTTGGTCCTCTTCCCCCGCTTTTTTCGGGGAGCTGCTGCCGCTTTTTTTGTCGCCCCACTCCGAGTACCGACCATAAAGTTGGTCTCACTCTCCTCAGGGAGCCTTCCCCCACCGGGATTCGTCTTTACAGTACCGTCGGGGCCCTCCAATCGGCCCTTAAACACCTTTGTCGCAGGAGCTGCCAAATGTGCGACTTAGCTGGTCATAGCCGCAACCGGAAGTCTCCAACACAAGTCATGTTGAATAGCAATGTGTTTCCCGGCACTGCGAGTGCCGGGAACCACACGGCGAACAACATTGGGTCAGGGACTTTGTTCCTTTTCGGGAAGATCGCGTCCTCTGGGTGAAGAAATCTCCCATCATCTCTGCCCTAAATGGTCTACCTCGTATCTCAGACTGTGACCCCTGCTTCTGGACAACCCCACCATCAGGAACATCCTTCTTGCATCTACCCTGACCAGTGCTGTTAGAATTTTAAATGTTTCTATGAGCTCCCCCTTCATTCTTCTGAACTCCAATGAATACAATCCTAACCAACTCAATCTCTCTTCATACGTCCATCCTGCCATCCCAGCAATCAGTCTGATTAACCTTTGCTGCACTCCTTTAGAGCAAGATCATCCTTCCTCAGATAAGGAGATCAAAACTGCACATAGTATTCCAGGTGCGGCCTCACCAAGGCCCTGTATAATTGCAGCAAGACATCCACGCTCCTGTCTAATCCTGTCACTATGAAGAGTAACATACCATTTGCTGTATCTGCATGCTGACCTGATGTACGAGGACATCCAGTTCTCGTTACACATTCCCCTCTCCTAATTTATGGCCATTCAGATAATAGTTTGCCCTCTCGTTTTTCCTACCAAAGTGGATAATCTCACATTTATACGAATTATACTGCATCTGCCATTTATTTGCCCACTCATTAAACTTATCCAAATCACACCGAATGATCTCTGCATCCTCCTCACAGCTCACCATCCACCCAACATTGTGTCATCTGCAAATTTGGAGATATTACATTTTGTTCCCTCAAATAAATCATTAGTATATCTTGTGGATAGCTGGGGTCCCAGCACTGATCCCTGCAGTACACCCTTGACCTGAAACGATAACTCTGTTTCTCTCTCCACAGTTGCTGCCTGACCTGCTGAGTATTTTAAGCATATTTTGCTTTTATTTCAGATTTCCAGCATCTGCGGTATTCTGCTTTCTACATTACATTGCTGGTTGTGGGAGTTCACTACGAACAAATTGGCTGCCAGATTTTCTCGATTACCACAGCAACTCCACTTTAAAAGTATTCAAATTTCCGCAAAATGCTTTGGGATGTCCTGAGGTCCTGAAAACTGTTTCATAAATGTGAGTCTTTCTTTTTCTGCAGGTCTTGAGCAGGCTAGTCACAGACAAAATGCCAAGTTGCCAGCTTGGCTTGGCCAGACCAGGTAAGGGTGGCAGATTGCCTTTGCTAAAGGACATTAGTGAGCCAGATGGGTTTTTACAACAATCAACAATGGTTTCATGGTCATCATTAGACTTTTATTGCTGAATCTGCTTCACTGTTATTGGGCAGCGAATGTAGATAAGGTGCGGCGATAGTGTATACAGCTGGTGGAGGGAAGTGGGGCTGGTCAAGATGAGGGATTTGTATTTGGACGAAGGATTTGCCAGTCTGGAGAAAGCTAAGGGAGAGGAGAGCTCCCGAGAGGTAGTGAGTTCAGGTATCTGCAGGTTAGAGACTTTGCGTGAAAGGACCGGAGGGCGTTCCCTAGATTGCCTGGATGCACCCTGCTGGAGCAACTGGTGCTTCCAGACATGGAAGGGGAGGGAAGAATTGGAGATGTATACAAGTGGCTGGGGGAGAAGGGAGGTGAGTGAGTGGTGAAGATCAAGGGGAAGTGGGAAGTGGAGTTGGGAGGGGAGATCAATGGCGGCGTATGGAGTGAGGCACTGCGTAGGGTAAATGGGACCTCCTCCTGTGCAAGGGTGAGCCTGATACAGTTTAAGTGGTGCACAGGGTGCACGTGACTCGGGCGAGAATGAGTGGGTTATTTCAGGGGGAAGCAGATGAGTGTGAGAGATGTGGGCGGGGGCCAGCGAATCACGTGCACAGGTTTTGGGGTTGCGAAAAATTGAGAAGATTCTCGGCGGGAGTGTTCACGGTCTTAGCCAGGATAGTGGAGGAGGAGATGGACCTGGATCCTTTGGTGGCGATATTTGGGATTTCAGGGAAGCCGGAGCTCATGGAGAGGAGGAAAGCCGATGTTGTGACCTTCGCCTCTTTGATTGCACGGCGGTGAATTTTACTGGACTACACCAGGCGGCTTGGTTGGGTGACCTGTACGACTTCCTCCCTTTAGGGAAGATAAAGTATGAGTTAAGGGGCTCTGCAGGGGGGTATGAGAAAAGGTGGGGGGTGTTTGTGACTGTGTTTGAGGAGCTGTTCATCGCGGGGGGCGGGGTGAAAAAGGGGGAAAGATTTTGTACAGACTGTATAGTTGATTGCTGGGAAGTATGTTTCAAGGGGTGTTTATTTGTTGTAACCTGTTTTAACACATGTTTGTAATAAAATACATTTAAAAAAATTATTAGACTTTTAATTCCAGACCTTGATTGAATGCAAATTTCACCATCTGCAGTGGTGGGATTTGAACCTAGGCTTCCTAGTCGAGTGACAATACCACTATGCCACTGCCTCCCCAAAGGATATCACTTCATCCAATATAAAAACACCCCTTGTTGTTCTGCATGAGAAACAGAAAAGAAGGAAGTTTCTGCCTCAGGATTGATTAAATTAGACTAATGAAGCAGCACCTTGATCAACCTGAATTATATAGTCATAAATGCATCCTGTTCACAAAACTATTTCTTACATATGGATTTTACCATAAAAATCTGAGCAATTAATAACAAACACACTACCTCCTGCTCTCAGAGTAATGCTTTTCCACTCAGCCACAAATTCAAAAAAATGTTCGGCTTGCTGGGGAACTGTTCTGAATATCTATTGATTATGGTTACAGACACAATACTATACAGACACACGCATACACAAATGGCGCAAGGCATCATAGATGGGAATATCTCCAGGCCTCGCTAACAAACCAGCCATTGTGTGCATTGTTCTCGAACTCATCGCTCTGTTATCTGCATGACTAATGTTTAATGGCTGATAATGAGAGTAACAATTGACAGCTAATTCAGAAATGACTATGAACAGTATTCCTGGAAACCCCTGGAGGTCCGCTTGTCAAACTATTTCACATCATGGAGACATTATTGCAGACCCCTGAGCTGAAAATCAGAAAAGAGTTATCACGATTATTCAAACCATTTTATATCGTAAGGGATAATTGGAACGCTTCGGTCACATAACCGGAAGTCAGAAAAGCCTTTCAATGGACATTTCAGTCGCATCATTTACTAATGTTCTGGTGTGGTAATGTTTACAGCCTTCTAGCTTTAGGTAATTCTAAGGATATGTGCATAGAGCATATATACATTGTCATTTTAAAGGATTGGTGGGATGCTTCATTTTTAGGGTCATAGAGCCTAGTTTATAATACACAATCTGCATCACTTCAGAGTTACTATATTCAATACAACGTTTTACTACATTCAGATTTGTACTTCTTTGGTCTCCAGAGCATCTTGTCTCTGTGGCATATATGAAATACACTAATTAATGTATTGTAATGGACAACTCGGTCATTTCTTAAAGGGCACTGTAATGACATCCCTGCAACTCATTAAGGGTGCTGTAATGGACATTATTAACTCATTAAAGACCACTGTAATGAACAATCCAATAATTCCTTCAACAGTCCTGTAATAGACAGTCTAATAACTCATTAAATGGTACAGTAATGGATAGTCCAGTACCTCCTTGATGGACATTGTAATGGACCACCCTGTAAGGGGTTTCAAATGGACAATCCATTAACTCATTAAATGGCGCTGCAATGGACAGTTCAGTAGCTCCTTATAGGATGCTGTAATGAACAGAATGGAACTCACTAAAAGACATCCATCAGCTCTTATCTCTCCTTTAATCTCAATTGTTATTCTCTAATAAATATTCAAATTGGAAGGTACTAACTAGTTGTTTTTAGTTCCAGACCCTTTAGAACATCCTCATTATAGAATAAAAGCATTACAAGAAGGATCTTTGGAGTGCCATTGCAGCAAGGTGCTTACTCTCATCGGGATCATCTCGTGTTCAGTTAACAATATGGGGGTATTATAAATTTCACCACTAATGTCAGCTTTCATTATGAAATAGTCATTTCTAGAATAGAGGTGACTGAAAGATTACCTTTCTCTTTCTCTAAATTTATAATAGGACAAAGGTTAGAAGTATGATAAATTGCTTTATTATGACCTATGTGCTTTTGGTAAATAACGTTTTAGTTGTTTTCCTTCTCAATTAGTTTGTTTTCCTCCTGCTACACATTCATTCTGATCTTGTAATAATAATAATCTTTACTATTGTCACAAGTAGGCTTACATTATCTGCAATGGTTACTGTGAAAAGCCCCTAGTCTCCACATTCCGGCACCTGTTCGGGTACACTGAGGGAGAATTCAGAATGTCCAAATTACCGAACAAGCACGTCTTTTGGGACTTGTTGGAGGAAACTGGAGCACCCAGAGGAAGCACAAGCAGACACGGAGAGAACATGCAGAGTCCGCACAGACAGTGACCCAAGCTGGCAATCGAACCCGGGTCCCTAGCGCGGTGAAGTAACAGTGCTATCCTCTGCACCAATTTATTCAGTGGTTCTTGGGAACATGTTCATTTAAAAAAAAAATGTATTTTATTACAAACATGCATCAAAACACGTTACAGTGAACAAATACCCCAGGAAACATGCTTCTCGACATTCAACTATACAGTCTGTACAGATTTTTCCTCTTTTTTACCTCCCCCTCCCCCCAGCGACGAACAGCCCCTCATACACGGTCACAAACATCCCCCACCTTCCCCCAAACCCCCCTGAAGAGCCCCTTAACTCATACTTTATCTTCTTTAATTGCAGGAAGTCGTACAGGTCACCCAACCAAGCCGTTACCCCCGGTGCGATGCCGACCGCCACTCGAGCAAAATTCGCCGCCGTGCAATCAGAGAGGCGAAGGCCAAGACATCGGCCTTCCTCCTCTTCATGAGCTCCGGCTTCTCTGAGATCCCAAATATCGCCACCAAAGGGTCAGGATCCACCTCCTGCTCCATTATCCTGGCTAAGACCGCGAACACTCCCACCCAGAATCTTCCCAATTTTTTGCAACCCCAAAAGAATGTGCGAGTGATTCGCTGGCTCCCGCACACACCTCTCACACTCATCTGCTACTCCCAGAAATAACCCACTCATTCTCGCCCAAGTCATATGCACCCTGTGCACCACCTTAAACTGTATCAGGCTCATCCCTGCACAAGAGGAGGTCCCGTTTACCCTTCGCAGTGCCTCACTCCATGCTCACCAATTGATCTCCCCTCCCAACTCCGCTTCCCATTTCTCTTTGATCTCACCACACGCTTGCCTCCCTGCTCCCCAGCCACTTGTATATATCCCCAATTCTTCCCTCCCCTTCCACATCCGGAAGCAGCAGTCGCTCCAGCAGGGTGTATCCCGGAAACCTAGGGAACTCCCTCCTGACCTTTCGTGCAAAGTCCCTAACCTGTAGATATCTGAACTCACTCCCCCTCGGCAGCTCTACCCTCTCCCTTAGCTCCTCCAGTCTGGCAAACCCTTCTTCCAAATACAGATCCCTCACCTTGGCCAGCCCCACTTCCCTCCACCTCCTGTATAAACTATCCATCCCTACGGCTCAAACCCATGATTCTCGCACAGCGGCGCTAGCACCGACATCCCTTCCATCCTAAAATGCCTCCTCAACTGATTCCATATCTTCACTGTGGACTGCACCACCGGGCTCCCTGAATACCTACTCGGAACCATTGGCAACACTGCCGTCACCATAGCCCTCAAACCTAGACTCCTTACAAGATTCCTCCTCCATCCTAACCCACTCTACCCCTTCTCCTTCTCACCACTGCCACACCTTGTCCACATTTTGTGAACATATTCATAACATAATTGCAGAACAGTGTAAAACATAAATAAATATGTATTTTGTCTTTTATTATACCAAAACCATCAAGCCACATCACAATAATTTCTCTTTATGTCACTGTTTTTCTACACTGGAGCAACTTGTAAGCCATTGCATAATTGACCAATTAAGTTGACAAACATAGCCTACCCAAGTTAGTGCAGATCTATTCAAATGCAAATCAGATAGAAAATAGTATTTTGGGATACAGCATAAGAGAAATTTCAGACATGAATTGTGGGAGGAACCATTCTTGGGAGGAACAAGTGAGTTTGAACCTATGAGGCTGGATTTGATTCTGGCGAATCCACCTAACCTGCACATCTTTGGACTGTGGGAGGAAACCGGAGTACCCAGAGAAATCTCACACAAGCACCGGGAGAAGTGCATGCTCCACACTGTCACCTGAGGCTGGAATTAAACCCTAGTTTCAGGCATTGTGAGGCAGCAGTGCTAACCACTGTACCACCGTGCCACTCTAGTGCCACTCAGGCACTTAACTGGACAGTGGAGGCCTTCGCCGTGATCAAGGACTGCAGGCCCAACCTGCTGAGTGCTGCTGGTCAGTCAGAGAAGGTGATGGCTGCTGTCAGGATGACGCCTACTCAAGGCCAGGTCTTGTAACTGGATCCCAGGCCACAGCTGAGTGATGGTGGGAGGTGGGTCACGGGTGAGAGTCGCAGGGAAGGGATTTGGCAGCAAGGATGGAGGGTAGCTCCCAGCGGGTCCCCTTTCCCCAATGCCAGGCCCCACACCACGGTATTGTGTCTTTCATTGAGGGACCTCCCACCCCCAACCCAAGAAACCTGTGTGAATTTGTTTGTTGTGCAGCCTGCATGTTGGGCAACCCCTTCCCCCCTGCCCACCTCTGTGTAAATATCAGTGGCATTGGGATGAGGCGCTTAAATGGGCATTAAATAGTCACTTTAGAGCCTCAATTCATGGTGGAGAGGAATAGCCTTCCACAGCCTTTCCCTCCAAGGACTTAATCATGGTGACAGGAAGCTGGAAGATTTCCACCTGCCACCCTCTTGCCTGACTAAATGTCCCCTTGGCCACCAAACCTGCCGCCGGGTGGGCATTAAATTCCGCCCATCGTTTTGAAACCTCCCCCCCCGCATTAGAGTATTCCTCACCTCATGTCTTGTTCGGTTGCAGACTAATTGATTGCTGTGAATTATGATCTGGAATGTTTGAGCCTGAAAGGAGTGGTGCAAATTAATTTAATAGTAACTTTCAAAAGCAAATTGGACCCGTACTTGAAAAGAAATATTTTGTGCGGCTGTGGTGATTAGACAGGGTAGTGGGATTAATTGTATAGGCCTTTGAAAATAATTGGTACAGGCTCGATGAGCCAAATAGCCTACCTTTGCTGGTTGATACGTGAAAAGGAAGCACCCTTCACAGATTGTGCTCCTAAAATACCTTTTACCAGGCGTCTATTGAATAGATCTTCAACAAAGAGAAACTGAGAGAGACCAATAACAGTGCAGATATCTCTCTGTGACTGTTAGGATTACAAGAGGATTTAATGAGCTGTAGATTTTTAAACCTGGGTTTGGACATTTTCCAACACAGTGCATTCTGCCCTGGTAATTGGAGAGGGAAAAACAAAGTTGCATTTATCCAGCACCTTTTGTGACTTCAGGGCATACTATATTAAATAAACTAAATAAGTGCAAGTTATTGTTCCACAGTGCATTAGAATCAATGGGGCACATTTGAAATGTTGCCACTGTTGCAGTGCAAGAAACGAGACTGCCAATTTACACATAGCAAGACCCCACAATCACAACAGTGAGATAAATGCCCCAAAACTTTGTTTCAGTGATGTTGATTCAAGGATATATATTGGGTAAGATATTTAGGAGATTTCCCCTACACTTTGTCAAAATAACGCTGTGGAATCCTTTACATCCACCTGTGAAGGCAGAAGGGGCTTTAGTTTAACGCCTCATCCAAAAGTCTGGAGTACCCTCCAACTCTGACTCAGAAGTGTGAGTGGTACCACTGAGCCACGGCCAATACCCAAGCAGACCTCAATGCTTTATTCTGACAGAGTAAGTCTGATTCCGTTTTAATTATGGATGACTGCGGGATGTTTACTTGTGATTTGGGGATTGCGTACCATAATTCCTTAATTTCCAAAAAACTATAAACTAGCCACATGGCTGCTAAGGCGTTTTGGGCAGTAAATGTGGGTTAATCATCTATACTTAGTCCTCCGATTTAATGCACTTACAAATGTTAATTTTTTCATAGGCAAAATGAGGGCACATTAACAGTAATTGCTTTAAACTGCTTAATGAGCAATAAATTAGGGCGCCGGCACTTATAATTACTGCAGGACACACTGCCTGTGTTTATGTTGTACGCAATGACACGTCCAGCTAAAAGAATTATACAAAACCGCCACAAGACTTACAGGGTAGGACACTAAACTGATTGTGAATGGAATACTTGGCAATTGTATCCCACCTTAAGTGTGACCATGAATCCACTAAATCTTTGAATCTTCAGAAATAGGGGAAGTGGACACAGGACAACCAGAAGATCCACCAGAGTCCATACTTATTATTCAACCAATTGCTCAAGAAACCCACATGATCAGGACACAAGAACACAAGAATTAGGAGCAAGAATAGACCTTATGGCCCACTGAGCCCATCCCCATTTACTACAGTCATGACTGATCTTGGATTTCAACCCCACCTTCCTGCCTATTCCCTCTTTTCCCGTGATTCCCTGAGACACTATAAATCTGTCTATCCCACCCTAAATTTATTCAATGCTGGAATATCCACAGTCCTCTGGGTTAGAGAATCCCAAAGATTCACAACCCTTTGAGTGAAGTAATTTCTCCTCATCTAAGCCTTAAATGATCAAGCCCTTATCCTGAAGCTATGCCCTCTTGTTTCCGATTCCCCAACTAACGGAATCATTCTCCTAGCGACTACCCTATCAAGCCCCTTAAGAATCTTGTACATTTCCATGAGGTTGCCTCTCATTCTCCTAAACCCCAGAGAATATAAACCCAGTTTACTCAATCTCTGGTCATGGGACAACCCCCCCACCCAACCCCATCGCAGGGACCAATTTAATGAATCATCAGCCGTACCGCCTCCAGCCTCTTAAGTATCGTGACCAAAACTGTACAGAGTGTTCCAGATGTGGTCCCACAAAATCTCTGTACAATTGTAGTAAGACTTCTTTATTCCTGTACTTCAACCCCCTTGCAGTAAAGGCCAAGAGACCATTTGCCTTCTTAATTGCTTGCTGGACCTGCATTCCTTGTCCACACACAGCCGTCTCTTTGCACATCAATACTTACAAGGTTCACATTAAAAATATATATATTCTGCTTTTCTATTCCCATGACCACAGTGAATAGCTTTACATTTCCCTACATTATACTCCATCTGCCATCTTGTTGCCCGTTCGCTTAAGATCATTAGCCCATTGCTGTTTGCTATTTATAGGACCTTGATGTTCAGAAATTGTTTGCCAAGCTTCCTACATTACAATAGTTATGGCACATTGAAGTAAGGCATTTTTGGATCCTGAGATTATGAAGTGGGACCTGAACCCACAGCTTTCTGACTCAGATGTGTCTTACCTCCAAACCGAGGCTGATATAAGCTGTTGAGGTGACGGAGAATTGTGATTTGGCGTGAAATCAGCACTCGCCGTAATTTCGGCATCGGAATCGATTCTCCACTCAATCGCAGTTCCCGATTTTGGCATCGGTAGACGGATAATAACGCCTAAGGGAACATTATCTAGTATTTGAAACAGTTTAATTTTGTTGTTAATATTATTCCCAATAACGTGCTAAGTCATTCAATTGAAATATAAGTAGTGTGTGTTTTTGTATAGCTGGGGGGAATCTGTGATTGCCGCAGATGGAGGCCAGAAGGGACATTTTGGTTATCCCGAAGTGCTGTCTCAACTTGGTCCAGGTTCTCAGTGTGGCTGCTACCACTGGGCTCGTTGTATACCTTGTTAAGGAGGATGGGAGTGCTCTGTGGCCAGGGCCCGGAGGGTTGTTCCTTTGCAGGATGCCTCCTCCATTTGTACCCAATCTGTGTCATGTTCTTGTAACCATCCCCTCACTTTTCCTGCCGTTGCTGCCCAGTGATAGTATTGTAGGTTCGGGAGAGCCAGGCCCCCTCTGACTCCCCCCCCCCCCCCCCCCCCCCCCACACACACACACACACACACACAAACGCCATGACTAGCCTGTCTATGTTTTGGAAAAAGGCCTTGGGGATGAAGATCTGGATTGATCTAAACAGGAAGAGGAACCTTGGCAGTACGTTCATCTTGATCGTCTGCACTCTTCCCGCCAGAGAGTGGAAGTAAGCCCCACTATCCGGGGGGGGGGGGGGGGGGGGGAGTTTGCTAATACTCTTTGGGAGGGTTTAAACTAGTTCAGCAGGGGATTGGGAACCTAAATTGTAGCTCCAGTACACAAGAGGTTGAGAGTAGTGAGGTCATGAGTAAGGTTTCAAAGTTGCAAGAGTGTACCGTCAGGTAGGAAGGTGGTTAAAAGTGCGTCTACTTCAATGCCAGGAGCATCCGGAATAAGGTGGGTGAGTTGCGGCATGGGTTGGTACCTGGGACTTCGATGTTGTGGCCATTTCGGAGACATGGATAGAGCAGGGCGAGGAATAGATGTTGCAGGTGCCGGGGTTTAGATATTTCAGTAAGCTCAGGGAAGGAGGTAAGAGAGGGGGAGGGGTGGCATTGTTAGTCAAGGACAGTATTACGGTGGCTGAAAGGACGTTTGATGAGGACTCGACAACTGAGATAGTATGGGCTGAGTTTAGAAACAGGAAAGGAGAGGTCACCCTGTTAGGGGTTTTCTATAGGCCTCTGAAAAGTTCCAGCGATGTAGAGGAAAGGATTGCAAAGATGATTCTGGATAGGAGCGAAAGTAACCGGGGGACTTTAACTTTCAAAATATTGACTGGAAACACTATAGTTCGAGTACTTTAGATGGGTCTGTTTTTGTCCAATGTGTTTCCTGACGCAGTATGTAGATAGGCCAATGAGAGGCGAGGCCGTATTGGATTTGGTACTGGGTAATGAACCAGGACAGGTGCTAGATTTGGAGGTAGGTGAGCACTTTGGTGATAGTGACCACAATTCGATTACGTTTACTTTAGTGATGGAAAGGGATAGGTATATACCGCAAGGCAAGAGTCATATCTGGGGGAAAGGCAATTATGATGCGATGAGGCAAGACTTAAGATGCATCGGCTGGAGAGGAAAACTGCAGGGGATGGGCACAATGGAAATGTGGAACATGTTCAAGGAACAGCTACTGCGTGTCCTTGATAAGTATGTACCTGTCAGGCAGGGAGGAAGTTGTCGAGCGAGGGAACCATGGTTTACTAAAGCAGTTGAAACACTTGTCAAGAGGAAGAAGAAGGCTTATGTAATGATGAGACGTGATGGTTCAGTTAGGGTGCTTGAGAGTTACAAGTTAGCTAGGAAGGATCTAAAGAGAGAGCTAAGAAGAGCCAGGAGGGGATATGAGAAGTCTTTGGCAGGTAGCATCAAGGATAACCCGAAAGCTTTCGATAGATATGTCAGGAATAAAAGAATGACTAGGGTAAGAGTAGGGCCAGTCAAGGACAGTAGTGGGACGTTGTGCGTGGAGTCCGAGGAGATAGGAGAGGTTCTAAATGAGTATTTTTCATCAGTATTCACTCAGGAAAAATACAATGTTGTCGCGGAGAATACTGAGATACAGGCTACTGGACTAGAAGGGCTTGAGGTACATAAGGAGGAGGTGTTAGCGATTCTGGAAAGTGTTAAAATAGATAAGTCCCCTGGGCCGGATGGGATTTATCCTAGGATTCTCTGGGAAGCTAGGGAGGAGATTGCTGAGCCTTTGGCTTTGATCTTTAAGTCATCTTTGTCTTCAGGAATAGTGCCAGAAGACTGGAGGATAGCAAATGTTGTCCCCTTGTTCAAGAAGGGGAGTAGAGACAATCCCGGTAACTATAGACCAGTGAGCCTTACTTCTGTTGTGGGCAAAGTCTTGGAAAGGTTTGTAAGAAATAGGATGTATAATCATCTGGAAAGGAATAATTTGATTAGAGATAGTCAACATGGTTTTGTGAAGGGTAGGTCATGCCTCACAAACCTTATTGAGTTCTTTGAGAAGGTGACAAAAAAGGTGGATGAGGGTAAAGCAGTTGATGTGGTGTATATGGATTTCAGTAAAGCGTTTGATAAGGTTCCCCATGGTAGGCTATTGCAGAAAATACGGAGGCATGGGATTCGGGGTGATTTAGCAGTTTAGATCAGGAATTGGCTAGCTGGAAGAAGACAAAGGGTGGTGGTTGATGGGAAATGTTCAGACCGGTGTCCAGTTACTAGTGGTGTACCACAAGGATCTGTTTTGGGGCCACTGCTGTTTGTCATTTTTATAAATGACCTGGAGGAGGGCGTAGAAGGTTGGGTGAGTAAATTTGCAGATGACACTAAAGTTGGTGGAGTTGTGGACAGTGCAGAAGAATGTTACAAGTTACAGAGGGACATAGATAAGCTGCAGAGCTGGGCTGACAGGTGGCAAATGGAATTTAATGTGGAAAAGTGTGAGGTGATTCATTTTGGAAGGAATAACAGGAAGATAGAGTACTGGGCTAATGGTAAGATTCTTGGTAGTGTGGATGAGCAGAGAGATCTCGGTGTCCATGTCCATAGATCCCTGAAAGTTGCCACCCAGGTTGAGAGGGTTGTTAAGAAGGCGTACGGTGCGTTAGCTTTTATTGGTAGAGGGATTGAGTTTCGGAGCCATGAGGTCATGTTGCAGTTGTACAAAACTCTGGTGTGGCCACATTTGGAGTATTGCGTGCAGTTCTGGTCGCCGCATTATAGGAAGGACGTGGAAGCATTGGAAAGGGTGCAGAGGAGATTTACCAGGATGTTGCCTGGTATGGAGGGAAGATCTTATGAGGAAAGGCTGAGGGACTTGAGGCTGTTTTCGTTAGAGAGAAGAAGGTTAAAAGGTGACTTAATTGAGGCATACAAGATGATCAGAGGATTAGATAGGGTGGACAGTGAGAGCCTTTTTCCTCGGATGGTGATGTCTAGCACGAGGGGACATAGCTTTAAATTGAGGGGAGATAGATATAGGACAGATGTCAGAGGTAGTTCTTTACTCAGAGAGTAGAAAGGGCGTGGAATGCCCTGCCTGCAACAGTATTGGACTCGCCAACACTAAACGCATTCAAATGGTCATTGGATAGGCATATGGACGATAAGGGAATAGTGTAGATGGGCTTTAGAGGGGTTTCACAGGTCAACGCAACATCGATGGCCGAAGGACCTGTACTGCGCTGTAATGTTCTATATATTTGCTTGACAGATTACTGATATGTTTTTTTTAAAAAACATTTTATTAGGGTATTTGTAGTTTTTAATAATAGCAATAATGACAGCAGCAACGTAAACATGGTACATAAAACATTTCCATCCCTATCATGTTCTTCGCACCCCTAATAAATGAAACAACAGCCTAACCACCCCCCTCCCCCTAGATTTCTGCCTCTGTTGACAGTTAATTTTCTCCGAGAAAGTCGACGAACGGCTGCCACCTCTGAACAAACCCTAACATTGACCCTCTTAGGGCGAACTTTATTTTCTCGAGACTGAGAAACCCAGCCATGTCACTAACCCAGGTCTCCACACTCGGTGGCTTCAGGTCCCTCCACATTAACAGTATCCGTCTCCAGGCTACCAAGGAGGCAAAGGCCAAAACGTCAGCCTCTCTTGCCCCCTGGACTCCCGGCTCTTCTGACACTAAAAGATCGCCACCTCTGGACTCGGCAGCACCCGTGTTTTAAGTATCATGGACATAGCCTTAGTAAAACCCTGCCAAAACCCTCTAAGCTTCGGGCATGCCCAAAACATATGGACATGGTTTGCTGGACCTCCCGCGCACCTCACACACCTGTTCTCTACCCCAAAGAACTTGCTCATCCGGGCCACTGTCATGTGTACCCGGTGGACTACCTTAAATTGTATCAGGCTGAGCCTGGCACATGATGAGACTGAAATGTTTTTAATTTCCTTTCTTTCAGTCAGTATTCAAAAGATATGGCTTCAATGTCACAGTCCTTCTGAAGCTAGAGAGAGAGCGGCTATTCAATGAAGATTCACAGCATATCAGGTTATGATCAGGGACCTCATTTCAGGTACAATCTATACTGAATTCTAGCACAAGAAGTGAAAATGTTACTTTTTATTTCTAAGAGGGATTAATTAAGAGTGTAATTTCTGTAAATATAGTGCTTAGAATTTTTATTGCAAATTTATCTATTTGCCATTAATAAATCTGGTAAGCCAGTTGATTGAATGTTCACTTTACCACTTTCTAATATTAAGATCACGAGATGCATGCAGCAAAACAAAATACAATGACAACAGTCTCTGCTCAAACCTGGGCTCACTACTTTTACCCACATATTGGGCCAATGACACACTCCAGTTTTTCAGAACTTAGCAATTGTCTTTGTCATTATCCACAAAAATAAATCTAAAGTAAAAACCTTGCAATGCAACTGCTGCATGAGATAGTAAGGCCACTTTGACTGTTAGTATGATCTGGCTGTATTTATCTTAAAAGAACAAACCAGGGATGGGGTGTATTGAGAGAAAAGAACCTGACTCAAATAAAAATAATAGAATGTGGGTGTTGCATAATGGTACAGTGGTAGAAAGGCACCATTGTGATTTTTTTCCATCTGTATGCAGACAGTCCTGTAACACCACAGGTAGGAAAGATAAAACCAGTATCCCAGAGCTCACATATTCTTCTCTCCAATGTCACAATATATGAATATACAAAAATGGCCAACCGGAAAAGACCAGCTGCTCCATCAAGCCTGTCCCACACCAATGAGGTTGGAGTATTCTGGTTAGACATTTCCTAATTTCCCCTCGCACCCCTATGCTTCACTGCCAAGAATTGGTCCAGAATTTTGGCAGCACAGTGGTTAGCACTGCTGCCTCCCAACACCAGGGACCCGGGTTCAATTCCGACCTTGGGTGACTGTCTGTGTGAAGTTTTCACTTTTTCCCTCTGTCTGCGTGGGTTTCCTCCGGGTGCTCCGGTGTTTTCTGCCAAAGCTGGGCAGGTTAGGTGGATTGGCCATGCTAAATTCCCCCTTTGTGGTCAAAGGTTATGTGGGGCTGAGGGGTGTTGGTCTAGACCGGGAGCTCTTGCAGAGGGTCGGTGCAGATTCAGTGGGCTGAATGGCTTCCTTCTGTACTGTAGGGATTCTATGAATTGGTCCTCTTGAACGTAAGCAGAGAGTCAGGACACACCAACACATTCCAGAGGTTCTCTGGACAAAGAAGAATCTTCTAATATCCAGTCTCTTCTATTCTTGCATTGTTTAAATGCATGTCCTCTGCAATAGTCCATCAATCAGCATGAAGTTCAGCCCTTTCATTATTCATATGATCACCCCTATCAGATCATCTCTAAATCGATGAAGCTCTAATATATAAGCCTAGCTGCGTAACTGAGGTACTTTAAGGTGTTCAAAATCATGAAGGGACTGGACAAAGTAGATGGAGAACAACAATTCCCATTGGCGGAAAAGTTGAGCTCCAGGAGATACCAATTTCAGGTGACCAGCAAAAGAATCAACAGTGACATGAGAAAAGCCTTCCTTGTGTAGCAAGTGGTTAGGATCTGGAATGTATTGCCTAAGAGTGTGATAGAGGCAGGTTCAAATTGTGGCTTTCGAAAGGGAACATGAAGGGGGAAAATATCCAGAGACACGGGCAAAAGGTGGGGAGTGAGACTAGCTGAGTGGCTCTTGCAGAGAGCCAGCATGAATACGACTGTCTGAATTGTCCCCTTCTGTGCTGTAACCATTCTATGATTCCATGGTTCTTAATTTAGGATCTTGGAGCTCTTCTTTGAAGCTACAGCCCCTCTATGTTAATCGTGAACCTTGAGTGATCTGTGCACAACAACTCTTAGATACTTCTCACTCTTAACCAATATTCGCTGAGGTTAAATGCAATTTCCTATTGAGCATCTATTGATGTTCAGGATAGGTGCAGGATTTGCACTAGTAAAACTGAATTCCATTTGCAACTTGATTTTTTTGCAGATGGTTGGTTCTAGATTTGACAGAATGTGAAAAAAGATGACATTTCTTAACTCTACTTAAATTGCTAGTGTGTATTTTAGACTGGGAATTTAGAATTTTACTGCACATAAACAGTCCATTCAGCCCAACAAGTCTTTGGTGGTGTTTCTGCTCCAGTAAAAGCCTCCTCCAGCCATACGTCATCACACCTTATCAACATATTCTTCTCTTCCTTTATCCTCCATGTACTTATCTAACCTCAGGACAGAGCAGTGGAAAGAGATTCAGTTTGAAAGGGAATTGAATAAACACTTAAAAATGAAAAAGCAAATACAAGACTCTGGGGAAAGAGCAGGGGAGTGGGATTAATTGGATAGCCATTTCAAAGAGCCGGCACTGACATGATTGGTTGCATGGCCTCCTTCTGCGCTGTAAGGTTCCATGAAGTGTCTTTGCACTGGAAAAGAGTTATTAGCAATGACCTCAAAGTCGTTTTTTGATAGGTTGTGCTTGGTGTCCTCAGTGGTTTGTCCGGCTCATTTAGGCTAATTGATGCAAACAAGGTGGCTGCCTTGCTTTTGGACAAGTCCTGGGCACATGGGTGGACTTGCTCAGGACATGTCTGACTGTGAACACGCACAGACCTGCTGAGGAATTGTCCACATCGATTAGTTCCACAGGAAGACTATTATTTCACTGCAGCATGCTTGTCTGCTTCACTTTGCTCGTTCGTTTGGAACAGCCCAGCCACAAGTGTGCTAATTAAACAGAAATCATCAAGTCAATTAGACACACACTCATTAATGATTAAAAAAAGAGTGGAAACCATATTAACTGATTTCAAAAACGAACAATTCAAGCGGCAATAATTTGGCATGTGAGGCAAAAAGAAAAAGGTAAAAACATTTTTGTTTTCTTTTCTATAAAAATGGTCAAACAGTCCAATAATTAGACACTGGAATAATTCCCAAGTCAATGGGGAGCAGAAAATCTGGCATCCTGCGAACAATTGGAAAGAGGTAATGAATTTTGCATTAACATTTGAGGACTTGATTTTTAAAAAATGAATAAAACTGGATTTAAGAGTTTCTTTAAAATAAAGTTCATAAAGAAAATGCTGCCAATTGAATATTTTTTGACTTCAGATGAGACATTAAACCAATGTCCTGTCTGACCTCTTGGATGGACATTAAAGTTTCAATGGCACTATTTCAAAGAAGAGTAGGGGAGTTCTCCACAATATCCAGGCCAATACTTAATCCTCAATCAACATCATTAAAGATGTTATTATTTTGTTCTGTTTCTTGCTGTGCATGGATTGGCTGTCCCATTTCCTGCATTGCTCAATGTCTACACTTCATTGGTTGTAAAGAGCTTAAGGATGCCCATACAGGATATGCAACACAAAAACAAGCCATTTGACCCAACCAGTCGTGCCAGTGTTTATGCTCCATTCAAACATCCTCCCATCTCCTGTCACCTAAACCTATCATCATAACCTCCGATATTATTTTCTCCTTCTTATGTTTGTCTAACTTCCCAATAAGTGAATGTATACTGTTCACTATAACCACTCCCTGTAGTAGTAAGTTTCATGTTCTTACCACTTTGCATAAAGATGTTTTTTCTGAATTCCCTATTTAACGCTTTGGTGACTATCTTGAACCTGAACCTCCTTGGGGATGGAAATCAGTGTTGCATTGCCACCCCATGCCTCATTATGTTCATTCTTTTCCCCAGCCCCTCTACCTGACCTTCTGACTGAGGCGGGGCAAGATCCAGCACGCCCTCGGGACCGAGTAAGGGGGACATGCCCCCTTTTTTATAGCACTAGCTGTCGTAAACCAGGTCAGTTTAAAGTTCATTGAAATTGAAAGGTCCGTTACAGGCCAGGGAGAAGGTAGGTGTCCAAGCCAAGTGGATAAAATGAGGGAATCAGAGGCTCGGAGGGCGGTAGAGGTCAGGAGGGGTTTGGGACAGGCCAAAACTCCAGAGAAGAGGAAGGTGTGGTCAATGAGGGGGTTGGAGGGACAGTGTCGGGCCTGAGGGTTGCTGGGGAGGAGGCTGTCGGGCCTGCAGGTAAGGGGTCGAGTTTCAAGAAGACTGTTGGGCCTCAGGAGAGCATTGGGCCTCGGTGGTGGTGGTGGGGATCAGGTCTCAGAGGGGGATGTTGAGCTTCGGGGGGGGGGGGCGGTCAGGTGTTGGGGGGGGTTTGGGGGCAAGTGTTGGGGTGAGGATAGGGGTAGGGTGTCAGGCCTTGGGTTAGGTCTCGGTAAGTATTGGTGTAACCCAGTCAGAACTCTCCAGTTTGCGATTCAAGTCACATTTTTGGATGGTTCGCAGTGCAGGGCATTTGCCCAGAAGAAGTTTGCTTGCAGACCTTACCTGGGAATGTCTGAAGAGATTTCCCCAGTGTGTCTTTGGGGTAGCCCAGTAATCTGATGCTGGGGAGCTCAGAAGTTACAGCCCATATGTTGAAAGTCTCTAGTTATGCTCTTCCCAGCCAAGAGGAAATATTGTTTCTACTTCCATTCTACCAATATCTTTCAACATTTAAATATTACAGTTGGGTCACCCCTCAGCATGTTCTTTAAATGAAAAGAGACCCAGCCTGTCAGTCCTCTCCTGATACATGTACCCACACAATTTCTTGTATATCTTCTGTGCACCCTCTCTAGTGTATCCCTATCCTTTCTCTCAATGACCAGAATTGCAGGCAGTACTCTAGGTGTGGTCTAACCAAGGTTCAATCCAGGACCTAATCTCTCTGACAGGTCACGCTCCTCAGAGATCAGTCCTCAGTCCCCCCTCAGCCCCCCATGAGTCCCCATTCAGGCCCTGGCCGTTCACAGTGCCAACCTGACACCTTGCCATCCGAGGGGTCGCAAGGGGGTGAGTATCCTACCTAAAATTGGTTCCACGGTGCCAAGGGGGGTCTTTCATGGGTGCCGGGGGGTTTGGGCTGGCTGGAGGAGCTCAGGTTGGGGACCTTTCCTGGGAGTTGGCTACTTGGCTGCTCTTCCCACCTGCAGCCTTTAAACATGGAAACATCGAAAATAGAAGCAGGAGGAGGCCATTCGGCCCTTTCAGCCTGCTCCGCCATTCATTATGATCATGGCTGATCAACAAATTCAATACCCTGACCCTGCCTCCCCCCACTTGATCCCTTTAGCCCCAAGAGCTATATCTAATTCCTTCTTGAAATTACACAATATTCTGGCATCAACTACTTTCTGTGGTAGTGAATTCCACAGATTCACCACTCTCTGGGTGAAGACACTTCATCTCACCTCAGTCCGAAAAGGTCACCTTATCCTCAAACTGCGACCCCTAGTTCTGGACTGTCCCACCATCGGGAACATTCGTTTTGAATCTACCCTGTCTAATCCTGCCATAATTTTATAAGTTTCTATGAGATCTCCTCTCACTCGTCTAAACTCCAATGAATACAATCCTAACCGACTTAGTCTCTCCTCATATAACAGTCCCGCAATCCCAGGAATCAGCCTGGTAAATCTTTACTGCAGTCTCTCCATAGCAAGAACATCCTTCCTCAGATAAGGACACCAAAACTGCACACAATACTCCAGGTGTGGCCTCACTAATGCCCTATACAATAGTAGTAAAACATTCCTATTCCTGTACATAAATCCTCTCGCTATGAAGGTCAATTTACCATTTGCCTTCAATACTACCTACTGTACCTGCACACTTACTTTCAGCGACTGATGCTTGAAGACACCAGGATCCTGCTGAGCCCGAGGACCCAGGTTCAATCCCAGCCCCAGGTCACTGTCCATGGAGTTTGCACATTCTCCCCAAGTCTGTGTGGGTTTGACTCCCACAGCCCAAAAAAATATTCAGGCCACACTAAATTGCCCCTTAATTGGAAAAAAAGAATTGGCATTCAAAATATTTATTTCAAAACAGGTTATGCTGAGTATCCACCTCTCTCAATTTACACCCATTCCAATAATAATCTGCCTTCCCATTTTTGCTACCGAAGCTGATAACCTCACATTTATCCACGTTATACTGCACCTACCATACATCTGCCCACTCACTCAGCCTGTCCAAATCCCACGGAAGCATCTCTCCATCCTCCTCACAGCTCACCCTCCCACCCAACTTTGTATCATCTGCAAACTTGGAGATAATACTTTTAGTTCACTTGTCCAAATCATTGATATATAATGTGAATAGTTATAATAATAATCTTTATTGTCACAAGTAGGCTTACATTAACGCTGTAATTAAGTTACTGTGAAATGCCCCTAGTCACCACACTCCGGCGTCTGTTCGGGTACACAGAGGGAGAATTCAGAATGTCCAATTCACCTAACAGCACATCTTTCATGATTTGCGGGAGGAAACCGGACACCCAGAGGAAACCCACGCAGACACAGGGAGAACACGCAGGTACCTTCAGTGTCTCGTCTGATCACTGTAGCACTGATTGGATTGCAGCTCTCCAAAGCAGCACTTCCACCTGAGTGAGGTGTGGAAGCCCAAACAATGCTCTTTATAGTGTAATATGGCAATGGGACTGCAGGATTCCTGCCGACTCTTCAGATGGAATCTCTCCTTGCTGTATTGAGAATTTTCTTTATTTGCCTCTGCAGGTTTTGAATTCCCTCCCAACCTCTTTGTTCCTGGACATTTTAGCTTTATTGTAAAGATGCTGTTTCGTTCGGCTTAGCCTCCAGTGTTCTGTATAAACCATGGACGATTTCTCCTGCTGGATGAAACTTGAATGGTACAGAATTATCCATGGTTTCAGTCAAGGCATTTTTGCCTCCTTCTTCTTGCACTAATGATGAAATTCAATTTAAAGTAATGATACTAAAATTCGGAAGCTGTTTTCTTATTACATACAAACAAGGAGCAGGAGTAGGCCATTCAACCTTTGAACCTATTATTTCTAACATATGCCTTTGTTTCTAATGAGGATTTTCCTCTGAGCTGCTATCTTATATTTACATAAGAGATACAGATCAGGTATGATGACTTGGTAGTCACGAATCCCTCATTGGATAGACACTCTTGTGAACAAGCTTGTTGGTGAGCACAAGTTCCAGGAGGTTATTCCCTCTTGCTGCATCTTCAACCCAGCTGTTCCATTTCACTATCAACAATCATATTCAAGAGCAGTCTTGTCACCAATGTAGTGATTTGGGATAGTGTATCCCCCACTCCAGTCAACATTGTGAATCATTGGACGTGGTCAAGGCCGTTAGGATGAGCCGGTAAGGGCTGCCCATGTTGTCAACTGAAACTCTGAGTGGGGCAGGAATGGGGCCGTAATTATCATTAATTGGCCTAAATTCACTACCACCAGGAAACAGTCAATCTGACCCCAAACTGATCTTATTGAGAATAGGTAGGGACCGGGATGGTGGTGAGGAGCCAGCACAGAGGCTGGAGCTGTGAAACTGCAAAGTTACGTGCCTCCAATCACAGGCCTGACACATTTGAAAATCTGGTTCAAAAATTCCATCTGGCCCAGCTTTAAATACACTCAACGATGGATGTAAGTATGACTGTATCTGAATAAGTTCTCCTGGTCACCTACCATCAAAAAGCTGAATTGTGTTCTATAAAGGCATGGAAGTAAAATATGGGCAATAAATCCATCAAATAGTTATCTATCATACAGAGCAATGCTACAGATATTTTGCTACTTTAAAGTAAAAATCCTTGGAATTAAATCTGTAAACTGCCCAATGATTAGAAAAAAGGTTAAATTTTGAACAATCTGTCAGGGTGATCCATATCAATTCATTTTCGTCTTAATCCTCAGCTCATCCGACTGTTAGCTTTTTTAATGGCAGAGAAATCCATTAGCCTGAAAATCTTCTAGTCCCATCTCGTGATAGGATATATTAATGTTAATCTACATTTTGCAATGCTCTCTTAAGATAAAAGGAACGTGTTTGCAAAGTGAATCACAAAGAAGGAAGTTGAATTTCTATCCGCCTTTCAAGACATCCCTAATCGCTTGACAGACAATAAAGTATTTTTAAAGTGCTCAGGTACTGCCCTCATCAAAATCATAAATCTGATTCTTGGTTACTGTGATCATGGCAAACTATCCCTCCTTGAACCTTTTCAATCTGTCTGTAACCTTGATACTATTGAGCATACCATCTTCCTCCAACAACTCAGTGTTCGCCATATGGTTGGAATTGCCCTTGTCCAGTACTAATCCTATCTGGGCAGTCATAAGCAAAGAACAAATTGCAATGGCTTCTTTTCCCACTGCTGAATTGTTACCTGTGGGGTTCCCAAAGGATAAGTGCTGTTGCTGTTGCCCCTCCGTGACAGTGTGTATGCACAACACTCACTCAACCTCACCGTCACTTCTTTCACACCTCACCACTGCCTTAGATTCACCACTCTGCTAGCCTGACAATCCAGGGTTGGATGACCAGAAATTTCCCCCAGTGATCACTGAGAACACCAAAGTCATTGATTTTAGGCATGATGTGGAGATGCCGGCGTTGGACTGGGGTGAGCACAGTAAGAAGTCTTACAACACCAGGTTAAAGTCCAACAAGTTTGTTTCAAACACGAGCTTTCGGAGCACGGCTCCTTCTTCAGGTGAATGGAAAGGCTTGCTCCAGAAATGTTTATATAGACACAGTCAGAGATGCCCCGGAATGCGAGCACCTGCAGGCAATCAAATCATCAAAGATGCAGAGAGAGAGGTAACTCCAGGTTAAAGAGGTGTGAATTGTCCCAAGCCAGAGGCCTACCGACTGAACTGGCTTGGGACAATTCACAGAGGCCTACCGACTGAACTGGCTTGGGACAATTCACACCTCTTTAACCTGGAGTTACCTCTCTCTCTGCATCTTTGATGATTTGATTGCCTGCAGGTGCTCGCATTCCGGGGCATCTCTGACTGTGTCTATATAAACATTTCTGGAGCAAGCCTTTCCATTCACCTGAAGAAGGAGCCGTGCTCCGAAAGCTCGTGTTTGAAACAAACCTGTTGGACTTTAACCTGGTGTTGTAAGACTTCTTATTAATTTTAGGACCAGCCATCAACTCCTTCCTCGCCATGGGCACAGCCTGAGGCTGAACATACTGCTCACGACTGTGCCATCCTATTCCAACCTGAATTAAGCTTCTGACCTCATATCCTCTCCATTGCCAAACCGCTGCATTGCACTTCAATGGCATCATCCATCTCCACCCCATCTCAATCCATCAGCTGCTGAAACCTTCAGCCATACATTTATTACCTTGAAACTTGACTGTTTTAATGGTCTCCTGGCCAGCTCCCTCTTTGCAACTTCTGTACCACTTGAACCCATTCAAAACTCTGCTTCCCACATTCTAATTTCCACCTCGTCCCTTTCACCCTTCATCACTGTGCTTGCTGACCTATTAAAGCTGTGATTTTAAAATTCTTAACCTTGCTTGCAAACCTCTCTCTTTGTAACTGTTTCCAGCTCTGCAAACCTTCCAAGATTGCTATGCTCCTTGAATTCTGGCCCTTTACACATCTTTGATTGTCTTCACTCGGCCCATGGCAACCATGTCTTCAGCTGCCTGGGCCCTGCGTTCCCTCGACCTCTCCACCTAACTACCTCTCTATCCCCCCTCGAGGTCGCCTGTCCTAATACCTCCTTTTGTAGTTTGGTGTCAATGTTTGATTGATAATTGCTTCTGTGAAAGACTTTAGTACAATTTAGCAGAATGAATATTGGCGAGGATGCCAGAGCGAGCTCACCTTCAGATAATGCCACGGGGTCTTTTATGCCCACCTGAGAGGGCAAGCTGGATTTTGATTTAATGGCTCACCATCCTAGTTTAGGCCTGGATTACAGCCACTTGGATGAGGTGGTGGTGGAGTGAGATATCACCAAACGCCAGGCTCGTGCGGCTGAGCACATTTTAGTGCTAAGGGAGAAGCTTGGGAGAAAAGAACTGTAAGATACCAAGCTGGACCTCAACCTGAGAGATTCCAGTGTTCAAGTGAACTCTAAAGAAAGTAACAACATCCCATTATGTGTCACCTCATTTTGGCTCAAATTCAACTGAGGTTGATTTTATACTGCAAACATTAACTATATTCAGTGCCTTCAGTTTCTGAGATGTAAGCTGTTTCAGCCCAAGATTCCCTGCAGAAAGGGCTTTTCCCTTTAGCATTTATTGTTATTACAAACTGCGGTTGTCATTTGGGTTTTCTTTTAGTCTCCTGACTTTAATCGGCACGAGAAATTTCATTGGAGCTGCAATAATCATTTCTACATCAGTATTCAGTACTTTGCTAAGTGATTGTTGGGCCTGAAATATTTTTTTTCTGTTGCAAGATCCATTGTATTTCAATCAGTAGTTAGAACAGTGGCAGATGTCTCATGTGGAATGATTAAAATCAATTTTGCAAGCCACTCCTTCCACCCTGCGACATTGTGCTCAGTCCTCTGCACAATCTGTCTTCAATCTGTCGTTCTTGCTGAGAGCTTTCACTATTGCTGATTCAAAGCAAGCTGCAGTAATTTGCCAATCTGTACCCGTCCAGACCAAATGTTCCAGTACTGCAGAAACTTTCTAACAGAATTGGAGTGATATACAAAACCTGTGGGTAGTTTCCAAAACGTAGCTGGGAGAAAGTTTTAAATGGGACTTTCTTCATGAAGCATTGATTTAATTTGTGGAAAGATTTTAAAGGTGTGAAAAGATTGTTATTTGTAATTTAACGCACTGCCGTGTGAGAAATGGCGCTCAAGAAGTTAAAAATGTATTTAGCTGGTATCATTACCAGCTTGTAAATACATTGGATTAACTTCCTAAATAAGAGGATGAAAAGAACAGTAAAGAAAGAATGTGCATTTATTAAGCATCTTCACAACCTGAGGCTGTCCAAAAATGCTGGACAGCCAATTAAGTACTTCCTAAAATGAGCAAACTACTGAAAACTATCCAAGGTGAAGTTGAGAATCAAATCACCCTCAGGGGAGTGGAAAGAGAGAGGTATTTCCTATAATTCAGACTCGCAGAGAAACTTGAACTGTTTAAGGAAGAGGCATTAAAAATGCAAAGTACAGGGCAGCACGGTGGCGCAGTGGGTTAGCCCTGCTGCCTCATGGCGCTGAGGTCCCAGGTTCGATGCTGGCTGTCTGTGTGGAGTTTGCACATTCTCCCCGTGTTTGCATGGGTTTCGCCCCCACAACCCAAAGATGTGCAGGGTAGGTGGATTGGCCACGCTAAATTGCCCCTTATTTGGAAAAAATGAATTGGGTACTCTAAATTTATTTTTAAAAATGCAAAGTACTGGATATTGCAACATTGTCTGCCACAGTCAGAGACACCCAAAACCTTTTGGAAATACACAATGGCTGAAGCACTTCAAGGCAAAACAGCCCAGCTCTCTCTTCTCATGTAGCCAATTCTACCAGAAACCTGCCATGAACTGAGATCTCGTAACAACTGCAACATCTTCTACATCTGACCACATCCATGAAACCAGCTAACCCCAATTGCTGCAGCATTTTAAACTCTACTTTGTGTCTGTCTATGCGCGTGAGTCTGAATGACTGCATGTGTTTTTATGATCTTTTCTCAGATTTTGTGATTAATAGATTTCTCTTTCTATGACTCAAGAAAACTGTGATTGGCTCCTTGATGGTTACAGCTTAAGTAGTCAAATATATTCTTTTTTGGAAAAGGCAAACCTCTTTTCTTTCATGCGATGTGTGCATCACGGACTAGGCCAGCATTTATTGTCCATTCCTATTTGCCCTTTTCAAAGTGGTGGTGAGCTGCCGTCTTGAACCCTACAGTCCATGTGGTGTAGGTACATCCATGTGCTGTTAGGGACAGAATTCCAGGATTTTGACCCAACGACTGTGAAGGAATGGCATTATATTTCCAAGTCAAGTTGGTGAGTGGCTTGGAGGGGTGCCCTCGTCGTTTTAGATGGTAGAGCTCAAAGGTATATAAGATGCTGTCAAAGGGGATTGAGTTGCTGCAATGTATCTTGTAGATGGTACACACTGCTGCCATGCATATCAGTAGTGGAAGGGGTGGCTGTTGAAGGTGGTGGATGGGGTTCCAATCAAGCAGGCTGCTTTGTCCTGGATGACATTGAGTTCTTGAGTGTTGGTGGAGCTGCATTCATCCAGGCAATTGGAAAGTATTTCATCACACACCTGACTTTAGGGCATCACGGTGGCACAGTAGTTAGCGTTTCTGCCTCACAGCTCCAGGGTCCTGGGTTCAATTCCGGCCCCGGGTGACTGTGTGGAGTTTGTATTTTCTCCCCGTGTCTGCTTGGGTTTCTTCCGGGTGCTCTGGTTTCCTCCAACAGTCCAAAGATGTGCAGGATAGGTGGATTGGCCATGCTAAATTGCCCCTTAGTGTCCAAAAGGTTAGCTGAGGTTACTGGGTTACAGGGGTAAGGTGGAGGCGTGGGCTTAAGTGGGGTGTTCTTTCCAAGGGCCGGTGCAGACTCGATGGGCTGAATGGCCTCCTTCTGCACTGTAAATTTTATGATTCTATGATTCAATGATTTGTGTCTTGCAGATGATGGACAGTCTATGGGGAGTCAGGAGGTGAGTTACTTTCTGCAGAATCTCCAGCCTTTGACCTGCTCTTGTAGCCACAGTATTAATGTGGCTAGTCCAGTTCAGTTTCTGGTCAATGGTAACCCCCAGGATGTTGCTCATGAGGTTTCAGCAATGGGTAAATGTCATTGGGAGATAATTGGGCTCTTTCTTGTAGGAGGTGGGCATTGCCTGGCAATTGTGTGGGGCAAATGTTACTTACCATTATCAGGCCAAGCCTAGATATTATCCAGTTTTCTGCATATGAGCATGGACTGCGTTAGGATCTGAGGAGTCGCGAATGGTGCTGAACATTGTGCAATCTTCAGCGAACATCCCACTTCTGACCTTATGATGGAAGGAAGGTCATTGATGAAGCAGCTGAAGGTGGTTAGGCCGAGAACAGTACCCTGAAGGACTCCTACAGTAATATCCTGGGGTTGAGATGATTAGCCTCCAACAACCACAACCATCTTCCTTTGTGCCAGGTATGGCTCCAACCAGTGGAAAGATTTCCCCTTGATTCCCATTGAGTCCAGTTTTGCTCGGGCTCCTTGATGCCACACTCAGTGAAATGCTGCCTTGATGCCAAAGGCAGTCACTCTCACCTCACCTCTTGCATTCAGCTCTTTTGTCCATGTTTGGGCTACAGCGATAATCAGGAACTGAGTGGCTGAGGCGGAACCCTAACTGAGCATCAGTCAGTAGTTTATTTCTGAGTATGTGCCTCTTGATTGGACTGTCCATCACTTAGCTGATTATCGAGTGATAGGGTGGTAATTGGCCAGGTTGAAGTTGTCCTGCTTTTTGTGAACAGGACATGCCTTGGCAGTTTTCCACATTGCCGGGCAGGTGCCAGTGTTGTGGCAGTATTGGAACAGCTTGACTAAGAGCACAGTTAGTACTGGAACACAATTCGTCAGTACTATTGATGGATAGTTGTCAGAGCCCATAGTCTTTGCAATATCCTGTGCCTTCAGCTATTCCTTAATATCACATGGAGTGAATCAAACTGGCTAAGGACTGGCATTGGTGATGTTGGGAACCACAGGAGGAGGTCTCTGTTGTGACCAACCAAGGACATTGAATAGAGAGGAACCAGTTTACCCCTTCTCACCTGATCATAACAAAACTGGGGACCCGTGTCCGGGATTGGTCCCACAGACTGTCAAAAGAATTCGAGAGGGAAAGTAAATGGTTCCTTCAAAAGAAATGTAAAAATTGCAAAAGGTTTTCCTGGACAAGACGCATGTTTATTTAGACCGGGGTGGGGGGGATGAGGGAATGGTGTGGGGGTTGTGTTGGGAACGGGTTGACACGTGTCAGGGGGAACCGCAACTCAGTGGAGTCTCACTTCCTCGCCCAAGGTTGATCTCCACCCCAGCGACTGCTCTTTCCTTGAGCCCGCCGACCACGTCCAGGGGTGAGGGGCTGCAGGTATGGCAGTACCCCATCAGTCTTCTCTCACTCCCTGCAGTTATGGGCAGACTTTTCCTGGGGGGGGAACAGAGAATGCATAGTGTTAGACAGTCCAATGCATACAGCACAGGGGGCGTCAGTGGCCAGGGTGGCCTGCCTCTCCTCCACGGTGTCCAGCAGCGTCTCAAGCTCGGCATCCAGGAATCTTGGGGCTGCTCTCCATGCTGCCATCTTGTTGGCTGGGATGGTGTATGTGGGGAGCGAAGTGTGTATATGTGGCTGCAGCTTGTCAACCTTCGGGTGTCAATCGCGAATCCAGCAATTCCATCAGTGTTTCTCATTGGAATCAATTGTGTTCCATGTGGCGGCAGTGCTAGCCTCGTAATGGTCACTGAATCAGTCCAGGTGCAACGCCAGTTTTGCTGTCGGGGAAGTTCACAAATCTTGCCCCGGCGTCAACACTTAGTCTCAGGATCAGAGAATCCCTCCGTGTATTTGTCAAAATAGTGGTGGGGAATTTAACACAATTTTCTACCCAGTATGGACTGCCCACTGATATGCAGTCAGATCAGGGCTCGAATTTCATGTGCCCAATATTATGGGAAGTCATAGGTAACGTGGGCAGAACCCTGCTGAAGTCTTCAGCATACCACTCGCAGTCACAGAACAATAGCAATAGATGCTAAAAACAATGATCAGGGAATACTGCCAGAAGTACCCCCCCCCCCCCCCCCCCCCCACTCCTCCCTGATTGGGACAAAGGACAATGGGCATGATTGACCCAGTTGCACCTGGCGCAAATCCGGGTATGACGGGTGAATTGAACGTGAGCCCAAAATCGGGCTCAGCTTCGGGCTGATCGCGATTCACCACACTCGCTCCACCCGGCACGATCCGGATCTCGCCCCCATGGCTCATTTAAGTACCCAGAAACTGGATTCTCTCAGCACACGGGACTCACCGATCACACCTGGGAGACCTCGCCATGGCACTGCTTAGTACTGGTCTACACAAATGTGGGCCAGCCAAAACGGCACCCGGTAGGGCCTCCTAGACTATCGGAGACCCACGGGTTTTCGGGGATAGGGAAGGGTGGCATCCTGGCACCTTGAGATGGCTACCTGGCACTGCCCTGGTGCCCAGGTGGCACTTTCAGGGTGTCAGCGTTCGGTGGGAGGGAGGGTTGCCTGGGTGTGGGGAGGGGAGGGGGCATTGATGCTGGATTCCCGGGTGTGTCCCCAAGTTTGCGCAGGGGAGATCGGGACAGTCAGTCAAAATGAGGAGACAAGGTTGCTCACTGCATTTAAAAACGTGTGTAGATATCCGATATCTACAAGCTTATGCAGGAGAAGGAAGAGGCGTCAGTAGAGGAGCTGAAAACGAAGTGGGAGGGGGAACTGGGGGAACAGATCGAAGACGGGACATGGGCTAATGCCCTGGAGAGGGTAAATTCTTCCTCCTCGTGTGCGCGGCTTAGCCTCATCCAATTCAAGGTGCTGCATAGGGCCCACATGACTGGGACGAGGATGAATAGGTTCTTTGGGGGTGAAGATAGGTGTGCCAGGTGCTCGGGGAGTCCAGCGAACCATGTCCATATGTTCTGGGCATGCCCGGCATTGGAGGAGTTCTGGAAGGGGGTGGCGAGGACGGTGTTAAGGGTGGTGGGATCCAGGGTCAAGCCAGGATGGGGACTCGCGATCTTTGGGGTTGGGGTAGAGCCGGGAGTGCAGGAGGCGAAAGAGGCCGGTGTGCTGGCCTTTGCGTCCCTAGTAGCCCGGCGAAGGATTTTGCTACAGTGGAAGGACGCGAGGCCCCCAAGCGTGGAGACCTGGATCAATGACATGGCGGGCTTTATTAAGCTTGAGAAGGTTAAATTCGCCCTGAGAGGATCGGTGCAAGGGTTCTTTAAACGGTGGCAACCTTTCCTCGACTTTCTGGCTCAACGATAGGGTACTGGGACAGTAGCAGCAGCAACCCGGGGGGGGGGGGGGGGGGGGGGGGGGGGGGGGGGGGGGGGGTGAGGGGGGGGGGGGGACGTTGATTATGTTAGCTTATTTTATTTAAATTTGATTTATCTAATTTTAATTTATGGCTAAGTTCTCTTGTTTGGGGGGGGGGTGGGGGAATGTGATACATGTGATGTTACGGTATGGGGGAATTGTGGGTGTTATGGGGCTGTTAGTTGCATATTACTGCTTTTTGCTATACTTTTTGTTATATTTTCTGAAAAAAATTCCAATAAAAAAATTTAAAAAAAAAAGAAAAAAAGAAACGTGTGTAGAGTCGAGCCAGGCTGCATCATTTTAGCTCTACATGATGTGAATGTGGGAGAGGCCTCTTCCATAGGGCAAAATCTCTATCGTCTTGGCCCAGAAAAGCGAGCATAGGTTTGGGAGGAGATTAATTACATGTTGAAGCACTAACTAATAGCGCCGTGCAGCAGTAGCCTGAGCTTCCCGGTTGTGCTTGTGCCCAAGAAAGACGGCTCCACAAGCCTCTGCATTGACTACCAAAATGTTAATGCAGTAACCAGAGGCGACTCCTACCCGATTCCTCACCTGCAAGACTGGATAGGTAGGGTGGGTAAAGCAGTCTTCATTCCAAAAATAGATTTACTGAACGAAGACTGGCAGATTTCCTTGACTGCCGGTGCAAAGGAGATCTCCACCTTCCTAACTCCAGTTGGATTATGCCAGTGCCGAACAATGCCATTTGGACTCAGAAATGCCCCAGCCACCTCTCGAGACTGATGAACCAGGTCGAGTCGAGCTTATCTAATTGTGCAGTATAGCTAGGTGATTTCCTAATGCACAGTGACAACTGGAGAACTCACTTCGAACAACTGGAATCCCTCTTCCAGAAATTACGGTCAGCTGACCTTGTGGTCAACCTCGCTAATCACAACTCTTTGATCTTTGTGGACAAATTCAAACAGGCTCTCCATTGGAGTTTGTTTATCAAATCATACCACCTTATAAAAACCCACATTGCACTGAAATCGAACGTGATCGTGGATGCTCTGTCCAGAGACTCAGTTAGAACTGATGAGATAATCGGGAGGCACAGTGGGGCAGTGGTTAGCACTGCTGCCTACGGCACCGAAGTCCTGGGTTCGATCCCAGCCTGGGTCACTGTCCGTGTGGAGTTTGCACATTCTCCCCGTAACTGCGAGGGCCTCACCCAACAACCCAAAGATGTGCAGGGCAAGTGGATTGGCCACATTAAATTGCCCATTATTAGAATAAAAATAATTGGGTACTCTAAATTTTAAAAAAGTTGAAAGAGTGATTGGAAGTGAATGTGTCTTCTATTTTGATTCGTGTTTTTAATACCTTCTTTTGTGATGAGGAAGTGTAATGAGGCTATGCTCCTTTACTCCTGAAAATATGGGCTAGAATTTGACATGCTCGGGCGGGCGTGCCCGACGTCTTCTCGCACACTCGTGCAGTATTTTGGTTGGCGGGCACACGCAAGAGTTGGAAGCGCATCTGCCAACAACCAAGTAGACCAGTTAGCCCATTGAGGGGTCAGTTAAATGCAGGTTTGCACAGCCCATCTGTTTTTATGGTTCCTGGGTGGGCCAATTGGCCAGCTGCACCCGAGATCGGGGGTGGGACGAAATGGCAGGGCTGAAAAAAAGTTTAAAGATATTTGGAACTGGGGTTTGTGGCTGAATGAGCTGGCATGACACTCTGTGCAGCATTTTATAATTACAATTTATTTTCCACGGGCCTGCAGCTTCCTGAGACAGCTCCACAGCGGCTGTCCCCCTGAGGGAAGATGTTAGAAGCGTGAGCTCGCACCCTTTTGGTTTGCTGCAGCCACCCCCTTGCCGCCTTCTCGGTATCCTTGAGCCTCCCCAGTGCATGTTTCACACTGCCTGCGTGTTAATTGACCAGCCAGCGTGAAATCGCAGAGAGACTTCAATATCAGGAGATGGTTGCAAAATGGTAATGTTACTGGACTAATAATCTAAAGATCTAGGCTAATTCTCCAGAGAGAGAAATTCAAATCGCACCATTGTAATTAATTGAATTGAAATTCAATTAATTAATAAGTGTAGAATGCAATGCTAATCTCATTAATAATGTTTATGAAACTATTAGCTTGTCATAAAACTGATCTTATTCACTCATATCCTTGAGGGGAGGGAAATCTGTCATTCTTCCTTGGTCTGGCTGACACATGGGGCGTGACTTACCGGCTGCGTCCCACTGAAATCAGGGTGGGATGTAGCTGGTAGATCCTGGGAGAGGCCTCTTTTGGGATTCCCAATGGAAGTTACACCTTGCAAGATCTAACGCGATCTTGTGAGACGTCGCGATCTGGATTCTTCCCACAATGGGCTGGACCCATACTTGCAGAGTTAACGGAGTTTAAAAGCTCACTTAACTCTGCCGATGCCAGATCGAACCGGCTCCCAGGATCTATGTCAAGGAGACCCAGCCGGGCGCTAGTCAGCACTGGTCCTCACAAACGGGGACCAGATGGAACGGTACTTGTGGGCGGGGGGTCTCCCAGGAAATCAGAGGTCCCCGGGTGGCTGGTATCTGGGCAGGGTGACACCCTGGTGCTGCTGATACCAGCTGGACATCATAGAATTGCCAATCTAGCACCCTGGCAATGCTACCTGTGCAGTCTGCAGTGCCACCTGGTGCCACCTGGCACTACCAGGATGCCCAGGTGTCACTGCCAGGCTGGTTGGGGCACTGCCAGGATGCCAGGTTGGCAGTTCCAAGATGCCCGGGTGGAATTTTGCTTGCATCGAGGATCGGGCCTAAGGGTGACCTGCCCGTATAAGGTAGGGTGAAAGGGGTTCGAGGACACCCCAGCAGGTGAGTTGGGGCATTGGGGGAGGGGTCCAGGGGTTGCATCAGGATGTTAGAAGATCAGGGCGCCATTTAAAAATTGTGCCCCGATCTCTTTCCTGTAGTCATGAGTGGAGTTTCTCAATTCAAGAAATGCAGTTGAGTGCAGCCTTGCTGGGGCATTCTCCACTGTGGCATGAAGGAAAATAGAATACCATTACAAGTGCCGAGAACGATCCCTCAATCTTTTATTTTTTTTGTTTAGATCTCACCCATAACGTCAGACCTACACATTGTGGTTGGTGTGGGCACCATCACTTTCTGGCAACTTTGCATTTTAGAGTGAGATAGCTAGTCTAGGGTTGGGAGTGGGGAGGGGACGAGGACCCCCATACAGGTGTGTTGGGGCTTGCGGGAGGTTCGGGGGTCGCATTGGGGAGGGTTTTGAGAGATCAGGATGCCTTTTTAAAATGGCGTCCCGATCTCTCCTTGCACTGAGGAGTTCCGGCGAGTGGAGTTCCTCAGTGCAGAAAACGGGACCAAGTGCAGCCTCGGCCACGCATTCCGGGCTGACGCCCTCGACCTACCCGAATGGCTGTTCGATGGCATGGTTTTTCTTGGCGCTCCGAGTCCTGGGAAACACTCACCAAATCGCACGCTGTGTCTTTCTGTTCCCATTTGGGTAGATCGCCCCCTGAAGAGTTCAACAAGCTTGTGGACCTGGTGAGAAACCATTACCACCAAAAGTTATCCATGATTCTCCAGCACTACCTTTTTAACTCAGCTGCGAGGATCCCGGAGGAAACCGTTACGGAATTTCTTGCTAGATTGCAAAAGTTTGCAGAGTACTGTGAATTTTGCCCTGTCGATAACTGAAGACAAGAACTAAGTGTTGAAGATATTGTCCTGTGGCGATCTTGGGTAGTCGCCCCCGCCCAGGTCAGTGCCCAATTCTGATGGAGTTACACAAGATCACCCAGGAATATCCAAGGTGAAGATGCTTGTGAGGAGCAATGTTTAGTGGTCCGCATTCAATGTAGATATCGAGAACTTGGTGAAGCAATGCTCCTCATGCCAGGAGAACCAGAGGATCCCATCTTCAGCCTTCTTACACCCACGGGAATGGCCAGGAAAACCATGGGTATGGGTGAACATAGATTTCTCTGCTCCATTCTTAGGATCGATTTTCCTCATTATGTTCGACGCCCATTCTAAATGGCTGGAAGTGCGTCGCATGGCCTCCACAACCTCTCACGCAACAATACAAAATGTTTTGGCCCCGTGGCATACCAGAGGTCCTCATTTCCGATAATGAGGACCTTTACCAGTGGGAAGTTCCAGGCATCCTTGAAGTCGAACGGCATCAAGCACATCCGGATGGCGCCATAACGCCCATCGTCCAACGATCTGACAGAGTGGGCGGTACAGACATTCAAGAATGGAATGAAGAAGCAGCCAGGGGGTTCCTTGGACAGAAGAGACGGGATTCTCTGCCTGCCGCACCAAGCCAGCGGAGAATCCAGCCCAAGGTTGACTGCAGAACCTCACCTCACGCCACAACGGGAGTGGCCCTGCAGAAGTATTGCTGGGACTACGACAGCGCACAAGGCTGCGCCTGCTTTTTCCCCAATTTGATGGGGGAAGGTGCAGTCCAAACAGGAGAGCCAAAAGAGGAATTGCGATGTCAAGAGGCCCAGGAGAACATTTAAAACAGGAGATGCCATATAGAACTTCAGGGATGGCTCCAGTTGGATCGCTGGACTCATATTGGAGACTCCTACAAAGTCAAGGTCCAAGGAAAGGCCATGAAAAAGCATCGGACCACCTGAGGAGTAAGGAGCCCATTTCAGTGGAAACTACGTCCACAATGCCAGTTGCGGGCACCTCCGGCACAGGGCCACAGCCCATGGGGGGCCCCGAGGGCAACCCCCACCGAATAGTGAAGCCTCGGAATCCGAGATGGAGGCTGAGGGGACTGGTTTGTAACCCTCAGGTGCCCGTCGAGGAAACAGAGGTCCCCAGTCTGCTTCATACCCCTGATCCAGCTCCACCTGACACATATTTGAGGCCTAGGGCCAAAAGGCAGAGGAAGCTCCATTGCTGTGGGTGTGAAAGAGATTAAATGGACTTGAGGGGGCTGGGATGTTATAACCATCACGAAGACCACAGGGGATCGCTGATTGATTTCCCTGTGGGCTTTGTAGAATATGAGTTCCCATGTTGGACGGGCGGAGGCTGGCCCAATAGGGGCTCACGAGTGGGGCTTTAAATATCAACCCCCAGACCCGGACAGGCAGTTCCCGATAGTCCCGGGCTGGTACATACGTTTTGTGTACCATGGTTTTGGCTTTATTTGTGTTGGAGAAGAAACCTGCTTTGCCTTTTAGCCTTCGCCTTCTGGAATTATTACAAAATCATACCTTACAGCCACCAGACTCTTCCGTCACTGTCCCTGGGAATGTTCTGTCCCATCAGCAGGACAGACCCACCAGAGGTGTATAATCAGTGGTGTACAATCAGAATTGTGTGGTCGAGGGAGTCCTCAGCATTATTTCCAGACTCCAGGAACTCTCACTGCAGCCAGCAACAGTGAGAAAGAATCCCCCCCTTACTGATTGCCACCTACCATCCTCCCTCAGCTGATGGATCAGTACTCTTCCATATTGAACATCACATGGCAGAAACACTGAGCATAGCAAGGGATGCAATCTGGCTGGGGGAACTTCAATGTCCATCACCAAGAATGGTTCTGTCGCACCACTAGTGACAGAGCTGTCCATGCCCTGAAGGATGTGACCAGACTGCCTCTACAGCAGGTGGTGAAAGTACCAACAAGAGAGAAACTTTTACATGCACTCATCATTATCTTTT
Organism: Scyliorhinus canicula; assembly: GCF_902713615.1. NCBI lineage: Eukaryota > Metazoa > Chordata > Chondrichthyes > Carcharhiniformes > Scyliorhinidae > Scyliorhinus > Scyliorhinus canicula. Next base: position 187,133,770 of record NC_052146.1, on the reverse strand, counting down.
TTAAAATTTTTTAAAAATATAATTTTTATTGGAATTTTTTACAGAAAATATAAAACATAACGACAAACAATGAAATGCAACAAAATAACCCATAATAACTGTAACACCCCCAGACCGTATGTATCACATCCCCCCACCCCCCCCAACCCCAATGAACAACAAAAGAACTTAAAAATAAATTAAAATTGAATAAACAAACATAGTCATTGTCCGCCCCCCCTCCCCCCCGGGTTGCTGCTGCTACTGTCCCCGTGCCCTATCGTTGAGCCAGAAAGTCGAGAAAAGGTTGCCACCGCCTAAAGAACCCTTGTACCGACCCTCTCAGGGCGAATTTGACCTTCTCTAGCTTAATGAAACCTGCCATGTCATTGATCCAGGTCTCCACGCTTGGGGGCCTTGCATCCTTCCATTGTAGCAAGATCCTTCGCCGGGCTACTAGGGACGCAAAGGCCAGCACACCGGCCTCTTTCGTCTCCTGCACTCCCGGCTCCACCCCAACCCCAAAAATCGCGAGTCCCCATCCTGGCTTGACCCTGGATCCCACCACCCTCGACACCATCCTCGCTACCCCCTTCCAGAACTCCTCCAGTGCCGGGCATGCCCAGAACATATGGGCATGGTTCGCTGGACTCCCCGAGCACCTGACACACCTGTCTTCACCCCCAAAGAACCTACTCACCCTCGTCCCAGTCATGTGGGCCCGGTGCAGCACCTTGAATTGGATGAGGCTAAGCTGCGCACACGAGGAGGAAGAATTAACCCTCTCCAGGGCATCAGCCCATGTCCCGTCTTCGATCTGTTGCCCCAGTTCCCCCTCCCACTTAGCTTTCAGCTCCTCTACTGACGCCTCCTCCGCCTCCTGCATAACCTTGTAGATATCAGATATCTTCCCCTCTCCGACCCAAACCCCCGAAAGCACCCTGTCACTCACCCCCCTCGCGGGAAGCGAAGGGAATCCCTCCACCTGCCGCCTAACAAATGCCTTTACCTGCAGATACCTGAACATGTTCCCCGGGGGGAGCCCAAATTTTTCCTCCAACTCCCCCAGGCTCGCAAACCTCCCATCAATAAACAGGTCCCTCAGCTGTCTGATGCCCGCTCTGTGCCAACCCTGAAATCCCCCATCAATGTTCCCCGGGACGAACCTATGGTTCCCCCTTAACGGAGCCTCCATCGAGCCCCCCACTTCTCCCCTATGCCGCCTCCACTGCCCCCAAATCTTGAGGGTAGCCGCCACCACCGGACTCGTGGTATACCTCGTAGGTGGGAGCGGCCACGGCGCCGTTACCAGGGCCCCCAGGCTTGTATCTCCACAGGACGCCCTCTCCATCCGTTTCCATGCTGCCCCCTCCCCCTCCATTATCCACTTGCGCACCATCGACACATTAGCCGCCCAATAATACCCCGAGAGATTGGGTAACGCCAGCCCCCCCCCCCCATCTCTACCCCGCTCCAAGAAGACCCTCTTCACCCTCGGGGTCCCATGCGCCCAAACAAAGCTCATGATGCTACTAGTCACCCTTCTAAAAAAGGCCCTAGGGATAAGGATCCTAGGGATAAAGGGGCAGCAGGGTAGCATGGTGGTTAGCATAAATGCTTCACAGCTCCAGGATCCCAGGTTCGATTCCCGGCTGGGTCACTGTCTGTGTGGAGTCTGCACGTCCTCCCCCTGTGTGCGTGGGTTTCCTCCGGGTGCTCCGGTTTCCTCCCACAGTCCAAAGATGTGCGGGTTAGGTGGATTGGCCATGCTAAATTGCCCGTAGTGTCCTAATAAAAGTAAGGTTAAGGGGGGGTTGTTGGGTTACGGGTATAGGGTGGATACGTGGGTTTGAGTGGGGTGATCATGGCTCGGCACAACATTGAGGGCCGAAGGGCCTGTTCTGTGCTGTACTGTTCTATGTTCTAAGATGGGCAAACACTGAAAAAGGAACAAGAACCTCGGGAGAACCGTCATTTTGACGGACTGCACTCTACCCGCCAACGATAGCGGTACCATGTCCCACCTTTTAAATTCCTCCTCCATCTGCTCCACCAGCCTGGTAAAATTAAGCTTATGGAGAGTCCCCCAACTCCTGGCCACCTGCACCCCCAGGTATCTGAAACTCTTCACTGCCCTCTTAAATGGGAGTCTCCCAATTCCCTCCTCCTGATCACCCGGCACTCATCATTATCAATCTAACTGTCACATATACACCTGCCCATGACAGTTTTGGTAGGAGTAATCACGCACAGTTCACATGAAGATGGTGCCCCGTCTTAGTACTGAGGACACTCTGCACCACGTTGCATTTCATTACCACTGTGCTAAACAGTATGGCAGGGATTCTCCGAGCTCGCATCGGGTCGGAGAATCACCGGGGAGGGAAGGGTGTGCGAGAATCCTGCCACACCGCTCCGACGCCGGGCCGCCGATTCTCCAGCAATCAGAGAATCAGCGGCAATCACGCCAGCGCGGTCGCCTTGGCGCCAGTCCTCGCTCAACAGGCCGAGTGCCGCCGATTCCCGCTGGCATGGTTTACATATGGTCCCACCCGGTAGGACCTCGGCGTTCTGGCTGCGGGGCCCCCCCGGTTGGGGGGGGGGAGGCAACTCCAGAGGGGGGCCTCCACGGTGACCAGGCCCGCGATCGGGGGCTGCCGATCGGCAGGCGCACTCATTCCGGGGTGGCCTATGTTCCTCCATGCCAGGCCCCTGTCGGGCTCCGCCATGTTGCCCGGGGCTGGTGTGGAGACGGCCATGGTGCGCATGCACGGACCCGCACCAGCCGTGGCGCGCATGCGCGGACTTACGCATGCGGAGCACCGGAGCAGCGCACAGCATTTCGGCGCCGTTCTAGCCCCCGAAGACGAGGAGAATGCCTGGGCCTGGAGGCCCATTGATGCCAGTGTCGATCGCGCCGGTTTTGATGCCGGCATCAACACTTGGTCGCAATATCAGTGAATCCCGGCCTAAAAATTCAGAACAGCTCTAACAGCTGAAAACGGGACATCCATGAAATACTGTGAGCCATCAACAGCAGCAGGATTGTATTCAACCACAATCTGTAATCTCATGGCCCAGTATAACTCTCACTTCACCATTATGGTCAAGACACACACTCTTGTTTAATGAAGGATACATGAGAATATACTAGGAGCCACATCAGGTATCTCTGAAAATGAGGTGCCAACCTGGTAATGCTGTAATACAGGACTGCTACCCTGAAACGGTCCCGATGCCTGAATGGTTTTTGAGGGCAAACAATTCTGCCCATTATGATAATTGATCAAAAGCTTGGGCAAAGAAGTAAATTTGAAAGGAAGAAAGAGAGAGAGGTAGGGAGATGTAGGGAGGGAATTCCAGAGCACAGGATTCAGTCAACCGAACACATGGCCATCAATATAAGACAAAGAGAGGATGCAAAAGAAGCTGGAATTAGCAGAACACAGTTCACAGAAAGTTGTTGAACTGGAGGACGTTACAGAGATAGGGATGGGCTAGGCCATGGTGAGCTTCGAAAATTAGGATAAAATCTTAAAATTATGCAGACTGAAAGCCAACATAGATCAGCAAGCACAAGGCGTGTGGGGTGACCAGAACTAAAGTGACTCAAAACTGCTTGAGGAGCATTAAAGGAAGGATTTTTCTCATACATGCTTTTATAACTGACCGCTATTTGGTCACCATGGCTTTTTCTGGGGAATCAAGAATCTTAAAAACAAACATTCCTTTGATATTCATTAGCAATCCATGCCTTTAGATAACAAAACAATTAGTCAGGTTACTAATTCAAAAGTTTTATTTAAAAATCCACTGTTCACCTTCGTCATAACTCCCAATTTGGTTCAAAAGAACAGATGGCCCGTAGCTCGTGGGCACCTGCTTGACTCTTAATCAGAAGCAAATGAGTGGAGGAAGCCAGTGTTGAATGTCATACAAACTCATTAGTTTCATTTGGCTGATTTTAATCAGCTCCTGCCTGTCTGCTGCAGCCAATGGAATACCAGCCGAAACAAGGCATTCCCCCTCACTGGGGGCAGAGGTGTGGGAGGGTAAACAAAATTAGCTCCTGGTGTCCGGCCATAGCAGCTGACTGATAGTGATCATTGAGAGTTCCAACTGTACCATCCTATGGCAGAAACAGAATGAATGATGGGAGGTAGTTTCCAGTGGGAGCACCAGGTCTCGCTTTACGCAGATGACCTGCTCTTGTATGTTTCAGACCCGTTGGAGGGGATGGAGAAAGTTATGCGAATCCTGGGGGAATTTGGTAATTATTCGGGGTACAAATTGAACATGGGGAAAAACGACATGTTCGCAATCCAGGCAAGAGGACAGGAGAGACTGGGAGAACTGCCGCTTAGAATGGTTGGAAGGAGCTTTCGTTATCTGGGAATCCAGGTGGCCCGGGAATGGGAGGTACTGCACAAGTTAAACCTATCCCGGCTGGTAGAGGAAATGGAAGGGACTTTAATAGATGGGACATGCTCCCAATATCACTGGCGGGGAGGGTACAGACTGTGAAAATGACGGTCCTCCCCAGATTTCTGTTTGTTTTTCAGTGCCTCCCCATCTTCATCCCGAGGACCTTTTTCAAGCGGATGAATAAGGTTAATTTGGGCTTTGTGGGCGGATAAAACCCCGCGAGTGAAGAAAGTGTTGCTGGGGGGGGGGGGGGGGGGGGGGGGCACTGCCGACCCTTTGCAGTTACTACTGGCGGCTAATATAGCCATGATTAGGAAATGGGTAGTGGGGGAGGGGTCGGTGTGGGAGCGGGTGGAGGCGGCATCATGTAAAGACACAAGTTTGGGAGCACTGATAACGGAACTGATGGAACCATCAATTCACTAGACACGTGCTTTAAGATATGAACAGTGGTTTTAATCTACTTACAACAGAGCTAGCCTGTTCCGCGTTGAACTCTCGATGAACTGCACGACTGGCTCTGAGCATTGGTATTTATACAGCAGTCCAGGGGGAGGAGTCGTGGGCGGAGCCAAGGGTGGAACCCTGTACAAACTCCTAAGCATTCCCAGCGCTACTCCCCCTAGTGGTCGGGCAACGCAACTGCACTTACAAATGCATGTTCTCATGTATATACCATACAGTGTGAATTACGGAGTTACATTCACCACAGGAACCTCTTCCGTTCTCGCCGGCCCGATACTCCGCAAGTCCGGTGGTGGTGGCGGCTCTGAGAATCTGGGGGCAATGGAGGAGGTATGAGAGTGGAGGGAGCATCAGTTTGGACCCCGATTTATAATAATCATAGGCTTGTACCGGGTAGGCTAGATGGTGGGTTCCGGAGATGGCAAAGGGCAGGAATTAGGAGGATGGGGGATCTATTTATAGATGGGAGATTCCCCAGCTTGAAAGCCTTGGAGGATAAATTTGAATTGCCAGCAGGGAATGGGTTTAGGTATTTGCAGGTGCGAGACTTCTTGAGAAAGCAGGATCCGGCCTTCCCGCTGCTGCCGCCACGGGGGATACAGGATAGAGTCGTCTCCAGTACCTGGGTGGGAGAGGGGAATGTATCAGATATTTACCAGAAACTTTTGGAATCAGAAGAAACTCCGGTGGAGGAGCTTAAGGGCAAGTGGGAAGACGAGCTGGGAGGAGAGATAGAGGCAGGTCTGTGGGCTGATGCCCTAAGCAGGGTTAATACATCCTCATCGTGTGCCAGGCTTCGCCTGATCCAATTTAAGGTAATCCACCGGGCATGCATGACAGCGGCAAGGATGAGCATGTATTTTGGGAAAGAGGACAAGTGTGCGAAGTGCGCGGGAAGCCCAGCAAATCATGTCCACATGTTTTGGGCATGCCCGAAGCTTGGGGGGGACCAGACTGTTGTTTTATGGTTGGGGCGTGTGAAGATTGTGATGGGGGTGGAAATGTTTATTGTACCATGTTTATGTCGCTGTTACAGTTATTATTATAAAAACTTGCAAATACCCAACAAAAATATATTTTTTAAAACATTGTCGGCGAACAAAAGACAAACAGGGACCCTCCTCACGGTCTGCGGGGTAGACACCTACAGGGCGCGATTCTCCAGAAAGATTTCTAGGTGCAGTAGCGAGCGGAAACTGCCGTGAGCTTCCCATCACTCGGCCCAGAGGGACCGGCAACGCTATTCAGCGTTAATTAGTCCACTTAACGAGGCTTCTCGCTGCAAATGAAGGCTCGCCAGCCGATTTGCTGGCACTGCGTTCCCCAGCCCCCGCTAACAAGGTCGAGCAGCACTGAAACACCTATTGCTTAGCCAACCCCAGCCAGCGCGCAGCAATGGCGCCCAGGAGACCGGCCGGCCCCCAGATCCGGGGATGTAGATCTGACCAGGGTCTGGGACACATTGGAGGCTAGGAGGGATATCCTGTTTCCCCGAGGGTCCCGGAGGGTCAGTCACAGGGCAGCCAGTGCTGCCTGTGACCAGGTGGCGGCGGCTGTGAGCACTGGGAGGGTGACCAGGAGGACTGGCCTCCAGTGCCTGAAATACGTCAATGATCTACACCGGGCAGCACGAGTGTGTGGAAACCAATGCCCCCGCCAACCACCGTCTCCCCGAGACCCACCCCCCAAATCTCAATGCAACCTCCAACCCTCCCTCCACCCCTCCTCTCCCTTCAACCCCCCCCCCCAACCCTTCCTTCACACACCTCCTCCCACCACTGTGAACCACGCGAATGGCTAATGATGTCCTCTCTGCGCCTCCTCAGGAAAAACTCTCCCACAATCGCCGGGAGAGGGCACATACTGGCGGTGCGATGCCGGACATACGAATCTACACCTCCTTTGAGGAGCGGATCCTGGAGGTGACTGGGCTGGCCGGGGACAGAGCAGTCACCAATGCGGAGGCTGGTAGACACCACAGTGGTGAGGAACCACCAGGCCCCAGCCAAAGGACCTGTCAAACGGGAGATGTGATTGCCTTACTGACTGACCCATCCCTCCCACTGGCCACATGTCTATTCTCCCGCAGGTCCTCCAGCCGATAGCGCCAGCACATCCCGGGCGGCCCTATCTCAAGCTTCCCTGGGGAACACCTCAGAGGAGGGCTCCGTGGAAGACACAATCGAGGCGTCACAGCTGTCAACCCCACCCTCCACCAACGCAGATACACACACCTCGGTGGGAAATGTTAGTGGACAGGCTTCTGGGGCACAATCTGGTGAGCATCAGACTGCTGATGATGCACATCAGGTGGAGACAGGAACCCCCCAGGCGAGACAGCAGTCGGAGGGCTGCTGGATTCCAGGACCCAGCTGGGTCCCAGCTGATGCTGAGCCTGTAAAAGAGGTTTTCCCAGAGCTGATAGAGACGAAAGGGAGCGGTCAGGACATTCAGAGGGAGATGTCAGCGTCACTCCAGCAGATCCATAGCTGATTAGAGGAGTCCCAGAGGCTACGGGCGCAGGAGATGTCGCCGTAATGTTTGGCATCAATGCCAACACTGCAGTGGACAGCCTGGTGCAAGACATCGGCACCACTAGTAAAGGTGTCCAAGTCAGTGACGGCCATGGCTGAGGGTCTCGACAGAATGTCTGCCTTGCTGGGGGATGTCAACCAGTACCAGGCCTACCTTGACAGATAGGGATGGCCGAGGCGTTGCTGAGCTTGTCCCAGTCGCAGGTGGGCATTGCCAAAATGCTGCAGAGCACGGCCCAATCACTGCGGAGCGTCACTGAGGGTGCCAATGCAGTGGAGCAGACCATGGGGAACCGCCATGGCTGTCAGAGCCAGATGATGCAGTGACAGCTGGGGCTCGAAACTAGCTACCCCTCCGTCCCAAGGTGAACCCCAGGGCCCTCTGAGCACCGATCCAGAGGAGGGGGTGCTGGGTGCCAACACGGACCTGTCCCATGGAGTGGTAACGGTGGCCACCTGCTTCCCCGAGTTCCACCCCTCTGATGAGGCCGCATCCTGAAGTCAGCAGATGGGACAAGGCAGCACAGCAGTGTATGTGCCGTCAACAAGTGAGCCGGGGCATTCCGGCCCCAGAGCCCCCAGAGGATACCTGCCAGGGGCATCAAAGGTCACGGGATGTGATAAGCAGCTGGCTGACTCCACCGCCGATGTGCATCCCGGACACACACCTAGACTTAGCGGTAGAGCAAGGAAGGTCAACCACGTCGAGGATCACTGAGGGCACTGGGGGGAGGGGGTGGGGGGCAAGGTAATGGGTGAGGAGGAGAGTGGGGGGGAGAGGGGCTGCACCATCAGGAGAGTGGGGAATTGTTACACACAATAAACACCCTCGTACACAACCAGTATCCCGCCTGTCACTTTCTTCCGCAATGTGGGCCGACCTCCAAAACCTTGGCCCATCTCTCCAGGCATCCCCCCTCCTCCCGTGGCACTCACCCACCCTCCAGGCGTGGACATAGAACATAGAAGATACAGTGCAGAAGGAGGCCATTTGGCCCATCACGTCTGCACCGACCCACTTAAGCCCTCACTTCCACTCTATCCCCGTAACCCAATAACCCCTCCTAACATGTCCCTGGAGCTGTGTCCCATCCCCTGGGATGTTCGAATGTTCACTGCTGTATGTGTGGTGTTGCCTCCTGCAGTGTTCACGCACAATGTCCAAGTATCAAGGTATGATTGGGATGCTGGGCAATGACTCCCACATGCTACATGGCCCGCCTACCCACGGGAATCCACTTGGGTTCCGTAAAGTGCTCACTTAACCTTGATTGCCAATTCCCTATCAACGATAGCCTTCAGCCGCACGGCCAGAGGCCTCGGCAGTCGGTGGGGGTTATGGGTGGCTGGTGGGGCAGATGGGTAGGGGCAAGGTTTTCTCCTGGAATAGGTACACACGATTCAGAGGTTGGCATGGTCGTGCCATGCATGGTTGCCCCCTGGTTTCCCCTCCCAGTCCCTCCCCCCCCCACCCTCCCATGGTATCCCAGCCCTGTGAGAGGGTCTCCACCACTCCCTTCCAGCACTGGGTTGGCAAGCCCAGCACGCCTGAGCTCTTTGCCTGTGAGCAAAATGGCTACTCACTTCCTCGGCTCCCCACAGAAGCCCTTTCGCCACGTTTAAAAAGGAGTACTAATTAGCACCAGCGTGACCACAGGCTGGGCAGGGCGCTGAATCACGGGGGCCGTTGGATATGGGGTCGCTCCTGGGAATTGTCCTTAAGTGGTGATAATTGGTTTCGCTACGGCGAGATCCGGGAGCCGGCCTGTTTGGCGAATGCTGCGGTTCTCGTTTTCGGCCTCTTCCGCTATTCACCGGCCTTGTTTCGCTTGTGAGAGAGCATAATGAGGCTAGGGAATCACTCCTACAGTATCAAAAAGAGTTTAACTTTTCTGGATTTGCCCGACACCCTCCACTTTCCTTGCTAAGCAACCATCTTGATCCTATGCCGCCACTGATAGTCTGCCGTTTTCATTTTCAGGAACTTCGCAGCATGGCCGTCCTCAGCTTAGGGTGCCCAGCTGGACATGGAGCGCCCCATACCTGTGCTGTAGTTTAGAACTCCCACCACTGGGGACCCACTCCTCGAGGCCCAGACCAGTGTCAGCATTTTCCCAGCGAGAGGCGCTGGCACTCCCCCATGCTGGATACTCCTGACCTATGGGATTGATTCATCAGTACCCAGAGGAACCAGCGAAATGGACGCCAGCAGGGAAACCCACCCACCGCTACACCCCTGATGACTGTCCCAGGGATGGGCCATTTCGAGGAAGACCAAGTGGTGGGTGCCCACCACCTCCATGTATCTTGGCTACATAGGTGGCACACATCCAAGTGATGGTCCGGATCAACGACTTCCCTATCGAGACGGAACTCGATACCAGGGCTACGATCTCCGTAATCAGCCGCTGCACATACAACCAAGTCCACTTGGGCATCCGCGGTTTGCTATTGTGGGACACCGACGTGCGGCTGGAAACATACATGGGGGAGCCCTTGGCGATCATGGGCACCTTGGAAGTCCTCATGGAATACGGGACACAGTCAGCAAACCTACCGTTGGTGGTAGTGAAGGGTTCGGGCCCCAGCTTTTTGGGGTGCGATTGGTTGAAGTGCCAACAGCTGGATTGGCAACGGGTGGAACAAACCATTACAAGGGGACATAAATTTAAGGTGAATGGTGGAATATATAGGGGGGATGTCAGAGGTAGGTTATTTACCCAGAGAATGGTGGGGGCATGGAATGCACTGCCTGTGGAAGTAGTTGAGTCGGAAGCATTAGGGACCTTCAAGCGGCTATTGGATAGGTACATGGATTATGGTAGAATGATGGGGTGTAGATTAATTTGTTCTTAATCTAGGACAAAAGTTCGGCACAACATCGTGGGTCGAAGGGCCTGTTCTGTGCTGCAATCAAGGTATTCGGCATGTACCCCGACGGGCTGGACGCAGTGTGGGCGTGCTTTCTGAGCGACTTTCAAGATGGACTAGGTACTATCCGAGGAGCCTCCGCCAAGATTTCGGTGGATTCCGAGCCCAGCCGCAGTATTTTCAGGCCCATCCCGTCCCTTACACATTGAAGCCGAAGGTGGATGCAGAATTGGATCACCTGGAGCAATTAGGGATCATCTGCCCGATACAGTTCACAGGTGGGCTGTGCCAGTTGTGCCAGTCATGAAGCCTGACAGCTCTGTCCATCTCTGCAGGGATTATAAGATGACGATTAATGGGCGTCCCATTTGGACGTTACCTAGGATTGAGGACCTATATGCGTGGCTCAGCAGAGGGGGCATCTTTCCCACGCTCGGTATGAGTCACGCTTATCTGCAATTAGCTTTGGACCCAGCCTCACGGGAGTACGTGACCATCAACATATACAGGAGTCTGTGTGAATACACCAGGTTGCCTTTTGGAGTCTCCTTCACATGTGCCATTTTTCAGCGAGTAATGGAGAATATTCTCCGAGGATTGCCACAGGTAGCAGTTTATGTGGACAACGTGTCCGCCCGGGAACACATGAAGAACCTTGAGGACATGCTACAACATTTTGAGGCAGTTAGGGTCTGCCTACAGCGCAAAAGTGTGTATTTCACACACAAGAAGTGATCTACCTTGGTTACAGGATGGACCAGAATGGCTTGCACCAAATGGACAACGAAGTATGAGCAATCCGGCATTCCCCCGTGCCAAAGAATCCTCCGCTCCTCCTGGGATATAATCAACTATTATGGCAAGTTTATTCTGAATTTGGCGACAGTGTTGGCCCCACTGCATTTGTTCAGGCAGAAGGGCCAATGATGATTTTGGGGCCTGCCGCAACAGATGGCTTTCGATGAGGTGAAGCAGAGGTTATCATCTTTGCATCTGACCCGTCTCATTTTGACCCGTCCAAGCCCTTGTTAACCTGCGATGCCTCGCCTTACGGCCCCGGGGCCGTTCTGGCGCACTGAGTAGATGATGGAACAGAACAGCCCATTGCATTTGCTTCACCACCCTGGCAGCGTACAAATCAAAAGGAAGGTTTGGTTTTGTCTTTGGGTTGAAGCTGTTCCGCCAGTACATCTACGGGCATACATTTATTACTCACACGGACCACAAGCCCTTATTGGGGTTGTTTAAGGAGGATAGGGCAGTCTCCTCTGTGTCATCCACCCACATTCAGCACTGGGTGCTGCTCCTGGCAGTGTATGAATACGTGGTGGAACGAAGATTCTGCATGAAGACGCCCTCACCTGACTCCCATTGCCTACCAGCACTCCGATGCCTGCCAGCTTTGCAACTTATGGACACCTTGCCAGTTACAGCGGCCCAGGTAAAGGCATGGACATAGATGGACCTATTGTTAGGCCAGAGTCCACCACACAATGTTGTACGGGGTCCAGCATCACATTCGAAGTGGATGAATGTCCACTGAATGACACAATGACATCCATTGTGAGTTTTCACTGTATCCAAGCAAAGACCACCTTACTCAGGCAATAAACTGAGAACCTTGTCTTTAAGCCTGTTTCACAGAGTTAAACCATTTGGTTCTTTTATCAACTGGGCCATTGAGTTAGGTTGTTCTTCCACTTTTTCCTTCACCCTCTGATAACAACTGGTAGCTCTTGGGCATTTGAGTCGGAAGGTAGTGATCTGGGTGCGATTTAATGGCTTCTGTGGTTTCACCAGAAACACCAATCAGGGGAGATTTTCATCAAAATATTTCTGATGCATTGTGACTACAAGAGTTTGTTCCCCGGTATTGACACATTATGCACAATATCAACCTCTTGAATTGTGTAGCTCCTACTTTTACAAGCACAGTAAATTCAAAGCCCTAATTCTTGATGCTCCTGGCTGGTACTGTAGGCAGTGACCTAGTCATGTGTGTACTTGGCTTTTTGTAATCAGCTTTACCCCACTTTCATTCTAAGCTGATCAGAATAGATTTCCAACAAAATCTTATCATTATTACATCAACAGCAAAATCAAGATCGGCTATAATAAAAGACACAGATCAGCCCCGGAACATCACATGTGGGTTAGAGAATCCAGATAGTGAGGGGAAGTAGCAAATTGAGACCTCACTAAATGGCCACAAAGGGGCAATTTTCCTTGACCTCACTGCAGCATGCGATGCAGTTTGACACATTAGCCTGTCTGTCAAAATATCAAGAGTTCTCCCTCCCTGGCTTACTGACGCCATTGCTACTCCAGGACAGGGTGCATATAGGTAGCAAGACTAGCGGCTGGAGGAAAAAGATCAATGGGCTACCCTGTAGGTCTGCCCTAGCCCCAACATTGTTCAACTTGTACACTAATGACCTACCCCAACATGGTCCCAAACATTTAGTTTTACAGACATCTGCTGTGGCATACAGGCTCAGACTTTCCTGGAGCCTAAACTCCACTTTCCTTCCTCCCCCCTATACCCAATGACTGACTCCTTTGTCAATCAAGAACCTATGCAATTCAGCCTGAAAAGTATTCAATGACCCAGCCTCTACCGCTCTCTGGAGAAGAGAATTCCACAGATTCATGAGCCTCTGAGAGAAAGAAAATCTCCTCATCTCCATCTTAAATGGGAGATTCCTTATTTTTAATCTGGCCCCTAGTTCTAGTCTCTCCCACAAGGGGAAACATCCATTCAGCATCCATCTTGCCAAGTCCTCTCAGGACTGATTGGTTGGCAAGTGGACTCTGATTGGTCAACGTGTTGCCATGAAGAATGCACCAGTTGATGGTGACTGAGAATTAATTGCCAAATGTTGATTGAAATTTAAATCAGGCAGCTTGACCCTGATTGGTTCAGGGTCATTCCTCCCTGAGGAATGAGCCAGCAAATGGCTGTCACTTAGTTTGTTTAGCGCAAACAGGCACAATGGCTGTACAAGTCTTTCTGTCTGCCAATAACTGGGCCCTGTGTATTAATACATGTCGCTTCAAGTAGACACAAATGCACCACACTGTGAGCCTGACTGACAATCTTAAATTGGTTGTCAGCGTAATTCTTAGCACACTGAAGGTTATTCAGCAAATGTTATCCAATCACAAAATCATATCCAATGTTGGACACTGTGTTTTGAGCTTTGCAAGCATGGTCTGGTTGGATACAGTCTGTACCTTGCCCATTGCAAACAGTAGCTGGGACATGCTGTTTAATACGCTCTGAACAGGCTTTAGGACATGAGGTCTACGTGCCCAGCATCGCACTGGCACATATTCATATATCATATTACTCACTTGTGTGAGACTGATGGATTGTACCATTTATTGCCCACTCCTAATTACCCTTGAAAAGGTGATGGCAATCTGCCTTCTTGAACTGCTGCAGTCCATGAGGTGTATGTATGCACAGAGTACTATTAGGGAGGGAGTTCTAGGACATCGATTCAGTGACAATGAAGGAACAACAATATATTTTCAAGTCAAAATGGTGTGGAATTTGGAGGGGAAGTTGAAAATGGTGATTTCATAGAATTTCAGAGAATTTACAGTGCAGAAGGAGGCCATTCGGCCCATCGAGTCTGCACCGGCTCTTGGAAAGAGCACCCTACCCAAGGTCAACACCTCCACCCTATCCCCATAACCCAGTAACCCCACCCAACACTAAAGGCAATTTTGGACACTGAGGGCAATTTATCATGGCCAATCCACCTAACCTGCACATCTTTGGACTGTGGGAGGAAATCGGAGCACCCGGAGGAAACCCACGCACACACGGGGAGGATGTGCAGACTCCGCACAGACAGTGACCCAAGCCGGAATCGAACCTGGAACCCTGGAGCTGTGAAGCAATTGTGCTATCCACAATGCTACCTATGTTATGTTCCTATGTATCTGCTGCCCTTGTTCTTGAGGCCAAAATCAGATCCGCCATGATCAGCACAGTAGCACAGTGAGTAGCACTGTTGCTTCACAGCTCCAGGGTCTTAGGTTCGATTCCCGGCTTGGGTCACTGTATGTATGGAGTCTGCATGTTCTCCCTGTATCTGCTTGGGTTTCCTCCGGGTGCTCCAGTTTCCTCCCACAAGTCCCAAAAGATGTGCTGTTAGGTAATTTGGACATGAATTCCCCCTCTGTGTACCCGAACAGGCGCCGGAATGTGGTGACCAGGGGCTTTAGAAAAATGAAATGAAAATCGCTTATTGTCACAAGCAGGCTTCAATGAAATTACTGTGAAAAGCTCTTAGTCGCCACACTCCGGCGCCTGTTCGGGGAAGCTGGTACGGGAACTTCATTGAACTTTCGCAGTAACTTCATTGCAGTGTTAATGTGACAATAAAGATTATTATTATTATTATTGAATGGTGGAGCAGAATCGAGGGATTGAATGGGCTACTGCAGCTCCTAATTTGGATGTTTCCATGTTCGTGTGTCCTTGAATAAGAGCAGGCTTGGATTGGAGGAGACCTTCTCCAGTAGATATTCTGTTGCAATTACATACCTGATGTGGAGGGCACACTGTTGCTCAGGATTGGGAGCCAGGGGAGGTGAGTTGGTCGAAAAGTATCTGTGATGATGCACATTGTTTGGTGGAATTGCATGTCGGTAAGTTTGGTGTGGACAGATTGGTACCAGTGTGTAACATTCTGCAGATGAATGCATGATTACAAGAGCAGAGCTCCTTAGCATCTTGGCTGTGGTCGCCATGAGGTACCAACCAGTTTACTCAGGAGGTTATTGTGGATTTTACGTTTTTCTAGACTTGATGACGTGTGACCTGTAACTGAGGGTTTTGTTAAAGGTGTTGCCTATGAGCTGCAATGAGTATTGTCTACAAGATGCACTGCAGCAAATTGCCTAGGCTTTTTCCAAAGCTGTGAACTCTACCATGTAGAAGAACAAGGGGTGCCAATCAAGCCTACTGCTTTGTCCTGGATGGTCTGACCTTCTTGACTGTTGTTGCAGCTGGCTCATCAGGCGGGATTTTCCTGAAGTCAACCCCTCATGGCGGGTTCCCCAGCGGCAGGATGGATGAGCCAAGCAAAAGCCTATAGGTGTCAGCGGGATAAGAAGATCCTGCCAGGGGCCAATTGCTCACTACATCCGTCATGGGAAAACCCGCCACAGGGTGGGGGGTGACAGGGTGGAAAATCCCAGCCATCAGGTCAAGTGGGGAATATTCCTTCACACTACTAGTCCATGCTTTGTAGATAGTAAAAAGACCTTGCGGTGACAGGCAGTGAGTTACTCATTGTTCCCAGTTTCTGACCTGCTCTTGTAGACCCAGTATTTACGTGACTGGTCCAGTTAAGTTTCTGGTCAACTATAACCCTGCCCCATTCCTTCCCAGGATGTTGATAGTGAGGTTTCAACAATGTTAATGCCATTGAATGTCAAAGGTAAGTGGATAAATCCTCTCTCATTGAAGAGGGTCATTACCTGGCAGTTGCGACGCATGAATGTTACTTGCTACTTAGCAGCCTAAGGTGGTAGGGCAGCACGGTAGCTTGGTGGTTAGCACAGTTGCTTCACAGCTCCAGGGTCCCAGGTTCGATTCTCGACTTGGGTCACTGTCTGTGTGGAGTCTGCACGTTCTCCCCGTGTGTGCGTGGGTTTCCTCCGGGTGCTCCGGTTTCCTCCAACAGTCCAAAGATGTGCGGGTTAGGTGGATTGGCCATGCTAGATTGCCCTTAGTGTCAAAAAAAGGTTAATTGTGGTTACTGGGTTAAGGGGATGGGATGGAGGGGATGTGTGCTTGAGTGGGGTGCTCTTTCCAAGGGCCGGTGCAGACTCGAAGGACTGAATGGCCTCCTTCTGCTCTGTAAATTCTATGAAATAAATCTGAATGTTTCCCGGGTCTTGCTGCATGCAGGCATTGACTGCTTCAGCAACTGTGGAGATTAAAATGGAACTGAACATTGTGCAATCGTCAGTGAACATCCCCAATTCTGACCTTCTGATAGAGGGAAAGTCACTGATTAAACAGTTGAAGATGGTAGCACCAAGGTCGCTGCTGAGAGGATCTCCTGTAGTAATGTCCTAGGGCTGAGATGACTGGCTTCCAACAACCACAACCATCGTCCTTTAAGCAAGGTTAACTTCAGCCAGTGCAGAGTTGTTCCTGCTTCCTAATGATCTCAATTTTACAATTGTGATGCCACCCTGTGCTGCCTGGGTGTCAAAGGCAACCACTGTCATCCCACCTGTGGAATTCAGCTCCTTTGTCCACGATTAAACCAAGGCTGTAATCGGGTCTAGAGCCAGTGGTCCTGGTGGAACCCAAAATGAGCATCAGTGAGCATTGTATTGCCCGCTATTATCAAATGCTGCTTCATAGCACTGACGTCAACACCTGCCATCATTTTGCAGGTAATTGAAAGTAGATTCACAGGACATTAATTGGCTGGATTGAATTTGCCCTGCATTTTGTAGACAGTACATAGATGAGCGATCCCCGACCCCCGCACGCGATTCTCCCACCCCCCCCCGAAACCAGCGCCGGGCCGCTCGGACAATCGCCACAAACGGCGAGCGGCCATTCTCCAGCCCAGATGGGCTGAGTGGCCACTCCGACATGCTGTCCATTCCTGGTCGCTGCTGGCGGGAACTCTGCGGGAACTCTTGGGGTGGGGGGGGGGGGGGGCTGTGGGGTGGGGCTCCTTCACCGGGGCGGGGGGGGGGGGGCTCCGAAGGGGTCTGGCCCACAATCGGGGCCCACTGATCGGCGGGCCAGCTTCTCCCCCCCCCCCCCCTCCCCGGGCCTACATTCCGCCACAGCCATATTGCGTCAGGGCCGGCGCGCGTAAGAAGTTCCCTGCCCATGCACAGGATACCGCGGCCCAACTGCGCATGCGCAGGATTGAGCTGCCCCAACTGAGCATGCGCAGGTTGGCGCGGTGCCCATTTGGCGCCACGTAAGGAGGCTGGAGTGACGTGAACCGCTCCAGTGCCGTGCTGACCCCCTGTGGGGGCCAGAATAGGTCGTGCCCGGAGCGGAGAATCTGCCCCTATATCTAGAAAATTAGGGTCTATCGCTTTCAATGTACACAGCCCACTCAGCCATTTCTTGATATTAGATGAAGTGAATCAAATTGGCTGAAAACAGCATCGGTGATGCCAGGGATCTCAGGGAGAGGCCCAGATTGATCATCCACTCTGCTCATCTGGCTGAAGATGGTTGCACAAGCTTCAAACTTGTCTTTTGCACTGAAATATTGGAACATGGGACTTTGGAGCAGGAGTAGACCATTTGACCGCACAAGCCTGCTTCACCATTCAATAAGACCATGGCTGATCTGGCTGTGGTCTCAGCTCCACTTTCCTGTCTGTTCCCCTTAACCCTTGACCCCCTTGCCTCGCAAAAATCTGTCAAAATCAGCCTCGAATACATTTAAAGGCCCAGCCTCCAGTAACTTCAGAGGAAATGAATTCCACACTCTAATACCCAACGGGAGAAAAAATTTCTGACTTAAAGGGGAAACCTCTTATTCTTAAATTATGTTCCGAGTTCTAGTTTCCCCCACAAGAGGAAACATCCTCTCGGTATCCACCCTATCCCATCCCTTCAAGATCCTATGGGCACGATTCAGCGACCACGGTCGCAACGGGTGAATCGCACACGAGCCCCAAATCAGGCTCTGCACCTGCTCATTTAAATATCCAGACGCCGGATTCACCTGGCATCCAGGACTCACCAGGCGCATCCATAACTCCCACTGACTGTGGAGGCCTCTGGCTATTGCTAATAGGGAGTTGGACTCCCCAACACTGGACTCTCCAACATATAAAGCTGTATGCACAACATCATCAAGGCGCTGTCCATATTTATATCTTCAATCCTTCCTCAACCCTCTCCTTCCCATTGTGGGAGAGTTAATGGCGAGGCCCAGTGTTCTATGATTATTTGATCATTCAGATATAACCCAGTACTTAGCCCTATGACCTTCAACTCTATTTTGCAGCCAGATTCCTTGTAACTTCCTCAAAGAATTCCAATCCATTGCCTCACTTGAGTAGCTTTGCCCCTAGAATTTCTTCATGCTTTTTCTCATGCCTTTTCACCTTAAAGGGTGCAGCAGTTCAAATTATCTAGAAGTGACGGGTCGACACTTCTAATTCTTCCATACACTAGGTACATGTCAGAAAGGCATGCACTTGCCATAAAAACCTATTGCTGTTTCCTGAACTGCTACATCTGCTTAAAGGGAGGTGCCGATGTTATCAAGAAAAATTATATCCTAGGGCAGCACGGTGGCGCAGTGGGTTAGTCCTGCTGCCTCACGGCGCTGAGGTCTCAGGTTTGATCCCGGCTCTGGGTCACTGTCCGTGTGGAGTTTTCACATTCGCCCCATGTTTGCGTGGGTTTTCGCCCCCACAACCCAAAGATGTGCAGGCTAGTTGGATTGAACACGCTAAATTGCCCCTTAATTTGGAAAAAATGAATTGGGTACTCTAAATTTTTTTTTTAAAGAAGAAAAAAATATATTCTTAGAAGCATTTGTAATTTTGTAAAGCAACAATTTAATTCCTCTTTGCCAATAGCTTTAACAAAAGAAAAAAGGAATTTACATTTATATAGTTGCTTTCATATGTCCAGGAGGTCCCGAGGTGTTTCACAGTCAGTGAGGTACTTTTGAAGTAGAAACACTTTTACTATGTGGGGACAATGAACATTCTCTTTGTCAATGCAGTATATGCTTCTCACAGTTTTTGCATAAGTACTAAGACATTCCTTTCCATGTGGGCATGCATCTCCCACTCATACCTTTATTATTTAAAACAGTCCCTGAAGCAAGTTTGGACACTGAGCTTGTGGTCCTGGTTCTCTATTGCTCCTTGACAGCTCCTTGACCACCCCTTAATGTGCTCCCTTCTTTTCCCATTAAGGCTAAACGTGGGAACAGGAGTGGGTCACTCAGCCCCGTAATCCTCCTCTGCCATTCAGTTAGATCGTGGCTGATCTGTACCTCAATTCATGACTTTCCTGGGACTTTCCCAGGTGGAGGTAGAGGATTCCACAGCACTATTGTGAAAAAGAGCAGGGGAGTTTTCCCTGGATCCCTGCCCAATATTTTACCTCTTGCTTTTTATGGTCTATGTGATCTTGCTGTGCACAAATTGGCTGCTGCATACAATAGTGGCTACATTTCAAAGGTACCTAGTTGGCTATAAAGTGTTTTGAATGTTCTGAGCCATTGAAATCTGAAATGTAAATGCAAGTCTTTTGTTTCAAGTTTTTCCGGTTATTCTCCTGCCCTCTCTTTGAAAGACTGTAACTATTTGAACTATTTGAATCTGCTGTTCTTTGGTACTGACAGAGCTCCCTGAAATATTAACCAGCTCTTCACCCGCGTTTGCACTCTTGCTGCAGAAGATGTCAGTCCATCTGGGTCAGTGCCTCGTGGACATTTACTGCTCTGAGTTTCTTCATCACACATGTTCAGCCGACCGCTACATATGTTATGGATTCCCAAGCCAGCTTGGCTGCAGAGGGCAAAAAGAAACCAGAACAGAATGCAAGATGCTGCAAAAGCACATCTAGAGAGTGAATAAATGTTTGGAGAAATCAGAGTTGGAGGAGATAGTCTGGGAAGGTATCAGGACAAAGCAGGAAACCTCGAATGCTGGAAATCTGAAATAAAAGAAAATGCTGAAAATAGTCAGCAGGCCTGGCAGCATCTGTGGAGAGAGAAGCAGAGTTGACGGGCGGGATCTTCTGGTCCCACCCGCCGACAGGCTTTACCAGTGCCGCCAAAGTCAATGGACTGTAGGCTTTTGCCACCACGGATAACCCGGAAAATACCGGCCAACGTTTCAGGTCACTGACCTTTTGTCAGAATTGGGGTAAATTAAAGATGGAATGGATTGTGAGCAAGGGTGGTTGGGATAAAGGAGAAAAGGAAGGTCTGTGATAGAGTGGAAGACAGGACAGATTGAGTGAGAGAAGAGCTAGACTTCTTTGGTCAAAGGGAATTGTGATGGACCAAGAAAAAACTAAAGATGTGCCGAGAGGAGGTATGCTACTGTAGGAAGGTGAAAATAAGTGGAAAACCAAAAACATGCATCAAAAAGGAAACAAAATGCAAGGTCTGGGGAAGCAGATTATACAGACTGAAACTGTTGAATTGAACCTTGGGAGCGATTTAACTAAATGGGAACAAAGTCTCATAGCGAACACGTCTAACCGTGTGTTTCCCGGTGCTCGTATCGCCAGAAAATATCCCGCAATCGAACGTCACTCGGGTTAGCTGGAGGCCTCAGCGGGGAACGCACGACCGAGGCTGCACATAGCCCCATTTTCTTCACTGAGGAACTCCGCTCGGCAGAACTCCTCAGTGTAGCAAGAGATCCGGACGCCATTTTTAAATGACATTCCAATCTCTGGAGCCCCCGCTCGAACTGTGCCACCCCCACGCCCAACTGACTACGAGGATTCCCCGAGACTACCCCCACATCCCCAACACCCATGCAGGGCACCTTTGGCCCAATTGCTGCCGCGCAAAAATGTAAAAAAATAAATAAATTTAGAGTACCCAATTTTTTTTTCTAATTAAGGGACAATTTAGCGTGGCCAACCTACCTACCCTGCACATCTTTGGGTTATGAGATTGAGACCCACACAAACACGGGGAGAATGTGCAAACTCCACACAGACAATGACCCAGGGCGGGGACCGAACCTGGGTCCTCAGTGCTGTGAGGCAGCAGTGTTAACCACTGTGTCACCGTGCCACCCACTACCATGCACAAAATGTCAGCTCGGTACCCTGGCAGTGCCCCTTCCAGCTGGCAGTACCACCTGGGCACCTTGGCAGTGCCAGAGTGGCGCCTAGGTGGTTTTGCCAGGGTACCAGGCTGGCACTGCCAGGGAGCCCAGGTGGCACCACCAGTGTCAAAGGGCAAGCCCCTGGGTTGCTCCAATCCCCTGGGAGACTCCCACGAGCTCCATTCCATCTGGTCCCTGCAGTTCGTTGTGGTTCAACGTGGCCGATAGAAGTCAAGAGAACCTGCTCTCGGGACCTACCCAGCTGGCAATGCCTCATGAGAACTAATACAATCTCAAGAGACTCTGCAATGTAAATCTTGCTCATTGTGGACGGGTTCGCTTTTAAGCAAATGTGCATATTAGAGCAAGGCAGCTAGTCTCACTGTAATATGCAGTTTCCTGAGGTGCCCGAGTCGTTGGGTCTATCCCCTTTGCCTCAGAGACCTCGGGGAGAGCAGTTCAGTCCTGGCCTCCATAAACGGGGACCAGACGGAACGGCACTCATGGGGGTTCTCCCAGGCAATCAGAGCCCCCACGGAGCATGCCCTTTGGGCAGGGCAGTACTGTGGCATTGATGATTCCACCCAGGCACCCTGGCAGTGCCAGCTGGGTGCCTGCCTGGCACTGCCAATGTGCCAAGCTGCCATTTTTTATCCATTGACAATGGGCCTGGGGTGCCCTTGCATGGGTGTGGGTGAGGGGGCAGGGCTCCCATGGAGCGTTGCAATTTGGGGGGGATTGGGAATCACTTTGGGGGCTCCAGAGATCGCTACACTGAGGAGTTCCAGAGGGTGGAGCTCCCCAGTACAGAAAACGGGGCAAAGTGTGGCCTCAGCCATGTGTTCCCCTCTGAGGTCCCCAAGCTAACCGGGGTGCCGATTTATAGAATTGTGTTTCTTGGCACTGCGAGCACCAGGAATCATGCTGCTAAACGTGCTCGCTGTGGGATTTTGTTCCCATTTAGTTGAATCTCGTCCATACTTTATATAACGACGCGTGGTCCCTTTAAGAATCCCTGCTTTCATTATTTTTGAAAATCAGACGCCGTTCTCAGATGCAGGATTTTGCCGGAGATTAATGCCCACTCAGTACCGATCGAATCACATTATTTATATAATCTAACCGCGAATCGAAAATCTTTTTAGAAATGATTTTTCTCCTAAAGCTTTACATGATAGTGGACACTGATTGTTAAAATGGAGAGGTACAAATTGAATTTTTATTATTTAACTAATAAATGCAATAAGAAGAAACGTCTTCATTCAGAGAATGGTGGGAGTGTGGAACTTGCTAGCACATGGAATTGTTGAGGCAACGAGCAGAGATTTATTTAAGGCAATATCATTAAATAAATAATGATGATAAATATTACAAGATAAAACGGGAATGGAAGAATATGCTGAGATGAAGTAAGGTTAAAAAAAAGGATAGGTGGTTTGGACTGAATGGCCTGCTTCTGTGTCGCAATTTTAAGTAATTAATGCCATGGGCGGGGGGGGGGGGGGGCTTGTTCGCCTTTAACTCTCACTTGTTTGCACTGATTACCCTTAAACCTTTACTATTTACATAGAATGTTACTGGCTCACATTTGCAAAAGGTTGGGTGCAAGTTTTCGAAATATATGTGGGGGCATTCAGGAAACTCTTTCTGCAAATTGCATAACACCACCATAAAAGCCAACAAATATCATCTGCAAGCTGCCATGTTTGGATATTAATTGCAATCGACAGTATGCATTTTGGATTCCTTGCTCTCTGGGGCTTCAGTCCATCCTTTCTCCACATTTGCTATGACTGTTAATGAGCAGATGTAATGACCTGTAGGGAAACAATGGGATTGCTCAAGTGTGCAGCTATTTAGGGGAGGCTGTCACGCCCACTGAGAGTGGCTACAGTTTGATTCCCCTCACCGCCACCCCCTTCACCCCCAGCTGCTCCACACGACCGCAGAGAATAGACAGGCTGTGAGGCTCTGACAAGTTACAATATAGCCCAGCAGTAGCATGTACAGGCAGCATATGGCAGCTTCAGGCTTGTGATGCTCTATCCATTCAACTTAGAGACATATTGGAGGAATAAATGTTTATTTTGATGTCTTCTTGCTACTCTGTGGAATTCCCCAGACGCATCGATAAGGGGATATTAATTGGCTTGACCAATATATATTCGGTGCACCCTAATCAAACCTCTTCAAGAAACAGATTGGGCCCCAGTGCTTGTTAACTGAGATAATGAATAACAGGCTGATTGCTCCAGACTGGTAAACATTAACAAAACGATTCATAACCTGTAGCTCAGGCAGACGCAGGGAAAAAGGCAGTGTGTCTGACATTTGCCAATCAGAGGCGGCCAGCTGGTGCCATATTGTCAAGAAGGACAAACTGCTACTAATTACTGTTTTAGAGATAAACAGAAATGCTACAATGTAAGGGATGGAAATGTGAATGTCCAAACAAACACTTGCCCAATTCTTGCATTTCATTTATCCGTCCACTCGACATAATTTAACATATCTTGAATGCAACATCCTCCAGTCTTTGAGAAAAGCAAAAATATAATAATTGGGAGGGTTAAGCAGGAAGGATGAGAACAATGGTTTATTGATATGCCAGTTGTGTCATTTAGTATGCATTCATATATGAACTGGTTTTGACTTTGAATTGTTGCAAATTGTCCAAATGACTGGGGTGGAAAGTGGTCAAGCTGACTGGATGCGGAAAAGTGAAACTGAGCTGGTGCACAGACAATTTATAAATGCTACCATGACCCTTTTCAATGTCAGCAAAGGGCTGATGGCTACTTCGGAACATCTTGGCAAAACAACTCCTAACTTTGCAAATGTTAAAATTCAACCAGGATTGGATTCTTGTTAGTTCTGTTTTTATCAGGGCAATTATTCTTGTGACTGCCAACCACAAGGATCCAGAAGGTTGGCTTACTTGCCTATCTTTTCAACTTAACCGTGTTGAATGTCCTCACCACAGGACGTGTCTTCTCTTACTCAATATTACATCCCACTGAACCGTAAATCCTGGCAATTTGCCATTTTTGGCCTTTATTAATTAATGAACTTAAACGCCGACACTATTTAAGCCATCAAGACAGGTGGTAGACACAGATTTACCTGCTAATAGGACAACAGATTAAAATTATCCCTTTAGACAAGTTATTATTAGAAGTGGGGAGAAGTTAAAATCTTTACTTTCCATAAAATGTTGATCTCTGAGCATGAGATTAACCCTTTGTCTTTTCCCAAAGGAGATTATCTTTGCAATTGCAATTAGAACGATGAGGGTCAGGATTAGTTAAAACAGGGATAACGCCTGGATGTGTTGTAGACTGAATTAACCGCATTATGCTCATCGTGAAGTAAAAACCAAATTAAACTCACCTGTTGCCCAGTTTTCTGATCATTATCTGCATTTGAAATGAACAGACCAGGATTTTCCAATCTGCCACCACTTGATCGATTGTCACAAGAATACATCATTAACATTTTAGCAACGCTGGTGTTGGGAATGGCCTTGCATTCCTGGCACTTAGTATTGATAAGGTGGCAGAGGGTACAATCCATTATAATGACGAATGATCAATTGCTTTAGACAAGGGTGATACGGTGGCACAGTGGTTAGCACTGCTGCCTCACAGCACCAGGGTCCTGGGTTCAATTCCGGCCTTGGGTGACTGCCTGAGTGGAGTCTGCACGTTCTCCCCGTGTCTCTGGGTTTCCTCTGAGTGCTCTGGTTTCCTCCCGCGGTCCAAAGATGTGCAGGTTCGGTGGGGTTATGGGGATAGGGCAGGGGAGTGGTTCTAGGTAGGATGTTCTTTCAGAGGGCCGATAGTCTCGATGGGCTGACTGGTCTCCTTCTGCACTGTAGGAATTCTATAGTTCTTAGGCGTGATTTTAATACAATCATTATACAGCCCCAGGTGGCCACATTATACAATGCAACAAATCCCACACAGGGGTTTCCTCCTCCTCCTCCCCCTCTTAGCACGGTAGCATAGTAGTTAGCACTGTTGCTTCGCAGCGCCCGGGACCCGGGTTCGATTCCCAGCTTGGGTCACTGTCTGTGCGGAGTCTGCGCGTTCATCCCGTGTCTGCTGGGTTTCCTCCAGGTGCTCCGGCTTCCTCCCACAGGCCAAAGATGTGTGGCTTAGGTGATTTGGACATTCTGAGTTCTCCATCTGTGTATCCGAACAGGTGCCGGAGTGTGGCAACGAGGAGCTTTTCACAGTAACTTCATTGCAGTGTTAATGTAAGCCTACTTGTGACAATAATAAAGATTGTTGATTGTTGATTGAACAGACCAGCCGATTGTACTGGAAATTAAATTTGCTAGGCCTTTGAAAATGGTCAAATCCTAGGCTTTGTTACCCTTCACTTGATCTAGTATGGCTTGTTATCTTTCTGGTTCTAAAGCATGTTGTCCCATAATTTGCAGGGAAGTAAATAGCAAGAAACTGCATAAACAGTGAGTTAGATTTACCCTTGCCCATTTAATCTCAACCATAAATTCCTGAAAGCATGAGATGCATTTTACATGACACCCTCTAGAGGGCATCTGGGATCTGAGCAAAGTCTGTGAACAACACTCAGTAGATTTGTACATCCTTTGCTGTTCTCAGAGGGCTAAGAGTTGGATTGGGGCAGTTTGGTGATGCGGGGATCATAACGCATGATTACCCTGCCCCAGATCGAAGTCATGTAGATATCACTCAATCCCTGTACTGCTTCCTCATTGCCATGATTGTGGGTGCAGCCCAGTGTTAAACATGCTGCTGCCTGGCTGCACACTCAGTGGGGACCCAGATACATGTGTGGCTGACCCAGCTTAAAGTTGGCTTGCATCTGGTAATGAGGAGATGCATTCTGGCTGCAGCAGGAATTGGGACTAACAAAAACTGTTTCTCATACAGCAACGTAGACTACCAATGGAGCAACAGACCAGAAAGAGAGCTCTTTGCTTCTCCTATGCAGCACTGGAGGTTTTAATCCAGGAAGTGAAAGGGAAGACAAGTACCATGTTTCCCCAGTGGGGCCGGAGGCCTGCCAGACATACAATGCAAAGTGAATGGGATTAGTTAGCCATGGGAGTCAATCCCAGGGGTTTGGCCCCAAGGACCTGGCTGATGTGTAACTAAATATTCAATGACCTCATATGAGCGATCAGGTTGGCCAAACGATGGAAAGGTGGGGTCATTGTGGATTAATGGAGAGGTGGTGTTGTTTTCCAGGGAAACTGAGTGTTGATAAGCCACTTATTGTTCACACAATGTCCACTTGTGGTTGAGTGGAGGAAGGGGTCACAAACCAATGCAGAAAGGATAGCCCTGGTCAAGGAATGCTGTCTGGTTTACCTTGGTGGCTTGAATATAGAAGGAATGGCTAAGTGGCACAGAATAAAAGCAACCTGCCAACTGTCAGGATAGTGGGCATTGACAGACCCGGGGCGGGATTCTCCCCCCCCCCCCTCCGCCGCCGGTTTGGAGTATTGCCGGGGGGCGGCGTGAATCACGCCCCCGCCTGCTGCCGAATTCTCCAGTGCTGGGGATTTGGCGGGGACGAGAATCGCACCGTGCCGGTCAGTGGCCGCGAGCAGCGGACCACGGTGATTCTCCGGCCCCACGATGGGCCAAGTGGCCGCCCGTCTTAGGCTGGTCCCGCCGGCGTAAATTACAACAGGTACTTACCGGTGGGACCTGGCTGCGTGAGTGGCCTCCAGGGTCTTCAAGGGGCATGGGGGGATCTGGCCATGGGCGGTGCCCCCATGGTGGCCTGGCCCGCGATCCGCAGGCGGGCCTGTGCCATGGGGACACTCTATTCCTCCGCGTTGTCCGCTGTAACAGTCCGCGATGACCAACGCAGAGATGAACACCCCCCTGCGCATGCGCTGGGATGACGGCAGCACACGCTGGCGCTCCCGCACATGCGCCAACTCGAGCCGGCTGACGGAGCCCCTTCCACGCCAGCCGGCTCAAACCACTCCGCGCTGGCCTAGCCCCTGAAGGTGCGGAGGATACTGCACCGTCGGGGCAGCCCGACGCCGGAGTGGTTCACGCCACTGCTTCGCGCCGGAGTTGCCCGCCCGCCGGTTCGCAGAGAATCCTGCCCCTGATGTTCAGGCATGGTCACACATGAACTGAATGTTAAGGAATTGGAACACTTTGTGATTTCAGTACATTTCCCGATTAAGATGCAGTACTCACAGTCACATGCTTGCAGTAAAATGCTGCATCTGCCATTGGAAACCCTGATGAAGCCATGTGCCTGCTTCTCCTGCTTCTGTCTGCTTAGAGAGAAGACTATGAATTTCCCTGTCCTTGTGTACAGCACCTCCGTGATCTCCCTGATGCTGCACTGCACAGTGATATGTTGGTGGTGTTGCTGGCTCCAGCCTGGAGGCTTCCTGGGGTGTAGAAATTGAGACCATGGTGGTATTTATGTTCACTGGCAGCTCAATCGTCACCTTTCACTGCTGTTGCAGGTCCAAATGGAGAAGGTGACACAATTCAATAACTGCCCCAGATTAGATCATAGCCACCTCCGACACTGCGCTTGACTAAACTAAAGGTAGCGGAAATTCTCAGGTGGGGACAGTCTTCGGTGGAGAGTCCTCCTCCTGTTTCATTTATGCACAACTTCTCTTCTCTGCTGCCTGTGTAGCTATGGAGAAGATGTTTCCACTAGTCGGAGAGACCAGAACCGAGGACACAGCCTCAGACTGAAGGGACGATCCTTTAATACTGAGATGAGGAGGCTAGGGGGAACGATGAAGCAAGTGAGAGTGTTCTCGCATTTGAAGAGCTTGAAAGCCAATGTGGTGCTATCGCAAGAGGCCCACCTGAGGGTGAAGCACCAGGTGAGGCTTCGGAAGGGCTGGGTAAGTCAGGTGTTCCACTCAGGCTTTGATAGTAGGGCCTGGGGGAGTTGCGATACCAGTGGGTAAGAGGATAAGGTTCCAGATTGAGAAGGTGAAGGCTGGCCAGAGGGATAGGTATGTAATAGTAATGAGCACTTTGGAGGGGAGGTTGATGGTGCTGGTAATAATAATATTCTCAATAATCTTTATTATTGTCACACGTAGGCATACATTAACACTGCAATGAAATTACTGTGAAGATCTCCTAGACCCCACACTCCGGCACCTGTCCAGGTACACTGAGGGAGAATTCAAAATGTCCAATTCACCAAACAAGCACGTCTTTCGGGACTTGTGGGAGGAAACCAGAGCAACCGGAGGAAACCCACGCAGACATAGGGAGAACGTGCAGATTCTGCACAGACAGTGACTCAAGCCAGGAATCGAACCTGAGATCCTGACCCTGTGAATCAACAGTGCTAACCACTGTGCTCCCATGCCACCGGTTAGAGAATATGCCCTGAATTGGGACAATGTGGGATTTGTGAAGACGATGTTGGCTGCCATACCGAGTTTAAATACGCACCAGTTAATACTGGAGGGTAACTTGAATACAGTGCTGAATCCGAAGGTGGTTAGGTCCAAGCCAGGTTCACTGACCCCCTTGGTGGGGGGGGGGGCACAAATGTGTTTGCTGTGTTTATGAGGGAGGTGGGAGTGGCAGACCTGTGGAGGTTTTCCCACCCGTGGGATAGAGTGTATTCATTATTTTCACCAGTACACAATGCATATTCAAGGATTGACTTTTGTGTCATGGGGCGTTAGGTCCAAGCACTCCCAGTGACCCAACGGACACATCCAGAGTGAGACACATCAAAGACTGAGTTTGGGAGCTGGGAATTTGAAGGTATGTGGGAATTCGTGGGAGGAGGTGCTTATTATCTCTTGATTTGTTGCACTCAAATTTCCAGTAGTGACCTTGCCCTACTGCAGGTGACTACAAGGTAGAGAGCTGATTGTTGAGTAGCAGATAGGGCAGGAAAGTCCTTCATCTCGGAAGTGGAGCTGAGTGGGGGAGATGCGGAGTGCAGTCTGGGAAGGTAAGTGGTACTTTGTGTCTCTCTGTGTTTTCAAATTGTGGAGGGAAAACCTGAGAAGTGATATCACAGTGAAGCGGTGACCTGATCAGCTGGGAGGGAATCTGTGTTATATTTGAAAAAAAAATAGAAAAAAAGAATTAAAATTAATTATCGAAATAGAGGAGTAACTAAACTGAGGGCAGAGATTTGTATTCAGCATTTAATTTTACAGTAAAAGATCTAGCGTCAGCGATCATATAGCTAATTGTAACTTAATCTAATAACAATTTAAGTATTTATTTCAAATTAATTAACTAGTGCTTAAATGTCGCTCCAGTGGGGTGCAGTGCGCTAACTGTAAGATGTGGGAGATCCATGACGCTTGTAGTGTTCCGGTCGACTACATCTGTCAGAAGTGTAACCAATGGCAGCTCCTCACAGACTGCATGGCTCGATTGGAGCAGAAGTTGAATGCATTTAGGAGCATGCAGGTGGCGGAAAGTGTCATAGATAGGAGTTATAGAGATGTGGTTACACCCAAGGTGCAGGCAGATAGATGGCTGACCGCTAGAAAGGGCAGGCAGTCAGTGCAGAAATCCCCTGTGGCTGTCCCCCTCTCTAACAAGTACACCGTTTTTGGATACTGTTGGTGGGAATAGTGTCATGTGAGAGTACCTTTAAGAAATGGATGTTTAGAAATGGGTGTGTATATAAATATCTGTAGTGAGAGTACCTTTAAGAAATGGGTGTTTATTACTGCAGTGATGTCAGAGAGTGGGTGGAGCTGGGCTGTCTGTCAGCTTTTTACTTTTGCTTTAGGCTTTTTGCTGCAGGGTGTGTTTGGTTTCATTTTAGTTTTGGAGAAGCTGAAATCACAGCAGGATGTGTATGAATCTCTGCAAGCTTATGAATGTTCATTTGCTGATTTCAATGTGGTAACTGCTCTCAATTGTGAATTTAAACCTGATCTTTGTGTTAAAAGGGTCTTTTGTCTTCTGAAATTTGTTTGGGAATTTATTAAACATTACTTAGTGTTGTATTCTTTGGGGGTTGTATTTGAATTGATGGTTGCTAAGATGTTCACTGTATGTTTTAAAATGGTTAACTTGAGTTCATAGAATAAACATTGTTTTGCTTTAAAAAATACTTTTCCATTTCTGCTGTACCACACCTGTAGAGTGGGCCGTGTGCTCCCCATACCACAATCTATTAAAGCTTGTGGGTCAGGTGAACTCCATTATACACTTTGGGGTTCTCTAAACCCTGGCCCATAACAAATTGGGGGCTCATCTGGGATAAAAGTCTATCTATTGGATTGGCTTAGTGAACTTAAAGACAGTGAGGGGTGAGCATATTGTGGTTGCTTTTCAGGTGTGATATTTTAGTTTAAGTAGGGTGTGTGTTGTGGACAATGGCTCTTTCAGAGGCTCTGAAGGTTTTGGGGGTGGAGACGGTCACACGCAGTATCTTACGGACAGAGACTAAAAGCAGACTGTTATATTTGGCAAAAACATTGCAGTTAACATTACCTGACAAAATGCGAAAAGGTGAGGTAATTAAGGCAGTGGCTAAGCATTTAAAGTTGCCTGAGATACAGTTTGACTCATTGAAAATAGCAAAAAATGCAGTTACAAATTAAACAAATGGAACATGAGAAAGAATTAAAGCAGCTTGAATAAAAGAGAGAGAGAGGAAAAAGAAAGAGAGAGAGGAAAAAGAAAGAGAGAGCGAGAGAGAGGAAAAAGAAAGAGAGAGAGATAGAGAGGACAAAGAAAAGGAGAGAAGAAAGTAGAAATGAAAGAATAGCCCTAACAGAACAAAAAGAAAGAGAAAGGGAGATACAGATCAGGGCAAAAGATTAAGAGAGAGAGTTTGAACTTCAGAAAATGGCATGAAACATGACAGTCAGTTAAAATTGGCAGACATAAAGGGAAACGTACAGTTGGCTGATAGTGATGAGGATAGTGAGAAAGAGCACCATAATCGAAGGCTTGGTGGGAATCTATTTAAATATGTCCAAGCATTGCCAAGGTTTGATGAGAAGGAGGTAGAAGCTTTTCTCATTTCATTTGAGAAGGTGGCTAAACAAATGAAATGGCCACAGGACATGTGGGTATTACTGATTCAAACAAAGCTGGTAGGTAGGGCCAGTGAAGTGTTTGCATCACTACCGCAGAAAGTATCTGGGCTGTATAAGGCGGTGAAAAAATCCATCTCAGGTGCACATGAACTAGTGCCTGAAGCCTACAGACAAAGGTTTAGAAATTTAAGGAAAGAATTTGGTCAAACATACATGGAGTGTGAAAGGATCAAACAGAATAATTTTGATATGTGGATAAGGGCTTTGAAAATAGACTAAACGTATGAAACTCTAAGAGAAATTATGCCTTTGGAGGAGTTTAAAAATTCAATTCCTCATGTAGTGAGAACTCATGTGGAAGAGCAGAAGGTTAAAACTGCGAGGTTAGCAGCATAAATGGCAGAT
The DNA here is from genome assembly GCF_902713615.1 of Scyliorhinus canicula. Lineage (NCBI taxonomy): Eukaryota > Metazoa > Chordata > Chondrichthyes > Carcharhiniformes > Scyliorhinidae > Scyliorhinus > Scyliorhinus canicula. Next base: position 187,102,249 of record NC_052146.1, on the reverse strand, counting down.
GATTATGAATTAGTTCATAAATCAAAGCTTGGTTTCTGACATCAGTTTCAGCCTGTGAGGGATAGAAACTGGCAACATGAGAAATACTCAAGTGGTAAAGGTAAAGGTGATCTGATGGGAGATAATCAGGAGAGTGTACCTCAGATTAAAAAAGAAGTCCAGGAGGGTGGAAAAGAAATGAAAAGTTTCAAATGTTTTCACTGTAATAAACTAGGTCATGCAAAGTCACAGTGTTGGTGGTTGAAGAAAAGCACTGGGAAGGCTGATGTGGTAAAAGAGGATAAGACAGTGGGGATTGTTAAAGTGGTAAAGCAAAGCCCAAGTGAAGCAAAGGAAATGCAAAAGATTGTACAGCCTGATCAAGAGGTGATTGATAAGAAGGTGCCAGATCTCTTTAAAAAATTTACTTGTGTGGCTAAAGTTTACTCATGTGTATCAGGAGGAGCAGGTAAAGAAGTCACAATTTTAAGCGATACAGGAGGTAGTCAATCTTTAATGGTAAGAGATGAGGAGTTATGTAGTTTGGGAAGAATATTGCCAGAAAAGGTGGTAATATGTGGAATTCAGGGTGAGAGGAGTAGTGTTCCATTATATAAGGCAAGGTTGGAAAGTCCAGTGAAGAGTGGTGAAGTGATGGTAGGAGTAATAGAGAAACTCTCTTGTCCAGGAATACAGTTTATCTTGGGTAATGATATAGCTGGATCGCAGGTGGGACTGATGCCTACTGTGGTGGATAAGCCAGTGGAAAATCAGACAACGGAAGTGTTGAAGGACGAGTATCCTAGGATTTTTCCGGATTGCGTAGTAACAAGGTTGCAAAGTCACAGGTTAAGACAAGAGGAGAAATCAAAGAGTGAAGATGAAGTTGAAGTGCAATTATCAGAAACGATTTTTGATCAGATGGTTGAAAAAGAACAAGAACAGGTGGAGGATGAGGCGGATATTTTCAGTTCAGGAAAATTGGCGGAGTTACAACAGAAAGATGTAGAAATAAAATGGATATATCAGAAAGCATATTTGAAGAGGAATCTTAGAGTATACCAGAGTGTTATTACCGTAAAAGTGAGGTCTTGATGAGAAAATGGAGACCTGTACATATGCAGGAGGATAAAAAGTGGGCAGAAATTCATCAAGTAGTATTGCCGGTAGAGTATAGAAAGGAGGTGTTTGCGCAAGTCGAGAAGACACAGCCGGAGTGAGGCACATCCAGAGTGGGAAGTTGGAACTTGGTGATTTGGTGCAGTGAGGTAATCAGGAAAGGTAAGTGGTAAGTCTAATTCTGCTGTTTTTCAGTTAAAAGTGCAGTGTGTAGATTAGTGTCTGATTGGCTGAAGCTGCCCCCGCCCTAATTGCTGAGAGGCAGTTATCTGTCAGTCACCTGAGGCCTGTTTAGGGGCACAAAGGTGCACATTGTATTCTTCTCTTTGAAGTTTAGGAAGTGTGAGTCATCCTGGTTAGCTGAGGTCTGTATAAAGAGACAGACAGAAAGCGCACTCAGCGCATAGAGCGACACTCGGTGCTCCTCCCCACCCCGGACCAGCCCCCTCCAATCCCCCGACTTCCTCAGCGCCATAGCCAGGGGTTCAATTGCCAGCGCAAAAAGTAGGGGGGACAGGGGACGCCCCTGCCTCGTCCCTCGGTATAGTCGAAAATACTCCGACCTCCTCTTATTCGTGGCCACACTCGCCATCGGGGCCTCATACAACAGCCTCACCCAACTGACAAACCCCTCCCCAAACCCGAACCTTTCCAGCACCTCCCACAAGTACCTCTACTCGACCCTATCAAAGGCCTTCTCCGCATCTAGCGCCACCACTATCTCCGCCTCCCCTTCCACCGCTGGCATCATAATAACGTTCAAGAGCCTCCGTATATTAGTGTTCAGCTGCCTCCCCTTCACAAACCCCGTTTGATCCTCATGGATAACCTGTGGCACACAATCTTCTATCCTCGTGGCTAAGATCTTTGCCAACAACTTGGCGTCCACATTCAGGAGTGAGATCGGCCTGTATGACCCACACTGCAGGGGATCCTTGTCTCACTTAGGGATCAAGGAGATCAGCGCCCGAGACATCGTCAGGGGCAAATCCCCCCCCCCCCTCCCTCGCCTCGTTGAAGGTCCTAACCAACAGGGGGCCCAGCAGGTCTGCATACGCCTTGTAAAATTCAACCGGGAACCCATCCGGCCCCGGCGCCTTCCCCGACTGCATGTTCCCTATCCCTTTAACCAGCTCCTCAAGCTCAACTGGTGCCCCCAGACCCTCCACCCGTCCCTCCTCCACCCTCGGGAATCTCAGCCGGTCCAAAAAGCGCTCCATCCCCCCCTTCTCCGCCGGAGTTTCGGACCGATATAGTCTCTCATAAAAGTCCCTGAAGACCCCATTAATGTCTACCCCCCTCCGCACACACATTTCCTCCCCGGTCCTTAACTCCACCAATCTCCCTAGCCGCATCCCGCTTACGGAGCTGGTGTGCCAGCATCCTACTCCCCATACTCGTACACCGCACCCTGAGCCTTTCTCCATTGAGCCTCCGCCTTTCTGGTGGTCAACAAGTTGAACTCAGCACGAAGGCTGCGCTGCTCCCTTAGCAATCCCTCCTTCGGGGCCTCCGTGTACCTCCTGTCCACCCTCATCATCTCCCCCACCAATCTCTCCCTTTCTCTCTGCTCCCCTCTCTCCCTGTGGGCCCGAATGGAGATCAACTCCCCCCGAACCACCGCCTTCAGCGCTTCCCAGACCGTCCCCACTCGGACCTCCCCGTTATCGTTGGCCTCCAGGTACCTCTCAATGCATCCTCTAACCCGCCTCCTCACATCCTCGTCCGCCAGCAGCCCCACCTCCAAGCGCCACAACGGGCGCTGGTCCCTCTCCTCCCCCAGCTCAAGGTCCACCCAATGTGGGGCATGGTCAGAAATGGCTATCGCCGAGTACTCAGCGTCTACTACCCCCGCAATCAGCGCCCTACTCAAAACAAAGAAGTCGATCAGGGAGTAGGCCTTATGCACATGGGAAAAGTATGAAAATTCCCTGGCCCTCGGCCTCGCGAACCTCCAAGGATCTACCCCTCCCATCTGGTCCATAAACCCCCTCAGTACCTTAGCCGCCAAGGCCTCCTACCCATCCTGGAACTGGATCGATCCAGTGGCGGAAACCATCTTGAAGTTGATGGTTTATTTTTTTTCTTGGGGGAGATGTCATGTGAGAGTATCTTTAAGAAATGGGTGTTTAGAAATGGGTGTGTATATAAATATGTGTAGTGAGAGTACCTTTAAGAAATGGGTGTTTATTACTGCAGTGATGTCAGAGAGTGGGTGGAGCTGGGCTGTCTGTCAGCTTTTTACTTTTGCTTTAGGCTTTTTGCTGCAGGGTGTGTTTGGTTTCATTTTAGTTTTGGAGAAGCTGAAATCACAGCAGGATGTGTATGAATCTCTGCAAGCTTATGAATGTTCATTTGCTGATTTCAATGTGGTAACTGCTCTCAATTGTGAATTTAAACCTGATCTTTGTGTTAAAAGGGTCTTTTGTCTTCTGGATGTTGTTTGGGAAGTTATTAAGGATTAATTAGTGTTGTATTCTTTGGGGGTTGTATTTGAATTAATGGTTGCTAAGATGTTCACTGTATATTTTAAAAAGGTTAACTTGAGTTCATAGAATAAACATTGTTTTTCTTTAAAAAATACTTTTCCATTTCTGCTGTACCACACCTGTAGAGTGGGCCGTGTGCTCCCCATACCGCAATCTATTAAAGGTTGTGGGTCAGGTGAACTCCATGATACACTTTGGGGTTCTCTAAACCCTGGCCCATAACAATAGCTTATCAGGGGAAAACAACAGCAGCCAGAACAGTGACACCACAACTGACTCTTGCTCAACAGGAGAGCAATAGTTATAGGGGACTCTATAGTAAGGGGCACAGATAGGTGCTTCTATGGATGTGAAAGAGACTCCAGGATGGAACGTTGCCTCCCTGGGCCAGGTCAAGGATGTCCCTGAACAAACACAGGACATCGTGAAAGGGCAGGGTGAAGAGCCAGAGGTTGTAGTACATATAGGTACTAATGACATAGGCAACAAGAGTGATGAGGTCCTGCAGAAGGAGTTCAGGGACTTAGGCAGTAAGCTAAAAAGCAGGACCTCTAGGGTGTAATCTCAGTATTATACCCTGTGCCATGTGCCAGTGCGGCTAGAAATAGGAGGATACTAAAGCTGAATATGTGGCTAAACTGGTGGTGTAGGAGTGAGGGTTTCAGATTTCTGGACCATTGGGATATTCTGGGGCAGGTGTGACCTGTACAAGAAGGACAAGTTGCATCTAAACTGGAGGGGCACCAATATCCTGGCTGGGTGCTTTGCTGGAGTCACTCGGGAGGATTTAAACTAGTCTGGCAGGAGGGTGGGAACCAGAGCGTTAGCCTAGAAGGTGTAGGGGAAAAAGAGAACAAAAATAAGAGAACATCATCCTGTCTGCTCAAAAGCAGTGGTTTGAAGTGTATTTGTTTCAACGCCAGAAGTATAGCAGAGCCAGATGAACTTAGAGCACTTATTAATACTTGGAACTATGATGTTGTGGTTATCACAGAAACGTGGTTAAAGGAAGAGCAGGAATGGCAGCTGAATGTTGGAGAATATAGATGCTTCAGGAGAGATAGAGGGGGATGTAAAAGGGGTGGGGGAGTAGCATTACTGGTTAAGGAGAATATTATAGCGGTGGTGGCTATGAGGGAGTAAGTCGCCCATTTGGTGGCTCTCACTCCGGTCAGAATTGCAGACCTTTTCCCCCGACTTTTTCAAACTTTTGAGCGCTGGAGTGAAAAACAATAGGACTCTAGATCTGAATCCAAACAGAGTTGTATGGACTTAAGGAACAGAAGGGAACAAAAACAGGCAAAGAAGGGGCTGAACAAAGGTGGTGTGGAAGCTCAAGTGGGAGGAAAGATGGCCGACGAACGGACCATGGAACGGACGCTCCAGACAGCACTGGACAACATGCTGAAGGTCATGAAAGAGAGCTTCGCAGCACTGAAGCGGGATAATTTGGATCCGTTCCAGAAAGCGGTGGAGCGACTGGACCAGAGGCTGGATGCTCAGGATAAGAAGGTCCAGGCACTGGAGAAGACAGTGGAAGAGCAGGCGGATTTCCAAATGGTAGCGGACGTGGAAATTAGAACGTTGAAGGAGCAACAATCAAGGCTGATGGACAAGCTGGAGGACTTGGAAAACAGGTCTCGCCGGCAGAATCTGAGAATCATTGGGCTCCCGGAGGGGGCCGAGGGAGTGGATGCCATGACATATGTGGCAGACATGCTGCAGAAGCTGGTGGGAGATGATTTCTTCCCGCGTCCGTTGGAGCTGGACAGGGCACACAGAGTGCAGGCGAGGCAGCCACGGGGGGGGGGGGGGGGGGGGGGGGGGGGGGGGGGGGGGCGATGGTGGTCAGGTTCCATAGGTAGTAGAAAGAAATAGGGACGGTAGTGGACGGGGCAGGGAACTGGGTGGGAGACCCGGCAGGATTGAACAGGATATTCAGGGACTTTTACAGCAAGCTGCATACCTCGGAACCCTCCACGGGGCTGGAGGGGATAAGGCGCTTCTCAAATGGGCTGACCTACCCAAAGGTGGGCAGGGGGAGGGTAGAGGGGCTGGGGGCCTCGATTAGAGCTGAAGAAGTAATGGGGGGCCTGAAGGGGGCCATGCAGTCGGGTAAAGCCCCGGGGCCGGATGGGTATCCAGTGGAGTTCTACAAAAAGTTCTCGGGGATAGTGGGACCGGTGCTCGTTAGGGTGTTTAACGAGGCGAGGGACAATGGGGTGCTACTCCCGACGATGTCTCAAGCCACCACCTCACTGATATTAAAACGGGGTAAAGATCCGGAAGCTTGTGGGTCCTGTAGGCCAATCTCCCTGATTAATGTGGACGCTAAACTGCTGGCCAAGATCCTGGCGTCCAGAATCGAAGACTGGGTACCGGACGTGATTGTGGAGGACCAAACGGGGTTTGTAAAGGGCAGGCAGCTGGTAGCCAACCTAAGAAGGCTACTCCATGTGATTATGATGCCCCCGGAGGGCAGAGAGGTGGAGGTAGTGGTGGCAATGGATGCCGAAAAGGCTTTTGACCAGGTGGAGTGGGACTGGACTATTTATGGGAGGTGCTGGGACGGTCTGGGTTTGGGGAAGGCTTTGTGGACTGGGTTAGACTGCTAGTGTAAGGGCGAACAGGACGACATCTGAGTATTTTAGACTATACCGCGGGGCAAGACAGGGATGCCCCCTCTCTCCATTGCTGTTTGCGTTGGCCATAGAACCACTGGCAATTGCTCTGAGAACGGCAAGGGGATGGAAGGGAATGGTCGGTTGGGGGGGCGGGTTTAGATAGAACACAAGGTCTCGCTCTACGCGGGTGACCTGCTTTTGTACATGTCGGATCCAGTAGCAGGGATGGACGGGATTATGGAATTCCTCTGGGAATTTGGCTGGTTTTCGGGCTACAAGTTGAACATGGCAAAAAGCGAGATGTTTGTGGTGCAGGCGAGGGGTCAGGACAGGGCCGGCTCAAGGCACCGGCAACTCGGGCAGTCGCCCGGGGCGCCATGTGCTAGGGGGCGCCAGAGACTCGGGTCCCGCGCATGCGCAGTTGGGCCGGTGCCAACCAGCGCATGCGCGGTGGCCGCCCTCCCCCAGGGCGGCCCCCCCTCGGTCCGCCCCCCCCCCCCCCCCCCGTCCGCCCCCCCCCCCCCCCCGTCCGCCCCCTCGGTCCGCCCCCAGCTCGGTCCGCTCCCCCCGCCCCCCCCCTCGGTCCGCCGTCCGCCCCCCCCTCGGGTCCACCCCCCCCGCCCCCTCGGGTCCGCCCCCCCCTCGGTCCGCCCCCCGCCCCCTCGGGTCCGCCCCCCGCCCCCTTGGGTCCGCCCCCCCGGGTCCGCCCCCTCGGGTCCGCCCCCCTCCTCGGCTCCGCCCCCCCCTCAGCCCCCCCCCCCCCCCCCCAAGGGCGCCGAAGTTCAGCTTGCCCGGGGCGCCAGCAACCCTAGGGCCGGCGCTGGGTCAGGAGAATAGGCCGAGGGAGCTAGCATTTAGGCTGGTTGGGGAAAGTTTTAGGTATTTAGGGATGCAAGTGGCGCGTGATTGGGGCAAGATGCAAAAATTGAACCTGTCTAGGCTGGTGGAGCAAATGAGGAGCGAGTTTTGGAGGTGGGATGCGCTCCCGCTGTCACTGACGGGGAGAATACAGACGGTGAAGGTGACGAACCTCCCGAGATTCCTGTTTATTTTTCATTGTCTCCCTATTTTCATTCTGCGGTCCTTCTTTAAAAGAATCAATAAAATCATCCTGGGATTTGTTTGGGCGGGGAAGTCCCCGCGGGTAAAGAGGGGGCTGCTGGATGGAACCGTAGCGAGGGGGGGCTGGCATTGCCGAACCTCAGCAACTAATACTGGGCGGCTAACATAGCCATGGTAAGGAAATTGATGGTGGGTACGGGGTCGGTTTGGGAGCGGGTGGAGGCTGCTTCGTGCAGGGGCACCAGCTTGGCAGCCCTGGTCACAGCTCCTCTGCCGCTCCCACTGGCCAAGTACTCCACCAGCCCTATAGTGGTGGCGGCTCTGCGGATTTGGGGCCAATGTAGGAAGCATGCGGGGGAAGTGGGAGCGTCGGTCTGGTCCCCAATATGTGACAACCACCGATTTGTCCCGGAGAAAATGGACAGTGGGTTTCGAGCGTGGCGGAGGGCGGGGGTGGAAGGGTGGGTGACTTGTTCCTGGAAGGGAGCTTTGCGAACATGAGGGCGCTGGAGGAGAAGTTCGGGTTTGCGAGGGGGAATGACTTTCGGTACTTGCAGGTGCGGGATTTCGTACGTAGACAGGTCCCATCCTTTCCACCCCTTCCACCAAGGGGGATGCAGTACAGGGTAGTTTCCAGGGGTGAGGTAGGAGAGGGGAGACTCTTGGATATTTATAAGGAGCTTATGGGAGCGGAGGACACATGGACTGAGGAACTGAAACTCAAGTGGGAAGAGGAGCTTGGTGGGGAGTTGGAGGAAGGCGTATGGGCAGACGCTCTGAGGAGGGTAAATGCAACCGCAACATGTGCCAGGCTCGGCCTGATTCAGTTCAAGGTGGTTCACCGGGCCCACATGACGGTGGCCCGGATGGGCAAATTCTTTGGGCTGGAGGACAAGTGTGCTAGATGTGGGGGAGGACCAGCGAACCATGTCCACATGTTCTGGGCGTGTCCAAAATTCAGGGGATACTGGCAGGGATTTGCGGACGTCATATCCCGGGTACTGAAAACAAGGGTGGCGATGAGTCCAGAGGTGGCAATTTTTGGGGTGTCGGAGGACCCGGGAGTCCAGGAGGGGATAGAGGCCAACATGTGGCCTTTGCTGCCCTGGTAGCCCGGCGATGAATACTGTTGTCCTGGAGGTACTCCAAGCCCCCAAAGACCGAGGTATGGCTGCCAGACATGGCAAGCTTTCTCGGCTTGTAAAAAATCAAGTTCGCCTTACGAGGATCACTATCGGGGTTCGCCCGGCGGTGACAACCATTCATCGACTTCTTCCCGGGGGGGGGGAGAATAGTGTAGAGTAGGGGGGAAGAATAGGCGGGTCTATTTGCGAGAGAGGAACTGTTATTTGCACTATGCTTTTGTAATTGGTATCTGCACACTAATGTATATTGTTACTGTTTACAATGCCAAAAAATACCTCAATAAAATTGTCTTTAAAAAAAAGGAGAATATTATAGCTATATTGCGGGAGGACACCTCGGGGGGCTCATACAGTGAGGCAATCTGGGTCGAGCTCAAGTTCAGGAAGGGGGCAATCACAATATTGGGGGTTTATTACAGGCCCCCCAACTGCCAGCGAAAGGTAGAAGAGCAGATAGGTAGAGAGATTTTGGATAGGTACAAAAGTAACAGGGTTGTTGTGATAGGTGATTTTAAGTTCCCCTATATTGACGGGGACTCGCTTAGTGCTGGGGGCTTGGGTGAGGCAGAGTTTGTAAGGTGTATCCAGGAAGGTTTCTTGATGCAATATGTTAGCGGGAGAGAATCTGAAAGAAATCACTCAACACCCAGGGCTACTGGTCCTCGCATCAAACAGTTTATTTCGCTGGCGGGGAGGTGACGTCTGTTAAATTCCCAGACCATCTTTCCATGAACAAAGGAAAACATCCATTGTTATATTTTTCAAAACAGCTACTCAGCCCATTTCGGCAGGACCTTGTCCAATAATACTGATTATAGATTACATACATTAGATATATATCCAATTAAATTTGGCATTACGTAAAGTGGGTTGGTATCTTACCAGCCCCGAACTTCATGAAGAAGTCATTCATGCTAACTGTTAAAGTTATGTCTCCTCCCTGCACCTGGAGACCTTGAGCGGGTGAGGATACATAATGCTCTCTGTCCTGAGGAGCTGTTATCAGTGGCTGGTAAAGTTCTTCCATGTCTGTTTCAATCATTCTTATCCCCCTGATTAACTCTGCTGTCTGTAATTAAATGATGTTGTTTATACCAGTTTATAACTTAACCCAGCTAATGATTGTTCAGGAATGTGGCTAGCTCAGCTAACAGCCATTTTGTGTCCTTTCTGATATTAGTAATTCTTACGTTATAAAATCACAAGCATTGTTTATACACTATCTATGTCTATAAATTGCCTCTTATACAGGCATCTAAGCCAATGGATACCTTTTGTCTCAAAATCTTCTTTCTAAATCTGACTTCAACACAATATGTGGATAGTCCAACGAGGGAAGGGGCAGTACTGGACATGGTATTGGGGAATGAGCCTGGACAGGTGGTTGAGGTTTCAGTAGGGGAACATTTTGGGAGTAGTAACCACAATTCTGTAAGTTTTAGGGTACTTTGAATAGGGATGAGGGTAACCCTTGCGTTATGGTGCTGGGGAAAGACAAATTACGATAACATTAGACAGGAATTGAAGAATTTGGATTGGGTGCGGCTGTTGGAGGATAAATTAACATCGGACATTTGGGAGTCTTTAAAGCAACAGTTGATTAGGATTCAGGAAATTCACATTCCTGAGAGAATCAAGAATAAGTATGGGAAGTTGAGGGAGCCTTGCATAACGAGGTATATTTTGAACCTTGTCAAAAAGAAAAAAGAGACTGTTGTACGATCTTGAAGTTTGACTACAGTCAAGACCTTTGAGGAGAATAAAGAAAGTAGGAAGGTACTTCAGCGGGAAATTAGGAGGGCTAGGAGAGGTCATGAAAAGTTCTTGGCAAGTAGGATAAAGATGATTCCCAAAGCTTTTTATTCATATGCAAAAAGCAAGAGGGCGGCCAGGGAAAGGATTGGACCACTTAAGGACAGTGGGGGGAACCTATGTGTCGAGCCAGAGGAAATGGGTGAGGTACTAAATGAGTGCTTTGCACCAGTGTTCACCAAAATAAAGGACTTTGTGGAAGATGATTCTTGGGTAGGGTGTGTGGACAGTCTGGGTCATGTTGACATCGAAAAGTAGGAGGTATTGGGTGTTTTAAAAGACATTAAGGTAGATAGATCTCCTGGGCCAGATGGGATTTACCCCAGAGTACTGATGCATGCAAGGGAGGAAATTGCTGGTGCCTTGACTGACATTATTGTATCCTTATTGGCTACAGGTGAGATCCCAGAGGACTGGAGAATGGCTAATGTGGTATCACTGTTTAAGAAAGGTAGCAGGGATAATCCTGGAAACTATAGGCCAGTGAGCCTCACGTCGGTAGTAGGTAAATTATTGGAGAGAATTCTTAGGGACAGGATTTATACCCATTTGGAAACAAATGGACTTATTAGTGATGGACAGCATAGCTTTGTGAAGGGGTGGTTATGCCTCACTAACATGATTGAGATTTTTGAGGAGGTGACAAAGCTGATTGATGAGGGTAGGGCGGTGGATATTGTTTACATGGACTTCAGTCACACGGGATCAGAGGTGAGGTAGCAAGATGGATACAGAAGGCAAAGGGTAGGAGTAGAAGGGTGTTTTTCTGAATGGAAGGCTGTGACTAGCGGTGTTCCACAGGGATCTGTACTGAGGCCTCTGTAGTTTGTAGTATACATAAACGATTCGGAGGAAAATGTAGCTGGTCTGATTGGAAGTTTGCGGATGACACCAAGTTTGGTGGAGTGGCAGATAGTGTTGAGGATTATCAGAGGATACAGCAAGACATAGTTAAGTTGGAGATTTGGGCAGAGAAATGGCAAATGGATTTTAATCCAGACAAGTGAGAGGTAATGCATTTTGGTAGGTCTGAAATCGAGGGGAAATATACCGTAAATGGCAAAACCCTTAGGGATATAGAAAGTCAGAGAGATCTGGGCGTTCAGGTTCACAGATTTTTGAAGATGGCAACACAAGTGGACAAGGTCGTCGAGAAGCATATGAAATGTTTGCCTTCATGGGCGGGGGCATCGAGTATATAATGGCATTAAAAAGGCATCTTGACAAATACATGGATAGAATGGGTATAGAGGGATACGGCATTAGGAAGTGCTGAGGGTTTTGGCTGAGGGTGATATCATGACCAGTGCAAGCTTGGAGGGCCGAAAGGCCTGTTCCTGTGCTGCACTGCTCTTTGTTCTTTGTTGGCTGGGGTGAGGAAGGCAGAATATTCGGCAATTGTTATCTCGGACCACGTTCCACATTGAGTGGATGTGATCCTGGAGTAGGGGCTGGCATAGAGGCCTGCATGGAGATTGGATGTGGGGTTGTTGGTGGACCCAAGTTTTTGTACCAAAATGGGAAAGGCGATCGAGGAGTATGTGGGGTTTAATAGGAACGGGGAGGTTTTGTCATCAGTGATGTTAGAAGTATTGAAGGGTGAGGTCATCTCGTTTAAGGCTCAGGTGGGTAGAGAGGCGAGAGAGGAATAGCAGCAGTTATTGGAGAAAAGTTTGGACGTGGTTGGAAGGTATGCGGAGGACCCGACTCCGGATCTTCTGGTGAGGAGGAAGGAATTACAGGCGAGGTTTGACCTGCTGCCATGGGAAAAGTGGTTTGGCAGTTGAGGCTGGCCATGTACGAGCATGGGGAGAAGGCTGGCCACTTGTTGGCGGGCCAGCTCCACTGGCACTCTGCTGCGAGAGAAATTGTTCAGGTCTGGGATAGGACTGAGGAGCTGGTGGTTTCACTGGAGCAGTGAACAAGGCATTTGAGGAGTTTTTAAAAAAACAATTTTATTGAGGTACTTTAGGCATATAGAAAAAGTGGCATTATACAGTACCAAAAAAAAAAGAAGTCAAGACACAAATTAAACATAGTGCAAACCACGGCTCTGTTCACACATGTACCTGCTTTAATATCCCCCTACTCTACTCTACTCTACCCTAGCCCCCCCCCCCCCCCCCCCCCCCCCCCCCGCTGATGCTTACTCCTCTGCGAAGAAGTGAATAAACGGCTGGCACCTTCGGGCGAACCCTAATAGCAAACCTCTCAAGGCGAACTTGACTTTCTCCAGGCCAAGAAAGCTCGCAATGTCCGATAGCCATACCTCAGCCCTCGGGGGCTTTGAGTCCCTCCATGCTAACAATATTAGTCGTGGCGCTACCAGGGAAGCAAAGGCCAGAACGCCAGCCTCTCTCTCTTCCTGGACTCCCGAGTCCTCCCGAAACCCCAAAGATTGCCACCCTCAGGGCTCATAGAACATAGAACATAGAACGATACAGCGCAGTACAGGCCCTTCGGCCCTCGATGTTGCACCGACATGGAAAAAAAACTAAAGGCCATCTAACCTACACTATGCCCTTATCATCCATATGCTTATCCAATAAATTTTTAAATGCCCTCAATGTTGGCGAGTTCACTACTGTTGCAGGTAGGGCATTCCACGGCCTCACCACTCTTTGCGTAAAAAACCCACCTCTGACCTCTGTCCTATATCTATTACCCCTCAATTTAAGGCTATGTCCCCTCGTGCTAGCCACCTCCATCCGCGGGAGAAGGCTCTCGCTGTCCACCCTATCTAACCCTCTGATCATTTTGTATGCCTCTATTAAGTCACCTCTTAACCTTCTTCTCTCTAACGAAAACAACCTCGAGTCCATCAGCCTTTCCTCATAAGATTTTCCCTCCATACCAGGCAACATCCTGGTAAATCTCCTCTGCACCCGTTCCAAAGCTTCCACGTCCTTCCTATAATGAGGCGACCAGAACTGTACGCAATACTCCAAATGCGGCCGTACTAGAGTTTTGTACAACTGCAACATGACCTCATGGCTCCGGAACTCAATCCCTCTACCAATAAAGGCCAACACACCATAGGCCTTCTTCACAACCCTATCAACCTGGGTGGCAACTTTCAGGGATCTATGTACATGGACACCGAGATCCCTCTGCTCATCCACACTACCAAGAATTTTACCATTAGCCAAATATTCCGCATTCCTGTTATTCTTTCCAAAGTGAATCACCTCACACTTCTCCACATTAAACTCCATTTGCCACCTCTCAGCCCAGCTCTGCAGCTTATCTATGTCCCTCTGTAACCTGCAACATCCTTCCGCACTGTCTACAACTCCACCGACTTTAGTGTCGTCTGCAAATTTACTCACCCATCCTTCTGCGCCCTCCTCTAGGTCATTTATAAAAATGACAAACAGCAACGGCCCCAGAACAGATCCTTGTGGTACGCCACTCGTAACTGAACTCCATTCTGAACATTTCCCATCAACTACCACTCTCTGTCTTCTTTCAACTAGCCAATTTCTGATCCACATCTCTAAATCACCCTCAATCCCCAGCCTCCGTATTTTCTGCAATAGCCGACCGTGGGGAACCTTATCAAACGCTTTACTGAAATCCATATACACCACATCAACTGCTCTACCCTCGTCTACCTGTTCAGTCACCTTCTCAAAGAACTCGATAAGGTTTGTGAGGCATGACCTACCCTTCACAAAACCATGCTGACTATCCCTAATCATATTATTCCTATCTAGATGATTATAAATCGTATCTTTTATAATCCTCTCCAAGACCTTAACCACCACAGACGTTAGGCTCACCGGCCTATAGTTACCGGGGTTATCTCTACTCCCCTTCTTGAACAAAGGGACCACATTTGCTATCCTCCAGTCCTCTGGCACTATTCCTGTAGCCAATGATGACCTAAAAATCAAAGCCAAAGGCTCAGCAATCTCTTCCCTGGCTTCCCAGAGAATCCTAGGATAAATCCCATCCGGCCCCGGGGACTTATCTATTTTCACCTTGTCCAGAATTGCCAACACTTCTTCCCTACGCACCTCAATGCCATCCATTCTAATAGCCTGGGTCTCAGCATTCTCCTCCACAATATTATCTTTTTCTTGAGTGAATACTGACGAAAAGTATTCATTTAGTATCTCGCTTATCTCCTCAGCCTCCACACACAACTTCCCACCAGTGTCCTTGACTGGCCCTACTCTTACCCTAGTCATTCTTTTATTCCTGACATACCTATAGAAAGCTTTTGGGTTTTCCTTGATCCTACCTGCCAAAGACTTCTCATGTCCCCTCCTTGCTTGTCTCAGCTCTCTCTTTAGATCCTTCCTCGCTTCCTTGTAACTATCAAGCGCCCCAACTGAAACTTCACGCCTCATCTTCACATAGGCCTCCTTCCTCCTCTTAACAAGAGATTCCACTTCTTTGGTAAACCACGGTTCCCTCGCTCGACCCCTTCCTCCCTGCCTGACTGGTACGTACTTATCAAGAACATGCAATAGCTGTTCCTTGAACAAGCTCCACATATCCAGTGTGCCCAACCCTTGCAGCCTACTTCTCCAACCAACACATCCTAAGTCATGTCTAATGGCATCATAATTGCCCTTCCCCCAGCTATAACTCTTGCCCTGCGGGGTATACTTATCCCTTTCCATCACTAACGTAAAGGTCACCGAATTGTGGTCACTGTTTCCAAAGTGCTCACCTACCTCCAGATCTAACACCTGGCCTGGTTCATTACCCAAAACCAAATCCAATGTGGCCTCGCCTCTTGTTGGCCTGTCAACATATTGTGTCAGGAAACCCTCCTGCACACATTGTACAAAGAACGACCCATCTAATGTACTCGAACTATATCTTTTCCAGTCAATATTTGGAAAGTTAAAGTCTCCCATAACAGCTACCCTGTTACTTTCGCTCTTTTCCAGAATCATCTTCGCCATCCTTTCCTCTACATCCCTAGAACTATTAGGTGGCCTATAGAAAACTCCCAACAGGGTGACCTCTCCTTTCCTGTTTCTAACCTCAGCCCATACTACCTCAGAAGAAGAGTCCCCATCTAGCATCCTTT
Source organism: Scyliorhinus canicula (assembly GCF_902713615.1). Classification (NCBI taxonomy): domain Eukaryota; kingdom Metazoa; phylum Chordata; class Chondrichthyes; order Carcharhiniformes; family Scyliorhinidae; genus Scyliorhinus; species Scyliorhinus canicula. The sequence goes on along the minus strand of NC_052146.1, from coordinate 187,086,972 downwards.
CCGCCACCATAATACTGTCCTTGACTAGCAGCGCCGCACCTCCCCCTCTTTTGCCCCCTTCTCTGAGCTTACTAAAACACCTAAACCCCGGAACCTGCAACAACCATTCCTGTCCCTGCTCTATCCATGTCTCTGACATGGCCACAACGTCGAAGTCCCAGGTACAAACCCATGCTGCCAGTTCCCCTACCTTATTTCATATACTCCTGGCATTGAAGTAGACACACTTCAAACCACCTACCTGAACACTGGCACCCTCCTGCGAAGTCAAATCTGTGCTCCTGACCTCTATACTCTCAATCTCCCGTACCCCAAAACTATAATCCAGGTTCCCATGCCCCTGCTGAATTAGTTTAAACCCCCCCAAAGAGCACTAACAAATCTCCCCCCCAGGATATTGGTGCCCCTCAGGTTCAGATGTAGACCATCCTGTCTATAGAGGTCCCACCTTCCCCAGAAAGAGCCCCAGTTATCCAGAAATCTGAATCCCTTTCGCCTGCACCATCCCTGTAGCCACGTGTTTAATTGCTCTCTCTCCCTATTCCTCATCTCACTATCACGTGGCACGGGCAACAACCCAGAGATAACAATTCTGTTTGTTCTCGCTCTGAGCTTCCATCCTAGCTCCCTAAAGGCCTGCCTGACATCCTTGTCCCCTTTTCTACCTATGTCGTTAGTGCCAATGTGGACTACGACTTGGGGCTGCTCCCTCTCCCCCTTAAGGACCCGGAAAACACGATCCGAGACATCACTTACCCTTGCACCTGGGAGGCAACATACCAAACGTGAGTCTCTCTCGCTCCCACAAAATCTCCTATCTGTGCCCCTGACTATTGAGTCCCCAATTACTAATGTTCTACTCCTTTCCCCCCTTCCCTTCTGAGCAACAGGGACAGACTCCGTGCCAGAGGCCCGTACCCCATGGCCTACCCCTGGTAAGTCATCCCCCCCACAAGTATCCAAAACGGTATACTTGTTACTCAGGGGAACGACCGCAGGGGGTCCCTGCACTGACTGCTTCTTCCTAGTCCCTCTTACAGTTACCCATCTATCTCCAGTCTTTGGTGTAACTACTTCCCTGAAGCTCCTATCTATGACCCCCTCTGCCTCCCGAATGATCCGAAGTTCATCCAGCTCAAGCTCCAGGTCCCTAACACGGTTTTTGAGGAGCTGGAGTTGGGTGCACTTCCCACAGATGAAATCAGCAGGGACACTGACGGCGTCCCTCACCTCAAACATTCTGCAGGAGGAGCATTGTACTGCCTTCCCTGACATCACCTCTAGATTTAAAAAAAAACAAGAAAAAGAAAAAGAAAGGAAGAGCTTACCTGATATTACCTCAAACCCTGCTCCCGCTGAAAGTTAAGCAAATTTAGAGGCACTCACTCACCTTCACGACCGCACTGCACGTATGCAAATTCCCCCAGAACAGCTGATCAGTAGCTCTGCTCTGCTGCCCTCTGCTGGATGCTTGTCTTCACTCAAACTCCTTGGGTCTCCTTCGCCGGTTCCCCTTCAACTTAGGCTGACCGCACTGCACGTATGCAAATTCCCCCAGAACAGCTGATCAGTAGCTCTGCTGCCCGAGACCCGAGACATGACATCTGCAAATCCCTGCCAATACCCCCTGAGTTTAGGGCACGACCAGAACATCTGTACATGGCCAGCCTGCCGTCCGGCGCATCTAGCACACTTGTCCTCCAGCCCGAAGAATCTGCACGACCTTAAACTGGATCAGGCTGAGCCTGGCGCATGTTGCGGTCGTGTTCACTCTGCTCAGGGCTTCTGCCCAGATACCGTCCTCCATCTCCCCGCCGAGCTCCTCTTCCCACTGAAGCTTCAGTTCCTCGGAATGCGTATCCTCAGCTCCCATTAGTTCCTGGTAGACGTCTGAGACTCTACCGTCTCCCCCCTCTCCCCTAGAAACTACCCTGTCCCGTTTCAGAATAAGCGAGATGGTGGCCTGCGACATTGTTGGGGGTAAACTCCCTCTGTCTCTTGACTCGTCAAAGACCTGACCAGCACCGGCCCCACTAGCCCGACAAATTATTTGTAAAACTCCACCGGATACCCGTCCGGCCCCGGGGCTTTGCCCGATTGCAGGACCTTCAGGCCCCCCAATACCTCTTCGATCTTGACTAGGGCCCCCAGTCCATCCGCCAAATCCCTCCCCACTCTTGGGAACGTCAGTCCATCCAGGGATCGCCTCATCCCCCTGGTCCTGGGGGGGGGGGGGGGGGGGGTCCGAGGTGTACAGCTTCCTATAGAAGTCCCTAAAGACGTTGTTCAGCCCTGCCGGGTCAGCCACTAGATTACCCTCCCCATCCACTACCATCCCTATTTCCCTAGCCGCTTCCCTCTTCCTTAGCTGTTGCGCAAGCATTCTACTGGCCTTCTCCCCGTGCTCATAAATCACACCTTTTACCTTTCTAAGCTGCTCTAGTCTTGCCTGTAGTCAGCACCCAAAATTCGGCCTGCAGCCTCTGTCATTTCCTGAGTAACTCTGGCCTCGGGGATTCCGCGTAACTCCTGTCTGTCCGTAGAATTTCCTTAATCAGTCAGTCCGTCTCTGCCCTATCCGTCCTGTCCCTATATGCCCGGATTGAAATCAGCTCCCCTCTAACCACTGCCTTCAGCGCCTCCCAGAGCACCGCTGCCGAGACTTCTCCAGTATCGTTCACCTGCAGGTAATTCTGCATGCATTTCCTCAGCCTCTCATACACCGCCTCGTCCGCGAGTAATCCAAATTCCAGCCTCCATGGTGGGCGCTGAAAGCTGTCCTTACAAAACTGCAGGTCTACCCAGTGCGGAGTATGGTCCGAAATGGCAATTGCCGAGTATTCTGCCCCCACCATTCCGGCCAGCAGGTCCCTACTCACAACAAAGTATCAATTCGGGAATACACCTTGTGGACATGGGAGTAGTACGAGAACTCCCTCGCCGTCGGCCGGCTAAATCTCCACAGATCTGCTACCCCCATTTGCTCCATGAATCCTCTCAGTTCCTTTGCCATTGCTGGCAACCTGCCCGTTCTTGAACATGACCGGTCCAGGCTCGGGTCCAGGACTGTATTAAAGTCCCCACCCATGATCAGCTTACGTGAGTCCAAGTCGGGGATCTTCCCTAGCATCCTCCTAATAAAGTCCACATCGTCCCAATTAGGGGCATACACACTGACCAGGACTACACTCACCCCTTCGAGCTTACCCCTCACCATAACGAACCTGCCACCCCCATCCACGACTGTGCCCTCTGCCTCAAATTGTGCCCTTTTATTAATCAGGATCGCAATCGTAATCAAGATTCGTCTTAGAATCAAGGCCCGAATGAAAGACCTGACTGACCCAGCCCTTCCTTAACCTAACCTGGTCTGCCATTTTCAGGTGCATCTCCTGCAGCATGACTATGTCCGCCTTCAGAACGCGCTGATGCGTAAACACACTCGCCCTCTTCACTGGCCCGTTTAACCCTCTAACATTCCAGGTGATCAGCTTGGTTGGGGGGCACTTCGCCCCCCCCCCCTTTTGCTGATCAGCCATCCCCTTTCCATGGCCAGACCCCCAGCCATGTGTCGCGCTGCATCTGACTCGCCTCCTGACCAGCTCCACCCATGACCTCCCCACTGTTGCCATGCCCAGTTTCCATCCCCGTCAACAGAATGACTCCCCCCTCCCCCCCCTAGCAACACCATCCTATCACCTAACCCGAGCTCTAATCTAACGATATACACACCCCCCACCTCAGCTTCCGTTGACTAGCCCACTCAGCTAGCCTGGGGCTCTCAGCCTCGGCGCCAGCATGTCTCCCACCCATTGTTCCCAGTTACCCCTCCCCCGACCCATCCATACCACTTCCCCAGATCAGCCCTACTTAAGCAAACACTCTATACAAGTCATAAACAGCCCCCACAATAGCACAATTCAAGCTAAACAAGACAAAAAAAAGAGATAAGAAGTAACAGGCACTCTCAGTCCTTCCCATACTGACACAGAAAAAGATTGCACAAAATTCCCCTGAAGCATCCCTCTTAACCCAACCCTTTTAACTGTTTTCTTTATTGTTTTCCCCCCAGCCAAGCTCCAACTAGTCAAAGAGCCCAAAAAGGAAACATGAAATGAAATGAAAATCACAGGTAAACCACGCAAAAAGCACACAAAGAAACGACAAAAATGGACCCAAACATACAGGCGATTTTCAAAACTGGAGACACCACATATACTTAAAAGTCCTAACATCAGTCCAAACGCCCTCAGCTCAGGGCCAGCCCTTGCTTCATAATGAAGTCCATTGCCTCTTCGGGTTCCTCAAAATAGTGGTGCTGACCCTCATACGTAACCCAGTCGCGCCGGAAAAAGCAGCCCGAATTTCACCTTGTTTTTATACAGTATCTCCTTCACCTGTCTGTAGCCTCCCCTTTTCCTGGCCGCCTCAGCGCTCAAATCTTGGTAAACACGCAGGGTGGTATTGTCCCAAGTGCAGCTTTGTGTGCTCTTTGCCCATCGCAGCACCCGTTCCTTGTCCAGGTACCTGTGAAAGCGTACCACCATCGCTCGTGGGGGACCCCCTCGTCGCGGTTGCCTCACCTGCACTCTGTGTGCCCTGTCCACCACCGGCGGGCGCAGCGGGAACACCTCGTTCCCCAGTAACTTCTGAAACATACCCTCCGCAAACGCGGCATCGTCTGGCCCCTCTGCCCCCTCCGGGAGGTCCACGATTCTCACATTCTGCCGACGAGATCTGTTGTCCAGGTCCTCCAGCCTTTCCTGAAGCACTTTTTGCTGGTCCCTCAACCTCCGAATCGCCACATCCGCCACTGTTTGAAAGTCAGCCTGCTCCTCCACTGACTTCTCCAACTGCTGAAGCTTCTCAGCCTGATCATCTAGCCTTTTTTCCATTCGGTCAATCGACTTCTGTAGCGGCTCCAAGTTGTCACGCTTCAGAGCCAAAAAGCCCTCCTGCATAGTCTGCAGCAGCTGCCCCATTGTGGGCTGGGCTGTAGGCGCCTTGCTCTGAACACCACCCTCTCACAGCCTCCACTGTGCCCTATTTGACCACTTCTTCTGCTGTTTACGGTCCCTCCGGCTTCTTAGGTCCATACAATTCTATATGGGTCCTGTGCCTGAGTACTATTAATTTCCAGTTCCGCGCTCAACAGCGCAAAAAAGTCAGGGGAAAAGGTCCAAAAGTCCGATGGAGACGGGAAACACCAAATGTGCAACCTACTCTCTCATAGCCGCCACCGGAAGTCGCATTTGAGGAGTTCTATAAGAATTTGTATGTCAGAGCCTCGGGAGGATGAGTCAGACATGAGGGAGTTTTTGGGGCGGTTGGAGTGTCCTGAAGTAGGAGAGGAGGAAAGGCAGGGTTGGAGAAGTCAGTGGGAGTGTAAGAAGTGCAGGTAGCGATAGGGAAGATTCAAAGGGTAAGGCAACGGGGCTGGACTGTTTCCTGGTGAAGTTTTATAAAAAGGTTCTGTATAGCTGATGCCGATTCGAGGGAACCATGGGTTTGAGCCAGCAAGGGTAAACGCCACGTTTCGGGGATGGGAGGAACGAGGGGTGCTAAAAATGAAAGACTTATTTTAGAAGGACAGTTTGCGAGTTTGGAGGACCTGGGGAGAAGTTTGAGATTACACGGGGGGAAGGTTTTCAGATACATGCAGGTGCGGGATTTCACGAAAAAGGTTTCCCTGACTTTGGTGGTGGCACCGCCCTCCTCGCTGTTGGAGGGGGGTCATCACGGTGATCTCTGGGAGGATTGTGGAGGAGGATATGTCATCTCTGGAGGAGGTTGAGGCCAAGTGGGAGGAGGAGATGGGGTTGGCGCTGGAGGAGGGACTATGGTGTGAGGTGCTGCGGAGGGTGAATGCCTCAACCTCGTGCGCGAGGCTGGGGTGTTGATACAGCTAAAGGTAGTGCATCGGGCGCATCTGACGAAGTTGAAGGTGAGCCAGTTGTATCAGGGGATGGAGGATATTTGTGAGCGGTGTGGGAGGGTCCCAGCCAATCATGTTCTGGTTCTGCCCGAAGTTGGAAACATTATGGAGGTCGTTCTTCAGCAACGTGTCGGCGATCTTGCACGTGGATTTAGAGCCCAGGTCCCTGGAGGCCATATCCAGGGTGTCGGACCTGCCAGAGTTACAGACTGGAGTGGGGGCAGATAATTTAGCCTTCGCCTTGCTGATCACTCGCAGGTGGATCCTGTTGGGGTGGAGGTCAGTTCCTCCACCCTGTGCCTTGGTGTGGCTGGGGGATTTAATGGAGTATTTCTACTTGGAAAAGGTGAATTTTTCTTTGGGGGGGGGGGTGAGTGAGAGGTCCATAAGAGATGGGGTTTGTTTGTACTATATTTCAAGGGGCTGGTTACCATCAACTTCTCGGGGAGAGGGAAGAGGGCCAAGGTAAGAAGGTTGGTTAGGATGTTGGGGGGGGGGGTGGGTTTGGGGTTTGGGGTTTGTTTTGGTTTTACTTTGTAAATGTTGTGTTGTAAATGTTAAATATTTGCATACAAATGCTTCTTTAAAAAAGGAGGGTGGCATGTGGCGCAGTGGATAGCACTGGGACTGCGGCGCTGAGGATCCGGGTTCGAATCCCAGCCCTGGGTCACTGTCCATGTGGAGTTTGCACATTCTCCCCATGGCTGCGTGGGTTTCGCCCTCACAACCCAAAGATGTGCGGGTTAGGTCGATTGCCACGTTAAATTGCTCCTTAATTGGAAACAAAAAAATAATTGGGTACTCTAAAATTTTTTTAAAAAGGAGGAAAGGGAAGAAATTAGCGACCCATTTCATTGTTGAATGTTAACCAGAAAATTCTGTCCAAGATCATTGCCAATTGGGTCAGATCTGCTCTGGAGTTGGTGATCCACCCTGACCGCACCTGTGCTGTACCCGACAGGAAGATCTCTGATAGCCTTGCTCCACTCAGGGATACGATCGCCTATCTGCAGGACAGGGGTGTGGATACTTGCCTCATTAGACTGGACCAGGATATTTGTCAGAATATCGTGTTGTGTTATGCTTCTTCATGTAGCATAAGCTGCTTCCTTGATGTATGCTCTGACAAAGGAAGGTTCAGACTTGAAGATAGGTTTAACACATTTATTGAAGTTAACAATTCTCCTACTTGAGTTTGACTCTCCTGCTAATCTTGCTATAGTAACTCAGTCTAACTAACCAGTCTGCTCTATGCCATGCGTGGGTGTGATGTTTCTGATCTGGCCCGTCCTTCTCTCCAAGTGTAGCCTGTGGAAAAGAGAAAGAGCATGTGTGCCCTGTCCTTTTATATGGGTTGCCCCCTTGTGGTAGTGTCACCTCGGGTGTCTTGACTGCCCATTGGTCGTGTCCTATTCTATGTGTTCATTAGTTGTATGTGTGCATGTCATGGTGTCTCTGGTGCTCCCTCTCGTGTTAACTTAGTTGTAGTATATTTACATTAACCCCTTGTGTATTTACAATGATGCATATCACCACATCCCCCTTTTTTCGTGTTACATGTTTTCTGTACCTTGTGAAAGAAAATTGAACAAAATAAGTGATGACATGTACAAATCATGATGACAATGATGATGATACAATACCAAATAATATGTATGAATCCAAAGTTCATCAATTAATATGGTCGAGTGGCTTTCTTGTTTTGTTATTGAAGTGTCGATGTTGATGTTGTCATTTCCTTGTGAACACTGTCAGTGTCCCTGAGCTTAAGGAACCAAGAAGTGGTCAAATCACTTTGTTGTCTGATTTGCACTTTTTTTTCTATGCTTGTGGTAGCGATGCAGTATGTAATCTGTGTCGTCTGGCCCGGACTGTTTCTTGTGATTGTGATATTGATGTAGTATGTCATCTGCCTTGAAAGCTGGTTTGCTGGTTTGCAGTGGAGCAAACTTGTATCGTTGAGATTTGCTGTCATGCCATGGTATGGCTGTACTTTAGCCAGTGTTAGGAGCTGTGCTGTTACATTGTCCTGCATTTGCAGAGTTGTACCATGTCGTACCAGTCGTTGTTTCCTTGTTGTTGTTTTTGTCATGCTTGTTGTTGACGTTGGTGCCTTTGGTACGCTTCTTGTTGTTGTCTTTGTTGTTGTTTTCGTAGGTTTTGTTGTGTTTGTTGCGCTCAATGACCACACCGACTGGAGAATTCGAGTCCTTCACAAAGTTACTTGTGTCAGTGTCCTTTGTGGCATCTGCTGTTTCATTGAGCATGCCGTCTCTGATTCCTCGGCACTCCCCGTCTGGAGTCATGTCCGGTTCACTGGAATCACTTTTGGCTTGTCAATGCTCCCCGACTGGAGTCATTTCAGGTTTCACTTGAATCATCTGGGGTGTCACTTGAATTATCTGAGGCATCTTGATGCTCCCCGTCCGGAGTCAAAATGTTCAGGAATGCATTTTCTTGTGGAGAGGCTCGAGCGGATGAGGTTTGAATTAACGTGGTGTCACTGGAGTCACTAGCTGCCTCACTTTGATTGTCGAGTACCTCTGTACAAACTAGCTGAGGTCTGTCAGTCTCGCTGCGATGTTGCACATCTTGTATGGGAATTGTGAAGCCAATGACACTTGTCGCACATACAGTGGGTAGATCTTCAGTGTCTTCTTGTCGGTTAGATGAGCTGGCTAGACTGTCAGAGTCCTCTTCTGGTGGCTCAAATAATCTGGGTAGACTGTCATAGTCTTTTTGTTGTTCACGTGAGCGTGGTAGACTGTCATAGTCGTCTTGCTGTGCACTTGAGCATGGCAGACTTGCATCATCTGCTGTTGGTGGCTCAGATAAGGTTGCTAGACCTTCATGGTCTTGTTCATGCAAGTACTGCGCTCTGGAGTCTTGCGTTGCTTCCATCGTGGAGTCTGTCAACGGGCTTGCTGTGGAGGCTGGTATCACTCTCTCTGTGCAGTCTGACATCATTCACTGTGTGGAGTCAAGCAGTGGTCTCGCTGTGGAGTCGATCAATCAAAGTTCGTGTTAAAACATGTTGCATTCAGTGGCAGCAGGTGACACAGTGGTTAGCACTGCTGCCTCATGGCTCCTAGGTTCGATCCTGGCTCTGGGTTACTGTCCGTGTGGAGTTTGCACATTCTCCCTGTGTCTGTGTGGGTTTCGCCCCCACAACCCAAAAATGTGCACGGTAGGTGGATTGGACAAACTAAATTGCCCCTTAATTGGAAAAAATTAATTGGGTACTCTAAATTTATTAAAAAAGACATGTTGCGTTCCATTTAGTGTAAACTAGAGATCACTTCAGCCACTAGAGGTCAGCCTAATATGATGAAGCCAAATGGATTCACCCAAAGTCCCACACATCAGAAAACAAAATGTAAAATACTTGTTTTCCACTGGTAGATGAATTTGCATCTCATCATTTCTCCAGACGCCTGCCTCAAATCAACTCCCTTGGGCGGGATTCTCTGTTGGAATTGCGAAACGCGATTGGGCGGAGAATAAGTTCCATTGCCAAAATTGCAGCAGCGCCGATTTGACGCCAAATCGCAATTCTCCGTCACCTCAACAGTGGCGTCAATACATACCGGAGCGCATGTACAATAAACACCATTGGCAAATAATTAGTGGGCCTGACCCGGTATTCTCCGGGGCCTCCGCGATTCTCCTCCTCCGAGGCGCCAAGATCCTGATGGCGAGGTTCACTTGTGCTTTTAAAAATCATGAAACCGGCACCGTGACTGATGAGGGAGAGAGAGGAGGTAGGACATGGAGAGGAGAGCTGTGGGCTGCCGGGCCAAACACTGGCTGGGGTGGTGTTCCTTGTGTTGCTTATTTCAGGATAGTTGACATAGTGTTCACAAAGACCACAGAATAGCTTTTTCCTAAACAAAGCTATGATTATATTTACACTACTAAACTAGGATTTGACACTTAGTCCTTAAGAATACAGAACTGATCAATAACATCTAAAGACACTCATCTACTGCTAATCTCACTACTGGTATAAACTATAATTTAACCTTTATCACACTATCTGCTCTTATGGCATTCACTAACTACTTCTTACATACATTCATCCCCTAAGGTCGAGCGTCACTGCCTTGTGCAGTTGTATCTGCAACTCCCTCTAGTGGTTACTCCCAACACTACGTTAAACCATTTCCGGTGGAGGCCAAGGAAGAGTAGGTCGCACATTTGATAGCTCCCGCAGACTTTTGGACCTTTTCCCCCCAGTTCTTTCCGGATGTTATGGGATAAATCAGTGAACAGTGAGACAGGAAGGAGAAATCCCCCTCCGGTGTATGGAGAATTGGACCAGAAGTGGCCGTGTGAGAAGACAAAGGGAGCAGAGCTGGCAACGTGGGAAAGCATGGCGGAGAGCAAGGGCCGCGGAGAGACAGCACAGTGGTCGACGGAGCAGCTGGTGAAGTTTTTCGAAGATTGCTTCGCCAAGCTGAAGAAGGACACGCTGGACCCGATTAAGGCTTCGATTGATCAAGTGGTGCAGAATCAAGAGACCCATGGGAAAGCGATCCAGGAGGTGGAGAAAAAGGTGTCCGAGCACGAGGAATACATAACCGGTGCTGGAGATCAAGGTAAAAATGATGAACGACTGCCAGAAAAGAATGCAGGAGAAGTTGAAGGACCTGGAGAACAGGTCCAGGAGGCAGAATCTTAGAATTGTCGGTCTCCCTGAAGGCAGTCAGGGATCGGATGTGAGGACTTTTGTGACGGACATGCTGGAGAAGTTGATGGGGGCTGAGGTGTTCCCTCGGCCTCTGGAGGTGGATAGAGCGCACAAAGCCCTGGCGAAGAAGCCCCAAGCGAACGAGCCGCCGGGAGCCATGGTGGTACGCTTTCACCGTTTCCTGGACAAGGAACACATTCTGCGGTGGGCCAAGAAGGAACGGTGCAGCAAATGGGAGAATTGTGACATGCGCATTTATCAGGACCTGGGCGTGGATTTGGCCAAGAGGCGAGCTGGGTTTAATCGGGCAAAAACAGCCCTCTTTAAGAAGGGGGTGATGTTCGGGATGTTGTACCCAGCCCCTCTGTGGGTCACACATGAGGAACGGGACTTCTGCTTTGAAACACCAGACAAGTATGGACTTTTATTAAAGAAAAGAGGCTAGAGGAGAATTAAAAGACACTGAAGCCTTGGAGAAGTACTGTGGTGGCAATTTATTGTGCTGGGTTGTATAAATAAGTAGTGTTATGTATAATAAGAGGCTGTTTGGATGGGTAAAGATAACTTTGTCTTGCAGCGAGCTGGTTAGAGAGGGGATGGGCTTTGGGGTTGGTTCTGCTTTTTGGGTGATTATTTTTCTAAAGTGGCTGTTTCTTCACTGTTTTTTCTGATGTTTGTTTACTGGGGAATGTGATGCTTTTAAAATGTTTATCCATGTGGGGGGGAGAGGGGAGAGAACAATGGGGAGACAGGCTGCTTGGTGCCAGGGGCGGGTGCTATCAAGTCAGCATGGGTCAGCTGACTCACAGAAGCACAGTTGGGGTGAGCAGGTGTTAAGCTGGAGCTTGACTTGGGGGGTTGGGTTTCTAGTGTTGTTGCTAGGGGGAGGGAGGGAGGGGTGCTGCTTTGCTGACAGATGAGGAACTGTTACTAGAGGACAAATGGGAGGTTGGGAACGGCGACTACCCGAGGGGGGGCTCGAAGAGGCGGAGGGCGCGAGCTAGAGGCTGGCCTAAAAAGGGTGATGGCTAGTCGGCGGGAGGGGGGCGGCTGGAAGCCCCCCAACCAGGCTGATTACATAGAACGTCAGAGGGCTGAATGGGCCAGTCAAGAGGGCCTGCGCATTTGAGGGTGCTGAAGGCGGACGTGGCAATGCTACAAGTGACACACCTAAAGGTTATAGACCAGACGAGATTGAGAAAGGGGTGGGTCAGCCACGTATTCCACTCGGGGCTGGTCTCAAAGACCAGGGGGGTAGCGATCTTAATCAGCAAACGAGTGGCATTCGAGGCAGGGAGAATCGTGTCAGACAAGGGGGGTGGGTACATAATGGTGAGTGGGAAGCTGGAGGGGTGCGGGTGGTACTCGTGAACATATCTGCACCAAAATGGGACGATGTGGAATTTATGAGGCGGGTTTTAGGTAAGATCCCAGACTTATAATCATATAACCTGATCATGGGAGGAGACTTTAACACAGTCATTGATCCGGAATTGGACATGTCAGGGAGGAGGGGGGGGACAGGGAGGAGGGGGGGAGGAGTAGACCCATGGAGGTTTGCACGGCCATGGACAAAGGAGTTTTCCTTTTTCTCACACGTCCACAAGGTATACTCCCATATCGACTTTTTTGTTCTGAGCAGGGCGCTAATACCGAAGATGGTGGATACTGAGTACTCGGCAAGTGCAGTGTCAGATCATGCCCCGCATTGGGTGGATCTACGGGTTAGTGTGGAGAGTGGGCAACGCCCACTGTGGAGACTGGATGTGGGGTTGCTAGTGGACAAAGTGATCTGTGGGTGGGTTAACAAGTCCATCCAGAACTACCTGGAAACAAATGACATGGGGGGAGGTCTCCGCAGCGATAGTTTGGGAAGCTCTGAAGGCAGTGGTCAGAGGAATTAATCTCGATACGGGCCCACAGAGAAAAGGCTGAGAGGGATAGATTAGTGGAGGAGATACTCCAGGTGGACAGGAGATACTTGGAGACCCCGGATGCGGGGCTACTGAGGGGGCAGCGGAGGTTACAGGCGGAGTTTGGGCTGTTGACCACAGGGAAAGCGGTGGAACAGTTGAGGAAGAAAAGGGGGCGATTTATGAGTACGGGGAAAAGGCAAGCAGAATGTTGGCACACCAGCTCAAGAAAAGGGAGGCGGTCAGGGAGATACGTAAAGTAAAGAGTAGAGGCAGGAATACTGTCCTGGACCCAGTGGGGGGTGAACAAGGTGTTTAAGGACTTCGATAGTAAATTATATGAGTCGGAACCCCCACCTGGGGTGGAGGGGGTGAGGTAGTTTTTGGATCAGTTGAGGTTCCTGAGGGTAGATCAGGATCTAGTGGAAGGGCTGGGAGCCCCAATTGAGATTGAGGAAATAATCAAGAGGCTGGAGGGCATGCAGTCAGGCAAGGCCCCGGGGCCTGAAGGCTACCCGGTGGAATTCTATAAGAGGTTTTCAGAGATATTGAGCCCACTGCTGGTGAGGACATTTAACTAAGCAAGAGGGAAGGGAGTCCTCCCCCCAACAATGTCACAGGCCTCGATTTCATTGATCCTGAAACATAAGAACATAAGAACTAGGAGCAAGAGTAGGCCATCTGGCCCCTCGAGCCTGCTCCACCATTCAATGAGATCATGGCTGATCTTTTGTGGACTCAGCTCCAATTTCCGGCCCGAACACCATAACCCTTAATCCCTTTATTCTTCAAAAAACTATCTATCTTTATCTTAAAAACATTCAATGATGGAGCCTCTACTGCTTCACTGGGCAAGGAATTCCATAGATTCATAAGTTCCTCCTAAACTCAGTCCTAAATCTACTTCCCCTTATTTTGAGGCTATGCCCCCTAGTTCTGCGGGAGAAGGATCCGGAGTAATGTCGGTCTACTGAATGTGGATGCCAAACTGCTGGCTAAGATACTGGCCACAAGTTAGAGGACTGTGTCCTGGGGATGATGGGGGAAGACCAGACGGGATTTGGAAAGGGCAGGCAACGCAAGGCCAATGCCCGAAGGCTTCTAAATGTTATTATAATACCCTCAGAAGGTGAGGAGGTAGAGGTTGGGGTAGCGATGGATGCGGAGAAGGCTTTTGATCGGGTGGAGTGGAATTACCTGTGGGAGGCGCTGGAAAGGTTTAGGTTTGGTGAGGGCTTTATTGACTGGGTGCGGTTGCTCTATCAGGCACCAGTAGTGAGTGTGCGTACGAACCGGCTGAGGCCGGGGTACTTTAAACTACACCGAGGGACGAGGCAACGGTGCCCCCTCTCCCCGTTACTGTTTGCTCTGGCCATAGAGCCATTGGCCATGGCTTTAAGAGCCTCTAGGAACTGGAAAGGGCTGGTTCAGGGGGAGGGGGAGCACAAGGTCTGCTGACCTGCTCTTCTATATTTCAGACCCGTTGGAGGCGATGGGGGAAGTAATGCGAATCTTGGGGGAATTTGGCAATTTTTCAGGGTATAAATTTAACATGGGGAAAGGCAACATGTTCGCGATCCAGGCAAGAGGACAGGAGAAGAGACTGGGAGAGCTGCCGCTTAGAATGGTAGGGAAGAGCTTTCGATATCTGGGAATCCAGATGGCTCGGGAATGGGAGGCACTGTACAAGTTAAACCTATCCCGGCTGGTAGAGGAAATGGAAGGGGACTTTAAGAGATGGGACATGCTCCCGCTATCACTGGCAGGGGGGTACAGACCGTGAAAATGACGGTCCTCTCCAGATTTCTGTATGTCATTTAGTGCCTCCCCATCTTCATCCCAAAGGCCTTTTTCAAGCGGGTGAATAAGGCTATTTCGGGCTATGTGTGGGCGGGTAAAACCCCGCGAGTCAAGAAAGTGTTGCTGGAGCGCAGTCGGGTGGAGGGTGGATTGGCATGGCCGAACGTCTGCAATTACTGTTGGGCGGCCAATATAGCCACGATTAGGAAGTGGGAGAGGGGTCAGCATGGGTGCAGATGAAGGCGACGTCATGCAAAGACACAAGTTTGGGAGCACTGATAACAGGACCTCTTCCGTTCTCGCTGGCCCAATACTCCACAAGTCTGGTGGTGGTGGCGGCTCTGAGAATCTGGGGGCAATGGAGGAGGTATGAGAGTGGAGGGAGCATTGGTTTGGACCCCGATTTATAATAATCATAGGTTTGTACCGGGTAGGCTGGATGGTGGGTTCCGGAGTTGGAAAAGGGCAGGAATTAAAAGGAGGAAGGAGCAGTGCTCCGAAAGCTAGTGTTTGAAACAAACATGTTGGACTTTAACCTGGCGTTGTAAGACTTCGTCCTGTGCTCACCCCAGTCCAATGCCGGCATCTCCACAAAATAATTACAGATTGGAATGTGGATCTTTACAGGAATGAACAGTGTGAGTGGAGTGAGTGATAATAACAGGTTATCGAGGTGTGAATTGTCTCAAGCCAGGACAGTTAGTAGGATTCTGCAACCCCGGGCGTTATGGTGGGGGTTACATGTAATGTGACATGAACCAGAGATCCCGGATCATGCGTCCGGAACGTGGCTCCCAGTTTCTGCTTGCTGATTCTGCAGTGTTGTGTGTCTTGAAAGTCGCCTTGGAGAATGTTTACCTGAAGATCGGAGGCTGAATGTCCTTGACTGTTGTGTTCGCCGACTGGAAGGAACACTCCTGCCTGGTGCGGTGTCCATTCATCTGTTGTCGGAGCGTCTCCATGGTTTCGCCGATGTACCATGCCAGGAAAGGATGTCCCGAGGCGTGGTACATTGTTATGAAATTTGTTATGTTTTTAAAACGTCACCAAGCATCATTGTTCAGTGCTAAAAGCATGACATAAAGAAAGACCAGTAATTTTGCTGTTCTTTTTCTTTATCCTTGATAACCAGACTTTTCTTCGAGGCCAGGGGCAAAGGATTTAAAAGCAGGATTTAAAAGAAGGATTTAAAAGCAGCGCCACGGTGGCACAGTGGTTAGCATTCTTGCTTCACAGCGCCAGGGACCCGGATTCAATTCTGATCTTAGGTGACTGCCTGTTTGGAGTTTGCACATTCTCCTGTGTCTGCGTGGGTTTCCTCCGGGTGCTCCTGTTTCTTTCCACAGTCCAAAACTGTGCTGGTTAGGTGAATTGGCCATACTAAATTATCCCTCCATGTCAAAAGATGTGCAGGTTAGGTGGGGTTACGGGGATAGGGTGGGAGAGTGGACATAAGTAGGGTGCTCCTTCAGAGGGTTGATGGAGATTCGATGGCCCAAATGACCTCCTTCTGCACTGTTGGAATTCGATGATTCTACCCACTAATTAACCATAGGTTTTGCTCAGATGGACAGCTTCCTAACAGTGTGTAACTCCTCAGAGACCTTAAAGGTACAGACCAGGTACAAACACAACTCCATCTTATCAACTAACCAGCACAAAAAGACTCTGGATACCAGACTGGCTTGAGAAACTCCAAAGGAGATAGAATATAGAACAGTACAGCACAGAACAGGCCCTTCGGCCCTCGATGTTGTGCCGAGCAATGATCACCCTACTAAAACCCACGCATCCACCCTATACCCGTAACCCAACAACCCCCCTTTAACCTTACTTTTTAGGACACTACGGGCAATTTAGCATGGCCAATCCACCTAACCCGCACATCTTTGGACTGTGGGAGGAAACCGGAGCACCCGGAGGAAACCCACGCACACACGGGGAGGACATGCAGACTCCGCACAGACAGTGACCCAGCCGGGAATCGAACCTGGGACCCTGGAGCTGTGAAGCATTTATGCTAACCACCATGCTACCGTGCTGCCCACTAGTAGATCAGCTAGCAGTCAAAAAAGATGGAGAAGAAAGAGTGACCAATGTTTTGGCTTTCTGTCATAAGGGATGTACTGTGGGCAACGTACCATGTATATCTTTTCTACAGAGACAAACACTCCTCAATTTAGCAAATTTGAGTTTTCATAATGACAGACGTGTGGTTAACCATAATTGCCATATGCATGACAAATATTGTCCGAAGGGAAACTTATGATTTTTAAATGTGGTACCTAAGCTTACGGCAAGTTTTAAATGTTCTGACGGAGACTGTAGTAGGAACATCAACAACTTGCATTTAAATAGTGCCTTTAAATTAGTTAAATGTCCAAAACATTTTACAGGAAAGTCATCAAAATGTAGTTTGTTACCGAAATGTTAGGCGATATTAGGTTAGCTAATTAAAAGCTTGCTCAAAGAAGTAGGTTTTAAAGAGAATCTTAAAGGGGAAATATGAAACGAGGGAGAGAGATTTAAAGAGGGAATACTAGAGATTAGTGGCAAAGTATGGTCTCCAATGACAAAGTGATGAAAATCAGGATAGGCAAGAGGCCAAAATTGGAGGAGTACAAAATTCTCAGAGGGTTATAGGACTGGAAGAGAATGAAGGGCAAGGTTTGAAAATGAGAATTTTAAAGTTGAGAAGTTGCCAGACCAGGGGCCAATGCATGCGTGGACCCGTGCCGACCGTGGCGCGCATGCATGGACCCGTGCCGGCTTTCGAGCGCACAGCTCTCCGGCACCGTACTAGCCCCTGAGGAAGGGGTGAATGCCTGGGCCTGGAGGCTTGTTGACGCCGGCATCACTCGCGTTGATTTTGAGGCCAGCGTCAATACTTGGCCAGGATTCTCAAATCCCGGCCTAAGTGTTGATGCCGGTACTGAATTGCATATGGTCCACATCCCCGTTGGTGCCGCTATTTGTGAAGCAATTCAGGGCATGCTAATGGAACAGTGCTCTGCTGTTGCGAATTCTGAGCAATTCCTGGCCCAGCAGCCATTGTAACCGCTGGGGCCGGAGTTAGTGCCAAAGAGCCTGACAGCTGGAGCTGTTTTTTTAAAGAATGGTTTTATTGGGTTTTACGCATGGTACATGTACAGATGTACACACAAAATGAAACCGAAAAGAAATAACCAAAACATTACAAAACTAAAAACCCAAGGGGTGATATAATTCCAACAGGGGAAGTGTATGTTCAGAGAAGCAAAGAGGAGAGAGTTTCATTACACATGTCAATATGGGGGGGGGGGCACTTTCTCACCCACACCGTTTCTGTTTTTTTTCTTAAATACAGAGCAACCAAAACCAAAATCGGGTGGGAGGGGCACCTGGGTGGTGCCCCTGATGTCACTTGCATCTCTTGGTCGGTTGTCTTTTTGTTTTTGTGCATTTGCCTCTGCTTCGGCCATCTTGTGCATTCTTACTCTCCTTTGCCCTGCTGTACTTGTGATCGTTATTGTTTCTTGCGCTCTCCCTCCAGTTCGTTTTCCCTCCTTCTTCCTCCCCTCTGGCTTCCCCCTGCAGTTCTCCCCCCCCCCCCCCCTCTTCCCTGCCTCCCTCCCTGCCTCCTCCCCTCCCGCCCCCCTCCCTGTCTGCTGCTCCCCTTTCTTTTCAGCTGCGTTTGGTTACTCCCTCTTTCACTGCGCCCCCCCAGTCCTCCCTCCCTTCCTTCTCTTCTCTCATTCCTTGGCTACTTACCCCTGGCTCTTGGCTATTTGTTTATCCGTTTGTTTGTTCATTGGTCACAAACAGTTGGGTGAATGGCTCCCATGTTTGGAGGAAGCCATCTTCCGACCCCCAGATGTCGGACAGCCAGTCTGTAGCTTTAGGTGGTGCTGCTGACCATCAGCCGAGCAGGATTGTATGGCGGGCAATCAGGCAGGCAAAGGCAAGGGCATCTGCCCTCCTACCTGGGTGTGGTGTTGGCAAAGGGGAGAGCCGGATTCAACAGGATAAAGGTTGTCCGCTTCAAGAAGGGGAGAAGTTTGGGGTTTTGTACCCTGCCCGTTTGTTGGGCATCAGAAACAGGAGTTTTATTTTGACTCACCAGAGGAGGCAATTGGCTTTACGAGTGGGGGCCACCATGCTAGCTGGGCGGGCTAATTAATGGAAGTGAAGTGGGGGAGTCAGCAGGAGGAAGGCATGGGGGGGATGGGATTGTTTTCTTGTTTGGGTGTGGAGGAGGGAGGAGGGTTGCTGGCATGTGTTTGGTTGGTGTGTGGTACTTGGGGAGAGAAGGCAGCGGACATCTGAGAGCGGGCCTGGTGGGGCGTGTGACGTGGGCTGGCTCAAAAAGGGGTATGGCTGATCGGGAGGAGAGGGGGTCGGGGGGTCGGGGGGGGGGGGGGGGGGGTGGTGGTGTGTGTGTGTGTGTGTGTGCTGACCAGGCTGGTCACGTGGAATGTGAGAGGGCTGAATGGGCCAGTTAAACGGTTCCGTGTGTTCACACATTTGAGAGGCCTGAAGGCGGACGTGGTGTTTTTACAGGAGACACACCTGAAGTTGGGGGATCAAACGAGGCTGAGAAAGGGATGGGTGAGGCAAGTGTTCCACTCGGGGCTGGAAGACAAGGGGAGTGATGGTGTTGATTATCAAGAGGGTGAGTGTTTGAGCTGGGGAGCACTGTGTCCGATCTGGGGGAAAATATGAGGTGGTTAGTGGGAAATTGGAGGGGTTGCCGGTGGTCCTTTAAACGTTTATGCCCGAATTGGGATGATGTGGATTTTATGAAGTGAATGTTGGGGAAGATTCTGGACTTGGACATACACCGGTTGATTATGGGGGAGATTTCAATACGGTCCTGGTTTTGAGTCTGGGCCGGTTGAGTCCGAGGTGGTCGAGAGCGGCTAGGGAGTTGAGGGGGTACATGGAGCGCATGGGGTGGGGGTGAGGCGGGGGGGGGGGGGGGGGGGGGGGGGGGTGTAGTAGACCCATGGACATTTTGGAGGCCGAGGGCGAAGAAGTTTTCATACTTCTGCCATGTGCACCGGGTGTATTCCCAGATCGACTTTTTCGTGATGGATAATGTTTTGCTAGCGAGGGTGGCCGACTCGGAGTATTCAGCGATTGTAGTTTCTGACCACGCTCCACATTAGATGGATTTGCAGGTGGCTCAAGGGGAGGCCCAACAGCCACAGTGGCAATTAGATGTGGGGCTTCTGGCGGGTGCGGAGGTGTGTGAGCAGGTGAGGGCTGCCACCCGGGGCTATGTGGAGGTGAATGACACAGGGGAGGTCACAGCCGCCATGTTGTGGGAGACACTCAAGCTGTAGTTAGGGAAAGGGTGGAGCTAGAGTGGAGGGCAAGGCTGGTCAATGAGATCCTGAAGATGGATAGGAGGTACTCAGTAGCGCCGGAGGCGGGGTTGCTGAAAGAGAGACAGAGGCTCCGGATGCAGTTGGGTTATTGCGGGCAGTTGTGGAGGGCCCGGGGGCAGTTTATGAGAGCGGGGAGAAGGCGAGTAGGATGCTGGCCCACCAGTTGAGGAAGCAAGTGACGGCTAGGGAGATCAGTTGAGTGAGGGAGGAGGGGGGGGTAAGGTGGTGATGGACCCGGAGGGCGTGAATGGAGTATTTGAGGCCTTCTATAGGAGGCTCTATGAGCTGGAGCCCCTCAGGGAGAAAGAGTGGATGAGGCGGTTCCTGGATCGGTTAGAGTTTCCCAGGGTGAGGAATAGCGGGTTCAGGGCCTGGGGGCCCAGATTGGGCTGAAGAAGGTGATGGATGGCAAAGGGGCGATGCAGACAGGGAAGGCCCCGGGGCTGGACAGGTTCCCAGTAGAGTTTTATAAAAGGTTTGGGGTTGAGCTGGGGCCACTGCTAGTGAGTATGTATAATGAGGTAAGGGAGAGGGGGGATCTTCCCCCTACTCTGATGCAGGCATCCATCTCCCTGATCTTAAAGAAGGATAAGGCAGTGGCGTAGTGGTATTATCATTAGACTAGTAATCCAGAGACCCAGGGTGCTGCTCTGGGGACATGGGTTTTAAACCCGCCAGGGAAGATGGTGGAATTTGAATTCAATAAAAATCTGAAATTAAAAAGTCTAATGACAATCATAAAACCATTGTCGATTTTGTAAAAACCCATCACGTTCACTAATGTCCTTTAGGGAAGGAAATCTGTCATCCTTACCTGGTCTGGCCAACATGTGACTCAGCACTGTGATTGGCTCTTAAATGCCCTCAGGGATGGGCACCAAATGCAGGCCCGGCCAGCGAAACCCACATCCCATGAACGAATAAAGAAAAAAGAACTGCAGCAGTGTAGGTCATACCACCCAATATTGTTATTGAATGTCAATGAAGGCTTTTCACAAAGTGGAGTAGGCGTATCTGTTTGAGGTGCTCGGGAGGCTGGGGTTAGGACAGGGTGTGAACGTGTCTTTAATTCACTTGACTATCAGTCCGGAGGAAACAGTCTCGAACACGTTCGTACTTTAGAATATTCTTTATTGCGATCGGGGAAGCCCTCTAGGTATTCCAAAGAACCACCTCTGAGAGTGCCAAAGTATTGCTCAAAACATCCTTTTTTATATGTTTTTTTAAGGGGCTGTCCCTTACATTCACTTGAGCTTGCCCCCATTACAAAGCATAACTTGTATTTGCCATAGATCCAATACATGATTAACTTGTTATTGCCATAATTTCGATACATGATTTTACAGACTTTGAGGTTATCTATTGGCACATGAGTATATAGCAGTCTTAGCGTAAACAGCAGGTGTTTAGCCATAGTTGCAAGCGGCTCCCACATTTCATATTCCGTCATCCAGCCATCTTCCTTGTTTCTCAAGGCTATTCGGCTTACAGTCATGTGTCGGCTCACGAATTCAATAACAACTCCCGTATTTGTAATTTTCCACTAATGTGTCCCATTAATTCTGGCTTGTTCTAGCTATTAACCCTTGCTTCACATTCTCAAGGGCTCTGTGAATTGGGTCCAGCTGCTGTACATGGCACCGGCGGTGAGTATGTGGACAAACTGAGTGAGTTCAGGGTACTTTGAGCCACATCGTGGGACAAGGCAGGGGTGCAAACTCTCCCCGATGCTGTTCGTGTTGGAGATAGAGCCGTTGGCAATGGCGCTTAGGACGTCGAAGGATTGTAGAGGGATGTAGCGTGGATGGGGGATGCCGAGCATAGGGTTTTGCTGTACACGGATGACTTGTTAGTATATATTTCGGACCCATTGGGCAGCACTGGGTGGGATTATGGAGATCTTGGGGGAATCTGGCCGGTTTTGGGATATAAATTGAACATTGGAAAGAATTAGGTGTTCCCGATCAATGCCAGAGGGCAGGAAAGGAGATTCGGAGGGTTGCCATTTAGGGTGGCGGGGACGTGTCTCAGGTACCACGGTAGCACAGTGGTTAGCACTGTTGCTTCACGGCTCCAGGGTCCCAGGTTCAATTCCTGGCTTGGGTCACTGTCTGTGTGGAGTCTGCACATCCTCCCTATGTCTGCGCGGGTTTCCTCCGGGTGCTCCGGTTTCCTCTCACAAGTCCCAAAAGACGTGTCGTTAGATAATTCGGACATTCTGAATTCTCGCTCTGTGTACCTGAACAGGCGGCGGAATGTGATGACTAGGGGCTTTTCACAGTAACTTCATTGCAGTGTTAATGTAAGCCTACTTGTGACAATATAGATTATCATCATTATTCAGCTGGCACGGAGCTGGGCCCAGCTGCATAGATTGAACTTGGTGCGATTGGTGGAGGGGATGAAGACGGATTTTAAGGGGTAGGATGTACTGCCACTGTCGCTGGCTGAGCGGCTGCAGACAGTGACAATGATGGTGCTGCTCAGGTTTCTGGTCATGTTTCAGAAATTCCCTATGTTGTTCCCAAGTCATTCTTTAGGAAAGCAATGGGTTGATCTCCAGGTTTGTGTGGGCAGGGAAAGGCCCTGCGACTGAGTCGGGCTTTTTTGGAATGGGGGTGTGGGGGGTGCTGGCATTGCTAAACTTGTCAAATTATTATCTTATTATTGGGCGGCAAACATTGCAATGGTGAGGAAATGGGTGATGGAGAAGAGGTCGGTCTGGGGGCGGGTGGAGGCAGCATCATGTAGGGGAACGCGTTTGAGAGCTTTGTTGTCAGCGCTTTTACCGTTTTCGCCGGCCAGTTACTCCATAAGCTCCAGGGTGTGGGGGAAGTATAGGCAGCACTTGGGGTTGGAGGGTATGTCTTTGTGCCCGCTGACTTGCGACAACCATAGGTTTGTGCAAGCAAGGCTGGAAGCGGGTTTCCCTGGGTGAAAGCAGGTGGGGATGGAGTACTTTAGGGACTTGTTTATGGGGGGCAAATTTGCGGGGCTGGAGGAGATGGAGGAATTGTATGAGTTGCCCAAGGGGAATGGTTTTAGGTACCTGCAGATTCAGGATTTTCTGAAGAGAGAGGTGCCATCCTTCCCGGGGCTGCCGCCTCTGGTGTTGCAAGATAAGCTCTTGTCAGAAGAAGCAATAACGGGAAGGGAAGGTGTTGGATATTTATAAGGAACTGATGGAGAGAGAGGGCACCCTGTTGGAGGATGTTAAGTACAAATGGCGGGGGTGGGGGGGGGGTGCTGGGAGGAGGGCTGGAGGTTGGAATATGGGCTGAGGCCTTGCGGAGGGTGACTGCATCCTCGTTGTGTGTGAGGTTTAGCCTCATTCAGTTTAAAGTGGTACTTAGAGCCCATATGACTGGTGAGGAATGAGAAAATATTTTGCGGGGGTTGAGGATAGATGCGGGCGATGCACGGGGTGTGGGGGGGGGGGCGCAAATCATGTTCACATGTTGTGGGCGTGTCCAAGACTTCAGGGGGCTCTGGTAGGGGTGCACGGATGTGATGTCCAAAGTGCTGGGTGTGGGGGTGGAGCAGTGGCGATATTTGGTGTGTCAGAAGACCCGGGAGTCCAGAGGGTGAGAGGCCGATGTGTTGGCCTTTGCCTCCCTGATAGCCCGGAGACGGATTTTGCTGCGGTGGAGGGACTCGGAGCCACTGAAAGTGGGGGTGTGGGTGAACGACCTGGCGGAATTCCTGAGGCTGGAAAAGGTTAAATTCGCTCTGCGGGGGTCAGTAGAAGGATTTGCCCGGAGGTGGAATCCGTTCATCGATTTCTTCAAGAAGCACTAAGGGGTCAGCAAGGGGGGCGGGAAGGGTGGGGTGTAAGGGGGTTAAAATGGGAAATGCGTGACGTGGTGGGAGGTTGGTGTTGGGGGGGATGGAGGGTGATGGTTGGTTATTGGGTTGATGCGTTGCTCTTTGGACATTTTATATATCTTTGGTTATATTTGTTAAATGCCTTGAAGAAATATTTTTTTTTAAAAGAGGAAAGGGAAACACAGAGGAGTTTTGGGAGGCAATTCCATAGTTCGGAGTCGGCACAGCTGAAACCAAGGCACCTAATGGTGGAGTGATAAAAATCAAGATGCTCAAGCAGCCCGAATTGAAGGAGTGCCGAGATCTTGGAGAGCTGCAAACAAAAGCAAAATCTGTGGTTGCTGGAAATCTGAAATAAAAACTAGAAAATGCTCAGCAGAACAGGCAGCATCTGTCGGGAGAAACAGAGTTAACAGTTCAGGTCAATGACCTAACATCAGAACTGAAGAAAGATAGAAATGTAAAGAGTTTCTAAACCAGTGAAAGCATCAAAGGGGCAGGAAGAACTAAGGAGAAGGTCTGTAATAGGGCGGAGGGTAGAGATGATTCAATAACAAAAAACTTTGTTATGCAACAGCCAAATATAGTGCGTAATGGGTATCAAAAAGAAGCAAAGGTTGTGCCAAATGAGGTATGAATGTCTACATAACAACCAATTCTGACTGCAACATGAAGGGGAACAAGAAGAAACAAGACAAGACCGCCCCAGCAAAAAAAAGAGGAAAAAAAATCCCAGGTGATGGGAAAGGCGATGATCTAAAGCTGTTGTACTCAATGTTGAGTCCAGAAAGCTGTTGAGTACTGAGTCAGAATATAAGGTGCTTTTCCTTGGGTCCGTAAACATGACTATTATGGGCCAAGGTTTAGAGAACCCCAAAGTGTATCATGGAGTTCACCTGACCCACACCTTTTAATAGATTGTGGTATGGGGAGCACACGGCCCACTCTACAGGTGTGGTACAGCAGAAATGGAAAAGTATTTTTTAAAGCAAAATAATGTTTATTGTACGAACTCAAGTTAACCTTTTTAAAACATACAGTGAACATCTTAGCAACGATTAATTCAAATACAACCCCCAAAGAATACAACACTAAGTAATGCTTAATAACTTCCCAAACAACATCCAGAAGACAGAAGAAACACCTTTCAACAGAAGCACATTAGGTTAAAGTCATTATTGTTATTAGTTTTTTAAATCACCAGGATCGATTTACAGTCTTTAGATTTCAGAGAGAAATTCATACACCTTCTGGCTGTGACTGCAGCTATCCAGATCTGAAAACGAAACTAAAACACACCCTGCAGCCTGCTCAAAAACGAAAGTAAAAAGCTGACAAACAGCCCAGCTCCACCCACTCTCTGACATCACTGCAGTAGTAAACACCCATTTCGTAAAGGTACATTTTTTAAACACCCATTTCTTAAAGGTACTCTCACATGCCAATGACCACAAGCTTCTGATCACGTGTCATTTTAATTCTCCCGCTTGTCCCACGCTGATATTTCTGTCCTTGACCTGCTACAATGTTCCAGTGAAGCTCAGAGTAAACACAAGGCTGCCTTGCTCCCCTTAATCCCATGGACTTTCATTTTGCAACAATTTTATTATGTGATACTCTGACGTTCCATATCCACAACATGATCTGTGCTACCCTCATTGACTCTCTCCATTACACCTTCAAAAATCTTGATCAAGTCAAACATGATTTGCCCTGAATTCATCTGTGCTGACTTGCATTTATTAGCCCATTCTTTACTAACTGCCGAATTGTTGTCTCTAATTGTCCCGGATTGTTGTCTCTAAAAGTTCCCCCACACATGTAAGGCTGACTGGCATGTAATTGCTGAGTTTATCATCTTCCCTTTTTCAGTCAGGGGTTTAATATTTGTAATCCTCCAATACTCTGGTGCCAAGGAGGATTGGAAGATTATGACAGAGCCTCTGCAAATTTCAACCTTACTTCGATCAGGAACATAAAAGATGCATCCCATCCCTACTTAGAGGACTTCCAAACTTTTATGTTCTTGTCAGACAAACCCTCTGCTTCCACATAAAGATTTCCTTTCTGATGGCCAATGAAACTGCATTTATGATCACACAAATAATAAAAGGGTAGCCGAGAAAAGACTTTTGGATTTATTTTAATTTTACTGATAGTCCTGGTACCTCCATGAACTAAAGATTAAGTTCAGAACATTGCTGCAAACAACCTGGCAGAAAATCATAAGGGCCTTAAAAACATTGTAGGTTTTTAAAAAAAAATTATTTGAACACTTTTGATTTAGTAGTTTTAAGATATTACAGAGGGACAAAATGGGCTATTTGACCAACAGGCAAGAATCATCCAATCATGTAACAGTTTGTTTGCTTTCCAATTGGCATAAAAAGTGTTTAATCAGTTGGCCAATTGTGAGAGCAGGGCGGGGGGGAGGTGAATGGACTTTGAATTGTTGCTATATTTACTCGCTATAAATCTGGCAGTCAATAAGATTGCCCTTCTTTTGTCTAGATATTGATATTATATTGCTCAGAGGCGCCAGGTATCAAATGATACCACCACAAGGTTCAACCGGATATCGATCAAAGACCCAACAACCAGTTAGTTAGTTCAAGTTCAATAATATTTTATTTACACCAAGATTAATTTATACATGCAACATAAACACTACGAGCTAAATTACACCAAACACTATGACAACCTGTACTTAACTTCAGGCACCCGGCTTAGGTCAGAGGAACAGTGGCCTTTGTTCAAATCTGGATCTGCTGGGTCTGGAGAAGTAACTGCGGTTCAGCTAGGCTTATCTGTCTGGTAGCGAGCGTTGAACTTGGACTCTGGTTGTGGTGCTACAGTTGGAGATAGACATTGCCGGAGCACCAGGTCCAAAAGAGATCGAACACATGGCGGTGTCTCTCTTTATCCTTGGGGGGTTTCGCGTTCTTTTGGGCGGTCCTTAGGTTTGGACCCAATAATTCGGCAGACTTTGATCACTGCCTTCGATCTGAGCCAATAGAGGGGCGGGTGCCTTGATGGCTGGGCGTGTCCTAAGCGGTCATTGACCTTGCTGTTTATGCTTCCTGAGTAAAGGGAGTGACGCCGATGTGTCTGGAATTGTATCGGATACCTGAGTACCAGTCCTTTGTCTTAGGGAAATGGGTCATTAGAATGCAGATCGGCTGGGGGTTTCAATACTGTCTGGTTCTCTGCTTACAAATATACAGTTAGGCTCTGAGCCTGCCTGAATCTTGTATTGGCCATATTTCCCTTGAGTCTTTGCAAATGTCCATGTTTCTTTGTAAGTGGCCATCTCAGATGGCTACAGAATGGTGAAACTTCCAGGAATACATTAACCAGACTTGGTAAACCCCTCGCTGAGAGGCGGGCAGGAAGGAAGGTGCTGAGGTTTGACATGGAACCAGGTAGCATTGTGTTGGAAAAATTGGGAATCAGATTACTGGACTGTCCTAGAGAGTTGGCATAGACTTGACAGGTTGAATGGCCTCCTTCTATGCCAAAAAGTCTCTGTGGCTACCAAAGATGGAGCAAACACTGAGGGAAAAGAGAAGTTACCAAGAAACAAGACTACTTTAGCTGGAGTAGCTTAATTTAAAAGAGGAAGGGAAAAATCAGATACTGATTGCAGTTTTTCATATTTCATTCATTCAACGTATTTCATTCAAACACCATTGATACAAGAAGCATTAATTTTTAAACATTCAAACAATCATGTTTAATAAATTTAGAGTACCCAATTATTTTTTTTTTCCAATTAAGGGGCAATTTAGCGTGGCCAATTCACCGAACCTGCACATCATTGGGTTGTGGGGGTGAAACCCATGCAGACACGGGGAGAATGTGCAAACTCCACACGGACAGTGACCCAGGGCCGGGATTCGAAACTGGATCCTCAGCGCCGTAGTCCTAGTGCTAACCACTGTGCCACATGCCACCCTTTCAAACAGTTCTTCTCGGTTAGTGGCTGCAAGTGTTATGGCATCAGCATTAATCCAGCTGGCTCAAAAAGCATAGCAGCGCAGATGCTGGGGGGCGGGATTCTCCAATCCCGCGGCAGAGTGTCCACGACGTCGTAAACGGCGTCACATTTTAAGACAGCGTGAACGGACCGCTCCCACATTTAATTCTGGCCCCAACAGGGGGCCAGCACGGTGCTGGAGCGGTTCGCGCCGCTCCAGCTGCAGATCCCGCTGCGGGATCCGCGCATGCTCAGTTGCGCTGGCGCCAACGAGGCCATGCGCAGTGGCGCCGGCACAAATGCGCGTATGCGCAATGGCCTCCTTCAACACACCGGCCCCGACGCAACATGGCGCAGGGCAACAGGGGCCGGCGTGTAGGAAAGGAGGCCCCCAGCCACAGAGGCCGGCCCGCCGTTCGGTGGGTCCCGATCGCGGGCCAGGCACATCGGAGGCCCACCCCGGGGTCGGACTCCCCCCCCCCCCCCCCCACAGACTGCCACCCGACCCTTACACGCCAAAGTCCCGCCGGCCCAGAGCAGGTTAGAACGGCGCCTGCAGGACTCGGCTCTTTTCCTACGGTTGCTCGGCCCATTTGGGCCTGAGAACATAAGAATTAGGAGCAGGAGTAAGCCATCTGGCCCCTTGAGCCTGCTCCGCCATTCAATGAGATCATGGCTGATGTATTGTGGACTCAGCTTCACTTTCCGGGCCGAACACCATAACCCTTAATCCCTTTATTCTTCAAATCGGCGGGCCGGCCGCGTAGAGCGGCCCGCGACCAGCACCGCGCTGGCACCGTGGAGAATCGAGTGCTGGCGTTGGGGCGACGTGGCGCAATACTCGTGGCCTGCCGGTGATTCTCCGACCCGGCGCAGGGTCGGAGAATCCCGCCATGGACGTCTGAAATAAAAACAGAAAATGCTGGAAATACTCAGCATGTTGGACAGCATCTGTGGAGTGAGAAACATTTTCAGGACAATGACTTTTCATCCGAACTGGGAAAAGTTAAGAGATGCACGGTAGCATGGTGGTTAGCATAAATGCTTCACAGCTCCAGGGTCCCAGGTTCGCTTCCCGGCTAGGTCACTGTCTGTGCGGAGTCTGCACGTCCTCCCTGTGTGTGTGGGTTTCCTCCGGGTGCTCCGGTTTCCTCCCACAGTCCAAAGATGTGTGGGTTAGGTGGATGGATTGGCCATGAAAAATTGCCCTTAGTGCCCTAAAAATAGGGGTTGTTGGGTTACTGGAATAGGGTGGATACGTGGGATTGAGTAGGGTGATCATTGCTCAGCACAACATCAAGGGCCTGTTCTGTGCTGTACTGTGCTATAGTTTTTTGAAGAATAAAGGGATTAAGGGTTATGGTGTTCGGGCCGGAAAGTGGAGCTGAGTCCACAAAAGATCAGCCATGATCTAATTGAATGGCGGAGCAGGCTCGAGGGGCCAGATGGCCTACTCCTGCTCCTAGTTCTTATGTTCTTATGTTTCTATGTAAGACTTTGACACAAGGTGGGTGTAACTAGGATGGAAGGAAGGTCTGTGTCAGGAGAGATTGAATGACAGAAGAGCTAGTCTTGCATGGCCAAAGGAAATGGTGATGGGCAAGGCAAGAATTCAGGAAGCATAATATGTACCAAGAACAAGTGCGCTACTGTCTGAAAGTGAAAACAAAAATGGAAACATGCAAAATAAAGCAAACAAAATGAGGGGACAGAGTTAATGGTCTGAGATTGTTGAAATCAATGTTCGGGTCCAGAAGGCTATAAAGAGCTTAATTGAAACATGAGGGCCGGGATTCACCAATCCACTGCCAAGTTCTGACACTGGCATGAAAAGCAGTGTGAGCCAAGTAGCAAGTATTCACCCCTTCCTAGGGGGCTAGTACAGCGCCGGAGTGGCGTCCGCAGCTCTAGCACGCCATGGCCGGCGCGAGTCCTCGCATGCGCGCCACAACTGGTGTCAGTCCACGCATGGGTGTGGGTTCCCGTCTCTGTGCCAGTCCCCGGGCAATATGGCGGAGCTCTACAGGGGCCCGGCGCAGAGGAACATAGGCCCCCCAGAAAACTAGCCAGCCCGCCGATCGGTAGGTACCGATCACGGGCAAGGCCACCGTGGAAGCCCCCTCCGGGGTTAGATCACCCCGCCACCCCACCAGGACGGCCCCGCAGCCAGAACTCTGAAGTCCCGCCGGGTGGAACCATACGTGACCCACACCGGCGCGACGGTGATCCCGTGGGCGCCCAAGAATCGGAGCCAGAGAATAGCAGGGCTGGCGCCAGGTTTTCTCGCGTCCCCCAGGGATTCTCCGACCCCGCGGCAGGTTGGAGAATCTCCGCTGAGGTGTTGCTCCTCATTCACCTGGGGAAGGAGCAGTGCTCCGAAAGCTAGTGTTTGAAACAAACCTGTTGGGCTTTAACCTGGTGTTGTAAGACTTTTTACTGTCCTCAGTCTCACGTTAAGTTTCACTGGAATGGTGCAGTAGGTCAAGGAGAGAGATGTCATGGTGAGAGCAAAAGTGGAGCTACTGTCAATGGGGGCTTTCTTGTGGAGGTGAACACATCTGAGCTCGTGTGAAATGATGCATCATTGAGACATTTGCACCGGAGGAACTGAGAGAATGGAATGGAGGTGAGAGAGGGTAGGGGTGTAGTCAAGGAACTAGGAGTAATTGCGTTTATGATGAATATTAGGATAAGTATACCCCGCAGGGCAAGTTATAGCTGGGGGAAGGGCAATTATGATGCCATTAGACATGACTTAGGATGTGTTGGTTGGAGAAGTAGGCTGCAAGGGTTGGACACACTGGATATGTGGAGCTTGTTCAAGGAACAGCTATTGCATGTTCTTGATAAGTACGTACCAGTCAGGCAGGGAGGAAGGGGTCGAGCGAGGGAACCGTGGTTTACCAAAGAAGTGGAATCTCTTGTTAAGAGGAAGAAGGAGGCCTATGTGAAGATGAGGCGTGAAGTTTCAGTTGGGGCGCTTGATAGTTACAAGGAAGCGAGGAAGGATCTAAAGAGAGAGCTGAGACGAGCAAGGAGGGGACATGAGAAGTCTTTGGCAGGTAGGATCAAGGAAAACCCAAAAGCTTTCTATAGGTATGTCAGGAATAAAAGAATGACTAGGGTAAGAGTAGGGCCAGTCAAGGACAGTGGTGGGAAGTTGTGTGTGGAGGCTGAGGAGATAAGCGAGATACTAAATGAATACTTTTCGTCAGTATTCACTCAAGAAAAAGATAATATTGTGGAGGAGAAGGCTGAGACCCAGGCTATTAGAATAGATGGCATTGAGGTGCGTAGGGAAGAAGTGTTGGCAATTCTGGACAAGGTGAAAATAGATAAGTCCCCGGGGCCGGATGGGATTTATCCTAGGATTCTCTGGGAAGCCAGGGAAGAGATTGCTGAGCCTTTGGCTTTGATTTTTAGGTCATCATTGGCTACAGGAATAGTGCCAGAGGACTGGAGGATAGCAAATGTGGTCCCTTTGTTCAAGAAGGGGAGTAGAGATAACCCCGGTAACTATAGGCCGGTGAGCCTAACGTCTGTGGTGGGTAAAGTCTTGGAGAGGATTATAAAAGATACGATTTATAATCATCTAGATAGGAATAATATGATTAGGGACAGTCAGCATGGTTTTGTGAAGGGTAGGTCATGCCTCACAAACCTTATCGAGTTCTTTGAGAAGGTGACTGAACAGGTAGACGAGGGTAGAGCAGTTGATGTGGTGTATATGGATTTCAGTAAAGCGTTTGATAAGGTTCCCCACGGTCGGCTATTGCAGAAAATACGGAGGCTGGGGATTGAGGGTGATTTAGAGATGTGGATCAGAAATTGGCTAGTTGAAAGAAGACAGAGAGTGGTAGTTGATGGGAAATGTTCAGAATGGAGTTCAGTTACGAGTGGCGTACCACAAGGATCTGTTCTGGGGCCGTTGCTGTTTGTCATTTTTATAAATGACCTAGAGGAGGGCGCAGAAGGATGGGTGAGTAAATTTGCAGACGACACTAAAGTCGGTGGAGTTGTAGACAGTGCGGAAGGATGTTGCAGGTTACAGAGGGACATAGATAAGCTGCAGAGCTGGGCTGAGAGGTGGCAAATGGAGTTTAATGTGGAGAAGTGTGAGGTGATTCACTTTGGAAAGAATAACAGAAATGCGGAATATTTGGCTAATGGTAAAATTCTTGGTAGTGTGGATGAGCAGAGGGATCTCGGTGTCCATGTACATAGATCCCTGAAAGTTGCCACCCAGGTTGATAGGGTGGTGAAGAAGGCCTATGGTGTGTTGGCCTTTATTGGTAGAGGGATTGAGTTCCGGAGCCATGAGGTCATGTTGCAGTTGTACAAAACTCTAGTACGACCGCATTTGGAGTATTGCGAACAGTTCTGGTCGCCTCATTATAGGAAGGACGTGGAAGCTTTGGAATGGGTGCAGAGGAGATTTACCAGGATGTTGCCTGGTATGGAGGGAAAATCCTATGAGGAAAGGCTGATGGACTTGAGGTTGTTTTCGTTAGAGAGAAGAAGGTTAAGAGGTGACTTAATAGAGGCATACAAAATGATCAGAGGGTTAGATAGGGTGGACAGCGAGAGCCTTCTCCCGCGGATGGAGGTGGCTAGCACGAGGGGACATAGCCTTAAATTGAGGGTAATAGATATAGGACAGAGGTCAGAGGTGGGTTTTTTACGCAAAGAGTGGTGAGGCCGTGGAATGCCCTACCTGCAACAGTAGTGAACACGCCAACATTGAGGGCATTTAAAAATTTATTGGATAAGCATATGGATGATAAGGGCATAGTGTAGGTTAGATGGCCTTTAGATTTTTTCCATGTCGGTGCAACATCGAGGGCCGAAGGGCCTGTACTGCGCTGTATCGTTCTATAGTTGTCAACGTATCAGGAAATGCACACCTGCTCTTGGCACACCTTTTGTTCCTTCTCCGGTCACCACTCCCTTTGATCCTGAAAACAAACTTCTTTCATCCAATCTCGTCGAATTTTCACCCCATCGCAGACCTTGCCCCACCCACTCCTTGCTCAAAAGATTTTGCACATGCCAATTCTGAGGAAACTTTAACTACTCCCGCAGGATGCCGCAAGAAAGCATGCTCAGTATTTCCAGCATTTTCTGTTTCTGTGAAACAGCTGCACGGGGCTGTGGATGATGACGCATGCTCGCGCGCGCGGCGGCGATGGCGGATTGGGGAGGGCTCGCGCGCGCGGCGGCAGTTCGGTGTGCGCGCGCGCGCGGTCACGGGCGGGTTCCGGTTGTGCTCAGACTCGCTGGCGATGGCAGTAGTGGGAGTGATGGCCGGTGCTGGGATCGGTAGGTCATCAAAAGCGGGTGGAAATGTTTTCGTTGAATGAGTTTCGGCTGGCGAGGCCGTTGGCTAGGTTTCCGCTCGCTCCGCATTTGCCCTCCTTCCCCCACAAAGTGTCTCAGAAATACAAGCGCCCTCAGGGTCACCCCCCCCCCCCCCCCAATCCCCTGCCACATCACCACGCCCCCCCCTCCTCACCCCTCACCCCCCCCTCACCCCCCTCCCCCTCCTCCTCACCCCCCTCCCCTCCTCCTCACCCCCTCCTCCTCACCCCCCTCCCCCTCCTCCTCACCCCCCCACCCCTTCCTCCTCACCCCCCCCACCCCCTCCTCACCCCCCACGCCCCCCTCCTCACCCCCCACGCCCCCCTCCTCACCCCCCATGCCCCCCTCCTCATCCCCCACGCCCCCCCTCCTCACCCCCCACGCCCCCCCTCCTCACCCCCCACGCCCCCCTCCTCACCCCCCACACCCCCCCTCCTCACCCCCCACGCCCCCCTCCTCACGCCCCACGCCCCCCTCCTCACCCCCCATGCCCCCCCTCC
The DNA here is from genome assembly GCF_902713615.1 of Scyliorhinus canicula. Classification (NCBI taxonomy): domain Eukaryota; kingdom Metazoa; phylum Chordata; class Chondrichthyes; order Carcharhiniformes; family Scyliorhinidae; genus Scyliorhinus; species Scyliorhinus canicula. The sequence goes on along the minus strand of NC_052146.1, from coordinate 187,053,606 downwards.
TCACCCCCCACGCCCCCCCTCCTCACCCCCCACGGTCGCCTCCTCACCCCTCACGCCCCCCTCCTCACCCCCCACGCCCCCCCCTCCTCACCCCCCACGCCCCCCCCTCCTCACCCCCCACGCCCCCCCTCCTCCCCCCCCCCCCCCTCCTCACCCCCCACGCCCCCCCCTCCTCACCCCCCACGCCCCCCCTCCTCACCCCCCACGCCCCCCTCCTCACCCCCCACGCCCCCCCTCCCTCACCCCCCACGCCCCCCTCCTCACCCCCACGCCACCCTCCTCACCCCCCACGGTCCCCTCCTCACCCTCACGCCCCCCTCCTCACCCCCCACGCCCCCCCTCCTCACCCCCCACGCCCCCCCTCCTCACCCCCCACGCCCCCCCTCCTCAACCCCCACGCCCCCCCTCCTCACCCCCCACGCCCCCCTCCTCACCCCGCACGCCCCCCCTCCTCACCCCCCACGCCCCCCTCCTCACCCCCACGCCACCCTCCTCACCCCCCCACCGCCCCCCTCCTCACCCCCCACACCCCCCTCCTCACCCCCCACGCCCCCCCTCCTCACCCCCACGCCCCCCTCCTCACCCCCCACGCCCCCCCTCCTCACCCCCCACGCCCCCCCTCCTCACCCCCCACGCTCACCCCCCACGCCCCCCCTCTTCACCCCCCACGCCCCCCCTCCTCACCCCCCACGCCCCCCCTCCTCACCCCCCACGCCCCCCTCCTCACCCCCCACGCCCCCCCTCCTCACCCCCCACGCTCACCCCCCACGCCCCCCTCCTCACCCCCCACGCCCCCCCCTCCTCACCCCCCACGCCCCCCCCTCCTCACTCCCCCACGCCCCCCCTCCTCACCCCCCACGCCCCCCCTCCTCACCCCCCACGCCCCCCCTCCTCACCCCCCACGCCCCCCCTCCTCACCCCCCACGCCCCAACTCCTCACCCCCCACGCCCCCCCTCCTCACCCCCTCACGCCACCCCTCCTCACCCCCCCACGCCACCCCTCCTCACCCCCCCCACGCCCCCCTCACCCCCCACGCCCCCCACACCCCCTCCTCACCCCCCACGCCCCCCCTCCTCGCCCCCCCTACTCACCCCCCTACTCACCCCCCACGCCCCCCCTCCTCGCCCCCCACCCCCCCTCCCGCCCCCACACCCCCCCTCCTCCCCCCCCGCCCCCCCTCCTCGCCCCCCACGCCCCCCCTCCTCGCCCCCCACGCCCCCCCTCCTCGCCCCCCACGCCCCCCCTCCTCGCCCCCCACGCCCCCCCTCCTCGCCCCCCACGCCCCCCCTCCTCGCCCCCCACGCCCCCCTCCTCGCCCCCCCACGCCCCCCCTCCTCGCCCCCCACGCCCCCCCTCCTCGCCCCCCATGCCCCCCTCCTCGCCCCCCACGCCCCCCCTCCTCGCCCCCCACGCCCCCCTCCTCACCTCCCACGCCCCCCTCCTCAACCCTCGCCCCCCTCCTCAACCCTCGCCCCCCTCCTCAACCCTCGCCCCCCTCCTCAACCCCCACCCCCCTCCTCTACCCCCACCACACCCCCCTCCTCAACCCCCACCACACACCCCTCCTCAACCCCTACCACACCACCCCCCCATGCCCCCATCTCATCCCCCCATCTCATCCCCCCTCCTCACCCCTGCATGCCACCCATCTCACCCCTGCATGCCCCCATCTCACCCCTGCATGCCCCCCATGCTCCCCTTCTCACACCCCCCTCCTCACCCCCCATGCCCCCCTCCTCACCCCCATGCCCCCCTCCTCACCACCCCACGCCCCCCCTCCTCACCCCCCCTCACCCCCACACCCCCCTCCTCACCCCCCCCACACACCCCTCCTCACCCCCCCACACCCCCCTCCTCACCCCCCCCACACACCCCTCCTCACCCCCCCACACCCCCCTCCTCACCCCCCCCATCCTCACACCCCCATCCTCACACCCCCATCCTCACCCCCTCTCCTCACACCCCCATCCTCACACCCATCTCATGCCCCCCACGCCCCCATCTCATCCCCCCCACGCCCCCCCATCTCATCCCCCCACACCCACTCCTCATCCCCCCACCCCCCCCTCCTCACCCCCCCACACCCCCCTCCTCACCCCCCACACCCCCTCCTCACCCCCCACACCCCCTCCTCACCCCCACACCCCCTCCTCACCCCCCACACCCCCTCCTCACCCCCCACACCCCCTCCTCACCCCCCACACCCCCCTCCTCACCCCCCCACACCCCCTCCTCACCCCCCTCCTCACCCCCCCCTCCTCACCCCCCCTCCTCACCCCCCCATCCTCACACCCCCCTCCTCACACCCCCCTCCTCACCCCCCCCTCCTCACACCCCCTTCCTCACCCCCATCTCATGCCCCCCATCTCATCCCCCCATGCCCCCATCTCATCCCCCCATCTCATCCCCCCATGCCCCCCATCTCATCCCCCCATGCCCCCCATCTCATCCCCCCATGCCCCCCATCTCATCCCCCCATGCCCCCCCATCTCATCCCCCCATCTCATCCCCCCATGCCCCCCCATCTCATCCCCCCATGCCCCCCCATCTCATCCCCCCATGCCCCCCATCTCATCCCCCCATGCCCCCCATCTCATCCCCCCATGCCCCCCATCTCATCCCCCCATGCCCCCCATCTCATCCCCCCATGCCCCCATCTCATCCCCCCATGCCCCCCATCTCATCCCCCCCATGCCCCCATCTCATCCCCTCATGCCCCCCATCTCATGCCCCCCATCTCATCCCCCCACGCCCCCCATCTCATCCTGCTCCTCACCCCACCCCTCCTCACCCCACCCCTCCTCACCCCCCCACACCCCCCTCCTCAAGCCCCACCACACCCCCCTCCTCAAGCCCCACCACACCCCCTCCTCAAGCCCCACCACACCCCCCTCCTCAAGCCCCACCACACCCCCCTCCTCAAGCCCCACCACACCCCCCTCCTCAAGCCCCACCACACCCCCCTCCTCAAGCCCCACCACACCCCCCTCCTCAAGCCCCACCACACCCCCCTCCTCAAGCCCCACCACACCCCCCTCCTCAAGCCCCACCACACCCCCCTCCTCAAGCCCCACCACACCCCCCTCCTCAAGCCCCACCACACCCCCCTCCTCAAGCCCCACCACACCCCCCTCCTCAAGCCCCACCACACCCCCCTCCTCAAGCCCCACCACACCCCCCTCCTCAAGCCCCACCACACCCCGCTCCTCAAGCCCCACCACACCCCCCTCCTCAACCCCCACCACACCCCCCTCCTCACCCCCCACCCCACCCCCCTCCTCCACCCCCACCACACCCCCCTCCTCAACCCCCACCACACCCCCCTCCTCAACCCCCACCACACCCCCCTCCTCAACCCCTACCACACCCCCCTCACCCCCCCATGCCCCATCTCATCCCCCATCTCATCCCCCCATCTCACCCCTGCATTCCCCCATCTCACCCCTGCATTCCCCCCATCTTGCCCCTGCATGCCCCCCTTCTCACCCCCCCTCCTCACCCCCCATGCCCCCCCTTCGCACCACCCCCACGCCCCCCTCCTCACCACTCCATGCCCCCCTCCTCACCAGGCCACACCCCCCCTCCACCACCACCCCATGCCCCCATTCCTCACCCCTCCCACGCCCCCCTCACCCCTCCCACGCCCCCCCTCCTCACCCCCCCACGCCCCCCCTCCTCACCCCCCCACGCCCCCCTCCTCACCCCCCCACGCCCCCCCTCCTCACCCCCCCACGCCCCCCCTCCTCACCCCCCCACGCCCCCCCTCCTCACCCCCCCACGCCCCCCCTCCTCACCCCCCCACGCCCCCCCTCCTCACCCCCCCACACCCCCCTCACCCCCCACGCCCCCCTCCTCACACCCCCAAGCCCCCCCGCCTCACCCCCCCAAACCCCCCGTCCTCACCCCCCACGCCCCCCGTCCTCACCCCCCACGTCCCCCCTCCTCACCCCCCCATGCCCGCTCCTCACCCCCCCCGCGCCGCCCCCTCCTCGCCCCCCACACCCCCTCCTCACCCCCCCACGCCCCCCACACCCCCATCTCACCCCCCACGCCCACCTCCTCACCCCCACCTCAGCCCCCCCTCCTCACCCCCTCCCACGCCCCCCCTCCTCACCCCCTCCCACGCCTCCCTCCTCACCCCCTCCCACACCCCCCCTCCTCACCCCCTCCCACGCCCCCCCTCCATACCCCCCACGCCCCCTCCTCACCCGCCACGCCCACCTCCTCACGCCCCCCTCCTCACGCCACCCCTCCTCACCCCCCATGCCCCCTCCTCACCCCCCACTCCCCTCTCCTCACCCCCCACTCCCCCCCTCCTCACCCCCCACTCTCCCCCCTCCTCACCCCCCACTCCCCCCTCCTCACCCCCCCACTCCCCCCTCCTCACCCCCCCACGCCCCCCCCTCCTCCCCCCCTCCTCACCCCCTCACACCCCCCTCCTCACCCCCTCACACCCCCCTCCTCACCCCCCTCCTCACCCCCCCACACCCCCCTCCCCACCCCCCCACACCCCCTCCTCACCCCCCACACCCCCTCCTCACCCCCCACACCCCCCTCCTCACCCCCCCACACCCCCCTCCTCACCCCCCACGCCCCCATCTCACCCCCCCATGCCCCCCCATCTCATCCCCCCATGCCCCCCCATCTCATCCCCCATCTCATGTCCCCCACGCCCCCCATCTCATCCCCCCCATGCCCCCCATCTCATCCCCCCCATCTCATCCCCCCCATCTCATGCCCCCCATCTCATCCCCCCCATGCCCCCCATCTCATCCCCCCCATCTCATCCCCCTCCATGCCCCCCCATCTCATCCCCACCATGCCCCCCCATCTCATCCCCCCCATGCCCTCCCATCTCATCCCCCCCATGCCCCCCATCTCATCACCCCCATGCCCCCCATCTCATCCCCCCATGCCCCCCCATCTCATCCCCCCCCTGCCCCCCCCATCTCATCCCCCCTTGCCCCCCCATCTCATCCCCCCCATGCCCCCCCATCTCATCCCCCCCATGCCCCCCCATCTCATCCCCCATGCCCCCCCATCTCATGCCCCCCATGCCCCCATCTCATCCCCCCATGACCCCCATCTCATCCCCCTATGCCCCCCATCTCATGCCCCCCATCTCATCCCCCCCATGCCCCCATCTCATCCCCCCATGCCCCCCATCTCATCCCCCCACGCCCCCATCTCATCCTGCTCCTCACCCCACCCCTTCTCACCCCACCTCTCCTCACCCCCCCACACCCCCCTCAACCCCCCACACCCCCCTCCTCAAGCCCCACCACACCCTCCTCCTCAAGCCCCACCACACCCCCCTCCTCAAGCCCCACCACACCCCCCTCCTCAAGCCCCACCACACCCCCCTCCTCAAGCCCCACCACACCCCCCTCCTCAAGCCCCACCACACCCAGTCCTCAAGCCCCACCACACCCCCCTCCTCAACCCCCACCACATCCCCTCCTCAACCCCCACCACACCCCCTCCTCAACCCCCACCACACCCCCCTCCTCAACCCCCACCACACCCCCCTCCTCAACCCCCACCACACACCCCTCCTCAACCCCCACCACACCCCCCTCCTCAACCCCCACCACACCCCCCTCCTCAACACCTACCACAACCCCCTCACCCCCCCCATGCCCCCATCTCATCCCCCCATCTCATCCCCCCATCTCATCCCCCCATCTCATCCCCCCATCTCATCCCCCCATCTCATCCCCCCATCTCACCCCCCCATCTCATCCCCCCATCTCATCCCCCCATCTCACCCCTGCATGCCCCCCATCTCACCCCTGCATGCCCCCCATCTCACCCCCCATCTTGCCCCTGCATGCCCCCCTTTTCACCCCCCTCCTCACCCCCCATGCCCCCCCTTCTCACCACCCCACGCCCCCCTCCTCACCACTCCATGCCCCCCTCCTCACCAGGCCACACCCCCCCTCATCACCACCACCCCATGCCCTCATTCCTCACCCCTCCCACGCCCCCCTCACCCCTCCCACGCCCCCCCTCCTCACCCCCCCACACCCCCCCTCCTCACCCCCCCCACGCCCCCCCTCCTCACCCCCCCACACCCCCTCCTCACCCCCCCACGCCCCCCTCCTCACCCCCCCCAAGCCCCCCCGCCTCACCCCCCAAACCCCCCTCCTCACCCCCCACGCCCCCCGTCCTCACCCCCCACGTCCCCCCTCCTCATCCCCCCATGCCTGCTCCTCACCCCCCCCGCGCCCCCCCTCCTCGCCCCCCCACACCCCCCTCCTCGCCCCCCCACACCCCCCTCCTCACGCCCCCCACACCACCCATCTCACCCCCCACGCCCCCTCCTCACCCCCACCTCAGCCCCCCTCCTCACCCCCTCCCACGCCTCCCTCCTCACCCCCTCCCACGCCCCCCCTCCTCACCCCCTCCCACACCCCCCTCCTCACCCCCCACGCCCCCTCCCCACCCCCCACGCCCACCTCCTCACGCCCCCCTCCTCACGCCCCCCCTCCTCACCCCCCCATGCCCCCTCCTCACCCTCCACGCCCCCTCCTCACCCCCCCCCACTCCCCCCTCCTCACCCCCCCCACTCCCCCCCTCCTCACCCCCCCACGCCCCCCCCCATCTCACCCCCCCACTCCCCCCCTCCTCACCCCTCCACGCCCCCCCTCCTCACCCCTCCACGCCCCCCCTCCTCACCCCTCCACGCCCCCCTCCTCACCCCCCCACGCCCCACCTCCTCACCCCCCCTCGCGCCCTCCCTCCTCACCCCCCCTCCTCACCCCCCCACGCCCCCCTCCTCACCCCCCCCATGCTCACCCCCCCCATGCTCAACCCCCACACCCCTACCCATCACTGCTACCCCCATCCCTAGTTACAGAAAATGAGAAATTCCACTTCCCCGTTTGAGAAAGCAAGTCTTTCTTTAGATATATATATATGAAATTGGTTAATTGTTTGAACTGACTTTTATTACAGATTCCAAAGTGGATTGTGCATACCGTGCATGAATCTTCAGCAAAGAAAATATGTATTTAACTGTTGGGAACCATGAAGGTACCAAAAGTTGCATATGTGTTTGCTCTTTTCATTTGCCTATTCACATACTTGTATCTAAAGAAACCTTTTCAAAGAATACAAAATGGACTTGGATTCAGCATACAGGCAACACTCGAACATCCTATGCCTCAAGACTTTTACGGAATTATGTTTGATGCTGGCAGTACTGGGACACGCATCCATGTCTTCAAGTTTACCAAGATGCCAAGTGGTAGGTTTTCATTTTTAGATGTTTTGAAAAATAGCAAAAATGCAGCTCTTGATACTGAGAAATTTCATCCCTCCTATAACACTTCCAAATTGCAATCAGCAGCTGTAGTTTATGGTACTAATGCTATTTACATAGTCTTGTCACTTAACTCAAGAACTTGCAAATATTCAAATTATAATATTTTAAAGGGATCTGGAGGAACAGAGACCCATAGATTCACATTATGACCTCCATAGGGACCAATAACTTTTAAAGAGAAAGTCGAACTTCCAGTTAACAATGGACAGAATAATGTTAGGATTTCATGTTTTAAAACCTCTGCTGTATCAAATGATTTCAAACACCATTGATTAAACAGTTTTCTTTTGTATGCAACCTATACTTCAGAATTTCATTTTACTGATCACACACACCACTCTTCTCAGAATTACAGTTCGGATTGCAAACTGGGTGGCATGGAAGCACAGTGGTTAGCACTGCTCCCTCACAGCGCCACGGACTTGAGTTCGATTCTTTCCTTGGGTGATTGTCTGTGTGGAGTTTGCATGATTTCCCCCTGTCTGCATGGATTTCCTCTGGGTGTTCCAGTTTCCTCCCACAGTTGAAAGATGTGCAGGTTAGGTTAATTGCCCATGATGGAGTTATAGGGATAGGCCAGGGGAGTGGGCTTGGGTAGAGCGCTCTTTCGGAAGGTGCAGACTAAATGGGCTGAATAGCCTCATTCTGCACTATAAGGATTCTATGGAGTTCACAGTTGCTCCCAGCTTCCAATGAGTTGCTCCTTTTTTACCCCTCAAACCAGGTAACTCCTAATCCCAGAACTACCTCAACGTGAGAGTTACACTGTAGACTTCTTCCTGTAACTTAAAGATGGGCAAGTCATTCAGTCTCTTTTAACTCATTCAATATGAGTGCGAGCTCCCACCCACATTCTGGATGATGAATAATAGAGTCAGCATTTTCTTGTTAGATGCAACCTGGCAGGTTCTATTGCTTGCTCTCTGCTTCTCAATTGGCTACAGACCACACAAAACAAAAAACTGCAAATGCTGTCAGTCTGTGATATTTCTGGGAAGCCTGTAGCCTGGTCTCAAAGTGGCTTCCTCTTGTGGCAAGATAGGGAAGATGATTGAGGTGTATGTGGGGTTTAATTGCAGGGGGAGGTCTCACAGTCGGTAGTCTTGGAGGCTCTGGAGGTGGTGGTCTGGGGGGAGGTAATCTTGTTTAAGGCCAAGGTGGATAGGGAGGAAAGGGAGGAATGCCAATGTGTGATAGAGATTTTGGAGGTGTATAGAAGGTACTCTGGGGACCTGGTCCCAGGGTTCCTGGCAAAGAGGAAGGGGTTACAGGTGAGGTTTGACCTATTGTCCATAGGGAAAGCTGTGCATCAGTGAAAAGGGTGAGGGGAGCTGTTTATAAACGCGGGGAGAAGGCATTTGTTGGCAGGTCAGCTCCAGAGGGAGGCCATGGCGGGGGAGATAGTTCGGGTGTGGTACAGGATGGGGATGTTGGTGGTAGCTCTGAAACAGATTGATTAAGGTGTTCGAGGAGTTCTATCGGGACAGCCGAAGACACCGGAGGAGGAGCGGGAGATGAGGGAGTTTCTGGGTGGGCTAGAGTGCCCAAGATTTTGGGGGGGGGGGGGGGGGGGGGTGCAGGGGTGGATGAGGTGAATGTGGCAATTGGGAGGATGCAGGCAGGGAAGGCGGCGGGGCCCGATGGGTTCCCGGTAAAATTTTCTAAAAGATTTTAAGGATAGACTGGTGCCATTGATGATGGTAATGTGTGAGGATGCGATGGACAGTGGTGTCTTGCTGCAAACGATGGGGTTGGCCTCCATCTCGTTGCTTAAGACGGATACGGATCTGGTGGAGTGTGGGTTATTTTGGGCCATATCTTTGCTGAATGCAGACGTCAAGGTGTTGGCCAAGGTACGAGCGCACAGGTTGGAGGAGTGGCCTCGGACGGTGATTGGGGAGGATCAGACAGGGTTTGTAAAGGGCAGACAGTCATCCTCGAATGTGAGGAGACTGTTGAATGTGATGCTTTCTCCCGCAGATGGAAGGGAGGTGGTGATAGCGTTGGATGCGGAGAAGGCGTTTGATCGGGTGGAGTGAAGCTATTTGATGGCAATATTGGAGAAATTTGGGATTGGGCCGAAGTTTGTGGTGTGGGTGCAGCTGTTGTATAAGGAGCCGATGGCGAGCCATGCACACACATCGTATGAACTCACGGTATTTTGCATTGCACCGGGGTACAAGGCAGGGATGCCCTATGTTCCCCCTTCTGTTTGCATTGGCTATAGGGCCATTGAATTGAAAAGCTCGGGGTTGTGGAAGAGGATAGTGAGGGGGTAGTGGAACATAGGGTGTCCTTGTATGCAGGTGGCTTGTTGTATATTTTGGAGCCAAACTCTTGGGGAGGGCGGGGGGAGCATAATGGGATTGCTTCAGAGATTTGGGACGTTTTCAGGGTACAAATTTAATCTAGGAAAAAGTGAGTACTTTATAGTCTCCCCTGCGGGGGTGGGGGGGGGTGCCACTTTGTCTGGCAGCATCTTATTTTAGGTACCTGGAGTTGCAGATAGCCCAGGATTGGACAAGGCTTTGGAAGTTTAATTTCACTAGCCTGGTGGGGAGGGTAAAAGCTGACTTCCTGAGGTGAGACATCTGTTGTTGGTTGGCTAGGTGTAGGCAGTAAAGGTGAATGTTTTGCCACGATTCTTGTTTTATTTCTGTGCCTGCCGGTCTTTTTGCCCAAGGTGTTTTTTAGGGGGGTGGAAAAGACTGATCTCATTTGTTTGGGTGGGAAAGGTGGCTAGGTGTATGAAGGTGATACTGAGGGGATGGCAGGCGGGGATGTGGGGGCTAGGCCTCCCAAATTTGATGCATTATTATTGGACATCAAATGCAGAGAATATTTGGGGGTGCAGTTGGGAGGGGGAGGGCTTTTTGGGTGAGGATGGAAGCGGGCTGTTGCAAGGAGTCGGGGTTGCGGGCACTGGCAACTCCCGATGGCCCCAGGGATGTATTCGGTGAGTCCAGTGGTAGTGGCCACGTTGAAGATCTGAGGCAGTTTAGGCAGCATTTTAGATTGGGAACTGGAAAATCGGGGATGCTGATTAGGGGGAATCATGGGGTTGAGCCGGGGAAGATGGACGCAAGGTTCGGGGGATGGGAAGAGAGGGGGATTAAGGAAATGAAGGATCTGTTTCTGTGAGGGTGATTTATGAGTTTGGAGGAGCTTGGCGAGATGTTTGGGCTGGCGCGGGGCAAAAGTTTCATATATATGCAGGTGCGGGACTTGGCGAGGAGGTCTTCCCGACCTACAAGACAACGCCTGCCTCCTCATTGCTGGAGGCGGTGCTGTCAGCAGGGTGGTTGGAGAGGAGGGTCATCTCGAGGATTTTGGTGAAGGGTGGGGTGTCCATGGAGGGGGTTTAAGGCGAAGTGGGAGGAAGAGTTGAGCTGGTGCTGGAGGAGGGACTGTGGTGCGAGGTGCTGCGGAGGATAAATGCCTCGACTTTGTGCGTGAGGCTGGGGCTTATACAGCTGAAAGTAGTATACAGACCGCACCTTATGAAGTCTAGGATGAGCCAACTGTTCGAGGAGGTGGAGGATTTCTGGGAGTGATGTGGGAGGGGCCCTGTGAATCCTGTGTATATGTTTGGTCTTGCCTGAAGCTGGGCAGGCTTTGGAGGATGGTGTTCAGCACCATCTCTGGGGCGGGGGGGTGTCTTACATGTGGACATGGAGCCCGGTCCCCTAGAAGCTATATTCGGGGTGTTGGACCGGCCGGAGCTACATGCAGGTACGGGGGCAGATGTTTTAGACTTTGCCTCACTGATTGCTCGCAAGTGGGTCTTGTTGGGGTGGAGACCAGCTTCTCCACCCTGTGCCTCGGCTGGGGGGGCCTGCTGGAGTTTTTGACCCTGGAAAAAGTGAAAATTGGTATAAGGGGGGTGAGCAATGGGTCTGACAATTGTTGAGGTTTGTTCATCCTGCATTTTGCGAAGTTGGTTATCATTTATTATTTAGGGATGGGGTGTTGGGGGGGATGTGGTGGGTTGGGGGCTTTGGTAGGGTTGTTGAAAATTGTAAAACTTGAAAATTTGTGGAATAAAAATACTTTTCAAAGAAATGGCTTTGCCTACCCTTTTCCCCATGGCAACAGGAAAGACATTGGCTTTGTATCTAAGTAGGAATGTTAATTAGCTGTTTTATTATGAAAAATTCTGCAAAACCTTAATAAAAATAATTTTAAAAAAAAGAATGTTAATTAGGTATTTTTGAATCCAACTTCCTTTCAACTTAGAAGCAAAACTGTTTACAACTTTAAAAGCCATAACTCCTTTCTGACTTTGGGAGCTCAAAATCTACTTATTGTAGGCTTAGAAATTACTGTACTTGCCCACTCACTACATCATTCTAAATCCTCTTGAAGTCACTTTGTATCTGCACATTCCCACCTAACTTTGTGCTATCCATGAACTTGGAAATATCATATTAGGTCCCATAATATATTCATAATATTGATGTGTATTGTGAACACCTGGGGCCCAACTACTAATTCCTGCAGTGCCCAACTAGTCACACCCTGCCAGCGCAAGAATGACCTGTTTATTACTACTCTGTTTCCTGCCTGTAGCCAATCCTTAATCTATACCAGTATATGACGCCTTGTCCCAAATGCATTAATTTTGCTAACCAACCTCCCTTGGGGGACTTTATCAAAAGCTTTTTGAATATCCAAGTGTACCATGTTGTCCCTTTTTATCAATTCTATTAGTAACATCCTCAAAAAAACTCCCAACACATTCGTCAACATGATTGCCCATTCATAAATCCGTGTTGACTGTGGCCTCTGGATTACCAGCCCAGTAATTTAACCATTACCTACCATGCGCAGTTGTAGGGGCTGCCTTTGAGACGGTAAACTGAGGCTCCTCTGTCCTTTCAGATTGATGCAAGAGACTCCATGACACTTTCATAGAAGGCAATGGAGTTCTCCCTGTTGTCTATTTAATGCTGGCCTATTTTTATCATTTAAATTTAGAACTAAATGTTTCTTTTTTTTAAAGTTTAGAGTGCCGAATTATTTTTCCCAATTAAGGGTAATTTAGCGTGGCCAAACCACCTAACATGAACATCTTTGGGTTGTGGGGGTGAGACCCACACAGGCATTGGGAAAATGTGTAAACTCCACACGGACAGTGATCCGGGGCCAGGATCGAACCCAGGTCCTCGGCGCCGTGAGGTAGCAGTGCTAACCACTGTGCCACCATGCTGCCCCTGAACTAAATGTTTCTTAAAGCTTTCCGGCACGTATCCCTTACAGTAACTGGCTTTAGATATATTTCCCATTATCAATTTATATACATTTATTGACTGGGTCTGTAACCTGTAAAATCAGTTCAATATTCTTGCGTTTTTTAAAGATATCAAGTAAAACAGTGGTTATTACATTTTACTGTATGCTCACCTAATTGAGATGAACCTTTGATTTGAGAAGTCAAATCATCTAATTTTATAAATTTGTGATTCTTTTCACCAGAATCTCCGAAACTTGCACACGAGACTTTCAAAGCCTTGAAGCCAGGATTGTCAGCATATTCTGATGCGCCTCATTTGGTATTACGTTCCTTTTCTTACCAGTGAATAAAATGTTACCACTAATTCAGCTTGTGATATAAAAACTGGAAATGCTGTAATCACTCAGAAGGTCAACCAACAGCTATGGAGAGAGAAGAAGAATTAGTCTTTCAGGTCAATGAGCTTTCATCAGAACCGGAAGATGTTAGATATGCGCAGTTTGTTGCAAGGCTAAAGAAGGTGGCAACAGGATAAGTAAAGAAACAAAGATGGGTCCAGAAAAGGGCTAACCAGTTGCAGCAGAATTGTGGAGAGTGTAAAATGGAAAATCTGGCAAAAAAATATTTTTGTGTTCCATGAATGTTGCAGAAGGAAAATCAGTAGATCCCAAACATATTGAACACCGAACCCTGAGCAGCCGCTCAAGCCTCTGCCGTACCTGGAGGAACTGGTGCGGTATCCTTCATTACCAGTTGTTCACTACTTGTTCAGGCTGGAAGGCTGTAACATGTCTAATAGAAATGTGTAGTGCTGTTCCTTGAGTTCATGTTGAATTTGGTACTTGAAACAGTGTAGGAAGGCAAAGACAGATTGAAATGGAAGTGGGTTGGAGAATCAAAATGACAAGATTTCGACAGTTGATATTTTGGCAGTAACTGGTTACAAGGTAATGGAAGGAGTTTTGATTTTAATGCATCTTGATTTAAAGAGTGGAGCTGTAGGAGGAAGACTAGATAACCACAATTTGCATCTGTTGTAGCACCTTTATGTTAGTTATATGTCACAGAAGTAAAAGCAGACTACAATTAACACTGAGCTAAAGGATGTGAGAGCACAGCCAACAATGTTTGGTCAAAGGTAGGTTTTAAGCCAAGTCTATAAAGGAGGAGATAGGTGGAAAAGCAAAGAGGTGATGGAATTGCAGAACGTAAGCATCTGGACCATTGCCAGTGAAGGTAATGGGGGGTGCACATGAGAGACAGAGAAACATAGACTTCACAGAGGGTTAGAGTCATAGAATCTTGCAGGAAAAATAGATCCCTAGCCATAATAAAATAATGAAGATACACAAAAACAAAATAGGACATCAAAAAATGGGAGACAATTTTTAATTTAAGAAATGTTTTTCTAGTCATTTTCTGTGCAAATGCACTAATTATTGAGGACAAATCTAGCTTTTGTGCAATGTCTCAGTTGATATTAAGCATGGCGAGACCATTCAAATGCTCTTGTTCCATAGTTGAATAGTTATAGTTCTTTACCTGAAGCCACTGATGAAGGTAAACTGACAAAAATACGCAATGCAATTGTGATGTTAGGAAACACCGCAGAGAGCCCAAGTTCAAGCGATTCAATTGGCTTGCAATCCAGAGAAGGCTGTTTTCATTATTGGGGCATCATATTGAAAAACTATCCATTGTAAAGAGTTACTATGAACGAATAGCATGACGACTTCAAGCATGTGCTAGGTCTGCTCTCTTAACATATGCATGTACTTCCACCCACTTTCACATGCCAGTAGGATAGGCTGCACAGATGTACAAAACGGAATAGCAAAATTAACTTGTGCGCATAAAAACAAGTAGCAAAACTTATCAAATGCCAAAATATTAACAAATGTCTAAATTTGAAGCCGCCTTTGAGCTTGCCCCCCCCCCCCCCCCCCCCCCCAAAAAAAAACCTCTGGCACTGCAATCAAATTTGCATTACACACTGACTGAAGTAGTACCTCCTCCACCAGCATTTGTGTCGTCCATATATGCAGTTTACTTTTCCAAGATGGCATTGGACCAACTTAATGTCAGAGATGCGTGCACAGATCTCAGAGCCAATTTTGAGTTTTAGCAGGCTGATAAACAACTGAAATGGGTATGACAAAGCCCAATTTCTGTGCCAAATGTGCCCAGAACTTGAATGCTAGTCTTCCAACATCATCTTCATGCCTTTAAATTGTTGGAAGAGAAAGCTCACTGTCTCATAGTTAGACCCTTTCCCTTTTCTAACCCACAACTGTTCTCTCCTTTTCCTCAGTCCAACATAATTATTTTGTCTTTTTCTGCTATAGAGGTTTATAAGATGATGAGGGGGATAGGTAGAGTGGACGTTCAGAGACAAATTCCTCGGGTGGATGTAACTGTTACAAGGGGGCATAACTATAAGTTTCAGGGTGGGAGATATAGGAGGGATGTCCGAGGTAGGTTCTTTACTCGGAGAGTGGTTAGGGTGTGGAATGAACTGCCTGCTGTGATAGTGGAGTCAGACGCTTTCGGAACTTTCAAGCGGTTATTGGTTAGGCACATGGAGCACACCAGAATGACAGGGAGTGGGATAGCTTGATCTTGGTTTCGGACAGTGCTCGGCACAACATCGAGGGCTGAAGGGCCTGTTCTGTGCTGTACTGTTCCATGTTCTATAATCCATAGCATGTGGTCAATGCACCTTTGACCATTTTGTGCCTTCTCTATTTCAATCCAATGCTCAATTGGCTGGACTTCATCTTCCATAAGTTTCAGCTCATCCAAAATTCTGCTGCCTGTGTCTGACCTTGCACCAGTCTTGTTCACCCATCACCCTTGATTTCAAATCCCCCCCCGTGGAGTTGTCCCACCGTATCTCTGTAACCATCTCCAGCCACTCACATTTATCTTGCTGGAGAGAAATATGCAATGGGATTTGTGCAGGAGTCAGTATTAGAACATAGAACAGACAGTGCAGAAGGAAGCTATTCGGCCCTTCGAGTCTGCACCGGCCCACTTAAGCCCTCACTTCCACCCTCTCCCTGTAACCCAATAACCCCATCTAACACTTTTGGACACTAAGGTCAATTTATCACGGCCAATCCACCTAACCTGCTCGGCTTTGGACTGTGGGAGGAAACCAGAGCACTCGGAGGAAACCCACGCAGACACGGGAAGAACATGCATACTCCTCACAGACAGTGACCCAGTGAGGAATCGAACCTGGGACCCTGGCGCTGTGAAGCCACCGTGCTAGCCACTTGTGATACCCGCAAAGCATTGCTTTTCCGATTTTTGTAAATGACCAAAACTTGGGTGTAAGCAGTATAATTTTGACGTTTTCAGGTAAGGCACTTTCCAATGTTATAGCTTGTAATGGGCATAGCAGTAGACTTCAGGATGACATATAAAGACTGGTGACATGGAAAGACACACAGCTGCTGGGATTGTGTGTGGTGATGCATTTTGGGAGGAATATGAAAGACAGAGTAATCTAAGTTTTGCAATTTGAGGAGGGTGCAAAGGCAGAGGTGCCTGTGGGGTGCATATCCACAAACCTTTGGCAGGGCAGGGCAAACTGATAGGAAGTTGAGAGCATATGCGGCATTCAGCTGGAGTATTGTTCACAATTCTGGACACCGCGCGAGAGGAGGGATATCCAGGTCTTTTGAGAAGTTGTAGTGAAGTCCTACTAAAATAGTATCAAGGATGAAAAACTTGAATTAAAGAGAATGACTCAAGAAACTGGGTTGCTCTTTTTAAAGAGTGAGAATATATTTTGTATTCCTACCAACTTGCTTTACATTTGTATTATTTGTGAAATTTGGCTATTTCAATGTTCTGTTCAGCCTCCTTCCGATCTTCCAAACAGTGAACTTGAGCTCACCTTAACTCTGCCATACAACAGTACGATTAACCTATCACCCCTCTGCTCATTGACCTACCTTGGCTCATGATCCAGCACTGTCTCAGTTTTCCTCATGTTGAAGTCCATCCATCCCTCACCCCTTCCTTCTGAACTCAGCAGTATGTACAATGAACGTTCTCTAAAGCCTGTAGTAAGTGTTAAACATGCTCTTTTTATTCTTTCACAGGGTGTGGTCCTCACTGACTAGGCCAGAATTCATTTCTTGCCCATCCCTAATTGACCTTGATGAAATGGTGGTGATCCACGACCTTGAACTGTTGCAGTCCCTGTAGTGTAGGTACACTCACAATGCTGTTTGGAAGAGAGTTCCAGGCTTTGACTTGGTGACAGTGAAAGAACAACGAGCCAGGATGCTGTGTGGGCTTGGAGGGGAACTCGCAGGTGATGTTCCCATGTATCACTGCTGTTATCTTTCTAGATGGTAGAGGTTGTGGGTTTGGAAGGTGCTGTGAGATAGCATTGGTGAGTAGTTGCAATGTATCTAGTAAATGGTACACAATCTGCCACTGTGTGTCGGTGGTGGAGGGAGTGAAGGGGTGCCAATTAATTGGGCTGCGTTGTCCTGGATGTTGTTGAGCTTTTTATTAGAGCTGCACTCATCCAGACAAGTGAAGGATATGCCATCACACTCCTGACTACTGCCTTGGAGATATTGGGCAGGCTTTGGGAAATCAGGAGATGAGTTACTTGTCACAGAATTCCCAGTTTCTGATTTGCTCTTGATTAGTTGAATTTGTTGATATTGGGAGGGTGTCTGACAATGGTGATGTAATTGACTGTCATGGGGAGATGTTAGATTTACTCTGGTTGGATCGACATGGTCATTGCCTGGCACTCTGTGACACACTTGTTACTTATCAGCCCAAGTCTGAATGTTGTCCAGACTTTCTGCATAGGGACAGTTTGAGAATTGCCTTTGACAAAGCTTTGACAAAGAGTCATCCAGACTCAACATTAGTTCTGTTCTCCATTGACAGATGCTGTCAGACCTGCTGAGATTCCCAGCATTTTACATTTTTGTTTGAGAACTGCCTTTTCTGAAGTCGATAGTGAAGTAATGTGTGTTTTTTGAGCTCAACACTCTCAACATTGCTTCTTCGTTGATCTCAATGTCCTTCTTGTAGAGTGCTATGGGCCTTAAGTCTTTAATTGAGGAGTATGGTCTCTTTCCCATTCTTATAGTGTTAGAACTGTGAGCATTAGAACCTTTTTTTATAAAATGTTTTTTATTGAGTTTTCATATTTTATATCCAACAAATTACAAATCATTAGAGAGAAAGAAAAAAAAAACACGCAACCCCCCCCCCCCCCCCCGGGCGGCTACCTTCCCCCGATTCCCGTCCATTTTCCCCTGATTCTTGGCCACCCGACTATTCTTCCTCTTGTACGTTGGCCACAAACAGGTCCCGGAACAATTGCATGAATGGCTCCCACGTTCTGTGGAAGCCGTCATCTGACCCTCGGATGGCGAATTTGATTTTCTCCATTTGAAGAGTTTCCGAGAGGTCGGACAGCCAGTCTGCAGCTCTGGGTGGTGCTGCTGACCGCCAGCCAAACAGGATTCTACGGCGGGCGATCAGGGAGGCAAAGGCAAGGGCGTCCACCCTCCTCCCCAGGAATAGATCTGGCTGGTCTGAAAACCCGAAGACCGCCACTATCGGGCATGGCTCCACCCTCACCCCCACCACTTTGGACATAGCCTCGAAGAAGGCTGTCCAGTACTCCACAAGTCTGGGGCAAGACCAGAACATGTGGGCGTGGTTGGCCGGGCCTCTTTGGCACCGTTCACATCTGTCCTCCACCTCCAGGAAGAACCTACTCATACGATTTCTTGTTAAGTGGGCTCTATGTACCACTTTTAGTTGCGTCAGGCTGAGCCTTGCGCACGTGGAGGTGGAGTTGACCCTATGCAGTGCTTCGCTCCAGAGTCCCCACCCTATCTCCATCCCCAGGTCGTCCTCCCATTTCATTCTTGTTGCATCCAGTACGGTGTTGTCCCTTTCTACCAGTCGGTCATACATGTCGCTACAGTTCCCTTTCTCTAGGATACTTGCGTCCAGTAGGTCTTCCAGTAGTGTCTGTCGTGGCGGTTGTGGGTACGTCCTTGTCTCCTTTCGTAGGAAGTTTTTGAGCTGCAGGTACCGTAGCTCGTTCCCCCCAGCTAGCCGTAATTTCTCTGTCAGTTCGTCCAGTGTTGCGATCCTGTCGTCCGTGTATAGGTCCCTGACTGTCAGTGTCCCCCCGTCCTGCCTACACCTTTTGAAGGTGGCGTCAGTCAGTGCTGGTGTGAACCTATGGTTTTTGTAGATGGGAGCCTTGTCTGACATTTTGGTCAGGCCAAATTGCTGCCGCAGTTGGTTCCAGGATTGGAGGGTGGCTGTCACCACTGGGCTGCTGGAGTGTTTTTTGGGTGGGGATGGGAGTGCTGCCGTGGCGAGGGCCTGGAGGGAGGTCCCCATGCAGGAGGCCTCCTCCGCACGCACCCACTCGGCTTTTGGCTCCTGGATCCATCCCCTTACTCGCTTGGCTGTTGCCGCCCAGTGGTAGAATTGTAGATTCGGGAGGGCTAGCCCCCCCCTGGATTTTGTTTTTTGTAGGACCTTCTTTGGGATCCAAGCATTTTTACCCCCCCATACGAACGCCATGATAAGTTTGCCCAGCACTTTGAAAAAGGCCTTGGGGATGTAGATCGGAATGGATCTAAACAGGAAGAGGAACCTGGGCAGCACGTTCATTTTGATCGTCTGAACTCTCCCCGCGAGGGAGAGTGGGAGTGTGTTCCATCTTTGCAGGTCCTTTTTTATTTCCTCCATCAGGCTGGTGAGGTTCCATTTGTGGATCACTGAAGATCTCGCTTTTGCTCATGTTGAGTTTGTAGCCCGAGAAGGCTCCAAACTCTTTCAGGAGCGCGATGATTCCGTCCATGCTGCTTTGTGGGTCCGAGATGTAGAGGAGCAGATCATCTGCATAGAGTGAGACTCTGTGCTCTCTGCCTCCCCTTCGGATCCCCCTCCAATTTTTTGCTGCCCTGAGCGCGATTGCTAGCAGTTCGATTGCCAGTGCGAACAGCAGCGGGGACAATGGGCATCCTTGTCTGGTGCCCCTGTGCAGCTGGAAGTATTGGGAGTTGGTATTGTTGGTCCGTACACTCGCCATGGGAGCGTTGTATAGGAGCTTTACCCAAGCGGTGAACCCTGTTCCAAGCCCGAACCGCTCCAGTACTCCGTTCGACTCTGTCGAAGGCCTTTTCTGCGTCCAGGGAGACGATCACCTCTTGTGTTCTCTCCCCGGAGGGGGTCATTATCATGTTCAGCAGGCGCCTGATGTTCGAGGTAAGCTGTCTACCTTTGACGAAGCCCGTCTGGTCCTCTGTCACCACCTCAGGTACACAGTTTTCTAGCCTTTTGGCTAGGATTTTGGCCAGTATTTTGGCGTCTGCGTTCAGCAGAGATATGGGTCTGTATGACCCACATTCCGTTGGGTCTTTGTCTTTCTTAGGTATCAGCGAGATTGAGGCCTGTGCTAACGTGGGTGGCAGTGTGCCCCTAGCTAGCGAGTCTGTGAACATCTCCCGCAGGTGCGGGGCCAGCGCTGTCGCGAATCTTTTGTAGAAGTCCGCCGGGAATCCGTCCGGTCCCGGCGCCTTCCCCGTCTGCATGGAGCTAATGCTGTCCATGATCTCTCCCAGTGCTAGTGGTGCTTCCAGGTCCCGTTTTCTGCCCTCTCCCACGACTGGTATGTCCAGTCCATCAAGAAACCGGTTCATCCCAGCACTCCCCGTTGGGGGCTCTGAGATGTACAGCTCTTGGTAGAAGGCCTTGAAGGTTTTGTTAATCCTCTCTGGTTCTGTTTCCAACGTGCCTCTGGTACCCCTGATTTGCGCAATTTCTCTGGTGGCTGTCTGCTTTCTCAGCTGGTGTGCCAACAGGCGGCTGGCTTTGTCTCCGTGTTCGTACAGGGCCCCGCGTACCTGGCGGAGTTGGTGCACTGCTTTCCTGGTGGAGAGCAGGTCAAAGTTCCTTTGTAGTTCTTTTCTCTACGGTCAGGGCCTCGGAGTATTTACGGTCTACCTCCAGTATGGAGTCGACCAGCTTCTGCCTAGCCACCCTTTCCTCCCTATCTCTTTGCGCTTTGAAGGCAATGATTTCCCCTCTTAGTACGGCCTTAAGCGCTTCCCAGAACGTGGAGGATGAGACCTCCCCGTTTTGGTTGTTCTCCGTGTACTCCGCTATGGCCCGCGCTATCCTTTCGCTGAAGGCCTTGTCAGCTAGTAAGGCACCGTCCAACCTCCATGTGGGCCCTTCCCGTCTTAAGCCGCACGTCCATGGGGCGTGGTCTGATATCACAATTGCGGAGTATTCCACTTTGTCTATCCCTGGAAGCACCGTTTTCCCCACCACAAAGAAGTCAATTCTGGTGTACACGTTGTGTACTGGGGAGAAGAAGGAGAATTCTTTCTCCCCCGGGTGGGCGAATCTCCAGGGGTTTCTGCCATGGTCTTTTTGATGAAACTCGTGTCGTCCCAGTTGGGCGCGTACACGTTGACTAGAACTACCGGCACCCCATCCAGGGCCCCGCTGACCATGACATACCGCCCCCCTGGGTCTGTAACCGTGTTTGTCGCCCTAAACATTGTCCTCTTGCCGATCAGGATCGCCACCCCCCTGGCCCTTGTCCCATAGCAGGAATGGTAGGTTTGTCCCACCCAGCCCTTTCTTAACCGCAGTTGGTCCTGCTCCCTCAGGTGCGTCTCTTGGAGGAAGACTATGTCGGCCCTCATGTTTCTGAGGTGGGTGAGGACTCTAGATCTCTTCACTGGGCCGTTAAGTCCCCTTACATTCCAGGTGATTATCCTGGTGGGGGGCTTCTGCCCCCTCGTTCCTGTGGGATTAACCATATTTATCTGGTAGACGCGCCCCTGCCCTCTGGGGTTTCCCTTTGTTAGGGGGCCGTCCAGGATGGCCGCTATCACTGCTCTCCCCATGCGGTCGGGTCTCTGCGCTCCGGGGTTTCCCCTTGTCCTGGGGGCACCCGCCATGGCCGTCCACTGTGTGTCCGCCACGCGGGTAGTCCTCTGCACTCTGGGGGCCCCCTTCGCCCACAGACCGTACAGGGTGGGTGCTTGCAGCGGTTCCTTGTTTCGAGCCCTTGGTTGTGGCACTTTGTGGCCCTGTTCCTTTTCTGGCCTCTTTTGTCCTTTGTCCCTGCATTTCCCCTCCCTGGTCTCTCGCTCCCTGTGTGCCCCCCCCCCCCCCCCCCCCCTCCGGTCTCTCCCTTTTCCCTCCTCCCCTGTATACCCCTCCTTTGCCCCTCTATCCCCTATTCCTGTCCCCGTTTGCTCTCCCGACTTTGATGGGTGATTTCCCCCCCCTCCCCTGCCTGGCGCCTTCCCCCCTGTTGGGGGTGCGCTGCGGCCCTGCTTTGTTGCGTGCCCCCGGCGCTAGCTTTCCTGCTAGTACGGTGGCTCCCCTCTCGGAGGTTGTTGTCTCGCTTCTCCTCTGCCTGGCCTCTACGGTTTTCTGCCCGCTCTTCCCCCATCCTACCCTGCACCCCTCTCGCCTGCTCTCCCTTCTCCAATACTCTCGTTCCCTCGTGCTGGGGCCTGGCCTCCCACCTGGAGCGGTCCCTTGGCCAGTGGGTTGTTTTTTGTTCTGGGTGTTCCTGCCCTGGGGGGGGGGGGGCTGGCCTTGCCTCGCCTTGCCCCTCCCCACCCCCCGTCGGCGTGTCGTTGCCCCTTGCCAGGGGCCCCTCGTCCCTACCTCCCCTGGTGTTTTTCCAGCCTGTGCTCCTCACGAACCTATTCGCCTCAGCAGGGGCTGTAAAGAAATATTCCTTGTTTTGGTATGTGACCCAGAGTTTCGCTGGGTACAGCATACCAAAACGCACTTTGCTCCTGTAGAGAGCTGCTTTCGCTCTTTTGAACTCAGCCCGTCTCTTAGTTATGTCTGCTCCAAGATCCTCATAGACTCGGACGGCTTGCCCTTCCCATTTGCAGGCTCTGTTTTCCTTGGCCCAGCGCAGGATTGTCTCCCTATCCCGGTACCGGTGCAGTTTGGCTATGACTGCTCTCGGTTGTTCCCCTGCCTTGGGCTTCGGGCGCAGCGACCGATGTGCTCTGTCCATTTCCGATGGGGTGGGGAAAGTGTCCCTCCCCACTAAGTTGCCCAGCATCGCAGCCACATATGCTGTGGGGTTTCTACCCTCGGTCCCCTCTGGCAGGCCCACTATCCTAACATTTTGCCTTCTCGAGCTGTTTTCCTGGTCATCTACCCTGCCCTTCAGGCTCCCCTGTGTTGCGCCCAGTCTCGTCCTTCCCTCTCCAGGGCCGTGACCCGGTGGCTCATGTCGGTCGCTACTTTCTCCAGCTCTTTAATGGTTGCCTCATGGGCTTCCAGTTTCTCCCCTTGGGCTTCCAGTTTCTCCCCTTGGGCATCCACTTTCTCCTCCAATCTGGTCAGGGCCTGCTGCACCCCTGACATGGCCCTGGCCACTGCTGCCTGTACTGCGGCCTCTGCGTCTGCTTTCACCTCTGCCTTGATTGCCTGCAGCTCCTCCCTCAGCACCTCGGTAACGGCTACCTTTCAATTCCAGCCCCCCTCTGGCCCCTTTTTGATGCGGCGATACATCCGTCCCGCCGCTTCGTGTGCTGATTCGCTCGCCTGAGCTGGCTTGCCCTTTGTCCCGTCTGCTTCTGGTGCCCCCTCTCCCTTGGCTCCCTTCTGGCGTTTTTTTCTCCCCCTTCCCTTTCATCTTTTCTTCTCCCCTTGTTTTTCTTTTCCGCATCCTATTTTTATTTTATTTATTAATTATTTTTTTTAATACTTTTTTTGTCTCTTCCTTCCCTCCCCCCCTTCTTTCCTTTACCACTTTATTTTATTTATTAATTATTTTCTCCCCCCCTCCCCCGCTTTTATGCAACTCCTCTCAGGTGGGCTTACTTTTGATGGGAGAGTGAGTGTAAAAAGAGAGAAAATAATATATATACCCCTCCCCCTCTCTCTTTAACCGTTTTCTTTTGGTTTTGTTTTAAAATAAAAGTCCTTTTTTTTTCTCCCCCCCCCCCCCCCTTCCTTTCTCCTCACTCACCCAGGAGAGAGAGAGAGAGAGGTTTTTGCCAAGTCCCTTTGTCCTTGCCACGTGGTGGTCTCTGCTGGTTGGGCCGGTCCCCGCTGCTCGGTCCCTGCTGCCGCACTTCGCACCCCGCGTCCTCCCGGTGGGGGTGGTTAGGTTGTTGGTCGCTGCCGCCGGCTGGGCCCCCCTTCGGTCCCGGCCGCTGCCGCTCCGCTCCTGGCCTTATTGTGGTGAATGTACTTCATGTAATTCACACTGTATAGTATTGTGTCCTTGTGGGCTCTGTCTGTGAGCCGTTGCGCGGCTCTGACCACAGGGGGAGATGAGGAGCTTGTACAGGGCTCCACCCTCGGCTCCGCCCATGGCCCCTCCCCCTACCGGAAGTATAATGTGCTGCAGCCTTGTGAGCCTGCCCTCAGTTCTTCTGGTCGCAGGCAGGCTCAGTTATAAGTCTATTAAAACCACTGTTTACTTCCTATCGTGTCATGAGTGAATTGATGGTCGCACAATTTAATAGACTTAAGAAAACTACTATGGAATCAGCCCTCAAACCTGATCGACTAGAACTCGACCCTCAGGCTGCAGAGACAAAGGAAATCTTTCTACACTGGCTTCGGTGTTTCAAGGCCTACCTGGCTGCATCGACTACCTCCGAGACTACAGAGGAGCAGAAAATCAGCCTACTGCACGCACGGGTGAGCCATCGCATCTCTACGCAACTCAACTGTACCGACTCGTATAACGAGGCCATCGCTATGCTCGACCGATTATATGTGCGGCTGGTAAACGAGGTCTATGCGCGGCACATTTTCGCTACCCGCCGCCAGCGCCCCGCAGAGTCGCTAGAGGACTTCCTGCGCGACTTAAAAGCCCTTGCTTGGGAACGTAACTTTCAGGCTGTAACTGCCTCCCAGCATATGGAACTCGCTGTCTGTGATGTGTACGTTGCGGGAGTCCAGTCTAACTATGTGCGCCAGCGACTACTCGAAAAAGGGGCCCAGAATTTGAAGGACACGGTAGCACTAGCAACCTCAATGGAGGTCGCGTTTCAAAGTCTCAACTCATTCCCCGCAGACCAAGCGACCCCATTGTGGACCCCCGACCAGCGACTGCCCCAGGCCTGAGCCGCGCGGCCACCCACCCACTATGGAGCGCCAGCGTGCCATTTTTGTGGCCAGCCCCAACACCCACGGCAGGACTGCCCAGCCCGTAACGCGACCTGCAGCAGCTACGCTCGAAGAGGACATTATGCCAAAGTATGCCTGGCGAGATCAAAACCCTCTTAACTCCCCCGCAGTCCAGAGCAATCGCTCCCCCAACTCGCAGGCCCCGTAACGTTGCAGCGTGTGTGCCGACTCTGCCACCGCCCGACATGTGCGACTCATGGGGGCCGCCATCTTGGCAATCCTCCCCCACTCGGCCGGCCATCTGCGAGTCATGGGGGCCGCCATCTTGGGCCCCATCTTCCTCACTGCCCGCCACGTGCGACCCACGGGGGCGGCCATCTTGGACGCCATCTTCTTCATCGCCCGCCACGTGCGATCAACGGGGGCCGTCATCTTGGCCATCACCCGATGTTCACCTCGATGACTACGACCTCCGCGGACAGTCATCACGGGGCCACTCCAGCACTGATCGAGCCGCCGACTACCCGCAACTCAACGCAGTCACTTTGGACCAGTCACGTCCGAAGCACCTCAGGAACTCGATGATGTCCGTTCAAGTGAATGGATACAAGACACCGTGACTCTTCGACTCCGGGAGCACCGAGAGCTTTGTACGTCCTGACCTGGTAAGACGCTGTTCGCTCCCCATCTTCCCTGCACGGCAAACTATCTTCCTCGCCTCGGGTTCGCACTTGGTCCAAATACAAGGGCGTACCATTGCGACCCTAACGATTCAGGGCACCAGCTGCTCTAATTTCCAGCTGTACGTACTCCCCGACCTCTGCACCCCACTCTTATTCGGGCTCGACTTTCAATGTAACCTCAAGAGCCTCACACTCCGCTTTGGCGGGCCCCTACCTCCTCTCACTATATGCAGCTTAGCGACTCTAAAAATCGACCCCCCTCCACTCTTCGCTAACCTAACGGCTAACTGTAAACCAGTAGCCACCCGCAGCAGGCGGTACAGCCTGCAGGACAGAGTATTCATTAGAGCCGAAGTCCAGCGGCTCCTACGTGAGTGAGTCATAGAGGCCAGTAACAGCCCCTGGAGAACTCAGGTGGTGGTCGTCAAGACTGGGGAAAAGTTCCGGATTGTGGTTGATTACAGCCAAACCATTAACCGGTTCACGCACCTCGATGCATACCCCCTCCCCAGAATTGCAGACATGGTCAACCAGATCGGCCAGTACCGCATCTTCTCCACGGTGGATCTGAAGTCTGCATACCACCAGCTCCCAATCCGCCCGGAGGACTGCCACTACACAGCGTTCGAGGCAGATGACCGCCTCTTCCATTTCCTCCGGGTCCCCTTTGGCGTCACGAATGGGGTCTCGGTGTTCCAAAGAGCAATGGCCCGAATGGTGGACCAGTACGGGCTGTGGGCCACGTTTCCGTACCTGGATAACGTCGCCATCTGCGGCCATGACCAGCAGGACCACGATGCCAACCTCCACCGATTTCTCCAAACCTCCCAGAAACTCAATCTCACCTACAATAAGGAGAAATGCGTTTTCCGCACTACCAGACCAGCCATCCTTGGCTATGTCGTGGAAAACGGAGTCCTGGGCCCCGACCCGGACCGTATGCTCTTACAACTCCCTCTCCCTCATTGTCCCATGGCCCTCGAGGTGCCTGGGATTCTTCTCTTATTACGCCCAGTGGGTCCCCCAGTATGCGGACAAAGTCCGCCCACTATTTAAGACCACACTCTTCCCACTGTCAGCAGAGGCCTGCCAGGCCTTCAACTGCATCAAGGAGGACGTCGCCAAAGCCGCCATGCGGGCGGTGGATGAATCCGTATCCTTTCAGGTGGAGAGCGACGCCTCAGAGGTCGCTCTCGCCACCACTCTGAATCAGGCAGGGAGACCAGTAGCTTTCTTCTCCCGAACCCTCTCCGCTTCGGAACTTCGACACTCCTCAGTCGAAAAAGAAGCTCAAGCCATTGAGGAAGCCGTACGGCACTGGAGGCACTACCTCGCAGGTAGGAGGTTTACCCTCATCACCGACCAGAGATCGGTTGCTTTCATGTTCGACAACTCGCAACGGCGCAAAATAAGAAACGATAAAATCTTGAGGTGGAGGATCGAACTCACCTATAATTATGACATCATATATCGGCCGGGGCAGCTCAACGAGCCCCCAGATGCCTTGTCCCGCGGCACATGCGCCAGCGCACAAGACAACCGCCTAAAGGCTATCCACAATGACCTCTGCCACCCAGGGGTCACCCGGCTCGCCCACTACGTCAAAGTCCGAAATCTGCCTTTCTCCACCGAGGAGGTAAAAGCCATCACCAGGGATTGCCTGATCTGTGCGGAGTGCAAACCGCACTTCTATAGACCAGACAAGGCCCACCTGGTAAAGGCATCCCGGCCCTTTGAACGCATGAGCATCGATTTCAAAGGGCCCCTCCCCTCGACCAATCGAAATGTGTACTTTCTCAACGTCATAGACGAATTCTCTCGCTTCCCGTTTGCCATCCCGTGCCCCGATATGACCTCCCACACAGTCATCAGAGCCGTGCACAGTGTCTTCACCCTGTTCGGCTTCCCCAGCTACGTACACAGCGACAGGGGTTAGTCCTTCATGAGCGACGAGCTGCGTCAGTATCTGCTCGACAAGGGCATCGCCTCAAGCAGAACTACCAGCTATAACCACAGGGGGAACGGGCAGGTGGCGAGGGAGAACGTGACGGTCTGGAAGACCATCCTACTGACACTCCGGTCCAGGAATCTCCCGACACCTCCCACTGGCAGGAGGTCCTCCCCGACCCGCTCCATGCAATTAGGTCTCTCCTGTGCACTGCCACTAACCAGACCCCTCACGAGCGATTATTTGTTTTCCCTAGGGGCACTACCACGGGGGCTTCGCTCCCATCTTGGTTGAGGACACCGGGCCTGGTTCTCCTCCGGAACCACGTCCGGACACACAAAACGGACCCACTAGTAGAAAGGGTACTACTCCTACACTCGAACCCACACTACGCCATTATTGAACATCCCAACGGCCGTCAGGACACCGTTTCCCTCCGGGACCTGGCGCCTGCAGGATCCACCACTACCACCACCACCGCCGAGGTACCTCTCACACTACACCCCACCCGACCCCCCACGCCCTGCGCCCCCATGCCTATAGGTTTCCTGCGCCCCCCTTCGCCCGTCGCACCGGTCATGAACGGAGCTCGGACCGAAACACCCCCGGAGTCCACCTTCATATCCACACTGCCCAGCCACCCGAAGAGGCTGCAACCCCGGTGCTCCCCCGATCCCAAAGGACGACTCGGCCACCGGACCGGCTCAACCTGTAGACCCGTCACCCCCGCCAGACTTGATTTTTTTACAGGGGGTGAATGTGGTGAATGTACTTCATGTAATTCACACTGTATAGTATTGTGTCCTTGTGGGCTCTGTCTGTGAGCCTTTGCGAGGCTCTGCCCACAGGGGGAGATGAGGAGCTATACAGGGCTCCACCCTCGGCTCTGCCCTTGGCCCCTCCCCCTACCGGAAGTGTAATGTGCTGCAGCCTTGTGAACCTGCCCTCCGTTCTTCTGGTCGCAGGCAGGCTCAGTTGTAAGTCTATTAAAACCACTGTTTACTTCCTATCGTGTCTCGATTGAATTGATGGTTGCATCAATTATGATGCAAAAAAGCGCTGCCAGTTTTTGCCAGGATCTAGACTGGAACTGATAAACTAGTGTGACCAGTGTGACAGTCACCAAGTTCAGAAAGAGCATTGAGGATAGGATATAGGCTTGACAAGGTTATTTAAACAATTGAATGGAGGTTAGAACCATAACAGTTGAGTAATGTGCAACATGACGATGAGATAGAATTTGTAGGGCCTGACCATTCTCCGAGTGGCAACTAGCGTCAGATTGGAGGTCAGTTGTGGTTGGAGTTCAGTGGTGGGGGTGAGAGTCGGGCCTTGGAGTGGAAGGGTGTTAATACCCTGGGAGTCTCCATTGACCGGACATTTAACTGAACTAGCCATATAAATAAAACAAAACATGCTGGATGTGCTCTGCAGGCCTGGCAGCAGCTGTGGAGTGAGAAACCATTAACGTTTCAAGTCCATCTGACCCTTCTGCAAAACGGCTCTAAAATACTGTGGCTACAAGAGCAGGTCAGAGGCAAGGAATCCTGCGGCGAGCATCTCACCTCCTCACTCCCTAAAGCTTGTCGTCCAGCTACAAGGCGTAAGTCAGGAGTGTGATGGAATACTCTTGCCTGGATGAGTGCAGCTCCAACAGCATTGAAGAAGCTCAACACCATCCAGGACAAAGCAGCCCGCTTGATTGGTATCCCTTCCACAAACATTCGCTCTCTCCTCCACCGATGCACAGTGGCAGCAGTGTGTACTGTCTTCAAGATGCACTGTAGGAACTCACCATGGTTCCTTAGACAGAACCTTCCAACTCCATGATTTCTACCATCTAGTAGAATAAGGGCAGCAGATACATGGCACGCTATCACCTGGAAGTTCCCTTCCAAGCCATACACCATTCTGAAATATATTGCCGTTGCTTCACTGCCGCTGGGTCAAAATCCTGAAACTCCCTAGCAGTACTGTGGATGTACCTACATAACATTGACTGCAGCAGTTCCAGAACACAGCTTACCACCACCTTTTCGAGGGCAATTAGCAATGGGCAATAAATACTGGCCTAGTCAGCGAAGCTCATCTCATAAATTAATTTTAAATGCCCCCCAATACGACGCCCTGGAGCTCGGACGTAAGTGCACATTGTCTTGAGTTGTGTCAGCATACATCTGCAACAACTGTCAAAAGGTTGCAACAGGGGCAGCACGGTGGCGCATTGGATTAGCACTGCGGCCTCACGGCGCCGAGGTTCCAGGTTCGATCCCGGCTCTGGCTCACTCTCCGTGTGGAGTTTGCACATTCTCCCCGTGTTTGCGTGGGTTTCATCCCCACAACCCAAAGATGTGCAGGCTAGGTGGATTGGCCACGTTAAATTGCCCCTCAATTGGAAAAAATGAATTGGGTACTCTAAAATTTTTTTTAAAAGGTTGCAATTGTTTGAAAGAGTTCAATAGCACTTCTGTGATGGCTGATTTGATACTTGGGTCATGGAATTATCTAATATGTCATTGTATTTAAGTGCTATCATGAAAATTTTAAAATTTGACTCTGTCTTGCTATATTTGCATCAGGATCCCTCCGCACACCCATAAAATATAGCTGCACTGTGAGTGAGGCAGGTGAAGGGACCAAGCAAACAGCAGTGGAGTCTCAAACTTTGCCATTGTCGAACAGGTTTGAGGTGCTCATGACCTGTGTGGATGCAAGTGAGGTCTGCAAGGTAGTTGAGAAGATTTTAATCTGCATAAAAATTTGAAAAATCAGATTGGCAGTAGTAGCCTGGATGAGGAGATCAGAGAATAATTTTTTTTGTTTTTCATTTTTTAACTTTTCCAATTAAGGGTCAATTTAGTGTGGCCAATCCACCTACCCTGCACATATTGGAACTGTGGGGCTGAGACCCACACAGACAAATGGAGAATGTGTAAACTCCACATGAGGTTGTAAAGACATTGGTGTTAATTTTCCAAAATTCCCTAGATTCTAGGAAGGTTCTATCAGACTGGAAAGTAGGCTTGCATTACACTGCAATGAAGTTACTGTGAAAATCCCCTTGTAGTCACACTCCGGCACCTGTTCAGGAACACTGCTGGAGAATTCCTCATGTCCAATTCACCCAACAAGCACGTTTTTCGAGACTTGTGGGAGGAAACTGGAGCACCCGGAAGAAGCCCACGCAGACGCGGGGAGAACGTGCAGACTCTGCACATGCAATGATCCAAGCTGGGAATCGATCCCAGGTCCCTGGCGCACTGAAGCAACAGTGTTAACCACTGTGCTACCGTGCCGCCAGGTTGTCTTGTGAGGAAAGGTTAACAGACTGGGCCTGTTTCCACAGGCGTTTTGAAGAGTGAGGGGTGACTTGATTGAAAAATATAAGATCCTGAATGTTCTCAACAAGGTGCACATGGAAAGAATGTTTCCTCTTGTGGGTGAATCCAGAACTAGGGGAGTACTGTTTTAAAATTCGGGGTCGCCTTTTTTGGATGCATGAGGAGGAATTGTTTCTCTGAGGGTTGTTTAGCTTTGGAACTCTGCGTTTATAAGGCTGTGAGGCGGGATCACTGAATATTTTTAAGGTGGATGTCGATGGATTCTTGTTAGGCAAGGGAACAGAGTTTCAAAGGTTTTTGCGGGTAGATGGGAATGTGGAACTCAAAATACAAACTGATAAGGAATGATCTTGTTGATGGGCGAAGCAGGCTTGAGGGACCAAACTGCTTGCTTCTGCTCCTGTTTTGTATATTCGTACGTCTGGTGTCCGATTCACAAGATTACAGTCTTGGCTAAAGATCTATCCTATTTAGACAGCGCTGACAGAATTTATAAAATCTTTGCACATTTGTCTACTACTGGCCAATTACTCTGAACTTGTTCTGCCCATTCTCAACTAATTCTGACATTTATTTGAAATGCTTTTAAAATCTGCTTCTTTTTGCCTTTGAATTATTTGTAGCTTATCCATTGCTGTCCCATTTTATGCACCCTATTTAAAAATTGTGCCCAGCAAGGTCCATGCTGGTTTGAAATGAAATGAAATGAAAATCGCTTATTGTCACAAGTAGGCTTCAAATGAAGTTACTATGAAAAGCCCCTAGTCGCCACATTCCGGCGCCTGTTCGGGGAGGCTGGTACGGGAATTGAACCTTGCTGCTGGCCTGCCTTGGTCTGCTTTTAAAGGCAGCGATTTAGCCCTGTGCTAAACCAGCCCCATGGTTTGTAATTTTGTTTGTCTAAAATCAATATGCCCATTGTTAAAATCTCTTGAGTGCAACTAGTTTTTTTGCAAGAAAAACTGCACAAATTGAGTTAGTTTGTACGAAGATTTGCATTTAAATGTCGTTTCCCTCTACCTCAGGGCATTCCAAAGAACTTTACAGCCAGTTAAGTACTTTGGAAATGTTGTCACTATTGCAACCCAGGGAAACCATGGCAAATGCCCACCAATGTTGCATGACCAGCAATATGACCAAAGCGGCCACGTAAAATATGTTTCCTCAAAGTGGTGTGTGTGTGTTTCCAAAACTTAAAATGGCTGCTATGTTAATTTTGATTAAACATTGTTCCACCAGACAAAGAAGCTAATTATGTTACGGTCCTTTGAGGTCTCTTCCTCTCTCCTGTTCCCTCCAAAGTAAAGTTTTTTTTTTCCCCCACATGTTTTAGAATCCAGTGGACATCCTTGGAGGGGTCTTTGCATTTCTTAATGACTCTTTGTAGCCAGCTCTATAGATACGAGGCTAACAAGGTTTGAATAAACACCAGAAGGTAACTTCCGGTGGCGGCGATGTCCGAGTGAGCCGCACATTCGGCGGGCTCTCACTCCGGCGGGCGTTTAGGGGCTGATTCCCCGCGATAGCGGGACCACGGACCTGAAGGAAGGCGGCAGCGAATGTGCTGAGGAGCGGGCTGCGGCACATGGAACAGCGGGAGTCCAGGAGGCAGAAGAAAGGAGAGAAATAGGGGCAGAGATACGGACCTGAAGAAACTTACCTGGAACCTAAGATGGCGGACACACGGACCCTGGACTCAGTAATCCAGCAGGCTCCAGGTAATGAAGTCCAGTTTTGAAGCGCTGAAGCGGGACAGCTTGGACCCAATCCAGAGAGCGGTGGATCAGCTGAACCAGAGGCTGGATGCGCAAGATGTTAAAGTTAAGGAGCTGGGAGAGGCGGTGGAGGAGCAGGCGGATGCGCAGACGGTTGCGGCACTAGACGTTGACGGGCTGAAGGAGCGGCAGAGAAGACTGCTAGACAGAGTGGAGGAGCTGGAGAACAGAGCCCGCAGGAACAACCTGAGGGTGGTCGGCCTCCCGGAGTGGGCTGAGGGAGCTGATGCCGCAGCGTTTGTAGCAGACCTATTGATGCAGCTGATGGGGGCCGAAGCCTTTCCGCGACCGCCGGAGCTGGAGGGGGCATACAGAGTGCAGGCGAGGCAGGGGCGGCCGGGCGGACCCCCGCCCGATGGTGAGTAGTTTCCACAGGTTTGTGGACAAGGAGTGGGTGCTGCGGTGGGCAAAGAGCGCCAGGAGCAGCGCGTGGAACAACAGTGTCCTCCCCATTTACCAGGACCTAAGCCAGGAGGTGGCTCGGCGGCGAGCAGCCTTTAAGAATGTCAAGGAGGTGCTGTTCTAGAAGCACGTGAAGCTTGGTCTGCTGTTCCCGGCTTGTTTATGGGGCACGCACCAGGGTCAGCACCACTACTTCTCCGAGCCTGAAGAAGCAATAGACTTTGCGAGGGATCAGGGGCTGGTCCCGAAAAGAGGCCCCACGGACGCGAATTAGGGCCCGAGGACTACCGTAGGAAGGTATGCTGAATGGGCCTGGACTGCTGGTCAGCGGTTTGCTGGGTCAAAGGTTCCAAGGAACCAAAGGTTGCGGAACATTTTGGACTCTTTGTTCATGGACATCGGTTTGGGTTTTTTTTTTGCTTGTTTTTTCTCATGTTTTTGTTTTTTCCTCTTTTTTCTGTTTTTTCCTTTTTGGGCGGATTTGTACTTTTTGTGCAGCTCGCGGAGGACACTGGAGCCGGCACAGTAATGAAGGGGGGCCGGTCAGCAAGGGGGGCCAAGGATGTGGGTTGGGGGTTTTTTTTTTTTGTTTTGTTTTGTTGATGTCCATGCCTTCCTGTGCCAGTGAGTTTGCTCCAGTAGGTTGGAGAGGGGGATGGGGCGCCGGGGAGTGGGGAGGAGGACGGGGAAACAATGGGAATGAGACAGGAAGGCGCCGGAGTGTTGAGTCACCGGGCTAGCAAATTGGCTAGTCAAGGGAGTCAGGTGGGGGGGAAGATCACAGCCAGTGGATGGCAGGGGTGGGGGTATCGGGAGATGTTGTTCTGCTGACGTGGGAGGGACTTGAAATAGGCACTGGAAAGGAGGTCGAGGGTGGAGGCAGCCAACGGGCGGGCCAGGAATGGTGTGACGCACGGGCCAGGGGGCGGCCCGAGAAAGGTTATGGCTGACCAACGTGGGTGGGTTGGTTGTGCCCCCCCGACCAGGCTGATCACCTGGAACGTCAGGGGACTGAATGGGCCGGTTAAGAGGGCGCGGGTGTTCGCGCACTTGTGGGCTCTGAGGGCGAACGTAATTATGCTGCAGGAGACACATCTGAAAGTGTCTGACCAGACCAGGATAAGGAAGGGCTGGATGAGCCAGGTCTTCAACTCGGACTTGGACTCGAAGTCCAGGCGGGTGGCAATCATCAACAAGCGGGTGCAATTTGAGGCAGAGGGCATAGCCGCAGACAGGGGGGGCAGATACCTGATGGTACGGGGCAGACTGGAGGGGAGAAGAGTGGTGCTGGTGAATATATATGCCCCGAACGTGGATGACGTGGACTTCATTAAAAGAGTGCTGGGGAGGATCCCGGACCTGGACTCTCGCAGGCTAATAATGGGGGGGGACTTTAACATGGTCCTTGACCCGGCTTTGGATCGGTCGTGTCCCAGAGCGGGTAGACTCCCAGCAATGGCAAGGGAGCTGAAAGGGTTTAAGGAGCAAATGGGCGCAGTGGACCCCTGGCGAGCCAGACAGCCGACAGGAAGGGGCTACTCGTTTTACTCGCAGGTCCATAAAATATATTCTAGGATAGATTGGCATCTCCAAATTGCCCTCCGAGTCTCTCATTGTCCTCACTTGGATATATTTCACTGTTCTTTCATCGTCACTGGGACAAAATCCCAAAATTCCACAACCTAACAGCTCTATGGAGAGCACCTTCACCACATGGGCTACATCAGTTCAAGAAGGCCACTGCCACTTTTCATGGACAATAAATGCTGCCTTTTCAGAACATCCAAATATGCTGACATCATATTAAAGCACTGTTTTAATGTATAAAGAGTGTAAAGTGATCGTGAAATGTTATGTGATAATGGAAAGTTTAAAAAAAAATTTTAAGTACCCAATTATTTTTTTTTCCAATTAAGGGGCAATTTAGTGTGGTCAATTCACCTACCCTGCACATCTTTAGGTTGTGGGGGTGAGATCCATGAAAACACGTGAAGAATGTGCAAACTCCACAATGACCTGGGACTAGGATCGAACCTGGGTCCTCAGCGCTGTGAGGCAGCAGTGCTAACCACTGCACCACCGTGGCATCCCCTTGATAATGGAATGATGTGGAGATGCCGGCATTGACAATGGAAAATTACTAAGAAATGCAAGACTCTTTTTGAAAAGCCAGACCTGAACCACCTGAGTCTCTAACCATAAATTAAATATGCACTCATTAAGGAAATAGAAAATGTCTGGGTACTTAGTGTCACTCTCTGGAATTGAATTGAATTTTTATACTGAGTTGCTAAATTTTATTGCACAATTAATAGACAAGAATAGTGTATGTATTCTGTCCAAACATATTTATATATTTATATTTATAAATGTTTATATGTTTAACATATGTTTAACATATATATGTTTATATATATATATATATGTTTAACATATATATGTTTATTTGCCACTGAAAATTCTCTATCAGAATTACATTCTTTGTAATTGAGTTTTGTTTTAACATTGGATACATATGGTTTGTGTTACAGGCCATGAAAAGTATTCAAGACCTACTGGACATTGCCAAAGAGTCAGTTCCAAGAGACCTTTGGGCAAGCACACCCTTAGTGCTAAAAGCTACTGCTGGTTTACGCCTGTTGCCAGGAGTAAAAGCCCAACAATTATTGGATAAGGTAATTCCAGTGAAGTAACCTTCCTCAGTGATTTGAACCATTTACTTCATAAATGTTTATCGCTTGTTGTGGAGAAGTGAATGATGTGCAACTAGAATAATGGCTTTAGGTGTTACAAATTAATTATTTTCATACTTCACTGATTCTCAATGGGTATATAAAGTCTTTTGCCCTTTGGATACTCTGAGCCTTGCTCTCAGCCATTTTTAAACCGGCTGTGGGATGTGTAGGGGAACTGTCTGTTTGACTCACTAGCTTGTTTTTCTCTCCCAGAGCGAATGAGGCATGACATTTATGCTCTGGATTTCCATGAACATTTGGCCAAGAGCCACATCCTGAAACTCTGGGGCCATATTTTGCATGACATCATGCTATATTAATGTTACCACTTTGTGTATCTGTGGCATGTTGGTGATGAGTCAGGCGATTTTAAAGAGTTACACAATGTGAATGATATCATTAATCACAGATACCCTTAATGTTTCTGTGCTTTCACTTGTGTCACTCTCTCCAACTTAATATTCCACCTTTTCTCAGAGCCAGCTGTATGACTGTCCCACACTTTTCACATTGTGTCTATTTCCCTCTTTCCGATTTTCACCTTGGTAAACTTTTTATTTATTTTTTAAAAAATTTAGAATACCCAATTAATTTTTCCCAATTAAGGGACAATTTAGCGTGGCCAATCCACCTAACCAGCACATCTTTGGGTTATGGGGGCGAAACCCACGCAAACACGGGGAGAATGTGCAAACTCCACACGGACAGCGACCCAGAGCCGGGATCGAACCTGGGACTTCAGCGCCGTGAGGCAGTAGGGCTAACCCACAGCGCCACCGTGCTGCCCTCACCTTAGTAAACTTAAGGCCAACCAACCTATTTGTTGTGTATGTCTATATGAAAGAAGATTTGTAGTCATGTTTGTGTAAAGTCATTGTTTCCTTCTTATTCTTTAACTCTCTCTTCTTGCTGTCATGAGGCATGTGTCCTTTTACTGATGTACTCTACCGTCTTCATTTTTTAAAGTTTAGGGTGCAGCAAGCTGGGAGATCAAATACTGGACAGGGTGAATTTCGTGAAAAGATACTGTAGCAAAGGTGATATATTGGTGGGATTGATGGGTGTGGCAAGGTGTCTGAAATTAGGAAGAGATCATAACAATCTTTATTAGTATCACAAATAGGTCTACATTAACACTGCAATGAAGTTACTGTGAAAATCCCCTAGTCACCACATTCCGGCGCCTGTTCGGGTACACTGAGGGAGAATTCAGAATGGCCAATTCACCTAACAAGCACGTCTTTCGGGACTTGTGGGAGGAAACCGGAGCACCCGGAGGAAATCCTCACAGACACGGGGAGAACGTGGAGACTCCACACAGATAGTGACCTAAGCTGGGAATCGAACCCTGATCCCTGACGCTGTGAAGCAACAGTGCTAACCACTTGCTACCGTGTACCAGGCTGTGTGTGAGGCGGGGGGGTGGGGGGTCTGTATCTAGGAGTAATCATGGGTATTTGGTATGGGAGAGCAAGGTCTGGGGTGAGATTACTATGAGATTACTTATTGATCTTTCTCATTACACAAGGCGCAATCTAAAATAACCTCTTCCCTGGTTGGTTCCACAATGTGTGATTCTAGGAAACTGTTTAGAATTCATTCCATAAACTTGCCTTTGAGGCTACGATTGTCGATTTGATTTGCGCAGTGCACATGAAAATTAAAGCCCCCATGATTATTGCTTTGGCTTTGTTCAAGATAGTGTAGTTACTGTTTGGGTTTCTTATAGAAACACAAATACCTTTTTTCCTTGAATTCTTACTGTACGTACCCACCTCTTCAGTTGTGATTTGGTTGCCATATTATCAATACAAAATGTAATGCTAAGGATTTCAGTCGACTGGTTGCATAAGCAAGAGGATGATGAGCTAATTACAGTGTTAATACTGTTTGTATGAACCCCCAGTTTATTGTCTCCTGTTATTCTTATCTCCACCCATACTGATTCAACTTCCTGATCCATTATTTCTGCTGTTCTCCGATCACAAGCACTCTGTGCAACCCAACCCCACAGCCAGCCACCCTAATTACTTTATCGAAACCCTACATACTATGTGTGGGCGGCACGGTAGCACAGTTGGTGGCACTGTTGCTTCGCAGCTCCAGAGTCCCAGGTTCGATTACAGGCTTGGGTCACTGTCTGTGTAGAGTCTGCCCGTTTTCCCTGTGTCTGCGTGGGTTTTCTCTGGGTGCTCCGGTTTCCTCCCACAAGTCACGAAAGACGTGCTGTTAGGTAATTTGGACATTCTGAATTCTCCCTCGGTGTACCCGAACAGGTGCCGGAATGTGGCCACGAGGAGCTTTTCACAGTAACTTCATTGCAGTGTAGAACATAGAACATAGAACAGTACAGCACAGAACAGGCCCTTCAGCCCTCAATGTTGTACCGAGCAATGATCACCCTACTCAAACCCACGTATCCACCCTATACCCGTATACCCGTAACCCATGTTGGTGATGAGTCAGGCGATTTTAAAGAGTTACACAATGTGAATGATATCATTAATCACAGATACCCTTAATGTTTCTGTGCTTTCACTTGTGTCACTCTCTCCAACTTAATATTCCACCTTTTCTCAGAGCCAGCTGTATGACTGTCCCACACTTTTCACATTGTGTCTATTTCCCTCTTTCCGATTTTCACCTTGGTAAACTTTTTATTTATTTTTTAAAAAATTTAGAATACCCAATTAATTTTTCCCAATTAAGGGACAATTTAGCGTGGCCAATCCACCTAACCAGCACATCTTTGGGTTATGGGGGCGAAACCCACGCAAACACGGGGAGAATGTGCAAACTCCACACGGACAGTAACCTAGAGCTGGGATCGAACCTGGGACCTCGGCGCCGTGAGACTACAGGGCTAACCCACTGCACCACCGTGCCGCCCTGGAATCCATGAGTTAAGGGCTTGTTGTGATTAGCTGCTGTCCATGTGATAAAATAGAACCCAATGTCAGCAAAGCCAAACTCAAAAACCGAAGCCCTAACCAAATGCCCCACATGGTGTCCCGGTTTCTTTCCAAGAGCTCCACTCCCTGATCAAGTTTTCTCCAGCCTTTTGCAGCACTACTCACACAACCATAAGTAAGAATGAAGATTTTTTTCAGAACATTGGAAATATTTTGTTTTTTTTAAATGTCAGTGCTGGAAAATTCAAGATGGGGAGCTCAAGGAATATGATTGAAAAATGAGGGGCAAATAGCTCCCTTTTCTTTCGTAGACTTGAATGACTTTTCATGCTTGAATCCTTGTCCCTTGTAGTTTCTTATAGAAACACACATACCTTTTTTCCTTGAATTCTTACTGTACGTACCCACCTCTTCAGTTGTGATTTGGTTGCCATATTATCAATACAAAATGTGATGCTGAGGATTTCAGTCGACTGGTTGCATAAGCAAGAGGATGATGAGCTAATTACAGTGTTAATACTGAGAATGTGTTGCAAATCTGGCACTTGATATTGCAGACCAGACTCATGTTTGTCGCAGATTCAGAAACATCTTTTTAAAATATCGACGATTAGCATTTTCCTCAGAACAAGCAAGTACAATAACTGGATTAAGATGGTTAAGATGGCAAATGGGATACTTGTCTTAATTAACAGTGGAATAGAATGTAAGAGCAGGGAAGTTATGATGGAGCTGTATAAAACGCTGGCTAGGCCACAGCTGGAAAACTGTGTGCAGTTCTGGTCACCATGCCAGCTAGGAAGTGATTGCACTAGAGAGGGTGCAGAGGAGATTCACCAGGATGTTGACTAGGTTGGAGCATTTCAGCTATCAGGAGACATTGAATAGGTTGGTGTAGTTTTCCTTGGAGCAGAGAAGGCTGAGGGGGGAACCTGATTGAAGTATATAAAATTATGAGGGGCATAGATAGGGTGGATGGGAAGGAACTTTTTCCCCTTAGCAGAGGGATCAATAACCAGGGGGCATAGATTTATGGCAAGGGCAGGACGTTTAGAGGGAATTTGAGGAAAAATGTTTTGACCCAGAGGGTGTTTGGAATCTGAAACTCACTGGCTGAAAGGGTGGTAAAGGCAGGAACCCTCAACATTTAACAAGCATTTAGATGAGTGCTTGAAATACAAGCATACAAGCTATGAACCAAGTGCAGGAAAATGGATTTGTAATGGATAGGTGCTTGATGGTCGGCGCAGACAGGAGAGTCGAAGGACCTCTTTCTGTGCTCTAAAAACTGATTCTAGGACAGATTTTCAGTTTAAATATCAACAATGCTGAAAGACTACCTGTGAACAACATCATGGAAGATCTCAAGATTTAATTAAGCGGCTGCATTTTTTAAAGATTGTTGCATAGTGCTATTAAATGTAATTTGCAGCAATATTATATGAGTAATGTGGTAATTGTAACCACTTTGAAAGCCTTCAAATGTTAACTGTACAGGTATTCTTCATATTGGGAATAGAATACATTAGAATTTTGGATTTTGTTTCACGATATCTATTTTTGATTTTGAAATTGGGCTGAGAATGTGCTGAGATTTTAAAGCACTTTTTATGTATATGTATTGATGATTTGTATTTGATTCTGACTATATTCCGCTTTTTATGCTTTTCTTCTATAAGATTCCACGACACTTAAAATATGAAACTATTTATACATAGTGATTTTTGCAGAAAATCCTTCCATTCTGCTAAAATATGATGTCTTTTAATCCTTAAGACTAGCAGAGTTCTAATTATCACAGAGCAGGTATAGACAGATTTTACTTCTGGCACTACTCTCCTCAAGGTATCCTATTATCAAAATATATGTGGTTATTAGGGTAATACTATGTAGTCAGTTGCTGCCTGTTAGTTTTTTGGGTGGATAACTTTTTTGAGCTGACTCTAATTTGGTATACACAATACCTTGTACTGGGTTTATTTCCTGTTAGTCATATATCAAAAAACTGGAACAGAAGTTAGTAGACTAACTAAAGTTAGTTATGTTTAATTTAAGCGCAATGCATTTACTGAATCCTTTCTCCTAGGTAAAAGAAGTCTTTCAGTTGAGCCCTTTCCTAGTAATGAATGGTTGTGTTAGTATCATGGATGGGACTGATGAAGGTAGGATACTGGCTCTTAATCATAACTGCTTCATTTGTATCTAGTCACAAGTCATGTCTGTGTTAAATATTCCCGAAATCAGGTATTGTTATTTTGAGGTGTTTTCTCCACCTCCCTTTCGTCCTTCCCAAATACATGCACCTCAGATGGCTGTAGAAGAATCCATTGAATTCCTACATTGTGGAAGAAAGCCATTTGGCCCATTCTGCAAGAGCACTCTACCTAGGCTCAGCCCTCCGCTCTTGAACTACCCCACACATTGATCATGTCAATCTACCTAACCAGCACATCTTTGGACTGAGAGGAAACTGGAGCACCCAGAGGAAACCCACGTAGATAGGGGGAGAACATGCAAATTCTACATGGGCCCGAATCAAACCAGGGTCCCTGGTGCTGAGGCAGCAATGCTAACCACTGTGCCACCATGCCGCCCAATGTCAAACTGTATTCTGCACTTATTTCCATCTGCCGTGATAACAAATTTTCTACCTTCCCTCATGTTACTCGGCTAGATTCAAATTCTGATTATGTATCGTGTAGAGGGCTATTGCTGGCTGCCTATTCTGCTGGCAGTGCTAATTAATAATCCAAGGTGTGAAAAATTTTATTTTTCTGAATTCAGAGGATCACAATATAATTCTGGATGGAGGTCAGTTATCTCCTCTTAATTCAAAATCTTTTTACTGCCATCCAAATGGCTGTTAAATGATAGCTTAAATGAGATCACCTCGCCGCCCTCTCGCTGCAAATTCTTATAACTAAACCTTGCCTGTAATGCTCACTCTCAGCCCCTGACCCTGGTTTGTCTTTTGGGGTTGCAGCAACTCGCAGGCACATTTCCTATTTATCCATGCTCCCCACTGGTCATCTCGCTGTCCTTCCTCAAATCCATCTCCAAAACATTATACGTTAGCTGTCATTGACAGGCTTTCTTAAAAAGAAATGAAAAGAGTTATTTCATTTAAAAAAAAGTAAGACACACACAGGAAAGGGAGGACATGGAGGGAAGGAGAGTTTAGCATTGGGGAAGAAGGATGAGGCAAAAGCTTTGGTATCTCAAGTTTCTCATAACTTTCTTGCATTATCTGTGAGTTGAACCCACTGAGCATAAGCCTTGGTTGAAATAAGCCAAATCATTTCACTTAGATCTTGGATCAGAGATCAGTGAGATTTACTGGAATGTTACTAGAGATGGGGGAAACAACAGAAACTGGGAATTTTCACCTTGGAGCATACAAGGTTTAAGAGGAGATTCAATGGAGTTGTTCAAAGAGTTCACCAGTTTCCACTGGTAGGGGGGGTCAGTAACCAGAGGATGCAGGTTTAAGATAATTGACAAAAGAGCCAGGTGAGAGATCGGTACTTTTTGTACAGTCGTCACTATCTTGAATGTACTGTTTGAAAGGGTAGTCAAAGGAGATTCAACAAGAGCTTCCAAAAGGGATAAATACTTGAAGGTGAGTATTTTGCAGGATTATAGGGAAAGAGAAAATGAATGGGCCAAATTGTATAAGTTCAAAAGCTGACACAAACACCGTGGGTTGAGTGATATCTGCTGTATTCTCTGATTCTGTGATGTGAGATAAATTAAATTTTCATATTTAAAGCACTTATCACTTCTGTTCCCAACCAACCCGTAAAACTTTGTGTATTGAATTTTCGCACCTCGGTGTAAGTTAGTCATCAATGCTTTGCTGATGAGCTTCACATGAAATTTGACACCAGCGGTCTTCATGTTATTAAATGCTAAATACTCTTACTGATTAAATGCCTTGTAATTGCAGGTATTTCTGCTTGGATTACTGTCAACTTTTTAATAGGTAAGTAACAGTCTTAGAGAGTTTCAATTGGGTAATGATACAAATTGTTGCATGTTCTACAGAATTGCGATGCACTGAAATGTTAATTTTACTAATTTAATCAGCGCCAGGTTTTAACTTTAACACACAAAAGTAGCTTCTGTTCAATTTTGCAGCAGTAACCCAACTGCTTCCAGCTGCAAATCCCGCGACTGCTCCGGCAATGGCCTTAAAAGGACCAGACCAGATCAGCAGCTCAATATTGTAATCAATTCCCATACTACCGGTAAACACTGCCACAACAGGGCAGGAAGAAAAATGGCAGGGCTATAGTGATAGGGGACTCGATCGTAAGGGGAATAGACAGGCGGTTCTGTGGACGCAATCGAGACTCCAGGATGGTATGTTGCCTCCCTGGTGCAAGGGTCAAGGATGTCTCGGAGCGGCTGCAGGTCATTCTGAGGGGGGAGGGTGAACAGCCAGCTGTCGTGGTGCACATAGGCACCAACGATATAGGTAAAAAACGGGATGAGGTCCTACAAGCGGAATTCAGGGAGTTAGGAGTTAAACTAAAAAGTAGGACCTCAAAGGTAGTAATCTCAGGATTGCTACCAGTGCCACGAGCTAGTCAGAGTAGGAATGTCAGGATAGATAGGATGAATGCGTGGCTCGAGAGATGGTGCAAGAGGGAGGGATTCAAATTCCTGGGGCATTGGGACCGGTCCTGGGGGAGGTGGGACCAGTACAAACCGGACGGTCTGCACCTGGGCAGGACTGGAACCGATGTCCTAGGGGGGGTGTTTTCTAGAGCTGTTGGGGAGGGTTTAAACTAATGTGGCAGGGGGATGGGAACCGATGCAGGAAGTTGGAAGGTAGTAAAACAGGGACAGAAGCAAAAGTAAGTAAGGGGAAAAGTGCAAGGCAGAGAAGACATAGTCAAAAATCTAAAAGGGCGACAGTACAAGGTACAGTGACTGAGGGGAGCTCAGTGAATAGGCCCAGTAATAACAAAAGGAATAAAACTGGAGATGTTAAGATTCAAAACAGAGGTAAAAAAACCAACATAAGTGTACTTTACCTGAATGCTCGTAGTATTCGGAATAAAGTAAATGAGTTGATGGCACAAATCATCGTAAATGATAATGATTTAGTGGCCATTACTGAAACATGGTTAAAGGATGGTCACGACTGGGAGTTAAATATCCGAGGGTATCAAACTATTCGGAAGGACAGAATGGATGGTAAGGGAGGTGGTGTTGCTCTGTTATTTAAGGCTGACATCCGGGCAATAGTAAGGGATGACATCGGTGCTATGGAGGATAAGGTTGAATCCATTTGGGTGGAAATCAGGAATAGTAAGGCGAAAAAGTCACTGATAGGAGTAGTCTATCGGCCACCAAATAGTAACGTTATGGTGGGGCAGGCAATAAACAAAGAAATAACTGATGCATGTAGAAATGGTACAGCAGTTATCATGGGGGATTTTAATCTACATGTCGATTGGTTTAACCAGGTCGGTCAAGGCAACCTTGAGGATGAGTTTATAGAATGTATCCGCGATAGTTTCCTAGAACAGTATGCAATGGAACCTACGAGGGAACAAGCGGTCCTAGATCTTGTCCTGTGTAATGAGACAGGATTGATTCATGATCTCATAGTTAGGGATCCTCTCGGAAGGAGCGATCACAATATGGTGGAATTTAAAATACAGATGGAGGGTGAGAAAGTAAAATCAAATACTAGTGTTTTGTGTTTAAACAAAGGAGATTACAAGGGGATGAGAGAAGAACTAGCTAAGGTAGACTGGGAGCTAAGACTTTATGGTGGAACAGTTGAGGAACAGTGGAGAACCTTCCAAGCGATTTTTCACAGTGCTCAGCAAAGGTTTATACCAACAAAAAGGAAGGACGGTAGAAAGAGGGAAAATCGACCGTGGATATCTAAGGAAATAAGGGAGAGTATCAAATTGAAGGAAAAAGCATATAAAGTGGCAAAGATTGCTGGGAGATTAGAGGACTGGGAAATCTTTAGGGGGCAACAGAAAGCTACTAAAAAAGCTATAAAGAAGAGTAAGATAGAGTATGAGAGTAAACTTGCTCAGAATATAAAAACAGACAGTAAAAGTTTTTACAAATATATAAAACAAAAAAGAGTGGCTAAGGTAAATATTGGTCCTTTAGAGGATGAGAAGGGAGTTTTAATAATGGGAAATGAGGAAATGGCTGAG
Source organism: Scyliorhinus canicula (assembly GCF_902713615.1). NCBI lineage: Eukaryota > Metazoa > Chordata > Chondrichthyes > Carcharhiniformes > Scyliorhinidae > Scyliorhinus > Scyliorhinus canicula. Next base: position 187,008,917 of record NC_052146.1, on the reverse strand, counting down.
GAACTGAACAGGTTTTTTGGGTCGGTCTTCACAGTGGAAGACACAAATAACATGCCAGCGACTGATAGAAATGAGGCTATGACAGGTGAGGACCTTGAGAGGATTGTTATCACTAAGGAGGTAGTGATGGGCAAGCTAATGGGGCTAAAGGTATACACGTCTCCTGGCCCTGATGGAATACATCCCAGAGTGCTAAAAGAGATGGCTAGGGAAATTGCAGATGCACTAGTGATAATTTACCGAAATTCACTAGACTCTGGGGTGGTCCCGGTGGATTGGAAATTAGCAAACGTGACGCCACTGTTTAAAAAAGGAGGTAGGCAGAAAGCAGGAAATTATAGGCCAGTGAGCTTAACTTCGGTAGTAGGGAAGATGCTGGAATCTATCATCAAGGAAGAAATAGCGAGGCATCTGGATAGAAATTGTCCCATTGGGCAGACGCAGCATGGGTTCATAAAGGGCAGGTCATGCCTAACTAATTTAGTGGAATTTTTTGAGGACATTACCAGTGCAGTAGATAACGGGGAGCCGATGGATGTGGTATATCTGGATTTCCAGAAAGCCTTTGATAAGGTGCCACACAAAAGGTTGCTGCATAAGATAAAGATGCATGGCATTAAGGGTAAATTAGTAGCATGGATAGAGGATTGGTTAATTAATAGAAAGCAAAGAGTGGGGATTAATGGGTGTTTCTCTGGTTGGCAATCAGTAGCTAGTGGTGTCCCTCAGGGATCCGTGTTGGGCCCACAATTGTTCACAATTTACATAGATGATTTGGAGTTGGGGACCAAGGGCAATGTGTCCAAGTTTGCAGATGACACTAAGATGAGTGGTAAAGCGAAAAGTGCAGAGGATACTGGATGTCTGCAGAGGGATTTGGATAGGTTAAGTGAATGGGCTAGGGTCTGGCAGATGGAATACAATGTTGACAAATGTGAGGTTATCCATTTTGGTAGGAATAACAGCAAACGGGATTATTATTTAAACGATAAAATATTAAAGCATGCCGCTGTGCAGAGAGACCTGGGTCTGCTCGTGCATGAGTCACAGAAAGTTGGTTTACAGGTGCAACAGGTGATTAAGAAGGCAAATGGAATTTTGTCCTTCATTGCTAGAGGGATGGAGTTTAAGACTAGGGAGGTTATGTTGCAATTGTGTAAGGTGTTGGTGAGGCCACACCTGGAGTATTGTGTTCAGTTTTGGTCCCCTTACTTGAGAAAGGACGTACTGGCACTGGAGGGTGTGCAGAGGAGATTCACTAGGTTAATCCCAGAGCTGAAGGGGTTGGATTATAAGGAGAGGTTGAGTAGACTGGGACTGTACTCGTTGGAATTTAGAAGGATGAGGGGGGATCTTATAGAAACATTTAAAATTATGAAGGGAATAGATAGGATAGATGCGGGCAGGTTGTTTCCACTGGCGGGTGAAAGCAGAACTAGGGGACATAGCCTCAAAATAAGGGGAAGTAGATTTAGGACTGAGTGTAGGAGGAAGTTCTTCACCCAAAGGGTTGTGAATCTATGGAATTCCTTGCCCAGTGAAGCAGTTGAGGCTCCTTCATTACATGTTTTTAAGGTAAAGATAGATAGTTTTTTGAGGAATAAAGGGATTAAGGGTTATGGTGTTCGGGCCGGAAAGTGGAGCTGAGTCCACAAAAGATCAGCCATGATCTCATTGAATGGCGGAGCAGGCTCGAGGGGCCAGTTGCCTACTCCTGCTCCTAGTTCTTATGTTCTTATGTTAAGAGACCTACTTGTTTTCTATTTATAATGTATTAAATGTGCTCTGTATATCATGCGCTCTTTATTTGGGCAACACCATTCCAGTCACACCACCTCTGCATGGCACAATTTCTTTCCACTCACTTCCAATTTCCCACCATTGCATATTTAATAGAATGATTTTCATAATTTTTCCAGTTTCTATCTTCCACATTTTTGAACCTCTCCCTCTCTCTGATAAATTATTGGTCCAGTGAGTGTCTCCTAATCCCCCTCTGCCCACCCATCCTTATCCTGATGGTCTCTTCACTGTCTGGTATCATGCATGCTGTTTTAGACAGCCAGTTCCCTGAGATGGAGGTCACATCAAGATTACCACAAACTTTTCCTTTCCACCTGAATGTGACTCTCCATGGACCCATTCTGCCTTTTTCGTGCCTGCATGAATACTTCTCATCTGTATGTTCCAATGAATTAAATTGTGCGGTTAGAACATAGAACATTACAGCGCAGTACAGGCCCTTTGGCCCTTGATGTTGCGCCAACCTGTGAAACCACTCTAAAGCCCATCTACACTATTCCCTTATCATCCATATGTCTATCCAATGACCATTTGAATGCCCTTAGTGTTGGCGAGTCCACTACTGTTGCAGGAAGGGCATTCCACGCCCTTACTACTCTGAGTAAAGAACCTACCTCTGACATCTGTCCTATACCTATCTCCCCTCAATTTAAAGCTACGTCCCCTCGTGCTAGACATCACCATCTGAGGAAAAAGGCTCAGATTAGATATCTAATCCTCTGATCATCTTGTATGCCTCAATTAAGTCACCTCTTAACCTTCTTCTCTCTAACGAAAACAGCCTCAGGTGCCTCAGCCTTCCCTCATAAGATCTTCCCTCCATACCAGGCAACATTCTGGTAAATCTCCTCTGCACCCTTTCCAATGCTTCCACATCCTTCCTATAATGCGGCGACCAGAATTGCACGCAATACTCCAAATGCGGCCGCACCAGGGTTTTGTACAGCTGCAATATGACCTCATGGCTCCGAAACGCAATTCCTCTACCAATAAAAGCTAACACACTGTACGCCTTCTTAACAACCCTCTCAACCTGGGTGGCAACTTTCAGGGATCTATGTACATGGACACCGAGATCTCTCTGCTCATCCACACTACCAAGAATCTTACCATTAGCCCAGTACTCTGTCTTCCTGTTATTCCTTCCAAAATGAATCACCTCACACTTTTCTGCATTAAACTCCATTTGCCACCTTTCAGCCCAGCTCTGCAGCTTATCTACCCTCTGTAACTTGTAACACCGTTCCGCACTGTCCACAACTCCACCGACTTTAGTGTCACCTGCAAATTTACTCACCCATCCTTCTACGCCCTACTCCAGGTCATTTATAAAAAGCACAAACAGTAGTGGCCCCAAAACAGATCCTTGTGGTACACCACTAGTAACTGGACTCCAGTCTGAACATTTCCCATCAACCACCACCCTTTATCTTCTTCCAGCTAGCCAATTTCTGATCCAAACTGCTAAATCACCCTGAATCCCATGCCTCCGTATTTTCTGCAATAGCCTACATAGAACAGAGAAAATACAGTACAGAACAGGCCCTTCGGCCCACGATGTTGTGTCGAACCTTTGTCCTAGATTATCATAGAATTTACAGTGCAGAAGGAGGCCATTCGGCCCATCCCGTGGGGAACCTTATCAAACGCTTTACTGAAATCCATATACACCACATCAACTGCTTTACCCTCATCCACCTGTTTGGTCACCTTCTCAAAGAACTCAAGGTTTGTGAGGCACGACCTACCCTTCACAAAACCGTGTTGACTATCTCTAATCAAATTATTCCTTTCCAGATGATTATACATCCTATCTCTTATAAACCTTCCCAAGACTTTGCCCACAACAGAAGTAAGGCTCACTGGTCTATAGTTACCGGGGTTGTCTCTACACCCCTTCTTGAACAAGGGGACAACATTTGCTATCCTCCAGTCGCACTATTCCTGTAGACAATGATGACATAAAGATCAAAGCCAAAGGCTCAGCAATCTCCTCCCTAGCTTCCCACAGAATCCTAGGATAAATCCCATCCGGCCCAGGGGACTTATCTATTTTCACTCTTTCCAGAATTGCTAAACACCTTCTCCTTATGAACCTCAAGCCCTTCTAGTTGCCTATTATTTTTTGGGCTCAGAGTAGCCGCCAGTGAGTTTAACAGACTTGTTGTTTGCAGAAAGGAGAGTGCCTCCTCTTTGTTTTCTGCAGGAATTTGTATTTTATTGAGCAGAGAAATGCCCAACAATTATAATTCAATCTCTCTCTGATCCAAAGACAACCCTGCACCCCCCCAACCTCGCGAGGAAGTACATAATGGACTGCTTTCAGAGGGCTAGGCCTGGTTAACGGTTGCACATATGACTAATTCAGCCTCCAAATTACCTGAGAAAGATACCCATGGCAACTGGCTAGTCTTTACATAATTTCACAATTCATTTTTATATTGAAAGGCAGTTTATCAAATAGTGCATTTATTTATTTTACTTGCTCATGGGATGTGGGCATCACCGGCTAGACCAGCATTTATTTCCCTTGAGAAGGTGGTGGTGTGCTTCCTTCTTGAATCGTTGTAGTCCATGTGATGTAGCTTCACCCACGGTGTTGTTGTTTCAATACCTTCCTCCATATGATGAATTTTCAGTGTTCATTGTAACTTATTCCTTACAGATAGCCTACAAGGGTCAAAGCACAATACTGCTGGAATACTTGATCTTGGAGGAGGTTCTACCCAGGTCACATTTTTGCCTCACAGTGAGGTAAGTTTATCATCTCTCTCTTCTTCCACCACCCCTTCCAAAGTGTAGGCCCAACACAGCCAAAATCGTAGCCACTAATGTTGGAGCAAGAGGCCAGAATTGAAGGAGTGCAAGGACCTAAGTTCTATAAGGTTACAGAAATGAGGGACAGGCAAGTCCTTGGAGGCATTTGATAACCAGGCTGAGAATTTAAAAATTGCAACATTGCTGCATCACTATAGGTGAATGGAACTTGGTGCTAGATAGGATGTGGACATACACAAACATATAAATTAGGAGCAAGAATAGGCTCCTCGAGTCGTTTCTGCCATTCAATAAGATCATCGTTGATCTAATTTTAACCTCTACTCCAAAGTTATTTTTTTTAAATTGAAATAATCCAATTATTTTTCCCCAATTTTTTGGGGGGGGAAATTTAGCCTGGCCAATCCACCTAACTTGCAAATCTTTGAGTTGTGGGGGTGAAACCCCCACAGACATGGGGAGAATGTGCAAACTCCACATGGACATTGAACCCGGGTCCTCAGTGCCATAGGCAGCAGTGCTAACCACTGTCTCACCATGCCACCCTGTACTCCACATTTATGACTACCCCTGATAACCTTTCATCTCCTTGCTTATCAAGAATCGTATCCGGCTCTGCCTTAAAGATATTCAAAGACTCTGCCACTGTCTTTTCAGAAAGAGAATTCTAAACACTCATGACACTCTGGAGGAAACAATTTTTCTCATCTGTTTTAAATGGATGATCCCAGCTCCAAATTCTCAAGAGGCACCATCTTCTCCACATCCACCCTGTCAAGATCCCTGAGAATCTTATGTTTTAATCAAACTGCCTCTTCAAAGCTCCAGTGGATAGAAGCCCAGCCTGTTTCCTCATAAAACAACCTGCCCATTCCTGGTATTAATCTAGTAAACTCCTGAACTGCTTCCAATGCGTTTACAGCCTTCCTTAAATAAGGAGACCAATACTGTACACAGTACTCCAGATGTGACCTCACCAATGCTATGTATAACTGAAGCATAGTCTCCCTACATTTGTATTCAACTCCCTTCCTAATAAGCAATAACATTCTATTATGTATTCTTGTTGGATATGGAGAACAGGCAGGACGGCAGAGTTAAGGCCAGGATGAGATCAGCCATGATCGAATGGCAGAGCAGGCCAAATGGCCTCATTCTGCTCCTATATTTTAAAATATTTTTTCCAATTTGGGCCAATTTAGCGTGGCCATTTCACTTACCCTGCACATCTGTGGGTTGTGGGGGTGAGACCCACGTAGACACTGGGAGAATGTCCATGTGGAGTTTGCACAATGACCAGAGCCGGGATTGAACCCGGATCCTTTGGTGCCGAGAGTCAGCAGTGGTAACCACTGCGCCACCGAACTGCCCATATCTTATGAACTTATAATACTGTGGATGTTGGAAATAGAGTAATATGGACTCACAATGTTAACGCTGTTTCTCTCCACAGATGCTGCCATTCCTGCTGAGTTTTTCCTGCATTTTCTGGGGGGTTTTTTAGTGATTCATGCACTAGGACATCCCAGTTTCCTCTGCATATCTGAGCTCTGCAATCTCTCACCATTTAGATAATGAACTGTTTTTCGTTCAACTTGCCAAAATTGACAATTTCACATTTCCCATGTTATTCGCAATTTGCAAGATCTTTTCCCACTCACCTAGTCCATCTATATTGTTGCTAGTTTTGTTAAGTGTGCTTTACACTTACTTGCTCTGTTTTATAGCCTTGCTCTGGAGTTGCCAGGTATCTTTATGATACCACCACCAGGTTCAAGTTCAAGTGCTGATCAATAACTCAATACACCAGTTAGTAAGGTTCAAATCAAAACACATTTATTATATACACAGTCAATTGCTACTCATGCATAAAATACTACAGAACTAGACTATTTCTACCACTAAAGGCCAATACTTAGCTTTGGAAAAGGAACCCACTGGGTCAGGGAACAATGGCCTCTCGTTTGACCCTGAGACTGCAGGCTTCCAGCTGGTATGGACTAAGGGTTAGGAGCGCCTATCTCGTAGCGTGCGTTGACTGGACACTTACTTGTTGGTGTAGCTGCTAAGCAGGTCTCTGTCAAGGGTTGTTTCGAGCTGCTGGGAGACCCTGCCAAGAAGGACGAACTGAACTTGGGGACTCTATTTTATAGGTCCTAGGGGTTTTGTGCCCTTGTGGGTGGACCCTGTACCTGGTTCCAATTGATTGGACTAAGTTCTGATCATTTGAATTGATTTCTCCAATACTGGAGCTGTTCCCTGATCGCTGGGCGGTTCCTAAATGTCCGTTGGCTTCTTTTGTGTTGGCTCCTGCTGGCGCCGAGGAGTCTGACTTTGCCTCGACTATCTTAACTGTTGCTATTGTTTCCGGGGATCGCTCATCAATATGCAGGTGGTCGTCTGTTTCAGTGCTGTCTGCTTTTCTGCGAGCCTAATATACAGGAAGCTTGGCGTTCTGCTTGCTTCCCTGTACCTGTCCATTTTTCCCTATGTTCTTAGCGAATCTCCATTTTAAAGTCGGGAAGTGGCCAACCCAGGTGGCTACAATATCCTTTTGTAACCTCCTTATGTTCTCTTCACAGCTCATTTTTCTACCTATCTTTGTATCAAGGGGCCTTGTGGCACAGTGTTAACGCTTCTATTGCTGGACCAGAGTTCAGGGTTTTGAAATGAAATGAAATGAAAATCGCTTATTGTCACGAGTAGGCTTCAATGAAGTTACTGTGAAAAGCCCCTAGTCGCCACATTCCGGCGCCTGTCCGGGGAGGCTGGTACGGGAATCGAACCGTGCTTCTGGCCTGCTTGGTCTGCTTTCAAAGCCAGCGATTTAGCTGAGTGAGCTAAACCAGCCCCTGGTTTTGAGTCCAACGTCAGGACTTGTTGGCCATGGAAGGAGTGTTCAGCACGGTTCAAAGGGCTGATCATCAGCCCAGAGGTCATTTCACCACTTCGCACACTACTGCGCAAACAAAAACGTACATGTGTCTAAAGATACGCGAATAACAACCCACCTTTGTGTCATTTTGCAACCATAGCTTCGATTCCTTCATCCAAATCATTTATACAAACTGTAAAAAAGGCGAGGCCCCAGGAGTCTAATGGTATCAAAAGCTTCTATCATTTTTCCTGTGACCGATGTTAAGTTAACTAGCCTGTATTTTCCTGCTTTCTGCCTCCCTCCCTTTTTGAATAAAAGGCATACAGGTCCACAGATCACTGTACGTGACAACACAGTGGATAAGGGCTGCATGGTAGCACAGTGCTTAGCACTGTTGTTTCACAGCGCCAGGGCCTGGGTTTGATTCCCGGCTTGGGTCACTGTCTGTGCAGAGTCTGTATGTTCTCCCCGTGTCTGCGTGGGTTTCCTCCGGGTGCTCTGGTTTCCTCCCATAAATCCCGAAAGGCGTGCTCGTTAGGTGAATTGGAAGTTCCGAATTTTCCCTCTGTTTTTCACAGTAACGCCATTGCAGTGTAATGTAAGCCTACTTGTGACACTAATAAAGATTATTATATTGTTATTAAGGTAGTCAAGAAGGCATATGGCCTTCACGGTTTGGGCATTAAGTATAAAAATTGGCAAGTCCCTTTGCCTCCCTGGTGGCCGGAGACGGGTTTTGCTGGGATGGAGGGACTCGGAGCCTCCAAAGTCGGGGGTTTGGGTCAGTGACATGACAGGGTTTCTTAAGCTAGAAAAAAATTAAATTAAACTGTTTTCGCAGGAACGACCTAGGTTGAGGGGCGACCTGATATAAGTTTACAAAGTTATGAGTGGCATGGACAGAGTGGATAGTCAGAAGCTTTTTCCCAGGGTAGAAACGTCAATTACTAGGGGACGTATGTTTCAGGTGCGAGGGGCAAAATTTAGAGATGTACGAAGCAAGTTTTTGACACAAATGATGGTGAGTGCCTAGAACTCGCTGCCAGGTGAGGCGGTGGAAGCAGGTACAACAGCAATTTTTAAGAGGTATCTAGACAAATACGTAATACATGAATAGGATGTGAATAGAGAGATACTGACCCCGGAAGTGCACAAGGGTTTAGTTCAGACAGGCAACATAATCGCTGCAGACTTGGTGGGCTGAAGGACCTGTTCCTGTGGTGTACTGTTTTTTGTTCCTTGAGTTACAATAGTTATTTTCCATTCTAATGCTACCGACCCTGAATGTAATTAATTCTCTATTGATCTAAACCAACACATCAACTATTTCACGAACCACTTCTTTTAAGACCCAAGGATGATTCCATCAGGACCCGGAGACTTGTCAGCCTGCAGCTCCAACAGCTTGCTAAGTACAACTTCATTGGTGATTTAAATGTTCTTGAGTTCCTCCCTTTCCAATTCTTGGTTTACAGGAATGTTTTTATTTATAAATCTTTTTATTCTCCTAATTTTCAACATTTTCATCAATAAACAACCAAAGAAAAAACAAACAATAACAAATACAGTAACAATCCCCCACACACAAACCGCACACCACTTAATATACAGACCAAAACATCCACCCGTATATTCCAGGTTAAAAAAAAGACCCAAATTAACAATAAATCCATAAACAGTGTAACCAAAAACTGATCTCCCCCCCCCCCCTCCAATGTTCAATTCTCCGAAGTGCATAATAAACAGCCCCCATAATTGTTGACGCCCTCCCTTCATCTCCTTCAGCTGAGACTTCACCTTCCTGAGGTTCAAAGAAATTCAAGTAGGTCCCCCCACTCCCACCAAGCCATGTCCCAGGATAGAGAAGGTGACCTCCACCCCACGAGGACCCGCCTCTGGGCAATCAGTGAGGCAAAGGCTAACATCTGCCCTCGCACCTGACTGCTCCCACGCCAGTCCAACCCCCCGACAATGGTTCTCGAGGCTCTGGTTCCTAGTTCATGAGCACTACTCCCAAGATGATCCTGAAAACCTCCCTCCAACAAACCTCACATTCCACGTAACTCCCTAAACTGTAGGTCTCTCCCCCCCCCCCCCCCCCCCCCCCCCGAGCTATCCAGTGTGGGGGCCCCTGCCCAGGCTTCACTCTCCTCCAATCCCCCCCCCAGCCCCCAAAAACCCGGTCCCAGGAAAAACAAAGAAATCCCCTTCAACACACAACTCCAGTGTAAACCCTCAAACCCCAAAGAGCCATCATTACCTTTCCAAATAGGTAACTTCAACTCATTCAGCACACATAACGATATATGATTTTTTAAAAATAGAGCTACATACACACCTTCACCCCCCCCCCCCCCCCCCCAAATCCTCTGTCCAAGACCAATCCTCAGTCACATTTCTCACTTCTGCCCAGTCCTTCTGCCTTCACAAATGCCTCCGCCGCTTTCATCATCTCGAAATAAAAGCCTTTGGAGTTGTGTGTCATCCTCAACTTAGCTGGATACACTATGCTGAACCGCACACCGCTATTATACAATGTCATCTTCACTCGGCCTCCTTGCAAACTCAACAGTAAAGTTCTGGTATATACAAATACCAACTCCAGCCTACTGCACCTCCTGCTTCTGGTTCGGCCAACTCAGTACCTTCTCCTTCATGCGGTGCATACGGAAACAAATAATCACTGCTCTTGGTAGCTCATTCACCTTTGGTTTAAACCGCCACAGCCTATGAGCCCGATCCAGTTCATACCGGGAGGGATTTTCTCCCTTCTCAACAAGCTCCGCAAAATACTCTGTCGGTCTCGGGCCCTCCACCCCTTTGGCCAGACCCACGATTCTCAGATTTTGCCGCCTAGATCTGTTTTCCAGGTCCTCTACCGTGGCTCACAGACCCTTGTTGGCCTCCACCACACTGCAGCTCCTCCCCCACCTAGGCGAGCTGATTGCTGTGATGTGACCAGGCCTCCTCCACTCCCTTCAGTTTCTCCTCCTGCTCCCACAACTCGGCTGATGTCCTCGACACAGCTGCCTTCACCGGGGCAATCGCCTCTTCCACCAGCACCTTCAATCCTGCCATCATCTCCTTCCTCATTACCTCCATGTGCTTTGCGAACTGTTATTCAAGTTCCAAAGGCATCACCTCGGTCCCACTCAGCGACCCAGCCTCTGATTTCCTTCCAGTTGCCGAGCAGACCCTTCCACTCGACAGTGAACCTTAACTCACCCCTTTCTTCACAGCAGCTTTCCTTTGGGCTTTGGATATCCTTCCTTGTGTCTTCCTGTACTTATTTAACAAAAAATTTACCTTGGGACCGGACATTAAATTCTAAAAAATCCAGCCTGGAGCAGGAACTATCCAACGTTTGACTTCCTCCTACATGCCACGACCAGAAGTCCCTGATTTAACAGAAATGTTACTTGATATGGCAGAATTTTAGCTGAGCTTATAAAGGGAAGATAGAAGCTAATTAGGAGGGTGATGTTCAAGGTGAAGGTAGTAGGCCTTATAATGGAGCCGATATTTGTTGGTAGCTCACCCATTTTAAAATATATATATATATATATTTTATTCCAAACATAATCAGTAATACAAACAACTAACAATCAAATACGATCGGGTTTCAAACAGTTTGTCATTTTCCTCTTTTTCTCTCCTACACTACCACAACATCCCCTTCCCAAATGACCCCCCATCCGCTGGCGACAAACAGATCCTCAACTAGAGACAGAAAGAGCCTCCATCTTATGTAGAACCCCTCTTTCTACCCTCAAATTGTAAAAATTCCACCAAATCACCCAACCACACCAATACCTTTGGTGGCGTGAGCGACCTCCAACCCAGTAATATTCACCGCTGGGCCATCAGAGAAGCAAAATCCATGATATCAGCCCCCTTCTCTAGCAGCTCCAGCAGGTCCAAAACATCAAACACCAGCACCCAAGGGCATGGTGTCATCTTCACTCTCAATTTCTGACAGGGTCTCAAAAATCGATGCCCAGAATCCCCACAACTTCGAGCATGCCCAGAACACACAAACGCGATTCACAGGCCACCTCCGGCACCTTTCGCATTTCTCCTCAACCTCAGGAAAGAACCCACTTTTATGAGCACAAGTCATATGGGCCCTGTGCACCATCTTAAACTCTATAGGGCTCATCATGACCCAGGACAATGTTGAATTTATCAGGTGCATAATTTCACTCCAGGAACCACCCCCCATCGCCCTCTACCAAATTCCGCCTCCCATTTCGAACTTATCTCCTCCCATTTCCAACAACCACCCAAAAAAACCCTCACCCGTAAAAATCCTCCCTCCACCTATCCTTCACCTGTTACATATCTTCCCCCTCTCCTCCTTCTCAGCTTCTCCTGTGCTTCACTGTCCTCGCCCCTTCCTTTCTGCATTTTGTCTCCCAGGTTCAGAGCGCGGTGGTACTGTCCCGCGCAAATTGTCTCTTGGTTCTTTAATCTCTCCTGGTGATCTTTTCACTGCTGCCTTTGTTGCTGTCTTCCCAGCCCGTTCTCTTGGATGAATTTGTCGGTGTCCACAGGGGTGGTGAAGTAATGCTTCCTGCCGTGGAATGTGACACATAGTTTGGCCGGGTACAGCATCCCAAATTTCACATTATTTGTGTATAGGGATGCCTTTGCTCTGCTGAACTCTGTCTGCCCCAATGTCCTGATAAATCCTGATCTGGTGTCCTTCCCAGTTGCAGGTCTTTGTTTGCCTGGCCCAGCACAGGGTTCTTTCCCGGTCCTCGTACCGGTGCACCTTTACGATTGCAGCTCTCCGGCCTTGGGTTTCGGCCGCAGCGACCGGTGAGCTCTGTCTATTTCTGGCAGTTTGGGAAGCTGTCCCTTCCCACCAGGTTTCCAGCATCTGGGCCACTGAGTCTGTGGGGTTCCTGTCTTCGGTTTCTTCCAGCAAGCCCACTATCCTTAGGTTTTGACGCAGTGACTAGTTCTTCTGGTCTTCTATCTTCCTCTTTAGGCTTCCCGGCATTGCCACCAACCTCGCTATCTCTGTCTCCAGGGCGACGATCATGTCATTTTGGCCATTTAGGCTCTTTCCAGTTCTTTGCCAGTGTTACTCTGGGCCTCCAGTTGTTTCTCTACCATGTTCAGGGCCGCCTATATGGCGATCAGGGCCTCCGCGACCACCACCTTGACCGCAGCTTTTATGTTGGCCGTTACATCTTCTTTGTGCTCCCTGATAAGGAACTTGCTCCGGAGCCCCATGTTTGGCTTGTTGTTTCCCCTCGATCTGGAATGGAAGAGGCTGCAGGCGGAGTTTGGGGTGGTGTCCACGGGCAAGGCAGTAGAGCAGCTCAGAAAGGAGAGGGGTGCGATACATGAGCATGGAGAGAAAGCCAGCAGGATGCTGGCTCAGCAGCTCCGAAAGAGGGAGGCGGCTAGGGCAAAAGGTAAAGTGGTGGATGGAGGCGGTAACTTGGTAGGGGATGCGGTGGGTGTGAACAGAGCTTTCAAGGGCTTTTATTGCAAACTTTATAGCTCGGAGCCCCCCGCGGGGCCTGAGGGGATGAGACGCTTCTTAGACGGCCTGACATTTCTAAAAGTGGGCAGGGAGCTAGTAGAAGGGCTGGGTGCCCCGATCAGAGTTAAGGAGATTTTAGAGGGCTTGAAGGCCATACAGTCAGGTAAGGACCCGGGGCCGGATGGGTACCCGGTAGAATTTTATAAAATGTTCTCCGGGATATTGGGGCCGCTGCTAGTCAAGATTTTTAATGAGGCAAGGGACAGAGGGGTGCTTCCCCAGACGATGTCGCAAGCTACCATCTCTTTGATTTTAAAACGGGATAACAACCCGGAGTTGTGTGGGTCTTATAGGCCGATCTCCCTCCTTAATGTGGATGCCAAACTGCTGGCAAAGCTTTTGGCCACTAGGATTGAGGATTGTGTGCCGAGTGTTATTAGGGAGGACCAAACAGGGTTCGTTTAAGGTAGGCAACTGGGGGCGAATATAAGAAGATTGCTGAATGTGATCATGATGCCTCCGGAGGGAAAGGAGGTGGAGGTAGTGGTCGCTGTGGACGCGGTGAAGTCATTTGACCGGGTAGTGTGGGACTACTTATGGGAGGTGCTGGGACAGTTTGCGTTTAGGGTGGGTTTCATTGATTGGGTCAGGCTGTTGTATCAGGCCCCGGAGGCGAGTGTGAGGACAAACAGGACGACTTCTGATTATTTCAGACTGTACCGTGGGACGAGACAGGGGTGCCCCCTCTCCCCACTGCTGTTTGCGCTAGCTATAGAGCCGCTGGCAATTGCTCGGAGGGCTTCAGGGGGTTGGAAGGGGCTGGTTTTGGGGGGGGGGGGGGGGGGGGTTGGGTGGTTGGAGCATAGGGTTTAATTGTATGCAGATGACCTGCTTTTGTACGTTTCAGACCCGATGTCGGGGATGGACAGAATCATGGTGACCCTGGGGTAATTTGGCCGGTTTTCGGGGTATAAATTGAATATGACAAAAAGTGAAATTTTCGTAATCCAAGAGAGGGGCCAAGGGGACCAGCTGTGGGAGCTGCCATTCCGGCAAGTTGAGGACAGTTTCAGGTACCTGGGAATACAAGTGGTGAGGGAATGGGGTCGACTATACAAGCTGAACCTGTCCTGGCTGGTAGATCAAATGCAAGGGGAGTTCCGGAGGTGGGATGCTCTCCCGCTGCCGTTAGCTGGGTGAGTTCAGACAGTTAAAATGATGGTCCTTCCGAGCTTCTTATTCGTGTTCCAGTGTCTCCCCATTTTCATTCCACGTTCCTTTTTTAAGTGGATAAGCAAGATCATTTTGGGTTTTGTATGGGCGGGCAAGTCCCCGCGAGTGAGGAGGGTGATGCTCGAGCGGAACCGGGGGGGGGGGGGGGGGGGGGGGGGCAGCCTGCACTGCCGAATTTCAGCAACTACTATTGGGCGGCTAAGTAAGTGGTTGGTGTGTGTTTTGGGGGGGGTTGACTTGGGAGCGGATGAAGGCAGCCTCATGTAGGGGCACCCCACCAGTCTGGAGGCACCTCTGCCGTTACCGCCGGCACGCTTCTCCACCAGTCCTGTAGTGGTGGCGGCCCTTCGGATCTGGGGACAGTGGAGGAGGCATGTGGGAGCAACGGAAGCATCAGTCTGGTCCCCAATATGTGACAACCATCGGTTTGCTCCGTGGAGGTTGGACGGGTATCAGGTATGGCAGAGGGCGGGATTGAGTGGATGTGAGATTTGTTCTTGGAAGGGAGCTTCCCTGGCTTGAGGGCGCTGGAGGACAAGTTTGGGTTGATGAGGGGGAATGAATTCCGGTATATTCAGGTGTGGGACTTTTTGCGCAGGCAGGTGCCGTCTTTTCCACTCTTGACACTAAGGGGGACCCAGGATAGGGTAGTGTCTAGAGGATGGGTGGAGGAGGGCAGTGTCTCGGATATTTACAAGGAGCTCATGGGGGTGGAGGAGACGCAGACTGAGGAACTGAGGTATAAATGGGAGGAGGAGTTGGGAGGGGAGATTGGGGAGGGCCTGTGGGCGGACGCGCTGAGCATGGTTAATGGGACTGCAACATGTGCCAAGCTAAGCCTGATACAGTTTAAGGTCGTCCACCGGGCCCACATGACAGTGTTCCGGATGAGCAGATTCTTCGGTGTGGAGGACAGGTGTGTAAAGTGTCTGAGAGGACCGGCAGACCACGTCCACATGTTTGGGCATGTCCAAAACTTAGGAGATACTGGCAGGGGTTCGAGGACGTCATGTCTCGGGTGGCAATGGGTCCGGAGGTGGCGATTTTTGGGGTTTGAGGCCCTGGAAGTCTGGGGGGAGAAAGAGGCCGACGTTTTGGCCTTTGCTTCTCTGGTAACCCAGAGACAGATACTTCTAGCTTGGAGGGAGTCAAAACCCCCGAAGTCGGAAGCCTGGCTGTCAAACATGGCGCGTTTGCTATGCTTGGAGAAAATCAAGTTCGCCTTGAGAGCTTTGTTGTTAGGGTTCGCCCAGAGGTGGCAACCTTTCATTGACTTCTTTGCGGAGAATTAATCATCAGCAGGTGGGCGGGGGGGGGGGGGGGGGGGGGGGGGGCGGGGGCGGGGGGGGGGGGGGTGCGCGGGGTGAGGGTTAGGGGAATGTAATATAGGGGGTCAATTAGGCAGATCTGGGTAGGACAGGTTGGGGCAATTGCACGGTGTACTTAGTTTATTTTGTTCTTTTGTTCTGTAATTTTACTGTCTACAATGCCAAAAAATACCTCATTAAAATTGTTTATCAAAAAAAAGTAATGATACGGGTGAGGTGTCGGCGGGGTTGGTCTGGGAGGCATTGAAGGCGGTTATCAAGGGAGAATTCATCTCAATTCAGGCCCATAAGGAGAAGGCAGAGCTAGCGGAGTTAGACAGACTGGTAAGCAACATTTTGCAGGTGGACAGGAGATATGCGGAGACTCTGGATGACGAGCTTTTGAAAGAGCGTCAGAGCCTGCAGCTAGAATTTGGGCTCCTGTCCACAGGTGATTGGATTGGATGTGTTTATTGTCACGTGTACCAAGGTACAGTGAAAAGTATTTTTCTGCGAGCAGCTCAACAGCTGATTAAGTACATGGGAAGAAAAGGGAATGAAAGAAAATACATAATAGGGCAACACAAGATATACAATGTAACTGTAAGGCGGTGAGACAGCTGAGGAGGGTAAGGGGGACGGTTTATGAATACAGTAGTCCCCCGTTATAACGCGGGTGTTGGGGTCCAAGACAGCCACCCGCGTTGCATCCGATCCGCGGATATCCACGATGGGGGTTTTTTGGCTCTGCAACTTTTTTTTTGGACCTGAAGCATTGGATAAAACCTTCGATCAGAGTTCTGATAAGAACTTACTTTAGTTGACTGCAGAATTATTACATTATGCTACCATAAGTTAAATATAAGTTAAAGTAAGAAAGTAGCACTTCTAAATTTATTTAAAAATCTATGCATGCGCTTCCCATTGTGAGTCTACGGGGGGCGGGGGGAGAGATCAGACCCCCTTAGACTCACAATGGGAAGTGCATGCATAGATTTTTAAATAAATTTAGAAGTGCTACTTTCTTACTTTAACTTATATTTAACTTATGGTAGCATAATGTAATAATTCTGCAGTCAACTAAAGTAAGTTCTTATCAGAACTCTGATCGAAGGTTTTATCCAATGCTTCCGGTCCAAAAAAAAAGTTGCAGAGCCAATATGCAGCAGCGGCTGCAGGTTTGATTGCTATAATAAACTGACAGCATCAATTTCTCCTGGTCCTTGAAACTATATGAATAGAATCTGCATAACCCACCACCTAGTTTCCTTAGTTCATATTAGGAAACCCACAGAAACGTACCAGGAACGCTGCTCCTCTCTCACTGAATCTCCCTACAATCAGCCGGCAGTGTCAATTTCAGCGGCCGGCTCACTTTGATCCGGAGAGGGAAGCTGACAGTTGGGGTCCATAAGCCCCCCCGCCGTATATCGCGAACCGCAGTATTGCGGAGCGCGGTATAACGGGGGACTACTGTATGGGGAGAAAGCTGGTAGGATTCTGGCACATCAGCTGAGGAAACAGGAGGCGGTGAGAGAGATAGGGAAAGTGAGGGACATGGGGGAAGGTGATACTGGACCTGGCAGGTGTGAATTTTGGGATGTGTTTCGGGAGTTTTACAACAAATTGGATAAATCGGAACCCCCCAGCTGAGGAGTAGGGAATGAAACTATTTTTGGGGGTGGGCTGGAGTTCCCGAGGATAGATGAGGAGTTGGTCGAGGATCTGGGTGCCCAAATTGGGCTCGGGGAGGTTATAGCGGGGTTGGGGTCGGTGCAATCGGGCAAAGCCCCGGGACCGCTCGGATACCTGGTGAAGTTCGATAAGAAGTTTTCGGGACTGTTGGGGTCGCTTTTGGTAAAGGCTTTCAATGAGCCAAAGGAGTTGGGAGTGCTCCCCCAACGTTATCGCAGGCTTCGATTTCCCTTACCTTGAAACGGGATAAAGATCCGGAAAGCTGTGGGTCGTATATGCCAACCTCCCTGCTAAATATGGATGCAAAATTGCTGGCAAAGATCTTGGCCACACGGATAGAGGACTGTGTTCCGGGGGTAATAGGGGAGGACCAGAAGGGATTTGTTAAGGGACGACACCTGGCGTCCAATATCAGACAGCTCCCTAACGTAATAATGATGCCTGCGCAGCACAGTGGTGCAGTGGCTAGCACTGGGACTACAGCACTGAGGACTCTGGTTCGAATCCCGGCCCGAGTCACTGTCCGTGTGGAGTTTGCACATTCTCCGTGTCTGTGTGGGTATCACCCCCGCAACCCAAAGATGTGCAGAGTAGGTGGATTGGCCATGCTAAATTGCCCCTTAATTGGGGAAAATAAATAATTGGGTACTCTAAAAAAATAAATAAATAAAAATTTTAAATGATGCATGCGGAGGTGTGCGAGGTCGAGATGGTGCGGGCCACGGATGCAGAAAAGGCATTGAATCGGGTGGAGTGGAAATATCTGAGGGAGGTCCTGGGACGGTTTGTGTTTTGGCAGGGATTTGTGGATTGGGTCTGGTTGCTGTTGTCATGGAAGTGTCCCTTTAAGAAATGTTTTGTATTATCATATGGCTTCAGTGATGTAATTGTGTGGGTGGAGCTGGGCTGTGGCTCTGGGTTTTACTTTCGGTTTACACAGTTGGAAGCTGGATTCAGAAAAAGAAGGTTTCTTTTTTCTCTCTGCATGTTAAAAGGTGTCCAGATCACTTGATAATGTAAAAGTGATACCCGTTTTCTGGAAATAATTCAAACCTACTGTTTTGGTAAAAGGGTTGTTCTGGTTTATTGGATGTTATCAAATTGAAACAGTTGAAAGGGAAGTTATTAAGGGTTATATATACAGAGAACTGTAGCTGTGTGGGGTATTTATGCTTGTAGTTGATAAAAATGCTTCCTGTGTATTTATAGAAATGTTAACCAAATTCATAGAATAAATGTTGTTTTTGATTAAAAGTGCTTAAGGCCTCTGTTGAATAACACCTGAAAGATAGGCCCTTATGCTCCTCATAACCAAAATTTATGAACAGTTGTGGGACAGGTGAACTCCATGATACACTTTGGAGTTTTCTGAGCCCTGGCCCATAACACTATGTAAAGCACCGGTGGCAAATGTAAGGACGGACTGGGTGCGATTGGAATATTTAAGCCTGTGACTGGGCACGAGACAGGGTTGTCCACTCTCCCCACTACTGTTTGTCCTGGCCATAGAGTCGTTGGCAATGGTGCTGCGGATGTCGTACATTTGGCGGGGGATAGTGGGGTGGGGGGGGGGGGGGGGGGGGGGGGAGAGCACAGGGTATCACTCTATGCGGATGATTTGCTCCTTTATACAAAAAAACCCTTTCGGGGGGATTTCAGGAATTGTGGGGTTACTGGAGGAATTTCTCAGGTTATTAATTGAATATGGGCAAGAGCAAGGTTTTTGCGATCCAGGCAAGGGGACAGGAGAAGAGAATGAGGGAGATGCCATTCAAGGTGGTGGGAGGGAATTCAAGTGGCACGGGATGGGGGTCACTTCACAAATTAAATTTGAGCAGCTTGATAAGGGCAGATGAAAGGGGACTTCCGAAGATGGGACGTGCTCCCGCTGTCATTAGCGGGGAGGGTACAGACTGTGCAAATGACAGTCCTCCCGAGATTGCTGTTCGTTTTTCAGTGTCTCCCAATTTTCATCCCTAAGGCGTTTTTGAGGAAGATGAATGCAGCGATCTCGGGTTTTATTTGGGCCGGGAAAGCCCCGCGGGTGAAGAAGGTCCTACTTGAGCAGGGGCGAGGGTAGGGGGCTTGGCCTTTCCGAACTTTATCAACTATTACTGGGCGGCTAACATATCGATGGTTAGGAAGTGGATAGTGGGGGAGGGATCGGTGTGGGGAGTGGGTAGAGGTGGCACCTTGTAAGGGCAGGAGTCTGGAGACTTTGTTGATTTTTTTTGAAATAATTTTTATTGAGATTTTCAAAAAATATCAAAAACAGAAAATAACAACAAGAAAACAGTATTAACAACAAAAAAAAGAGAATAAACACAATAACCTCCAAACCCCCCCCCCCCAGGGTAAATTTCACCCTCTCCAATTTGATAAACCCCGCCATATCATTGATCCAGGCCTCCACGCTTGGGGGCCTCGCATCCTTCCATTGAAGCAAAATCCTCCGCCGGGCTACTAGGGACACAAAGGCCAGAACACCGGCCTCTTTCGCCTCCTGCACTCCCGGCTCCACTGCAACCCCAAAAATTGCGAGTCCCCAGCCTGGCTTGACCCTGGATCCTACCACCCTCGACACTGTCCTTGCTACCCCCTTCCAAAATTCCCCCAGCGCTGGGCATGTCCAAAACATATGGGCATGGTTCGCTGGGCTCCCCGAGCACCTAGCACACCTGTCTTCGCCCCCGAAAAACCTCCTCATCCTCGTCCCGGTCATGTGGGCCCTATGTAGCACCTTGAACTGTATGAGGCTAAGCCTCGCACAGGAAGAGGAGGAATTCACTCTTTCCAGGGCATCCGCCCACGTCCCCTCAATCTCCTCACCCAGCTCCTCTTCCCATTTACCCTTATAGCTCCTCCAGCGAGGCCTCATCCACCTCCTGCATGCGGTGGTACATGTCCGAAATCCTCTCCCCTCCAACCCACACCCCCGAGTGCACCCTGTCACGTACCCCACATGGGGGCAGCAGAGGGAACCCCTCCACATGCCACCTGGCAAACGCCCTAACCTGCATGTACCTAAAATGTTCCCCGTGGATGAGGCCTCGCTGGAGGCCTCTAACTCACCCAGGCATGCAAAACTCCCATCCACAAATAGGTCCCTCAACCTCCTAATACCTACCTTGTGCCAGCCAAGAAACCCGCCATCAATGCTCCCTGGTACAAACCAGTGGTTCCCCCGTATCGGGGACTCCATCGAGCCCCCCACCTCCCCCCTATGCCGTCTCCATTGCCCACAGATTTTGAGGGTAGCCGCCACCACCGGGCTCGTGGTATACCTCGTTGGAGGGAGCGGCAACGGCGCCGTTACCAGCGCCTCCAGGCTCGTGTCCACACAGGACGCCATCTCTATCCTCTTCCATGCTGCCCCTTCCCCGTCCATTACCCACTTACGCACCATCGCTGCATTGGCAGCCCAATAATACCCACAGAGGGTGGGCAGCGCCAGCCCCCACCTATCCCTGCCCCCCTCCAAAAACACCCTTCTCACCCTCGGAGTCCCATGCGCCCATACAAATCCCGTAATACTCCTATTGACCCTCCTAAAAAAGGCCTTCGGGATAAGGATGGGGAGGGACTGGAACAGGAACAAAAACCTCGGGAGCACCGCCATCTTGACTGACTGCACGCCAGCGACAGCGGCAACATGTCCCATCTTTTAAACTCCTCCTCCATTTGCTCCACCAGCCTAGTGAGGTTAAGTTTGTGTAGGGCACCCCAGCTCCTAGGTACCTAAAGCTCCTCCCTGCCCTTTTCAGTGGGAGCCTACCAATCCCCTCCTCCTGATCCCCCGGGTGCACGACGAACAGCTCACTCTTACCCAGGTTGAGCTTGTACCCTGAACAGCCCCCAAATTCCCTAAGAATCTTCATCACCTCCGGCATTCCCCCCACTGGGTCGGCCACATATAGCAACAAGTCATCCGCGTATAGTGACACTCGGTGCTCCTTCCCACCCCGCACCAGACCACTCCTATTCCTTGACTCCCTCAACGCCATGGCCAGGGGCTCAATTGCCAACGCAAAGAGCAAGGGGGACAGGGGACACCCCTGTCTCGTCCCCCGTTACAACCGAAAGTACTCCGATCTCCTCCTATTCGTGGCTACGCTCGCCATCGGGGCCTCGTATAACAGCCTCACCCAACTGACAAACCCCTCCCCGAACCTTTCCAGCACCTCCCACAAGTACCCCCACTCAACCCTATCAAAGGCCTTCTCCGCGTCTAATGCTACCACTATCTCCGCTTCCCCTTCTACCACCGGCATCATTATAACATTCAGAAGCCTATGTATATTGGTGTTCAGCTGCCTTCCCTTCACAAACCCCGTCTGGTCCTCATGAATGACCCCCGGCACACAGTCCTCTATCCTTGTGGCCAAGATCTTCGCCAACAGCTTGGCATCCACATTTAACAACGAGATCGGCCTATATGATCCACACTGCAAGGGGTCCTTGTCCCGTTTAAGGATCAAGGAAATCAGCGCCCGTGACGTAGTCGGGGGCAAAGCCCCCCCCCCTCCCTTGCCTCGTTAAATGTCCTAACCAGACTTCCGGTTGCGGCTATGACCAGCTAAGTCGCACATTTGGCAGCTCCTGCGACAAAGGTGTTTAAGGGCCGATTGGAGGGCCCCGACGGTACTGTAAAGACGAATCCCGGTGGGGGAAGGCTCCCTGAGGAGAGTGAGACCAACTTTATGGTCGGTACTCGGAGTGGGGCGACAAAAAAAGCGGCAGCAGCTCCCCGAAAAAAGCGGGGGAAGAGGACCAAAATGGCGGCCGGTGGCGCACTAGAAGATTGGAGAAAATGGGCGGAGGAGCAGCAGGCCGCTCTCCTCCGGTGTTTTACGGAGCTGAAAGTGGAACTCTTAGAGTCTATGAACGCGACGACCACAAGGCTGATGGGGGCCCAGGCGACCCAAGAGGCGTCGATAAGAGAGCTGCAGCAGGAGATGACTGCAAGGGAGGAGGAGGCCACGGTCCTCGTGGGAAAGGTGGAGGTGCACGAGGCACTCCATCTGAAATGGCAGAGCCGCTTTGAGGAGCTGGACACTCGAATGAGGCGGAAGAACTTGAGGATCCTGGGCCTAGCAGAAGGCCTGGAGGGGCCTGATCTCCCGAAATATGTAGCGGAGATGCTGAGCTCCCTGATGGGAGAGGGGGCCGGTCCATCGCCCCTGGAGCTGGAAGAAGCATATCGGGTCATGGCTAGGCGGCCTAGGGCGAACGAGCCCCCGAGGGCGGTGCTGGTGCGATTCCAGCGTTTCTGTGATCGGGAGAAAGTGCTGAGGTGGGCCAAGAGGGAGAAAAGCAGCAAATGGGAGAATTCGACGGTGCGGATATATCAGGACTGGAGTGCGGAGGTGGCAAAGCGGCGGGCCCGGTTTAACCGGACGAAGGCGGTGCTGCACGCAAAGAGGATCAAGTTCGGAATGCTGCAGCCAGCGCGCTTGTGGGTCACCTACAAGGACCAGCACCATTACTTTGAGACCCCAGAGGAGGCATGGACTTTTGTTCGGGAGGAAAAGCTGGACCTGAACTAGAACTTGGGAACGCCGGCGGTCGAGGCCGCCCGAGTACCCTTGACTGATCAAGTGGCCCATGTCTTTCTTAGGCCAGGTCGGAACTTGGTTAAAGTTGATGGATCGTTTGGTTTCTTTGAAACTTGTGTTATGGGGGGTTTCCTTGTTCCTTTTTGTGTGTCTCTTCCCGTTGCCAACTTCCCTTAATTATTGTTGTTGTAGGGGGGGCTTTTTTACTGTTTTTTGATCTGTTCTTTAAGGGTTATGGTTACTGTTCTGTTCGATGGAGGGTGATGGTTAAATACGTTATTATTGGGTAGTTATTTAGTTATGCAGGCATAGTTATGTATTTATGTATTTATTTGAGATTTGTTATTTATATTGTTATATTGTTAAGTTGGGGAGGCGGGACGGGGGGGGGTGCAAGTTGGTTATGCGTGTTTTCTTTTTCTCTTTTTTCTTCCTCTCGTTTTAAGGGGGCTTTTTTATGGGCTTGGATGGGGACGGGGGTGGAATTGAAGATGGCGGGGTAGGGTGTGGCCGGGCGAAAGCGCGGGCTTTCCCCTGTTTCCCGCGCGCGGGACGGAGGAAGGGGGAGGAGAGAAGAGTGGGGTGTGGCCAGCAATGGCGGCTTTTCCCGCGCTGAAGCGGGGTCAGAGAGGGATGGCAAGGGGGGGGGGGAGGCCCCTCCCCCCCCACATCGGGAGGAGTCGGAGTGTGGCAGGGGCCGCCGGGTCAGCGAAAATCAGCTGACTCTCGGGAGTACGATGGTGGATACACCGCGGCTAGGAGGGGTCCTAGCCAGGGGGGGGGGGGGGAGGGGGGTTAGGGGGGGATACCGGGTTGCTGCTGGAAAGGCCGAGGACGGGAAGGGAAGAACGGGAGGGGAGGGGGGGGGGGGGCCATCGCCATGGGGAACGGGTCAGAAGGGGAGGGTCGACCCGGGGCGAACAGGGGACAGGACATGGCTAATAGACAGGGGAAAGGGACAGGTCGCTCCGCGACCCGGTTGATTACTTGGAACGTGAGGGGGCTGAATGGGCCGGTCAAGAGAGCAAGGGTTTTTTTCACACCTAAAGGGACTGCAGGCGGATGTGGCAATGTTGCAGGAGACTCACTTGAGAGTAGTAGACCAGGTACGCCTGAGAAGGGGGTGGGTGGGACAGGTGTTCCACTCAGGCTTGGACGCAAAGAACCGGGGGGGTGGCGATTTTGGTGGGAAAGAGGGTGTCGTTCGTGGCGGCGCAGGTGGTAGCAGATAAGGAGGGTAGGTACGTGATGGTGAAGGGTAGGCTGCAGGGAGAGAATGTGGTGCTGGTGAATGTGTATGCCCCGAATTGGGATGACGCGGGTTTTATGAGGCGCCTGTTGGGCCTCATTCCGGGTCTGGAGGCAGGGGGCCTGATCATGGGGGGGGACTTCAATACAGTGCTCGACCCTGGGCTGGACAGATCGAGTTCCAGGACGAATAGGAGGCCGGCAGCGGCAGAGGTGCTAAGGGGGTTCATGGAGCAGATGGGGGGGGTAGACCCTTGGAGATTTGGCAGGCCAAGGGCGAGGGAGTATTCTTTTTTCTCCCACGTCCACAGGGTGTACTCCAGAATAGACTTTTTTGTACTGAGCAGGGGGCTGATTTCGAGAGTGCAGGACACGGAGTACTCGGCCATTGCGATTTCGGACCATGCACCACACTGGGTAGAGGTAGAACTGGGGGAAGCACGGGACCAGCGCCCGTTGTGGCGCCTGGATGTGGGGCTGCTGGCGGACGATGAGGTGTGCGGAAGGGTCCGGAAGGGCATTGAGAGATATCTGGGCACGAACGACACGGGCGAGGTGAAGGTGGGGGTAGTCTGGGAGGCCCTGAAAGCAGTGATCAGAGGAGAGCTGATCTCCATAAGGGCACACAGAGAAAGGAAGGAGAGGCAGGAGAGGGAGAGACTGGTGGGGGAACTTATAGAAGTGGACAGGAGATATGCGGAGACACCAGAGGAGGGGCTGTTGAGGGAGCGGCGCAGTTTACAGGCCCAGTTTGACCTACTGACCACTAGGAAGGCGGAGACGCAATGGAGAAGGGCACAGGGCGCGGTCTATGAGTACGGGGAAAAGGCGAGCAGGATGCTAGCACACCAGCTGCGCAAGCGAGATGCAGCTAGAGAGATTGGGGGAGTGAGAGAGAAGGGAGGGAACGTAGTGCAGAAGGGGCAAGAGGTGAACGGGGTCTTCAGGGATTTCTACAGGGAATTGTACCGGTCTGAGCCGCCCAGGAGGAGGGGGGGAATGGAGAACTTCCTCGATAGATTGAGGTTCCCAAAGGTCCAGGAGGAACGGGTGGAGGGGCTGGGGGCGCCGATAGAGCTGCAGGAGCTAGTTAAAGGGATAGGCCAGATGCAGGCGGGGAAGGCGCCGGGGCCGGATGGGTTCCCGGTGGAATTTTATAAGAAGTATGTGGACTTGGTGGGTCCAGTGCTGGTGCGAGCCTTCAATGAGGCGCGAGAGGGGGGGGTTCTGCCCCCGACAATGTCACAGGCCCTGATCTCCTTGATCCTGAAGCGGGACAAAGACCCTGTACAGTGCGGGTCCTACAGGCCTATCTCCCTCTTGAATGTAGATGCCAAACTGTTGGCAAAGGTCCTGGCAACCAGAATAGAGGATTGTGTGCCAGGGGTAATCCATGAGGACCAGACGGGGTTCGTAAAGGGACGACAACTTAACACAAATGTCCGGAGACTGTTGAATGTGATTATGATGCCAGCGGTGGAGGGGGAGGCTGAGATAGTGGTAGCACTGGATGCGGAGAAGGCATTCGATAGGGTGGAGTGGGAATACCTGTGGGAGACGCTGGAACGGTTTGGGTTTGGGGAGGGATTTATCAAGTGGGTGAAGCTGCTGTATTCGGCCCCGATGGCGAGTGTGGTTACAAACGGGAGGAGGTCAGAGTATTTTGGGCTCCATCGAGGTACCAGGCAGGGATGCCCCCTATCCCCCTTACTATTTGCATTAGCGATCGAACCGTTGGCGATGGCACTGAGGGGTTCAGGGGGGTGGAGAGGACTGACAAGGGGAGGGGAGGAACATCGGGTATCACTCTATGCGGATGATTTGTTGTTATATGTGGCGGACCCGGAAGGGGGAATGCCGGAGGTAATGGAAATACTAGCGGAGTTTGGGGACTTTTCGGGATATAAATTAAATGTGGGTAAAAGTGAGGTCTTTGTGATACACCCGGGAGATCAGGGGGAGGGAATTGGGCGGCTCCCCTTTAAGAGAGCAGTAAAGAGCTTCAGGTACTTGGGGGTGCAGGTGGCAAGGAACTGGGGGACCCTCCACAAGCTGAACTTTTCAAGGCTGGTGGAGCAGATGGAGGAGGAGTTCAAGAGGTGGGACATGGTACTGCTGTCGCTAGCAGGGAGGGTGCAGTCAGTCAAAATGACGGTCCTCCCGAGGTTCTTGTTTCTGTTTCAGTGCTTGCCCATCTTTCTCCCCAGGGCCTTCTTCAAGAAGGTAACTAGCAGCATTATGGGCTATGTGTGGGCACATGGCACCCCTAGAGTGAGAAGGATTTTCTTGGAACGGAGTAGGGACAGGGGAGGATTAGCGCTACCCAATCTCTCCGGATACTACTGGGCGGCGAACGCATCGTTGGTGCGCAAGTGGGTGATGGAGGGGGAGGGGGCAGCTTGGAAACGTATGGAGAGGGCGTCCTGCGGCAATACAAGCCTGGGGGCGCTAGTAACGGCACCATGGCCGCTCCCCCCCACAAGGTATACCACGAGTCCGGTAGTGGCGGCCACCCTGAAAATCTGGGGGCAGTGGAGGCGACACAGGGGGGAAGTGGGGGGTCTGATGGCGGCGCCACTGAGAGGGAACCACAGATTTGTCCCGGGGAACACTGGCGGGGGATTCCAGAGCTGGCACAGGGCGGGCATCAGGCAACTGAGGGACATGTTCATAGAGGGGAGGTTTGCGAGCCTGGGAGAGCTGGAGGAGAAATTTGAGCTTCCCCCGGGGAACACGTTTAGATACCTGCAGGTGAAGGCATTTGCCAGACGACAGGTGGAAGGATTTCCCTTGCTTCCCGATAGAGGGGTGAGTGATAGGGTGCTGTCAGGGGTCTGGGTCGGAGAAGGGAAGGTCTCGGACATCTACAAAATAATGCAGGAGGTGGAGGAGGTATCGATAGAGGAGCTGAAAGACAAGTGGGAAGCGGAGCTGGGAGAGCAGATAGAAGATGGGACATGGGCGGATGCCTTAGAGAGGGTCAATTCGTCGTCGTCGTGCGCAAGGTTGGGCCTCATCCAATTTAAGGTGCTGCACAGAGCCCATATGACGGGGACTAGGATGAGTCGGTTCTTCGGGGGTGAGGACAGGTGTGTTAGGTGTTCGGGAAGCCCTGCGAACCATGTACATATGTTCTGGATGTGCCCGGCACTGGAAGAGTTCTGGGAGGGGGTGGCGGGGACGGTATCGAGAGTGGTGGGAACCAGGGTCAAACCAGGGTGGGGGCTAGCGATTTTTGGGGTTGGGGTGGAGCCAGGAGTACAGGAGGCAGGGGAAGCCGGAATATTGGCCTTTGCGTCCTTGGTAGCTCGGAGAAGGATCTTGATTCAGTGGAGGGACACAAGGCCACCAAGTGTTAACACCTGGTTAAACGACATGGCAAGCTTCATCCAATTGGAAAGAATCAAATTCGCCCTGAGAGGGTCGGTACAGGGGTTCTTCCGGCGGTGGCAGCCCTTCCTTGACTTTCTGGATCAGAGATAGGAACTGGAGGCCGAAACAGCAGCAACCCGGGGAGAAAGGGGGGGGGGGGGGGGGGGGGAAGGGAGGGGGGGGGGGGGGATAGCAACGAAGGGAGCACGTCAGCGGGGGGTCGCGGGCAATGACTGCCCAAGGCCATCGGCAGAAAGGGAAAAACGGTTTGGTTGCTAGACTGGTAGCGCGGGGGGGGGGGGGAGGGGGGGGGGGTGCGCGCGGGGGAGGGGGTGGGGAGGATTTTCCAGGGGGGATTTGTTGTGTTATAATTTAAAATGTAGTAGGGGTAAATGTTTGTATCGAAAAATTTCAATAAAAATTATTTTTAAAAAAATGTCCTAACCAACAGGGGGCCCAGCAGGTCTGTGAGCATTTTGTAAAATTCGACCGGGAACCCATCCGGCCCCGGTGCCTTCCCCGACTGCATGCTGCCTATGCCTTTGAACAGCTCCTCCAGCTCAATCGGCGCCCCTCCTCCACCTTCGGAAATCTCAGCCTGCCTAAAAAGCGCTCCATTCCCCCCCCCCTCCACCGGGGGCTCAACCGGTACAATTCCCCATAAAAGTCCCTGAAGACCCCATTAATGTCCACCCCCCTTCGCACCACATTTCCTCCACTATCCATCACTCCACCAATCTCCCTGGCCACGTCCCGCTTACAGAGCTGATGCGCCAGCATCCTACTCGCCTTCTCCCCATATTCGTACACCGCTCCCTGTGCCTTCCTCCACTGAGCTTCTGCCTTTCTGGTGGTCAGTAAGTCAAACTTGGCCTGAAGGTTACGCCGCTCCCTCAGCAATCCCTCCTCCGGATCCTCCGCGTTTCTCCTGTCCACCCTCACCATCTTCCCCCACCAATCTCTCCCTCTCTCTTTGCTCTCCCCTCTCCCTATGGGCTCGGATGGAAATCAACTCCCCTCTAATCACCGCCTTTAATGCCTCCCAAACCGTCCCCACCCGGACCTCCCCATTATCATTGGCCTCTAAGTACCTCTTGATACACCCCGAACCCGCCCGCCCACCTTCTCATCCGCCAGCAGCCCCACCTCCAGGCGCCAGAGCGGGCGCTGGTCCCTCTCCTCCCCCAGCTCAAGGTCTACCCAGTGCGGGGCATGATCCAAAATGACTATGGCCGAATACTCGGCATCCTCCACCCTCGAAATCAGCCCCCTCCTCAGAAAAAAAAAATCGATCCGGGAATAGGCTTTATGCACGTGGGAGAAAAATGAATACTCCCTGGCCCTCGGCCTCGCGAACCTCCAAGGATCCACCCCACCCATCTGATCCATAAACCCCCTCAACACCTTAGCCGCCGCGGGTCTCCTGCCTGTCCTGGACATGGATCGATCCAATGGGGGATGCAGCACTGTATTAAAGTCCCCCCCGTCCCCCCCCCCAGTATCAGGCCCCCCGTCTCTAGATCCGGAATGCGGCCCAACATGCGCCGCATAAAACCCGCATTGTCCCAGTTTGGGGCATAGACATTCACCAGCACCACCCGCTCCCGTCTGAAGACTTTGTTGACGGTACCTCAGCCGTTCTCGCCGGCTCTGTACTCCACAAGCCTGGTGGTAGTGGCAGCCCTGAGTGTGTGGGGGCAGTGGAGACAGCACATGGGGCTGGAAGGGGAGTCGGTGTGGTCACTGATCTGTGACGACCACCGGTTCTCTCTGGGGGTGCTAGACGGGGGAGGGGGGGGCGCGCTTTAGGAGGCGGCAGGGAGCAAGAGATTCAGAGATCTTTTTATTGAGGAGGGTTTCCCGAGTTTGGAGGAGCTAGAGGAGGAGTTTGAGTTGCCAGGTGGGAATGGGTTCCGGTACTTGCAAGTGCGGGATTTTGTTCGGAGGCAGGTCCCAGGCTTCCTGCACTCCCACTAAGGGCGCTACAGGACAAGGTGATGTCAAAAACAGGGGTTGGGGAGGGGATGGTGTCGGAAATATATAAGGAACTGATGGAGTGGGAAGATGTTCCAATAGGGGATGTGAAGGGAAAGTGGAAGGAAGAGTTGGGAAGAGAGTTAGAAGTCAGGTTATGGGAGGAGGCCCTGAGGAGAGTCAATGCATCCTTGTCGTGTGCCAGGCTTAGCCTGATCCAATTCAAGGTGGTCCACAGGACTCATATGACTGTGGCCTGGATGAGTAGGTTTTTTGAGGAGGTGGAGGACCGGTGTGGGCGGTATGGGGGAAGGTCCTGCAAATCATGTGCATATGTTCTGGTCGTCTCCGAGGCTGAGGGGATTTTGGCAGTGTTTCACGGATGACATGTCAGAGGTCCTAGAAGGGAGGGTAACTCCAAGTTCAGAGGTGGCAATATTTAGAGTGTCGGAAGATCCGGGGGCGGGGAGGCGGTCGACATTTTGGCCTTTGTCTCCCTCGTGGCCCGGACGGGTTCGGCTGGGATGGAGGGACCTGGAGCCTCCAAAGTCGGGGGTTTGGGTCAGCGACATGGCGGGGTTTCTCAGGTTGGAGAAAATCAAATTCTCCTTGAGGGGTTCGTTACAGGGATTCGCTCTGAGGTGGCAGCCGTTCATCGACTTCTTCAAGGATAATTAGGCCATCAGCTTGGGTGGGGGGGGGGGGGGGTAGGGGAGGCATGGAAGTGACAAATAAGAGTTCGAAAACCAATGAAGGGAGAACCGTGAGATGGAGTAGTTACATGGACCAGGATAGTTCGGGTTTATGCTTTGGGGGGGGGGGATATGCTTATGTTATTATGGGGTTTTGAGTTTGTTGGATCACTTTGTTTAAAAATGTTAAAATTATAAATGCCTTGATAAAATATTTTCGAAAAAAGAATACAGTGAATACACTACCCTTAACTGCTATCTTTATTCCCACTCAAATAACAAGGAATCCACTTTTAAGATACTATTATCACCCAAGAATACCGGCTGTACAGAGATGTTCTTGGAGAAAAAAAGATCTTGTGCCAGTGCTTTAAAGAAAAGTTCTGAACACTGTCAGAACCATGCAGAAACTCTGGTTGTATCTCTTCAGAAGCTGCTTCTTTTCACCTTCTGATCAGACCAGTCTGATCTGCTTGGAAAAAATGCTAATCTGTCTGCAGAATTATGTTTAACTGAACAGAAAGCACAGCATGGTAGCACAGTGGTTAGCACTGTGGTTTCATTGCGGCAGGGTCCCAGGTTCGATTCCTGGCTTGGGTCATTGTCTGTGCAGAGTCTGTGTGTTCTCCCTGTGTCTCCGTTGGGTTTCTCTGGGTGCTCCGGTTTCCTCCCAGAAGTCCTGAAAGATGTGCTGTTAGGTAATTTGGACATTCTGAATTCTCCCTCCGAACAGGCGCCGGAGTGTGGAGACTAGGGGATTTTCACAGTAACTTCATTGCAGTGTTAATGTAAGCCTACTTATGACAATAATGATTATTATTATAAAAAAACTGCTTGACTTCTGTTCACAGCTTCATCCAACTCCCAACCAAACATTTCTCTACAAAATGCCTGATATCTTATCTCCACCCAGTAACGGCATCTTACCAAGCTAAAACCTAATTAACTCCACAGGGAGTGGAGGAGATGAAGGAAACAAAACTGCATTAGCGCAAGCTTTTTTACAAAGGCTAATTGCACCCTGGTACCCAAAACCTTAGTTGTCTTTCGAACTAGGATTTCTTTTAAAGCATGACTGCAGCAGTCAACCACACCCAGGCGTTTAACCCTTACTGCACTAAATACCTACAATGAAATACATCTGAAATTCTTGTATTCATCGCAGGAAGGTTATGCTGGAACTGTATAAAACGTTGGATAGGCCACAGGTAGAGTATTGTGTGCAGCTCTGAAATCCACATTGTACGAGGGATGTGATAGCACTGGGGATTTTCCAGGATGTTGTCTGGGCTTGAGAGTTTTAGTTACGAAGAGAGTTTGGATAGACTAGGTTTATTTTCCTTGGAGCAGAGAAGACTGAGGGGGGCATGATTGAAATCTAGAAAATTATGAGGGACATGGTCAGAATAGACAGGAAGTAACTGTTTTGCCCTTGGTGGAAGGATCAATGATCATAGATTTTTGGTAAGGGGCTGGAGGTTCAGAGGGAATGTGTGAATAAACCTTTTCACCCAGAGGGTGGTGGGAGTCTGGAACGCAGTGTCTGAAAGGTTGGAGGCAGAGACGCTAATAATATTTTAAAAGTATTTAGAGTGCATTTGCAATGACAAGACCTACAAGGCTTTAAACCAAGTTCCTGAAAATGGGATTAGAATGGTTAAGTGGTTTTTTTTTGACCTGCACTGTTGCACTGTGCTGAAGAGTCTTTTCTGTGCCGTAGACTTCAGTGACTTACCATCAGTTCTTGCCGTACCTGGTCTGATGCTGCTATTAAAGATTGGGTAGTGATCAAATCCTGAGTGCAAGAATTATTGTAAAAGCACTGCAAAGGGAAAACAGTTAAACCTTAATTCCCTCCTTGGTGTATTGTTGAGAATTTGAGTAAGTTAATTGGTTTCAATACTTGTTTGTGCTGATGATATTTGACAACATGTACCTAAGGACTGAGAACTTTCATGTTTCACAATTTCAGTTGCTACAATATTTAACTGAATGACTTAGTTTTTCATCGCCCAAACTTAAAAATTCTTGTTGCAAGATCTTAGTTCTATTGCCATCTAGTGGGAGTTAATTTCACTGCAATTAATGCACATGGGATTGCTTTGTTACACAGTTATACCTTGAATCAACGTACAAATAGTTCTATTCTGCTTGCTTTGCGACAGTGTTCTGACAAATTATTTTGCGGAGCCAAGTTAACCTCAAACAGGAAACTCAGCAGCAGTTGCCATGTCAACCGGGACCTTTTCTGTTATATTGGGCTAAGTTCCAGATGCAAGAACGGAAGAGTTTTCTCTTGTTAACTGAAGATGACATGCAACAAGCCTGTGCTTTTTGGCTTTCCTCGAAATTTACCTTTTTCAACCAATTAAAGCATTGTTTTTCAAACTTTTTTTCCTGGGACCCACTTTTCCCAACTGGCAGACCTTCGGGACCCACGCCGACCAACCTTCGGGACTCATCTTATTCCAAATGCTTCATGCATTAAGATGCAGAGCCTTTTAGGCTTAACCTTTGTCCATTTTTTAATCCTCTGAACGTTTCTTTGTACTGTGACTCTATTTGCCTCTCTCCCTTGATTACGATGTCTACCATTTTTGCATTTTACTGTTCTTATTCTTATTACTTTTTTTCATTTTTTAATACTGTCCTTGTTTTTCTTAGCCATGTCCCTCTGCTTAGGTTCCCAACCCCTTACCATTCTAGTGGGATGGTGTAAATATTGAACACTCTCTCAAACAACTGTTAAAACTGGGGGTTAACCGCAAATTTCCAAACTGGAACTGATAGCTTTTGTTTCGTAAATGTTTTAAGGATTATAAAACAAAGTTGAGTAGATGGGATTAAAATACAGACCGGTCATGATCTCATTAAATGGCAGAACCGACATGAGGAAGAATAATTTATTTCTGTATCTGCATTCCAAGCTACCTTTTTGGAATGATCAGGTTTTCAAATTCTCCCTCTACATGTTGCCTGTTAAAGTTAATTCTACCATCCCCTCTTCATAAAGAAGAAGTAAGTCTGAGATAAAAGCAAATTACTGCGGATGCTGGAATCTGAAACCAAAAAGAAAATGCAGGAAAATCTCAGCAGGTCTGAGATGACTCATCTAGACTCGAAAAGTTAGTTCTTTTCTCTTCCTACAGATGCTGCCAGACCTGCTGAGATTTTCCATCAATTTCTTTTTGGACTAAGTCTGAGAGCGGAAATGAGGTGTCATTGTTTTGCTGAGACCATTATTCTCTCACGAATGACGATCTCTGGTCCTGAACTAGAAGCTAAACAAATTTGGCATGTCTGCATCGACTCTCACAAACTTCTACAGATGTGCGATAGAGAGCATCCTATCTGGCTGCATCACAGCCTGGTATGGCAACTGCTCAGTCCAAGATCGGAAGAAACTGCAGACTGTGGTGAACTCAGCCCAACGCATCACACAAACTTGCCACCCCCACATTGATTCTGTAGACACCTCCCGCTGCCTCAGGAAGGTACACAGCATTATCCGAGACCCCCCCCCCCCCCCCCCCCCCCCAGGCATTGCCTTCTTCCAGACCCTGCCATCAGGCAGAAGGTACAGAAGTCTGAAGACAACTCACATCCAGACATAGGAACAGCTTTATCCCCCACAGCTACAAGACTCCTCAACAACTCTCCCTCGGACTGATATGTTCCCTGTAAGAAGACTATTCACGACGCCCTTTGCTGTTCTTGCTCATGTATTTGCTTTGTTTGGCCCCTTGTTCTGCACTGTAACCAATCACTGTTTGTCGATGTACCATTTGTCAATGTTCTCTGTTGATTATTCTTTTGTCTACTATGTATGTACTGTGTACATTCCCTTGGCCGCAGAAAAATACTTTTCACTGTACTTCGGTACATGTTACAATAAATACAATTAAATCAAAATCGAATTCCACATACAACTCAGCTCCCAGTGAATGCTGAGAATTTTTTGTTTTTTTAAATTTAGAGTTTCTAATTTTTTTTCCCCAATTAAGGGGCAATTTAGCGTGGCCAATTCACCTACCCTCCACGTCTTATGGGTTGTGGGGGTGAGACCCATTGACACGGGGAGAGTAAATGCTGAAAATAATTAACATGTCCTATCCAAGCTGCAATTTCCAAACAAATTTCAGCTAGTGCTTGGGGTGATAACCCCACTGTTCGTGTGTCTTCAGCACAGCGCCATGGGACCATTTACAACAGAATGAGAGATGGACTGGTGACTGGGCTCCAACCCAAAACCTTGTGGCTGCAGTTAAAATTCCTGCTTGATCATGAGGAAAGCTAGGGAGGTATTTGCAAAACAAATCCTTCAATTAAAACTTTATTTTAAGTTCTCTCAAGGCCTGAGCAGGAGAGCAGCGTGATCCTACAACAGGAAACAAAAAGAACGTAGAAATCAGGTGCTGAGACCGTTAGCTCCGTGACCCTTCTGAAACCCGCCCACATCCGTGGTCACAACCCCTGTCACTTTGAGAACCCCTGGGTAAAAGTAACTTGCTCAGTTAAATGTACTGAAATTGGAAGGAACCCAATGAAGTAGCTCATTGAAGCATTTTCGCTGCAGAGTGGCAGCATGCAGGATCTTTTCCAGGATTTCTTATTGTCAGCTGACCTTCAAAGAAATGTGCAGTGCACATGGGTGCTCTTGCTGGCCTTGTGATACTGCTATGAGCTGGTGGCCCCTGCTTGTGAAAAGTAGAAACATTAATTTTACTTTGCAATTTGTGAACAAAAAAGCTTCATTTTGCAGATTTACGTATTTATACCTTTTACTGTTGCCTTAAAGGTAAAGTCACCATAATCCCACATGACCATAGTCTGCTTTCCGCTTTGAGGGGGAGAGCTGACTGGTGGTGCTTTCACCTGAGGATCACCACACCTCCGGTGAGGGGCAAGGTGGACCTTCATGAATAACCTCAGTGGGGCAGCACGGTGGCACAGTGGTTAGCATTGCTGCCTACGGCGCTGAGTACCCGGGTTCGAATCCCGGCCCTGGGTCACTGTCCGTGTGGAGTTTGCACATTCTCCCCGTGTCTGCATGGGTTTCGCCCCCACAACCCAAACAGATGTGCAGGATAGGTGGATTGGCCACGCTAAATCGCCCCTTAATTGGAAAAGGTAATTGGGTACTCTTATAAAAAAATTAAAAAAAATTAAAAACATTTTTTAATGAATAACCTCAGTGGGTACAGGAATTGAACCTGCACTGCTGGCCTCGCCCTGCATCACGAACCAGCTGTCTAGCCAACTGGGCTAATGGTCACCGTTACTAAAACTAGCTTTCAATTCCAGATTTATTTATTGAATTTAAATTCCACTAGCTGTTTCAGTGGGATTTGAACTCATAGCCCAGAGCATTAACCTCTGGACTGCTGATATTATCACTGTACCATTGTCTCCTCGCCCTATGTCAGTGGATCTTAAGATGTGCAATTTCATGTATACTCTTTAATATCTTTAGCCTTTGTTGTTGAAAATGTCAGTTGTTTAATTGTATATTACACATTTAATACTATGGTAAGATATTGTGTGTTATCGTGCTTCTGTTTTTGGTCTCATCCACCTGAACAGCAATAACTTTGAATGTACTTTTTGGTTTTTCCCCGCAGATGACACTTCAGAACTCTCCTATTAACTATATTACCTCAATTCAGATGTTCAATCGCACTTACACTCTCTACTCACACAGGTTAGTAGAATTTCCCCTTTCTAATTCTGCTGGACAATGTCATGATTGTACAAACAAAAACTGTATATAACAAACTTTAAATCTAAGCAGTTAGTAAAATAAACCTGGTTAACTATTGAAATCACGTTTAAATTATGCAAAATTTCAGGGGGAGTTTATACGTCTTCATTTGTTCTCCCCTACCATTGAAGTCACTTTAGAGATCAAATGTGAATATATCCTTCATGAAACCAATGTCAGCACAGATCAAAGACATGTTTTATTAGGTTGTAGGTGTCTCCAAAACCAGGTGAATGCTTGAATCCTGCTGTGTGTTCATTCCTACTATTTCAGTCCTGATGAGAGGGTCCTGTTGAAAACATTTCAACATCAGAAATTGTTCTGTCAGAGATTCGCTGACCAGTCCACATACTTGTTTGAACATCGGAGCCTATTTGTCATCAATGACTTTAACCTTTATTTCTTCCCTCTGCAAGGTTTTGTTACATGTGGACTCCCAGGTATTTCAGCCATGACATGCCTACAGTCCTCCATTTTGCATTTTTATCAATTTGTGCCAGTTGCAAAGGTATTTTTTCAGCACCAAACCTATCAAGGTCCATTGTTCACAATTGCTGCTTAAAGCAATTGCCTCAATAGGTACTGGATTCTCCAGGCAACGCCTCAAGCCAGCCTACCCAATTCAAAACATCATGGAGAACAGATTGTTGAACTTTGACCATAGAAGCAAACCTTAAGTCACAACTTTGGATGTTATAAAAGTACTACCATATAGATTGAGTGGAGAATATTGAATGAAGTGATGTCTACTGAATCTTATATTTTCAAAGTTGATTCATAAGATTCAGATTTTTCTAAGTTTGAGCATTGGTTTATAATTCCTGGCCCAGCTTCTGCTTTAACACGGGTGGAATCCTTTTGACAAAGAGATGCCAGTAAAGACTCTAGATGCTTTTTAGATTTTTCACCCCGTTGATGATGATTGATTTCTATCTGAATGTTGTAACATTGAGTGTTAAGATTTGCATAGTAATTTTGAAAATTCTTTCTTGAGAAATGAGCATCGCGAACAAGGCCAGCATTTGTTGCACATTCCTAGTCACCATTGAGAAGGCAATGGTGGCTGGTTACATTCCTGAACGCTGCAGTCCTTGTTTTGAAGGTACAGCTGTTGTGCTGTTGGGTAGATAGGTCTGGGATTTTAACCCAGCAACAACAAAGACAATATATGTCCGAGTGGCAATGACATGTGGTAGTTGTCAATCAAGTGGACAATTTTGTCAATAGGCTCATTTTAATTTTGGTTCCAAGTCTAAAATCTTGAAAATGTCGCATTATCTAATAGTTACACAGACAATTTTGTGAACTTAATTTCACAGAATCCCGATCGTGTTCCTTTCTCTGCTGAATTAATCGCTTAATCAGTAAGATGGCAATTCTTTTTTCATACAATAGTTTTGCTACATATTTTTAAAATAATTCTTAAAACGCAACACTTTTTTGCTATAGAATGAGTCTTCAACTTTAAAAAAAGAAACAAAACTCAAGTCTCTACCGTATTGTGGACGGCACGGTAGCACAGTGGTTACCATTGTTGCTTAACAGAGCCAGGGACCCAGGTTCAGTTCCCAGCTTGGGTCACTGGCTGTGCGGAGCCTGCAAGTTCTCCCGGTGTCTGCGTGGGTTTCCTCCGGGTGTTCCGGTTTACTCCCAGAGGTCCCAAAATACGTGCTGGTTCGGTGAATTGGGCATTCTGAATTCTCCCTCAGTTCCCACAGGGGCGACATAATGGGGCTGCTTAAGCGATTTGGGGATTTTTCAGGATATAAATTGAATTTGGAGAAGAGCGAGTGCTTTTTGGTCTCCCCTCCAGGGATGGGAGCTGGATTGGGGGGGGGGGGGGGTTGCCATTTCGTGTGGCGGCTACCCATTTCAGGTATCTAGGGGTGCAGGTGGCTCGGGATTGAGCCCGGCTCGGTAAATTGAATTTTAGAAGCGTGACAGACAGTGTCAAGGCAGATTTGTTGAGGTGTGAGAGTCTCCCCCTATCATTGGCAGGCAGGGTGCAGGCAGTAAAGATTAATATTTTACTGCAGTTTTTGTTGTTCCTGGTGTTTAGTGGTCTTGCCAAAAGCATTTTTTATGGTGGTGGAACGGTTGTTTTTGTTGTTTGTCTGGGCAGGCAAGGTAGTGAGCATTCGGAAGACGATGCTTCAGAGAGGGCAACAGGCAGGGGGTTTGGCTCTGCCAGATCTGCTGTATTATTATTGGACGGCGAACGCTGAGAACGTGCGGGGCTGGGGTAGGGAGCCGGAGGCAATGTGGGTGATGATGGGGCAGGCTCTTGTCGGGGTTACGGGCGATGGCAAAGGCACCGCTTCCAATTGTCCTGGGGAAATATTCGGGTAGTCTGGTAGTTGTGGCCGCAGTGGTGAAGATATGGAGGCAATTTCGGCAACATTTTAAGTTGGGGGCGGGGTCGAGGCTGATGAAGATCCGAGAGAATCATGTGTTTGAGCCGTCGAGATTGGATGCTAGGTTTCTGGGATGGGTGGAGCAGATAGTGGTGGAAATTAAGGATTTATTCTTGGAAGGGCGGTTTGCGAGTTGGAGCAGTTGATAAAGAAGTTTGGAATTCCATGGAGTGCCTATGCAGGTGTGGGATTTTGCAAGGAAGGTTTTCCTACATTTCTGGTGACACTGCCCTCATTGCTGGAGGGGTGCTGTCAGTGAGGGGATGGGGGGGGGGGGGGGGTTTTATCTCAGGGCATATATGATGAGGTCAAGGATGAGCCTATTGTTTGAGGAGGTGGAAGACACTTGCGAGTGATGTGGGAGGGGCCTGTCCAACCATATATATGTGTTCTGGTCCTGTCTGATGTTAGAGAAGTTTTAGGGTTCTTCCTTCAGCACCATGTCAGCGATCTTCCACTTAGAGCCTGGAGTTCTGGGGGCCATATTTGGGGTGTCAGAGCTGCAGCCGGGGACGGGGGTGAATGTTTTAGCCTTCGCCTCGCTGATTGCCTACAGGCGGGTCCTGTTGGGGTGGAAGTCAGCATCTCCACCCTGTGCCTCAGTGTGGCTGGGTCCTAATGGCATTCCTGTATCTCGAGACAATGAAGTTCACCTTGAAGGGGGGAGGGGGGGAGCGATTCAGGTCTACTTATTCCTCACTTTAAAGAGTTGGTTACTGTCAGCTGCTGTGGTGGTCGTTTCAGGAGAGGGTTGGAATGGGTGGGGCTATTTGAGTTATATGGGGGTTGGTTGGTAGGGAGGGTTCTTTTTGTTGGGGTTGTTTTGTTTCATGTATAAATGTAAAAAACAAAAAAATATGTATTTTTAAAATTCATTTCTTGGCTTAATAGCTTATTTTCCTCCTATTATTTTTAAATAGTTTAGTTTTCAATTAATACAACTGCACACACATTCTTTGGAATGTCAATTTCAGAGCACAGTCCAAATTCACATGATCATCTGCTTTAAATGTATAAAATTCATCCAAGCTTCATGATTTCGGTACCTGGCATATAACTCATTAGAACCTGTTGGAATGTAAGAATAACTGATTTTTATTTTGGTTACCAATTCAGTCTCCTACATTTCACTAATATTGCTTTCAATTTTTAGTTACCTAGGATTCGGTTTGATGTCAGCAAGACTGGAAATTTTAGGGGGAACTGAAGGTAGACCACGTAAGTTAGCAGACTGGCCATTATTTTTTCTACTTCGAGGTGCACACCCCCGGTCACCTGCTTAAGAGTGCGACAACTTAAGCTCATTATACTCCTTTAGTGGGAGTGCTGGAAGCTGCAAAGCTAAGTAATACGCCCTCAGATGCAGTCATCTTCTCTTCTTTCTTCCCCTTCCTCAACATGATTGAACAATGCATGAAGTTTGCACATTTACCAGACTCATGGACTTCACCATCTATAAGTCATGCCATTTCAACTTGGACTATATCACTAATCGTTTGTCATTGCTGGGCCAAAGTTATAGAATTCTGTATCTAGCAGCACTGAAGGAGTATCTTCAGCACTTAGACTGTGTTTCAAGGAGGTGACTCACCACCTTCTCTGGGGAGATGAGCAATTGGCAGCAGATGCTGGTCTTGCCGGCGATGCTCACATTCTGAGAATGAATTGTTTTCAAAGCTGCTTGTAAATCACATTTGTAACCCATGTACGAAGCTTGTTAATATACATATAACATTGCTATACCAGCCTCAAAGTGTAAATGGACAATTTGGCAACAGTGGGGCCAGCTGTACTGGCAGAACCTCTTTAATGATAGGGTTCTGTATTATAAAGTAGCAGTAACAAGGACAATGGGAATAGGTTGCATCATTTGTATCGGAGGTGGACATTTGCCAGAAACAACAGTGGCAAGAATAGAAAATGTTGGAAATACTGAGCAAGTCAGGCAGCATGTGTGGAGGAAGAAACAAACATAGTTAAATTTCAGGTTGATGATCTTTCATCAGAACTGGGAAATGTAAGGGAAGGGACAGCGGTGCAGTGGTTAGCACTAGTGCCTCACAGCACCAAGGACCCGGGTTCACTGTCCGTGTGGAGTTTGCACATTCTCCCTGTGCCTGCGTGGGTCTCACCCCCACAACCCAAAGATGTGCAGGGTAGTTGAATTGGCCACAATAAATTGCCCCTTAATTGGAAATAAAGAATTGAGTACTCTAAATTTATTTTTTTTAAAGTAAGGGATATAATTGGATTTGTGCAAGGGGTGAAGCGAGACATTTCAGACGCAGCATGGGTTCATGAAAGGCAGGTCATGTTTTACTAATTTAGTGGAATTCTTTGAGGATATTATGCGCATGGCCAGCAGGGAACCGATGGACACAGTGTATCTGGATTTCCAGAAGGCATTTGACAAGGTGCCGCACAAAAGGCTGCTGCATAAGATAAAGGTGCATGGCATTACGGGCAATGTATTTGCATGGATAGAATATTGGTTAACTGACAGAAAGCAAGGAGTGAGGATAAATGGGTGTTTTTCTGGTTGGCGATCAGTGGCTAGTGGTGTGCCTCGGGGATCAGTTTTGCATCCGCAATTATTTACAATTTGCATAGATGATCTGGAGTTGGGAACCAAGTGTAATGTGTCAAAGTTCGTAGATGACACTAAGGTGAGTGGTGGAGCCAAGTGTGCAGAGGACACAAAGTCTGCAGAGGTCAATAGATAGTTTAAGTGAGTGGGCAAGGATCTGGCAGATGGAGTACAATGTTGGTAGGAATAACAGTAAAATGAACTATTATTTAAATGATACAAAATTGCAGAATGCTGTTGTGCAGAGGGACCTGGGTGTCCTTGTGCATGAATTGCAAAAAGTTGATTTGCAGGTGCAGCAAGTAACTAAGAAGGCAAATGGAATGTTGTCCTTCATCGCTGGAGGATGGAGTTTAAAGGCAGGGAGGTTATGTTGCAGCTGTATATGGTGCTAGCGAGGCCACACCTGAAGTACTGTGTACAGTTTTGGTCCCCTTACTTGAGAAAGGATGTACTGGCACTGGAGGGTGGGCAGAAGAGATTCACCAGGTTGATTCCGGAGTTGAGAGGATTAGTTTGAGGAGAGACTAAGTAGACTGGGATTATATTCATTGGAATTTAGAAGAATGAGGGGTGTCTTATAGAAAAATATAAAATTATGAAGGGAATAGATTAGAAGCTGGGAGGTTGTTTCCACTGACAGGTGAAACTAGAACTAGGGGGCATAGCCTCAAAATAAGAGGGAGCAGATTTAGGACTGAGTTGAGGAACATCTTCACCCAAAGGGTTGTGAATCTCTGGAATTCTCTGCCCAGTGAAGCAGTTGAGGCTACCTCATTAAGTGTTTTTAAGGCAAAGATAGATAGATTTTTGAACAGAAAAGGAATAAAAGGTTCCGGTGACCAGGCAGGTAAGTGGAGCGGAGTCCACAAAAAGATCATCCATGATCTTATTGAATGGCAGAGCAGGCTAGAGGGGCCAGATGGCTTACTCTTGGGTATGAATGGGACAGGACAAAGGAAGATCTGTGAAAGGGTGGAAGACAGAAGAGATCAAATGACAGAAGAGTTAATCTTCCAGGGCCAAGTGGAATGGTGACGGGGGAAACAAAGAAGCATTAGATGGGCCTAGAGAAGTTGTGCTGCTGTCTGTAAGCAAAATTAAGGAAAAAAACAAAGCATGCAAAGAAAGGAAGCAGATGAAGGGTCAGATTTTCAATCTGAAATTGTTGAATTCAACATTGAGTTTGGAAGGCTGTAAATTGTCTGATTGAAAGATGGGTGCTGTTCCTCACGCTTACATTCAGCTTCAATAGGTTAGTGCAGGAGACCAAGGACATATGTACTAGCAAGTGAGCAAGGTGGAGAATTAAAATGATCAGCATCTACCTTGCCTCCTGCCCAAGATCCAGAAACTGGACTGCCCTGGTAGCCCTACCATTTCAGCCTGTTCCTGCCCAACTGAACTGTTTTCTTCAAAGCTTGACTCAATTTTATCTCCCCTTTTCAAGGCTCTCCTTAACTACATTTGTGACTCTTTTGATATACTCCATCACTTTAAAGTTTCCAATTTCCTGGCCCTAAGCATCATCTCTACATCATGGATGTCCAATCTCTCCACACCTCCACCAGGACTTATCTAAGGGCCCTCCACTTCTTCCTTGAACAGAGGTCCGACTAATTTCCATTGACCACCATGCTCCTCTGCTGCACTTGTTATCTGAACAAATTCTCCTTTAACACCTCTCACTTCAAATAAAAGGCTGTTGCTATGGGTAGCCATATGGGTCCTAGCCGTGCCTGTCTTTTTATGGGATATGTGGAGCATTCCTTGTTCCAGTCCTACTCAGTCACTCACCATCCAGACTTGGAAATACGTCACCGTTCGGACACTGTCTCTGGGTCAAATTTCTGGAACTCCCTAACAGCCATGTGGGTGCACCGGCACAAGGCATGGCAGTGGTTCAAGGAAGCAGCTCGCTACCACCTTCTCAAGGACAACTATAGATGGGCAATAATTGCTGACCAAGCCAACGATGCCAAGAACACCTTATTCCCTGCTGTTACCAGACTCCTAAACGACCCTCTTATGAACTGACCTTGTTAACACTGCACCCCTGTATGCTTCAACCG
This sequence comes from Scyliorhinus canicula, assembly GCF_902713615.1. NCBI lineage: Eukaryota > Metazoa > Chordata > Chondrichthyes > Carcharhiniformes > Scyliorhinidae > Scyliorhinus > Scyliorhinus canicula. Next base: position 186,966,051 of record NC_052146.1, on the reverse strand, counting down.
ATGCCGGTGTTATGTAGTTACATTGTGTACCTTGTGTTGCCCTACTATGTATTTTCTTTTATTTCCTTTTCTTTTCATGTACTTAATGATCTGTTGAGCTGCTTGCAGAAAAATACTTTTCACTGTACCTTGGTACACGTGACAATAATCAAAATCCAACATCGCAAATCAACAAAAACAATCCTGATTTATTAATAGAAGTTAAATTCTACCAGCTGCATTGGTGGGATTTGAACCCCATGTTTGCGGAGCATTAGCCACTGGATTACTAGTCCACTGACGTTACCAATATGCCATAGTCTCCCCTCCCTGTGTCAGTGGATCCTAAAATATGCAATTTGATTTATACCTTTTAATATCTTCATTCAATGCCCTGTCATTTTGAGTCTCCGCCTAGCTGTCATGCTGAGATCTCTGTCCTTGGGCTGCAAAGCTCAAAATAAGCTTGAGGAACAGCACCTTTTTTTTGATTAGGCAATTAACGTTCTTTCTTTCTTGCCCCATCACCATTTCCTTTGACTCTGTAAGGCTGATGTCATTCAGTCTCTCCTATCCTCCACTCTATCTCAGAACTTCTGTTCATATTGTTCTTCCTTGTTCATGTCAAGGAACAACTTCCTTGTTCCATCTACCCCTTGTTCAAATACTATTACATCTCTCATTTCTTCCTAGATCTGATGAAAGGTCATCAACCTGAAACATTAACTCTTTCTCTCTCCACAGCTGCTGCATGGCCTGCTGAGTATTTCCATCATTCTGGTTGTATTTCAGATTTCCAACATCTGCAATATTTTGTCTTTTGAGTAGCAAGGATAGGTTGTGCATGAAATTAAGACGAGGGCTGTCATACAAAAGGTTGGCAACATCATATGCTCGTAGGTCAAACCATCCTTCTGAATATAATATGTTCAAGTTACCTGTTAATTTTTCCACCTTAGTCCACAACTTGGAACAGCTCATGGAAGGGACATTCTTTTAAAACTGGCAAAAGACAGCGTTGCTTGGAGCATTAACCTTTTTGTGTTGTAATCTTGCTTGTCTGCACAAGTTTGCAAGGGAATTAGAATAATGTTCTGTAAAAGCATAGAAAGCTGTGGATTGTTGTATTTTTTTTTTTAACCATCCTGACTCGGCTTAATGGACAGATTGAATAAAATTAAGTCTAGAGAAATTAATTCTATTTTTTGGAACACTTTAGCAATTATTTTAATTCTAAAATGGTCTGAGCAAAAAGGGAAATTCAGTTCTAACTAGCATTCTGACTTTGTAATTATACTGTCCTTTTACTGTTCACTTACAGTTGAGAAAGGACAAGAGCTGGTAAGTCCTTGCTTATCACCAGACTATAAAGCAGAATGGAAGCATGCTGAAATTGTTTACAGCATTAAAGGACAGAAAGCAGGTAACAGCCTATTTAAATTACATTTGCTTTTAACTTGTCAATCTCCTGACACAGTGGTAAATCACTCTAATAATGCACAGTATTTTACAGCACAAAGACCATTTGGCTCATTGTGCCTGGACCAGCTCATTTTTAGAACTATCAAATTTGTGGCACTTGTCAATTACAATAATTGTAACATGTTGAGGAAGACTGTATCTGAAGCTAGTCTGCATCTTAATACTGTATAAGCCTATATCCCAGACAGCAAAGTAAAGTCACAGACTCTCCCGGTTCCTCCCAGATACCCAGAACAAACTGGTTCATATAGTCTTGCGATGATTCCCTAATCCTTCCCCAAATGGGGACTGCTCTGCTCAATTTCCAACATAACGCATGTATTCTATTGCAGTATAATTTCAACATTAACATCTCTCCCCTGAGCTATCCCCAAATAACGAAGCCAGGTGGGTAAATTGAGCTAAGAAATAGGCCAGCCGAGATTTAATTGAATGGCTGAGCTGGCTCGAGGTACCAAAAGGCTTACTCCTGTTCCTACATACTTGTGAATGCATCAAGAGATGGTTTAATATGTCTCCGTTGCACCTTCATTAATTGGTCATTTTTTTTCATCACGCGATTATCTCTATATCTCACATTTGCAGCTCACTCTATTGTTGTGGTGTAATTGCTTGGTAGCACAGAAGAAAGGTGTATTGATTTTTTTTATCTCTCCATAAATGTTGGTGCTGCTCTGCAGTTCACCTGATAGTTGTGCCTGGATTGATTGTGCTTAGCCAGTAAAGCAAATGTCCTTTATTATTGTGAATAGAAAACCAATCACATCCTACTGTTTGGGCACCTAGACTTGCACTGAGTGTTCAATAATAGCTGAACCTACGTCACAAACATCCCTTAAAATGTGAATTAGACTGGCCAATAGAGAGAGTAAAGTGCTCCTGATCTGAATTTTACATCTTTTTCATCCTCTTGCAATTTGGGGCATATTGACCATTCTGCAGCCAAATTTCTGATTTTCCTGATCACTTTCCTGAGGAAAATAAACATGGTTTATTATTTTATCATGCTCCAATTAATTATGTGGTTAACTGGCTTCTCCATGTTTAAGCATTTGATTTTCAATTTTTGCTACACCAATATGAAACTGTGTAACTGGAGGTATTCTTTAATTCCTAGTTTTGTATGAAATACTGAAGCTGATAAAAATCTGAACACTTTTTTATTCCCCTGTCTGTCTATGTTGTAGGAGAACCTCTCTATGATTCCTGTTGTGCAAGGATAGAAAAAATACTCTATAAAAAAGTGCATAAGCCTGAAGAAGTGGGGAACTTAACATTTTATGCATTCTCCTACTACTATGACAGAGCGGTTGATGTTGGACTTATTGGTAAGTGCTGGGACTAATTGAAGTTTAGTTGTCTTGATGGTCTAGCGTGAATTAAGTCAGCAGTGTGATTGCAATGCAGATAAGAAGGTTTTAATGCTGAATTAGACGATCTGGATCAGAGATATTAAACTCCATCCTGCCACTCGCATGATGGGTGGAGGAGGATAAAAATGTAAAATCTGAACATTGATTGCAGAAAATAACGATTATGGTCCATCCAGCCTGACCTACATTATTGTGGTATTGTATCACATTATATACCCTTCACGAGCCCAAGCCAGTTGGGGGGCAAATTGGAGTGGGTAAGTAAGAATAGGGAGTTGAATGCATGGCTCAAATTATAGTAAGGAGAGAATAGGTTTTGATTCATGAGGCACTGGCATCTGTACTGGGGAAAGTGGGAACTGTACCATTGGGACAGTCTTCATCTGAGCCATGCTGAGGGCTAGTGTTCTGGCGATTCGTATAATCTGGGCAGTAGGGAAGGCTTTAAACTAAATAGTGGGTGGAAGGTGTGGTAGATTAAAGAGAAAGGTCAGGACAATGAAACAAGGTAGCTGAGTAAGATAACAAGGGTAATAATCAGAAAGGGACAGGGTTTACAGACTTGGGTTAGCAAATAAGGCCAGAGTTGGAAATAATAGTAAAAAGGCAGAACTAAAGGCTCTGTAGCTGAATTCGTGTAGTATTTGGAACAAAACTCAAAGAAATAAATATTACAGAGATGTAGCTGCAAAGTGACCAAGGCTCAGACGTTTGCTGCGTTTTGAAAGGACAGAAAGCTAGGAAAAGGTGGTGGGTTGGCTCTGTTAATTAAGGATGTCATTGGTATGATGTGGTTCTAACGATCAAGATATAGGCCGGGATTTATACCCGCCTTGCCACAGGTGTAAATGACAAGGGGGCTCAAGATCTCGAGTGAGGCCAAAAACAAGATTTGCATCGGCAACATCTTGCAACATGATCATCCCCGCCTCCCGCCAGTGATGTATGGAGTTCTCGTCATGCAATACAAGAAACCCCATTTAAAGACATTATCATATCATTTGCGGGCTTCCCCATTTCTCCCCCCCCCCCCCCCGACATCACTTTAGCAATGTTTATAACAGGTCTGGAGTATTGTGAACATGGCGAAGAGAACCCACTGAAGGACGGATTGTACCTAAACTGGAGGGGCACCAATATCCTGGGTGGGAGGTTTGCTAGAGCTCTTCGGGAGGGTTTAAACTAGTTTGGCAGGGGGATGGGAATCAGAGCTATGGATCAGAGGATAGGGTACCTGTTGAACAGGCCGAAATAATATGCAGCAAGTCTGTGAGGAAGGATAGGCAGTTGATAGGGCAAAGTCGCACTCAGTGGACTGGGTTAAAGTGTGTCTGTTTCAATGCAAGGAGTGTCAGGAATATGGGAAATGAGCTTGGAGCATGGATCAGTACTTGGAACTACGATGTTGTGGCCATTACGGAGACATGGATTTCACAGCGGCAGGAATGGTTGTTAGATGTTCCGGGGTTTAGATGTTTTCAGAAGAATAGGGAGGGAGGTAAAAGAGGAGGGGGAGTGGTACTGTTAATTAGGGAATGCACCACAGCTGCAGAAAAGGGGGTAGTTGAGGAGGGTTTGTCTACTGAGTCAGTATGTGTGGAAGTCAGAAACAAGAAAGGAGCAGTTACTTTATTGGGAATTTTCTATAGACCCCCAATAGCAGCAAAGAGATAGAGGAACAGATTGGGTGGCAGATCTTGGAAAAGTGCAGAAGTAACATAGTTGTTGTCATGGGTGACTTCAACTTCCCTAATATTGACTGGAACCTCCTTAGTGCAAATAGTTTAGATGGAACGATTTTTGTCAGGTGTGTACAGGAAGGATTCCTGACTCAATTTGTAGATAGGCCGACTAGGGGGAGGCCATATTTGACTTGGTGCTCAACAACGAACCAGGCCAAGTGTCAGATGCCTCGGTGGGAGAGCATTTCGGTGACTGTTACCACAACTCCTTGACCTTTACCACAGTCATGGAGAGGGATAGGAACACACAGTATGGGAAGGTATTTAATTGGGGGAGTGTAAATTATACTGCTATTAGACAGGAGCTGAGGAGCATAAAGTGGGAAACATTGTTCTTGGGGAAATGCACAACGGTAATGTGGGGGTTGTTTAAGGAGTACTTGCGAGTGATGTATGTTTTTGTCCCACTGAGACGAGGAAGGAATGGTAAGGTGAAGGAGCCTTGGATGACAAGAGAAGTGGAGTTTCTAGTCAGGAGGAAGAAGGAAGCTTGCGTAAGGTTGAAGAAGCAACGATCTGACGGCTCTAGAAGGTTACAAGGTATCCAGGAAGAAACTCAAAAATGGACTGAGAAGAGCTAGAAGGGGGCATGAAAAAGCCCTGGCGGAAAGAATTGGGGAAAACCCCAGGGCGTTCTACACTTATGTGAGAAATAAGAGGATGATCAGAGTGAGAGAAGGGCCAATCAGGGATAGTGGAGGGAACTTGTGTCTAGAGTCTGAGGAGATGGGGGAGGCCGTAAATGAATATTTTGCTTCAGTATTCACTAGAAAGAGGAACATCGTTGCTCATGAGAACAGTGTGAACCAGATTATTGACTCGAACAAGTTGATATTAAGGAGGAGGATGTGCTGGAAATTCTGAAAAGCATCAGGATAGATAAGTCCCCTGGGCCTGACGGAATATGCCCAAAGTTAGTACGGGAAGCGAGGGAGGAGATTGCTACGCCATTGGCAACGATCTTTGGGTCCTCACTCTCCACTGAAGTAGTACCGGATGATTGGAGGGAGGCAAATGTTGTTCCCCTGTTCAAGAAAGAGAATAGGGAAATCCCTGGGAATTACAGACCCATCAGTCTTAAGTCTGTGGTGAGCAAAATATTGGAAAGGGTTCTGAGAGATAGGATTTATGATTATTTAGAAAAATATAGTTTGATTAAAGATAGTCAGCATGGCTTTGTGAGGGGCGGGTCATGTCTCACAAGCCTCATTGAACTCTTTGAGGATGTGACGAGATACATTGATGAAGGTCGGGCAGTGGATGTGGTGTATATGGATTTCAGTAAGGCATTTGATGAGGTTCCCCATGATAGGCTCATTCAGAAAGTTAGGAAGCATGGGATACAAGGAAATCTGGCTGTCTGGATACAGAATTGGCTGGCCGAAAGAAGACAGCGAGTGGTAGTGGATGGAAAGTATTCCGTCTGGAGGTCAGTAACCAGTGGTGTCCCGCAAGGATCTGTTCTGGGACCTCTGCTCTTTGTGGTTTTTATAAATGACTTGGATGATGGATAGAGGTGTACAAGGTGATGAGAGGCATGGATAGAGTGGATAGCCAGAGACTTTTCCCCAGGGTGGAAATGACTATCACGAGGGGACATAATTTCAAGGTGACTGGAGGAAGGTATAGAGGCGATGTCAAAGGTCGCTTCTTTACACAGAGTGGTGGGGGTGTGGAATGCATTGCCAGCATAGGTGGCGGAGGAGTCAGAGTCATTAGGGACATTTAAGCGACTCTTAATGTGGACAGCAGTAAATTGAAGGGGTGTAGGTTAGGTTGATCTTAAATTAGGATAAATGGTTGGCACAACATCGTGGGCTGAAGGGCCTGTACTGTGCTGTACTGTTCTATGTTCTGTGTAAAAACAATTACAGAACACCTGAAACTACAGGCCGATTAGCCTAACATCTGTCATTTGGAAAATGCTACAATCTATTATAGCAGGGTATTTAGAAAATCTTAATGCAATCAAACTGAGTCAACACAGTTTTGTGAAAGCAAAATTGTATTTGACTAAATTATTAGCATTCTTTTGAGAAAGTACCACGCGATGTGGACAAAGAGGAACCTGTCGACGTAGTGTACTTTGATTTCCAAAAGGCAATTGCTAAGGTGCCGCATCAATGGTTAACTACTCAAAATAAGAGATTATGGTGTTAGGAGGTAACATAGCAGCATGGATAGAGGAATGGTTAGCTAACAGGAAGCAGAGATTAGGGATAATGGGTCATTTTCACATTGGCAATTATGGAGTGCCACAGAGATCAGTGCCTAGGGCCTCAACTATTTACAATCTATGCAATGACTTGGATGAAGGAATGAATGATAAATTTGCTGATGATTCAAGGATAGGTAGGAGAGTAGTTTGTGAAGAGGACCTAGGGGTCTGCAAAGGGGTATAAATAGAGTAAGTGAATGGGCAAACAATTGACAGATGCAGTATAATGATGGAAAATGTGCATTTGTTCACTTTGGCAGGAAGAATAGAAAAACACTAGACTGAAATGAGAGGGATAGCAGAGCTCTGCAATACACAACAGATCTAGTTGTCCTGGTAAATGAATCACACTTTGGCACGTAGGTACAGCAAGTGATTCAGGAAGCAAATTGAATGCTGGTGTTTGTAGCAAGGGTAATGGGATATAGAAGTTGGGAAGTTTGGTTACAGTGGTAGAATTATATCTGGAGTACTGAAAATACTGGTTTGATGTTTTCACACTGGGATGATGTTTACAATAGGGTTCCCCGATTGTTGGATTGGATCTATTACTCTTTTTAATTGTTATAAACTTGGGTGTAGGGAACAACAACATGAAGTTCACAGGTCATATAAAGCTTAGCAAAGTAGTAGATAATGAAGTGGATAGTTACATAGTTCAAGATGACATTGGATAGTGAAATGGGCAGAAGCATGGCAGTGAAGTTTGCACTTGGGAGGAAGAATATGGAAAGACTGTAAACTATAAATAGCATGATTTTGAAAAGTATGGGTTGGAAATGAGTAGGGAGACCTTGGTGGCACATACACTAAACCTTAAAGGAGGCAGGGCAAGTTGATCAGTTGATTAAAAACAACTTGGGTTACTTTGATAAAGAGAGGGATAGAATTTAAAAGTAGATATAATACCGCCTTACCCAGTGAGTCCTCTGTGACCTGTTCTTGAGATCCTTCAGTTGTCCAATTCTGATTCCTCATATAATTGAAACAGCTTTTTCTACAATGATATACGATTATTTTTCTGTTAGCTGATCAAGTAGCAGCCTTTGTTTTCTTTAGCTTTTCCTTCTATTTAACTCATAGATACCTGTAGTTGTAGAAAATTGTTGGCATCTTATTCATCTTGTACAATACGTAACCAACTCCAAAACGTGATCTCCAGACTGGGTAAAGATGCTTGCAGCAATTTTTTAATGGTGGATAACATGGGAAACCTATATCCTGTTTTGTAAAGATGGCAGGTATAGAGGTATAACATTGAAATCAAACACCCGCAATGCAGTTGAGAGCCTGATATAAATTTAACAACTAACAGCAAGGTTCCCAATGGCACGGGAAACCAAGCAGCTAAATGGAGCCTGGAGCAGCTAGCTTCAGAAAATAAGTGCTTTTTATAGCACCCTTGTGGGCCAGGAGTGGAAGGAGGGCTGCCCATGCCCTCCCTGTCCCCTCAAGTAAACCTGCTGAATATGGCCTTTCCTCGTCATCTGCTGACACACAATCCCCAACCTCCTGCCCTGCAACCTACTGACCTCTTGCTTCAACCTGCAATCTTGCCCTCCCTCGATTGCCAGTCTAATTTGCCCCCACCCCCATAATCTTGTATCACTCCAGATTGTAGGACTGAGCGGCCCAGCCAACCCAAAACAGCAATATTTCCTGGTTGCCAGGGACAATCGCCAGTGGTGTTTTGCCACTGGCTTTCCTGCCCACCAACTGGATAGGCTGTCGTTGTGGCCAGCCATTTGCTGGAAAGCAGAAAAAAAATAAATGATTTTCCTATCACATCTGTTCGGTTTCCAGGTTCCCATGCCTGGCTATTGTGTTCTCCCACCCCTTTCCCATAAATATTAAAATCCTGGTCTCAGTGCCCCTAAGTTAGGAAGAAGGGGAATTATTGAAGGACTGTATTCATTTATAGGTACCCAGAGATGTTTACTGAAAAATGACGATGTGTAAACATTGTATAAGAGTGGGTTTTCCTCTATCTATGTCGTCCACCAGCACTCCCAACAAGAATGTGGCACCAAAGTGTCAGTGTGTGTGAACTGTTCCCACCCAATTCCAGCAAGAGTTGTAGCTTTCAAGGGGTAGAGTGATAAAGTAGTATTTTTCCTTTCTAAAAATCTGTATATTGTTGAAGGTGGGATCTCACCTTGCTTTATATTGGCGAATTCCAAGCAAGCAAAGTAAAAACATTTTATGGAATTAAACAGCGGGTCCTGTGCCAGTCTAGAGAGATACAGCCCCCTTGGGCTCACTGAGGTGTAGAACCGATGGTCTGGAGTAATCTACAAGTCCACACTAATGACTTCTCCACCAAGGAAAAAGGCACGTGGCTAAGGGAGTAGTAGAAATCTTGAGTTAAAATATATTTTAAATACTAATCTGTTCTTGTAGACTTCCTGATTTAATAAAACATATTTTTCTTGCAGATGCAGAGAAAGGAGGCACTTTAAAAGTTGAGGATTATAGAAGAGAAGCCAAACGCGGTAAGAGCTACAAAATTAGCCAGCAGCATGAGTTTTTCTGCTACTGATAAAATTACCTAAATTTTAGGTAAGGATTTGTGTATCCTTGATTTGAAAAGGTCTTAATCTATGCAGCTGGATTTCAGTAAGCTACTTTACTAAGGACAATTACATACCAGAGTCCTTTCTATGTTGTTAAAGTAGAAATTCTAGATACAACAAAAAAATACTAGCTCATTCTGAGCAGTGAATCTTTGTTCACTCACCCATTCGCACTCCTATGTTTTATTGACATAAACTAAGTGCTAACTCTAGCGATACGCAATTTCTCTTTGCATTTTGGAACCCATCTCATTCGAGATGCAGCATGTGAATGCTGTCTTGGTGACTTAGGCCCTCCCATTATGTGCCAAATGGAACACTGAGTTAATGATTTTATACCTTGATGTCTACCATAGCTGGTTCTCATTTTGGCTCTTGGAGGAGGTGATTTGCAGTGACCTGATCAAAGTCTTCAAGATATTAACAGGAAAAGACAGGATAGATAAAGATAAACTCTTTCCGCTGGTTGTAGATTCTAGAATTTAGGGGCATGGTCTAAAATCATTCAGGAGAGATATTCAGAACCCACTTCTACACTAAAGGGTTGTTTTGATTTGATTTATTATTGTCACATGTATTAGTATACAGTGAAAAGTATTGTTTCTTGCATGCTGTACAAACAATGCATACCGTACATGGGGAAGGAAGGAGAGACTGCAGAATATAATGTTACAGTTATAGCAAGGTGTAGAGAAAAGATCAACTTAATACGAGGTAGGTCCATTCAAAAGTCTGATGGCAGCAGGGAAGAAGCTGTTCTTGAGTTGGTTGGTACGTGACCTCAAACTTTGGTATCTTTTTCCTGACTTAAGGTGGAAGAAAGTATGTCCGGGTGCATGGGGTCCTTAATAATGCTGGCTGCCTTTTTGAGGCAGCGGGAATTATAGATAGAGTCAATGGATGGGAGGCTGGTTTGCATGATAGACTGGGCTACATTCACGACCTTTTGTAGTTTCCTGCGGTCTTGGGCAGAGCAGGCTCCATACCAAGCTGTGATACAACCAGAAAGAATGCTTTCTATGGTGCATCTGTAGAAGTTGGTGAGGGTCGCAGCTGACATGCCAAATTTCCTTAGTCTTCTGAGAAAGTAGAGGTTTGAACTCTCTTCCACAAACGCAATTGCCGCTATATCAGTTAATGATTTCAAATCTGCGATAGATAGACTTTTGTTAAAAAAAGGTATTAAGGTATATGGAGTTAGGCCATGATCTTATTGAATGGCGGAGCAGGCTCGAGGGGTTGAATGGCCTACTTCTGTTCCTAGGTTTCTAGCAGCTTGGTGATTTTTGTTTTTATTGTCTTTTCTGGCTCTTCTCAATTGAAAGGATTAATCGGCAGGCCTTCTTGACCCCTTCACCGAGGGTGTGCTGTTTTATCTAACGAGGGAATGAATGAATTAGATGTTTGAGGGATGAAAGCACGGTGCTTTATGTCCATTCTATGGTCTTGCTAGGCACTAGAAGAATTTGAGTTACCTAGTCTAAATAGACCTTGCACAATAAGAAAGTTAAAGTTGCTCATAGTGGTATTATAAAACAAACATTGTCCTGGGTCAGGGGTTAATCATCAAGAAGGAAATGTTTTTCTCCAGGAACAAAACTAAGATTGTCCTTTTGTAGTTTAAAATTAACTTTGAGTGGAAGAGAAAGACAACATAGGAAAATCCTAAATTGTAAATACATTTCTTCCGTTATTATGTTTCCTCGGTTATTATAAATGGTTTTTGGATCTGTCTTTAATATGGTCCATTATATAGCATTAATTAACCTACTCTATAATGATTGCCTCAATAATTTATCCAGTGAATGACTTACGCACTCAGATTAAGAAGATCCTATTTTTGATCCCTGGCTTGGGTTGAACTAGCTGACCTCAGCCAGGCTTCTTGAATTGATTTTGATACACAATAGATTAAAGAGAAGAAAAATTCCATTCTTCACAATTTCATTAAATCTAGGAATAGGAGCAGGCCATTCAGCCTGTCAAGCTTGCTCCACTATTCAGTAGGTTAATGGCTGATCTGATTGTGTGTTCTTATCTCCACTTTCCTGCCTTCCCCATAACGCTCGACTCACTTGTCGACCAACAATCTGTCAAACTCAGCCTTTTTTAAAAATAAATTTAGAGTACCTAATTCATTTTTTCCAATTAAGGGGCAATTTTAGCATGTTCAATCCACCTACCTTGCACATCTTTGGGTTGTGGGGGCGAAACCCACGCAAACACCGGGAGAATGTGCAAACTCCACACGCACAGTGACACAGAACCGGGATCGAACCTGGGACCTCGGCGCTGTGAGACTGCAATGCTACCACAGCGCCACCATGCTGCCGTGGCCTTGAATATATTCAGTCACGCAACCGCTAAGAGAATTCCAAAGACCATCAACAAGCTGAAAGAAGAAATTTTTCCTCGTCTCAGTCTTAAGTGGGAGATGCCTTATTTTTAAACTGTCTCATATTGCTAGATTCTCCATGAGGGAAATCATCATCTCAGCATTTACCCTGTCAAGCCACCTCAGAATCTTATTTCTATATGATCACATCTCGTTCACCTAAAGTCCAATGAATATATGCCCAACCTGTTCAACTTTCATCATAAGTCAACTGAGTAAACCTTCTCCAACCGCCTCCAATGCAAATATATCATTTCTTTAGTAAGGAGAACAATTATGTACACCAAGGCCAATGTTCCATTCGGCTACCAAATTACTTGCTGTGCTTTCATGTTAACTTTTTGTGATTCATGTACATGGACGTTCAGTACTGTAGCATTCTGCAGACTCTCTTCATTTAAAATAATATTCTGTTTTGCTATTCTTCGGCCCAAGTGGACAACTTCAGATTTCCCACATTATACTCCATCTGCCGAAGTTTTGCCTGAACACTTAAGCTATCGATATCCATTTGCAGACACATTGTATCCTCACAACTTGCTTTCCTACCTATCTTTGTATAATTTGTCGACAATACATTTGGTCCTTTCATCCAAGTTATTAATATAGACGTAAAATAGTTAAAGCCCCAGCACTGATCCCTGTGGCACTCCACTAATACGTTTGCCAACCTGAAAATGACCCATGTATCCTGACTCTTTTGTTTCCTGTTAGTTAGCCAATCTTCTATCCATGCGGTTATATCACCCTCAACACCATAAGCCCTTGTGCAATCACCTTTTATGTGAAACTATTAAATGCTTTCTGGAAATCCAAATGCAGTATATTTACTGGTATCCATTTAGCCACACTTCTTGATACATCCTCAAAGAACTCTGATATATTGAAACACTATTTGCCTTTCACAAAACCATGTTGGCTCTGCCTGATTGTATTACGATTTTGTAAATGCCCTGCTGCTACCTCCTGTCAGCTATGAAGAGAGGCTGGTTAGACTGGGGCTGTTCTCCTTAGAGCAGCAAAGGCTGAGGGCTATAAGGGGCAGGAGATTTAGAAGGGATTTAGGGGAAAACATTTTCACCCAGAGGGTGGTGGGAATCTAAAACTCACTGTCTGAAAGGGTGGTAAGGCAGGAACCCCCACAACATTTAAGAAGTATTTACATGAGCACGTGAGACATCGTAGCATACAAGGTTATGGACCAAGTGCTGGAAAATGGGATTAGAATTGAAAGGTTCCTGATGGCGGAAGAGCCTCTTTCTGTGCTGTAAAACTCTGTGGGCGGGATTCTCCGGCTGCGTCAGCCCGGCGACAGCGAATCCCGCCAGAGGCCAATGGACTTCTTCATTGTCTGCATCTCGCCCGTGTCGTTCTTGCAGCGGGAGGGGTGGAAGAATCCGGCCCTATGGCTCAAATGGATTCTAGCATTTTCCCCAAAGACAGATGTTAGGTGAACAGACCTATAGTTTCCTGCTTTCTGTCTCCCTTCTTTTTTGAATTGTGTTTTTTGCAATCTGCTGGGACCTCTCCAAAACTTAGAGAATTTTGGAAAATGACAGACAGCCAATGCATTCACAATCTCTACAGCCACATATTTTAAGACTGCAGGATGCAGGCCATTAGAACCAAGGGACTTGCCAGCCTTTAGCCCATTTGTGTTCCTGCAGGAAGTACACATGTACGAACATTGATTGGGGATAGGTTTGGACTCTAGTACAATGCGTTCTGTAGTGGAATAACCCACTGATCCTTACTGCTATGGTTTACACTCGCACATGCAATTAAGAGGGAGTATCTAGTGTCCATGTGGAGAAACATTGACATGAGGAGAGGGGGAAACAAAATTTCCATTTTTCTTTAAATATTAGAGAACAACTGTAGGAAATGGCAAGAGGGAAAGGAGTACCAGAAATTTTACCTGCCCCTTTTACTTTGTAAATAGCAAAAGCAAAGATCGATCTTTCTTCGTGAATTACTCAACATGTAAACAAGTAATTTTCTACTTTAATTATTCACAACTGTAAGAACCTTTTTCATCTCTACATACTAACCTAATCTTGTTCTTGTGGTACTCCTATAACATGGATAATAAAAGCAAACTACTGCAGATGCTGGAATTTGGAAATAAAAACAGGTAATGTTAGGACAATGCAGCGTGTCTGGCAGCATCTGTGGAGAGGGAAACAGAGTTAACTGTATGACTTCAGAGCTAAAGAGTGAGAAACGTCACATCACAAATCTCACTCTCTTTATATCTAAAGACGAGACATACAGAGGTGAAACACTAATTCTGTTTCTCTCTCTCTACACGTGCTGTCAGATCTGCTGCGTTTTTCGTGCATTTCCTGTTTTTATTCCTCTGACACGGATCCTGTTTAAGCTATTCTAAGAGTAACTTGTCTTTTTTTGCCCAGTACAGCTTCCTTTATGCTGTCATTCAACACTGATCTCGGGTAACCTTTGTGCTGGTGAAATTTGAAAGTTGCCATGTATATGATCTAACTCGACAAGTTTAAATCTTTTTCAGGTAGTTCTGCAATAAATGAAAATCTGTTGTTTTTATTTTGATTTAGTATGTCAAAGTATGGAATCTAAATCAACAGATAAACCGTTTCTTTGCATGGATCTTATATATATAACAGTGCTGCTAGAAGAACTTGGTTTTCAGAAAGATGCAGTCTTGAAGGTAATTTCCGATGTCTTAATAAAGTTGACTACTTTTGTTCAGCATTCATGTTGTAATTCATATATGGTATCTTACCATTTGTGACTCTCATTACAGCTTGCCAGGAAGATCGATGGCGTTGAAAGCAGTTGGGCACTGGGAGCCACGTTCCATTATATTGACTCTCTTCACAGAAACTAATGTGAACAATTAACAAATGTTTATGTTATAGAAAATTTCAATCAGGGTTGAACTCATTGTATAAAATATTGCTTCCCCTGTGTGGGGAGCTTAGAAATCTTCAAATGTGGGTCTGGGCATTGTGAATTATTAAACTGCTAATGTCTGCACCATGATGTGACATGTGATGTTTAACCTAATGAATCATAAGGTTACGAATTGGTGCAATGCTCCAACATCTTGGCAGTCATTCTGCACAAATCTACCAACCAAAATGACTAGAGAGAAATATTTTTAGTTGCAATAACTGATTTTAATTGACAAATGTTTGTAGGAGACAATAGCATAACTACTTGAATTAGAAGAGACTATGGGATGGGCTTATTGTGATTAAACAGTGTCGGTGTTTGTATTTTGGAAGACCTACAGTGCAAGCTGGTCCATGCCCAAAAACAAATTTTCACAGATCAGAATTTCAGTTAACTGCTTTTCATGATTCCCTTTCCTAGCCATGAAGGTAAAATTCTTGTTTTTGTGGAAAATAAGGAATTGATTATTTGAACTCAATTTGTATGTAGATAAAAGCTGTTCGCTATCACTAGCAATTTTGATCCAGCACTCCACCTATAACTGAAAGACAAAACAATGATGGTATCTGTTATCAAAAGATCACCATTATTTGGGAGAGTGGAGGAAATATTTGAGGAGAATCTTGGTTTTCCCTAGTCTCTGCCTCCTTAGTAGATTGTCCAAAGTCCTGTCTGAATTGGAAATGGGTGCTTCTGGAACCCTTATGACCTTGTTCCCAACATTGTGTGTCTGCATGATGACCTAATTTCCTTTCAAAGGAAGACTACATCCATTATCACTTTTCCAGTTTCCTTATAGATGCCATTTAGGGAAAGTGCTAAATGAAATGGTTTTGTAATGTATTTTCTATATCTTCACCTAACACAGTCAATCCATTTTTCCTGTGGGGAATGCTGCAGTGATATATCCCCAGCTGATATGTGAAGCAAGTGCCGAGTAGCACTGAAAATGAAATTAGGAGCCAGGCAGCATCTGTAGATGGAGAAATAGGCTTAATGTTTCAAGTTGATGACCGTTTGTCAGTTCTGAAAAAGTTAGGGATATAACAAGTTTTAAGCAATTACAGAGGCAGTGAGGGGGAGAGAATAAAAGGGTAGGCCTGTGATGCGAGCGAAGGCAGAAGAGACTAAATTATAAGAGATGTTGGTGCAAAGCAAAAGGTGATGATAATGGGACGAGTAAGAAACAAAAGATGTTTCTAGAGAAGGTGTAAGTGGGAATAGCAGAATCAATAGCTGTATCTGCCACCCAAAAAAATAGTCTATGATCTGAAATTGTTGAATTCCATGTTAAGTTTCAGAGTTCGTAAAACGCCCAATGAAAGAAACTGTGCTGTTCCTTGCTTGTATTGAACTTCATTGGAACAGTCTAGGAGGCCAAAACTAAGAAACCGGAGTGGTGGTAGGCCAGAAAAAGTTTTCAATGATAGGCAATCAGAAACCCAGGGTCATGCTTTGTGGGTGTACTCTGCAAAGCATTTTCTCCATCTGCATTGGGTCTTCCCAGTGTAAAAGTGGCAGCATCATGAAAAGCAAATTAAACTGAAAGAGGTAATAAATTGCTGTTTTGCTTGGATGGTGTTTGAGGCCTTGGATGGCAGGAAGGGAGGAGCTAAAATGAAATGAAAGGGCATCTGTGGCATTTCTTGCACTTGCATGGGAAGGGACAGGGCTGAAAGAGTAGCTCAGGGTGTTGCTGAGGTAATGATCCTTCTGGAGTGCTGAAAGATTTCTTCACTGTCGTGGCAGATAATGGTCCATTCAATCTGAAGGCTAGTTGTTTGAAAGGGGTGGGGCAAGGAATCCTGTAGTGCTTCTGAGAGGAAATGGAAAAAGGGATAGCAGAAGTGTGGGGGTTCAGAGTTCAGTCAACCATGGAAGGGCAGCATGGCGGCACAGTGGGTAACACTGCTGCTTCACGGCGCTGAGGTCCCAGGTTCGATCCCGGCTCTGGGTCACTGTCTGTGTGGAGTTTGCACATTCTCCCCGTGTTTGTGTGGGTTTCGCCCCCACAACCCAAAGATGTGCAGGGTAGGTGGATTGGCCACGCTAAATTGCCCTTCATTAGAAAAAAATTGGGTACTCTAAATTATTATTTTTTTAAACCATGGCAAAGGATCCCTGGCGTGGCAGGGGGACCTGTTGGAATTCTTGACTCTTGAGAAGGTTAAGTTTGAACTGAGGGGAAGGATGGAGGGGTTCTACAATTCATGGGCTTGATTCATTATGCACTTTCAAGAACTGGATGACATCAAACATTAGTTGAGGCATGTGGGTGGGAGGGTTGGGGTGAGGGGGGCTGCGTGTGTTAATGGTGACTATGGGTGATCCCTAATTCCTTGTCATTTGTTTGTGTGAACATGCGGGCTAATGTTTGGGGTTTGGTGGGAGGATGGGACCGTTGTTACTGATATGGGGATTGATATATTTGTTACTGATTATTGTTTATTGTTGGTGGGTGTAAATTTGGGAGAAAATGTGAAAAAGGAGAATAAAAAATATATTTTTTAAAAACCATGATGAAGGATGTGCGGAGGAAACCCTCAGTTGAGGAAAAGGGAAAACATTGGTAACATTAGCATGGAGGGTAATATCATCGGAACAGATGCAATGGGGAAATATGGAGAATGGAAAAAGGTCTGCGCAGTATTTTCAGTTTTTGATTCCAGTATCGCAATGTTTCGCTTTGGTAGAAGTGTAAGTGACATTGGTATCCACTGAAAATTGGCTAATGTTCCTGGGATTAAAGACCGAGATACGGGTGCATCCAGAGGGTGGACAGAATTTCACTCTTCCTCCGATTTCTCCCCATGAAAGTTAAGAATTTCCGGAGCAACCAACGTGATTGTACCATTGTTTCATTCTGCCTTGTTCATCCAATGAGATTTAAACACCCATTCTTCCTTCCCCGCCTGATTACAAGTGGGTTTATTTGTACTTTTTTAATAAATACATATTGTTACGTAACCCGTGCACGATGTTTAAAAATTGAAAGTGGAATCCGAATTTGCAAATAAACATCTCTCCCAAATATGGTGTGAAATTTTAATTTTTGGTGTACAACTTGTAGCTTTAGAACATAGAACAGTACAGCATAGAACAGGCCCTTTGGCCCGAGCAATTGTTTAAGCATATTATGCATTATTGTTGATGTTGAACTTTTGAACAGAAAGGTGAAACTTTTGTCACTTATTGGGCTTCTCATGGAGACCCAAGTGTTCTTCGATAGTTACATTTTTTTTTTTTGCAGCATTGAACAACACGAGGTAGTCCATTTAGCCCATCAGGTTTATGCTGGCTCCTTTGTAGAGCAGTCCAGTTGATCCTAATACTTACACTTCCTTTTTCCAGGTTTTTATTCAATTCCCTTTTGAAACTTATTATTGAAACTGGTTCAAGCACCCTATCAGGGAATGTATACCATTAATTTGGTAAAACTTCTTTTTCCTGTGTCAATTCTGCTTATTTTACCAGTCACAAATCAGTGCCCTCTGGTTTTCAACCGTTCAGCCATTGGACACACTGTCTTAAGACTATGATAAGACCATAAAACATAGAAGCAGAATTAGGCCATTCGGCCCATTGAGTCTGCTCTGCCATTAAATCATGGCTGATGTTTCTCATCCCCATTCTCCTGCTACTCCCCAAAATTCTTGATTCCCTTATTAATCCCTAAACCCTTCATGATTTGCAACACATCAAAGTCTCATGTTAATCTTCCCTGTTCTGTAGAGAACAGCCCAACTTCTCCCAGTCAATCCACACCACATAAACTGTAACCCTCATCCCTGGAATCACTCTAGTCCCTTCCATGCCCTCTCCCAAAGACTTCACAACCTTCTGGAAGGAATAAACTGGCTCTCATCCATTTTGTTGGAGAGCCATTTTGATTCCTGTCTGTCCAGGAAAAGGACAAAGAAGGCATATGCAATTAGAGAGAATAGCAATAACTTTCAAAGTCAACCCGAGTGGTTTTTTTTTGTTTGATTTGTGCACTTTGGTTACATTGAGAATTTGTAGCACATTATATCTTACCGGCAGCTTCTCTTCCCAATTATAAGCTGTTCATTAAATAATTCTGATTTTTAAAAACTCTTCAGAAACTTCTTAAAGATTTTATGCAGTATTATATTGTCCTTACAATTGATTATAGGTCATAAAGTCATTTTTTAGAGAAACGAAATTTGCAGAACGTGGACACAGAATTTGCCGGGAAATACATTGCTTGCTGTTATTGTGCAAACAACTCAAAATAGTGACAATGAAGAAATACCCATGAGTTGCGAATCTCCACAAATTGCTGGTCAGTTTGCATCACTCTTCCAGTGGCTTCACAAAAACTAGCTTGCTCTCAATCCCCCTGTGAGTTTCAAGATATTGGTACATTTACACTGCAAACGGGTTAAACCGAATGACAAGACTGCAATGCCACTCGACCTCGCCAGGAAATTAACATTTGAAATTGTGGAGTCTTATTCTGCAGGTAGTAAATTGTTCTTGAAGAATGTTTTAAAATATTAAACATTTACAATTTTTACCTTTTTTTTCTCCATCTTTCTTTACCTAATTTGATTATAATTCACCGTTTCCTTGTTTGTTGTTCACTTTTCTTAATTCTCAATTCTTAAGATTCACTGTTGGTTCTGAGGTTCATCAAGGTCCTCTGCCTCATTGCTATTATCAATTTGAACATCCAGCAACTGGTACAGAAATGATGGGCTCTATTGCCTCCATCTGTGTCATAGGTTTTCTGTGTGCAAGATTTTAAGTATTGGTGGGAAACCCATCCCTGCTGACCATAGCAGCCTCAACAATTTAATGCTTCGAGAAGGGTGAATTGACTGGGCATGGGGCTTCAATCCCAGAGAGCTGCTGGCTAATTGATTTGTCATCACCCCACCCTCTATGACCATCCTATTCTTCTCCCCGGTCTTTACCACCAGAACTTGTGCTCGCCAGGGGCTGTTGCTAGCCTCGATGACCTCTTCCTTCAGAAGCCGCTGGACCTCGGACCTGATGAAGACCGGATCCTGGGCACTGTATCGTCTGCTCCTGGTGGTGACGGGTTTGCAATCCCGGGTGAGATTTGCAAACAGGGAGGGGGGGGGAGATCGACCTTGAGGGTCGCGAGGCTGCAGACAGTGAGGGGAGGTATAGGGTCGCCGAATTTAAATCTGGAGGTTATATTGGAAGTCTAACCCCAGGAGTGTGGCTGCCGCGCAGAGGTGGGGGAGGACGTAAAGCCTGTAATTCTTGTACTCCCCTGGACTGAGGGGTTCGCTACACAATAACCCTTTATCTCGACCAAATGGGGGGCCGAGGCCAGGGAGATTTTTCGATTGACAGGGTGGACAGGAAGAGAACAGTGTCTTACCGTGTTGGGTATGAAACTCTCCGAGCTCCCAGAGTCGAGCAGACAGGACGTTTTGTGCGCGTTGATCAACACCTTCATCGTCGCTATAGAGAGGGTGCGGGGTCGAGACTGGTCCAAGGTGACTGATGCTAGTCGTGGCAGGAGATCGGAGTCGTCATCGGGTGGTGCGTAGTCACCCGCGCTGGGGTCCTCGGAGCCGGTCCAAAATGGCGGCGCCCACTGGTCGCACATGGCGGGGTTGGACAAAATGGCGGCGCCCGTACCCTGCACGTGGTGTCGGAAGAACAAGATGGTGGCGCCCGGAAGCCGCACGTAGCGTTGGGGGAGGAGGACGGTGAAGTTCGCGGGCCGCACGGGGTCCGTGGAGAGAGTCGGGGCGGCGTCCAGCTGTCGTCGCCCGGGACCGCAGCGACCGCCCTGGCTTGGCAGACTGACATAAAATGGCCCTTCTTACCGCAGCCCTTGCACATTGCCGATCGGGCTGGGCAACGCTGTTGGGGGTGTTTTGCCTGTCCACAAAAATAGCAACGGGGCCCAGCGGGGTTTCCAGGATGTCTTGCAGCACAGGCCTGAGGTGATTCAGAGTCCGTAGGGGAAGAATAATTCCACGCTGCCCCGGGGGCCGCCGCGCGGTCGGGGGTGTATGAGCGGGCGTTTCGGTAAGCAACGTCTAGTGAGTTAGCGAGGGCCCGTGCCTCCGTGAGGCTCAAAGTTTCCTTCTCTAACATTCTCTGGCGGATTTGTGGGAACTGCATACCTGCAACAAAGGCATCTCGGATTAAGAGTTTGGAGTGCTCGTTAGCAGAAACTTGCAGGCAGCCGCAGTTCCTCCCCAGTACAAGGACAGCACGGTAAAAATTGTCTAATGACTCACCAGGGGTCTGCCGCCTCGTAGCCAGCAAGTGCCGAGCGTAAACTTGATTCACCGGTCGGGTGTAGTGTCCTTTGAGTAGTTCCATGGCGGAATCATAGTCGGACGCGTCTTCGATGAGCGTGTAGATATCGGGACCTACGCACGAGTGCAGGATGTGCAGCTTCTGCTCCCTCGTCGGTATGTTTTCTGCCGTGCTGAGGTAGCTATTGAAACAAGCTAGCCAATGCTTGAATGTAGCTGCTGCGTGGGGGCTGAGTTGCAGACACTCCAGCTTGATGCAGAGCTCCATCTTTAAAAAATCTTGTTGATTAAATTGATGCGCGATCAATAACTACTGAGACGAGGATGTAGTCCGAATTGAAGGCTTTAATCAACAAGATGTTTCCCCAGCAGCTCGAGTACAAAAAAGGCAGGCTTCTGGGAAACACGGGCTCTTATATTCTGCCTCACTGGGCGGAGCTACCTTACACTCTGACCAATGAAATACAAACCATTGGGCCAATGAGCAGCGAGCCTTCTCCACCAATGGTGGCTCAGCACTCCCAGGTACCGTAGTACCTCTAGTCATACTACCATATTCACCCCCTGTTGAGAAAGGAAACGGGGGAGTGGTGGGGGGGCTGCCATAATGCCACATTTGGCAAGTTTACTTTAGTGTCTGCGTCTAGTGTCCCAAGCAACGATCCTGTAAAGGCTGCTGGGGTCTGCCTCGGGATGTTTGCTTGCATTTACTTAATAGAAGTGATGTTCATGGCTCAAAGCAATGCTACAGCCTGCTGTCAGACCATGCTGGGTTTATCCTGCTTTGCTCTACCATCCTGATCTTGTTGAAGGTTCACTGGCCACTTTGCACAGGTTTCTGCCAGAACACAAATTTTCTGGCTAGTGTATTTTATGGAACTAAATTGGTGCTGTGTTCACATTTACCATATTTTAATGGAACCAAAGACTTAAGCGATCCTACGCACATTACATGAAAATTCCTTTAAGAATTAATATTAGGCAGCAAAGTAAATCCTGGGCATGAAGAGCTTAGTTGTAAATATTTACCACTGTTGTATAGAAACACTTCATTCTCCTGAAAAGGGATTATTTCCAAAACACACACCACCTTGCAGAGTTCAGTCTTTCCTCAGGACTGGAATTTGCCAGTAACCAACACTTTAAAAAAATAATTTATGTATTTAGCAGCCCAAGTAATTGCTCAGAGACACGATAATTTCCTCACTGCTACTCAGTGCCCATTTGAGTATTTGGTGACTGGCACCTATTGAACTAAATCATAGATTACAGAAGGAAGCCAGTCTGCTGTGCCTGTGCTGCTCCTATGAAGGAGCAATTCACGTAGTGCCACTTCTCGCACCCCCATCCCCCCACCCCCGCCTTTTCCCTGTAGCCCTGCAATTTTTATTTTTAAGATAATGATTCAATTCATTTTCGAAAACCTCACTTGACCCGGTCTCTACCACACTCAGGTACTGCATTCCCGATCCTAACCATTTGCTGTGTGAAAAAGCTATTCCTTGTCGTCTTTATGCCTTTTCCCACTTGCCTTAAATCTCACTCCTTCCACCAGTGGGAAGGGCTTTCCCCATCTACTCTGTCCAGTCCCCTCATGATTTTGAATCCTTTATCAAATCTCCTCTCAACCTTCTCTTCTGCAAGGACAACAGTCCCAACATCTATAATCTTTCTACGTGACTGAAGTTCCTCATTCTTGAAACCTTTCTGTTGAATCTTTTCTGCACCCTCTGTAATTCCTTCACATCCGTCCGAGTGTGGTGCTTAGGACCAGGCACAATGCTCGAGTTTAGGCTGGGTTGAGTTGATTTGTATTCAATGAAGACGTGCCCGAAAGACGTGCTGTCTGGTGAATTGAACAGGCGCCAGAATGTGATGACTCGGGCTTTTCACAGTAACTTCATTGCAGTGTTAATGTAAGCCTACTTGTGACAAAGATTATTATTATAACATTAGTATGTTGGTACAGCAAGTTATTAACAAGGATAATGGAATGCCATCCTTTAATATGAGAGGAATTGAACATATAAGTAAGCATGTTGTGATTTCCTGCTGAGTGGAAGCCTGAAAGGTGGCTGACCCAAAATAGCCCACTTGGGACCTGGCCAAGCGTCGGGCAGAATTTAACAAAGTCAAGGTGCCCCTTTATAAGAGCAATGTGCAGTTTGGAATGTTGTACCCAGCCAAGCTCTGGGTGACTTTCCAGGGCAGGGGATGCTATTCTACCACACCATCGGAAGCAGATGAATTTGTGCACAAGCATGGGCTGGGAAGGCAAAAAACCAGCAGTGAACCATACACTTACCATAATTGTCAACAATAAATGTCGAGATTATTTGCGTGGGATTGAAACGCCTTATCTTCAAATCTGACGTTGAGTCACAGAAAGGAGGGGGGTGAGAACAGCAAGATGAAGGGGGGGTGAGGAGGAGAAAAGGGGGAGGGAAGAGAGACGCATCAGTCAGGGAAAGGTATAGATCAACCCAAGAGGGCAGGGAATCACACTCGCAGGCAAGCTAGCGCAAGGAAGTGTGAGCGGGGGAGGCTGGTGGGGAGAGGGTGCCTGTGATGGAGAAAAAAACTCAACGATGACAATAGGGGGTCAACATGTGGGGAAAGGCTGGAAGTATGGAAACTTGTAGGGACGAGGGTGGGGGGTGGGGAGACAGACCCAGGGGGAAAGCCGAGGAATGGGGGGGGGGGCACTCGGCTGCCTACGACAGATCGCACATGGCGGCAAGGAAAACAAAAGGCACCGCAAACAGCCACTTTGGAGGGCCCTCAAACAAAGAGAAACCCTGGAGTGCATGGGCACATCCACATGGCGTACATCTTGGATGGGCCCCTAATAAAGGGAAACCCTGCAGTGTAGGGGCGCATCCACAAAGGACGTATGGTTGATCCTGCTGGAGCGCTGAGGACGGGATGGGCTGTGGACAGAAACCTCCGTCCGAATAGTCACCTGGAACGTCAGGGGCTAATGTAACACCCCTGTTTAAGAAGGGAGGGACGCAGAAGATGGGAAATTATAGGCCCGTTAGCCTGACTTCGATTCGGTTAGCCTGACTTCGATCATTGGTAAGATTTTAGAGTCGGTTATTAAAGATGAGATCGCGGAGTACATGGAAGTGCATAAGTGCATGGTAAAATAGGACTGAGTCAGCATAGCTTTGTCAAAGGGAGGTCATGTCTGAAAAATCTGTTAGAGTTCTTTGAGGAAGTAACAAGGAAGTTAGACAAAGGAGAACCAGTGGGCATAATTTATTTAGATTTCCAGAAGGCCTTTGACAAGGTGCCGCATAGGAGATTGGCTCACTAGCGGAAGGCAGAGAGTGGGGATAAAGGGATCTTTTTCAGGATGACAGCCAGTGACTAGTGGTGTGCCTCAGGGGTCTGCGCAGGGACCACAACTTTTCACAATGTATATTAATGATCTGGAAGAAGGAACTGAAGGCACGGTTGCTAAATTTGCAGATGATACAAGATCTGTAGAGGGGCAGGTAGTATTGAAGAAGCAAGGGGGCTGCAGAAGGATTTGGACAACCTAGGAGAGTGGGCAATAAAGTGGCAAATGATATACAATGTGGAAAGTGTGAGGTTATGCACTTTGGAAGGAGGAATTTAGGCATAGATAATTTTCTAAATGGGGAAATGCTTAGGAAATCAGAAGCACAAAGGGACTTGGGAGTCCTTGTTCATGATTCTCTTAAGGTTAATGTGCAGGTTCAGTCGGCAGTTAAGAAGGCAATGCATTGTTAGCATTCATGTCGAGAGGGCTGGAATACAAGAGCAGGGATGTACTTCTGAGGCTCTATAAGGCTCTGGTCAAACCCCATTTGGAATATTGTGAGCGTTTTTGGGCCCCGTATCTAAGGATGGATGTGCTGGCCTTGGAAAGGGTCCAGAGGAGGTTCACAAGAATGATCCCTGGAATGAAGAACTTGTCGTATGAGGAATGGTTGAGGACTCTGGGTCTGTTCTCGTTGGAGTTCGGAAGGATGAGGGGGGATCTTATTGAAACTTACAGGATACTGCGAGGCCTGGATAGAGTGGACGTGGAGAGGATGTTTCCAATTGTCGGAAAAACTAGAACCAGAGGATACCATCTCAGACTAAAGGGGCAATCCTTTGAAACAAAGATGAGGAGGAATTTCTTCAGCCAGAGGGTGGTGAATCTGTGGAACTCTTTCCCACAGAAGGCTGTGGAGGCCAAATCACTGAGTGTCTTTAAGACCGAGATACATAGGTTCTTGATTAATAAGGGGATCAGGGGTTATGGGGAGAATGCAGGAGAATATCAGCCATGATTGAATGGCAGAGCAGACTGGGTGAGCCGAGTGGCGTAATTCTGCTCCTATGTATTATGATCTTAGCATTCCAGTGAAAAGATTCAGAGATTCACCCACCTGGAAAGTATGAAAGCTGACATAGTCTTCCTACAAGAGACCCACCTGAGGGAGAAGGACTGACTGTGGGTAAGAAAGGGCTGGGTGGGACAGACCTACCATTCCTGCAATGGGACGGGGGCTAGGGAGGTGGCCATACTGCCCGGACAGCATTTACAGTGACGAATACGGTTACAGTGGTCCTTGTAAACGTGTATGCGCCCAACTGGGATGACACAGAATTCATGGAGAAAACCATGCTGGAAATCCCCGACGTAGACACACACCGATTCATCATGGGGGCGGGGGGGCGGGGGGGGGGGGGGGGGGGGGGGGTCACTAACTGCTTACAGGACCCACGGACAGACAGATCAAACCCCAAATTGTGGAAAAAGTCAAAAATGGCTTTGACTTTCATGGAGCAGTGGACCCACGGAGGTTCATACACTCAGGGGAGAAGAAGTTTTCCTTTTCCCAGGTATATGGGGTATACACTAGGATCAACTTATTTATAGTGGGGTGAGCAGTGTTTCTAGGGGTAGTAAATCTACGGGGAAAGCAGTGCACCGGCTCCGTCAGACATCGGGGACCGTCTATGAACACGGAGACAAAGACAGCTGCCTGCTGGCTTACCAGCTGAGAAAGCAGGCAACCAGGAGGAAAATAGTCCAGGTTAGGGACACCAGCGGCAGGCAAGTCGCTATGCTGGAAAGGATCAACGAGGCCATTGCGACCTTCGACTGGGGGGCTATATACCTCCAAGCCCCATGCAGCATCGGCCCTGCACCTGCGGGAGATTTTCACAGACCCGCTAGTAAGAGGCACCCTGCCACCAACACTGGCACAAGCCACAATATCGCTGACACCCAAAAGGACAAAGACCCAATGGAATTGGGGTCCTACAGGCCCATCTCGCTGCTCAGCACAGATGCAAAGATCATGGCAAAAGCCCTGGCAAAGTGGCTGGAGAGCTGAGTGCCAGAGATAGTCCCGGAGGACCAGATGGGCTTTGTCAATGGCAGGCAGCTAATATCGAACATCAGGTGCTTTCTGAATGTGATAATGACCCCATCCGGGGAAAGCACACCAGAGGTGATCATTTCCCTGGACGCAGAAAAGGCCTTCGACAAGGTTGAAGTGAAGTACCTCACAGAGGATTGGATTGGATTTGTTTATTGTCACGTGTACCGAGGTACAATGAAAAGTATTTTTCTGCAAGCAGCTCAACAGTTCATTAAGTACATGGGAAGAAAAGGGAATAAATGAAAATACATAATAGGGCAACACAAGGTACACAATGTAACTACATAACCGCATTGGGTGAAGCAGACAGGGGTGTAGTTTTCATGACGCCAGTCCATAAGTGAGTCATTTAGGAGTCTGGTAACAGCGGGGAAGAAGCTGTTTTTGAGTCTGTTCGTGCGTGTTCTCAGACTTCTGATTCTCCTGCCCGATGGAAGAAGTTGGAAGAGTGAGTAAGCCGGGTGGGAGGGGTCTTTGATTATGCTGCCTGCTTTCCCCCGGCAGCGGGAGGTGTAGATGGAGTCCATGGATGGGAGGCAGGTTCGTGTGATGGACTGGGCGGTATTCACGACTCTCTGAAGTTCCTTGCGGTCCTGGGCCGAGCAGTTGCCATACCAGGCTGTGATGCAGCCCGATAGGATGCTCTCTATAGTGCATCTGTAAAAGTTGGTAAGGGTTAATGTGGACATACCGAATTTCCTTAGTTTCCTGAGGAAGTATAGGCGCTGTTGTGCTTTCTTGGTGATAGCGTCGACGTGAGTGGACCAGGACATACTTTTGGAGATGTGCACCCCGAGGAATTTTAAACTACTAACCATCTCCACCTCGGCCCCGTTGATCGTTGATGCTGACAGGGATGTGTACAGTATGTTGCTTCCTGAAGTCAATGACCAGCTCTTTAGTTTTGCTGGCATTGAGGGAGAGATTGTTGTCACTGCACCACTCCACTAGGTCTCTATCTCCCTCCTGTATTCTGACTCGTCGTTATTCGAGATCCGGCCCACTGGTCATATCATCAGCAAACTTGTAGATGGAGTTGGAACCAGATTTTGCCACGCAGTCGTGTGAGTACAGGGAGTAGAGTAGGGGGCTAAGTACGCAGCCTTGCGGGGCACCGGTATTGAGGACTATTGTGGAGGAGGTGTTGTTGTGGTATGTTGGTCAGAAAATCGAGGATCCAGTTGCAGAGTGGGGAGCCAAGTCCTAGGTTTTGGAGCTTTGATATGAGCTTGGCTGGGATTATGGTGTTGAAGGCGGAGCTGTAGTCAATAAATAGGAGTCTGATGTAGGAGTCCTTGTTGTCGAGATGCTCTAGGGATGAGTGTAGGGCCAGGGAAATGGCGTCTGCTGTGGACCGGTTTCTACGGTATGCGAATTGAAGTGGATCAAGGCGTTCCGGGATTACGACTGAAGTCAGGGTCACCGGATGGTAGTCTTTGACGTTGCCTGGTTCTTCTTTGGGACCGGTATGATGGTGGTCTTCTTGAAGCAGGTAGGGACTCAGAGTGGAGTCGGTGCAAGTTAAAGATGTCCACGAACACATCTGCCAGCTGGTCCGCGCAGGCTCTGAGTGCACGTCCGGGCCTGTCGCCTTCCGCGGGTTCACTTTAAGGAAGGCTGATCTGACTTCGGAAGCTGTGATCTGACAGCGGATTGTTGGTTCCTGCTCGAACTGAGCATAGAATGCGTTGAGTTCATAAGGGAGGGCTGCGCTGCTGCCGGAGATACTGCTCGGCTTTGCTATGTAGCCCATTATGTTATTTAGGCCTTGCCACACCTGCCGAGAGTCTGTCTGTGACTCTAGCTTGGTTTGATATTCTCTCTAGGCATCTCGGATGGCTTTGCGGAGGTTGTACCTGTCATAATATATACCAATATATCATGGTGCAGACACACACTGATGGACACACACAGGGACCAATCAACATGGACAAACACCGCAGCCAATCACCAGTTAGAATACACACACTATAAAGGCAGAGGGCACCACGGTTCCCGCTCATTCTGGGTGCTGCCTCTGAATGTAACAGGAACTCATTCAGCCCAGCACGGACTCACCACACGTGCTGAGAGAATAACTGGTTCGGACTAGGCTTAGGTCTCTAGTTCAAGTTAGCATTATTTAGATCCACAGTCATCGTGTGTTAGGTAGTTAGAAATAGTTAATAAAATTGAGTTGAACCTTGTTCTATGTTGGAAGTGTCTGTTTATCTCTCAAGTCTACACTAGCCAACACTTCATGATAGCAGGAGTTGAGGAATGCTCACACTTCTGAGACCTACCCTTCAGTGATCTGCCTTCCACCAGTCTCCAGCCATCCTACAGAATGGACTCCATTCGTTCGCCGCCGCCTCTCCACATTGCCGGGAATCTGGGCTCGAACTGGAAACTTT
Source organism: Scyliorhinus canicula (assembly GCF_902713615.1). Taxonomy (NCBI): domain Eukaryota; kingdom Metazoa; phylum Chordata; class Chondrichthyes; order Carcharhiniformes; family Scyliorhinidae; genus Scyliorhinus; species Scyliorhinus canicula. Next base: position 186,937,285 of record NC_052146.1, on the reverse strand, counting down.
TCAAACAGCGCTTCCAGCTGTACCTCGAAGCCAGGGACCTGGAAGCTGCCTCGGACGCACGGGAGATTGCTCTCTTCCTCTTCACATCCGGTGACCATGCTCTGCACATTTACAACTCGCTCACCTTCGATGAGGGGGAGGACAAATCGAAGTTCAAGACCATAATTCTGAAGTTCGACAGCCACTGCGCGGCCGAGGTCAACGAGAGTTTCGAGAGATACATGTTTCAGCAGCGAATTCAGGGTAAGGGCAAGCCTTACCCAGGGTAAGAACCTCCGCATCCTTGCGCAGTCCTGCAACTACGGGTCCACCTCTGACTCCATGCTTCGTGACCGGATTGTTTTTGCTGTTCAATCTGAGCCCCTGCGCCAGCAGCTACTAAAAGTAAAGCAGCTCACTCTCTCCACAGCCATTGAGATCTGTGTGCTTCATGAACATGCCTCCACGCGCTACTCCCGCATCCAGGCTGCTGAAACGGCGCGGCAAGCCTCTTACGAGGCAGAACGGGTCCAGATGATAAAATCTCTTCAGGCTCTGGACCTGAATTATGGCGGCCATTTTGCACGTTTTTCGCAGAGTCCCGCGCCCACACGCAGCGAGCACGCTGATGTCATAGACGGCTTCGTGCAGGTGAGCGCTATGCTGAATGCTGGATCGCCCCGCGCATGCGCAGTGGCGCAACGAACATCCCGATGCTCCGGCCTGCGGCAACTGCGGCTCCACCCACTTAAAGCGGCAATGTCCCGCGAAGTCCCGACGTGCCAGCAGTGTGGCAAACGAGGCCACCACGCTGCAACATGCAGATCTTCCATGCCTGCTGCTTTTCGAAGGTCCACCCAGCCCCACAGAGACGTCAGGGCTATCCAGCCTGCCATCAATGAGCCTACTCTACACCTTGATTCCGATTATGCCTGCAATGACCCACAGGTCCCGGTCCAAATCGGCGTCATCACTTCCAACAGGATGTCCCCCAACTGTGGCACTGAACCAGTCCACGTCCACAGCGTCAGCCAGGATGATGAGTGGTGTGCCACCCTTACGGTCAACCGGTCCCCTGTCAGGTTCCGCCTGGACACTGGCGCTTCTGCCAATCTCATCGTATCATCTGATTTCCGCAAGCTCTGCATACAGCCTGCTATCCTGCCATCTGCGTGTAAATTGCTCGACTACAATGGCAATGCCATCGCCGCCAGCGGCTCCTGCCGCCTTGAGGTGACACCGTGCTCACACAGTCAACCTCCCGTTCGAGATTGTTGCTGCCTCAAAAGCCTCCTTGCTGGGTGCGCAGGCATGCAAGCTGCTCCACTTAGTGCAGAGAGTACACTCTCTCTCTTCAAGCGATGTGTCTGCATCCTCTGACGCAGACTTCAGGGCGCAACTTGACTCCGTAATCCAACAATACCATGATGTTTTCGAAGGCATGGGCACGCTCCCGTACACGTATAAAATCTTACTCAAGCCCAACGCCACACCTGTCGTTCACGCACCTCGCAGAGTCCCAGCACCCCTCAGGGACCGCCTCAAGCAACAGCTCCAGGACCTCCAGGACCAAGGAGTCATTTCTAGGGTCATGGAACCCACAGACTGGGTAAGCTCCATGGTCTGCATCAAGAAGCCGTCCAGCTAGCTGCGGATCTGTATTGATCCCAAAGACCGGAATCAGAATATCATGCGGGACCATTACCCAATTCCGAAACGGGAGAAGCTCATGTCCGAGATGGCCCACGCCAAGCTCTTCTCAAAACTGGATGCCTCGAAGGGCTTCTGGCAGATCCAACTAGATGAGTCAAGCAGGAAGCTGTGTACGTTCAACACACCCTTTGGCAGGTTCTGCTACAACCGAATGCCGTTCGGCATCATCTCTGCGTCCGAAGTCTTCCACCGGATCATGGAGCAGATGATGGAGGGGATCGACAGCAATGTGGGGGTCTATGTAGACGATATTATCGTCTGGTCAACCACCACGCAGGAACACATTGCCCGCCTTAAGTGCGTTTTCAGGTGCATCCACGAACACGGCCTCCGCCTCAATAGGGCCAAATGCTCCTTCGGCCAGTCGAACATTAAGTTTCTGGGGGATCACATCTCCCACCAGGGGGTGTGCGTCCGGACGAGGACAAGATTGGCGCAATCACGTCCATGAAGACGCCCGAGGACAAGAAAGCGGTTCTCCGGTTCCTGGGGATGTTTCATCCCGAATCTTGCTTCACACACCACGGCCCTCAGAGACCTGATTCGCAAAACCACAGATTTCCAATGGCTCCTTGCTTACGAGCGTGAATGGCAGGAGCTGAAGGCCAAGCTTTCCATGGCCCCAGTGTTGGCTTTTTTCGACCCAACAAGAGACCAAAATCTCGACTGATGCCAGTCAGTCGGGGATTGGAGCCGTGCTCCTGCAATGAGACGGGGCCTCGTCATGGGCCCCCGTTGCGTATGCGTCGTGGGCGATGACTCCAACAGAGCAGCGCTATGCGCAAATCGAGAAAGAGTGTCTCGGCCTTCTCACCGGAGTCGTGAAGTTCCACGACTACGTCTATGGGCTTCCGCAGTTCACGGTTGAAACAGACCACCGCCTCCTTGTAAATATTATCAAGAAGGACCTGAATGACATGACGCCTCGCCTCCAGCGTATCCTACTCAAGCTGCGCAGATACCACTTTCAACTGATCTACACCCCTGGCAAGGACCTTGCCGTTGCCGATGCCCTCTGAAGGTCGATCACAACTCCATGTGATCATGACGGCTTCATTTGCCAAATAGACGCTCACGTCCAGTTTGCTGCCTCTCATTTGCCAGCTACGGATGCACAACTGATGCAAATTCGCCACGAGACAGCGGCTGATCCACTTCTGCAGCGGGTGATGCGCCTAATGTCGGACGGGTGGCTCAAGGGCCAATGCCCACAATTTTACAATGTCCGTGATGACCTGGCGGTTGTCGACGGGGTGCTCCTGAAATTGGATCGCATCGTCGTCCCACAAAGCATGCGCCAGCTGGTGTTGGAGCAACTCAATGAAGGGCATTTAGGGATCGAGAAGTGCCGTCGCAGGGCCAGAGAGGCCGTCTACTGGCCGGGCATCAATGATGACATCGCCAATGTGGTGCTCAACTGCTCTACCTGCCAGCGTTTTCAGCCCGCCCAACCACGGGAGACCCTGATGCCCCATGAGCTCATCACATCGCCTTGGACCAAAGTGGGCATCGACCTGTTCCATGCATTAGGCAGGGACTACGTCATCATCATCAACTACTTTTCCAGTTACCCGGAGGTCATCAGGCTGCACAACCTCACATCCTCGGCTGTGATCAGGGCGTGTAAGGAGACATTTGCCCGACATGGCATTCCGCTGACGGTCATGTCGGACAATGGCCTCTGTTTTGCGAGCCAGGAATGGGCTGGCTTCGCCTGACACTACAATTTCCAGCACGTGACGTCCAGTCCCCTGTACCCCCAATCCAATTGGAAGGCGGAAAAGAGGCTCCTCAGCAAGGCCGCCGACTCCGGCTCAGATTTCCATCTTGCTCTGCTAGCCTATCGCTCCGCCCCGCTCTCCACCGGCCTCTCGCCTGCTCAGCTACTAATGAACCACACCCTCAAGACGACGGTGCCATCAATTCTTGCTCCCAACCTCGACCATGTCCCCGTGCTCCACCGCATGCACATGTCTTGACTGCAGCAGATAACGTCATACGACTCACGGGCTGCTGACCTTCCTGACATCCATCCACCCGACAAGGTTCGCATCCACCTCCCGGATGGTGGCTGGTCTGCGCCTGTTGTCGTTCTAAAGCAGGTGGCCCCCCTGCTCCTTCCTTGTCCGCTTACTGGATGGATCCATTCAGCGCCGCAACAGGCATGCTCTTTGCCTGGTTCCAGAGTCGTCACAGGATCCTCCGACCAGCTCTTCTACTGATCCCGCCGTGGACTGTGTGGCGCTTCCGGTCGCCCTGCCTGCCCCTGACGGTGCTGCAGCCCTCCCGGCTCCTGAGGCGGTCAACCAGTGTTCGTCGCCCACCTCAGAGATTGAACTTATGAACTCTGCACATATGTGGACTTTTTGAAATGTTCTTCTTCCCATATTCTTTGTTGTTGCATTCGTTGTCCAGTAAATGGTAAATAGATTTGTTGGTTGTTCCAGTTTATGGTAATCATCTGCACCTGGCACCTTCCTCTGTAAATAGTCTTGTTCCCTGTATATAGCTGTGTACATTTGTCTTCACACCTCACACGTAGCTAGGTACATTCTCCACACACCCACACTATTTATTATCACATGCCTAGATCAACATTTTTTTATAAAAGGGAGGATGTCATAATATACACGAGTATATCATGGTGCAGACACACACTGATGGACACACACAGGGACCAATCAACATGTACAAACACCGTAGCCAATCACCAGTTAGAATACACACACTATAAAGGCAGAGGGCACCATGGTTCCCGCTCATTCTGGGTGCTGCCTCTCAGTGGAACAAGAACTCATCCAGCCCAGCACAGACTCACACTACGTGCTGAGAGAATCAACTGGTTCGGACAAGGCTTAGGTCTCTAGTTTAAATTAGCATCATTTAGACCCACAGTCATTGTGTGCTAGTTAGTTAGAAATAGTTAATAAAATTGAGTTGAACCTTCATCCTCCACCAGACTCATCAGGTTCCCTTTGTTGATCCGTGTCCACTTACCAGGGACTTTAGGGATAAAGCTGGATCAAATCTGTGTCTCAGACCAGGTGTGATATGTAAACTGTGCAGTATCTTGAACTGAGTCCCCTTCATTCTATTGCAAACTGAAATTTTATTGGCATAATTTAATGTACTACTCTGTGTCTCCTCATCAATATTAATTTCCAAGGCCTTTTCCCAAGACTGCTAGGTACCCAATGAACTAACACAGGATTTAGAACACAAGGCATCATAGAATTTGCTAATCACTTGTCTAGGCTCTGCAGAACTTGGGCTTTTATTCCACTGGGGAAATAGAGGAGTTAAGATGCAGGGTTGTCTTCTTCAGGATAAAGTCTCTTGAGTTGCAGATACTTCAAAAAGGAGTATCTCCGAATGTCAAATTATTGCTGCTCAAAGGATGACAAGGAGGCATCACTGAACATGTCTCCCAGCCTACAAATACCTCTATCTCTCCAAGTATCGAATCGCTGGTCCATAAGACCTGGTGGGAAGTCCAGGCTGCCCTGGATGGGAGAGAGAGCTGAAGTCAGTTTAGATCTCCCCTCTACTTGCCGGACCATTCTCCACGCTCTTCAGAGCATTAACAATAATATGATTTTCACTTTTAGCAGAACCTGTCCTTTTGTCCCCCTAAAATAACAAGACCTGCAAAAGGTGAACCAATTGATCTGCTTCAATATCGAGCCAAATGGAGGCAGGGTCCTTCCTCACCCAATCCCTTATAAATCCAATCTAATAGAAGCAATCAACTGCATCTGTTTTACATTATATTATGATGTTATTTTGTTCAAATGAAAATGTTTTCAACAAAAATATTTTTTTTAAATAGAAGCAATCAACTGAGGAAGGTTAGCTCCATATAACCTTCTTAAAAGGGGTCGTTGTAACACTCAGGCACTTGAAACGCAACAGGATCACCTAAAAGGAAGAGGTTTGCCCCTCAGCTCTCCCACTGGCATAACCAATTTTGTAACATTAATCTTACAACCAGAGAAGGCACTAAAGCTATCCACCACATTAATAATAGTGGGAACTGAGATATCCGACTTTGACACTAACAGCAGCACATCATCCACATGAAGTGTAATCTTACCCCACAACCTTGCCCCGATATCAAGGGGTCCCACCTAATAGCAACCGCAAGCTGCTCTATGGCTAATGCTAAAGGCAAGCAGGATAGGGGACACCCCTGCCTGGTCTCTCTCTGCAACCCAAAGTTCTCAGACCTAAAATCATTTGTGAGTACTGCCGCTAAGGAGCTATGGTACAATGTCTGAATCCACTTAATATACTCCTCATCCAACCCAGATCTCTACAGTGTGTACATCAGATTCCACTCCACCCGGTCAAAGGCTTTCTCCGTATCGAAGGAGATCACCAGCCCATCTAGTGCAATTAAATGAAATGAAAATTGTTTATTGTCACAAGTAGGGTTCAATTAAGTTTCTGTGAAAAGCCCCTAGTCGCCACATTCCGGCGCCTGTTCGGGGAGGCTGGTACATGAATTGAACCATGCTACTAGCCTGCCTTGGTCTGCTTTCAAAGTCAGCTATTTAGCCCTGTGCTAAACCAGCCCATCTAGTGCGGGCTTCTGGAAAACTTGGATCACATTCGCCCTCTAACACTGCTACTGGAAAACGTACCCTTTATGAACACAGTCCGATGCTCCTGGACAATCATCGGTAAAACTCTCTCTAACTGCCTCGCCAATACCTTAGACAACAACTTCAAATCAAAATTCAGAAGTGAGATTGGCCTGCAGGATCCGCATTTCTCTCAGCCCTTGCCCATCTTCAAAATCAGGGGGATGCTTTTCCTCCCGAAGCGTTGCTGGCAGTAGTCCTGCCTCAAAGGGGTGACAGTACATACCAACCAAAGGATCCATTAAAAAATCCTTCAACTCCCTGTAAAACTCACACCCAAAACCGTCTGGCCCTGGGGCCTTCCCCCACTGAAGCTCCTAATGGCCACTTCATTTTTGGAGATAGGAGCACTAAGGGCCAAGTGTTGATCGTCCAAAACCACAGGGAGTTTGAGGGGAAAGAAGCGGTCCATGCATGCCAACATAGAAATCCCTAAATGCCCTGTTAATATCTTCAATTGTAATTAACTACCTACCAGCAACCCCCCCCCCCCCCCCCCCCCCCCCCACACACACACACACACACACCTCTGAGTTCTGCACAGAGGGTTAGTCCCGGAGTCTGCCCTCTTCTTAACCAAAAACGGCAAATATTTACTCGGCTTATTCCCAAACTCACGCAGCTTTTGCTTAAACGAACCTTAGACTTCTCTTGGCCTGCTGAGTCAGTAAAGAATCGAGGGCTACCCCAGCTACATTAATGTCCTTCGGCAATTGTTTGCCAGGAGCCCACCTCTACTTCTCCTCTAACAAATCCCCAACTGCCATTGGCTCTCAAGCATTCTCTGCCTTTTGCTAGGTGCGTAGGGAATAACCAACCCCCTAGCATAGGCCTTGCAGGTCTCCCAGGAAGGAATGACATCAGAAGGGGAATTGACCGAGTAAAAAATCTCAAACTGCTTCTTAAAATATGTAGTAAAGGATTTATCCCTAAGCAGAGGGACATCAAACTGCCATGACCTAGACAGATCGGGGGGGGGGAGAAGCAAAACGTCCAGGAAGACAGGAGCATGATCAGAAATTACAATGCTTCCCATAGAGCAAGGGGACACTCAAACACTCACGGTAGGATAGTCCTAGGCACATACAGTCAATTCCAATGGTGGCTGAGAAAAAAGAAAAATTCCTATCTCTGGCTTGCAAGGTCCTCCTTTTTAGTATAAATCTACCCTTTTAGTATATAACAAGTGTATAGGAATAAATGGCCCAAGATTTAAAATGGCTTCTTAAAATGGTTTGTTAAAGGGCAGCACGGTGGCGCAGTGGGTTAGCCCTGCTGCCTCACGGTGCCAAGGTCCCAGGTTCGATCCCGGCTCATTTCAATCCCATGAGAAACATCAAGATTATGAAGCCAGACAGACCAAGGACACATTTTGCTAATTTAAAGTTTCTGAGCTATATTCCCAGAAACTGTTTTCGTGACAACGGATAAGGCTAATGAGAGAGACATATTTCAATCACCCCATATTAAAATTTGATGGACAGACATCTCAATCGAATTGGATTAACTGTAATAACTTTAACCCAATCACAGCCAGAAAGGGGAAAGACATTGGAGATAACCATAACCTTACAAAGTACTGCCGGTTTGGAACAATTCATTCCGGGATCATCTTACTTAATTTCGGAAGCTACTTTCTGCACTTTCGCTTTGAACCGCCATTTTGTTTATTTTCAACTTTTCTGTATTGTGTATTCAATTAGAAGAAATTATCGAGAGCTGGAATTTTTGTTGAATTTAACTCAGTCATCTGTACTTGCTTGGACAAAACGAACTTTTAAAAACTCTGTATTTGCAAGAAAACTGACTTGATAAGAGACATCTGCAAAAGCTCAGTTCCAAGATCTATCGAGTGACATACGAGTACGGTGACACATAAGATATATTAACGAAAGTACAGACCTATCACCTCCGCACACCAAGGTCAGCACTCTGCACAGGTGACAATTAAAGTCTCCACCCATAAAAAAATTAACTGAGGCCAACACCTCAAAATCGGAAAAAGCCTGAACAATAAACTAATGGGAGTGATGGAACCATCAATTCACTAGACATGTGCTTTAAGATATGAACAGTGGTTTTAATCTACTTACTACAGAGCCAGCCTGTTACCCGTTGAACTCTCGATGAACTGCAGGCTGGCTCTGGACAAGGGTATTTATACAGCAGTCCAGGGGGAGGAGTCATGGGCGGAGGCAAGGGTGGAGCCCTGTACAAACTCCTGAGCATTCCCAGAGCTACTCCCCCTAGTGGTCGGATAACGCTACTGCGCTTACAATGGTATTGGTAAATACAGTGTGAATTACTAAGTTACATTCACCACATTCACCCCCTGCAAAAAAATCAAGTCCGGCGGGGGTGGTGGTCTACAAAGTAAGTCTGTCCGGTGGTCGAACTGTCCGCTGTGATCTGCGGAGCACCGGGGTTGCAGCCTCTTGCGGTGGGAGCGCGTCTGGGAGGACTTCCTGCCACTGGGAGATTTGGACCTTTCTAGACCGGAGGGTCAGTAGGAAACCAAACAGGGTGAAGATGCTATGCAGGGCCCTAATGACTGTGTGGGAGGTCATATCGAGGCACGGGATAGCAAATGGGAAACGGGAGAACTCATCTACGACTTTTAGAAAGTACACATTCCTGTTAGTTGAGGCGAGTGGCACTTTGAAATCAATCGCGAGGCGTTCAAAGAGCCTAGAAGCCTTGACCAGGTGGGCCCTGTCTGGTCTATAGAAGTGCGGTTTGCACTCCGCACAGATCGGGCAGTCCCTGGTGACCGCTTTTACCTCCTCGTTGGAGAAAGGCAGGTTTCGGGCTCTGATGTAGTGGGCGAGCCGGGTGACCCCCGGGTGGCAGAGGTCGTTGTGCATATCCCGCGGGATAGGGCATCCGGAGGCTCGTTGAGCTTCCCGGGTCGATACTTAATATCGTAGCTATAGATGGAGAGTTCGATCCTCCACCGAAGAATTGTATCATTTTTTCTTTCGCCCCTTTGCGAGTTATCAAACATAAAGGCAACCGATCTTTGGTCGGTGATGAGGGTGAACCTCCTACCTGCGAGGTAGTGCCTCCAGTAACAAATAGCTTCCACAATGGCTTGTGCTTCTTTCTCGACTGAGGAGTGTCGGAGTTCTGAAGCGGTGAGGGTACGGGAGAAAAATGCAACGGGCCTCCCTGCCTGATTTAAAGTGGCTGCTCGAGCTACCTCTGAGGCGTCGCTCTCAAACTGAAAGGGAGTGGATTCATCCACCGCCCGCGTGGCTGCTTTGGCAATGTCCTCCTTGATGCAGCTGAAGGCCTGGCGCACCTCAGCAGACAGGGGAAATTGTGTGGCCTTAAAGAGTGGGCGGGCTTTGTCCGCATATTGAGGGACCCACTGGGCGTAGTAGAAGAAGCCCAAGCACCTTGGGCTTGAGGGCCTTGGGGCAATGGGGAAGGGGGAGTTGTCTGGGCCCAGGACTCCGTTTTCCATGACATAGCTGAGGATGGCTAGTCTGGTTGTGCGGAAAACGCATTTCTCCTTGTTATAAGTGAGGTTTAATTTCTGTGCCGTCTGGAGAAAATGGTGGAGGTTGGCGTCGTGGTCCTGCTGGTCATAGCCGCAGATGGTGACATTGTCCAAGTACGGAAACGTGGCCCGCAGCCCGTACTGGTCCACCATTCGATCCATTGCTCGTTGGAACACCGTGACCCCATTAGTGACGCTGAAGGGGACCCGGAGGAAATGGAAGAGGCGGCCATCGGCCTTGAATGCCGTGTAGTGGCGGTCCTCCGGGCGGATTGGGAGCTGGTGGTATGCAGACTTCAGATCCACCGTGGAAAAGAGCCGATACTGGGCGATCTGATTTACCACGTCTGCAATCCTGGGGAGGGGATACGCGTCGAGGAGCGTAAATCTATTTATGGTCTGACTATAGTCGACCACCATACGGAATTTTTCCCCGGTCTTAACGACCACCACCTGAGCTCTCCAGGGACTATTGCTGGCCTCTATAATCCCCTCACTGAGAAGCCTTCGGACCTCTGATCTGATAAATACCCTATCCTGCAGGCTGTACCGCCTGCTACGAGTGGCTACGGGTTTACAGTCCTTTGTGAGATTGGCAATGAGAGGGGGGGGAGATTCGCAGCGTAGCGAGGCTGCAGATAGTGAGTGGGGGCAGGGGCCCGCCGAAGCTGAGGGTGAGGCTCTTAAGGTTACACTGAAAATCTAGGCCTAATAAGAGTGGCGCGCAGAGGTTGGGCAAAACGTAGAGTTGAAATTTTGAGTAGCTAGCGCCTCGGATTGTGAGTGTCGCGGCGGTGCGCCCCTGGATCTGGACAGAATGGGAGCCTGAAGCGAGCGAGATAGTTTGCCGCACGGGGAAAACGGGGAGCGAACAGCGTCTTACCAGGTCTGGGTGTATGAAGCTCTCAGTGCTTCCGGAGTCGAAAAGGCATGGCGTGTTGTACCCTTTTGATTTGGACCTCTGCCATCGAATTTCGCAGATGCTTCGGGCGTGATTGATCCAGGGTGACTGCGCCGAGTTGCGTGACGAGTGCCCGGGGAGGTCGTACTCTTCCTATGAGTTGTCCGAGCGTGGAGATGCAGGTCAGGCCCGTGGATCGCACGTGGCGGGTGGCGAGGAAGATGGCGTCCAAAGTTGCGGCCCCCATGAGTCGCACGTGGCCGGCCGCGTAGTGCAGGTTTGCCAAGATGGCAGCCCCCATGGATCGCATGTGGCGGGAGGGGGCGGGGTCGGGGCATAGGCCGCAGCGTTTCGGGTCCCGAGGGCCTGCGAGTGTGGGGAGCGATTACTTTGTGCCGCTGGGGAGTTGGAAGCTGGGGCCCTTTTTGCGAGGCACACTCTCGCGTAGTGGCCTTTCCGCCCGCAGCTGCTGCAGGTCGCGCTGCGGGTCGGGCAGTGCTGCCGCGGGTGCTGGTTCTGGCCGCTGAAATGGCAGGCTGGAGCAGCATAGTGGCTGGCTGGAGCAGCATAGTGGTTGGCTGGGGCAGCATAGTGGCTGGCTGGAGCAGCATAGTGGCTGGGCGGCCGCGTGGCACAGGCCTGGGGGAGTCGCTGGTCGGTGGCCCATGATTGGGTCGCGGGGTCCACGGGGAACGAGGTGAGGCTGCGGAAGAAGACCTCCATCGTGGTAGCAATTTCCGCAGTTGTTTCTAAGTCTTGGGCCCCCTTTTCCAGCAGTCTTTGGCACACATAATTAGACCTGAGGCCCGCTACAAAAACATCGCGTACAGCAAGTTCTCTATGTTCATCCGCGGTAACCGCTTGATAGTTACAGTCATTTGATAAATTATTGAGCTCTCAAAAATTCGGCGAGTGATTCTGTAGGCCGCTGGCAGCGAGTCGTGAACACATGGCGTGCGTAAACTTAGTTAATGGGCCTTACATACATCTTATCGAGTACCGCTATTGCTGCAGTATATGAACTGGCCGAGTTTAGTTGCGTAGAGATTCTGTGGCTCACCCTCGCGTGCAGTAGACTTAACTTATGTTCCTCTGTTGTTTCGGCTGTGCTCGCTTCTGCCAGGTAGGTCTTAAAGCACCGCAGCCAGTGGGAGAAGATTTCTTTTGCCTCTGCATCCTGTGGGTTGAGTTCCAGGCGTCCAGGCTTGAGGGCTGATTCCATGATCGATCCTGACTGTTCTTAAGTAGATTAAATTGATGGAACCATCAATTCACTAGACACGTGCTTTAAGATATGAACAGTGGTTTTAATCTACTTACTACAGAGCCAGCCTGTTACCCATTGAACTCTCGATGAACTGCAGGCTGGCTCTGGACATGGGTATTTATACAGCAGTCCAGGGGGAGGAGTCGTGGGCGGAGGCAAGGGTGGAGCCCTGTACAAACTCCTGAGCATTCCCAGAGCTACTCCCCCTAGTGGTCGGATAATGCTGCTGCGCTTACAATGGTATTGGTAAATACAGTGTGAATTACTAAGTTACATTCACCACAGCGAGCAGTTAGACGGGCCACAAACATTTATTATTGAGACAGTTTCTCCATGTACTGACCCCTTGACAATCACAAACCTGCCACCCTTAACCTGAACATAATTCTCCACTTTGAAGAGGACATTCTTATTGACCAAAATTGCCACATCCCTGCTGCTCATTGAGAAGCAAAAAAGACCTCTCCCATCCATTCCCACCCTAACATTAAGTTCTCCTCATCATGCAAATGAGTCTCCTGTAACAAGGCTTTGCCCACTATCTCCTTCTTAAGAAACAAAAGGAGCGGAGTTCTCCATTTCTGAGACTAAGTGTTGATGCTGACACAGGATTCATGGAGTTCCACGACAGCAAACCTGGCGCTGCACCTGGAGCCGGATTCACCGGGTTCAGGATTGACACTCGAGAGGCTGACAAGCTGCAGCCGCATATACACACTTCACTCCTCGCACACACCATCCCAGCCAACACGATGGCAGCAAGGAGATCGGCCTTGAAATTCACAGACACCAAGCTGGGGACCCTCCTGGACACAGTAGAGAAGAGACAGTTGACCCTGTACACCAGCCTGGGAAGGTAGCTGCCAGCTGCTGCTATTCGCCGTACCTGGGTGCAGGTGACAGAGGTGGCGAGCGCTGTCAGCAACACTGTCCGTACCGGCCAGCAGTGCCGGACAAAAAACTGCACAACCTCTCCAGGGCGGCCAGGATGAGTAAGCAGCACTGTGCCCCTGGCACGAACCCGCATCCCACACACTCGTAGCCCTACCCCCTCCCCCCAACACACACACACAACCCACAGGGTGGCCAAAACCATCCGGTCCACCATGTCCGGGTGCCCTGGCCACTGAGGCCACAAACTAACACTGTAATTTTCTGTCCCCCCCCCGCCCCAGGAGAAGACCAGTCATTACGTGGCAGAGTAGAGGGCCCTTGATGTGGTTGGCGGTCCAGAAGAAAGGGAGGTGTGTGGGGGTGGGGGTCAGCCATGGACAAGGAAGTGAGACGCTGCTGAGTTGTAGTTCCCTGTGACGTGTGTGTCAAGCCCACACCACACACTACCCTGACACTTGCTCTCAACGCCACACCACCCTTACCCCACAACACTCTCATCCTCACCCTCACTCCCTCCTGGCCCGTGATCTAATCATGTGTCTTGTCTCGTGTCTTGCAGGACCTGCTGGGGATGGGGTGGGTCCGGGTCCCACCCCAGCTAGTGCCACAGCTGCCCCCCCCCCCCCCCCCCCCCCCCCCCCGTGAGCCCTCAACCCAAGATTCAGGATACCCCGGAGCTCAAGTCTGAGGATGACACTGACTTCCCGTCACTGCTGTCTCCAGCACCCTTCACCATCCCAGAGACACTCACCACGGTTGGGCACTTTAGTGAGGAGGCTCCTGGGACACTCTGGTGAGCCAGATATGTCAGATGATGGCACACCTCTGCGCCCGATACCTTCATCCTGGCACACTCGGCAATTCCTGACATGTTTGAGAGGTCCCCGGCCAGCTGAGGGATTGCCTCCTGGGTGACAGGGGTTACCCGCTGCGGCCATGGCTGATGACACCTATCTGGAGGCCACAGGCCACGCGGAGACCCGCTATGACACCCATACAGTGACCAGGAGTGTGCTCAAGTGGTGCTTCGGCCTCCTGAAGACGCAGTTCAGATGCCTGGTCCATTTTTGGGAGGCCCTCCAATATGATGCTGAGAGGGTCACCCGCATCGTGGCAGTCTGCTGCATCCTTCATTACATTGTGTAGCAGAGGAGCAGCGTGCTGGAAGAGGAGGAGAAGGATGAATGGCAGGCCTGGTCCGACGAGGAGGATGCGGGGGAGAGGGAGGATGGGCAGAACATGGGACCAGGCAGACACAGGAGGCTGCACAATGTGTGTGCCAGGGCTAACATGCACGGGACGCTCTGATCGCCTCCAGGTTCACAGACTAGGATGGGGAGGGGGGGGCTGTTTGAGAGGGGGGGGCGGCCAGGGGCACGGGCACCACATACCACCTCCACAGCCCTTCACTTCCCACCCGCCAACCCCATCCTCCACTTGTACCCCCTCCGTGATACACACCTGCAGCACTACGAGATGGGGACTCTAGGTTGGCAGTAAAAGTGGGTCTGGTTCATGGGATGGAGGGCGATGACAACCTGCTCTGCGATGAGCCCTTGTGCTCTGCATCGTGTGACAATGTCTGAATCCTGCCCAAGGTAGCACTTTCCACCTTGGTGATCTGTGCATGCGGGCTGGCCATTCCATCGCACGCTCACACTAAAACCCTGGGAAGGCGGTAGAGGGTGGGGAGCACGGGCCACCCACAAGGTCTGCACCATTCCGCACCCCCCTCCAAATGCTGAGGCCACCCTGTTCTGCCCGCCAGTGGCAGCGTCAGGAGGGGGTGGCGGAGTCCGGGATGCTGCGGTGTTCCGGCACCTCCCCTGCAGAGTTACCGGCACGGCCCATCACCTCATCCCTCGGGGTGTCCATTGGCTACTCCATGGGGGTGCAAGCTGAACCATCCCCTGAGATTATCCTGCCATGGGGCACTGCCAGACATGGAGACCGCTCTGGTCTCAGCCAGGGTCTGCATACTCAGGGCTATGGAGCACAGTGGACCATCTGTCTGGGTTTGCAGCATCCGTCTCTGGGACTGGGCCACCTCCCTCAGTGCCTGTGCCATGCCAGCCAGCGCCTGGGCAATGCCGCCGACGTTCTCAGCGATGGCCCGCTGTGAGTGGGCCACGCTGAAGAATGCCACTGCAATGTCCAGGTAGCTCTGACACATGGTTGCCTGCGAGAGGGGAGCAGTATCCTGGGCCTCAGCCAGCGCCTGCGTAGAATGCCCAGGCCTTGGACATGCTGATCCATAGCCGAAATCAGCGCCCCCAATGCCTCCACTGCTGACGCTGCCCGTGCGGTGTTGGCCTGGGTGGCACACATGGTCGGCACTACCACCTGCTCCTGCACGTGGTTGGACTCCAGGTGCTGGATGCTTGCCGACATCCACTCATGTAGTCCCTGGCTCTCTGACTACATCACCACTGTGGTTGGGACTAGATGTTCCAGAAGCCCGGGACTTGTCTGAACGGCACCTTGTTCCTGGGGTCGGCCTGCC
This sequence comes from Scyliorhinus canicula, assembly GCF_902713615.1. Lineage (NCBI taxonomy): Eukaryota > Metazoa > Chordata > Chondrichthyes > Carcharhiniformes > Scyliorhinidae > Scyliorhinus > Scyliorhinus canicula. The sequence goes on along the minus strand of NC_052146.1, from coordinate 186,921,883 downwards.
CTCTGACCATCCGGCTTCTCAGCTGCTCCTACCTCCACCTGCTGGACCGGATCAGCTGTGTGGTAGCAGATAGTGTCCCAGGAGCTTCTTCACTAAAGTGCCTAACCGAGGTGTCAGCCTCTGAGATGGTGAAGGGTGTTGGAGACAGTTGTGACGGAAATCAGTCATCCACCGACCCGAGCTCTGGGGGTCCGGAGTCTTGGGCTGGTGTCCGAGCTGATATGAGTGCTGGCATGCGGGGCAAGGTGGGGATTGGCCGTCGCCGGGGAAGGGGGTGGGGGGGGGGGAGGAGGAGGAGGGGGCGGGGTCGATGCCAAGGGCACAGTGCTGCCAACTTATCCTGAGGAAGTTGTGCAGTTTTCTTTGGCACTGCATCCCGGACCAGGCGACGTTGCCCACAGCGCTGACTGGCTCTGCCACCTGCGCCCAGGCACGTTGGACGGCGGCACCTGGCAGCCTCCTTCCCGGGCTGAGGTACACGGTCATCCGCCTCTCCTCCACCGCATCGAAGCGGGTGTCCTGCTCGGTGTCGGTAAATCTTGGGGCCGCTCTCCTTGTAGCCATCTTGTTGTCTGAGATGGTGTGCGTTGGGGGTGGGGGGAATTGTTTATGTGCAGCTGCAGCTTGTCAGCCTCCCGAGTGTCCAGCACGAACCCGGCAAATCCTGCATCGTTTTTATTTAGAATTGATTGCGTTCCACATCGCGCCGCTGCTAGCCCATTAGTAGTAGTGGAATCGGTGCAAGGTGTGGCACCGATTTTTCTGACATGAAAGTCCGCGGATTCTCCGTTGGCGTCAACACTTAGAGCTGAAATCTCCGTCGTTGGGATTCTCCATTTTTCTGTCAGCACAATGCCGTGGGGCTGCCCCACAATGGGAAACCCCATTGACCAGCCGGCAAAACGGAGAATCCTGATGCATGCCACAATAGGGGATGGATTCTCTGATCCCCGAAGCCAAAATTTTGTTCGACGGGCGGGAGGGGAATCCCCGATGCTCCGCCCCCTGAAAAGCAGCGCACACTAGGAGTACCACTAGGTACTCTAGGCCGCACACAGCCTCAGGCCATTACCTGAGCCCACCCCGCAATGCTCTGTCCCCGACCGGTCAAGTTCCCGACGACGTGGGACACGTGGGCTCACCTGCCGTGAGCTCAGCGTGGCAGCTGCAGACTCAGTCCAGCGCCGCCAGTCGGAGGAGGGCCGATCCACGGGCAGGGGTGGCTTCAATCATGGTTGGGGGCACTGTGGGGGGTGGTCTGGGTGCACGAGCGGCCGAAGAGGAGGGCTATTTTTGCTGTCCAGGTCCGCAGGCTGCGTCCGCCATGAAGCATGGCGCGGCCGCTGCAGGGCGCCGCCGTGCGCTTGTGCGGCCCCGGACATCAGCACCGTGTCCTTATCCACTTTTAACAGAAGTAAGGTGGACACTTGCACCATTATTTCCAGAATAGATCCCCGTGCTACTGAATATTCGATCATCTCCACGAATAAAGGTACCAGACGATCAGCAAACCTTTTATACAATTCCACCGGGAACTCATCCGGCCTCGGTGCCTTGCTAGTCTGCACTTGCCAAATAGCTGTCCGGACTTCCTCAACTGTCCGTGTGGAGTTTGCACCCGCACCTGCGTGGGTCTCACCCCACAATCCAAAGATGTGGATTGGCCACGTTAAACTGCCCCTTGATTGGAAAAAATAATTGGGTACTTATCTGGCGCAGACACTAGTCCACCACCCAAATCCTGAACTGAACAATCTCTCAGGCCGCCTGCCTCCTCAATTGAACTTAGGATTCAAAACACAATTCAAGTCTCCCTCCAAGACCAACTGGTATGTGTCCAAGTCTGGTATTTCAGCCAACATCCTCTTCAATTTGGAGCTTAAATCACCAAAACCCCCAACTTACCTTCCAACGTTCCCATAACTATGTCATACCTGCAACTCTGGTCTGCTACCACCTTCCTCATCTGAAACAGAACGCTTTTATTAATTAGTACTGCCAATACAAATTTTTAAAAATTAAAAAAAAAAATATTGCCACTACTCTGCTATCAAAGCCTGAGTGGAATACCTGACTCAACCAACCCTTACAGAGCCTAATCTGCTCCCTCACTCACATGTGGGTCTCCTGCAAAAACAATGCATCAGCCCTCAACTCTTCAAATGAGGGAAAGCTCTCGCCCACTTCACTGAGTCTCCCAAACCCCACACATTTCACATGACCAATCGAATTGGGGGTCTCTCATCCACCTCCCCCCTGTAATTGAAAATATGGAAAGATATGTCATTTGAAACATGGAAGTCTGGTAATACCTGATTTAAGAAACATGAGACAATGTAGGAAAAAAACCCACGAAGGGTTAACAGCAGCTGCCAGGAGAGGATTGTGAAATGCAGATAGTCTTGGTCAAGCAGGCTTAGCAAACAAAACAAGCAGGTCTTTCAAGACACAATCAGTGAATTTTAGTATACAGCTAAAAGCAATGTTTCGCACCTCCTTTTGAAGTTCGGTAAGCAGCTGGAAAAGAATGGATGAGGTTCAGTTGAATAAGGTGACAAATGTTTAGAGGTGTGAAATTCTGCTGACAGCAGGTGAATATGGGAAGCTGGAGACACCGTGTCTACGAGAACACAAATTAGACCCAAATCAAAGTCAAAGTTATGAGCTGGGGACACAATTTGATAATAATAAAACTATCGAAATGACAGGAATCAAAAGTCAAACTACCTTTGAAATCAAAGCATTTTTGAACATCACAAAGGAAAAAATGTAATCAGAGATCTATATGAGGTCATGCTCAAAATGAATACTTAGTCGTGTTAGAAATATTTAGATTAAAAGGTACCTTTTACAATCCAAGTGAAATAAAAGTTACTTGATAATAAAGTCATAAAAACAATAACTGTTTGAAAGATATATAAATCCTGAGAAAGGGGCAGAGAAGCAGAGAAGGAACAAGAGTCAGCTCAGAGTCAGCTCTCATAGCTTGGTCATGGGAATGGGACAGAGCAAAGCAGCCGAGCTAAAACAGCTAATACATCTAAGGAAGACCAGAATTTAAAGAAGAGAGAGAATCAGCTCAGAGCCAGCTCTCACAGCTCGGTACTTAGGAAAGATAGAGCATAGCAACCGAGCAGAACAGCAAATACATCTAAGGAAGACCAAAAGATAAAGAAAAGTGATTGTCAAGGTGGACCTGAAGGTCTTTTCAACCAACCAGGAGAATCCAGAAGCAAGATCTTTTTACTTTTCTGTAAAGACAGTGATTGCTTCTTTCAAAAGAAAAAAATATAATAATAAAATAACTTAAAAGTTTTAACCTGAAACAGTGGTTATTACAAAGCCTACTTTACTTACTTAGCAATGCAGGATCCAAGATATCGATGTTACTAAGTGGTAAGTAGGTAAAATTCTTCTGTGAAGGTATGGGTTATACTGGGGGATAACTTGAAAACGTAGTTTGACCTGAATAGCACCCACCTAAGCCTGCATAGGAGTCAGGGAGAGAGAATCCCTGTTCACCATTTAGAATATCGACCCTTTTTGGTATAGGGGGAATTCTAAGAATAGTGGTGAGTTTTTAAACTTCATGGCGCCCAACGTGGGGCCTAGAATATTAGAAGTTTCTAGGTAAAGAGAGGCGAGAACATTAGTAGTTTCTAGTTAAGCAGAGTGGAGGCTAGAATATTAGAAGTTTCTAGGTAAAGCGAGGCTAGAACATTAGTAGTTTCTAGTTAAGCAGAGTGGAGGCTAGAATATTAGAAGTTTCTAGTTAAAGCGAGGCTAGAATATTAGAAGTTTCTAGTTAAGCAGAGTGGAGGCCAGAATATTAGAAGTTTCTAACTGACACATGGGCTAGACTATTAGAAATTTCTAGTTCCCAAACAACGGTTAGAATATTAGAAGTTTCTAACAGGCACAAAGGCTAGAATAGTAGAAGTTTCTGGTCTGTGTGTGAGTCAAACTTTACCTGCCGAGTTTAGTTTGGAAAGTCATGTGTGATTGACCTTTGTAAGGATATTCTGTGGATCAAGGGGACATAAAACTCAGGTTGGGTGTGAAAATCAGTAGACTAGAAGATACTGATCCTGAGAAAAAGTCTGCAAGACATCTTGGTGACAGCACTAAAAATCTTGCATCCATTACTGGTAAAAGGAGGCCAAAATATAAATCATCTTTAGAGTGAGGCAGATGGTGAGGGAAAGCCTAGAAACCTTTACAGACCAATAACCAATAAATCCTTAACGAAAACAGGAAGACAGTGCCTTGGATAGGGCCCAGAAAGGTTACTTAACCTTAATTTCAGAGTTGATCTGAAAGGGACAACCAGGAACAGAAGTTGGAAATCTGAAAAATGGCAATTAGAATAATCCTCTTGCTCTGAAACACGGTCAAGAGAGTTGAAGCAATGAAACAAGAGTGGAAAAGATTAACAGAGGCAGAAAACTCCTGGATAGGACTTATCAGAATGGAGGGGTCTCAATTTTTGTTAAGAGTACCTAAAACCCTACAGAATAGAGGTCCAAGATCTCAGTGGATAAATGTGTATGTGTGTGCTGAATAAGGATTTGTGAAACCCGACAAAGTAGAGATCCAAGATCTGAGTGGATGAATGAGTGTGTGTATGTTTAATAAGGATTTGTGAATTTCCTTTGGTGTTTGTATTTTTAAAAATGTTGTATTTTGCAAAACCGAGTTTCACATCAATTGGAAGTTATAAACAGCAGGTAGAAATGTGATCAGTATTATGAGGTCGTAAATCAGTATGTTCAGAACTAAATTGGTCTCAGAATAAACTTCCTCTCAAACCAACATCTCTCCTCATCCCCCCCCCCCCCCCCCCAAACTATTCACACATTCTTGGCTCATTGAAACCTGGTTAAAAGGGTCCAGCAAGTCTCAGCCCCTCACCCCACCTCGCTCCTGTTCACTAGCCAACCTCAGCCTGCTAGCAATGTGCTCCACCCACCCTTCAGTGCCCAATTCACATAAATAAACAATAAAAGAAAGGAACCAAAACCCAAACCACCAAATGCAAGTTCATAAGATATAGGAGCAGAATTAGGCCATTTGGCCCATCGGGTCTGCTCTGCCATTCGATCATGGCTGATCTCATCCTGGCCTCAACTCCACCATCCTGCCCATTCTTCATTACCCTTTAACCCATTACCAATTAAAAATCTAACTCCTCCTTGATGGAACCATCAATTCACCAGACACGTGTTTCCGATGTGAATCTAGGCTTTAATCGACTTACTTCAGAGCCAGCCTGTTACCTGTCGATGAACCCGTAGTGAACTCAGGCTGACTCTGGGCAAGGGTATTTATACAGCTGCATTAGGGGGAGGAGTCGTGGGCAGAGCCAAGGGTGGAGCCCAGTACAAGTTCCTGAGTGCTCCCAGCACTACTCCCCCTAGTGGTAGGATAGCGCTACTGTGCTTACAAAAGACAGTGTGAATTAACATATATACATCTATATTACATTCACCACATTCACCCCCTGCAAAAAAATCAAGTCCGGCGGGGGTGGTGGTCTAGTCTATAAAGTCAGTCTGTCCGGTGGTCGAATTGTCCGCTGAGATCTGCGGAGCACCAGGATTGCAGCCTCTTGCGGTGGCTGGATGGGTGTTGTGTGCTGGGGTACGATGGCGGACTCCAGGGAGGGTTGTATCTGAGCTTCATACTCTCCTGGTTCGACCGGGGACTGGGGGCTGGCCGGCGCGGGGGCGCGGAACAGGTGGAGCGAGCTCGTGGGCTCGGGAACGCAAGGGGGCGGCAGCATGGGGTGTAGAGTGAGAGGTCCTTCTGGAGGCGTAGAGCCAGATCCCAGAGGGATACTGTGTCCTGACGGCCGTCAGGGAACTCGACGAATGCGTACTGGGGTTTGGAGTGGAGCAGGCGCACCTTTTCAACAAGGGGGTCGGTTTTGTGCGCCCTGACGTGTTTCCTCAGAAGTACGGAGCCCGGCGTCCTCAGCCATGCCGGAAGTGAGACCCCAGTGGTAGTGCCCCTGGAAAAAATGAAGAGCCTCTCGTGGGGGGGTCTGGTTGGTCGCCGTACACAAAAGGGACCTAATAGCATGGAGCGCGTCTGGGAGGACTTCCTGCCACTGGGAGACTTGGAGCTTTCTAGACCGGAGGGTCAGTAGGACGGTCTTCCAGACCGTCGCGTTCTCCCTTTCCACCTGCCCGTTCCCCCTGGGGTTGTAGCTGGTAGTCCTGCTCGAGGCAATGCCCTTGTCGAGCAGGTACTGACGCAGCTCGTCGCTCATGAAGGACGAACCCCGGTTGCTGTGTACGTAGCTGGGGAAACCAAACAGGGTGAAAATGCTATGTAGGGCCCTAATGACTGTGTGGGAGGTCATGTCGGGGCACGGGATAGCGAATGGGAAATGGGAGAACTCGTCTACGACATTTAAGAAGTAAACGTTCTTGTTAGTTGAGGGGAGTGGTCCTTTGAAATCAATCGCGAGGCGTTCAAAGGGCCTAGAAGCCTTGACCAGGTGGGCCCTGTCTGGTCTATAGAAGTGCGATTTGCACTCCGCACAGATCGGGCAGTCCCTGGTGACCGCTTTTACCTCCTCGTTGGAGAAAGGCAGGTTTCGGGCCCTGATGTAGTGGGCGATCCGGGTGACCCCCGGGTGGCAGAGGTCATTGTGGATGACTTTTAATCGGTCGATCTGCGCGCTGGCGCATGTCCCGCGGGATAGGGCATCCGGAGGCTCGTTGAGCTTCCCGGGTCGATACTTAATATCGTAGCTATAGGTGGAGAGTTCGATCCTCCACCGAAGAATTGTATCATTTTTTATTTTGCCCCTTTGCGAGTTATCAAACATAAAGGCAACCGATCTTTGGTCGGTGATGAGGGTGAACCTCCTACCTGCGAGGTAGTGCCTCCAGTAACGAATAGCCACCACAATGGCTTGTGCTTCTTTCACGACTGATGAGTGTCGGAGTTCTGAAGCGGAGAGGGTATGGGAGAAAAATGCAACTGGTCTCCCTGCCTGATTTAACGTGGCTGCTAGAGCTACCTCTGAGGCGTTGCTCTCTACCTGGAATGGGGTGGATTCATCCACCGCCCGCTTGGCCGCTTTGGCGATGTCCTCCTTGATGCCATCGAAGGCCTGGCGTGCCTCGGCTGACAAGGGAAATCGTGTGGTCCTAAAGAGTGGGCGGGCTTTGTCCGTATATTGAGGGACCCACTGGGCGTAGTTGGAAAAAAATCCCAAGCACCGTTTGAGGGCCTTGGGACAATGAGGGGGAGGGAGTTCTACGGTCCGGGTCGGGGCCTAGGACTCCGTTTTCCATGACATAGCCGAGGATGGCTAGTCTGGATGTGTGGAAAACGCATTTCTCCTTGTTGTACGTGAGGTTCAGTTTCTGTGCCGTCTGGAGAAAACGGTGGAGGTTGGCGTCATGGTCCTGCTCGTCATAGCCGCAGATGGTGACATTGTCCAAGTACGGAATGGTAGCCCGCAGCCCGTACTGGTCCACCATTCGGTCCATTGCTCGTTGGAACACCGAGACCCCATTAGTGACACCGAAAGGGACCCGGAGGAAATGGAAGAGGTGGCCATCGGCCTCGAATGCCGTGTAGTGGCGGTCCTCCGGGCGGATTGGGAGCTGGTGGTATGCAGACTTCAGATCCACCGTGGAAAAGAGCCGGTACTGGGCGATCTGATTTACCATGTCTGCAATCCTGGGGAGGGGATACGCGTCGAGGAGCGTAAATCTATTTATAGTCTGACTGTAGTCGACCACCATATGGAATTTTTCCCCGGTCTTAAAGACCACCACCTGAGCTCTCCAGGGACTATTGCTGGCCTCTATAACCCCCTCTCTGAGTAGCCTTCGGACCTCTGCTCAGACAAATGCCCTATCCTGCAGGCTGTACCGCCTGCTACGAGTGGCTACGGGTTTACAGTCCTTAGAGATTGGCAAAGAGAGGAGGGGGGGGATTCGCAGCGTAGCGAGGCTGCAGATCGTGAGTGGGGGCAGGAGCCCTCCGAAGCTGAGGGTGAGGCTCTTGAGGTTGCATTGGAAGTCTAGGCCTAATAAGAGTGGCGCGCAGAGTTCGGGCAAAAGGTAGAGTTTGAATTTCGAGTAACTCACGGCGGTGCGCCCCTGGATCTGGACTGAGTGGGAGCCTGAAGTGAGCGCGATAGTTTGCTGCACGGGTAAAACTGGGAGCGAACAGCGTCTTACCAGGTCTGGATGTATGAAGCTCTCCGTGCTCCCGGAGTCGAAGAGGCATGGCGTTTTGTACCCGTTGATATGGACCTCTGCCATCGAGTTTCATAGATTCTTTGGTCGTGATTGGTCCAGGGTGACCGCGCTGAGTTGCGGGTAGTCGGCGGCTCGATCAGCTGTGCTGGAGTGGCCCCGTGATGACTGCCCTCTGAGTTCATAGTCGAATTCGAATTCCTCCGCTGAGTTGTCCGAGCGCGGAGATGCCGATCGGGCCCATGGGTCGCACGTGGCGGGCGGCGAGGAAGATGGCGTCCAAGATGGCGGGCCCCATGAGACGCACGTGGCGGGCGGCGAGGAAGATGGCGTCCAAGATGGCGGCCCCCATGAGTCGCACGTGGCCGGCCGCGAGGTGGAGGTTTTCCAAGATGGCGGCCCCCATGGATCGCACGTAGCTGGAGTGGGCGGAGTCGGGGCATAGGCCGCAGCATTTCGGGTCCCGCGGGGCTGCGAGTGGGGGGAGCGATTACTACGAGTCGCTGGGGAGTTGGAAACTGGGGCCCTTTTTGCGAGGCACACTCTTGCGTAATGCCCTTTTCGCCCGCAGCTGCTGCAGGTCGCGTTGTGGGCCGGGCAGTGCTGCCGTGGGTGCTGATTCAGGCCGCAGAAATGGCAGGCTGTAACAGCATAGTGGCTGGCTGGAGCAGCACAGTGGCTGGCTGGGGCAGCATGGTGGCTGGGCGGCCGCGTAGCACAGGCCTGGGGGAGTCGCTGGTCGAGGGCCCATGATTGGGTCGCGGGGTCCGTGGGGAACGAGTTAAGGCTGCGGAAGGAGACCTCCATCGTGGTAGCAGCTTCCACAGTCGTTTCTAAGTCCTGGGCCCCCTTTTCCAGCAGTCGTTGGTGCACATAGTTAGATCTGAGGCCCGCTACAAAAACATTGCGTACCGCCAATTCCCTGTGTTCAGCCACGGTAACCGCTTGGTAATTACAGTCATTGGACAAATTATTAAGTTCCCTTAGGAATTCGGCGAGTGATTCCGTAGGCCGCTGACGGCGAGTCATGAACACATGGCGAGCGTAAACTTCATTAATGGGCCTTACATACATTTTTTCGAGAACTGCTAGCGCCGCAGTATGTGAACTGGCCGAGTTTAGTTGCGTAGAGATTCTGTGGCTCACCCTCGCGTGCAGTAGACTTAGCTTCTGATCCTCTGTCGTTTCGGCTGTGCTCGTTTCGGCCAGGTAGGCCTTGAAGCACCAGATCCAGTGGGAGAAGATTTCTTTAGCCTCTGCATCCTGTGGGTTGAGTTCCAGGCGTCCAGGCTTGAGGGCCGATTCCATAATCGATCTTTACTGTTCTTAAGTCGATTAAATTGATGGAACCATCAATTCACCAGACACGTGTTTCCGATGTGAATCTAGGCTTTCATCGACTTACTTCAGAGCCAGCCTGTTACCTGTCGATGAACTCTCAGTGAACTCAGGCTGACTCTGGACAAGGGTATTTATACAGCTGCACTAGGGGCAGGAGTCGTGGGCGGAGCCAAGGGTGGAGCACAGTACAAGTTCCTGAGTGCTCCCAGCGCTACTCCCCCTAGTGGTAGGATAGCGCTACGGCGCTTACAAAGACAGTGTGAATTAACATATATACATCTATATTACATTCACCACACTCCTTAAATTCACTTACTGTCCCAGCATCCATGGCACTCTTGGGTAGTGAATTTAATGCCCCACAAGAGAAAACATCTACTCCACATTTACTTTAACTTACAACTCATCATCTATACCTCAAGTTGATCTCCTCTCATTCTTCTAAACCCCAGGATTGAAACTCCTCCACACCTTCCTTCAACCCTGAAACTATCAAACATCCCTCCCCTTCTCTCCAGGCATATACGCCTTCAAAACTAAAAATAATAAAACCAAACCACACAAATTTCGATTAACAACTCTATACAAGGGGAAGTGGAAGAGTGAAAAATAAGAAACAACACAACTTCACAACAATTTCTACATGCAAACCCGTTACAACAACCAGCAAAGCTCAATTCAAACCTCCTCAGTTCAATCCAGGTCCTTGGGCTTAAATGAAAGCCTCTTCTTCCTCTGCTGTCTCGAAGTTGTGAGGCAGGATTCTCCATTGGATGATGCCAAAATTGTGAAACATGATTGGCGGAGAATAAGTTCAGACATCAAAATCGCAACGGGCGCCAATTTGACGTTAAATCATAATTCTCCACCACCTCAACAACACCGTCAATGGGGTCTGGAACGCACGTACAGTACACACCGTTTGCATGCTATTAGCATGCCTGACACGGTATTTCCCAGGGCCTACGCGATTTTCTGCCTCCGATGAGCCAAGTTCCCGATGGCGCGGTTCACTTGTGCTTTTAAAAATCGTGAAACCTGCATCGTGGCTGCTGAGGAAGGGATACGGAAAGTGTCCAATACCGCCAGTTTTCTGACAGTTGTGCTGCTGGCCGGGGGGCTTCTAACACAGCTGTTGGGAGTAGCAGGTGGTGGGCTATGGAGTCGGGGTAGACGGGCATGGAGCACGATTGCCGCAGCCGACAAGGTAGCGATGCAGCTGCGGACACCGCTAACAGCCCACTGTGAACGTAGCGCCACGGGTCATATAAGTGTCCGCCCAGGCCACCTCCCTGGGTGCCCTCTGGCCCCAGCCGGCCCATCAGCTAGATGGGCTCGCTCCAGCACAACCAGTGCCATCTTGGTGGCTGGGATGAAGGTGTGTGGGGAGTGTAATGTGTATGTGTGGCTGCAGCTTGTCAACCTCATGAGTGTCAATCACAGACCTGGCAAATTGCGCACCATTTTTCATTGGAATAGATTGTGTTGCACGTGGCACTGGTGCTAACCCCTCCACAGTCGCTGAATCGATCCAGGTTGGACAGTTACATGGGCAGGATGGGTAGAGGGGGATATGGGCCAAATGCAGGCAAGTGATGTAGCTTAGTGATAGAAACTGGGCGGCATGGATCAGTTGGGCCGAGGGGCCTGTTTCCATGCTGTAAACATCTATGACTCTATGACCAGTTTTGCTGTCCACAAACTCTGCATTTACCCAGAAGCGGAGAATCCCGCCCGTGGTCTTTGGAATTATGCGTAATTCTTAGCCTTTCTGGATACACCACACCAAAATGCTTGCCACTCTTATAAAGCGCTGACTTTGTCCTGCTAATGGCCCCACGGCCAATTCTGCCGCAACATCCTGGTGTATGCGAATACTGCTACCTTCCCACTGCACCTCCTGATTCTCTATGCCACTTCAGGACCTTCTGCTTCATCCAATAGCTGTGAAAACATACTACCACCGCTCGTGGTGGTTCATTCGCCCAGAGCAACCGGCCTTATCCAGCTCGATGGGTGGGACCTGGTCCTCCTCCCCCACCAACATCGTAAACATCGCTGCCAAATACTCAGCCGGCCTCAGGCCCTCTACCCCCTCAGGCAACCCCACGATCCTCAGGTTCTGCCTTATTCTCCAGGTCCTCAACCTTAGCCCTCAGGCCCTTGTTCCTGTCCTCAACTGTCTGCAGTTCAGCATCCAGCAAGGCCAACTGATCGCTATGTCGCGACAGCATTTCCTTCACTCCCTTCAGCATCCCACCATGCTCCCACACCGTCTCAGAGGTTTTTCCCAATGCTTCCTTTACCAGGACCAATGTGTCCTCCACCAATATTTTGAGGATCTTCAGCATCTCCCTCCCTTGCCTTTCAAAATGCTTGCGGAATTGTCTTTCAAATGCAACAGCTATTACCTCCGTCAGCTTATCCACGGTAATAGGTATGCCCCCACCCAACGACTTGCCTCCACCATCTTCGACCCCACTGGACTCTGCACCTTGTTCAGCTCCTCAGGAGGGCTATTGCTCACTTCTTTCCTCCCAATATTCTTTTTTTTAAAAAATATTTTATTGAGGCATTTATATATTTGCACATGTTCTTCCCAATATTCTTTCTTGCGTTTTTTGATATCCTCTTACAAATGGCTCTCAACTGGGATAAATCCGTCCACCAATTACCCCCGGGAACCAGGTGAAAAAGACCAAAAACCAATGACTCTAGCGGGAGCTACCTTACGTGTGACCGCCTGCGACATGTCACATTTGGGTGTGTGCCATAACACCCCTCCCCCATCGGAAGGAATATCAGACACCAGAATATTCATAACATGTTTTTCTCTCGGATAAAAGACCTACCTGTACCAACACAGGATATAGTCAACAATATAGAAACCTCAGCATAACACAAATGCAGAAGAAGTGCAACTACAATTGTTCTAAGGGGACACGCCTCAACAAAAAAAAAAGAGGACCGCTGGGCTAACCCTATAGCCACACTGACACTACCATCAGGAAACAACCTCTTCAACAAGGAGAGGAAAAAAAGCAAAGAAGGCAATGGGAGCCAAATGCCCCTCCGGCATTTTGAACCCACCCATAAAGACTTGCACCCTCCAGCCACCTCTCAGCAACAGCGCCACTTGGTTCTGACATGATTAAGGAGAAGATATAATATGAAAAGACGACGGATAATTAGTACGTGGCTCACAAATAATAAGTCTCTAGGACACTTAAAAACAAGAAGCGGTCATTCATTACAGCGCTCAGATATTAACACGTCCCATTAAGCAGGACATATGACAATAAAATCAGACAAACGAGGCAGGGAGAAAATCTGGATTTCACATTTTCCAGGCTGCAGATTATCAGTCCAACTCCTTGTCCTCTGTGGATTCAATGAAGTCCAAGGTACTAGTCGGATCATTGAACAACTTTTTTTTTCAAAATTAGAGTATCTAATTCCTTTTTTCCCCAATTAAGGGGCAATTTACTGTGGTCAGTTCACCTACCCTGCACATCTTTTTGGGTTGTTGGGATGCGACCCACACAGACACAGGGAGAATGTGCAGACTCCACAAGGGCAGTGACCCGGGGTGTGAACGAACCCGGTTCCTCAGCGCTGTGAGGGAGCAGTGCTAACCACTGCGCCTCCCCTGGATCACTGAAAGACTTCAAGGACTCACCGGATAACATTTTCAGGGTTGCTGGATAATGCATGACATTATTCATTCCAGCTGTTTCAAGTTGCCTTTGAATTTCGTTGCAGCCTCGACAGCTTAGTTGCATCGCCGCCGAAAAGTCCTAGTAAACGGAAATCCTCATCCCCTCTTGAGCCAGGTCCCACCACACTTCACCATCTCCAGGATCCTTTGGCGATCTTCAAAATTGTGGAAGTGAATGATTATAGGTCTTGGGGCGTCGATTGTCCCTCAGCCTCGAAGACAAGATAGTTTGCCCTTTCTAATTTGAAATGCCCAGCCTTCACATCTAGCTTAAGAAAACGTGGCAGTCAGTTCTCAAAGAACTTAACAAGAGCCTAACCCTCCATTCCTTCTGACAGACTGACGATCTGGATGTTCTTTTTCTGTCCCGAGTTCTCCAAATCTCCTAGGTTTTGGGGGGTGGGGGAATGGAGGGTGAGGCTCTAGTTAAGTTCTTTGAGAACTGACTGCAGACACTTGCACTACCTGCCTGGTCCTTCTTAACTGTCTGACAGTCACTCATTCCCTCCCCTCTCTACATATTCTTAAGCTGTGGGTGACCACACCTGTAAAAGTACAGTCCACAAAGCTCTCAACTGTACAGGTGCTCCCCAGTAGCGGCAGCTGCAAAATATAATGGGGTACCTATTATTCTGTACTGAAAGCTATCCCGGGTCCCCTATCTAAAAGCAATAGTCTTTGTGTGGAGGCCACACCCTCCAGAACTGACTCCTGGAGATTCACTCTACTGGGGCAGACATTTTAATTATTGCAGGAAATATCTTTTTACTCAGTAAAGATGAACATATGCTAATGTGCTATGTCAGAAACAAGAGTAGAGAGCAGAGAATTTGAGAGTATGATGCATACATCTTCAGGCAAAGGGCAGCACGGTGGTGCAGTGGTTATCACTGCTGCCTCATGGCGCCAAAGTCCCAGGTTCGATCCCGGCTCTGGGTCACTGTCCGTATGGAGTTTGCACATTCCCCCAGTGTTGCGTGGGTTTCGCCTCCACAACCCAAAGATGTGCAGGGTAGGTGGATTGGCCACACTAAAGTGCCCCTTAATTGGAAAAAATTAATTGGGTACTCTAAATTTATAAAAAAAATACATCTTCAGGCAAACGTAAATCTCTGACCCTCGCAAATTCCTCCAACGTTTTTTGCTCAGTATACTCATTTTTTAAAAACTTTGATTTGTGAAGCTTTGGTGTCAGATGTAAAGCTGGGGTGAAATTCTAAAGATTTTAAACTGTTTGTATACTTTCCTTTTGTAAAGGATGGATTCTGCCCTAAATATTTAAAATACATAATGATAATGGGTGGCACAATGGTTAGCACTGCTGCCTCATGGCCCCGAGGACAATCCAGGCCCTGGCTCACTGTCCATGTGGGGTTTGCACATTCTCCCCGTGTCTGCATGGGGTTTTACCCCCACAACTCAAAGATGTGCAGTGTAAATTGCCGCTGAATTGGGAAACAAAATAATTGGGCACTCTAAATTTATTTTAAAAATATACACAATGATGGTTAAAAGTCAACATTCCTCATTGGAAAACAGGTTATTTTCAGTTATAGTATCTCACTTTTCCCTTAACCTTTTTTTAGATTACTAGTTTTATGGCTAATTTATGCTGAGCTTTTTTTCCTTATTTTCTTTATAAGAGCAAGGGCACACAGACAAGTTTGGCCAAAAGCATTTATTGAAGCCTGTATCAGAGGACTGATATTGCATGTAGAATTGATTTGTCTACAAAACAATTATTTAAACTGGATCGTAAGTTGTGAAATATGCTTAAGATAAGCTTTAGCAAGCATGGGAAAATTGGTGTTAGTCTGCAACACATTTCTTTAACCTAGATCGATACATGCTTTGGACAAAAATATTAACTACAGGAAGGCATTGCACCATTCTTGTAAACAAGTGGTGCACTGTCCAGCTTGTTTGCTGTTGGCTCCACAGATGTCTTTCAACCAATCATTAAACAATTCGTCATCCTTTCTCAAAACAAGGAACTGGCCTAACACTACATATGCCTGAAAAAGAGAAAAGAAAAATAGTAAATTTCTTACAGTAAGTGCATTACGGTTTAATTTATGTAGAGTTTAATGTCTGTGTATGAAATGTACAGACAAACACCAATGTGTATGACAGTCATAGCAGGTTGCAGTGACAATTGTAACCATGAATATCTCTGTACATAAATGTTTTATGTACATACTGCACAGAAACAAGTTATTTAGCTCAACACACATATGGTGGTGCTTGCACCCACAAGCCACCTTCCACCCTTCTTCACATAGCCTCATCAACATATTCTTTTATTATTGCTTTCTTATGCACTTATCTAGCTCTTCTATAGTGTATCCATGCTCTTCACCCTACTACTCCTTGTGGTCGCAAGTTCCATTTTAACCACTTTGGGTAAAGGGGTTCCCCCCAAATTCCCTATTCAATCTGTTGGTGACTATCTTATATTTGTTATCTCCCAATCTGCTCTTGCCTGCAAGTAAAACCATTTTCACTGTTTCAAACTCTCATAATCTTAAGGATTTCTATCAGTCTTTGCTTTTCTAGATAAAAGGGCCCCAGCCTGTTCAATCTTTCCTAATAGTAGTAATACTTCTTAGTTTTGGTATCATTCTGGTAAATAGTTTTTTGCACCTTCACCAGTTTCCCTAAATCTTTGTATAATGTGGAGTCCAGAACTAATCACAGTCCTCCAAGTGTAGTCTAACCAAAATTTTATACAAGTTTAACACGCCTTCTCTGCTTTTCAATTCTAACCTTAGAGAAATGAATGCCTTTGCTTTCTTTTATATCTTATCAATCTACATTGCTGCTTGTGAATCTGTACCCCAGATCCTTCTGCTCCTTAACAAAGGCAAAATACTGCGGATTCTAGAAATACGCAGCACACCAGACAATATCAGTGAAAGAGAAACAGTTAATGGCCCAAATATTAGTTTGGAGGCAGTATAGGGGTGGAGTGAGAGACATTCTACCATATTATAAATGCTATATAGTTACAAGTTGTTGCTATTAAAACATTGTAGGAAGTGGAGGAGAGAGTGGTCAAAGTGGGACAGAGAATTGAAATGGAAGCTCAGTGTCATTCTAGCAGACTGCAGAAAATGTTCAGCAAAATGATTGTCCAATCTGCATTTGCTCTCTCCAGTGTAGAGACGACATCGTTACAAGTAAATACAGGAGAGTAAATTGAAAGAAGTATAACCAAATCGCTGTTTCACCTGGAAGGAGTGTTTGAGGCTCCACATTATGGGAAAGAAGGTGGTGAAACGGGCCAGTGTTCCTTCTCTTTTGCTTGCATTGGAAGAGGTACAGGTTTTGGGTGTGATAGAACTGTGGGTCAAGTGAAAAGAACAGTCCCTTCCAAATGCTGAAAGGGGAGGGGAAGATGTAATTCATCGTGGCACCATGCAGGTGGTGACAAAAATGATAGAGAATGATTTGTTTAATGTGGGGTGGAAAGTGAGGACAAGGGGAACCATACTGTAGTTCTCGAAGGGTGGAAAGAGGAGAGGGCAGAAGTGCAGGAAATGGGACATAGGGTAACAATCCTACCAACCAGGGTAGAGGGAAATTCTCTCTTAAGGAAAAAGGAGGACATTTCTGAGGCTTTGGAGTTGAAGGTGGTATCGTCAGAACAGATGCAATGGAGACAAGGAAACTGGGAGTACCGAATAAATTCCTTACAGGGAATTATAAGACCCATAAGTCATAGGAGCAGAATTAGGTCATTCGGCCCATCGAGTCTGCTCCGCCATTCAATCATGACTTGTATGTTTATCATCCTCATTCTCCCCATAACCCCTTTTTAATCAAGGATCTATCTATCTCTGTCTTAAAGTGACTTGCCTCCACAGCCTTCTGCGGCAACGAGTTCCACAGATTCACTACCCTCTGGTAAAGAAATTCCTCCTCATCTCAGTTTTAAAGGATAGTCCCTTCAGTCTGAGGCTGTGACCTCGGGTTCTATTTTTTCCTACAAGCAGAAACATCCTCTCCATGTCTACGCTATCTAGGCTTCTCAGTATCCTGTAAATTTCAATAAGACATCCCTCATCCATCTAAAATCCAACGTATACAGGCCCAGAGTCCATAACCGCCACTCATATGACGAGCTCTTCATTCCAGGGATCATTCTTGTGAGCCTCCTCTGGACCCGTTCCAAGGTCAGCACATCCTTCCTTAGATATAGAGCCCAAAGCTGCTCACAATACTCCAAATAGTCCCTTTGTTTTTCTGAGCCTTTTCCTCCCAAATTGAACAAGAGGGCGGCACGGTAGCACAGTGGTTAGAACAGATGCTTCACAGCTCCAGGATCCCAAGTTCGATTCCTAGCTTGATCACTGTCTGTTGAGAGTCTGCACGTTCTCCGCGTGTCTGTGTGGGTTTCCTCCAGGTGCTCCGGTTTCCTCCCACAGTCCAAGAAGGTGCAGGTTAGGTAGATTTTGTTTTTAAAATATTTTTATCAGGATATTTGGAAGTTTTTATAATAATAACACTCACAGTGACATAAACATGGCACAATAAACATTTCCACCCCTATCACAATCTTCTCCACACACCCCAACCAAAAAACAACAATCCGGCCCCACTTTGGAATTCTGCTTCTGCTGACATTTTAATTTTCCCGGAGAAAGTCGACGAACGGCTGCCACCTCCGGGTGAACCCAACCATTGACCCTCTTAAGGAGAACTTTATTTTCTCAAGACTGAGAAACCAGCCATGTCACTAACCCAGGTCTCTACATTCGGGGGCTTCGAGTCCATCCACATTAATAAGGCCCGTCTCCGGCCAAGACATTGGTCTCTTTCGCCCCCTGAACTCCCGGCTCTTCTGACACTCCAAAGATCGCCACCTCTGGATTCGGCACCACCCGTACCAAGGACATTGCCTTAGCGAAACTCTGCCAAAACCCTCTGAGCTTCGGGCATGCCCAAAACATGTGGGCACGATTTGCTGGGCTTCCCACGCACCTCGCATACCTGTCCTCTACCTAAAAAAAACTTGCTCATCCAGGCCACCATCATGTGTGCCCAGTGGACTACCTTGAATTGGATCAGGCTAAGCCTGGCACATGATGAGGATGTATTAACCCTGCTTAGGGCATCCGTCCACAGACGCGCCTCTATCTCTCCTCCTAGCTCGTCTTCCCACTTGCCCTTACGCTCCTCCACCGGTGTTTCCTCGAATTCAAAAAGTTCCTGGTAAATATTTGATACCTTCCCCTCTCCCACCCAGGTACTGGAGACGACTCTGTCCTGTATCCTCTGTGGCGGCAGCAGCGGGAAAGCCGGAACCTGCCTTCTCAAGAAGTCTCGCACCTGCAGGTACCTAAACCCATTCCCTGCTGGCAATTCAAATTTATCCACCAAAGCTTTCAAGCTGGGGAAGCTCCCGTCTACAAATAGATCCCCCATCCTCCTAATTCCTGACCTTTGCCATCTCCAGAACCCACCATCTAGCATACCCGGTACAAACCGATGTTTATTATAAATCGGCTCCCTCCCCTCTCTTATACCTCATCCACTGCCCCCAGATTCTCAGAGCCGCCACCACCACCGGACTTGTGGAGTATCGAGCCAGCGAGAAAAGAAGAGGTTCCGTTATCTTCCGTTATATAGGGGCTGGTTTAGCTCACAAGGCTAAATAGCTGGCTTATAAAGCAGACCAAGCAGGCCAGCAGCACGGTTCGATTCCCGTACCAGCCTCCCCGGACAGGCGCCGGAATGTGGCGACTAGGGGCTTTTCACAGTAACTTCATTGAAGCCTACTCGTGACAATAAGCGATTTTCATTTCATCAGTGCTCCCAAACTTGAAAATGAAATGAAAATGAAAATCGCTTATTGTCAAAGAATCGGCTCATCCTCGCCCTCGTGAGGTGCACTCTATATACCACCCAGTCAACCTCGCATGAGGTGGAGGCATTTACTCTCTGGAGCACCTCACACCAGACCTCCTCCTCTATAACCTCTCCCAATTCTTCCTCCCACTTTGCTTTGATCCCTTCCAGTGGTGCCTTATCCTCTTCCAAAATAGCTCCGTACACCGCTGACACTACCCTTCTCCAGTCCCCTCGTCGTCAGCACCTCCTCCAGCAATGTGGAGGCCGGTCCCTCCAGGAAGCTCAGTATCTCCTTCCTGGCAAAATCCCGAACCTGCATGTATCTAAACATTTCTCCCTGCTCCAGCCCATACTTCGCTTCCAGCTCCTTCAATCCTGCAAACTGACCCCTAAGAAACAAATCTTTTAGCGTCTTAATCCCCTTCTCTTCCCATTTCCGAAAACTTCCATCCCACTTCCCTGGCTCAAATCTGTGGTTCCCCCGAAATGGCATTTCCCTTGATCCGGCCCCCAAACCGAAGTGTTGGCGAAACTGCCTCCAGATTTTCAATGAAGCTACTATTACCAGACTCCTTGAGTATTTTCCCAGAGCTATCGGGAGCGGCGCTGTTGCTAGTAGTTTCAGTCCAACCCCCTGCACAAACTCTCCTCCATTCTGACCCACTGGGAATCAACCCCTCTGACCCAGCTCCGCACCTTCTCCACATTCGCCGCCCAGTGTTAGTACATCAGGTTCAGGAGACCCAAAACCCCTGCCTGCCTTTCCCTCTGTAGCATCACCTTTCTCACTCTGGCCACCTTCCCTCCCCTTATGAACGATGTAATCCTTCCCTCAATCTCCCTGAAAAAAGCTTTTGGCATGAAAATCGGCAGGCATTGAAAAATAAACAGAAATCGCAGCAACACGTTCATTTTAACCGCCTATACCCGATCCGCCAGTGACAGAGGGAGACCATCCCACCTCGCCAGATCGGCTTTCACTCTCCCCACTAAACTAATGGTGTTGTATCTGCAAAGCCTCCCCCACTCCCGGGCAACCTGCACCCCCAGATACCTAAAATGAGTCCCTGCCTTATAGAATGGCAGTCCCCCCACCCCTGCCCCCACCCCCAGCCGAGACACCACAAAATACTCACTCTTGTCTAGGTTCAGCTTGTATCCCGAGAAAGAGTCAAATACTCGCAGTAGCTCCAATATTCCTCCTATCGACACACTCGGTTCCAACACATATAGCAGCAAGTCGTCGGCATATAAGGACACCCTATGCTCTATCGCCGCCCCGCACTATTCCTTTCCATGCTCCCGAACTTCTTAATGCGATGGCCAATGGCTCAATCGCAAGTGCAAACAGCAGGGGGGACATAAGACATCCCTGCCTTGTCCCACGATGGAGAGAAAAGTATCTCGAGCTGATATTGTTTGTGTGGACACTCGCCTTCGGCTCCTTATTTAATAGTTTTACCCAGTTCACAAATCTTGGTCCAATCCCAAATTGCTCCAGAACTGCCAACAGGTACCCCCATTCTACCCGGTCAAACGCCTTCTCAGCGTCCAATGCCACAACCATCTCTGTTTCCTTCCCTTCTGCCGGTGCCATAACGACGTTCAAAACCCTCCTAATGTTTGAAAACCGCTGCCTCCCTTTCACGAACCCCATCTGATCCTCACCTATCACCTTCGGGAGGCACGCCTCCAGCCTACTCGCCAGTACCTTCGCCAATACTTTTGCGTCCACAATCAGAAGTAATATGGGCCTATACGACCCACACTCCGTCGGATCCTTATCTTTTTTTTAGCAACAGTGAAATCAATGCCTGCCCCAAGGTTTGTGGCAGCATCCCGTTCCCTATCGCCTCTTCAAACATCCCCACCATCAGGGGTGCCAACTTATCCTTGAATTTTTTATAATATTCCACCGGAAACCCATCCGGCCCTGCCACCTTCCCGGACTGCATCCTCCCAATCGCATCCTTTATCTCCTGCTCCACTAGTGCTCCTTCTAATGTAGCCCTGTCCCCTCCCCTAACCTCGGGTACTCCAACCCATCTAGAAATTCCTGCATCTCACAGTCTTCCCTGGGTGGCTCTGACCTGTACAACCTCTCATAAAACTCCTCTAAAACATTGTTAATCCGCTCTGGAGCCACCACCTATTTCCCTGCCTTTTCCCTCACCTGAAGAATTTCCCTTGCCGCTGTCTCCCTCCAGAGCTGACCTGCTAACATACCTTATCTCCATGTTCATAAACTGCATCCCTTGCTCGTCTCAGTTGGCGCACCGCCTTCAGTGTAGTTTAAAATACCCCGACCTCAGCCAACTTGTACGCACACTCGCTACTGGTGCCTGATAGAGCAACCGCACCCAGTCAATGAAGCCCTCACCAAACCCAAACCTTCCCAGCGCCTCCCACAGGTAATCCCACTCCACCCGATCGAAAGCCTTCTCCGCATCCATCGCTACCGCCACCTCCATCTCCCCTCTTTCTGAGGGCATCATAATAACATTTAAAAGCCTTTGAACATTGGCCTCGAGTTGCCTGCCCTTTACAAATCCCGTCTGGTCTTCCCCTATCACCCCTGGGACACAGTCCTCTATCCTTGTGGCCAGTATCTTACCCAGCAGTTTGGCGTCCACATTCAGTAGAGAAATTGACCCAAAAACTGCCTCATCCCCTCCACCCCAGCCGGGGGTTCCGACTCATATAATTTGCTCTAAAAGTCCTGAAACACCTCATTCATTCCCACTGGGTCCAGGACCGTAATACCACCTCTACTCTCCCTATCTCCCTGGCCGCCTCCCTATTTCTGAGCTGGTGCGCTAACATTCTGCTTGCCTTTTCCCCATTCTCATAAATCACCCCCCTTGCCTTTCTCAGCTGTTCCATCGCTTTCCCTGTAGTCAACAGCCCAAATTCCAGCTGTAACCTTCTCCACTCCCTCAGTAGCCCCGTGTCCAGGGCCTCCCAATATCTCCTGTCCACATGGAGTATCGCCTCAACCTAACCTATCCCTCTCAGCCCGTTCCGCCTTTTCTCTGTGGGCCCGTATCGAGATTAATTCCCCTCTGACCACTGTTTCCAGGTAGTTCTGGATGGACTACAGATCGCTTCGTCCGCTAACATCCCCACATCCAGCCTCCATAGCTGGCGTTGTCCTCTCTCCAAACTAACCCGTAGATCCACCCAATATGGGGCAGGTTCCGACGCTGCGATTGCTGAGTACTCAGTATCCACCACCAGTATTAGAGCCCTGCTCAGAACAAAAAAGTTGATGTGGGAGTATACCTTGTGGACATGGGAGAAAAAAGGAAACTTCTTCGCCCTTGGCCGTGCAAACCTTCATGGGTCTACTCTCCCCATCTGTTCCATAAACCCCTTCAATTCCTTTGCCGTGGCTGGCACCCTCCCTGTCCTGGATTTTGACCGGTCCAATTCCGGAACAATGACTGTGTTAAAATCTCCTCCCATAATCAGGTTATGTGACTCTAAGTCTGGGATCTTACCTAACACCCGCCTCATAAATTCCACATTGTCCCAATTCGGAGCATATACGTTCACGAGTACCACCCGCACCTTCTCCAGCTTCCCACTCACCATTATGTACCTACCCTCCGTGTCTGACACGATTTCCCCTGCCTCTAATGCCACTCGTTTGTTGATTAAGATCCCCACCCCCCGGCCAACTAGCCATCACCCTTTTTAGGCCAGCCTCCAGCTCGCGTCCCCGGCCTCCTCGAGCCCCCCCTCGGGCATTCGCCATCCCCGACCTGCCATTTGTCCCCTAGTAACAGTTCCTCCCGTCAGCAACGCAGCCCCCCCCCACCCAACCAACCCCCCATATCAAGCTCCAGCTTAACACCTGCTCGCCCCCACTGTGCTACTGTGAGTCAGCTGATCACGCTGACTTGATAGCTCCCACCCATGCACCAAACAGTCTGTCTCCCCATTGTTCTTTCCCATTGCCCCCCACTTGGACAAACATATTCAAAGCGTCACATTCCTACTAAACAAACATCAGAAAAGACAGTGGAAAAACAACCACAGAAACCACCCCCCCCCACCTCCCAGTAAGACAAAGTTAACTTTAGCCATCGAAGCAGCCCCTTAATGCACATATCATTACTTATTCAAACCAGCACAATAGTGATTGTCAACAAATCACCACTACAATACTCTCCAAGGATTCAGTGTCTTTAGTTCACATCTAGTCTTTTTCACTTGATGGAAGTCAATACATCGTCTGGTGTTTTGAAGTAAAAATCCCGTACCGCATATGTGACCCACAGAAGGGCTGGGTACAATATCCCGAACTTCACCCAGTTCTTAAAAATAGTGCTGCCCCACTAAACCCAGCTTGCCCCTTGGCCAAATCCACGCCCAGGTCTTGATAAATACACAGCTCACAATTCTCCCACCACTGCTCCGTTCTTTCTTGGCCCACCGCAGAACATGTTCCTTGTCAAGGAATCAGTGCAAACGTACCACCATCGCCCTCGGCAGCTCGTTCATTCGGGGCTTCTTCACAAGGGCTCTGTGCGCTCTGTCCACTTCCAAGGGCCGAAGGAACACCTCAGTCCCCATCAACTTCTCCAGCATGTTTGTCACATAGGCCCTCCCATCCAATCTTTCACTGCCTTCAGGGAGGCCGACGAGTCTCAGGATCTGCGTCCTGGACCTGTTCTCCAGGTCCTCCAGCTTCTCCTTCATTCTTTTCTGGTGGTCATTCATCATCTCCACCTTGGTCTCCAGCACGGTTAGGTATTCCTCGTGCTCGGACACCTTTATCCACCTCTTGGATCGCACGTCCATGGATTTCTTGATTTTGCACCACCTGACCAATCGAAGCCTTGATCGGGTCCAGCGCGTCCTTCTCAAGCTTGGCGAAGCAATCTTCAAAAAACTTCACCAGTTGCCCCGTCGACCACTGTGCCGTCTCCCCGCGGCCCTGCTTCTCCACCATGCTTTCCCGTGTTACCAGCTCTGCTCGCGTCTTCCTTGTAGAACTTTGTCTTCTCGCACAGCCACTTCTGGCCTTATTCTCCATACACTGGAGGGGGATTTCTCCTTACTGTCTCACTCTTCCCCGATTTATCCCATAAAATCCGGAAAAAAGGGGAGAAAAAAATCCAAAAGTCCGTCACAGGTGGGAGCTGTCAAATGTGCGACCTACTCCTCTATGGCCGCCACCAGAAGTCCTCCAGGTTAGGTAGATTGGCCACGTTAAATTCCCTTAAGTGTGCAAAAAGGTTAGATTGGGTTACTGGGATAAGTGTAGGGTGCTCTTTCCAAGGGTCGGTGCAGACTCGATGGGCTGAATGGCCTCCTTCTGCACAGGGGTGAGGCTTCATTAAAGAGTGCGGAGAGACAGGGGCGAGGCTTCATTAAAGAGAGCGGAGAGACAGGGGCGAGGCTTCATTAAAGAGCGGAGAGACAGGGGCGAAACTTCATTAAAGAGCGCGGAGAGACAGGGGCGAGGCTTCATTAAAGAGCAGAGAGACAGGGGCGAAACTTCATTAAAGAGCGCGGAGAGACAGGGGCGAAACTTCATTAAAGAGCGCGGAGAGACAGGGGCGAGGCTTCATTAAAGAGCGGAGAGACAGGGGCGAGGCTTCAGTAAAGAGCGGAGAGACAGGGGTGAAATCTCATTAAAGAGCGTGGAGAGACAGGGCGAGACTTCATTAAAGAGCGGAGAGACAGGGCGAGGCTTCATTAAAGAGCGACATCACAGCAAAGCAGAGATCTGATTGGCTGGTAAGGAAAGTGCTCCAATTAGCAGCAGCTGGGAGAAATTTAACTCTTCGTGTTTTGGTAAGTATTGTGATTGGTAAGTAAAATCTTTGTTCCTTTCACTTATTAATTATTTGATAGTATAGTTTGTAGTCAGTTATGGTAAAGGTTAAAAATGGCAGGAGATCCCAGACCCGTGTTATGCTCCTCGTGCTCAATGTGGCAGTTTAGGGACGCGGCCGATGTCCGACTCCTTCATGTGCGCGAAGTGTGTCCAGCTGCAGCGCCTGTTAGACCGCATGACGGCTCTGGAGCTGCGGATGGACTCACTTTTGAGCATCCGCGATGCTGAGGAGGTCGTGGATAGCACGTTCAGTGAGTTGGTCACACCGCAGATTAGGATTGGTGAGGGAGACAGGGAATGGGTGACCAAAAGGCAGAGAAAGAGCAGGAAGGCAGTGCAGGTGTCCCCTGCGGTCATCTCCCTCCAAAACAGGTATACCGTTTTGGATACTGTTGGGGGAGATGACTCACCAGCGGAAGGCAGTAGTAGCCAGGCTCATGGCACCGTGGCTGGCTCTGCTGCACAGAAGGGCGGGAAAAAGGCTGGCAGGGCTATAGTCATAGGGGATATAATTGTAAGGGGAGTAGACAGGCGTTTCTGTGGTTGAAAACAAGACTCCGAATGGTATATTGCCTCCCGGGTGCTCGGGTCAGGGATGTCTCCGATCGGCTGCAGGACATACTAAAGGGGGAGGGTGAACAGCCAGTTGTCGTGGTGCATATAGGCACCAACGATATAGGTAAAAAAAAGGATGAGGTCCTACAATCAGAATTTAGGGAGTTAGGAGATAAGTTAAAAAGTAGGACCTCAAAGGTAGTAATCTCAGGATTGCTACCTGTGCCACGGGACAGTCAGATTCGAAATTCAAGAATAGTCAGTATGAATACGTGGCTTGAGAGATGGTGCAGGAGGGAGGGGTTCAGATTTTTGGGACATTGGAACTGGTTCTGGGGGCAGTGGGACCATTACAAAACGGATGGTCTACACCTGGGCAGGGCTGGAACCAATGTCCTAGGGGGTGCTTTTGCTAACACTGTTGGGGAGGTTTTAAACTAATGTGGCAGGGGGATGGGAACCAGATTAGGAAGTTAGAGGTCAGTAAAGAAGCAGCAACTAAAGCCGGTAAGGTACGAGATAATAAACTCCATGTGATTAAGGGGCAGAGTCGACAGGGAAGAGATGATGAACGCAAAGGGACAGGTGGTCTGTCGTGCATTTGTTTTAATGCGAGAAGTGTAGCAGGTAAGGCAGATGAACTTAGGGCTTGGATCAGTACCTGGGAATATGATGTTATTGGTATTACTGAGACTTGGTTGAGGGAAGGGCAGGACTGGCAACTGAATATCCCAGGGTATAGATGCTTCAGGAGGGATAGAGAGGGAGGTAGAAGGGGTGGAGGAGTTGCATTACTCGTCAGAGATGATATCACAGCTGTGATTAAGGAGGGCACGATAGAGGATTCGAGCACTGAGGCAATATGGGTGGAGCTAAGAAATAGGAAGGCTGCAGTAACATTGTTGGGACTTTACTACAGGCCTCCCAAAAGTGAGCATGAAGTAGAGGAACAAATATGCAGACAGATTATAGAAAAATGTAGGAGCAATAGGGTGGTTGTGATGGGAGATTTTAACTTCCCCAACATCGAATGGGATTTGTGTAGTGTTGGAGGCGTAGATGGAGCAGAGTTTGTAAGGAGCATCCAGGAGAGTTTTTTTAGAGCAGTATGTAAATAGTCCAACTCGGGAAGGGGTCATACTGGACCTGGTATTGGGGAATGATCCCGGCCAGGTGGTTGATGTTTCAGTCGGTGATTACTTTGGGAATAGCGATCACAATTCCGTAAGTTTTAGAATACTCATGGACAATGACAAGAGTGGTCTGGAAGGAAGAGTGCTAAATTGGGGAAAGGCAGAGTATAACAAAATTCGGCAGGAGCTAGGGAATGTGGATTGGGAGCAGCTGTTTAAGGGTAAATCCACATTTGAAATGTGGGAGTCTTTTAAGGAAAGGTTGATTAGAGTGCAGGACAGATATGTTCCTGTGAAAATGAGAGATAGAAATGGCACGATTAGGAACCATGGATGACGGGTGAAATTGTGAGACTAGCTGAGATGAAAAAGGAAGCATATGTAAGATCGAGGCGACTCAAAACTGATGAAGCTTTGGAGGAATATCGGGAAAGTAGGACGAATCTCAAACGCGCAATAAAAGGGCTAAAAGGGGTCATGAAATATCTTTGGCTAACAGGGTTAAGGAAAATCCCAACGCCTTTTATTCGTATGTAAGGAGCAAGAGGGTAACTAGGGAAAGGATTGGCCCACTCAAAGACAAGAGAGGGAATTTATGCGTGGACACGGAGGAAATGGGTGAGATTCTTAATGAGTACTTTCATCGGTATTCACAAAGGAGGGGGATAAGACGGATGTTGAGGCTAGCGATGGATGCTTAAATACTCTAGGTCAAGTTGTTATACGGAAAGGGGAAGTTTTGGGTATTCTAAAAGACATTAAGGTGGACAAGTCCCCAGGATCGGATGGGATCTATCCCAGGTTACTGAGGGAAGCGAGGGTCGAAATAGCTGGGGCCTTAACAGATATCTTTGCAGCATCCTTGAGCACGGGTGAGGTCCCGGAGGACTGGAGAATTGCTAATGTTGTCCCTTTGTTTAAGAAGGGTAGCAGGGAAAATCCAGGGAATTACAGACCTGTGAGCTTGACGTCAGTGGTAGGCAAACTGTTGAAGAAGATACTGAGGGATAGGATCTATTCACATCTGGAAGAAAATAGACTTATCAGTGATAGGCAGCATGGTTTTGTGCAAGGAAGGTCATGTCTTACAAACCTAATAGAATTCTTTGAGGAAGTGACAAAGTTCATTGATGAGGGAAGGGCTGTAGATGTCATATACATGGACTTTAGTAAGGAGTTTGATAAGGTTTCCCATGGCAAGTTGATGGCAAAAGTGAAGTTGTATGGGGTTCAGGGTGTACTAGCTAGATGGATAAAGAACTGGCTGGGCAACAGGAGACAGAGTGTAGTGGTGGAAGGGAGTGTCTCAAAATGGAGAAGGGTGACTAGTGGTGTTCCACAGGGATCCGTGCTCGGACCACTGTTGTTTGTGATCTACATAAATGACCTGGAGGAAGGTAGAGGTGGTCTGATTAGCAAGTTTGCAGATGATACTAAGATTGGTGGAGTTGCAGATAGCGAGGAGGACTGTCAGAGAATACAACAAAATATTGATAGATTGGAGAGTTGGGCAGAGAAATGGCAGATGGAGTTCAATCCAGGCAAATGCGAGGTGATGCATTTTGGAAGATCAAATTCAAGAGCGGACAAAATGGTCAATGGAAGGGTCCTGGGGAAAGTTGATGTACAGAGAGATCTGGGAGTTCAGGTCCATTGTACCCTGAAGGTGGCAACGCAGGTTGATAGAGTGGTCAAGAAGGCATACAGCATGCTTGCCTTCATCGGACGGGGTATTGAGTACAAGAGTAGGCAGGTCATGTTACAGTTGTATAGGACTTTGGTTAGGCCACATTTGGAATACTGCATGAAGTTCTGGTCGCCACATTACCAGAAGGATGTGGATGCTTTGGAGAGGGTGCAGAGGAGGTTCACCAGGATGTTGACCAGGATGTTGCCTGGTATGGAGGGTGCTAGCTATGAAGAAAGGTTGAGTAGATTAGGATTGTTTTCGTTGGAAAGACGGAGGTTGAGGGGGGACCTGATTGAGGTATACAAAATAATGATAGGTATGGACAGGGTGGATAGCAACAAGCTTTTTCCAAGAGTGGGGGTGTCAGTTACAAGGGGTCACGATTTCAAGGTGAGAGGGGGAAAGTTTAAGGGAAATGTGCGTGGAAAGTCTTTTACGCAGAGGGTGGTGGGTGCCTGGAACGCTTTACCAGCGGAGGTGGTAGAGGCGGGCACAATAGCATCATTTAAGAGGCATCTAGACAGGTATATGAACGGGCGGCAACAGAGGGAAGTAGACCTTGGAAAATAGGAGACAGGTTTAGATAAAGGATCTGGATCGGCGCAGGCTGGGAGGGCCGAAGGGCCTGTTCCTGTGCTGTAATTTTCTTTGTAAATTCTAAAAAAAACCTCACTTTTCTATAGTGTATTTCATCTGCTACTTTGCCCACTCTCCTAACTTGTCCAAGTCCTTCTGCAGCCCCCCCTGCTTCCTCAATACTACCTGTCCCTCTGCATATCTTTGTATCATCTGCAAACTTAGCAACAGTGCCCTCAGTTCCTTCTTCCAGATCATTACTGTATGTTGTGAAAGGTTGTGGCCCCAACATCGATCCCTGAAGCACACCATTAGTCATCAGCTGCACTCCTGACAAAGACCCCTATATTCCCACTTTCTGCCTTCTGCCAGTCTGTCAATCCTCCATCCATGCCAATATCTTACCCTAAACACCATGCGATCTTTACCTATTTAACAACCTCCTATACAGCACCTTGTCAAAGGCCTTCTGGAAATCTGAATAGATCACATCCACTGGTTCTCCTTTGTCCAACTTCCTTGTTACTGCCCCAAAGATTTGTCAGACATGACCTCCCCTTGATGAAGCTGTGCTGACTTCGTCCTATTTTATCATGTACTTCCAAGTACTCCGCAATCTCATCTTTAATAATGGACTCTAAAATCTTACCATGACTGAAGTCAGGGTAACCAGCCTATTTCCAGTCTTCTGCTTCCCTCCCTTCTTAAACAGGGGTGTTAAATTAGCCATTTTCAAGTCTTCTGGGACCCTCCCTGCCTCCAGTGATTCCTGAAAGATCACCACCAAGCCTCCACAATCTCCTCAGCTATCTCCTTTAGAATCCTGGGGTGTAGTCCATGCAGTCCAGGTGATTTATCCATCTTCAGACCTTTCATTTTCCCCAGAACAGTCTTCTTAGTGATGACCACTACACTCACCTCTGCCCCGATTCTCCTGAAGTTCGCGTATCCCACTGGTGTCTTCCACCGTGAAGACTGACTCTAAGTAATTATGGAGTTCCTCTGCCATTTCTTGGTTTCTTATTACCACTTCTCTAGCCTAACTTTCCAGTGGTTCAATATCTATTCCTGCGTCTCCCTTACCTTTTATATATTGAAAAAAATCCGTGCTATCTTCTTTTATCTT
This sequence comes from Scyliorhinus canicula, assembly GCF_902713615.1. Lineage (NCBI taxonomy): Eukaryota > Metazoa > Chordata > Chondrichthyes > Carcharhiniformes > Scyliorhinidae > Scyliorhinus > Scyliorhinus canicula. The sequence goes on along the minus strand of NC_052146.1, from coordinate 186,891,821 downwards.
ACTAGCTAGCTTACACGCATATTTCGTCTTCTCCCCTCTTATTGCTTTTTTAGTAGTTCTCTGCTTGTTTTTAAAGGCTTCTCAATCCTCTGGTTCCCCACTAATCCTCACCACCTTGTATGCTTTTTCTTTTATGCTGTCCCAGACCTCTCGTCAGCCATGAATGCTTTGTTCTTCCCTTAGCATGCTTCCTTCTCCTTGGGATGAATTTCTGTTGTGCCTCCCGAATAACTCCCCAAAACTCCTGCCATTGCTGTTCCACTGTCTTCCCTTCTAGGCTTCCCTTCCAATCCAGTCTGGCCAGCACCCCCCCCCCCCCCCTCATGTCTTTGTAGTTACCTTTATTCAATTGTAAAACCGTTACATCTGATTCTAGCTTCTCCCTCTCAAACTGCAGGGTAAATTCAATCATATTGAGGTCTGCCCCCAAGTTTCCCGATCAGGTCTATCTGATGATTATGGGAATCATTGCGCTGATAGTCTATCCACAGAAATGATAGAGAAGTTGAGAAAATGAAAAGTCGGAGATGGACCAGAGAGAGGGGGTGGAAATGTGAAGCAAAGTTGATTAGATTTTCTAGCTTCAGGTGAGACTAGAAAGTGGTACAGATACGTCAATGGGGAGCAGGGGGATCCGAGTTCAAACTAGAACAAAGAATGATCCATGCAACCTACAACAAAAAAGGCATTGTCAGGGTCCATAAGGATTCCTATACCAAATTACTTTATTTGGAGGAAGTTTGTCAAAGGAGAACTTTTCAACATAAGCATGTGCTCAGCCAAGTGGAGAAAGGTACAATCATAGAATTTACAGTGCAGAAGGAAGTCATTAGGTCCATCGAGCCTGCACCAGCTCTTGGAAAGAGCACCCTACTTAAGCCCAACCTCCACCCTTTCCTCGTAACCCCAGCTAACTACAGTGGTGGATGAGGGTCGGGTGGGCCTCCTTTCAAGAAATCCTGGGTAGGGGAATGGGGATTTAACAGGTCTGGAATCTACAGTAAAATTAAGGTGTTTAGGGCGTGACCTGGAAACTGCTAATGTGTGGAGGGCATTGGGAGAGTCGCGGATGTGGTTGGAAGAGACTGGACAAAGAGGTCAGGCACAGTAGCACAGTGGTTAGCACAGTTACTTCACAGCTCCAGGGTTCCAGGTTCGATTCCCGGTTTGGTCACTGTCTGTGCAGAGTCTGCACGTTCTCCCCTTGTCTGCATGGGTTTCCTCTGGGTGCTCCGGTTTCCTCCCACAGTCCAAAGATGTGCAGGTTAGGTGGAATGGCCATGCTGAATTACCCTCAGGTTAGGTGGGTTAGGGTTACGGGGATAGGGTGGGGAGGTGTGGGCTTAAGTGGGGAGCTCTTTCCAAGAGCCAGTGCAGACTCGATGGGCTGAATAGCCTCCTTCTGCACTGTAACTTCTCTAAAAAAAAATAAGTTTTGAAGGTCAAGAACAGGCTATAATTATGGCTATATCAAGACAAACATATTTGTGGATCGTGAGAAGGAGTTAAAAGCGGGCTTTGGCGGAGTTGGGAAACTGAGATTGGAGGCTGTTTGAAGGAATCATCTCGAGAGGAGACGTCAGTCAGTCACGGTTTGGGAAATGATAGCATGATGCCTGATGGTTAGGATTGGTCCAGGGGGAAGTAGGAGACAACGTTCAGCTTCTATAAGGAAGAGCCCTGTTCACCAAACAACAAAGCTGACCTTGTCAGCATGTTTAATGACAGCATTAGGATTGGGATGGAGTGCTGCATGTTCCAGAGGATGGTAGGTTAGAATAAAGCAATTCGAGAAATTAAGATGGCCAATGTCACAGCAGCAGTTCTCGATGAAAAGATTGAGAGTGGGAGGGTCCCAGTGTAAGGTGAATGCTGAAGACAGGAGAAAAGCTCTGTAGTGTGGGGGTGGACTAGGGGTAAGGCACTTGGCTAAATAAGTGGGCACAGGGTCAAAGGAAGAAAAGTTCAGCGTCCTGCTGAGATCAAAATTCAGTAAGGTACAGGAATGAAGTGGAGGTGACTATTTGGAGTCAGAGGGGATAATGAAAATAGGGCAAAGAATGAAATTGGAATGCTGGCTCACAGCGCTAAGGACCCGTGTTCAATCCCGACCCCAGTCATTGTCCGTGTGGAGTTTGAACATTCCTTGCCACCCAAAAGAAAGAAAAATAAAATTGTTAATGTGGCAGATGAAGCAGAGGATGAAAGGGAACTGCAACAATCCGAGAGAACAAGTCAATGCTGCTGAAGGGAGATCAAGAGAGGATATGTGAGGGCAATGGTTTGAGCATGGATCTTGGATAGATGCAAGAACAGCGATTCAAAGAATGCTGAAGATCATAGAGATAACTGTCACCATGGTGGATCTGAAAAAGGAAGGGTGAAAATTCAGTTGGAATATCCAAAAGACAAGTTAGAGCCAAAGATTGTTGGTGAAGAAGGAGATGTGGGTTTGAAATTGACTTTAAGTAGACACCTGGTCAAACATGAGAAGAGAAGCGGAAAGCAATGAAGGCAAACAAGGTAAAAGAGACAAATGTAAATCTTGCCAGACAGAAGATCTTGATGATAGGCGTTCTGGAAGAGAAGTGGCAGTGAATTAAACACAAGTACAAAAACAAAATACTGCCAATGCTGAAAATGAATTAAGTAAATAGAAAAGCTGGAAATACTCAGCAGATCAGTCAGCACCTGTGGAGAAAGAAACAAAGTTAAAGTTTCAGGTTGATGATCTTTCGTCAAAACTGGAGAAAGTTAGAGATGTTACAGGTTTTGAGCCAGCACACAGGATCAATTTCTCTACCCCATTTAGGCAATTTCCAAGGAGTATGTTGCAAACTTCTATCAAAGTGTACCTTATCAAAGCCTTGCTCTTCCAGTTTTCTTCCAAGTGTTGTCCCAATACCAGCCAAGGAGGAAACTGACTTGTTCCCCATTGGTTCAGAAACAAAATTCCTGTGCTTGTGTGATGTTGAAATCATTGTACAGAGCTTTAAACCTGTTGATGACAGTAAGCAATAGTTATACTGCGCTCTAGTCCTGACCTTCTATTCTGGTCCACTTTCTCCACCCTCCTTTCCAACTATATAATCCATCACATTTCTACCCCACTTCAGTTCTGAAGAAGTCATACAGACGTGAAAAGCTGTTTCTTTCCACAGCTGCTTCCAGACCTGTTGAGTCTTTCCAGCATTTTCTGTTTTATTTCAGATTTTCAGTATCCTCTGTATTTTGCTTTTATTATAATCACTGTACTCGGCTTATGTAAAACTTAGGCTTTTGTCATTGTAGCCAACCCTAATCCTCACCTCTGATGATTCTTATTGAGGCTTTACAGAGAATGCAGAGAAACAGCATGAGGCTCTCAACTACAAGGGTATAGTTAGAAGGTTAGGGTCAAATGTACACTCATGACATGTGATCAAGCTTCTAAAATTATGCAATCATTGAATACTGTAGATTCGGTAGGATATTTGGGGCCAGAAATTCCTTGAGTTACAATCAGCATCGGATTGCTACTCTGCTCCTTTTGACTTACCCAGGTCGGGAGTTGCCCATTTCTCACACAATCTTCCTTCCTGGCCTGATGAGAAATGTGCAGTGCAGCACATTAGGGGATGTGAAGTCACACCCTCTATTGATACACCAAAGTAGTTACATTTAAAAGGTCCTAGTCACTGAGAAATCAGAGACAAGGTAAGTGTGAAGACAAGTGGGTGAGGGGTTAGGGAGTTCAGGGATGAGATTCTGGTGGCTCAGATGGTTGGGTGGGGGGTCAGGAGGATCGTTTGGGAGGGCGAAGGGGGGAGGCCAGGAGGGTAGTCAATGGGTGGGGGAGTTGGGGCTGTCAAGAGGGTAGTCGGCGCATTGGGAAGGGGATGTTAGGAAGGTAGTTGAGGAGAGTTGAGACAGTAGTCGGGGGGTAGTCAGGGGCTGTGGGGAGGGTAGTTAGGAGGTGTGGGGAGGGTGGTCATGGGAAGTCTGGAGGTCAGGGAGGGTAGCTGGGTGTGGAAGGTAATCAGGAGGGTATTGGGAGTGCAGTCCAGCAGGGAGTCAGAGCAGGTGAGTGGTCTATAGTATAGATAGATACCCAAGACTTAGAAGTAGTTGTAATCCTTCCAATTTTTCCTGCTTAACTATTCTGCTAAGAGTCAGAACCGTCCAAAGACTCCAATTTAAATTGGGGTTTCGGATGGTTCCAGGTGCATGGTAATTGCCCAATGGATGTTTAAACTCCTAGGCAATTCCCGTGCAGTCCATACATGGGGACTTCTGTGGGGCGTCCCCGAGCACATCTTCTGGGGTAACTCCAGGGTCCGACTCCTGGAACAGAAGTTCTGGGCCTTGAAGACAAATATAGCTGGACCCGACATCATGTCTATAAAGTATATAGGCAGATAGTCAGGTAAAATGACAAATAATATTTATTTTCCCAGAAGATGTCTGCCCTTTGAAACAGGTTCACATGGAACTAGTAAATGTGGCTGTGTTAAACTCTGACATCTTGGAAATTTCCTGAAGGAATCTATGGGTTAGTGAAGTTTATCAAGTTGGTCAGAAAATATGCTAGATTTTCCGACAGCTAATTTGGTATTATTCTCACTTTTCAATCAGAAGGTTCTGGGTTCAAGTCCCAGGCCAGGACTTAAATACAAAATCAAAGCTGATACTTCAGTGCAGTACTGAGGGAGTGCTATGCTGTCAACGTGCCAAGATTTAAACGACACACTGAACTGAGGCCCTGAATGCATATTTTCAACAGCAGGGGAATTACCTCTGATATCCTGCCAATGTTTATTCCTCAATCAACATCACAAAAAAAGTCATTATCTTATTTTGGGAAGTTGCTGTACACAAATTGACCATTACATCTTTAATGCTACGACAATGACGACAGTATTGCTACTCCTACCAGGCGACCGGCGATCATGCTCTGCCATCCTGTCTGTTTTGTGCCATCCTCACACATCCACTGTAGCTTGTATGCAGCAATTTTGCGGCATCTTGTCCAACTACGCTTAGATTGACCGCTCTTCCTGCTGCACTCCACTTTGCCAATTGGAATAAATCCCTGTAACTTTCCAGCTCCGATCAAATGTACTTAACTTGCTGTAAATATCTTTGGGATATACTGGTGTTCGTGAAAGGCAATATGGAAATGCAAGACATTAAATTTTTCTCCCAATTGGGCTAGAGTTTATTTTCGCTCTTACTGATGGTGATATTCGAGGTCACACTGTCTAATAGAGGATTACAATTGATAGTTTCCTTTTTATGACTGTGCAATTAGAAACTGGGAAAATCTGATGGTCTTATGAGGAAAGGTTGGACAGGCTGGGCTTGTATCCACTTGAGTTTAGAAGAGTAAGAGGCAATTTGATTGAAACACATAGGGCGTGATTCTCCGGAAATATTTCTAAGTGTGGTAGTGAGCGGGAATTGCCTCAAGCTTCCCAGCGCTCAGCCTGGCGAGGCCAGCAGCGCTATTCAATTTATTGGTCCACTTAACGAGGCCCACGCATGTGGCTAATGATCCCCTGTGTCTCCGCAGAAGAAGCTCTCCCACAATCATTGGGAGAGGGCCCAGGCTGGCAGAGGGCTGCTGGACATCATAATCATCACAATATTCGATTAACGGGATGTGGAGGTGACTGCGGTGGCCGAGGACAGGTAACTGTTACCTACAGGCACTGATTGGAACTGCTTTGATCTAAAGTACCAGGTTTTGGGGGGTGGGGGTTTCATCTCAGGCCTATTTAAAAGAGCAATTCGAAACTCACTCCCAGTGAGCCAAAGAAGACACAGCCAGAGTGAGACACTTCGAAGAGTGAGTTTGGGAATTTGAAGCTAGGTGGGAATTGAATTGGTTAGACTGTTGGGGCTGCCCCACCCACTCACATAACTGAGTGGCAGTTAACTGTCAGTCACCTAAAGCAGGGTTTCCAAAGTGGAGTGTCAGAAGGGTCGCAGAGGCAGGATCGAATTGCTGCTCATTACCCATTAGCCGCTAGCGCAGTTTCTCAACAGCAGCATTCAGAAGCATGCAGGGAAAATCCTACCTAAAACGTCAATTCAGTCCGCTCCTTAAACAATTACAATGAGGACAGATTTGACAGTTAGAAATTCTAGCTTATTGCACCAGATTCATGTTTATCAATTTTGCCTCTTTAATTATTTTAAAGAAGCAATTTCAGTGCACTGCAATTGTTTTTGACGACATAGGAGCTGATAGATGTGCATTTATCAGGAAGATCATGTTAGAGGGCAGCACTGTGACGCAGTGGTTAGTGCTGCTGCCTCACGGCGCCGAGGTCTTAGGTTCGATCCCGGCCCTGGGCCACTGTCCGTGTGGAGTTTGCACATTCTCCCAGTGTTTGCGTGGGTTTAGCCCCCACAATCCAAAGGTGTGCAGGCTAGGTGGATTGGCCACGCTAAATTGCCCCTTAATTTGAAAAAAAGAATTGGGTACTCTAAATTTATTTAAAAAAAAGAAAGGTCATGGTAGAGTATATGCAACTCAGGAGAAGTGACCGTGTATCAACCACTGTAGGTGAGAAGAGCGGGGCTTCATAGCTTAAAATCCTTCTCTAATTTGTGCTCAGCATTTCTGTCTGAAAATGTGATAATGGCGGACGCTGATCAGAGAAGAGTGTTTAAGGTGGCATTTGATTAACCTACCAAATTGTAAAAGCACTGGAGGTAACTTCTGTATTGAAGGGCAGGATCGGCAAGATCATAAATATCGTAGATTTTTTTAAAATTTAGAGTACCCAATTCATTTTTTCAAATTAAGGGGAAATTTAGCGAGGCCAACCCACCTACCCTGCACATCTTTAGGTTGAGGGGCGAAATCCACGCAAAACACAGGGAGAATGTGAAAACTCCACACGGTCAGTGGCCCAGAGCTGGGATCGAACCTGGGACCTCGGCACCGTGAGAGCAATGTTAACGACTGCACCACCGTGCTTCCCTTTAAATATCGTAATTAATCGATTTATTTGTCTATTGATTGAGGGAGTGAGTCACCAACTCTCATTAAATGATCGAGGTGAAATTGCACGTTGGCTCGGAGGCACATTTATATGGTCCTATCCGAAATTCTGTTCTAATTGCGGAATAGAATTAACCATTGGGACTGTTTAGAAAGATCTGCAAATGGGATTCAGACTGTTTTGTGATCCTGCACATGTTTTAAATCCCTCCACACCACTGACCACAAAAACTGTAATTCCCTTCTCACTCTATTTTAATTAAATTCCTGCCGCTTCTGCTAATTTCACGTCTCTGTGAAGGCGGATGTATTCAATCACACAACTCAGCCAGCTCACATAACTCTCAGCAGTTTCAACACTCGGAATATGGAAGGCACCATGTTGCTGAGAAAGGGGAGATAGGATGACTGAATAAGGATATGCCTTTACTTTCTCTTACCCTTCATTTTTGTTTTGAACAGCGTTTCCAAGTTCAGTGATAAAAAAATGGCTAAGCTTTTCAAATCGATGGCCTTCCATCATATCCATCAAGTGCTGCCTGATCTGCTGACTATTTCCAGTATTGTCTGTTTCAAATTCAGTACTTTGCATTCTGGGGGTCCGTTAGCTCAATTATCCTGTCCTCACTCAAACGTTGACATAAGTTTATTGCACCAGGGATTACTAGATAGTGATTGAGAACCGGAAAACTAGATGATTTTCTTTCTCTCCCATGTCTGGTGAAAGGAAGCTTTAGTGTCCCAATCAAGGTCTAGACTTGGGGGAAACTGGGGAAGTGAACGGGATATGGATTTCGAAGGTTGACTGGCATGGGTCCCGAAGGTTGGCCCGTTGGCAAAAGTGGGTCCCGGGAAAAAAAAAAGTTTGAAAAACACTGACCTAAAGGCACTGATTGGAACTGCTTTGATCTAAAGTAACAGGTTTTTTGTGTGTGTGTGTGTGTGTGTTTTGGGGGGGGGGGGGGGGGGAGAGAAAGAGAGAGAGAAAGAGATGAATCATCTCAGGCCTATTTAAAATTTAACCTGGTGTTGCAAGACTTCTTACTGTGCCTATTTAAATGAGCCATTCAGAATTCACTCCCAAGAGGGCAGCACGGTGGCACAGTGGTAGCACTGCTGCCTCACGGCGCCGAGGTGCCAGGTTCGATCCCGGCTCTGGGTCACCGTTTGTGTGGAGTTTTCACATTCTCCCCGTGTTTGCGGGAATTCGCAGATGGTGGGAGGAGGTGCCTTTTATCCCTTGATTTGTTGCACAAATTTACAGGGAGTGGCCTTGTCTGCTGCAGATGACAACAGGGGAGAGAACGGATTGGTGAGTCCTTCATATCGGGACTGCAGTCTGAGGAGGTAAGTGGTATCTGTGTCTGTGTCCCACTGTGTTTTCAAATTGTGAACATTTGGGGGGGGGGGGAACCAAAGTGACGCCACAGTAAAGCTGTGACCTGATTGGCTGGTAGGGAATCTGTGTTAAATTTGAAATAAAAACATTGAAAAAACTAATTACTTAACTAGTTAGAGGAGTAACTAAGCCCAAGGGCAGAGATTAGTATTTTGCATTTAAATTTTACAGTAAAAATCTAGCGCCAGGGACCACATAGTTAATCGTGACTTAATCTAATAACTATTTAAGTGATTATTTTGATTTTCTTTTTACATTTAGAGTACCCAATTAATTTTTTTCCAATTAAGGGACAATTTAGTGTGCCCAATCAGTCTACCTTGCAAATCTTTGGGTTGTGGGGGTGAAACCCACACAAACAAAGGAGAATGTGCAAACTTCACACCGACAGTGACCCAGAGCCGGGATCGAACCTGGGACCTCGGCGCCATGAGGCAGCAGTGCTAACCACTGCGCCACTGTGCTGCCCAAGATTGTGAGTTTTAAGGGGTGTCTTGACAAATGCATCAATAGGATGGAAATAGTGGGATATGGTCCCCTGAAGGGTAGGGGAATTTATTTCCTGTGCTGTAATTTTCTTTGTTCTTTTGTTCATTACAAATCCTAACCATACATTGGGTAAAAAATGTAATCCTCATGTCGCTCCTGGTTCTTCTTCAGTCCCCAAATTGGTGCTCTCAGCTTATCAACACATCAGCTATCAGAAATGGCTTCTTTTAATTTACTCTAACCCCGTCATCATTTGAAATACGTCTAATAAATCTCTTCTTAGCCTTCTCTCCTCAAGGAACAATTCTCTTTGTTCTATTCATGTCACTGTAATCCCCATCCCTGGAATCGTAATAGTAAAAAAAGGCAATGTACTGCTGATGTTGGAAATGCTCAGCATTTTTTCAACAGCATCTGTGGAGAGAGAAAATGGAGTTCACGCTTGTTACGGACAGGGAGGAGAGATAAACTGAAACCCCAAATTCCCTTTCCTTCTGTCCGTAATTAGTGTGTTTTTTGAAAATTCATTTATGGAATGTGGCCATTGCTGGTTAGGCCTGCATTTATTGTCCATCCCTAGTTGCCCTACAGAAGGTGGCGGTGAGTTGCCTTCTTGAACCCCTGCAGTCCCTGAGGTGTAGGTACACTCACTGTGCTATTAGGGAGGGAGTTCCAGGATTTTGACGCAGCAACAGTGAAGGAATGGCGATATATTTCCAAGTCAAGGTGGTGAGTGACTTGGACGGGCACCTCCATTTGCTCTTCTCCAGATCAGTGTTTTTCAAACTTTTTTTCCGGGGACCCATTTTTACCAACTGGCCAACCTTGGGGACCCATGCCGGCCAACATTCGTGACCCACCATTTTCTCTTACCTTGTTTGCTGCTGACAAAATGGAGGGCACGTGATGTCGACATTGCAGGCAACAACCGCAGCAGCCTGCTTTTAACCTTCTTTTGTTGTATTCCCAATTCTGGCCTCTTGTGCATTATTTCCTTTGCTCCACAATTGGCGGCTGTACTGTCGACTGCTATTGCCCGAAACTCTGGAAAATCTTCCTTAAAACACCCTGCCTCTTTAACTCTCTCTCACTTCCTTTAAGCCTCTCCATCTGTCGTGGTGCTCCCGATTGCACAAATTCGCGCACAGCAGCCGGCTTTTAACAATGCCAGCTGCGTCTGGAGTGGTTTGGGATTGGATCAAGATTTGTGAACTGGGTAAAGCTACTATATAAGGAGCCGAGGGAGAGTGTCCGCACAAACAACATCAGCTCGAGATACCTTTCTCTCCACCGTGGGACGAGGCAGGGATGTCCGATGTCCCCCCCTGCTGTTTGCACTTGCGATTGAGCTGTTGGCCATCGCATTAAGAAGTTCGGGAGCACGGAAAGGAATAGTGCGGGGGGAGATAGAGCATAGAGTGTCCTTATATGCCGACGACTTGTTGCTGTATGTGTCGGAACCGAGTGTGTCGATAGGGGGAATATTGGAGCTACTGCAAGTATTTTGCTTTTTCTCGGGGTACAAGCTGAACCTAGACAAGAGTGAGTATTTTGTGGTGTCTCAGCTGGGGGTGGGGGGGGCTGGGCATACACACCAATGAGTGGGCACGCATGCACAGTACGGCCGCATTTTTAAAATATGGTCGCGGCCTTTTTGAAAGCTGCTCGCAGCCAGCATTGTTAAAAGCTGACTGCTGCCCGCAAATTTCCGCAATGGATAGCGCTGCAACAGACAGCTCCGCGACCCTCTCGACACCCGAACCCGACTTTGAAAGTGCATGTTCTAGATGGTAGTGGTCGGAGTTTGGAAGGTGTTGTCTAAGGAATCTTGGTGAGTTACTGCAGTGCACATGGTAGATGGTACACAAGGCTCCGCTGTTCATTGGTGGTGGAGGGTTTGAATGTTTGTGGAAGGGGAGCAATCAAGTTGCTTTGCTCTGGATGGTGTTAAGCTTCTTGAGTGTTGTTGATGCTGCACTCATCCAGGCAAATGGAGAGTATTCCATTACACTCCTGACTTGTGCCTTGTAGATGATGGACAGGCTTTTGGGGGGGGGTGCAGGAGGTGAGTTACTTGCTGTAGGATTCCACATTATTAATATGGCTAGTCCAGTTCAGTTTCTGATCAATGGTAACCCCATGGATGTTGATTGTGGGCTATCAGCGATGGCAATGCCATTGAATGTCATGGGGTGATGGTTAGATCCTCTCTTGTAGGAACTTCTCACAACCACAGAACCTGTGCGCATGGTTCACCGGTCCTCGCCCTCACTTCTCGCACTTGTTGGCCATCCCTTGAAAGAACCCACTTATCTTTTGCTCAAGTCATATGCACCCTTTGCCCTAACATGAACTGAATCAAGCTCATCCACAAGCAAAAGATTTTAATTCTGCGCACCGCCTCACACTACAGATCCAAGTCTATTCCCCCCCCCCCCCCCCCCCAACTGCTCATCCCATTTACACTTGATCCTCACAACTTACGTCTCCATAACCCCCCCCCCCACCCCTCCCCTCTCCCGACCTGTCTGGGAGCAGCACTTGCTCCAACAGAGTATACCCCGGCAATCTTCTGAAGTCCCACACCTGCATACTAAATTGGTAACTCAAACCTCTCCCGCAACTCGTCCAATCCATAAATTGCCCTTCCAGATACAAGTCCTTCAACCTTTCCAGTCCCGCCTCCCTCCACTTCCCATACATCCCATCCATCTCCTCACCTTCTCCACATTCGCTGTTGAATAATAATGCAGCAGGTTCGGGCGCGGCAACCCCCCTTTCTGCCTCTGCAGCAGGGCCCTCTTTACCCTCGGCACCTTCCCCGCCCATACAAACTCTTGAGTTCACCGTCTCCAATTTCCGAAAGAAGTCCTTTAGGAGAAAGATCGGGAGGATCTGGAAAACAAACAGAAACCTTGGCAGCACATTCATTTTCATGACCTGCACCCTCCCTGCCAGCGCCAGGTGTCCCATCTCTTAAAATCCCACCTAATCTCCTCCACCAAAGTTGTAATTTTCCACTTCTGCAATGTAGCCCATTCCCTCGTCACCTGCATCCCCAAATACCTGAACCTTTCCCAAGCTACCTTAAATGTCAACATCTCCAAATTGGCCCCCAGCCCTGTCACATTCACCGGAAACACCTCGCTCCTCCCGACATTCAACTTGTGTCCAGCTCAGGCCCCAAACCTCTACAATGTTCCCATGACCCTACCCACACTCTCCAACGGATCCGATACAAACAACAATAAATCGTCAGCGTATGGAAACACCTGGTGCTCCCTGATCCCCCTCACAATCCTCTGCCACTCCACTGACCTCCCAAGGACCATTGCCAAGGGCTCAATCACCAGCACGAACATCAATGGCGACAGCAGATACCCCTGTCTTCCACCTCTGTGCAACCCCAAACTCACTGAACCCGTCGCATTTATAACTACATATGCCACTGGAGCTACATACAACAAGCGCGCCCACGCCATGAACTTCGGGCCAAACACAAACCTACCCAAGGTCTCAAATAAATACCTCCATCCGATCAAAAGCCTTCCCTGTATCCGTAGTGACAATAACCTCTGGCACCCACCCCACCAACAGCATAACTACTGATATTACTGGAGAGCTGCTTTCCCTTTACAAAACCCTGTTGGTCCACCGCCCCCACCCGTGGCACACATCCCTCCATCCTTCCCCGCCACCAACTTAGCCCGCACCTACATGTCAGTGTTCAGCAATGGAATGGACCTATATGACCCACAATTCAATGGATCATTACCCTTCTTCGGGATTAACGAATCGACGCCTGCGTCAGTGTCTCTGGCAGCTCCCTCTTCTCCAATGACTCACTAAACATCCCCAACAAATGTGGTGCTAACTCCGTTGCAAATGCCTTATAGTACTCTGCTGGAAAGCCATCCGGCCCTGGAACCTTCACCGACTTCATCCCCCGTAATACTGTAAATCACCTCCCTTTGCCCCAGCGGCTCCTCCAATGCCTGCCTCCTCTGCTCCTCCAACCTTGGAAACTCCAATCAGCCCAGGAACCATCCCATATGCCCTTCCTCTCCACCTGGCCTCACCCTACATAACTTCTCATAGTACCCCCGGAACACCTAATTTATCTCCCTTGGCTCTGACACTACCTTTGCATCCCCCCTCTCTCACCTCACCGTTGAAATTTCCCTGGATGCAGCCTGACTTCTCAACTGGTGGGCCTGCATGCGCCTCGTCTTCACCCCAGATTCATATTGAACCCCCCTCGCCCTCCTTAACTGCCCCACTGCCTTCCCCGTCATCAACCTACCAAACTGCCCCTGCAACCTCTTCCTCTCCACGAGCAAATCTTTGGTGGGGTATCTCCTGTTCACTTCAACAATCTCATCCACTAACCATCCATACTCCTCCTCCTGTCCCCCGGTGCCTTGAACAAGATAATCTCCCCTCAGACCACCACCTTCAACGCCTCCCAGAATGTGGCCGCCGTTCTGATTGATTTCCACATACTCCGCGATCGCTGACCTCACCTTTTCAGAACCTCCTTGTCCACCAACAAACCCTAATCTAGCCTCCATCCCGGCCTCTGCATCTTACTCTCGCTGAGCCTCCCCTCCAGCCAATACAGAGTGTACAGGACGACACAGTGGTTAGCACTGCTGCCTCACGGCACCAAGGACCCAGATTCGATCCCGGCCCCGGATCACTGTGCGTGGGGGGTTTGCACATTCTCCTCGTGTCTGCGTGGGTCTCATCCCCACAACCCAAAGGTGTGCAGGGTAGGTGGATTGGCCACGCTAAATTGCCCCTTAATTGGAAAAAAGTAAATGGGTACTCTAGATTTATAAAAAATAAATAAATGCATACTCCCCCCCCCCCCACCACCCCCAACAGCACCGCCCGGCTCACCACAAAGAAATCAATTCTCGAGTACACCTTACACACATGTGAGGAGGAGTACCCCCTCCCCCCGGTTCTTACATGTCCACGGGTCAATCATTCCCATCCACTCCATAAACTTTCTCAACTTCTGAGCCATCCTCAACCTTCCCATTGACTTGGGGCTCAACCTGTCCACCTTGGTTCCATCATGCAATTAAAATCTCTACCTATAAGCAATTGGTGCGAATGCAATCTGGGATCAATCCCAGCAAACTCCTCACAAATCCAACATCATCCCAATTCAGCACGGACACATTAACTAGTACCATCGGCATCCCCTCCGACACCTCATTCACTATCACATATCTTCCCTCCAGGTCCCGTATTTCCTTGGCCCTCACAAGTCCCGTTATTTGTTCAACAAAACGGCCACTCCCCACGACTTTGAGTCAATCCCCGAATGGAATACCTATCCCACCCATCCCTTCCTCAGCCTAACCTGGTCCTTCACATAGAGGTGCGTCTCCTGTAAGAAGATCACCCCACCTCCTTCAAGCTCCTCAGGTGCACAAAAACCCGGGACCTTTTAACCCCTGGACGTTCCACGTTACAATTTTTACCGAAGGCTTACGCCTGCAATCCCTCTACCATCCACCCCCTCTGGTTCTGCCTCCTCTAAAACCACCCTATATAGGGCCACCCAAGGTGGCCCCCCTTTCCATCCATGATCATGCTCAGTCTCCAACTCTGCTACATCATAATCTCCCCTCCCCGCCCCTCCCCCCAGCTCTTTGCCTCCTTCCCCACCTCGCCTCCGTTCACCAGCATTACCTACCAGTATGGCAGCTCCCACTCAAAAGCCCCCCCCCCCCCCCCCCCCCAACGCCACCGGCAGATATAAAACAACCAAGTCACAATCCATCCCCTCCAAATGAAAAACACCACAGACAGGGGTGGGGGCTACCCCCATACAAACGAACAACTCCCCATAGTACAATAGCAACAAAAAAACAGAAGGGGGAAAAGCCCCTACGCTCCGCCACCATACATCAGTCATACCCTCCAATCTTTACCGATGCAGCTCCTCCATCTCCCACCAACTCTCAGTTCTCCCCCAGTTTATGGTCTCTTATAAAGTCATTTGCCTCTTCTGGCATTTTGAAATAGTACTCCTGGCCTTCGACTGTGACCCACAGTTTTGCAGGGTACAACACCCCAAACTGAAACTTACTTCGGCACAACGCCGCCTTGGCCATGTTGAATCCTACACGTCTCTTTGCCAGCTCCGCATCAATATCCTGATATATTTGGACATGGTTTCTCTCCCATTCAGTCTCACTGGCACATCACAAGTTCTTTTCCTTCTCCACATATTTGTTCACCCGCACCATAACCGCCCGCAGCGGCTCCCCTGCTCTCAGCCTTACAGACCTACGAGCCCTGTCCACCTCTGGGGCTTTGTCCAGCACTCCCTATTCCGCCAGCCCAGTCAAAATCTTGACACATATTTTGTGACACCCATTCCTTCCACATCTTCTAGCAGCCCCACAATCAGTAGGTTCTGCCACCTGGACCGGTTTTCTTGCTCCTCACCTTCACCCTCAGCGACTTGCATAAGTCTCCCAGGCCCCCACCTCCGCCACCAGGGACACAATCCAGTCGCTTTGGTCAGACACCAACATCTCCACCTCTCATATCTTCACCCCTTATGACTTGGGACAGGCTGGCTGAGTGGCCAAATACTTGGCAAATGCAATATAGTGAGTTAATGTGCGGTTATCCACTTTGGCAGATTATTATCGGAATGGTGGCAGTTTAGGAAAGGGGAAGTGCAACGAAACCTGGGTGTCATGGTGGCACAGTCGCTGAAGGTTGGCATGCAGGTACAGCAGGCGGTGTGGAAAAGCTTTTTTTTTCTACTAAATTTAGAGTACTCCATTATTTTGTTTCAATTAAGGGGCAATTTTAGCTTGGCCAATCCATCTAACCTGCACACCTTTGGGTTATGGATCTCACAGAACACAGAACATACAGCGCAGAAGGAGGACATTTGGCCCATCGAGTCTGCACCGACCCACTTAAGCCCTCACTTCTACCCGATCCCCGTAACCCAATAACCCCTCCTAACATTTTTGGTCACTAAGGGCAATTTATCATGGCCAATCCACCTAACCTACACGTCTTTGGACTGTGGGAGGAAACCGGAGCACCCGGAGGAAACCCACACAGACACGGGGAGAACGTGCAGACTCCGCACAGACAGTGACCCAGCGGGGAATTGAACCTGGGACCCTGGCGCTGTGAAGCCACAGTGCTATCCACTTGTGCTACCGTGCTGCTTCATAGACATATTAAATCCTGATGAGATTGGATGTGGGAAAAATTTTCCCACTGTTTTTTAAAAATGTATTTTATTACATACATGTCAAAACAGGTTACAGCGAACAAACACCACGGGAAACATATGTCGCAACAATCATCTATACAGTCTGTACAGATTTTTCCCCTTTTTCACCCCCCCTCCCCCCATGCCGAACAGCCCCTCAAAAACGGCCACAAACATCTCCCACCTTTCCTCAAACCCCCCCTGAAGAGCCCCTTAACTCATACTTTTATCTTCTCTAATCGCAGGACAGTACAGCTTGCCCGACGAAGCCGCTACCCCTGGTGGCAATACCGACCGCCACTCCAGCAAAATTTGCTGCCATGCAATCAGAGAGGCAAAGGCCAAGACATCGGCCTGCATCCTCTCCATGAGCTCCGGCTTCTCCGAGACCCCAAATATCACCAAAGGGTCCGAGTCCACCTCCTCCTCCACTACCCTGGCTAAGACTCCCTCCCAGAATCTTCCCAATTTCTCAGAACCCTAAAATATGTGCGTGTGATTCGCTGGGCCCCACCCACAACTCACACACTCATCTACCCCCTGAAAGAATCCACTCATTCTCGCCCGAATTATGTGCACCCTGTGCAACACTTTAAACTGTATCAGGCTCGTCCTTGCACATAAGGAGGTTCCCGTTTACCCTATGCAGTGCCTCACTCCATGCTCCCCAATTGATCTCCCCTCCAAACTCTGCTTCCCATTTCTCTTTGATCTTCACCACCCCTCACCTCCCTGCTCCCCAAGCCACTTGTATATATCCCCAATTCTTCCCTCCCCTTCCACATCCAGGAGCAGCAGTCGCACCAGCATGGTGTATCCCGGAAACCCCCACCAGACCTTTCGCGCAAATCCCTAATCTGCAGATACCTGAACTCACCCGAGTTATCTGATGGAGCATATCCTCGGCAGCTCTACCCTCTCCCTTAGCTCCTCCAGTCTGGCAAACCCTTCCTCCAAATACAGATCCCTCACCTTGACCGCCCCACTTCCCTCCACCTCCTGTATACACTATCCATCCCCCCCGGCTCGAACTCATGATTCTCGCACAGCGGCGTTAGCACCGACATCCCTTCCACCCTAAAATGCCTCCTCAACTGATTCCATATCTTCACTGTGGACTGTACCACTGGGCTCCCTGAATATCTACTCAGAGCCGTTGGCAATGCTGCCATCGCCACAGCCCTGAAACTAGACCCCTTATAGGATTCCTCCTACATCCTAACCCACTCTACCCCTGCTCCTTCCCACCATCGCCGCACCTTGTCCACATTCGCCGTCCAATAATAATGAAGCAATTTTGGCAACGCCAACCCCCCCTGCTGCCTCTGTAGTAGGTCTCTTCCAATTCCTTAGCCAAGTCTTTTGTTTATAATTTAGAGTACCCAAGTATTTCTTCCAATTAAGGGCAATTTATTTAGCATGAATTTTTAAAATAATTGTTTTATTTTGAATTTAGAATGCCCAATTCGTTTTTTCCAAATTAAGGGGCAATTGAGCATGACCAATCCACACATCTTTGGGTTGTGGGGGTGAGACCCACGCAGACATGGGGAGAATGTGCAAACTCCACACGGACAGTGACCCGGGGCCGGGATCGAACCTGGGTCCGCGGCACTGTGAGGCAACCACTGCACCACTTTGCTGGCGTCTTAGCTATGTCTTTGTTTTTGCCTGGTCTGGTAACCAGTAGACATAACAATCTTAGAGAGAACGTCTCCCTTTACACCTTTTGCACCACTTTACTGCCAGAGCTACCGCACTTACGGGTATGAAGTGCCTAAACCAACACCTTTGAGCTGGACCCACCGTGTGCGCGACCGCTCACTCCATGGTTGCCACCGGAAGTTGCCTTCAGCCGTTTATTGATATCACGTGGAGTGAATCATATTGGCTGAAGACTGCTATCTGCAATGCTGGGGATCTCCGGAGACCGAGATGGATCATCCACTCAGCACTTCTGCCTGAAAACTGTTGCAAGTGCCTCAGCCTTATCTTTTGCATATATGTGCTGGGCTCCTCCAACATTGGGGATGAGGATATTTGTGGAGCCTCCTCTTCTAGTGAGTTGTTTAATTGTCCATCACTATTCATGGCTTGATGTGGCAAGCTGCAGAGCTTAGATCTGATGCATTTGTGTGGAATTGCTTAGTTCTATTACTTGTTGCTCACGCTGTTGGGCACACAGGTAGTCCTGTGTTGTAGCTTCAGCAGGTTGACACCTCATTTTTCTGTATGGCTGATGTTGCTCTGGCATGCCCTCCTGCACTGTTCATTAAACAAGGGTTGATCCCTGGCTTGGTGGTAATGGTAGATTGGGGCTTATGCCAGGCCAAGAGGTTGCAGATTATGGTTGAATCTGTTTGAAGTCGATCCCATTTAGCACAGTGGCAGTGCTACACAACACGATGGAGCGTATCCTCAATGTGAAGACTGGATTTTCTCTCCACAAGCACTGTGCAGTGGTCTCTTCTACCGATATGGCCATGGACCGATGCATCTGCAGCAGGCAGGTTGGTGAGGATGAGGTCAAGTATGTTTTTGTCCCTTTTTAATTCCCTCACCACCTGCTGCAGTCCCAGTCTAGCAATTATGTCCTTTCGGACCTGGCCAGCTCGGTCTGTGGTGGGACTACCAAGACATCCTTCATGATGGATATTGAAGTCCCTCACCCAAAGCATATTCTGTGCCCTTTCCAGGCCAAGATAGATAAGTAGGTGGCTTCTAAACACCTGTTAGGGTGTGGTCAATGTTAAAAGTACCACCAACAGACTTTCATGGGTTTAAACAAAGAGGATTATTTATTCATGCGCACCCAAAAGATCTAAATACTACATCAATCGCACACCACACATTCAAGAAAGATATTGTTAAAGAGAGTACACTTCGACAAGTATTAAATCAAAATAAATAGTTAACAGTTCATGAGTCTTTTCAGGTCCAGTGAAGAGAATGCTTTTTCCTACTGTGAATTGTAGTTCAGGTAAGTACAGATAGCTGGGGGTCAGATATCAGGGTTGCTACAGGGTTCCTGTAGTGAAAAGACTCCAGCAGATCATGAAGTCCGGCATCCATTGTGTCTGGAAGTCCAATTTCTTTACAGGTGAATTCTTCAGAACTTTGGAATTAGGCTGGGAGGCTTTTATAAAACATTTTTAAGCATATGGATTCAAGAGGCAAAGGTCCCATTGTGCTTCTCTGCAGCTGTTGACTTATCACTGTCCTTTTTCAGACAGCATCCGTCCCCCCGTCCCCTTTTGAGTTTTGGGGTAAAAGGATTTCAGTGTGAGACATCCAGTTTCAGTCACATGGTCAACAGCCATTGATATGCAATTGAAGGTAAATGGTGGTCTATCACACTTAACATTTGGATGACTGGTCTTGTCAACTATCCTTTGTTATATTGCGAACCTGAAGACATGGAGTTTAGGAGTCCACTGACTATATTTTGATGTAAGCTTCAAACAATAACAGGTATGAATTCCACAAAGAAATTATGTCCAGGCATGTCCATTCAAGGGGGACACTGCCATCCAGTATGAATAAATTCTGAACTTTGCAGAAGCTAGAGAGTTAGTGTTGAAGTTGCAACGGTCACCTGACCCATTTGACAGCCATCTTAACTGTTCATCGGTGTCCATTGTTAAATAAATAAAGGCAGTTCCAGAGGTTTACATATGTGCACAAACCATGTTTCCAGATTACAACATGCCTTTTACTGGGCATGACACATTTCAAACTGAGAGCAAAATCATCACCAATAGCACCTGTCCCAAAAAAGTGGCCAGAGGTTATGATCTGAAATTGTTGAATTCAGCGTGGAGTTCAGAAGGTTGTAAAGTGGGACAGCACAGTGGTGCAATGATTAGCACTGCCGCCTCATGGCACCGAGGTCCCAGGTTCGATCCGGGCTCTGAGTCACTGTCATGTGGAGTTTGCGCATTCTCCCTGTGTTTGCGTGGGTTTCGTCTCCACAACCCAAAGATCTGCAGGGTAGGTGGATTGGCCATGCTAAATTTCCCCTTAATTGGAAAAAGTGAATTGAGTACTTTAAAATTTATTTTTTTTAAAAGACAGTTGTAATGTGCTTAATCGGATGTTGAAAAGTTGATCTGCAAGATTATATTGAACTTCATTGGAACAGTGTAGGAGGCTGAGGAAAATGGTATGTGACTGAAAAATCAGTGTCAGTCACCCTTGCGGACCATATGGAGATCTTCTACAAAGTGGACATCTATTCTGAATTTGGTCTATCCAATGTCCAGGAGATCACATCATGTGTAGTAAATACAGTATACCAAGTACAAGCAAATTACTGTTTCACCCAGGAGTATGGTGGGAATGAAATTGTAGGAGATAAAGGGGAGGTTTTACATCTCAAGTATTTGCGTTTGAATATACTGTGAGAAGGGGAGGGAGTTATTGGGGATGTACCAGGGTGCCAGAGAAACCAGTCCACTTAGGAGGCAAGGGGAAGGTGTGTTTGGTGGTGGCATCATGTTGGAGGTGGCAGAAGCTAATACATTGAATATGGAGTCAAGTGGGGTGGAAGGCGAGAACAAACGGAACCCTGTCATGATTCTGGGATCAGAGAAGGGGTGAGGTCAGAACATGGGAAATTAAACAGATAAGGTAAAGGCCCCTAATCGATACTCACACATCCAAGCGGCTGAAGCGGCGCGGCAGGGTCCCCACGAGGCAGAACGGGCACAAGCAATCAAGCAACTCCAGGGCCTCAGCCTGGATGAGGGCGGCCATTTCACGCGCTTTTCACGGCCTCCCGCGCATGCGCGCACTGAATGAGGGGACGGTGACACCGACGAGTGTACTGACGCTACAATGTGCGGCAACTGTGGCTCCGCCCACTTAAAGCAGCAATGTCCTGCAAAATCCCGATGCTGCCGACAATGTGGCAAACTTGGCCACTATGCTGCTTTATGCAGGTCTGCTCAGCCTGCCAACTATCGTCGCTTCAACCAGCTACACAGGGATGTCCGCGCCATCCAACCCACGGTCACCGAACCCGATTCTGACCTGCTGCCTGACATTGACACCGAGGACCCAAAAGCACCTTTTTTGAGTCGGTATCATTACCAAACACAAGGTGCCCCCGAAGCAAAAAGTCCAGCCTCTACCGGTATACAGCATTGATCCGGACGACGAGTGGTGTGCCGCCCTCACGGTCAACCGATCCCGAATCCGCCTGGACACCGGCGACTCCGCCAATCTCATTGCGAGGTCTGACCTCGAAAGCCTCTGTGTCAAGCCAACAATCCTGCCATCAGCCTGCCAGCTGTTAGATTATAATGGCAATGCCATTGCTGCCAGTGGCTCATGCCAACTTGAAGTGGTGCACAGGTCACTTAAAGCCATCCTTCCCTTTGAAATAGTGGGATCCTCCAAAGCCTCCCTGCTTGGTGCACAGGCATGCAAACTGCTGAACCTGGTCCAAAGGGTTCACTCCCTGTCTCCTGCTGACGCGTCTGCCTCTCAGGACACTGATTTCAGGGCGCAGCTGGATGCCATTATTAACTGATACCACGGGGGCATGGGCACGCTCCCGTACACCTACAAGATCTTATTGAAACCGAATGCCACGCCTGCGGTGCACGCACCTCGCAGGGTCCCAGCACCCCTCAAGGACCGCCTCAAGCAGCAGCTGCAGGACCTCCAGGACCAAGGAGTGATTTCCAGAATCACAGAACCGACCGACTTGCTCAGCTCCATGGTATGCGTGAAAAAACCTTCCGGCGAACTGAGAATATGCATTGATCCCAAGGACCTCAACTGCAATATTATGAGAGAGCACTATCCCATTCCAAAGCGCAAAGAACTCACCTGTGAGATGGCTCACAAAGTTTTTTTACCAAGCTAGACGTCTCAAAGGGGTTCTGGCAGATCCAGCAGGAAACTCTGCACGTTTAATACCACCTTTGGAAGATATTGCTACAACAGGATGCCGTTTGGGATCATCTCTGCATCAGAAGTGTTCCATAGGATTATGGAACAGATGATGGAAGGTATTGAAGGCGTTCGCGTCTACATGGACGACATAATCATCTGGTCCACCACCCCGCAGGAGCATATTAATCACCTCCAGCGTGTCTTCAGACGGATACATGAGCATGGCCTCCGCCTCAACAGGGCCAAATGCTCATTTGGTCAACCAGAATTCGTCGCCCACCTCGAAGACTAAATTTATGAACTTTTTGAATTTATGGACTCTCTGAATTGTTTCGTTGCTTTGTTTAATCGATTCACTGGTTTGTATATAATGTTGCTCTAGTTACTATTTTGTTGCATACTATTCATCTGCACTAGACACCTTCCCATGTAAATAGCTTAGTTTTTATGTACATAGTCTTGTAAATATGCCTTCACACTCCACACGTAGTTAGGAACATTCTCACCACACATTATTTATTACAACCACACATTTTGTTATAAAAGGGGGATGTCATAATATACACATCAGTATATAATGGTGCAGACAATCACTGATTGACACACTGCAAGACCAATCAACACACACAACACAGCAGCCAATCACCAGTTAGAGCACACTCACTATAAAGCCAGAGGGCAATAGATTTCCCGCTCATTTGGGATGCAGCCTCTCAGAAGGACAGAGCTCGCAGCTTGTAGCACAGATCGTTACCATGTGCTGATAGTACAGACTGGTTAGGATAGGCATATATCTTCAGTTTAATCTAACATAGTGTCGACCCACAGTGAAAGTATGTTCAACAGTTCCTAGCTTAATAATAGTGTTGTACTATTTCAAGTGTCGGTAGCCTGTATGTGTTACTGCTAAGGTAAACGCAGTCTCCACAGATCCAGAGTACCCAACACATCAGCCCCCTCAAGCATGCTGAAGGAAGATATATTAGAAGAACTGATATGGAACGTTGAAGAATCACTAGATGTGACGGAAAGAACTTGGAAAATGGAATAGGGTCCGTACAAGAAGCATAGTGTGAGGAAATGCAGTCAAGGAAGCTGTGGGATTCAATGGTTTCATAGTCCAGCCCAGAAATGGAGACAGAGGAAGTCAGGTGTTTCTTTACTTGTTCCATTATCACACCCTTCTGCCTTTCACCATCACCCTTTTTGTCATTTAATATCTCTTGCCTTTGGTGAGAAAACAGACCTATCCTTATGTCCTTTCCTCGCCTCACTTTCCTTTACTTTGTACTTGCTTAAAACCTGTTGCATCATTAACTTTTTCAGGTTCTGATGAAAGGTCATTGACCTGAAACACGGTTTCTCATCCCAAAGATGCTGCCAGATCGGAGTATTTCCAGTTTTTCTGTTTTACACCATTCTACAAACCCTCCATGTCCTTCCTAAAGGAATAAACATGTAATGTTTAATTGTGTTGGAAAGACCTTTTGATCCTTGTCTCTCTGTGAAAAGGGAATAGAAAGATACAAACAAGCTTTATGAAACAAAAAAGTGTAATGACATTCAGCTGCCCTTGCCTCACCCAATTGTTTAATGATTCCACTTCTGAAGTAATTGGAAAATGACTTGAACTAACAAGAGTTATATATTTTTTACTGTTTTAATAAAAAGATATGCCCGGAAATATTCAAACGTACAGTGGGATATAGGACAGATATCGGCAACTCAAATAATTGTGTCTCCGACTGCTCAAGGCAGAACTGAAAATGTAAGTCAAAAAAAGGTTGATGGTGAAAATAACAATTTGCAACAAATAGCTCATAAGTTATTTTTCCTCTGATCAACTATACCATGAGGGGGGTCAGTGGAATGGTTCTTTTCTACTGGAACCTTTTATTTACTCTTTTGGGGAACTGGTTACTGTCAGCTGTTGGGGGGTGGTGGTTTGTCTTTCTGTTAAGGTTCTGCTTTCTTTATGGACGGCTGAGGAAGGTGGACTGGGGTTCGGGGGGGGATGGGGGTGGTTTGTATTGGGGTCTGCAGCATTGTTGTTTTGTTATAATGAAAATATTTTACGATAAAAAATATATTTTTTTAAAAAGTTATATTCAGGCTGCCCAGTTTCAGATAGGTTTTGATTCAGTGCCCAGTGTTCACTTAACAGGTTATCCAATTACCTAACTGCGCCAAACGGCAGATTGAAACACAGTCTATCCTGGGTTAAATTAGATCTGAATTTATGAATAAGTTATCACTTGCTGTCGGAATGGGTTTCTAAACAAGGAACCACGAGGATTTATGAAGGTTTGCCAGTCAGGTGCGTCCCTTGCCACCCTCCCTCTGTCCACTCTGATCCGGCTCGGAGGCCCCAATGTCCCTCTCAAACCCGCCCTCAGCCCATTCCCACTGCCCCATTCCAATCCTTGTTTATCGCCGCTCCTTTCCCCATTATTGGCCCTTCATCCCCACCGACTCGCCCGTTGCCACCCTCCGGGATCCGCCGCTTTGCTGCTGTTTTGGGAGGGGCGGGGACTGGTCAAGGCCAAAGGCAGGAGGACTCACCACGCGACCGGCCAACGACTTTGCTCACTCGCGCGCGCGCTTCCCGCCCAACGGACGCCGGCCAAACGCTCGCGACCGCCTTCCCGCTGGGGTCGTGACCCCACCCCTTAGGGCCGTGCACGATGGCAGGAACGTGCTTGCTCGGCGGCAGTCAACCGAGCGCCTTTGTAGAAGCCGCCAAATGCAGAGGTTTTGGCGAGATCAAAAGTGGGATGGTGAAGAAATGTATGGGTCGAAAGGTGTAACTTTTAACAGGCATAACTCCAATAGATTAAGACGTTACAAATCCCAATCTCTGTAGTTCTGTCCAGTTTTGCAACCCTTCTCCAACTTCTCTATTCCCACACCCAGCCCTAAGCTCTGGCATTCCCCTCCTAAACCTCCTCGTGTGTGTGTGGCTCTTTTATTCGACTCATTAAAACCTACAGTTTTGATTAAGCTTTTGGTCATCTGTCCGAATATTCCTTTGGTTGAACTTTTTTGTCTGATTCCACTCCTGTGAGCAGCTTGGGATGGATTTCCAATTTAATGGCACTATAGATTGATTCAGACGGCGCGATTCTCGAGTGTTCACACCGTCGCGTTTCACAACGGCACGAAACGGGCGCGGGGACTACCGATTCTGGCCCACGGCGCTGGTGCCAAATGGGTGCTGCGCCAACCCACGCATGCACACTTGGGCCACGCCAACCCGCCATGCGCGGGGGACTTCCTCAACACGCCGGCCCTAACCCAATATGGCGTGAGGATTCAGGGGCCGGCCGTGTAATAGAATAGGGCTGGGGCTGAAGAGGCCGGCCCGCCGATCGGTGGGACCCGATCGCGGGCCAGACCCCATCGGAGGCCCCCCCCGGTGAAGGAGCGCTTTTCCCCGCCCCACATGCCGCCCCCCGACCCTTCATGCAGAGTTCCCGCCGGCAGCGACCAGGTAATGAACGGTGCCGGCGGGACTCTGCCGTTTCTGTGCGGCTGCTCGGTCCATGAAGGCTGGAGAATCGGCGGTCCGGCCGCGGACAGCAGCGCGCGATTATCGCCGCGCCAAATGCGCCGGCACAAATGGCGGCGATTCTCCGCTCCTCGGACTATCGCCTGCCGCCGTTGGACCGGTGCGTGGGACAAAATGGCGCGAACGGCGATTCTCCCATACAGTGCAGCATGGGAGAATCGCACCCATTATGTTTCATTTACTTGCAACAAGATTCACCCATTTTATGCCAAAATTTGTCCTGAAACCCCTGGGTATTCCGGGCTGCATCGTGGGACGAGGCAGGCGTGTCCGCTCTCCCCTTTGCTTTTCACCTTGGCAATAGAGCAATGGGATTGAGGAAATGGTGAGGGATTGAGCGAGGTTGCAATGAGCACAGGGTCTCATTCTATGCGGACGACCTGTTGATCTATATTCCGGACTGGATGGGCAGCATTCAAGTCATCATAGAAATCCTGGGGGAATTTGGCCTTTCTCGGGATACAAATTGAATATGGGAAAGAGCAAGGTGTTTCCAATAGAGAGCAGGAGGGGAGACCAGGGGAGTTGCCGTTTAGGGTGGTGGGGGCGAGTTTCAGGTATTTGGGTATCCAGGTGGTGCAGAGTTGGGTGCAATTGCATAAACTCAACTTGGCTCGACTGGTGGAGGGGATGAAGGCGGACAAGAGGTGGGATATGCTGTCGCTGGCAGGTTGGGTGCAGACAGTGAAAATTACGGTACTGCTGAGGTTATTGTTTCTATTTTAGAACCTCCCAATCTTTGTTCCAAAGTCATTTTTCAGGAAGGTCAATGGGCTGATCTTTGGGTTTGTGTGGGCAGGGAAGACCCGCAGGTCCGGCGGGCTTTCTTGGAGCGAGGCAAGGGGGGGGGGGGGGGGGGGGGGGGGGGGGCATGTGGCTGGTGTTGCCGAACATGATGAATTATTATCGGATGGCGGACATTGCTTGGTTAGGAAATGGGCCATGGGGAGGGGGGTCAGTGTGGGGGCAGGTGGAGGTTGCAAAGTGCAGGGGTATGTGTTTGAGGGCTTTGTTGTTGGCACCTTTACTGTTCTCATCAGCCAGGTACTCGGTGATCCCAGTGGTGGCATCAGCCCTCAGGGTGTGTCGGCATTGGAGGCAGCATTTGAGGCTGGTGAATGCTTTGGTGTGGGCGCTGATCTATAATCATAGGTTTGCTCCGGCGGGCGGTATGTATAGAGGGGCTGGCGGGTGGCAGGGATTGAGCGCTTTGTTTATTAGGGGGCAAATTTGCAGGCTGGAGAAAGTGTAGTAGTGAGTAGCCCAGGGGGAATAGCTTTAAGTACCTGCAGGTTCGGGAGAGAGGAGCCATTCTTTCCTGGGCTGCCACCCCTGGGATTGCAGAACAAGATGCTGTCGGAGGACGAAATAGGGGAGGGGAAGGTGCCGGATGTCTACAAGGAGCTGATGGAGTGGGAGGGAGCTCTGGTGGTGGACACTAAGCGTAAATACGAAGGGGAGCTAAGAGGGGAGGTGTGGCGAGACTTGGGGGGGGGGGGGGGCGGGCCCTGCGGAGGGTGACCGTGTCCTCGTCATGTGCAAGGTTAAGTCTCATCCAGTTTAAAGTGGTACATAGGGCAAAGATGATGGTGACGGGGATGAGTAGGTTCTTTGCGGGGATAGAGGACAGGTGTGGGCGGTGTGCGGGTGGGGCCATGAATCACTCCACATGTTCTGGGCATGTCCGAGACTGAGGGGGTACTGGCAGGGGTTCTCGGATTTGATGTCCGAGGCGCTGGGTGTGCAGGTGTTTCCAAGCCCAGAGGTGCCAATATTTGGGGTGCCAGAAGACCCAGGAATCCAGGGGGTAGGAGAGGGCAATGTTTTGGTCTTTGCACCCCGATAGCCTGGAGACGGATTTTGCTGGGGTGATGGAACCCGGAGCCGCCGAAAGCATGGGTGTGGGTAAGCGACCTGGCAGAATTCCTGAGGCTGGAGAAAGTGAAGTTTGCTTTGAGGGTGTCAGCAGGGGGTTCACCTGGAGGGGGAAGTTGTTTAAGGAGGATTGAAGGGCCACTGAGGGATGGAGGGGTAATGGGGTTAAAATGGGGACGACAGGAAGCGAGCTGGGGTTGGCATCAAGGGAGCAGGTGGGGTGTGGTTCTTTATTGTTTATTGAATTGTTCAGTTCTTCTGATTCCTTTTGTGTGTATACATGTGAAAATGCCTTGAATACAATATTTTCTAAAAAAAAGTTTATCCAAGCTACTTCCTGAATTCAACAAACTAGGTAAATTGCATCCACTGTTGATGCACAAATACATTCCTTGGGACCTGTACATACATATTAGTAACGGTGGTGGAATAAAACATTTTACACTTTGTAATGAAAATAAAGAATCAAAGTGATACAGTATACACTTAACTGGCATTTGGCTGGTCTTAATGCGGTGATTCTATGTTGTGACCATTTTATTTAGTTGTCTTCCTCGGTGTAGCTGTGCAGAGCAGATTCTTATGTTTTAATCCTAAAAGATCTTGATTTGTTATCGATTTGTCTTCTTAGATGGTTCTCTGAAATATTCGTGCTCAATACTTCCAAGAGAAAGGGGCCCAGCTCTTGCAGACTTTCAGTATACACTTCCAATCTCTTCTCTGAATTGCTAAAGAAAGGGCAACACGGTGGCGCAGTGGGTTAGCACTGCGGCCTCACGGCACTGAGGTCCCAGGTTTGATCCCGGCTCTGGGTCACTGTCCATGTGGAGTTTGCACATTCTCCCCGTGTTTGCGTGGGTTTCGCCCCCACAACCCAAAAATGTGCAAGCTAGGTGGATTGGCCATGCTAAATTGCCCCTCAATTGGAAAAAATGAATTGGGTACTCTAAATTTATTTTTAAAAAGAATTGCGAAAGAACAATTCTTAAAATGCCTTGCTGGCTGTACATACCAAAGGAATTTGATTACCCCACCTAACTTTGCATCATCAGCATCACCTATTCCCTCATACAGCCTGCCAATCCAAAAATGTCCCATTTATTTCTGCTTTCTATTTTCTGTTCATTAATGGACAGTGGCAGTGGCATTAGCACTGCTGTGTCACAGCGCCAGGGACCTGGGTTTGATTGTGGCCTTGGATAACTGTGTGAAGTTTGCACATTCTCCCTGTGTCAGCATGAGTTTCCTCCCGGTGCTCTGATTTTCTCCCACAATCCAAAGATGTGCAGGCTAGGTGGATTGTCCATGATTAATGTGAAGAGTTACAGGGATAGGGCGAGGGAGTGGGCCAAGATAAGAGTGCACATTCAGAGGGTCGGTGCAGACTTGATGGGCTGAATGGCCTCCTTCTGCACTGTAAGGATTCTATGGCTTGAACTAAGCCTCAACCATATTTACTCTGAATCCTAATTTTGTGGAGTTATCAACCACTTTTTGAAAATCCAAATACATTACTTCCATTTTCTTTTTATTCAACCCACCAGTTACATCCTTAAAAAATATTGTACACATATTTTCCCTTTCATAAATTCTTGTTGACTTTATTTAATCATATTAGGCGTACCTTGTACAGATAAATTCTGGAATTTTGCCTACTGCAGGTGTTAGGTTGATTGGCTTTATAGTTTTCTGTATTTTTACTTTTTTCTTAATTAACAGAAATGTTTTATGTCCTCCAATCTTGTGAACTGTTTTAGAATCTAAGAAAGCCTGGAAAATCAAAACCATTGATTCCACTATCTCTGCAGCCACCTTTTCTAAAACTCTATGATGCAGATCATTATGTCAAGCGGATTATTTATCACTAAGCCACATTAAGTTTCCAGTACAATTTTTTTGCTTATAATGATTTCTTTACGTTCATCATTTTGAGTAGATTCATGATTCCCCATTATTTCCGCAATGTTTCTATATGTACGCAATTTGTAGCTTCTACTATGAAGCCAGATATGAGGCACTAGTTTATGTTCCTGCCATTTCCTTATTTCCCCTTTATAATTTTACCTGTCTCTGCCTCTTAAGGGACCCATGTTTACTTTTGTTCCTTCTCCTACCTCTTCAAAGCTAACTATCTTGGAATACTTAGATCGCAAACTTAGCCATTTCACAACTCTGTTTCTGTGATTGTTGTTACATAGAACCTATTATTTTCTACCTTTGCTATTAATTTGATATTAAATGCTTCATGCATTCAGATATAGCGGCTGGCTTGAAGGTAGACAGGGGAGGGGGGGGGGGGTTCAAATCCAGCAAGAAGCTTTCCCATCGGCTACGCATTCACCCTTGCCCCCAGTGTAATTTTACCACCAGCAAGGTTAGTGTCGTGCACTGGTAAGCCAATTGAGGATTTCACTGGCAATGAGAAGCCCATGCCAATTGGTCAGCCTGACAGGTTTCCCTGTGCAGGTTGGCGGCGGAGGGCTCCCTCGTTAAATGAGTCCCCTGGCCACATTGGAGCACCCCCACCCATCCACCCACCCAGATATTACCTGCCCATGTTCCGCTTCCCCAGGGCCTTTCAAACCTCAGCCCCCTACCAGCAAGGCCCCCCAAACACATATCAGGTTCACATCTAGCACTACACACCTCCCAAGGCCCGAGTGCGGTATCGGCAATGGCCAGCGCTCATTGGAACAGGAGCAGGCCATTCAGCCCATCGAGCCTGCTCTGCCATTCAATTCAATCATGGCTGACTGGCCTTTTACACCCGCTATCCCCGTAACCCTTTACTTTATTGTTAATTAGAAATCTATCAATCTCAGCCTTAGACTCAATGACTGAGCTTCCACAGCCATCTGGGGTAGAGAATTCAAAAGATACACAACCCTCTGTGAAAATCCCCTCAGAACACACATTCCCGCCTAGCTTTGTATCATCCATGAATTTGGAAATATTACATCTGGTCCCCACATTCAAATAATTGATATATATTTTGTGAACAGCTGGGGCCCCAAGTACTGATCCTTGCAGTAGCCCACTATTCACAGTCTGTCAATGTGAGAATGACCCGTTTATTCCTTCTCTCTGTCTTCTGCCTCTTGGCACCGGTCCCATCTGCCACCCCAGGCACCCTCCGATGGCCCTGCGGTTGGTACCGTGCCTGTGCCCCAGCACACCCTGGCGCCCACCTGCGCACATCTCCGCAGGACAAATTGGTCTACATCACGAGACAGGGCACAGATGGGCAGCGGGTGGCCGAACATCCAAGTCCTCATCCCCTTATGAGGAACATGCCTTGGAGGTTTCCGGGTGGCCGAGGACAGATTGGTCACCGACATCGATCTTGGCCTGCGTCGCAGAGGTGAGTATCCACCGGTCCCTACCCGGATGACCTGTGTTGTTCATGCCAGATATAGTTATCTTCCCTCCCACTTACCATGCTCCCACAGGATCTCCATCTGATGCTGCCTGTCCTGGGTGAGCTAAGTCCAGTCTGATGTTGAGCCTCTGGACCAGGTTATCCCGGAGCTGATGCAGACACTAAGGTGCGGTGGTGAGATTCAGAGAACGTCAGTGACATTCAAGTGAGTGAATACCTAATTGGAGGAGTCCCAAAGGCTATGGGCGCAGGAAATGGCGCTGGCAATGCCTGGCACCAAGGCCAACACTGCTAGAGTGGTGACCGCAGTGGAAAGCCTGGAGCATGACATCAGCAGCATGAGTTGTGATGTCCAAGGAGTTGCTCAGTCAGTGACGACCATGACTTGGGGCATGGACAGCATGTCCCGGTCTCAGTGGACATTGTCATGGTGCTCCAAAGCATGGACAGCACGGTAGCACTGCGGTTAGCACAGTTGCATCACAGTTCCAGGTTTGATTCCCAGCTTGGGTCACTGTGCAGAGTCTGCACATTCTCCCAGTGTCTGCGTGGGTTTCCTCCCATAGTCCAAAGAAGTGCAAATTAGGTGGATTGGCCATGCTAAATTGCCCTTGGGTTAGGTGGGGTTACTGGGATGGGGTGGAGGTGTAGATTTTAGTGGGTGCTCTTTCCAAGAGCCAGTGCAGACTCAATGATCCGAATAGCCTCCTTGATTCTATGTCCCAGTCTCTGGTGGACCTTGCAGAGGCACTGTGGAGTGTGGCCCGGTCACTGAGCATCGATACCACGGTATCGACAATGGGGAGCCGCCAGGGCTGGCAGAGCCAGATAGCATAGGGATCGCTGGAGCTCAATCAAGCTGCCCTTCCATCCCAAGGTGATCCCTAGAGCCCTATGAGCACTGACTGGGACGAGGGAGCACTGGAGGCTAACCCAGAGCCGCCCTACAGGGAGTCAAAGGCAATCAACACCTCTCCCAAGTCCTTCCCTACTGACAACGGTGCACCTTGGGGTCAGCGGGCAAAATAGGATGGCACAACAAGGCAAGCCCTCCAGCCCCGGCCCTCAACAAGACACCAGCCACGGCATCAAAGGCCACAGGACGTGGTAATCAGCAGGCTGCCTCCACCTCTGATGTGCACCCTGGGAACATACCTAGACATAGCAGAAGAGCACTGAGGCCCAGCCCCCAACCATGGTTGTCCTAGATCTGCCCCCCCCCCCACCATCCCCCATGGTGTGAGTCAGACAGGAGTCAGACTGTGGCATAGATTGAGGATCATCAGAGCTCACCTCAGTGGGTTATCATCCTCCTGTCTTGTATATTGACAGTGCCAACACAAGCCCATCACGATGGGGTGAGGTAAGACAGATGCTGGGAAGGTGGAGGTGGTGGTGGGAGGTGCGCGAGAAGACGAACAAACCCATAATCCCATGAGAAGCGAGCGAGGATGAGTTGGGTGTGTTGGTGGGGGGTGGAAGGAAGAGCATGAGAAGACAAACGAAGCCACGTCCCATGACGTGCGACATGAATGCCACCTATTATCCCCAGGACCTGGGGCACCCTTGCGATGTCGGAGAATCCTGCTACCCAGGCGTCTTGATGGTCCTGATCCAGTTCAAAGCTTATGTAGGCAGCTACCTGGGCAAACAGGGCATCTGTGACTTCACAGATGTACTTTTGGGCTGTTGCCTGTAAAATGCCACACATTTTGGAGCCCTGGAATGATCCTGAGGCATAAACATTCAGAGCTGCGGTGACCTTGACAGCCACCAGGAGAGAGTATCCTCCTCCACATGATGCCAGACTGCAAGGACATGACACAGGTGCTGTACTGTTCCCGTAACTCTGCACATTGATCACGGCCAATCCACCTAGCCTGCACATCTTTGGATTGTGGGAGGAAATCGGAGCACCGGGAGGAAACCCACAGACACAGGTAGAACGTGCAAACTCCACATAGTTACCCAAGGCCAGAATCGAACCCAGGTGGTCACTGGCGCTGTGACGTAGCACTGCTAACACCACTGCCACTGTCCATTAATGAACAGAAAATAGAAAGCAGAAATAAATGGGACATTTTTGGATTGG
Organism: Scyliorhinus canicula; assembly: GCF_902713615.1. NCBI lineage: Eukaryota > Metazoa > Chordata > Chondrichthyes > Carcharhiniformes > Scyliorhinidae > Scyliorhinus > Scyliorhinus canicula. The sequence continues at coordinate 186,858,866 of NC_052146.1, read as the reverse complement.
CAGGCTGTGTGAGGGAATAGGTGATTCTGATGATGCAAAGTTAGGTGCGGTAATCAAATTCCTCTGGTATGTACAGCCAGCAAGTCTTTTTAAGAATTGTTCTTTCGCAATTCTTTAAAAAAAAAATTTAGAATACCCAATTCATTTATTCCAAGTGAGGGGCAATTTAGCATGGCCAATCCACCTAGCTTGCACATTTTTGGGTTATGGGGGCGAAACCCAAGCGAACACGGGGAGAATATGCAAACTCCACATGGACAGTGACCCTGAGCCGGGATCGAACCTGGGATCTCGGCGCTGACTGACAATCAGTTATGGCTTCCACCCTGGTATCCTTGAATCCCTCAAGCCTCCCCCACCCTGACATTCCTATTTCTCATGGTGCCATCTAATGACCCGGTTGCGCTGGGGGACCCATCCTTGTACGTGCATCCCCGGCCATAGCAGGGGGACCCTGGGCACCGGACCCCAGAATCCCACCAGAAACAGCATTGGGACTGGACACTGATACCCCTTCCACGATCCACATACCTCCCTTCTGGTCCCCAATGCTGCGGCCCATCTCTTGCATGTTCGATTGTTGGCTGCTGCTCCTGTGGTTTTGAAGCTTCTAGTGTCCAGGCTGTCATAATATTCACTCATGTATATCATGAGATGCAGACAGGCAGTGATTGACACACAGGATAACCAATGAACACACACACACCGAACAACCAATCACCAGACAGGACACCACCACTATAAAGCCCACAGGGCATTAAGGCTCTCCCTCTCTCACAGGTTACGGCTAGGGAGATAGTCACAGTGCACAGGCCAATGAACATTATCACCATGTGATAGAGAGCTAGTCTGGTCAAGCCAGTAGGAGGTTATCAGTTAGGTTAATAGAGTGTCAACCCACAGCAGATTATGTACAGCAATCAACAGGTTCAATAAAACAGTGTTGGACCATCTCCTGTGTCGGAAGCCTGTTTCTCGTTTTACTGCATCCAGTTGCAGTCGATGTTAGACCAACACAGATAACACATCACAGGCCTCCCAGTGTAATTGGAATGCCAAGCAGTAACACCCGCCTTCAACATGGTACGTCTACCCAGAGAAATCCATTTGGGAATATTTTGTTTATTAGCAGTCAACAATATCTTTATCCAAAAGATAAAATCAAACAGTCTACTTATTTTATTAACCATGAACCAACAAGAAAAGGCACCATACCCTACACACAGGCACCTGTTCACTACAAAGTATCAATACAAACACAAAGCCACAACAGTGTAGTTATACAAATAAACCAAATCCAGATTAATATTAAACATGATAAACAGTACAAAGAAGTTACCAGTTTCTGAAATAAACTGCTCCTCCCTCCCCCTCCCGCAGCTTTCCGCAGCAGACTAACCAGAGATTGACCAGTTTAGGTCTATATTTTCTAGAGTTTAGAAGAATGAGGGAAGATTAAATTGAGGTATTCAAGATGATAAAAGGTATGGATAAAGTATATGTGGAGCGATGCTTCCTCTTGTGGGGCATTCTAGAATGAGAGGTCCTAGTCTTGGGATAAGAGGCAGGAGATTTAAAACAGAGTTGAGGAGAAATTACTTCTCCTAACGGGTTGTGAATCTGAATTTGCTACCCAGAGTGCAGTGGATGCTGGGACAGTGAGTAAACTTAAGGAGGAGTAAGACAGATTTTAATTGGTGCAGTCTATCTCACTGGGTTATGGGGGTCACTATCTCTCACTCTGTTTATGTTGAATGGCTTGAAGGCAGGTTGGAGGAGTCAAGGCCAGGATGGGATCAGCCATGATCGAATGGCGGAGCAGACTCATGGGCCAAATTGTCTAATTCTGCTCCTTTTTTAATGAGCTTATGAACCAAAAAGTCACACTGATACAGAGCATGGCAGAAGAACGAAAGAGCACCCCTTTCCGGACTCCTGCCATGGACAGGGGCTGCAGCAGACAAACACACTGCCTCCAAACATTAAATTACAAAAAGGGAACAGTCCAAAAATTCGTCCCTCGTGCCCCCCCCCCCCCCCCCCCCCCCCCCCCTCCTGTGACCCGTCCCCGAGACCTCCCCATCCCCAGCAGTAAACCCACTTCAGTGGAAAGTCGATCAGGAATGAGCAAAACAATGCACTGGAAAAGTCACACGGACACACAGCACAGCGGGAAAACAAGAGAACACCCCCTACCCCTTTCCAGCACTGGCAGAGGTACCGGACTCCAGGCCACTGAAGAAAAAGGGGCTGCAGCAAACAAGCCCACAGCCTCCAGGCATTATAACAGCAAGCACACGGCTTCCAAACATTAAATATAAACAAGAAACAGTACCAAAAGGCACCAGCAATTTGCATGCCCTCCAAACCTGAAATAGTAAACAGTCACCAGCAACCAGCACAATAAGCCACCAACAATCTTCAAGAGCATTTCTTCACAATCTTCAAGTTGCGCATCTTAAACGAGCCACCACTCTTCCCCTCCTGTAGTACCAGCATCTGGTCACCAACTCCACCCAGTCTTTGCTCCAAGCCACAGAAGTAAAGGAGGAACATAAGAACTAGGAGCAGGAGTGGGCCATCTGGCCCCTCGAGCCGGCTCCGCCATTCAATTAGATCATGGCTGATCTTTTGTGGACTCAGCTCCACTTTCCGGCCCGAACACCATAACCCTTAATCCCTTTATTCTTCAAAAAACTATCTATCTTTACCTTAAAAACATGTAATGAAGGAGCCTCAACTGCTTCACTGGGCAAGGAATTCCATAGATTCACAACCCTTTGGGTGAAGAAGTTCCTCCTAAACTCAGTCCTAAATCTACTTCCCCTTATTTTGAGGCTATGTCCCCTAGTTCTGCTGTCACCCGCCAGTGGAAACAACCTGCCCGCATCTATCCTATCTATTCCCTTCATAATTTTAAATGTTTCTATAACATCCCCCCTCATCCTTCTAAATTCCAACGAGTACAGTCCCAGTCTACTCAACCTCTCCTCATAATCCAATCCCTTCAGCTCTGGGATTAACCTAGTGAATCTCCTCTGCACACCCTCCAGCGCCAGTACGTCCTTTCTCAAGTAAGGAGACCAAAACTGAACACAATACTCCAGGTGTGGCCGCACTAACACCTTATACAATTGCAACATAACCTCCCTAGTCTTAAACTCCATCCCTCTAGCAATGAAGGACAAAATTCCATTTGCCTTCTTAATCACCTGTTGCACTTGTAAACCAACCTTCTGTGACTCATGCACTAGCACACCCAAGTCTCTCTGAACAGCGGCATGCTTTAATATTTTATTGTTTAAATAATAATCCCGTTTGCTGTTATTCCTACCAAAATGGATAACCTCACATTTGTCAACATTAATGGGAGGAGGCAGCAAGCAACAGACACTTCCAAACATGAAACAAACAGTCTGTAGTACAACAAAAGCACCAGCAAGCTGCAAGAACAAACGCTTAATGCTTTAGCAAATTGCGCAGTCGAATCGAGCCACCCTCCTCCACTCTTGTAATACCTGTATCTGGTCGCAATCTCCACCCAATCCTTGGTCCAGACCACAGAAGTAAAAGAGGCAGTAGCAAGCAACACACGGCTTCCCGACATGAAATATTGAACAGTTAGCAGTACAATAAAAGCACTAGCATGCTGCAAAGCAGTTCTTCATACCTGCAGCAAGCTGCTCAGTTAAATCAGCCACCACCCTTTCCCTTAGTCAGCACTGGCAGTAGCTGCATCACACTCTCTCCCCTTCATCACTCCAGGCAACAGAAGCAAAAGAGGTGGCAGCAAGAAAACACACAGTTTCCAAGTGGCAGCAAATGCAGTCAGGCACACCTCCTCTCTCTCTCCCTCTGGCAGCTCCCAGCAGCACTCTCAAGAAAGGAACAATAATTACCTGAAAGCCACACTCACACAGCACATTGCAGAAGAGTTATATCAGCACCCCTTCCCCTTCTGTAGACTAGTACTGTAGTAGGCCTGCCTCCCTATGCCTTATGGAAGCAGAAGGGGCAGCAGCAAATAAAAACTAGGCCTTTGGCTTTTGCAGCCAAAAGCAGGAGCACACATAAAACACCACTGGGAGTGGTGAAGTACTCCCATTACTAACATTGGCAATACCCTATTAGCAATAGCTTTCAGCTGTGCAGCCAGAGGCCGGCATGGTCAGTGGGAGTTAAAGTGACCTTCACCATATTACCACGGATGGGCCTCTGCCCTGAGGGTGTTCGGTGGAACGGATAGGCAGCAGATGAAGTTGCCCCTGTGATGGGTATACAACCAATAGCGGTTGAACCCCTCAGCTATGCCCATACCCCCCTACTCTACCCATACCCCCTATTCTACCCATACCCCCGTACCCCGACCCTCACCCCCCCCCCCCCCATATGCGCGGGGGGGGGGGGGGCAATCCACCACTAAATGGGGATCAATCTGCTTCAGTTGGGGCACATTCTGTCTCAATCGGTTGTTATGGGGCGTTCCCTCTGTTTCATATTTGGCGGGGGCGCAAGCTGTAATCTCGCTCTCTGCGATCATGCATTTGTTACTCCACGCATTGACTGTGTCCCCAGTCCTGCTTTTGGTGCAGCTTTCCCTGTGGATGGTTTGCAATGGGTCCGGCTCGCAATCGTTTTCCATTTCTGCCTTTCCCCCTCCCCCTTCCTGTGCCTAGAGCCGTACGTACTCAGCACGTCGGAGCAGGAAGGACGGGGTGCAGCCAACGATTGTGTTCAGTCTGAGCTGAGCCGCAGTCCTCTGCAGACCTTGCTGCCTCTCCCACTGCAGTCCCAGCACCACCACCCACTCAACAGAATACCATGGCCACCCCACTGACAGACTTTGATAGGAGGAAGCAAATAAGCGTGAGGGGGATCGCCGAGCTCGGGGACGTGGTGGAGTTGAAGAAAAGCTTCAACAGGCATCTGCATTTCACACTGGTCAAGGACAGAAATGTCGCCACCCCTCGGGATTACTACTTCGCCCTGGCTCACACCATCCGCGACCACCTGGTTGGACGGTGGATCCGCACCCAGCAGTACTACTACGAGAAGGACCCTAAGGTGGGTAATGGACTATAATCCACCAGTCACGTCCCATCTAGGACGGGGATCATTACACCTTCCGCTTATCCACCGTCGACTGATACTACTTTGCACAACACTGCATTGGAAATGGACTCCTCTGTTGCAATTAAAGTGTGTGAGAGTGAGGAACTTTATATAATGGCTATGCAAAAACGCCCACAGGCTCATGGTCAAATTAGTTTAAAACCGGTGAATGTTGATCTTTAAAACGTTTGAATGTTGATCTAAAAAGCTTTTGAATATATTTTTTTCACGTTCTACTTTAACAATCACCGTGTTCTGTGGTTTTGGATTTAAATCCTCTTCTTGCAGTACAAAATATAGTTTATATAATTTGGAGAGTTGTAGTGAAATCGGGGACTATCTTTAAAAACATTTACAGGAAGCCTTCGACTTGTTGGCGAAACAAGTACCCCCCCCCCCCCCCCCCCCCGCGCCTGTTGTAATCCAGTCAAAAGCAATCCTTAAATACTGTGAAATTCTCTTGGGTTTGAAGTTTGAGTGTTTATATGGTAACTGGTATGGATTTGACCTGAATTTGCCGTGTGTGGGTTTGGTCTAGTTTGGTTATACAGTAAATCTTTAAATGAATGCCCCATAGCATATACGCATTTAAAAATATACTCCGCTTCATTTACCCTGATTCACTGATTTGAATCTCAGAATGGTTACAGTTTATAAGGAGGCCATTCTGGTTCTGTGCAAGAAGAGCAGATCACCTAGCCCCAGTCCTTTCCCTGTAGCCCTGCCTTTTCTTCTCTTCAGGTGCTTGGTCCAATTTATTTATGAAAGCCATAATTGAATCTGCCTTCACCAGACTCCGAGGCAGTGCATTCTAAACCTAACCATTCCATGTAAAATGTTTTTCCTCTTGTTGCCATTGGTTCTTTTGCTGTTCGCCATTATATCGGTGTCCTCTGATTCCCAACCCTCCTACCAGTAGAAACTAATTTTCTCTCTTATCTGCCCTCCTTCATGATTTTGAATAAGAGGAAGTTGAACCTCTCAACTTTCTGTTGAAGAGGAACAACCTCATTTTCTCCAGTCTGTCTAATTAACTAAAGTCCCTTGCCTCTCTGAAATCATCTCTCAAGTCTTTTTTATTGCAATCTCTCTCAAGCCTTCACTACCTTCCCAAAGGAGTGGTATCTAGAATTGCGCACAATACTCCAGTTGAGGTGAAAAGTGTTTTATAAATGTTCATCTTTATTTGCTTGCTTTTGTATTCTGTGCCTCTAAAACACAGGATCCTGAATGCCTTAACCTGCCCTGCCACTTCAGATTGATGTGTACAACCATCCCCTTAAAATTGTATCATTTTAGTTTACATTGCCTAGTTTACATTGTCTTTCTTCAATGTAGCACTTCACAATTCTCTGCATTATGTCATCCATCATTGTGTCAACCCATTCCATTAGTCTTTCGACGTCCTTTTGAAGTCCCATCACCATCCTCCTCACCAGGCACAAGTATTGTCATCTGCAAATTTTGAATTTGTGCACTGTACGCCCAAGTCTACATCATTAACATAGATCAATAAAAATAAGGAGCCTAGCACTGATCTCTAGGAACCGTATTTTATACCTTCTTCCAGATGGTGGGGGGACGGGCCGGGAGGGGGGACCACTATTGCTAATACTCTGTTTCATGTCACTCAGCCAACTTTGTATCCATGTGACAACTCTCCCTTTTATTCCATCGGCTTCAACTTTGAAAGCAAGCATATGTGATACTTTATCAATGCCTTTTGGAAGTCCATAAACACCTCAAACATAATACGCTCATCAACCCTCCCTGTTACTTCATCAACGAAACTTAATCAAGTGAGTTAAACACTATTTCCATTTATCAAAAAATCAGAAAATGTTGAAAAGATTTAGCAAGTCAGGCAGCATCTGTGGTGCGAGAAACAACTAACGTTTCAGGTCATGACCTTTCATCAAAACTGGGAAGTGTTAGAAATGTGATGGCTCATGAGATGAAATGGGGAAAGGTGGAAGAAAAACAAAAGAGAAGGTATGTGATCGGGCAGAAGATGGGAGACATTAAATGATGTGAGAGATGGTGCACATAGTCAAAGGGAATGTTAGTGGGACAAGTAAAAAAACACCTCGGTTTTCAAGGATCGTCAGTCTGAGGCTATGGCCTCAGATTCTAGTCTCTCCTACCAGTGAAAACATCATCTCTACATCAACTATCTAGGACTCTCAGTATCCTGTAAGTTTCAATAAAATCCCCCTCATCCTTCTAAACTCCCAATGAGTACAGACACAGAGTCCTCAATTGGTCCTCACATGACAAGCTCTTCATTCCAGGGATCATTCTTGTGAGCCTCCTCTGGACCCTTTCCAAGGCCACCATATTGCCTTGGAAACGGGGCCCAAAAACGCTCACCTTACTCTAAATACGGTCTGACCAGAGCCTTGTAGAGCCTCAGAAGTACCTCGCTGCTCTTGTATTCTAGCCCTCTCGACTTGAATGCTAACATTGCATTTGCCTTCCTAAATGCCAACTGAACCTGCATGTTAACTGTAAGAGAATCTTGAACTAGGACTCTGAAGTCCCTTTGTGCTTCTGAGGACAAGGGAAACTGTATTATAGTTCAGGGAGAGAGGAGAAAGGTGAGAGCAGAAGTGTTGGAACTGGGGTCAGATACATTTGAGAGCCCTTTCAAACATGGTTGGGGGGTGGGGAATCCTCAGTTAAGGAAAAGAAGACCGATCAGAGTGCTTGTATGGAAGATCGCATCATCAGAACCGGTGCAGTGGAGAAACAGAGATTTGAATTGAATCCTTACAGGGTACAGGGTGTGAGCATATGTACTCATGGTAGCTGTGGAAGTCATTGGGTTTATAATCAATATTGGTTAAATATCCCTAGAAATGGAGCCAGAGAAGTTGAGAAAGGGAAGTGAAAAATTGGAGACGACCCATGTAAAGGTGAGAGAAGGATGGAAATTGGAAGCAAAGTTGAAGTTTTCCAATTCAGGACAAGAGCAGGAAATGGCACCAATGCAGTTATCAATATACTGGAAGAAGAGTTGAGGGAAGGGGCGCCAAATAGGACTGGAACAAGGAATGTTCCACATATCCCCAAAAACAGAAAAGCATAAACAAGACTGATGTGGGTACTGTCCCTATAGCAACACTTTTTATTTGGAGGAAGTTTTGAGTTAAAAGACATTTAATGAGAGAACGAGTTAAGTCAGATAGGGGAGACTAGTGCTGGATGGAAACTGGTTGGACCTCCTTTCAAGGAAGAAGCAGAGACCATTCAGCCCGTCTTGATGGGGGTTGGAGTTGCAGGGGACTGGATGCCCATGGTGAAGAGCTGCTGGCTATGGCCAGGAAATTGGAAACTGTAAAATCGCTGAAAAGCCACGGATGTAGATAAGGTGAGAATGGACAAGAGGAGTAAAAATATAGTCAAATGTTAACTGTAAGAGTCTGTGTGGAGTCTGCACGTCCTCCCCGTGTGTGCATGGGTTTCCTCCGGGTGCTCCGGTTTCCACCCACAGTCCAAAGATGTGCGGGTTAGGTGGATTGGCCATGCTAAATTGCCCGTAGTGTCCTAATAGTAAGGTTAAGGGGGGGGAGTTGTTGGGTTACAGGTATAGGGTGGATACATGGGTTTGAATAGGGTGATCATTGCTCGGCACAACATCGAGGGCCGAAGGGCCTGTTCTGTGCTGTACTGTTCTATGTTCTATGTTAAATAAGAAGAAATCAGTTCAGTGTGGCAGGAGCAGGCTGAAACAATATGTTTACCAGGATGATCCTATTTGTGCATGTGGAGAAAGAGGTAGAATTGCGCGTATGGAGGAGGTAGAATTGGGCTTATCTTGGATTTTTTTTTTTTTTATAAATTTAGATTACCCAATTATTTTTTCCAATTAAGGGGCAATTTAGCGTGTCCAATCCACCTACTCTGCACATTTTTGGGTTGTGGGGGCGAAACCCACGCAGACACGGGGAGAATGTGCAAACTCCACACGGACAGTGACCCAGAGCCGGGATCGAACCTGGGACCTCAGCGCCGTGAGGCGGTTGTGCTAACCACTAGGCCACCGTACTGCCCTTGGGCTTATCTTGGATGGGGGACTGAGGTTGGAGGCTGTGGAGAGAAAGTCTTTTGAGGAGATGAGTCACTGACCGTCCTGGAATCAATACTTTGATGCTCTAATGTGGTGTCATGGTCTGGAGGGAGTAGGGTAGGAGGAAGCTTTGGAGAGTTTGAGTTCATCTTCTACTAGGTAAAGGTCAGTATGTCAGACAGCAACAGTACCACACGTTTCAGCAGGTTTGATATGGTTGTGTTAGCATGGGCAGCACAGTAGCACAGTGGTTAGCACTATTGCTTCACAGTGCCAGGTTCGATTCCGGCTTGGGTCACTATCTGTGTGGAGTCTGCACGTTCTCCCGTTGTCTGCATGGGTTCCTCTGGTTTCCTCCCACAAGTCCCGAAAGACGTGCTGTTAGCTAATTTGGATATTCTGAATTATCTCTCCTTGTACCCGACCAGGCGCCGGATGTGGCGACTAGTGGCTTTTCACAGTATCTTCATTGCAGGGTTAATGCAAGCCTGCTTGTGATATTAAAGATTATTATTAAAAGCTAAATACTGTGGATGCTGAAAATTTAAACGCCAAACAAAGTACTAGAAAAACTCAGCAGCTATGTGAAGAGAAACCAAATTAACATTTCAAGACCAATATGGCTCTTTTTCTAGGGGGAAAGAATTCACCATCTTGCTCTCATGCTCATGTTTCTGTCTTTGGCCTGCTACAATGTTCCATTGAAGCCCAGTGAGGAACAACACTTATCCTCTGATTAAGCACTTTGCGGCCTTTGGACTCAACATTTGAATTCACAACTGCAGGCTGCAAAATCTGTACTCCCATTTTGTTTTGTCATTTGCCAGTTGAGGCCGTACTCATGTGTGCGGTACTTGGCTATAAAGTTTCTGCTCGGCGATTCTGCGTTGTCGCGCGTCCTGAAGGCCGCCTTGGAGAACTCTTACCCTCTGATCATCAGGTAAGCGTTCTCCAAGGCGGTCTCAACCGGGACTTTGGATTCATGTCGCATGACATTCACCCCCCCACCATCTGGCTTGGGCTTGCAAATTCCTACCAACTGTCCTGTCTTGAGACAACTCGCACCTCTTTAACCTGGATTTACCCTTCACTCTGAATCTGTAAAGACTTAATTACCTGCAAATGCTCGCATTCAAAGTATTGTCTTGCATCTTTGACTTTGTCCATATATATGTTTCTGGAACCTACCTCTTCATTTACCTGAGGAAGGAGCAGTGCTCCGAAAGCTAGTGATTTGAAACAAACCTGTTGGACTTTAACAGCGTGTTGTAAGACTTCTTAATATATTGTATTCACAGAGAGCTATTCTTTATTCTACCACTAACACCTACTCTGGACCAACACTTTGTTTCTGTAATATAACAATTCCCATTGCCGTTGCATTTTGTACATGACATCGTTGACATTAAATCAATCCCTTGATCTTCCTTTTTCCCCTACCTGACCCTCCAGCCCCCCCCCCCCCCCCCCCCCCCCCCCCCCCCTCTTATGTTCACCTTAGGAGGTAGACAGGGCCGCTGTTTAGAGGGGACCTTTAACATTCCCTCAATACTGCACCGGGAGTGCTCGGCTAATTGTTGTGCTCAAGTATCTGGAGTGAGGTTGAACTCTTGACACACGGCTACCTCTGAACTAAGGCTGACACTAAATTATTATTGCAACTGTTGCTGAATCCTTGTAGAGTGGAAGAACAAACCTATTTGCCTTAAATGGTCTTAATCTAAATCTGGCCTCAAAACTAACCAGACATGAGATTCAACCTGGATAAATTGCAGAAACTAGAAATGCTTATGTGCAGGAGAGAACCTGATGTCCAGGCAGATTTAATTATGTAAGTATGCTGCTGTATTCATGTGTTTCTTATCCTTGAACTGATTAACAAAGTCTTTTGTCTCTGAACGTTTGTTTGCATTATTGTATAATGTGCATGTACTGTTGGATTAACTCCACTGTTGCACTAATTGACCAGTATCTTCGTGTAAACATTTTAAAATGCTGAACCCTACGTCCTGGCACTTTTTTCAAGTTTTTCAAACTACAGACTATAGAGCTCAAATTATTTCCTTTCTGATACATTTCTGTTTTATGGTCGCCAGTTTAACATGCCAAGTTGACGTAATGATTGAAGAAGCTTTCTCAGAAATATGATATGATTTTCACAACTTCTCTACCAATTCAAAATATCTCACTGAATGAGCAGTGTAATGCATTACTGAAATTTGGAAACCTCAATTCTAACCAATTTATTAAAATGATAAGATGCTTGGGGAGTTAAAGTTGGACTTGTGTTGAGAGAGAGACTGAGCTGGCTCACTTTTCGTTATGAGAACAGCTAGGTCTTGACTTCATTTGGCTTGTCTGTGCTGATTTAAAAAAAAAAATTTAGAGTACCCAATTCCTTTCTAATTAAGGGGCAATTTAGCGTGGCCAATCCACCTAGCCTGCACATCTTTGGATTGTGGGGCAAATTACACGCAAACACGGGGAGAATGTGCAAACTCCACACGGACAGTGACCCAGAGCCGGGATCGAACCTGGGACCTCGGCGCCGTGAGGCAACAGGGCTAATCCACTGCACCACCGTGCTGCCCTGGCTGTAGTGATTTAATTGCTATCCGTCAGTGTATTGCTACACTTGAACCTAGCAACTCTGGGCGCATGGTAGAGATGAGTCAGTTTTTAAAAAAGAGACTTGCACTTGAATCACTTTCATAACCTCAGGGCATCCCAAATTGCAGCTCAGATAATAAACATACTTTTGTACTATGGTTATTGTAGTTCTGCAACCGCAGTTTTTGTGGTATTGGTTAATGTCAATTATTATTCAAGGCACAGTACTCTCCTTCTCTTCAAATTGTGCTGTGGGATCTTTTCTGCCCACCTAATGGGGCAGCCTCTGTCTGCTAAATGTCTCATCTGAAAGTTGGCACCTTCTCAATACTGCACCTGAGTCTCAGACTGGATTATGTGCTCAAGTCTCTGGGTTGGAAATCTGAACTGATGACCATCTCAGAGTTAAGGGTGAGAGTGCTATCACTGAGCTCGACTATTGCGATACTCAAATGATTTGCTTTTTAAAAAATTATTTGGGCTGATATTAAAGCAACATTCATCAAAAGTGTTCAGAAATGTATTGAGAAAAAGGACATATTCAAGAAGTAAGTAAGTGATGCAGTCAGCTTGTGAACTTCATTTGGCAATTTAGAAAACTGAGACTTGTTCCTCGCAAGTTTTGCTAAATTAGCTCGGTGTATCCTCTTGGCAGAGGTGCTGGATTTATCTTTGCAGCTGTAGCATTCAGGTATGTAATGTTACTGAATCAAGCTGGCAAATATTTCTAAGATACAATGTGGCATGGTTTGGGCATTTGAAAAGTTTCATTCAAATATAGATCTTTGTGAATAAAGAGCGACAGGACTGGAATGGATATCTCTGTTCAAAGCAACAGACAAAAGAACAAACATAGTAACTGGGATAGGCTGTTCAGACACATTCATCCGTTCTACCATTCAGTTAGATCATAATTAATCTGTATCTTAACTCCAGTTATTTATCATGATTCCGTAACACTATTTTGCCTAACAAAATTCTGTCAATCTCCGTCTTGAAATTTTCAATCGGCCTTACCTCAAGAACTGTTTGGAGGAGAGAGACGTTCCATCTTTCCACTTCCCTTTATGATTCCTGGCATCGGATCTAGTTCTAATTTTAAAGTTGGATGTTGCTGTGTCTGTGTGTCGGTGTGTGTGTATGTCGGTGGTGGGGGCCATGCAGAAGAAGTTAAAGGACCTGGAGAGTCACTGCCAGGTTCCTATGGGGGAGCAACGATGGTTGATGTGCCTTTTTGTTAATCTTTATGAGTTGACGGTTGGGGGGGGGGGGGGTGACGGCTGGAGGGAGGAAGGATGATTGGAGGCTTTGAGTGGCCTTGTTAACGGGAGTGAAGTGGGGATTTACCAGGAGGAAGGTCTGTGTGTGTGGGGGTGGGGTGGGGGATAGAGTTTGTTCTTTGTTTGAGGGGAGGGGAGGAGGGTTGCTGACATGGGTGTGGTTGGTGTGGGGCAGTTGGGAAGGGATCGATGGCGGTAGACATCAGAAGGTGGGCCTGAGGGTCACGTGACGTGGAACGTGAGGGGGTGAATGGGCCGGTCAAATGGTCACGTGGTGCGGGGGTGGGGGGGGGGGGATATTAACACAGTCATAGATCCGACCATGGATCGGTCAAGTCCCAAGTCATTTAGGATTTTGGCAGTGGTGAAGGAGTTGAGGGGGTTTATGGATCACATAGGGGGGTGGTGGACCCGTGGAGGTTTGGGACGCCGAGGGCAAAGGAGCTTTCATACTTTTTCCATGTGCACCGGGTGTACTCACAGATTGTGTTGGACAAAACGCCGCTGGCAGGATGGCCGCCTCAGAGTTTGTGGTGATTGTGGTTTCCGACCACGCACTGCACTGGGTGGATTTGTGGATAGCGGGGGGTGGGGGGGGGGGGGGGGGGGGTGAATGTGAGGTTGCTGGCGGATGAGGATGTGTGTGAGTGGATGAGGGCTGCCGTTCGGGGCTACATGGAGCTGAACAACATGGAGGTGACAACTGCCATGCTGTGGGAGGCACTCAAGATTAGGGGGGAGCTCATATCAATTTGGGTGCATAGGGAGAAAACGGAGCAGGAGGAGAGGGCAAGACAATTGGATGAGATTTTGAGGATGGACAGGAGATATTCTGAGGTGCCAGAGGCAAGGCAGTTGAAGGAGATGCAGGGTCTTAGATGGAGTTTGGACTAATTTCTACAGAGAAGGCGGTATGAATGTGGGGAAAAGGTGAGCAGGATGTTGGCCTATCGGCTGGAAAACGAGAGGTGGCGAGGGAGATGGGTAGGGTTAGGGATGATGAGGGCAAGATGGTGATGGACCCGGAGGGGGTGAAAGGGGTGATTGAGGCATTCTATAGGAGGTTCTACAAGATGGGGCCCCCAGCCGGATGGGAGGGGATGCTCTGGTTCCTGGCTGGGTTTGAGTTTCCCCAAAGTGGAAGAGGGACTGATTCAGGGACTGGGGGTCCCAATTGAGCTGCGGAAGGTGATGGATGGTATGGGGACGATTCAGGCAGGGAAGGCTCCGGGGCTGGACGGGTTCCCAGTAGTGTTTTATAAAAGGTTTGGGGCAGACCTGGGGCCACTGCTGTGAGGGTGCATAATGCAATTAGGGAGAGGGGGTAACTCCCCCCTACATTGTTGCAGGCTTTCATCTCTCTGATTTTGAAGAAGGACAAGGACCCGGAGCAGTGTGGGTTGTACCACCCGATCGCTACTGAATGTGAAGGTGATGGCATCCCGAATTGAGGACTGTGTCCCGGGATTGATAGGTGAGGATCAGACGGGTTTTGAGAAGGGGAGGCAGTTGTCGGCGAATGTGAGGAGGCTACTCAATGTAATTATGATGCCTTTGGAGGGGCAAGAGGTGGAGATCGTGGTGGCGATGGATGCGGAGAAGGCATTTGATCGGATGGAGTCGGCGTATTTGCTGGATGTGCTGGGTCAGTTCGGTTTTGGGCAGGCGTGTGTGGATTGGGTCCAGCTGCTATATACGGCGGCGGTTGCGAGCGTGTGGATGAATCAAGTGAGTTCGGGGTACTTCGGGCTGCATCGCGGGACGAGGCAGGGGTGCCCGCTCTCCCTGAAGCTTTTTGCCTTGGCGATAGAGCAGCTAACAATGGCACTTAGGGTGTCAAGGGCCTGGAGAAAGATTGAGTGGGGGTGGGGGGGGCATCGAGCACATGGTCTCATTGTATGCGGACGACCTGTTATTATATTTTTCGGACCCAGTGAGTAGCATCGGAGGCATCATGGAGATCCTGGGGGAATTTGGCCAGCTTTCGGGATACAAATTGAATATGGGAAAGAGCGAGGTGTTCCTGATTGAGGGCAGGAAAGGAGACATGGGAAGTTGCAGTTTAGGGTGTTGGGGACAAGTTTCAGGTATTTGGGCCTCCAAACGGCACAAAATTGGGTGCAGTTGCATAAACTGAACTTGGCTGGGCTGGTGGAGGGGATGGAGGGGACAAGGTGGGATGAGCTGGCAGAACGGGTGCAGACAGTGAAAATGACAGTGCTGCCAGAGTTTCTGTTTGTATTTCAGAACCTCCCAGTCTTCCCAAGTTGTTTTTCAGGAAGGTCAATGGGCTGATATCTGGGTTTGTGTGGGCGGGGAAGACCCCGTGGGCCTGGCGGGCTTTCTTGGAGAGGGGACTGGTGGCAGGCATTGCTGAATATGATGAACTGTTATTGGGCTGTGGATATTGTTATGGTTAGGAAATGGGCTGAGTGGGAGGGTTTGATGTGGGGGTGGTGGAGGCAGCATTGTGCAGGAGTAGGTCGTCTTTACCGCTCTTGCTGGCCAGGTACTCCATGAGACTAATGGTGGTGTCGGCCCTCAGGGTGTGTGTGAGGGCAGTGGAGGCAACATTTGTGTCTGGAGAGTGCCTCGGTGTGAGCACCGATCTGTAATAACCATAGGTTTGCTCCGATAGGGCTGGATACGAGGATGAGGGTGTGATGGCAGGTGGTGATTGAGCGCTTTGGTGACTTTTTATAGGGGGTAAATTCGCAGGGCTGGAGGAAATGTATGAGTTGCCCAGAGGGAGTGACATTAGGTACCTGCAGGTTCAGGACTTTGTAAGGAAAGAGCTGCCGTCCATGCCTGAGCTGCCGACCCTGGGGTTGCAGGACAAGGTGCTGCTGAAGGACAAAATAGAGGAGGGGGGGGGGGGGGGGGAAGAGGTGTTGGATGTCTATAAGGAGTTGATGGAGTGGAAGGGAGCCCTGGTGGGGGATATTTATTGGTTTCTTTCAGGAGGTTTGAAGGGTCAGCTGGGGGGGGGGGGGGGGGGGGGGAGTGTTACGGGGTCAGAATGGGGAAGGCAGGATGCGAGGTGGGGTTAGCATCAGGGGAGCATTTGGGGTGTGCTTGTTTATTGAATTGTTTTGTTATTCTTTTTGTGGATGTGCAAATGCGTTGAATAAAAATATTTTAAAACAGTTTGCTAAAACACCACCTGATATTTCTGAGATTTATTTGGCCACTCATTAAGTCACTTTGCTGGATTGCCGAGACAGTGCATATTCTTTCAGAGTTAGTCATTTTTTTTTTTCTTTTATAAATTTAAAGTACCCAATACATTTTTTTCCAATAAAGGGGCAATTTAGCGTGGCCAATCCACCTACCCTCCACATCTTTGGGTTGTGGGAGTGAGACCCACGCAGACACGGCAAAGCTAGTCAGTTAATCATTTTGAACAGCTTTATGTTTGAATAATTGGGTGGATAATGTGCCTTTGTTTAAGAAAGAACTAGATTTTTTATAATGCTTTCACAACACCTTTAAGCATTTTACAGTCTGTGAAATACTTTTGAGGTGTAGTGACTACACTAATAAAAGTATTTCATTGTCTATAAGCAGTTTGAATATAAAAAGTGCTATATAAACGCAAGTTCCTCCTTTCTTTCTGCTTTGATACTCGTTCAAACATAGTTCAGCTTTAAAATAATAAAGCAGCTCAATTTTTCAGCTTCCCGTGGGTGTGGGCAGGAACGAGAAGGCCATTTTTTTTCTTAAACTTTGTGAACAAGGCAGGAAGAAAGGGGGTGCACTTCATTCAGGGGGTGCCACAGGGTGCACATTTCTCACCCCCCCCACCCCCCAAACACACACAATATTGCCCCACTCTTCAAAGTCCACCCACATCACTGTCTTCACAGGCCTCACCCCATTTTCTAGCTCCCTGATCCCTCCTTGTTCAAACTTCAGGGCTTACCTGGGTATGGCTGCTATGTCTGTCTGCATCCCCGGGGCCTGCTTGCAGCTGTGTGCATTATCACTGGGGTGGGCTTTATGTAAATTGTGTGCATAGAGCCTGATTGCGGTGCCTGGGAGGGGGGAGGTGAAAGTCCATCTTAAGTATTTTTAAAAACTTCTTTCATGGGACGTGGACATCATTAGCCACATTAATTGTTCATCACTAGGGCAACACGGTGGCACAGTGGGTTAGCCCTGTTGCCTCATGGCGCCAAGGTCCCAGGTTTGATCCTGGCTCTGGGTCACTGTCCGTGTGGAGTTTGCACATTCTCCACGTGTTTGCGTGGGTTTCGCCCCCAAAACCCAAAAGATGTGCAGGCTAGGTGGATTGGCCATGCTAAATTGCCTCTTTAATTGGAAAAAATTAATTGGGTACTCTAAATTTATTTTAAAAATTGTTCATCACTAACTGCCCTTGAACTGAATGGCTAGGCCATTTTCAGAGGGCAGTAGGACCTGGAGTCACATGGAGGCCAGACCAGGTAAGGATGGCAGATTTCCTCCCCTAAAGGACAATAGTGAACCAGATAGGCCTGACCAACAATTGGCATGTTGCTCGTTTTGGTGAGTGTGCTTTACACTCAATTGGCTCTGTTTTATAACTTTGCTCTAGAGTCGCCAGGTATCTTTATGATACCACCACAAGGTTCAAGTTCAAGTGCTGATCAATAACTCAATACACCAGTTAGTAAGGTTCAAATCAAAACACATTTATTATATACACAGTCAATCGCTACTCATGCATAAATACTACAAAACTAGACTACTTCTACCACTAAAGGCCAATACTTAGCTTTTGGAAAAGGAACCCACTGGGTCAGGGCCTCTCGTTCGATCCTGGGGCTGCGGGCTTCCAGCTTGTATGGACTAAAGGTCAGGAGCGCCTATCTAGTAGCGTGCGTTGACTGGACACTTACTTGTTTGTGCAGCTGCTAGGCATGTCTCTGTCAAGGGTTGTTTCGAGCTGCTGGTTAGCTGCTAGACTTGTTTTGACTCTATTTTATAGTCCCCAGGGGCTTCGCGCCCTTTTGGGCGGACCCCGTACCTGGCTCCAGTTGATTGGATCATGTTCCCAATCAATGGATTTGATTTCCCCAATACTGGGGCTGTTCCCTGATCGCTGGGCGGTCCTTAAGTGTTCGTTGGCTTCTTTTGTTTTGGACCCCTGCTAGCGCCGAGGAGTCTGGTTTTACCTCGGTCATCTCTAACTGTTTCTATTGGGTCTGGGAATCGCTCATTAATATGTAGATTACTGCCAGTTTCAGTGCTGTCTGCCTTCTGCAAATCGAATACACAGGAAACCTCTGAAAACTGCTTGTTTTTCTCAGACTGTCCATTTTTCCCTGCGTTCTCAGCGAATCTCCATTTTAAGTCGGGAAGTGGCCAACCCAGGTGGCTACAGGCAATAGTTTCATGGTCATCACTAGACTTTCCACACTGAAACAAAAATTGAATTCAAACTTCACCATCTGCTGTGGTAGGACTCAAACTTGGATCATCAGAGCATTATTGTGGGTCTCTAGATTTATAATCCAATGGCAATGTCACTGTGCAATTGCCTTCCTTTGTGCGTTAATAGACTGTTGACTTTAGAGGGCTGTCACAGTTGAGCAGCCTCCTGTTTGCAGCATACGTCATTACCTGCACCATTTGTCCATCAGCCCTGTGCACACCAGCCTACATTGGTTCCTAGTCTACCAGCATCTTGACTTCAAAAAATAATTGTTGATATCCTTCAACCTTCCCAGCTCTGTAAACTCCATCAACCCTACAACCGTCAGAGCTCAGTAATTCCAATTCTAACATATTATCCATAGCCCAACACTGACCGTCATGCTACCACTCATCTGGGTCCTAAGATTTGGCATTCTCTCCCCAAACTTTCAGCCTTTCTCTTTTTTTGCTCCTCAAAAAGTAATGGCAGGATTCTCCAGCCGCGTTCGCCCGGCGACGGGAGAATCCCACCCGAGGTCAATGGATTTTTGCATTCTACACGGCCAACCCGTGGAATTCTTGCTGCAGGCGGAGCAGGAGAATCCAGCCCAGAACTTTAACAATGCTTTGCTCACCTGTCATAACTTTCTGCTTCTCTGGCTCCTTGTCAATTTTTTGCTGATAACATTCTTTCAAAACACAATTTTATTGATATTTTGCTATGTTAGAAGTTCTATTTAAATGCAAGTTGATTAGCCCCGTCCTGTCCTTACCCAACATGCCATACACATGCAGTGTCCAATTAGAAGGATTGGATAGAGCTCAGGAGCAGGCACCTAAGTAATTGTCTTCTGTTTTCCTGCCTATGTGGGTCACTGGTGCCAATTTAAAAAAAAAAAAAAATTTTAGATTACCCAATTCATTTTTTCCAATCAAGGGGCAATTTAGCATGGCCAATCCACCTACACTGCACATCTTTTGGGTTGTGGGGGCGAAACCTACGCAGACACGGGGAGAACGTGCAAACTCCACACGGACAGTGACCCAGAGCCGGGATCAAACTTGGGATCTCGGTACCGTGATGCAGCAGTGCTAACCACTGTGCCACCGTGCTGCCCTACTGGTGCCAATCTTTGTGTTTTATCTCGTGATAACAATTATTTTCACCTGTAGAAGTTAAATATTATAAACTCACTATAAATAGGAAAACTATGACCAATTTTAAAGGTATGATACCAGTGTAGATTCATGTGCTTGTAGGGTGCCCTGGCACCCAATGTGTGTTTGGGCAACGTTGGGCAAGATTTACTGAGCAACTCATTGCGTGTATTTCGGTGGAGGAGACAGCCTGCCAGCGTGATTTTCTGATCCCATCGTTGTCAACGGGATTCCCCGTTCAATGCACACCTTGTCACTGGGAAACCTGGGGAGGGAGTGTGACGTCGGTATCCTGCCGGCATGAACAGTCGGTAATTTCCGCCTCAAATATTTTCAACCTGACAAATACAGAATTGTGCTGAGCACTTATCGTAATTTACTGCACTTCTTATCCAAATTAAATATAAGGACTATCGGACTTTGGAACAGGAGTAGGTCATTCAATCCTTCAAGCTTCTGCTCTGCCATTCAATAAGATCATGACTGATCTATTTGTGGTTTCAACTTCCCTTTTCTCTCTTTTCCCCCATAACCCTTGACTTCTTGTTGATTAAAAATGTAACTAATCAGCCTTGAGTTAATTCAATGACCTAGCCTTCACTGCTTTCTGGGAAGAGAATTCCATAGACTAACAGCCCTCTGAGAGAGAAGAACGTCTCCTCATCTCCATCTTAAAAGGGAGACCTCTATTCTTAAACTGGATCCCCTAGTTCCAGACTACCCCACAAGAGGAAACATCCTCCTGGTATCGTGCCTATCCAGTCCCTTCAAGATCTTGCACATTTCAATAAGGTTATCTTTCATTCATTCTTCTAAACGCCAATGGGTATAACCAAACCTGTTTCATAAATGTTGTGCTGTTCCTGACTGCTCTCGGCCCTTCAACTCACCTGCTCAACAATGAAAAAATGTGATTAGTGATTCACAGGAACCAGAAGGGATAGTGGTTTATTGTCTGTCATAATAAAAACATTTCATAACCTCAGGTAATTTAATTTTTAGGAAATAAAAGCTGAAAATACAGGAAGAACGCAGATGGTCAGGTAGCATCTGTGGAGCGAGAAACATGAAAGTTTAAGATCTTTCATCGGATCTCAAAAATAATTTATAGGAACAGGAATAGACCATTTGGTCCTTGACCGTATTCCACCATTCAAAGAGGTCATATCTGATCTGGTGCCTAACTCCATTTACACACCTTGTCCCATATCCCATTAATACTTTGGATTAACAAACTCTCTGATTTTAAAATTAGCAATTGATATGCCGCTAATTGCTGTTTGTGAAAGAGAACCTCAAACTTCAACCACTCTTGTGTGTAAAGGTGTTTCCACATTTCACTCATGGAAAGTTGTGTATTTTTTTTAGGTATGCACCCTAGTGTTAGACCAGGGGTGGGCAAACTGCGGCCCGCCAAAGGTCTTTATGCGGCCCACCAAGTCATTAAAAAAAAATTTTTAATTTCTTTTTTTTTAAGGTTAATGGGGGGGGGCTGTTGGGTTACTTACTGGTATAGTTTGGATACGTTGACTTGAGTAGGGTGATCATTGCTCGGCACAACATCGAGGGCCGAAGGGCCTGTTCTGTGCTGTACTGTTCTATGTTCTATATGAGGCGCCCAGAATCATAACCGGGTGAAGTAATTATTTTATTTAATATACTATGCGGCCCTTTAAAATTGTGAATTTCTGAATGTGGCCCTTGCACGGAAAAGTTTGCCCACCCCTGTGTTAGACTTTCTAAACAACAGAAATGAGGTAGATGGCAATGAAGCGAAAACCGACCAGAAATTCCCGCTCGAGGTTAACATGGTCCACGTCCCGTCCGCGGCGGGCGCGGCCAAAGAATCCAACCCAGTTTGTGGAATCACTTATGTAATTTTGCCCTATTCTGGTAAACCTACACTGCTCTCCCTCCATATATCCTTCCTTAGGTGTGGGGCCCAGAACTGTTTCCAGTTCTCCAGCTGTGTGGTTTAACCAGGGCTTTGCATAGCTGGAGCATAACATCTAACCCATTGAATTCTACTTTTCTAAGTGCGGAGACCAGCATTTTGTTGGCTTTTTTGATTATT
Organism: Scyliorhinus canicula; assembly: GCF_902713615.1. Taxonomy (NCBI): domain Eukaryota; kingdom Metazoa; phylum Chordata; class Chondrichthyes; order Carcharhiniformes; family Scyliorhinidae; genus Scyliorhinus; species Scyliorhinus canicula. Next base: position 186,837,166 of record NC_052146.1, on the reverse strand, counting down.
TTCTGACCCTTTCCAAGATATTATCATCCATTAACCAGATTCCAAACCACTTTGGACTTCCACGGTTTCTAAGTTTTTTTTATTTTAAAGAGTACCTGATCTATCTGTTTTGGGTTCAAGGCTGATGACCTCAAATTTGCCTACATTAAAATCCATTTGCCACAGTTTTCGCCATTCACTTTTAATCTTATAATTTTGCTGCCTACAATGCCACTATCTTTGTGTCATTGGATATCCAAACATATAAATGTGGTGATACTATTTTCTTTGACATGTTCTCATTCTTTGCCAGATGGAAAAATATGTTTGGTTTGTCCCTTTCATGCTCCAGGTATAAGAGTAGAAAATGATGAGGAATAGTCATTGGATGTATTGGGCGTTGAAGAGATGTAAAGCTAGGTTGTAAGAAGCATCTAAAAGGAGGAAAGAGGTAGCAAGGTTTAATGAAGGAATTACAAAGCTTAAAGTTCCGACATCTCACGGCATGATTGCGACTGGTGGAGCACAAAATCAGGGATGCACAAGAGGCTTTGGAGGAATGTACCTCGATGGATTTATGGGGCTGCACGCAATTCCAGAAATAGGGAGGAAGCAATATCACAGAGCACACTGATGTTATCTGTGAGGGTATCTCAGGGGTGGCACAGTGGTTAGCATTGCTGCCTACGGCACTGAGGACCCGGGTTCAAATCCCAGCCCTGGGTCACTATCCATGTGGAGTTTGCACAGTCTCCCCATGTCTGCGTGGGTTTCACCCCCACAACCCAAAAATGTGCAGCGTAGGTGGATTGGCCACACTAAATTGCCCCTTAATTGGAAAAAAAAATTATTGGGTACTCTAAATTTAAAAAAAAACATCTGTGAGGGTATCCCAATTTGGAACACTGGTTCGGGGGGGTTATTTTGGTGTGGAGGAGGAGGGGTGTATAGTTTTGTTTTATTTTGGTATGAGGCGACAAGTGAAACTCCAGTGAGAGTAATTAGCCTAGTCGGCGGGTAACCATTATTAAAGACTGTTTATTAAAGTAAAGAAAAGATAAATACACACAAACCAGTCTACTCTACTCTTGTGCAATTTAAGATTCATGAAGTATTAAACACACACTGTTTCTATAGAACATACAATACCTGAACTCTAAGACTTCCCTTGTTCCCCAAACAACATTCAAATTGAATAGCCAGCCATAGTTACCACACAGTACAGGGAGAATGTTCAAATCTGAGAACCGTCTTTTTCTTGGTCCACTGAAGATATTTTAAAACTTGTTACGAAGGTTTTCTGCAGTGCCTTGACTCTAAGATTTGGAAGTTTGTTTGCAGTAAATTTGGCCTTCAGGCTTGGTGACTGGAAACTGGCCTGTCCGGTTTCTGAAACTGCTAGATGGTAACTGTCTCCCATTCTTCACGGAGCCTGGTCAATAATACCTTTGTTGTTCTTTGATTATGCCTTCTGTGTATTCAGATATCTGCCCCCATTAACTTCCTTGACTATACATTAGTAACAACAAGAAAACAGTATTAACAACACCCCCAACCCCCCCCCCCCCCCCCCCCCCCCCCATCCCAGCAACTACAAAAAGAAATAGGTAAGCACCTGGCATATTCAATAAACAAATGGACACATTTCTCCCCTCCCCCGAACCCCCACCCCCCCCCCCACCCCGGTTGCTGCTGCTGCCGGCCCTCTTTTCCTACCGTTCTGCCAGGAAGTCAAGGAAATGCTGCCACCGCCTACAAAAACCTCTGTACTGATCCCCTCAGGGCAAATTTCACCCTCTCCAATTTGATGAACCCCGCCATATCATTGATCCAGGCCTCCACGCTTGGGGGCCTCGCATCCTTCCATTGAAGCAAAATCCTCCGCCGGGCTACTAGGGACGCAAAGGCCAGAACACCGGCCTCTTTCTCCTCCTGCACTCGCCGGCTCCACTGCAACCCCACAAATTGCGAGTCCCCAGCCTGGCTTTACCCTGGATCCTACCACCCTCGACACCGTCCTTGCTACCCCCTTCCAAAATTCCCCCAGCGCTGGGCATGCCCAGAACATATGGGCGTGGTTCGCTGGGCTCCCCGAGCACCTAGCACACCTGTCATCGCCCCCGAAAAACCTACTCATCCTCGTCCCGGTCATGTGGGCCCTATGCAGCACCTTGAACTGTATGAGGCTAAGCCTCGCATAGGAAGAGGAGGAATTCGCTCTTTCCAGGGCATTCGCCCACGTCCCCTCCTCAATCTCCTCACCCAGCTCCTCTTCCCATTTACCCTTCAGCTCCTCCACCGAGGCCTCATCCACCTCCTGCATGACGTGGTACATGTCCGAAATCCTCCCTCCTCCAACCCACACCCCCGAGAGCACCCTGTCCCGTACCCCACATGGGGGCAGCAGAGGGAACCCCTCCACCTGCCGCCTGGCAGACGCCCTAACCTGCATGTACCTAAACATGTTCCCCGGGGGAAGCCCAAACGTCCCCTCTAACTCACCCAGGCTCGCAAACCTCCCATCCACAAACAGGTCCCTCAACCTCCTAATACCTACCCTGTGCCAGCCAAGAAACCCGCCATCGATGCTCCCTGGTACAAACCGGTGGTTCCCCCATATCGGGGACTCCCATTGAGCGCCCCACCTCCCCCCTATGCCGTCTCCATTGCCCCCAGATTTTGAGGGTAGCCGCCACCACCGGGCTCGTGGTATACCTCGATGGAGGGAGCGGCAACGGCACCGTTACCAGTACCTCCAGGCTCGTGTCCACACAGGACGCCATCTCCATCCTCTTCCATGCTGCCCCTTCCCCGTCCATTACCCACTTACGCACCATCGCTACGTTGGCAGCTCAATAGTACCCACACAGGTTGGGCAACGCCAGCCCTCCCCTATCCCTGCCCTGCTCCAAAAACACCCTTCTCATCCTCGGAGTCCCATGCGCCCATACAAATCCCGTAATACTCCTGTTGACCCTCCTAAAAAAGGCCTTCGGGATAAGGATGGGGAGGCACTGGAACAGGAACAAAAACCTCGGGTGCACCGTCATCTTGACTGACTGCACCCTGCCCGCCAGCGACCGCGGCAACATGTCCCATCTTTTAAACTCCTCCCCTTGACTATACATTAACATATGTAAAACTCAGGGACCTCCCCAATCGTCTATAATCTGTTTCTTCTCCATAAGCTGTTCACACTTTATTATTATATAAATATTATATTATATAAAAAGTTTGCACTGAGTGCTGAGCTTGTGGCATTTGAGTGCTACAGTGAGAGTTTGGTGACGGAGGGAGTATAAGGGTTATTTAAAGTCTAGTATTTCTTTTATTTAGTTAATTAACTTAAAAGTTGCAGTTTGGTCTATAAGAAGGTGAATTTTGAATCAGCTTTAAACAAGGTTCTACTTGGACTTACTTGCAGCTGGAGCTTGTTAATTAGTTAATTGCATTAGGCCAGTTTTTAGAAGCTAGAGTCACAGTATAAATAGGGGCTAGATACAGTGCAGACTTTGTTTGCACTGAGTGCTGAGCTTGTGGCATTTGAGTGCTACAGTGAGAGTTTGGTGACGGAGGGAGTATAAGGGTTATTTAAAGTCTAGTATTTCTTTTATTTAGTTAATTAACTTAAAAGTTGCAGTTTGGTCTATAAGAAGGTGAATTTTGAATCAGCTTTAAACAAGGTTCTACTTGGACTTACTTGCAGCTGGAGCTTGTTAATTAGTTAATTGCATTAGGCCAGTTTTTAGAAGCTAGAGTCACAGTATAAATAGGGGCTAGATACAGTGCAGACTTTGTTTGCACTGAGTGCTGAGCTTGTGGCATTTGAGTGCTACAGTGAGAGTTTGGTGACGGAGGGAGTATAAGGGTTATTTAAAGTCTAGTATTTCTTTTATTTAGTTAATTAACTTAAAAGTTGCAGTTTGGTCTATAAGAAGGTGAATTTTGAATCAGCTTTAAACAAGGTTCTACTTGGACTTACTTGCAGCTGGAGCTTGTTAATTAGTTAATTGCATTAGGCCAGTTTTTAGAAGCTAGAGTCACAGTATAAATAGGGGCTAGATACAGTGCAGACTTTGTTTGCACTGAGTGCTGAGCTTGTGGCATTTGAGTGCTACAGTGAGAGTTTGGTGACGGAGGGAGTATAAGGGTTATTTAAAGTCTAGTATTTCTTTTATTTAGTTAATTAACTTAAAAGTTGCAGTTTGGTCTATAAGAAGGTGAATTTTGAATCAGCTTTAAACAAGGTTCTACTTGGACTTACTTGCAGCTGGAGCTTGTTAATTAGTTAATTGCATTAGGCCAGTTTTTAGAAGCTAGAGTCACAGTATAAATAGGGGCTAGATACAGTGCAGACTTTGTTTGCACTGAGTGCTGAGCTTGTGGCATTTGAGTGCTACAGTGAGAGTTTGGTGACGGAGGGAGTATAAGGGTTATTTAAAGTCTAGTATTTCTTTTATTTAGTTAATTAACTTAAAAGTTGCAGTTTGGTCTATAAGAAGGTGAATTTTGAATCAGCTTTAAACAAGGTTCTACTTGGACTTACTTGCAGCTGGAGCTTGTTAATTAGTTAATTGCATTAGGCCAGTTTTTAGAAGCTAGAGTCACAGTATAAATAGGGGCTAGATACAGTGCAGACTTTGTTTGCACTGAGTGCTGAGCTTGTGGCATTTGAGTGCTACAGTGAGAGTTTGGTGACGGAGGGAGTTAGGTGAGGAGGGAGTAAGGTACTCCTTTCATTTAATTTCCTATATTTATCAAAGAGCGTGAAGGGAACCAGGAGTTTAGAGTACAGCTGACTGGGAGCAGAGTCGGAGGGCGGAGGTCCAGTTGGTCCACAGGGCAGCTAATTCTGTAAAGTAAGAGGGGATGGAGGCTAGGGCAGTTGCATGCTCCTCCTGTAGGATGTGGGTGGTGAGGGATACCACTGGTGTCCCCGCTGACTATACCTGCGGGAAGTGCACCCAACTCCAGCTCCTCAGAGACCGTGTTAAGGTACTGGAGCTGGAGCTGGATGAACTTCGGATCATCCGGGAGGCAGAGGGGGTCATAGAGAAGAGTTACAGGGAGGTAGCCACACCAAAGGTACTGGACAAGAGTAGCTGGGTTACAGTCAGGGGAAAGAAAACTAACAGGCAGACAGTGCAGGGATCCCTCGTGGCCATTCCCCTTCAAAACAAGTATACCGTTTTGGATGCTGTTGGGGGGGATGACCTACCGGGGGAAGGCCCCAGCGGCCAGGTCTCTGGCACTGAGTCTGGCTCTGGGGCTCAGAAGGGAAGGGGGGAGCATAGAAAAGCAATAGTAATAGGAGATTCAATGGTTAGGGGAATAGATAGGAGATTCTGTGGTCGCGAGCGAGACTCCCGAAAGGTATGTTGCCTCCCGGGTGCCAGGGCCAGGGATGTCTCTGATCGTGTCTTCAGGATCCTGAAGGGGGAGGGTGAGCAGCCAGAAGTCGTGGTGCACATTGGTACCAACGATGTAGGTAGGAAAAAGGGTGTGGAGGTAATAAACAAGTTTAGGGAGTTAGGCTGGAAGTTAAGGGCCAGGACAGACAGAGTTGTCATCTCTGGTTTGTTGCCGGTGCCACGTGATAGCGAGGCTAGGAATAGGGAGAGAGTGCAGTTGAACACGTGGCTGCAGGAATGGTGTAGGAGGGAGGGCTTCAGGTATTTGGATAATTGGAGCGCATTCTGGGGAAGGTGGGACCTGTACAAGCAGGACGGGTTGCATCTGAACCAGAGGGGCACCAATATCCTGGGGGGGAGGTTTTCTAGTACTCTTCGGGAGGGTTTAAACTAATTTGGCAGGGGAATGGGAACCGGATCTGTAGTCCAGCAACTAAGGTAGACGATAGTCAGGACGCCAAAGCACGTAGTGATGCAGTGGGGAAGGTAACAATGACAAAGGAGAGTACTTGCAGGCAAGGAGATGGGTTGAAGTGTGTATACTTTAATGCAAGAAGCATCAGGAATAAGGTGGGTGAACTTAATGCATGGATCGGTACTTGGGACTACGATGTGGTGGCCATCACGGAAACTTGGATAGAAGAGGGGCAGAAATGGTTGTTGGAGGTCCCTGGTTATAGATGTTTCAACAAGATTAGGGAGGATGGTAAAAGAGGTGGGGGGGTGGCATTGTTAATTAGAGATAGTATAACAGCTGCAGAAAGGCAGTTCGAGGGGGATCTGCCTACTGAGGTAATATGGGTTGAAGTTAGAAATAGGAAAGGAGCAGTCACCTTGTTGGGAGTGTTCTATAGGCCCCCCAATAGCAGCAGAGATGTGGAGGAACAGATTGGGAAACAGATTCTGGAAAGGTGCAGAAGTCACAGGGTAGTAGTCATGGGCGACTTCAACTTCCCAAACATTGAGTGGAAACTCTTTAGATCAAATAGTTTGGATGGGGTGGTGTTTGTGCAGTGTGTCCAGGAAGCTTTTCTAACACAGTATGTAGATTGTCCGACCAGAGGGGAGGCCATATTGGATTTAGTACTTGGTAATGAACCAGGGCAGGTGATAGATTTGTTAGTGGGGGAGCATTTTGGAGGTAGTGACCACAATTCTGTGACTTTCACTTTAGTAATGGAGAGGGATAGGTGCGAGCAACAGGGCAAGGTTTATAATTGGGGGAAGGGTAAATACAATGCTGTCAGACAAGAATTGAAGTGCAGAAGTTGGGAACATAGGCTGTCAGGGAAGGACACAAGTGAAATGTGGAACTTGTTCAAGGATCAGGTACTGCGTGTCTTTGATATGTATGTCCCTGTCAGGCAGGGAAGAGATGGTCGAGTGAGGGAACCATGGTTGACAAGAGAGGTTGAATGTCTTGTTAAGAGGAAGAAGGAGACTTATGTAAGGCTGAAGAAACAAGGTTCAGACAGGGCACTGGAGGGATACAAGATAGCCAGGAGGGAACTGAAGAAAGGGATTAGGAGAGCTAAGAGAGGGCATGAAAAATCTTTGGCGGGTAGGATCAAGGAAAACCCCAAGGCCTTTTACACATACGTGAGAAATATGAGAATGACTAGAGTGAGAGTAGGTCCGATTAAGGACAGTAGCGGGAGATTGTGTATTGAGTCTGAAGAGATAGGAGAGGTCTTGAACAAGTATTTTTCTTCAGTATTTACAAATGAGAGGGGCCATATTGTTGGAGAGGACAGCGTGAAGCAGACTGATAAGCTTGAGGAGATACTTGTCAGGAAGGAAGATGTGTTGCGCGTTTTGAAAAACTTGAGGATAGACAAGTCCCCCGGGCCTGACGGGATATATCCAAGGATTCTATGGGAAGCAAGAAATGAAATTGCAGAGCCGTTGGCAATGATCTTTTCGTCCTCGCTGTCAACAGGGGTGGTACCAGAGGATTGGAGAGTGGCGAATGTCGTGCCCCTGTTCAAAAAAGGGAATAGGGATAACCCTGGGAATTACAGGCCAGTTAGTCTTACTTCGGTGGTAGGCAAAGTAATGGAAAGGGTACTGAGGGATAGGATTTCTGAGCATCTGGAAAGGCATTGCTTGATTAGGGATAGTCAGCACGGATTTGTGAGGGGTAGGTCTTGCCTTACAAGTCTTATTGAATTCTTTGAGGAGGTGACCAAGCATGTGGATGAAGGTAAAGCAGTGGATGTAGTGTACATGGATTTTAGTAAGGCATTTGATAAGGTTCCCCATGGTAGGCTTATGCAGAAAGTAAGGAGGCATGGGATAGTGGGAAATTTGGCCAGTTGGATAACAAACTGGCTAACCGATAGAAGACAGAGAGTTGTGGTGGATGGCAAATATTCAGCCTGGAGCCCAGTTATCAGTGGCGTACCGCAGGGATCAGTTCTGGGTCCTCTGCTGTTTGTGATTTTCATTAACGACTTGGATGAGGGAGTTGAAGGGTGGGTCAGTAAATTTGCAGATGATACGAAGATTGGTGGAGTTGTGGACAGTGAGGAGGGCTGTTGTCGGCTTCAAAGAGACATAGATAGAATGCAGAGCTGGGCTGAGAAGTGGCAGATGGAGTTTAACCCTGACAAGTGTGAGGTTGTCCATTTTGGAAGGACAAATCTGAATGCGGAATACAGGGTTAATGGTAGGGTTCTTGGCAATGTGGAGGAGCAGAGAGATCTTGGGGTCTATGTTCATTGTTCTTTGAAAGTTGCCACTCAAGTGGATAGAGCTGTGAAGAAGGCCTATGGTGTGCTAGCGTTCATTAGCAGAGGGATTGAATTTAAGAGCCGTGAGGTGATGATGCAGCTGTACAAAACCTTGGTTAGGCCACATTTGGAGTACTGTGTGCAGTTCTGGTCACCTCATTTTAGGAAGGATGTGGAAGCTTTGGAAAAGGTGCAGAGGAGATTTACCAGGATGTTGCCTGGAATGGAGAGTAGGTCATACGAGGAAAGATTGAGGGTGCTGGGCCTTTTCTCATTGGAACGGAGAAGGATGAGGGGCGACTTGATAGAGGTTTATAAGATGATCAGGGGAATAGATAGAGTAGATAGTCAGAGACTTTTTCCCCGGGTGGAACACACCATTACAAGGGGACATAAATTTAAGATAAATGGTGGAAGATATAGAGGGGATGTCAGAGGTAGGTTCTTTACCCAGAGAGTAGTGGGGGCATGGAATGCACTGCCTGTGGTAGTAGTTGAGACGGAAAATTTATGGACCTTCAAACGGCTATTGGATAGGTACTTGGATTAGGGTAGAATAAGGGAGTGTAGGTTAACTTCTTAAGGGCAGCACGGTAGCATTGTGGATAGCACAATTGCTTCACAGCTCCAGGGTCCCAAGTTCGATTTCGACTTGGGTCACTGTCTGTGTGGAGTCTGCACATCCTCCCCGTGACTGCGTGGGTTTCCTCCGGGTACTCCGGTTTCCTCCCACAGTCCAAAGATGTGCAGGTTGGGTGGATTGGCCATGACAAATTGTCCAAAATTCTATGATTAACCTAGGACAAAAGTTCGGCGCAACATCGTGGGCCGAAGGGCCTGTTCTGTGCTGTATTTCTCTATCTAAACTGCCGTTCGAACCTCGTTACCGGGAGATGCATAACAATTGAGACCCCTTTGAATATTGTCTACTGCAGGTTCATGACGGCGAGATCATGAAGGAATTTGAAAATAAGGATGAGAATTTTAAAATGAAGACCTTGATCAACAAGTGTGGGTCAGAAAACATGGGTGATTGCTGAGTGGGACTGGATTTGAGTTAGGATATGGGCAAAGGAATTTTGCATGGAAAAAAGTAAACTGGTTAGGAGTGCATTGGAATAGTCAGGCCTGGAGATAACAAAGGCATGGATCAAGGTTTCATCAGCAGATTAGTTGAGGGAAGGAGCAGAGTTAGTGATATTACAGAACTGTGTGGTCTTAGTAATGTCTTGGAATGTGGTTGGAAACGCATCTTTGATCAAATACAATGCCAAGGTTTGAATAGTCTGGCTCAGTGTCAGGTGGTTGCCAAGAGAGAAATCGAGTTTGTGTTAGAGACCAAAGGCATTGAGTTTAGCCTTCCCAATATTAGTTGGAGGAAATTTCTACTTATCCAGGACTGGATAATTGATGGCACTCTGACAACTGAAGAGATGGTGGAAATGTCGAGAGATATAGTCATGAGGTAGAGATTAGAAATGAAATTGTAATTTGTGATCAGATGATATCACCGAAGGGCAGCACGGTGGCGCAAGTGGTTAGCCCTGTTGCCTCACGGCGCCGAGGTCCCAGGTTCGAACCCGGCCCTGGGTCACTGTCCGTGTGGAGTTTGCACATTCTCCCCGTGTTTGCGTTGGTTTCACCCCCACAACCCAAAGATGTGGCAGCACGGTAGCATGGTGGTTAGCGTAAATGCTTCGCAGCTCCAGGGTCCCAGGTTCAATTCCCAGCTGGGTCACTGTCTGTGCGGAGTCTGCACGTCCTCCCCGTGTGTGCGTGGGTTTCCTCCGGATGCTCCGGTTTCCTCCCACAGTCCAAAGATGTGCGGGTTAGGTGGATTGGCCATGATAAATTGCCCGTAGTATCCTAATGTCCTAGTTGTTTGGGTTACGGGTATAGGGTGGATACGTGGGTTTGAGTAGGGTCATGAAGCACAAGTTGGGATGGTTCACCACAATCATGGAGCATATCCTTTTTCATAGAAAGCTGTTTAGATACTGATTTTTAAAAAAGCAACATTTCATTTAATGTTACTCAAGCTATCATGTGGCCAAACTAAAGTGAATGCTTTTGGTCTAAAATTAAGTAAGATGGTGGCCACTTAATAAAGGATATGATTAATTGACCCTTTAGGAGTTTACTTCACATGTGTTTTTTGGCATACAGGACACATAATTGGAACTGGGCTCAGTGTTTGCTTGTGAAGTGACTGAGAAAAGTACGCCCGAGAAACCACGAGCCCATTTATATGGCTGGAGCCCATAGGAGGAAAGCCACCAAGTGACATGCCAGAGGCATATCCTGCAACACTAGGAGGGTCACAGAATGTATTGCTGAGTAAGGAGGCCCCCCACTGCTACGATGGTCTGACAGCTGCAGCCACAGCATATTTTGTATTATTTACAAGTCTTCAGAGGCCACTTCCATCTTGAGGTATCCTTATGACCTCCTATCTAAAGAGGCAACGCACACATTTCCCAGTGTGGCTGTCAGCCGTCCAGATCTTAGTTGCTCCTATTGTCCCTCCTGGTAGTGGAGGCTGCCTGCTGTCCTTAATTGGATGGGGCACTTGGAGGCGTCCTCTTCATTGACCACCAGCTCAAATCTCCTTCATGGTGTCCTCCAGGTTCCTGTCCTAGAATTCATCCAAGTTTTGGGATCTGCAACTAAATTTCAACCCATGTTTTCCAGATTATTAATGCAGATCTCTGGATTACAGAATCATTGCCACTATGTTCTGTATCCAGTGCTGTTTGAGTAGTCACTTCTTGGAGTCAAATGTCATTGTCATTTGAAGTTTTGAAAGTCACTATATGTTCCTGGAATGGGTTTCACTCTGCCATGATTCTACTACAGATGTTTAAAACTTTAATTAGCATCGATAAAAAGATCATCGGGCCTTTATCTCACTGCTGTTTTTCAGACTTTCTGGTGCACAAGCTAATTGCCGCCTTTCCCAACAGTACTTCTCACTGTAAAATGTTTCAGGGTTCCCTCAGATCACAGAAGGTGCAATATAAATGTAACCCTTTTATTATCACCTTTCTTCACTGCTATAATAAACTGTTTTCCCCTTCTTTTTGCAGCGTATCTACTACCTGTCTCTTGAGTTTTACATGGGCCGAACCTTGCAGAACACTATGGTGAACATGGGGCTAGAGAATGCCAGTGATGAGGCCATGTATCAGGTATGGTGCCTAACAACAGTGCAGCTGGCTGGATTGTAGTATTCTGTTACCTCGTCTGGATTGCAGTATAATATTACCCTAGTTCATATTCAGCAATTTGATGCATAGACATGATAGGCCAATGTGGAATTAAAAGAGCCTATTATTGGTTAGGTTGAGGCATGTCAACTACTTTAGAATTATATAGTGAAGGGTAATGGTGCTGAAATTTTTCTTTTCACAGTGTTGTTTAATTATCATTTTGTCATATGGTTTTTAATTCCACTGCTTAGGCGTCTTATCACATTCTACATACATTCAAACTGGCCAACTGAACAGGAGCAAAATCGCATTGAAGTGTATCTATTCTGTTTTTGATTATTTGTTTGTGTGTGTGGAGGACATTTGCTAGAGCGGATGGGGAGGGTTTAAATTTTTTTTTAAACTATGGAAGGGGGATAGGAACCTATGTAAGGATACCGAAAAGAGGGAATCTAGAACAAGAGAAAAATCACAGCAGGAGAATAAGAAAAATGATAGGCAGAGAAACCAAGGGCCAGTATCAGATAATGACACTGTTAAAAAATAATAGGGACCTGTCAAGGAAAGGACTAGCCTTAAGGTTTTGTACCTGAATGCACAGAGCATTCAAAATAAAATGGATGAATTAGTTGCGCAGATAGATGTAAAGGGGTATGATGTATTTGGGATAATGGAGACATGGCCCCATGATGACCAAGGATGGGAATTAAATATTGAGGGCTTTTCAGTTTTTAGGAAGGACAGACAGAAAAGAAAAGGTGGTGGAGTTACATTGTTGATTAAAGAAAATATTGATACAATATTGAAGAATGATATTAGCAAAGACGATGTGGAATCTGTATGGGTTGAGTCAATAAACACCATTCATAGGGGTGGTATACAGCCCACCGAACTGTAGTGGTAATGTTGGGAATAGCATTAGACAGGAAATCAGAGATGCATGTTTCAAAGGAACATCTGTGATTATGGGTGGCTTTAATCTGCATGTAGATTGGTAAATCAAATTAATCACCGTACAATAGAGGGGGAATTTCTGGAGTGTATGTGGAATGGTTTACAGGATCAATATGTTGAGGAACCAACAAGAGAACAGGCCATCTTGGACTAGATGTTGCGCAATGAGAAAGGATTGGTTGGCAACCTATTTATGACAGGACTCTTGGGGATGTTTGACCATAATATGATAGAATTCTTTATCATGGTGGATAATGAGGTAGTTGATTCTAAAACGATTCGAAGTCCAAAATCTCAATAAGGTAACTATGATGGTATGAGGCATGAGTTGGCTGTGAAAAACTGGGAAACGTTACCGAAAGGAAGGACAATGGATAGGCAATGGCAGGCATTTAAAGAACAAATAGGTGAACTCCAAAAGTTGTTTATTCCTATTTTGTGCAAGAGTAGAAAAGGAACTGTGGCCAAACCATGGCTTATAAGGGAAATTAGAGATAGTATTAGATTCAAAAAAGAGGCAAGAAAAAGTAATGGACCGCAGGATTAGGAACAGTTTCAAATTCAGATAAGGCAGACCAAAGGATTGATTACGAAAGTAAGCTAGCAGATACTCTGTGAGACCTTGGTTGCCTTGTGGATCAGTCACTGAAACTAAGTGTACAGCAGGCAGTAAAGAAGTCAAATGGTATGTTGGCCTTCGTAGTGAGAGGATTTGAGTTTGGGAATAGAAATGTTTTACTATAATTGTATAGGGCATTGGTGAGGCCACACCTGGAGTATTGTGTGCAGTTTTGGTGTCCTCCTAATGGAGGATGTTCTTGCTTTGGAGGGAGCTCAGCAAAGTGTTACCAGGCTGATTCCTGGGATGGCAGGACTGTCACATGAGGAGAGACTAAAACGGTTAGGATTATGTTGATTAATGTTTAGAAGAGTGAGGGGAGATCTCATAGAAACTTATAAAATTCTAACAGGATTATTAGCCAGGGTAGATTCAGAAATAATGTTTGCGATGGTGGGGAGTCCAAAACTAGGGGTCATAGTTTGAGGATAAGGGGGGGAAACCTTTTCGGACTGAGGTGAGGGGAAATTTCTTCACCCAGAGAGTGGTGAATCTGTGGAATTCACTACCACTGAAAGTAGTTGAGGCGAAAACATTGTGTAATTTCAAGAAGGAATTAGACATCGCTCTTGGGGCTAAAGGGATCAAGGCATATGGGGGAAGGCAGGATCAGGGAATTGAAATGTTATGATCAGCCATGATCATAATTAATGGCAGAGCAGTGACATGTATGAGGTTCGTACATGTGCGAACCACTTCTCGAGAGGGTCGACACCGAACTGGACACGATAAAGAGGAAATGGGAGGAAGACTTGTGGTCCGTAATAGGGTGGGGACTCTGGAGCGAAGCACTATACAGAGTCAACTCTACCTCCACATGCGCGAGGCTCAACCTAATGCAGCTAAAAGTGGTACATAGAGCCCACTTGACCAGAACCCGAATGAGTAGGTTCTTCCCAGAGGTGGAGAATAGATGCGAATGGTGCCAAGGAGGCCCGGCCAACCACGCTCACATGTTTTGGTCTTGCCCTAGACTTGCTGGGTACTGGACAGCCTTCTTCGAGGCAACGTCCAAAGTGGTGGGGGTGAGGGTGGAGCCATGCCCGAAAGTGGCGGTCTTCGGGGTATCAGACCAGCTAGATCTCTTCATGGGGAGGAGGGCGGACGCCCTTGTCTTTGCCTCCCTGATCGCCCGCTGTAGAATCCTGCCTGATTCGTGATCCGCAGCATCACCTAAAGCTGCAGACTGGCTGTCCGACCTATCAGAATTTCTCCAAATGGAGAAAATCAAATTCACCATCCGTGGGTCGGAAGAGGGCTTCCACAAAACATGGGAGCCATTCACCTGTCTGTTCTGAGACCTGTTTGTGGCCAGTAAATAAATAAATAAATAGCCAGTAGCCGGGGGAAATAGCCAGGACAAGATAGAAAGAGGAAAGCGAGGGAGTGGAAGGGGGCAGGGAGCAAGGCGAGATAGCAAAACCCAGCAAGGACAAAATCGGGAACAGCAGTGAAAAAGAGGTGAATTTGGGGGGGGGGGGGGGGGGGCAAAGTGGGAGGAGCCGTGGGGTGGGGGGGGAGGATTGTAGGCTGAGCAAACCAGACAGCAACACACTGTAATTAGAGAAACCTAAGAGGGAACCTTTGTAACTGCCCAATATATGAAAACGAACAGCAAGTATATAATTTTGAAATACCAATAAAAAGTTTATTAAAAATTGAATGGCGGAACAGGGCCGAATGGCCTCTTCCTGCTTTTATTTTCTATGTCTGTATGTTTCTGTGTATGTCCTTAGTTTGATAATTTTTTTTCTCCATTCCTATTCCCCCACCTATTTAATATTAATAATCTTTTATTGTCACAAGTATGAAGTTACTGTGGAAAGCCCACTTTCTATCTCTCGATCACTTCTCTATTCCATTCAACTTTTGACCTTCAAACACCATAAATCACCGAGACAACTGTTTCTCAATATTGTCTCTCTTTCAGGTTTTTGGCCTTCTGAGTTCATGACTCCAAAACCCCTTTCAGTGTCTCTTATTATCCATATGCTCCTTGCTACCAGTATATTTAATTGGAATTTCTTATCATCATCATGCATTCCTCTGCAATCTCTTCCTCTCCCCAGCGTTTACCCTGTGGTTCACTGTCCTCCTGTGTATCCCTTCCATCTGAGCTATTTTTAGTTTTCAGCCACCGTGGCCCAATTCTCTGGAAATCCCTTTCTGAAAACTTCCTCCTTTTCTACTTCCATATTTCAAAACTCATTCATTTGCTCTCACCACACTATTGGTCATCCACTGCTCAGGGTCTGTTTGCTTCTGTGAAGTGACTTTCTACGTTAATAACAACTTGCTGGGCGGCACGGTGACGCAGTTATTAGCACTGTTGCCTATGGTGCTGAGGACCAGGTTCGATCCCGGCCCTGGGTCACTGTCTGTGTGGAGTTTTCACATTCTCTCCGTGTCTGCGTGGGCTTCACCCCCACAGCCCAAAGATATGCAGGGTAGGTGGATTGCCCACGCCAAAATCTGCTCCTTAATTGGGAAAAAATGATTGGGTATTCTAAATGTATTTTTAAAATAAATTTAGAGTACCTAATTCATTTTTTCCAATTAAGGGGCAATTTAGCGTGGCCAATCCACCGACCCTGCACATTTTTGGGTTGTGGGGCGAAACCCACGCAAACACGGAGAGAATGTGCAAACTCCACACAGACAGTGACCCAGAGCCAGGAGCGAACCCGGGATCTCGGCACCGTGAGGCAGCAGTGCTAACCACTGCGCCACCGTGCTGCGGGTACTCTAAATTTCCCAAAAAATAACAACTTGCCTTTAAAATAGTAAAACACCGCAGGCCACTTTTCAGGAGTGTCAATCAGACAAAAAGTGACATTGTGCTGAAGAAAGACATCTTAGGACAGGTGACTAAAATGCTTGTTCAAAGCAATAGATTTTGAGAAACGTCTTCAAGGACGAGCAGTGGAGAGAATTCTAGAACAAAGGGCATAGACAGTTGAAAATGTTGGAGTGAAGGGAGTGGGGGATGCACAAGTGCTCAACCTTTAAAAAATAAATTTAGAGTACTCAATTCCCCCCCCCCCCCCCCATTTAAGGGGCAATTTAGCCTGGCCAATCCACCTACCCAGCACATCTTTGGGTTGTGGGGGTGAGACCCAAACAGACACAGGGAAAATGTGCAAACTCCACATGGACAATGACCCTGCGCCAATGTACCGCCCACAAGTTCCCAACCTAAGAGGAACTCCCACGTTCTCAGAGGTTTGTGGGGCTCAAGCTTGTTGCAGGGGAAGGGAGGAAGGAGGGACTAAAAGATGAGAATTTTTAGATCATATCTCAATTTTGTCCAGGAGCCACTGTTGGTCAGCAAGTGAGTATAGCTTAAATTTAAGGAAGGCAAGTCACTGTTCTTACTTTTATCCACTGTGCTTTTCTCCACTGTTCTTACTAGGTGGATTAGTTTAACATCGAAGCTGAATATTTTTCATTTTTACTTTTATGTATGTGTTTCGGCTAATAACTTAATAAAATTATTGTACAACTTTAAAATTATGTTGGTTTTGGTACTCACTCCAAAGATTGCTTTTTAGCTCCCTTTGACCATAGTGCTATAAAAATCCCATTTGAAACATATAAATGGAACAAATTAATGTGCCGGTAATCTACAATTGCACAGAAGGTAATCATCTTTCTGTTTTATACCTCATTGCAGCTTGCAGTAATATGCTTCGGTGTTCTTCAATATTTTTTTGCTAAGCGCAGTTTCCTAGCAGCAATGAGCACACTACTTCAACCTAAAGAGGATTTTATTGCTGCACCATATGTTCATTACTTGGGAAGTTATATTGATTTATGCGACATCTAAAACATTAACATTCAGCGCACAGTTTCATTAGCCAAGAGCAGTCATTCTAGCTAATGAACAGAGAGACTGCATTGGACTGTACATCCAGTGAATCATAAAGCACAGGAGGAGGTTATTTGGGCCATCGCTCTGAAAGGGTTATCCAATTCTTCCATTTTCCTCTGCTTTTTCTCCATATATCTGCACATTCCTTCTTATCAATGGGAAATGAAGAAATGGCTGAGAAACTGAACAGGTTTTTTCGGTCGGTCTTCACAATGGAAGACACAAATAATATTCCAGTGATTGATGGAAATGAGGCTATGACAGATGAGGACCTTGAGACGATTGTTATCACTAAGAAGATAGTGAGGGGCAGACTAAAGGGGCTAAAGGTAGACAAGACTCCTGGCCCTGATGGAATGCATCCCAGGATACTAAGAGAGATGGCTTGGGAAATTGTAAATGCACTCGTGATAATTTACCAAAATGCACTAGACTCCGGGGTGGTCCTGGCGGATTGGAAATTAGCAAACGTGACACCACTGTTTAAAAAAGAAGGTAGGCAGAAAGCGTGTAATATTAGCCCAGTTAGCTTAACTTCGGTAGTAGGGAAGATGCTGGAATCTATCATCAAAGAAGAAATAGCGAGGCATCTGGATGGGAATTGTCCCATTGGACAGACGCAGCATGGGTTCATAAAGGGCAGGCCAAGCCTAACCAATTTAGTGGAATTTTTTGAGGACATTACCAGTGTGGTAGACAACAGGGAACCAATGGATGTGGTATATCTGGATTTCCAGAAAGCTTTTGACAAGGTGCCACACAAAAGGTTGCTGCATAAGATAATGATGCATGGCGTTAAGGGTAAAGTAGTAGCATGGATAGAGGATTGGTTAATTAATAGAAGCAAAGAGTGGGAATTAATGGGTGTTTCTCTGGTTGGCAATCAGTAGCTAGTGGTGTCCCTCAGGGATCAGTGTTGGGCCCACAATTGTTCACCATTTACATAGATGATTTGAAGTTGGGGACCAAGTGCAATGTGTCCCAAGTTTGCAGACGACACTAAGAAGAACGGTAAAGCAAAAAGTGCAGAGGATATTGGAAGTCTATAGAGAGATTTGAATAGTGGAAGTGAATAAGCTAGGGCCTGGCAGATGGAATACAATGTTGGCAAATGTGAGATTATCCATTTTGGTAGGAATAACAGCAAAAGGGATTATTATTTAAACGATAAAATATTGAAACATGCTGCTGTGCAGAGGGACCTGGGTGTCCTAGTGCAAAAGTCGCAAAAAGTTGGTTTACAGGTGATTAAAAAGGCGAATAGAGTTTTGTCCTTCATTGCTAGAGGGATGGAGTTTAAGACTAGGGAGGTTATGCTGCAACTGTATAAGGTGTTAGTGAGGCCACACCTGGAGTATTATGTTCAGATTTGGTCTCCTTACCTGAGAAAGGACGTACTGGCGCTGGAGGGTGTGCAGACGAGATTCACTAGGTTAATCCCAGAGCTGAGGGGGTTGGATTACGAGGAGAGGTTGAGTAGACTGGGACTGTACTTATTGGAATTTAGAAGGATGCGGGGGGGATCTTACAGAAACATAAAATTATGAAGGGAATAGATAGGATAGATGCGGGCAGGTTGTTCCCACTGGCGGGTGAAAGCAGAACTAGGGGACATAGCCTCAAAATAAGGAGAAGTAGATTTAGGACTGAGTTTAGGAGGAACTTCTTCACCCAAAGGGTTGTGAATCTATGGAATTCCTTGCCCAGTGAAGCAGTTGAGGCTCCTTCATTAAATGTTTTTAAGGTAAAGATAGATAGTTTTTTGAAGAAAAAAGAGATTAAGGGTTATGGTTCGGGCAGGAAAGTGGAGCTGTGTCCACAAAAGATCAGTCATGATCTCATTGAATGGTGGAGCAGGCTTGAAGGGCCAGATGGCCTACTCCTGCTCCTACTTCTTATGTTCTTACGTTTATCAAGCAAATATTCAGTTACCTTTGGAAGTTACTACTGAATCAGCTTCCACCTCCCTTTCAGCTAGCAGGTGCTTGATTTTTTTTTAAACTCGCTCATTTTTTAAAATAAAATTCTGCTAATCTCCACTGTGGTTCTTTTCCCAATTATATTCAATCTGTGCCCACTGGTTACTGGCCATCCCTACCCATGCCCTCCTAACAGTCAAAATCATTTTGTCCCATCTCTTCTGTTGAAACTCTTCACAACTTTGAACACTTCTATTAAATTGTCCCATCAAAGCACTGACATAGGCATTTTTAAAATTTACTTCCAGAATGTGGGCATCACTGGCTAGGCCAGTATGAGGGACAAAATAGCTACCCCTGATGAATGGAGGAAATTGCAAAATGTGCAATAGCATCTTTGAGTTGCAGCAGCAAAATTGTCTTGATGCAGAATTCTGGTAAGAATTTGAACAGAGGAAAGCTAGGGCAGGTCTGCAGTTATGTTTTACCCTTGAACCAATTGTAACTCGAGATGAACAGAAAAAGGGGAATGAAAATAAAACTTAGTGGAGTAGTTCTGATGAAGGATCATCAACCTGAAACATTAACTCTGTTACTTGTGTATTTCCAACATTTCCTTTTTATTTTGGATTTCCACCATCTGCAGTGTTTTGCCTTTGTGTGAACAGGAAATATCAGCAAAGATTGATCCTTATTTGATGAAACTTCTATTCTTCCCTCCTCCTAACTCCTAGCTGGGTTTAGACATTGAAGAACTGGAAGAAATTGAAGAAGACGCTGGACTTGGCAATGGAGGTCTTGGTCGATTGGCAGGTAGTCAGAGTTCTCATTTGACAAGAGTCTATAAGATCTATTTCCACCTGTGTTTTCTGCCCACACACAAAACAAACTGTTTTAGAATTTGGTTTAAGACATATTTATTTGAATTCTATTTCTTTCTCTGCTGTTCCCTTACATTTATATGTGAAAACTTCTGGGAGCTATGTTCAAACCCAATGTGGACTTTGCTTCAATACTGTAACTCACTGGGAAATCTAGGATTGAGTGACTTGTTGCCAATGTGTCTATTTAATAATCTTTATTGTCAGAAGTAGGCATTAACACTGCAATGAAGTTACTGTGAAAAACCCCTAGTCACCAGATTCCAACGCCTGTACAGGTACACAAAGGGCGAATTCAGAATGTCCAAATTACTTAACAGCACATCTTCCGGGACTTGTGGGAGGAAATCGGAGCACCCGGAGGAAACCCACGCAGAGAGGGGAAGAACGTGCCGACTCCGTACAGACAGTGACCCAAGCTGGGAATCGAACCGGGGACCCTGACACTGCAAAGCAACAGTGCTAACCACTGTGCTATCTCCCATCCCCCTTCCAGTTGGCAGCAATGTGTCCAAGTCTGGCTCCCAAGGCGCAAACGAGAGTGGCTTAAATGTGGACTAAGCGTTGTAATAGCTTTGAAATGGGCCTTTTTTTTTGGGGGGGGGGGGGAGGAATCGCTTATAGCAGTTGTTTGGGACAGTCAGGCAGCAGCCATTTTCTTGTAGTTGTCCTAATAAATTGTTGGAAAAACATTCGGGAAATTTTTCATATGTATAGTCTTTCACAGCCTCCAGTTATCTGAAATTACTTTTTGGCATTTAGTTATTTGTTTGAGGGAGCGGCACGGTGGCGCAGTGGTTAGCACTACTGCCTCACGGCACCGAGGACTCTGGTTCGATCCCGGCCCCAGGCACTGTTCGTGTGGAGTTTGCACATTCTCCCCTTGTCTGCGTGGGTCTCACCCCCACAGCCCAAAGATGTGTAGGGTAGGTGTATTGGCCTCACTAAATTGCCCCTTAATTGGGAAAAAAAGAATTGGATGGTCTAAATTTAAAAAGAATTGTCATTGTTGTGATGTTGGAAACATAAGAGCGAATTTTCACACCGTATGCTTCCACAAACAACAATGTGATCATTTTGTTTCAGTGACTTTTGTTCAGGAATAAATATATTGTAGACATTGGACAGAACTTGACTGTTTTTCCTCAAAATAGTGCCCTTGAATCCTTTATGTTCACATGAGAAGTCAGACCTAACCTTTGGTTTAACATCTCATCATAAAAATGGCATCGCCTGGCACAGGAGCACTCCCTTAGTCATGCACTGGGTGTGCCAACTTTGATTTTGTGCTCAAATGGAGTGCAAGAATATATAAAATAGGAACAAGAGTAGAACGTACAGCCCTTTCAGCCTCCTATTCAATACGATCAGGGCTGATATTCTGACTCAAATGCCAGAGCACTACCTGGCGTGCTGGAGCTGACACCTTGGGGTAGAATTTCCACTTGGTTGCAGCTTCTGTCCAAAGTTTGTTTGTTTTCCAAAATGAAATTGTGGTGCAAACTTCTGTCCAAATTAATTTCTTTGTGACTGAACATAAAATCTTTAATGAAGCCGTGCAGTGCAACCAGGCAGTGTTTTAGAATATAATTTTTTGTTTGCTTAAGTTATAAAATACATTGCATTTGAGTACCTACAAAGTAAGAAAATAAGTGGGTGGCCCCTTGAGGCTTCTGCACCATTTAATAAGATCATGGCTGATCTAATTTTAACCTCAACTCCACATTTCCTGCCTAACCCCTGATAACCTTTCACCCCCTTGCTTATCAAGGCTCTATCTACTGCCTTAAAGATATTCAAAGACTGCCTCAACTATCTTTTTTGAGGAAGAAAATTCCAAATTCCCACAACCCTCTGAGAGAAAATTTTCCTCATCTCCGTCTTAAATGGATGACCCTTTATTTTTAAAAGTCGCCCCTCATTAAAGATGATCCCACAACAAGAAACATCCATTTCAAATGCACCCTGTCAACCTCCCATGGGATCTTGTATGTTTCAATCAAGCCAACTCTTACTCTTCTAAACCTCAGTAGATATGAGCCCAGCCTTTCCTCCTAAGACAACGCATCCATTCTAAGTATTAATCGAGCAAACCTTCTTTGCACTGCTTCCAATCCGTTTATATCTTTCTTTTAAATACAGAGACCAGAACTGTACACCAAACTCTAGATGTGGGACGTAAATCTCCAATCCCTGGTGCTGCGAACGGGAATCCAGGTTGAGCGGAGAATTGAACACTGCCTGGAAAACGGGATCAGCGCCGAGGGCCAGACAGTTGCTATTCTTTGCTTCCCCGTCGCTGGCCCTGCGCCGGCGGGAAAGCGCAAGTTAACGATTAGCATCCTAATCCACGCTGGAAACCCAAATCTCCCCCTTCCCCCGCAATGCTCCAACCTCCACAGTGAGGAAAATCCACCAGGTGGGTTTTGGTGCGAGGTTGGCAAAGCGCAGCCATGGCACGATGGAGCCCGATAGGGATCAAAGGGGTCAGGCCATCAATAATAAACCCTTCTGCCACTGTCAGGCTGCAGAGGGGTGGTCGTCATCAGAATCTTTAAGATTAGGTGAGTGAGGGCTTGACCCCAGGACCCCCAACACCTGAAGGTCACCCTTGGCAATTACAACAGATGTAATAGGCAGAAATGTGCAATGGTGATTAATTCAAACCAGGATGTGGCCAGTTTTATGGGTGGGGCCATCTTCTTGCACAGTTTTTATTTAAACCAGCTCAAAAGATCTCACAAACTCAATGGGTGCAACTTGCAGTTTCAATTCTTCAGGCTTTTTGCGATGGGTTGTACAATTTCAGGTAAATTGTACTGCAAAAAAACAAGCACAACAGATTGGAAGCTGTTCGTTGGGCAGCACGGTAGCATAGTGGTTAGCACTGTGGCTTCACAGCGCCAGGGTCCCAGGTTCGATTCCCCACTGGGTCACTGTCTGTGCGGAGTCTGCCCGTGTCTGCGTGGGTTTCCTCCGGGTGCTCCGGTTTCCTTCCACAGGCCAAAGACGTGCAGGTTAGGTGAATTGGCCATACTAAATTGCCCTTAGTGTCCCAAAAGGGTAGGAGGGGTTATTGGGTTACACGGATAGGGTGGAAGTGAGGGTTTAAGTGGGTCGGTGCAGACTATATGGGCCGAATGGCCTCCTTCTGCACTGTATGTTCTATGTTGTGTTTGTAACACGGTGACCTACCATTGAAAAGTGAATATACCGATAAACCAATGCTGGCATTTTTGCTGATCGTTTTTATTTTTGCATTTAGCCTGCTTCCTTGATTCATTGGCCACGCTGGGTTTGGCAGCATATGGCTATGGAATTCGCTATGAATTTGGTATTTTTAATCAGAAGATTCATGATGGTTGGCAGGTGAGTTTGCTGGAATGATTAAATGATCTATTGAACAAAGAGTGTATTTGTTATTGATGGTTGACTACTTCACATACAGCTATCTGCCCACTAACAGGCTGTATCTAGCTGGTGAAGGATAGAACACTGGAGCCTAATCTTTATGCACTTATAAGCTTTTCTACACCAAGAAACACACTGTATGGTACAACACCAACCAACAATCTTTCTTTCATTCTGTTTCTATATGCATGAGCATACTCCCCACCTGAATACAATTAAAGCCAAACTGATAGGGCAGCACGGTGGCACAGTGGTTAGCCCTGCTGCCTCACGCATCGAGGTCCCAGGTTTGATCCCGGCCCTGGGTCACTGTCCGTGTGGTGTTTCCACATTCTCCCTGTGTTAGCGTGGGTTTCGCCCTCGCAACCCAAAGATGTGCAGGTGGATTGGCCACGCTAAATTGCCCCCTAATTGGAAAAACTGAATGGGTATTCTAAATTTAGAAAAAAGTTCAAATAAAAAATAATTAAAACCGAACTGATACACAATTAGCATGGCAGTCGAGCTTGCTGACAGCTACAATTAAAGCTCCTGGAATGAAGAAAATTATTGAAATGGTTCGGTCATCAACAACACAGTAGGTTTACTAGATAATAACTTTAATTGGAAAGAGGCGATAAGTGTCCCTAATGGGGCCTCAACTTTAATTTTATCTTTGGGTCACAAAATAGAGAGCCATGTATCTTAAGTTTGCCGAGGACAGAAAATTGGTTAGTGTAGCAACTAATGGGTGGCATAGTGTCGCAGTGGTGGTTAGCATTGCTGCCTACAGCGCTGAGGACCCGGGTTTGATCCCGGCCCCGAGTTTGATCCCGGCCCCAAGTCACTGTCTATGGAGTTTGCACATTCTCCCCGTGTCTGTGTGGGTTTCAGCCCCACAACGCAAAGATGTGCAGGCTAGGTGGATTGGCCACACTAAATTGCCCCTTAATTGGAAAACAAAATTGGGTACTGAAAATGTATTTTTAAAAGTGTAGCAAGTAATGCAAGAGTGTAAGATTACAGAGGGATTGATGGATTATGGAAGTGGATTAAACTGTGACAGGTGGATTTCGACACTGGTTAATTTAATTTTTATTGTCAGAAGTAGGCTTACATTAACACTGCAATGACGTTACTGTGAAAAGCCCCTAGTCGCCACGTTCAGCTGCTGTTCGGGTACACTGAGGGGGAATTCAGAATGTCTAATTTGCCTAACAAGCGCATGTTTGGGACTGTGGGAGGAAACTGGAGCACCCGGAGGAAGCCCACGCAGACACGTGGAGAATGTGCAGACTCCACACACACACTGACCCAAGCCGGGAATCGAACTTGGGACCCTGGTGCTGTGAAACAACAGTGCTAATCACTGTGCTACCATGCCACTCATCGATCTTGAGATAAACTTCTGAGCTCAAACTTGTGCCATCACTTGACTTTGCCCCTGTCCCAGCTCATCTACTGCTGAAAACTTGTGAAAATGTAATCCCTAAGGCACCTTGAATTTAGCAAGTAAACTTGGTTAAGTGTGAGGTCATCCATTTTAGATGAAAATAGGATCAATCTGAGTATCACTTAGATAGGGAAAAGTCAGGAAATGTGGAGGGTCAAAGTGTTTCAGGGGCTCATACATACAAGTCATTAAAATGTAGTAGTTAGGTACAATAAGTAATCCCCTCCACTCAGAGTGCCAATATAGCTTTTGAAAACACTCTGCTTACAATTAGAAACAATTAATGTACAATTAGCAAGTCATTATTGATTCTTACACAGCACAGTATTTGTAATGGAAATGAAGTTCAAGTTGGTGTCCTGCCTGTATGGCAATGCATGTGTGTGGGTTGATCATTGTGTGGGTTGAAATGTATGCAAGCCCTGCATACATTTTCAGTAATTACCCAATTTAGATCATAGAATTTACAGTGCAGAAGGAAGCCATTCGGCCCATCGAGTCTGCACCGGCCTTGGAAAGTGCACCTTACCCAAGCCCATACCTCCACTCTACCCCATAACCCAGTAACCTCGCCTTTTGGACACACAGGCACAATTTAGCATGGCCAGTCCACCTAATCTGCACATCTTTGGATTGTGGGAGGAAACCAGAGCACCCGTAGGAACCCCCACAGACACGGGGGCGGGGAAGTGCAAACACCAAATAGACAGTCACCCGAGGCCGGAATTGAACCCGGGACCCTGGAGTTGTGACGCAGCAGTGCTAACCACTGTACCATCATGCTGCCCCTAAATTTAGATACCCCATCCCACCCAGGTCTCTTATTAAAATCCAGTGCTAAATTCATGTTGTACACTTCACTGGCATTGACCAGATTAGTGCACGGTAAGCCCCCACAAACAGGCATGTGATAATGGTCAGTGATCTTGTTTGAGGAGTAATTATTAGCTATGACTTTGCTGAGATCTCTGGAGTAGGCTTTGATCCACAACCTTCTCTCCCAGAGGTGAGAAAGTGCCACCACAGAGCCACAGCTGCTGCTCAAAAATAACATTTGAGGGCAGCACGGTGGCCTAGTGGTTAGCACAACCGCCTCACTGCGCTGAGGTCCCAGGTTCGATCCCGGCTCTGGGTCACTGTCCGTGTGGAGTTTGCACATTCTCCCCATGTCTGCGTGGGTTTCGCCCCCACAACCCAAAAATGTGCAGAGTAGGTGGATTGGCAACACTAAATTGCCCCTTAATTGGAAAAAATTATTGGGTAATCTAAATTTAAAAAAAAATAACATTTGCACAGTGGATTTACAAAGGTCTGAGACTAGACCAGGGATTCCCAAACAATGGGTTGCGACCCCCAGTGGAGTCACAGGATAAGCAACTGAGATCATGAGCTCTAAGAGTGCAATAGTGACTCTGGAGCAGAGACTCCACTGGGACTGCCAATGGCTTGGTTCCTAGTCCCTTGACATGCACACAAATGATTTTTCTTGCCCTGGTCCAATGAACATGGCCTAATGCAATGAGCTCTGAGGCCTTATTGCTACCTCCAGTAGGGTCTGCAAAATTGTAGTTATCTATCATTTTTCTACAAACTGTTGCCCATTTTTACCATTTACCAGGGAGACCATCTGTTCCCGATCGGAGAATTCCAGATAAATTGTACCCACAGAGGGGACTGAAATCTCAAACCCCTGCTCTGCAGCATGAATGGTTTATCATTGCTTTCCTTGGGGCAGTCCCAAAGATAAGACTTGGCTTTCCTTAGGGCAGAGATCCGTAGGAGATAAATTATAGCCATTACATTCCATTGATTTGTTTGTTTTATTTACTTTTATTAATTTAAAGGTGGAAGAAGCTGATGATTGGCTGCGCTATGGTAACCCTTGGGAAAAGGCAAGGCCGGAATACATGCTCCCTGTTCATTTCTATGGGCGGGTTGAGCATTCCGCAGGTGGCGACAAATGGGTTGATACTCAGGTATGTGTTGCTTAAACTGCAAATTGTAGAATTTTTAGGGGAGAATGAAACGAAAGAGAAAATGCTGGAAAATCTCAGCAAGTCTGGCAGCATCTGTAGGGAGAGAAAAGAGCTAACGTTTCGAGTCCGATGACTCGTTGTCAAAGCTTCCTTTCAGATTCCAGCATCCGCAGTAATTTGCTTTTATTTTAGGGGAGGATGATAAATTGCAGTCACACCATCAAAGCAGCTGACTCTACCAACGTTGGAATTTTCTGCCAAAAGAATAGCTGCTTGAATCATCATAGCTTTCTTGGGGAGAATGTTCCAGATATTCCCTACCTTTTTTGTGTAAAAACTGAGAAAAGTATTCATAGAATCAAACCACACAGGAAAAATTTATTCCAATGTCAGTTCTCTGAAAGATCTATCCAGTTAGTCCCAATTTGGCTGTTTTCTCCCCATAATTTTGCAGATCTTTCCTTTTCAATTACATATCCCTTTTGAAAATTACTATGTGGTGTATCTGTCCCATTCAGATACTTCGACCGGTGTATTAATCGAGTTTTACACAGGTGCCCTTATTTGTGAGATGAACAAAACATAACGCAATTTTATTCACAATTCTCTCACTCAAAGAGTATGACTCCGACTCACAGCTGAGCAATGTCTCCCGCACTTAGTGAAGGAGGCTGGCCAGGCTATAGTCACTTGATGTGGATGTCTTCTCTGGGCTTCGAAACCCAGGGTCCCTTCTTCTTGCGATCGTTGTGCCTCGGGGACTCCCAGGTTACCACTAAAGATCTGTTCCAAATGTTCCTTCCTTTGTACTAGTATGCCAGCTTGAGTCATAGGTCTCTGGCCACAACCGGCCATTGTCCCATAAATTCATAAGGTATAGGAGCAGAATTAGGCCATTTGGCCCATCGAGTCTGCTCTGCCATTCGCTCATGGCTGACTCATCCTGGCCTTAAGTCCATCATCCTGCCATAATCCTTCAACCCATTACCAAATAAAAATTTGTCTGACTCCTCCTTAAATTTGCTCACTGTCCCAGCATCCACTGCACTCTGGGGTAATGAATTCCACAGATTCACAACCCTTTGGAAGAAGTAGTTTCTCCTCAACTCAGTTTTAAGTTTGCTACCTCTTATCATAAGACTACGACCTCTCTTTTAGAATACCCCACAAAAGGAAGCATCCGCTCCATGTCTACTTTGTCCATACCTTTATCATCTTGTATATCTCAATTTTCTCTTCCATCATTTTTCTAAACTCTAGAGAGGATAGACCTAAACTGTTCAATGTCTCTCCATTTGACAAACCCCTCATCACTGGAATCAACCTAATGAACTTCCTCCAATGCCATCGATACCCCAACACTTTAATGGGGAAAACAGGATGCCCCTGTTTATCCAGGGTGATTCAATCAAGACCCATTGTCTTCTGAAACACCCTCGTCTGACCAGTCATCAGCCCCTTATGGAATATGATTCTTCTTTTGTCTGTCCTTCGTCCTGCTGCAAAGTTGATCATCGGTGTCTAGAAGTTCATTACATATTCATAGTATGGTCTTGCTCTTTTGTGTAAACTGAGTGGGTAATCACAAAATCCATAAAGCGATAACGAGTTTGTGTTGACTTGAGTGCTCTTGCAGATGGTCAGTTTCGATTGCAGCCAGGGCCTCGTGTGACAGTTTCTGTTTGTGGCCTAAGTGCCTTGTCAGCCTGACCACATGTGGAATCTGTATCCACTGCATTTTTCAGATAGTTGTCTCTTTAAGATGACTCCTGGCAGGAAGAGGTGAGGGATAGCAATGTATTGGTGTGGAGCAGAGTGGCATGGGGTGGTAAGTTACCAGTTTGTGCTCATGCTTTTGTTGCATGAATGATCTTTATGTGCCACCAGAGAGGTTGATGAGAAAAAGCAAGATACTTCATGTCGAGACAGGAAAACTAATTTCATTCCCGCAAATCTATAACCTGCCATTCTAGGATACAACACTGAATTCTTGCCAGAAAAAAGGTGTTCGTGCTATTAACTTGTGTACAGTCAGTATGTTGAAATGCTTTATAGGTGTTTATACCTTGGGTAGGTAACTGAGCATTGTAAGTCTGAAGGCGAAGAGATTTTGTCTTTAATTGATGGCGCATGAAAAAAATGCAGTACATAAAAAAAAGTTACATTCCAGGTAAGGCAAAATAATTTTCCATCATTGGCCAATTCCCAGCAAGGTGAAGGCCAACATTGCTTTTTGTACCTGAAGGGCCTGGAATACAAAAGGAAGCAAGTCATCCTGCCATTGTACAGAGCTTTGGTCAGGCTCCATCTGAAATATGGCGATCGGTTCTGGGCACTGTACCTCAGGAAGGATAGAACATAGAACATTACAGCGCAGTACAGGCCCTTCGGCCCTCGATGTTGCGCCGTCTATATTGGTTTTGGAGAGTATACCGTGCAGATATGTGAAAATCGTGAGATTTAGAGGATTAAATTGTAAATTCAGATTGCGAATATGACTTAAATTCGCTTTGAGTTTAGAAGATCGATGGATGATTTGCGAGAGACAATGGAAATCTGAATTCTTTCCACCCGGCGGCATGGGGGCACAGTGGTTAGCACTGTGGCCTCACAGGGTCAGGGACCCAGATTCAATTCTGACCTTGGGTGACTGTGTGGAGTTTTCCCCGTGTCTGCGTGGGTTTCCTCCAGGTGCTCCGGTGTCCTCCCACAGTCCAAAGATGTGCAGCTTAGGTGGATTGGCCATGCAAAATTTCCCCTTAGTTTCCAAAAGGTTAGGTGGGGTTACTGGGTTACAGGGTTAGGATGGGTGGATTGGGCCTAGGTAATAATAATAATAATCGCTTATTGTCAAATAAGATTCTCTTTCAGAGGGCCGATGCAGACTCGATGGGCCGAATTACTACCTTCTGCACTGTAGTGATTCTATGATCTATAATCAGAGGCTGTAGATGCTGGGAGGCAAAGGAGTTTCAAGGTTGAAATCAATAGGGTTTTGTTAGCTAAGGGGATGAAGAGATATAGAACAATGGAGGGTAACTGGAGTTAAGAGGCAAATCAGCCACAATCTCATTGACAGGTAGAGCAGATTCAAAGGGTTGAATCACCTACTGTTTCTAAGGGGAGTATTGCATCTTTGCTGCTGGTTAGGAGTTCTCTGTGCCAAATAATGACCTTGTGTTAATGAAAACAGGTTGTCCTTGCCATGCCCTATGACACTCCAGTACCAGGATTCAAGAACAACACTGTCAATACCATGAGGCTGTGGTCTGCCAAGGCTCCCAACGACTTCAATCTGAAAGACTGTAAGTTGTTAGAAAACTTCTCTGCAGTTGTGAAAAGCTTGTCCCTGTTATCATACAAGCTAATATAACTATTGTATGTATTGTACAATGAATGACTTGCGATTTGCCATCATGTGCCTATTTAGTGATCCTTTTGCGAAAGAATGCATCTAAGCAGGGATTGAAGGGATAAGAGGAGAGATCAAAGCCATGATTTTGAAAATGTTTGTAGGAGGATTTTGAAGAGAAATAATGAGAAGAAAGGATGTTTTTTTAATGGCTGCGGGATCCAGCCCCATTGAGGGAACAGATGCATAAAGGTACAAACAAGTTGTGGAAACTGGTTGGAAAAGACATGCAAATCTCATGTCTCATGGGTACAAATCTCAGTCCAGAGACTTGATAAATTTGGCCTGATACACACTATGCAGCACTGAAGGAGTGGGAGCTGGGAGATTTCATTTTTCAGATGACACATTAAACTGAATCTCCATCTACCCTCTCGGGTGGATGTAAAAAAGAACATAGCATTGTTACGAGGTAACAGCGGGGGAGTTTTCTTCTGTGTGTTCTGAACAATCTTTATCCCTCACCAAACATTACTCCAACAGATGATCTGGTCATGATATTTTTTATTCATTCATGGAATGTGGGCGTCACTGGCTAGACCAGCAGTTATTTCCCATGAGAAGGTGGTAGTGAGCTGCCTCCTTGAACCTCTGAAGACCATGTGGTGAAGGTACACCTGCAATGCTGTTAGGGAGTGAGTTCCAGGATTTTGAACCAGCGACAGTGAAGGAACGGCGATATATTTTCAAGTCAGGATGGTGAGTGGCTTGGAGAGGAACTTCCAGGTGATGGTGTAATTTAGGGATGACTAAGTGTGGGTGGACTTTGTGACCAATGTCCCCTTCTTCACAGGGTTCTGGAATATCTGGAGTTGTGAAGTGTGCAGGTGGGGAGGCCAGGGAAGAATCTTCACTGCATTTTATCCCTGAGAAGTTATTTGTTCATGGGTGAAGTTTTCAGCACCCTGAGGGGTGTGGTTGAGCTTTAAACATGGTCCAGAGGAGAGAGCCGATCTTAGTGACCCACCAGACATGGATTTGTGCTCTGAACTGAAAAGAAAACAAAGGGCTGGATTTTGCTATGGGTGGTCCAGCAATGGGGGCGGCACTTGCTCTGGACTTCAAATCAATCTATCCACCTACCTACCAGGAAACCCATGGTGAAAATTTCATTTTGAAGAAGGAAAGATTCTCTCTCAGCATCAGCGACAATGAGACCCAGTTGCACTGTATAGTGCAAGTGAAACTCATAGACCGGTGTGGGCAGAAAAAGTGAAAAGGCACTGGAGCAGAGGATTAAATTGGATTTATTTGAAATAATTCATTTAAAGAAATTAAATATTTTAAAGTAACTACAATAATTTTGATTAACCATTTTGCATAAGTACTTCTAGGAAGTCAGGTAAATCATACATTCATTGAAAAAATTGGAAATCCTTATAAATCATGCTTAAAAAACCAATAGATTTTGCTTTTCACAAGGTCTGAAATTCTCCATCCATTTGGATTCTCTTTTCCCACCCCCCCCCCCCCCCACGGGTTTCCCAGTGGCATCAGTGGGAAATCCCATTGACAAGCGGTGGGATTAGGGAATCACACCACCAGTGAACAGCAGGCTGCCGAGGCACACCCGTCTGGGGGGCGGAAAATCCCACCCAAGATTTACCAAATTTAAAGGTTTCATGCTGACATTTTAGTGGGTGTATCTGATTTGTTCAATGAATTGTTAAAATAATGAAAACGTCCAATAAATCTTGTTTCAAAAGTGTTGACATTAGAACAATGAATCGGAATCGAATCCCTACAGTGCAGAAGAAGGCTATTTGGCCCATCGAGTCTGCACCAGCCTTCAAAGAGCACTCTACCCAGGTCCACTTCCCCCATTCACCCCACCCTATCCCCACAACCTAACTTGCACATCCCTGGACACTAAAGGGCAATCTAGCATGGCTAATCCACCTAACCTGCGCATCTTTGGGCTGTGGGAGGAAACCGGAGCACCCGGAGGAAACCCACACAGACACGGGGAGAATGTGCAAACTCCACACAAACAGTCACCCGAGGCAGGAATTGAACCCAGATCCCTGGCCATGAGGCTGTAGTGCTAACTATTGCCTCACAGTATGATAAAATAATACTGTGATCAAACAGTATGATAAATCATAAAACCTAAAGTCAGATTAACATTTATTTTTCTTTTTTCTTTTTTTTAATAAATTTAGATTACCCAATTATTTTTTCCAATTAAGGGGCAATTTAGCGTGGCCAATCCACCTACTCTGCACATTTTTGGGTTGTGGGGGCGAAACCCACGCAGACACGGGGAGAATGTGCAAACTCCACACGGACAGTGACCCAGAGCCGGGATCGAACCTGGGACCTCAGCGCCGTGAGGCGGTTGTGCTAACCACTAGGCCACCGTGCTGCCCTAGATTAACATTTATTAAGACAATCATTTACTTACCTTCATTGGCTGGGGCATTGAGTATAAAAATTGGCAAGTCATGTTGCAGCTGTATAGAACCGTAATTAGGCCACACTTGGAGTATAGTGTTCAATTATGGTCGCCACATGACCAGAAGGATGTTGAGGCTTTAGGGAGGGTGCAGAAAAGATTTACCAGGATGTTGCCTGGTATGGAGGGCATTCGCTTTGAGGAGAGGTTGAATAAACTCGGTTTGTTCTCACTGGAACGACAGAGGTTGAGGGGTGACCTGAGAGACGTCTACAAAATTATGAGGGGCATAGACAGAGTGGATAGTCAAGAGACTTTTTTTCCCAGGGTAGAGTGGTCAATTACTTGGGGGGGGGGGGGGCATAGGTTTAAGTGCGAGGGGCAAGGTTTAGAGGAGATGTACGAGGCAGGTTTTTTTACACAGAGGGTAATGGGTGCCTGGAACTTGCTGCCGGAGGAGCTGGTGAAAGCAGGGATGATAATGACGTTTAAGGGGTATCTTGACAAATACATGAATAGGATGGGAATAGAGGGATACGGGCCTCGGAAGCTAGAATATTTTAGTTTAGACGGGCAGTATGATCAGTGCAGGCTTGAAGGGCCGAAGGGCCTGTTCCTGTGCTGTACTTTTCTTTGTTCTTTGTTCCATTTAAAAATAAATTTGTGTACCCAATAATGTTTTCCAATTAAGTGGCAATTTAGCGTGGCTAATCCACCTACCTGCACACCTTTGGGTTGTGGAATTGAGACCCACGCAAACACAGGGAGACTGTGCAAACTCTACACGGACAGTGACCCAGGGCCGGAATTGAACCTGGGTCCTCGGCGACGTGAGGCAACAGTGCTAACCACTGCACCACCGTGCCGCCCTGACGAGCATTTACTTGAATCCATTTGAACATTTAAAAGATCCTTTTGGTGTGGGCCTCTTCATTAAGTATTTGCAAACTGAGAGGATGAATCTTAATGCCTGTACTAGTTTTCTGGAGAAATCGTTCATTGTTATTTGCTATCAGGTGACTATTTGCCTGGCCTAGTTAAATGAAAGGAGGCTTGTTTCCTTGCTAGTTGAATTCCTAACTGATTGCAACAAACAGGCCTCCATTTCTTGCCTCGCCAACTTTGTATCAGTTTTTTCTATTTTTTCCTCCTCTGAACAGTAACAGTGTAATAAATTATAGGTGACAGTATTGGTATTCCCTTGTTCAAATGGTCTATTATTGAAGGGCAGTGAAAAAGAATGTGGGCGGTGCCGGTTGGAGTAGCAGTTGGCCCAGTTCTTAAAGTCTCTCCCCCAGCTATAAAGAGACAACAGCAGCAAATCATTTGTGGCCTTTTTTTTGTTCAATTGTAAGTGGTTGATTCTGCCAACTTAAAGCAATGGCTCTATTCATCTGTTCTGAGTTCTGGATGGTTTCCATGGCACTTAGTCAGATTGAAGATGGAATTGTGAAGGTTTTGTTTTACCTCTCTTTGTGTGCAAGGGAGGAAAACCGGTGTGTCATGTGTTGTTCTTAAATGCAAACAAGTCATTGCAACACGCATCTGAAATGTTTCCCAGGGTCAGAATCTATTTGGCACCTTTTATGAATTCTGATTGAAAAATAATCACACAAGTCTGTGAGTGGTTGTGGTGTTAGGTGTAATGCACCAATGGGTATCCGAGCAGTTTGGGAAGTATGTTTCTAAACTGGAGTCCTTGTAATGCTAATGAGCTGGTCAACATTTACAGTTTTGATAGACTGCTTGTCAGTTTTCAATCAGAGGGGATTTAGAGAATATTCAGAGTGATGCTAATCTTGCAGACTGGCCAGCCAATAGTAGTTTAAAAGTGACTTGCCATATCCCAACAAGAATTGCATAGGAGTACAATTGATGGTCTGGAAAGGACTAGCTGATCAACCAGCCCTGTCCCATGACTAGATGCTTGCTACCCGCAGCCATAAGATGTCCGAGATGAGATTTTTAAAAAGCCTGTGGGGAAATTCTTCTCCACCCTCTTCAGGTGATTAAATTCAGAGCAGAAGATCACATGGATATCTTTAAAACCATATGCCTTCTACAGGATTCAATCTGTGCCCCAATCAAGAACTGTCTGGATCCGTCCTGAAGGCATGCAGACTCTGTACATAGTTTACCAGTCAGCAAAACATTCCAATGATTGAAGGTATTCTTCATTAAATCATTTCCAACCTGAAACACCAGCGAAGTCAGTTAAAAAGTGACAAATCTCATTAGTTGTGTTTTTTTTTATAAATTTAGATTACCCAATTATTTTTTCCAATTAAGGGGCAATTTAGCGTGGCCAATCCACCTACTCTGCACATTTTTGGGTTGTGGGGGCAAAACCCACGCAGACACGGGGAGAATGTGCAAACTCCACACGGACAGTGACCCAGAGCCGGGATCGAACCTGGGACCTCAGCGCCGTGAGGCGGTTGTGCTAACCACTAGGCCACCGTGCTGCCCCTCATTAGTTGTGTTTTATTCCTAGCCCATATGTTGCTTCTAGAGTATCCATCCGTTGTGCCATTTCTGGATTCCAGCACTCGGTGGATGTCAACAATACAGGTTTGAAGATTCTACTTTGTGTGATTCATCCATTGTCGCATGCTGCTCTTACAATACCTATAGCTAGCTTTGCCAACCTTCCAGAGTTGTTCTTGATTCTCTTGGACATTGCACAAGCAACTCCGGGAAACAAATCATGGAACTGAACCCCTACAGCGCAGAAGGAGGCCATTCAGCCCATCGAGTCTGCACCGATCCTTTGAATGAGCTGTCCATTTTTACACTCCCCTTTCCACCCCGCCCTATCCCAGTAACCTCACAACCTCACCTGCACATCCCTGGACGCTAAGGGGCAATTTAACATGGCCAATTCACCTAACCTGCACATATATGGATAATGGAAGGAAACTGGAGCGCCGGAGGAAACCCATGCAGACGCAGGGAGAACGTGCAAACTCAACACAGTCACCTAAGGATGGAATTGAACCCGGGTCCCTGGCACTGAGACAGCAGTGTTAACCACTGTGCCACAGTGCTGCCCATTATCAAGGAGCAGGAGGACATGGGGCACATCAAACAATTGTGTGTTCTTTTCATTTTCTTGAATATTTTGCCTATCAATTATATATAAAAGGGGATGGGATAATGGCTGACTGACTTGCAGTTAAGTATCATCGAGGCGGTGGTAGCAGACTGGTATTGTCGCTGGACTAGGAATCCAGAGACCCAGGGTTTGAATCCCACTAATGTCGTTTGGAAAATAAATCTACCATTCTCACCTGGTCTGGACTACATATACATCAGATCAGTGTGGTTGTCTCTTAATTGCGCTCTCAAATGGCCGAGCAGGCTAACCCAATTCAAAGGCAATAAACGTTGACCCAACAAGCACCATCCACATCCCATAATTAATTATTTTTAAAAATCAGGGCCTGGATTCTCCATTCCGGAGCTTAAGTGCTCCCACCAGTGGGGAATCACTACTGGTCTTGGTTGGTGCTAGGAGCAGGGCCCGGGAAGTGAGCCCCTCTACTTCACCATGTGAATTTATGAATGGGGAGGCCCCCCACCCCCTGCGTTGACGAGTAAGGCCATCCTCCCCCTCACCACCATGGGAATAATGCTTCATCCCTGGACAACGACCCCCTCCCCCCAGACAGGGGCCACCACCCCAGCCAGCCCTGCCTAAAAGCTGAAGAGCAGCCTAGGCATCTGAGTGAAGCATCACTGCATATTCACTTGCCTCTGGCACAAGTGTTTAAAGTAGCAGCTGTTGTAGTGTCAGAGGCTTCCTCATGTGGGAGTCATTGCCGAGCATTACAATCACACGTTGGTGCCTGAACACTGTGGGAGGCACAACTGCACACGCAACATCCGAACAGCTCTAGGGCATGTCTATGGCCGGAGGGTGGGTGCCACAGATGGGGGGGGGGGGGGGGGGGGGGGTGGGGGAGATGCATGGAGAGATGGGCAAAGGGTCCAGGGGTCAGCACGCATTGCAGAAGAAAGTGACAGCCATAATGGTTGTGCAAAAAGGTGTTTAATGTGCCGTATAATACCCCTCTCCCGATGGTGCCATCCTTCCCTACGCGATGCCCTCGGTGATCATCAATGTGCTTCGCCCTCATAACTCTACCGCTACGTCTTGGTGTATCCCAGGATGCATATCAGAGGTGGAGGCAGGCAGCTGCTCACCTCGTCCCGTTGTCTTCGATGCGCCTGGCGGCGGGTTACTGTTGCAGGTATCTGAGGCTCTATGTGTAAGGAATAAGTGGGATATTCTCAAATGGCTGTTTGAACTATCCGTGAGATGTTTGGGGGAATTCTTACTTGCCTGACTTGCAGAGAATGGCTTGGTCAGAAAGTAGAGAGGAGCCTGTGATTGAGGATTTTCCCCACACTGTGGAGTTTAACTCCACATTTATCCATGATTTACCTTGGTTGTCGGCCTAATTGATGGATGGCTTTCAGTCGCATGGGGAGCTGAGCAGTGAAGGCCACAGGAGCAGATACGCAAGCGCTAGAGGAGGGGGGCTGGACTGAGGAGGGAGTTGATTGGAGCAGAGGTGGTGAGGCTGATCAGATGAACTGTTGATCCTGTGAATGGAGAGGTTGGGCTTTGTAGGAGGGGTGGGGAACTGGAGAGCTCCAGGGATTGATGGGGTGGGAATTTGGGGGGCCTGGTGGTCTGAGATTCTAGAGCGAAGGTTGTTGGGAGATGCCAGTTTGCAGGTGGGCATGTGGATCTGGGAGGTAGGTGTGAAGGCACTCAACTCTTGAATCCACCAAGTTGTCATCTTGATAAAGCTACCTCATATAAGCTCATTATCACATTTCAGGTACTAACCTACCTCCTAGGAGCGTGTTGATTGCCTGATCGCCATCCAGTCTCAGTGGTAGGGTAGGACTGGGAAAGTGCAATATCAGACTTTGAACCTCCCACCTGATTCAAACCTACTTGTTTTTCTTGGGTTTTAATCCACCACCCATTGTGGGAATTTTATTGTGATAAATGGGCTCTCCGCCACTGACCCACATTGCCTCCAATGGCTTTTAATTTGATAGGCCTTCCCCAATCGGGCAATTAACAGGCCGTTGGTGAACCTTTTATGCGATCAGGACCCAGAGCGGGAAGACCTGCAGAGAGCTGCCGACCATTCAGTGGCCAGGAGTTCATTTGCTCGGCAACACCACTGTGAAGGCACTGGCCATTGAGGGAAATACAGCCACAGGAGGCCCAGGATTACAGAGAGACCCAGGCCAGAGGTAAGTGATGGTGGGGTTGGGTTTCTGCTGGTGTCATGGGGGATTGGTATGGTGTAGGTCAGTGTTCTTCAAACTTTTTTTCCGGGACCCATTTTTACCAATCGGCCAACCTTCGGGACCCAACCCGGCCGACCTTCGCGACCCACACCGGCCAACCTTCACGGCGACCATCATTTTCTCTTACCTTGTTTGCTGCTGACAAAAATGGAGGAAATGGTTTTGGGTCCCTTTGGCCCTCATACACGCTCCTCCAATGGAACGTGTTGGATGAAGGTGAAGCCTTCTGGTGTCGGAAAGTATGGAGTCTCCATCTGTCCAAAGTTCTGTGTTCTTTTCCTATAAAATGTTATCAAAAAAAACCCCTCCTAAACTTGTAAAAAAAAAGAAATAAAATGAATAAAATAAATGAATAAAACCGCCCCAAATTTGTAAACAAAAAGCTGCGGCCATTTTTTTTAAAAATGGCCGCACTGCGCATGCGTGCCCGATCATCGGCACACATGCGTATAGTTCTGCGCAAGCGTGCCGATGATCTGGCACGCATGCGCAATGCGGCGCTTTTTTTTTTTTACATGTTCGTGGCCACTTTGAAGGCCGCTTGCAGCCGCCGTTATCAACAGCCAGCTTCTGCGGCTGTTGGGCGCAGATTTGTGCGATTGGGAGCGCCGCAACGGCGGCTCCGCGACCCTCCCAACACCTGCCTGCGACCTACTGGGGTCGCGCCCCTAAGTTTGACAATGCCTGGTGTCGGGGGTCAGCAATAAGGCCAGAGGATGGCTCTCAACGAGGGCCCACTGCCCAGTGCCGAGACCCGTTGTCAGGCACCGAGTCACTTTTAAATAAGAGATTAAGAGATGCATACTCAAAGACCGCAAGCAGTTTTCACAATTTACTTTTCATGTTTCCGCGTTTCCGCATGGCGACAGGCCTGCCTGTTACTGGTGGAATACCAGCTGTAGTGGGATGAGGCCCCTAATGGGGCATTAATTGCCCACTTAAGGGCTTCAATTGGTGGCAGGATGGAAAAGCAGTCCATCGGTCTTCCCACAATGGAGGTGATGGGTGATGTGTTGGGTACTCTGGATCTGTGGAGAATGCATTTACCTTAGCAGTAACATAGACAGGCTACCAAAACTTGTAATAATACAACTCTATTTTATTAACTTAAGAGCTGTTGAACATACTTGCACTGTGGGTCGACACTATGTTAGATTGATTGAAGACCTATGCCTAACCTGACCAGCCTATACTGCTAGCACATGGTAGATGTTTGTGCTACTGACTGCGGGCTCTGTCTGACTCAGAGGCTGCATCCCGAATGAGCGGGAAAACTAGTGCCCTCTGGTTTTATAGTGACCATGCCCTAACTGGTGATTGGCTGCTATGTTGAGTGTGTTGATTGGTTTTGCAGTGTGTCAGTCAGTGTGTGTCTCTGCACCATCATGTACTGATGTGTATATTGTGACAATGGGGACCCACCCACCACCATCTCGCCTGATTAAATTCAACCCTCCCCCCAGACTCTTAGAACTACTTGAGGCACCGTGACCGGGATTCTCCGCCCCGCCGCGCCACATCTCTCCCCCCGACCGGCCGGCGGGATTCTCCGTTACGCCAGCCGGTCAATGGGGTTTCCCATTGTGGGGCAGCCCCACGCCGTTGGGAAACCCCTGGACGTCGGCATAACGGAGAATCACGCCGGCGGAGAACCCCGGCCCCAGTGTTTAAGCAGATTGGTCAGTATAGAGAGTTTGAACTATCTGAGGCACCATGAGTGTGAGAAGGAGGCATTATCTCTAAAAGTGTTTGGAACTATTGAGTGCATTATGTAGTGAACTATGAGGCATCCACTGTGTAGGGAGCGGAAGGGTTGCTAATTACTTTCAACTATCTGAAAAAAGGCAGGGAATGGGTCAAACTGTGTGTAATATAAAGTTGGAGGGCTGTAGATTTAGGACATGATTGCCAGTTAATGCCAGGTAAATAACTGTTCCTTCACCTGAATAACAATATACAGCTACAGAAGAACTGTTAAAGACCTTGTTTATTTGCATGAAACTGAGTGTTGTACAACTAGCAAGTTTCAGATCTATTTTTAAAGTAAGTACAGAGGAACAGTTGGCCGAGAATCAAATCTTTTATGCTGTTAAATGCATTCCCAGCCCCCATGAGCAGGGGATCAGAGTTCGGGCCTCGGAATTCTGGGTTGACATCCAGAGTCCAATGGGAATGGAGTGGTGATCCCCCCCCCCCCCCCCCCCCTCCAGTTTTGCTGCAGCAGTGAATTCAGCACATTGTGTTTCCAGGGGCTGGTTTAGCTCACTCAGCTAAATCGCTGGCTTTTAAAGCAGACCAAGCAGGCCAGCAGCACTGTTCGATTCCCGTACCAGCCTCCCCGGACAGGCGCCGGAATGTGGCGACTAGGGGCTTTTCACAGTAACTTCATTGAAGTCTACTCGTGACAATAAGCGATTTTCATTTTATTTCATTTCTTATGGATTGCCAACTCGTGTTGACTTGTTCCAGCAGGCTACTGCACACAACCTTTAACCACTCCACTCAATCAAACAGCTATTCTCCCCATCTCTAATTTAAACAAAAATATATAGAATTAATAAACAAAAAAAAGAAAAAAAACTTTTTTATTGCCTTTATAATATTTCTCCCTGATTGATTTGGACACAATTGTGAGCAATGGACATGGCCAAATAATCAGTGCAGATCCTCCAGCATTGATGCGCTAAATCTTGAGGAAAGAAAGGACAGTCACCATCTTAGAAAGTCTCAGAAGCTTCATTGTCAATGAAGCACTTCTGCAGTGTAATCACTGTTGCAACATGGGAAAAGATGTAGCCAAGTTATGCACTGCAAGATCTTGCAACCATATGTTGATGATCAGATAGAATGAAAGCTCATAGATTTGCAATATTAACTCTGTTTCTCTCTCTCTAAATATAGCGTTGGGTATGTTGAATATTTCCAGCAGTGTGTGTTTTAGAGTTTCCAACAACTGCAGTATTTTTCTTTAGTGTTTGGATGATGTAATCTGTTTTAGTGGTGTTGGTTGAGGAGTAACCAGGGTACGGTAACCTCTTTAAACACACTTGTACAACTATGCCTGTCACCAGTCTTAATTTCAATCCATGGGCTGCATGCTGCTGTTACATCCCAGGTGAAGCACTCCTGTAAACTTTCTAAGAATGCAAACAAATGGTAGCTTATACTTGTGTAGAACTGTTGAGTTAGATTTTTATCATGGACTCCTAAATGTAGCGAAGGATAAACCTAAACCGGAAAAGACCGATCTTTAGTCCAGCACATGAAACCAAATTGGTTTAAAAAGAAAAAGTTGCATTTATGCAGTGCCTTTTCATCAATTCGGGACATTCCAATGTGCGTTACAGCCAATGACTGAAAGGAACCTTGTTTATTTGTATGAAAACATACTTCAGCCAATTTATGAATAGTAATATCCCACTAATAACAGAAAGCAATGACTGATTAATCTGTTTAGGTTGGGTTGATGGATAAATATTTGCGATTATACCAGGGAGAATGCTTTTGATGTTCTTTGAAATATGTAATCATTTATGTGTACCAGAGAGGGAAGATTGTTTACATCCATTTGGAAATGCGGACTTCTGACGGTATAGCTTTCCTTAGTACTGCACTGGAATGTCACCTGCCAACATCAGTTGATACTTGAGGTCACCACCAAGCAGGCAGGCTGCTAAATAAAAGCTGGAACAAGTGTTGTTCCATTTGTCATAATATACACACAGGTATATGATGGTGCAGTGATTGACACACAGGATGACCAGTGAACACACAGAACACAGCAGCCAATCACCAGACAGGACACGACCACTATAAAGCCAGAGGGCACTAGTTTTCCTGCTCTCTCGGGATCCACCCTTGAGACAGTCAGAGCTCGTGAGCAGCAGCCAGTACAAACACCATGTGGTAGTCAGTTAGTCTGGTCAGGTTAGCCTCAGGTCTCCAGTCAAGTCAGCATAGTGCCAACCCACAGTTAAAGTATGTATGATAGTTAAGAGTTCAATAAAATCGAGTTGCATTTCTTCAAGTGTTGGAAGCCTATCTCTCTCACTGCTGCAGTAAATGCAGTCCTCGCAAACCCAGTTTACCCATCACATCACCATTGTGTTTGTGAAGTTAATCCATTAAATTGAAATGGGTCTGAATAGCTTCCCTAGCTTCTAAAAGATCTTACTCAACTACTGGCTGCGAACTTTCACCAAGATCTGCAGATTCTGACCACAGACAACACCATGACGGTTGCAGCCACGGAAGCAGATTGCACTCGACTAAACAAGCCTAGCGTTGATGGGTGTTGGTGCAGGGCCAACAATGCTGCTCAAACAAACAGTGAAACAGATTCCATTCCTGTTACTCAATCCTGGTTTGTGTCAAGTCACATTCTATTTCAAGGTGTGTGCTAACTGACATTCCTTTCAAAGACACTAAAATGAGGCTAACTTGGCCTGTAGGGCAACAAATAAATAACGTTTGCTCGTGAACCCTTGGTGGGTCACCACACTGGGAAACTGAACAAATTCCAGAAGCTGTCATCTAGTGACCTCCAACTGCACTGTCCCAACACCTGTCACTGTGTGTCTGTTCTATTGGCTTTCCATGTCAATTGAAAAGTGAACTCAATCTTCGTTATCTGATTGGCTGATTCATAACTCTTACTCACACTCAACTGGCCCTTTTTGCCCCATCTCCAATGTTTTTACAACAAGAAACAAAATTGCTTTCAACCGTATCTAGGACAATAATCTTTAATTGCAGGAGATATCTGAACAATTCCAAATGGTTAACAATCCTAGAAGGTTATAGTTCATAATTCTGAATTTTCTGCTGCTGCACCAAACCTCTTCCTCCTCCTTAGGCAGTTGCTCCGGGGTGGGGATGACCTGCTTCTATACCAGTTCGATGGATTCTGCAATGGTTGATAAATCCAATGTGTGACCTGCAGACCCTACCATAGGTGGGGCGGGTGATGCTTGAAGGGTTGGCTAGATGAGTTTGAGTGTTCTCACTGATGCCTTGACTTTACCTCTGCACATTCTGAAAAAGTATTTTTCTGTGTTCAGTACCTTCCCGAATGAGCCTTCTCCATTTTGGTTTGCACCAATATTTCCACTTAGATCGCATTTCCAGTGGCCTCCTAACAAATAACTGGAGAATTAAATAATTTTTGTTGTTGGTTGAGGGATAGATGTTGGCCAGGGCACTGCAAGACATCCCCCTCTCCTCTTTAAATAGTTGCCATGGGATTGTTTATGTCTACATCACAATTTTCAAAATTATCATCCTCGTTTTCAAATCCCTCCTTGATTTTTGCTCTTGTCTGTCATCCTGAACGTTTCCAGGCCGACATTCCACCAACAACTTCCTTTAACTCTGACCCCTGGTCTATCTCCCAATTCCTTTTCCTCCCTTAGTGCAGTGCCCGTGGCCATCTGGGTCCTGAGCTCTGGACTTTTCTCCCCAAAACCCTCTGCCTCTCCAGTTTGCTCTTCTCCTTCATTATACTTCATAA
Source organism: Scyliorhinus canicula (assembly GCF_902713615.1). Lineage (NCBI taxonomy): Eukaryota > Metazoa > Chordata > Chondrichthyes > Carcharhiniformes > Scyliorhinidae > Scyliorhinus > Scyliorhinus canicula. The sequence goes on along the minus strand of NC_052146.1, from coordinate 186,794,122 downwards.
ATCTATCACTTTGACCAAGCTTTTAGTCATCTCATTCTGATCTTATTTTCTTGGGTTTGTTGTCAATTGTCATCTGATTTACACTCTTTGAAGTGCCATAGGATATTTTTGCTTGGTTATGATGCTAGTTAAAGGTTAGGTCTTGTTGTACTGGCTTTAAAACATAAATTTCCAGCAATGAGAACTAATCTACAGACTTTTTCCAGTCTTAGTGATAGCAGATTTAAATGCTGTTAGTTTCCAGTACAGAAGTGAGGTAGTTAAAAGCTTGACCATTCTTCTCCTTTATATGGTGCTGTAAGTATTGGTGAGTGACATGCTCCCTGAAGTGCTGAGAGTCTTCACTGAATAGATTATAAACTTGAGAACTTTTGGCACTGTGCTATGAACTGTTTGTTGTGACATCTAGTCTTCACAGTTTGAACATAATAACATGGAGGCAATCTGTGAATCAGTTAGAAATTCTTCAGTGTGTTGATTTTTAAAATAAAAATATCTTGGGTGCGACCGCATCAGAACAAAGGCTGTTTACTGCCAAAGAAAGGACTTGCATTGATGACCTTGATCCCTCTAAGCTGTGTGGGTGCATGGCCCTGCAGAATCAGGAACAATATAAGGAACAGGACGCGCAGAAGCAATGCTCCTTTTTAAGATGAGCGCATGCTCTACCGCACAAAGGATTGTGCTATGCCAGAAATGCGTCACGTGCGTTTGAAGGGAAATTAGAGGGAGCACTGTTATATAATGTCGCAAAGTACACCACAGCCAATGAAGTACTTTTGAAGTGTAATCACTCTTGTAATTTATGGAACATAGCCAAATAGCACACAGCAAGCTCCCACAAACAATAATGTGACTCACTGCGCTTCCAATAATTCCGTGGGATATTTAACATTTACCTGGGAGGGCTTGAGTATGAATGACATCCCATCTGAGAAACTGATCTCCAGCAGAACTGCATTACCTCAGTACCTTTTTAATTATTTCATGGGGTGTGAGCATCACTAGAGGCCAGCACTAGTTGCACATCCCTAACTGCCCTTGAGAAGGTGGTGAGCAGCCACCTTAAACCATGGCAGTCGATGCATTGTAGGCGCATGCACACTGCAATTAGAAGGGGGAGTTCTAGGTTTTTGAGGCACTAACAGCAATAAATGTTGGCCAGGAACTGCAAGAACTCTTTCTTCAACTACATTCTTAGATTCATAGAATCCCTATAGTGTAAGCAGAGGCCATTTGACCCACCTAGTCTGCACCGACTCTTCGAAAGAGCACTCTGACTAAGCCCTGTCCCACACAACCTCGGTTAATCTGCACATGTTTGGACTGTGGGAGGAAACTGGAGCAATCGAGGAAATCCACACAGTCATGGGGAGAACGTACAAACTCCACGCAGACAGTCACCCAAGTTCGGAATTGAACCTGGGTCCCTGGCGCTGTGAGGCAGCAGTGCTAACTACTGTGTCGCCCGTGCTGTCCACTTGTTGCAGTGCAGGCCAAAGGACCTGTATTCGAGTCTCTGGAATAGGGCTTGAAGCAAGGACCTTCTGACTCTGATATTTGAGTACTATCAACATGAAATAAAACCTAGGAATGGGTAGGATGTGCAACATTTTCTTATTGTGCTACTGAACGCCCTTGATAACTGGTTTTAGCTGACTACCAAATGTAGAAATGGCGATACATCTTTCCAAGTCTTAGCCAAGGCAGTTTTACTTCAGCCCTGTATATGTACAAATACCCATACTTATAGGGAAGCCAGGACCCTTGCACAATGCATGGTATCTCGTGTACATAAGTGCATGCAAGGATTTTGTACCCTGCTCTGCATTACACAACCTCTCCCATGCAGCCTAGTTTGATTCCATTATTTCTGAAGTTGCTGCTTTATTGGAGGGGAATTTAGCAAGAACAGAAAGCTTTGCACAAGACTGTAGGATTTGCAAGCGCCTGGAGCTTCCGATCAGTTACACTGCATCTCCCTCCCACTCCGAACGTGGCAGTTTCCAGTTGCTGCAGATTTTAAAAGTAAGTTAAAGCAGAACAATTCTCATCTCCAAAGGAAAAATCCAGCCCCATGAATTGCATCCTGGATTGAGAATTTTTAAATATGATTTTAAAACTGGTAACTAGGACGTTGTTGAATTGTTGTAAATGCTCATGTGGTAGACTAAGGGGATGGTAGCATTAATGTTTCTGACCGGGTAATCCAGAGGTCTGGACTAATGTTACATAGACATCCCACCATGGCAGCTACCGGAATTTAAATTCAATTTTTAAAAAAAATAAAAAAATTTAGAGTACCCAATTATTTTTTCCAATTAAGGGGTAGTTTAGTGTGGCCAATCCACCTACCCTGCACATCTTTGGGTTGTGGGGGTGAAACCCACGCAGACACGGGGAGAATGTGCAAACTCCACACGGACAGTGATCCAGGGCCGGGATTCGAACCCGGGTCCTCAGCGCCGTAGGCAGCAATGCTAACCACTGTGCCACTGTGCTGCCCTAATTTAAATTCAATTAAATAAATGTGGAATAAAGAGCTAATTTCAGTAGCGCTGACCATGAAATGACTGGATTGCGATAATAGCCCATCGGGTTTACTAATTCATTTAGGGAAGAAAATATACTGCCCTTACCCACTTTGGCCTTCATGTGACTCCAGGCCCACAACAGTGTGGTTGACTCCTAACTGCTCTCTGCAGTAGCCTAGCAATCCACTCAGTTGTATTGAAAGGTGAGAGAAAGCAGCACTGACCTGGGCCCAAGCACTGTGAAGGCACACCCAGCCCTGGTGACACTGATGAGTTCTCCTCACTAACATCTGGGCCCTTGTGCCAAAATTGGGAGAGCTGTCTCGCATACTAGTCTAGCAATATCCCAACATAAGTCGTACTCTCAGAATCAGATTTTGGAGCCAATGTCCCAGACACTTCCAACACCATCCATGGATATCTCCTGTCTCCTTTACAACCAGTAGGCCAGATCCAGAAGAGGTGGTGGCAAAGGGAATACAGTCCTGACATAGTGGTACGATGGCTAGTTTCTTTTTTTTGGCCAGCGCAGGCACAAATGTCCTCTTGCTGCACCGTAACCTTTCTCTGGTTCTGCGGACAGATCAAAACACTGACAAGAGTTTTGCTTTTCCTGTGTTGAAATTATTTTCAATTTATGGTGGTATTAAATGGGGAAACGTTTTGTTTTATAGTTAATGTTGGTGACTATATCCAGGCTGTGTTGGATCGAAACCTGGCTGAGAATATATCCCGAGTGCTGTATCCCAATGACAATGTAAGTATGCTATCTTAAACTTCTGCTTTTATCAAGGCAGTTCCAAACTTTTTTCTGTGGGCCACACCGCCCATCCCCCACTTCGGTAGGCAATGAGTGGAATTCTGTTCTTGTGATGTAAGTTTACCCCCACCAATTGGAGAACTGATGGCATGCTGCTTCTGATCGGTTGGCTCGGCATTATTAAAGTGTAGTTGGACAATTAACTGGCCAGCATCTACCTTCAACGTGATCAAGGCCCCAGGAGCTTCCAGCCAATCAGAGACCAGCAGCACTCCATTGCCAGCAGCACCACCAGATGCCAATAATTCTGCAGCCTTCACAATGAATTATTACTGGATCCCAATGAGTGGAGAACAGGGGGGTTTTGATGCAAAGGAAATGGGGTGGCTTTTTCAGTGGCCATCCCCTTCCCGATGTAGGGTCCCTTGACCAAACAGGATTTTCAGATTGGCTGGCACAGAAAACTCTGCGAGTCCCGTTAAATCCTTGATCCACAATTAAATCCAACAGACTCCTGGATGGTTGCTTCTTAAGTGGCTCATTCGTGACCCTAATTGATGTCCTGCTACCAGCGGGCAAGATTTCCATACCTGGTCCTTCTCGGGGCTGTCCTCCCCCAAACTAAATTCTCCTGACGATGGGAATTGGATGTGGGTATTCCCACCTGTTTCTCCATGTGCCCCTGCTATCATGCCCGCTCTGACAGGCACCATTAAATTCCAGTCATTTACACTACTAGAAACCACCAACACCAAGGTGAGCCCTGAAAGCCATTGTCCTAATTCCCGTCTCAGGATGGTGCCATCCTAGAAGAATTACATTGTCGCTTTGCGAAATGTTTTAGTATGAAGCAAAGTTCCTGTGCCCTTCCTTTTTGCTGATGTTGGAGATTGAGAGAAGGAAAGACTGGGGTGGAGGGGGAAGTAACCTTGGCTGATGAAAGAAAGATGACATTGTTCTCAGTGCAGGAAATCGTTGAATATTAAAGAACACAAGAAGGCTATTTGGCCATCGTGCATCTTTTAGCCTTTTCGTGTGCTGACCAGTTAGTCCCGTTCTATTCTTTCTCCATAGCTCTGCAGTTGTTCTCTTTTTAAGTACTTCCTGTATTTCAAATGCTCTCCAGAAAAGAAGAGGCTGAAAAGTGGCCTGGTAGAAGTCTGAAAAATTATGAAGGGGTTTGATGGGGTAGCTTTAGAGAAGATATTTCCATTTGGGGAATCCAGGCAAAACTACAAAATTTGCTACCTTGATGAGAGGTTGAGGCAAATAACATTGATGTATTTAAGGAAAAACTGGCTAAGCATATGAGGGGGGAAAGACGAGGAGAATATGCTGAAAGGGTTAAATTAAGAGAGGTGGGGGGAGCTCAATAACCTGTTTCCTTCCATTTTATGCAATTCTAAGGAAAAGAGCGGACACTTTCTTTTAGGCCTGAGTTTTTGCTGCTGTGTTCTTTATAATTCCTATACCAACATAGTTCCAACTCGTGCCAATCCATGCTCCCCACCCCAACCACTCTTTACACCCTACATGCCAACTCTTATAGTATCCATCATGAACAGACCTCAGGACCTATGCTGAGATTGAATAAAATAGAGTTGTATGTGTCTGTTGCAGACTTTATATTTTAAAATAACAAGTCATTTGAAAAGAAACATTCACTATCTTTACATTCCTTCAACTACAAAATCCTTTAGAATTCTGCTGTGACAATGGTAGGTTGTGAAATCAGTCATACAGCACTAATCCAGCACTTATAGCTCCCTCAGGCTTCTGCTAAAGTAAACAATTAAATAGCAAACAATTTTTTTTTAACCCCATGGTTTTTTTCAAAGATTTAAAGGGAAGGAGTTTGTGCATTTTTACGCTGTTTTCATGTCCAAAGGGCACCTCGCCCACATGACCTCCTCTAAAGATGTCCTGCGACCATATCCAAAGGGTGCCCCAATTATCCAAAGGACTTTATAAAGTTTAGACCTGCTGCTGTCGGATCTATTGCCAGATCTAATCTGCGCAAGCTAATGAAACTCCGACCTTACTAGAGGTAGCTGCTGTTTTAAATGGACACCTGCTCCCATGGAATGTGCATGCGCAAATCCTGACCTGCCCCTGTGAAAATGCGAGGTGCCGTGTTCAGGTATCAGTTTCTGGATTTCAGCCTCTTCCACCATTTTCTCAATGGCGGCGGAGCTGTACATCATTCTGAAAATCCAGGCCTTAGTGATGGCCACCCCATAAAGCAGCACATGCTAGCTGATCACTGTTGTGGGCTTGGAAAATCTGACCGTGAGCACTTGAGGAAAGTAGTCAAAATGGGTGCAACCTCAATTACCATGTTACAGCACAATAGATAAATCATTGCACTAATAATTTAGGGGCCTCGATTAGTAATCCAGAAAAATGGAAATTTGGCAGTTAGAGAACTTGAATTCAGATTTTCAAATCTGGAACAGAAAAGTCGAGATCAATGCAAATAACCCTGAAGCAATTTTAAGGTTCTCTGAGGGAAGAAAGGAATTTTTCTAACGCAAACTAACCTGAAAAAAAACTGAGAGAGAATATGATAGAAATGGTTGATATATTGAACGATTTGGACGACTTGAATCCGAGTAAGCTTTTCTGCTGTATGCAGAATTTAAGCATAGTGCGTCATGTTTACAAAAGAAAATTGGAAATGCATGAGGAACTTTTTTTTTTAAACCAGGAGGATGGTAAGTATGGGGAACTGGCATGAGAGATGGGACAGAAAATAGCCCTTGTGGGTTTCAAGAAGCAACTGAATATGCTCTTGTGGACAAGTTGGATTCAGGGATAAACGAAATGAGCCAAGTGAGTTGCTTGATCAGGGGAGATAGATGGATCAAATGTCGTCGTCTTCTGCCTGAAATAATAATTATGTAATAACTGGCGGTAAGACAGGGCCATCCGTCCCACCTTTAGTGACCCCACTTTCCTCCTCCCCTCTTTCCTCCTCCTCCTCCTCCTCCTCCTCCTCCTCCTCCTCCTCCCCCCCCCCCCCCCCCCCCAACACCACCCACACACACACACACACACCACACACACACACACATCATGAATGGGACCATATCGCTGTTTTAGTACATTTGTCTTAAGTTTGTAGTTGGCTTTTTGACTGAAAGTTACAATGTTAAATATCATCATACCATTTAGTTCTTTGAAGGTAAAGAGCTCCGTTTAAAGCAAGAATACTTTGTGGTAGCTGCCTCACTCCAGGACATTATCCGTCGCTTCAAGTCTTCAAAGTTTGGTTGTCGGGATCCAGTCCGAACTTCATTTGAAACCTTCCCAGACAAGGTAAGCGTCCCAAGGATGATGCATTAGCAGAATTTATGTGGGGCATAATTGAATCTACTTTGCAGTATATCACCATCAATATCCTGACGGTTACCAGTCACCAAAAATTTAACGGTACCTGCTACATAAGTACTGGGCTGGTCAGAGGCTGGGAATTCAACACTGTGTAACTCACCTCTTGACTCCTTAATGCCTTTCACACTACAAGGCACAAGTCAGGAATTCTCTCCAATTGTATGCGCAGACTAAATGAATTTTATATTTTAAAAAGACCCACTATTATGAAAAAAATAAGACCATATTCATCTCAACATCACTAAAACAAATAATTTGATCATTATCACATTGCTGTTTGCTCTGTTCTGTGCAAATTGGCTCCTGAAATGTTCACGTTGTAACAGTCACTGCACTATTGGGGTCTTATGAGGATATAAAAGATGCTATATAAATGCAAGTATTTAAAAAACATAATCTTCAAAAGCCACTAATATTTCCAGTAAACATAGAATGGTTACAGCATAGAAGAAGTTGTGACAGGGTTGATGTCGATAGGATGTTTCCCTTGGCTGGTGAGCGTAGGACTAGGGGACACCATAGAACCCCTACAATGCCGAAGGAGGCCATTCGGCCTATCGAGTCTTCACCGACCCTCTCCACCACCTTATCCCCGTAACCCTGCCAATTATTATGTGCCAATTTAGCATAGCCAATCTGCTTAACCTGCACGTCTTTGGACTGTGGTAGGAAACCGGAACATCTAGAGGAAATCCACGCAGACACGGGAAGAAAGTGCAAACTCCACACAGACAGTGGCTAGCACTGCTGCCTCACGGCACCGAGGACCCAGGTTCGATTCCAGCCCTGGGTCACTGTCCGTGTGGTGTTTGTACATTTCCCCATCTGTCTGTGTGGGTCCCACCCCCACAACCAAAAGATATGCAGGGCAGGCGGATTGGCCATGCTAAATTTACCCTTTATTGGAAGAATAAAACATTTTTTTTTTTTTAAATGGTCCCCAAGACCAATATAGGAGTGTCTCCAGCTGCATAATGAAGCAGGATAGTGGATGGATCGCCATCCAGAAGAGTCAGGAAGTTCCGGTGTCTTTGGGGAGTGTACCACTTTCCAAACAGTAAAGGAATTGAGGGTTATGGTAAGTCGGCAGGTAAATAGATCTGAGTCCACAAGAAGATCAGCCATGATCTTATTGAATGGCGGAGCAAGCTTGAGGGGCCAGATGGACTACTCCTGCTCCTAGTTCTGCTCCTAGTTCTTGTATAAACCAGTACTCAGCATTGCAGACTGCTGGGAATGATGGCACCTTGAAGTATTGCAGTCCAGCTCATGATGCCAATGGGAAATGGACTTCACAGGAGTAAACAGCAAAGAGTGAGATGCAGTTATTATTGGCGATTCAATAGTTGGGGGGACAGATGGATATTTTTGTGACCGTCATCATGAGTCCCACAGTGTGTTGCCTCTCTGGTGCCAAGGTAAAGGAAATCACAAAGAATGCAGAACATTCTTCAATGGGAAGTGAGTGAGCCAGAAGTTGTGGTGCACGTCAGTTCCGGTGACATAGAGAGGAAGGTTCAAAAGTCCTGCAGTCAAATTTACAGGAGTAGGAAGAAGATGTGGCGGTCTTGTGTCATACTCCGTGATGTTCCTGCCTCTGACCCAGAAACTCTGGGTTTGCGTCGCACTCCAGGATTTGATGGCTAAGGAAAGTGTGTTCATACCACAACCAAACATGTTGGCTTCGCAATGCTGGAGTCGCGATCGAGCGGAGAATCAGGGGGAATTATAAAATCAAGGTTTGTGCCGATTCCGACGCCATGCTCTGGTCCCTCATTGGCAGCGATATCAATGTTTGCACCCTGCACTGGCTGGTCCATACAAACCTGTCATTTGCATGGATTCAGCACTGATCCCTATGGAACACCACTAGTTACAGATCTCCATTTTGAAAACTTCCCTTCCACTTTTACTCTCTGTCTCCTGTTGGCAAGCCAGTACTTTATCCATCTAGCTAGCTCACTCCATGTCCCATGTGACTTAACCTTTTGTACCAGTCTGCCATGAGGGGGACCTTGTCAAACGCCTTACTAATGTCCATGTAGATGACATCCACGGCCTTTCCCTCATCAATTAATTTTTGGAAAAAAAAAATAATTGGGTACTCTAAACTTATTTTTTTTTTAAAGGATGAGGGGACACAAATTTCAGGTTTTGGGCAAGAAGCACAGGGAAAATGTGAGGACGAACAATTTTATGCTGTGAGTGGTAATGACCTAGAACTCACTGCTTATGAAGGTTGTGGAGGGACACATGATCAATAATTGATTTCGAAAGAAGGTTTGTTGTGCACTTGAGGGAAATAAAATTGCACGGCTACATGGATAGAGCAGGGATGAGACTGACTACATTGCTCTTGAGAGCTGGGATGGAACTTAATGGACCAAATGGATTTCTTCATTGCCGCTATGGCTCAATGCCCCACACAATTTGTTTCTCTGTTTCTTCTCTGTCCCTCTTGGTCCATCCGCCTGTTTGTCTGTGTCTCTTTCATTCTCTTTTTCCTCATCCCGTCAATGAAGCTGGCTTTATTCCTGATATTTAAACAGTAAACAGCTGCACTGGTGTAGGTGACTCAACAGGATGAACAAAGTACATAAATAAGCAATTGTTTTGATGCAACAATCGATGGACTTCGATTGCTAATGGGACTGATTGCTCTGCCAAGCAGGAAGGGCAGATTAAATTAATGAGAGTTGTGAGCTGTGTGCCTGCAATAGGCAGCAAGTTTATAGATTGATGGAATAGTTGCAGCTCAGAACGGGATCATTTGTCTGTGCTGGCTCTCTACCAGGCAGTGGCATATTGGTATTGTCACAGGACTAGTCATCCAGCGACCCAGGGTAATGCACTGCACACCTGAGTTTGAATCCCACCACGGCAGATGGTGGAATTTAAAATGAAATTAGCAAGCCACTCTGTTTTAAACTGCCCAATTCTCCTCCCCCCCCCCCCCCCCCCCCCCCCCCCAAATTAAGGAGTAATGTAGCGTGGCCAATCCACGTACCCAGCACATCTTTTGATTGTAGGGCTGAGACCCATGCAGACACTGGGAGAATGTGCAAACTCCATACGGACAGTGACCTGGTGCCAGGATCGAACCCGGGTCCTCAGCGCCGTGAGGCAGCAGTGCAAACCACTAAGTCACTGTGACTGTTCAAGGACAATTAGGATGGGCTACAAACGAGATGCCCAAATCCCATAAAAGTATTGAAGAAAAAAACTCCACGGGTCCCACTTGCCTGTGTTTTTCTCCTATAGCCCTGTAATTTTTTTTCTCTTCCAGATAACTGTCCAATTCTCTTTTGTAAGCTATGATTGAATCTGTTGGGCAGCACGGTGGCCTAGTGGTTAGCACAACCGCCTCACGGCGCTGAGGTCCCAGGTTCAATCCCGGCTCTGGGTCACTGTCCGTGTGTAGTTTGCACATTCTCCCCGTGTCTGCGTGGGTTTCGCCCCCACAACCCAAAAATGTGCAGAGTAGGTGGATTGGCCACACTAAATTGTCCCTTAATTGGAAAAAATAATTGGGTAATCTAAATTTATTTTTTTTTTTAAATAAAAAAATGATTGAATCTGTTCCCAGCATAGTCTCAAGCAGAGCAGAAACCTAATCACTCACTGCATTTTTAAAAAAAATTCCTCATGTCATGTATACTTCTTTTTGCCAATCACCTAAGACCATAAGACACAGGAGCAGAATTAGGCCATAAGGCCCATCGACTCTGCTCTGCCATTCAATCATATTTTTCTCATCCCCATTCTCCTGCTTTCTCCCCATAACCCCTGATCCCCTTATTAATCAAGAATCTATTTATCTCTGTGTTAAAGACACTCAGTGATTTGGCCTCCACAGCCTTCTGCGGCAAAGAGTTCCACAGATTCACCACCCTCTGGCTGAAGAAATTCCTCCCCTTCTCTGTTTTAACGGATCGTCTCTTCGGTCTGAAGTTGTGCCCTCGGGTCGAATCAGTACATTCTGGTTCTCAATCTTTCTGCCAATGACAACAGTTAATTTTATCCTCATCAACTTTGTCCAGACTCTATTTTCAGCACCTCTATTAAATCTCATATTAATCTTTTCTTCTCCAGGGAGAATAGAATAGAACTTTATTGTCCACGCAAAAGTGGAGATCTGTTTTTGGCTTTACCTCCATCATAAAATATAATCATACAGGCATTAGTTAAAAACTGTACAAAAAGAAAAAGTCCCATCTTCTCCAGTCTATCCACGTCACAGAAGCTCCACATTCATCATAAATAGAATTTACAGTGCAGAAGGAGGCCATTCGGCCCATCGAGTCTGCACCGGCTCTTGGAAAGAGCACCCTACCCAAGGTCAACACCTCCACCCTATCCCCATAACCCAGTAACCCCACCCAACACTCAGGGCAATTTTGGACACTAAGGGCAATTTATCATGGCCAATCCACCTAACCTGCACATCTTTGGACTGTGGGAGGAAACCGGAGCACCTGGAGGAAACCCACGCACACACGGGGAGGATGTGCAGACTCCACACAGACAGTGACCCAAGCCGGAATCGAACCTGGGACCCTGGAGCTGTGAAGCAGTTGTGCTATCCACAATGCTACCGTGCTGGAACTATTCTCCTGAATCTTTTCTGCATCCTGTCCAATGTCTTGATATTCTTCCTAACGTCTGGACACCACACTCCAGTCAAGGTCGAACCATTGTGTATACAGGTTTATTGTAACTTCCTTGCTTTTGTACTCTAAAACCCACTTATAAAGCCCCAAATCTTGTCTGCTATATTAGAAGCTTTCTCAGCCTCCCCTACAATTCTTCAGTGATTAGTGCATGTGTGCCCTTGGGTTCCTCTGGTCCTACACTTTAGAATTGTATTTTTATTTTATATTGCCTCTGTTTCTTCTTGCCAAAATAAAACACCTCACACTTCAGGATGTAAAATGTGTTCTTTTTGTAGCAGGGCACATTTCATGATGGAGAAGACTTGTGCAGTAATGTAAAAAAAAAACTCTTGCATTTATATTGTGTCTTCCATGACTGTAGGCTATACCAAGTTGCTTTAAAATGAAGTACTTTTGAAGTGCGGTTACTGTTGTAATGTAGGAAACTTGGAAGCCAATTTCCACACAGTAAGTTCTCACAAACCACTTGGGATGGTGATCAGATCATTTGTTTTCTTGGTGATGTTGAGGAATAAATATTGACCAACGGGGAAAATGTCTCTGCTCTTCAAAATAACGTTGTAGAACCTTTTTGCATCCATTGAGGACTGATGTCTCTGAAAAATTACACTTCCAACACTGAAGAATTTCCTTAGTACACCACCGGGTGTGCCAGTGGAGGTTATGTGCTCAAGTCTCTGGAGTGAATCTTGAAACGACAACCTTCTGACTCTTGAGGCAAAAGTGATAGTCACCACTGAGCCTCGAGGTAATACTGAAATGACTTGCATATAAGTAGAGGAAGTAATGCTGCCAACCTACAAGTTAGAGAATGAACACGCCTATCGCATTGTCCCATAAATGGACTGACTTAGAGTCAAACCCGCAATGAAAAGTTGCATTTGTTACTTCACTTCCCACTTCACTCTTCAGTAAGCCTGATGATCCTATCGGTTCATGAAAAGATATTAAAGTTGATGTTCCTTTGTTCACAGGTCGCCATTCAGCTCAATGACACCCATCCAGCACTGGCCATTCCTGAGCTGATGAGAATCCTAGTAGATGTGGAGAAGCTGGATTGGGAAAAGGTATGGGTTTGACAAATAATTTCTATTTCTCATTTTAAAACAAATAAACACCAGCCGTGGCACTTTGCAACAACACATGTTTATATAGTCCCTTTAATGTAGTAAAACATCCAAAGATGTTTCTCAGGAATATTGTCCATCAAAAAGAAATATTAGGAAAAGTAACCAAAGGTAGATGGGTTTCGTATATATTTCATGAGCAAGACGTTTCATTCAGTTTGCGATGCTGACTGTCCATCCTATTGAATCTTTAGTTAATGTTCTGTATAGGAATCTTGAAACCAAAATTTAGTTTACATGAGTGAATATTTTCTGTTGGACCTAGACTGGTTGTGACCTAACCTATTGCTCGAAATTCCATGCGCTGAGTGTTCTGAAAAATGCCACCCTTGGGTTCACAGCAAAGAGGCAGCCTCGTCACTGTGCTATTGCACCAATGGTGTTCCTGCTGAAACCAGTTAGTTTTTGGCCAGTAAAACCCAATTGGTGCACTAATGTGCTTGGAGAATGAAACCTGTGTCCTTACCTGATCTGGCCTACCTGCGAGTCCAATTCAGGATGTGGGATGTTGCCTGGAATGGAGAGTAGGTCTTACGAGGAAAGGTTGAGGGTGCTAGGCCTTTTCTCATTAGAACGGAAAAGGATGAGGGGCGACATGATAGAGGTTTATAAGATGATCAGGGGAATAGATAGACAGTCAGAGACTTTTTCCTTGGGTGGAACAAACCATTACAAGGGGACATAAATTTAAGGTGGAAGATATAGGGGGATATCAGAGGTAGGTTCTTTACCCAGAGAGTAGTGGGGGCATGGAATGCACTGTTGAGTCAGAAACATTAGGGACCTTCAAGCGGCTATTGGATTAGGTACGTGGATTACGGTAGAATGCTGGGGTGTAGATTAATTTGTTCTTAATCTAGGACAAAAGTTCGGCACAACATCGTGGGCCGAAGGGCCTGTTCTGTGCTGTATTTTCTATGTTCAATTTCAGAACAATATTATCCTTTTGAAGTCTCCTGGTGACTACTCAGTTGTATAAAACTTTATCAGGGCATCCAGAGATTGAATCATTAAAAACAGCCATTCAAAACAAAATACTTAAATTCATCTGAAATTGAAAACACAGCTGCCATCAATAACATGCAACCATTAGAAGTATTTGTTTATGTTTGAGAAGGGAGAAAATAAGTTAACAGCATAGTGAGGAAGTACAGCATCACATTGTGTCTGACACAACTTGCACCATCCTTTTTTTCCCCGACAGTGCACTTTTAATTGAATTGATTGGGGCAGCACGGTTGCACAGTGGTTAGCACTGCTGCATCACAGCACCAGGGACCTGGGTTCAATTCCGAACTTTGGTGACTCTGTGGTTTTTGCACATTCTCCCGTGTCTGCACGTGTTTCCTCTGGGTGCTCCGGTTACCTCTCAGCCTAAAGATGTGCAGGGTAGATGAGGTTACAGGGAGAGGGAGGGGACGTGCACCTCGGTATGGTGCTTTTCTAGAGGGTCGGTGCAGACTTGATGTGCCGATTGGCCTCCTTTTGCACGGAGGGATTCTATGAATTGGGAAAGAAATCCATTAATTATTTATGTCAAGAAAACCTTTTTGGTGTGAGACATGTGTTCCAATGTTGTTCATCTGTAATCTACAATAGTTTTCACTCTTATTCATTCTTGGGATTAAAACATCACTGGCAATGCTGGCAATTATTGTCCATTTCTTGTTGCCCTGAAAAGTTGGTGGTGAGCCTTCATCTTTAACTGCTACTGCCTGGATTGGATAGTGGGTGACACAAATGAATGCCTAACTAGGCCACTTGAGAGGGCATTAAGAGTCAACCACATTAATGTGGGATTAAGAGATGCATATAAACTGGACTGCACAAGGACAGCAGCTTTCCTTCTCTGAAAGGACATAAGTGAACCAGTTGGGTTTTACTAGCCTAAAACAGACTGTTTTAACTAAGACTTTCATCGAGATGATTGATTCTGAAATGATATAACTTAATTATGTAGGTGATTTTTGTATTCCTAATTATTCCACGTAAGTGCAGGCTCCACTCCGTCATTTGTGATTAACGTTTTGCCAGTGGTCATCACTAATTTGGGGGATGCTACTAATTCTCCCTTTTTATTTAGAAAGGACTGGAATCTATTGTGTGAGAATGGCAAGATGATTGCCTAAGGAATCATTTGACATAAAAATGCCGAGTGTGTACATAGGCCATCTAGTTCACCATCTACCATCCTGCTAGCTGCATTGTTGACTAATCATAGCAATCAATCTCTACCAATTAGTCCAAAACATACGCAGACATGAGATGAGGAAAGTACTAATGGTAGAGAGCATTGGGACTCAGGACCAAAGTTACCTGAATCACCAAAGCATGTTACACTTATGGCAGCATAGTGGTTAGCACAGTTGTTTCACAGCTCTAGGATCCACGGTTCGATTCCCGGCTTGGGCCAATGTCTGTGCGGAGTCTGCATGTTCTCCCTGTGTGTGCATGGGTTTCCTCCGGGTGCTCCGGTTACCTCCCACAGTCCAAAGATATGCGGGTTAGGTGGATTGGCCATGCTAAATTGCCCGTGCTGTCCAAAGAAGTTAGGTGGGTTGCTGGACTGTGGGGATAGGTTGGAGGTGTGGGCTTGGGTGGGGTGCTCTTTCCAAGGGCTGATGCAGTCTCGATGGGCTGAATGGCCTCCTTCAGCACTGTAAATTCTATGATCTATTGTGCCTCACGTTACTCTTACATTGTATGATTTTTTTTTTTTCCTTTTCTCTTGAAAGGCCTGGGATATAACCAAACGAACCTGTGCTTATACCAACCACACGGTGCTGCCTGAGGCTTTGGAACGCTGGCCAGTTCAGATGTTCGAGCATCTTCTGCCGAGACACTTAGCAATCATCTATGCAATCAACCAGAAACATTTGGACGTATGAAATATTAATTTCCACATGCTCTCCTTCACTTTCCCTTGCTTCCCTCACTGAGAGTTCTTTGTCTGATTCAATTTTCCATTTCCTGGGATGAGGGTTGCCCTCTGATGAGAGCCTGAATTGATTGGACCTGTATTCTTTGTTGTTTAGAAGAATCAGAGGGATTCTGAAGGGGCTTGATGGGGTGGTTGTTTCTCTGGCTTGGGAATCTAGAACAAAGGGACACTATTTTGAGATAAGATGACGATTGTTCAGGATTTAAATGAGATATTTCTTCACTCTGTGTTGTGAATCTTTAGAATTCCCTGCCCCAGGGGGTTGTGGATGGCCCACCGTTGAATATATTTAAGGCTGGAGTAGACTGATTGGTCTATTCGTCATATGGTCTTTTCCTCTGCACACTTGTGTTCTACTATCCTCTACACTTTCTGGCTTTTATTACCCAGGTTTAGCTTCACCTGATTATTGACTCCTTGTCTTCTTTTATTCTAACTCTGAGGTCTCCTACACTAAGGCCTTGATTAGGCAATTCAGCCCATCTAACCGGTTCTGCTAGTCAATTAGATTACAGCTCATCTCTACCTCAAAATCTGCCTTGCCCCATATATGTCTTACTTATTGGGCAGCACGGTGGCACAGTGGTTAGCATTGCTGCCTACGGCTCTGAGGACCCGGGTTCGAATCCCGGCCCTGGGTCACTGTCCGTGTGGAGTTTGCACGTTCTCCCCGTGCCTGCGTGGGTTTCATCCCTTACTGGTGGGACCTGGCGGCACGGGCGGGCTCCGGGGTCCTGGAGCGTGGTTATTGTTGTAATTTAGGGACCTAGTCTAAATTACGCCGGTTGGGGGGGGGGGGGCGGAGAATTCGGCGGGGGGGGGGGCTGCAAGCGGCCGCCGACCGGCGTGGCGTGATTCCCGCCCCCGCCGAATCTCCGGCGCCGGAGAATTCGGTGGCCAGCGGGGGCGAGATTCACGCCGCCCCCCGGCGATTCTCCGACCCGACGGTGGGGTCGGAGAATCCCGCCCATTGTCTTTACCCACTTATTCCCTGTTTTACTTCCACTTTATACTTTCTATACAGTTTTTATATTCAACCTGGTTCACCCTTTTCTTATCAAGCTGGTATCGTCACCTTCCGGATTCATTTTACTGCCTAAGTACTTTGTTGTCCAGGGAGACATGACTCCGTGTTTTCAAATCAGAACATAACTCAGAAATGAGATGGGAAGGGAGGCAATAACAAAGCACAAGTAAGGGCAGCACAGTGACACAGTGGTTCACATTGCTGCCTACGGCGCTGAGGACCCAGGTTTGATCCCGGCTCTGGGTCACTGTCCATGTGGAGTTTGCACGTTCTCCCCGTGTCTGCGTGGGTTTCACCCCCAACACCCAAAAATGCGCAAGTTAGGTGGATTGGCCACGCAAAATTGCCCCTTAATTGGAAAAAAATAATTGGCTACTCTAAATTTAAAAAAAAAACAAAGCACAAGTATGTATGTTATGAAAGCTAGTTGTACAATTAAACTTTATATATTTATTATTACCTCTGCCACTGAAGCTGGGCAGAGGTAATGTTTTTGCTTCTCTTATGTTTGTCTGTAAGCTGCTTATCTCAAAACCTAAGGGACAGATTTCAACAAAGCATAGTACACTGGTTATGGCCCAAGGAAGAATTGATTAGTTCTTGGCAAAGATGTGGATCCAGATCTTGGAATTTCCAGGGACCTTGGGAAATGGGGCAAATTGATTTTTTAAGTAGCTGTTGAGTTTTTTTTTTAATTTAAAAGATGGTGTGTTGTCTGAACTGCTGTTTTGGAATTTGTCACAACTGCCAAAACATCAGCAGAATTTTCAGTAAGTGGATTGGCCTGAAACTTCCTATGAGATGGAAAAAAAATTAAATTCAGTTCTGTAGCTACAGAGCATCTTCCAGGCAGGGAAAAATCTCAATGAAGAGCTGCGTAATTGTAATAACGTTGAATTAACACAGCTTGGCAGAATTGCACTCTACTGATGAGTGCCCTCGTCAAATGTTACATTTCTTTGTGAAACTTATTGCTGGCATCAGATCAAAGCTCGAATGAGGGGAATTGGCACCTGATAGGGGTTCCGATGCAGGGTGTAGAGAAGAAATACAGCAGCAAGATGTCTTGCGCCTGCATGAATGGCAGAGCCCAGATAATCACCGTTGGCTGAATTAAAAGATTGTTAAAAATTCTTTCAGGAGATGGGGTGAGTGAGGCATCGGTAGATTGCGTGAAACCCTTATTCTACGTGTTCTTTTTTTATTTATCCGACCCCTTAAAACCTTCGACTCTCATCAACAGGCTAAATTAAATCCTACATCGTATCCTGTTCACTAATCTCCATGACCTAAATTGGCTGTCCATCCCGCCCAACACTTCACATTTAAAATTCTCATTCTTGTATTTAAAACCTTTCACAGCCTCACCCCTCCATCTTTCTCTCGAGTTCTCCAGCTGTAGAACTCACCAAGCACTTTGCTTTCTCCCAATGAAGGCCTCTTGTGCATCCCTACCCCCTTCAACCCATCTTTTACAGAGATGAGGCAAGGCATAGATCTGTAGGAGCAAAAAGTGAGGATGAGAATTTTACTTTAGGAATTGGGGGACAAGAATGAGATGGGGCGATGGGTCAGCGGGATAAGATACAGAACATTGGATGAATTAAAGTTTGGCCTGTACATGAACAAAGATAATACTGGGTCTCTGATAGTGTGAAGTCCTTCTTCCTTCTAAGGAATTCAGGAAGTAACCTGTTGAACTCTTGAGACTGAGCAAACATCTGGTTTCCAATTCGTGTTGAATAACATCATATTTCCCAGCTTTCGAGCCCTGTTAGACCATAAGACATAGGAGCAAAATTAGGCCCATCAAGTCTGCTCCGCCATTCAGTCATGGCTGATATTTTCTCAACCCCATTGTCCTGCCTTCTCCCCATAACCCCTGATCCCCTTATTAAGCAAGAACCTATCTATCTCGGCCTTAAAGACACTGTGATTTGGCCTCCACAGCCTTCTGCGGCAAAGAGTTCCAGAGATTCACCCTCTGGCTGAAAAAATTCCTCCTCATCTCTGTTTTAAAGGATCGTCCCTTCAGTCTGAGATGTGTCCTCTGGTTCTAATTTTTCCTACAAGTGGAAACATCCTCTCCACGTCCACTCTATCCAGGCCTCGCAGTATCCTGTAAGTTAACAGATATGTGAAGGGGTGAGTGGGGAATAAATCACTATCACAATATAGTAAAAAGAGGCAGCCTTTGGAGACAGTTATAAAATGGGTGAGGGGGTCAGATTGGGCGCAAATGGGATTTAAATGGCGAAGATATTGGAAACATGTCAGGAAACTGGCTCTAACCCATCAACTTTTGGCTTTTACTCAGGCAGAACACAACCCACTCCCAGAAGAGGTGTTGGTATTTTTAAATATGTTATCCCCTGGGTTCAAAATCAGACCTACCTAGTTCTGCAGCCTCTTCTCCAGTATTCTCTGTCCAACTGGAAGTCAACCGTTGGGCTGGGAACTTATCAGTGATGGAGTTAACACCTATGGGAGAATTCAGACTCCTGGGTTTTCTGTATACTACTGCACTCCCCCACCCCATGCCCAAGCATTTCAAACAGTTAAAATTCCCAAGGTGGCACAACTGACACTTTGGAAAGAAGGAAGATGTAGCAGTAAAAACATAAAAGGCAAAAAGAATTCAAGGCAGCCCAAGCCTTACGGCTGAAATAAATGGCTGAGACAATGAGAGGCTACCTTGTTCGCACACTCGTACTTCATATTCCACTTTGATCTCCATACGCCACAAACTCTTTGCTTACTTCATACCCTACATCATGCACTCAGTCTCATAGCCAACCTCACCATTCAACCTCATTGACGCCTTGAATTATTCTTACAGCTCCGCGGGGGGGAGCAAGAGAGAGAGTGATTTGGTCATTATCACGTTGCTGTTTGTGGGATTTTGTGAGACAGTTGACTTGTTTTCTCTAAATTACAACAATAACCACACTTCAAAAGTTATTTTTTTTTTTGCTATAAATTGCTTTGGAACAGCCCGTCAGAAAAGGTGCAATATAAAGTTCTATCTATGTTAGTGGAGTGACAATTTGGTTTAAATTTCAATCATGCAATTAAGGTGAAGATTTACTCCAAGATATGTAATGGATATGGATCATTTGCTACAGCTTGACCATCAATCCAGGACAGCAGGATCCCTCGCTTCAAAATTGATTACACCCATATTTCGGTCATGTCTCTGTTGTATTTAAAACACTTATTTCTATCAAATATGGCATGTTTGAAGAATGGTACTTTATCCCTTTAAACATTTTGTGGAAAATGTAACTGTTCATAGCTTTTTACAGTCAGTTGGGAAAAGTTAAATCCAGCAACACTTGCTCCCATATTATAATTGTTAATAAGATCAAAGTCTGTTCACACTATCAGTCCCAGTTGTCTTGGTGAAGCTGTTCTTGGGCATGTTCAGTTTTTAAACATGTTTTCGGAGAATAACGGAGAACATAGTAACCTAAGATTCAATGTTAACTACGCTGTTTGCCAGCTTATAGGACTTTTCTAAGGTTGTGCATCGTTCCCTACTCTGCTATTTAGATGTCCCTTGTTATAACCCATTCAGCTCTTTCATTAGGATAGAGGACTATAAGAATCTTTTAATGTTTACCAGTTCAGATTGACCCAAGTACTCACTCTCTGTTCTAGAATATTGCTGCATTGTATCCTGGTGATATGGACCGCCTGGCACGCATGTCGTTAATTGAAGAGGGAGATCCCAAGAGGATTAACATGGCACACCTGAGCGTTGTTGGATCGCATGCTGTGAACGGTGTTGCACGAATCCACTCAGAAATTGTGAAAAGCACAGTGTAAGTGTTGTCTAAGCAGCAGATAAATGGTTGTCCTTGTTTAAAGGAAGAGTTAACTTTAGCTTTTAAGTGAGTTTTTGGACACATTGGCTGACTGGAATCCCTCTTGTTTTAGCTGATAACGTGGTTCAGCAAAGGCCACAAGCTCTTTGTTTGCTCAGCCTTGAGAGATACCACAAATCTCTTGGCAGTGAGGATATAGGAACAGCAGTAGACCACTCCTCTCCTCGAGCTTGTTCCGCTATTCAGTTAGATTATGGTTAATGTGTATCTTAACTCCCATTACCTTCTTTGGTTCCCTACCGCTTTGGTTCTCTTGGCTATCTATAATCTTATTAATGTCTGTTATGGCCTCAACAGTTTTTTGAAAGTGTTCCAGATTTCCATAATTCCTGTTGTGAAGAAATGTTTCCTGACTTTGCTTCTGAACGTCCTAGCTCTAATTTGAAGGTTATGCCAATTGTCCTGGCTGCCTCCACCACAGAAAGCATTGACCTTTCTGCCCTATCAAATTCTTAATCATTTAAAAAAATCTCAATTAGATCACCCCTTAATTTCCTAAATTCTTCATAATTTAGCCCTTTTAGCCCCAGCGTTATTCTGATGAACAACCCTCCAAGGCCATCATACCTTTCCTGAAGTGTGATGCCTAAAACTGAACACAGCACTCTCTCTAGATGGTGTCTGCGCAATGCTGAAGTCTAACTTCCACCTCTTAATACTTCAGACACTTAAGATAAAGATTAGCATTCCATTTGATTTTTTAAATTACTTTTGCACCTCCTGATTTCCAGACAAAATATTCAGAATACTATCAAGTATGCAAACCAATTTCCCTAGTCCATAGAAACGAAGGAGTATATCTGAACAGGAACCAGAAGAAATCTTTCCTTCTCCCTTCATCTTTCTATGTCTCTTACTGTATCATCTTATCAAACTTCTATACTTAGTCCACTTACAATAAGATACTTTTGTCGTTTATTTTAATTTCAAGTAGGATATCCTTCATAAATCTGGCTAAACATCCCTGAAGTGCTTTGGAGCTAAAGACCCTCTCCTTTTGATGCCACACCTTTGGTTTATGAAAAGGGCAACTGATTTCTTCTTTGCAGCTGAAGTATCCAGGCGCTGCATTGCAGTTGTAGTTGAATCTCTGTTGTAAGCTGAAATCTTAACTTTTTCTGTTTTAAACTTTCCACCATGATTGACTGTTTCGATGGGATGATAGACGCTGGGCAAAATTTATAATGCTGCCCTGTGTATTAAGAGTTAATTCATGCATAATTATTGCACGTGGGCAGCGATTTAAAGGCTTGTAATTGCTTTGGGATTGTTTTTAATGAAACGATATGTTCAGCATTTTTTAAAGTCAGTTTAAAAAAAAATAATTCTTGCCACTTGAGGCAAACATCACACTCGTCACTACCGAGTACCAAACAAGGTTTTAGCATATTTGTTCATCGTAGCAAGTCACTTTCAATGATATTATCATAGCTAAGATGTGATGATCTGGCTGAAGGCCTGTTCATCACCATCTCCACGTTTGCATGGTTGTAGGATCTTTGGAACACGGAAATCAGTGTGTCAGACTAAACAATTGGTTTCATGAAGGGATGCTTAAGCCTGTTGAGGCTGTTGTCATATGAGGAGCAGTTGAGGACTCTGGGTCTGTACTTGATGAAATTCAGAAGAATCTCATTGAAACTTGCAGAATGCTAAGAGGCCTAGCTAGAGTGAACGTGGAGAGGATGTTTCCACTGGTAGGAGAAACTAAAACCCGAGGGCACAACCTCGGACTGAAGGGACGATCCTTTAAAACCGAGATGAGGTGGACTTTCTTCAGCTATAGGGTGGGGAATCTGTGGAACTCGTTGCCACAGAAGGCTCTGGAGGCCAAGTCATTGAGTATCTTTAAGATAGAGATAGAGGGCAGCATGGTGGCGCAGTGGGTTAGCCCAGCTGCCTCATGGCGACGAGGTCCCAGATTCGACCCTGGCTCTGGGTCACTGTCCGTGTGCAGTTTGCACATTCTCCCCGTGTTTGCGTGAGGTTCGCCCCCACAACCCAAAAGATATGCAGGCTAGGTGGATTGGCCATGCTAAAATTGCCCCTTAATTGGAAAAAATGAATTGGGCACTCTTAAGTTTATAATTAAAAAAAAAGAGGGATAGATGGGTTCTTGATTTGTAAGGGATCAGGGGTTATGGGGAGAAGGCAGGAGAATGGGAATGAGATACATATAAGCCATAATTGAATGGCGGAGCAGACCAAATGGGCCCAATAGCCTAACTATGCTCCTATATCTTATGGTCTTACAAAAGTGATGTAGTTTTACCAACCATTACTACTTTTGTGATTCAATAAAGCGGGTGAGTGACAACAAGGCTTGAGAAAAAAGAGTTGCCATTGACCAGCTACACATGCTATTAAAGCAAGTCTCTTAGAAACCTATAAAATTCTTCATAACAGGATTAGACCGGGTAGATTCAGAAAGAATGTTCCCGATGGTGGGGGAGTCCAGAACTAGGGGTCATAGTTTGAGGATAAGGGGTCAACCTTTTAGAACTGAGGTGAGGAGAAAGATCTTCACCAGAGAGTGGTGAATCTGGAATTTTCTGCCACAAAAAGTATTTGAGATGAAAACGTTTCAAGAAGGATATAGCTCTTGGGACTAAAGGGATCTAGCCATATGAGGGGAAGGCGGGGTCAGGGAATTGACCTCTTATGATCAGCTGATTGGCCGAGCACGCTCGGCTCGAAGGGCCAAATTGCCTCCTTTTATTTTCTATGTATGTTTCTATGTAACTCAGAAGCTGTGCATTCTGGTGAGTAACTATCCTGATTTGCCAAAGCCACTCAGTTTGCACTGCGTGCTGAATTTAGGTGCATTTGAGTGCTGTAGTGAGAGTTTGGTGACTGAGGGATAATAAGGGTTATTTTTTTATCTAAAGTCTAGTCTTTTATTTGGTTAATTAAATTAAAAGTTGCTGTTTGGTTTAGAAGAAGGTGAATTCTCAATCAGCTTTAAACAAAGGTTTTACTTGCAGCTACTTGCAGCTGGAGCTTGTTAATTAGTTAATTGGATTAGGCCAGTTTTCAGAGGCTAGATTCACAGTATAAAAGTGAGCCAGCTACAGTGCAGACTTTGTTTGCACTGAGTGCTGAATTTGGGTGCATTTGAGTGTAATAGTGAGAGTTTGGTGACTGAGGGAGTTAGCCCGAGGAGGGAGCAAGGTGCTCCTTTCATTTCATTTCCTACATTTCCTCGAAGAGCGTGAAGGGAGCCGGGAGTTTACAGAGAGTGCAGCTGACTGGGAGCAGAGTCGGAAGGCGGATTTCCAGTTGGTCCACAGTGCAGCTATATTCTGTAAGGTAAGAGGAGATGGAGGCTAGGGCAGTTGTATGCTCCTCCTGTAGGATGTGGGTGGTGAGGGATACCACCGGTGTCCCTGCTGACTATACCTGCGGGAAGTGCACCTAACTCCAGCTCCCCAGAGACCGTGTTAGGGAACTGGAGCTGGATGAACTTCGGATCATCCGGGAGGCAGAGCGGGTAATAGACAAGAGTTATACAGGGAGGTAACCACCCAAGGTACAGGACAAGAGTAGCTGGGTCACGGTCAGGGGAAAGAAAACAAAAGGGCAGACAGTGCAGGGATCCCTCGTGGCTGTTCCTTTTCAAAACAAGTATACCGTTTTGGATATTGTTGGGGGGGATGACCTACTGAGGGAAGGCCCTAGCGGCCAGGTCTCTCGCACTGAGTCTGGCTCTGGGGCTCAGAAGGGAAGGGGGGAGAATAGAAAAGCAATAGTGATAGGAGACTCAATGGTTAGGGGAATAGATAGGAGATTCTGTGATCGCGAGCGAGACTCCCGGTAGGTATATTTGCCTCCCGGGTGCCAGGGCCAGGGATGTCTCGGATCATGTCTTCAGGATCCTTTAGGGAGTTAGGGTGGAAGTTAAAAGCCAGGACAGACAGAATTGTCATCTCTGGTTTGCTGCCGGTGCCACATGATAGCGAGGCTAGGAATAGGGAGAGAGTGCAGGAATGGTGTAGGAGGGAGGGCTTCAGGTATTTGGATAATTGGAGCGCATTTTGGGGCAGGTGGGACCTCTACAAGCAGGACGGGTTGCAACCGAACCAGAGGGGCACCAATATCCTGGGAGGGAGGTTTTCTAGTACTCTTCGGGAGGGTTTAAACTAATTTGGCAGGGGAATGGGAACCGGATCTGTAGTCCAGCAACTAAGGTAGCCGATGTTCAGGACGTCAAAGCACATAGTGATGCAGTGGGGAAGGTAACAATGACAAAGGAGAGTACTTGCAGGCAAGGAGATGGGTTGAAGTGTGTATACTTCAACGCAAGAAGCATCAGGAATAAGGTGGGTGAACTTAAGGCATGGATCGGTACTTGGACTACGATGTGGTGGCCATCACGGAAACCTGGATAGAAGAGGGGCAGAAATGGTTGTTGGAGGGTTTATGGTTTTAGATGTTTCAATAAGATTAGGGAGGGTGGTAAAAGAGGTGGGGTGGTTGCATTATTAATTAGAGATAGGATAACAGCTGCAGAAAGGCAGTTCAAGTATAATCTGCCTACTGAGGTAGTATGGGTTGAAGTCAGAAATAGGAAAGGAGCAGTCACCTTGTTGGGAGTTTTCTATAGGTCCCCCAATAGCAGCAGAGATGTGGAGGAACCGATTGGAAAACAGATTTTGGAAAGGTGCAGAAGTCACAGGTAGTAGTCATGGGTGACTTCAACTTCCCAAATATTGAATGGAAACTCTTTAGATCAAATGGTTTGGATGGGGTGGTGTTTGTGCAGTGTGTCCAGGAAGCTTTTCTAATACAGTATGTAGATTGTCCGACCAGAGGGGAGGCCATATTGGTGTACATGGATTTTAGTACGGCATTTGATAAGGTTCCCCGGGGTAGGCTTATGCAGAAAGTAAGGAGGCATGGGATAGTGGGAAATGTGGCCAGTTGGATAACAAACTGGCTAACCGATAGAAGTCAGAGAGTGGTGGTGGATGACAAATATTCAGCATGGTGCCCAGTTACCAGTGGCGTACCGTAGGGATCAGTTCTGGGTCCTCTGCTGTTTGTGGATTTTCATTAATGACTTGGATGAGGGAGTTGAAGGGTGGGTCAGTAAATTTGCAGACGACACGAAGATTGGTGGAGTTGCGGATAGTGAGGAGGGCTGTTGTCGGCTGCAAAGAGACATAGATAGGATGCAGAGCTGGGCTGAGAAGTGGCAGATGGAGTTTAACCCTAAAAAGAGTGAGGTTGTCCATTTTGGAAGGACAAATATGAATGCGGAATACAGGGTTAACGGTAGGGTTCTTGGCAATGTAGAGGAGCAGAGAGATCTTGGGGTCTATGTTCATAGATCTTTGAAAGTTGCCACTCAAGTGGATAGAGCGGTGAAGAAGGCCTATGGTGTGCTGGCGTTCATTAGCAGAGGGATTGAATTTAAGAACCGTGAGGTGATGATGCAGCTGTACAAAACCTTGGTCAGGCCACATTTGGAGTACTGTGTACAGTTCTGGTCACCTCATTTTAGGAAGGATGTGCAAGCTTTGGAAAAGGTGCAAAAGAGATTTACCAGAATGTTGCCCTGAATGGAGAGTAGGTTTTACGAGGAAAGGTTGAGGGTGCTAGGTCTTTTCTCATTAGAATGGAGAAGGATGGGGGGGGGCGGGCAGCACGGTGGCGCAGTGGTTAGCATTGCTGCCTACGGCACTGAGGACCCGGGTTTGAATCCCGGCCCTGGGTCACTGTCCGTGTGGAATTTGCACATTCTCCCCGTGTCTGCTTGGATTTCACCCCCACAACCCAAAGATGTGCAGGTAAGGTAGATTGGCAACTCTAAATTGCTCCTTAATTGGAAAAAATAATTGGGTACTCTAAATTTATTTTTTAAAAAGGATGAGGGGGCGACTTGATAGAGGTTTATAAGATGATCAGGGAATAGATAGAGTAAACAGTCAGAGACTTTTTCCCCGGGTGGAACAAACCATTACAAGGGGACATAAATTTAAGGTGAATGGTGGAAGATATAGGGGTGATGTCAGAGGTAGGTTCTTTACCCAGAGAGTAGTGGGGCATGGAATGCACTGCCTGTGGAAGTAGCTGAGTCGGAAACATTAGGGACCTTCAAGCGGCTATTGGATAGGTACATGGATTACGGTAGAATGATGGGGTGTAGATTAATTTGTTCTTAATCTCGGACAAAGGTTCGGCACAACATCATGGGAAAAGGGCCTGTTCTGTGCTGTATTTTTCTAGGTTCTATGTTCTCTCCACCATCTACAAGGTGCAGGTCAGGAATGTGATGGATTACTCTCCACTCATCTGCATGGACAAAGCTGCAGCGACACTTGAGATGCTCAATAGCATTCCGGGCAAAGCAGCTCACTTGATTGGCACCCCATTCACAAATATTCACTCCCACCACCACTGATACACAGGTGAGAACTGTGTACAACCTACAGGGTGCACTGCAGAAACTCACCCAGGCTCCTTCGAAGTTCAAAACCAACAACCTCTACCATCTTGAAGGAGAAGGTCAACAGCCGCATGGGAACACTGCCACCTGCTTGTACCCCTCCAAGCCATACACCACCTAATTTAGGAATACATCACTGTTCCTTCACTGTCCCTGGATTAAAATGCTGGAATTCCCTCGCTAACAGCACTGTGGGTGTAGCAACACTACATAGACTGACTGCAGTGGTTCAAGAAGGCAGCTCACCACTACCTTCTTGGGGGCTGTTGGTAATTGGCAATATATGCCAGCAATACCCACATTCCCTGAATTAATTTTCAAAAAGCAGCGACTTATAAATATTCATCAGTAGTGTAACATGGCTACATGTGTTATGTCAAGTGTGATGAATGTAAGAAATTGTCATGTTTTAGACTTTTTGCAGTAATGTTATTAAAATCTAGGTTAAGATGCATGCAGACAGTAAGACTGCTAGAGCTGTGATTAAAGGGTCATTAAAGTGAGGAATGTGATGGATGTTTGGTACATTAATTTGCAGGTGAAGTGTTCTGCTCATAGATCTTAAGAACCATTCACTTGTTTACAGATATCTAGCTAGTGCAATATGGTTTACCTTTGAAGGACCCTCTGATGCAGATATTTTATTGAGTGGTATTGAGTCTGGTCCTGGCTAAACAAGACGAGGGGCATCCTGTAAGAAGAGACACAAGAATGCCTTATGATTTGGGTACAGATGATGTAGTTATGGGAGGAGTATCTTCTGCACTGTAAATTCTATGATCTATGAGCCAGGTCTTTCTGAAAAGGCAGTTT
The DNA here is from genome assembly GCF_902713615.1 of Scyliorhinus canicula. NCBI lineage: Eukaryota > Metazoa > Chordata > Chondrichthyes > Carcharhiniformes > Scyliorhinidae > Scyliorhinus > Scyliorhinus canicula. The sequence goes on along the minus strand of NC_052146.1, from coordinate 186,766,519 downwards.
GTCCTCGAAGTCTCATCTGAATAGAAGTGTTTCAGTTTGGTCATGAAAGGTTCTCCAAATATTTTGCACAGTGAATAGGTAGTAGAAACTTGGTTGTTAACTTTATTCATGAGTGGTATTTGAAATATATTAGTTTGCTTAATTGAAATATAGTGGCAGATTTAGGAAACCAGTTTAAGGTTTTCTCTTTTACTCAAGAGCTGTTAACGTAAAGCTATTTTTGTAAAACTATTTTTTTGTTACTAATGTGGTTAGTTCTGTGTTTAAATTAAAGTTTGTTTTAACATAACACTGACCAATACGTATATTTTATCACTCCTGTGGTGCAGTTACATTTCCTCAGTTTTAAAAATTGCAAATGGTTGGGTTCTCATCTGGCATCCTAACCCAGGATACACTGCGGCAGCTTGCCAAGAATTCTTCAGAAGCATGTCTCAAACCAACATACTGCACCATGTAGAAGGACAATGAAATGAAATGAAAATTGCTTATTGTCACGAGTAGGCTTCAATGAAGTTACTGTGAAAAGCCCCTAGTCGCCACATTCCGGCGCCTGTTTGGGGAGGCTGGTACAGGAATTGAACCGTGCTACTGGCCTGCCTTGGTCTGCTTTAAAAGCCAGCGATTTAGCCCAGTGTGCCAAACCAGCCCAGTACACTAGGAATATGAGAGAGCATCACCTCTAAATTCTCCCAAGCCACACAATGTTCTGACTTAGACATGGTTGCAAGGTCAACATTCTGGAAACCCGATCTAACAGCATTGTAGAAATACCTTCGCAGGGACTTTAGTGGTTCAAGAGAAGGCTCACCAACACCCTCTCACAGAATCATAGAATTTACAGCGTAGAAGGAGGCCATTCGGCCCATCGAGTCTGTACGGGCTCTTGGAAAGCGCATCCTACCCAAGCCCACACCTCCACTCTATCCCAATAACCCAGTAACCCCACCCAACACTAAGGGCAATTTTGGACATTCAGTGCAATTTAGAATGGCCAACCTAACCTGCACATCTTTGGACTGTGGGAGGAAACCGGAGCACCCGGAGGAAACCCATGCATACACAGGGAGAACGTGCAGACTCCGCACAGACAGTGACCCAAGCCAGGAATCGAACCTGGGGCCCTGGAGCTGTGAAGCAATTGTGCTAACCACTATGCTACCGTGCTGCCCTCAAAGGTACTTGGGATGGAAAATAAATGCTGCTCTTGCCAGTGACACCCACATCCTAAGAATGTGATCAAAAGATGCAGAAATTAGAAATTTTGGTGAAAATCTTTTTGCAGGAGAGGGGAGTGAACAAAGAAAATAAGCTCAATTTTATACCAGGGCAAAGCAAATGGTCTCTCTAGCTATGCCAGATATGGAGAAAGAGCATATGTCAAAGTCGATAAATGTGTGTTTGTATAGATAAACATTTATTTTAAGTCTCCGCTATTGGTGAACCTTTCGTACAATTAGACAATTGTATTTCAACCTGATGCATTGGGTAAATGCGAACTGATAAAGCCTAAGTATAGAGCATAAAGTAAAGTGAAATTTTCCTTCGTTTTTATCATGGTTTCAAGATGACATTCGCAAATCCAATTTTATGAAATAAACTTGCATTTGTTAAATGTAACATTTCTGTAACTTCAGAGTGCTTTTAATTTTAAGTTTTCCTCAATGATCTAGATCTAAATTTAAACATTTAAAAAATTGCTTCAATTTTTATGACTGGCATGGCACTTATTTAGATCCATTTTACATTGTACCATCAATATTATGTTGCAACCCTCTTTCAAATGAACTGCTTGTGGGATAACGGTTGGGCAATTTATATATAGAATATGGCTCAGATTCTACTTGTGACAGTCCATTTAAAAACTGGTATGGGTGAATGTTGTTACATGAATGAGCTATTTATGATACTTTTGTTGATATTACAATTTAATTTGAAATAATCGGGTTATTATTATGCAACAAATTAAATTGAGAATTAACTTCTACGTATTGTCCTCATTCCAATTTCCTTATGCTTGATTGTGGAGGAAATAATCATCCAACTATGTTTAAAACGCTACACAGCAAATAGAAAGCAGATTTCCAAAAGATATCATTCTATTGTCCACTTATTGCTGCAATCCTAGCCCTGAATTTAGCACCATTTTAGCCCTACTTCGCAACAGTGTGTACTCTTTGAAATTAATCCATTGGTTGTGAAGTGTTTTTGGCTGTCCCAAAGTCATGAAAAGTGTTATATAAATGCATGTCTTTTTTTCCCTCATTTTGAATAACCTACCAAAACAATCTGTGCTACAGGATGCAATTTACTTCTAGGCATTTTGTTTTGTCACATCTTCCACTCTATTCTGTCACCACAAAATCAGGTTAGCCATGCAAACATGAAAATAAGACCCCTCCTTATTTTAATCTTTTGGTTTTATTTTCCAGTTTCAAGGATTTCTATGAACTTGAACCACATAAGTTCCAGAATAAGACAAATGGGATCACTCCAAGACGTTGGTTATTGCTATGCAACCCTGGCCTTGCAGATATCATAGCTGAGGTAAGAATTCTTTGCCTGGCAGAGATTGGGATAGAAGTTAAATTAACAGTGAGTTGTTAGCACAGTGGTTAGCACTGCTTCACAGCGCTCGGGTCCCAGGTTTGATATCCAGCTTGAGTCACTCTGTGCGGAGTCTGCACGTATTCCCCGTTTCTGCGTGCGTTTCCTCCGGATGCTCCGGTTTCCTCCTGAAAGACCTGCTTGTTAGGGGAATTGGGACATTCTGAATGCTCCCTCCGTGTACCCGAACAGGTGCCCGAGTGTGGCGACTGGGGGTTTTTCACAGTAACTTCATTGCAGTGTTAATGTAAGCCTACTTGTGACACTAATAAAGATTAGTGTTAAAAGGTTGTAGTGAATTGGAGGGGCAGAGAGATATCGGAACAAGAAAACATTTTGGTGGAGTGTGTTCCAAATTTCTACTACCCTTTCTATTTCCTTTTTTTAAAAAATATATAATTAGGGGTAATTTAGTCTGTCTAATCCACCTACCCTGCACATCTTTGGGTTGTGGGGGTGAGACCCACGCAAACACGTGAAGAATGGGCAAACTCCACACGGACAGTGACCCAGGGCTGGGATTGCACCCGGGTCCTCGGCCCCATTCAACAGCAGTGCTAACCACTGCGCCATCGTGCCACCCCCCCTTTTATAACCTGCTATCGCTCCTCAATGACCTAGATCTAAATTTAAACCTACCTTGTCAAGTTTTCTCTGAACCTGCCCTATTAAATCCTTTCATAATTTTAAACACTTCATGTAGATTGCCCCTCAGTGTCCTCTAATCAAAGGAAAATTTGTGTAGTTTATGTTGTCTGTCCTCGTAATGTAACCCTCTAAGTTATTTTACCAACTTCATTTTCTGTATAAGTTGTGTTTCCAATCAAGCCTTGGAAACTGTCTCTAAAACTAGGAATTAGAAGTCACCATAGTCCCAGTTGACCATAAACTGCTTTCCCCTTTGACAGGGAAAGCTGATTGGTGGTCATTTAACATGAGGATCTAAGGCGGCACAGTGGTTAGCACTGGGACTACGGCGCTGAGGACCCGGGTTCGAATCCTGGCCCTGGATCACTGCCCATGTGGAGTTTGCACATTCTCCCCGTGTCTGCGTGGGTTTTATTAATAATAATAATAATAATAAAATCGCTTATTGTCACAAGTAGGCTTCAATGAAGTTACTGTGAAAAGCCCCTAGTCGCCACATTCCGGCACCTGTTTGGGGAGGCCGGTATGGGAAATGAGCCTGCGTTGCTGGCCTTGTTCTGCATTACAAGCCAGCTGTTTAGCCCACTGTGCTGAACCAGCCCCCACAACCCTAAGATGTGCAAGGTAGGTGGATTGGACACGCTAAATTGCCCCTTAATTGGAAAAAAGAAACAATTGGGTACTCTGAATTTTAAAAAAAAAAAAATTTAACCTGAGGATCACCACCCCACAGGCGAGGGACAAAATTGAGAAAGCGGGCCTTCATGAATAACCTAGGAGGAATCCTAGGAAGGAAGTTGGAATATATTGGGAGCAACGACAGTTCTCTACTCTCTCTTAATCATTCAATCCATAGGTCCTCCTAACAACTGTAGATTTGCAGAGCTTAAACGATATTACAGCAGTTTTGATGAAAACTAACGTTTGATATTGCCTTGTGATTTTAACCGTCCCAGTAACCCCTTCCCTTTTCTTATTTTGTGACATTCTTCAAAACCTATCTCTATGACAAGACTTTTGGTCATCTGCCCTAATACATGATTGTGTAACATGGTGCCTTTTTTAAAATCAATAATCTCCTGCGAAGCACCTTGGGATGCTTTCCAATATTAACGATTTCCATTAGTATATTACAGTTATTACAATGTGAGGAAACGTGCCCTTCACAAAAAACCCTGCTTTGTCTCAGTCTACTTTGTATTTAGCCAGCGAGAATAACATAATCTTTTTCCCCACAGAGGATTGGAGAGAGTTTCATCACAGACCTGGACCAGCTGAAGGAATTGTTGAAACACGTTAACAATGAAGCTTTCATTAGAGATGTGGCCAATGTTAAACAGGTACAATTAACAATTAAATGAGCTGTTTTCCTGTAGTTTGAAATTATAGATCACATACATTGTAAGGTGTCATCAACACATCCTTAGGTACCACCCTTGGCTCAATGGTAGCACTCTGCTGAGTCAGAAGATTGTGGCTTCAAATCCTGTTCCAGAGACTTACTGTCTTTGCTGTCTTTCAGATGAGACATTAAACTGAGGCTCTTTCTTCTCCCTTGGATGAATGTACTTGATACCCTGGCATATTTTTGAAGGAAAGGAAGGGCATTCTCCCCGGTGTCCTCTCCAATATTTGTCCTTGAACCAGCATCCGTAAAACACTTGCCTCATCATTGTTGTACCTTACTCTGTGCAAATTATCTGTTGTGTTTCCTGCATTATAACAGTGACTGCACTTGCATATGCAACATAATGAATTATTTGTTGAGGTGACATTGTTTTATTTCAGGAAAACAAACTGAAATTTGCCGCTTATTTGGAAAATGAGTACAAGGTCAAAATAAACCCTTCCTCTATCTTCGATGTCCATGTGAAGCGGATCCATGAGTATAAGAGGCAGCTATTGAACTGTTTACATGTTATCACTCTCTACAACCGTAAGTCACAATCTGCGAATGGTTTATATAGTGTCACACCCATTATGCATTCTTTGTTAATGACCAAATATTGGTTTGCTGAGAGGAGACTAAGACTTCACATTCAGCCCCTTACTTGCACAGCTACTGCTAGTTACCATCTGCTATAAGTAGGTGGTATGGGGAGATAGTACTGTTATACATACTATTTTGACATTTGGGAGGACAATTTAAATTCTGATAAGAGTCCTATGAGTTTGATCTTTCATGAAAATGCTGCAGGGCAAAATTGGTCCCAACTTGACAATCTCACTCTAGCCATGGGACTAGCTAATATGGAAAATGCCTCAACGTTGCAGTACATTTTGTTGTTTTAACTTGTGATTGTAGAGGAAAGGGTACTTCACATTGTAATGATCTGTAATATACTTGACCCTGTGTGTCAGATGTTATAAAGGGAAATTAAGTCCCATATTCCACAAGTAACATGGCCTCATGAATATAAGGTGGTGCTGTTGAAGGAGCCTTGGTGAGTTGTTGTAGTGCATCTTGCAGATGCTGCACACTGCTACCATTGCACTGCTGCTGGGGGAAGTGACTGTTTAAGGTGGTGAATGAGGTGCTAATTAAATGGGATTCTTTGCCCTGGATGGTGTCTAGCTTTTTGCATTGTTGGAACTATACTCATCCAGGCAAGTAGAGTGTATTCTGTCACACTCCTGTCTTGTAAATAGTGGACAGATTTTGGGAAGTCAGGAGGTGAGCTACTTGCCACAGAATTTCCAGCCTCTGACCTTCTGTTGTATTTATGTGGCCTCTAAGGTGCTGTCGAAGGAGCCATGGTGTGTTGTTGTAGTGAAGTTTCTGTGAATGGTAACCCTGAGGATGTTTATGGTGGGGATTCAGTGATGGTAATGCTGCTGAACAGCATGGGAAGATGGTTAGGTTCTCTTGTTGGAGATAGTCATTGCCTGGCACTTTAATGGTGTGCATGTTACTTGCCAGTTATCAGCTCAAACCTGAACATTATCCAAATCAAGGTCCATGCGGGCACGGACTGATTCAATATATCAGGACTCGCAATAGGTACTGAACACTGTGCAATCATCTGACCTTGTGATGGAGGAAAGGTCATGGGTGAAGCAGCTGAAGATGGTTAGAATTCTTTGAAGTTGTAACGAGCAGAGTAGAGGAAGGGGAACCAGTAGGTGTAATATACTTGGATTTCCAAAAAGTGTTTGGGTAAGGCACCACACAAAAGGCTACTTTAATAGGATAAGAGCCTATGGTCTGGACGCGCTCTATTTGGATTTGTAGAAGGCCTTTGACAAGGAGCCATACAAGAGGCTGCTAAATAAAAAAAAAAGAATCCATGGTGATAGGGGCAAGATGTTGGCATGGATAGAGGATTGGCTGAGTGGCAGAAAGCAGAGAGTGGGGATAAAGTGGTCTTTTTCAGTATGCAACCGGTGACTGGTGGTCTTCCACAGAGGTCCATGTTGGGACCACAACTATTCACGATATACATTAACAATCTGGAAGGGGCATAGCCGCAGACAGGGGGGGCAGATACCTGATGGTACGGGGCATTCTGGAGGGGAGAAGAGTGGTGCTGGTAAATATATATGCCCCGAACTGGGATGACGTGGACTTCATTAAAAGAGTGCTGGGGAAGATCCCGGACCTGGACTTTCGCAGGCTAATAATGGGGGGGGACTTTAACATGGTCCTTGACCCGGCTTTGGATCGGTCGTGTCCCAGAACGGGTAGACTCCCAGCAATGGCAAGGGAGCTGAAAGGGTTTATGGAGCAAATGGGGGCAGTGGACCCCTGGAGAGAGGGACAGCCAACAGGAAGGGGCTACTCGTTTTACTCGCACGTCCATAAAGTATATTCTAGGATAGATTTCCTCGTACTAAGCAGGGATTGTTTAGGGGAGGTAAAGAACACGGAATATTCGGCAATTACTATCTCAGACCATGCCCCGCACTGGGTAGACCTGCAGATCGGGGGGGCGAGCTATCAACGCCCGCAATGGAGGCTAGACGTGGGACTGCTGTCAGAGGAGGGGATCTGTGAGAGACTTCGGAGGTGTATGCAAAATTACCTGAAGGTGAATGACATGGGGGAGGTCTCAGCGGCGACCCTGTGGGAGACGCTAAAGGCAGTAGTGCGGGGGGAGCTGATTTCAATTGGGGCCCACAGAGCCAAGGCAGACAGGGCAGAGATGGATAGATTGGTCAGGGAAATGGGTCAGATAGATGAAGAGCACGTGGAGTCCCCGGGGGAGGTTTTACTCGGGGAGAGGCAGAGACTACAGGCGGAACTGGGGGCACTATCCACGAGTAGGGCTTGGAACAGCTTAGGAAGGCGAGAGGAGTGGTGTACGAGCATGGGGAAAAGGCTAGCAGACTGTTAGCGCAGCAACTCAGGAGGAGGGAGGCGGCCAGGGAAATAAGTAGAGTGATGGATGGGGAGGGGTGCAAAGTGGAGGACCCGGCAGGATTGAATAAGGTATTCCGGGACTTCTATTGCAAGCTGTATACTTTGGAACCGCCGGAAGAACCGGAGGAGATGAAAAGGTTTCTGGACGGGTTAACATTCCCAATAGTGGGTGGGGGGCGAGTGGATGAGCTGGGGGCCCCGATTAGAGTGGAGGAGGTATTGGGGGTGCCTAAAGGCCATGCAGTCGGGGAAAGCCCTGGGGCCGGATGGATACCCAGTAGAGTTCTATAGGAAGTTTTCTGAGCTGGTGGGCCCGGTCTTGGCGAGGGTTTTCAGTGAGGCAAGGGACAGAGGGACCCTGCCGCCGACAATGTCGTAAGCCACTATATCACTGATATTGAAGCGGGGTAAAGACCCGGAGGCGTGCGGGTCCTACAAGCCAATTCTCCTGATTAATGTTGACGCCAAGCTCCTGGCAAAGGTACTGGCGGTTAGAATGGAGGACTGTGTACCGGAGGTGATTGGGGAGGACCAAACTGGGTTCGTGAAAGGTAGGCAGCTGGCGGCCAACCTGAGAAGATTACTTAATGTGATAATGATGCCCCCGGTGGGCAGGGAGGTGGAGGTAGTGGTGGCGATGGACGCCGAGAAGGCCTTTGACCGGGTGGAGTGGGACTATCTATGGGAGGTGCTCGGACGGTTTGGGTTCGGGGAGGGACTGGTGGATTGGATCAAATTATTATATCAGGCCCCGAAGGCCAGCGTCAGGACTAACAGAGAAGTGTCGGAGTACTTTAGGCTGTACAGAGGGACCAGACAGGGCTGCCCGCTCTCCCCGCATCACATATGGGGTGTAATACAGTAAGGCTACTTCAGGTACGGGGTAGATTTGCGCCACTGTTTGCGCTGGCCATAGAGCCGCTGGCGATTGCACTGAGAGCCGCAGAGGGATGGAAGGGGATGGTGAGGGGCGGGGTAGAACATAGGGTCTCTCTTTACGCAGACGACCTGCTCCTGTACGTGTCGGACCCAGTGGCTGGGATGGGAAGTATACTGGGAATGTTGAGGAAGTTCGGCCAGTTTTCAGGATACAAATTAAATACGGCCAAGAGTGAAATGTTTGTGGTACAGGCAAGGGACCAGGAGAACTGATTGAGAGGGCTACCGTTTAGGCTGGTTGAGGAAAATTTCCGGTATTTGGGAATCCAGGTGGCACGAGACTGGGGCAGGCTGCACAAGTTAAATTTGGCCAGGGTGGTGGAGCAAATGAAGGGAGAGTTTCGGAGATGGGATGCGCTCCCGCTGTCGCTGGCAGGGAAGGTGCAGACTGTAAAGATGACAATCCTCCCTAGATTTTTGTTTGTTTTTCAGTGCCTCCCGATCTTTGTCCCACAGTCCTTCTTCAAAAGAGTTAACAGGATGATCATGAGCTTTGTCTGGGCGGGAAAATCTCCGCGGGTGAAGAAGGCGATGTTGGAGAGGAACCGCAGCGAGGGAGGGCTGGCTTTGCCGAGTCTGATTAATTATTACTGGGTGGCCAACATCGCTATGATAAAGAAGTGGATGGTGGGTACAGGGTCTATCTGGGAGCGGGTGGAGGCAGCTTTGTGCAGGGGCTCCAGCTTGGCAGCCCTGGTCACGGCTCCTCTACCGCTGCCGCCGGCCAGGTAAAGATGACAATTCTCCCTAGATTCCTGTTTATCTTCCAGTGCCTCCCAATCTTTATCCCACGGTCCTTCTTCAAAAGGACCTGCAAAATCATCATGAGCTTTGTCTGGGCGGGAAACTCCCCACGGGTGAAGAAGGCGATGCTTGAAAGGAGCCGCAGCGAGGGAGGGCTGGCATTGCCGAGTCTGATCAACTACTACTGGGCAGCTAACATAGCCAGGATAAGGAAGTGGATGGTGGGTACGGGGTCTATCTGGGAGCGGGTGGAGGCGGCTTTGTGCAGGGGCACCAGTTTGGCAGCCCTGGTCACGGCTCCCCTGCCGCTGTTGCCGGCCAGGTACTCCACCAGCCCGGTAGTGGGGGTGGCCTGCAGATATGGGGCCAGTGGAGGAGGCATGTAGGGGGAGGTGGGTGCGTCTGTCTGGGCTCCAATATGTGATAATCATCAATTTGCCCCCAGGAACATGGATGGAGGGTTTCGAGCATGGCGGCGGGCGGGGGTGAGGAAGGTGGGCGATATGTTCCTGGAGGGGCTGGTAAGGAGAAATAACTTTAGGTACTTATAGATGCGGGACTTTATCCGCAGGCAGGTCCCATCCTTCCCACGCCTCCCGCCAATAGGGATCCAAGACAGAATAGTCTCTAGAGGTGAAGGAGGAGGGTAGAGTCTCGGATATTTACAAGATGCTCATGAAGGAGGAAGAGTTCCAGACAGAGGAACTGAAACTTAAATGGGAGGAGGAGCTAGGCGGGGAAATGGAGGACGGGCTGTGGGCAGAAGCCCCGAGTAGGGTAAACTCAGCCTGATTCAATTTAAGGTCGTTCACCGGGCCCACATGACGGTAGCTCGGATGAGCAAATTCTTTGGGGTGGAGGGTAAGTGCGCTAGATGCGGGAGGACCAGCGAACCACGTTCACATGTTTTGGGCATGTCCTAAGCTTAGGGGGTACTGGGAGGGATTTGCAGGGATCATGTCCCGGGTCCTAAAAACAAGGGTGGTGATGAGTCCAGGGGTGGCAATTTCCGGGGTTTCGGAAGATCCGGGAGTCCAGGGGGAGAAAGAGGCCGCCGATGTTTTGGCCTTTGCTTCCCTAATAGCCCGGGGGGGGGGGGGGGGGAAGAGGAAGAGAGAGAGATTAGAATAGAGTAGGAGGGATAAATAGGCGGTTAGTGTCTATGGGAGAGGAGCGGGCTTGTGCAGTATGGTTTGATTGAAGTATTGATTTTACGTTGCTGTTTGCACATTTTTGCTTTTTTTTTGTCATCTGCAACTGTTTACAATACCTCAATAAAATGGTTTGTTTGAAAAAAAAAAGATTTTTTTTGCCAGAGACTGGTAAATCTATGGAACTCATTGCCGTGGAAAACTGTGGAGGGCAAGTCACTGAGTGTCTTTAAGACCTAGATAGGTTGTTGATTAATAAAGGAATCAGGGGTTATGGGGAGACGGGAGGAGAATAGGATGAGAAACATATCCGCCATGATCAATAGTCCGATCAATAGGCCTAATTCTACTCCCATATCTTACGGTCTTATAATAAGATCTTATCTATAAGGTGGGAAAGTGGAGTTGGAGTTGAGGATTATATCAGATCAACCATGATCTCATTGAATGGCAGAGCAGACGCAATGGTCTGAGCAGCCTTTTTCTGCTCCTACGTCTTATGGTGCCAAATTTTGAGCTGCTAGGTTCGCTCTGATTTGTTCTGCTGCCTTATTGTACTCTACTCTTTGACATCCATTGGTATTTTATTTGAGAGTCACACCCCTTTTCTTTCCAGGAAAATATTTGTTCTGAACTCTCTCTATCAAATCCTCGAATGCCTCCCACTGTTCTGACACTGATTTACCCTCAGATAGTCGTCCCCAATCTGCTTTTACCATACCACCTCTCAGCTTTTCAAAATTGACCGTTTCTCAAATTGAAAATGTTTACTTTTAGTCTGTCTTTGCCTTTTTCTCACAGCTATGATAACTGAATTATGATCATCGCCATCAAAATGCTCGCCATTGATGCTCCTTCCACCTGCTCAGTTGCATTTCGTTTAAGTCCAGAACTGCTCTTTGTTGGGCTTCCTACATGATAGCTTAAAAACGGTTCTCCTGAACATATTTTAAGAATTCTGTGGAACATTTATCACCAATCCTTCATCGTGGTTGCGCCACAGTCATGGACTGCAGGAGCACTAGGCAGTTCACCATCAGCTCCTGAAGGACACCTAGTGATTGCCAATTATTGTTGACTTTGCCAGTAATGCCAAAAATGGATTTTTAAAGTTCGGCAATGCTGAGTTAATAATAATAATTTTAATTAATAATCATAGATGCTCTCATATTAATTGTAAACACAAGAGCAAAGATACCAACAATAGCATTTTATTTTGGAATGATCTCTCTTTTCTTTCAGGTATCAAAAAAGACCCAAACAAAACCTTTGTGCCAAGGACAGTCCTGATCGGAGGGAAGGTAAGGAAAAGCAAAAGACTGAAGAGACCTTGGGCGCGATCTAGCAGCCGCATCACGTCTGACTTGGGATGCGACACAGCCGGCAAATCATAGCTATTCACCATTCAGTGCAACCCTGAGCTGCAACTCCACAGGCAGGAGCCTTCTCCCCTTTCTCTTGCTTCCCTGACAGATCAAAATTGTCTACCCAGACTTAAATATATTCAATGATGGAGCATCCATAATGTTAATTCCAAAAGTTCACAACACTATGAATCAAGAAATTGCTCCTCATCTCAATCCTAAATTATTGACCCCTTATCCTGAAACGTTGCACCCCATTCTAGATTTGTCAATCAGCATAAACCCCTCCGTGTCTACCATGTCAAGCCCCTCCAGAATCATGTTTATTTGGATAAGATAACCTCTCATTCTTCTAAACTTCATAGAATCTAGGCCCAATTTATTTAGCCTGTCGTCCCAGGCACCAACCTTCGCTGTACTATCCAAGGCAGGTATACCATAGAATCCCTACAGTGTAGAAGGAGGTCATTCGGCTCATCGAGTTTGCACCAATCCTTTTGAAGGGGCTTCCCATTTACACTTCCCCCCGCCCTATCCCCGTAACCTAACCTGCATGTTAAGGAGCAATGTAACATGGCCAATCCCCCTAACCTGTAAATCTTTGGACTGTGGGAGGAAACTGGAGCACGCGGAGGAGACCCACACAGACACAAGAGAACAAACAAACCCCACACAGACAGTGACCCAAGGGAGGAATTGAACCCCAGTCCCTGGCACTGTGAGGCAGCAGTGCAAACCACCATGCCACCCATGTCCTTCCACAAATATGGAGACCAAAACTGCAAGCAGTATTCTGGGAATTGTCTCACCAAAGCCTGGTACAATTGTAACAAGGCAATTCTTATACTCTATTCCCTATGTGGTAAAGACCAGCAAGCCATTTTCCTTCCTAACTGCTTACTGAACCTGCATGCTAACTTTGAGACCCTGGTAATAACACACCCAAGGCTCTCTGAAAATCAACATTTGCAAGTTTCATGCTTTTTTTATTATAATAAATTCTGCTTTTCTATTCTTGCGAGCAAAGTGAATGACCTCATACTCGCCCATATCTCCGCAATCCTAGTAATCTATTGCTGGAGTGCTGCGAAGGTTTGCTGTCCCCCTTTGAACACTCAGATCCGTAGCCATGATGACAGCACTCTGCATGGCAGCAAGAATGGATCTGACATATTCCATCTGAGCTTCCACTGCAACACTGCAATGTTGAGTGGTTTCCAATTGGCTGAGAAGGCAGCCAACAGATGCTGCATTCTGGCTGGGTCCCCAAGGTGTTGGCCAACACTTCCACAATGTAATGGATAGATTCCAAGCTCCTTGGACTGTTCTGTGCCATGTTGGAGCTGCATTTCTCCATCTTCCTTGACAGTGACGAGCTGATGTCTACCAGTGTACCAAGCATCTTGGTTTGCACGCACATGAAGATTGTTCCACAGGCTGCCCCATTGCTTAATGCGTTTCCCTTGTTCTTTACAGGCAGCTCCAGGCTATCACATGGCCAAGCTGATCATCAAACTCATCACTTCTGTTGGGAATGTTGTTAACAATGACCCCATTGTGGGTGATCGACTGAAGGTCATCTTCCTGGAGAACTACCGGGTGTCTCTGGCTGAGAAAGGTACTGCCGACAGTCACAGGAATCATACCCTCCGCATCTTTTCACTTCATAGCAAAGGGTGTGTCAGGCAATCACTGCTTTCAGAATAATGGAGCAGTTCTTTCACTTCAGCAGAAGAGAGAAAGTGCATTCCTTTCATTTCCAAAGTCTAAATACATGTTGTGGTTTAGCTAGTACCTGACATGTATGACAAGTTCTACAGAATTGAATTATATTCTTATGCAGTCCTGACCATGACAAATGTCTGCTGACTGCTGCCTGAGTTTTCCAAGTTCACACCTGTAGTGTCATTGGTATCTCATGTACCACCCACTGTGTTTTCCTACGATATTTGGGCAGTACCAATGTCAGGGGGCAGTGACTGAAGGGGGTGACTGATGGGTGGAACTTGGGGTGGGGGGTGCACACTCATGGGAGTGTGGTGTTGTGGGGGGGAACTTGATCCATTATTCCGGTGGTGGGGTGGGGTGCCCCTCCTTGTCATAGAATCGGGGACATTTGGCCCATTGAGTCTGCACTGACCCTCCAACACATCACCCATTCCTAGGCCCAATTCCCCATCCTAACCTCACCTTACCTTTGGACACTTATGGGGCAATATAGCATGGGGAACAAAGGTGGAGAATATTACAGGGCAGACTGCACATCTTTGGACTGAGGGAGGAAACTGAGCACCTGGAGGAAACCCACGCAGACTCCACACAGTCACCCAAGGTCGGAATGGAACCTGAACCCCTGGCGCTGTGAGCCAGCAGTGCTAACTACTATGCCCCCCCCAGCAGGGAGTGGTGTCAGGATTTGCATTGTGGGAGGAGGGGTCCTGCCGCTATACTGTGATTGAGTCACCTGTCCAAAATGGCCTGATACCGTGATCCCCATGGAATCCAGTGAGCTCTCTGCGATGCATACATTTGCATGGTTCAGGAGTGAGACTCTCACTTTGGCCCTGCTCCTAACGCCAGCGGAGACCAGTCCCGATTTTCTGCTGGTGGGAGCACTTAGCCTCCAGAATGGAGAATCCCGTCTGTAATCTCCATTTATCCCATTCACACCTTAGCTTTCATGAAACTACGGGCAACACGGCGACACAGTGGTCAGCATTGATGCTTCACGGAGCTGAGGACCCAGGTTCCATCCTGGCCCCGGGTCACTATCCATGTAAAGTTTGCAAATTCTCTCCGTGGTTGCGTGGGTCTCACCCCCACAACCGAAAATGATGTGGATTGGCCACACTAAATTTCCCCCTTAATTGGGTACTCTAAATTTATTTTTTAAAAGCCTTCATTGAACTAACTCTCCATAGGTAGAGAAAACCCTGTCTAGTAAGAGGCCTGCGTAGCTCCTGTGGCCCTTAAAATAGTTAGGCGTTTGGGTACATCATTTGATGAAAATGGGGTGATCTTCCCCATAGACCGAAACCCTGCACATCTCTCATCTTCCTAATTCTCCCGACCTGCTCCCACAGCAGTGTTTATCTCCGGTCTCCTAGTTCTTGCTAGCGCTACAGTCTGCCCTGTAATATTCTCCACCTTTGTTCCCCTTTGTGTGTAGAGAGTGGGGCGAGTTAGAAAGGTGGGGGGGGGGGGGGGGGGGGGGGGGGGAGTTACATTTTCTGTCCATTTAATTATAATATTGTACATAATAAAAGGTTACTTGTGTTTTAATGTTACAAACCTGGCGGCTGTAGTTTATTGGGCTCAATGAGTCCCTCGGGTATTTTAAATAAACTCCAATTTCACCTGTGTTGCGACTCTGGGTGAAATGTGGCTGGAATTGACCGCGCAGTAACCCAGAGTGTTGTGACAATAGTGTGTCAAATGCTCTGCACAGTATTCTAAATCTGGCTGCACAGGTGACCAATAAAAAGTTAGAATAACATTTCTGGCCCCGCTCAAATACTATTGAGAAATTTGAGTGTGAACACTTCGCATTGACTGGAAACGTAAACCACAACAACCTATTCGTAAAACACCTTTAAATGTACTTTTCAGTGCACTGCGATATACAGGAGCATTGTTGGACAAAAAATGATACTTGAGATATTAAGGCAGGTGAACAAATGTTTGGCGTGTCTTAAAGGAGGAGAGAAAGCAAGAGGCAGATGGGTTAAGGAAAGGAATTGTGTTATTTCGGAGGATTTAGTTTACAGAGACGGTGGAGGATGAGCAGCCATGGAATAGATGAGACAACAAATGTATGGCTTACAGTTTATCAAGAGCAGATGGACAGAGGCAGAGCTGGGTGATATCCCTAAAGATAAAGTTACTGAACCCTGAACAAAGGTCGTGCTGAAGCACAGTGCACACACAGCAGGGATTGCATTGTCCTATGGTTGGGTGGCTCCATATCTGTTTCCAGGCTGTAACCAAGTTGAAGGCCATTAAAAACATTGGATAGAGCGGGCTCTGCCCCATCAACGCCAACCCTGTAGGAACAAAGGCTGTTTTCATAGAGCAGAAAAGTTGAATTTGAATAATACAGCAGAGATGGAAGCAATTCAGCTCATCTTCCTTCTGTCAGCTCTGATATCCAATTATTCCCACTGCACTGTATTCACCCTGTAACCTTTTGAATGTTATTATTGAATCCAGTTCCACCAATCTTGCAGGTGGATCATAACGACTTATTTTCCTTTCAGGAGTCAATGCAAACTTTCAACACAAAAATGAAACGTGATTTTCTTTCGCTTTTATGGAAAAATGTATCACAACCACTCCATCAAAGGAACCCCTAGAGGGTGTTGTTCCTTTCTTCTAGTGACATTAAAGAAAAATACTACCTTGTGTATAATTACAGACAAGCTGAACTGTGACTTTCAATCAATGGTGACAGCTTCTTACTCGATGCTCTTTTTAAAAAAAAAAAAAAATTCCAATTACGGGGCTCATTTTCTGACATCAACTTAAGACTCTTGAAATTAAATTAAATGAAAATCGCTTATTGTCACGAGTAGGCTTCAATGAAGTTACTGTGAAAAGCCCCTAGTCGCCACATTCCGGCGCCTGTTCCGGGGAGGCTGGTACAGGAATTGAACCGTGCTGCTGGCCTGCCTTGGTCTGCTTTAAAAGCTAGCGATTTAGCCCAGTGTGCTAAACCAGCCCCTATTCCTTGTTTATCTCCGGTGTCAGCCGTAGCTCAGTCGTGGCACTTATGCTGCTGAGTCAGAAAGTTTCGAGGTGGATTCGAGACTACCAATTTGATCGCAACAACAGCACTATATTGAGGGAAAATTGGACTTTAGGATGAGATGTTAGACTGAGGCCCCACCTCCCCTCTCTGATGGATGTAAAGGATGCCATGACACTTCGAAGAACAAGGGAGTCCTTAGTGTCCTGGCCAATATTTATCTCTCAACTTACATCACTAAACAGATGATCTGATTATTATTGTATTGTTTATGGGACCTTGCTGTGCACTAAATAGTTGCTGCTGCAACTGTCTCGCTGCAGTGATCAGATTTCAAGAGTACTTAATTGGGTGCAAAGTGCTTTTGGATGTTATGTGGTAAGAAAAAAATATATAATGTGACAGTAAAACAACTACTGACAAGAACTGGTACAAGTATTTCTCCAAGTTTGGGTCATTCGCTGTACCTTCAGCTATCTAGGCCTTCGTTAAATCTCTCTCCTCTTTTAGAGCCTGCTGAAAATCCACCTCTTGGATCAGGGTTTTGGTCGTGCTGTAATATCTCCTATGTCATGGTGTCAATTTATGTCTGTAGGACTTTGGGGCATTTTACCATTTTTAAAAAAAATTTAAGCTACCCAGTACTTTTTTTTTTACTTAAGGGGCAATTTAGCGTGGCCAATCCACCTACCCTGCACATCTTTAGGTTATAGGAGTGAGACACCCGCACAGACACTGGAGAATGTGCAAACTCCACACAGACAGTGACCCAAGGATGGGATCGAACCTGGGACTTCGGCGCCATGAGACATCAGAGCTATCCACTGCGCCACCGTGCCACCCTGGCATTTTACCATGTTGAAGATGCTATATAAATGTAATTTGCTGTGGTTGTAGCATGAGCTGTATTTAAAAAGAATGAACCCAGCAAAAGAGGAATTAAGGATTGTCAACGTTTTAAAACCATAGGAGCTAAGTTGCTGTTTTTTTTCTCCCTCTCCCTTCATTTCTCGTAACAGTGATCCCTGCGTCCGACCTGTCCGAACAAATTTCAACAGCTGGTACAGAGGCCTCCGGCACAGGGAACATGAAGTTTATGCTGAATGGAGCCCTGACAATAGGAACCATGGATGGTGCCAATGTAGAAATGGCGGAAGAGGCTGGAGAGGAAAACCTCTTCATCTTTGGGATGAGAGTGGACGATGTCGAGGCACTTAATAAAAAGGGGTTGGTAATAAAATAACAGATGACAATGTGCTTTATCACAGCGATTAGATCCATCTGTCCCTTTGAGCCATGGTTCAGTAGTCTGACCCCTGCCTCTGAGTCAGCAGGTCATGGATTCAGGCTCCACTGCAAAGACTTGAATACAAAATACAAGTGAATACTCCACTACAGTACTGAGGGCATGTTACTGTGTCAGAAATGCCATTATCATTTGGATGGGGCATTAAATAAAATCCCCATCTACCATCTCCCTGCACTAATAGAGTAAGAAGAGCTGGGGGGGACTCTGCCCAGTGCCTTGGCCAGAATTTATCCCGCAATTAGCACCTTTAAAAGCAGATCATTACCACATTGCCATTGGTGGGATCGTGCTGTACACAAATTGGCTGCTGTGTTTCCTGCATGGCTTCACTTCAAAGGTGCTTCCTTGGTTGTAAAATGCTTTGGGAAACCTTGAAGTTGTGAAAAGCACTATAATAAATACAAAAATCTATTTATTTGGCAACACCTCTTTCTGTCTGCCACTTGTACTATTAAAGTATTTGTAAAATCTTGTCCCATCAATATTCCTCCTGTATGGTTAGAGGAAGAGCATTGCAGTGAAAGTCAGTGATTCCTATTTCCTTTGTCCTCTGTGGCGCTTTTAGTTCCTCGCCTGTTTCAAATGGCCCTTAAAAGACAGCCCAGAGACTTCCGGTGGCAGCCATGCGCGGGTAGGTCGCGTAATCGGCAGCTCCCGCCATGAACGGACTAACGGGCCTTTTCAAGGAGCTTTAGCGGCTCCTTTCCGATGAAACTCGGCAGGCAAACGGCGCTAGAAGTCTCCCCGCATCAGTTCATGGAAGGGAGCAGGACGGCGAAACAAACTAGCAACGAGAAGCGGCTGGAACAGGCGCGGGAACAGAAAATAGCGGCTGGCTCGGATCAGGCAGCGTGGGCCCAGTGGTCGCTGGAACAGCAGAAGTTCCTCAGAAGTTGCTTTGCTGACCTTAAAACAGAGATGTTGGCTCCAATGAAGGCCTCAATGGAGAAGATGGTTGAGACCCAGAAAATGCAGGAGAAGGCGATCAAGGAGATCGAGAAAAAGCTCTTGGATAATGAGGATGAGATACTAGGTCTGGCCGTCAGTGTGGAGGCACACAACGCCCTGCATAAGAGGTGGCAGGAGAGGCTGGAAGACCTTGAAAACAGGTCCAAGAGGCAAAACCTGCCCATTCTGGGCCTACCTGAGGGTGCGGAGGGGTCGGACGCGAGCACATTTGTGACCACGTTATTGGGGACCCTGATGGGGTCAGGAGCATTCCCTCGGCCTCTGGAACTGGATGGGGTGCACTGAGTCCTTGCAAGGAAGCCCAAAACGAATGAACCGCCGAGGGCCATGGTGGTTCGGTTCCACCGCTTCTCGGATAAGGAACGAGTCCTGTGATGGGCTAAAAAGGAGCGGAGCAGCAGGTTGGAGAACAGCGTAATCCGCATCTACCAGGACCTGGGAGCAGAACTGGCCAAGAGGCACGCTGGATTCAACCGTGCTAAGGTGGCCCTCCACAATAAAGGGGTGATGTTCGGACTGTTGCACCCGGCGAGGCTTTGGGTCACGTATCAAGATCGCCACCATTACTTTGATACACCGGACGAGGCGTGGAATTTTATCAAGCAAGAAAAGCTGAACTCGACCTAAAGGACAGCCACACTGGGACGTTACTCTGGTGGGGATGGTAATTGTTGGATAGCCGGACAGCGACATTATGTTGTTCCCTCTTATTTTTGTTTGTTCCCTGTTTCTCTGGCCATGTTTTCAGCTTTTGTCGAGTTCGGCTGCAGAGGGAGGTGAGGGGCCCTACACGTAGGGCCGCTCCTCTGGCCGTTTCTTTTATGGGGCCGGGTTTGCACCCAGGGTTTGTTGTTAGTTTCGTTGGGGGGAAGGGAAATGTTCTTTGGGGGCTCGTAAAGTAGTTAAGTTGGGCTTTTCCTAGGGAGGGAGGGGCCCGAAAAAAGAGGCACCTGAGTAATCGGAGACAGAGGCGGGAGCGGCCGGGGTCAGCATGGGTCAGCTGACTCATGGAAGCGTAATGAGGGGAGAGTCAGTGTTAAGCGGGTGCTTGACTTGGGGGTTTGAGATCGTGGGGCTGCTGGGGGGCTGCTGGGGGGGTGGGATGCTGCTTTGCTGACAGTAAAGGAGCCAACGTGGGGGAACAGGGAGAGTCGGGGGGGGGGCCTCCTATGGGAGGGCTCGAATAAGCGGGGTGCGCGGGCTCGTGGCTGGCCGAAAAAGAGGGATAGCTAGTCGGCGGGTGGGGGGGGGGGGGGGGGGGGGGGGGGGAGTTAAACCCCTGCATCCAGGCTGATCACGTGGAATGTGCAGGGCCTGAATGGGCTGGTCAAGAGGGCTCGCGTGTTCTCGCACCTAAAGGGGTTAAAGGCAGACGTAGCCATGCTGCAGGAGATGCACCTAAAACGTGCGGACCAAACAAGATTGAGAAAAGGGTGGGTAGGCCAGGTGTTCCATTCGGGGCTGGATTCAAAGACCAGCGGAGTAGCAATTCTGGTCAGCAAATGGGTGGCTTTTGAGGCAGGAAGTATTGTGGCTGATAAAGGGGCAGATACATAATGGTTAGTGGGAAACTGCAGGGCACTCGGGTGGTGCTAGTGAATGTTTACGCCCCGAACTGGGACGACGTGGAATTTATGAGATGCATGCTGGGTAAAATTCCGGACTTAGACTCACACAATCTGATTATGGGGGGTGATTTCAGCACTGTCAATGACCCTGTATTGGACTGGTCAAACCCCAGGTCGGAGAAGCGACCAGCGGCGGCTAAAGAACTGAGAGGATTCATGGAACCGGTGGGGGGCGTAGACCCATGGAGATTCGCCCGGCTGAGGGCGAAGGGGTTCACTTTCCTCTCCCACGTCTACAAAGTTTATTCCCGTATAGATTTCTTTGTGATGAGCAGGGCGTTGATCCCTAGGGTGATGGGCCAACTCGGCCATTGCAGTCTCTGACCATGCTCCACACTGGGTGGATTTGCGTCTCGAGGGAAGATGGAGGTCAGCCCCCACTATGGAGGCTAGGTGTGGGGCTGCTGGCAGATGACGAGGTTTGTGGGTGGATAAGGAGGAACATTAAAAATTACTTGGAAAATAATGACATGGGGGAGGAAACGCCGACCACGGTGTGGGAGGCCCTGGAGGCAGTTATTAGAGGGGAGTTGATCTCTATCAGATCCCATAGGGAGAAGAAAGAAAGAGCAGAGAGAGAGGCTAGTGAAGGAAATACTCCGAGTAGATAGGAGTTACTCGGAGACCCTCGAGGCAGGGCTACTGAAAGAGTGCCAGAGACTGCAGGCGGAATTTGATCTGCTGACCACAAGGGAAGGCGACAGCACAGGTGAGGAAGGTTAAAGGGACTGTCTACGAATACGGGGAGAAAGCAAGTAGAATGCTGGCTCACCAACTTCGTAAAAGGGAACTTCGGCCAGGGAAATTTCGGAAGTTCGGGATGAGGATGACAACACAGTCACTGACCCAGAGGGAGTGAACAAAGTCTTTAGGGCATTTTAGGTAAATTGTGGTAAATTGTATGAGTCAGAGCCCCTGGCAGGAGGGGAAGGGATGAAGCAATTCATGGACCAACTGAGGTTTCCAAAGGTGGAAGAGGATCTGGTGGAGGGACTGGGGGCCCAATAGAGCTGGGGGAGATGGTAAAGGGGCTAGGGAACATGAAGTTGGGCAAGGCCCCGGGGCCGGATGGCTACCCTGTAGAATTCTACAAGAAAGTTTTGGAACTGCTGTGCCCACTCCTACTAAGGACCTTTAATGAGGCCAAAGAGAGAGGGACCCTCCCCCCAACAATGCCAGAGGCTTCGATTTCACTCATCCTCAAACGAGAGAAAGATCCACTGCAGTGTGGATCTTGTAGAGCGATATCGTCCCTGAATGTAGATGCCAAACTGCTGGCCAAGATCTTAGCTGCTAGGATTGAGGACTGTGTCCCTGGGGTGATAGGGGAGGATCAGACAGACTTCGGTTAGGGCAGGCAATTGAACTCTAATGTACGGAGGCTCTTAAGCATCATTATGATGCCCTCAGAGGGAGGGGAGGCAGAAGAAGTGACGGCGATGGACGCAGAGAAAGCCTTTGACCGGGTGGAATGGGAGTACCTGTGGGAAACTCTAAGAAGGTTTGGTTTTGGTGAGGGGTTCATAGGTTGGGTCCAGCTACTCTACCAGGCCCCCGTGGCAAGTGTGTGCACGAACAGGGTGAGGTCGGAATACTTTAGGCTCCACCGCGGGACAAGGCAGGGGTGCCCCCTCTCCCCGTTATTATTTGCCCTTCTGATAGAGCTGTTGGCAATAGCGCTGCGGGCTTCAAAGAACTGGCAGGGGCTGGTCCGGGGTGGGAGGGAGGAGCATCAGGTCTCGCTCTATGCGGAAGATCTGCTCCTGTACATCTCTGACCCACGAGAGGGGTTGGGGAGGTCATGCAGATTTTGAGGGACTTTGGCAATTTTTCGGGGCAGCACGGTAGCATTGTGGATAGCACAATCGCTTCACAGCTCCAGGGTCCCAGGTTCGATTCCGGCTTGGGTCACTGTCTGTGCGGAGTCTGCACATCCTCCCCGTGTGTGCGTGGGTTTCCTCCGGGTACTCCGGTTTCCTCCCACAGTCCAAAGATGTGTGGGTTAGGTGGATTGGCCATGCTAAGTTGCCCTTAGTGTCCAAAATTGCCCTTAGTGTTGGGTGGGGTTACTGGGTCATTGGGATTGGGTGGAGGTGTTGATCTTGGGTAGGATGCTCTTTCCAAGAGCCGGTGCAGACTCGATGGGCCGAATGGCCTCCTTCTGCACTGTAAATTCTATCTATGTAAAAAAAAAAAATTGAACAAGAAGAAAAGCAAGATTTCATAGAATTTACAGTGCAGAAGGAGGCTATTCAGCCCATCGAGTCTGCTCCGGCTCTTTGAAAGAGCACCCTACCCAAACCCACACCTCCACCCTGTCCCCATAACCCAGTAACCCCACCCAGCACTAAGGGCAATTTTGGACACGAAGGGCAATTTAGCATGGCCAATCCACCTAACCTGCACATCTTTGGACTGTGGGAGGAAACCGGAGCACCCGGAGAAAACCCAGGCATACACGGGGAGAACGGGCAGACTCCACACACACAGGGCGCGATTCTCCACCCCCCACGCCGGGTGGGAGAATAGTGGGAGGGCCTCCCGACATTTTTCACACTCTCCCGCTATTCTCCCCCCCCCCCCCCCCCCCCCCCCCCCCCCCCCCCCCCCCCCCCACGCCTGAACCATGCCACGAATTGCCGTTTGCCGTTCTTTACAGCGAGCGGCGATTCTTCAAAGCCGAGCGGCCGGGCCTTCACACCCGTTTCAACACGGCAGCAAACACACCTGCTCGCTGCCGTCGTGAAACGGGCGGCAGATCCCGTTTGGGGCATCTAGAGGCCCGATTGGCATGGGAGCACCACGACTGTGCTCGGGAGGGGACAGGCCCATGATCTGTGCCCACCGATCGTCGGGCCAGTGTCCAAAACAGACGCACTCTTTCCCCTCCGCCACCCGGCAAGATCAAGCCACCACGCCTTGCCTGGCGGCTGAGGAGAAAGACGCCAACTGCGCATGCGCGGGTTGGCGTTGTCCAACCTGTGCATGCGCTGCTGACGTCATCGGCCGCGTCAGCCGTGACGCACGGGGCCGCGTTCCTAGCCCCGCCCGGGGGGGAGAATTGGCCCCGGAAGTGGCCGTGAAGGCTGCCGTGGGTCACGGCCTGTCCCACGGCAGCCTTTACGATTCTCCGCATTTGCGGAGTATCTCGCCCACAGTGACCCAAGCAGGGAATCGAACCTGGGACCCTGGAGCTGTGAAGCAATTGTGCTAACCACCATGCTGCCCTAAGATGTTCGTGATCCAAGCTAAGGGGCAGGAAAAGAGACTGGGAGAGCTTCCGCTTCAGATGGTCGAGAAGAGCTTTCGGTACCGAGGGATACAGGTGGCCCGAAAGTAGGACGCCCGCCACAAGCTTAATCTATCTTGGCTGGTAGAGCAGATGGAGGGGGCTTCAAAAGGTGGGACATGCTCCGCTATCTCTGGCGGGAAGGGTGAAGACCGTTAAGATGACGGTCCTCCCCAGATTTCTGTTCGTCTTCCAGTGACTTCCCATCTTCATCCCCAAGTCCTTCTTTAAGCGGGTGAACAAAATCATCTCAGGATTCGTATTGGCAAATAAGACCCCGTGAATAAAGAGACTGTACCTAGAGTGCAGGGGGTGGGGGGGGGGGGCTAGCGCTGCCGAACGTTTGCAGCTACTATCGGCGGCTAACATAGCCATGATTAGGAAATGGATACTGGGGGAGGGGTCGACGTGGGAGCGGTTAGAGACGGCCTCATGCAAAGGTACCAGCCTAGGGGCACTTGTTATGGCACCTCTGCCGTTCTCGCCGGCCCGCTACTCCTCCAGTCCGGTGGTGGTGGCGGCATTAAAGATCTGGGGTCAGTGGAGAAGGCACAGGGGGTGGAGGGAGCCTCAGTCTGGACCCCGATACGCAACAATCACAGATTTGCCCCGGGCAAGATAGACTGAGGGTTTCAAAGCTGGCATAGGGCAGGCATTAAAAGGATGGGGGACCTGTTCGTAGACGGGACCTTTCCCAGCTTCAAAGCACTTGAGGAGAAATTCAGTTTACATAGACAAAGAATATAGTTTGCCCCCTGGAAATGCTTTCAGATATCTTCAGGTACGCGCCTTCCTCAAAAAACAGATGGTGACATTTCCGCTGCTACCCCCACGCAGGATACAGGATAGGGTGGTCTCCGGCACCTGGGTAGGGGAGGGGAACGTGTCTGACATCTACCAGGAACTTCAGCAGGCGGAGGAAGCCCCAGTGGGGGAACTTAAGGGTAAATGGGAGGAGGAGCTAGGCGGGGAGCTAGATCCGCCTGTGGGTGGATGCCCTAAACAGGGTCAATTCCTCCTCATCATGTGCCAGGCTTAGCTTAATCCAGTTTAGAGTGGTCCACCGGGAAAACATGACAGCAACTAGGATGGGCAAGCTCTTTGGGGTTGAGGATAAATGTGCGAGGTGTGCGGGAAGCCCTGCAGATCATGTCCATATGTTCTGGGCATGCCCGGCTCTTAAGGGATTTGCTCTTTTTTCTGTATGTAAGGTTAACATTTATTTTGTTATGTTAAATGTTGTTAATGGTTACGCAAAAAATTATGTTTTGATAAAAATTTGAATAAAAATAATTACAAAAAGGGACAGCCCAGGAAACGGTTTATCCACAACTTACTGTGAAAAGATGGGTAAAGTTGAGATGCTGATGAGCACTAAAGAATGAAAAAGCTTGATAGACCACCTCCTCTTCCTAAAGCTCCTTAATTGCACTTTTGAAAAAACGGTTTGTGTACAAGTTACTCTTTGATTTTGTGTCTTGTGCAGGTACAATGCCAGAGACTACTTCGATAAACTGCCAGAGCTGAGACAAGCCATGGATCAGATCAGTAGTGGATACTTCTCCCCGAAAGAGCCAGAGCAGTTTAAAGACATAGTTAACATGTTGATGCATCATGACAGGTAACTGCCATCAGACAGATGAACCACTGACGGATTACCCACTGCCATAGTTATGTTATTGGATGAGCCATCCAGAAAAAAAGTTCAAAACCAACCATGGCAGATGGAGAATTTGAATTGTTTAAAAATCTGGTAAAACTGGCCATGTAACTTATGTTAATAGACATAGACACAGATAAGACAGTGCTGTAGGAGGCCATTCGGCCCATTGAGTATGCACCATTCCACTCTTAAGCGCTCACTTCCACCCTATCCCCTTAACCCAATAACCCCATCTAACCTTTTTGGACACTAAGGGCAATTTAGCATGTCCAATCCACCTAACCTGCATGTCTTTGGACTGTGGGAGGAAACTGGAGCACCCGGAGGAAACCCACGCAGACACGAGGAGAACGTGCTGACTCCGCACAGACAGTGACCCAGTGGGGAATCAAACCTGGGACCCTGGCGCTGTGAAGCCACAGTGCTAACTACCGTGTTAAAAAGCCAACTGGTTCACGAGTGTCCTTTGGGGAAGGAAATCGGTTGTCCTTAGCCAGCGCGGTTAATTTTCAGTCAGAGGTGACCTAGAAAGCACCCGGTTACACCAGACTTGGGCAGTAAATTCTGACTTTGCCAGAGATGCCCATATTAATTGCAGTATTAATATGCTATTTTTGGATGCAGTGCACACATAGCTTATATACCTCCCTGTTATATATTGAAATTCAGAGCTCTTGTAAAATTCCCCAACAGAATTTTGCAGTAATCTCCGATTTCAGAACACAATTCCAAACTAATTTTTAAAATACTGCCTTACAAAGTGTGCACCTGATGATAGTAATGATGGCTACAATTTCACACCAAGCTATCACCCATGGCATTACACTGAGCCAGGTCAATAGGTGCTAAGCAAGAGCTAAGTGCACCAATAATTTTGGATTTTGAGTTGGATTGATGCTTGGTACAGGGTCCTGTCCAGGAAAGGTCTTGTGTTGTCATCCAGTACCTCTGAGATGCGAAACCAAACAAAATAGACCAGTCAAAACACTGAATCCTGGAGATCCAACACACCTCAGCTGTCCAAGAAAGGAAGCATCTCTTCTGCATCTTCAACAATTTCTGCTGCCTTTCTTTAAATTTAAATTAGGTTATGTGAGAAATTCAAGCATCTGTACGCTTGCATATATTTTGATTGTGCGCCTTGTAATTTTTCTGCGCTTGGCTCAGCCACATGACTAGTTCTGTCACTGTATCAAGTGAGACGAGAAGCTTTAACTAGTATCATGATGCAGGTTTTCTTGTTTCTTTTATGCAGTGCATTTTTAAAAAAATTGTTCATGGAAATAACCTTGCCGACAAAGCCAACATTTGCTGCCCATCCCTATTGCCCATGAGAAGGCACTGGTCAGCTACCACCTTGAACTGCTACAGTCCATGGTTCAGGAGTTTCGGATTTTGACCCAGCGGCAGTAAAGTAACAAAAGGCAATATAGTTCCCAAGTTGGGATGGTGTGGGGCTAAGAGGGGAACTTGTAGGTGGAGGGGATTCCATGCTTTAGCCCTTGTCTTTCTACGTGGTAGCAGTTGCAGGTTTGGACGGTACCATTCATAGAGGAGTGGTTTGACCTGAGTTTCCAGGTCTAGGTCATAGTCGTCTGCTGTGGCAGCTACGTTCCTGGCCATGAGGTTTCCCTGCTCCTCCAAGTGCACCCTTGGAGGGTAAGCAGTTTTAAAATTCTTCCAGTATTATCCGGTCACATAATCCCTCATAGGTGCGCTGTGTTTTAAATAGTGGATCTATCAGAAAAACATAATTTTCTTCAGCCATTCGGGTTCTAGGTCTCCATGGGTTTCTAACGAGTGTGCCTCTGGAACTAACTCATAGGATACAAGCCTTGGTCTGTTCATAATTAGTGGACACGTCCGGAGTCTCCCTGATTGCTCCTCTTGAATTAAAAAGGTCCGGATATCTAATGGCCATTTTAGAAGCTCTGCTACTTCCTTAAAAATGGCAAAAAAGGGATTCTACATCACTACCTCCAAATTCGGGAATAAATGTAGCATAGCTAAGGGCCTTCGTGATTCATTTTGGGATAGGGAGATAGGGGCTCACACCAGGTAGATAGAGGTGTCCAGCTGTGTCTGGTCTCCTTCTCTCCCTTTGAGCTGCGAACTGCATTTCTAATTTTCAGAGCTTTAATTATTCTCTCTCCCTCACTCACTCATTCTCTTTACTGAGCTTATCATTCTCTCTCTCTCTCTCTCTCTCTCTCTCTCTCTCCTGAGTTTCTCTTTTTTTTCCACCTGAAACTCTAGCTGCATTCTGAGTTTCCCACCTCTCAAAGGGTCTGGAATCGGGGTTAAAATCCCCATCTACCTAACCTGGTTGATGGGTAAGGTTCAAATGCTCGCCCTGCAACTAGATCAGTTCACTTTTTAACCTTGCTGGGTAGGTGGTTCCAATTGTATCTCCTGAGCTACAGCTTTCAGTTGTTCTGTGCTTAAGGAAGCTAATGTTTTGCTGTGTTCAGTCTCTTGGTTTTATCCACATCTAAAATTGTCATTTTCTCGGCATTTCGTGAAGGGAATTTGCTGTGGTCATTTTCTTGGGTTTTAAAACCCAGCCACTTGTTACAGATGCTTGGTCAGCTCTCAGCAATAATGAACCAGACGCATGACATTTTTAAGTTTTAAGACTGTGAAGAAAAGATATATTCGTTCCCAGGAATGGTAATATAAGAAATTGGACTTTGTTATTTTATAATCAAAACTTTATTAAAAGAAAAGAATATTTAAACATTCAAACTTCACAGTTCTAACACTAACAGATTAAATGCCGTTTCTTCATTTTAACGCAGGAGGTTCCATTAAACAAAACTTTGTATTAAAAAAATAGATCCCTGGGCAGCACGGTGGCGCAGTGGGTTAGCCCTGATGCCTCATGGCGCCGAGGTCCCAGGTTCGATCCCGGCTCTGGGTCACTGTCCGTGTGGTGTTTGCACGTTCTCCCAGTGTCTGCGTGGGTTTCACCCCCACAACCCAAAGATGTGCAGGGTAGGTGGATTGGCCACACTAAAAAAAATTGCCCCTTAATTGGAAAAATGAATTGGGTACTCTAAATTTTAAAAAAACATATGCAGACAAAGGCAGCACTTTCACTTAGAAAGCAATCTTTCTTCTGTTAGTTCATCTCTTTCAGAATCCTTTTTCAAAGCTTTCTCTCCTGGTGGCAGTTCTCATGACCTGTTCCATGGGTGCTTACATCTTTAAGCTAGCAGGCTCCATGGCCTGACTGGCTGCTCACCACAGCCTTCCACGTCCGGGTTTCCTGACCTGTCATCTTGACTGTCCTTCTGCTTCTGCCTTTGTTCCAAAAATATTTTGCGCTCTCTCTCTCTCTCTCTCCCTCCCTCTAAACTCCACCCAGTCCTTCAAACACAGCTTCTCCCACAAACTTAAATTGATTCTCGTTATTTGGCTGATAGCCCATTCCTGTTTACACAAAAGGCCAGAGTTATGCCATTCCCTCCACTAATAGACCATTAGGTAATCAGACTCTGTTAATGGGATAATGGCTGGTCATGCAGGAATGTCCTGAAAGATGATAGATGTTTGGTGAATCAAATTATGTATTTCCTAACAAGCTTAAGCCTGAATGGGAGTATGTGACTGAACCAGGTATGGGCATATCCCTTTGAGTTCAAGTTAACTGCATTTTCCTTCAATCTGTTTCAACCTTTAAATTGTCTGCTTTATTTTTGGACCCATTTCTGAACTCAAATTTCTAATATCTCCCTATCATGATACACTGATTTTTTTTTTTGTCCTCTTAGTGTCTAGTTGGTTCCTTGTATATCTGACTCCACTGTTGTCTTAGATTTGGACTTTGCTCAAATTCTTTGGTCAGATTTTCTTGTTTGATCAACTTTTGGTTTGCTTGTAATGGGCCAATCGCAGACGAGCCCCCAATTTCTGTTACTAACAGCAGAAAGAAAAGCAATCTGCAATTCATTCCTCTCTCAAATTGTCCATTAGCAGAAGGTGTTTTGATTTATTTTTAAAGTACGCTGTGGCATGTTTTCCAAAATCCTTGGTTTGGGTAATCCTATTCACAACTCAGAGCAAACTCGGTTGTGATTAACTCAGAAGGTTAGTTAATTCCACATTCAAAATGCAGTGTGGACTTACCCATAAAGAAAATCCGTGTTGGCTCTTATTTGCCCGTCCAAGGGGCTGTTCATTTTCTCCCAAAAATGTAGTTTCTAAAAGATTTCCCAGTACTGACATTTAGCTGATTGGCCTAAAATTACGGGTTCATTTTTCCCCCCTATTTTGAACATCTGCAACCCTCCATTCCTTTGGCATCAAAGGGGGATTGGAAGATTGTGGCCAGAACCACCTTCATTTCTATCCTTACTTCCCTCAGAAACTAGGATGCATCCCATCTGCACCAGATGACTTATTCACTTTAATTACTGCTAGCCTTTCCAGTACCTCCTAATCTATTGTTTTCATTATCTGGCTGCCTCCTGGTTTACCATAGCTTTGACAAAGTCCACTTACTTGATAAACACCAGGTAAGTGTTTTCTTACTCCACCAAGAGGTCTCCATTTGGCCCCATTGCGGCTCTGGCAACCCGTTTCCTATTAATATGCCGATAGAGGACTTTTGGATTTCCTTTTATGTCAGCTGCCAATCTATCCCTCTGTTGTGTGTTTGCCCTTAATTAATTTTCACTACTCCATACTTTTTATATTCAGCCCGACTGTTCCTCATATTAAGCTGTGTTAGGATACCGGATCAGACTCCGGCATTTGTTAGGAAGTCGGACAAGAACGCCAAACAATTTTTTTTTTAATTTGTAAAACTGTTGAGGAAAGGATACTTCACTCCAGGAGCGATGACTCTAACCAATAGGTATCTTTTATGTTAAGGCAAACTTTATTAATTTAAACACAGAATTAACCACATTGACATCAAAGAAAGAGCTTTGCAATTATCTGTTAAACAGTTCTTAAACACAAGAAATATTTAAACTTGCTATCTATACCTGCTGCAGTTCAAATCCACCTATAAATAAAGGTAACAAAACTGCTTAGCTATGCAGACCTTTGGAGAGAGTTCCTTTCAAGAGCAGATTCAGTACACTTCTGCAGAACCTAGCAGCATTTGGTAAAACTAAAGCCTTGTCCGTCTCAAATTAGGGGCTGGTTTAGCACAGTGGGCTGAACAGCTGGATTGTACAGAAGCGCGCGTTCAATTCCTGTACCGGCCTCCCCGAACAGGCGCTGGAATGTGGCGACTAGGGGCTTTTCACAGTAACTTCATTGAAGCCTACTTGTGACAGTAAGCGATTATTATTATTATCCTATGGAAAACTCAAAAACTACAGACAGACCGGGCCCCTCCCATTAATTACATTATCTGTATCCCACTAAGAGGTCACATGACCTGCTTAGCTAGCACTAAATATAACCCATAATAAATTAGCTACTTTCCAGGCAATCTCTAGCAATCAGCCAATATTCAATTAGCCCTTTATCTGTAACCCAGTAAATGGTTGGAATCAATCATGACCTCCCATTTTATGATTCCTTAATAACAGCTTTAGCACACAGACTCCCTGTATGTATTTTAAACCAGTGTTCTTAACTGCTGGATCTCTGTGTCTATTCAGAACCCTGGATATGCGTTATCCCTTCTTAGTTTCCAAATAACAGAGATTCCAGACTACGCTTCTTGGTAAAGTTATTTGAAACTTTATTCATCACCTTTAGTGTCAATTTTTCAATATAAAATTTCGGAAGTTCCAACTAGCCCGGCAACAAGCTAGTCAGATCTGTTGTCTTTAGCAAGTGGTTGAGTTCTAAAATACAACTCTGTAATTCTTCAAATCAGATACACACTATTAAAAATGACTGAGTGATTTTAAACAAAAGAAAAATGGCGATTTAGTAGAAGATAGCAGAATAGGTTTCAGAAAATAGGTTGGAGTGATTCCGGAATAGAAAAAGGGTATTTTCTCATCCCGACAACTGAACTTTTTAAGAAGATTACTATCTTTAAAGTTTTGTCCTCTTGGCAGCTGTGATTGGCTTTAACTAATTTATAATTCACTTAATTCAACCAAAGTGTCTGTCTGTCAAATTTAAGAGATAAATGATTTGTGGTAATTTTCCATGGTGGTCTGAGCAAAACACGTTTTCTACAAGAAATTATCACTACGGGCTGACTAGCCATTACCATCGAAACTGAACTGGGATGTCAGCCCAGTTCTCCATAACACAAAGGGTATTTTCTGCTATTTTGCCTTGTATTCGCTCGCAGTCTTCAAACAACTTGCAAAATGTGAGAATGGTGTGTCTTATCTGATCAATTCACAGCTGGGCAGCTTTTTCCTCACTCTCATGGTTAATATATTTTGATTTATTTAATTACTCTTAAGGATTAACGGATTTTTCCAACCAGGATTTCTTTATTGAACCTTTTACCTAATCTATAGTTAACCACAAAATCTGAATTCTATCAGTAACATTACTGCCACAAGTATGAAACCTAATATATAACAATTTCTTACATTCATCACAGCTAATATTTATCATACGACCAGTATACATTCTACCTTATCCTACCCACTAGTGCCTTCATCATAAAATGTTCAGGCATTGGTAGCCCTCCATTTACCTTTAGTGGAAATGGACTTAAACGGCACCCAATCTATCTCCTCTTCACAGGCTGTCCCATTTTCCTGCTACATTTCTGCCTGGCAGACTTTGACCGGTTTAGCTCACTTGGCGAGAGAGGTGGTCTGTGATACAGAGCAAGGCCTGCTTTCAATTCCCGTACTGGCTGATGTTATTCATGAAGGCCCCGCCTTTTCAACCTTGCCCCTCACCTGAAGTGTGGTGATCCTCAGGTTAAATCACCACCAGTCGGCTCTCCCCCTCAAGGGGGAAGCAGCCTATGGTCACCTGGGACTATGGCAACTTTACCTTTACTTTGCCGACAGCACACTGACCCCATTAACCATACTTTGTGCATTTACACACATGCACTCCAAACATTAGTTAGACTTGTTTATATATTCTATGATCCGACGTGACTCTTTTTATTGTTTTCAACACAGTCTCTCCCAGTTCTCTGTGCACCTGGTTTCTACTTTATGATACTGCATTTTTATTCTCAAACCTCACAAAGTTAATTTAAACCATCCTCCAAGGCATAGGTTAACCTGCTCCTAAGGATATTTGTCCCAGCTCTGTTCAGATGCCTTGAATAGGTCTATCCTGCCATGATATGATTTAGTCCTCTTAACAAGAACCACTGAGATACCAAACACAATGAACCTACATATTAGATATCCAAATATTTACCCTAGATGTTACTTTAGAACCCTATGATTCACTAGCTTTTTTTTGTGTGTTTGATGTGAGATACCACCTTCCTCCTCGCCACCAGATTCTCAATTTCCACCCCAATAAAGAGTCACCTAGCGCTGTCTCCAGGCTTTATACCCGTTCAGCAGGTATTAATTTAGCTGGGGTATCAAAAGAGAAAATAAACTAAATGCTCTTTGAATTTTTTTTTTAAAATTCTCATTTGAAACCCTGGTCGTACGTACACAATCTGATTATTTATTCCAATTAACTGCAATTAACTATCTGTCATTTGTGTTTTTAAGTACTGGTTTGTTTAATCCATCTCTTTGGGCTGGTTGTTTGCAGGATCTGTGTATTGGGCACTTAAACTTCACTTTAATTTCTTTCAGGTTTAAAGTGTTTGCTGATTTTGCCGCATACATCAAAAGTCAAGAGAAAGTTAGTGAGCTTTATAAGGTGAGGCTTATACAGGGCTTACTGTCCGGTTAATGCAGTCTCCAAATACACTTGGTGAATCACTCCTTGACCTGTTAACTCTGGGCTTTATTGTGAGGGGCAGAGACGAATGGAAGCATGCATCGCATGACTTCCAACTGCTCCACCCTCATCCTTCCACCATTGGTCACCCAGACCATCAATTATTCTTTCATGATAGTTACAATGATAGAGCACAATCTACTGTGCTTTAAAGCCAATATATCCATTGCGTGAATTGAACTCTGCATCATGGCTGCTAATGCTAGGGGCAGACTTATTAAAGGAAGTGCTGTGGTTGTTCATCGCCGGTATTGCCTTACCCAGAAAAGAGGGCTAAGGTTTAGCATCAGATATCATACCACCAGCAAAAAAGACAAATCACGGGCGGCACGGTGGCACAGTGGTTAGCATTGCTGCCTACGGCGCTGAGGACCCGGGTTCGAATCCCGGCCCTGGGTCACTGTCCGTGAGGAGTTTGCACATTCTCCCCGTGTCTGCGTGGGTTTCACCCCCACAACCCAAAGATGTGCAGGATAGGTGGATTGGCTACGCTAAATTGCCCCTTAATTGGAAAAAATAATTGGGTACTCTAAATTTAAAAAAAAAAAAGACAAATCACCATCCTAAGTAGGAAACTAAATGTGAATGTGGAAGCAAAGGTGGGGCAAGTGGAGAAAATTATTAAGTTATATCTAAGCAGAGACAGGAGAACTAGAAGTTCCTCAGTCAAGCAGCTAACGAGGCACAAAGGGATGCTAGTAGAATGCCTGCCGATCAGGTATTTGATTTGTGTTAATCAGTTGAGTTTTGTGCTCGTCACAGAGAGGATTCATGGTGTTGGAACATGGATCTTCATCAGGTACAGTCTATGATCAGAATTGAAATAGTACAGATTAATTTAATTTATGACCTTGATAGTTAACAAAGTTGATTTTTAATCAGCTCCCTCAGTGCTAGATTTGAACTCAGTTTCCCAAGGTGAACACTTAACCCACTCCACCGCTTAATATTCTATTTCTGGGAAGAAATGTAAACTGAGTTTCCCAAAGTGTGGTTGAAAGCCCTTTTTACATTTCCCTCATTTCAGTCAGGCTACATTGTGTCTGTGCCCCCGCTTAGCGCCACACGTGCCCGTATATTTTCCCAAGTTTTTTTTTCCTGGTCATGTTTTGCAAATCAATTTTGTTTGTTCACAGAATCAAAGGGAATGGACCAAGATGGTAATTAAGAACATTGCGTGCTCTGGCAAGTTCTCAAGCGATCGAACCATCAAGCAGTATGCTAGAGAGATCTGGGGGGTGGAGCCCTCTGATGTGAAGATTCCTCCTCCAAATGAACCCAAAGCTTAGTATATCAAGTGCCTATGAGTTACCAAGAAGGGCGTTGTTTGCAATCTAAGCCTATGTGTTTTTGTTTAATACCTCTGCCCATATATCGGATTTGTGTTTATTACGGAAATTGTCTTGCATTAGTCTTTGTCTTTATAAAACACACATTATTTACCTTTATTAAGAATATGTTTAACTGAAAGGATATTTGATGTCTGTTACCTGAATCAGCTTTTTTAAGGTAGATTTCTTTACTATAATGATATATTTGCCTGCTCGTCAAAGAAAGGACTAACATTTTGAGACTGCATTTTTATTTGTTTGCGTTCGATTTTTTTGTGATCTAAGTTGTGTCCAGTGGGCAGAGCTCAGTTTGGAATGATTGCCCGTTGTACTATTTCCTCCATTAATGCCTTTAACAGGTGTGGCTGTACTGTTTAATTTAATGGTTGTTCTCTGGCATGCAGTATCAGTAATTGTAAGTCAGCGATTTTCTTGTGCATGAATGCAGAGACAATTTTACTGAAGTTATGAGCACTCAAGTCATGCAAGAAAATGTAAAAGAATAAATGAAAATGTTCGCATAGCACACGTGTGGCAATTCTTTCTCTCAATCAGTCACGGCCTGGCCTTTTGTATCATTGATTTGTTGGCCATTCAAATTGACTTTGCAGTTCAAAGTTACCTCTTTAGTGAAGCAAGCGGAGAGGAACGGTCAGTAAAACAATGACCTACTGGATGTACTCAGTTAGTTATTGATGCTTTCTCAATCTGTTGTGCTGTCTTTTCTTTTTTTTTAAAATAATTTTTATTGAAATTTTTGCAAAATAGAATACAAAATATAAACATCTTAGCTCTATTAACATACAACCGCGGTAACACCCCATGAACAATGCCCCCCCAGCTTCAATAGCAACTTCAAACAAAAAGAAAAAACAACAAAGAAAGAAAAAGAAAAGGAAGAAAAAAAAACAAACAAGAGGGAGATAGCCCCCTCCACAAACCCATGTGCACAGTTCTCCCTCCCCCCAATCCTTACCCCCCTCCCCCCGGGGCTGCTGCTGCTGTCGGCCTATTTCCCTACCATTCTGCCAGGAAGTCAGGAAACGGCTGGCACCGCCTGAAAAACCCTTGTACTGATCCCCTCAGGGCAAATTTCACGCTCTCCAATTTAATGAACCCCGCCATATCCGAGATCCAGGCCTCCAGGCGTGGGGGCCTCGCATCCTTCCATTGGAGCAAGATCCTCCGCCGGGCTACTAGGGACGCAAAGGCCTGGGCCCCGGCCTCTATCGCTTCCTGCACTCCCAGCTTCACTGCCACCCCAAAAATTGCGAGTCCCCAGCCTGGCTCGACCCTGGATCCCACCACCCTCGACACCATCTTTGCTACCCCCTTCCAAAACTCCCCCAACGCTGGGCACGCCCAAAACATATGGCCGTGGTTCGCTGGGCTCCCCGAGCACCTAGCACACCTGTCCTCGCCCCCGAAGAACCTACTCATCCTTGTCCCCGTCATGTGGGCCCGATGCAGCACCTTGAACTGTATGAGGCTAAGCCTCGCACAGGAGGAGGAGGAATTCACTCTCTCCAGGGCATCCGCCCATGTCCCCTCCTCAATCTCCTCACCCAGCTCCTCTTCCCATTTACCCTTCAGTTCCTCCACCGAGGCCTCGTCTACCTCCTGCATTACCCGGTATATGTCCGAGATCCTCCCTCCTCCGACCCACACCCCCGAGAGCACCCTATCCCGCACCCCCCGTGGGGGCAGCAAGGGGAACCCCTCCACCTGCTGCCTGGCAAACGCCCTCACCTGGATGTACCTAAACATGCTCCCCGGGGGGAGCCCAAACTTCCCCTCTAACTCCCCCAAGCTCGCGAACCTCCCCTCCACAAACAGGTCCCTCAACCTCCTAACCCCTGCCCTGTGCCAGCCCCGGAATCCGCCATCAATGCTCCCTGGGACGAACCGATGGTTCCCCCGTATCGGGGCCTCCATCGAGCCCCCCATTTCTCCTCTGTGCCGTCTCCACTGCCCCCAAATTTTGAGAGTAGCCGCCACCACCGGGCTCGTGGTATACCTCGTTGGAGGGAGCGGCAACGGCGCCGTTACCAGCGCCTCCAGGCTCGTGCCCACACATGACGCCGCCTCTATCCTCTTCCATGCTGCCCCTTCCTCGTCCATTACCCACTTACGCACCATCGCTGCGTTGGCTGCCCAGTAGTACCCACAGAGGTTGGGCAACGCCAGCCCCCCTATCCCTGCCTCGTTCCAGGAACACTCTACCCTTGGAGTCCCATGCGCCCACACAAATCCCGTAATACTGCTGTTGACCCTCCTAAAAAAGGCCTTTGGGATAAAGATGGGGAGGCACTGGAACAAGAACAAGAACCTCTGGAGCACCATCATCTTGACGGACTGCACCCTCCCCGCCAGTGACAGCGGTAACATATCCCACCTCTTAAACTCCTCCTCCATCTGCTCCACCAACCTTGTGAGGTTGAGCTTGTGCAGGGCCCCCCAACTCCCAGCCACCTGGACCTCTAGGTACCTGAAACTCTTCCCTGCCTGCTTCAGTGGGAGCCTACCAATCCCCTCCTCTTGATCCCCCGGGTGCACCACAAACACCTCGCTCTTGCCCAGGTTCAACTTATACCCCGAGAAACCCCCGAATTCCCCAAGGATCCTAATCACCTCCGGCATCCCCCCACCGGGTCCGCCACATACAGCAGCAGGTCGTCCGCATAAAGCGACACATCGATGTTCCTCCCCACCCCGCACCAGGCCCCTTCAGTTCCCTGACTCCCTCAATGCCATGGCCCGGGGCTCAATCGCCAACGCAAAGAGCAAGGGGGACAGGGGGCACCCCTGTCTCGTCCCCCGATGCAGCTGAAAGTACTCCGACCTCCTCCTATTCGTAGCTACACTTGCCATCGGGGC
Organism: Scyliorhinus canicula; assembly: GCF_902713615.1. Lineage (NCBI taxonomy): Eukaryota > Metazoa > Chordata > Chondrichthyes > Carcharhiniformes > Scyliorhinidae > Scyliorhinus > Scyliorhinus canicula. Next base: position 186,729,039 of record NC_052146.1, on the reverse strand, counting down.
CTCGTAAAGCAGCCTCACCCAATGGACAAATCCCTCCCCAAACCCGAACCTCTCCAACACCTCCCACAAGTACTCCCACTCCACCCTATCGAAGGCCTTCTCCGCGTCCAACGCCACCACTATCTCCGCCTCCCCTTCCACCGCCGGCATCATAATGACATTGAGGAGTCTTCGCACATTTGTGTTCAGCTGCCTTCCCTTCACAAACCCCGTCTGGTCCTCATGTATGACCCCCGGCACACAATCCTCTATTCTAGTGGCCAGGATCTTTGCCAGCAGCTTAGCGTCGGCGTTCAGCAACGAAATCGGCCTATATGACCCGCACTGCAGAGGGTCCTTGTTCCGCTTCAGGATCAAGGAAATCAGCGCCCGTGACATAGTTGGTGGCAAGGCCCCCCCCCCCCCCCCCCTTGCCTCGTTAAAGGTCCGGACCAACAGGGGGCCCAACAGGTCCAAATACTTTTTATAAAATTCCGCCGGAAACCCGTCCGGCCCCGGTGCCTTCCCCGACTGCATGCTCCCTATCCCTTTGACAACCTCCTCCAACTCGATCGGCGCCCCTAGTCCCTCCACCCGCTCCTCTTCCACCCTCGGGAAACGCAACCTGTCCAGGAAGTGCCCCATTCCACCCTCCTCCACCGGGGGTTCCCACCGGTACAGTTCCCCATAGAAGTCCCTGAAGACCCCATTGACCTCTACCCCCCTCCGCACCACCTTCCCAGCTCTATCCATCACTCCCCCAATCTCCCTGGCCGCGTCTCGCTTCCGGAGCTGGTGCGCCAGCATCCTGCTCGCCTTCTCCCCATACTCATACACCGCCCCCTGTGCTTTCCTCCACTGGGCTTCCGCCTTTCTAGTCGTCAGTAGGTCAAATCTGGCCTGAAGGCTACGCCTCTCCCCCAGCAATCCCTCCTCTGGGGCCTCCGCATATCTCCTATCCACCCGCACCATCTCCCCATCAGTCTTTCCCTTTCCCTCTGCTCCCCCCTCTCCCTATGGGTTCGGATGGAGATCAATTCCCCCCTCATCACCGCCTTCAATGCCTCCCAGACCGTCCCCACCCGAACCCCGTTATCATTGGCCTCGAGGTATCTCTCAATACACCCCCGGACCCTCCCGGCCACCTCCTCCTCTGCCAGCAGCCCCACCTCCATGCGCCAGAGCGGACGCTGGTCCCTCTCTTCCCCCAGCCCGAGGTCCATCCAGTGCGGGGCATGATCCGAAATGGCAATGGCGGAGTATTCCACATCCTCCACCCTCGCCACCAGCCCCCTGCTCAGGACAAAAAAGTCAATCCTCGAGTAGGCCTTATGTACGTGGGAGAAAAACGAGTTTTCCCTGGCCCTTGGCCTCACAAGCCTCCAAGGGTCCACCCCCCCTATCTGGTCCATAAATCCCCTCAGCACCTTAGCCGCCGCCGACCACCTACCCGTCCGGGACTTGGATCGATCCAATGGGGGATCCAGCACCGTGTTGAAGTCCCCCCCCCCCCCCCCCCCATGATCAGGCCCCCCGCCTCCAGGTCCGGAATGCGGCCCAGCATACGCCGCATGAACCCCGCGTCGTCCCAATTTGGGGCATAAACATTCACCAACACTACCCGCCCCCCCTGCAGCTTGCCACTCACCATCACGTACCTCCTGCCACTGTCAGCCACCACCTTCAACGCCTCAAACGACACCTTCTTCCCCACCAGGATCGCCACCCCCTTCCTCTTCTCGTCCAGCCCTGAGTGGAATACCTGGCCCACCCACCCCTTTCTCAGCCGGACCTGGTCCACCACTCTCAGGTGTGTCTCCTGGAGCATGGCCACATCCGCCTTCAGCCCCTTCCGGTGCGCAACTACTCGGGCCCTCTTGACCGGCCCATTCAGCCCCCTCACATTCCAGGTTATCAGCCGGATCCGAGGGCTCCCTGCCCCCTTCCCCTGCCGGTTAGCCATACCCCCTCCCTTGCCCACCCCCGGCCAGCGTCCCCTGCTCTGCCAGTTTCCCATGGCGGCACCTCCCCCCCTCCAGCACCCCCCGCATCCTCCAGCTCCTTCCTGACCGTTTCAGCAGCAACCCGGTAACCCCCCCCGAGGCTAGGACCCCTCCTAGCCGCGCCCCCCCCCCCCCCCCCCCTCTACAGCACTCCCGTGAGCCAGCTATCTTCTGCTGACCCCGGCGGCTCCCGCCCTACTTTCGGCTCCTCCCAACGTGGGACTTCCCCTCCACCCAAGTGCCCATCAACCAGTCCACCCTCCCCCGCTCCTGCGCGGGAGAAGAAGACCCCGCCCCCTCCCTCTCCCAGCACGGGACCCCGCAGAAAGCCCGCGCTTTCGCCCTGCCGGGCCCCACCTCCTCCAGGGCCACTCCCCTTGTCAGTCCCCCCCCACCAGCTCCCCAAACACCCCATTTACCCCTCAGTCCAAACCCGTCCACCCAGCTCCTGCTAGAAAACTCTTAAAGAAAACACCCGTACGGCCTCACCCCACCCACCCTACGGCCACCCCACCTCATACCCTAAACCCCGCAAATACACATACAGTATAAATAAATACAGTATTCTACAGCATCCCCCCTCCGGGGGACCCTCAGTTTGTGTCCAGTTTCTCGGCTTGCACGAAGGCCCACGCCTCCTCCGGGGACTCAAAATAGTGGTGCCGATCCTTGTAGGTGACCCACAGATGTGCTGGCTGCAACATTCCAAGCTTCACCTTCCGACTGTGGAGCACCGCCTTCGTCTGGTTAAACCCGGCCCTCCGCCTCGCCACCTCCGCACTCCAGTCCTGGAAGATCCGCACCTCCGTGTTCTCCCATTTGCTGCTCCGCTCCCTCTTGGCCCACCGGAGCACACACTCACGATCCACGAACCGGTGGAACCTCACCAACACCGCCCGCGGCGGCTCGTTCGGCTTGGGCCTCCTAGCCAGAATTCTGTGGGCCTCCTCCAACTCCAGGGGCCCCTGGAAGGACCCAGCCCCCATCAACGTGTTCAGCATCGTCACCACATAGGCCGCTAGGTCCGACCCCTCCAGCCCCTTTGTGAAGCCCAGGATCCGTAAATTCTTCCTCCTCGACCGGTTGTCCAACTCATCGAACCACTCCTGCCATTTTTTATGGAGTGCCTCGTGCACCTCCACCTTCCCCACCACTGCCGCGACCTCATCCTCCCTCTCGGCGGCTTGCTGCTGCAGCTCCCGGATCGCAGCCCCCTGGGCTGTCTGGGTCTCCATCAGTTCCCTGTTGGTTACCTTGATGGACTCCAGCAGCTCCACTTTCATCTCCTGGAAGCAGCGCAGCAGAGTCGTCTCGACCCACTTCTTCAACTGTTCAAAACTTTTGCCGGCCGCCATTTTGTTTTTCGGGTCCCGATTTTTTCTGGGTGTTTTTTCCGTCGATTCTCTCCCTGCCCCGCTCCTGGTCTCCACCATGGGACCTCTAGGGCGACTCCTGGCCTCTTCCCACACTGGGATTCGCCTCACAAGCTCCGTTGGGGGCCTTTTAAAAAGCCCCAAAGTGTGCTGTCTTTTCAAGGGACACAACATGATCTATGTTTTTTAACAACTTTTAATATTACCAGTTTCTTAAAATTGTGTTTTGTGTTAAATCTGGATGTGGTCTAAGAAGTGTTTTGGATTTGAGTTCACCTGCTTGCTGCCATGCTGGCGTTCCCGAGCCTGGTTTACAAAGGGTTCTTTCTATCTCTGGCTCAACCATTTACCAAAATCTCCGCAGCAAGAAAGGGAAAATAATGTAAATTGTTATTTTTTTCCAAAAGGAACATTGTTTCCATAATGTACTAGCAAAATAAATAATTTGGATTTATTTAACATCTTTTAGTGTCATGGGATTGATGTAATGTAGGAAACATGGCAGCCAATAAACAGTAATAGCCGAGTCATCCATTTTAGTGATGTTAGTTGAGAGATAAATATTGGTCAGGGCACTCAGGAAAATTCCCCAGCTCCTCCTCTTCAAACTTTCTGCAAAGACTATGGGCTCTGGCAATATTCCAGTCGTGGTAGTGAAGACTTATGCTCCCGAACTAGCCACATCCCTAGTCAACCTGCTCCAATACCAGTTACAACACTGGCATCTACCCGACAATGTGGAATAAATTGCCCAGGTATGTTCTGCCCAGACGAAGCAGGACAAATAGAACCTGGCCAATTACCACCTCATCCGTCTACTCTCAAATCATCAGTAAAGTGATGGAAGGGGTGTTCAACAGGCAGCAATTGCCTAGGAATAACTTGCTCACGACGCTCAGTTTGGGTTCTGCCAGGGTCACTTTGATCTTCACCTCATTACAGCTGTGGTCTAAACATGGACAAAAAAGAGCTGAACTCAAGAAATGGGGTAGGAGAGTGACTGCCATTAACATCAGGGTACCATTAACCAAGTGAAGCATTCAGGAGCCTGAGCAAAACGAGTCTGAAAATTGGAGGAAAACTCTCCACCTTTTGGAATCATACCTAGCACAAAGGAAGATGGTTGTGTTGTTGCAGGTCAATCACCTCAGTCCCTGGACATCACTGCAGGAGTTCCTCAGGGTAATGTCCTCGGGCAACACGGTGGCGCAGTGGTTAGTACTGCTGCCTCACGGCGCCGAGGACCCGGGTTCGATATCAGCCCCGGATCACTGTCCATGTGGAGTTTGCACATACTCCATATCTGCATGGGTCTCGCCCCCACAACCCAAGGATGTGCAGGCTCGGTGGATTGGCCAAGCTGAATTGCCCCTTAATTGGAAATTTTTTTAAAAAGCTTATGTCCTCGGCACGACCATCTTCAGCTGCTTCATCAATGACCTTCCTTTCATCATGAGGTCACAGCGCCATGGTGGCGTGGTGGTTAGCACTGCTGCCTCACGGTGCTGAGGACCCAAGTTCGATCCCAGGTCACTGTCCATGTGGAGTTTGCACATTCTCCACAACCCAAGGTGATGTGCAGGTTAGGTGAATTGTCCACACTAAATTGCCCCTTAATTGGAAAAAAAATTGGATATTCTTTTTTTTTAAAAATCATTTAACCCCCCCCCCTTCCCCCATAAACTGAAACCCCGTACAGCTGATGGTTTCTAAAATTTTTTTAAAAGGAGATAAATGGTTGCCACCTCAGCTCGAACCTTCCCACTCACCCCTGATGGTATACTTAATTTTCTACCACTGCAGGAAAGACATCATATTGCCCAACCAGGCAGAAGCACTAGGTGGTGTGGGAGAGGGATCTCCAGTCAAGCAATATTTGCCTCCCAGCCACTAAAGAGGCAAAGGCAAGAACATCCATCCCTATCCCAGAGTAAAATGCCAGTGAGTCTGAGACTCCATGGCTACTAATAGCCATGGTACTTGAGCCACCCGAAAAATCTCCAAAATAGTATTTAAAAAGGAAAACCAGAAGCTAGCAAGTTTAGGACAAAAGTGTGGTTAGCTGGCGCAAGTCAGCAACAACCACACTTGTCTTTCACATCCTGAAAAAAACCCACTCATCCTCGCCTTGGTCCAATATGTCTGTGCAGTACTTTAAATTGGATCAGACTCAGTTGGGTGCAGGGGTTCACCCTAAAGAGGCTTCCCTCCAAGCCTCATGATTAAGTACAGAACCCAGTACCCCCTCCCATTTTTCCTTCATCTTCTCCGGGGGTGGGGGGGGTCCAATGAAAGGATAAGGTTGTACAGATCCAAAATAGACCCCTTGTCAGACTGTGCCAACCATAGAATCCCCACAGTGCAGAAGAAGGCCACCCAGCCCATCGAGTCTGTGCTGACTCACCAAAAGAACACCCTACTGAGGCCCAATCCCCGCTCTAACCCTATATCCCCACCCAACCTTCAAACACTAAGCGGCAATTTAGCATATCCAATCCACCTAACCCGCACATCTTTGGACAGTAGGAGGCAACCGGAGCACCTGGAAGAAACCCACATAGACACGGGGAATGAGTGCAAACTCCACGTTGGCAGTCACCTGATGTCTCTAGTGCCATGAAGCATCAGTGCTAACCACTGTGCTGCCCCTCGTCCCTAGTCTTGCAAAGGACAAAACCGTTTTTGACAAGGAGGGGGGTGTGGCCAATGGAAAGAGGGTAAGAACCTAGGTGAAAAGTCACAGATTTGAAAATAAAAGAACTGGGCAACCTGTCAGCCAGCTCCTCAAATCTGGCAAAACTCCCCTTTACGAATCGATTCTCAAAATGCACAAGTCTCCTTGCCTTCCAAGACATAAATGAAAGGTCCAAGCATGAAGGCAAAAAGAGGTGGAGCGGGATTCTCCAGTCCGCTAGCCACATTTCCAGCAGCTGGCCAACGGGGTTTCCCATTATGGCCACTTCATGCCGTCGGGAAACCCATGGGTGAGAGTGTGCTGCTGATGGAGTGAAGGATCTCGCCGACGGAGAATTACGCTGGTGATTATTGCAAATAGGGGCTCGAGAAGACGGGGAGAAAAGTTTGAAATGCTGCCTAAAATGTTTCCAAATCCAGAGGGAGGAAATCACCACAGGATTTGAGGAAAATCCTGCAGGGAGAAGGGCAGTGGTGCAGTAAAATAGCGTGAAGAGAGGAAGTGGTGCATGAGCGAGCCTCCATCTTGCCCCAGATCAAGTTAGGTTCACTAAGCTATTGGAGGATTTTTTGTGTGTGTTGGTGGCCCAATAGTAAAACAAAAGATTCGGGAGGGCCAGGCCTCCTGATCCTCTGTCTCTCTGAAACAGAGTGCTGTAGACTCGGCCCCAATGAAAGCTGAGATCAATTTGTTGACCTTAATAAAAAATGATTTTGGAAAAAAAATAGAGATATGTTGAAAGAAAGAAAAAACCTGGGAAGTACATTCATTTTAATCGTTTGGATCCTGACTGCCAGGGATAGGGGGAAGCTACTCCACCTCTGCAGATCTGCCCTGGCATTACTGATGGAATAATTTAACTTGTGAAGTGAGGCCCAATTATAAGGTACATGGATCCCCAAGTAGCAGAAGCTGGTATTCGAGAGGCAAAACAGTAACAAACAATTGCTCTAGCAAGTGGATTCACTGGAAAATCTTCACTGCAACCAACGTTTAATTTATAGCCGGAGAAGGTATCAAATGTAGCGGGCATATTCATTGTTACCCAGGGACGGGGTCGGGTCGATAATGTACAAGTAAGTCGTCTGCATAAAGCGATACCTGATGTACCACTCCATTCCGATAAATACCCTTCCATTGATCAGAGGCCCTCAACGCAATAGAGAAATGCTCAATAGTTGAGGCAAAGAGCAGCAGCAGACAAGAGAGGACAACCCTGTCTAGTGCCCCTTCCCAAAGGAAAGTAATCTGAGAATACCGTGTTTGTATGAAAACTGGCCATAGGAGCATTACACAGCAGGTAAATCCAGTTGGCAAATTTAGGGCCAAATCCAAATCACCTGAGAATCACGAGTAGACAGGCCCAAAGAAAAAAAAAAGAATTGGATACTATAAATTTTAAAAATAAATAAGAGTCCGTAACCTCTTCAGGTGGGCATCCTACCCAGTCCTGAATGGTGGGATGAGCCACAGAATTATTGTCCAAATATTTAGATAAAGAAAGGCGTCGAATATTGGCTGACCATTGTTGGCCGTTCAGAAAGACCGTTTGATCCTCTGATATTATGTCCGGGAGATGATGCTCCAGCTGGAGGGGCAAGACCTTAGCCAGCAGTTTGACACTGTATTCAGAAGTGAGATGGGTTGGTATGACCCACATTCTACTGGGTCCTTGCCCCCTTTGAGGAGCAAAGAAATTGAGGCTTGAGAGAGAGTCGGGAGCAGTGAGCCCTGGGATGTTGAGTAGTTAAGCATATCCATAGTTAAGGATATGAGCCGGGCTGAGAACGTTTTGTAAAACTCGGCTGGGAAGCCATCAGGTCCTGGAGCTTTGCCAGATTGCAGCACTTTAGATACCTTTAGAATCTCTCCCAGGCCCAATACGAAAACCAATTCTTGTCTCCTACTCTCTTCGATGCTCGGGATATGCAAACTATGCGTCCTCTAACCCCTCCAGCAATCCCACTCTGGATGTTTTGCCGCCTTGAACAAGTTTAGAGGTCACTTATCTTGGCCTTGAGAACTTTATTGCAGTCCACCACTGAGATTATGTTCGCTTCCAAAGACATGATCCAGCCGCTATGATCCATTAGGGCTCTTTCAATGCATTTCTTGTAGATAAGAAAGTTGCTCTTGCAGAGGGGTTGGTACAGCCACAATGGGCTGAATGGCCTTCTGCAGCATCACCATTCTGTGATTTAGGCAGTGATGAGAAAACGTTCATACTGTTTTAAATGTGATTATGAAAACTATATTTTAAATTTCCAATTTAAATTTACAAATAAACAGCGTCACTTCCAGATTGACCTAAAAATGCTACTACCATTTAGCTGGAAATGAATATTTTGAACATTGATGAAATGCAGGAGCTTTGTGTTGTCTTTCACTACTCCATTTCTCTTTCACTGCTCCATTTCTCTTTCACTACTCCATTTCTTTCACTGCTACATTTCTCTTTCACTGCTACATTTCTCTTTCACTGCTACATTTCTCTTTCACTGCTCCATTTCTCTTTCACTGCTATTTATCTCTTTCACTGCTCCATTTCTCTTTCACTGCTATTTATCTCTTTCACTGCTACATTTCTCTTTCACTGCTACATTTCCCTTTCACTGCTCCATTTCTCTTTCACTGCTATTTATCTCTTTCACTGCTACATTTCTCTTTCACTGCTATTTATCTCTTTCACTGCTCCATTTCTCTTTCACTGCTACATTTCTCTTTCATTGCTCCATTTCTCTTTCACTGCTACATTTCTCTTTCTCTGCTACATTTCTTTCACTGCTCCATTTCCCTTTCACTGCTCCATTTCCCTTTCACTGCTCCATTTCCCTTTCACTGTTATTTATCTCTTTCACTGCTACATTTCTCTTTCACTGCTCCATTTCCCTTTCACTGCTCCATTTCCCTTTCACTGTTATTTATCTCTTTCACTGCTACATTTCTCTTTCACTGCTATTTATCTCTTTCACTGCTACATTTCTCTTTCACTGCTCCATTTCCCTTTCACTGCTCCATTTCCCTTTCACTGTTATTTATCTCTTTCACTGCTACATTTCTCTTTCACTGCTATTTATCTCTTTCACTGCTACATTTCTCTTTCACTGCTATTTATCTCTTTCACTGCTCCATTTCTCTTTCACTGCTCCATTTCTCTTTCATTGCTCCATTTCTCTTTCACTGCTACATTTCTCTTTCACTGTTCCATTTCTCTTTCATTGCTACATTTCTCTTTCACTGCTACATTTCTCTTTCACTGCTCCATTTCTCTTTCACTGCTACATTTCTCTTTCACTGCTCCATTTCTCTTTCACTGCTATTTATCTCTTTCACTGCTACATTTCTCTTTCATTGCTACATTTCTCTTTCACTGCTCCATTTCTCTTTCACTGCTCCATTTCTCTTTCATTGCTACATTTCTCTTTCACTGCTCCATTTCTCTTTCATTGCTCCATTTCTCTTTCACTGCTCCATTTCTCTTTCATTGCTCCATTTCTCTTTCACTGCTCCATTTCTCTTTCACTGCTACATTTCTCTTTCATTGCTACATTTCTCTTTCACTGCTCCATTTCTCTTTCATTGCTACATTTCTCCTTCAGTGCTACATTTCTCTTTCATTGCTACATTTCTCTTTCACTGCTACATTTCTCATTGCTATTTTTTCTCACTTTTTAACTTCCACTTTGTTTTTCCTCACTTTTAGCTCACCTCGTGCTTTGACATCTCTTTTTTATATTTACAAATCTGTTTCTTTTTTAATTTTTCAAATTAAGGGGCAATTTAGCGTGGCCAATAGCGTGGCTTGCACATTTTCGGGTTGTGGGATTGAGACCCACACAGACACAGTGAGAATGTGCAAACTTTTTTTTCAGAAATATTTTATTGAAGCATTTGTAGTTTTCACAGTTTAACACATTAACATTTCTTAAACAACCGCACGGTCCGACACACGCAAAACACCTGCAAACCAAAAAGCAGTAAACAAAGTCCCCTACTACCCCCGCCCTATTCCCTAATTACCCATATACTAAGTTTTTAAAAATTAATTTAGAGTACCCAATTCCTGTTTTCCAATTAAGGGGCAATTTAGTGTGGCCAATCCACCTACCCTGCACATTTTTGGGTTATGGGGGCGAACCCCACGCAAAGACAGGGAGAATGTGCAAACTCCACACGGACAGTGACCCAGAGCCGGGATTGAACCTGGGACCTCGGCACCGTGAGGCAGCAGTGCTATCCACTGCGCCAGTGTGCTGCCCTCCCTGTGTACTAAGTTCCCTGTCCTTATCTAACATTGCCATGCCTCCTGTTTCACCCCCCCTTTTCCCCTTCCCCCTTACTGCTGATTTTCAATACATTCAATTTTCCTTGAAGAAATCGCTGAACGGCTGTCATCTCCAGGCGAACCCCTGAATCGATCCTCTCAAAGCAAACTTGATTTTTTTTTTCCAGACTGAGAAACCTTGCCATATCGCTGACCCACACCTCTGACTTCAAGGGCTCCGAATCCCTCCATCGCAGCAAAATCCGTCTCCGGGCCAGCAGGGAGAAGACCAGGACATTGGCCTCCCTTCTCCCCCCCCCCCCCCCCCCCTTGGCACTCCGATCTTCCGATACCACAAATATTGCCAGTTCTGGAGCCAGAGTTACACTCCCTTCCAGGACTTCTGACATAACATCCGCAAATCCCTGCCAGAATCCCCTCCATTTCGGACATGCCCAAAGCGTATGTACATGGTTCACCGGGCTACCCCCACACTGCCCACATCTATCCGCCACCTCCTTAAAGAACCTGCTCATCTGGGCTACAGTCATGTGGGCCCTGTGGACTACCTTGAACTGGATCAAGCTAAGTCTGGCACATGACGAGGATGAATTGACTCTTTTCAAGGATTTTTCCCACAGTTCAATTTCCAACTCTCCTCCCAGCTCCTCTCCCACTTCACCTCCCTGATAGAGACCACTTCCCACTCCATCAACTCTTTGTATATCTCCGAAACCCTCCCCTCTCCAACCCCTGTTTTTGACATCACCTTATCCTGTAGTCTGCTCAGGGGGAGGCGCGGAAAACGTGGAACCTGCCTTACAAAGCCCTGCACCTGAAGGTACCGAAACTCATTCCCACCCGCAGCTCGAACTCCTCCTCTAGTGCCTCCAAGGTCGGAAAGCCCTCCTGGATGAATACGTTCCCAAATCTCTTGATCCCTGCTTGTTGCCATTTCTTAAAGTTCTCCTGGGGCAAACCTGTGGTTGTCACAAATCGGTGACCACGCTGTCGCCCCCTCCAATCTCGTATGCTGCCTCTATTGCCCCCACACCCTTAGGGCTGCCACCACCGCAGGGCTTGTAGAGTACCGAGCTGGCGAGAACGGCAAAGGCGCCGTCAGTAAAGCATCCAAACTCCAACCCTTGCAGGATGCCGCTTCCACTCGCTCCCAAACGGACCCCTCCCCCATTACCCACTCCCTGACCATCGATATGTTGGCCACCCAGCAATAGTTAAAGCTCGGGAGGATCAAGCCTCCCACTCCATGACCCCGTTCCAGGAGTGCCTTCTTTACTCTCGGGGTTTTACCTGCTCACACACAACCAATCGCCGCGTTCATTTGCCTTTGGGACAAAAACTGGGAGATATTAAAAAAAATAAGAGCAGTCTGGAAGGACCGTCATCTTCACCGTCTGGACCCTCCCTGCCAGCGTCAGCGGCAGCGTGTCCCACCTGCGGAAGTCCCTTTTCATTTGATCGACCGCTTTGCCCAGATTTAACTTATGAAGCTGCCCCCAGTCCTTAGCCACTTGAATCCCCAGATATCTAAAACTCCTCTCAACCACTTTAAAAGGTAACTCCCTCAGTCTCCTTTCCTGCCCTCGTGCCTGGATCACGAACATCTCGCTCTTTCCCATATTTAACTTGTAGCCTGAAAATCGCCCACATTCTCCTGGTATCTCCATGATTTCAGCCATCCCCCCCACTGGGTCTGTGACATAGAGCAGCAAATCGTCCGAATAGAGAGAGACCCTCTGCCTCCCCCCCCCCCCATACCCCACCAGGCATTCGATGATCTAAGCAGTGTTCTTCAAAGTCAGGGGCCGACCCGCGGGTGGGTCATTGGCGGGTATCGGGATGGTCACGGAGCCGTTGTCCACGGCGCTCCCGAACGCGCAAATCCCTGCGCAGCAGCCAGCTTTACATAACGCCGGCTGCAAGCGGCCACGAACATGTTAAAAAAAAATTTGGTCGCATTGCGCATGCGCGCGATCATCATGCACGCATGCACAATGCGGCCAAATTTTTTTAACATGTTCGCAGAATGCGCATCCGCGCACGATGATTGGCACGCATGCGCATTCTGCGAACATGTTAAAAAATTCGGCCACGTTGCGCATGCGCGCACGATAACCGGCGGTAATCAGGCACGCATGCGCGGTGCGGCTGCTATTTGTTTAAACGGCTTTTTGTTTTACAAGTTCTGCAGTGGTTTTTATTCATTTATTTTACTCATTTAATTTTTATATTTTTCATTCATTTTATTCATTTTATTCATTTTATTTATTTTACAAGTTCGGGGGGTGGGGGGATGTTTTTGATAAAATTTTACAGGAAAAATGCAGAACTTTGGACAGATGGAGACTCCATACTTTCCGACACCGGAAGGCTTCATCTTCATCCAACAGGTTCCATTGGAGGAGCGTGTACGAGGGCCAAAGGGACCCAAAACCCTTTCCTCCATTTTTGTCAGCAGCAAACAAGGTAAGAGAAAATGGTGGGTCGCGCAGGTCGGCCGGCGTGGGTCGCGAAGGTCAGCTGGGTTGGGTCCCGAAGGTTGGCCGGTTGGTAAAAATGGGTCCCCAGAAAAAAGTTTGAAGAACATTGCTAAGGGCTCTATGGCCAGGGCAAACAATAATGGGGAGAGTGGCATCCCTGCCTTGTACTCCCACAGAGACTAAAGTATTCTGACCGGACTCGGTTGGTTCTTACATTTGCCACCTGTGCCTGATATAACAGTCGGACCCAATCCACAAATCCCTGCCTGAACCCAAACCTGCCTAAAATATCCCATAGGTACTTCCACTCCACCCGGTCGAAAGCCTTCTCTGCATCCATGGCTACTGCCACCTCAACAATGCGCCCCTCCGCTGGTATCATTATAACATTATAAAGCCGTCAGGTGCCTGCCCTTCACAAATCCCGTCTGATCCTCCCCGATTACCTCCGGGATACAATCCTCTATTCAGTCGGCCAAGATCTTTGCCAGCAATTTAGCATCTACATTCAAAAGGGAAATTGGCCTATACGATCCACAGCTCTCCGGGTCCTTGTCCCGCTTCAGGATGAGAGAGATTGATGCCTGTGATATTGTTGGGGGAAGTTCTCCCAGCTCCTTGGACTCGTTAAAAGCTTTTACCAGAAGTGGCCCCAGTAGCCCAGAAAACGTTTTATAAAACTCCACTGAGAATCCATCAGGTCCCAGGGCCTTACCCGATTGCATCGACCCGATCTGTCTATCACCTCCCCTAGCCCAATTGGGCCCCCCAGGACTTCCACCAGCTCCTCGTCTACCATCGGGAACTCTAGCCTCCAGGAATTGATTCATACCCTGCTCTCCGACCGGGTGTTCCGACTCGTATAGTCGATTATAGAATTCACGGAACACGTCGTTAACCGCCCCCAGATCCATCACTACCGTTGTCCTTGTATCCTTTATTTTCCCTATTTCTCTTGCTGCCTCCTGCTTACTCAGCTGATGTGCCAGCATCCTGCTAGCTTTCTCCCCATATTCATACATTGCCCTTTTTATCCTCCTCAGCTGTCCCTCCACCTTACCTGTGGAAAGGAGCTCAAATTCCATTTGGAGTCTCTGACGCTCCTTCAGGAGTTCATCACTCGGCGACTCCGCATATGTCCTGTCCACCTGTAAGATTTCCCCAACCAACCTGTCCAGCTCCGCCCGTTCAGTCTTCTCCTTCTGAGCCCGAATCAAAATGCATTCCCCTTCAGGCTACAAGTTATGTATCGAAAAGAGTGAGATGTTCGTAATAACCGCCTTCAATGCTTCTCTCACCACCCCAGCCGTGGTGTCTCCCGTGTCGTTGTTCTTTATATACCCCCGAATGGCCTCGCTCACCGATCTCTTCGTCCGCTAACAGCCCTGCATCTAATCTCCACTGCCGGCACTGGGACTTTCCTGTGCTTACCCGCAGGTCTATCCAATGTGGCGCGTGGTCTGACACCACATATGCTGAGTACTTGGTGTCCTCCACCCCCGCTAACAGTGTTTTATCCAGTACAAAGAAATCTATCCTGGAGTATGCCTTATGCACACAGGAGAAACATGAATATTCCTTGCTCCTTGGCCTCCCGAATCTCCACGGATCAACCCCTCCCATGAGCTCCATAAACCCTCGCAGTTCTTCCACCTTTGCTGATACCTTCCCTGGCCTAGAACTCTGACCAGTCCATTCTCTGATCGAGGACCATGTTGAAGTCACCCCCCATAACCAACTGGTCCGAGTCAAAGTCCGGGATCTTTCCCAGCACTTTCCTAACAAAAGCCACATCATCCCAGTTAGGGGCATTTTTATTTACCAACACCACTGCCATTCACTCCAGTTTGAGAATGTGCAAACTCTACAGTGACCCAGGGCCGGGATCGAACCCGGGACCTCAGCGCCGTGAGGCAGCAGTGCTAACCTCTGCGCACCATGCTGCTCCAATTATCACCACTTAATTTCTATTTCCATACTATTAATGAGAGCCACCCCATATCTAATGGCCTCCCGTCATTCAGCGGCCTCCCCAGCAAGTGGTCACACTGGTGCCGATCAGTACACCTTTTGAAAAACGTGAAGTTGGCAGAAGGGTTTCAGTGCTCAGTGGGGAGTGGGGGAACCCCAGCTGGGGGTGGGAGATCCTCCGCAGGGATGGGTCACCATGGGAGGTGGGGCGGAGGCACTGGCGGGGCAACGGGGGGCAAGGACATGCGTCACCACCATGCCAACCCCTGGATCATCTGTAACCGTTCCGGGGCAAACCCTTGCCCCGGCCTGTCTGCTCCACAGACCACCCATAACCCCAACTGACTGCTGAGGCCTCTGGCCATGTGGCTGAAGGCTATTGCTAATAGGGAATTGGCAATCATGGTTAAGTTAGCACTTCACACATCCCAAGTGGATTCCCATGCGTGGAAGGGCCATGTAGCATGTGGAAGTCATTGTCTAACACACCTTGATGCCTGAACACTGTGCTTGAACACTGAAAGAGGCAACACCCAAACACCCAGGGGATGGGATACAGCTCCAGGGTGGAGGGTGGGTGAGTGCTTATGGAGAGGGGGTTGGTGGGATACATGGAGATTGGGCCATGGGTTCGGAGTTTGCCTACATTGCGGAAGAAAGTGGCAGAAGCATTATACTAGTTGTGCGCAAATGTGTTTATTGTGTTTTACAATTCCCCACCCTCTCAGTGGTGCAGGCTGTGAGACGCAGCCTCATCAGAGCGGGAGCTGGTGGCCGCCGTCGCCATTCCATGGGACCGGTCTAGGCTGGCAGCCAGCGCCCACTCCTCCCGCAGTGCCCAAACGGCCCTGGGATTCACCTTGGGAGAGAAGGGCAGCTGGTTCGAGCCCCGGCTGCCCCTCCATCATCTGGCTCTTCCAGCCCTGGCGGTTCCCCATGGTCTGCACCATCGTGTCGATGCCCTCGGCGATACTCCTCAGTGACTGGGACATTCTCTGCAGTGCCTCGGCAATGCCCACCTTCAACTGGGGCAAGATCCGCAGCAACTCGGCCAGTCCCATCTGAGAGCGAGACACGTCCTGCAGAATCTCATCAGCCTGGTATAGGGTCACATTCCCCCAGTGAGGTCGACATTCTGTCAAGACCCTCAGCCATGCCCATCGTTGACTGGGCAACACATTGGACACCTTCAATAATAAAAAAAAATAAAAAATTTAGAGTACCCAATTAATTTTTTCCAATTAAGGGGCAATTTAGCGTGTTCAATCCACCTACGAGAATGTGCAAACTCCACACAGATAGTGACCCAGAGCCGGGATCGAACCTGGGACCTCGGTGCCGTGAGACTGCAGTGCTAACCACTGCACCACCGTGCTGCCCTGGACATCTTCACTAATGATGCTGACGTCATGCACCAGGCTCTCCACTGTGGGCGACACCCTAGCAGTGTTGGCCTCGGTGCCACATATTGCCGACGACAGTTCCTGCACCCAAATCCTCTGGGACTCCTCCAAGTGGCTATTGACCTGCTGGAGTGTTGCTGACATCTCCCTCCGAATTTCACGGCCGCATCCTAACATCACGATCTGGGATTACCTCTTCCACCGGCTCAGCATCAGGCTGGGACCCAGCTGGGTCCTAAGATCCAGCAGACCTCCGACTGCTGTCTCACCTGGGGGTTCCTGCCTCCAACTGATGTGCAACGGCAGCTGTGTGATGCTCACCAGGTTGTGCCCCAGAAGCCTGTCCACTAACATTTCCCACCGAGGTGTGTGTCTCTGCGCTGGTGGAGGTAGGAATGACAGCTGTGATGCGACTGTCACGGTGGCATCCACGGAGCTCCCCTCCGAGATGTACTCCTGGGGTGCTCCGGTTACCTCCCACAGTCCAAAGATGTGCGGGTTAGGTGGATTGGCCATTCTAAATTGCCCGTAGTGTCCTAATAAAAGTAATGATGTGGAGATGCCGGCGTTAGACTGGGGTGAGCACAGTAAGAAGTCTTACAACACCAGGTTAAAGTCCAACAGGTTTGTTTCAAACACGAGCTTTCGGAGCACGGCTCCTTCTTCAGGTGAATGGAAAGGCTTGTTCCAGAAATGTTTATATAGACACAGTCAGAGATGCCCCGGAATGCGAGCACCTGCAGGCAATCAAATCATCAAAGATGCAGAGAGAGAGGTAACTCCAGGTTAAAGAGGTGTGAATTGTCCCAAGCCAGTTCAGTCGGTAGGCCTGATAAAAGTAAGGTTAAGGGGGGGGGGGGGGGGGGGGGTTGTTGGGTTACGGGTATAGGGTGGATACGTGGGTTTGAGTAGGGTGATCATTGCTCGGCACAACATCGAGGGCCGAAGGGCCTGTTCTGTGCTGTACTGTTCTATGTTCTCTAGGTGACCACTCTATCCTCGGCCACATGATCTCCAGGGCCTGCTCCTCCAATATAGTGATGAATCTGATGTCCGACACAGCACCGTTAGTCTGGGCCCTGACCCGGCGATTGTGGAAGAGCTTCTCCTGTGGAGATACAGAGTGCAACGTTGGCCACCTGCGTGGTTCACAATGGGGGGAGGGTAGTGTGTGAAGGAAGTGTTTGGGGGGGGGGGGGGGGGGGAGTTGAAGGGGGTGGAGGGAGGTTTGGGGGTCGCATGTAAAGTTGGGTGGTGTGGAATGGTCTCGAGGGGGGGGGTTATGGTTGGTATCTACCACTTGTGCTACAAAAAGGTCATTGCACTGGAGGCCAGTCCTCCTGGTCACACTCACAGCTGCCGCCACCTCGGCCCAGGCAGCATTTGGCTGCCCTGTGGTTAACCATCCTGGACCCTCGGGGGCAACAGGACATCCCTCCTGGCCTCCACGGCGTCCAGCAGCCTCCCCAGGTCAGTGTCCACGAATCTTGGGACTGGTCTCCTCGGCACCATTGTTTCAAGCTGGCTGGGATTGGCTGAGCAAGTGCTGCAGCTTAAATGCTTAATTTTGCTGTCTCAAGTGATCATGAATCTGAATCACACATTGTGAACATCCAGCTGTCGCCACCAGGTGGCACTCACCAACAAGGTAGATCAGCAACTGAAGCAACACATCTTGCTGCCATATGTACCCTGCCCTGATCCAGTATTCTGTGAGGCAGAAATTGAGAAGAAGGTGCAGATCAGTGGGAGCTCAGTTCAGCTTCAAACCGCACATTTGCAGAATGGCCTGAAATGCGATAAACCAACGTTCTTGAAGATGATTTTTAAAAAATGGTTCATCTATTAGAACAGGACTGGACTTAGTTAAAGCCAACATTTAATCATAATAATAATCTTTATTAGTGTCACTAATAGGCTTACATTAACACTGCAATGACATTACTGTTAGTTAGTCACAATTTATTGCTTATTGTCACAAGTAGACTTCAATGAAGTTACTGTGAAAAGCCCCGAGTCACCATCATCTCCCCTGGCAGTTTGCCAAGTTGCCCCTAGTGCCCAGCAACAAAAAAACCCTTAGAATTAAAAATTCTATTCTCATTTTCAAATCCTTCCATGGCCTTCCCAATCTCTATAATCTCCTCCAACGTGACGACTCTTCAAGGTTCCATCTTCTTGAGCATCCCCATTTTAATCTCTCCATCAATGGTGTGCTGCGCCTTCAGCTGTCTGGGCCCTAAACTGTGGAATTCCATCCCTGTGCCTTTCTCTTACCTCACTTACTCACCTCTATGAAGACATCCTTAAACTCCACTTCTTTACAATGCTTTTGGGCACCTGTCCAAATATCCCCTCATGCAGCTCAGTGCCATATTTTGTTTTGTGATGCCTCTCTGCACTAAAGCCATTTTATTTTCAGATTTTTGAGGATTTAATTCAAATTCTCAAACTGCAGTTGTGGGATTGGAACTCATGTCACCTGGTTTATTAACCTAGTAACGTAATCATACCATCTCCATACCCATAACTTTGGAGCAGGATAGGAGGTAAAGGCACTCGTGCCAATTTTAACTTGTTGAAATTAACATAAATGGACTCAAAATTTGAATCCACTTGCTGCAATTTTCACAAGGGTTTCCTGTAGGTCGGTTGAAGCCTGCTTCAGGTGGAAGGTCACTTTAAATCTGCAAGACATGATTCCCATGACATGACTGACTGTCATTTTAGGAAAAAGCTGCCACACCATATGATCTCTAGCTAATTTCACTGGGGATATGAGCCGTAGAGGCCCTGGAGCAGTCTCCTACGGACAAGGTAAAGTGGATCATTGCCATCTTGCTCTCCCACATGTGCCTCAATTAGCTTTCCCAGTACGGTGCACATTATTTCCAGAACACTGCATGGGGGCTTTCATTTGGAGAAAGGACAGCTTGACATGTCACCCTGACAGAGAGGTCACCCTGTTGGGAGTTTTCTACAGGCCACCTAATAGTTCTAGGGATGTAGAGGAAAGGATGGCGAAGATGATTCTGGAAAAGAGCGAAAGTAACAGGGTAGTTGTTATGGGAGACTTTAACTTTCCAAATATTGACTGGAAAAGATATAGTTCGAGTACATTAGATGGGTCATTCTTTGTACAATGTGTGCAGGAGGGTTTCCTGACACAATATGTTGACAGGCCAACAAGAGGCGAGGCCACATTGGATTTGGTTTTGGGTAATGAACCAGGCCAGGTGTTAGATCTGGAGGTAGGTGAGCACTTTGGAAACAGTGGCCACAATTCGGTGACCTTTACGTTAGTGATGGAAAGGGATAAGTATACCCCGCAGGGCAAGAGTTATAGCTGGGGGAAGGGCAATTATGATGCCATTAGACATGACTTAGGATGTGTTGGTTGGAGAAGTAGGCTGCAAGGGTTGGGCACACTGGATATGTGGAGCTTGTTCAAGGAACAGCTATTGCATGTTCTTGATAAGTACGTACCAGTCAGGCAGGGAGGAAGGGGTCGAGCGAGGGAACCATGGTTTACCAAAGAAGTGGAATCTCTTGTTAAGAGGAAGAAGGAGGCCTATGTGAAGATGAGGCGTGAAGTTTCAGTTGGGGCGCTTGATAGTTACAAGGAAGCGAGGAAGGATCTAAAGAGATTGCTGAGACGAGCAAGGAGGGGACATGAGAAGTCTTTGGCAGGTAGGATCAAGGAAAACCCAAAAGCTTTCTATAGGTATGTCAGGAATAAAAGAATGACTAGGGTAAGAGTAGGGCCAGTCAAGGACAGTGGTGGGAAGTTGTGTGTGGAGGCTGAGGAGATAAGCGAGATACTAAATGAATACTTTTCGTCAGTATTCACTCAAGAAAAAGATAATATTGTGGAGGAGAATGCTGAGACCCAGGCTATTAGAATAGATGGCATTGAGGTGCGTAGGGAAGAAATGTTGGCAATTCTGGACAAGGTGAAAATAGATAAGTCCCCGGGGCCGGATGGGATTTATCCTAGGATTCTCTGGGAAGCCAGGGAAGAGATTGCTGAGCCTTTGGCTTTGATTTTTAGGTCATCATTGGCTACAGGAATAGTGCCAGAGGACTGGAGGATAGCAAATGTGGTCCCTTTGTTCAAGAAGGGGAGTAGAGATAACCCCGGTAACTATAGGCCGGTGAGCCTAACGTCTGTGGTGGGTAAAGTCTTGGAGAGGATTATAAAAGATACGATTTATAATCATCTAGATAGGAATAATATGATTAGGGACAGTCAGCATGGTTTTGTGAAGGGTAGGTCATGCCTCACAAACCTTATCGAGTTCTTTGAGAAGGTGACTAAACAGGTAGACGAGGGTAGAGCAGTTGATGTGGTGTATATGGATTTCAGTAAAGCGTTTGATAAGGTTCCCCACGGTCGGCTATTGCAGAAAATACGGAGGCTGGGGATTGAGGGTGATTTAGAGATGTGGATCAGAAATTGGCTAGTTGAAAGAAGACAGAGAGTGGTAGTTGATGGGAAATGTTCAGAATGGAGTTCAGTTACGAGTGGCGTACCACAAGGATCTGTTCTGGGGCCGTTGCTGTTTGTCATTTTTATAAATGGCCTAGAGGAGGGCGCAGAAGGATGGGTGAGTAAATTTGCAGACGACACTAAAGTCGGTGGAGTTGTAGACAGTGCAGAAGGATGTTGCAGGTTACAGAGGGACATAGATAAGCTGCAGAGCTGGGCTGAGAGGTGGCAAATGGAGTTTAATGTGGAGAAGTGTGAGGTGATTCACTTTGGAAAGAATAACAGAAATGCGGAATATTTGGCTAATGGTAAAATTCTTGGTAGTGTGGATGAGCAGAGGGATCTCGGTGTCCATGTACATAGATCCCTGAAAGTTGCCACCCAGGTTGATAGGGTTGTGAAGAAGGCCTATAGTGTGTTGGCCTTTATTGGTAGAGGGATTGAGTTCCGGAGCCATGAGGTCATGTTGCAGTTGTACAAAACTCTAGTACGGCCGCATTTGGAGTATTGCGTACAGTTCTGGTCGCCTCATTATAGGAAGGACGTGGAAGCTTTGGAACGGGTGCAGAGGAGATTTACCAGGATGTTGCCTGGTATGGAGGGAAAATCTTATGAGGAAAGGCTGATGGACTTGAGGTTGTTTTCGTTAGAGAGAAGAAGGTTAAGAGGTGACTTAATAGAGGCATACAAAATGATCAGAGGGTTAGATAGGGTGGACAGCGAGAGCCTTCTCCCGCGGATGGAGGTGGCTAGCACGAGGGGACATAGCCTTAAATTGAGGGGTAATAGATATAGGACAGAGGTCAGAGGTGGGTTTTTTACGCAAAGAGTGGTGAGGCCGTGGAATGCCCTACCTGCAACAGTAGTGAACACGCCAACATTGAGGGCATTAAAAAATTTATTGGATAAGCATATGGATGATAAGGGCATAGTGTAGGTTAGATGGCCTTTAGATTTTTTCCATGTCGGTGCAACATCGAGGGCTGAAGGGCCTGTACTGCGCTGTATCGTTCTATGTTCTATGTGATAACCCCCACCCCCCTGCATCTTTTGCATCTTGTCAATGAATGAGATATCCAAACTTAAATCGCCCTCCCAGGGAGCCTGAATGAGAAAGGGGGAAGGCATAAAAGTAACAATACAGTGATTATTGGAATTGGGTCTCACATTCCTCACTAGAACTCAAATATTCTTATCTGTTTGTAAATGTTGACTTCATACATGTATTATTTCAGCCTGGGGCCTGAATTTATGCCCATTTTACAACAAGTTACATCTTAGCATTGTTACAAGGATGTGTTTTTTGAAGATGCAATATCTATTTTTTTCTGGCTAAATTTGTTTTTGTGGTGAACACCACTAGTGGTATATTATATTATATGTATTACGGCACTGCCCATATATTAGAGGTACTTTGGTAAATCCCTGCCTGCTGGCTCCGCCCAGCAGGCGGCATATAAAAGTGTGAGCTCTCCTGTGCTGCAGCCATTCTGGTTCCAGCTACAGGACGCACAACATCTTGTTCAATAAAGCCTCGATTGTTCCACTATTCTCGTCTCGTGGTAATTGATGGTGCATCAGTTTTTAAAACTGGGACCCCCTCTACAGACAATGGGGAAACTGCCCAGACTACTGCAATACACACAATTTTGCATTTGGCCAAGTGGGATGAAGATAGACAGTCAACATCCCTGCAGAGTGTGAAAGATTCCATCCTCTGTTGATTCCTATCATCGTGAATCTCTTCAAATGTTTCTGAGATGAGACATTATCTGTTCTGAAACAATAACTGCAGCAGACAGAGAGGGACAAAAGACAACCCCGTACTGAACACAGGCTGTAGGAAGCAGTGTGCCCTCTCTGTCTCACTTGGAAGTGCAGTGCCCAGTTTGCAATGTAGTCAGCCCGAGAAATCTAATGCAAAGCAAGATCTTTTGGAAAAACAAGGATACCTACTCCATACAACTACACACAGAAAGACAAGTGAACAAATTGGCCACAATTGGAACCACATAATCAAGATTGACCAAGAAGCAGCTAACTGTATACTCCTTTATTTTAGCCTTCATGAAAATCCTGTAAGCTTAACTGCTTACTCTGCCATGTGTACCAATGTGTGTGTGTGCACAGCCAAATGCGTGTGGCCATATGAATACTGGTTGTGATTTACGTAGTTGTTTTAGTGTGGGGAACAGTTTCAATAAACTTATGCTCTTTGTTTAACCTGAAAAAACTGTCTGAATAAAAGTATAAATAGTGGGAATCTTACAAAAGTGATATTAGGGGCTGGTTTAGCTCACTGAGCTAAATCGCTGGCTTTTAAAGCAGACCAAACAGGCCAGCAGCACGGTTTGATTCCCGTACCAGCCTCCCCGGACAGGCGCCGGAATGTGGCGACTAGGGGCTTTTCACAGTAACTTCATTGAAGCCTACTCGTGACAATAAGCGATTTTCATTTTTTCATTTCCTCTCTAAATTCACAAAAAAAAACATTATGGATAAACTTAGAGAATAGGGGAGCATTTCACCCTGCCTCACCAAGTTGTAAGTGCCCACCATAGAATGGCCTGGACAATGAGGACTGAGGGAAATGCCATACTCACACCAGCATATTTTGTTTCAGCTTTGCAATTTAAAAGTTTCAAACCATATATTGCCATAAAATAGATTTAAATAAACTGACAGTAGAGTGTGTTTTGGGAGGAAAAATGAAAACATTGCAATTAAAAGTTCAAAAGGACCAATTTTCATACCTGCTGCAACCGAAAATCTGGTCACAACGTCGAGAATCCCTTCCAGACAACCAAGATTGGAAAATACAAGCATTTGAGAGTGACAGGGCCACTGCCAGTTTTGTGGATGGAAGCTTGTTCAGGTGGATGATTTGATGAACAGATGTTAGATGCATATTATAGTTAAATATGTAGTTCACCTAGACCCACAACTCCATGATCCTTTTGTTAAGTCACGTTTCCAGATTACAGGCCTATCTGGGCAAAAATGTGAAGGAAACACAGCCACTGTTTTCACCTATCTTTTATAATAATCTTTGTCACAAGTAGGCTTATATTAACACTGCAATGGTTACTGTGAAAAGCCCCTAGTCGCCAAATTCCGGCACCTGTTCGGGTACACTGAGGGAGAATTCATAATGTCCAATTCACCTAACAAGCACGTCGTTCAGGACTGTGGGAGGAAAACGGAGGAAACCCACGCAGACGCAGGGAAAACGTGCAGACTCCGCACAGATAGTGACCAAGCCGGGAATTGAACTTGGGACCCTGGCGCTGTGAAGCAATAGTGCTCACCACTGGGGTACCGTGCTGCCCAACAGGTAAGAATCGGAAGCAAGAACAGTACACCAGGGTGGCATGGTAACATAGTGGTTAGCATTGCTGTCTCACAGTGCCATGGACCCAGGTTCAATTCTGACCTCAGGCAATTGTTTGTGTGGAGTTTGCACATTCTCCCAGTGTCTGCGTGGGTTTCCTCCCACAGTCCAAAGATGTGCAGGTTAGGTGGAATGGCCGTGCAAAATTACCCCTTAGGGTATGGTTGCAGGAATAGGGTGGGAAATTGGGCCAAGGTAGTGTGGTGTGCAAAGGGTCAGTGCAGACTCAACTGGCAGAATCTGCACGGTTGTGATTCTATGACTCTGTACAAACCTCATGAATGTGAGGCACCGTGTAGCAGTATGAAACAAAGGTAGCCAAAACAAAATAAATGGTGAGCTCAAGGTACTCAGGATCATTTATTTAAAAACATACAGTACGTAAAATCAGTTAACGTTCAAGCAAAGTCCTAGATTCAGGAGTTTACAAAATGTACATCATTCAACCTCCCTCAACCAAGGCATGGCTAGATGCTGATATGCTTGACATTCACAGGACTGTTTAGCCACTTTGTCTTGTCTGTATGTGGCAAAAACAAAACTTACTGAAATCTTGACAAGTTTGAAATACGCAAAGCTCACTTCACCTTTGCCAAAAATGAGAAGTTACAATTTACAGCACAGTTGGGGAAAATGGTCATAGATGGTGTTCATGCTCCACACAAGCCTGCTACCTTACTTCATATAACCCTGTCAACAAATCCACCACTCCGTTCTCCCACAGGTACTTCAGTGTGGCCATCAAAGGCATCTTTAATTCTTCCATTTGATAGCAGGTTCAATACTTCTGCTATGCTCTTGAATAAATACATTTTTCCTCAGTTCTTTCTTGGATTTAATACTGGCTTTCTTATATTCACGGTCCCTAGTTTTGATCTTGCCCACAAATAGAAAACTTTGTGCAGGGGTTCAATCGAGTAGATGAAAATTCACAAACCTCAGTCACCTTTTATTGTGTACTAACAGACAATGGGCACTTGTGAACCACAGCTAGCAATTCTGACTCTCTTTTTTTCAAAATTCATTCTTTGAGGCTGGCAAAGACAGCATTTATTATCCATCTCTAGTTGGAGGTAGTGATTGGCCTTCTGCTTGAACTGCTGCAGTTGACTGGTATACGTACTCAGACAATGTTGTGAGGCACAGAGTTCCAGAACTTGGATGCAGCAAGGTGCTGAAGTATTTACAATCAAAACTTAACGTGGATTTAAGAAATTGCGATCACTTGCAATGGAATAATGATGGCAAATGTGAACAGTTTTGCCTTTATTACTAGTACAAAATATGGGCCAAAAAAAAAAAACCTCCGGCAGCTAGGTGGAGACTATGACATAATTCTGAAAATACAGATATAATAGTCATGTAAATAGTCTGTGCTGGTGGATCAATGCAGGATCAAAAGCAACATTTAGTTATGGTGTTACTAAATGTGTCGCTGAAGAAAATGTTTCTCACACCTCAAATTACTTTTCACCTTGGCCAACGATGTAACAATTTTAGTTGCACCCATTTAGGTTTTAAAATTAATTTGTGGACATGTTTATTAATAGTTCTGTTTTGTAACTGATAGTGGGGGGGGGGAGGGGGGGGGGGAAGAACTGGAACTTGGTACAGAGGCCAAGGTTGGACAGGTCAGGGCCGTGCTCGCTGGTCCCGTCAGGGGGGGCGGGGAGGCAAAGGCGTTGGCTGGGCTAACGGTGGAAACGGGAGGGGTGGACCCTTGGAGGTTTCTACACCCGAGGGAACGGGAGTACTCGTTTTTCTCAGCAATCCATAAAGTATACTCGCAGATCGACTTTTTCGTGGTGGGAAGGCTTTGCTGGCTGGGGTTAAGTGGTCGGAATACTCGGCAATTGCAATGTCAGATGATGCTCCGCATTGGGTGGATATGGTACTGGAGAAGGGGGTAGCGCAGAGACCGGGGTGGAAATTAGATGGGGAACTTTTGGGGGAACCAAGGGTTCTGTGACAAAATTGAAATGGTAATTAAGGAATATGTAGGTTTCAACTGTACGGGTGAGGTGTCGAAAGCAGCTGTCTGGGAGGCTCTAAAGGCGGTGGTGAGGGGCGAGGTGATTTTGTTTAAGGTCAGGGTGGACAAAGAGGAGAGGTTGGAGCGGCAGAGGGTAATAGATGAGATGTTGGAGGCAGATAGGAGTTATGCGGAGGATGGGGACCCAGCGAAGCTGGAAAAGAGGAAGGAACTACAGGCGAGCTTCGACCGACTATCCATCAGGAAGGCCGTGCGCCAACTGAGACGAGCAAGGGGTGTAGTTTACGAACATGGAGATAAGGCTGTATGTTAGGTCAGCTCCGGAGGGAGGCAGCGGTAACGGAAATTGTTCCGGTGAGGGATAGGGCAGGGAAGTTGGTGGTGGCTCCGGATCTGATCAACAAGGTCTTTGAAGAATATTATGAGAGGTTGTACAAGTCAGAGCCACCTGGGGGAGACCATGAGGTGCAGGAATTTCTGGATGGGTTGGAGTACCCGAGGTTAGGGGAGGGGGACAGGGCTACATTAGATGGGGTGATAGTGGAGCAGGAGATAAAGGATGCGATTGGAAGGATGCAGTCGGGGAAGGTGGCAGGGCCGGATGGGTTTCCAGTGGAATATTATTAAAAATTCAAGGATAAGCTGGCACCCCTGATAGTGGGGACGTTTGAAGAGGCGATAGGGAAGGAGGTGTTGCCACAAACCTTGGGGCAGGCATCGATTTCACTGTTGCTAAAAAAAGATAAGAATCTGACGGAGTGTGGGTCGTATAGTCCCATATCACTTCTGAATGTGGACGCAAAAGTATTGGCGAAGGTACTGGTGGGTAGGCTGGAGGGGTGCCTCCCGAAGGTGATAGGTGAAGATCAGACAGGGTTCGTGAGAGGGAGGCAGCTCTTTTCAAACGTGAGGTTATTGAACGTGGTTATGGCAGCGGCACAGGGGAAGGAAACAGAGGTGGTTGTGGCATTGGACGCTGAAAAGGCGTTTGACCGGGTCAAATGGGGGTACTTGATGACAGTTCTGGAGCGGTTTGGGATTGGACCAAGCTTTGTGAACTGGGTAAAGCTACTATATAAGGAGCCGAGGGCGAGTGTCCGCACAAACAACATCAGCTCGAGATACTTTTCTCTCCACCGTGGGACGAGGCAGGGATGTCCGATGTCCCCCCCCCCCCCCCGCCCCGCTGTTTGCACTCGCGATTGAGCCGTTGGCCATCGCCTTAAGAAGTTCGGGGTTATGGAAAGGAATAGTGCGGGGTGGGGGTGGGTGTCCTTATATGCCGATGACTTGCTGTTATACATGTCGGAATCGAGTGTGTCAATAGGGGGAATATTGGAGCTGCTTCGAGTGTTTGGGTCTTTCTCTGGGTACAAACTGAATCTAGACAAGAGCGAGTAGTTTGTGGTGTCTCGGCCGGGGGTGGGGGGGCTGCCATTCCGTAGGGCAGGGACTCACGTTAGGTACCTAGGGGTGCAGGTTGCCCGGGAGTCGGGGGGGGGGGGGGGGGGGGGGGGGGTCGCAGGTACAACATTTCTAGTTTGGTGGGGAGAGTGAAAGCCGATCTGGCGAGGTGGGATGGTCTGCCTCTGTCACTGCTGGCGGGTCGGGTACAAGTGGTTAAAATGAACGTGTTGCCGCGATTTCGATTTATTTTTCAATGGCTGCCGATTTTCCTGCCAAAGGCTTTTTTCAGAGAGATTGTGGGATTACCTCGTTCATATGGGAAGAGAAGATGGCCAGAGTTAGCTGCTACAGAGGGGAAGGCAGGCAGGGGGTTTGGGTCTTCCGAACCTGATGTATTATTACTGGGCGGCGAATGTGGAGAAGGTGCAGAGCTGGGTCAGGGGGGTTGATTCCCAGTGGGTCAGAATGGAGGAGAGTTTGTGCAGGGGGTCAGGGCTGAAAGCACTAGCAACAGCGCTGCTCCCGATAGCCCTGGGGAAATACTCAGGGAGTCCGGTAATAATAGCTTCATTGAAAATCTGGAGGCAGTTTCGCCAACACTTTGAATTGGGTGCAGGGTCAATGGAAATGCCGATTCTGGGGAACCACAGATTTGAGCCAGGGAGGTGGGATGGAAATTTTCGGAAATGGGAGGAGAAGGGGATTAAGACACTAAAAGATTTGTTTCTTAGGGGTCGGTTTGCAGGATTGAATGAGCTGGAAGCGAAGTATGGGCTGGAGCAGGGGGAAATGTTTAGTAACATGCAGGTTCAAGATTTTGCCAGAAAGGAGATACACAGCTTCCCGGTGGAGCCGGCCTCCACTTTGCTGGAGGAGGTGCTGACGACAGGGGGACTGGAGAAGGGGGTAGTGTCAGCGGTTTATGGAGCTATTTTGGAAGAGGAGAAGGCACTATTGGAAGGGATCAAAGCAAAGTGGGAGGAAGAGTTGGGAGAGGTTATAGAGGAGGGGATCTGGTGTGAGGTGCTCCGGAGAGTAATTGCCTCCACCTCATGCGCGAGGTTGGGGCTGATACAGCTGAAGGTGGAATACAGAGCACAACTCACGAGGGCGAGGATGAGCCGATTCTTTGAAGTAGAAGATGTGTGTAAATGTTGCCCCGGGGGGCGGGGGGGGGGCGCTAATCATGTTCATATGTTTTGGTCCTGTCCAAAGCTAGAGGTTTACTGGAAGGAAGTTTTTAGGGTGATTTCTAAACTGGTGCACGTGAAACTGGACCCGGGCCCCCGGGAGGCCATATTCGGGGTGTCGGACCAGCCAGGGTTGGAAATGGGTGCGGAGGCAGATATCGTAGCCTTCGCCTCGTTGATCGCCCGAAGGCAGATCCTGTTGGGATGGAGAGCAACCTCTCCACCCTGTGCCCTGGCGTGGCAGGGGGACCTGTTGGAATTCTTGACTCTTGAGAAGGTTACGTTTGAACTGAGGGGAAGGATGGAGGGGTTCTACAATTTATGGGCGTTATTCATTATGCACTTTCAAGAACTGTCAAAGACAGTTCTGGAGCGGTTTGGGATTGGACCAAGCTTTGTGAACTGGGTAAAGCTACTCGAACATTAGTTGGGGCGGCTGGGTGGGAAGGTTGGGGTGAGGGGGGCTGTGTGTGTTAATGGCGACTATGGGTGAACCCTAATTCCTTTTTGTCATTTGTTTATGTAAACATGCGGGCTGATGTTTGGGGTTTGGTGGGAGGTTGGGATCATTGTTATTGATATGGGGATTGACATATTTGTTACTGATTATTGTTTATTGTTGGTGGGTGTAACTTTGGGGGGAAATGTGAAAAAGGAGAATAACAAATATAAAAAAAATAGTTCTGTTTTGTACTAAACTGGAGTGGTTAGCGAGCTAATGTATTTTAAATGGTATAAGCAGATAAAGTGCTGGAATTGCTGTGTTCTGTGCCATTAGTGAAACATGAACAATACCACAGCCTGCTTGCAAAAACCTCTCCTTCAGGATCATTTATTCACACCCAAGAACACAAGCAGAGGTGTTCGGATGCTGAGTCATGGTTCCAATTACTCATCTTTAAAATCCAAGCTGACACGATTGTGCAACTTTTATTGAAGCTCCCCAGAGCATTCTAACCTTTGAATTAATAACATTCAATTATTAAATAGCATCATTATTCAAAACAATCCATGGCCTCTGAAGTTAATCAGGTGGAATGTACTTTGGATTTTTTTTAAAAACCAATAGAATCGCAAGTAACCAATAAACAAAATACCAACATATAATGAACACATACTACTCTCAAGTAAATTAGCTGCCTAGTCGCTTAATGATAACGTTTCCAGGACTGGGAGGGTGGCTATCACCACCGGGCTGCTGGAGTGTTTTTTGGTTCGGGACAGGAGTGCCACCCGGTGCTATGTCTTTTCGTCCGACGTCACTTCGTCCAACGTCTTTTTGTCCGCCCGTCTTTTGGTCCAACGTCTTTTTGTCCGATGATTTTTTTCGTCAAAGACTTTTTGTGACTTGACTTTTTGTAACTTGCTTAGTAGCACTCCACTCCACTCCCCACAATAACTTTTTGTAAATAGAAATCTTCTCTAATGCACATAGCAAGGTATAATATGCAATAAAGGATTTTTATTTTTAAAGGTCTCTTTCCTTTAACGAGCCTCGTTAAAGGATAGTTATTATCGTTCTCTTTCCTTTAACGAGCCTCGTTAAAGGATAGATATTACCGTTCTCTTTCTTAATTCGCAAATAACAAATAATGCTGCTGAGGGGTTTCATTCTGCGATAAAGCGTTCGGCGGGTGGAGCTCATTTGAATATCCGGAGGTTAATCAAAACTCTGAAGGAAGAGGAAGGGTTCATAATAGGCAAAAAGGCTCAAATTCTTTGGGGAGATCAGTCGACTTCATGTACGCGATATAAGAAAATAACTGAACGCCTCAAAAGATTGGTCGTTCAATATGATTCTACAACAAAAATTGATTTCTTGAGGAATGTTGCTTACAATTTACATCAATTTTAAGTAATTTTGGGAATTTTAAGTAATTAGTAAACTTTTAGATTTTTTAACTGCATTTTTAGATTTTTTAACTGCATTTTTCAACTTGCATTTTACTTGCATTTTATCAATTACTTGCATTTTAGCAACTAAATTCACTTGCTGTATTGTACTTGCATTTTATCAATTGAATGGTTTTATACGGAGTTAATTTGTAATTGGATAATTGGACGAAGTGACGTTGGACCAAAAGACGGGCGGACAAAAAGACGTTGGACCAAAAGACGTGGACGAAGTGTCGTTGGACGAAGTGACGTCGGACGAAACGACGCGACACGGTGCCACCCATGGCGAGGGCCCGGAGGGAGGTCCCCATGCAGGAGGCCTCCTCCACACGCATCCACTCGGCTTCTGGCTCCTTGATCCATCCCCTTATTCACTTGGCTGTCGCTGCCCAGTGGTAGAATTGTAGATTTGGGAGGGCTAGCCCACCCCCCACCCCAGATTTTGTTTTTTGTAGGACCTTCTTTGGGATCCTAGCATTCTTCCCCCCCCGCCGCGCCGCCCATACAAACGCCATGATTAGTTTGTCTAGTACTTTGAAAAAGGTCTTGGGGCTGTAGATCGGGATAGATCTAAGTAGGAAGAAGTACCTGGGCAGTACGTTCATTTTGATCGTCTGGACTCTCCCCGCGAGGGAGAGTGGGAGTGTGCTCTCTGCTGCCCCTTCAGATTCCCCTCCAGCTTTTTGCTGCTCTAAGAGCAATTGCTAATGGCTAATGGCTCGATCACTAGAGTGATCAACTACGACAGCAATTCGGCCTGACCAAAATGTCAGATAAAACTCCCATCTACAACAACCATAGGATCACACCAGCACTGACTGATGCCACCTTTAAAAAGTGGGGACAGGATGGAAGGACATTGACAATTAATGACCTATATACGGATGGCAGGATCGCAACACTGGACGAACTGACGGAGAAATTCCAGCTAGCCGGAACGAGCTAAGCTACAACTCAAAAACTTCCTACGAAAGGAGACAAGCACGTACCCACAACTGCTACGACAGACATTACTGGAAGAGTTACTGGATGCAAGCATCCTAGATAAAGGGAACTGTAGCGACATGTATGAGCGACTGGTAAAAAGGGCCCACATTGTGCTGGACGCAACAAGAAAGAAATGGGAGGAAGACCTGGGGATTGAAATAGGGTGGGGACTCTGGAGCCCAGCACTGCACAAGGTCAACTCCGCCTCCACATGCGCAAGGCTCAACCTGATGCAATTAAAAGTGGTACATAGAGCCCACATAACAAGAACCCGAAACATTAGCTAAACCTAAGAGAAAAGAAAGGCGAACCACAGAAGAGGAAGAGGGGGAAGGGGAAGAGGAGGAGGGAGAAGGGGAAGAGGAGGGCAGAAGGGGGGGAAAGAGGGAAGAGAAAGGGAACAATAGAGAGGAACCAGACAGGGGGTGGGGGGGGGGGGGGGGCAAGGGAATGACAGCCAGAAGGACAGCACGGGAAACGACAACAAACTTGCCAAATACAGTAACAGAGAGCAAGAAAAATATGGGCAAAAGACATGACGAACGGTCGAAGCAGAGGTGAATGTGCGACAACAACGGCAACGAAAACCGTCCGGGAGAAGCAAGTAACACGGCCAACACCAGATCCATTCTCGTATTGCCCCCTCTGTATTGGACATAACTAACGTAATTGTTTCTCCAGCACCCAAATGTATATGCACCTCCCCAGTTCCCCCCCCCCCCCTCCCCACAAACAGATGCCTACTTATGATAAAATATTGCTAACTCTATAGAGTTGCTGTTGTTGAGCTAGTAGTGCACAATGTCCTACCAGTTTTTTTTCATCTCTTCTAATATATATATATATTTTATTCTGTGTACTAAACTATAAATATACTTTGTTCATTAAAATATTGATTAAAAAATGATACTTCCATTAAATTGCACAGCGAAGCCTCTAAATTAATAAAGCATTTTCCTCAACATAGTCACCTTCAGACATCTAGTCTAAATTAATGTGGGGGATTTTAGAGCACTTTAACAAGTGGGGAATACAAATGTTTAATTCGTGACTAAGCAACGATTTGTGCAGAACAATAACAGGGCTGCTTGCTTTTGAAAAACAAGATAAGGGGAGTTTTCATTCAGTTTCAACTCCATGTACGAGTTGGCAGTGAGTTTCAGTGCAGATATCAAACGCCAATACAGGCACACAGAGGCCACATGTATTACAGATCATCATAGAATGAATCCCTATGGTGCAGAAGGAGGCCATTCAGCCCATCAAGTCTACTCTGAAGGAACACCCCACCTAGACCCACCCCGTCCTATCCCTATACCCCCACCTTTTGGAGATTAAAGGACAATTTAGCATGGTCAACTCAAGAAACCTGCACGTCTTTTTGGGTTCTGGGGGTGAGACGCATGCAGACTCAGGGAGAATGTGCAAACTCCATACGGTCAGTGACACAGAGCCGGGATCGAAACCGGGTCCTTGGTGGCATGAGGCAGAAGTACTAACCACTGCGCCATCGTGCCGCCCTTCCATTAAATAATCTGAATCAACCCTGTAATGAGCTGTACTTATGAGAAGTAAGTAATAATTGATCTCTTTCTGTTTCACACAACCATGGACAGTAGCACCCAATACTGGTAGCCCTGATTTTCTATACAGCTGTCGTTGCTAGAATCAACATGATGAAGTGGAAAAGCATTTTTCCAGAGGACTCTGGGTGCCACCAAAGCAAGCGATTAAAAATAGTTGCACAGGTTAAATGGTAGCCTTATTTGACTATTGGTCTTCGACATTAACAGAAGCATTATAGCTCAAGAGGAGAGTGCTCTTGCTCGGGACCCACTGTTAAGACCCTGGTGTAATTGTTTCAAGCATAAAGCAAGTTGGCTGCAGGATATCTTAGAAGATGATGCATGGGTGAAAAGAAATCTCGAGTGTGTATCGTGCCTTTCACAACCGAAGGACAATGCAAAGCACTTTACAGCTAATGAAATTACTTTTGAAGTGTGCTCACTGATATAATGCAAGGAAAGCACCAGTCAAATTGTACAGAACAAAGCTGCAAAAACAGCAATGAGATAAATGATGGCGATGAAATCCTATATTTCATAAGTGTGGGTTGAGGACCAGGAGGGGCATAGACAGAGTGGATAGTCAGAGACTTTTTCCCCAGGGTAGAGGGGTCAATTACTAGGGGGCATAGGTTTAAGGTGCGAGGGACAAGGTTTAGAGGAAATGTACGAGGTACGTTTTTTTTTAACACAGAGGGCAGTGGGTGCCTGGAACTCACTGGTAGAAGCAGGGACGAGAGTGACGTTTAAGGGGCATCTTGACAAATACATGAATAGGATGGGAATAGAGGGATATGGACCACGGAAATGTAGAAGATTTTAGTTTAGACGGGCATCATGGTCAGTGCAGGCTTGGAGGGCCGAAGGGCCTGTTCCTGTGTTGTACTTTTCTTTGTTCTTAGTTCTCCCCATTCAAAACACTGAATGGGATCTTGTGTCCATCTGAAGAGGGCAGATAGTACCTTGGTTGAACAACTCAGCTGAAGGACAGCCTCTCAGAGTCAACACTGCACTGGTGTTTTGTGCTCCCCAGGCTCCCACAACCAGCAATCTCAGAGGGTGACAATATTGTAAATGAGCCAAGGATGATATCCTGGTTGTTTTCACAACAGCTTCAGAAAATGTGTATAGTAAGTATTCAGGAGAACACAAGCCAGATTTCTACTCGGGAATTCTTCAGCACAATAGCTGTTCATTGAAGTAAGGGAGAGAGTATCAACTATCCATGCAAAACGTTTTTTCTGTTTTCTTTATTTGGCATGTATACATGTACCAGCTTCGACATGTCAATATCTATATAAACTCCATTTTTGACAGATGGGGATTGGGAAAATAAAATTCAAGTCCAGATGCCCAAGGATCAATAGCACAGTTCATCAGCAAATGATAAATGTTAAAGTAAGTCAAATTTCTTGGGCTCCAGACCCTGACTTGGATCCCTGTTATTTCCCCAGAACATGTACACCGGAAATAGAAGAAACATCCATTTGAATCACTGCTTCTTGAAGCCGTGGACCAGTAAAGATTGATTTCCACTTCAGAGACACAGTGGCAGATCTTGCTCACGCATGTTTGCCAGGTGGCCTTAGATAATCCCAGGCAAGCCATCAAGTACATAGAATTTACAGTGCAGAAGGAGGCCATTTGGCCCATAGAGTCTGCACCAGCTCTTGGAAAGAGCATCCTACCCAAGGTCAACACCTCCTCCCTATCCCCATAACCCAGTAACCCCACCCAACACTAAGGGCAATTTTGGACACTAAGGGCAATTTATCATGGCCAATCCACCTAACCTACACATCTTTGGACTGTGGGAGGAGACCGGAGCACCCGGAGGAAACCCACGCAGACACGGGGAGGATGTGCAGACTCCGCACAGACAGTGACCCAAGCCGGAATCGAACCTGGGACCCTGGAGCTGTGAAGCGATTGTGCTATCCACAATGCTACCGTGCTGCCCCAAAGTACATGAGGCAGAAAGGAATAGGATATGAAGGATAGGGTGAAAAGAAGAATAATGGAAGAAGGTTCACATGGAGCATAAACACTGCTGGGCCTGTGCTGTACAATTCTACATAATCCTTTCCCAGCGGAAGGGGCTAGCAACACATCCTTCTTGAAGCTATAGCACTTTTGGTCCTGCTAGTGGAGGAATTCTACCCTGCTCCTCTTGGAGGGACAGAAAACCTCTTTTCAATTGTTGAAACCAGTCAATATGATTTTTGCTAAAACAATTTCAGAAATGGACAAATCTGAGAAATACAAAACAGATTATTGTTTTAACGAGTGATACTGAAACATTAACTTGTCATCTTTTGCTTTCTCACGATTAACAGTTCTATTGCGATTTTTTCCAGAATTTGCTATTTTCATTACAGCTTTCCAGTGTTTCCAAGTTTTAATTTTATTCTGAGCGGTTTTAGACAATTTTGTAAATGTTTAATAAATAAGCTGTGCTATGCATCTATGCAAGGAATCTGCTTTCTCTTAATGACTGCAAACTAGGCAATCATTTCTGTTCTTCATTGTAACATTGTGTTAATACGAGTTCTGCTCGTTTTAATAATGAATACTATTTACATTGGTGCATATATTTTGTTCAGAACATATTTTACAGAAACTGATTTTATTTCAACATTAGTAGCATGTTACGTTGTTTCCCAGAAGCCAACCAGTAATTTAACACATATTCCACACAAGTATTGTTACAGCTATAGAGTTGCTTGGTGTACTACAAGTGCATAGGCAACACTGTGTTAACAGTTCACAATACAAGTAATAAGCAGGACAGTTAGTTGCAATTCTTTTGGTTTGTTCTCCTGACCATACCAACGTCCAGTCTGCTTACAAAGCCTACATCACATTTGAAATCTTTCCCGGACTTCTCAAACTACCCGGATTCATGAGGGCACCTTACAGTCTCATAGTGGTTCAATTGATGCAAAGACAGGTCAACAATTGATTCAGTTTTAAGTATTTAAAGAAATATTGGGTGGAACTTTGTGCTCATCAAAATGATGGGATCTAAATAATTTGATCAATTCTATCGCTCCTGTCAGCATCAAGGTCTCCTAGGTCAGGAGCAGCACAGTCAGCTATATAATACAAGGTATTCCAACCTCAAATGACTATCAATGGATGGATTTTTCCTGCTTCCCACCCCAGATATCATTATGGCCTCCCTGAGCAAGGTTGTCCATTTTGTGCTGTAGGGCTTAGACCCACCAGGAACTGGGAGGAGACTGCTCAGTAAGCTTTCATAGGATCATTACATCTGGCAAGTTGCCAGTCATCTTCATCTGATTGATATACACAGTTGCCGCTCCCACCTACCCCCATTCGTTTTGAAGGAGGTCACAACATTAGCAAGAGGCAGACACTGAGCATGAAATAGGAAGACAGACACATTATTTGTTTAATATACTAGATAATGCCATTGTTTACAGCTGACATTTGTCTACTTGAATACTTTGATGTTAGTATACTGAGACAGATTCATCTGAACTCAGTCTAAAGATACAAACCTTCAAAAAAATCTTTGCATCAAACTGAATTGCAGGGAGGTTATTACATCTTATGAGCAACATTTCGTCATAAAACCTTCACCCGGCACAACAGAACTGAAAAGGCATGTCCAATGGTACATGCAACACTATTGGGCTTAAGAAATGAACAGGTCTGATCTCGCAAAAATAAAAGTCCTGCAGTTGGAAATAAAGACCCTTAATTCAAAAGCAACAAATGGGAGGGTGATGATTGAGAATCATATTTTGAAATTACCCTGATCATCTATCATTTATTTTTTGCACTTTAGAAACTTAAATATTTTTAACTTTTTCTGTCTGTCAGAATTTCATGATTGAGGTTATGAAAAAAAAAGTATGCCTTAATTTCTTTATGCCAAGAACTAAACTCTCAAGTATTAATTAAGTCTTGCACTTTGTTCTTCAGCTGTGCCGTTGAGCTCCCTCATGCATGACAAAAAAAAAATCCAAGCAGAATCATTTTGTTTTTGTGTTCAAATGAAATCGGTTTGTAGAATGCAAATCAACAGAAGTCATGCAAATTGCTTAACGTAAACTGAAGTCTTCAAGCAGCTCCAAAGATGTATCTGTTCACTGTGGTCCACCTCATTACTGATGGGAGTTTGGGTCACTTAAGAACTTCCTGGGTCAAGAGAAAGAAAGAAATTTATAACAACTCACAAACATTTATATTACTAGTGGATCTTCTGTGGCATTACTCACGGTGAAGTAGAGTGATGTTGTTTTCTCACAAGTGCTCCCAAAATCCTGACAACATCCTTTAATCCATTTCTTGTAAAGCTAGAATTGTCACCAGCATAGTCAACAGCAATATCGCTCCCCCCTCCTATCACAAACTATCCCCACAATAAGACAGTTTTCTCATCCACACAGTCTGTACAAAACTATATATTTCTTTCCCTCCCTCCCCTCAGACGTGGTCTCAATCTCTTCCCTACTGCCTAAACAGAAAGATGCCTGGTGTACTTCCTAAAATCGAGAAGATCTTTCAACCCAAAGCAGATTCCTTGCACTTTGTCTTTTTCTCCCATACTCAGCAATGTCTGGTCAAGCCAGTAGGAGGTTATCCGTTAGGTTAATAGAGTGTCAACCGACAGCAGATTATACAGCAACAAGCAAGTTCAATAAAACAGTGTTGGACCATCTCCTGTGTCGGAAGCCTGTTTCTCGTTTCACTGCATCCAGTTGCAGTTGATGTTAGACCAACTCAGATAACACATCATACCCAATTATTTATTTATTTATTTATTTTCCAATTAAGGGACAATTTAGCATGGCCAATCCACGTAACCTGCACACCTTTGGGTTGTGGGGGTGAAACCCGCGCAGACATGTGGAAAAACGTGCAAACTCGACACGGACAGTGACCCAGGGCTGGGATTCAGACCCGTTTCCTCAGCGCCGCAGTCCCAGTGCTATCCACTGCGCCACATGCCGCCCTGATCCAGGTACTTTTTAAAAGGATGCGAGGCAACCAGTCTCTACCACCCTCCCAGTCAGTACATTCCAGACCGTCACCACCCTCTGGACAAAAAAGCTTTGTCTCAAATCCTCCCTAAATCTCATGCCCTGACCGTAACTTGTGCCCCCTCGTAACTAACCCTTCAACTAAGAGGAACAGCTGCTCCCTATCCACCCTGCCCACGTCCCTCACAATCTCTACACCTTGATCAGGTCGCTCCTCAGTCCTCTTCTGCTCCAGCAAAAACAACCCAAGCCTATCCCAATATTCCATCCAGGCAACATCCTGGTGAATCTCCTCTACACCCCCTCCAGTGCATTCACATCCTTTCTATAATGTTTGCACACAATACTCCACCTGTGGCCTCACCAAAGTTCTGTACAACTCCAACATGACCTCCCTGTTTTTGTAATCTATGCCTCGATTGATAAAGGCTAGCATCCCATATGCCTTTTGCACCACCCTATTAATCTTCCCTTCTGCCTTCAGAGATCTACGGACGAACACGCCAAGGTCCCTTTGTTCCTCGGAACTACTGTAGCCATCTGGGATGGCCACTTCCAGAACACAAAATGGACGCTCACAGAGAATGTAGGGAAATGTGGACAAGCTAGACAGCAAACAGGCAAAGTGCCTGAATGTATATTTGGGAAGCAGTCACCAGACGGAATCGAAACTCTGGGTCGATGAGCATATTGATGGTCCATCTCCGGGAAACGAAGGACTAACACTCAGGTAGTTGATACTGTTACAGACATCCCGGCGCCAGAAAGACACAAACAAAGCAAGGCCAACGGCCACCTAAGACACGCCCAGCCATCAGGGCACCCACCTCTTTATTGGTTAAAATCGATAACAATGATCGAGAAGCGGCCCAATTAATTGGGACCAAGTTTAAGGCCCGCCTAAAAGCGCGCAAAGCCCATCCAAGTATAAGAAGGAACCCCCACAAGAGAATCGCTCTCTTGGATTTGGCTCTCAGGCGGAGAGACCCTTCCACCAGCCTCACCAGAAGTAAGTAAGTTCAAGGTCAACGCTCGCTACCAGATGGACGACCTTAGCTGTTCTCCTGTATCTCTTCGAACCCAACAGCCTCAGATCCGAACAACGGACGGCCATTGTTCCTCTGACTAAGTGGGCACCCAAAGTTAAGTATAGGCATTAGCGTTACAAATAGTTTAGTTTGTAGTACTGTTGTGCATGAGTAGATCTTACTGTGTGTGTAAATAAATAGTATTGACTTTGAACTAACTAACTGGCTACTGGCTCTTTGATCGGTATTTGGGTTGAACCGTATGGCGGTATCGAGAGATACCTGGCGACTCTGAAAGTAAACATAATTAGGATTAAGGAAGGCGACCATATTGACCGCCATATTTATAACCAGATAAACAGAGCAACATTACTGGCGACATCTGACAGGACTCGACCTAGAAGTGGCTTTGTCACTCCGAGAGAACCCAAATTTGAATTAGAATCCAATTGGAAAAAGTAAAAACCACAAGCGTAAGACCAATATCGATCATACCTCCAAAATTCAGAAGTGTGTTATTTGCATGCGTACTAACAGGGATATAAGGTAAACCTGAGAGATTTTGTTGCGTAAAACTGTCGGGAGTTTTGTAGGCCGAAAAATAGCAGAAGCCGTACCAGTGTTTACATCACCACTTTATTCCCCCCTGTTCCAAATTCGGTAGAAACCCCAGATATAGCGATAGAAATTGCAATGAAACGCCTTATGAACCCCCAGGAATTCGAGGTCGCAGCAACCAGTCTAGTATGATAGTGTCCCGTATGGGAAGAGGAGATTAGAAAATATCTCAAAGGGAAAGGATGGCCCCTTTGGAGTGAATTTTGTGCGAACGATGGAACAGGTCCCGGAAGTATAGGGCATACTTGGTGGGAGAACCTGACAGAGAGCTTAGGGAAAGCTCGTAAGCCGATGGCAATCGTGTACTGCTTGGCACAGAGGAAGTCGTGAGGATGCTCCGCAGAGAGATTGAAGAGAGAGAGAAGAATAGTGAGGGAGACGTGAGTGAGTACGAGAAAGTACAAGGAACTGAGAGAGCAGTTAGCGGCGAAGGACAAGGAGATGGCTGATGTCAAACGGGCACACCAATCTCGTCTCGCTCACCCAAGCAGCTTTCAGTCACAATACGACAAGGCCTACCAAGACACGCAATGCGTGGTGTTGGTACGAGAAGAGACAGAACACCAAGTCGAGCAGTTACAGAAACAATGTAACGATTCAAAAGCAGCCCTACGAGCACTCCACAGTTCCACGACGGAACAAAGGTAGAGTTCGGTAGACCACGCTAAATGCCGAAAGCAAATTGCAGACCTGCAATCTCTGCTTTCTGTACAAAATGGATTCCAGAGCATGTTTGGACCCCAATTAGACCAAGAAATTGGCCCCGATTGGCAGGAGTTAAATGAGACTGCCCATAGATATGTACATGGCACATGTACACAGGACAAACCACAGAAAAGGAAAGCACCCCCACCCCCGACTGCACAGGCAGAGCACAACCCCATGAACCCTGTCACCACACAGCGCAGGGACACAACAGACGGAGACCCTGATTTTCTGCCCACCACCCCATTAACCGTCAATTAAGGGACGCGTGCTATAAGATAACACTGTTCCAACCCACATCGGACCCACACCATTATTTCGCAAGAGTAAAACAACAGGCGACCATGTACGGCCTGGATGAAAGAGAGCATGCAAAGCTCACAGTTTTGAGCCTCGATCCCTCAGTCGTGGCAGCCCTTCCCGACCCACAAAATGTAGGAGGAGGTACCCTCCAAGTAATGCATGCAGCGATCCTTGATGCAATCGGCTACAAGAAAGGAGACCCCGTAGAAGGCCAAAATAAATGTAGGCAGAAAAAGACAGAGCACCCCACAGCGTTTGCTGGACACGTGTGGATTCACTTCACAGCTGTATTCGGAGAGTTAGCCCGCGCCCATTTGACCCCAGACAATATGGCCAAATGGACTCAAATCCTAATCTCTCACGCGACAGAAGCAGGACAGAGAGCTTGAGCATATTACGACCCCTCAGACAAGGCCTACAATGAGAAATCGGTACTAAAGAGACTGTCCGAGAATGCAGATAGGAACGTCACTGATCGACGGTGTTCGGACTCCCCAACTTGGGTCTGCGATATCCTTTGGGACAAATCCGGAAGACCAGTAGTGGCAGGCACAGTCCCCCGGGGACACCCCGTAGAATTTATTTGGGACACAGGAGGGTCCCGCACTACGCTCAATTCCTCCACAATGTTTCAGCGAGACACATGGCTCACCACAGACACCATTACTCTCAGCGGTTTTACAGGACACTTGCAGCAGGGACACATCACAGCCCCTGCCGCAATACAGATAGGGAACATTAAAACGAAACACCCCGTAGTTCTAGTCAATCTACCCCAGACAGCCAAACACATTTTAGGTATAGATTTTATGAGCTCCCACAATCTATTGTTCGACCCCGTAAACAAATGTGTGTGGAGAATGGCAAAGGCAGATGACTTGCTTCTACAGACCGACACTAAGGGAGAGCACATTTTGCTTCTCAACAAATTATTAGGACTCCTTCAACAAACTGGATGTAAAGTGAACCCCAAAAAGGCCCAGATCCTACAAGAAAAAGTTCAAGGTCAACGCTTGCTACCAGGCGGACGACCTTAGCTCTTCTCCTGTATCTCTTCGAACCCAACAGCCTCAGATCCGAACAACGGCCATTATTCATCTGACCGAGTGGGCACCCGAAGTTAAGTATAGGCGTTAGCGTTAGAGATAGTTTAGTTGTAGTAATGTTGTGCATGGGTAGATCTTATTGTGTGTGTAAATAAATAGTATTGACTTTGAACTAACTAACTGGTGTATTGGCTCTTTGATCAGTATTCGGATTGAACCTTGTGGCGGTATCGAGAGATACCTGGCGGCTCTGAATGTAACCATAATTAGGATTAAGGAAGGCGACCATATTGACCGCCATATTTATAACCAGATAAACAGAGCAACACTACCCAGTGTCAGGCCATTCATTAAATAAGTCATTGGAGATGGTCTCCTGAACTCAAGCATATTGGAACTACCATTGGTTGTGCCAACAGTTTTCAAGCTCTTTGTGCAAACACTAACCATTTCAAACATTTTTAGGCCAGAAACCACTCGGAAATTGTCATTGCCACCCACACCTATCCAACCAAGAAGTTAGCTTTGTGCTGATGAATGGAGAGGATTCTGCAAAGGTGACCTTGAGAGGACAGGAGGATCATAAGATCACGAATAGGCCATTTAGTTTCTCGAACCTGCTCCACGATTTAACTGGATCATAACAGCCTTGGAATGCGCGTGACATCAACCAGGTTGGTATTATTGTTCTGGCCAATCACAATTTTACATTTTAAAGGGGAGGGGCCATGTGGAAGGAGATTTAGAAATCTAAAAAGAAAATTTGAGGCAACAGAGCACTGTGGTGACTTGACTGAAGGCAAGTCGAGTGGGACAAGAAGGGACAGAATGTTGAACGATACTTTTTGTTAGCATCCTCCCATCTATAAAAGATGGACGTACAGTAAACAAATCCATTTCAGATGTGGTTTCATATAGCACACCTCTGCTGACAGCTGGGGAGAGGTCAAATCTTAAAAGGCAAGTTCTGCCACAAGTACCACACACAAAATTCCCACGTGCCATCATGGATTGTTGTTACCAGCATTGGCATCCCATGCCAAACTGCTGCACTAACCAGCAGTTACAATGGTAATAGTTCATAAGCAAATAAAGTCCATGCAAAGAATAGTTAAAAATTAAAATATCTTTATGTGAATGCATGTAGCCTAGATAGGGTGCTGTTTCAGAGGGTCGGTGCAGGCCGATGGGCCAAATGGCCTCCTTCTGCACTGTAGGGATTCTATGATCTGATGAATTCAAGTAGGGACAAAGCTATTTTACATCTAGTACTGTATAATCAGGAAGTGTTAATTAGTAATCTCACAGTTAAAGATTTACTGGGAAAAAGTGATTGTATACAATTAATTTGGATATTATGTTTGAGAGAGACATCTGCGAGGCCAAATCAAGAATCTTACTTAAACTAAGCCAATTACATACATACGAAGCAAGAGGTTCATTGGGTCAATAGACAAAGAGGTATGGTGGCAAGTGAACTTTGGAAAATATTTTAAATGATTCAAAATGTCCAAAAAATATTTGGTTCATGAAAATAAACCTGGAGAAAGATCAACCCATGGCTTACTCGGACAATTAAGGATACTATTAGATTAAAAGAAGAAGTGTACAACATTTTGAAGTACGGTAGCAAGTCAGAGAACTGTGTGTTTTAGAAAGCAGCAAAGGACGGCCAATATGTTGATAAAAGGGGAGCAGAAAGTGCAATGAAGGCAAACCAACCAGGAATATAGAAACATATTGTAAGAGCTTTTAGGAGTACATTAAAAAAAAGACAGTAGCTGAAGTAAACGTTGGTCATAGGGTATGAGAAAATTGTAGAGGTCATGAACAAATATTTTGCATCTGCCTTCGCAGTAACAAAAAACACAAATTACATACCAGAAATAGAGAGTAACTAAGGGGATAATAATCTTGAGGAATATAAGTAATTAATACTAGCAGAGAAAAGGTATTAGAGAAATTTGAGGGACTAGAGCTGACAATCGCCAGGACCTGATGCCCTCAGATACTGAAGCACACTGTGTCTATATGCAGTAATACCTGGATAATATCCAGCTTTGGGCTGATAAGTGGTAAGTAACATTTGTACCACAAGTGCAAGGCAATGACCATCCCCCCCTTGACCTTCATTACCATAACTGAATCCCTCGGTTATCAATGTCATATAGCTACTCTGGCTACAAGAGCAGGTCACAGGCTGGGAATGTGCAGAGAATAACTCACCTCTCGACTCCCAAAAGCCTGTCCACCATCTACAACACACAATTAAGGAGTGCGATGGAATACTCTCCACTTGCCTGGATAAGCATGGCTCCAACAACATTCAAGAAGCTCAACACATCCAAGACAAAGCAGCCCGCTTTATCAGGACATCAAACATTCACTCCATCCACAACTGCGCACAATACAAGATTCACTACAGCAACTCACCAAGGCTTTTTCCAAACTTAGTGGCCTCTACCAGCTAGGAGGGCAAGGGTAGCATATTACCACCACCTGCAAATTCTCCTCCAAGCCACATACCTTCCTGACATGGAACTGGATGACCAACCATTCCTTTACTGTTGCTTGATCAAATGCTGAATTCCCTACCCGACATATAACTAGATGTACCCATGTCAGGCAGACTGCAACAGTTCATCACCACCACCATCTCCAGGCAATTAGGGATGAGCAACAAATATTGGCATTGCCAGCGACACCCTCAGACCATTAAAGAATAGAAGACAACTCTGGGGATCTAATAGAGTTGCAGTGATAGTGGATGCACTGATGACAATTTTCCCGAATTCCCTAGAATTGAGAATGGTTGCGATGGATTGGAAGTTGGCAAATGCAACACTGCCATTCAAAAAAAAACGGAGAGAAGGAAAACGGGGACAATTGAACAGCCTGCCATCAGTTGTCAGGAAAATGCTGGAATCTATTTAAAAGATGTCATAACCATGCACTTAGAAAACCATAGGATGATAAGACAGAGGCAACCTGATTCTAGGCAAAGGAAGAGTAGGGTTTGACAAATTTATGAGAGCTTTTGAGAAGATAGTACGAGTATGTTCTATGTTCTAAGTAGATAAAGAGGGCCAGTAG
Source organism: Scyliorhinus canicula (assembly GCF_902713615.1). Taxonomy (NCBI): domain Eukaryota; kingdom Metazoa; phylum Chordata; class Chondrichthyes; order Carcharhiniformes; family Scyliorhinidae; genus Scyliorhinus; species Scyliorhinus canicula. The sequence goes on along the minus strand of NC_052146.1, from coordinate 186,684,127 downwards.
ATGTAGCATACTTGGATTTCCAAATAGTTTTCCGCAGGACGCCACACAATATATTATTGGGGGGGATAGGAAGCAGGGAGTTGAGATACACAGGGCATTTTTCCTAGTTGGCAGGTTCTACGAGTGGAATGCCACAAAGATCAGTGCTCAGGCCTCAACTCTTACAGTTTAAGTGAGTGGGCGAATGAAGTATAATGTGGGCAAGTGTGGTGTTATTCAGTTCGGTAAAAACAGATTTCTTTTTTTTTTTAAAAGGGCACGGAACTTTTTAATGTTGATGTTCAGAAATAAGTGTACTTTTACAAGGAACATAAAAAGCTAGCATACAGATGCACAAGCAATTAAGAAGGCAAATGTAATGATGCTTTTATTACAAAGGGACTGGAGTTTAGCAAGAAGGTAGTCTTGTTACTTTCTTGTTACAGTTGTTTTGGGCTTTGGCAAATCCACACCTGGAGCAATATGTGCAGTTCTAGTCAAAAGGAGGATATTTTTGACTTGGATGTGGTACGGTGAAGGTTCACTACATTGGTACCTGGATGGGAGGGTTGTCCTTTGATGAGAGGCATAGCAAATTGAGCCTAGGCTCTCTGGAGTTTAGAAGAATGTGAGGCGATCTCACTGAAATATTCAAGATTAGGAAGGGGGTGTGAAAGGGTAGACACAGTGGCTTCACCTGGCTGGACATTTAGAGAACTCAAGGGCATAGCCTCAGACTAAAGGGTTGGTCATTTTGGACTGAGATTAAGAGAAATATTTCCACCAAGAGAATTGTGATTCTTTGGAATTGTTTACCATAGAGGCTATGATTGACAGATTTTTGATCTCTCAGCGAATCAAGAGATAGGGAAGCAGGAATTGTGACAGGTGAGTCATTATCGTATTGAATGGCAGAGAAGGCTCAAAGAGTGATATTGTCTACTCCTGCTTCTATCAGTACCTGAATTTCAATAATCCACCTTAGCTGCATACCCCATTATATCCTGACCTAATAAAAGAGATGCTGGGACAGACAGAAGTGGATTAGCGACAGGGCATTAATAATAATAATAAAATCGCTTATTGTCACAAGCAGGCTTCAATGAAGTTACTGTGAAAAGCCCCTAGTCGCCACATTCTGCTGCCTGTTCGGGGAGGCCGGTCCGGGAATTGAACCCGTGCTGCTGGCTTTGTTCTGCATTACAAGCCAGCTGTTTAGCCTACTGTGCTAAACCAGCCCCTGGTTATTGTTAAAGCAAGAGTACATTTACCTTAATATTTGAGGGAGCTGTGGGCTCTTGTATATGTACTTGTGTCTGTAGCCAAGATCTTTGTGGAAGGGAATAAATTGTACTTTCCTACTTCTTTGAGACGATGCAATGTCATAAAGCTGTGGAGAAACAAAACATTTTAAAATGCTGATGGAACCAAGAAAGATCATTGCTTTCAAAAGTTGTCATTCCATGAAGACAGCCTATACCCCAGACCAGGGCCTACTCAAGTGACGTTTGAGGTTGCTAAATGAGGAAGATTGCACTGGACTAAAAGTCAGCTTAGATAACTCAGTAGTCGCAAAACTCATTCAGTGTCTTATTAAGGCACCATATACCCCCACCTCCCAATACAGCTGCTGTGGCAATCAACACAAGTCTTTTGTATGCATACCCTGAACACAACAAATGTACACATGCTACTTTTCGAAAGAATATGTAAGAATCTGAGGGCGAGGTAATATTTTCTGGTCCACTGACTTTGGTAATATTTATTGCACATGTGATCTGTTTTGGAAGTCTCATTATTCATTTTGGGGGCGGCATGGTGCTGCAGTGGTTAGCACTGCTGCCTCACGCCGCTGAAGACCTGGGTTCTATCCCGGCTCCAGGTCACTGTCCGTGTAGAGTTTGCACATTTTCCCCATGTCTGCATGGGTCTTAACCCCACAACGCAACGGTGTGCAGGATAGGTGGATTGGCCACGCTAAATTGCCCCTTAATTGGAAAAAAAAGAATTGGGTAATTTAAATTTATTAAATTAAAAAAATATATTCATTTTGATCTTTTTTAGGATAGTCCCCCCATCTTCCCAGCATTGGCTCTTCTGCACTCATCCCAGACAAAATCCTTCAAAGCAAAATTAGATAAACACTTTCAGGAGAAAGAAATGCGGGACTATGATGCTGATAAGAGGGAACCATGGGTTTGAGCCAGGGAGGAAGGATGAGAGGTTCCGGCGATGGGTTGAGAAAGGAATGAAAGAGATGAAGGATCTGTTTTTGGAAGGGTGATTCGCAAGCTTGGAGGAGTTAGGGGTGAAGTCTGGGCTCCAGTGTGAGGAGGGCTTCAGGTAAATACAGCTGCGGAATTTTGCAAGAAAGATCTTCCCGACCTTTCCAGTGGCACCGCCCTCCTCATTGTTGGAGGAGGCGCTGTCGGTGGGATGGGACTGAAGAGTGGAGTGTTTGGGTGATCTACGGAGGATTAATGAAGGATGACATGGAGTCCATGAAAGGGATTAAGGCCATGTGGGAGGAAGAGTTGGGTATGATGTTGGAGGAAAGATTATGGTGCAAAGCGCCAAATCTTCGACCTCGTATGCGAGGCTGGGGTTGATTCAATTGAAAGTGGTGTATCGGGTGCACGTAACGAAGGCGAGGTTGTGCCGGCAGTTTGAGGGGGTGGAGGATAGCTGCAAGCGGTGTGGGAGGGGCCCAGTCAATCATCTCCATATGTTCCGGTCCTGCCCAGATTTGGAGAAATTTTGGGGGTGGTTTTTCAGCACCTTGTCCAAGGTTCTGCACATGGATTTGGAGCCGGGTCCCTTGGAGACCATATACTGGGTATCAGACCTGCTGGAGTTTTAGATGGGAGCAGGGGCAGATGTTTTAGCCTTTGCCTAATTGATTACTCGCAGGTGGGTTCTGTGAGGTGGAGGTCAGCTTCTCCCCGCCCCTCTGCCCCAGCGTGGCTGGGGAATCTAATGGAGTTCCTGTGTTTGGAGAAGGTGAAATTTGCTCTAAAGAGGGGTGGAAGAGGGGTTCCACCAGATATGGGGTTTATGTTTGTCTTACATTTTGGAGATCTGGTTGCCATGAAGGGGTAGGGTGGGGGGTGGGTGGTTTTAAGGGTGAGGTTGTGTATTGTAAAAATGTTGAAAATATTGAAAATTTTAATAAAAATACTTTTCCAAAAAAAATTCCAAACACATCAACTACCTGACCGTCTAAGTACCACCTGCCTTATGTGGCAGGGGCTTCAGATTGTACGTGGGACTCAATTATCTCAGAACGCATCAGAGCAGAGTGGAAGGAAATCATCCCCGATCCCAGGGAACTGCGTAAAAAGATTCCTCATCTGTGGAACAATTCTAATAAGCTTCCGTGTACTCGCTCAAAGTCTCATCCTCTCCAAGGTTCGGTGTGCAGAATTGGATACAGTTGTTCCATCCGGGCCAAACCCATATTATGAATAGGTATATCAAAGTTATTATCACTGAAGATCAATACAACTTAGACAAACCGAACACTTAGTACTGCGCTTACAGAATACACCCTGACTAGTCCAAGTGGATGAGGCTTTCCAAAAGGGGACGAATTAAAAATAACTGTAGCTGCCATTATTTCAGCATGACTCTAACCTCGAAGAAATCTTTTCCAACTGATAAACTGTGAATGATTTATTTTTCTTTGCACTTATTTTTGGAAGTTGTACTGAAGATCTGACTAGCAGCAGGTACGTAAGTGCAAGTGGTAACTTAATTAACTCATCTAAATTAATTTTAATAAAGAATTTATATTTAGATTTAAAAAATGGAAACTTTTAATTATTTTGCAAATTCGTGATTTCCCAAAACACATTACAGCTAATGAAGTATTTTTGAAGGGTGTTCACTGTTGTAGTGCAGGATTAGGCAGTAGCCAATATGGACATAGCAAGCTCCCACTAACAACAATGTGCTAATGACCAGGTTACCTGTTTGAGGTGTTGGATGAGGGGAACAATTGTCCAGGACATTGAGAAAAACTCTCCTGCCCTTCTCTGAATAGTGGCATGGAATTTGTTTTTTTACTTCCAGCATAGAGGGTGGACAGGATTGTAGTCCAACCTCTCATCCAAAATATGGCACCTGCAATAGTGCAGCACTGCCTCAGTTCTACACTGGGAATGTCGCCCTGGGTTACAAGTCTCTGCAGTGAGACGTAGGCCAGTTTTAAGCCTGGAAATTAACATTATGGACAGAATCATTAAAAGCCTCATTGGGCCCTCATCACAAACTTGCATTTGCAAAACTGTAGGTTGCAAAGTTTCAATAAGAGAAAGAAATGAATCGAATACAAAAATCATTACAAGTTCACTCAAGCGTCGGAAGTTAGTTTGGGCCTTGCAGATGTGACCCACCTTTCTTCCCAGGTGAAAGGGGATGACGGCATCATCTTCAGCATGAAGAATCAGCAATGGACAGGTGATATGCTTCACACTGGAGGAAAGATAAAGGAACAAGGCAGTCAACACACAATTGAACAATTCAGAATCTGCATTTACGAGTGACAGAAACAACATTTTTGTCCAGTTTCTCTTATTTTTGCTTTGTTTTAGGTAAGTCTTTTAAATGCCACACTGAAATGGAAGTGACACCTTCATTCAAAGTCAGCAAGTTTTCTTGCAGAGAGCTGCCAACTTTAATACTGTTAACAGAATGTGACTATCTGTGAGTCCATTGGGGCTAGCGGAGGGGAAAATAGGTCAATAGATTTCAATCAGAAAAGCAACAAAGGGGCAGCACGGTGGCACAGTGGGTTAGCCCTGCTGCCTCACGGCGCCGAGGTCCCAGGTTCGATCCCTGTCCGTGTGGAGTTTGCACATTCTCCCTGTGTTTGCACGAGTTTCACCCCCACAACCCAAAGATGTGCAGGCTAGGTGGATTGGCATGCTAAATTGTTTCTTAATTGGAAAAAATGAATTGGGTACTCTAAATTTTTTTTATTTTTTTAAAAAAGAAAATTGTGAATGAAACTCTTACTGTAGAGTCAAATTACTCCAATCCAGACAATGTGTATTTAACATTCTCCCCCATGACTACAGTTCAATAATGGTTCCATGCTAAATCTACCCTACGCATGTCATCATTATCCCCACCATAGAATCATAGAATGGTTACAGCACAGAAGGAGGCATTGTCCTATCGTGTCTATGCAGGCTCACTGCAAGGCCAATTCACCTACTGTCACTCCCATATCCTTTCCCTGTAATCCTCCAAATTCTTCCTTTTAATTCCCCAATTTCCTCATGAAGGCCTTGATTGAATTTGCCTCCACCAAATTTCAGGCAGAGCATTCCAGATCCTAACCACTCGCTGCATAAAATAAGTTTCTCCTCATGTCGTCATTCCTTCTTTTGCCAATTAGCTTAAATCTGTACCTTCTGGTTCTCAATCCTTTCACCAATGGGAATAGCTTCTCCCTATCTACTCTGTCCAGATGCCTCACAATTTTGAATACCGCCATCAAATCTCCTGCCAAAATGGCCTCCACATGCCATGTGGCATGGAACCCCGACTCTTTCACTTCTTTCTATCATTTCCCATCTATTTCCTATTTCTCATTCGCTATCAGATTTTTAGGTATCATAATTTTTATATAATGATGCCTATATAACTTACCCCAATTCCATCTGCATGCACAATTTTGCTCCCACGCTGGACCCAATCCATCAGTCTATTTCCATTTCCCTTTTTTCCTACTTATTTTCTCTTACCGCTCCGAGACACTTCTATTGTCTTGTCTCTTTTCACATCTCTACTCTCAGGTACTCTGCCCTCCCAAATCCTTACATGCAACCCTCTGTACTTCTTGACCTTTCTGCCCTCTTGTTGCTCTGCTGACCTCAATTCCCTCTTGGATAAACCTACAGCTTCCCTCCATACCTCTCTTGGCATCCTCTGAAGAGCTCACTGAGGTACTTGGCACTAACACATTATGAGCAGCAAAGCAAATTGCCCCATCCCACTCTTGTGTTGGCTCCTCACCTGGCCCTTCCAAACCTACAGTTCTACCACTGAGCGGCCACCACAGAAAGAGTACGGGGATGGGTTAAAGAACCTGGAGGGGTGGGTGAAGATGGAAGAGAGTTCCTGCACAGGGACATCCCTCCGAGCCTGAGCCACAACTGATCTCCCATCCTTTCCGGCCAAATATGCGAGGAGTCCAGTGGTAGTAGCTACGCTATGGACGTGGTACCAAATGATGCAACACTTCAGCCTAACTGAAATGTCCACCATGGACCCCATCTGCAACAACCACAGGTTTAGTCTCACAATAATGGATGCCACTTTCAAAAGATGGAGACAGGACGAGGGGACTCGACAGTTGGGACATGGTTGATAGAGTAGCGACCCTGGGGGAACTCACAGAGAGGTTCCAGTTACCAAGAGGAAACGTCCCGAGATACATTCAGGTTAAAAACCTCCTCCGCAAAGAAACAGCGACGATCCCCAGATACCTGGACACACGTTAGTAGAAGAGCAGTTGGACGCGGGTGACCTAGGAAAGGGAAACTGTGCAGACATGTACGGGTGAACGCTGGAGGAGGCACGATCCCCCCTGGACAAAACAAGGAAAAAGTGAGAGGAGTAGGGGAGGAATCTGGATCGAAGCACTGCACAGGGCGAACATCACTTCCACATGTGCAGGGCTGAGCCTAACACAGCTATAGGTGGTGCACAGAGTGCACCTCCCCAGAACCCGAATGAGGAGGTTCTTCCGCGTGGTGGAGGACAAATGTGAATGGTGCCAGGGAGGCCCGGACAACTACACCAACATGTTCTGGGTACCCCAGATTTGTCAGGTACTGGACAACCTTCTGTGAGGCCATCTCGAGGGTTGTGGGAGTGAGGGTGGTGCCGTGCCTGAGAGTGGCAGTCTTCGGGGTATCAGATCAGCCAGAGCCCTTCATGAGGAGGGGGCCCAATACCCTAGTCTTTGCCTCCCTGATCGCCCACGAAGAATCCTGCTCGATTGGCGATTGGCAGCACCACTTAAGGCTTGCAGACTGGTTGGCCAACCTATCGAATTTCCTAGACTGGAGAAAATAAAATTCAGCATCCATGGGTTGGAAGAAGGCTTCCACAGGATGTGGATGCTGTTCACCAAATTGTTCCAAGACATGTTCGTAGCCAGCAACCAGGAGAGCAGAGGACACACGGGCGAGCAACAGGACAGAGAGGAAAAGGGAAAGAGGGTGGGGGCAAAGTCACGCAAAAAGAACGCAGGGAACAAGAGGGAGACAAAGCCACAAGGGCAAGGTCTGAGGGCAAGCTAAGGCCCAAACCAAACTGCAAATAAACACTTGTAAGTATGTGCTTTGGGCATATTGGGGAATCACTCCCTGACTAAAGTGGGGGGTCACAGCTAGTTATAGTTAAGGTACCTGCTTGTAAATACATGTGTTGGTTTTGGCACGGTTTTGTAATTTATAAATGTTTGGATATAAAATATGAATACACAATAAAATCATTAAAAATAAACCCGCTGAGACTTTCCAGCACCGTCTGTTTTATTCCACCCACGGATGATCCTGGTGACTTTGCCAGCGGATCACTCATCACCTCTACCCTCCAGCATGTCTGCTCGTTTGAACAAGGCCCTTACCATCCATAAACTTAGTTTGGAATACTGCATTGACAACCTGAGGGTGACTGCATTGATGGAAGCCTGGCTGAGGCGTAATGACACCTTTCCCCTTAATGAAGCCTCTGCGCCTAGCTATATCTTCCACCACTTACTCAGTTGGAGGTCTTTTGGCTCAGTAGGTAACAACCCTGCTTTTGAGCCAGAAGTTCCAGGTTAAAGCCCCACTCTAGGAGTGTTCTTGACATGGTTCAACAGGCTGATAATCAACTTGCTAATCCTTCCAATACCTCCCCACTATTCTCCAAAAGGGATAAAGTTTGTGTGCAAATACAAAACTTACCCCACCAAGAACATTGTATTGACAGTCTGACCACCTACTGCTCTGGCACTTTCTCCTCCTTCGGACATTTTACCTTTCTCCAGATTCTTCACCTCTTCCCAAAAATCATTGTTCTTTACCTCCCTCCCAAACATCACCGTTTTCTAATCCAGATATATTCATTGCTTTCTTCTCTCAGCCTTACACAAAATGATTTTTCTCATCTTTGTGATTCCACCCTCCATCTAAACTCTGTCATCTCCTCGGAGCTCACTGCCCTCTTACTCCCTCCATGTGAACTCCCAAACCCATATCCACAGCCAGCCACCTGACCTTGCCATCTCAAGTGGTCTTGCTGGTTCCACCATATGAATAACAGATAAAGCCATCTCTGATCACTTCCCACCAACTCCACTTCCTTTCGTAACTGTCCCTGGAAACAACTATCCCACATTTCACTCACAACTGTGCGTTCAAAATCCCAACTTCCAAGCCCTTCACTCACCACAACATTTCTGCAGCTACTTATTTGCTCAACCACACCCTCTTTTCCAGCTTTGATACCCACGCCTCAATAAAACCATTAGTCTCCCTCACCATGGCTGATCCTCCTGGTACAGTCCACCTTCTGCTCCGTCAAGTCCAAGGGACACAGACTTGAAAGGATATGGTGGACAAATAGTTTAGCCATCCACTGCCAGAACTGATTGGACCACATGCAGCACTAACTAGAATCCCTACAGTGCTGAAGGAGGCCATTTGGCCGATTGAGTCTGCACGGACCCTCTGAAAAAGCACACAACCAAGGGCCAGGCCCCACCTTATCCCCGTAACCCCATTTAATCACTTGGACACCAAGGGGCAATTTAACATGGCCAACCCGCCTAACCTAACTTGGACTATGGGAGGAAACCAGAGGAAACCCATGCAGACATGAGGAGGAAACCCATGCAGACACGAGGAGAAAGTGCAAACTCCACACAGGAGGCCAGAAATGAATCTGGATCCCTGGCGCTGTGAGGCAACAGTGCTAACGACAATGCCACCATATTGCCCCTTGTTCCTAGTCTTGCTCTCGTCTGTTAAAACTACTACCTATTCCAGGATCATCCCGGATTGCATAATTAACCCGGTTTCTTTTCTCCAATGAAAAGCATCCTTTTAAAATCCTCTCCCCATCCCCTCAGCCCTCGAGAGATCATGGACTTCTTTGTAACGAAGATTGAGATGATTCAATCAGCTGCCTCTGCCACGTCCCTCCCTTCCACTATCCCACTCGGCCAAACCTCCTCTAAACGTTAACCCTGCCCAAGCCCGGAACTTGCATCTTTCCCCAGTTTCTCTTCTATCTCCCCATATGTCCTCTGAACATATCTTGTCCATGAAACCTGCCCCTTCAACCTTATTCCCTATAAACTGTGGACCAAATTCCCCATGTTAACGCTGGTTATTATTAATGTTGGTGTCCCTCTCCAGGTATTATTCCTCTCTCCTTTAAATGTACCATTATAACTCCTCTCCTCAAAAAAAAACCCTTGACCTCAACATCCTTTTTTAAAAATAGATTTTTATTCAAATTTTAACATTTTAACAATTAAACATAGAAAACACTTAACATTTACAAAATAAAACCAACCCAAAACAAAACAAAACTCCAGCCCCCTCCTCCCCTCCCCTCCCCCCAAGCAGTTAGCGGCAACCAGCTCCCCAAAATGCAATACAAACAAACCCCATCTCTTGTGGAACCCCTCACTCGCTCCCCTCAGAACAAATTTCATCTTCTCCAAATACAAGAACTCCATTAAATCCCCCAGCCACACTGAGGCACAGGGTGGAGATACTGACCTCCACCCCAACTGAACCCACTTTCAAGCGATCAGCGAGGGGAAGGCTAAAACATCTGCCCCCACTCCCATCTGCAACTCCAGCAAATCCAACACCCCGAATATGGTCCCAGGAGATTGGGCTTTAAATCCACATGCAAGATGGCTGACATGATGCTGAAGAACAATTCCCAAAACCTCTCCAATTTCAGGCAGGATCAGAACATATGTACACGATTGGTTGGGACCCTTCCACACCGCTCACAAATATCCTTCACCCCCTCAAACAACCAGCTGATGCTCAACTTCATCAGCTGCACCCTGTGAACTACCTTTATCTGTATCAACCCCATCCTCGCACATGAGGTTGAGGCACCCTCCGCAGCAGCTCCCAGAACAGCCCCATCTCCAGCGGCATCCTCAACTCCTTTTCCCACTTGGCCTTAATCCCCTCCAGAGATGCCGCATCCTCCTCCAAAATCGCCGAGACGAACCCTTCCTCCAACCCCATCACCAATACTCCCTCCAGTGACGAGGAGGGCCACCGGAAAGGTCAGACAGACCTTTTTCACAAAATCACGCACCTGCATGTACCTGAAACCCTCCCTCGTAGAATCCCAAACTTCACCCATAACTCCTCCCGACTTGCAAACTGCCCTTCTAGGAACAGATCCTTTATTTCAACCACTCCTCGCTTCTCCCAACGCCAAAAATCTCGCATCCATTCCCTCAGGCTCAAACCCATGGTTCCCTCAAATCGACATGAACTTGGACCCGGCACCCAACTTTCAGCCTTTCAGCATGGCCACTATCATGGACTCTCCGAATATCTCCCTGGGGCAAACTGTGGCGACGTCGCTGCCAACACCCGCAACATTGACCCCTTACAAAACTTGCCTCCGTCTTCACCCACAAAGCCTCCGTCTCCCTACTCCAACCCTGCACCTTCTCAGCGTTTGCTGCCCAGTAATAGTATAACAAGTCTGGAAGGGCCAAGCCCCGGCAACAGTATCTCTCTCTGCAGCCCTGACCTCTTAATCCTTGCTACCTTATCCACCCACACAATCAGCTTCTGCACCGCCATAGAAAACATTTTCGGCAAAAAAAACAGCAGGCACTGGAACAAGATTTAAAAAACCGCAGCAAAATGTCCATCATGACCGCCTGCACCCGGCCTGCCAACAATAGGGGAAGGCTATCCCACCTCAGCACATCCGCCTTAACCCAGCCCACCAAACGTGTAAAGGTCAACTTGCAGAGCTGAGCCCAGTCCCGAAGCACTCGCACTCCCAGACACCGAAAGTGTCTGTCACACACACACACACACACACAACAACCCCTGCTTCCACTCCTGGAGAAGATACCACAAAAACACTCACTTTTTCCAAAATTTAATTTGTGGCATGAAAAAGTCCCAAATCAGTCCCATTATATCCCCCACTGACGAGCCTGGATTGGAGAGATACAACAGATCATTGGCATACAGGGATACCCTATGATCCACCCCTCCCTCCCTATCCTCCTCCATTTATCTGAGCACCTCATGCAATGGACAAGTGCTAACGTGAACAGAAGGGGTGGGACATGGGGCACCCCTGCCTGTTTCCCCTGTGCAGTTAGCACAGGACGAGTAGTGAATGAAACTGAGGCTTTAATAAGCTAAACAGGAAGCCTCCTGGCCACTGATCCCGAACTGGGGCAGGGCCGGAGGTCAGCCACCTTCATACCGAGCCCGAGGGGAGGTGGAGCCATCAGGCAGTGGTTTACCACAACATGTAGTACAGTAACAGTTTACCACAATACATGCAATACACTAACAGTGGTTTACCACAAGTACCCCAAATTTATCTTGTCTGTAGGCACACATGCCATCGGGTCCTTATACAACAGTTTCACCCAAGCCACAAACGTAGGCCCAATCCCAAACTTCCACAACACCACAAAAAAAAGCTCCACTCCACACGATCAAACGCTTTCTCTGCATCCAGCGCCACAACCACCTCCAACTCCTTCCCTTCCACCGGAGAAAGGGCCCATTCAACAGACGCTGCACATTAGACGATAAATGTCTACCCTTCAGAAACCCCGCCTGCTCTTCCCCAATCAGTTCGGGATGCACTCCTCCAACCTGAGCACCAACACCTTTGTCAGAATCTTGGCATCCACATTCAATAACGATATTGGCCTATACGGCCCAGTCTCTACTGGGTCCTTATCCATTTTCAGCAGCAGAGAAATGGATGCCTGACCCATTGTCTCCAGCAGTTCCCCCTTTGCATCTTCGAACATCTCCACCAGCAGCGGCGCTAACCTATCCAGAAACTTAAAATTCCACTGGGAAACCATCTGGCCCCGATGCCTTACCGGTCTGCATCTCCCCTATTGCCGCCCACACCTCCTCCATTCCCACAGGCTCCGACAATTCTGACCTTTCCTCCTCTCCACCTTAGGGTTCTCTAACCGCCCCAGAAACTCCATCATGTCTGACTCATCCTCCAGAGGCTCTGACTTAGAGAGATTCTTATTTTCAATATAAATGTAGCGTGCCCAATTCATTTTTTCCAATTAAGGGGCAATTTTAGCATGGCCAATCCACCTACCCTGCACATCTTTGGGTTGTGGGGGCGAATGCAAACACGGGGAGAATGTGCAAACTCCACACGGACAGTGACCCAGAGCGGGGAGCGAAACTGGTACCTTGGCGCCGTGAGACAGCAGTGCTAACCACTGCACCACCTTGCTGCCCTTTATAGAGATTCTTATCAAACTTTTCAAGCACCTTATTCACCTGCTCTGGGGCCTCCACCAACTGGCCTATCCTGCCCTGGACCCAAACAATGTCTCTTACCACCGCCTTTCGGCGGAGCTTGCCTGCCAACAAGCGGTTGGCTTTCTGCCCATACTCATATACAACTCCCTTTGCCCACCTTGATTGCTGAATCACCTTACCCCTGGACAGACAGAAGGTCAAGCCTCGCCTGCAGCTCCTGCCTCCTCACCAGTATATCCGGAGTCGGATCCTCCGCATACTTTCCTCTATCAACCATTGCTCCTCCTCTCACTACTGCTTTCAACACTTCCCACATCACTGACGGCGACACCACCCGAGTCCTATTAAACCTCACATTGTCCTCAATCACCCTTCCCATTTTGGCGCAAATGTTTGGGTCGGCCAACAACCCCATGTCCAACCTCCAGGCAGGCCGCTATGCCGTCCCTTCTCCAGGATCACATCCACCCAATGTGGAGCATGGTCCAAGATAACAGTCGCAGAATATTCTGCCATCCTCATCCCTGCCAACAGTGCCTTTCCCGTAACAAAAACGTCAATCTTCGAATACACAATGTGTACTGGCAAATACTCCTTCGCCCACGGGTGCAGAAACCTCCACAGGTGCACCCCTCTCCCTCAAACGCAGCAAACACCTTCACTCCCCATGCGAATGTGGCCCAAACCTATCTACCTTTGGATTCAGCACTGTAATCACCCCCCCCCCCCCCTCCCCCGCACCCCAGTATTAACTGGTGCTTATCAAAATTTGGTGTGGCACCCAACATCATCTTCTAAAATTATACATTGACCCAATTTGGGGCGTATACGCTAACCAGCACCCCCAACCTCCCCTCCAAAGCACCCATTACTATTACGTACCTACCCCCCTGGCCAGCCATGTCCTTCTCAATCTGGAACCTCACCCTCTTACCCACCAGTATCGCTACTTCCTGGGCCCTGCTATCAAAGCCAGAGTGGAAGACCAGACTTACCCAACACTTCCGTAGCCTCACCTGGTCCTTCACCCTCACAGATGGGTCTCTTGCAACAGCACCAAGTCGGCTTTCAAACTCTTCAAATGTGAGAAAACTCTAGCTCGCTTCACCGGTCCTCCCCAATCATCGCACATTCCACGTCACCAACCGGACCGGGGTTCTCACACGTCTCCCCCCACACCCCTCCTGTCAGTCATAAAGTCATAACCACTACTCCTGGCCTCGCTCAGAAAGCAGGACTCAGCCCTACCCCTAGTCACCACCAGCCACCCGCCCCTCCCCTTCCCAGAAATTCTCAGCCACTTCCTCTCAAAACTACCTCACCCAATACCACCCCCCTCCCGTTCAATAGCCAACTTCAATGGCTGAGGAACTGAACATATTTTTTGGAGTCGATCTTCACAGAGGAAGACACAAATAACATGCCAGTGATTGATAGCAATGAGGCTATGACAGGTGAGGACCTTGAGAGGATTGTTATCACTAAGGAGGTAGTGATGGGCAAGCTAATGGGGCTAAAGGTAGACAAGTCTCCTGGCCCTGATGGAATGCATCCCAGAGTGCTAAAAGAGATGGCTAGGGAAATTGCAGATGCACTAGTGATAATTTCCCAAAGTTCACTAGACTCTGGGGTGTTCCCGACGGATTGGAAATTAGCAAACGTGACACCACTGTTTAAAAAAGGAGGCAGGCAGAAAGCGGGTAATTATAGGCCAGTGAGCTTAACTTCGGTAGTAGGGAAGATGCTGGAATCTATCATCAAGGAAGAAATAGCAAGGCATCTGGATGGAAATTGTCCCATTGGGCAGATGCAGCATGGGTTCATAAAGGGCAGGTCGTGCCTAACTAATTTAGTGGAATATTTTGAAAACGTTACCAGTGCGGTAGATAACGGGGAGCCAATGGATGTAGTATATCTGGATTTCCAGAAAGCCTTTGGCAAGCTGCCACACAAAAGGTTGCTGCATAAGATAAAGATGCATGGCATTAAGGGTAAAGTAGTAGCATGGATAGAGGATTGGTTAATTAATAGAAAGCAAAGAGTGGGGATTAATGGGTGTTTCTCTGGTTGGCAATCAGTAGCTAGTGGTGTCCCTCAGGGATCAGTGTTGGGCCCACAATTGTCCACAATTTACATAGATGATTTGGAGTTGGGGACCAAGGGCAATGTGTCCAAGTTTGCAGACGACACTAAGATGAGTGGTAAAGCAAAAAGTGCAGAGGATACTGGAAGTCTGCAGAGGGATTTGGATAGGTTAAGTGAATGGGCTAGAGTCTGGCAGATGGAATACAATGTTGACAAATGTGAGGTTATCTATTTGGGTAGGAATAACAGCAAAAGGGATTATTATTTAAATGGCAAAAATATTAAAACATGCTGCTGTGCAGAGAGACCTGGGTATGCTAGTGCATGAGTCGCAAAAAGTTGGTTTACAGGTGATTAAGAAGGCAAATGGAATTTTGTCCTTCATTGCTAGAGGGATGGAGTTTAAGACAAGGGAGGTTATGCTGCAATTGTATAAGGTGTTAGTGCGGCCACACCTGGAGTATTGTGTTCAGCTTTGGTCTCCTTACCTGAGAAAGGACGTACTGGGTGTGCAGAGGAGATTCACTAGGTTAATCCCAGAGCTGAAGGGATTATGAGGAGAGGTTGAGTAGACTGGGACTGTACTCGTTGGAATTTAGAAGGATGAGGGGGGATCTTATAGAAACATTTAAAATTATGAAGGGAATAGATAGGATAGATGCGGACAGGTTGTTTCCACTGGCGGGTGAAAGCAGAACTAGGGGACATAGCCTCAAAATAAGGGGAAGTAGATTTAGGACTGAGTTTAGGAGGAACTTCTTCACCCAAAGGGTTGTGAATCTATGGAATTCCTTGCCCAGTGAAGCAGTAGAGGCTCCTTCATTAAATGTTTTTAAGATAATGATAGTTTTTTGAAGAATAAAGTGATTAAGGGTTATGGTGTTCGGGCCGGAAAGTGGAGCCGAGTCCACAAAAGATCAACCATGGTCTTATTGAATGGTGGAGCAGGCTCGAGGGGCCAGATGGCCTACTCCTGCTCCTAGTTCTTATGTTCTTATCTGCTAGCACGGTGGCCCCTGCTGGAGCCCCCTCCCCCACATAGTAAAAACAAACCAACACCCTAGCCCCCCACATCCAAACCTTCCAAACTCCCAACACAATAATCCCTCAAACCGAAAAGGAACAAATCCCAACCGATACAGCCCAAACCATCCCTTCCCAAACACTACTTAACAAACAAACAAGACAGAAAACGGCAACAATGCCAAAAACAGAAAGTAGAAGGAAAAAGCAGAACACTGACAAAGTCCAAACTTATTTCAGTCCCAGTCCTTCAGCTTTCACAAACACCTTCGCCTCCTCCAAGAACAACCTTTGGAGTTATGTGCAACTCTCAGCTTTGCCAAGTAGACCACCCCAAACCTCACATTGCTTTTATACAATGCCGCCCGTTTATACAATGCCGCCTTCGTCTGACCAAAGGCCACCTGTCTTCTCGCCAGCTCCATTGTCAGATCCTGGTACATACGAATACGACCGTCTTCCCACCTCACTTCTCGGATCAGCTTGGCCTAACTCAGCACCTTCACCTGATAGCTGTGGAAACAGACTATCACAGCCCTTGGTGGCTCATTCGCCTTTGGTTTCGGCCGAAGCAACCGATGGGCCCTATCCAAATCATAGAGGGGTGCTCCTCCTCCTCTATCAACTTAGCGAACATCTCCACAAAGTACTCTGTAGGTCTCCGACCCCTCCAACCCCTCAGGCAGTCTCACGATCCTTAGATTCTGCCTTTGTGACCTGTTCTCCAAGTCCTCCACTTTGGCTTCAGCCCTTTGTTACTTTCCGCCACTCTCCGCAGCTCCACACCCATCAAGGTCAACTGGTCGCTGTGCTGCGACAACGCCTCCTCCACCCCCTTCAACACCTCTCCTTGCTCAGGCTTAGCCACTGTAATGGGCATGGCCCCTCTCAGCTAGCTTGCTCCCACCACCTTTCCTCCTGCTGAACTCGACGGAAGACGTTTGTTCGCCCCATTTGTTAATGTATTTTTTTTCTCGGATTTCGAAAACCTTTAATTTGCCTTAAGCTTTACCCGGACTGATCATATATAAAATGCTCACCAAAAACTGGGTACCCAGGGCAAAAACAAATAGGCTCTAGCAGGAGCCACCAACCATGCGTCCTCCACCTAAATGCCACCACCGGAGGTCCCCCTGACCTCTCAATCCTTGCAAACTACCAACCCATTTTTGTTTTTTATTTATTCATGGATGTGGGTGCTGTTAATAAAGCCAGCATTGTTTGCTCATCTCTTATTGTTTTTGAACGGAGTGGCTTGCTAAGGCATTTCAGAGGGCAGTTATGATCACATGGAGGTCAAACCAGGTAGGGATGGCAGATTTCCCATGCTAAAGGGCATTAGTGAACAACATTTTTTTTGTAAAATGGCCCAACTTCACTCCAGGTCAAGCAACGGCTTGAATTTAAAATTCTCATCCTAGTTTGCAATTCCTTCCCCGACCTCATCCTTTCTTATCTCTAAGCTCCCCCAGCCCCAGAACCCTGAGAGATATCCGCACTCATCGAATTCAGGTCTACTAAGCAGCTCTACTTGCTCCACCAATGGCGGCTGCACTTTCAGATGTCTGGGATCAGAGCTCTGGAATGCTCCCCTTCCCTACACCACTCCGCCTCTCTACTGCAGTTCCTCCTTTCAGACATTCCTTAGAATCTATCTCTTTGACAAAACCTTTGGTCAACTGACTAAACATCGCTCAGCAGTGTCTTCTTTTATTATATTAAAGACACCATATTAATACAAGTTGTTTATTTGTTATTTGTATTGTTTTGCCTATTGTCGTTGACTGACATACTGGCTTTCCGAACAAGTTACCATTCTTTTAGAATAAAGAGTACAAAACTAGCAAGTTGCATGTGTCTCTATGGAAAATGTGCATTATGAAAACTGATATAAAAAAAAAATAAGTGTCCATGCCAAGGAGGGGCAAGTGATGGTTAGTTTTTCTCTTTTCCTCAAGATGGGTTGCTTTGTGAAATCATGTGGTCTTAAACTAATGGGAATTGAACTCATTTCCAACAGTCACAGAATTTTGTCTTTCATAGCTTTAAATTGAGGGGAGATAGATATAGGACAGATGTCAGAGGTAGGTTCTTTACTCAGAGAGTAGTAAGGGCGTGGAATGCCCTGCCTGCAACAGCAGTGGACTCGCCAACACTAAACGCATTCAAATGGTCATTGGATAGGCATATGGACGATAAGGGAATAGTGTAGAGGGACTTTAGAGGGGTTTCACAGGACGGCGCAACATCGAGGGCCGAAGGGCCTGTACTGCGCTGTAATGTTCTATGTTCTATGATTAGCTCTGCAACCTTATGTTGCACTGTCAAATGGGCTATGTTCCGAGTTTGCTCATACATAAAACTATACATTTTAAAGAGTCAGATCAGACACTGCAGGATGAATGGCCTTTCCCATTTCACTCTTAACACCATGCCTCACCACCCTTACCCCTGCCGCCCAATTCACCGCCCCCTCACCCCACTGCCCAGTTTTGTCCTATGACATGGTGTTATTTTTCATTTTCTCTCAAATTCCCTTCTCTCCTGAGAAATGTTTGAAGAGACTCTCTGTATCTTACTCAGTGTTAGTCATGGCTCAGTACAGCTCCAGTCGTGACTCATCCGAGTCAGAGGTCGTGATTCAAAGCTTTGCAATTTAGTAAAGCAGTGTGGGAGTGCGGCACCGTCTTTCAGATGAGATGTTAAGCCATGGCCCTCTCTGTCCTCCCAAGCAAATGTAAAGGTTCCCACAGCACTATTTCAAAGGTATGCAGGGGAGTTCCCCCTCATGTCCCCACCATAAATCAATCCTCAACCAGCATCCCTGCACAGATTATCTGGACAGGGATGTTTGTGGAACCTTTCTGTGTCCAAATGAGCTGCTGCCTCTCCCCCACATTACAACAGTGACCACGCTGAAGAACGTTTGGACATTGAGGTTTTAAACGGTCAAATGAATACAAGTCTTTCTTTCTCCATCAAGGAGTGAGCCTCAGCATTGAGAGCAGCAGGATATTTCCCAATGACAATCATATTCTCATTCAATCCCAGCGGTGGCCACTGGATATTTATCAGGCTTGAAAACATGGCCAAATTCCCCTTCCTAAACACAGGCACTCGCGCTAACTCCCGACAGAGATCTTCTTCCTCAGCAGTGTTCAGAAATCTGTTAGGTTCAGCTGTTCAGTGAGCACCATCACTCACTGAGCTTTCAAGTCAAGCCTGCTCGTGCTTATTTTTACATTTAAACTGCAGAACCGATTCCAAAGAGACTCCTGTGAGTGGGGCCATGTCAAGCGAAATATCCTGTCAGACGCCTCTTTGCACTTTTATCATCTCAACGGTCCTCCAAAAAAAACTGTGTTTCACGTTATGTGATGATGAATGATAAAAACAACAGTGCCAATGAAATGGCTAATGCAGGAGGTGCATCATTTATTGGAGCAGTTTTTATATATGGATGGAAAATATATACCAAGCAAAAAAAATTATGAGGAGGCAGCATTAAAACTCCTTTGATCAGGTAAATCCCAGGGGCACTGCTGATGTTTGGCAAGGTGATAACTGGTCAACTCCAAACTAAAAAAAGATTCACTCAAGAACATTTGCTATCGAAGAATGTGGATAGAAATGATTACTGACCCTTGAAGCTTCAGAGATGTCTCATTGATTTTTGTATATTGTTGCTTAAAAATTCATATAATTAAATGAATGTTCAAACCTGAAAAACTTGACAGGCAAAAATTTCAAACAAGGTTTTTAGCATAATTATTAAAAAACATTTAATTTACATAAATGAGAACAAATTACATGCACTTGGAAAATATAATTTACTGAGCAATCGGGTTAAATCAACAGCCAGAGTGGCTGGAATATTGTGCAATCAGCAACTGGCTTCAAGTGGATGCAAAAGAAAAAACGATCTGTATTTATACAGGATATTTCATATCCTCAGGATGCCCCTAGCAACTTTACAGGAAACAAAGTGCAGTCATTGTCATGTAGGACAAGAGTAGCCAATTTGGACGTAGCAAGGTCTTACAAACAGCAATTGGGTGATGGGAATATTTATGTCCACCCGAGGGGACAGAAGAGCCTCAGTTTAATTTCTTGGCCAAAAAACAGTACTTCTGACAGTACAGCACTCTCTTAGTACCACACTAGAAAGCATCGACACTGCAGCACATCTGTTAAAATCGGTCTGATTATTATGGGGCGGTCACAGGAAATATATTTATATAAATTCCACAGTGGAACAAATAGCATTTTTTATTTAGAAAAACAACAAAACTTTGAAGTGCTCTTAAAAATAATTGACTTACTTCTCATCACTTGGGAATATAATACCACTCTCGGTGATTGGATCTAGGAAGAACCAGTCAAAGCCGGGTAGGTACCTATAGATCTGAAACATCAACAATTAAGTCAGAATCTTGCACTGCAATCTCGGAATGTCCCACCACCTGCAGACACAGATCAATGCTTCAACACAGTAAAGTTCCAGATGACCACAGGTTCTTTTCCCCTTTGAGGGGGGGATAGCTGACTGGTTGCGATTTAACCTGAGGATCAACACACCTCAAACTTGCTCCTCGCTTGAGAAGGCAGGGCCTTCCTGAATAACCTCAGCCGGTACGGGATTTGAACCCACGCTGCTGGCCTTGCTCTGCATCACAAACAAGCTGTCCAGACAACTGAGCTAAACCGGCCTTCCAACATAGTGCAGGGCATGTCAAACTCAAAGGACAACGAAAATACATTGATTGGTTTTTAAAAATGGAAGCTATGACTCTGCCATTGTCAAAATAATACCCCCCCCCCTTGAAGAATCAGTAGATTTAAACATTTTTCTTAGAAATTCAGAGTACCCAATTATTTTTTTGGGTTGTGGGGTTGAGACCCGCACAGACACGGGGAGAATGTGCAAACTCTGCATGGACAGTGACCCAGGGCCAGGATCAAACCTGTAGATTTAAACATGCCAAGTTTCAAACAAATTTGCTCAGAGGAACACTATCAGTTCTTTTCTAGTTTTTCTTTCTCCATCAGTACCTTCCCTCCTACTTCATTTTTCTCCCCTCATCTCCTCGGTCTCATCTTATGGTATTCTCTATTTACCTGCTGTCCAATTTCTTCTTATTTTTCTGCACCGTAATAATAATAATCACTTATTGTCACAAGTAGGCTTCAATGAAGTTACTGTGAAAGTCCCTAGTCGCCACATTCCGGCGTCTGTTCGGGGAGGCTGGTACGGGAATTGAACCCGCGTTGCTGGCCTTATTCTGAATTGCAAGCCAGCTGTTTAGCCCACTATGCTAAACCAGCCCCATTTTGTAGAGGTTGATTGTCACAATGAGTCCTGTTTATTCATGACTATTAGGATACTAGGAGGAAAACTAGATAGATCTTGGTCTTTATTACCTAGAAATCCCCATGTTCCTTTGTCAACTTTGCTCTGCTCCCCCGTAATTGTATTCCTGTATCCTAGCTTTTGAAAAGCCCACCTCTTCCTTTTCCTGGGTCTCAGGGGCTACCAAATCCCTCTTCCTACTTGTGTTCGGACTACTCCACAATTAAATTTTATTTCTGCAGGACTCAAACAAGTCCCAAGCGGAAAACAAGGCACTTGAGCTCAAAGTTGATGCTTCAGGGGGAAATGCGGAGGAGAATGAGGCTGGAAAGTTTACTGTGCAAAATTATACTTTTCACCACAAAACATTTGTATAATAATTTACATACATGAGATCAGGTGTATTCACATGTAAAATGTAATCCATTGAGCAATCAGTTTAAATCAGAATCTGCTGAAATATTCGGTGAACAGCAAGTGACTCAAGATAAATATAAATATCTTTCCATCATTATTAAGACACAGCACTGCAGCATATGAAAGCATTTGCGGCAGGAGAAAACAGCCAGGGCACTGAGGAACAGAGGACAGGCTGGGGAATTAATAATAATAATTGCTTATTGTCACAAGTAGGCTTCAATTAAGTTACTGCGACAAGCCCCTAGTCGCCACATTCTGGCTCCTGTTCGGGGAGGCTGGTACGGAAATTGAACCAGCGCTGCTGGCCTTGTTTTGCATTACAAGCCAGCTATTTAGCCTACTGTGCTAAACCAGCCCCTATGGAGCAACAGTCTGCAGATGATGATGATGAAGATAACAGTCAAAAGTTGTTGAACTATGCATGTGATTAGCTTCCCCTCAACACGTGCATGGTGGAAATCAATAAGAATAAAGAGCTTGCATTTCGATTACACCATGACAGATCTCAAAACATCTCAAGAACTTCAGAAACAAGGGGTGACTTTGAAAAGGAACGACTGATGCTATGCAGGTAAATGCAGCAGCTGGCAATGATTGCTGGGCTTGCCAGCAACGCTCGCCTCCCAAGAACAATTTTTTTTTACATGCCACTTTGTAAGCCTTTATGGGAATACTGGTTAAAGGAGGACCACAAAGATTCCAGATGCAGTGGCGAGATATCCATGTGGGGGGCTCAGAGGGAGGGTGGTTGAATGAGGATCATTGAATCAGGGAACAGACTTCTTCTGGAGGCTGCTAGCATTGTCCCTCTGGGTCGCTAACATCCTGGTGAAGATAGGTGGGCTGGAGAGTTCCAAGAATGTGCTGGACTGGTATTTAGATATGCCGATAGCAAGTGGACAGCTGGCCTACCCGGTGACCCAGAGGGGAACATACTTATGCATAGTTAATGAGGTTCCATGCACTGAATCTGGAGCTATTCTGGTCGGCAGGTCAGGCACCATCTATCACTGCACTGAGTCTCAAAGTGGGAGAATTCCACCAACGAATTCAGCAAGAACACAGCTACAGGGAGATTACGGACATGACATTTCAACCACGTAGTAAAAGGCAAATTTTTAGTTATTTTTGCATATCATACAAAACTGGAAAGCTAGTTACATCATTTTCTTTCATCTCCTCCCATTTTGCCTGGGGCAGCCACAGTGCAGGCTGCATCCACATCTCCTCCCATCAGTCACCCTTATCCCACCAATCCTACTGCTTTTAACTCTCAGAACTGCATCTTTTCATCTCGTCTTGAGTCTGCTTCTTCTTCTTCTTCTTCCTGGTAAACCCATAACCATCACTCACATCACCCTGTTCCCTCTCTCTCGCTATGCAACAAATTACCGTACCGTTTCAATCTCTTCTCAGCTCCCACAATCTTCACTGACCTAGCTCCATAGTTATAATAAATCATGACTGCCACTTCCGGTGGCAGCCATAGGGTGAGTGGTCGCACATTTGGCAGGTCCCGCTGGAGCTGTTTTTGTCGGTCCTTTTCCCCCGTTTGCTGGGCAAATGTTTTGGTAGAAAAAGGTATAGCTCCACTGGTTGTCGGTGGATGGATCTGCAGACCAGAAGTGAATCGAGAAGGAAGGAGTTGTTGGAGCAAGAGATTCTCCGTGCGTCACAGGTGAAGATGGCGGAGGGTAAAGGGTCGGTCCTACCAGCCCAATGCTCTACAAAGCAGCTGGTGGACTTCTTGAATGAGCAGCTCAGCCAGCAGAGGAGGGAAGCCCAAGAGAATCTGGCTAAGGTGGTAGAACTGCTAAAAGCGAGGATCGATCGGGTAGAGCAGAGGCTGGAGACCAAGAGCCAGGCGATACAGATACAGAATTACATAGATGATTTGGAGTTGGGGACCAAGGGCAATGTGTCCAAGTTTGCGGATGACACTAAGATGTGTGGTAAAGCGAAAAGTGCAGAGGATACTGGAAGTCTGCAGAGGGATTTGGATAGGTTAAGTGAATGGGCTAGGGTCTGGCAGATGGAATACAATGTTGACAAATGTGAGGTTATCCATTTTGGTAGGAATAACAGCAAACGGGATTATTATTTAAACGATAAAATATTAAAGCATGCTGCTGTGCAGAGAGACCTGGGTGTGTTAGTGCATGAGTCACAGAAGGTTGGTTTACAAGTGCAACAGGTGATTAAGAAGGCAAATGGAAGGTTATGTTGCAATTGTATAAGGTGTTAGTCCGGCCACACCTGGAGTATTGTGTTCAGTTTTGGTCTCCTTACTTGAGAAAGGACGTACTGGCGCTGGAGGGTGTGCAGAGGAGATTCACTAGGTTAATCCCAGAGCTGAAGGGGTTGGATTATGAGGAGAGGTTGAGTAGACTGGGACTGTACTCGTTGGAATTTAGAAGGATGAGGGGGGATCTTATAGAAACATTTAAAATTATGAAGGGAATAGATAGGATAGATGCGGGCAGGTTGTTTCCACTGGCGGGTGACAGCAGAACTAGGGGACATAGCCTCAAAATAAGGAGAAGTAGATTTAGGACTGAGTTTAGGAGGAACTTCTTCACCCAAAGGGTTGTGAATCTATGGAATTCCTTGCCCAGTGAAGCAGTTGAGGCTCCTTCATTACATGTTTTTAAGGTAAAGATAGATAGTTTTTTGAAGAATAAAGGGATTAAGGGTTATGGTGTTCGGGCCGGAAAGTGGAGCTGAGTCCACAAAAGATCAGCCATGATCTAATTGAATGGCGGAGCAGGCTCGAGGGGCCAGATGGCCTACTCCTGCTCCTAGTTCTTATGAAGGAGGCAGTGGGGCAGCACGAGGAGCAGCGTACCTCGTTGGCGACCAAGATTGGAATGATGTGGGAGACCCAGAAGTGGCTGAAGGAGAAAGTGGAGGATCTGGAGAACAGCACCCAGAGCCAAAATTTAAGAATTGTTCAGATGCATCGAAGGAGCAGATGCTGGCTCACATGTAGCCAAGGTGCTGGAGCAGCTGATAGGGGAGGGGGCCTTCGACCGACCTCTAGAGGTCGGCTGGAAGCAAAGAGCGTTGATGAGGAAGCCGCAGGTGAACGAGCCGCCAAGGGTGATGGTGGTGAGGTTACATCGATTCCTTGACAAGGAGAAGATTTTGGGGTGGGCCGGGCAAATGAAGAGGTGCACCTGGCAAATGAGAGTAGATCCTGTCTCAAAGAATTCTCTCCAGTAATTTCCCTACCACTGACGTAAGGCTCACCGGCCTGTAGTTCCCTGGATTATCCTTGCTACCCTTCTTAAACAAAGGAACAAAATTGGCTATTCTCCAGTCCTCCAGGACATCACCTGAAGACAGTGAGGATCGAAATATTTCTGTCAAGGCCTCAGCAATTTCCTCTCTAGCCTCCTTCAGTATTCTGGGGTAAATCCCATCCGGCCCTGGGGACTTATCTACCTTAATATTTTTCAAGACGCCCAACACCTCGTCTTTTTGGATCTCGATGTGACCCAGACAATCTGCACACCCTTCTGCAGACTCGACATTCACCAATTCCTTCTCTTTGGTGAATACTGATGCAAAGTATTCATTTAGTACCTCGCCCATTTCCTCTGGCTCCACACATAGATTCCCTTGCCTAGCCTTCAGTGGGCCAACCCTTTCCCTGGCTACCCTCGCTTTTTATGTATGTGTAAAAAGCCGTGGGATTTTTCTTAACCCTATTTGCCAATGACATTTTGTGACCTCTTCTAGCCCTTCTGACTCCTTGCTTAAGTTCCTTCCTACTTTCCTGATACTCCACACAGGCTTTGTCTGTTTCCAGCCTTCTAGCCCTGACAAATGCCTCCTTTTTCTTTTTGACAAGGCCTACAATATCTCTCGTTATCCAAGGTTCCCAAAATTTGACGTATTTATCCTTCTTCCGCACAGGAACATGCCGGTCCTGAATTCCTTTCAACTGACATTTGAAAGCCTCCCACTTAGAGGGGGATGGGAGTGTTGTTTTGTTTAAGGGAGGGGAAGAAGTGGGGGGACTGCTGACAAAGGTGAGGCTCCTGTGGCGCAGTCAGAAAGGAGATGGTGACAGTGGGCATGCGAAGGTCGGCCTGGGGGGGGGGGTCGCTTGAAACGGGCCAGGGGCTGGCCAAAGAAGGGATATGGTTGATCGGCAGGGGAGGAGGGTTGGAGTGCCCCCCCAACCAGGCTGGTCACATGGAATGTGAGAGGGCTGAATGGGCCAGTGTCATGTGGGAGTACCTTTAAGGAATGGGTGTTTATCCGTGATGTCAGAGTGTGGGTGGAGCTGGGCTGTTTGTCAGCTTTTAGTTTGGCTTTGAGGAAAAGCTTGGGTGTGTGTGTGTTTTTTTGGTTTTGTTTTATGTTGGAGCTGAAGCCAGCCAAAGAAGGTGTAATTTCAATCTCTCTGCCATCTAAAGACTATCACTAGATCATTTGGTGAATTCAGATAATTGTTCTCAGTAGAGAATTTAAACCTGATGTGCTTCTATAAAAAGGTTCTTTTGTCTTATGGATGTTAAAAGTAAAGTTTAAGTATTCCTTAGAATATTGTATTCTTTGGGGGTTGTATTTGAATTGATGGTTGCAAAGGTGTTCACTGTAGGTTTTAAAAAGATTAACTGAATTCATAGAATAAACATTATTTTGCTTTAAAAAGTACTGTTAGATGTCTGCTGTACCACACCTGTAGAGTGGGCCATGTGCTCCCATACCACAATCTATTAAAGCTTGTGGGTCAGGTGAACTCCACGATGCACTTTGGGGTTCTCTAAACTCTGGCCCATAACACCAGTCAAACTGTCGCATGTGTTTGTGCATCAGAGGAGCTTTAGTACGATCATTGAGCCAAGTTTGGGCTGGTCAAGTCCACAGCCAGGGAGGGTATTGCGGTGGCAAAGGAGCTAAAGGGGTTCATAGGAGTGCATGGAGGGGTAGACCCATGGAGGTTTGGGAGGCTGAGGGCAAAGGATTTTTCATATTTCTCCCACATGCACAGGGTGTACTTGCGGATTGATTACTTTGTGGTGGATAAGACGCTGCTGGTGGGAGTGGTTGAGTTGGGGTACTCGGCGATTGTGGCCTCGGACTACGTACTGCACTGGGTGGACTTGCAGTTGGACCAGGGAGTGCGGGGGGGCCCAGTCCGCCACAGTGGAGGCTGGATGTGGGGTTGTTAGCAGATGAGGTGTATTAGCGGATGAGGGCCCGCTTCCGGGGGTATGTGGAGCTGAACGATACAGGTGAGGTCTCAGCTGCCATGCTATGGGAGGGGCTCAAGGCAGTGGTCAGGGGGGAGCTTATATCGATCGAGGCGCATAGGAACAAGGTGGAATGAGCAGAGATGGCTAGGCTGGTGGACGTGATTCTGTGGGTGTATAGGAGGCATTCGGAGACCCCGAAGGCAGGATTGTTGAAGGAGCAGCAGAAGCTCCAGATGGAGTTCGGGCTGGTGTCCACAGGGAAGGCAGTGGGGCAGTGTACAAATTATGGCGAGAAGGCGTGTAGGATGCTAGCTCACCAATTTAGGAAGCAGGAGGTGGTGAGGGAGATCGGAAGGGTGGGGAAGAGTGGTTGTAGACCAGGTGGGGGTGAATGTGGTTTTGAGGAGTTTTATAAGATGGGGGTAGGGTGGGGATTCCTTGACGGTTGGAGTTTCCCAAGGTGGAGGAGAACCTGGTGGCCCCAATTGGACGAGTGGAGGTGATGGAGGGGATGGGGGTGATGCAGGCAGGGAAAGCCCTGGGCCCAGATGGGCTTCCTGTAGAATTTTATAAGAGGTTTTTCTGGGGAGCTGGGGCCCCTGTTGGTAAGGACATAGGTGAGGGATAAGGGGGAACGTCCCCCTACGTTATCTCAGGCTTCGATATCCTTAATATTGAATAAGGAGAAGGACTCGGAGCAGTGTGGGTCCTACCACCTGATATCACTGCTAAATGTGGATGCCAAAATGCTGGCAAAGATCTTGGCCTCGCAGATTGAGGACTGTGTGCCGGGGGTGATAGGGGACAACCAGATTGGGTGTATAAAAGCGAAGCATCTGTTGGCGAACATCAGGCGAATAATAAACGTGATAGTGATGCCCCCGGAGGGGCAGGAGGTAGAGGTCGCTATGGGCACAGAGAAGGTGCTCGATCGAGTGGAATGGGAGTATCTGTGGGAAGTCCTGGGACGGTTTGGGGGTGGCGGCAGCACGGAGGCTGGAAGGTACCTTGGTCTGGGCACTGACTTGCGGGAATCATAGCTTTGCACCGGGGAGGTTGGACTTGGGGCTTCGGGGTGGCGACAGGCAGGGATCGCGCAGTTTGGGGACCTGCTTGTGTGGGCAGTTTGCTGAGTTTCAAGGAAGAGGAGTATGAGCTGCCCTGCAGGAATAGGCTCTGGAACTTACAGGTGTGGGACCATGTGAGGAAGCGTCCGCTGTCCTTTCCTGACCTGCCACCCCCGGGGTTACAAGACAAGGTGATATCGAAAGCAGGAGGGGGTGAGGGCAAGATATCCGAGATTTACAAGGAGTTAATGGACTGGGAGAGAGCCCCGATAGGAGGAGAAGTCAAATGGAAGTGGGAGGAGGGGTTGGGGGAGTAAATGGAGGCTGGGTTGCGGGAGGGGGGTGAACACATCTTCGGTGTGTGCTAGGCTTAGCCTTATTCAATTCAAGGTAGTGCATAGGGCACATGTGACGGTGGCTAGGATTAGCAGGTTCTTTGAGGGGATGGAGGAAAGGTGTGGGCGGATGTAGGAGGGCGCGCGAACCATGGCCACGTGTTTGGGGCATGTCTGAAGCGGAGAGGGCTCTGGCAGCGTTTCGCAGGCTGAAGGTGAAGGTAATGTCTGAGGTGCTGAAGGTGAAGGTGGCCCGAGTCCTGAAGTGGTAATATTTGGTTTGTCGGAAGATCCGGGAGTCCAGGGGGCAAGAGACCACGTCACAAACTATGTCTCCTTGGTAGCCCGGAGATGGACTTTGTTGGAGTAGAGGGAGGTTTGGGGAGGGGGGGGGGGGGGGGGGGGTTGGGGCAGTCCAGTAGTTATTTATTTGTTACGAGGCTGTTTGTTCCCACTCTGGTTTTTGTTGTGCTTAATGGATATACAAATGCCTTAATAAAAATATTTAAAAACAAATAAATAATGGTTGCTGTTTGAAAGAGAACAGGTAAACCCAGGTAGCTTAAATATTTTATTACTATTAAATAAATACTTCTAAGAAAGGTAAATGATCATGCAGGATTCAAAGTAGAAAAGAGATCAACAGCTAATTACAACAGGAGGCACTTTTAAGAGACAATGGGACCTCAACTGCAGAATAAACCTACTGAATCATTCATTACAGCCATTAACATATGATTCAGCATGAATCTTTCTGGTGAGAACTGAAAAGACGGAATGTCAGCTTACATTTCTCTAATATACGCGAATGACTGTACATTAACCAAAAACTAAATTAAGGATTGATTATTGGACTTTCCAACAAGATATTATATATTCAAATCCTGTGAAACAATATGGTGTAGCTACTGTTACAGTGGAGTCTCCAGCTCTCACAACAATATGCATTTACATAGGATAGGATCTCTTGACATAATAAAACATCCAAGATGCTGCACATATATTAGGACAAGTGACCAAAAGCTTGGTCAAAGAGAAGGGTCTTAAAAGGAGAGGTAGAGTGGTGAAAGCACAGGAACAGGAGTAGGCCATTCAGCACCTCGAGCCTGTCCTGTCATTCAATGAGACCATTGCTGATCTGTGACCTAACTCCATATACCTGCCTTTGGACCATAATCCCTCAATAACTTTGCTTGACAAAAACCTATCTATCTCAGATGTAAAATTAACTGATCCAGCTTCAACTGCTGTTTGAGGGAGAGAATTCCAAACCTCTACCACCCCTTTGAGTGAAGAGGTTCTTCCTAACATCTCCCCTAAATGGTCTAGCCCTAATTTTTAAACTATGCCCCCAAGTTTTAGAATCTTTTAAAGCAGACCAAGGCAGGCCAGCAGCACGGTTCAATTCCCGTACCAGCTTCCCCGAACAGGCGCCGGAATTTGGCGACTAGGGGCTTTTCACAGTAACTTATCGAAGCCTACTCGTGACAATAAGCGATTTTCATTTCATTTTTTCATTTCAGTGGAAATAGTTTATCTTTATCTGCCTTGTCTTTCCCTGTTAATATCGTGAATACTTCAATCAGATTGCCCCTTAATTTCTAAATTCTAGCGGAAATAGGCCTAATTTGAGTAATCTCGCCTCGTAACTCAACCCCTGTAATCCAGGTATCCTTTTTGTAAACCTGCGTTGCACCCCCTCCAAGGCCAAAATATCCTTCCTAAGGTTTGGTCCCAGAACTGCTCGCAGTGCTCCAAGTGGGGTCTAACCAGCATTTTGTATAGCTGCAGTAAAACCCCTGTCTTTATACTCCAATCCTCTAGATATAAAGGGAGGAATTCTCCGCTCCCCACGTGGCGTGGGAGAATCGTGGGAGGGCCTCCCGACATTTTTTACGCCACCCTGGCGTCCCCAGCGATTCTCTCCCCCCCCCCCCCCCCCCCGGCTCGGAAAAATCGCCGCTCGCCGTTTTTCATGGCGAACGGCGATTCTCCGAGCCCGATGGGCCGAGTGGACGGCCCTTCACGCCCGTTTGGGGCATCTAGGGGCTCGATTTGGACGGGAGCACCGCGACTGTGCTCGGGAGGGGACAGGCCCGCAATCGGTGCCCACCGATCGTCGGGCCAGCGTCCAAAACGGACGCACTCTTTCTCCTCCGCCGCCCGGCAAGATCAAGCTGCCATGTCTTGCCGGGCGGCGGAGGATAAAGACGGCACCGCGCATGTTCGTGCCGTCTGCGCGCTGATGTCATCCGCGCATGCGCGGGTTGGAACCGGCAACTTGCGCATGCGCGGATGACATCAGAAAAGCGCCGTTTCCACGTCATTTCCAGCGCGACGAGGTCGCAGCCGGGAACGACGGGGGCCCGCTCCTAGCCCCCCAGGTGGGGGTGAATTAGGTGCGGGGAGCGGGCCCCGAGGCCGTCGTGAAGCTCGGCCGATTTCACGACGGCCATCCCGATTTTTATCGGGAGCGGAGAATACCGCCCTAAGGCTAGCATTCCATTAGCCCTTTTGATTATTTTCTGCATTTGTTCCTGACATTTTAAGGACCTATGCACCTGAACCCCCAAGTCTCTTTGGACATCCACTGCACCTAACCTCCTTCCATTTAGAAAGTACTTGGCTCTATCCTTTTTTAAAATAAAATTAGAGTACCCAATTATTTTTTCCAATTAAGGGGCAATTTAGTGTGGCCAATCCACCTACCGTGCACATCTTTGGGTTGTGGGGGCGAAACCCACGCAGACACAGGAGAATGTGCAAACTCCACACGGACAGTGACCCAGAGCCGGGATTCGAACCCGGGTCCTCAGCGCCGTAGGCAGCAATGCTAACCACTGTGCCGCCCCGGCTCTATCCTTTTTTGGTCCAAAAATGGATAACCTGACACTTACTTACATTAAATTGCATCTTCCACAATTTTGCCTAGTCACCTGGTCTGTCAATATTTTCTTGCAATTTCATGCCATCATCTAGGCTTTCGACAATGCCACTTAACTTTCAATCATCCACAAATTTGGATAAATAACTTTCTATGCCACCATCCAAGTCATTAATGAATAATGTAAATAACTGAGGTCTGAACACAGATCCCTGTGGTACCTGCCAATTAGAGTAAGTACCCATTATCCCCACTCACCTGCCACTCAACCAATTTCCTAACCATGTCAATAATTTGTCCTCAACTTCGGGGCTTCCACCTTAGAACATAGAACAGTACAGCACAGAACAGGCCCTTCGGCCCTCAATGTTGTGCCGAGCCATGATCACCCTACTCAAACCTACGTATCCACCCTATACCCGTAACCCAACAACCCCCCACTTAACCTTACTTTTTTTTATTAGGACACTACGGGTAATTTAGCATGGCCAATCCACCTAACCCGCACATCTTTGGACTGTGGGAGGAAACCGGAGCACCCGGAGGAAACCCACGCACACAGGGGGAGGACGTGCAGACTCCACACAGACAGTGACCCAGCCGGGAATCGAACCTGGGACCCTGGAGCTGTGAAGCATTTATGCTAACCACCATGCTACCCTGCTGCCCCTAAAGTTAGTTAACAGTCTCTTGTCTGGGAATTTATCAGATGCCTTCTGGAAATCCATATAAATAACATCCATAGGCATTCCCCTATCCACTACCTTAGTAATCTCTTTTTTAAAAAAAAAATCAATAAGTTTAGTCAAGCATAGGTGGATTGGCCGCGCTAAATTGCCCCTTGATTGAGAAAAAAAGAATTGTGTACTCTAAATTTATTTTTTGGAAATTAGTCAGGCCTTTCCTTCACGAATCCATGCTGACTCTCCCTGATCGACCAAAATGTTTCGACGTGTTCAAGTACCCTATCCCTGATTATAGACTCCCGCAACTCGTGTTCTTCAAACTTTTTTCCGGGGACCCATTTTTACCAACCGGCCAACCTTCGTGAGACACGCTGCCGACCTTCGCGACCCACGCCGGCCGACTTTCACGACCCACCATTTTCTCTGACCTTGTTTGTTGCTGACAAAAATGGAGGAAATGGTTTTGGGTCCCTTTGGCCCCCCAACTTGAAAAAAAAAAAGGCTGCAACCTTATATTTAAAAAAAGTGGCCGCACTGCGCATGCGTGCCCGATCATCGGTGAGCATGCACATAGTCTTGCGCATGTGCACCAATGATTGGGCACGCATGCGCAGTGTGGCCGAATTTTATTTATCTGTTCCTGGCCACTTTGAAGGCCGCTTGCAGCTGGCATTATTAAAAGCCGGCTGCTGTGGCTGTTGCATGTGGATTTGCCCGATCGGCAGCCCCGCGACGGACGGCTCCGCGACCCTCCCAATACCCGCCCGCGGTCGTGCCCCCGAGTTTGACAATGCCTGATCTACAATATGCTCCCCTACTTCCTTTAACACCTCTGGATGTAAATCATCTGGTCCTGGGTCTTTAGTTCCATCAATTTCTTAGTTACAGATACTGTACTTGCATTAATTGTATTAAGTCCCTGTCCTCTATCGACTATTAATTTTTTCATGACTTCCGGCAAGTTATCCTCCTTTTCAACTGTTAGGGAAACAATTCTCGAGCTTAGAGCCTAAATCAATCTCTGACACTACTACAAGCAAACCAGAAAACAAATTATAGAGCATTAAAAAAGTGCTTTCTTTTCATTTTCTTTGAACAATTTTGATTATTAATTATTACCATATTGGAGATAAGATGCAAAATGGAGTCAAAAATCATCCAACTGAGTAACTAGGGGGTGGAATTTTCGGTAAAGTGTCAGGTTCAGTCAGAAAACGCAGCGTGTTTCTCCCTGGTGACACGCAGCGGGGTGTGTTTCACACCGTCATTATGAGGGGCGGGACATGCCCGGCTTCACTGAAATCACTCATGGGGAAATTAATTACCCCCTCCCCAAGGTTGGCCCCACTGATTGGGTGACAGGGCTGCCATGTCCCCTGGCACAGTCATCACGTCTGTTCTCCCTTTGCAGAGATCAGTAGTGATTCCCACCGGTGCCACACCACACTGGCGGGTGGGAACATTGCACATTCCTGGATGGTTCGGCGCTAAGCCGATATTGAATATTAAAATCAATTTAAATGAATGGCAATCAGGTTCACGCCCTTGCTGGGCATGAACCTGACTATGTCTGTTGGGAGGGCCTGGGAACATCACAAACTGTTTGGCACCCGGTGCAAATCCATTTCAGGCCACTCCTGCAATTTTCCCAACATAGCAGGGTTTGCTGGGCTCTCTGCGGCTGGAAAAATCACCTCCCAATAGAACATAGACATAGAACAGTACAGCACAGAACAGGCCCTTCGGCCCTCAATGTTGTGCCGAGCCATGATCACCCTACTCAAACCCACGTATCCACCCTATACCCGTAACCCAACAACCCCCCCTTAACCTTACTTTTTAGGACACTACGGGCAATTTAGCATGACCAATCCATCTAACCCGCACATCTTTGGACTGTGGGAGGAAACCGGAGCACCCGGAGGAAACCCAGACACAGGGAGAACCTGCAGACTCCACACAGACAGTGACCCAGCCGGGAATCGAACCTGGGACCCTGGAGCTGTGAAGCATTTATGCTAACCACCATGCTACCCTGTTGCCCCAAGGAATGTATTGGTTTCTAATTGACATGGGAAGTAGTGCACCGCGAGAATAGACATGTTGGGTGGACAGAAGCGTGAGGGCAGGGTGACTGAATGTGGAATGTCATGTCGTGAACTCTGCTGAAATGCATTCAACTAGAGTTGGAAACCTTATGTAGGGGCTATTGAAGGAGACTTTTAACTGAGGCACTGTAATAATAGCAGCAAAAGGCATGTGGCTGTTTGGAAGCTGACTCCAGTTCTGGAAGGATACGAGGACAGAAGCAGATCTGAGCTTAGCAACGAGGCAAAATATGAAGAAAACCAGATTTAAAAAGGACAAGGCATGGAAACCGAAGCATGCCCATCAAGCCTCACAAAAATAAGAAAGTTTTTATTTGCGAGCCTATCTTGAACCCACAAACCACACTTCATGTGGGGAATCATTAGTCCATCTCAAACTTTAGCTCTTTTTTTTTTGTTCATTCAAGGGGTGCGGGCTTCGTTGGCTAGGCCAGTATTCATTGCCCACCCCTAATTGCCTTTGAGAAAGTGGAGGTGAGCTGCCTTCTTGAACTGCTGCAGTCCAGTTCTGTAAGGGATTGGAATCCAGATCGGTGTCAGTGTGGCGACCAAATTATCTATCTGTACCATTGGGGCCTCTCATGCATATTTGTGGTATGTGGAAAATGATTTGTCCTTTTTAAAAATAAAGTTAGATGTACCCAATTCTTTTTTTTTCCCAATTAAGAGGCAATTTAGCGTGGCCAATCCACCTACCCTGCACATCTTTGGGTTGTGGGGGTGAGACCCACACAGACAAGGGGAGAATGTGCAAACTCCACACGGACCTGGTGCCGAGATTGAACCCGGATCCTTGCTGCCATGAGGCAGCAGTGCTAACCACTGCAAACCATGCCACCCCTTTAATTTGCCCTTTCAACGGCATCATATCACCTACCAGTGAAAAAGGGTGGCTTTTGGCTTCCTCCCGAATGTTCGTGAAAGGAGATTCCAGAATTAGAGCATCTGGAGGGGTCTCTACGAATGAAAACAGTCATTTGTAACAAAATTAAAAACACAAGATTAGTATTTTAGAATCATACTGCAATAAATTGAAATAACATTCATTAGCTTTACATTTCTCTAAACTTCCTGTGAAACATAACACCTTCAGCAATAGCAGAGTTCAGTTTCGCTGGTAGACATTACAGGAGGGACTGTTCACCAAGAGCTAAATGTCTCTTTCAGTGTTCAACATGTTACATGAGCTGGCCTCACAACCCTTCTACTGCCATTTTACTATCCAGATACAAATGCTTTGTGCTTCCCATGCTCACCCTTCCCCTGGCCAATGAACAAGCGGAAATAGGCAAGCAGCCCCTCGCATCTGTTCTGCCATTCAATTAGATTATGGCTGCTCTGTATCTCACATCCATTTACCCACCTTTGTCCTTATCCAACAAGCACTCAGCCATGTCTTATCAATTTGAACTGATTCAGCAACCAGTCGTTTGGGGGAAACGGGTTCAACATTTTAATTACATTTCGTGTGAATAACAGCTTCCTGATTTCATTCCTAACTGACAGCTTTAATTTTAAGATTATGCCCCTTTGTCAAATTCCCATTCACAGGACACAGTTTATCCACCATTTTAAAGGCCTCCATGAGGTAACTCCTCACACCTTTCTGAACAAACCAAGTTCATGCAACCTGTCCTCGTAATTTAATCCTTTGACAAGACCGGTTATCATTCTGCATCACTTCCAAAGTTAAAATATATTTCCTACAGTTCAGTGTCTAAAACAGAAACTCAACCTGCAGATGTAGTCTGAAGGAGGTGACATACAACGGAAGTTTCACTTCCTCACGTTTGAAATCCAGAATAGCCAAATTCTTGGCAGTGTATTTTTATTATGTTTTTTTGTATCGGTGGACACGATTTTATAATTTGCATGTGTGGACACTTACATTTTGGTGCTTTTCCAGTAACACAGTGTGCTCAATTACAAGGTCAATAGTTTAAAAACTCCGGAGTTGCTGCTGGTCACCAAATAAATGAAGTTGGCACCATTTAGCTGAACATGGACATATGACACTGCAACCTGGGGGGAAAAATGTGGCCAGGACGACAACTTTGTTGAATTATATTTTGCACTGACTCATCATAACATAAGGCCACAAAGCAAACCATAATAGAAGGTGTAGAGTTTGTCAAACCTATTCCCCTAATGTAGCAGATACAGGTTGCATTGTCACAGCCTTCTCCTGGTTAAATCTCCGTAAAGAGCTGACTAAACTCAAATCTTACAGGAAAGCAAATTTTGTACCAAGCCTTGAATAATGCGCTTCATATTAAACCATAAACTAATCAACCATTTTTGCTTGAATTTATTATATAACCTCTAATCTAATTTCTAGCCAGAAAATAATCCAACTATTTTTTAGGAAGTGCAAGGTTTATATCACTAATCAACTTTGATGAAAGTTCATTTCACACATCCCTCAGCCTTGTATTATACATCATAACTGTCAGTGTATAAGTCAACCACTAAAGCCCTCCAAAAATTGTTTCAAAAGCAAAGTATGCAGAGTATAAAACGTGAACCGCCACCAATGTGGGTCGACACCATTTTGAAAAAAGTGACGAAAATACTTAAACACCAGTAATTCATATTAGTATGGCATGGTTTACTGAACAAATTAACTGTACAAACCACAATGAAGGAGCTTTAAAACCAATCATATCATTTGTCTTTAGCACACTATGCAGAGCTCATTGTCACTTTGGTTGTAGCATCATCATAAAGATCCCATTCTGGATCAGGTGTGGTACTTTCAGTTTCAGAATTATCCCTCCTCAAAACATTTTCCTTTTTATCCATTGAATTGGATACACTGCATCTTATGAACGATCTATTGACAGTTTGTGCACCAGAGAGTTACCCACCTGCTAACAGGAGGTGGGTTACTCATTTAAGTATTTTAATAAGGCTGTATGCCTTTACTTCAACAGTAATTCTACTTTGAACCTGAGTCAATGGGGTTTCCTTGGCTTCAGGAACCTGGCAGGTGGAAAGTGGTGAGACCTTTGCAAGACTGCTAGTGGGGCCAGTACAGGTATAGAGGTAAGATGAAGGGGCAGGGAAGAGGTGGAAATAGGGACGAAGCAGGATGGGGAAGATGTCCAATAAACTAAATACTGTTTTGTGGGAGGCAGTTGAGGGTAAAGGTGGTTGGAGGTGATGTCTCGGTTAAAGTAATCAAAGAGCTCTGTGGTAGTGTTGTTTCAGTGAGTCTGTTCTCTCCTATCACTAATTATTGTAGGGATGGGTAAATGTGCTCAGGTGGCAAGGTACAAGTGTCAGTGCATAAGTATAAGTCAACCACTAAAGCCCTCCAAAAATTGTTTCAAAAGCGAAGTATGCGGAGTATAAAATGTGAACCGCCGCCAATGTGGGTCGACACCATTTTGAAAAGTGACGAAAATACTTAACACCAGTAATTCATATTAGTATGGCATGGTTTACTGAACAAATTAACTGTACAAATTAACTTATCCAGTTGTAGCCAGGTAATAGCCTGAAGTGGCTTCCCTTCCTGCTCCCATATCGCTACCTCTGGAACCCCAGACGATACGATTCTCAACCCCTTTGTCACTTATGTGCTATGCCTTGGCGACATCATTTGAAAACACACCAGACTCCCCACACTGTCTTTTATTTGTCACACTGCTTGTCGAGCACT
This sequence comes from Scyliorhinus canicula, assembly GCF_902713615.1. Classification (NCBI taxonomy): domain Eukaryota; kingdom Metazoa; phylum Chordata; class Chondrichthyes; order Carcharhiniformes; family Scyliorhinidae; genus Scyliorhinus; species Scyliorhinus canicula. The sequence goes on along the minus strand of NC_052146.1, from coordinate 186,646,783 downwards.
GAATGAGCGGAAATTTTGGTCAACAAATATTTGGAAAACTTAAGCCATTGTCTTTGTCCCCTGCCACAAACTCCATTCCCTTACCACTGACTCCATCCATCGGCTTGGCAACTGTCTGAAGCTGTACCAAACGGTTTGAAATCTTGGCGCGGTATCTTATCCATTACCAAGACCAACCATTTCCAGGTCAGTAACAGCATCTGTCTCTGCCACTGCCTCAGCTGATCTGCTGTGAAACCCTCATTTAAGGCATTATTATCTCAAGATTTTAATGCTCTCCTGGCCAGCCTCCCAATTTGCATCCTTCATGAACTGGAGTTCATTCAAAACTCCACTGGCTGTATCCTAGATTGAGTCAAGTCCCATTGGCTCATCACCTCTGTACTTGCTGACCTGCTTTGGCACCAAATCCAGCAATACCTCAATTCTGAAAATCTTATTTAAATCCCTCCATGCCATTGCCCTTCCTTCTCTCTCGGCATAGGCCCCAAGATGCATTGCTCTCTCCTTGAAACTCTCCAAAATCTACCTGATCCAGGGATGAGGAACTTCAGATATGAAGATCGATTGGAGAAGTTGGAGCTGTTCTCTTTCGAAAGCTGAGAGAAGATTTGAGAGAAGTATTCAAAATCATGAAGGGCATGAGCAGTGTAGGTAGGGGAAAAAAAAACAGGTCCCACTTGTGAAAAGGTCGAGAATGAGAGGCCATGCATTTCAAGTAATTGACAAAAGCAACATGAGGAAAAATCTTTTCATGTAACAAGTGGTCACGCTCTGGAATACACTGCCCCAGTGGTGGAGGCAAGTTCAATTAAGGCATCCGAAAATGAATTAGACTGTTATCTGAAAAAGAAGGATGTGTGTACAGAGAGAAGGCAGGAAAATGGCAATGTCAGTCATGGGCAACCTGGGTAGTGAGTGGGCCGCATGATTGGCCCTCCTTCATCTCAGTGGGTGCAAGACTGAAATTGGACTTATTCATGAGATCATGGCTAATGAACAAGATTACATACATGCGACATGTTGAATATGTCATAATGAGTTACAGAAAATTCTTAATCATTGATATATTAATAGAACTATCAACTTCAAATGGTAAAAAAAAAAAATATTTATACTTTGGACGCAGTGGGAGTGCATGGCACCCACCACCAGTGGTGTGTACAATCAGCAAGCACATCAGTGTCTTCCAGATCTCACAACACTGTGGCAACGGTCAACAAAAAGTGTCTCATGGGCCACACCCAGAACCCAGATGGGCCGCCATGTGGCCCCCTGGCTGCAGATTGCCCACTACTGCACTAAGTGAATTGCTCATTCGGAAAACCGGTGCAGCCACCATGGGCAGAATGGCTTCCTTCTGCATTGCAACAGTTCTGTGACTCTGCAAAAGCATCCCATGATTTGACGATGCAACCACACAAAACATTAAGTGGGGCAGGTGACACATTTCCACTATTTATGAAATTTCTTTTCCTTCAGGCAACCATTCACCAATTCAATTTGCCATGAACATTATCCTTGAATGGCTTCTTGAAAAATACATTGGAAGGTTGAACAATGGAGGTGAGACCCCTTGGCATAACTTCAATGTGGGTGTTATTTCTTCACAGGAGTCTCTTGATCTCAATCGGTTATTTGAGATTTGAATGTGTCATGTGTCCCACACGAACGAGCTGGGGTTTTTTTTGAAAACGTAGGCCACCTGGATGCCTATTCCACACATTATCCCCATCCTTGGCCATCCAACCATCGTCACGGACATGCACAAAATCTCCTCCAAGGAATTTGATATTCAGTGTGGTTTTAAATTTGAAAATGAGCATAGGCTTTAATTTCATTGCATCGGCCATGCAGGCTAGTATCACTGTGAAGCTTGCTTTCTCACATCCTGTGGCTGTCTTGAGAATTGTTTTTAATCTTTCCACTCCACAGCATGGCTGTCGGGCAGAGCAAAATCCATGGGTCTTTTATCCATGTTGCCAATTTAGCAAAATGGGCACTCGTGTTTTTGCCACTGTCCAATTGAGAATCACTGGGATCTGGTAATTTTGGCATTGAAGGCTTTTGGCGGTCTCAGCAATCTTTGTCTTCTGTCATAGCACAAGACATTTTTGTTCTGTAAAGTGGCTACACCAACTCGCTTTGTTGGTCTGAAATATTTACCGGATTCGCGGCTTGATTAGGCTAACATGCAAGCATTGCATTTCTGGTGACGATGAAAACATTCCAATAATTGTCCAGCACCATTCCCAGATCAGGCCAGTGGCTAGTCTCTGTACACATGGTGCCTTGGGTTTTGGGCACCTTCTTCAGGGTGGTTTCCTCCTTCTTCCATTCCCACACCAGTTTTTCCACGAACACCAAATTCTCTCTCTGCAGCAGTTATTTGATGAGTTAGCAAATGTTAGCATAAAAGCAACTTCATACTTCATTCGTTTTATTGGAAGACTCATTATTCCTCACCATTTGCCTGCGGGTTTTGATCTGCGTGGGCATGCCTTAAACTCTGTGCATCTTCACAACACAGCCTGAATCGCCAACTTGATCCATTCCGCTCAGTTATAAGGTTAGTAAAACATAGAATCCTTCAAAATCTCCACAGTGCAGGAGACTATTCGGCCCATCGGGTTAGCACCAATATTCCAAAAGAACACCCTACCTAGACCCAATCCATGCAATCCCATAGCCTGCACACCTCTATACACTAAGGGGCAATTTTGGAAGGCCAATCCACCTAACCTGCACACCTTTGGATTGTGGGAGGAAACCGGAGCACCCGGAGGATACCCATGCAGACACTGGGAGAAAGTGCAAACTCCACCCAGACAATCACCCAAGTCCAGAATTGAAACCGAGTCCCTGGCACGGTGAGGCAGCAGTGCCAATCACTGTGCCATCATGCCGCCCTGTGCATGCACTTGCACGTTGAAAAATTGAGGCTAAGTGTGGTAACATACCGCTGTGGATCTCACCAAAAAATCCATGGAGAAACACCCTGCCAATCCCGCTAAAAATGGCACTTAGAAATGTTTCCATTTAATCGCGCCTGAAATATTTGTGATGTCTTCAGTGGAAACAGTTACATCCAAAGAAAATCTCATCTTTTCTTTGTAAAAAGTGCCATGACATGTTTTTTGACCAACGATAAATGGTTAAAATTACTTAATAGTACAAGTGCAAGGAAGTTATCCTTTATAATTCACTGGTCTGGCCTCAGGTGGAGTACAGTTCCTAATCATGAAAACAAAGGATATTAAGGGTTTGGGCAGGGTACAGATGAGATTTACAGGAATGGTACCTGGGATGAGGCACCCATTAGTGTGAAGTGACTGGAGAAGGTTGTTCTCCTCGGAACAGAGAAGGTTAATTGGGGATTTATTGCTACATAGATGTTCAAAATTGTGAACTTGTTTTGATAAAGCAGAATACGTTTCCACTGGCAGAAGGGTCAGCTTCCAGAGGACATAGATTTAAGATAATTTTTTAAATCTCAGGGGAGCGGGAAGGAATTTCTCTTACACACGGAGTAATGATGATTTGGAATGCATTGGCTGAAAGGGCGATGAAAGCAGATATGCAAATAATCGATGCAGGGTAGAAAGGGGCTGATGTAGTCCTATTCCTCAGCTGGTTCAGGAACTCAATGCAGTCTGATTAAATGTATGTACACCTCAGTGCCTGTAATGTAGAATGGTGTATTTGTATGCCATTTTAATGTAATGTTTTTTAATTTCACCATTCATTTAATATCCCGTTCAACATTTCGCTGTTACCTGCTGAATGTCTCTATTTTTGTTGCTGTTGTACATGACTGTTATGTGTGCATGTTTTTAACCTGATTACGTAGACTATGAATGTTTTGATAGAAACTACACTTCATTCTGCTAATGGACTGTGAACGTGTTTCACGAATAAAATACTGTTATTATTAAATATATAGAATTTACAACTCAGAATCCAAGAGAAGATCAAGGGGCCATTGGTTCAAATGAGTTAAAGGCAATTGTAGGACTTTTATCTGGAACATTCTTCGCACAAGCAGTGATCAATATATTGAACAGACTCCTGAGTGGAACAGTTAAGATGAAACCTCCACAATTATTCAAGAAGCAAGTGGATTTTGCAGTGGAGGGAAGGTTCAGGATGAATGAGCCAGAATAAGTCTTCCTTATCTATATGTATTTAATGATCTTGCATGCAGATACCACTGATCACAGATACAGTGAAAGTCGAATGAGATCACTATTGCCAATCTCTTACGTTAGAACCTTCCATAGAATTTGGGTTCATAAGAATGTTGCCACTATGAACTCCATTTGTAAACTAAACTTTGTAGCAAGCCGAGCAGTTTTGATTAGTTTGCAATCTGGGAACTAACATTGAGCTATTCATTCAACAAGGCATTAGGGTTAATTTTTGCAATGCTGATTGTTGCAGGTATAAATATATTTTCAACAAGAAAAGCAAGGATGGTAGCAACAACTTAACCAACAAGTTGAAGAAGTACTTTACCTTTTTCACACAGATGCCGTACAACATTTGTAGCTACTCTAAAAAGAGCAGAGAGAAGTTATTTTCTACTTACAACAGAACACAACAAATTAAAAATTCAGAACGCCTTTCTTAAGCTAGCATACAGCAAGTGTTCGATTTGTATCTGTGCATACAATCCCATTCATTAAATAATTTAACCATTCGCTTTAAAAATAAATCATTTGTTAACCAATATACAGTGCATCAGAAGGGGAGTGTAAAATACTGAAGCTGAAAGTCTGAAATAAAAATAGAAAACACTGGAAAAACTCAGCAGGTCTGGCAGTATTCGTGGAGGGAGAAAGAGTTTTATTGAGTCGGGATGACTCAAGGGCCCTTTAATAATGGCGGGTGGTCCCAAATCCGGGATTCATGACCCCATTCCTGGGTTCCTATATTAAGGATGGCCAGTTCCATCGTGGGACAGGCAGGTCCACGTCCTCTGCAATTTTGATGAGTTGAGCCAACTTTTCAAAGAGTTTTGGCTCATGGCAGCTGAAGGGGCTATAGTCTGTATGAGGGAATCTTTTACATAGCATGTTCAAAAGGTGCACCTCATGACCCCCCTCCCAACCATTCCTGATGTCCCGTCATGCCCCCATGGCAAGCTATGCCCCCCCCCCAATCAACCTATGTGACCCCTTATGCACCCCCACATCAAGCTATGGCATTTGAATGTCCATTTACCCACTGTACCACTGTATAGAATGAATGAACATAATAATGTGTGCAAAGAATTAATTGATAGTTCGCCACTTTAAAAGAAAACCTTTATTATTACAGCCCAATAAATGGGTCAAACATCCAGAGTGTTTAAAGTATCACAAGCTGAAATAGCAAGCACATGAAACTTATTTATCTGTGTAAATAAACACTGTGAAATTGACAGCATGGATCAGCGCGCCAAAGCTGACAATCAAGCACTGTGTTCCCTGTGGCTCAGGCGGTTTAACGCACCAATAGATTTTGGGGCTCTTAGCCAAGAAAACATTTGGAGGCTCTCAGCCAAGAATGAGGCTTGGCTGAGAGCCCAGAAATCCATTAGCCTGTTGAAGCACCTGATCCGAGGGAAATTGTTGCTTGGTAGATCAGGCAGCAAAAGCTGTCAATTTCACAATTTTTACATGCATAGGAAAAAGCGGCTTCCAGTGCTTGCAGTTTCAGCTTTTGATACTTTAAAGTGTCTGGATTATCAACTCTTTTATTGGGCCAGAGTAAAAATGAATTTTTTGTTTTAAAGAACTCATCAATGGTGATTATAAAACATTTTATTCACAATTCTCCTATCACAACAGCAGTCATTTAGAATTTAGAACAGTACAGCACAGAACAGGCCCTTCGGCCCTCGATGTTGTGCCGAGCAATGATCACCCTACTCAAGCCCACGTATCCACCCTACACCAGTAACTCTACAACCCCCATTGACCTTATTTTTTTTCGGACACTAAGGGCAATTTAGCCTGGCCAATCCACCTAACCCGCACATCTTTGGACTGTGGGAGGAAACCGGAGCACCCGGAGGAAACCCACGCACACACGGGGAGGACGTGCAAACTCCGCACAGACAGTGACCCAGCCGGGAATTGAACCTGGGACCCTGGAGCTGTGAAGCATTTATGCTAACCACCATGCTACCGTGCTGCCCTATACAGTGTGTGGTGGGTGAATGGGCATGAAAGTATGTGGGGATGAGGGTGTGGGTTGGGAATGGGAGGACCAGAGGGCCTATTCTTACTATAAACTGGGGCAAAGTCCCATAGCACCGAAGTGGGCCTTTTAAACAGCTCACCTCCACACCCAAAAGTCCTTGTAGCTGCCTTCAACCTTTCCCAGGTCAGCTGATCTGTCTGAAGTCCACCCCCCTCCCCTCCCCCTCCCCCTCCCCAAACACACAATGAAAATCCAATCCACGCAAGTGCTTTCCTCCTGAGGCAGGCAGGCTGGGTCGGGAATTTCCCTGCAAACTGCCTTGAGGAATGAAATCCAGCCCAATGTTTCAGGGGAATTTCTCTTTTGTCAGATCTGGAAGCACTAATAGATGAAACACTTTTAAGCAAGGCAGGGAAAGGTAAAAGGAAATATATAACATAAAAGGAGTGTGGAAGGCAGGAGAGAATAAATGACAAAAGTGATGATGATGCAAGGGGAAAGAAGATGGCAATATTTTTATGCTAGCTGATCAAGGAGATTCTGCATTTCCTATTTATGCCTCTAGATGCATCTTTTGCTCCTTTATTTATCCAATTATTGCTTCCTTTGGACTTGCACCATCACTGCTCTGGTCATTGAACCTCTCCTGCCCTTTACTATATCATAGATCTTTCTTTTTTTATTTCCTACCCTCCCATTACCCTTTCCCTACAGCAGTCGCTATGATCAGTCAAAGAGACAAGCCCTTTGCTTAGTGCTCTACTCCGTAGTCTTGCACGTTTCTCTTCAGCTGCCTGTAGGAACATCCCAGCTTCGATTTCCAGTTGCCTTGCTTCAAAACTACTATCTCTCCAAGTACTCCCAGTTCTAAAGAAGGGTCATTGACTGGAAATATTAACTCTCTCCACAGATGCTGCCTGACCTGGTGAGTAATTCTGTTTCTATTTCACAATGTAACAGACTTGACTTTATCTTGTACCACAAAGTCAAATGTAACTATTATTGGCTGCTTCTCTGTTGTGATAAATTATTTAACTATTACAGGTTCATACATCTATTATGCTCAGTTCAGTTATATCTACTTGATTACACCACAAAAAGATAAAATCTATACTGCATACCTTAATGCTTCAAATAATAATTTTTTTAAAAACAAGGTAAATACGAAATTCAGAATATTTAATTTTTTTTATTTGCCTCGCTCTCTCATTTGTTTCCCTCATTATAGTTGTCTATCTCCTCCCACATGTTGGTTTGTGGGGAATAGATCCCAAATCTGGGCCTCTCCGCTAGTTTCAGCAGGAACAACAGGGAGGCAATATCGACACAGAATTAGTTGAGACTGTGAATGCACCAAGCCAACAGAAATTACCAATTAGCAACACCACTTTACATGGTGACATAATTAGCAAACAACCGTATAAACATGTGCAATGAATTTTATATAAACCGATAGAACAATGCTAAAATGTTCAAGCACTGGGTCACTGTCCGTGGTGTTTGCACATTCTCCCCGTGCCTGCATGGGAGAATGGCTGCTTTGAGCTGGATGGTGTCAAGCCTCTTAAGTCTTATTGGAACAGCTTCATCCAGGCAAGGAGAGTATTCCATTATACTCCTGACTTTTGCCTTGTAGCTAGCGTGTAGACTTTGGGGAGTCAGGAAGTGAGTTACACTCCATAGAATTCCCAACTTGTGACCTGATCTTGTCACCACAGTATTTATATGGCTGGTCCAGTTCAGTGTCTGGGCAGTTGTAAACCCCCGGGATGCTGATGGTAATGCCATTGAACGTCAAAAGGGAAATAGTTGAAGTCTCACTTCTTGGTGAAGGTACTTGTGTGGCACAAATGTTATTTGCCAATTATCAGCTCTAGCCTGAATATTGTTCAGGTCTCGCTGCATATGGACACTGATTGCTCCAGTATTTGAGGAATGGTGAATGGCGCTGAACATTGCACAATTATTAGGGAAAGTCTCCACTTCTGACCTTCTTGATGGCCAGGTGGTTATGAGGCAAGGTCATTGATGAAATATCTAAGAAAATGTCTCACATGCGTATCACTTTTTCATACCGGTAGGGAGAAAAATGACATGGAAAGAAATCAGCAGAATGTGACAACCCTGTGCGTGGGAGACGGTCAACAACGTCTCACAGGCTGTACGCAGAACCAAGCCTTGGGACTGTAGGTTGCCCAGCACTGAGGCAGAGGAAAGTAGCGTTGTGCCTGATAATCTCTACAATGCAACATCCAAATTGTCAGTGTGCCAGTAATTTCTGTATAAAGACTGCAATTTCTGTATAAAGATTGTGTGAATTAACAGATCTAACTTTACCACCTGCAAGGACAATGTCATCAATGGCACAGGAACGTTACATAGCTCACTCCAAGTCACATACCGTCACTGGGTCAAAATGTTGTAATTCCTTGCCTAACAAATGCTGTGGAAGCACCTTCAAGCCAGCAGTGCAGCAGTTCAAGGCAGCCCACCATAATTTTCTCTAGAGCAACTAGGGATGGCAATAAATGCTGGCCTTGCTAGAGATATCCAGGTTCCACAGAATGAAGTCTTTAGAAAGCTCTTGAATTAAATATTGTGCATGACTTTAGTATTCTAACTTTTTTTTTAATAGAAAATATTTAATTGAGGCATTTATCATTTCAGTAGTCTAACTTTTGAATGCAAGACAGTATTATGAAAACAGATTAGATAAAGTGAAGTACATTGGCACACAGTTGTTTACAGTTAAACCCATTGTTCTGGTGCATGTGTAAACACAAAAGATAAATTAATTTAATTTGTATTGAGGCAAAAATCCATCTTTCCATGGTACAGATTGTTGCTTTCTGGTGCCCTGTCATGGTGACATTGATATTTTTGTAGCGCCCTTGTAAAAAGGTGGAAGAGGGAGAAAACACTTCACAACATAAAAGAGGATATCAAAGCTTTGACAAAGCCTTAAAGCCACTAAGTGACCAGTTGGAGATTGTCATATTGTTATTTTTAAAATCTCTACTGGGAATCCAAAGTTGGTCTTGGGTTTTCTTCGTTTTCGTATTGCCCGAGTACAATAGGCTAATCGTACCTGTGCCAGAACATTGATTGAACTATTTAATTAACCCTACTCCAACGTTCTTTCCCCATAGCCGTGCAAATGTTTGTTTTTCAAATATTTTAAAGTTTCCTTCTGAAGGTCACCACTAAATCTGCTTCCAGCACCCTAGGGCAGTGAATTGCAGATGTTTAATACCACTTTTCATTTAAACTGTACTGTCAACTGTAGCATGTGCAGAGGAACATATCCCATGGCCCCAATAGGCCATTTCTAACTCTCCCTGAGGCACTTGCCAACTGTAACAAATGAGTGCGCAACAAATTTTCAGTAGGAGTTATAGCCCTAAACATAATTTTCCTCAATCGAGGAGGTACTGATGTGATTGTAGCTATGTGACGAACAGTAATTGACATTAGAAAGTCTGATGTAGCCCAATCCTCTCGCATGCACCCTCCCTCTCAAAATCTATTAGAATTTGATGAATTATGCCAAAAGAATCTCGGCCTCTGAAGCCCATCTAAGCAGACACAGATGGAAAGTCTGAAATACCTTACCCTTTATTGTTTTTACTTGTTCAGATTATTCTTCAATAAATACTTTATTAAAAATAAAACAATTGCAGAAAGCCACCAATATCTCCTTGAAATAATTGAGGATCTCCGCATGTGAAAGCCAGCTGTAAACAATGAGTTACTTACCCTGTGCCAAGTGAGTGCCCCCAGATGTAAACTGAATTCTTTCCACTCCTCGCTTTCAACCAATTGTAAGTGTAGATAGCATCTGTAGTCATCCCCCTCTCGGAGGGGGTCCCTTCTGAGTCTCCCCATCCTAGATTCAAGAGACAAACCAAAATCAAAGAGCTGTTTCTCAAACTTCAAGAATCTTATTTTGACATGTTTTGAATCTTGCAAGCTAGGAATCATTCACTTAAAATAACAAACTGCCATTTGACCAAGTGTGACACCAAGGGGTCTGAGCAAACTAGTCATTGGAATCAGGGGGAAAATTCTTCAATGGGTGGAATCTTAACTAGCACAAAGGAAGATGATTGCGGTTGTTGGAGGTCGATCATTTCAATCCCAGGATATTGCTGCCAAAGTTCCTCAGAGTAGTGACTTAGGCCAATCTTCTTCAGATGTTTCATCAATGACCTTGCCTCATAACCATCTGGCCATTCAGAAGGTCAGAAGTGGGGATTTTCCCAGATAATTGCACAATGTTCAGCGCCATTCACCACTCCTCAGGTGCTGAAAGTCAGTGTCCATATGCAGCGAGACCTAAACAAAATTCAGGCTCGAGTCGACAAGTCGCAAGTAACATTCGTGTCACACAAGAGCCTGGCAGCAATCTTCGCCAAGAAGTGAGACTCCAACCATATCCCTTTGACGTTCAATGGCATTACCATCAACATCCCAGGGGTTGATCATTGCCCAGACACTGAACTGGACCAGCCATATAAATACTGTGGCTACAAGAGCAGGCCACAAGTTGGGAATTCTATGAAGTGTAACTCACTTCCTGGCTCAAAGAACAGAACAGGCCCTCCAAGCCTGTACCAGTCATGATGCCGACAGGCCCTTCGGCCCTCCAAGCCTGTACCGGTCATGATACCAACCTTTGCCAAAACCCTGAAGAACAAAGACACCACAAAGTCTACACACTAGCTACAAGGCAAATGTCAGGAGTGTGATGGAATACTCTCCACTTGCCCTGATGAAGTAGTTCCAATAAGACGCAAGAGGCTCAACACCACCCAGCTCAAAGCAGCCATCTTGAGTGGCATCCTATCCACCACCTTAAATATTCACTCCCTCCACCGCCGACATACATTGGTAGCAGTGTGTACAATTAACAAGAAGCAATGCAGCAACTCACAAACAGCACTTTTCAAACCCGTGACCACTGCCACCTAGAAGGACAAGGGCAGCAGATGCAATCATCTCAAGGTTTTCCTTCAAGGGACACACCAGTCTTACTTAGAACTATATTGTCATTTGGCATATACTGCTGGCCCCTCTCTCCAACACAGTTCTCACTAGACATCTCCATGAAATGCTTCTATCTCCAGCCATCGAGGGTCGTGATCTACTTGACAATGGTGATAATTAGTTATTTCAGGGTGCCAAAATGATGCTATCTTTTGCGACATGCATGGCAAACTCTATTCTTATACCACAATCAGCTGCTGCAAAATTCTAATGCAGGAAATTATATCATGTGAACATGTTTGCAGTAAATGTAACCTTGTAAAGCAGAATTTATTGACAGCTATTTGGGTTGTTTCTACTGGGGCAATTGTGGCATTCTAATCCAGAGACAATTCCATTAATCTGCTTCAGCTTTTCATCAGATCTGCTGTATTTTAATAATCAGGACTTTTACCAATGGCTGGCTTTGACATCACAGGTACTGCAAAACATGTGTGGTAAGTGTGTCCCCTACAGTTGTGGCATCAGGAGACTTGGCCTGTACCAATTAGCTTGTATAGCCAGGGGCTGGTTTAGCACAGTAGGCTGGCTTGTAATGCAGAACAAGGCCAGCAAGACGGGTTCATTTCCCATACCCGCCTCCCTGAACAGGGGCCGGAATGTGGCGACTAGGGGCTTTTCACAGTAACTTCATTGAAACCTACTTGTGACAATAAGCGATTACTATTACTATTCACTCTCCTCAATTTTTCTACCAAAAATATATCACCTCACACATTTCTACACTGAATTTCATCTGCCATGTGTCTGCCTGTACCATCAGCCTATGGCTTCTTAAAGTTTACTACTACCTGCCTCACTGCTACTGTACTTCCTGTGAGTCGGCAGGTCATGTTACAGTTGTATAGGACTTTGGTTAGGCCACATTTGGAATACTGCGTGCAGTTCTGGTCGCCAAATTATCAGAAGGATGTGGATGCTTGAGAGAGGGTGCAGAGGAGGTTCACCAGGATGTTGCCTGGTATGCAGGGTGCTAGCTATGAGGAAAGGTTGAGTACATTAGGATTGTTTTCGTTGGAAAGACTGAGGTTGATGGGGGGACCTGATTGAGGTCTACAAAATTATGAGAGGTATGGACAGGGTGGATAGCAAAAATCTTTTTCCAAGATTGGGGGTGTCAATTACAAGGGGTCACGATTTCAAGGTGAGAGGGGGAAAGTTTAAGGGAGATGTGCGTGGAAAGTTTTTTTACGCAGAGGGTGGTGGGTGCCTGGAACGCTTTGCCAGCGGAGGTGGTAGAGGCGGGCACGATAGCATCATTTAAGATGTATTTGGACAGATATATGAATGGGCGGGGAACAGAGGGAAGTAGACCTTGGAAAATAGGGGACAGGTTTAGATAAAGGATCTGGATCGGCGCAGGCTGGGAGGGCTGAAGGGCCTGTTCCTGTGCTGTAATTTTCTTTGTTCTTTGTTTTCCAAGTTTCATATCATCTGCAAAAAGATTTATCCAAATTTTTGGTCATTCACTAACTGTTTAGTTGAGAGTAAATGTCACTTGCATGATACTATCAGGCATCCTTCAGTTGTAGTCTTTCTCAATTTTTCCTCAACTTATTACTTACATCCTCTAGTTTAAACCACCCTGCCTAAAAGTAGTTCACCTCTCAACATCTTCCAGTTCTGACGAAAGATCAGCCTGAAACATTAACTCGGTTTTTCGCACAGATGCTACCCAACAGTATGCATTTACTGCAGATTTCCTGCACTGCATTATTTTGTTTCTGTTAAGTATCTGCTTATGTCCACTTCCAACTTAAAAAAAAAATACATTATGTTCCATCTCTGGTTTATTTTCTACTTTGAGAACAAGTCAAATCATCTTCACGTCTTGGTACATGGCACTTCCTCCAAACCCTGATTGGAGAATTGCACTCAGCATGCACGGCTCCAATGATTTATGCAGGATCAAAATAACCCATTTAACTTTTTAAACAAATGTCCTGAAGGGGTAAATTGTTTGACAACATTCCTTGTGAGCTTCATGTTCGGCAGTTAAACATTGATAGGCTAGTGTGTAATGTCTTCACACTTATTTTCTCAAAGAGGTTTGGATTTGGGATTCGTAGTCACGTTTCACTCGTTTGCCAAATACTTGCAAGAGATTATTGAATCAGTGGAGGAGGGTCATCTATAATTTTATTGATTTTCGGAAGGAATTCAGTTCAACATGCAGGACTTGAAGAATACCTAGCTGAATTGACCAGTGCCTTGGTGATACTAAATAATAGTCTATAATAAATGGAAAATGCTCAATCTCAGGTCCAGCAACTGACAAGAATTTTATAACCTAATGAGCTCCACTCTTTCCCCATGGCCCTACAAATTTTCCTTTTCAAGTATGCATTAATTTTCTTTTGCAAGTTAATATTGAATCTGCTTCCAGAACTCTTTCCGGAAATGCATTTCAGGTCGCAACTTGTGTGAAAAATTCTCGTTTACGCTTACTGTTTTGCTAATCACCATAAACCTTTGGTACTTTGCTTAATGGCCCAATTGCTAGTGGTAACAGTTCTCCCCTCCCATCTATTCCATCAAAAGTCGTCAATTTTGAATATCTCTGTAAAATCTCCCTTAACGTTCTCTGGCCCGAGGGCAATAGCCCATCCTCCCTCGTCTCTCCACATAAAGGTCTCTCTTCCCTGCCACCAATCCTTCATAAGGCTCAAGTGACCAGCTTGTGCAGAATAGGAATAAGGGAGAAGTTTCTCTGGGGCCTCTGGTGTGCTGCAAAGGCACTTGCCTTCTTCCGGATTGTACACCTGGCTGCAGCTGGCAGGTTTCCCAGAGGCCTGGTCACCGTCAAGCCTGATCCAGCAAAGCTGATCAAGTCGGAGGCTTTCAATCTCATTAATGTATTTAAAGTGCTAAACTTCCTTCTGCAAATTGGTTGCTCTCTTGCCTCAGAAAAACGGGAAAAGTCAATGGATTGGAGCCAGATTCCCAATATGCTTTCAATTTTTGCCCTTTAACCTCCGCACCCAGACACAATCCCACCTAACAAACCCATTTCCTGGCTACATTGGGGGGTGGGGGGGGGGAAACGTGTTACGGTTTATTGTACAAGTAATTAATTGCACAAGTTCAACAGCCAAAAACCCTCCAGCATTCTCACCACAGGATACAAGTAAAGCTGCCCGCACTCATTACACCAGCTTGTGCAGAATAGCAATAAGGATCAGTCGGCATGTTAAGTACAATGATTGCCGTCACATTAAATACAGTCCCTTGCTAAAAATAAAACGAATACACATACAGCTCCATGCACACTTGGCATCATATCTCGAACCTACCGGTTAAAGGTCTGCCAAATTCCCCTGTGGATAACAACTAAGCTTATGCAGGACCACGGAATTGATGAAATGGCTTGCAATAGAGAACGTGATGGTGAATTCAATTATATCCATGTGATTAAGGGTTTTCACTCATTTTCATTCACTAAACACCCAACAAAAGATAACCAATAATGACAAATACAATAGCAATCCCCCAACCAACATCCCCTTCATCATACAAACCCAAACCTCCCCCCTACATCCCAAATACAAAACAAGAAAGAGAGAACCCACAGTCATCTCATACATGGTAAAGAATAAACCATACAATCAACCCCCCCCCCATAGCGTTCACACACATCCTCCACCCCCTCAAAGAGTCCGCTCATCCTCGCCCCTCGTGAGGTGCGTCCTACATACCACCTTCACCTGTATCAGCCCCAGCCTCGCACACGAGGTTGAGGCATTCACCCTCCCGAGCACCTCACACCACAGCCGTTCCTCCATACCCTGCCCCAACTTTTCCTCCCACTTCACTTTAATCCCCTCCAATGATACCTTGTCCTCCCCCAGAAGTCCTCCCCCAGAATCTTTCCATAAATCGCCGACACTACGCCTGTCTCCATTCCCCCCGTCGTCAATACCTCCTTCAGCAATGTGGAAGCCGGTGCTATCAGGAAGCTCTGAACCTCCTTTCTGGTGAAATCTCGGACCTGCAGATATCTAAATACCTCCCCCTGCCCCAGCCCATATTTCTCCCCCAACTCCTCCAGCCTCACAAACCAGCCCTCTAGAAACAAATCCTTTAATACCCTAACTCCCATCTCCGAAAACGCCCCATCTCCGAAAACGCCCCATCTCCGAAAACGCCCCATCCACTATTGAGAAGGATAAAGGTAGCAGGTGCATGAGAACACCATTACCTCCAAGTCATATGCCATCCCACTTTTCCTGCATCATCACTGGGTCGGAATTCTCGACCTCCCTAGCCAATAGTACTGTAGTAATACTTGCATTACATGGGGGCAGCATGGTGGCACAGTGATTAACACTGCTGCCTCACAATGCCAGGGACTCGGGTTCAATTCCGGCCTTGGGTGACTGTGCGGAATTTGCACTTTCTCTCCCAGTCTGCGTAGGTTTCCTCTGGGTTTGTGTTGTGAGGCAGACAAAGGTGGGTTACATCCAACCAAGACAAAAGGTCAAGAAAATAAAATGCTCCGCGCACCTTCAAAATATCGCTCAAGCTCTGTTCATTTTTGGACCGAGTGACTTACTGCAGTAAATTCAGGCCAAATTTGACAACCTAACTGCATCCATTGAATGAACTACGGGCAGCACAGTGGTTAGCACTGCTGCCTCACAGCACTAGGGTTAGCTTGCTCTTTCAGAGGGTCGGAGCTGATCGATGGGCCAAATGGTCTCCTTCTGCACTGTAGGAATTCTATGATTCTATGGGCAGCAATAGTTCAAGAACATGGCCCCACCGTCATATTTCTCAAGGGCATCTAAGGATCAGCAATAAATACTGGCCTCACCGATGATTAATTAATTAAATAAATATTGAGTTTGTACCGTCCTAATTTGTGTTGTGCTTTAAAAGGATTGTTTGAGGCGGCACGGTGGCACAGTGGTTAGCACTACTGTCCCGCGGCACCAAGGTCCCAGGTTCAATCCCTGCTCTGGGTCACTGTCTGTGTGGAGTTTGCACACCCTGTATGCTCCATCCGATGCCAATGCTTATGTAGTTACATTATATCTTGGGTTGCCCAATTATGTATTTTCTTGAATTTTGTTTAATTCCCTTTTCTTCCATGTACTGAATGATCTGTTGAGCTGCTTGCAGAAAAATACTTTTCACTGTACCTCGGTACACGTGACAATAAACAAATCCAATCCAATCCGTGTCTGCATGGGTTTCACCCCCACAACCCAAAGATGGGTCACTGTCTGTGCGGAGTCTGCACATTCTCCCTGTGTGTGCGTGGGTTTCCTCCGGGTGCTCCGGTTTCCTCCCACAGTCCAAAGATGTGCAGGTTAGGTGGATTGGCCATGCTAAATTGCCCTTAGTGTCCAAAATTGCCCTGAGTGTTGGTTGGGGTTACTGGGTTATGGGGATAGGGTGGGGTGTGGGCTTGGGTAGGGTGCTCTTTCCAAGAGCCGGTGCAGACTCGATGGGCCGAATGGCCTCCTTCTGCACTGTAAATTCTATGTGCAGGGTAGGGGAATTGGCCACACCAAATTACCCTTTAATTGGAAAACAATATAATTGGGTACTCTAAATTTATTTTTAAAATGGATTTAAATGATCAAAGGTGGCAAATGCCAGGCATAGCATCAGGGTTCTGGTATAATTGAACAACCTATTGCAAATGAAGTTCAATGGGTACTCCAGCTGATGGCACATTCTGACACTCAAGCAGGAAAAAGTAGACTTCGTCAGGCACCAATCACCACCTCTCTTTCTGTCAAATGCTATACCGTGCCCATTATTTTAATTCTGGCACAAAATGACCCAATCAGACATTGAAGATTTACTTCATCGTCATAGTGAATGTGTAGTTTTCTTACCTTCATATCAGCTGTGGCCACAATAGATAAATGTGGATCACACAAATTAAAAATAAAGTACATGCCAGTTCTTGGCAAAGTGCCAAGTACAGTGGCATTTTCATTGCGTTTACACAATTATAAAAGCTCTTGGCCACTCAGCACTTCATCCGCTGTCTCATCAATGAAATGAATCACATTTATCTTTCACTGCACAAAGTTCAAATAAAGGGCAACCATCAGCAGAAACACAGCCTTTTCTGAAAATGGATGGGTTATTCAAAATCAAACGCAATAGGGTAGAGCCTCGGCTTACAATATCTTTGATTTGATTTATTATTGTCACATGTATTAGTATACAGTGAAAAGTGTTGTTTCTTGCATGCTGTACAAACAATGCATACCATACATAGGGAAGGAAGGAGAGACTGCAGAATATAATGTTACAGTTATAGCAAGGTGTAGAGAAAAGATCAACTTAATACGAGGTAGGTCCATTCGAAAGTCTGATGGC
Organism: Scyliorhinus canicula; assembly: GCF_902713615.1. Lineage (NCBI taxonomy): Eukaryota > Metazoa > Chordata > Chondrichthyes > Carcharhiniformes > Scyliorhinidae > Scyliorhinus > Scyliorhinus canicula. The sequence continues at coordinate 186,629,212 of NC_052146.1, read as the reverse complement.
AGTAGGGAAGAAGCTGTTCTTGAGTCGGTTGGTACGTGACCTCAAACTTTGGTATCTTTTTCCTGGCGGAAGAAGGTGGAAGAGAGCATGTCCGGGGTTCATGGGGTCCTTAATTATGCTGGCTACCTTTCTGAGGCAGCGGGAATTATAGATAGAGTCAATGGATGGGAGGCTGCTTTGCGTGATGGACTGGGCGACATTCACGACCTTTTGTAGTTTCCTGCGGTCTTGGGCAGAGCAGGCTCCATACCAAGCTGTGATACAACCAGAAAGAATGCTTTCTATGGTGCATCTGTAGAAGTTGGTGAGGGTCGTAGATGACATGCCAAATTTCCTTATTAGCCTAATATCAGCCTAATCTGGCCAAAGAAATCTGCGCAACCACTGGGAAATTATAAACACGAGTTATGCCCAAAACCACTTGCATGTGTGTTTTTCACGATCTTGCAGATTGTTTTTTTCATGATTCAATTCTCTCAGATTAGGTTGCACCAACAAAATTGGCCATTCCCCAGTCAAAATTGCAAGATTCTGCGAATTAGACCAGTTCAGAAAGATTCTTCAAGTCCTGTTAATTTTCTTAGTTGCAAAGGCATTTTTTCCATGTTAAAAACATTTAATTTACTAAGAAGCTAACTATTGCACACAAATTAAGCTGTTAAATGGTTTAATATATCTTGGATTTTTATATAGGGCAGCATGCTGGCATAATGGTTAGCACTGTTGTGTCATATTGCCAGGGACCCGGGTTCAATTCTGGCCTTGGGTCACTGTCTGTGTGGAATTTGCACTTTCTCCCAGTGTCTGTATGGGTTTCCTCCAGATTCCTCCCACAGTCCAAAGAAGTGCAGGTTAAGTGGGATTATGGGGATAGGGCAGAAGAGTGGGCCTAGGTAGGGTGCTCTTTTGGAGGATAGGTGCAGACTCGAGGGGCCGCATGATCTCCTTCTGCACTCTTAAATTCTATTCTATATCATTCTTTAATGTAATAAAACATCCCAAGGCACTTCACAGAGTATTATAAAACAAAATTTGACACCATGCCACATAAGAGCAGATGGCCACAGGTTTGGCCGAAGAGGTAGATCTTGAGGACTGTCTCAAAGCAGGAAAGACAGGCAGAGAGGCAAAGAGGTTTGTTTGGAAAGGCAATTCCAGAGCTTTTGAACATGATTTGAAATCAGGATGCTCATAGGTGGAGGGCTTGGCACTTCACAAAAATGCTTGATAAACCAAATTTCAGCAGTATTAATTAAACTGAGCCAGGTTACCAGTCGTAAATAGATGAGGTAACACAATTTAATGGAAAGGGAGAGAAATAATTATATAATCAAGTTCTATTACCTTCCCAACTGTAAGATTACATCATCACTTATTTTAAGAAGTTACATTTGTGATATACAAATAGGGAATTTGAATAGTTTTGTATCCGGTGCAATTTTAAGCTCAGTTATAAGAGAGTCTAATTGCCACTCCGCTCCTGCTTTCTTACCCAAAATATTTTCTCGATTCTATCTTGCCCGGCCTACTGACTCAGGCCGGGCGAGATCCGGGCAGTGCAGCACATCCCTGGGATGTGGCAATGAGGGGAGCTCAGTCAAACGCAAAGGATGCCCCACCTGTTTTTTTACAGCACTACCTTCCGTAAACCAGGTGAGTTAAAGGTTCAGCCAAGTTTAAATGGCGCTCAACAGGCCCGGGAAAGTGCATACGCCGAGTGTCGGGTTGGGCTGTGCCTCAGGGAGAGAGAAGGAGGGGGCAAGGGGGCAGTCTTCGTAGGGGTGGGTAGTCCCTGTGGGAAAGAGTGAGGTAAGCCGGAGGGGAGGTGGTCGTGGGTCTGTACTATAGTTACTATAAGTTAGAAGTTTCAATCTTTCACATTTTTTTTGACATGCAAACCTCACCTGGGAATTTCCAGGGAGAGGGGTGTTCCCAGCACATCTTTGGAGTGCCCAACCCCAGTTGCACTGCCCCAACATTTCAGAAAGAGTAGTAAAAGTTAAACAAATTATGAGGCAGTTATTCCAGTGTTCCTAACTTTAACAAGGTCAGACCAATAGAAAAGTGATACCGTATGCTATTTAAATTGTTAATTTTTGTTGCCAAAATTAGTACAAGCTGAAGTTTCCTACTCCACTTAATCAATGCATGTTGTAGACCAGTTAACACACATTCCCAATGTCAGTGCTTTCCTTTGTGCTCTTTTCTGCTGCAAGACAATTCTGTTTGTCATGCGTTTTACTAAAGGCTAAGCAAAACCTATTCTGCAACACGACGATCAGAAATTGACTTTTTTTTGCCCCTCAAGCCTAATTTTCTCCATTCATGGGACGTGAGCAAGGTTAGCATTTATTGCTAATTTCCGATTGCCCTCTAAGATGGAAGCGACTGACCTGGGGTGGCACAATGGTTAGCACCGCTGCCTCACGGCGCCACAGACCTAGATTCAATTCCGGCCTTGGGTGACTGTGTGGAATTTGCACGGTCTACCAGTGTCTGCATGGGCTTCCTCCGGGTGTTCTGGTTTCCTCCCACAGTCCAAAGATGTGCAGGTTAGGTGGATTGGCCATGCTAAATTACCCCATAGTGTCCAAAGATGCGCATGTTAAGTGGGGTTACGGTATAGCCACTTTCAGTATATAAAATGAACACTCGCAGAGCCTATAGGGAAAATGGACAATGCAAAGCAAACAAGCAGGCACAGAGCCTGAATGTATATTTGGAAAGCAGTCTGCAGACGGAACCGAGACTCTGGGTCAATTTACATATTGATGGCCCATCTCCGGGAAACAAAGAACGAGTGCTCAGGTAGCCGATACTGTCCCAGACAGTCCGGTGCCACTACCCCAGCAAGAAGACACAAACAAAACAAGGCCAATGGCCACCTAGGACACACCCCGCCATCAAGTCACCCGCCCCTTTATTGGCGCAGATCGATGGCAGTGATCAAGAAGCTGCCCAATTAATTGGGACCAAGTTTAAGGCACGCCTAAAAGCGCGCAAAGCCCCTCCACGTATAAGAAGGAACCCCCGCCAACGGTTCAGCCTCTTGGATTCGTCTCTCAAGCGGAGAGACCCTTCCTCCAGCATCACCAGAAGCAAGTAAGTTCAAGGTCAAGGTCGCTACCAGACGGACGACCTTAGCTGTTCTCCTGTTACCTCTTCAAACCGAACAGCCTCAGCTTCGAACAACGGCCATTGTTCCTCTGACCTAAGTGGGCACCCGAAGTTAAGTATAGATGTTAGTGATAAATATAGTTTAGCCTGTAGTTATTGTGCATGAGTAGATCATACAGTGTGTAAATAAAGTAGTATTGACTTTGAACTAACTAACTGGTGTATTGGCTCTTTGATCGGTATTCTTGTGGCGGTATCGAGAGATACCTGGCGACTCTGAAAGCATATTCATAATTAGGATTAAGAAAGGCAACCTTATTAATCGCCATATTTATAGCAAGTAAGCAGAGCAACAACAGGAATATGGCAGGGGAGTTGGCCTGAGTATGGTGCTCTTTCAGGGGGTCAATGCAGACTCGATGGGCCGAATGGCTTCCTTCTGCCCTGTAGAAATTCTATGGTTCTATGACATTATTGACCCACTGCAGTTCACGTGATGGAGGTAATGGTAGTGTCAGATCTTAACACAGTAATAATGAGGAACAGCAATATATTTTTAAGTTAGAATGGTACGTAACTTGGAGAAAATCATGTAGGTAGTATCCCTTCCAGAATAGCGTTTGCAGATTTGGAAGGTGCTGAAGAAGCAGCTTGGGCTAGTAATTGAAGTACATCTTCTAGGTGGTAAACACAGCATCCATGGATGTGGATAGTGGAGATTTAAGGTCAAGGCGGGAGGTTAGAGTCTCCTGTTGGAGTCAATCATTGCCTAGCACTTATACGGCACAAACGTTATTTTTCACTGAGGACTCCAAGCCTGCATGCTATCCAAATTCTCTACACGTGACAATGAACTGCTTTATTATTTTAGGACTTGCAACTGGAACTGAACACTGTTTTACAGACAGTCCCATTTCTGAACTTATGATGAAGAAAAGATCATTGATAAAGCGGCTAAAGATAGGTTGGAGCTACAACATTGCAACAAGGAACTACTGTATTCTGTTACATGATGTCTAGGTTAGCAGGATTATTCAGCTCCAGATCTCATTATGAACTTGGTCTGAACAAAAAGAGTTGAATTCCAGAGGTCAGGTGAGTGTGCCTTGACATTAAAGCTACATTTGACTGAATGTGGCACCAAAGGTCTTTAGTAATACCAAAGTAAATGGAGATCAGTGGAAACCTGCAGCAATGTCCTTGGTTAGGTATAACTCCAGCCAGTGAAGAGTTTTTCCTCTCGAGGCAGAGAGAATGAGCCTCAAGAGAAAACAGCACCAAGATCAACAAAGAAAAGCAGGGTGAGCATCTGCAAGAGTGGAGATTAAAAAAAAACCTACGGGAATATTGCTCCAGAGACAGTTAAGTAAAAGCAGCAGCACAGAATCAGGGAGCGCGCTCTCTGGAAGGTCAGAGTCAGAGTGCAAGCTGAACGCGAGACAAAGAGAAAGAAGTTTGAAAGTGAGGTTACTGCTGCAGCAAGAGTGGATTAGCGGGCAACTGCTTTGTAGAAATATACCTGTGAAATGGGTGTTTCTGTTGTGTTAAAAGTAAAAAGGGAAGTTATGTTCTGTAGTTTAAGGTACAAAATGTCTACAGCAATAATGTTTATTCAACAGTGCTTTTAGTCAATTATTTTTACAATAAAAATGTGAAAAGTGACACTCCAGTGCACTATTGAGAGAGATCTGCACTGTTGAAAGTACTGTCTTTCAGGTCAGCCTTTAAACAAAAGCCGCATATGCCTTTGAAAAAGGCAAAAGATTCCATGGCACTATTTTGAAAAATCTGGAGTATCATATCCCCGACACCTTGTCAATATTTATCCCTCAAAACAGATCTAGTCTTCAGCAGATTGTGGTTTGTGGGAGCTTGCCGTGTGCAAATTGGCTCATGTGTTTCCTATGTTACAACTGTGACTACACCTCAAAAAGTACCTCAGCCACTTCGGGATGTTCTGAGGTTGTGAAAGGTGCTATTGTAATACAAGTCTTTCTTTTATCCATGATATTTCACACGGTTCTCCTTCAATTCTAGTCACCTCTTCCCATCCTGTCATCTTAGCTCCCAATTGTCTACTCCCTTATGTTTGCATGAAGCATAATACCATCAAATTTAAAAAGTTAGAAAAATCTGATGACAGTACATCAATGTCAACTTCAGCTTAACCATTGCAACTGCAGTGGAGCTGTAATGATCTTTAGAAATGGAGCCTTATGGAAGATAAGGAAGAATTCCATTAAATAAAACTGCAATGGACTAAAGTGGTACAACTTAAGTGTAATAAACTGCACTGTTTCAAGCAATCCATTCATCGTACAAAGAGGTTCACTGATCATACTGACGTTTCACTGCACTTTTACCATAGGAACATTGGATTTAGAAGCGGGAGTAGGCCATTCAACCCTTTCAGCCTGTTCCGCCATTCAATAAGATAATTGTCCATCTGGTTGAGGTCTGCCGCCCCCATAACCCTAGACTCCCTCGTCTATCAATAATCTGTTTAACTCCAACTTATTTTAACTCTTCTCTCGTTCAGCTATGAAGGGGGTTTGTTAGACTGGGGTTGTTTTCTTTCGAGCAGAGAAGGCTGAGGGGGGAAAACTGATCGAGGTGTACATAATTATGGAGGACATAGATAGGGTGAATAGGAAGGAACATTTCCCCTTGGTAGAGGGGTCAATAAACAGGTCGTATAGATTGAAGGTAAAGAGCATGGGATTTAGAGGAGATCTGAGGAAAATCATTTTCACCCAGAGTGATAGGAATCTGGAACTCACTGCTGGAATGGGTGGAACCCTCACAAACTTTAAGAAGCATTCAGATGAACACTTGAAATGCCATAGCATACACGGACCTGGACCAAGTGCTAGAAAATAGGATTAGAATAGGTAAGTGGTTGATGGCCTGCACAGGCACGATGGGCTGAACAGACTCTTTCTGTGCTGTAAAATTATTATTACTCTATGAATAAATTCAATGACCCATTCTCCACTGCTTTCTGGGAATTCCACATACTATCAACCCTTAGAAAAACTGCTCATCTCCCTCTTAAATGGGAGACCTCTTATTCTTAAAATATGTTCCCTAGTTCTGGACTCCCCTACAAACAGAAGCATCCTCCCGGTATCTATTCTATCAAAACCTCTCTGAACCTTTTAGGTTTCAATAAGATCACCTCTCATTCTTCTAAACTCCAATAGATAGACTCCAACCGTCCTTCATTAGATAAAGCTCACATCCCACCATGTAATCTTATCTTGCGTAGTAACCTTTGATGAGGTACCTCATTAATTGCCTTCTGGAAATCCAAGTACACCACCTCAACAGGTTCCCCTTTATCCACCTTGCTTGTTACTTATTCAAAAAACCCAAATGAATAAAACACAATTTCCCCTTCACAAAACTATACCAACTCTGCCTGATCAAATGATGATTTTCTAAGCAACCCACTATAACCTCCTCAATAATGGATCCCAGCACGTTCCCAATGACAGATGTTAGGCCAGCTTCCTGCTTTCTGTTTCTCTCCTTTCTCGAATAAAATGTTATCTTAGCTATTTTCTAACCCACTGGGACACTTACAGAATCTAAGGAATTTTGGAAGATTATAACCAATGCAACTACTGCCTCTGCCGACCCTAAGATGCCAGCCACCTGGTCCTGGGGATTTGTCAGCTTCAGGTCTAATAGTTTTCCCAGCAACCTTTTCCTAGTGATGGGGATTGTTTTGAGTTCCTTCCTCCTGTTCACCTCTTGATTTTCAAGTATCTTTGGGAAGTTTTCCAAGTCTTCCACTGTGATGAGTGACACAATTTCTGTTCATTTCCTTGTTTTCAATCATCAATTCCCCAGACCCACTCTCTAGAGGACCAACTCTAGCTTTGTTACTCTTTTCCTATTTATATACTAGCTGAGACTCTTACTATTTGTTTTTATATTATTAGCTAAATGTCTCACATACTCAACTTTCTCCCTTTATGTTTTTTTAAAGTTATTCTTTGCTGTTTCATAAAATCTGACCAACCACTACCCTTTGCAGATTTGTACAGTGTTTATTTCAATTTGATACTACCCTCAACTTCCTTGTTCAGCTACAGATAATGTATCCTTCTTAAATAGTCTTATTTTCTCACTGGGATAAATCTTTGCTGAGTCATTAAATATCTTATTAAAAAAGTCTGCCACTTCATCTCTATTGTCCTACCTTTTCACCTAGTTTCCCAATTCAATTTAGCTAGATCCGATTTCAAATCCTTATGATTTCCTTTGTCCAGGTTGAAAACACGAGCCTTAGATTCACACTTCTCCTCTTCAAACTGAATGTGAAACTCTACCATGTTCTGATCTCGGCCACCAAGAGGCTTGTTTACCACAATGGTATTTATTAATCCTGTATCGTTGCTCATTACTAGGTCCAAAATAGCCTGCTACCTGATTTGCCCAATCTACATGTGGATAAGTCACCATGATTATTATGGTACCTTTCTTGCACGCCCCATTTTCCTTCCTGTATATTCTGTCCTGTGTAACTACTATTAAGGAGCCCATGAACCATAAAAAACACTCCCACAAATGATCTCTTACCGTTTCTATTTCTTATCTCTACCCACATCGATTCTACAGCTAGCGCTTCTGAGCCAAGGTCATTACTCACTACTGTCCTTAATATCAGAGCTAACCCACCACCTTTTCTTAGCTTCCCAGCATTTCAAAATGTTAAATATCCTTCAATTTTCAGGCCCCAGTTTTAGTCAACCTATAAGTGTGTCTCTGTATTAACTATCAGGTCATACATATTTATTTGTATCTGTGCTCACAATTCATCCATTTTGTTACGAATGGTGCTTGTTTCGGATACAGAGTCTTCATCTCTCTCTTTCTACCATTTTTGCAATCTCTGGTCTTGCTGTCCCTTCTGCTACAAACCTATTCGGCATGTCCGCATTGACTCTTAGCAATTTTTGTAGATGCACCATAGAAAGCATCCTATCTGGCTGCATCACAGCCTAGTCTGGCAACTGCTCGGCCCAAGACTGTAAGAAACTACAGAGTCGTGAACGCAGCCCAGTCCGTCATGTGAAACCGCCTCCCACAGGGGCTTTTCACAGTAACTTCATTTGAAGCCTACTTGTGACAATAAGCGATTTTCATTTAATTTTCATGTTCACCCATTGACTCCCATCTACACCTCCCGCTGCCTTGGGGAAAGCGGGCAACATAATCAAAGACTCCTTCTACCCGGGTTATTCTCTCTTCCAAACTCTTCCATCAGGCAGGAGATAAAAGTCTGAGAACACGCACCAACAGGTTCAAAAACAACTTCTTCCCCGGGCTGTTACCAGACTCCTAAATTACCCTCTTACGGACTGAGCTGATCTGTTCACACATCTTTTCTACTGAGCGCTACCCTCCATATGTTTCACCCAAGGCTGCTGTCTATGTATTTACATTGTGTATTTGTTGTGATAACTCAGTGCCTATTATTGATCATTCAATTTAGTGTGTTGGAAATAAATAGGCGCCTGAATAAATTATCTAATTTAAAAGATTGATTTTCATTCATAACACACTGAAAAATGCCGAGGACTGGAATGTTTTGCGCATCCTGTATGAACGTTGGTATCTCGCTAATTGTATAACCTTTGTCCCAACAATACATTTCTTTTTTTTTTTTTTAATTTAGATTACCCAATTATTTTTTCTATTAAGGGGCAATTTAGCATGGCCAATCCACCTACTCTGCACATTTTTGGGTTGTGGGGGCGAAACCCACGCAGACACGGGGAGAATGTGCAAACTCCACACGGACAGTGACCCAGAGCCGGGATCGAACCTGGGACCTCAGCGCCGTGAGGCGGTTGTGCTAACCACTAGGCCACCGTGCTGCCCTAACAATACATTTCTTAAGAGCCACTCTGGGAAAACATCAAGCAGTCCCAAATTATGGCCTGTTGTTACTCTTGGACCTACATGTGCTTCAAATTAAATTCACACTACCACAGATCATTTAACCAACCTGCACATCAAAAGGGAGACTCAGCTCATCAATTTGGACATGTTCCCAGATGGAATAGGCAAATGCTCCTGTCCACTTTGTCCCTATTAACAAGCACGCAACCTGCAGTTCTTTAGTTTCTCAACAAACTAAATATCATTTGATTCTCTTTGTCCAAAGTCCTCCACTGAAAATTGTAGCTCAGAAAATGTCATTTGTACAGTTGCCCTGATAGAAAAGCTGGTAACAGAAAAGATGGTGTGCACCTGACCACTTAGTCACATGGGCAGTGTGACATACATTAGATTCATAAACTGTTCTACCTTATTTGCCACGATGACATTAATTGTGGGGAAATTATACCCCAGTAGTAGAAAGGGGATGAGGGATGGGCCCGAAAGTGTGGAGAGGGTGGGCCAGAAAGATTGCGTGCAATATGACGAGTGGCCGCTGTTCATGGAATTGTGCTCCACCATATCTTTATGGTTTTAGAAGCAGTGGGAGGAGTTGGCGTGAAAAATAATTTTTAAAAGATACAAAGACTTGTATTTATACAGTGACTTGCACTACTACTGGACATCGCTAATTAAGTACTTTATGAAGTGCAGTCACTGTTGTTATGGAGGCAAAGTGGCAGCTCAGCAAACTCCCACAAACAACAATGTGATGCGGTGATGACCAAAATATCTGCTGTGTGTGATGTTGATAGAGGGATAAATATTGTCCAGTACACTGGGATAATTCTCCAACTCCTCTTCAAAAATAGTGCCATGGGATCTTTTACATTCACCCAAGCAGGGAAATAAGGCCCTGCTTTAATCCCTCACCTGAAAGTTAGCACTGGAGTTCTGTTAGCCTTGGTTTTTGTGCTCAACCCCTGGAGTGAGACCTGAACCAGAACCTTGTGATTCAGAGGTGACCATGCAACCAAACAAGCCATACCTATAAATAGCAGATAGAAAAAAGGCCAAATTTAGCTGGCGATGAACCAGATTTCCACGGTCTCAAGATCTCCTTTCTGAGTGTCTCCCCCCTTGTACTAATCAGTATATTCACACTACAGGAATCATTTTAATTTTCTTTCATCGTCAAACTACAAGGGGAAAGAAAATCAGGCATTGTATGAATCAGAAGGTTGATTAGTTATCACCTGTTTTTCACCGGGTGTTGCAAGTTAAAATTATCCAGAGAAAAGCATCTGTATCATTTGGAGACTATTTGTTTGAATTACAGAACGACTGCAATCCCTCACTTGGTGAGGGATTGCAATCTCTATCACAAAGAGTGGCTGGGTAGCAACACTACTGACCGAGCTGACGGAGGAGTCCTGAAGGAAATACCTGTCAGACTGAGCTTGAGGCAAGTGGTGAGAGTGCCAATAGAAGAACAAAATGTACTTGATCTCGCCCTCACCAATTCTATCTATCACCGATGACTCTGTCCATGACACTGTTGGTAGGAATGATAACCACAGTCTTTGTGGAGACATAGTTCCATCTTCACACTGGGGATACCATCCATCACACTGTGCGGCATTCTCACCATTCATAGAACATAGAACAGTACAGCACAGAACAGGCCGTTCGGCCCTCGATGTTGTGCCGAGCCATGATCACCCTACTCAAACCCACGTATCCACCCTATACCCCCAACAACCTGGGACCCTGGAGCTATGAAGCATTTATGCTAACCACCATGCTACCGTGCTGCCCACGGTATGGAACAAAATGGGACAGATTCAGATCCGATCTAAGCAGCTCAAAACTGGGCATCCTTGAGGCACTGTGGGGTAGGAGGAGCAGGAAAATCTTATTCCACCACAATCTGCAACCTCCTAACACAACATACCCCTCACTCTACCATTACCATCAAGCTACGGGACCAAGTCTGGCTTAATAAGGAGTGTAAGAAAGCATGCCAAGAGCAACACTCATATATAAACATAAAAATTAGATACCAACCCAGCGATGTTACAACACAGGACTATAAACATGCTATACAATGGAAGGGCCAAACGGCCTCCTCCTAATCCTATTTGCTAAGAAGTTCGAAAGTAATAACTTTAAAATTGTTTTTTTTAATTTAAAAAAATAAATAAATTTAGATTACCCAATTAATTTTTTCCAATTAAGGGGCAATTTAGCGTGTTCAATCCACCTACCTTGCACATTTTGGGTTGTGGGGGCGAAATCCACGCAAACACGGGGAGAATGTGCAAACTCCACACGGACAGTGACCCAGAGCCGGGATCAAACCTGGGACCTCAGCGCCGCAGACTGCAGTGCTAACCCACTGAACCACCGTGCTGCCCTAACTTTAAAATTGTTATGGTTCTTGACCAGACTCCCAAGTTATTGGTGGGACCCTGATCAGGGCCAATATGTTTTGTTTAAATGGACAAAGTTTGAGATTTAAGACATCTACTTACAGAATAAAGCCACAAGATTCCATGAGTTTTGAAAAAAACAAAAATAAACATTACTGTACACAGTCAGAATGATTAAACAATTTATGATATTTATCTTATGCTCTAGCATTCAGGGCAAGTATGTCGTACATGTGAACTAACAGGCAAACTGTGGTTGGACAAGTTACACAATAAATGACAGATGTGACCAAAACCGTTTCCATGGATTTCTCAACAAGCCATCCAGATGAAAAAATGTTAGTCACACTGAGTAAATGAAATTCACTGAAGCTCCAACCCTCTCACAAGGGTTTTCAATCTTCTTCACCTTCCAGGATCCCACCTTGGAATTCTCTCCAAAGGTTGTTCCAACTCGATTCAATGACAGCCCATCGTGCAGGGTTTCAATTCCGCGTGCCGAGATCCCATTCCCCCTGGGTCCCCACGTACACTCGAGCATCAACTTACAAACATAATCTCAACTATTCAGCTGCACCAAGCAGAACACCACTGCTCCAAAGAGAAACCTTTGCCCCAATAGCCCGCACAGGGTTTCTTCTGAGCCCTCTTCAATTGCCAGGGCTTCTCCCGAACCCACTTTACTTAAAGTCTGCTCTCTGAGGCTCTTTTCTAATTGAAACCTGGTTTTCTGATCCTCTCCTGAACTGGGACCTGTTTCTGTTTCCTGTTTGTGTCCCTTACTTAGCACTTCCTCTCCGTGTCCCTCTCTCTGAGACACTTAACTCTGGTGTTACACACCCAGTCACCTGGTCTGGGTTTACATATCCTTCTTTTGCCTCGCTGCATCGTTCTGCTAGGCTGTCCTGGGCCCAAAGAACGTGAAGACGTTGAACAGCACAAACGCAGCCTGCTCCGGGCTTGCGCATGCCCAGGTGGTCCGAAGACAGTCAGGACTTCCCGAGTTCTGTTTCCAACAGGCAGGTAAGAATGAGCTTCGTAACTAAACAAAGTTACGCCATGCAGCCAAACACAAAATTAACAATTTGTGTCCAAAAGTGCACGTACAAATTCGTGCCTTAATTGCCAAAAATGAGTCACCATTTCTTTAAAGAAAGCATCAACAATAAGCAGCTAATCAACATGTCAGCAAAATCACAAAAGCCCCACCTTTAAATCCTTTTAATTAATATTACACACTAATCACACCAGGTGAAATTTGTTTTGTACCCTTACAAGAGGGAATTTCAGTTCTTAAGTCCTGGATTGGTACAATTACCAATCATAGGCAAAGGCAGTGGGGGCAAAAAAAAAAACAGGATTGGAGGAAGACAGAGAGAGAGTCGATTGAGAGGTCAACGGCAGGGCAGGGCACGGCCATGGCGATATTTGAACAAGAGGATGACAAAACGTCATCCAGACTCAAAACGTTAGCTCCCTTCACTCTCCACAGATGCTGTCAGACCGGCTGCGATTGTCCAGCATTTTCTGTTTTTGTTTTAGTACAGTATTCCAATTGCAAAATACTCACATTCCTCTCCTCCTTCAATTGAGGCCCTACGAGTAGCTTTAAAGATATTCTGTGAAGTACTTTAATTTAGCTTTAGTCCAACGATGTGCAGGTTAGGTGGATTGGCCATGCTAAATTGCCCTTGGGTGTCCAAAAAGGTTAGGTGGGGTTACTGGGAGAGGGTGCAGGTGTGAGCTTAAGTAGGGTGTTCTTTCCTAGGGATAGTGCAGACTCGATGGGACGAATGGCCTCCTTCAGCACTGTAAATTCTGTGATTCTATGACCGAGAAATTTCAATTCATTAACAGAGTACAATACAGCCCTATTAACATTGCGAATACTCAAACGACCGTTACAACTCCTCACAGATGAAAACTGACCAGCAATTCTTGTGGGACCTGTGAAGTTACAGTCTTACAGTCCCCCATCAAGAATGCATGTGGCCTGGCCCCAAGTCCCAGTCAATGCTATCCTACTGCTAGCAATACAGTTCAGCAACAGTGACCAAAAGCGATTAACTTTACAATTGAATCTCCTTTTTGCTGAAGGGGAGTCATATCCTTAACAACAAAGCCAAGATAAAGAAATTCAGCTCCATATCATGTCATTCAGTAGTGTGGTGTGGTTGTCACCATAAAAGAAAAGACCTTCATGGAGGGCAAATATAAAATAGGTTTAAATGGAAAAATACTGAAATTAGGAGAAAATTGTGAAATAAGCACATTTGCTTGTATTCTCTAGAATAAGAAACTTTTGGTCATGAGCAGGTTCCAAATCAAACAGACATTGCATGCAAACACTGCTCCATCAAGATCATGAGACATGTACGGAAGCTGCAGACAGTAGTGATTCAAGCTTAATTATATTGCCAGTTCTGCTTATCCAGTAGATTCTGTGCAGTTATGTAATTCTGGCTATTCTTGCATCTTTGTGCAGCATTGCTTTTAAATGGCATTGATTTTGAATCTTTAACACTGCCCATGCTATTTATTTTTGTCCCACCCATTACTAGTAGACATTAACACGCCCATGTACAATCATTCGTCAGATCTGTATTAACAGATATGCAAGTAAACACACTTTTGAAAATCTTTTTAAATCTAGAGTTACAGATTTAGAATTACCTACTCACCCCTATAATCGAATGCGACTACATGGTAGCCTTGTGAGCTCAGCACCTATAAATGGGGAGAAAAAAAGCCAAGAGTATAGAGATGGAAGGTCAATAAGTTCAGCATTTGAATCATAACCTGCTTAATTAATAAATATGTTGCATTCAGGGAAAATGTAACGATAGAATCTCCCCTGGGTTTTAACAGTATACATGTGAACAACATAGTATTTCTCAAAATGAAAACGCCTAAGTACATCCAGGACTTCAAACTGTTCAAATATGGGGGCACAAGAAAATGTATGGGGTCTTAATTGTGGTAAGGGTAGTTCATTCTCCAAATAGATTTATTGGCATCAAGCCATCACACAAAGAAAAGCTTGAATATTGTCCTCTGCATATTCATAGAATTTACAGTGCAGAAGGAGGCCATTCAGCCCATCGAGTCTGCACTGGCCCTTGGAAAGAGCACCCTACTTAAGCCCACGCCTCCACCCTATCCCCATAACACGACCTAACCTTTTGGACACTAAGGGGCAATTTAGCAAGGCCAATACACCTAACCTGCACATCGTTGGCCTATGGGATGAAACCGGAGCACCCGGGAGGAAATCCACGCAGACACAGGGAGAAAGTGCAAATTATATTTATTCCCAATTAAGGGGCGTGGCCAATCCACCTACCCTGCACTTCTTTTTGGATTGTGTGGGTGAGATCCACGGAGACACAGGGAGAATGTTCAAACTCCAAGCGGACAATGACCCGGGTCCGGGATCGAACCTGGACCCTCGGTGTCGTAAGGCAGCAGTGCTAAACACTGTGCCACCGTGCTGTCCTTCAGGAACATTAAAGTTGCAGCTTCACACTGATTTGCATGTATATTTTATGACTCCGATATGAAATGCAGAGAAATCAGAGGTGAGGGGACAAGATAAACTAGACTTCAGTAATGTGGGATTGCATATATTAAACCTAATGTCATTCCTCATTTGCCAATCCACATATGTTAGGATAATGCTTTTACAGTGTAAACAAACTGCCAGCCCAATTTTGTTCTCACTGGCAGCCCATGCTCAAAGGAAGAATATTGAAATAATGACCAGGTCAAATATTTCACTGACATTTGATGAGGGATGAATATTGGCTGGGGAAACCAGGGAGAACTCCCGTAATTTTAAAATGGTCCCATGTGATTTTCTTTTACTTCAATTTTGCTGAATTTCAGTGTCAGTGAATACAGATCAGCAGCAGGACGAAAATTATAGAATAGTTACGACAACAACACATCAGGCCCGTCTGCACCAGGTCTGCAGAAGTAATTCAGCCAGTCCCGCTCCCTCATCTTTTCCCCTTAACCCTGCAAACATTATCTTCAATTGTTTATCCAAGTCCCCTTTAAAAACAATTGGATCTGTCTCCACCACACGCTCGGGCAGTGCAGTCCAGATCCTAACCATTTGCTGCCTTTGGTTCTTTAGCCCATCATCTCAAAATGGTTTCTTCTGGTTCTTGATCATAGTGCCAAAGGGACGTTCCTGTCCAGCTACTCACTTCCAGCAAACCAGAGGGGCTTTGAGGCTTTCTTTGCTGAGAAAATGGCTTAAAAATCTGGTCTTATAGAAAAAGCGGTTGTACATGTGGGTGGACTGATCTTAGGATATGGCTGCATTGTTACACGGGGGAGATATTAGGAATTTGGGACCAGAAATTAGACCAAAGATGTAGCAGGCAATTTAGGGTTGAAACAGACAGAGGAGGAGGAAAGCCTGTTAGCACAGAGTCAGAGGGTTATGCCCACAACTGATTGAGTTAATTGTCCTAGTCAGACTTAAACTCATTAGTGGGAATACACAGGATGCTCCAGATCCATTGTCATTTGGGACACTCCTGCCTGACCAGCCATTAGCCCATTCCAGAGTATGATGAACACTTTGTCTGTCAATGGGAAGTTAGTTGCATAACAACAGCATGGCTCTGGTCTTTTGTAGAAAGGGGAGTGGACCATTAAACACCCAAGATAACAATGAAGTCTGGAAAATCCAAAGAACTTTTGTTTTGAGGGGCTGGGAAGAGCTTAGAGAGAGCGAGCAAGAGCTGAGAGAGCGAGAGCGAGCAAGAGCTGAGAGAGCGCCAAGAGAGCAAGCACCGAGGGAGCGAGGGGGAACTGAGGGAGCGAGGGGGAACTGAGGGAGCTGAGGAAGCGAGAGAGAGCAGAGGGAGCTGAGGAAGCGAGAGAGAGCAGAGGGAGCTGAGGAAGCGAGAGAGAGCAGAGGGAGCTGAGGAAGCGAGAGAGAGCAGAGGGAGCTGAGGAAGCGAGAGAGAGCAGAGGGAGCTGAGGGGGCGAGAGAGAGCAGAGGGAGCGAGAGAGAGCAGAGGGGGCGAGAGAGAGCTGAGGGGGCGAGAGAGAGCTGAGGGGGCGAGAGAGAGCTGAGGGGGGCGAGAGAGAGCTGAGGGGGCGAGAGAGAGCTGAGGGGGCGAGAGAGAGCTGAGGGGGCGAGAGAGAGCTGAGGGGGCGAGAGAGAGCTGAGGGGGCGAGAGAGAGCTGAGGGGGCGAGAGAGAGCTGAGGGGCGGAGAGACTGAGGGGGCGAGAGAGAGCTGAGGGGGCGAGAGAGAGCTGAGGGGGCGAGAGAGAGCTGAGGGGGCGAGAGAGAGCTGAGGGGGCGAGAGAGAGCTGAGGGGGCGAGAGAGAGCTGAGGGGGCGAGAGAGAGCTGAGGGGCGAGAGAGAGCTGAGGGGGCGAGAGAGAGCTGAGGGGGCGAGAGAGAGCTGAGGGGGGGCGAGAGAGAGCTGAGGGGGCGAGGAGAGAGGCTGAGGGGGCGAGAGAGAGCTGAGGGGGCGAGAGAGAGCTGAGGGGGCGAGAGAGAGCTGAGGGGGCGAGAGAGAGCTGAGGGGGCGAGAGAGAGCTGAGGGGGCGAGAGAGAGCTGAGGGGGCGAGAGAGAGCTGAGGGGGCGAGAGAGAGCTGAGGGGGGCGAGAGCAGAGGGGGGCGAGAGAGAGGCTGAGGGGGCGAGAGAGAGCTGAGGGGGCGAGAGAGAGCTGAGGGGGAGAGAGAGCTGAGGGGGCGAGAGAGTGCTGAGGGGGGCGAGAGAGAGCTGAGGGGGCGAGAGAGAGCTGAGGGGGCGAGAGAGCTGAGGGGGGCGAGAGGGAGTTGAGGGGGCGAGAGAGAGCTGAGGGGGCGAGAGAGAGCTGAGGGGGCGAGAGAGAGCTGAGGGGGGCGAGAGAGAGCTGAGGGGCGAGAGAGAGCTGAGGGGGCGAGAGAGAGCTGAGGGGGCGAGAGAGAGCTGAGGGGGCGAGAGAGAGCTGAGGGGGCGAGAGAGAGCTGAGGGGCGAGAGAGAGCGGAGGGGGGGGCGAGAGAGAGCTGAGGGGGCGAGAGAGAGCTGAGGGGGCGAGAGAGAGCTGAGGGGTGTCGAGAGAGAGCTGAGGGGGCGAGAGAGAGCTGAGGGGTGCGAGAGAGGAGCTGAGGGGGCGAGAGAGAGCTGGAGGGGGCAGAGAGAGAGCTGAGGGGGCGAGAGAGAGCTGAAGGGGGGCGAGAGAGAGCTGAGGGGGGCGAGAGAGAGCTGAGGGGGCGAGAGAGAGCTGAGGGGGGCAGAGAGAGACTGAGGGGCGAGAGAGAGCTGAGGGGGCGAGAGAGAGCTGAGGGGGCGATGAGAGAGCTGAGGTGGCGAGAGAGAGCTGATGGGGCGAGAGAGAGCTGAGGGGGCGAGAGAGAGCTGAGGGGGCGAGAGAGAACTGAGGGGGCGAGAGAGAACTGAGGGGGCGAGAGAGAGCTGAGGGAGTGAGAGAGAGCTGAGGAAGCGAGAGGGAACTGAGAGAGCTGCGAGAACGCAAGAGCGAGCAAGAGAAATAATATTGTTTCGAAGAGGTGGAGGAGAAGGCTTTGGAAATCGACCAAGAGACGTAATGAAAGTTGCCACCGAGTCAAGCTTTGGTAGAGGTTTTGAACGAACGTCCTGAAAAGAAGAAAAAAAACTGGTTTGGAAATGCAAGTATTGCCTTTGTCTGCCTGTGTCAATGGCATGAGAGCTGCATGTTCTGTTTAATAGGAATTAATGTGTTTACGGTCAAGAATTACATGTAATCTATGGTTAGGTTCAAGTTTAAAAAAGTTTAAAACATTGTTCTTTTCTTTTGTTCTAATAACGTTTGTGTACAAAATAACCATGCCCTATTTCTTATATGATCACTCCTGGAACAAAACAATCTGTTCTGCATCCTCTTTAAAACTAAAGATAGTTATGGTTAGCCACTGTTGAGCTGACCAGGCGGTCAGTAACGACAAACACAGGTATTATTGGGCAACTGAGAGAGAGTCTAGTCAGGACCAAATGTCTTTTTGGTGCATATTATGTACAGGGAGAGATGTTTTTCCATTGTTAACCATTAAGCTTGAAAATCTGATATCATGCAATCAGACATTTGGGGAAAGCTAAAAGAGATATCTTTGATAGAAACAGCCCAGACTTGTATTAAACGCTCAATATTTTGCTTCCCTCTGCTAAGTTAGAAGATATGCTGTCAGACATCAGCCGGAACTTTCCTGTTGACAACAGCGGGACCGGAAGATCCGGCCATTGGCCAGTGGCGGGCTTCCTCGGTCGCGCGGTAAATCCCGCCCATTACGTGTAAACTTGAGTAGCACTGTAATCCCAAACCAGTGGAGATTGCAGAAAGCCATCAGATTGGAACAAGGAATCAGTTGCCTGGTGAGGACATTGGGAGAGTTTATCAAGGCCTTGAAAAAGCTATCCATTAATTGTCATTTTGGAGAATTTCAAGACCGCGTTGCAGAAGAGGTGCGCGTGTGCAGTTTGAAGAATGCATGCATTTGCAGTCAGTTACTGGCATTTCCATAGTTAACTTTCAACTGAGCTTGCCAAGCTGCATTGACCATAGACATGGCGGAGCGTGCCTCGAGAGAAATTAAGAATTAACAACCGCCAGTCATCTGATGTAAATAAGCTGCAGTTGAGTAAGGAGAAGACCCCCATCAAAGGCAGTTAATAATAGCAGTGGTACTACAAAGTACTGTTGCCAGTGTTTAGGCCAACATTAGGCACAGAATTTCCCATTTCCAAAGGCTGAGCGCTAAGGCTGCTAAGGTCATCTTACCAAGGCATGTCTGAAGATGGTAAACGGAGAAAACACCGGCTGGTGGAAATGACTACGGTTGTTGAACATCATCAGATTGTTGAGAGGTTAGTTAAGATCCATACAATCCAAAGCACAAGGATGTCTAGTGGAATTTTGAAAAGCATTATGGTCTGAGTAGTGTTGGATGGAGCTCCAGTGAACATGGGCATACCAGTTAATGTGATTGGTGAATTGTTGTATCTGGAATAGCTGAGTCAATATCAGCTGGGGAAATGGAGCTTAGAATTACAGTGTCAGTTTCAGTCACGTACAACGAGCAATGTATATATTTTCCCACCATTGTGAAACCAGCCTTGTTAGGAAGTAACTGGTTTGCAGCTCTTCAATTAAATTGGAACAAGCCTTTTTTGTGTCAAAGTGAAATTCACATTGCAACACAACATGATCGAAAAGCATCCTCGGGGGTTTAGTTAAACTGGCAAGCCAATTCAAGAATACAAGGCTAACGTACGAGTTCAGTTCAACTGCACTGTCCTACCCTGTGGTCTAATGGAGAAAGTAGAGCAAGAGCTGGAAAGATTTGAGTCTGGGAACATGGTCTCTAATGTGGAACAAAGTAATTGGACTATTACCATAGTAGTACCAAAGTCAGATGGTAGAACAATAATACATGATTGTAAGGTCACCGTAAATCAGACACTGGAATACTGTGTGGGTTTCCTCCGGGTGCTCCGGTTTCCTCCCGCAGTCCAAAGATGTGCAGATTAGGTGGATTGGCCCTGATAGATTGCCCTTAGTATCCAAAAAGGTTGGGTGGGGTTACTGGATTAAGGGGATAGGGTGGAAATGTGGGTTTAAATGGGGTACTTTTTTCAAGGGCTGATGCAAACTCGATGGGCCGAATGGCCTCCTTCTGCACTGTGAATTCTATGATTCTATAACCACCGAATATTTTGCCAAACATAGAGGATTTGTTCACTATGTTGTTAGTGAGGCCAGATTTTTTCAAAGTTAGATCTGCTAAATGCCTATCTGCTGCTTGTGTTAGCTTATGACTTTAAGTTCCATTACACTGTAAAGACACATGGGTCTAGGTCAGTTTTATGGACTGCCATTTGGTGTACCTTCAGCCCCTGGAACTTTCCAAGGGATGATGAACCAAACTTTTCAAGGAATTCAGGGAATAGGTGTACCACTTGGATGACATACTTATTTCCCACTCCCAACAGGCAGACTCATGGTAACAGACTGAAAACAGTGTTCCAATGTTTGGCAAAACATGGAGTTCAAGCAAAGGCACACAAATGAGAAATGTGTCAAAATTCTGTAGACTATTTGTGGCAGACAAAGGCGGGTTACATCCAACCAACAGGAAGGTAAAGAAAAAAGAAATGCACCGCACACCTTCAAAATATCTCTAGAGCTATGCATTTTTGGACCGAGTGAATTACTGCAGTAAATTCATACCAAATTTGGCAACCCAACTACATCCATTTAATGAACTACGGGCGGCACGGTGGAACAGTGGTTAGCGCTGCTGTCTCACAGCACCAGGATAATGAATGGCTTGGATAGGATGGACGTAGGGAAGTTGTTTCCATTAGCAGGGGAGACTAGGACGCGGGGGCACAGCCTTAGAATAAAAGGGAGTCACTTTAGAACAGAGATGAGGAGAAATTTCTTCAGCCAGAGAGTGGTAGGTCTGTGGAATTCATTGCCACAGAGGGCGGTGGAGGCCGGGACGTTGAGTGTCTTTAAGACAGAAATTGATAAATTCTTGATTTCTCGAGGAATTAAGGGCTATGGGGAGAGAGCGGGTAAATGGAGTTGAAATCAACCATGATTGAATGGTGGAGTGGACTCGATGGGCCGAATGGCCTTACTTCCGCTCCTATGTCTTATGGTCTTATGGGACCCAGGTTCAATTCAGGCCTTGGGTGACTGTCTGTGTGGAGTCTGCACGTTCTCTCCTGGTCTGCTTGGATTTCCTCTCATGTACAGTTTAGGTGGATTGGCTATGCTAAAATTGCCCCTTAGTGACCAAAGAAGTATAGGTTAGGTGCAGTTATGGGGATAGGGCAGGCGAGTGGACATAAGTAGTATGCTCTTTCAGAGGGTCGGTGCAGACACGATGGGCCAAATGGCCTCCTTCTGCACTGTCGTGTTTCAATGACTCTAACACTTGAGGAAGGGTGTTCCATGGATTTGGACAAAGGAGTGTGATAAAGCATTCAAAATGTGTAAAGGGCAATTAATTGATGGTAAATGTTTGTCCATTACCATGTATCCAAAAAGGTTAAGCTAGCTTGTGATGCCTCTTCATGTGGCGTAAGTGCTATGATCTCATGTGTTGGATAATGATATGAGGAGACCAACTGAGTTTGCCTCACACAGCAAAATTAGGCTCAGATGGAAATGTTAAGCATTGGCTTTGATTTGGAATAAGATTTCATAGATCTTTGTACAGTTGTGGTTTTACAATAAAATCTGTTGATTAGCCACTGGTGGCTCTTTTGAATCCAAAGTCTCCAGTACCCACTTGAGCTGCAGTCCGAATTTTGTCTGCTTCTCGGTATGACAATCGGAAGATCATTGTGATGTCCTACATTGGTAAGGCAAATCGGAGGAGCTCGGATGTTAAGGGCATGCAACTATATCATAAATGGGTGGCCAGCACAGATACTGGATTGAAAAATCATTTTGTGTGTGTAAGAATGAGTTGTCAGTTGATAAAGGTCATGTCATGTTGTGTGAAGAGCCAGAATTGCAATTCCTAAAAGGTAGAGTAAGAAGTCACTGTGTGGAACACTGAGGAATGAGTTTGACAAAGAATGGAATAAGAAGCTATCTTTGCTGGCCAGTATTAGATAAGGATGCAGAAGAAACGGTCTCTGTAGAAAAGAAGACTGCATCGGTACCCTTACAACCATGGAAATAGTCAGCTAGGATGTGGCTGCATGCAGATTTTGCAAACTTTGAAGTGCAACAGATATTAATTGTGGTAATAGACATTCAAGGTGGGTTGAGGCGTTTCCGATGAATCAAACAGCAAGTAGCAAAACTCTATTTTGCATAGTTTGTTTGCTGCTTACGAGTTTCCCAGAGGAACGCGTGTCTGACAACAGATTTCAGTTTTGTTCAGAATTGTTCATAAAATTAATGAGAACGAACAGAATAAAACACAAGAGTTCCACCGTATCACCGTGCTTCAAATGGAGCAGCAGTACACAGCACGTATTATTGAGTATGCTCTTGTTAAAAAATAATGCTCGACAGAAATTGGAAGAATGTCAGTTGTCATTGAATCTCAAACTGGCAAATATTTTGTTCTTATTTAATCACAAAACACCTCACACTACTCACTAGAATGGCCTTTTCAGTGCTGAAGCCACGTTTGGCACAGTCAGAACCAGAAAGGAAATGATGATAGGGGTAGGGTAGGGTAGGCCTTTGTTGGAGTAACTATTGGTACTCTACATGTATCCGGCTATCCAATTCATCAGACTTGCTTAATTCTTCCTAAATCCCTTCTTCTTTAAGTTAAAACTTAACCTTTTCCAAATACGAGAGGACCACATATTTTCATTACTGTTCTTGGGAGCCATTTTAACTACTTAAGATGATATTTCATCTTTACCTTCTGGTTTAATGTCAGACTTTTTTTCTCACCCTATGCCTATCATTTATTTTAATGAATATGTTTATTAAAGTTTGCATTTTTACACTGTACAGGAGATAGATGAAACGGTTGTATTTACAATTCACACGCTGTTCCTTTTCGACACCCATTCAAAAGCATTCATATCCTTCATAAAGCATGGTGCCCAGTATTGGGCACATTACACCAGTTGAGGCCAAACCAGTATTCTGGAAAGATTCGTTAAAACTTCGATTTATAATAATAATAAATAAATGTTATGGTCACAATTAGGCTTACATTAACACTGCAATGAAGTTACTGTGAAAAACCCTGAGACGCCACATTCCAGCACCTGTTCGGGTGAGAGAGAGAATTGAGAATGTCCAAATTACCTAACAGCACGTCTTTCGGGATGTGTGGGAGGAAACTGGAGCACCCGGAGAACACTCACAGAGACACGGGGAGAATGTGCAGACTCCACATAGTGACCCAAGCCGGGAATCGAACCTGGGACCCTGGAGCTATGAAGAAACAGTGCTAACCACTATGCTACCAAAGCACATGCTGTCTTTTGCCCACTTCCTCAACTGGACTTTCCACCTTCAATGTGACGTATATTCATTAGTTTGTTCCTCTTACAAAAATGCACCACTTCACATTTCTCTGCCACATGACTGCCCATTTCATCAGCCTCTGTCAATGTCCTCTTGAAGTCTCCTCATAGCTCAGAATACTTCCCAAGATTTACATCATCTGCACATTTTGAAATTATGCCCAACACACCCAAGTCATAAATATACATCAAGAAATAAAGTGGTCCTGTTATTGATCCCTGGGAAACACCACGGTATAACTTGCGCCAGTTCAAGACACAACCAACCATTTACCACTATTCTGTTTCCTGCCACTCAGCCAAGTTTGCATCCATGCCACTACTGTCCCATTTATTCCACAGGATTCAAATTTGCTAAGTTATTTCTTGGGGTGTGAGCCAGAATTTTTGCCCACCTCTCACTGCCTTTGAGAAGATGGTGGTGAGCCAAATTGCTTTTTTATTTAAAAAAAAGTATTTTTATTAAGGTTTTGCAGACTTTTTCATAATAAAACAGTAGTAACCATAATAATAAAACAAACTAGAGTGAACATTAACATAGAGCAAAAAGAGAATATACAATAACAATTAAATAAACATTACCCCATGCGACCCAATCTTCCCACACGATCCCAATGAATCACTCACCCCTCCCCCACCCACGGATTGCTGCTGCTGACATTTTAATTTTAATTTTCTCCGAGAAAGTCGACGAACGGTTGCCACCTCCGAGAGAACCCTAGCATAGACCCTCTTACGGCAAACTTTATTTTCTCGAGGCTGAGAAACCCAGCCATGTCGGTAACCCAAGTCTCTACACTCGGGGGCTTCGAGCCCCTCCACATTAATAAAATCCATCTCCGGGTACCAGGGAGGCAAAGGCCAAGATGTCGGCCTCTTTCACCCCCTGAACTCCTGGGTCTTCTGACACTCCAAAGATCACTATCTCTGGATTCGGCACCACCCATGTGTTAAGCACCTTGGATATTGCCCTTGCGAACCCTTGCCAGAACACTCTAAGCTCCGTGCATGCCCAAAACACGAGGACATGGTTTGCAGGGCTGCCCTTGCACCTCATACAACTGTCTTCTACCCCAAAAAACTTGCTCATTCTCGCTGCTGTCATGTGTACCTGGTGGACCACCTTAAATTGAATTAGACTGAGTCTGGCACATGATGAGGAGGAATTAACCCTGCCCAGGACCTCTGCCCACAGACCCGCAACCAACTCCTCACCTACCTCCTCCTCCCACTTGCCCTCGAGTTCCTCCAGCAGGGTTTCCTCCGCCTCCTGTAGTTCCTGGCAGATATCTGACACCTTCCCCTCCCCCACCCAGGTGCCGGAGACCACCCTGTCCTGTATCCTCAGTGGCGACAGCGTCGGAAAGGCCACTACCTGTTTTTTTCAGGAAGGCTCGTACTTGCAGATATTTCAAGGCGTTTCCTGGTGGCAGATTAAATTTGTCCCCTAGCACTTTCAAACTGGGAAAGCTTCCGTCTATGAACAGATCTCCCATCCTGATGCCTGCCTTCTGCCAGCTCTGGAACCCATCATCCATCCTACCCGGCACAAACCTGTGGTTGTTGCACATCGGGTCCACCTTCTTTTACCTCCTCCACTGTCCCCAGATCCGCAGTGTCACCACCACCACCGGACTTGTGGAGTAATGGCAAAAGAGCCGTTGTCAAAGCTCCCAGACTAGTACCTTTACATGAAGCCGCCTCCAGCTGCTCCAACGCCGCCCCCACCCACTTCCTAATCATAGCTATATTGGCCGCCCAGTAGAAGTTGCGAATGTTCGGCAGCGCCAACTCCCCCGGCCTGCGCTCCAACAGCGATCTCCTTACTCGCGGGGTCTTATTTGCCCACACAAAGCCAGTAATGATCCTACTCACCCACTTAAAAAAGGCCTTAGGGATGAAGATGGGGAGGCACTGAAAGACAAACAAAAATCTGGGGAGGACATTCATTTTCACGGTCTGCACCCTCCCTGCCAGTGACAGCGGGAGCATGTCCCACCTTTTAAAGTCCCCTTCCATTTGCTCCACCAACCGGGTTAGGTTGAGCCTGTGAGCCATATTGTTAAATCATTGCTGTCCATGTTCATCTTTTTTTGAACAAGTGTAACATCTGCAATTCTATAATCCTCTAGCACTACCTCTCTCTCTCTCTAATTAGGATTGGAATATTACAGGCAATTATCTGCAATTTCTGTACTTGCTTCCCTCAGCATCCTGGGATATGGCATGTTGGCACAGTGGTTAGCACTGCTGCTTCACAGCACCAGCGATCCAAGCTTGATTCCGACCTTGAGTGGCTGGCTGTGTGAAGTTTGCACATTCTCCCCATATCTCCGGGTGCTCCGGTTTCCTCCCACAGTCCAAAGAGGTGGTTAGGTTGATTGCCCATGATCAATTGCCTCTATATGTGTCCAAAGGTTAGTTGAGGTTATGGGGTTATAGGGATTGGACCTTGGTAAGATGTTTTACAATGCTCTTTCAGGAGGGTCAGGGCAGGCTAGATGGGCCAAATTGCCTCCTTCTGAACTTAAGGCATTCTATTCTATAAATGCTTCTCGGCTATTTCAAGTGGGTGGAATTATTAGATTTTTTTCCTTTTGTTTTCCTTCTATTACCATGTAAGCCTGGTCTCCTATCATCTCCAATTCCCCTGCCACTGGGTCAAGACCTCGCTCTGCTGGGACAGTGTAGTGGTTGGCGTGCAACAATCACCCGATGTTAAAAGAATCCATACACAGACATGGCATCTTCCACCCCACTCCCACTCAAATAGATTTTGGGACCTGGAACGGCAGGACCCTCATGTACAACCTCAACAGCAACAGACCTGAACGTCGCACCACCATCATAGCCCAGGAACTCCAGCAGCACAACATTGACATCCCTGCCATGAGCGAGACTGGCAGATGATGACCAGTTTTAAGAACAAGGTGGCGGTTATACCTTCTTGTGGAAAGACAAACCAAAAGAAGAACCGCATCTCTACTGGGTCGGCTTCACCGTAAAAAACAAACTGGTCAGACATCTCAACTGCTGAAGGGTGAGCAAACAATTCATGACTCTATGACTCACCCTGGCCCACAAACAGCCCATCACTACCGACATTCCAACCTTGGATGCAACAGATGAGATTCTAATCCAGCCCCGCATCCCAAAGGGAGACAAGCTGATTCTTTCTTTAAAAAGATTAACAGCTCGGGGCTCTGCCAATGCCAACTTTAGTTTGAAAGGGGGACAACAGCAAACATAAAGCTCCACTGAAAAAAATCATTTGAATATTCTTTTTTCTTAAATTTAAGAGTACCCAATTCATTTTTTTTCCAATTAAGGGGCAATTTAGTGTGGCCAATCCACCTAGCTTGCACATCTTTGGGTTGTGGGGGCGAAACCTACCCAAACACCAGGAGAATGTCATTCAAATATTCTAACTGGAAAAATCATCAGGAAAGATGTTAATTCCCATGAGATTTCAATGGAGTTGAACACAAGGATGAACAGAAATAAACATACAGGGTGATCCTTTCTGGTGTTTTTATTTTAAATTGGGGGGTGACATGGATACCACATTAATAATATCCCTCCACCCTCACAACAATTTAGATTTAAATATCTCCTACCTTATATAGCTGGACCCTGTGATCCCCACCTCTGCAGACAAATAAAAAGAGGCAAATTAGGACAAAGTTCAAATAAAAACATTTTCCTGAATGTTTGGATTTCATTCTATTTATTTTACTGGTTTGTCATTTTCAATCGCGATTAAAATTTAAATTGAAATTAGCCACCTTTAGATTTTTAAAACACAAAAAAAAATGCATCATGACTATCATTACCAATAAAATTATTATATAAAAGTCATCATCATTATAATATGTTCTACCAGATTAAATATTTTTCAGGGGGATAATCTTAAAAACTTCCAATACCATCTTACTAAATGAACGATGATTAACAAATGGTACAATCCTACAGAAAAACATATTTTGTACCTTTACCCAGAGATTCATTTTTATGGGAAAACTTAAGTCACCCCTTTAAAATAAATAATTGCCATTCTTACTAAGGTACAGGATGATTCATGCAGACCTCAATTCCAGACAGTAAGTTCATCATTCAAATCACAGGGTTTAAAAAAATATATATATCTTATATTTCAAACCATCTTGAAATATAATAACAGACTCTTAAACCAAAATTTAAACGAAAAGGACAATCTACGACTAGTTATAAATGCAGACGACCCACAGTCATAAACATGACACTAGAAAAGTATGTGACAAATCTGATAGTGTATTAGGCAATTAATTAACATTGAAATATTGGATGTGCAAATTGGTAATGTGACACTGAACTGGAAAAGGGCACAATTAAATAGAAAGTAAATTACACTTTGGACCATTGGTTGTCTTTGCATTTTTAGTGGAAGTGTAATTTGGGGAATCCTTCTAATAAACAGGCCATCAGCAATGGACAGCTTGCTTTGGCACAAAGGGGCTGGCATTCTCCTCAAATTGCCAGATCGTCCCTCCATAGGAGGCATGTGATGATCTGCAAACCAGCGTTTTCTAATCGAATGAAGCAATCGTTCTACCTGACACACAAACCTGATGCCCAGACAATGGTGCACACTTTCATTCTAGAATGCCCAGCAAATTTGGATCAGCGCTGGAGTCGAATCTCAGACAATCGATCCAGATGAAGGTATCATCCTGACTTGGAAATCTATCACCGATCCTTCACTGTCACTGGGTCAAAATGCTGGAACTCCCTCCCTAACAGCACTGTGGGTGTACCTACACCACAGAACCTGCAGTGATTCAAGGCAGATTACCACCGCCTTCTCATGGGCAATTAGGGATGGGCAATAAATGCTGACCTAGCCAGCGATGCATTTTTTAAAAAAAATCACCTGAAACGCTTACTAGTTGCAAATCAGCACTGGTCAGTAAAAGTCTTTGAACATGAAGTCCTGGTAGATTTGTGATTAATGCTACAGGAGGGTTGATTAGATCATGAAGAGAATGACATTTTTGCCCCGAGGCAGAAAACCAATGCAGGCTGCAGCTGATCAAGTATGGATATACTGTTTGGGCCATTGTCGTGTTGTGTTCCCTGCTAATACTTATCTGATCAGGAGTTGGATCTGTCGTTCTGTGAAGAAAGTGAACCCAAGATCTACCCGCCTAAAGACAGTCTTCAAAATTTGCTGAGCCAGTTTAGTGTCTCAGCAGATGAACTATTTAAGCAGGCTTGAGAAATCAAGAGATGTTAAAAGAGGGCAGAGGTTCATCACATGATTCAAGCACCCGGAAAAATCTATGCAATCAGGTGTTAAAACTTTGAAAACTGGGTGTGATTCAACTGAAATAGCCTAGTGATTGATTCAGTTTGTAAAGTATCAGTGACTTTGCAAAAGACATGCACACTACAAAATGTCATCACAAAACCAAAGAAGGAGGCTGTAAACTTTTTTTCTTTTAAATACACGCCACAGATTTATGGTGTAGGATTTAGTGGTGACAACTAATGAAAAGCCGAGGGAAAAAAACCTGTAGATTGCACATTGGGTTGCACGACATGAAGCTTTTAAATGGAACAATGCCCTGAGGTGATTATCCAATTTAGATTAACAGAACTATTTGTTTGTACGGACAAATCATGATGTATTTTTATTACTAAGGGCCAAGAAGCGACAAGCAGGAAAACCATCACTCAATCCAGTGACGGTTAGAACTAGAAGAAATAAAGATGCTGAAAGGAGTGAGAAACTTCGCTATTGTGACTAAATGACCCCGTGAACAATTCAATGACATTCTTTTTACTAATTACGTTATTATTGAGGATTTTCTTGGTATGCATCTGAGCTGCAGCTTTATTTTAAAATTGTTGCATTGTGTTCTTTCCCACTTATAAATCAAAGGGCAGAATCTTGCCAAAAAATGGCAGTGTGTCAGACTCGGCGAGAAAAAGGGAATAAATCCCTCCTTTTCTCTTGGAATCTTGAGCCTCTTGGAAAAGGTGAGCCAGCATAGTTAACGCAATCAGTTTGGCGAGGCAGGAACGCTTGGGATCTCAGAACAGGCTTCAAAGGGATCCCCTTGACTGCCTCGCACCTCGCCGGTCTTGAATGTAAACAACGTCAGCGTGATTCAAGATTCCCGGAGGGGGGAGGTCTGGAGAGAGTTCTCGTTATGGATATACTAATGCATTAAAATGGGATTCCCAGGCTTGCACTGTGCGACTTGTTACTTGGAAAGCAATTATAAGCAATATTTACACCCAGATTTATGATTTAGCTATAACTAACAATCAGGAATTTGTCCCTGTGGTTGTTCATAATAGAACATACAGTGCAGAAGGAGGCCATTCGGCCCATCGAGTCTGCACCGACCCACTTAAGCCCTCACTTCCACCCTATCCCCGTAACCCAATAACCCCTCTTAACCTTTTGGACATGAAGGGTAATTTAGCATGGCCAATCCACCTAACCTACACGTTTTTGGACTGTGGGAGGAAACCGGAGCACCCAGAAGAAACCCATGCAGACACGGGGAGAACGTGCAGACTCCGCACAGACAATGACCCAGCGGGGAACCGAACCTGGGACCCTGGCGCTGTGAAGCCACAGTGCTAGCCACTTGTGCTACCCTGCTGCCCACAATATTTGACTCTTTAAAAATACCAACATAGAGCAGCAGTGGTTAGCACTGCTGCCAGAGCTGCTGAGGGGGAGTGAATTCAGGTATCTGCAGGTTAGGAACTTTGCACGAAAGGTCTGGAGGGGGTTCCCTAGGTTGCCGGGATATACCTGCTGGAGCGACTGTTGCTCCCGGATGTGGAAGGGGAGGTAATAATTAGGGATCTATACAAGTGGCTGGGGGAGCAGGGAGGCCAGTGGGTGGTGAAGATCAAAGAGAAATGGGAGGCGGAGTTGGGAGGGGAGATCAATGGGGGAGCCTGGAGTGAGGCACTGCGTAGGGTAAACGGGACCTCCTCTTGTGCAAGGATGAGCCTGATACAGTTTAAGGTGGTGCACAGGGTGCATATGACTCGGGCGAGAATCAGTGGGTATGTTCAGGGGGTAGCAGATGAGTGTGAGAGGTGTGGGCGGGGGCCAGCGAATCACTCGCACATGTTTTGTGGTTGCGAAAAATTGGGAAGATTCTGGGCGCAGTCTTAGACGGAGAGTGGAGGAGGTGGTGGATCCGGACTCTTTGGTGGCGATATTTGGGGTCTCAGAGGAGCCGGAGCTCATGGAGAGGAGGAAATCCGATTTCTTGGCCTTCGCCTCTCTGATTGCATGGCGGCGAATTTTGCTGGGAGTGGCGGTCAGCGTCGCCACCGGGGGTAGCGGCTTGATTGGGTGTCCTGTACGACTTCCTGCGATTAGAAAAGATAAAGTAAGAGTTAAGAGGCTCTTCAGAGGGGTTTGAGGAAAGGTGGGGGATGTTTGTGAGCCTATTTATGGGGCTGTTCGTCGCAGGGGAAAGGAGGAAAAATCTGTACAGACTGTATAGTTGATTGTAGGGAAGCATGTTTCCCGGGGTGTTTGTTCGCTGTAACCTGTTTCAATACATGTTTGTAATAAAATACATTTTATTTTAAAAAGCATTGCTGCCTCACACCGCCAAGCACCAAGGTTCAGTTCCAGCCCCAGGTCACTATCCGTGTCGAGTTTGCACTTCTCCCTATGTCTGCGTGGGTCTCACCAACACAAGCCAGTGATGTGCAGGGGAGGTCGATTGGCCACGCTAAATTGCTTCATAATTGGAAAAATTATGGAAATATTGGAAAAATACACTACTGAATATGGAGATTTTAAAATCATGTTTGCTATGTTGTATTTGTTGAAAGTCTTCGGAAATATCAGTGCAATTAAAACATTCTCATTCTTGCATTCAATTCTTTCCTCAGCACCACACTTCTGTATCTATGTAACTTCTTCCAGCCTTGCAACCCTCAGATCGCAGTGCTTTTCCAATTTTGGCCTCCACAGTTATCCTGCACATGCCCAGTTATCTTCTTTCTTTTTAAAATTTAGGGTTCCCAATTCATTTTTTCCAATAAGGGGCAATTTAGCGTGGCCAATCCACCCACCCTGCACATCTTTGGGTTGTGGGGGCGAAACCCACGCAAACACGGGGAGAATGTGCAAAATCCACACGGACAGTGACCCAGAGCTGGGATCGAACCTGCGAACTCGGCGCCGTGAGACCGCAGTGCTAACCCACTGCGCCACCGTGCTGGCCTATGCCCGGTTATCTTGACTCTACCATTGGCAGCCATGCCCTCAGCTGTCTCTGGATATTCCCTCACTAAACCTCCCCCCAACTCCCTCTCCTCCTTTAAGCCACCTCCTTGACCAAGGCTTTGGTCACGAGTCCTATTACCCCCAAATAGCTCAATATCAAATTGTATAATTAAAATCCTGCAAGACATCGAGTTTTTCTATGTTAAAGGCATTATGTAAATAAAAGTTGATGTTGATATATTAGCCTCCGAGAAAGTGGCCATTTTTCTCCCTTTCTTGCATGACCTAGTCAATCAGTAACCGTGCTCATTCCTTTCCTCCACTAGTTGTGAAATTAAGTGTAGAAACTGGAGATCTTGTTCAAGGGCAAAACTCAAAAAAAAGATGTGCGCATTCATAGTTTAAAAATACCACCTTGCTCCTTACCTGGTGCCTGCATTGCCGTGGAAGTAAAGAATGATAGGGTGGTCTGATGCCAAGGTTCCTTCATACCATGTCTGGTCCTTTCCCCGAGCTTCCTTCCATAGGCTGGCAGGTACTGTATGCCTATCAATAAGTAGAATAGATTAGTGTCCTTCACAGAGCACTGATTTTAACAGAACTAAACACACTTTTAATGAACTAAATGGGACTCTGATTATGAAATCTTATGCTTGGCTTTCCGCACATGGAATGGATTTGTTTATTGTCACGTGTACCGAGGTACAGTGAAAAGTATTTTTCTGCATGCAGCACAAACAGATCATTTAGTACATGAAATAAAATACATAATAGGGAAACACAAAGTACACAATGTAAATATATACCGGCATCGGGTGAAGCATACAGGAGTGTAGTATTAATCAGATCAGTCCATAAGAGGATCGCTTAGGAGTCTGGTAACACTGGGGAAGCTGTTTTTGTCTTTTTTAAAAATAAATTTTGAGTACCCAATTATTTTTTCCAATTAAAGGGGAACTTTAGCGTGGCCAATCCACCTATCCTGCACATCTTTGTGGGGGTGAAACCCATGCAAACACAGGGAGAACGTGCAAACTCCACAGGGACAGTGACCCAGGGCCAGGATTCGAACCCGGGCCCTCAGCGCCGTAGGCATCCATGATAACCACTGTGCCACCGTGCTGCCCGCGAAGCTGTTTTTGAATCTGTTGGTGTGTTCTCAGACTTTCGTACCTCTTGGCCAATGAAAGAAGTTGGAAGAGTGAGAAAGCTGAGTGGGAAGGATTATGCTGTATGCTTTCCCAAGGCAGAGGACGTGTAGATGGAGTCAATGGATGGGAGGCAGGTTTGTGTGATGGACTGGGCAGTGTTCACAACTCTCTGTAGTTTCTTATGGTCTTGATCGAGCTGTTGCCATACCAGGCTGTGATGCAGCCAGATAGGATGCTTTCTATGGTGCACCTGTAAAAGTTGGTAAGAGTGAAAGTGTACATGCCAAATTTCCTTAGTTTCCTGAGGAAATATAGGTGCTGTTGTGCTTTCTTGGTCATAGTGGGTGGGCCAGGACAGATTGTTGGTGATGTGCACACCTAGGAATTTGAAGCCGTCAACTGTCATTTTCCCCCTTTCACCACAGGACCACAAATACTGATTCAGCCATGGCTATGGCGTACTCCATGACTGCCACCAATTATACTGTACAAATAGCCGAGGGGAGGTGCACCTGCAGCAGATCATTATGAACTCTCATCAAAGAATACACCAGCATGTTGCAGTAAAACTATCTGAAGCCTGAATAAGTTACATTATTGCAGGCATACTCACGCAGCAAGCAGTGCTGGATTCATATCACTGACTGTAACACAACTATTGCATCACTGCCCTGAGCAACAGACAGATAACTGGCTAATCTGTGAACGCGTCTGGGCGTGATTTCCCACTAGCGTGAACAATGGAGAATCGGATTATAGATTTGAATGTTGACATTTCAAACACCAGGGCAGCCTATCGTTGAAAAGTAATTTTCCTCACATCAGTTTGGGTTGGATTTAAACATCAGATCCAGAGATCCAAATTGAGTGATACGTTGATCTCTGGAATCTTGGCTTAAATCCAGTACTGATTGCAGCCTCTTCCAGCGACGGGCTGCCAAAACATCCTCCATGAAATTAGTCTGGGCAGCTTCAGTACAGCTCCACTAGGTACAAAATCTTGATAGAAAATTGAACATTTCACCCCACAAAGTCGCAGAACGGCAGGTACGGGAAAACATTGCAACAATGCAGGAGGTGGTAATGGTCTTCTGAAATTGGAATAGAGACATGCTGTTGGAGAAAAGTGCATCTAATTGCCGTACATCTCATCTGGAACTGGATGTTGGCACTTGGTACCAAAATAAAGGTTGTTCCATCCCTCATATCCCTCACAGCATTTTGATACAAAGAGGAGTAATTTTAAAAAGTAACTGTTCATTTGGGTAAGTTCACCAATCCACCAGGCTGCTATATCGAACACAGTACTTAACTAAGTTGCTTACCTTTAGCCAAATGGAAAAAAAAAATCATACAGTAGACCCTGCTTGCAAAGGCACTGTAATTATCACTTCACAATCCAGATCTTGCCCTCCAGACTGATACACATGCAGGAAAACAAACTAGGAAGGTTTTGTTTCAAATACAGGACTTATCCACTGTCTTGTAATTAAACCAGATGACAAAAGGTTTTTGGTACCATAAGCACATTTGGCCTGATTGTTCTGATCCGATTCTGCAGAAGACAGTTGGCGTCTTTTCAATAGCAAATGCTGACTTTTTTTTTTATGTTGGCCTTTTGTTTCTCAGCTGGGCAATAAAAGTTAACCTGAACAAGCTGGACTTTGTTTAGTACAGCATCAACACACCATTGTTAAGCTGCAAATATTCAGATATAAACCAGATCTGGGACCATTGTTCTGGTGCTTCAATAATTGATAAAGACTTATGGTGCCATGAGAAGCATTTAGAAGACCGGCAATAAACAAATGGATATTAGTTTGTGTTGTTTGCAAAATTTGGACAGGAAATCTCTCCATACCCACACAACCAAATCAGGAGAACAATTGTGACCTATTGGAAATATTCCAAGGGGAACTGTACAGTTTCAATTTCAGCAGGAAGCAAAGGGATATTGGTACTAAAAGGACAAACCTCGGCAGATTTGGTTTTCATACTGAAACTCGATGAATGACTGAGCTAATGGACTGACTTGGATTTTCTTGTTACCACAGTACTGGACTCAATAGCATTTTCTACAAAACATAAGGTTACATTTTTCCAAAATTAAAAATAAAGACAGACTCTGGAATTTAAACGAACAGCTCCAGTTCCGCACATATGTTCACGATCCAAGCTAATGAGGAATCATCTAATCTCTAATTGGTACAAAAGGAACAACACTCAAACAAACACCCTGCATTTACGGAACACATTTTGCATCGAAAACAAAATTCTACATATTAGTGTACATGTAGAAAGGTGACAAAAGCAATTTACTGCAGATGCTGGAATCTGAAACGAAAGAGAAAATGCTGGAAAATCTCAGCAGGTCTGGCAGCATCTGTAGGGAGAGAAAAGAGTTAACTTTTCGAGTCCAATGACTCTTTGTCAAAGCTAACAGTCAGAGAATGTGGGGAATATTTATACTGTGGAGTGAGAATGATAGATGAGTCATAGCCACAGAAACTCAAGGAAACGGGGTGCTAATAGCCACAGAAACCAAGGGAAAAGAGTGTGAATGGCAGTCCCCAGAGAGAACAAAAGATGTGAGAGGCCAAACAGCAGAGAAACTAACATCGGAGGCTAAACTGTGACAGATGGAGATGTGGGGGGAGGGGAAGGGATAAGGAAAGGTGGATAAGATGGGGGGGTTAAATATATATTAAGAAAGAAAGAAATGTTAAGAGACAGTTGAAATGAAATGCGATGAAAACAAATCGGTCTAGGTGGGGTAGAGTTAATCTGAAGTTGTTAATTCGATGTTGAGACCGGAAGGCTGTAGCGTGCCTAACCGGAAGATGAGATGTTGTTCTTCCAGTTTGCGTTGAGCTTCACTGGAACATTGCAGCAGGCCAAGAACAGACATGTGGGTCTTGTGTTAAAATGGCAAGCAACGGAGTGGTCAGGGTCCTGAATGCGCACAGACCGAAGATGCTCAGCAAAGCGATCACCCAGTCTGCGTTTGGTCTCTCCGATATAGAGGAGACCACATTGGGAGCAGCGAATGCAATAGACCAGATTGAAAGAGGTGCAAGTGAAACGCTGCTTAACCTGGAATGAGTGTTTTGGGCCTGGAATGTGAAGCATGGAAGAGGTAAAGGGGCAGGTGTTACACCTTCTGTGATTGCATGGGAAGGTGCCATGGGTGATGGGAGAGGTACTGGGTGTGGTGGAGGAGTGGACTAGATTGTCTCGGAGGGAACGGTCTCTGCGGAAAGAGGGAGTGAAGGGAAGATGTGTTTGGTGGTGGCATCACGCTGGAGTTGGCGAAAATGGCGGAGGATTATGCTTTGCATACGGAGGCTGGTGGGATGAAATGTGAGGACGAGGGGGACTCTATCCTTGTTCTGGGAGGGAGGGGAGGGGGCGAGGGTAGTGGAGCGGGAGGTGGACCACACACTGTTGAGGGCCCTGTCAACAACTGTAGGTGGTAAATCACAGTTAGGAAGAAGGAACACATTTTCGAAGCACCATTTTGGAAAGTGGCAACATCAGAACAAATGCGACAGAGGCAAAGGGGTTGAGAGCAAGGGATGGAGTCCTTACAGGGTGCAGGGTGCGAAGAGCTGTAGTCCAGATAGCTGTGGGAGTCAATGGGCTTGTAGTGGATAGTCTATTGCCAGAAATGGAGACAGACAGATCAAGGAAGGGAAGTGTCTGAGATGGACCAGGTGAAAGCAATGGAGGGGTGGAAACTGGAAGCAAAGTTGATGAATTTTTCCAGGTCCGGGCGAGAGCATGACGTGGCACCAAAATAATCATCAATGTATCGGTAAAGGAGTTGTGGCAGGGGGCCCGGAACAAGGAATGTTCCACATACCCCATAAAAAGGCAAGCGTAGCTGGGACCCATGCAGGTACCCTTTGCTACACCTTTGATTTGGAGAAAGTGAGATCAGTTAAAGGAGAAGTTGTTGAGAGATAGAACAAGATCAGCCAGGCGGAGGAGAGTGGTGGTGGATGGGAATTGTCTGGGTCTCTTTTCGAGAAAGAAGCGAAGAGCTGTCAGGCCATCCTGGTGTGGGATGGAGGTGTAGAGGGATTGCACATCCATGGTGAATAGAATGTGGTTGGGGCCCGCAACTGGAAGCAATGAATATGACGCAGTGTATCAGAGGAATCCCGGATGTAGGTGGGGAGGGAATGGACCAGAGGAGTGAGGATGGAGTCAAGATAAGAGGAAATAAGTTTGGTAGGGCAGGAGCATGCTGACACAATGGGCCTGCCAGGACAGTCCTTTTTGTAGATTTTGGGAAGTAGTTAAAAAGCGGGCTGTCTGGGGTTATGATTATGAGGTTGGAAGCTGTGGGCAGGGGAAGACATCTGGAAGAAATTAGGTCGCTAATGGTGTTGGAGATATTGGCTTGATGTTCAGTGGTCTGGTCATGGTCCGGGGGAGGTAAGAGGAAGTATCTGAGAGTTGGCGCTCAGCCTCTGCGAGGTAGAGGTCAGTGCTACAGACGACAACAGCACCCCCTTTGTCGGCAGGTTTGATGACAAAGTCGGGGTCAGCCCTGACGGAGTGAAGGGCAGAAAGTTTGGAAGGAGAGAGGTTGGAATGGATGAGGGGGGCAGAAAAATTAAGACAGCCAATGTCCCATCGACAGTTCTCAATGAAAAGATCAAGGGCAGGTAATTGTCCCAGCCCCGGGGTGGGGGGTGTCCACTTGGAGGCAAAACGTTGGAGGCACATGAAAAGGATCAGTGGAACGGGGGGGGGGGGGGATTCTTGCCCAAAGAAGTGGGCAGGGAGACGAAGGCGACGAAAGAAGAGTTCAACACCATGTTGAGCCCGGAATTCATTGAGGTGGGGACGTAAGAGTACAAAGCTGAGTCCTTTGTTGAGAACAGCATGCTCAGCCTCAGAGAGTGGAAGGTCAGAGGATATGGTGAACACGCAGCAAGGGCTGGGGTTGGGAGACATGGGGTACGAGGGATTAGGAATGGTGGAGGGCCTGGGATGAGCAGCGGTGTTGATACTGGGAGAAATGGAATACGAGGGATTGGCACTGGTGGAGGGCCTCGGATGGGCAGTGGTAGAAAGGTGACAGTGTCTGAAGATGATTGTGTCATAGTGCAGCAGGAAAAGGAACAGCCCAAAATCTCGACCCTCAGAGGATCCCAGATTTAAGAGTTGTGTGGGCGGTGGCAGGCGGGATACGGGAGAAGGGAGGGATGTCCCAGCAAGCTGGACGACAGAAAAGATGAAGTTATAGCGAGGGCCACAGAGATGTCAAGGAGGGTGAAGAGAATCGTACAGAATTACAGAGAATGCTACTCATTTAAAAAAAAAATTTAGAATACCCAATTTTTTTTTCCAATTAAGGGGCAATTTAGCGCGGCCAGTCCACCCACCCTGCACATCTTTGGGTTGTGGGGGCGAAACCCACACAAACATGGGGAGAATGTGCAAACTCCACACGGACAGTGACCCAGAGCCAGGATCGAACCTGGGACCTCGGCGCCATGAGGCAGCAGGGCTAACCCACTGCGCCACCGTGCTGCCCTTGAGAATGCTACTTATGACCTTAAATGGCATTCCAGTGCTGTGGAGTAGCAGAAACCTGGATGGTAAGGAATCAAGTAGGAAGTTGTGAAACAACCAGGCACAGATTCACGAGGCAGAATCACGTTCACAGAGACTAAGGGAGGTTGTAGATAATACTGTAGTTTGTCAGGACAGAGGCATTTGGGGAAACAAATTCTGACTGGTTTTGAAAGGGAAGGGGAAACAGTGCTCGAGGAGAGGGTGTAATTTACAATGTCAACCAGCACCGGGGCCATGAGATTATTGAAATGGGGTAAAGGGAGCAGGTCATGTGCTCATGGGCGGGATGAGAGGGAAACAATGGAAACGGAGTGGAGGAAAAGTCAGCCAATTAAATACTTTTGAAATGCAATCATTGTTGTAATGTAGGAAATCTGGAAAGCAATTTGCAACTGTGAAACACACATCTTTGAGGAAAGGGCCAGATAATCTGTTACAGTGATGATGGTGGAGGGGAGCATACAGGAGCTAGAACATCAAGACCATCGGTCCTGATTTCCAAATAGTGCCTTGGGATTTTATATTCACCAGAGAAAGCAGACGGGGTCTTGATTCAAAGTCTCCTGCGAAAGGAGGACCTCCAACAGTGCTGCAGTCTCTCAGTATTGAACTGGAAGTGTCAGCCTAGATTTTCTCTTCAAGTCTTTGGTGCAAGAGTGCAACCACAGAGCTATGACTGGTAGTAGAGTCAAGCAACTTAAAATTTAAAAAAAAACATATTTATGAGTACCCAATTCACTTTTTCCAATTAAGGGTCAATTTAGCGTGGTCAATCCACCTGCCCTGCACATCTTTGGGTTGTGGGGGCGAAACCCACGCAAACACAGGGAGAATGTGCAAACTCCACGCAGACAGTGACTCAGGGCCGGGATCGAACCTAAGACCTCTGTGCCATGAGGCAGCAGTGCTAACCACTGCGCCACCGTGCTGCCCTTAGTCAAACAACGTAAAGGGCAAGTCAACCATCACCATTTTCACTCATCTCCCAGTAGTCCAGGTCAAGAGTAACAGAGACAAAAAAAAACGAACAAAGGTCCTTCGCTCAACCTCTCAGTGACGGAAAGATTCGCAGTGCCGTGGAAAGAGAAAATGGGGTGGGGGGGGAAATCAAAAATAATTTCTCTCGTACTGTACATTTTACACGACCAGCCTGCAATCATACATACCTATTCTAGTCCTGTTATTATTTATTTAATTGATGCAGAGTATAGGCATTCTTGCCTCTTATCCAAATATCCTTCCTGACCTGAGTTCTGTAGGGATCTCCTGACTGTTGTAATGACTGTTACTAAAACAGTGGTTGTGGGCTGTTCGCAAATTTCACGTTTTCTAAATCAAAATTAAATAGAAAATGAAAGAGGTAAGAACTGACTACAGTATTTTCTGTAAAGCCAGTAATCATCATAAGCTTTAAATAAAGTTTTAATATTCACTTCAGATTTTAAAAATTGTATAAACAGAAAATACTAATGGAAGACTATGTTATATCTATTTTAAAACGATGTAGGCTGCAGATTAGTCCCACACAATTACTGCAATTTTAACAATTTTGGAACTCCATATTTACAGTTGCCACGACTATTATTTTGTTTGCTGATAAATCCTGTTGCAAAGTTGAAGCTTAAAAAAAATGCACAACTTATTTTCATTGAAATATTATGCTTGGGTTCAGATTATCAAATGATGAAAGGAAACTTGTACTAGGTTCTAATGCTTGCATCAGCTTGCTTTGATATTAACCATATTTTTTAAAAGTCAGTAATTCTTGGGATGCATTTATCACACATCTCTAGTTGTTCTGGCGTAGTGGTGGTGGCCACCTCATTGAACCACTTTGATACAACTGAGTTATTTGCTAGGTTACTTCAAAACGGCAGTTGAGAGTCAATCATGTAGAACTGGAGTCACATACAGGTCAAGTCAGGTAACAACAGTAGCTTTCCTTCCTTCTAGGAACATAAGTGAACCAGTCAGGTTTTTAGGACAATCCAGAGCATCATTGATGTGGCTGATGTGGCACTGGACTCACCTATTAAGGCAGACTGGGTAAAGACATCAGGGTTCCATCCCTGAAGGATATTTACCAAAGTTCAATGCTATAACAAAATTACAACCATTTTAACACTACACCAAAATCAAAATCCTTTATAATTCCAACAGTCAGAAACATGTAATATAACAGCTCTCGTGCTTTGGTGACATGTCTGCTTAAAATATACCTGTTAGTTACAAGATGATCACAATGCAAGACTAGTTGCTGTATTTACTGTAACAAGGCAAAATAAGGGGAAGAGCAATTCAATTGGATTTATTTAATGTAAGTAAACCATTTAATCTTAAAATAGTGGTTTCCCAACAGGAAACTAACTCTTGGGGAGTTAAAACAGATGGCAAAGTGTTCAATGTTATTTAGGAAGGCAAACAAAGTTGAGGTACGCAGAGAGGAATACTTCCAAAGTTACATAAATCCTCAGGGAGTCCTCTGCGCAGTACTGTATGTAATTTTGGTCCAGATTTTTAAAAGATACTAGTTTAATTTCAAGAACTATGGTGACAGACGAATGAAGAGAGATTAGCTATCTTGGGGACATTTCCATCTCCCCAAAAGATGACAGCACATAAGGAGACCAAATCAGGCCATCATCTCCAGGCTCTCTGCTAGTTTCACTTCCCTGTCTTTTCCCCATAACCCTGTAATTATCTTCTCGACAGACAATTGTCCAATTCTCTTTTGAAAGCCTCGATTGAATCTGTCTCCATCACACTCAAGCAGTGCATTCCAGATCCTAACAACTTGCTGCGTCAATAAGTTCCACATGTCGCCCTTGTTTATTTTGCTATTAGCTTTTAAATTAGCCTCGTTCGGGTTCCCAACCCTTCCATTGATGGGAACGGTTTCTCCTCATTTACTCTGTCAAAAGCCTCAATGAAATCTCCACTCAACTTTCTCTTTGCTCAGAAGAGCAGTCCAAGGTTCTCCAATCTTTCCATCTCACAGATGTTCCTCATTTCTGGAACCATTCTCAAAAATGTTTTCTGCCTTCATTCCAATGCATTTGCATCTTTCCTAAAGTGTGATGCTTAGAATTGGACACAATACTCCAGCTAATGCAGAACGGTGGGGAGTTTCTGAAGGTTTACTATGACCTCCTTATTGTACTTGATGCCTATTATTGAGATGTCAGGATCACATATGCCTTTTAACCGCTTTCTCAGTGTGCCATGCCACCTTCAATGACCTACCTATAGATGTACTCATAGGTTGCTCCACTCCCGCACCCATTTTGGAATTGTACTCTTTAGTTTATATTGCCCCTCATCCTTCTTCTGAACCAAACCATATCACTTTACACTCCTCTGCATTAAATTTCATCGGCCATTTGGTCCAGGGTGGGAGATATAGGAGGGATGTCCGAGGTAGGTTCTTTACTCAGAGTGGTTTGGGTGTGGGATGGACTGCCTGCTGTGATAGTGGAGTCGGACACTTTAGGAACTTTCAAGCGGTTATTGGATAGGCACATGGAGCACACCAGAATGACAGGGAGTAGGATAGCTTGATCTTGGTTTCGGACAAAGCTTGACCCAACATCGAGGGCCGAAGGGCCTGTTCTGTGCTGTACTGTTCTATGTTATCTTAGAATTTACAGTCAGAAGGAGGCCATTCGGCCCATCAAGTCTGCACCGGCTCTTGGAAAGAGCACCCTACCCAAGGTCA
The DNA here is from genome assembly GCF_902713615.1 of Scyliorhinus canicula. Lineage (NCBI taxonomy): Eukaryota > Metazoa > Chordata > Chondrichthyes > Carcharhiniformes > Scyliorhinidae > Scyliorhinus > Scyliorhinus canicula. The sequence continues at coordinate 186,587,061 of NC_052146.1, read as the reverse complement.
ATTCCTCCACACTATCCCCATAACCCAGTAACCCCGCCCAACACTAAGGGCAATTTTGGACACTCAGGGCAATTTATCATGGCCAATCCACCTAACCTGCACATCTTTGGACTGTAGGAGGAAACCGGAGCACCCGGAGGAAACCCATGCACACACGGGGGTGATGTGCAGACTCCGCACAGACAGTGACCAGAGCCAGAATCGAACCTGGGACTCTGGAGCTGTGAAGCAATTATGCTATCCACAATGCTACCGTGCTGCCCATTTGTCCTATTTGACCGCCCATTCCAACACTGTGTATTCACTATCCTCCTCACAATTCACAATGCTTCGAAGTTCTGGGTCACCAGCAAACATTGGAATTGTGCCCTGTACACCCAAATCGAGGGCATTAATACATAAAGAAAGGCCAGTGGCCCATTAAATAGCTCTTAATTGTATCCTATGGGCGGCACGGTAGCACAGTGGTTAGCACTGTTGCGTCACAGCTCCAGAGTCCCAGGTTCAATTCCCAGCTTGGGTCACTGTCTGTGTGGAGTCTGCACGTTCTTCCTGTGTCTGTGGGTTTCCTCTGGGTGCTCAGGTTTCCTCCCACAAGTCCCGAAAGATGTGCTGTTAAGTAATTTGAACATTCTGAATTCTCCCTCTGTGTACCCAAGTTCATAAGGAGGATGTTCGGGAAGATCCCGGACCTGGATTCGCATAAACTGGTTATGGGGCGGGACTTTAACACAGTCATTAACCCAGGGCTAGACCACTCTAGCTCAAGGACAGGCAGGGTGCCAGCAATGGCAAAGGAGCTAAAGGGATGGGGTTGACCCATGGAGATTTGTGCAGCTGAGAGTGAAGGAGCTTTCCTTCTACTCACACGTGCAAAAAGTGTACTCCTAGATTGACTTTTTAAAAATCCTGAACAGGGCTGTACTGACGGGGGTAGTGGACACGTATTCAGCGATCACGATCTCGGATCATGCCCCGCACTGGGTTGACCTACAGGTGAGCAAGGAGAGTAGTGAGGTGGTGTGTTTGCGGCTGACGAAATGTATCCAGAACTATCTGGAAGTCAACGACACGGGGGAAGTTTCGGCTGCAGTGATCTGGGAGGCGCTGAAGGCGGTGGTTAGAGGGGAGCTGATCTCGATACAGGCCCACAGGGAGAAGGCAGACAGAGCAGAAAAGGACCGACTGATAAAGGAACTACTACAGGTCGACACGAGTTATGTGGAGGCACCAGGGGCAGGGCTTCTAAAGGAACGACGGAGGCTACAGGTGGAGTTTGGCTTGTTTGGCTGAAACACAAATAGGAAGAGGAGTTAGGAGACATTAAGGACGGTCTCTGGGCAGATGGGTTGAGCAGAGTCAACGCGTCCAGGCTCAGCCTGATACAGTTCAAGGTCGTTCACCGGGCTCGGATGAGCAGGTTCTTTGGGGTAGAAGACAGGTGCGCGAGGTGTGGCCCCAACTGCTTTCTGTGGTAGAGAATTCCACAGGCTCACCTCTCTCTGGGTGAAGAAATTTCTCCTCATCTCAGTCCTAAATGGTGTACCCCGTAACCTTAGACAGCGATCCTGGTTCTGGGCTACGCACCATCGGGAATAACCTTCCTGCATCTACCCTGTCTAGTCCGGTTAGAATTTTATAGGTTTCAATGAGATCCCCTCTCATTCTTCTAAACTCCACAACTATAATACTAACCGACTCAATCTCCTCATATGTCCCGTCATTCCAGGAATCAGAACATCCTTCCTCAGATAAGGAGACAAAACTGCACACAATGTGTCAGGTGCGGTCTCACCAAGGCCCTATATAAGTGCAGCAAGGCATCCCTGTCCCTGTATACAAATCTTCCTGCTAAGGCCAGCATACCATTTCTCTTCTTTACTACCCGCTGCATCTGCGTGCTTACTTTCAGCGGCTGGTGTACAAGGACACCCAGATCTCATTGCACATTTCACTCTCTCAATCTATAGCCTTTCAGATAATCTGCCTCCCAGTTTTTGTTACCAAAGTGGATAACCTCACATTTATCTAAATTATACTGCATCTGCTGTGCATTTGCCCACTCACTCACTCATCTTGTCCAAATCATACTGAATCATCTCTGTATTCTCCTCACAGCTCACCCTCCCACCCAGCTCGGTGTCATTTGCAAATATGGAGGGTGACAATTTCATCCTAGCTAAGCCTCTCCTTGACTGATCACAAGAATTGGCCCCAACTTACACAGCTGGGACAAGCCGTACTTTCCACATGAAGAAATACACCTTGCAGTGCAAGACTCTCATTGCAGTAAAAGACTCTTTAATGAAATATAAATGAAAGTGGCCAAAAAAAAAATGTTACTCTAAATGCTATCAATCTATTATTTTTTAAAAATTAGATTGTGTTGCAACTGAACCACATATATCCATTTTATACCCTGCGCATTAACTTAATTTTGCCCAAACACCATGTTTTGCCTCGACTCACTACGTAGAATAACACCAGAGATCCACAATGTACTAAACTAGTCTAAATGCAAAGAAGTACAGCAAAACCTTCCTTCTTTAATCTTCTGCATAACAAATGTTGACCTTAGCCACCATCGTCCCAAAAGAAAGATATCAGAAAGTGTTTAGCAATGGTGCTGCTACGTAACTGATAATGACCAAAGGCAGCATTAATGAAGGCACTGTAAGGCCTCACTTCTTCCACCAAAACCAGGAGCAGGAGAATCAATTTAATCTAGTACTTGAGCACTGAAATCAAAGCTGATATTCCGTTGCAGTAGAGGGAACACTGGACTATCGGTGGTACCATTCTTCGGACGAGACCATATAATGAGGATTTGTCTTGCCCTCTGAGGCAGACATAAAAAGGTCCCATGGCAATATTTCAAAGAAGGGCAGTGGAGCTATCCCTGGTGTCTTGGCCAATATTTATCCCTTAAATCACTTATCACCAAAACAGATTATCTGGTCATTATCACATTGGTGTTTGCGTGAGGTTGCTGCGAGTACATTGGCTGCCATGTGTCCTACATTATTATATGGGACAGCAGGGCACAACCTTAGCGAAAAGGATCAAGTGAAAGTGGGAGGACGAGTTGGGGAGGAAGATAAAATGAGGACTCTGATGTGAGGTAATGTGGTGGGTGAACTCATCCTCCTCCTGCACAAGGATGAGTCTTACACAATTTAAGTAGGGCATAGGATCCTCATGAGTAGGTTTTTCCCCAGAGGCAGTGGACAGGTGTGAGAGGGCCGGTGAACCATGCCCAGATGTTCTGGGTGTGTGAGGAGTTGGAATACTTTGGGAAGCGGTGTTTAGGAACTTAGAGGAATGTAGGGTTAGAGATGAAGCCAGACCCTATGATGGCGATCTTTGGGGTGTTGGAGATGCTGGAGCTGCTGGAGGGGAAATGAGCCAATGTCGTGGCCTTCGTCTTTTCTGACTGCCCAGCAATGGATACTTTTAAATTGGAGGTCAGCTATGCTGCCGCAGGTTGCGGCATGATTGGGAGACTTATACAGGTTGGAGAAAATCAACTGTTACCCAAGGGAGTCGGAAGAGGGCTTTGAGGTACATTGGAGGCCATTCATAACTACATTTGAAGAGCTGGTTGTCGTGGTGTGGGGGGGGGGGGGGGGGGAAGAGAGAGAGAGAGAGAGAGAGAGAGAGAGAGAGAGAGAGAGAGAGAGAGAGAGAGAGAGAGAGAGAGAGAGAGAGAGAGAGAGAGAGAGAGAGAGAGAGAGAAATAGAGTAAATGGGGGAAAATGTGCAAACTGGAAAGCTTATATTCTGCTGGATGTAGTTGTGTTACTATGTTGAACATGTTTGGAATAAAATACCTTTCAAAAACGACATTTTCTACATTGTCACAGTGACTGCATTTCAAAAGTACTTCTGTGGTTGTAAAGCTTTCATGATGTCTGTTGACCATCTAAAATGCAAGCCTTTCCTTTCTGAAGTAAACAACTTAAAAGCTGACATCTTTACGAAAGATATAACTAAAAGAAAAAGGGCGGCACGTGGAGCACTGGGGACCCGGGTTCGAATCCCGGCCCTGGGTCACTGTCCGTGTGGAGTATGTACATTCACCCTCACAACCCAAAGATGTGCAGGATAGGTGGATTGGCCACGCTAAATCACCCCATAATTGGGAAAAAAATAATTGGGTACTCTAAAATTTATTAAAAAAAGAAAAGAAAGCAATGAAGAATCTAGCAGTCAACCCAAGCGTTACAAAGCATTGCACAGAGTGCTGACAACACAGAATCATACAACACAGACGGGGGTCACTTAGCCTATTGTAACGACCCAAATAGTTCCATTCCCTGCTCGTCCCACTAGCCATGTAATTTTTATTTGCTTTTTCATTAAGAATTAATTTCCAACTATCACTATAGAATTCACACAAGACATTATCATCAAGTTTTCTATATATATATATATAATATATAATATATATATATATATAAAAAAATAAAATAAATATATATAAAATATATATATACACATCAATTTCTACTAAACACGGATTTCACGTTAGATGCCAGCATAATCTTTTTTGTTTATGTTTCATGATTGTTAACAAAGATATTATTACAAATACATAATGTTGAATGAACTGATTAGGCCCTCCTTTTTTCAACAAAAAAAGCGGGAAAATGTATTTCAATTAACACTTTTAAAAAACATTATAAAAGTCACCAGAGATATTTCTTTTTGGTCTAACACCATCAGTGTACGACAATCATTGACATGAACACCATTAAGAATAAATACTAATGATTAGTTGTTTGATAGCTCAGAACTTAACTATTGCTGAAAAAAACAGACATGCTATCAAAGCTTTTCGACTTGCTCTTATCAGGATACCTTGCAAGAAGTTACCAACTGTAATGGGGGAAAACAACAATTTATACTGCATAAGAGTGCTAGATTGCTTGGCAAGTGGACTCTGATTGGTGCAGGCATTACCGTGGAGAATGCAGCATAGAACAGTTAACTGCCCAACTTTGTTCAAATTCAAACCAGGCAGGTCACCTCCGATTGGTCAAGGTATTGCCCTGGGAAACAAACCGAAAAATGCCTGCTCCCCAAGGTTTTTAGGTGAAAAAGGCACAAAGTGTGGTCATATTCCTTCTATCCGTAAATTCCACAGCCAATTTATTCAAAGCAATCTCTCGCAAACAACAAAATGACAATGACCAACTTATCTGTTTTAGTGATGCAGGTTGAGGGATAACTCCCCTGCTCCTCTTCAAAATAATACCATGGAATCTTTTACCTGAGGGGGCACTCAGGGTCTCAGTTTTATATCTCATCTGGAAAAATGTCCGACAGTGCAGCATCCCATCTGCTCTGCACTGTGTCAGCCTATATTTCATGCTCTGTTGCATGGAATGGGACTCGGATACAATCTTCTGCGTCAGGTGTGTGTGCAACCAACTTTGCCAAAGCTGATACTGTAGCAATAACGGAAAGCACTCAAACCTCAGAGCAAAATCGCTGGCTTTGAAAGCAGACCAAGGCAGGCCAGCAGCACGGTTCGATTCCCGTACCAGTCTCCCCGGACAGACGCCGGAATGTGGCGACTAGGGGCTTTTCACAGTAACTTCATTGAAGCCTACTCGTGACAATAAGCGATCTTCATTTCATTTTTTCATTCAAGCTCTTCATCATCTGTGAAATCAAGACAAATTTCTACCATCTTCAGTCTTTCAGTTTTCTACCATCTTTTGCCAGTTTCTGCTCACTTACCAAGCGCCAATAGTGATTTTCTCTTCAGGTTTAAGATAAAAATTCCATGTGTGGTTCAACCCTTGGTCCTGTGGCCTTTTCAAGTCAATGAAATATGGTAACCGCACTATGAAAGAAAGGGACATTGATCAAAACTTGTGTGTTATAATAAACATCACGTCAAAGCACTTGCATGCGATTACACTCAAATCCACAATGATTTCCCTTTGTGATCTCCTTCATGAATCAAAATCTTTACAAATGCACGCTTGTGCAGTAAAGATAGGATTAATTTTCTGAAACTTTAATATTTGTTGTTACTTTTGAAAGCGATTTGGATATTTTCTAATATTTAAATATCAAAACAGTATCCCACAAGACATTTATATTTGCTAACTAATCGATATGTTGTCTGTCAAATTGTAAAACATTCAAGCTCCTGTCATAGACGTTCTTCCAGTGAACACTGAAAGATATTTGCTGAAAAATAAAATAAAAATGGGCGGGATTTTCCGTAGCGCGACGCTGAAATCGGGATCAGCGATCGAGCAGAGAATGGCTTCTGACCTCCAATCCGGGCAGGTGCCGGTTTGATGGCAGTTGGTGATGCTCCGCCCCCTCCAAATTAGCATCAACATCGTTGATACGTCATCAGCCGGCCCACGCGCAATGCTCCGTCCTCAATGGGCCAAGTCCCCGACTTCATGGGCCATGTGTCCAGCACCGCCACACTCGGCCGAGATCTGTGCCCGGGGCCTTCTGCTAGGGCTGGGGGAGTGCTGGCGGTGGCCCGGGGACGGGCTGTGGGGTTGGGTACGCGGTCCAGCATGGCCGGAGCAGTGTTTCCCGGCCCGATCAGTGGGAGCGTAGGTGTGCGTGGCTGCAGCTCGTCAGGCATGTGAGGCTGTAGCTCGTCAGTCATGCGCATGCGCAGCCCAGGATCCGGCAATTCTCTGTCCATTCTCCGCACAATTCGCGGGTGTTCCACATGGCGCCAGTGCTAGCCCATCACCAGTACCTGAATCGGTGAGGGATCGCGCCGATTTTCCTGCCGTGAAGCACCTCGGATTCTCCACTGGCGCCAGCACTGAGTCGCAGAAACGGAGAATCCAGCTTAATATTTCCCTGTTTTCTGAAGTCCTGCTGAATTTTGTGGCTAGAATCCCATCAAACATTTCCCAAGTTATAAACACTATTTTACCCTCTTCTTCGACATATAATGATATGGTTCCAAGGACAGTGATCTCCCTCAAATACCTCATGGCTACTATTCACCTGTGAACCTTCATAGCAAGCATCAGCTGGTCGCTCAAATCATGGGAGGGAACAGATGTAGTCCTGTTATAATGGCAACAGACTCTGACTGGTTTTCAATTCATTAATCCTGGGGAGTTATAGCCAATTGTTGTTTTAGCTAATAGCAGTTCATTATGCACTGGCCACAGGAAAAACCTGGGGCCTTCCTGATCTGTAGGACTCGGGTCTAAATGGAGAAGTCCCTTGTACAATACCTCAAATACAAAATGAACATTTTGAATAACCATTAAGCAACTGTGGAAGAGGGAAGAACACCGCATTATTATCTTGTACTGATTAACAAAAAAAACTTCCTTTGCTGTATAAAAAAATAGAATCATAGAATTTACAGTGCAGAAGGAGGCTATTCGGCCCATCGTGTCTGCACCGGCCCTTGGAAAGAGCACCCAACTCAAGCCACACCTCCACCCTATCCCCATAACCTAGTAACCCTACCTAACCTTTTTGGACACTACGGGCAATTTAGCATGACCAATCCACCTGAACCTGCACATCTTTGGACTGGGAGAAACTGGAGCACCCGGAGGAAACCCACGCAGACACGGGGAGAATGTGCAGACTCCACACAGTCACCAGAGGTTGAAATCGAACTTGGATCCGTGGTGCTATGAGGTAGCAGTGCTAACCACTGTGCTACCATGCCGCCCTGTAGAATAATACAAGCAACTGTACATTAAGACAGATCTACATGGATGCACGTTTCCAAAGGTATATTTAAGTTAAAGTGAGTGACACTTGAGACTTTCATTTGTCTATCTGGGTCCCTGAGTCTCTGCAACAGTGGAATGTAACTATTTAATTTGAAGGTGCAAGATATTAAATAGCAACATTTGGTCAAAAGTAGTGATCCACATGTGGATGTTAAACCATCAGCTATTTTAATGGCAAATACAGTCTCTCAAACATTTAAGAGTTACACCAAGATCTACGTTGGGACGTCTCACAAAATACTGAGCAAACCAACGTTTACCGACCTAGGAGGTATTTTGGACGTACAGTACTAGAGCTTTGATCATAAATCTCATTAGCTTTAGAAATGTGTGGAGATTAGCAGCTGTATACAAAGTAGGAGCAGCAGCTGTATACAAAGTAGGAGCGGCGAACACAGGATAAAACAGGTATAAAAGAATTGCAAAAGGGTGCGTGAACTAAGTTCTCAAAGGAAAAGGTACACATAGAAGATAGAACAGTACAGCACAGAACAGGCCCTTCGGCCCTCAATGTTGTGCCGAGCCATGATCACCCTACTCAAACTCACGTATCTACCCTATACCCGTAACCCTTAACCTTACTTTTATTAGGACACTACGGGCAATTTAGCATGGCCAATCCACCTAACCCGCACATCTTTGGACTGTGGGAGGAAACCGGAGCACCCGGAGGAAACCCACGCACACAGGGGGAGGACATGCAGACTCCACACAGACAGTGACCCATCTGGGAATCGAACCTGGGACCCTGGAGCTGTGAAGCATTTATGCTAACCACCATGCTACCCTGCTGCCCTAGGCATCTCAACAACATTTACTTATTTCATAGAAAAAAAGCCAAAAGGCTCTTCAAAAGGCATGAAATTATCTAACTGAATGGTGGAAAAACCCTGAAGGACTCAAGTGCCAAGCCCTGTACTGATATAAGCAAAGACATTTGTCAGCTAGCCAAAAAGGGAGGGATAGCCAAAAGCTTGCTCAAAGGAGTGGGTTGTAAAAATGGTCTTAAAGGAGTAGACACAACGGTATTAAATGCATAGACACAGGTAGAAAGGTAGCGGGACTTAAGTAGAGAATTCTAGAGCTCAGAGTCTAAATGGCTGAAGACACACCGCTAAAGACTGCTGAAAATTATACAAGATATACTCAATGGCATCTCATACTATACTCACCAAAATTCAAGAAGACCAGCTTTGCTTGAATAGCTGGACACAGTTTTACTACGAAAGGAATGCATATGTACACAGCTAACAACCACACAGCTAGCTTCTTGATTCTGTACAACAACCGTGATCGCCTAAAAAATTGAAGCAAAAGAAACAAAAGTCATTTGAGAAAGAAACTCAGCATTATACTCACAGTGAATAAAGTGAATTCTCTGCCTGCAATCATATTTCATTTTGTAATTCTAATTAACTGTAAAAATCTCAAAAAACAAAGCAAAAATAAATGGATACAAGGGCAATGAATGGTTTTAAAATCTCAGTTTCAGACTTAAATAGCTCTATGAAAAGGGTAACTCTGACCTTTCCCAAAAGAAAAGCTGGTCAGCATGAACTAGTTTATCTTGCATACTGAATTCTAGCCAAATATTTAAGCGCATGATCACCAATAGTTAAATGATGAAACAAGTCAGCAAAGTGCTTACAAAATTAATCAGACAATGGGATGTTTATCTTCAAACACTGGTTATTTGTAGCGTGAGTTTGCCCAATATATCCCAAAGTTCTAGCTTGAACGACACAGCAATGCGCTATTTGGTTTGGTTATCCACCATAAAGACCAGTGCTACATAAATAATAATAATAATCTTTATTGTCACAAGTAGGCTTACATTGACATTGCAATGAAGTTACTGTGAAAATCCCCTAGTCGCCACATTCTGGCACCTGTTCGGGTACACCGAGGGAGAATTCAGAATGTCCAATTCACCTAACAGCATGTCTTTCAGGACTTATGGGAGGAAACCGGAGCACCCGGAGGAAATCCATGGCAGACACGGGGAGAACGTGCAGACTCCGCACAGACAGTGACCCAAGCCGGGAATCGAAACTGGGAGCCTGGAGCTGTAAAGCAACAATGCTACCCACTGTGCTACCATGCTGCCCATGGAAGGAGAGAGGGAGGGAGGTAAAACTGAAAATTTCTTTGTGATCTGTACATAAGCACAGATGTTTAATTTTTTAAATTAGACTGTGACCCGTTTCCCCAAACTCTATTTGAGGGGTAAATTTTTTAAAGTGACTCGCAGCAAACTCTCATTAGGGTTAAATCAGAAGTATTGACCCATTCAAACCCAGGAAATAATTGCAACTTCACACACACTTGCACACATTGGGAAAGTAGAAAAGAGGCGTTTTTAAACTTTTTGAGTAACACAAAGAATAAAGGACCACAAGTGTGGATATCAGTCCACATAATTGCCAGAGTCCAGAATATCAGAGTTCCTTCACAGAGGAGCCAAGTTCAGCTCGTGGTGACGCAGCAAGATGTTGGTATACAGAGGCTGGTCTGTCCAGCAGACAATGGCAGAAATCTTGCAGAGAAACAGGGTTAGAGGAAGCTTAGACTTGACACAAGTGATTGGTCAGCCTGGAGTCCTGCTTTGATGTCTTCAGACTGGAGTTTAGAAAGCAGAGAGTTGTGAGTCTCAAAATATATTAAAATTTTCCAAAGGCCAAGATCTTAGATCATGTGACATGGCTCATTAATGAGACAGTTGTGCAATAGAGAGTATCCTATCCAGCTGCATCACAGCTTGATATGGCAACTGTTTGGTCCAAGATCGCAAGAAACGGCAGAGTGTGGTGAACTCAGCCCAATGCATCACACAAGCTTGCCACACCCACATTGATTCTGTATACACCTCCTCCTACCTCAGGAAGGCAGACAGCATTATCAGAGACCCCCTCCCACCCAGGCATCGTCTTCCTCCAGACCCTTCCATCAGGCAGAAGGTACAGAAGTCTGAAGACCCGCACATCCAGACATAGGACCAGCTTCTTCCCCACAGCTACAGGACTCTCAATGACTCCCCCTCGGACTGATCTGTTCCCTGAAAGAACACTATTCATGATGCCCTATGCTGCTCTTGCTCATGTATTTTCTTTGTTTGGCCCTTTGTTCCGCACTGTAACCAATCACTGTTTGTTGATGTACCATTTGTACTCTGTTGATTATTCTTTCTGTCTACGATGTACGTACTGTCTAGGTTCACTTGTCCGCAGAAAAATACTTTTCACTGTACTTCGGTACATATGACAATAAATCAAATCAAAAAGCAACTAAGCAGCAGTTTTTATGCCTCTGGTCAAAATCCATTGTTAACCTTACCAGATAGATGTTTGTTTTTAGTGCCTCGGAGGGTATAACAAGTTTCAATGGCTCTCCCTTTGTTATAGCCCAGGCTGGATGTACAACTTTTCTGCTGGACCCTGGCTTTGTTAATTCCAAGTGTCCTCACAATGAGAAGTGTGAAGGTTGAGAATTTTTTCCTACAACTGATTTGTGAATTATGTGACCTGTGACAGCCATCCTTTGGTTCAGCAAAGTCCTCTTTTTAAAGAAGTAAAAAAGGTACGGTTTGATTAATAGCTTATGATCTCCTTCCTTCGTGTCTTAGGGAAATGACACCAGGAAGGCTCCCGTCTCAATCCTAGATTCAGGTTAGGACAACAAATGAGGTACAGCAACTCCGTATCCGTGGGATACAGGCAGAGGTTAAAAAACAAAACAATATCACAGCCCTCACTTAGATCAATGTTCCATCCCAGGCAACATTCTGGTGAATCGCCTCTGCACCCCATCCACTGCAATCACATCCTTATGGTTGGCTGGATTTGTTCCATCTCCTTTTCAGATAGCAACTTTCATATATCTTGAACCAAACAGTGACACTTGGACATGCATGCAAGATTTGAACAAAATTTTTTAGGTCTCTTTTCATAGTTTTTTTTTAAGACAACATTAAAATCAAAGCCCTGACTGCCTAGTCTAATAGTTTACTTGGACCTTAAATATCCACAATTGTATATCATAAGAAATAGCAGCAGGGGATGCGGCACAGTGGCGCAGTTGTTAGCGATGCCGCCTACAGTGCTAAGAAGGTTTGATCCTGGCCCCGGGTCATTTTGTACATTCTCCCTGTGTCTGCATGGGTTTCACTCCCACAACCCAAGGATGTGCAGGTTGGTGGATTGGCCACACTAAATTTAAATTTAAAAAATTTTTTTTTTTTTTTAAAAAGCGTTCCAATTATTACTTTTTTCCAATTAAGGGGTAATTTAGCGTGGCCAGTCCACCTATCCTGCACATTTATTTTTTGGGTTGTGGAGGTGAAACCCACGCAAACACGGGGAAAATGTGTAAACTCCACACGGACAGTGACCCAAAGCCGAGATTGAACCTTGGACCTCGGCACCGTGAGGCAGCAGTGCTAACCACTGCGCCACCTTGCCACCCGGCCATGCTAAATTGTCCCTTAATTGGAAAAAAAATAATTGGGTACTCTAAATTTATTTTTTTTAAATAGCAGCAAGAGGCTTGGCCCATCAAGCCAGCTCCACCGGTCTATAATATCCGGCTGATCCGAATGTGGCCTTAATTCCACTTTCCTGCCTACATTCATCACCCTCGACTTCCTTGTAGATCAAAAATCTGTCAAACTCGGCCTTGAATAAATTTAACGACCCAGCCTCTACTGTTCTCTGTGAAAGAGAATTCCAAAGACTAATAACCTGAGAGAAGATATTCTTCCTCACTTCCATCTTACATGGGAGTTTCGTTGCCTTTAAAAGAATCACCTAGTTCTAGATTCCCCCATGAGGGAATACTATTGAAGGTTTATTCAATGAACCATCATTGTGACAAGGCTTATTTGACTCACAGTTTGAAAATTCCATCCTTATAAAAACGTATAAAGCATTCTATTCTACTGCTGGTGACTTAAAGCTGGCAAAAAGAATTCTGAACCCAAGAAATTCAAATTAAACTGCCATTAAAATGGTACAGAAGCCCATTTACATGCAAGACAAATTTGAGCTAACCAGTAATTCGAATGAAGTGACTTGCAAATAAACAATAAGCTGATTCATAGGGGTTGTATAGTGCATCTTTTGGTAATGTACTAAAACAGTGCTTTTTTGCCCTAGCAAGCAATGCATGAATGGCATGAACGAAGCAGCAAGTAGACAACAAACGATAAAACCATGAAGACAGGGCATAAGGGTTGAAATTCTCTTCGAATGGGTGGATGAGGCACGGAGCAGTCAGCAACAGATCAGCTATAATACACCCCTCGCTGATTGAAGTCAACGGGGAGGAAAACTGAGCAACGTGTATTAAGGGGAACCATCCCAAGTGCAACTCCTTCACGCCCCCTCCCAAGTTGAATTTTACCCCCCCCCCCCCCCCCCCCCCCCCCGTCAAGGTACATATGAGAACATTGTATTTACTCCACAGAAACAGCCCAATTGGCCAACAGATCTATGCTCCAGTGCTAATGTACCACACCGCCTCTTCCCACAATTTCAGCATATCCCTCTATTCTCTTCCCGCCACCTCCGGCCTCATGCATTTATCCCAGCATCCCCTTAAATCTCTGCCATTCATCTCAACCACCCACGTGGCAGCAGATTCCACATTTTAACCTTTTTTTTTGAATAAAGAAATTTCCCCTGAATTCCTTATTGGATTTTTGAGATCTACTTTAACAAACATTTTAACTGGATACAGCTGTTTAAGAGAAGACAAACTCCCTGCAGTTTATGTCATAATATAAACCCGACCTAGAGATTTGCAAATGCATGCTTCCGAATGAATGAGCTTATCATTTTATTGTCTGAAAGCCCAAGGACAAGGAATGTACCGCTAATGGATCTGCAAATTTGGATGCAAGGACAAAAGCTGACCAAGAGCATAGCCAAAGACCATTTGAAATTAATGGAATTGTATGTTAGTTGATACCCAATCTGTAGGGAGTTCAGATAACATGACATGAACAGCCTGACCTTTACACCTACAGATCATGACGTGATCAGAGTCCTTTAATTACAATTGCGTCATTGAAAGATAAAGTTTCACAGGTTTAAATAAAATACTCAGCAGTGCAGGAGATCAGTTTGAAATGTTCCTCCAACATTAATAAGAGCAGTTTTGTCAGTGATAGAAGATATTTTAAAATTCAGAAAGAAAGGCTGGTAAACACATGGATTAAGATAACCAGCAGGGATTGCAATTCAGAAAGGAACTGAATAAGGTCCCATTGGTAAATATAGAATTAGGGTTATTAGACTGAGGAATAAATCAAAGGCACCTTGAAAGAAGTTCAGTGGATAAGCTGAACAGATCAATGATCTATTCCTACCTGAAATTGTTACCTCGTTAGCCTTTACATCTCTCAGATTATTTATACTCCTCCACGGCAGCTATTTCAAGGTTGTCAGCTAATCTCTCACTCACATTATTTACGATACCACCTGAATTCCCTTGACGGAATTACTGAACAGTAATCCCTCCTGGGTATTCATTATCCCCATGTAATACAATCCAAGCCAGCTATTATTCCATTTGTATATGCTAAACAACAAAACTTGGTTCTCTGCCAAAGGTGCAACAGGAGTTCAGAAGCACTGTTATACAAAGCTGTTAAAATGACATATCAATATCTCAAAGTCGACTGCAGATTTGCTAAAGAACTTTTATGTTTAACTGTACGAGAGTTAATGGTCTAAGATTTTTTGCAATTTATTCTTTATGGTGATTCTACATTCATGTGCACTCAAAATGGGAATAGGCTTGATCATTTCTTAGAGAATTTAAAATTAAAGCATTTGGGAGCTAGAGGAAGGAAAGTAGTAATTTAACATGTTGACAGGACAAATTTTCTCAAAACTGCGTTTTAGGCCATATCAACTTTCATCTAATTAAAATGCTCCACTTTTGCATATACAGAAATCGAGTCGGATTTACATGGGCACAGCCTGTTCTGGTTTCCATTAGATCACTAGGATCATATTGGATTTCTACTAAGTTGGCCATGGAGAACTATATACAAAATGCAAACATCTTAATTAAGATAATTACCTCAAAACACAAAGTCTGATCGGGACTTTCCAACTAGGAAAATGAATAGAGGAGAGAGTGAAAAAAAAAGGCAAGTGAAACTAAAACGTGGAATCCTTGTAAAGTGGCTTTCTTTTTAACATAGTGGAGACGTTTGGAGGTACACTACTCCTGAGAACCATTTACAAATTTGCAATTTTGTGCGTTTTAGATTAGAAATGGAAAAAATGCTGGAATGTTCAGTGTCAAATGTATTATCGGAGTAATTTTATCTTTTGACCAAGTACAAAGAAATTCAGTATTAACAAAAATCCAATTCTTACAGTTCATTTAGCTGAAATCCTTCATGCTGAGGCAAGGGGAGAGGAGAAAAGCTGATCTGTCCTTCCCCTCTATACTGGAAAATGTGTTGAGAACGAAATAAATCACCTTGACTTGAAACATCAGTCAACTCTTTGGGAGCACAGTTAGTTCTGTTTCAAGGACTCCACTGAAACATGGGAACAAAATGCTTTCCAGGCAAAACAGGATACAACGTTTGCTTTGGCTTCAGATACATGGTCAGAATCTGAGTACTCTGCTTCAAAGGTTGAATCAAGAAGTAAAGCCTGTCGAACTTGTTAATTACTGCCTAATTTGTTAAGCTTCGTACTTCTGTTTTTTTATAAATTTAGATTAGCCAATTATTTTTTCTAATTAAGGGGCAATTTAGCGTGGCCAATCCACCTACTTTGCACATTTTTGGGTTGTGGGGGCGAAACCCACGCAGACACGGGGGGAATGTGCAAACTCCACACGGACAGTGACCCAGAGCCGGGATCGAACCTGGGACCTCAGCGCCGTGAGGCGGTTGTGCTAACCACTAGGCCACCGTGCTGCCCCAAGTTTTGTACTTCTATACTTAATAAATGTTCCCAACTTTTTACAAATTGAAGACATGTACACACATATAGATTCTATATGGAATACTCATGCCCTCATCAATTTAAAAAAAGGACATATATGCAATTGGCTCAGTGGTTAGAAGGACCCCTGGGGTGTAGATAATTTATGAGAGGTAGTGTATTTGGCCCTGGCTAAAGAAGTCAAGAGACAGCTTGTAAGAAGAGACAAAATAATGCCTTATGCTTTGGGTACAGATGATGTAGTTAATGGGAGGAGCCAGGTCTGTCTGAAAAGTCAGTTGGTCCGAGAACTCTCATCTGAACAGCTATGTTTCAGATTGGTCCAAAGATTTGGCACAGAGAAAAGCAAGTAGGAAACTGGCTGTTAACTTTATTCATGAGTGGTATTTGAAGTATATTGGTTTGCTTAATTGGAATAAAATTGCATGTTTAGGAAGTTTAAGGTTTTCTCTTTTACTTAAGAACTGTTGTAACTGTTAATTGTAAAGCTATTTCTTTGTTGCTAATGCAGTTAATTCGGTGTTTAAATTAAAGTTTGTTTTAACATAAAAAGATATTTATGGATCAGTGTTATCACTCCTGGGGTGCAGTAACATTTCCTCAGTTTTACAAATTGAAAATAGTTGGGTTCACATCTGGGATCCTAACATAGATACTTTAGAACTGTTAAAACGTACAGTAGGCGAATTATCGCACCATACTCCCCAATGATCATTCTTCAACCACACCATCGCAAACTGGTCATACATTTCACTAATGTTGTTGTGATCCTTCCAGATGCAGAACGTTTGCTGTCCTTCCCTACTTGAGAATTTTGGAAAGCTTGAAAGACATGATAAGATGTATATATTCACATATGAATGACAGAGAGGCACATAAAATATTCCAATATCTTTTACGAGCATGATTAAAAATCATATGGACATTGCCAATTCTTTTTTTTCCAAGAAAGGACACTTTAGGGTGGCCAATTCCCCTACCCTGCAGATATTTTGGGGTTGTGGGGGTGAGACCCACGCAGACCCAGGGAGAATGTACAAACTCCACACGGACAGTAACCTCGGGCCGGGATCAAACCCGGGTCCTCAGCGCCGTGAGGCAACAGTGTTAACCACTGCATCACCATGCTGCCCCTGCTTTACCATAACATGAGGACAATATTAACAGTCACTTTGTCAAATGGTGATTAATTAAAACACAAGTCGCATTTAATTAACTTTTGATGAGGTAAGAGAGAGGGCTAATGAGGATAATGCAATTCACGTGTACAACGATATCTCAGAGGCATTCGATAACCTGTCAGCTAAGTTACAACCCATGGAATAAAAAGGGGCAGTAGCAGCATGGATACAAAGTTGGCTGACTGACAGGAAACAACAGTGGCAAACTGTTGTTTTTTGGACAGGAGGAAGGTTTTTGCGGCTCCCCAGGGTTTTTGCTAGGACTTCAGCTTTTCCTCGATATACATTAATGACTGGGACTTGATTAAACAAATCTTAGAAGGACGTGAAATGCGAACTTGAAGAGGACATATGCAAGCTGGTGGGATGGGAGCACAAGTGACAGATTAAATTTAATGTAGAGAGGTGTGGAGTGATTTTAGTAGGAAGAGTGAGAGGAAACAATATTAAAGGGTACAATTCTAAAGAGGGTGCAGGAACACTCGGGGGAGATATGTCATTGAAGGCAGTTGGGGAGGTTGAGAAGGTACTTTAAAAAAAGCTTATCGGACCCTGAACTATATATTAATTGGAGGCGCAGAGTGCAAAAACAAGAAAGTTATGATAAGCCTATATAAAACACGGTTTCATCTCAACTGGAATCATGTGGCCAGTTTAGGGAACCACACTTTAGGAAGGGTATGGTGACTTCAGAGCGGGTACAGAAAAGATTCATGAGAATGCTTCCAGGAATGAGGAACTTCAATGATATGGATAGATTGGAGAAGCTAGGGCTATTCATCTGCGAGAAGTGTAGATTAAGAGGAGATTTGACTGAGGTTTGCAAATTATGAATCTGGGCAGGACAGAGAGAGAGAGGAAGATATTGTTCCTGTTGGCAGAATTAAGAACCAGAGTGCTCCGATTTATGGCGTCTGGCAAAAGAAGCAACGGTGATGAGGAAAACGTTTTTAAAAACACATCGGGTGGGTTAGGGCCTGGAATGTATTGTCCAGGTGTGTGGGAGACAGATTCAAATCAAGAAAGTTAAATAATTTAAATTTATTTCATGGGACGTGGGTGTCGCTAGTAAGGCCAACATTTGGTGCCCATCCATTATTACCATTTCACAGGGCAATAAGAGTCAACCTCATTGCTGTGGGTCTAAAATCGCAAATGTAGGACAGACCAGGTAAGGATGGCAGATTTTCGTCCTTGTAAAGAGCATTAATGAATCAGGTGTTTTTTTATAACAAATCGATGAAAGTTTCAAGGTCACCATTACTGAGACTAGATTCATTTATTGCAATTAAATTCCACCAGTTACCATGGTAGGACTTGAACACTTGCCTCCAGAGCATTAGCCTCGGCCTCATCCTTTAATCTGTTATTTCATCCTGGTGCACACATCATATTTGTTTTTTCCTGGGTTACACGGTGTGTGCTATGTCCCTGGAAGTTCCTTATTTGTCTTGACCAAGAGCAGATTTGTGTTGACTAAGAGCAGTGATAAAATATTGAAATACTCATTTGTTCATGGTGGTCAGAGTGGGGCCCAGTTTGCAGTGATGCAGTTGCTACAGAGCAGGCTCGCACCATGGTAGCGTTGCGTGCATCTGGATGGCCGCCATCGAAGATGTTGTCTTGGTTGAGGATCTTCCCTCTGCAGTGCAGATCGTTAAAGCTCACTTTGAGAATTGTGGGGTACTTTATGGAGAGCTGTGGAGGGGCAAAAGGAGAATCTTACACTTGAAAGAGCACTTCCTCCGGTGAGGGCCCGCCTTTGCGTTGCCGAAATCCTGATCCAGGGTGTGTCGTCCATCCTGTCCGTTCAGGAGAAGGGAGCCGGGTAGGATGTGTCCCTGAGCCCGGTCCCTGGCAAGACGCGAGAGGAGAGTTCCAGATTGTGTTCAAAAATTGGTAATCCTGATTTGGAGGCTGGGTGCATCAGATTCAATGGAGCACAACACATCCTGTCTTGGGAGGCTGGTGGTCAGTCTGAGCCATTGATCGCTGGTCCCTTGTTGTCCTGTTCTTGATGCCTGTTGTGGGGTGTTGGGAATTGCCGTGCTCCCACCCCCACTGTTCTTCTGTAATCCTGGACATTGCCCTCTGTTGATGATTTATTTTTGTTGTTGACTCTCTCTGTCCATGGGAGCGTTTGGAAAGCGGGAGGAGCATTTGGCTCCCATTCCCTGGATGGCTGGGAGACCCTGTCGGTTTGACCGTAATACAAATGTGTTGCCGCCGGTCCACTCTTTACATTTGTCTGGAATGATTTTGGTTCTGCCCAAGTCCTGGATTGTGTTTAGTTGCATCGTGTGACATGTATGTAACTTCACTTAGTAAGAAGTCTTACAACACCAGATTAAAGTCCAGCAAGTCAAACACTAGCTTTTGGAGCACTGCTCCTTCCTCAGGTGAGGATATCTGAAGGGAGGCTGCTGTGATGGGTCAGTGGTGCCTTTAGCGCAGCTGGAGTCTAGGGGGATGTACGCTGGTGCACACCCGACCATGTCACAGGAGACTCATCATAATTTTTATGGTGATTGTGGGCCTGTGGGGTATGGGAGGGGGTGCACCTTTTTGTCATGTTTTTCTGGCTTTAACCTGTCCATCCCTCAGTCTCCGGTGAGGCTAGAGGAGTATCTCACCTTGTCTAATGATTTTATCGAGCTGATTGTGGGGTCATTCTCCTGTTCCACTCTGTAGCCCTGCATATTAAACCATTTTCTTCTTCCTACTCATGGGCCTATATTATTTCGTAGTTTTGTTTTGTAATACTCCAAAACGCAAAATCTCAATAAATATACTTTTTAAAAAATATAACCATTTTGCTATCATCTACCCTCAGCCCACTCCCAACCTGACAGGGGAGAAAAACTCTTGCAGGGCGTGCAAAAGGCAGGGGTCTATAAGTAGGAAGGCTGCTCTTGCAGATAGCCGACACAGACAGACCTTCTTCGGTGCTGTCACCATTCTACAGTTCTATAAGCTCGCGTAAAAATAGCCTTTCCTTTTGGAAAGAGAGCTTCATGTGAAGGTTTTCTAGATGGCTGAAGGGCTGACTTTAGTTTGAATTATTCAAAACAGGAAATAAAAACTGGTCTCGGTTACAGGCCAGGGAAGCATTCCATCAGTGGTACTGATGCCTGGTGACGACAGAAATGCCCTGGCATGCCAAAGATTCAACCATAGAACATCAGAGGGAGGAGGGCATCAGGAATGGGAAAAATATTGATTAAAGTATTAAACCCTGCCAAAGCACGTGGATACTGATAGTGCTTATACCTATTTATTATTGATTGTATATTAGAATCTAAACAGGCAGCAAATGCAGCAGTTCCTCATTGAGAGCTATTCTGTTTTTTTTTTTACAAAACAGACATCAGTTTTACTAGTTTTTCAGAATTCTCACTGCAGATGCAGACAAAAGATTCACACAATCTGGCAGCAAATGGAACTTGCACATTGAGGAGGAGGAACAACTCACATGTTAATCATATGAATAATGCCATCTTTTCGTTTTTTATGCACTTCCACCATTTCCTATAAGGCAAACTCAGACATTTTCCCCATAACCTTGTATGCCTTGCATAGCTCCTTTTGATCAGGTTCACCTTTTCCTGTGATCAAACAGGAATTAATTAGGGAGGTGTATCAAATATATATCTTTACATATAATCTAAATATAATAAATATATTATACATAAATTATAAACAGAAACCTTTTGCTAACTTTCCCCTACTCCTCTGAAAGCACTGATTTTCCGCAAGGTATGCTTCAATGTACACTCACGGTGCTCTATTATCTTGTAAAAGTGGCAATATTTCATGCAGAGGACTAGACAATGAGCAATACCAAGCTATTCAGCCATAGAGGACATCAGAGCCTAGCTGGTTCCAAGTTCACGCAACATCTATATTTGCCATCAATGAACACTCTTCCCAACTCTCTGTGCCTCTTGATCAACAAGGGGTGAGAAGGTTATTGGGGGCAAGCAGGAGCATGGGGTTGAGTTTACAATCAGGTCAGTCATGATCTTATTGAATGGAGGAGCCGGATCGAGGGGCCCAGTGGCCTGCTCCTAATTTGTACGTTCATAAATTTGATTGAGGTGTTCAAAAGAGAATTGGATTGCTATCGGAAAAGAAAGAATACACAAGGTTACAGGGATAAGGCTGGGGAGTGGGATTAGGCAGAACGGGCCTAATGACTGCCTCCTGTACTGTAAAGATTCTGTAATAATCTAGACTTTGGAATGATAAACAATTTCAAAGTTTGAGGACAACACAAAAATTGGGAGAAATAATTAACAGTAAGGAGGGTGGAAATCATTGATAAGACAAACATAAAACATGTCAAATGGGTACATAATTGGCAAAGGAATTTAAACATAGGAAATTGTAATACCTCACATTATCCAAGAAAATATAAAGTCACATATTTCTTGGGAAACAGAAACTAAATGGGGTGGAGGAGCAAAGGGATCTGGGAGCACAAACACAAATCACCAAAAGTAGCAACACGTCAATAATACCAAAACAAAAGCGATCCAAGCAACATGGTTTATTTCTAGGGAGGGCCAGGAATTGCAAAATGGAGAAGGACATAGCATAGAATACTCCAGTTATACTTAGGTCGCCATACGGCGCAAAAATATTTTGTAAGAGTTATCCAGAACTTCCAAGGTTACATCCATTAGGAAAGCAAAAAATTGGTTGGGTCTCTTTTCCCTAATAGAATCCAATTCTGAAAAGGTTTTGACACATAAGGCTTATTTTACTGGTGTGCAGAAAGTCTCAATTTCAGGGACAAATTGGGTCACATGGCTGCATGGGCAGGAAACTAGATCTTGCATGCTGTGTCCAATTGGCCATAGGCAGACTTGGGAGTCAAGGCATCTGAAACGGAAGTGTCATATTTGAAAGGGCAGTCAACACTGGGATCAAGGATTTCATACAATGAGAAGACTTAAAGGGAGGCAAACAAGGGAGTCTTTGAAGTAATAGCTGCAGCAAGAGTAAGGATGGTGCCCAACTCCAGTGATATCTCCCAGGAGGAGCTCCTTCAGACAGCACAGACACGGAGGGAGGTCCTCTTCCCAAGTCCATGGGAGGAGGAGGCTAGAAAAACTAAACCAAAAGAAAAGTATGGTTAGAGATCCCAGAAAAAGTCAGCTGCCACAAGATGGACGTACAGACATGGTTGCAGTGTCACAATGACCTTCTGGTAGTCTGGCAGGGTGAATGGGATTTCTAACCACAAGTTCACAGCCCTAGATGTCACAAGAGTTGTTCAGGAAATGTGAGAAGAGGTTGCCCACCCAGGCATGATCAGACACCAGCATTCGCAGTGAAATGAATATCTGAGGCCCCATTCAGTCAGAGTTGCCAGTAGCATTGCCAATACTGAACGGATGTTTGCAGAAGACTTTCCAGTGGTGCAGCTGGGCCATGAGAGTCAAGTGACAATGTGTATGTGTGTTTGCAGAAAAGAGCTCATGATGCCAGGAAATAACAATGGACTGAAGATGGATTCCCATTGCTGGGAACACTGACACCAATGGAGGAGCAAACAGTGGAGCTGGAAGGGATGGCAACAGGTCAGCCTATCACAGAGTAGGCAAGTGTGAATCCCGAGAGTAAGTTAAGTTCATGGAAGGCGCCATGAACCCTTCTGACAAGCACTCACTGTGGCCCACCTGTGTCCTTTACTGAACACAGAGGGTCCAGCAAGACTTCAGAGGGGCCACCATTTGACAGAGCAGTGCAACCACCAGCCATGCAGATATTCTGACATCCAGCGGCAGTGGCACATGGTTAGAAAGGGTGGCACACAAGCAGCTGATGGAGGCAGCAGCAGCTGTGGTCATTCTGGTCATTGATGCTCAGTTCAAGCAGGTGGCATGCTTCAGGAGTCATCAACAAGGGAAATTGTGGAGTACCCATGTGAAATGCATGGATGTCTGTCAGAATCACTAGAGGCCAAATGCACCTGTACACGGCTGTTAGAGGAATCCATTCAAATACCTCTGGTATACAAGTGCGATTGAGAGTGGTAACCCTCAGTTAACACCAACATCACTGAACCATTCTTGAGGCTTGGGCTCCCCTAGGGAGGCTGTGTGAGGTTATGCTGTTCTGTCCCTAGTATCCTTTTTGTGAAAGTGTACGTTACTAGATCTTGTCTGACAATATTGGCTAATCCTGGTGTCCCTCTTTTTCTAGGGTTTCCTATCTTTAAGTGGGTAGGAGATGTTCTGGTACAGGCTCTGATTTGTTATATTTAATCCTAGAGGGTTTCCCTTGTTGGGGGGGGGGGGGGAGTAAGAGAATCGTACCCATTCCTGAGACACCCTGTTGATTGGGTGTCTTGACGATTCTTCTACTTGGGGTTTCCTCAGTAGAAAATGGTACAAGGTTTCCAGTGTTGATGGGGTCGAACGGTGCCTCTGATCTGGCGGGAGAGGAGTGAGGTCTGTTGTGTAGCAAATCTTGGCATGGTGAAAGTAGCCTTGGTTCACTGGCTCCCGTTGGAAAGTGTTCACTGCCAAGCCACGTCTTGTACCGATGGCAGCACCCTGTTGTCCCTCTTCTGGGGTATCCTTTCGTTACTTTGGGTTTTTGGGAGGCTGAGTTTTTAAAAAACCCCATAAAGGATCTTGAATATTGTGTAGCTTTCTCTCTGCAACCTTATGGAGGAGGGCATGCACCACAGGGCCATGTGTTCATAGCTTCATCCTATATATTCTGAAATCCCCTACTCTTTTTGGTATCCTTTCATTTTGTGTGTGTGCCGACAATGATTACAAATGTTTGACAATCTACACCAATTATATGAATATTTGCTGGTCTTCCCGGTGTGTGCATATGTATATGTGGAATGATGATTACTGTACTGTACTTTAATTTGGGGGATTTGCTGCAACTTGTGGTTATATGTAAAATATCCCCTGAAAATGAAGGTCTTTGCAAATTCTTTTGGTTCTTATATTTTATTTTGGGGTTAAAGAAACGTTAGCTGGCTCCTGGAGGAGTTACAGGCAGGTCTCATATCTGAGAAAAAGATGTTTGTTTACCGTCACTGGTGCCTCTGGTTTAAATGGCGTTGAGGATGTATCCTTTGGTACATCCGAACAGAACGCAGATATTTTAATCTATATTTTCTTCAGCTGGATGAGCAATCGCTCGTTCCTCATTCTCCAGCTAATCTGTCCACCCTTTCTCCTTGTATAAACGGGGGCACCAAGTTTAATGATTAGGCTGAACTAACAGCGTTGGCATTCTCCTGTCTTTTTCTGTATTCATATTCATGGAAGCATTTATCCTATATTGTACCAATTCGGAGGGTTTGTTGCGTTATTTGTGAAAATAGTAAACTCCTAATAAAAATATTCAAGGTCTCCAGCACTAATTTATGCACTATTGGGCCATTACTCGCTGGTGAACTCCTGAGGAGGTGGCCATGCACAGGTCTGAACTGCATTGGTCAATATGTAATGTACGCCATGGCTTGATGGGATGACAGGCCCACCAAGATGGTGAGGGCACTCTGGAACGGTCAACAATACGACATGCAGACGAAATGCAAACATTTACATAGGTTTTTAAGGGAGGCTCAGGAGAAACAGGTCTGTGCGCGTGACTTGCATGCCTCCATTAAATGCCCATACAACGATTCGGTTTTCCCCTTCTTATAGGCTTTTTGGTCTTTCCTGGAAAGCCCTTTCCACCACAGTCGGTCAGTCAGTGCTTCAAGTCAAGGCATTTATTTCACATTGACCCAAGACAGCAATCCCCTAGGTGGATTAGCATTGTCTGTCTCATCTGCAAGCCCCTTCAAATCTTCCTCGATCAGAGGTGATGACACACTCAAGAAGGTCCTCACTCTCCAAAGCTTCTCGGTCTGGAGACAAGGTTGTGCAGAGCTCAGCACTCAACCACAATACACGAGACCTATGCTATGGAATATTGTAGGGCACCCCCAAATTTATCCAGATATCTGAACTGCATTTTCAGAAGGTCTATAGACTGTTCAGTGATTTCCCTTGTTGACCCGTGATGGCCATTTCTTTAGTGCATACGTAGTCTGTGTCACTCAATATCCTTCCATAAAGGTGCTTGGGTGGACTGAAAAGTTGAGGTACCTGGGACTGTATCAGAATGAAGAATCACGACTGCTAACAGGAACCTTGTACAAACCACCTTCCAAATCCACGACCGCTACTGCCTAGAAGGACAAGAGCAGCAGATACCTGGGAACCCACCACTTGGAGGTGCCCTTCCAAGTCACTCACCACCCTGACTTGGAAATATATCTCCTTTCCTTCTCTGTCTCTGGGGCAAAATCCTGGAACTCCCTCCCTAACAGCATAGTGGGTGTACCTACAGCTCAGGGACTGCAGCAGTTCCAGAAGGCAACTGACCACCACTTTCTGAAGGGCAACCATAAGACATAGGAGCAGAATTAGGTCACTCGGCCTATCGAGTCTGCTCCGCCATTCAATCATGGCTGATATTTTCTCATCCCCATTCTCCTGCCTTCTCCCCATAACCCCTGATCCCTTTATTAATCATGAACCTATCTATCTCTATCTTAGAGACACTCAGTGAATTGGCCTCCACGGCCTTCTGCGGCAAAGAGTTCCACAGATTCACCACCCTCTGACTGAAGAAATTCCTCCTCATCTCTGTTTTAAAGGATTGTCCCCTTTAGCCTAGTTCTAGTTTTTCCTACAAGTGGAAATATCCTCTCCACGTCCACTCTATCCAGGCCTCGCAGTATCGTGTAAGTTTCAATAAGGTCCCCTCTCATCCTTCTAAACTCCAACGAGTACAGACCCAGAATCCTCAAACGTTCCTCATACGACAAGTTCTTCATTCCAGTGATCATTCTTGTGAACCTTCTCTGGACCTTTTCCAAGGCCAGCACGCCCTTCCTTAGATACGGGACCCAAAACTGCTCACAATACTCCAAATGGGGTCTGACCAGAGCTTTATACAGCCTCAGAAGTACATCCCCGGTCTTGGATTCTAGCCCTCTTGATATGAATGCTAACATTACATTTGCCTTCTTAACTGCCGACTGAACCGGCACATTAACCTTAAGAGAATCATGAACAAGGACTCCCAAGTCCCTTTGTGCTTCTGATTTCCAAAGCATTTCCCCATTTAGAAAATAGTCTATGCCTAAATTCCTCCTTCCAAAGTGCATAATCTCACACTTTTCCACATTGTACTTCATTTGCCACTTCATTGCCCACTCTCCTAACTTTTCCAAGTCCTGCTGCAACCCCCTTGCTTCCTCAATACTACCTGTTCCTCTGCAGATTTTTGTATCATCTGCAAACGTAGCAACAATGCCTTCAGTACCTTCTTCCAGATCATTAATGTATATTGTGAAAAGTTGTGGTCCCAGCACAGACCCCTGAGGCACACCACTAGTCACCGGCTGCCATCCTGAAAAAGACCCCTTTATCCCCACTCTCTGCCTTCCGCCAGTCAGCCAATCCTCTATCATTGGGATGGGCAATAAATGCTGGCAAAACCAGCAACGCCCACATCCCGTAAATGATTTCACTTTTTTTAAAAACCTGATGGATTACTTTTTGATGGTTGCAAACCAGTTGCACATTAAGTGAATGAAAACACTTCCTGTTGACAAAGGTTCCTGGCTGCTCTGTGGGAGCCTTGATGGCCGTTCACGCAGCTGATTACCTCCTGCACCTGGAGAATGCAGCAATGGCTCCAAATCCTACTGTCCTCTTTTCTGGTCAGGCCAGAATGTTGCAAAAACAAATCTACTGGCCAGTCCTGTTGTACATGGCATCCATGACCAGTTTGATCCAGCGATGGGATGCAAACTGGGAAATCCAGTAGATGCCTCCCAAGGACCCCATAGTGATGCAGAATGTAAATGTTAAACATCACAGTAACCTTCCCTGCCACAGGCAATGGGTAGCCACCAAATCACATTAGAATCAGACCCTCCTCCGGCACAGCTCAATGACTGCTTCCCTGGATTGACAGAATCACTGTCAACACGAACACTCTGGCATCTATAGGAAACAGAGCCTTAGACGCTACCCACCCAAAGGTGTAGCGACTTCGGGCCATGAGCCCAATTGCATGGCTCTCTTCACCCTCCTGTTCCATGTCCCCTTTGCACCCTGATGAGCCTACTGTTCCTTTGGGTGCTGCACCCTCACTCATGCTGGCTGAACCCATTGTCCTCTCTCCTTCCCCATCTCATTTGGAGCACTCAAAACCTGAATTCACAAGTCTGTTATTAACTGAAGCACCAAGATCTCGAGGTCTATTAACTTCTAACCCTGAATGCATGAACTGCATTTTGGAGGTTTCCTTCTGGTATTCTGCCTCGCGTTTGCATCCACTTAACATAACCTCCAGCTCATTACTCCCATGCATCACTACTTCGCGCACTCCCAATGTTGCAACACAGGGTTCACCACCTTCAGTGAAGTTTCTCCTCATTTCAGTTCTAAATGACCTACCCCATACCCCGAGACTGTGACCGCTTGTTCTAGAACCCCTCCCCCAGTTGGAGGGAACAACATCCCTGCATCCAGCTCCATCAGAATTTTATACGTTGGAGGGAACAACATCCCTGCATCCAGCTCCATCAGAATTTTATACGTTTCAATTAAATTCTCTTTGAAAATGAAAATCGCTTATTGTCACGAGTAGGCTTCAAATGAAGTTACTGTGAAAAGCCCCTAGTCGCCACATTCCGGCGCCTGTCCGGGGAGGCTGTTACGGGAATCGAACCGTGCTGCTGGCTTGCCTTGGTCTACTTTCAAAGCCAGCGATTAGCCCGGTGAGCTAAACAGCCCCTGCATGTCTTCTAATTCCAGTGAATACAGACCCAGTGGATCCAATCTCTCTTCCTACTACAATCCTGCCATCCCAGGAATCAGTCTGGTGAGCATTCCTCTTTGATAAATAAGTATATCCTTTCTTAGATAGGGAGACCAAAGCTGCAGACCAAGACACTTTTGCTCCTGTACTCAAATGCTTTTGCAATGAAGGCCAACATACCATTTGCCTTCCTAACTGCCTGCTGGACCTGCATGGTGGACCTGCATGGTGGACCTGCACGCTTGCTTTCAGTGCCTGGTGTAAAAGGACACCGAGGTCCCTTTGTAGGTCAACATTTCCCAATCTATTACTATTTAAATAATAATCTGTCACTCTGTTTCTTCGTCCGAAGTGGATAACTTCACACTTATCCACATCATACTGCATCAGCCATGTATTTTCCCACTCACTGAACTTGTCTAAATCACTTTGAAGCCTCTTTTCATCTTCCTCATCTTCTCACCAAATTTTGTCTCATTAGCTAACTTGAAAATATTACCTGGGGTTCGCTCATCAAAATCATTGACGCACATGGTGAATAGCTGGGGCTCCAAGCACTGATCCCTGGGGAACCCACTTGTCAGTGCCTCCCATCAAAAGATACATTTATTCTTGCTGTTGCCTGTCTGCTAACCAGTTCTCAATCCATGCCAATATATTACCATGCACTTTAATTTTGAACATCAGCCACTTATGTGGGACTTTCCAGAATGTTCTGAAAATCTAAAATACACCACATCCACTGGTTCACCCCATGTATTCTACTAGTTACATCCTCAGAAGGTCCAGTCGGTTTGTCAAACATGATTTCCCTTTCATAAATCCACGTTGGGCCAAGCAGCCTGTTTCTCTCCTGCATATTCCAGGCAATTTCATGGAAATTCAATCAAATCTATTTTCTTGTCTGTTCTTCAGCTTCAAGACAAACATTGGCTTGCATTGAATATGAAATTCACACTTGTGCCGTTGTGGGGATAAGGCACACAGCGGTAGCAAAACAAATTTTTAACTTTCAATTGTCTGAACCTGACCTTGGGAGCTCTCAATTCTAGCCCTGGATTTTTTTAAAAAGGCCTCACGTGCCCAAGCACTAATGTCATTCACCTTGTCGAGAACAGAACTGTCCCCTCAACCTCTAACCTATTTCCTCAACCGACAACTCAGCAAAAATAAATGACGCCACCAAGTCGTAAGTTAAATCTATTTAGCGTGTTGAACTAGCATCTATTTATGCAAATGCCATTTAAAGTAACTGCTTTTGAACAGCAAGCTGCTCTAGCTCCCGCCCACTAATCATGGTATCACTACACTGTAGATTAAGGAAACATTCCAGCTAACATTTATCTGTAATACTAAGTAGCTACAGTGACAATTTTATTGAACAAAACCACAGAATACAGCAAATGATTTTTAAAGAATGCTTTTGACCATCTGAACGCCTTTATTTTCAACATTTATGACAGATGCTGGCCTCTGAGAAAATACTGACAAAAGCAGAAGTGGTTTAGTGTGTGCTTCCTCTTCCCTCTGCTGCAATTAAGCAAATCACAAGAGCAATTTAGAGGATACTAGATTCTGTGTATGGTATGAAACAACCAACAAAAAGAAATGTAGAGGTGGAAAAGAACTCGGAAAAGTAACAAGCATATCATGTAGAATAAGGCGAGAATGTAATCTATCAGCACAAGACAAACCAGCTCTCTGTATAAAAATAATCCAGTGGCTTGATTATTAAATCTTCTAAAAGCTATTTTAGGAAGTTCCATTTATGCAGCGAAGCAATATGATAGCATCAGGTTGGCATGGTATAGAATCATAGAATTTACAATGTAGAAGGAGGCCATTCAGCCCATCAAGTCTGCACCTGCCCTTGGAAAGAGCACCCTACTTAAGCCCCACGCCTCCACCCTATCCCCTTTATCCCGGTAACCCAGTGACCTCACCTAACCATTTTGGACACTAAGGGGAATTTAGAATAGCCAGTCCACTTAACCTGCTCATCTTTATACTGTAGTTAGTACTGTATGCAGTGAGCCCCAATTTAATGAGCCTCCAACTCTTAAGCCTCATTTTAAATAAAAATCTAAAATTTATTTCAGAAAGCAACATTTTGGGATAGTGTAGGAGTAATTTGACACAAAACAAGTGGGAAGTGCAGCCTGATCAAGAGGAAAAGGGCAACTTTGGACCAGTGGTTTCCAATGTTTCACAGTATTGAGGCTTTCCCTGCATCATGTCCAGGTTTTTGTAGGTTTGATGCTATGATTAAACAGCCACGCCATTATTGTTGTTCCATAGGACTAGAAGGATGATAGAAAAAAAGTAGGTGGAGCCTGCGCCTCCATCCACAAGCAATTCATCTTTTCCTAATATTTTAACTGTATGAAATTCTCTCTCAAATGTCATTACTGACACCTTTCACAGCCACATATGGCAAAGCAATCTATACCCCAACTGTCTGAAAAATTGTGTTCTAGTCTCCCACTTCTTGCTTCCAGCACTATTCTCTCACAGGAACTTGTAACTATTTAGCCCACCAAGTATGTTCGCCCATTCAAGACGATCATAGCCGATCTGTAACATAACTTCATAAACCTGCCTTTGTCCCGTGTCCCTTAATACCTTTGGTTAACAAAAATCTATACATTTGATATTTAAAATTAACAATTGATCTAGCATCAAAATGCCATTTGCAGAAGAGAGTTCCAAGCTTTTACACCCAGGGTGTACAATTTCAATTCAGAAAAGGTCTGGTTCCATTTTTTAGATGTTGCATCCTAGCCCAAGGCTCCCTAACCAACAAAAACTGGGTTTTTTTCTACCTAGCCCACATGTACCTCTTAATAGCTTGAAAATTTTGATCAAATCACTCCTTAACCTAAATTCATTGATCAAATCACTCCTTAACCTAAATTCTAGAGAATATAACCCTTTGTGTAGTCCAACATAATTTAACCCTTGGAGTTCAGGTAATTTTACACTGACTCTCTGTAAAGCCAATATATCCTTCCAACGGTGTGGTGCCAATGACTGCTTGCCGTATGCCAAGTGTGGTCTAATCAGGTCTTTGATATAGTTGAAGCAGGACTTGCATCCCCTTGTATTCTGGCCCTCTAGCTGTAAGCTCACTGGGCTAAATCGCTGGCTTTTAAAGCAGACTAGCAGCACGGTTCGATTCCCAGCCTCCCCGGACAGGCGCCGGAATGTGGCGACTAGGGGCTTTTCACAGTGACTTCATTGAAGCCTACTTGTGACAATAAGCGATTTTCATTTCGTTTTTTCATAAAGGCCAGCTTTCTATTCAACATTTATGTACCTGCTTATGATATTTTGGAGCAAGAGAAGGGAGGCAGGGGCACCCAAAGAAACGGCTTGAGGGTAGCCATGGGTGGGGAGAAATAAGAGATTATATCCTAATCCACGTCATTCTCACAAATCCAATTTTTAAAAAGTGTTTGAGTGGTGTTAACCAAGGATTAAGCCATTCTTCTTGAATGACAGATCACAATAGGGCCCAAAAAAAGGCAACGTCAACAATTTAAATTGAATATGACTATCGGATTGAAACTTTTCAACTACTTTATTCTGCATCCATGGATAGTAGTTGAACTATTAGAAATGCTATAAATATTTCAAAGTGCACAAACGTTTATTAAAAATATTGAAATTAACCAGCAACTGTGACACTATGTATACTGTGATCGACAATTCCATTGCGGTAAACAAGGTTTGGTGCTTATCCTCTGAGCCATTGAGTCATCTTCCTCATTGATAGGTGTTTGGATTCTTGTGAGCTAAACCAAGACATCCTTTGATACGCAGTTCAATTACCTTGCACAATTGTTAAATTATATTCTGACATCGCCCCACACACACACACACAACTAAAGTAAGTTTTTCAATTTTTAAATCAAATGACCTTTTCCGCCTTTGATGAAAGCTGAATCAACCTTCAAAACACACGTGAAACCTATGGCCAGGTCCAAGTCAGTGACTGAAAGGTTTTTTAAAATCAGGTTATTGTACTACACTTGTAAGTGGAAGGAAACGAGGCTTATTGCATACGGAAATCGACCCTTTCACGTTTCACCCAATTTGGCCAGGCAGATATCGAAAGCATTATTGCAACTACAGTACTGAATATCTCTGGCATACAGGGCTAGCCCACGCAGAGAAGCACCGGTCTTACCTCCGATAACCAGTGACCATCCCCGTCTTTGCCTCTGGGTCGAGGTCACTATCCCTTCCTTGGCTGGTTGCTGCTATCTGGCTGGGTTTCAACCTTGGTGCAGACTGTGCCGGGTCCTTTTGTAGGGTCGTGACGGTCGTGTCATGTTCTACTGTCAGGGAATTATTCCTCCTTCGCATTACTAGAAAAAGACAACGCGGAGAGCCACCTTTATTTTAGGGGAGAGGAGAGGGAAATCTGGCGGCTGGCTGGGAGTGGGGACTAACGGGGACCGCTTGGAGATCAGCTGCACTACAGCACACCGCTCAGACTCCCAGTGTTTTGGTCTTTCTAAAAGCGCCCCGTTTAATACATTGTTTGCTGCGACTCCCACCGCTTCGAATCAGCTGATCAGCCACAACCTCCAACCTCTCACCCGTTTGGAGGAAACACGCCCCCACCTCCCCGCATTTTAAGAGTCAAAAAAGTGTTGAATTCGCCATCCATTTTTCAAGCAGGCAGGTTTGGACAGAGTCATTGAATAATTGAGCTGCAGGAGACGAACGTTTTGAGAAAACTTCTCCCGGCTGATTTCTACCACCAGGCTTTATTGTGTGAGGATCAAAAATACAATGCAGCAGTTGTCTGGGAACAGCTTGCAAGTCAGCATTTCCAATTGGGACTGTAGTTTTACAAAAAAAAAATTAAGATGGAATTAATTGCCCCATTATCGACATTATTATGAAGAGGATATCGAGTTAAGGTAAATGGCAAAAAGATCCAATGGCAAGATTTTTTTTGCAAAGCGAGTTGTTATAAACTAGAATACACACACTGCCTTTCCGGAATGTGGACGTAAATTCAATAGTAACTTTCAAAAGTTATTGGGTATGCCCATTCCCGAGAAGGAAAATATGCAGGGCTAGGGGAAAGACCATTTATTTGCCATCACATGATCTGCTCCACTTCAGTTAGGTGGAAGAATAATCTTTCTCATGTAATTTAAGACTATAATTATGAGAGAATTATTAATCGGTATGCAATTTAACAACCTTAAATACAAAAACAAAATCAACGTTCAGCAATTGCAGACTTTAATAGTTGAACAAACTTTGATTTAAATATAGTAGAGCTTTTCGCTGTCTCGGGACATGATTAAATGTTTTGCAGCCAATTGAAGCGATTTTTGATGTGTAGCCGCTGTTGAAATGTACAAAACATGTATCCAATTAGTCCCACAAACAGCAAATGAAGTACGTGATCAGATTATCCTGCTGTGTTGGTTGAGGAACAATCATCAGCTAGATAATCGGATGAAGGATAGAAATGGAGCCTAATCGTTACACATTCACAATTTTTTATTTACAGTAACACTCATTACAAACACACACCTAATGTAACAATTACAGTTTCAGTCTGCTCTTATATATAGGAGCCTAAGTGAATACCCAATTAAAAATCACTACAGAGTACAATTATATAGTCAATTATGATACAGTTAACACAGGGGATCGAGAGAATACCCATGCTCTTTTTCTGAAGTGTCAATGGATCATTTACATTCACCTGAGGGAGCACACAGGGCCTTGGTTTAATGTCTTAGTTGAAGGACAGATTTTACTTGGATTGAAAATAAAGACGCATTAACACACAACATAAACGGGACACTTGTTTATGCATTATGCAGTTATTTGCTACCAGGTAGGCTCTGGCCTGCAATGTCACTGTCAACATCTGAATGGCAGCTGACTGGGAAAAAGCTACGCTTGGAAATATTATTCAAAATCCTTTAGTAAAGATGTACGGAAACAAAAGAATTTGCATGTGTAGCTCAATTATATTCACAGGGGTCAAAGCAGTGATTGCGTATGGTGGCACAGTGGTTAGCACTGCTGCCTCACAGTGCCAGAGACCCGGGTTCAATTCTGGCCTTGGGTCACTGTCTGTGTAGAGTTTGCACTTTCTCCCAGTGTCTGCATGGGTTTCCTCCGGGTGCTCCAGTTTCCTCCCTCTATCCAAAGATGTGCCAGCTAGGTGGATTGGCCATGTTAAATGGCCCCTTGGTGTCCAAAGATGTGCACATTAGATGGGGTTACAGGGATAGGGCATGGAATTGGGCTTAGCTGGGGTGTTCTTTCAGAGGGTCATTGCAGATTTAATGGGCTGAACTGTACTTCTGCACTGTAGGGATTCTATGGAATTAAAATTAGACTTAACAATAGGATTGAAAGACATCTGTCAGGCAGTCTGTTTCTTCCCAACTGTCAAGCTGACCAAATTTAATACAGTAACATTCAAGCAGTTAAGTGCCAATAAATGCTCACTTTGCATACCAGACTGTAATATACATTATCTTCAGCTTGAGGAAGCATGTAGTATCTAGCACCAAGTGAATGCCAACCCACCATGCAAAGATTTATTAGAAATGTGACCAAAACTTCCCATCCATCACAGCTTGACTAATATCACCCCGACGAGCTTCTCCTTTAATAAATTTCACACCTTAGAACCCGATTTCATCCCCTTTACCTGCTGCTTACTCAGGTGGAAATAGATGGTGTGCAGTCTTGGTGTGCAGCAGTTGAGGATTAAAATCCATGTTGGATTAATCATCAAAAGTTCCTCTTTCTACCTCTTGTGAAATCACTTCCACCAAAACCCTCAATCTACAGACTTGAACTCAAACTCTCATTCCAGGTTCTCATGTGAGATAAACTCTCAACTCGTCCAATTTGGTTTGAAATAGTGTAATCGTTTGGCTTCATTCTTTCAGTAAATAAAAAAAATTCCGATTTGTTTTTTAAAAAAATTACTGTTCTTGACAAAATCATAACAGCGACACAATACAAACATTTTTTCTTCCTTAAGGTGTGAACAGAGATGCAGTGGCTAACATTTAAGGGGATATTTCAGAGGACACAGAATAGATACAGTCCAATGAGAAAGAAACATTCCAAGGGGAGGACCAACCATTCGTGATTAACTAAGAAAAAGTTAAAGATAGTATTAAATTTAAAGAAACAGCATATAATTGCAAAGGATGAGAAGGTCAGAAGATTGAAACAGAACATAAAAAACAGTGAAGAATGACTTAAACATTAATAAGAGAGAAATTAGAGAAAGCTAGCTAGAAACATGAAGAGTAGGATTTTCGATAGCTATTTTAAAAAACGAGTTAACAAAATGAACCTGGGGAATTAATAATGCAAAATTAGGAGATGGCAGATGAATTGAACAGGTATTTTGCATCAGTCTTCACTACAGCTGTTACTAATAACTTCCCAGAAATAGGTATAAATCAGGAAGTGGAAGGGAGGGAGGAATTCCAGATTACATTCATCAAGGAAGTATTACTTAACAAATTGTTGGAACTGTGTGTTGACAAGTCCCCAGGTCCGGATGGATTTCATCCTAGTCTTAAAAGAAGTGGCTAGTGAGATAGCTGATGCGTTGGTTTTAATCTTCCAAAATTCACTAGATTTGCAGAAGGTTCCATTAGATTGGAAAATAGCTACTGTAATTACTTTATTCAAAAAAGAGGGAGACAGAAAGCTGTATGCCAGTTAGCTAAACATGTCACCGGGAAAATGTTAAAAGCTATTATAAAGGCATTATAGTAGGGCACAAAGGTACAATCAAGGTTTGGGCAGCACGGTAGCATGGTGGTTAGCATAAATGCTTCACAGCTCCAGGGTCCCAGGTTCGGTTCCCGGCTGGGTCACTGTCTGTGCGAAGTCTGCACGTCCCCCCCGTGTGTGCGTGGGTTTTCTCCGGGTGCTCCGGTTTCCTCCCACAGTCCAAAGATGTGCGGGTTAGGTGGATTGGCCATGCTAAATTGCCGTAGTGTCCTAAAAAAAAAAGTAGGGTTAAGGGCGGGGGGGTTGTTGGGTTACGGGTATAGGGTGAATACGTGGGTTTGAGTAGGGTGATCATTGCTCGGCACAACATCGAGGGCCGAAGGGCCTGTTCTGTGCTGTACTGTTCTATTCTATCTAAGGTAACAAGCAGAACCAACATAGTTTTTGTGAAAGGGAAATCATGTTTAACCAATTTATTGGAGTTCTTTGAAAATGTAACAGATGCTGTGGATAAAGGGGAACCACTGGATATACTGTACCTAGATTTTCATAAGGCATTTAATAAGGTGCCGTATTAAAGGTTGTGTAAAATAAAAGCTCATGGTGTAAGGGGTAACATATTGTCATGGATAGAAGATTGGCTAAGTAACAGGAAACAGAATAGGCATAAATGGGTCATTTTCTGGTTCGCAAGATATAACAAGTGATGTGTCACAGTGATCAGTGCTGAGACCTGAACTCTTTACAATTTGTAAAAATTATTTGAATGAAAGTACCAAATGTATGGTTGTTAAATTTGTTTTTGACACAAAGGTAAGTAGAAACTTAAGTTGTTAAGGAGGTCATAAGGGGCGGCGCAGTGGTTAGCATTGCTGCCTCACAGCACCGAGAATCCTGGTTTGATCCCTTCCCAGGTCACGTCCATGTGGAGTTTGCACATTCTCCCCTTGTGTGCGTGGGTCTTACCCCCACAACCCAAATATGTGCACAGTAGATGGATTGGCCACGCTAAATTGACCCTTACTTAGAAAAAAAAATAAGGAGGCTATAGAGGTCTTTAGATAGCTTAGGTGAGTGGGAAAAGACGTGGCAAATGGAGTAAAATGTGAAATTGTTCATTTTGGCAGAAAAAATAAAAAGGAAACATTATCAAAATGGTAAGAGACTGCAGAGCTCTATGATGCAGAGGGATCAGGTTGTCCTACTGCACAAATTGTAACAGGTAAGTAAACAAGTAATTATGAAATCTAATAGAATGTTATAATTCATTGTGAAGGGAGCTGAATGCAAGAGTAGAGAGGTTATGCTTCAGTTATACAAGGCATTGGTGAGACAACATCTGGAGTACTGTTAGTTTGGTCTCCTTATATAAAGAAGGATGTAAATGCATTGAAAGCAGTTGAGAGATTTACATCTGAAATGGGCAGGTTGCCTTAAGAGGAAAGGCTGAACAGGCTAGCCTTCTATCTGCTGGACTTTAGAAGAGAAAAAGACGTCTTGATCAAAGCCTTTTAAGATCCTGAGGAGACTTAACAGGATGGATATGGAAAGGATGTTTCTTCTTGTAGGAGAATCTAGAACTAGATTCTGTTTGAAAATAAGGGGTTACCCATTTCATAGAATCATCATAGAATTTACAGTGCAGAAGGAGACCATTTGGCCCATCAAGTCTGCACTGGCCCTTGGAAAGAGCACCAAGACCACGCCTCCACCCTATCCCCATCACCCCACCCAACCTTTCTGGACTCTAAGGGCAATTTAGCATTCCAATCCACCTAACCTGCATATCTTTGGACTGTGGGAGGAAACCGGAGCACCCGGAGGAAACCTACACAAGCACGGGGTGAACGTGCAGACTCCGCACAGAGAGTGACCCAAGCCGAGAATCGACTCTGGAGATGTGAAGCAACTGTGCTAACCACCGTGCTACCCATTTACTTCGAAATTGAGAAAAAATCTTTTTTCTCTGGGGATCATGAGTCCTTGGAACTATCTTGCTCAAAAGACTGTGTAGGCAGAATCTTTGAATATTTTAAAAGTAAAGATAGGTTTTTGATAAGCAAGGGGGCAAATAATTATTGGGGTAGGCAGGGATGTGGAGTTGAACCGTGATACTGAATGGCAGAGCAAGCTCAAAAGGCCATGTGGCCTAATTCTTATGCATTTCTCTGGAATGGTATTTGGTTCATAAGCACCAGTATTGGGGAGAGAGGAAGCAGTATCGTTGGGACAGCCTTCCCCTCAACTAGGCCGGGACCACTGTCCTGACGAACTGTATAACTAGAACCGTAGAAAGGGCTTTAAACTAAATAGGTGGTTGGAGGTGGGGGTTCACGTTAGGGAGCTGTAATAAATTAAGGAGAAAGGACAAGCCAGTTGTGCAGGCTATTAAGATGGGTAATGAGAAACAGTGTGGCAGGAAAGGCCAAGTATACAAACTTAAGCACGTACCAGCAAATTAAGATCACGGTAGGGAAATAATTTTTTTTAAAATGAAAGGCTTTTTTATTGAATACACGCAGCAATTGTAACAAGACAAATGAATCCATCACACAAATAGAAATAAATTAGCATGATAGACAATAAAGAAAGTCACAAAGTGACCACGGGTGGGAACTAAATAGGGTGACCAATTTGGGCAATAAAGGGACACTGCAATGAGGAGGTACTGGCAAGAGCTTGGGAGCTGGGTGAGACCTTGGGCATGGGGAAAAGAGACCTTGACCACAGTTGCTGCCGCTGGCTGGGACCCCATCACCACCATCCGTTGGACAGCCCAAGCCCACTCAGCTGACAAAGCAGTGTGTCGGTGAGTGCACCCTTGTCGCTCTGTGGGCCAGCCAATGCATTTGTGCTGACACAAAAGATGCATATTCTGCAACGCCATGATAAAACATAACCCAGAAAAACCTGATCTGGGATGTAGGATGAAAAGTGAAATGACAAGAGAATCCCAGAAAATCCATTACCCTGGAACTGAAAATTCAATTATATTTTGGCATTTCAGAAAGACAGGAAGAAAGGAAAAAGAGGTGTGGTAGGTCTGTTAATAAGTGATGAGATCAGTAAAATAGTGAGAAATGATCTTGGTTTGGAGAACAAATTGTGCAATTTTGTGGAGATAGATAACAAAGGGGAAAAAAAATTTTGGGAGTGGGTTATAGGTTCCTGATAATCACTATACTGGGAATGAGGGGAGAGAGACCGAAGGGTTGGGGGGGGGGGGGAGAGAGAGAGAGAAGAGACCGAAGGGGGGGTGAGAGAAGAGACCAATGGGGGGGTGAGAGAAGAGACCGATGGGGGGGGGGGGGGTGAGAGAAGAGACCGAAAAAGGGGAGGGGGGGGGAGAAAAGAGACCGAAAAGGAGGGGGGGGGTGGAAGAGAAGACCAAAAATGGGGAAGGGGGAAAGAAGAGACCAGAAAGGGGGGAGGGGAGAGAGACCGAAAAGGGGGAAAGAGAGCAAAAATTGGGTGGGCGGGCTGGGGGGAGGGGCAAAGAGAGCAAAAATGGGGGGGGGGGGAAGGAGAGAACAAAAAATGGGGGGGGGTGGGAGGAGAGGAGGCAAAAATGGGGGGGGGGGGGGAGGAAAGAAGAGAGCAAAAATGGGGGGTGGGGCAGAGGAGCACAAAAATGTGGGGGCGGGTGGGCAGAAGAGAGCAAAAATGGGGGGGGCGGGTGGGCAGAAGAGACCGAAAAGGGGGAAAGAGACCAAAAATTGGGTGGGCGGGCTGGGGGGAGGGGCAAAGAGAGCAAAAATGGGGGGGGGGGGGAGAAGGAGAGAACAAAAATGGGGGGGGGAGGAAAGAAGAGAGCAAAAATGGGGGGGGGGGAGGAAAGAAGAGAGCAAAAATGGGGGGTGGGGCAGAGGAGCACAAAAATGTGGGGGCGGGTGGGCAGAAGAGAGCAAAAATGGGGGGGGGCGGGTGGGCAGAAGAGAGCAAAAATGGGGGCGGGTGGGCAGAAGAGAGCAAAAATGGGGGGGGGCGGGTGGGCAGAAGAGAGCAAAAATGGGGGGGGCGGGTGGGCAGAAGAGAGCAAAAATGGGGTGGGGGCAGGTGGGCAGAAGAGAGCAAAAATGGGGGGGGTGGGTGGCAGAAGAGAGCAAAAATGGGGGGGGTGGGTGGGCAGAAGAGAGCAAAAATGGGTGGGCGGGTGGGCAGAGAGAGCAAAAATGGGTGGGCGGGTGGGCAGAAGAGAGCAAAAATGGGGGGGCGGGTGGGCAGAAGAGAGCAAAAATGGGGGGGCGGGTGGGCAGAAGAGAGCAAAAATGGGGGGGGCGGGTGGGCAGAAGAGAGCAAAAATGGGGGGGGCGGGTGGGCAGAAGAGAGCAAAAATGGGGGGGGGGGGGGGGGGGTGGGCAGAAGAGAGCAAAAATGGGGGGGGGCGGGTGGGCAGAAGAGAGCAAAAATGAGGGGGGCGGGTGGGCAGAAGAGAGCAAAAATGGGGGGGCGGGTGGGCAGAAGAGAGCAAAAATGGGGGGGGGCGGGTGGGCAGAAGAGAGCAAAAATGGGGGGGGGCGGGTGGGCAGAAGAGAGCAAAAATGGGGGGGGGCACGGGGTGGCAGAAGAGAGCAAAAATGGGGGGCGGGTGGGCAGAAGAGTAAAAATGGGGGGCGGGTGGGCAGAAGAGAGGAAAAATGGGGGGAAGGTGGGCAGAAGAGAGCAAAAATGGGGGGGGCGGGTGGGCAGAAGAGACCGAAAAGGGGGAAAGAGACCAAAAATTGGGTGGGCGGGCTGGGGGGAGGGGCAAAGAGAGCAAAAATGGGGGGGGGGGGAGAAGGAGAGAACAAAAATGGGGGGGGGAGGAAAGAAGAGAGGAAAAAAGGGGGGGGGGGGAGGAAAGAAGAGAGCAAAAATGGGGGGTGGGGCAGAGGAGCACAAAAATGTGGGGGCGGGTGGGCAGAAGAGAGCAAAAATGGGGGGGGCGGGTGGGCAGAAGAGAGCAAAAATGGGGGCGGGTGGGCAGAAGAGAGCAAAAATGGGGGGGCGGGGGGGCAGAAGAGAGCAAAAATGGGGGGGGGCGGGTGGGCAGAAGAGAGCAAAAATGGGGTGGGGGCAGGTGGGCAGAAGAGAGCAAAAATGGGGGGGGTGGGTGGGCAGAAGAGAGCAAAAATGGGGGGGGTGGGTGGGCAGAAGAGAGCAAAAATGGGTGGGCGGGTGGGCAGAAGAGAGCAAAAATGGGTGGGCGGGTGGGCAGAAGAGAGCAAAAATGGGGGGGGGGGGTGGGCAGAAGAGAGCAAAAATGGGGGGGCGGGTGGGCAGAAGAGAGCAAAAATGGGGGGGCGGGTGGGCAGAAGAGAGCAAAAATGGGGGGGCGGGTGGGCAGAAGAGAGCAAAAATGGGGGGGGGCGGGTGGGCAGAAGAGAGCAAAAATGGGGGGGGGGGGGGTGGGCAGAAGAGAGCAAAAATGAGGGGGGCGGGTGGGCAGAAGAGAGCAAAAATGGGGGGGGCGGGGGGGCAGAAGAGAGCAAAAATGGGGGGGGCGGGTGGGCAGAAGAGAGCAAAAATGGGGGGGGGCGGGTGGGCAGAAGAGAGCAAAAATGGGGGGGGGCACGGGGTGGCAGAAGAGAGCAAAAATGGGGGGCGGGTGGGCAGAAGAGTAAAAATGGGGGGCGGGTGGGCAGAAGAGAGGAAAAATGGGGGGAAGGTGGGCAGAAGAGAGGACAAATGTGGGGGGGGGCGGGTGGGCAGAAGAGAGGAAAAATGGGGGGGCGGGTGGGCAGAAGAGAGGAAAAATGGGGGGGCGGGTGGGCAGAAGAGAGGAAAAATGGGGGGGCGGGGGGGGCAGAAGAGAGGAAAAATGGGGGGGGGGGGTGGGCAGAAGAGAGGAAAAAGGGGGGGGCGGGTGGGCAGAAGAGAGGAAAAATGGGGGGGAGGGTGGGCAGAAGAGAGGAAAATGGGGGGGCGGTGTGGCAGAAGAGAGGAAAAATGGGGGGCGGGTGGGCAGAAGAGAGGAAAAATGGGGGGGGCGGGTGGGCAGAAGAGAGGAAAAATGGGGGGGGGGGGTGGGCAGAAGAGAGGAAAAATGGGGGGGCGGGTGGGCAGAAGAGAGGAAAAAATGGGGGGCGGGTGGGCAGAAGAGAGGAAAAATGGGGGGCGGGTGGGCAGAAGAGAGGAAAAATGGGGGGGGGGCGGGTGGGCAGAAGAGAGGAAAAATGGGGGGGGGCGGGTGGGCAGAAGAGAGGAAAAATGGGGGGGGCAGAAGAGAGGAAAAATGGGGGGGGCAGAAGAGAGCAAAATGGGGGCGGGGTGGGCAGAAGAGAGCAAAAATGGTGGGGGGCGGGTTGGCAGAAGAGAGCAAAAATGGGGGGGGGGGTGGGCAGAAGAGAGCAAAAATGGGGGGGGCGGGTGGGCAGAAGAGAGGAAAAATGGGGGGGCGGGTGGGCAGAAGAGAGGAAAAATGGGGGGGGCGGGTGGGCAGAAGAGAGGAAAAATGGGGGGGCGGGTGGGCAGAAGAGAGGAAAAATGGGGGGGCGGGTGGGCAGAAGAGAGGAAAAATGGGGGGCGGGTGGGCAGAAGAGAGGAAAAATGGGGGGCGGGTGGGCAGAAGAGAGGAAAAATGGGGGGGGGGCGGGTGGGCAGAAGAGAGGAAAAATGGGGGGGGCGGGTGGGCAGAAGAGAGGAAAAATGGGGGGGGCAGAAGAGAGCAAAAATGGGGGGCGGGTGGGCAGAAGAGAGCAAAATGGGGGGGCGGGTTGGCAGAAGAGAGCAAAAATGGGGGGGGCGGGTGGGCAGAAGAGAGCAAAAATGGGGGGGGCGGGTGGGCAGAAGAGAGGAAAAATGGGGGGGGCGGGTGGGCAGAAGAGAGGAAAAATGGGGGGGGCGGGTGGGCAGAAGAGAGGAAAATGGGGGCGGGCGGGTGGGCAGAAGAGTAAAAATGGGGGGGGGGGGGAGAAGAGAGCAAAAATGTGGGGGGGGGGGGGGGGGGGGGAGAAGAGAGAGACCGAAAAGGAGGGGGAGGGGGGCTCAAGCCGGCGGAGCAGTTAGCGGACGGATGAGCTGAAGTACAAAGTACTGAAGCAGCTCGCGTACCTGACCGTGCTGGAAGTGAAGGCGACTTCCGGGAGAAGTGACGCTACCGGCTGACCGCGGCCTCCTCATTGGTCAGTTTTGGCGGGAGGTTTGCTCTCCTTTGCTGCGGGCTCTCGGTGAAAGGGTTTTTATTGAGGGTTTGTGTGGAAAAGTTTGGTCACAAGCAGAGGTGGTGTTCGTTGTCGGCCGAAATAATGTTTTGTGAAAAGGGCATAGAGTTGATCAGAGAGCTGCAGCGAGCTGCGGACGGCCAATTGCCCGCTTTTAATGTGAGTATTTTCCAGGCAGCTCTTGTTAAAAGGCATTCGGTCTGGTTGCGACTGTCACTGAACCATAACAACAAACGACGCCTTTAATTGCAACATTAGAGCGCATACTTTTGTATAATAACATTGTATTGTGTTGATGGTTGCAGGAATATAATCAATGGTCTGATTAGGTGGGCAGAAAAGTGTCCATTTGAAATCAACTGGATAAGTGGGAAGTAATGCAATTGATAGCGAGTGGAGTGTGGGTGCAAACAAGGCAAGGGAATATATTCACAATAAGTGGGAGGGTACAGTGAATAATGGAGGGATCTTGCTCACTAATCCCGAAGGCAGACTTAGACTTTGTTGGTTTGGTCCCCATGTAGAACACTGAGTAGCAAGACTTAGCCACGAGCCCTAATTCATTGCTGCACTCACCTGATGTCCCATTCTTGAACGTCTTTCTTAAATGTCTTTTTCCATCTGATGATATCAATTCTACATCAATGAAGAGTAGGTCCAGGAGGCGCAATGGTTAGCACGGTTGCTTCACAGCGCCAGGGTTCAAGGTTTGATTCCCCGCTGGGTCACTGTCTTTGTGGAGTCTGCAGGTTCTCCCTGTGTCTGGGTTTCCTCTGGGTGCTCCGGTTTCCTCCCACAGTCCAAAGATGTGCAGGTTAGGTGGATTGGCCATACTAAATTGCCCTTAGTGTCCAAAAAGGTTAGATGGGGTTACAGGGATAGGGTGGAAGTGAGGGTTTAAGTGGGTCGGTGCAGACTCGATGGGCTGAATGGCCTCCTTCAGCACTGTATGTTCTATGTAAACCACCTACCCTGCACATCTTTGGGTTGTGGGGGTGAGAGCCATGCAGACATTGGGGAGAATGTGCAAACTCCACATGGACAGTGACCCGGGGCTGGGATATAGCTCAGTGCTATGAGGCAACGGTGCTAGCCACTGTGCCACCCTTCTTTTATATCTCAATAAAATACCCCATGGATGCCTATTCTGAAAAAAATACTGTGATTTTGGTTTAGTCCTTGTTCTGTCCTTCCTCAAAGCACAGAACCCCAAAACTTTTAATCAGCATTTTCATTCAAGTCTGCATTTCAGAACTTCAAATATATTTGTGGGCAGCACGGTAGCATGGTGGTTAGCATAAATGCTTCACAGCTCCAGGGTCCCAGGTTCGATTCCCGGCTGGGTCACTGTCTGTGCGGAGTCTGCACGTCCTCCCCGTGTGTGCGTGAATGCAAAACTAGCCTCCCACGAGGCAGAAAGGGAGCAGGCCATAGCAAAAATGCAAGGCCTGAGCATCGACGAGAGTGGCCATTTTGCGCATTTTTCCCGGGTCCCTACGCATGCGCGCCACGACCAGGTGGGCGACGAGGCCGAAGACCCCGATGCACATGTGCAAAAATCGGCCGATGGCACACAGAACGCACTGACGTCAGTGTCATGACGTTGTTGCTCCACCCATTTAAAGCGGCAATGTCCAGCCAAAGGAAGGCGATGTCTACAGTGTGGAAAGCCTGGGCATTACGCAGCCTTATGCAGGTCCGCTCCACCAACCAA
This sequence comes from Scyliorhinus canicula, assembly GCF_902713615.1. Classification (NCBI taxonomy): domain Eukaryota; kingdom Metazoa; phylum Chordata; class Chondrichthyes; order Carcharhiniformes; family Scyliorhinidae; genus Scyliorhinus; species Scyliorhinus canicula. The sequence continues at coordinate 186,542,700 of NC_052146.1, read as the reverse complement.
CAGCCTGCGATCCCATATCGTTACAAGATATTTCTCAAACCGAATGCCATCCCTGTCATCCATGCACTGCGCCGGGTGCCGGCTCCTCTCGAGGATCGTCTGAAAACGCAGCTACGAGAGCTCCAAGACCAGGGTATCATCTCAAAGATCAGCTCCATGGTCTGCGTCAAGAAGCCCTCTGGTGAACTCCGCATTTGCATTGATCCCAAAGACCTGAATCGCAACATCATGCGCAAGCACTACCCGATCGCAAAGAGTTAACCTGTGAGATGGCTCATGCCAAATTCTTTACCAAGCTGGACGCCTCCCGTGGGTTCTGGCAGGTATCGCTACAACCACATGCCTTTTGGTATCATCTCAGCTTCCAAAGTATTTCATCGCATAATAGATTAAATGATGGAGGGCATCGAGGGGGTGCGAGTCTATGTGAACGACGTGATCATCTGATCCACGACGCCCGAGGATCACATTGCTCGCCTCAAACAAGTTTTCCAGAAGATTCATGAAAACGGCCTCCAGCTCAACAGGGCTAAATGCTCATTTGGTAGGTCCGCTATCAAGTTTCTGGGTGACCACATTTCACAGCAGGGTGTACAACCTGACGCTGACAAGGTACTGGCAATCAACGCCATGAAGACCCCAGAGGACAAAAAGGCGGTCCTACGTTTCCTCGGGATGGTGAATTTTCTCAGGAAATTCATTCCTAACATGGCATTCCACACCACAGCTCTCCCGCATCTCGTAAAAAAGTCGACAGTGTTCCAGTGGCTTCCTGCACATCAAGTGGAGTGGCTCGAGCTAAAGGTGACACTCACCACAGCCCCAGTACTGGCATTCTTTGACCCAACCAAGGATACCAAGATTTCCACAGACGCAAGCCAGGATGGCATTGGGGCAGTGCTCCTCCAGCGAGACGACTCCTCGTCCTGGGCTCCAGTGGCATTTGCCTCCAGGGCCATGACTCCAACCGAACAACAGTATGCCCAGATCGAAAAGGAGCGCTTGGGTCTCCTGACAGGAATAACCAAGTTTCATGACTACGTATATGGCCTGCCAAAGTTCATGGTGGAAACAGACCACAGGCCTTTAGTCTACATAATTCAAAGGTTTTAAATGACGTGGCACCTTGGCTGCAGTGAATTCTTCTTCGTCTCAGCCGATATGACTTCGAACTCGTTTACACACCGGGTAAGGAGCTGATCATCGCGGATGCCCTATCCCGATCCGTCACCACGCCTTGTGAACAGGGAGACTTCATTCGCCACATTGAAGCACAGGTGCAGTTGTGTGCCAGCAACCTCCCAGCCACTGATGAACGAGTTATACAAATACGCGAAGAAACTGCCAAAGATCCCCTATTGCAGTGTGTGATGAAGCATCTCGCTCATGGCTGGCAAAAGGGGCAGTGCCCCCAGTTCTTCAACGTTAAAGACGACCTGACAGTTGTTGAGGGGATCCTTCTTAAACTCGATAGAATCATCATTCCCCAAAGCATGCAAACCATGGTGCTCAGACAGATCCATGAGGGTCACCTGGGGGGGTCGAGAAATGTCGACGCAGAGCTCGGCAGGCAGTTTACTGGCCTGGCATCAGCCAGGACATTGCCAACACAGTCCTCAACTGCACAACATGCCAGAAATTTCAACCAGCTCAGCCCAAGGAAACGCTGCAACAGCACGAGATCGTGACCTCTCCGTGGTCCATGGTGGGGATAGACCTCTTTCATGCCAATAGGCGCAATTGCGTGCTCCTTGTCGACTACTTCTCCAGCTACCCGGAAGTGGTGAAACTGTCGTACCTCACGTCCAAGTCCGTCATCAAAGCCTGCAAAGAGACGTTTGCCAGGCACGGGATACCACTCACAGAACTGAGTGACAACGGTCCATGTTTCTACAGCCAAGAGTGGTCCGACTTTGCACAACCCTACCACTTTAGTCATATCACATCCGGTCCCCATTACCCGCAATCAAACGGGAAGGCCGAGAAAGGGGTCCATATTGTCAAGCAGTTGCTGTGCAAGGCTGCAGACTCCGCCTCGGATTTCAACCTGACGCTATTGGCATGCAGGGCAACCCCTCTGTCGACTGGTTTGTCTCCGGCGCAGTTGCTCATAAACCGCAACCTGAGGACGACTGTTCCAGCCATCCATGTTCCAGACCTTGACCACCTCACGGTGCAGCGATCCAGCGATCAGCAAAAGATCACGTATGATGTTCATGCCACGGATCTGCCTGCGCTGGCTCCAGATTATGTTGTTTGCGTTCAGCTGCCTGAGGGAGGTTGGTCAGTCCCAGCTGTTGTCGTCAGACAGGCTGCTCCCAGGTCTTTTGTTGTCCAAATGGCTGATGGCTCCATTTAACGGCACAATAGGAGGGCGCTGCGTAAAGTTCCCTGCCCATCACCTGACCGCACTTCTCCGCATGTCATCATGCCTCCTCCGGACATCTTGCACCACAAGGCCACCGATCCCACCTGTCCACAAGGCCACCAACATGGCAGCCATCCCCCCTGTTCAGGTGCTGGCATCACCCCCCCCCCCCCCCCCCCCCCCCCCCCCCCCCCCCCACCTCTGAGGCGATCAACAAGAATTCGTCGCCCACCACAAAGACTGAATCTATAGACTTAAATCTTGTAAATTTTGTTCAGTTGCTCTGTATCTGCACGATAGACACCTTCCCATTTACAAATGTTCATTCATTCCCCACTTGTACATAGTTATGCATGTATATACAGCCACGTTCCAAAATTTATTTTAAAAGGGGAAGATGTCATAATATCCACTCGTGTATATCATGAGATGCAGACAGGCAGTGATTGACACACAAGATAACCAATAAACACACACGACACAGAACAACCAATCACTAGACAGGACACCACCACAATTAAGGCAGCACGGTAGCATTGTGAATAGCACAATTGCTTCACCGCTCCAGGGTCCCAGGTTCGATTCCGGCTTGGGTCACTGTCTGTGCGGAGTCTGCACATCCTCCCCGTGTGTGCGTGGGTTTCCTCCGGGTGCTCCGGTTTCCTCCCACAGTCCAAAGATGTGCAGGTTAGGTGGATTGGCCATGATAAATTGCCCTTAGTGTCCAAAATTGGGGTAGGATGGAGGTGTTGACCTTGGGTAGGGTGCTCTTTCCAAGAGCTGGTGGGCCGAATGGTCTCCTTCTGCACTGTAAATTCTATGATAAAGCCCACAGGGCATTAAGGCTCCCCCTCTCTCACAGGACACGGCCAGGGAGATAGTCACAGCGCACAGGCCAATGAACATCATCACCATGTGATAGAGCTAGTCTGGTCAAGCCAGTAGGAAGTTATCAGTTTGGTTAATAGAGTGTCAACCCACAGCAGATTATGTACAGCAATCAACCGGTTCAATAAAACCGTGTTGGACCATCTCCTGTGTTTGAAGCCTGTTTCTTGTTTTACTGCATCCAGTTGCAGTCGATGTTAGACCAGCACAGATAACACATCACCCCCCCCCTTGTCCACCACTACGCTCCCTGCCTCAAACGCCACCCATTTACTAACCAGAATTGCCACCCCTCTGGTCAGTGAGTCTAGCCCCGAGTGGAACACCTGGCCCACCCATCCCGTCCTTAACCTCGTTTGGTCAGTAAGCTAAGTGCGTCTCCGGCAGCATGGCCACATCCGCCTTCAAACTCTTTCGCCCAACCCCCCCCCCCCACCCCCCCCCCCCCCCCCCCCCCCCCCCCCACACACACACACAGGGTAAGAGGGCAAGCGCCATCCGGATCCTTCCCGTGTACCGGACAACACAACCCGGGTGTTGCCCCACCCCGAAACGAAAAACAGGAAAAGCAAACAAACTTAAATTATACTAACAAACTTACACCATGCCAATACCCGGTTACACATCTCCGCCAGCACGTTTCACCCACGTGTAGCCGCCCCTTAGTTCAAGTCTAGCTTTTCGTGCTTAATGAATGTCCACGCCTCATCCGGTGTATCAAAATAATAGTGCCTGTCCTGGTACGGTACCCAAAGTCTCGTCGGATGCAGGAGCCCGAACTTCACCCCTTTGCTGTGGAGGACCACCTTAGCCCAGTTGAAACCCGCACACTTTCTCGCCAGTTCAGCTCCCAAGTCCTGGTATATGCAAATCTCGCCGTTCTCCCACTTACTGCTCCGTTCCTTTTTTGCCCAGTGCAGGACACGCTCCCAGTCTGTAAAGCGGTGGAACCTTATCACCATCGCCCTTGGTGGTTTGTTCACCCTCTATTTCCTCGCGAGGACTCGATGTGCCCCATCCAGTTCCCAGGGCTGCGGGAAGGCCCCCACGTCCATCAGCGTCCCCAGCATTGTAGTCACATACGTGCTCACGTCCGCCCCCTCCACACCTTCAGGGAGGCCCAGGATCCGCAGGTTGTGACTACGAGACCTATTTTCGAGGTCATCCAGTCTCTCCTGCCATCTCTTGTGTAGGGCCTCGTGCGCCTCCACCCTGACCGCCAGGCCCAGGATCTCATCCTCATTCTCAGATACCTTCCTCTCCATCTCTTTGATCGCATTCTCCTGCAACTTCTGAACCTCCACCATCTTTACCATGGAGGCCTTCGTAGGGGTCAGCATCTCCGTCTTCAGCTCTGCGTAGCAGCTCCTCAGAAAGTCTTGCTGCTCTCTCGACCACTGGGCCCACGCTTCTTGGTTCCGCGCCGGCTGCCATTTTGTCCTCCTCGACCCGCTCCGCTCTCTTCCCCGCGATCGCTCGTTTAACGGCCCTGCTCCTGGTTCCCTCCATACAGCAGTGGGGGGAACTTCTCCAGCATCCTTTCCCACGCCGGTATTCACCTTCCAAGTGCTGACGTCGCCCCGTTTAAAGGCCGGAAACACCGATCCCGGCGCGAGCTGCCGTGTATGCGACCTATTCGGACATAGGCCGCTACCGGAAGTCCCCTTGCTGTTCCTTTCAATCACCCAAAATTAATCTATTAACCTGTTGGATAAAAATGAGAAATCCCCTTGGCTGAGGTGTAACAGTGCAGTGTAGTCTGATTTATGAGCCTTTGATCTATTAAAATTCTTGCTTTCAAGCTCTCCTTCCTTTGAACTTTTCTCCTATCTTAACAATTGCACTTTCTTGTATCAAAGTTTAAAATCGCCATCCAACCAATCTTTTGGTTAACACTATGCAATTTCAGTGATTTATCAAAACTTGATTATTCTGATTGGGCTGTTCATGGTTCCCCATCTCTCCTGAAGTCAACTGTCACTATCATTTTATATTATTCACTGTTCACAATCTAAAATTTTTATGATACCTTACACCAAGTCAGAAAGGCGGAGTTGAAAAGAACATAAATCAAGAATTGTACCCTAACTCTGGAATAAGGAGAGTTGAAAAACCCTTAAATCTGAATGGCATGGGACGCAAGTTTAATACCCTCTGATCAATGCCACAACATTTGAACAAAGGCTGATGATTTAATAAATATAGTTGATTATAAAACAAGTGATGGTGAGTAGTGGGGGAAGGGTCGGTGTGGGAGTGAGTAGAGGCAGCATCGTGTAAGGTCACGGGTTTTGGGGCATTGATCACGGCACGTCTGCTGTTCTCGCTGGCCCGGTACTCCCCAAGCCCTGAGAGTCTGGGGGCAGTGGAGGAAACATGTGAGAGCGGAGGCAATATCGGTTTGGTCTCCAGTCTGTAGCAACCATCGGTTTGCCCCAGGGCGACTAGATGGAGGGGTTCGGGGATGGCAGAGAGCAGGGTTTGGGAGGATGGGAGATTTGTTTATAGATGGGAGCTTCCCTGGTTTGAGGGAGTTAGAGGAGAAGTTTAAGTTGACGGGAGGGAATGAGTTTAGAAATCTGCAGATTCGGGACTTCTTGCGAAGGCAGGTTCCAACCTTCCTGCTCCTACCACCACGGGGGATACAAGATAGGGTAATTTCTAGAGTAGGGGTGGGAGAGGGGAGGGTCTCAGATATCCATAAAGAACTCATGGAGTCAGAGGAAATGCAGACAGAGGAGCTAAAGCGCAAATGGGAGGATGAGTTAGGGGGAGAGATAGAGGCAGGTCTCTGGGCGGATGCATTAAGCAGGGTCGTCACGTCCACATCATGCGCCAGGCTCAACCTGATACAATTTAAGGTCGTTCACCGGGCACACATGACAGTGGCCTGGATGAGCAAGTTTTGGGGGATAGAAGACAGGTGTGCGGGAGGGCCAGCGAACCATGTCCACATGTTTTGGGCATGTTCGAAGCATGGGGGATTCTGGCAGGGGTTTGCAGATGTCATGTCCACGGTGTTAAAAACTTGGGTAGCACGGAGTCGAGGTGGCGATTTACGAAGTGTCGGAGGACCCGGGAGCCCAGGCGGCGAGAGAGGCCGATGTCTTGACCTTTGCCTCCTTGGTAGCCTGGAGACAGATACTGTTAGCGTGAGGTACTCAAAGCCCCCAAAATCAGAGACCTGGGTCAATGACATGGTTGGCTTTCTCAGTCTTGAGAAAATCAAGGTCGCTTCAAGAGGGTCAATGCTAGGGTTCAACCAGAGGTGTCAGCCGTTTGTCGACTTCTTTAGAGAAAATTAACTGTCAACAGAGGGGAGGAGGTTAGTCTAGATTAGTGTTCAAGGGAGGTAGATGGTCTTTGCACTATGCTTATAGCTCTTTGTAGATGGTGTACTGTTACTGTTAGAAAATCACAAAGACTTCCGGTTGCGGCTATGACCAGCTAAGTCGCACATTTGGCAGCTCCTGCGACAAAGGTGTTTAAGGGCCGATTGGAGGGCCCCGACGGTACTGTAAAGACGAATCCCGGTGGGGGAAGGCTCCCTGAGGAGAGTGAGACCAACTTTATGGTCGGTACTCGGAGTGGGGCGACAAAAAAAGCGGCAGCAGCTCCCCGAAAAAAGCGGGGGAAGAGGACCAAAATGGCGGCCGGTGGTGTACTAGAAGATTGGAGAAAATGGGCGGAGGAGCAGCAGGCCGCTCTCCTCCGGTGTTTTACGGAGCTGAAAGTGGAACTCTTAGAGTCTATGAACGCGACGACCACAAGGCTGATGGGGGCCCAGGCGACCCAAGAGGCGTCGATAAGAGAGCTGCAGCAGGAGATGACTGCAAGGGAGGAGGAGGCCACGGTCCTCGTGGGAAAGGTGGAGGTGCACGAGGCACTCCACCTGAAATGGCAGAGCCGCTTTGAGGAGCTGGACACTCGAATGAGGCGGAAGAACTTGAGGATCCTGGGCCTAGCAGAAGGCCTGGAGGGGCCTGATCTCCCGAAATATGTAGCGGAGATGCTGAGCTCCCTGATGGGAGAGGGGGCCGGTCCATCGCCCCTGGAGCTGGAAGAAGCATATCGGGTCATGGCTAGGCGGCCTAGGGCGAACGAGCCCCCGAGGGTGGTGCTGGTGCGATTCCAGCGTTTCTGTGATCGGGAGAAAGTGCTGAGGTGGGCCAAGAGGGAGAAAAGCAGCAAATGGGAGAATTCGACGGTGCGGATATATCAGGACTGGAGTGCGGAGGTGGCAAAGCGGCGGGCCCGGTTTAACCGGACGAAGGCGGTGCTGCACGCAAAGAGGATCAAGTTCGGAATGCTGCAGCCAGCGCGCTTGTGGGTCACCTACAAGGACCAGCACCATTACTTTGAGACCCCAGAGGAGGCATGGACTTTTGTTCGGGAGGAAAAGCTGGACCTGAACTAGAACTTGGGAACGCCGGCGGTTGAGGCCGCCCGAGTACCCTTGACTGATCAAGTGGCCCATGTCTTTCTTAGGCCAGGTCGGAACTTGGTTAAAGTTGATGGATCGTTTGGTTTCTTTGAAACTTGTGTTATGGGGGGTTTCTTTGTTCCTTTTTGTGTGTCTCTTCCCGTTGCCAACTTCCCTTAATTATTGTTGTTGTAGGGGGGGCTTTTTTACTGTTTTCTGATCTGTTCTTTAAGGGTTATGGTTACTGTTCTGTTCGATGGAGGGTGATGGTTAAATACGTTATTATTGGGTAGTTATTTAGTTATGCAGGCATAGTTATGTATTTATGTATTTATTTGAGATTTGTTATTTATATTGTTATATTGTTAAGTTGGGGAGGCGGGACGGGGGGGTGCAAGTTGGTTATGCGTGTTTTCTTTTTCTCTTTTTTCTTCCTCTCGTTTTAAGGGGGCTTTTTTATGGGCTTGGATGGGGACGGGGGTGGAATTGAAGATGGTGGGGTAGGGTGTGGCCGGGCGAAAGCGCGGGCTTTCCCCTGTTTCCCCGCGCGCGGGACGGAGGAAGGGGGAGGAGAGAAGAGTGGGGTGTGGCCAGCAATGGCGGCTTTTCCCGCGCTGAAGCGGGGTCAGAGAGGGATGGCAAGGGGGGGGGGGAGGCCCCTCCCCCCCCCACATCGGGAGGAGTCGGAGTGTGGCAGGGGCAGCCGGGTCAGCGAAAACCAGCTGACTCTCGGGAGTACGATGGTGGATACACCGCGGCTAGGAGGGGTCCTAGCCAGGGGGGGGGGAAGGGGGGTTAGGGGGGGATACCGGGTTGCTGCTGGAAAGGCCGAGGACGGGAAGGGAAGAACGGGAGGAGAGAGGGGGGGGGGGCCATCGCCATGGGGAACGGGTCAGAAGGGGAGGGTCGACCCGGGGCGAACAGGGGACAGGACATGGCTAATAGACAGGGGAAAGGGACGGGTCGCTCCGCGACCCGGTTGATTACTTGGAACGTGAGGGGGCTGAATGGGCCGGTCAAGAGATCAAGGGTTTTTTCACACCTAAAGGGACTGCAGGCGGATGTGGCAATGTTGCAGGAGACTCACTTGAGAGTAGTAGACCAGGTACGCCTGAGAAGGGGGTGGGTGGGACAGGTGTTCCACTCAGGCTTGGACGCAAAGAACCGGGGGGTGGCGATTTTGGTGGGAAAGAGGGTGTTGTTCGTGGCGGCGCAGGTGGTAGCAGATAAGGAGGGTAGGTACGTGATGGTGAAGGGTAGGCTGCAGGGAGAGAATGTGGTGCTGGTGAATGTGTATGCCCCGAATTGGGATGACGCGGGTTTTATGAGGCGCCTGTTGGGCCTCATTCCGGGTCTGGAGGCAGGGGGCCTGATCATGGGGGGGGGACTTCAATACAGTGCTCGACCCTGGGCTGGACAGATCGAGTTCCAGGACGAATAGGAGGCCGGCAGCGGCAGAGGTGCTAAGGGGGGTTCATGGAGCAGATGGGGGGGGTAGACCCTTGGAGATTTGGCAGGCCAAGGGCGAGGGAGTATTCTTTTTTCTCCCACGTCCACAGGGTGTACTCCAGAATAGACTTTTTTGTACTGAGCAGGGGGCTGATTTCGAGAGTGCAGGACACGGAGTACTCGGCCATTGCGATTTCGGACCATGCACCACACTGGGTAGAGGTAGAACTGGGGGAAGCACGGGACCAGCGCCCGTTGTGGCGCCTGGATGTGGGGCTGCTGGCGGACGATGAGGTGTGCGGAAGGGTCCGGAAGGGCATTGAGAGATATCTGGGCACGAACGACACGGGCGAGGTGAAGGTGGGGGTAGTCTGGGAGGCCCTGAAAGCAGTGATCAGAGGAGAGCTTATCTCCATAAGGGCACACAGAGAAAGGAAGGAAAGGCAGGAGAGGGAGAGACTGGTGGGGGAACTTATAGAAGTGGACAGGAGATATGCGGAGACACCAGAGGAGGGGCTGTTGAGGGAGCGGCGCAGTTTACAGGCCCAGTTTGACCTACTGACCACTAGGAAGGCGGAGACGCAATGGAGAAGGGCACAGGGCGCGGTCTATGAGTACGGGGAAAAGGCGAGCAGGATGCTAGCACACCAGCTGCGCAAGCGAGATGCAGCCAGAGAGATTGGGGGAGTGAGAGAGAAGGGAGGGAACGTAGTGCAGAAGGGGCAAGAGGTGAACGGGGTCTTCAGGGATTTCTACAGGGAATTGTACCGGTCTGAGCCGCCCAGGAGGAGGGGGGGAATGGAGAACTTCCTCGATAGATTGAGGTTCCCAAAGGTCCAGGAGGAACGGGTGGAGGGGCTGGGGGCGCCGATAGAGCTGCAGGAGCTAGTTAAAGGGATAGGCCAGATGCAGGCGGGGAAGGCGCCGGGGCCGGATGGGTTCCCGGTGGAATTTTATAAGAAGTATGTGGACTTGGTGGGTCCAGTGCTGGTGCGAGCCTTCAATGAGGCGCGAGAGGGGGGGGTTCTGCCCCCGACAATGTCACAGGCCCTGATCTCCTTGATCCTGAAGCGGGACAAAGACCCTGTACAGTGCGGGTCCTACAGGCCTATCTCCCTCTTGAATGTAGATGCCAAACTGTTGGCAAAGGTCCTGGCAACCAGAATAGAGGATTGTGTGCCAGGGGTAATCCATGAGGACCAGACGGGGTTCGTAAAGGGACGACAACTTAACACAAATGTCCGGAGACTGTTGAATGTGATTATGATGCCAGCAGTGGAGGGGGAGGCTGAGATAGTGGTAGCACTGGATGCGGAGAAGGCATTCGATAGGGTGGAGTGGGAATACCTGTGGGAGACGCTGGAACGGTTTGGGTTTGGGGAGGGATTTATCAAGTGGGTGAAGCTGCTGTATTCGGCCCCGATGGCGAGTGTGGTTACAAACGGGAGGAGGTCAGAGTATTTTGGGCTCCATCGAGGTACCAGGCAGGGATGCCCCCTATCCCCCTTACTATTTGCATTAGCGATCGAACCGCTGGCGATGGCACTGAGGGGTTCAGGGGGGTGGAGAGGACTGACAAGGGGAGGGGAGGAACATCGGGTATCACTCTATGCGGATGATTTGTTGTTATATGTGGCGGACCCGGAAGGGGGAATGCCGGAGGTAATGGAAATACTAGCGGAGTTTGGGGACTTTTCGGGATATAAATTAAATGTGGGTAAAAGTGAGGTCTTTGTGATACACCCGGGAGATCAGGGGGAGGGAATTGGGCGGCTCCCCTTTAAGAGAGCAGTAAAGAGCTTCAGGTACTTGGGGGTGCAGGTGGCAAGGAACTGGGGGACCCTCCACAAGCTGAACTTTTCAAGGCTGGTGGAGCAGATGGAGGAGGAGTTCAAGAGGTGGGACATGGTACCGCTGTCGCTAGCAGGGAGGGTGCAGTCAGTCAAAATGACGGTCCTCCCGAGGTTCTTGTTTCTGTTCCAGTGCTTGCCCATCTTTCTCCCCAGGGCCTTCTTCAAGAAGGTAACTAGCAGCATTATGGGCTATGTGTGGGCACATGGCACCCCTAGAGTGAGAAGGATTTTCTTGGAACGGAGTAGGGACAGTGGAGGATTAGCGCTACCCAATCTTTCCGGATACTACTGGGCGGCGAACGCATCGATGGTGCGCAAGTGGGTGATGGAGGGGGAGGGGGCAGCTTGGAAACGTATGGAGAGGGCGTCCTGCGGCAATACAAGCCTGGGGGCGCTAGTAACGGCACCATGGCCGCTCCCCCCCACAAGGTATACCACAAGTCCGGTAGTGGCGGCCACCCTTAAAATCTGGGGGCAGTGGAGGCGACACAGGGGGGAAGTGGGGGGTCTGATGGCGGCGCCACTGAGAGGGAACCACAGATTTGTCCCGGGGAACACTGGCGGGGGATTCCAGAGCTGGCACAGGGCGGGCATCAGGCAACTGAGGGACATGTTCATAGAGGGGAGGTTTGCGAGCCTGGGAGAGCTGGAGGAGAAATTTGAGCTCCCCCCGGGGAACACGTTTAGATACCTGCAGGTGAAGGCATTTGCCAGACGACAGGTGGAAGGATTTCCCTTGCTTCCCGATAGAGGGGTGAGTGATAGGGTGCTGTCAGGGGTCTGGGTCGGAGAAGGGAAGGTCTCGGACATCTACAAAATAATGCAGGAGGTGGAGGAGGTATCGATAGAGGAGCTGAAAGACAAGTGGGAAGCGGAGCTGGGAGAGCAGATAGAAGATGGGACATGGGCGGATGCCTTAGAGAGGGTCAATTCGTCGTCGTCGTGCGCAAGGTTGGGCCTCATCCAATTTAAGGTGCTGCACAGAGCCCATATGACGGGGACTAGGATGAGTCGGTTCTTTGGGGGTGAGGACAGGTGTGTTAGGTGTTCGGGAAGCCCTGCGAACCATGTACATATGTTCTGGATGTGCCCGGCACTGGAAGAGTTCTGGGAGGGGGTGGCGGGGACGGTATCGAGAGTGGTGGGAACCAGGGTCAAACCAGGGTGGGGGCTAGCGATTTTTGGGGTTGGGGTGGAGCCAGGAGTACAGGAGGCAGGGGAGGCCGGAATATTGGCCTTTGCGTCCTTGGTAGCTCGGAGAAGGATCTTGATTCAGTGGAGGGACACAAGGCCACCAAGTGTTAACACCTGGTTAAACGACATGGCAAGCTTCATCCAATTGGAAAGAATCAAATTCGCCCTGAGAGGGTCGGTACAGGGGTTCTTCCGGCGGTGGCAGCCCTTCCTTGACTTTCTGGATCAGAGATAGGAACTGGAGGCCGAAACAGCAGCAACCCGGGGAGAAAGGGGGGGGGGAAGGGAGGGGGGGGGGGGATAGCAACGAAGGGAGCACGTCAGCGGGGGGTCGCGGGCAATGACTGCCCGAGGCCTTCGGCAGAAAGGGAGAAACGGTTTGGTTGCTAGACTGGTAGCGCGGGAGGGGGGGGAGGGGAGGGGGGGGGGGGGGGGGGGTGCGCGCGCGGGGGAGGGCGTGGGGAGGATTTTCCAGGGGGGATTTGTTGTGTTATAACTTAAAATGTAGTAGGGGTAAATGTTTGTATCGAAAAATTTCAATAAAAATTATTTAAAAAAAAAAAAGAAAATCACAAATGCCTTAATAAAATATTTTACAAAAAAAATATATAATGAGTGATGACGGGCCTTAGTGAACAATGTAATTAACATATTTAGTGTTGTATTTTTCAATGGAAGAAATGGGACTCCGCCATCTGCCCTTTGTTTCTTGCGGCCGTTTCTGAACTATTGGTTTATTTCGTATTTTCTGACAAAGTCGACTGCACCGATGCTTGGGATTATCCTTTTTTAATTTTTAAAAGAAAAAAGCGTCACTGCTAATTACCTGAAGCGAATAGACTGCTGGAAACATTCAACAATGAACATCTGTGAAGAGAACAGACAATTTAACATTTTATTAATTGACGCAGTTCTGAAGGGCCTTCTGAGGGGCTGGTTTAGCTCACTCGGCTAAATCGCTGGCTTTTAAAGCAGACCAAGCAGGCCAGCAGCACGGTTCGATTCCCGTACCAGCCTCCCCGGACAGGCGCCGGAATGTGGCGACTAGGGGCTTTTCACAGTAACTTCATTGAAGCCTACTTGTGACAATAAGCGATTTTCATTTGAACTGTTAACTTGGCTGTTTCTCATCAGATGTTGCTCTGGTGAGTGCGTTCAGCATTTTTTGTTTGTCTCTCGTTTAAATCTTCTTGTATAAACAAGCTCATCCAAAACTTTGCTGCCCATCTACTAACTCACACAAAGTCCTGTTCACCATCACCCCCTATACTCACTGAACTACATTGGCTACTGTTCCAGTTTCAGGAATTCCCAGTTTTCAAATCCCTCATCCCTCCTTGTTCCAGGGACATTTGTTTCTTTTTTAAAAATTCTCTAGTCTTAGGTTTCAAATCCCTCATCCCTCTTTAATCTCCTCCAGCCCTATGACCTTCCAAGGTATGTGCGTGCGTGTGCTAATCTAATTCTGGTGTTCTTTCTGATTTTCATTGTTTCAAAGGAAGTTGTGCCTTAAGCTACTGAGGTCCGAAGTTCTGGAATACCCTCTGTAAACCCCCACTCTCTCTCTCTCTCTCTCTCTCTCTCTCTCCTCCTCAAAGTCTACCTCTGACCAAGCTTTTGGTCACCTGCCTGAATATCTCCTTACCTGACTCAATGTCAAGTTTTGTTTAATAACGTGTGGATAGGTGGATATAAAGGCAAGTTGTTGTGACATGTTAATGGTTTGGCGATTTCATCCACAATATAGCTGAGACATGCAGACCTGGAGATCCCTGGTCTGTAAAGTCAAAATTGGCAACATAGGGCTAAAGTTGCCCTTGAGTCCTAAATTTACAGCCAGCAATATCAGCCAGGCTTTTATAATGCTATTTAAAATCTAGCGACCTCTGCTGGCAATCAGTTTGTAGATTTAGGATAGACAGGATTGGGCTTGGTTGTGAATGTCTTTGGAAACATCCTCACAAATCTGTTCAGTGTCTGGCCGTAATGGTCACTGGGTGAATTTCAAGAGGCCAATTAATGCCCATGGAGCTCTATCCCAGCAAGAATTCACCGCTTGGAGAAAATGTGGTAAACGTTTGTCCCCACATTATGTTCAGTGAGAACTTGCTTGCTAGTCTTTTCACCCCATAGGTGACAGTGAATCGGCAGCTTATTCTGCACCTTGCTCTATTTTTTTCATTGTCGGGGGTTGTGTGTAATACAAGTTCACCATTGACATGAAATAAATTGATGTCAATAAATTGACTTGACAAACAATGTGCAGGTGTAAAGAAATAGTACTGAAATGTGTTGTGTGAGTATGGAGAGATATTAATGAACAGCTTAACATTAGGGCTGGGGTAGTGTAGTTGTTGCATTTCTTAGTCATAATCCAGAGAAAGTTACTTTGTTTTCAAACATGGTTATCTGAGGCATTTAAGGAAAAGATAGATGGGAACATGAGTGTGAAAAGAATAGCACAAAATACTGAGAGGGGGGTGTGTGAAGTAGGGAAGGTGGAGCTGAAACACTGGCCTAGATTGTTTTGACCAAATGGCCTCTTTGTGCTGCAAATTCTATTTATCTTATCACTGTTAAATTATGTGACATCTGGTTAAAGTATAGAAAATGTACTATAGAAACCTCTAGTTTATGCAAATCAAATCTACTTCTTCTAGGAGGATGGTATCAGACAAGTCCTTGAAGAGATGAAAGCTTTGTATGAACAGAACCAAACAGATGTGTAAGTATTTTTCATGACTATTCCATGTGCTGGTTTACCTGCTGGAGAGCGAATTAATTTTCCAAATATGTCACTGAGGATAATCCATGACAATTGCAGCACAATTGATTTTCAATGGCAGCTTCACGTCCCTGACAAACTAGAAGCTGTACCCTTTTCAGAAATCTACCCTAGCTGCGTTTGTGTATCATGAAATATTGCTAGTTACCTGTAGTTTCAGTAAACTGCTATAAAAGTGCTCTCCAAATTAGGAGAGGGCTGGTGGAGACTCAATGGGCCGAATGGCCTCCTTCTGCACTGTAAATTCTATGATTCTCATTTCTATGAATATAAACAGATATAGTTACTGCCTTTCTCCTGGGTGATCTGACCCTAAATTTTAGATTGTTTGACAGAATGTAAACCTAGACCAGAACTTTCTTTGCAAGTGAAAGGAATGGACACGTAATGAACAATAAGGGGTTAACAATCCCCCTCAATGTCTGAAAACATTAAATCATTTGTCTATCTTTTGAACTAAGTTCTAAATAATGCACAGCCGTGCTTTCCGTTCTCGTTACCCCAGCATAAACTTTCCAATGCTGAGAACCTGCACCAATCAGCATAAACTGTTTTAATCTCCAGACTGTTTCAATATCCTAGTCTAATCCATGAAGGTTTGTTAAATTAACCAGAGACAACAGACTATCCAAATTTGTAGATCCAGAAGGATCCATTCAATGATTTGACACATATATGTAATTGTTAGCCTACCAGAAATACACATGAACCGGTCAGCAGGAACTGATTACATTCTGTAAGAGCCAAAATCTACAATATAGAACATTACAGCGCAGTACAGGCCCTTCGGCCCTCGATGTTGCACCGTCCTGTGAAACCCCTCTAAAGCCCCTCTATACTATTCCCTTATCGTCCATATGCCTATCCAATGACCATTTGAATGCGTTTAGTGTTGGTGAGTCCACTACTGTTGCAGGCAGGGCATTCCACACCCGTACTACTCTCTGAGTAAAGAACCTACCTCTGACATCTGTCCTATATCTATCTCCCCTCAATTTAAAGCTATGTCCCCTCGTGCTGGACATCACCATCTGAGGAAAAAGGCTCTCAATGTCCACCCTATCTAATCCTCTGATCATCTTGTATGCCTCAATTAAGTCACCTCTTAACCTTCTTCTCTCTAACGAAAACAACCTCAAGTCCTTCAGCCTTTCCTCACAAGATCTTCCCTCCATACCAAGCAACATCCTTGTAAATCTCCTCTGTACCCTTTCCAATGCTTCCACATCCTCCCTATAATGTGGCGACCAGAACTGCACGCAATACTCCAAATGCAGCCGCACCAGAGTTTTGTACAACAGCAACATGACCTCATGGCTCTGAAACTCAATTCCTCAACCAATAAAAGCTAACACACCGTACGCCTTCTTAACAACCCTCTCAACCTTGGTGGCAACTTTCAGGGATCTATGGACATGGACACCGAGATCTCTCTGCTCGTCTACACTACCAAGAATCTTACCATTAGCCCAGTACTCTGTCTTCCTGTTATTCCTTCCAAAATGAATCACCTCACACTTTTCTGCATTAAACTCCATTTGCCACCTGTCAGCCCAGCTCTGCAGCTTATCTATGTCCCTCTGTAACTTGTAACATCCTTCTGCACTGTCCACAACTCCACTGACTTTAGTGTCATCTGCAAATTTACTCACCCATCCTTCTACGCCCTTCTCCAGGTCATTTATAAAAATGACAAACAGCAGCGGCCCCAAAACAGATCCTTGTGGTACACCACTAGTAACTGGACACCAGTCAGAACATTTCCCATCAACCACCACCCTTTGTCTTCTCTCAGCTAGCCAATTTCTGATCCAAACTGCTAAATCACCCTGAATCCCATGCCTCTGTATTTTCTGCAATAGCCTACCGTGGGGAACCTTATCAAACGCTTTACTGAAATCCATATACACCACATCAACTGCTTTACCCTCATCCACCTGTTTGGTCACCTTCTCGAAGAATTCAATGAGGTTTGTGAGGCACGACCTACCCTTCACAAAACCATGTTGACTATCTAATCAAATTATTCCTTTCCAGATGATTATACATCCTATCTCTTATAAACCTTTCCAAGACTTTTCCCACAACAGAAGTAAGGCTCACTGGTCTATAGTTACCGGGGTTGTCTCTACTCCCCTTCTTGAACAACAGGACAACATTTGCTATCCTCCAGTCTTCTGGCACTATTCCTGTAGACAATGATGATATAAAGATCAAAGGCTCAGCAATCTCCTCCCTAGCTTCCCAGAGAATCCTAGGATAAATCCCATCCGGTCCAGGGGACTTATCTATTTTCACACTTTCCAGAATCGCTAACACCTCCTCCTTATGAACCTCAAGCCCTTCTAGTCTAGTAGCCTGTATCTCAGTATTCTCCTCGACAACTTTGTCTTTTTCCTGTGTGAATACAGACAAAAAATACTCATTCAGCATCTCTCCTATCTCCTTGGACTACACGCACAACCTCCCACTACTGTCCTTGACTGGCCCTACTCTTACCTTAGCCATTCTTTTATTCCTGACCCCACGCAGACACTGGAAGAATGTGCAAACTCCACACGGGCAGTGACCCAGAGCCAGAATCGAACCTGGGACCACGGCGCCGTGAGGCAGCTGTGCTAACCACTGCACCACCATGCTGCCCTCGGTAATTTTTTTAAAATTTAGGGTACCCAATTATATATTTTTTCCAATTAAGGGACAATTTAGCGTGGTCAGTCCACCTAATCTATACATCTTGGGTTGTGGTGACGAAACCCATGCAGACATGGGGATAATGTGCAAACTCCACACACAGTGACCCAGAGCCGGGTTTCGAAACCGGGTCCTCAGGGCCGTAGTCCCAATAGTAACCACTGTGTCGCATGCCATCCCTGGTACTATTTTTATTGAGGAGAAACTGGTGATTGCTGTGAAGAATTCTAATGGCAATTTGTCACCAGATGACAATCTTGCTCTGCTGGCTGTAATTGTTTGGAAATCAGTTCTGTGCTACCTATTTGTACATTTGATACTTCATTTGAAGTAAGCTTCTCTGGAATATGAACTGATTAAAATATTTAATTAGCAAATGATGAATTGGCTGCGAATGAGGATGGTAATGAAAACAAGTCAGGGGCAGCTCGGTGGCGCAGTAGTTAGAGCTGCGGCCTCACTCGCCGAGGTCCCAGGTTCGATCCCAGCTCTGGGACCCTGGCCCTGTGAAGTTTGCACATTCTCCCCGTGTTTGCGTGGGTTTTGCCCCCACAACCCAAAGATGTGCAGGCTAGGTGGATTGGCCAGCTAAATTGCCCCTTAAATGGAAAAAATGAATTGGGTATTCTAAATTTATATTTTTTTTTAAAAACAAGTCAATAAAATATTTATTTTCTTTGCAGGAATGAAGCTAAATCTGATGGAAGGACAGACCTAATCCCAACAATCAAGTTTCGTCACTGCTGTTTGCTGAGGAATAAGCGCTGTGTTTTAGCATATCTGTATGTCACCATTTTAAAATAGAGAGGTCCTTTAATTTGTAATTCCAGGATTGGTCTCCTATTCTTCAATTCACAAATCTAATTACTCTTACTAATAGGAAAATCACCTTGGTTGCTTGGTAGCACGGTAGCATTGTGGATAGCACAATGGCTTCACAGCTCCAGGGTCCCAGGTTCGATTCCGGCTTGGGTCACTGTCTGTGCGGAGTCTGCACATCCTCCCCGTGTGTGCGTGGGTTTCCTCCGGGTGCTCCGGTTTCCTCCCACAGTCCAAAGATGTGTAGGTTAGGTGGATTGGCCATGATAAATTGCCCTTAGTGTCCGAAATTGCCCTTAGTGTTGGGTGGGCTACTGGGTTATTGGGATAGGGTGGAGGTGTTGACCTCGGGTAGGGTGCTCTTTCCAAGAGCCGGTGCAGACTCTATGGGCCGAATGGCCTCCTTCTGCACTGTAAATTCTACGATCTATGATTTTACTTCCAAATCTAAACGGATCATAAATATCTGCAAATGTCCAAATATTCCTATTTGATTATTTGTGTTGTACAGAATTAATGACGAACATGTTTAAACATTGAACTATTCTACCTGCAGTTTGGTTAAATTGGTGACTGTTAGTTTGAAGTTATGGGCAGTTTGAATAGGAGTTGTGACCAAGGGATCATTCTCCACCAGGTTATTTTAAAATATCTTCTCTTCTCCAGTCACTCCAGTAGCTTTTGCGGAGATACTGTTCCACTTGGATTGGACTTACTCCACCAAGCTATCCGAATAACAGTGTTTCACGTGTAATCCTAGGCTTGCACCAGTGGCACTTATAGAATCATAAAACAGTTAGAGCACCGATCATGTCCATGCTGGTTCTCTGCAAGAGTAACTCTCCTAATCCCACTCCCCCACCTTTTCCCATAGCCCTGTACTTTATTTTCTCTTCAGATAATTATCCAATTCTCTTGCGTCTCAGTTTAGATCTGCAGCCACCACCCACACAGGCAGTGCATTTCACATCCTAACAACTTGCTGTATTTTTTTTTTAATTCTCCTTTCATCGTTGCTCCTTTTGCCAATCACATTAAATTGATGTCCTCTGAATGTTGTTTTTTTAAATAAATTTAGAGTACCCAATTATTGTTTTTCAATTAAGGGGCAATTTAGCGTGGCCAATCCACCTATCCTGCACATTTTTGGGTTGTGGAGGTGAGACCCACGCAGACACGGAGAATGTACAAACTCCACACGACAGTGTCTCGGGGCCGAGATTGAACTCGGGTCCTCAGCGCCGTGGCAGCAGTGTTAACCACTGGTCTATAGCTTGCGCCACCATGCAGCCCCGAGTCCTCTGAAAGTTGTCTCCGTGTTGCTACATTAACGTCAGACTGCTTTGTGATTTGGCAAATGGAACTGTGCACTGCAAACATCAGCACCTCTGACCTTACGATGGGAAGGTCATTGGTGAAGCAGCTGAAGGTGATGAGATCTGGGGAACTGCCCCTAGGAACTCCTGCAATAATGTCCTTGGTCTCCGATGTTTGACCTCCAACAACCACAATAATTTTTGTGCCAAATATGTGTCCAGTCTGTAAAAAGTTCCCCCTAATTCCCACTGACACCAGTTTTACTCGGGCTCCTTGATGCCACACTTAGTCAAATGCTGCCTTGACATCAAAAGCAGTCATTTACTGCTCAACTCTGAAATTCAGCTTTTAAGTTTCCATTATGACCAAGGCTGTGTAATGAGGCCTGCTGTGTGTCCTGGCAGAACCAAGACTGAGTATTAGTATGCAAATTATTGAAGAGTGCCTCTTGATAAGACTGTCAACATGTCAACGATTGGGAGTAAACTGATGGGGCTGTAATTGACCAGATTAGACTTGTCCTGTTTTTTTGTGGATGGGACTTGCCTGCAATTTTCCACTTTCTTGTTGATGCCTCTGCTAGTATTGAGCTGAAACTGCTCTTCCAGAAGTGTGACTGTTCTGGAGCACAAACGTAACATGGCCACAGTGCATAGCATTTGTAATATTCAGTGTATCAACCATTTCTGATATCACTTGGAGTGAATTGAATTATCTGCATTTGGGAATTTGTGATGCCAGGGACCTCTGGAGGAGGCAGAGATGGATTATCCGCTCAGCATTTCTGGCCAAAGATGATTGCACACTTTCAACCTTGTATTTTACATTGATGTGCTGAGCTCTGCCATCATTGAGGATTGCGATGTTCCTGCAGCCTCCTCTTGTTAGTTGTTTCATTTTTTTCACCGCCATCCTTGACTGTGACAGGTCTACAGAGCTTTGATCTGATCTGTTGTTTATGGGAACTCTCTGGCCTATCTATAGCTTGATTCTTCTGCCCTTTATCTTGCATTTAGCCCTGAGATGTAGCTTCACCAGGCTGGCCTCTATTTTATCTGTGGCAGTTTTGTCTGATGCTGTTCGTGACACATGCTGTTTGATTATTCTAGAATTAGAATCTCTACAGCCCAGAAGGAGGTTATTCGGCCCATCAAGTCTGCACCAACTCTCGGAAAGAGTACCCTACCTAGGCCCGCACCCTCCCCCTATCCCCAGAACCCCACCTAACCGTCACATCTTTTTACACTATAAGGGCAATTTTATCATGGCCAATCCACCTAACCTGCACATGTTTGGACTGTGGGAGGAAACCCACGCAGACACTGGTAGAAAGTGCAAACTCCACACAGACAAGACACCCGAGGCCAGAATTTAAAAAAAAAATATTTATTTATTCTCCTTTTTCGCATTTTCTCTCAGATTTACACCCACCAACAATAAACAATAATCAGTAACAAATATGTCGATCCCCATATCAATAACAACGATCCCATCCTCCCACCAAACCCCAAACATTAGCCCACATGTTCACATAAACAACTGACGAAAAGGAATCGGGAATTCCCCCATAGCCCCCCAGCCCTCCTACCCACCTCCCCAACTAATGTTCGACGGTATCTAATTCTTGAAAGTGCATAATGAATAATTGTAGAACCCCTCTGTCCTTCCCCCTAAGTTCAAACGTAATCTTCTCAAGAGTCAAGAATTCCAACAGATCCCCCCACCACGCCAGGGCACAGGGTGGAGAGGTTGCTCTCCAACCCATCAGGATCCGTCTTCGGGCGATCAATGAGGCGAAGGCTACAACATCTGCCTGTGCACCCGCTTCCAACTCTGGCCGGTCCGACACCCCGAATATGGCCTCCAGGGGACCCGGGTCCAGTTCATGTGCACCACTTTAGAAATTACCCTAAAAACCTCCTTCCAATAATCTTCTAATTTTGGACAGGTCCAAAACATATGAACGTGATTAGCGCCCCCCACCCCCCCCCTCTGTATTCCATCTTCAGCTGTATCAGCCCCAACCTCGCGCACGAGGTGGAGGCATTCACTCTCCGGACCTCACAGCAGACCCCCTCCTCCATATCCTCCCCCAACTCTTCCTCCCACTTTGCTTTGATCCCTTCCAGTGGTGCCTTCTCTTCCAAAATTGCTCCGTACACCGCTGACACTACCCCCTTCTCCAGTCCCCCTGTCGTCAGCATCTCCTCCAGCAATGTGTAGGCCGGCTCCTCCGGGAAGTTTTATATCTCCTTTGTGGCAAAATCTCGAACCTGCATGTATCTAAACATTTCCCCCTGCTCCAGTCCATACTTCGCTTCCAACTCCTTCAATCCTGCAAACCGACCCCTAAGAAACAAATCTTTTAGTGTCTTAATCCCCTTCCCCTCCCATTTCCGAAAATTTCCATCCCACCTCCCTGGCTCAAATCTGTGGTTCCCCCGAATCGGCATTTCCCTTGACCCGGCCCCCAACCCTAAGTGTTGGCGAAACTGCCTCCAAATTCTCAATGAAGCTATTATTACCGGGCTCCCTGAGTATTTCCCCGGGGCTATCGGGAGCGGCGCTGTTGCTGGTGCTTTCAATCCCGACCCCCTGCACAAACTCTCCTCCATTCTGACCCATTGGGAATCAACCCCTCTGACCCAGCTCCGTACCTTCTCCACATTTGCTGCCCAGCAGTAATACATCAGGTTCGGGAGACCCAAACCCCCTGCCTGCCTTCCCCTCTGTAGTAGCACCTTTCTAACTCTGGCCACCTTCCCTCCCCATATGAACGACGTAATCCTTCCCTCAATCTCCCTGAAAAAAGCCTTTGGCAGGAAAATCGGCAGGCATTGAAAAATAAACAGAAATCGTGGCAACACATTCATTTTAACCGCCTGTACCCGACCCGCCAGTGACAGAGGGAGACCATCCCACCTTGCCAGATCAGCTTTCACGCTCCCCACCAAACTAGAAATGTTGTACCTGCGGCCCCCCCCACCACTCCCGGGCAACCTGCACCCACAAGCACCTAAAGTGAGTCCCTGCCCTACGAAATGGCAGCCCCCCTACCACTGCCCCCACCGAGATACCACAAAATATTCACTCTTATCTAGATTCAGCTTGTACCCCGAAAAAGACCCAAACACTCAAAGCAGCTCCAATATTCCCCCGATCGACACACTCGGTTCCGACACGTACAACAGCAAGTCATCGGCATATAAGGACACCCTATGCTCTTATTCTCTCTCTCTCCCCTCTCCTCCTCCTCCTCCCCCCCCCCCCCCCCCCCCCCCCCCCCCGCACTATTTATTTCCATGCTCCCGAACTTCTTAATGCGATGGCCCACGGCTCAATCGTGAGTGCAAACAGCAGGGGGGGATATAGGACATCCCTGCCTAGTCCCACAGTGGAGAGAAAAGTATCTCGAGCTGATATTGTTTGTGCGGACACTCGCCCTCGTCTCCTTATATAGTAGCTTTACCCAATTCACAAATCTTGGTCCAATCCCAAACCGCTCCAGAACTGCCATCAAGTACCCCCATTCTATCCGATCGAACGCCTTCTCAGCGTCCAATGCCACAACCACCTCTGTTTCCTTCCCCTCTGCCGGTGCCATAACGACGTTCAATACCGTTCTAACGTTTGAAAAGAGCTGCCTCCCTCTCACGAACCCCGTCTGATCTTCACCTATCACTTTCGGGAGGCACTCCTCCAGCCTACCCACTAGTACCTTCGCCAATACTTTTGCGTCCACATTCAGAAGTGATATGGGCCTATACGACCCACACTCCGTCAGATTCTTATTTTTTTTTGGCAACAGGGAGATCGATGCCTGCCCGAAGGTTTGTGGCAACACCCCCTTCTCTATCGCCTCTTCAAACATCCCCACCATCAGGGGTGCCAGCTTATCCTTGAATTTTTCTAATATTCCACCGGAAACCCATCCGGCCCTGCCATCCTCCCAATCGCATCCTTTATCTCTTGCTCCCCTATCGCTTCTTCTAATGTAGCCCTATCCCCCTCCCCTGACCTCGGGTACTCCAACCCATCTAGAAATTCCTGCATCTCACGATCTCTCCCGGGTGGCTCTGGCTTGTACAACCTCTCATAAAATTCCTCAAAAACCTTGTTAATCAGATCCGGCGCCACCACCAACTTCCCTGCCCTATCCCTCACCTGCAAAATTTCCCTTGCCGCTGCTTCCCTCCGGAGCTGACCTGCTAACAGACATGGCCTTATCTCCATGTTCGTAAACTGCACCCCTTGCTTGCCTCAGTTGGCGCACCGCCTTCCTGGTAGATAGTCGGTCAAAGCTCGCCTGTAGTTATCCGAAGCCAGAATTAAACCTGGGTCCCCAGTGCTGTGAGGCGTACTGCTAACTACTGTGTCGCCATGGGGATTCAATTTCATTCAAAGGACAGAGGTGAAGATGCACGGTAAATCTAATCAGTAAGCTGTATCAGGAGTAAAGCCTTCTTTAAATCTTATAAAGAGAATCTAACGGCAAAAGCTTATATTTTTACAGCACAGTGTTCCAGGGTGCTTCACAGTAGCATAATCAGTCAGAAATTGGGCAAAGAGGGTAGCCTTCGGATCCTTGATCAAAGAGGTAGATATTAAGGAACGCCTTGA
Source organism: Scyliorhinus canicula (assembly GCF_902713615.1). NCBI lineage: Eukaryota > Metazoa > Chordata > Chondrichthyes > Carcharhiniformes > Scyliorhinidae > Scyliorhinus > Scyliorhinus canicula. Next base: position 186,518,290 of record NC_052146.1, on the reverse strand, counting down.
AGGAAGAAAGAGGTTTGGGAGGGAATTCCAGAACTTGGGGCCAGCCAGCTAAAGATTTGGCCACCAATCAATATCCAGGAAGTTACCATTGACCAGCAATTTAACTGGGTCCAACTGGCGATATTGTGCAGGGTTTCACATTGGTTAGCACTGTTGCTTCACACCGCCAGGGTTCCAGGTTCGATTCACGGTTAATGTCTGTGCAGAGTCTACTGGCCTTGTCAGCAACACCCATATCCCATGAATAAATACTTTTTTCAAAAAGAAGTAAATGAGAAAAACCTAGAGCAGAAGGGATTGAGCTAAAAAAAATATTAACTTGCTTTTCTCCTCAACAGATATGACCGTTTATTGCGAATTCGATCACTGAGATGGGAATATGGAAGTGTTCTACCATCAGGAATTCGGTTCCATTTTGCTGCTGAGGAGGTACAGCTGCTTTGAAACTAAATTTCAAGGGGGCGATTCTCCGAGCTCCGTGCCGGGCCGCCGATTCTCCGAGCTCCGTGCCGGGCCGCCGATTCTCCGAGCTCCGTGCCGGGCCGCCGATTCTCCGAGCTCCGTGCCGGGCCGCCGATTCTCCGAGCTCCATGCCGGGCCGCCGATTCTCCGGCGCAGATGGGCTGAGCGGGCATGCGGCTACGCCAGAGTTCCGCCGGCGCCGTTCACCCCTGGTCGCTGCCGGCGGGGACTCTGCACGAACGGTCGGGGGGGGGGAGGGGGGCTCCTTCACCGGGGGGCCTCCGATGGGGTCTGGCCCACCGATCGGCAGGCCGTCCTCTTCCTTCCCCCGGGCCTACTTTCCGGCACGGCCGGCCCCTGAACGCCGACACCATGTTGAGTCTGGGCCGGCGCTCTAAAGAAATCCCCAGCGCATGCGTAGGTTGGCGCGGCTCAACTGTGCATGTGTGGGTTGGCGCGGTGCCCATCTGGTGCCTGGAAAGGAAACTGGGGTGGCGTGAACCGCTCCAGCGCCGTGCTGGCCCCTGTGGGGGACAGAATAGGTCGTACCCGGGCCCGGTTCGCGCCATCGTGAAACGCGACGGCGTTCACAACGGTGTGAACACTTGGGCTCCATTTGGGAGATTCGCCCCCCAAGCATCTAGACTGTGTGAATGAGGAAAAGCCTTTTGGCCCATCCAACCCTGTCCTCCAAGGTTCTTTTGGTGTAGCCTGTATCCAAACTCACACCTAAGTCCCATTCACCCATCACCCGTGTGCTCTCTGACGTACACTGGCTCCCAGTCCACCAGCACCGCGGCTTTAAAATTCTCAACTTTGTTTTCAAATCCTCCATATCTCTCAAAAAAGCCCTCGAGCTGAACAACACTTCAAGAACATCCCATTCCTCCAATTCTGGTCTTTTGTTTATCACCAATATATTTCATTTTATGATTAAGCTGCTTAGACCCAAAGCTCTGCAATTCCCCCCCATTAACCTTTCCATCTCGCAACCTCCTGTGTCTCCATTAATAAACTCCTTAAAACTTTGAATCAAGTTTTTAATCACTTGTCCTAATATCATAGAATCCTCTGCAGCACAGAAAGAAGGCATTCGACCCATCAGGACTATGCACTCTCAATGGAGCAATCCAGTATGTCCCATTCCTTTACACATCCTGTAGCAACCAGAGATGCAAACCGTCCAACCTAGGTGATCTATCCACTCTAAGTATAGCCAGCCTATCTGAAGCCTCCTGTCTCCATTTTCACCCCTTCCATTACCTCACTATTTTCACGTCACTTGATGATTTATCAGATTCCTCTTCCTCGATAAACACCAATATAAAGTACACATTAAGTATTCCAGCCTTGCCTATGCCTCTTAAGTATATATCATAGAATCTCTACAGTGTAGAAGGAGGCCATTCGGCCCATCGAGTCTGAACCAACCCTCTGAAACAGCACCCTACTGAGGCCCACTCTACCGCAATCTTTCAACCCCACCTAACCGTTTAACGGGCAATTTAGAATGCCCAATCCACCTAACCTGCACTCTTTGGACTGTGAGAGAAAACCGGAGCACCCGGAGGAAACCCGTGCAGACACTGGGAGAATGTGCTAATTCTACACAGACAGTCACCCAAGGTCGGAATCTAACCCGGGTCCCTAGTGCTGTGAGGCAGCAGTGCTAGCCTGGTAGCATGGTGGTTAGTAGAGCTGCTTCACAGCCCCAGGGTCCCTGGTTTGATTCCCAGCTTGGGTCACTGTCTGTGTGGAATCTGCACGGATTTCCTCTGGGTGCTCTGGTTTCCTCTCACAGTCCAAAGATGTGCAGGTTAGGTGGATTGGCCATGCTAAATTGCTCCTTGGTGTCCAAAAAAACGTTGGGTTAGGTGGGGTTATTGGGTTACAGGGATAGGGTGGAGGCATGGACTTAAGTAGGGTGCTCTTTCCAAGGGCCGGTGCAGACTCGATGGGCCGAATGACTTCCTTCTGCACTGTAAATTCTATGATTCTAACCACTGTGCCGCCCATAAACTCCTTAAATCCCTTTTGCCGTAATAGGACCCATTGCATTTCTTGCGACCCACTTGCTATTTAGATGCTGGTAGAAAGTTTCTGGGTTCCCTTTTTATGTTGACTACCATTCGATTCTCCTACACTCTTACCAGCCTTGTTTTCCTCTTCACTTCCTCTCTCTACCTATTGCTTGAAGAATTCACCTGATGCGCATCATAACTCTTTTTGATATCTCCTTACTGGCACAGTGTCAAATTTTGTTAATTGCTCCTGTGAAGTACATGGCGTATGTTAAAGGTGCTATATAAATGCCTCTTTACTGTTCAGTTTTAATCATTCTACATTAAAGACTTCAGTGGAATGTAATCCAGAGAACATGAATTCCTGTGAGTGACCATGGGGTTATGAAGTTCTTGTGAACCCCAATTGCTTAACTAATGTGCTTCCTTTAGAGATGGTAACCCAATGTCCTTAACCGATAAGTGACTTCAGCCCCACGCAGTGTGATTAACTCTTAACTGCCTCTGAGGTGACCAAGCAAGCTATTCAAACCATTCCACACAAAAAAAAGCAACTTGAAGGCAATTGGGTCTGGGCATATATATATACCCTGCCCTTGGCACTGACAATCCCAGCTTGAGAATTAATTACATTGCCATCAGTAAAAGCTAGGGGCACAAAACAAAACTTTTTAGATTTTTTTTTTAACAAGCAAAATGTTCAAATGTTAGTTTGTGAGGATTCCCAAAGCAAAGGATTCACTTTGCTGTGTGGTCTTCCTGTTATCATTCATTTGCAGGAGTTCTTTTGCCTTAGTTTTGATTTTTTTTTTTACGGCAGACTGAATGGTTCAACCAGTACAAAAAGTCGCTTGCCACATACATGAGATCCATTGGAGGTGAAGGAGGGCTGGACATAACTCAAGATATGAAACCGCCAAAGAGTCTATTTATTGAAGTAAGTTGCAACTTGCGTTTCATACCACTGTGCACAGGTCAACCGTGGATTTTTATGAACATGCAAAATAGGAGCAGACATAGGCCATTCGGCCCCTCCAGGCTGCTCTGCCATTTAATAATATCATGGTTGATCTGTTTGTGTTTTGAATTCCACATTCCCATCTACCCCAATAACTATGGCTTCTTGTAAGTGACAGGAATCCATCTATATTCTATAATTTTAAAACTGTGGCCCCCTAGATTTGGACTCAGCCACAAGAGGAAACATTCTTTCCATACTTGATCATTGTGCCTGCAGAAGAAGTGTACTTGATTGATAATCTTACTTTGGATATTAGAAATGGATATCTGTTGTCCAGTGAACTGGCTCATCACAAGTTCGAAGTAATCTGCGTGTGAAGAACTGAAATAGTATCGCTTTTACAATTTTGTCACTTTGAACGTGATTCTGAAAGTGACAACTCCTTGGACAAAAAATCTCTTTTCTTAGCTCCATTGTCACTTCTGTACTGTTTCAATCCTAAAAGGTGGGATTCCTATCACATCCTTAATATTTAAGGTAATCTAAATATACCCTTTAATATGATGCTTCAAACTTTACAGCTGAACCATGTGATATTAACTTCCATCTGCTCCCGAGGTCTCCAAATGTTACATAAATGTATGTGGATTAGTTAATAGATGACTTAATCTGGGTCTTTGCTCCAGCTAATCTGTTATTTATACTCCTCTCATACTGCCAGGTTTATGCCAAGTGTCTCCTTACTCTGGCATAGCCAAGATTGATGGCTCACCAGACAGTTATGAACTAGTGTACTGTGCATTGCCAAAATGTCAACATTATACAGAATGGGGGAAGGATTTTAGGCAGTCATTAATGGATGTATTTAGTTTTCTTTTTAGCAAGATTACATCAATAGCAAGGAACAAGAAAACCTGCAGATCACTTGATGTTCATCCATTACTTCCGTGCTCGAGGTCCTACAATGGCCTCGCCCCGCATCACTATTCAAATCCTTCTGTGTCCTCCCTATCCCTGTAACCCTGTTCAGTCCTCTGGCAATTCTGACCTCTTCCACCTCCCCGATTTTCTTCACCCCACTGATGGCAGATGTGGTACCAGCTGCCTAGGCTCAGGAAATCTCACCATAAGCTTCTTTGCCTCTTTCTTCTTTAAGACATGCTCTTTACAAACTATCTCTTCAACGCAGGGTTTTGGTTCGAACGTCTCCTTATATGGTTTGATTTTGATTTATGCTTTGGTACTTGCTTCTGTGAAGGTGTGAGGTAATTACTTTTTGACAATGTTAAAGGACAAATGTAAATGTAAATTGTCAAGATGATTTTGTGGCTTTTCCTTCCCACCTCTAGGTAAGGTGTTTGAAAGATTATGGTGAATATGAAATTGATGATGGTACTATAGTACTCCTGAAGAAAAACAGTCAGGTAACACTTGACACTGCTTTCAGTCAATCTTGCTCTGAAAATTCTTTCTATCCTTTCACCGCAGCTAGTTTTTGAATAAGGTCCATGAATGTTCAAAAAGTATTTGAGACAAATGCTCCAAGATATATAAGATTAAACGTTTGAAAGCTACTTCCATTATCTACCTCACTGCTTAAAATGTATCGCCTTTATCTGATCATCAAGTCCCCATCAGTGTAAGGAATGGTAAGCATTTTTCTTTCTGGCACCCAGTATTTGGATCAGTAAAGCTCTTCCTCCTCCGTTTCAACATTTAACATTCTCCACTGCAGTGGGTTAGCCCTGCTGCCTCACGGCGCCGAGGTCCCGGGTTCGACCCCGGCTCTGGGTCGCTGTCCATGTGGAGTTTGCACATTCTCCCTGTGTTTGCGTGGGTTTCGCCCCCCCCCCACAACCCAAAGATGTGCAGGATAGGTGGATTGGCCTCGATAAATTGCCCCTTAATTGGAAAAAATGAATTGGGTACTCCAAATTTATATTTTAAAACAACATTCTCCACTGCACCGCTGAGAATTTTCACTTCTAGCTTCTGCCATTCTAGCAACTCCTATAATTGTAAAATTTACACATTCGTTCCACTAGAATGACTCAATTACGATCTTTGAGGACATTCCAAAAACAATTTTTACCACTAGAGGTCCTTCTATATATGTCGATTCTCCTGATTCTTGGGACTGAATTTTGAGACATTGGGGACAGGCAGTGGGTGACTTGCCAGCTGCCTTCCAGTCACCATGCCATCTTATTACCATACCATTATGGCAACAGTGGGAAAGGTGGCAGACAGCCTGCTCAGCCAGAACCTAATTGAGCCACTGAAGTGGTCAGTTTCACCGGAGGGACTCTGCTGTGTGGCGAAAATGCCAGTTAAAACCTGACAGCCCCCAGCAACAGACTATCTCGCTTCACCAACCACCCCTTGTGCTGTGGCCCCAGACCCTACAGCTGACAGAGTGCATGGTTATCAACATGCCCTAATTCTGTAACTCCAGCCGTCTGTGACGTTCGCTTTTACGGCAAACTGATGGCCTTATTCGGGTAGGTAGTCCCAAGTTGGCTGCTGCTGACTAAATGTGGCCCCAGATCCCAGTATCCACCAAAATCAGGCTGCCACTCCCTTCCAGCTCTGGAAGCCCTGCAGACTGCATGCACGTCCACTCTGTGTTTGAAACCTAGCTTCACTATTTTTGGTGTTCCTGTTTGGCAACAATCACCAAAAGGTGTGGCTGAATTAAAGGAAGACTATTGCAGTTTATATTTACTGCACGCTAGATAAAAACCACTATATTCTTCCCTGAGAAGATCTAAGAATTTAGCTCCCTCTGTCCTTTTTTTCCCACACCAGAAGTAAATACTACTCAAATCATTAATCTTTGTCCTTTTGTTTTCTTTCAGCATTTTATGCCCAGGTGGAAATGTGAACAGTTAATTCGTCAAGGAGTCTTAGAACACGTACTGTCTTGAAGAATGCCAGTTTTCTGTAGAGGTTACTTTTCTTGCTTGACCTGAAGCTTTGTCTGTATCTTGTAGACTTAATGCTAAAATATGACTTGGCTGTGAAGATCAGCTCTGCCAACTAGACAGCAAGTTGAATAATTCCATGGCTGCTGGTTTGAATCACATGGATTCTTCTTCAAATAGAAACATTAACTTTCATGGAAATCTTCACCTGACTTCTGTTTTTAGGAGTGCTCAGAGAACGAACAGATAACCTTTTAACAAATCAAGTATTAGAATAAGAAACTGCTGAGCAGTGATTTGCAGTTTAATTTCTGCTTCACAGACCAGTTGGATCTTCTTATGTAATTGTAATAACTGATAATTATGGGAATTTTGCACATTTACAAAAGGTGCAAAGCAGAATCGTGCTGTGGTGCATGCACTGATCTGTATATAACCTGAAGTCGGATTATGTAAAGAGCTAGGACATTTCATCTGATCAAACCTGCATTCCTAGAGCAGGGGAGTGAAAGTAAGCGAGTGAATGTTGAAATAAACAATACATTAATTCAAATCAATATATTTAATCTGTGCATAATTTGTTTAGATTTTATAAAAAGGTTTATCAAAATAGTATCAAAGTCAGTTAAATAAAACTTTGGTTTCTGCACAGCAGGGTCAGCAGCATTTACAAATGATCTCATCTTCAAATAATTGAACATTTATATATACAGTTCTCTTATCAAAACTACATTTTTTACATTAATTTTTTGCTAAAATCATTATACAAAAGACCTCATACAAGATATAGCCCATGACAAATTTAGGAACTGAGAAAAATTAACATTGAATCTAAGTAGCGTAGCTCAACAAGAATGTATCATTATACACATGAACCTATTCAGATTCTGCAATAGGGACATTAGCAAAATCCTTATTGCTAAGTCATTATAGTTGCTACATAAAAACCCAGATCAGTGGGTCTCTTTCAAGGTTAGGAGAAAGCAGGTAATCTGCACCGAAATGTATAAACGGGTGTCCCACCCAGCAGTAGAGTTAGTGTTTAGATCAGGGGCGTACAAAGATTTGGAGCAGTAGATTGTATGTTCATTTCAAAATTAATGCTTGCATGCCTACTTGAAGAGGCATGAGCTTCAGGGCTACAGATCTAGTACAGGAAAGTGGATTTAACTCCATGTCCATCAGCACAGAAGCAGTGGGCCAAATGCCCTCCCTCTGTGTCTATAGCAAGTGAACTGCTCCTGATAATCAATAAGCAGTGGGTCCATCTCCCAACGTATATTATGCTTCCTCTTTCGACTTCTGCGCCTTAATTTCTAGCTGCCTCCCCTTCACATTGATACTCCATTCAGACTTAGTTCACTTTTCTTTTTCTCAGGCTCCTGCTTGTGTGGTAGGGAGAAAAAGCATTGAGGCTGAGGTAAGGGAGGCTAAAAATAGCAACATTGAGGTGTATGTAGGTTGGAGGTGAAAATATCAGAGAGCTATAACTGTCTCTCTTACTTCAGTGAAATTAAATGTTTTTCCCTCGCCTCCTACATTTTAATCCATCTCTGTATAGTATTTCTCTTCAATACAAATCACTGCCTGCAGGAGAGAAGAGATAGAAGGTTTTGTAGGTCCTTTCCCTCTATCTAGGGGGAAGAAAGAAATGGGGTGAGCATTGCAAGATTGAAGGTGGGGGGGGGAAACCTTCTAACAATACCAAGAGAGAACTTGATGGTTCGATTGATTATGTTGAATTGGATTTTTCCACTAGTAATAACATTGGGATGAAACACTGTATATGTTTCCTAAATTGTGCCATACAGGTAAATATTAATGCAAAACCAAAATTTTGCAGATGCTGGAAATCTGAAATAAAGTGTGCTGGAAATACTCAGCCAGCCTGGCAGCATCTGTGGAGGACCAATCGGATGTATACTTCATCCGATGCCAGTGCTCATGTATTGTATTATGTACATTGTATACACCTTGTGTTGCCCTGTTATGTATTTTCTTTTATTCCCTCCTCTTCCCATGTACTCGATGATCTGTTGAGCTGCTCGTAGAAAAATGCTTTTCACTACCTCGGTACACGTGACAATAAACAAAATCCAAATCCAATCCAACAGGTTAACGTTTCAGATTGATGCCTTTAAACTGAAGCTAGAATAGTAATGTTTGGACACAGTTAGGAGAGAGAGGTGGGAGCAATTTTTCTTAACACTCTGTTTAAAGCTGCGATTTTCTCATCCAGCAAGAAGTTCTTTCTCTCTGCCCCCTTCTGCCGCTGCTCTGTAATCTGCAGTGCTTTCATCAACTGGGCATTCTCCACATACAAGTCCTTCACCATCAGGTCAGACTTGGCATTCTTGGTAAACTGTAGGGGGAAAAAAAAGACATATTAGCCTCTTACAATCAAATACTTGCATTTATACACCACCTTTTAACATCATCAAACATCTAAACGTACTCCACAGGAGCTGTATGGACCATGGTTGATGTTAGGGCAAGTAACCAAAAGCTTAATTATTAAAATGGTAGTTTTTAAAGGAGGAGAAATTCAGGGTGTTAAACCCCTGGCAGTGTAATCGCCAAAGTGGAGCAATAAAATTCTGGGATGTGCAAAAGGCCAGAATTGGGGGAAGCCCAGAGATGAAGGTTTTGGACTGAAGGAGGTTATCGAGCTGGGAGGGTTCAGTTCAGAGGAATAATTTTTTAAATTATTAATTTCCAAACATGCAGTCAATGGAGGTCACAATCCTTAATGAATAGTGCACTTATCACAATTACAAACCACAAGCCTTCCAAACAAATACAGCAGAGTCATTACAATAGTTTTGAGGATAATGTCTACTCAAATGGGAAACACCCAAAGGATTGCGACTCCCTACCTCAATAATGAAAAATTTATTTTAACGCTATGCCAATGCCAAGAACAGTGACAAGGTGAATAAGCTTATTTTAGCCTGTAAATGCTGCATTTAAAATTAATGGAATTGTCAAGTCTGATACACAATGAAAGGAAATGCTTATCTTAGTCCATTTCTGTTCACATCTCTAGAGATCCCTCCCTAACAGCACTGTGGGTGTGCCTACATCACAGGGGCTGTAGCACTTCAAGATGTCAACTCACCATCAACTTCTTAAGGGCAATTAGGGATCGGTAATGAATGCTGGCCCAGCCAGAAATGCCTACATCCCTTGAATGAATAACAAAAATCCACAACCGTGGTTTGACTGCCATGACATTGTTTTACGTTAACCCTGAGCACTGCAATTACATACCTGTTCTTTGAGCTGGTTCATCTTATCTTGAAGCATAATTCGTACACTTTTCAGTTTCTGTTCAACCTCCTCCATCCTTTCCTCCATTCGCTTTAGAAGTCTCTTGTACTCCTCCTAAAATGGAAGTTATTTTTCAGTCAAAACGGGGACTATTTTGATCGGCGCGGTGATTAGCACTGCTGCCTCATGGCGCCGAGGTCCCAGGTTCGATCCCGGCTCTGGGTAACTGTCTGTGTGGAGTTTGCACATTCTCCCCGTGTTTGCGTGGGTTTCACCCCCACAACCCAAAGATGTGCAGGCTAGGTGGAATGGCCATGCTAAATTGCCCCTTAATTGAAAAAATGAATTGGGCACTCTAAAATTTATATTTTTTTAAAAAGGGGGGACGTTTTCAAAACCTTTACTATAACTCTGGAAATCGATGTAGGAAATGCAGTTGAATATTGACATTTTTAGAATCAGCGCATGAGAAGGCCATTTGACCCACCGTGCCTGTGCTAGTTTTTGAAAATGTATCCAATTCTCTTTGAAAATAATTGAATCAGCTTCCAACCCAATTTCAGGGATGTGCATTAGATTGCTGCAACGATAGGAACATATCTTCCCTCTATTGACAATTATCTTAAATCTTTGCTTTTGATTAACAACCTTCTTGCTATTGGAAACAGTTTCTCCCCATTATCAAAAGCCTTCATAATTCTGGAACACTTATCAAATCTCCTTTAACTTTCTTTGATCTCTCCACATCGTTGAAGTCCTTCATCCTTCACCATTCTAATTGAGGAAGGGCTACTGCGTACACAAGAGATAATGCCAGTCCTTCACTTAATTTCCACACAGCCCAATTGAAACAGCAAAAAACTGTCCCAACGGGCAATGATGGAATTGGTTGACAGATAACCATGAGAGTCAGATCTTCGCACAGCAGGAAGCGTTACTTTGTATTACAAGGCATCCTTCCTCACAGCAAAGCAAATGGGGAATTTACTCCTCTGACTGTACCATCGGCACAACAACAAAACGAGTCACAAAAACTTCCATTTATGTTGCCTTTAACATTTTTACCACACAGAAATGTGTAATTGAGCCACAGAAATACTGGGACAAATGGAAGGTGGGTTTTAAGGAGGCAGAAAGGCTTGGGGAAGAAATTTCAAGGTTTGGCACAGACAGCTGAATTGATCAGGAGAAGGAAGATGAAGGTTCATAGGCGAGCAGAAATGGATAAGTGCAGAGATCACAGGGTTGTCGGGTTGGAAATTTACAGAGATGAGGAAGGGCATGGCAATGGAGAAATTTAAACACTAGGGTGAGAATTTTCAATTTGCAGTATTGTTGACCTGTGAGTCAATGTAGTTCAGCGAGCACAGGGGTAGTGTGTGAATTTGCACCAGGTCCAACTCGCCCATCACCCCTGCTATGTTGCTGATCTGCTCTGGCTCCTTCCTGGTCCACAGTGCCTCAATTGTTTCACCTGCACATTAAAATCCCTGCATGGCCTATCTCTGTAACCTGATGCAGTGCTACCATCCTCCAATTCTGTCCATGCCTTGTGCATCTTTGCTTTCCTCACTCAACCACTGATAGTTATGCTGTCAGATACCTAGGCTTGATAATTCCCTTCCAAAACCTCTAGCGTTCCTCTTTAAAGACACTCCTTAAAACCTGGTTCTTTATCTTAGCTTTTGATAACACTTTCTAATTTCTGTTTATTTGACTTGGTGTTGGATGTTGTCCAATTACACTGCTGTGAAGTGCCTTGGAATATCTAACTATATTAAAGGCACTAGATAAGTGCACGTTGTTGGATCCTAGACAGCGGAGGATAATTCTAATTCCTGTCTCTGCAAACACAATGTGGTTTGGAATTCTTCTCATTCCTTTGATGCTGGTCCAGAACTGCCATTCATTCCATTGGCTAGTTTGTGTTAGTCATTACTGTCCGTTCAGCTGCCAAGGCTTGAAACTTTGGGATTCCTTCCCTAAATCCTTCATTCCTTGAAGAAGCTCCTGAAAATCATCGGCCTGGTCAAAGAGTTATCTTCCCTAATACCCTCTATGTTGCTACATTTACTACATTAATGGAACTGTAAATACAAGTTGCCGTTGGTTAGACTACGACCAGCAAAGCTTTGTATGCAAGAAGTAACATTTACACTCCCTGTATAAACCAGAACTCACTACCTAAGCATGAGAAACAGTTCAAACTTAAACTTAATGGAGATGATCTTTTAAGGAGAGGCAAACCATGGGCCAAATTGGATCCCAAAAACTGTAAGTGTTCCAGAACTTGTGCTTTACCTGCTGTTCACACATCAACTTGTTGGCTTCCTGATTCTGAGCGTTGAGCTGTTCTTGGAGCTGCTGCACTTTCTGCTGCTCCTCTGTTAGTTCCAGCTGCAGTTGTGCCAACTGATTTTTGGGCACAGCATTGCAAACCTGCTCCTTTAACTGTTGTACTTCCTGCAGGTGTTGAGACTGGGAGAGCGCCAGTTTGGTGTTGGCCTCCAACAACTGGGGATGAAAAAGACAACACAGTGCTGGTTACTGGAGCAGGGAAGAACCCAGAGGAATTGATGTGTGGGCTCCGAAACTACCACTTGCATCTTTATTAAATTGTGCTTTTAATAGACCCATTCGTACTTTTGTGAACCAAATTATATAAGTCATATTTGTTTGCATTATTCTGATAGGATAGCAATCTGTATTTATATAACATCCAGAAGGCACTTCATAGGAGTGTTATCAGACAAAAGGTTGCCTGAGCCACATGAGATATTAGAACAGCTGACCAAAACTTTAGTCAAAGATGTAGACAGGCAGCGAGAACTATGGAGAGGATGCCTGAGTTAGGGTCTAGCCAACAAAAGCAATCCAGGATAGCCAAGGTGCCAGAACTGGAGGAACACAGATTTATTTAAAAGTACTTAATTGATGGTACTGCAGGAAACACAGCAGTCAAATTTGTGCAGAAAGTCCCAAAACAGCAATAAGATAAATAACCGTATTTGTCTTTTTGGAATATTGTTTGAGTGCTAAACGTTTGCCAGCACACTCGAACAACCTTGCCCATTATTGACACAGAACCATGGGATGTTTTATGTTCATCTGAAAGGTGAGATGTCAGCTCTCACTCCACCCCTGTACAGTACAGGACTCCATGACTGCTGGCACCAATCTGTCATCTTGGATTATCTGCTCATCTAAAGTGTGACTTGAACCCACAATGTTTTGTTGGTTCTGCTGCAGAGGGGAGGGGTACTAAGTGTGCCAGTGCAATAGTTATAGGGGACTCAATTGTAAGGGAAATAGACAGGCATTTCTGTGGCCGCAAACGAGACTCCAGGATGGTATGTTGCCTCCCTGTTGCTAGAGTCAAGGATGTCCCGGAACAGGTACAGGATATTCTGGAGGGGGAAGGTGAACTGCCAATGGTCATGGTACACATCGGTACAAACAACATGGATGGAAAAAAAAGGGATGAGGTCCTAAAAGCAGAATACAGGGAGCTAGGAAGGAAGTTAAGAAATCGGACCTCAAAGGTAGTGATCTGAGGTTACTACCGGTGCCATGTGCTAGTCAGAGTAGAAATGACAGGATGAATATGTGGCTGAAGAGCTGGTGTCAAGGGGAGGGTTTCAGATTCCTGGGGCATTGGGACCGGTTCCGGGGGAGGTGGGACCTGTACAAACTGGACGGGTTATACCTGGGCAGGACTGGGACTGATGTCCTGGGGGCCTATTTTCTAAAGCAGTTGGGGAGGGTTTAAACCAATATGCCACCGGGATGGGAACCTATGCAAGGAGTCAGAGAAAGAGGGAGCAAGGAAAAAAACAAAAGGTAAAAAGTGATAGGTGGACAAACCAAGCACAGAATTCAAATAGGGCAAAAGAGAAAAATATTGGGAGCAAGACAAACTTGAAGGCTCTGTGTCTTAATGCACGGAGCATTTGCAATAAAGCGGATGAACTAATCGTGCAGATAGATTATAAATGGGTAGGATATAATTGGGATTACGGAGACATGGCTGCAAGGGGACCAGGGGTGGGAACTAAATGCCCTGGGGTATTCAGTATTTAGGAAGGACAGTGGGCAGCACAGTGGCGCAGTGGGTTAGCCCTGTTGCCTCACGTCGCGGAGGCCCCAGGTTCAATCCCGGCTCTGGGTCACTGTCCGTGTGGAGTTTGCACATTCTCCCCGTGTTTGCGTGGGTTTCGCCCCCACAACCCAAAGATGTGCAAGTAGGTGGATTGGCCACGTTAAATTGCCCCTTAATTGGAAAAAATTAATTGGGCACTCTAAATTTATTTTTAAAAAGGAAGGACAGGCATAAAAGAAAAAGTGGTGGCATGGCACTGCTGGTTAAAGAGGAAATTAACACAATAGTGAGAAAGGATATTAGCCCTGAGAATGTGGCGACTGTATGGGTAGAGTTGAGAAATACCATGGGGCAAAAAACATTATTGGGTGCCATATATAGAACCCAAACTGCAGTGGTGATATTGGGAATGGGATTAAACACAAAATTAGATATGCATGTAATAAGGGAATATCGGTGATCATGGGTGATTTTAATTAGCCACATTGCCGTAGAGGAGGAATTCCTGGAGTGTATATGGGATGGTTTTCTTGACCAATATGTGGAGGAACCAACTAGAGAGCAGGTCATCTTCGACTGGGTACTACGTAATTAGAAGAGAATCATTGCCAATCTGGCTGTGCCATACCCCTTGGGGCTGAGCGACCATAACATGGTGGAATTTTTTATCAAGGTGGAGTGTGGAGTAGTTGATTCGGAGACTAGGGTGCTGAATCTTAAAGGGAACTATGAAGATATGAGGCGTGAGTTGGCCTTGATAGATTGGGGAGTTATTTAAAGGGACAACAGTGGATGGGCAATGACAAACATTCAAGGAACGCATGGGGGAACTGCAGCAACTGTTCATTCCTGTCTGGCACAAAAGCAAAGGGGGTAAGAGGGCCAATCCATGGTTTACAAAGGAAATTAGAAATAGTATCCAATCCAAGGAAGAAGCATCCAGATTGACCAAGAAAAATAATAGGTTTGAGGATTGGGAGCAGTTTAAGAATTCAGCTAAGAAGGACAAAGGCATTCATTAAGATGGGGGAAAGTACAGTACGAAAGTAAGCTTGCAGGGAACATAAAGACTGACACCAAGAGTTTCTATAGATATGTGAAAAGAAAGAGATTGGTAAAGACAAATGTAGGCCCCCTACAGACAGAAGATGTAACCAGTACAGTTGACAAGGGGCAGCCAGTCAATGTGGTATATTTGGACTTTCAGAAGGTGTTTGGCAAAGTCGAGCATAAGAGATTATTGTGCAAAAGTGCATGGGATTGGGGGGGGGGGAAGTGTTTTGAGGTGGATAGAAAACTGGTTGGCAGAGAGGAAACAAAGAGTAGGAATTAATGGGTCCTTTTCAAATTGGCAGACAGGAACTAGTGGGATGCCACAGGGATCGGTGCTGGGACCCCAGCTATTCAAAATATATATCAATGATTTGGATGAGGGAACAAAATGTAACATCTCAAAGTTTGCAGATGATCCCAAGTTGGGTGGGAAGGTGAAGTGTGACGATGCAGAGATCCTACAGCATGATCTGGACAGGTTGGGCGAGTGGGCAAATCAATGGCAGATGCAGTATAATTTGGATAAGTGTGAGGTTATTCACTTTGGAAGCAAAAACAGGAAGGCAGATTACTACCTGAATGGTTGTAAATTGGGAGAGGGGAGTATGCAGCGGGACCCGAGTATCCTTGTGCACCAGTCGCTGAAGGTAAGCATGCAGGTGCAGCAGGCGGTAAAGAAGGCTAATGGGATGTTGGCCTTCATTGCGAGAAGTTTTGAGTATAGAAGCAGGGATGTGTGCTCCAATTATATGGGGCCTTGGTGAGGCCACACCTAGAATATGGTGTGCAGTTTTGGTCTCCTGAGGAATGACGTTCTTGCTCTCGAGGGAGTGCAGTGAAGGTTTACCAGACTGATTCCAGGGATGGCGGGACTGTCATATGAGGAGAGATTGACTAGGTTGAGATTGTTCTCACTGGAGTTCAGAAGAATGAGGGGGGAATCTCATAGAGACTTATAAAATTCTAACAGTACTAGACAGGGAAGATGTTCACAATGATGGGTGTGTCCAGAACCAGGGGTCACAATTTGAGGATTCAGGGTAAACCATTTCAGACAGAGATGAGTAGACATTTCTACACCCAAAGAGTGGTGAGTCTATGGAATTAATTACCACGGGAAGTACTTGATGCTAAAACATTGAATATATTCAAGAGCCGGCTAGATGTAGCACTTGGGGAGAAAGCAGGATTAGGCTATTGAGTTGGATGATTAGCCATGTTCGTGATAAATGGCGGAGCAGGCTCGAAGGGCCAAAAGGCCTCCTGCTCCTATCTTCTATGTATCTATGATGGAGGCGAGAGCTACCCATTGAGCAATAGCTGACACCATAGAGCCCATAGTTTAAGTTCATCAAGGTCTCTTGATGCGTTTCATCTTCGATTCAAAAGCAGATTAAATGCACCAGTGACACTGAAGCAACACTGTAATTTATTGTATTTGGTGCTGTGCATATTTCTTTCTCACAATAAACAACTTGTAGTTTGGCCTAAAATCTGTGGACTTGCAACACTGTTTTGCCATTCTATGAGATCAGAAGCTCTCTTTGGTTTGCCACACGTAAATTGCTCTGGATCTCAGATCCAAACTGCAACAAGTGGCGTGGCAAACTGTGAAATCTTAATCTAACGATACACAATTTGCAATTTTTGGAGCTTCATGAAGATATCAGCTTTCAATGTTGCTATTCTTCAGGGCATGGGAAATTAAGGAGTATTGAATATTTTGTTACAGTAATCAATTGTCACTAACACTTCATGAAATTTGCTTCCTGGTTATAAACCTTGAAAGAAGAACATTCTATTTGGAACAATTTAGTACAAAGTATTTCCCATCACGTCCCCTGCACACTATCTCCTACGTACATTTGTAACCATAACCTAGGCTGATAATCCCAGTCCTGAAGGAGTGCACTGTTAGAGGTGCCATTTTTCAATTAAGATGTAAAACTGAGACCTCATCTGCCGCCTTGATGGACACAAAAGATCAGACAAGCACCATATTGAAGCAGACCAAAAGAATTCTCCCAGGTGTCCTGACAATATTTATCTCCCACCAACAATACGATAAAAATAGATGACCTGATTATTACTACTTTGCTGTTTGTGCAATCTTGTCAAATTGGCTCCTTGTTTTCCACATGACAACAGTGACTACATTTCATAAGTGTTTAATGGTTTGGATCATTGTTCTATCCTCCATATTGATTTTCGGATGAATGAAGTTCTTCTTAAACTACTTGGACATGGTATAAAAGTGGGATGGCGGGCGGGAGGCAGCCACGCAATGGAGGGCTCCCGTTCGGGAACGGCATTTTCAGGGCTTTAAGCCCGGTCCCAGGGTCCACGGAGGCGGCAAAAGCAGGGAGAAGGCACAGAGGAGGCACAGTGAAGGCACAGTAAATAAAAATGTCGAGGGCGAGCAAAAAAACGGCAGTAAAAAAAAAACAGCTTAAGGTCCGTCGGGGTGTGGAAAGGTCACCGCGGGGTCACAAAGGAAAATGGAGGCTGGAGCACCAGGGGAGGCCACATTGCTTACGGCTGAAGAAATAACTAAGGCGATGGCTGCGGAATTTGAAAGGCAGTTTACAAAATACATGGAGACAATGAGGAAGGAGATGAGGGAGGTTTTGAGTGTGCTGGTGGAGGAGGCGATTTCCCCGGTGACGACGGTAGTGGCGAGCGCAGTGGCGGAGGTGCGGGCGCAAGGGGAGGCGCTGAATGAAGTGGAGGAGACATTATTGCAGCACGGTGATCAACTTACCTCGATGGGGAAGGAGATGCGGAAGGTGATGGAGATTAACAAGGATCTACGAGGAAAAATGGAAGACCTGGAAAACAGATCTAGGCGACAGAATTTGAGGATTGTGGGGCTGCCCGAAGGAGTTGAAGGGCTGAGGCCGACTGAGTATTTTGCTGCGATGCTGGCAGAACTATTGGGGGAGGGGGAGGATCCCCCCCGATATGAACTGGATCGGGCTCATCAGTCGTGGAGGCCTGTACCAAAGGCGAGTGAGCCGCCAAGAGTAGTGACTCTGTGCTTCCGTAGGTACAGTGTGAAGGAGAAGGTCCTGTGCTGGGCCAAGAAGAAGCAGGTGGTGCAGTGGGCTGGAGCTGGTATACGTGTATACCAGGACTTTATGGTGGAGCTGGCGAGGAGGCGGGTTGCTTTCAACTGGGTGAAGAGGGCACTGTACATTAGCAAGGTGCAGTGCGGCATTGTATATCCAGCGAAGCTGGGGGTGACTTACAAGCTCAAGGACTTTTATTTTGGAACGGCGGAAGCAGCAGAGGAGTTTGCGAAGGCAAAAGGACTGTGGCAGAACTGAGAAATTGAGAAATGGCCATGTGCCGATGTAACCTCATGGCTCTATTTTCTTCTCTTTTGTTTCACTGCGTGCGGGTGTATGGGCTAAAGGAGCCAATGTTGTATATATTTGGACAAGGGAAGTGATGGGTCTTGCACTAGAAGTGAGGGCTCTTTGGGGTGTAGGTGGATATGCGGGGTGTGTGTGCTAAAAGGGGATTTCTGTGTTTTCCTAGGGCCGGGCACGGGGGAAAGGGACCCGGGTGGGGGCCTCCAGGCTGGCCGGTTTAAGCCGGCCAGTGAACGGGAGTGAGGTGGGGGGAGGGGCTACAGCCATCGGACCCTGGCAGAACAGGGTCCGAGTGGTCTAGCCGAGGTGGAAAGTTGGGAAGGAACCGGGGTTGCGGGGAGGAGTTTTACAAAAGGCAGTGGGCGGGAGGGCTGTTTACAACTCTTGGATATTCACCCCAAGCCACGCATCTCCAGCTACCAACACCTCTTTGCCCTATCCCACTCCCTTCTCCTGTGGGTGGCAGTAACCCCTGTCCCAGGAAACACCCTTTCCCACTCCCTTCTCCTGTGGGTGGCAGTAACCCCTGCCCCAGGAAACACCCTATCCCACTCCCTCCGCCTGTGGAACACAACCCCATTCAACACAGATTTATAAACAACATTTTAATGGTGCCACAAACCACCACCACAGGAAACACAACCCCATTACACACAGTTTCCTCCAGGTGCTCTGGTTTCCTCCCACAGTCCAAAGATGAGCAGGTTAGATGGATTGGCCATACTAAATTGTCCCTTGGAGTCTAACGGTTAGATGGAGTCATGAGGTTACAGGGATAGGGCAGGAGTGTGGGCCTGGGTAGGGTGCTTGTTTAGAGGGTCAATGCAGACCTTTTGGGCCGAATGGCCTGCTGCACTGCAGGAATTCTAAGAGAAACTAGTAGAACTCTTTCATTATAATTTGAGCATTAATGTTTTCCCATTTATGTGATTGCTAAAATCCAAGATGTTGAATACCTTCCTCACTTTTTTAAAAACAGAAAAGCACAAAATAATATCCATAGCGGTAACCTGGTTTCAGTGAGAGACACACACAACCGTGTATTATATTAACAACATTCTGCATTTATCCTGTCTTTAACATAGGAAAATGTCCCACGGGAATGTCATCAGACAAAAATTGCATGCTAGTCAAAGAGGTGGCTTTTAAGGAGAGCTGTACAGGAGGAGTATGTACCTGTTCCTGAGACTCCATCAGATCAGCTTCCAGTCTTACTTGTGTGCCTTGCAAAGTCTGACATTCCTGTTTCATAGACTCCAATTTCGTCTCCAGGATATGCATCTGGCTAATCTGTCACAGTCACATCAACAATATTTCAGTAATGTGTGTATAATAGTACATTAACTCATTGGACATGTATTTCAAAATTTACTGTTTCAATAATATTAGATTTAGTGTTACAAGATTTTGTCCTTCCAAACTTGGGTTGTGTTGGGCTATTTTGTAATCATAATTTAAAACTGCCGCCACAGTCCCAGATAGGTTGCTCTCCGATTTGATTTAGCTGGAGGGTCACCACACCTCAGCAGGAGGGGCAAGGTTGAGAAAGCGGGGCCTTCATGAATGACCTCAGCCAGTATGGGAATTGAACCCGCGCGGTTGGCCTTGCTCTGCATACACGATATCAGCCTCCAGCCAACTGAGTCAACCGACCCCCATATTAATTAGATTACATGCAGGCCCTACAAAGACTAGCTGTACTGTAGACTAATGCTAGTCCAGCCTGTAAAACATCCCATGACGTTGCCCAGCTTATTCCCAACATCTAATCATTTGGTTCATAAAAGTAAATCAAGACACAAGCTGTAAACACAAACAAATCGATTTATAGCTTTCTACTAACTTGCCACTGTTCCACTTACAGCATTTGCTGTAAATTCTACAGTTCAATTTATGTTAAAAGCAGCTTTGAGGAATAAAGCATTGAACCGGCCTCACTTGGAACTAAAGGAAATTGGTATGTTTTCCCAACTAATCCTTTCTGGTTTCAAAATAATTGTCAACCCCTCCAGCTGTCTAGCTGTCTGCAAAGTTCTACTGTAGAGCAAAAAAAACTGTTCTAACCTGCACTGAAATTGAATTCAAATTAGGCACTAGGCATTTTAACAAAAAAACATTTATATGGCATCTTTAATGAGCAATTTTAAACCTCAGACAGCCACTGATATTTGCATTAATCTACTTAAAAGTTGCAACTGCAATGATACTATTATCCAGAAAGTAAGGTTAACTTTCCTTTTTTAAAAATAAATTTAGAGTACCCAATTCATTTTTTACAATTGAGGGGCAATTTAGTGTGGCCAATCCACCTACCCTGCACATCTTTGGGTTGTGGGGGCGAAACCCACGCAAACACAGGGAGAATGTGCAAAGGTTAACTTTCCTGCTCATTACCATTGGCCAATTAACAAGCAAATACAATACCCTGTCCTTCGCCTCTTGCAATGACTTTGTAATAGATCCCATCTCCTGTGCCAGTGATAAGTTCTCCTGTTGCTGTCCTCGAATTTCACGCTTCAGATGGTCTAGCTCAGAATGTGCTCGCTCCAAATCCAATTCTAAGTTCTTCACCTGAATTTGGGTCAATATTTGTGATTAGAAAACTTGTGCATTTGCTATTTTTCCTCCAAACATAAATAGTTGAAATTTGTTTCACTGCAATCAATAATGCACAGGAGCTCAAAGTTTTGTTGAAGGGCTAGAGGTAAAACCTCTTGTTTACATCTGTTTGCCAACTATACAAAGATGTTAAAACAAAATGCTTTTGGACTAAGTCACAATTTCTCCAATTAGTCTTGCCACTCCCTGACAACACACACTGTAGTTAAATTTGTAAATCAAAGCATCATACACTTCAAACTTGTATCGGAATTTGTCTAAACGCTTACTCAGCCCTTTCCTTAACCCAAAACAGATTGCTGGATTTGGCCTGATTTGCACTGGTTATGTTTTGGACAATCTGCATGTTTTTATATAAGTTGCATATCCTCTCTTCAGGAAACGCTGAATGTTTAGTAGTTTGCATGTTTTACATGGAAGCCTAAACAGCGAGTGGTGATCATTTATCTTCATTGTGAAGTGCACCCTGCCCATGTAAGAACTCTGCCTGCAGGCACTTCCAATGATGTTTGAAAGCAGGAATGTTGACTGATATTCCCTTACCTAACACAAGGAATTGTTCTGATTGTAGCTCCAAAATGGAGATTATAGGCTCGAGGTTTAAAATAGAGATCTTAAGAACACAAGGAGTGAACTATTCAGCCTCAAGCCTGCTCTGCCATTCAATCAGATCATTGTTGAACTTCTACATCAACTCCACTTTCCTATAGTCAGTATCGCTCAGAAACCTGGACTACAGGCGCCACCTCAAGGCCCTGGAGACATATCATCAACACTGTCGGAGACGGATTCGCCACATCAGCTGGGAGGACAGATATACCAACATCAGTGTTCTTGAAGGAGCCAAGAGCACCAGCATTGAGGCCATGATCATCTGAAACCAACTCCATTGAGCCAGCCACGTGCTTAGATTGTCAGAGTACCGACTGCCAAAGCAAATCATCTTCGCTCAGCTCAAGGAAGGTTCCCAAATGAGAGGGAAAAGGAAGCACTTCAAAGACACCCTGAAGGCTTACCTCAAGAAATGCAACATAGCCTGGGAGACCCTTGCTCAGAAGAGACCTACTTGCAGGACCTCCTGATTGAAGGGACAAAATTCTTTGAGAACACCCGGCGACAAGGAGGTCCAGAGAAGGAACCCGAGAAAGGAATACCCACAACCTAGTGGCCAAGGACAATCCCCTCTGGGAAACAGCGGTCAGAGATGGGGCTCTAGGATCGGGCTCATCAACCATGCAATGGCCCACAGGACCCATGACCAGTGACATGGAATTTCTTAGGTGGTCAATCGTACGCGATAACGAGTGATTGCCAAAGATGAGAATATTTCTCGTTCATTTGGTCCACCTCTTACTGAATGTTTATTGGGTGCGTCTCTTACTGAATGTTTAGTTAGATCAGAAGAAATTAGACCAGAACAACTGATAAACAGCTTGTACAAAGACCAGAATTACTGAATGATATACAATTTGTGCATGGTAATATTAATACCTTAATTTTGGCCTCATGCAATGGTTGTGACAAGCTCTGTTTCTCAGTCCTTAGTGCACTTGCCTCTTTAGCCAGTGAATCTAAATCTAATAACTGGGGGGGGGAGAACAAAATGTAAAACATGTTAACCATTGAAAAAAAAGTGAATCTCAACAGAAATTCAGAGCAAAAACAGAAATATTAATAAGACATGAGGTCAATTCAAATAAGAAGAAAATATGATTAAGAAAGAGTTTGGAAATAGAGATAGTAACTAAGACTTGTCAGTAGAAAGTTCTATTGCATTGTTGCAGCATGAAATTTTTTTTTAAAAAGAACATTTGAAATTCAATTTGAAGTTAATTCAAATGATCCTAGCCTCACACAGCAGATCCTGCACTGCAACAGAATGCTGCTAAGATTGCAAATAAACTTCAAAAGTTGCACCTTAAATTGAAAATCCGGTTGGGTGAAGAGAAAATGGACGCGATCCTCTGACCATGTTGCGCCGCAGCGCAGCGTGGCCGATGAAAGCCGAGTGACCCGGCTCCCAGGATCCACCCGGCTCACAACACCGTGCGAGATTCAATGCAATCTCGCGATACGCCCACTTTTTGGAAAATCTGAGTATTAGAGCATGCCTTACTCTAATGTGCAGATTCCCAAGGTTCCAGAGGCTTTGGGATTCAATCCCATCACCTCGGGGACCTCAAGAGCGCCAATTGGTACTGGTCTCCACAAATGGGGACCAGATGGAACAGCACTCGTGGGGGTCTCCAAGGAGATAAGGGGCTCCCAGCTGCATGCCATATGGGCAGGGTGGTGCTCAGGCACTGTTGTTGCCACCTGGATACCCTGGAAGTGCCAGGTTGACACCCTGGCAGTGCCACCTGGGTGCCAGCTTGGCAATTCCAAGGTGCCACGGTGTTACTGCCAGCTGTCAGGGACACTGCCAAGATGCAAGACTGGAATTTGTTACGTGCATGCGATTGGGCCAGGGTTGCCCACCATGGGAGTTGGGGGGGTGCGGCGTGGGGTTGTGGGGGACCCTCCATGTTGCCTTCGGGCTGGGGAATGGTCGGGGATTTTGTTTTGTGGGCCTTGGAGATCGGGACATCTCTCACTACGATGGGGTGGTCCGGCGAGCCGAGCTCCCCATTGTAAAAAACAGGGCTATGTACGGCCTCGGCCGCGTGGTCCCAGTTTAGGCCCCTTATTCAACACAAGTAGCATTGAATAGCCATGTGTTTCTCGACACTGCGAGTGCCGGGAAACACGCGGCTAAACGCGCTCTCTAGGGGACTTTGTTCCCTATTGGGAAGATCGCGCCCAATAAGTTGCTTTTCTTTACCTCGGGCATCCCAAGCTTTATCACAAATGAAGTACATTGTTGGAGCACAGATTTTATCACAAATGAAGTACATTGTTGGTGCACAGATCATACAGGTTTGAATTTAAACAAAAGATGCATATCTCAACGGAATAGTACACTTGTAAAGTGTAAAGTGGTAAGATGGTGAGAGGACAGGGCGCATGTTGAGGGAAATTGTCCAGGTGCAGGATAGGACGGGGAAGTTGGGGTGGCCCCAGACCAAATTCAATAATAATAATCTTTACTATTGTCACAAGTAGGCTTACATTAACACTACAATGAAGTTACTGTGAAAAGCCCCTAGTTGTTACATTCCGGTGCCTGTTCAGGTACACAGAGGGAGGATTGAGAATGTCCAAATGACCTAACAGCACGTATTTCGGGACTTGTGGGAGGAAACCGGAGCACCCGGAGAAAACCAACACAGACGTGGGGAGAGCGTGCAGAGTCCGCAGAGAACGTGACCCAAGCTGGGAATCGAACCTGGGATCCTGGAGCTGTGAAGCAACAGTGCCACCCACTGTGCTACCGTGATATTCTGGGAGTCTGATGGCGATGGAAGCACAAGATTTGGAGGCAGATTTTTAAAATAAATTTAGAGAACCCAATTAATTTTTTTCAATTAAGGGGCAATTTCGTGTGGCCAGTCCACCTACCCTGCACATCTTCGGGTTGTGAGGGCGAAACCCACGCAAACATGGGAAGAATGTATAAACTCCATACAGACAGTGACTCAGGGCAGGGATCAAACCTGGGACCTTGGCCTTGTGAGGCAACGCTAACCACCATGCCACCATGCTGCCTCAGATTTGGAGGCAGTTGAGGAAGCACTTTAGGCTGGGGGCTGGGGAAGCGTAGATGCCGATTAGGAGGAACCATGGTTTTGAGCCAGGGAAGTTGGATGGGAGATTTCGGAGATGGGAGGAGAGGTGGGGGGCTGGGGGGGTTAGGGTATTAAAAGACCTGTTCGTGGGGGGATGTTTTGCGAGCTTGGAAGAATTGGGGGAGAAATATGGACCGGGTAGAGGGAAGGGTTTAGGTACCTGCAGCTCAGAGACTTTGCGAGGAAGGTGTTTCAGAGCTTCCCGTTGGCGCCTCGAAGAGGTAGTGACGGCAGTGGGAATGGAGATGGATGTGGTGTCAGCGATCTATGGGGGGTATTTTGGGGGAGGATGGGGTGTCCATGGAGGGGGTGTCCATGGAGGGGATCAAATCCTAGTGGGAGGAAGAGTTGGGGGAGATTATGGAAGGACGTTTGTGGTGTGAGGTGCTCTGGAGGGTGAACACCTCAACCCCAAGTGAGGTTGGGGCTGATACAGCTGAAGGTTGTGTATAGGGCACACCTCACAAGAGCGAGGACGAGGTGACTCTTTGAGGGAGTGGAGGAGGATATGAGCATTGTGGGAGGAGCCCTGCAAACCATGTACATATGTTTTGGTCCTGTCTGAAGCTGGAGCAGTTTTGGAGGGAGGTTTTCAGTGGCATCTCGGGGGTAGTGCATGTGAGCTTGGAGCCAAGGCCCCGAGAAGCCATTTTCAGGGTGTCGGACCAACCTGGCCTGCAGACAGGTGTGCCTTCACCTCGCTGATTGCCCAGAAGCAGGTCCTGTTGGGGTGGAGGTCAGCGTCTCTGCCCATGCCTCGGCTTGGGAGGGGGGATCTACTGGAATTTATGACTCTCGAGAAGGTGAAGTTTGAGCTGAGGGGATGAGTGAAGGGTCTACAATTCATGGGGACTGTTTATTATGCATTTTCGAGAATTGGTTGCCATCAAACATTGGGGGGTGGGAAGGGAGTGTTGGGATTATTGGTGTTCTTGATTACAATGTTTACTGATTGACTGTTAATTTTCTTGTTTACTTGGAATGTACGGGTGATGTTTTGGTCTGTGTACTCAATGGGGTGTTGTTTGGGCGATTGGTACTGTTTTGTTTGTTTTCTTTTATTGTTTATTTGATGAAAATGAGGAGAATAAAAGATTTTTTAAAAATTGATTTAGTAGTGACTATCCTATATTTATGACCCATAGTTTTGCACATCTTCAAAAGTGGAAACACCTCATCTACGTCTATCCTAAAAAAATAATTTCAACAGCCCCTCAGCTCTATCTGATGTGGCCTTTACTACAGAACAGAGAGGATGGAATGAAATTCAAAATATCTTTTATTTGCACATGTGCAAGAAAAGGCCATTTTAAAAGCCGAAATAGGAAAGCAGATTTGTCCCTCAGTTGCTACTGTAGCTGCTAGAGGAATCCAATTCAGGAGAGACTACGACAGTTCAGTTGTCTTTGTTAACAGAAGTGTTTTGATTACTGGACACATTTAGTACAGATTCTTTCACCATGCACACCCTTGCTTGATAGAGCTTGAGCCAGAGATTCAGGGCTGCAGCATGAAAGCAATCAAATGAGGCTCTTGTGCTGGGAGCATGATATTGCTGAATTCACGCCCAAAATGTTAGTTGGGAGAATCACTGTGGTAGAGGTAAAAGCAAAGAAATGGAAAGGACTTTTTAAAAATAGTGAAATAAATTCTAAACGTTTTTGATGCCTAACCCACTTACTTCCAGTGAAATTTGAGCTATGGCAGTACGTCATAACCTTTTGAAAACACTTGCAATTAAAATTCTAAACAGATATCCACATGCATAAAACATAAGAACATCTCGATGTGTAATTAGTCAATTCTGTTACAATGATCCAACCTTTAAAAAACAGTGCCAGAGACAAAGTCATTTCCAATATTAGAATTATTTCTTCAGTTGTCTTGTATTCTGTAATTTAATTTTTTACTTTGTTAACTAACTATGGGTCACAATACTGCTGAGGTGCTCAAAGTGAGGGAGATGACAGATAAAACTGGCACTGCCTTTATTAGCCCATGTGTCACTGCCAAGTCACGGTTGGCAGATGTCAGTCAAAACTAACCAAGTTATCGCTTCTTGGCCTTTTGGCTACGATGAGTGTGAGGTCAAGTGTAATGCCTGGATCTGGTTTGTCTCTCTTGTGGGGACCATGAATTGGGTTCAATTTGAATTATTTTTGGAGCGGGCAAGGAGCTGGATTAGCAGCTTTCCCCTGTCCACACTCTGAGCTCTGGCTTTGTGACTCTGATAAAGTAATAAAAACAAACTAACCAGGTTCTGCCATCTCAAACAACGAGGGGAGAGACAGGAAACAAACGTGATGGGGAAAAGGTAAACTATAAGGTTATCCAGTTACAATCAGAGAATAGGAAACTAAGATTTCGAGGTCATAGCAGTATCCTTCTATAATGCAAATGTACTGTGTAATGCCACATCACATGAAAAGAGTACAGTCATTCGGGTTAGGGTTAGGCCATGGTTATATTATTCATCTAGGAATCCAGAGGGCTGGACTAAAACAAAGCAGCTGGGAATTAGAATCCAGTCTTCTTTTAAGAAGGTGGATGTGAACATGAAGTTGTCAGATTACATGAAGCTGTGAGATTGTTGTAAAAAGAAACAACCACTAAGGTTCTTTGCAGAAGGAAACTGGCTTTCTTTGCCCAGTTTGGCCTATAGGTGACCCCAGTTCTACTGGTTTAGCTCACTGGGCTAAATCGCTGGCTTTGAAAGCAGACCAAGGCAGGCCAGCAGCACGATTCAATTCCCGTACCAGCCTCCCTGAACAGGTGCCGGAATGTGACAACTAGGGGCTTTTCACAGTGACTTAATTTGAAGCCTACTTGTGACAATAAGCGATTTTCATTTCAATTTTTAATTTTCAAGTTGATTGTTAATTCCCCTTGAAAATGGTCACTTAGTTGTTTCAAAATTGCTGTTCAAGAAGGTGACCCACTACCACTCTCTCAGGCAACTACGGATTGGCAATAGAAGACAGTGACGCCCAAATCCCAATAAATATTTTACTCTTATTTGGCATCTATAAATCGGCCTCTTAATCCACAAAAAATACAATAGCTCCCAGAACAGAGAACTGTCTTAATGTTTAGAGAAGGAATTATTTCAGGATCACAGACAGTACTGGAATCGAGAAGAGCAAATTTTTCTCCAGGACTGTGGAACATTTGGCAACTCTCGTCTACTGGGACCGTGGCGGCACAGGTGGGTGTGGAATCCTCAGCAACTTGAGCTAGAAACTCAAACACGGAGATAGGTTTCTGCAAGTTGGTAACTGATTAGCCAAAATAAACTCCAACTGGAAAGCCTCTTTAATAGAATACGATCACCATTTCTTCAAACATTTTCTTGAAAGAGAGGCACTTATCAGAAAAATGAAACGACAACAGATAGCAATGTTGCACATTTGTAACTTTAAAATTAGAAAGTAACTTTTTTTCCCAGACAAATGATTTCCATGTTTCACTTTTTGTTCTTCTTGGAATAATGGGTGTTGCCCATCCTTAGTTGCCCTAAAATTAATATTAAAATAAGCCACAGGGTTGTTAACATTCAACCAAGTTAATGTGGGACTGGAGGTGCTAATGAACTAGATCAGGTAAACACAGCAGATTTCCTAGAATGTAAGTACATGGGTGAACTAGTTTCTGTGGCATTACAGCATGCAATAAAACTACTGTAAAGGCTAAAAAGAAACAAATGGCATTCCAATTGAATTCAGAAGCTATAAGTAACAAAGAAAGAATAACCCTGCATTTATATAGCACCTTTCATGACTTCAGGATGTTCCAAAACACTTCACATCAAGTAAATACTTTTGGGCAGCACGGTGGCGCAGTGGGTTAGCCCTGCTGCCTCATGGCGCCGAGGTCCAAGGTTCGATCCCGGCTCTGGGTCACTGGAGTTTGCACATTCTCCCCGTGTTTGCGTGGGTTTCGCCCCCACAACTCAAAGATGTGCAGGTTAGGTGGATTGGCTGTGATAAATTGCTGCTTAATTGGAAAAAATGAATTGGGTACTCTAAATTTATATTTTAAAAAAGTAAATACTTTTGAAGTGTATTCACTGCTGTGATTTAGGGAAAGGTGGGAACCAATTTACACACGACACAGTCCCCAATGAGCTAATGACCAGATAGGATGTTTTAGTCACATTAGTTGAGGAACAAATATTGGCCACTTGAACTCCTTCCCTCTTTTCAAATTAGTGCCATGGAGTCTCTTACGCCCACTTTAAGAGAGACATCAGCTTAATGTGTCATCTTTAAATAACATCTCCGATGGTGCAGCACTCAGTACTTTGCTGAAGTGTCAAGATAGTATTTGTGCTCAAGTCTCTGGAGTGGGACTTGATTCCACAACCTCCTGTCTCAAGGGCCAGAGAGCAACTATAGACCATGGATGGGACTGTTGACATGAGCACCACTTGAAGATAATGTGAATCTTCATTTAATAGAAGAACTAAAATCAGCCTCTACATTAATGAAAGAAGCAGCATCTCCAAGCTCTGTACATCAACACTAAAAACATATGCAGCTGGATTCTCCATTGCACCGGCAGCACATCTACGCTCACGGGTTTTCCCGGCGGCATGGGGTGGCCACATGGGAAATCCCATTGGCAGGTGGCAGGTGGCCCAGGAAAATGTGGCTAATGGACCAGAGAATCCCGTCCATGATCTCACCATTTATTTAATGGTGTTTGTGGGTCCGCTGTGTGCACATTCACCTACATTGCAATAGTGTCTGCACTTCAAAAATATTTAATTGGCTTTACAGTACTTTGGGATGTCCTGTGATTGTGACAGCCCTATAGAAATGCAAGTTATTTCTTACCATCTCAAAACAACTAGCAGAAATGAAGGTGAAACATGCCATACCTTTTCCTTAGTTTCCCGCAGTTCCTGTTCCATGAGCTGTTTCTCCCTTTCCCATGCAGATTGCTGCTGCAAATGCTCCTTTTCCAATCTGCTGGAGGTCTCCTGAAGTTGTCTGGTAACACAGACCACCTCATCCTTCTGCTGGGAAAGTTCAGCTAGTCTCGTGTGGAGCAACCGAATGCTGTTCTGATTAGCGTCTACCTTGGCACTGAATTGGGAGTTCTGATCGCTCAGCTGCAGATTCTTGCTATTGAGCTGGGCAATTTCTGCCACATACTGTTTGTTCTAGATAAGATGGATGCAAAAGAACAATATTTATTGAAGTGGTATCACATTATACAAGAATGTTTTCACATCAAGATGAGTATGGCAAATTTCTACCCTACAGAAATGAATAAAGTAAATCAAACCGATTGTACAGTTCGTTGGATATGAAGTGTAGACCCCACTATTTACGGCAAGCAACTTGGTGGGAGTGTGATTCACACACTGTATGCAACGGCCATGGTGCTGTTATTACAGTACTCTGGGTAGCACGGTAGCACAGTGGTTAGCGGTGTTGCTTCACAGCTCCAGGGTCCCAGGTTCGATTCCCTACTTGGGTCACTCTCTGTGCGGAGACTGCAGGTTCTCCCCATATTTGTGTGGGTTTCCTCCGGGTGCTCCGGTTTCCTCCCACAGTCCAAAGATGTGCAGGTTAGGTGGATTGGCCATGCTAAATTGCCCTTAGTGTCCAAAAAAGGTTAGGTGTGGTTACTGGGTTACAGGGATATGGTGGTTGTGTGGGCTTAAGTAGGGCGCTCTTTCCAAGAGCTGGTGCAGACTCAATGGGCTGAATGGCCTTCTTCTGCACTGTAAATTCTATGATTCTGTGATTCTACTCTACACAGTAATGTCCCTGGCGAGTGGTGAGCTTTATCCCTAGTCGTATCCCGCTCTATGCTGGCCACAGTTTTAATTAAACAAAGAGCTAATATTTCAGGGTATGTTTTAGAGCAAGAGGTGGAAAGGTAATTGGAGGGGGGAATTCCAAAGCTGAGGGCTGAGACAGCTAAAGTCACAAATCACCAAAGGTTTTCTAAAATGTATTCATGAAATGTGGGCATTGCTGACTAGGTCTTTATTTGTTGCCCTTCCCTGACTGCCTCCGTGAAGGGAAAGGGTGGGTCACTTTCTCAAACCCAGGCTGCCTGTGGAGTGCAGCTATTCCAATCATGCTATTAGGGAGGGACGTCCTCAATTTAAATCCAGTGATTGTGAAAGAGCAGCACTATCTCTGCAAGTCAGGATGTTGTGTGATTTGGAGGGGAACTTACAGGTGCTGGTGTACCCTTGAATCTGCTGCCCTTACTCTTCTAGGCTGTAGATGTCATGGGTTTGGAAGGTGCTGTCGGAGGAATCTTGATGAGTTGCTGCAGTGCATCTTGTAGGTGGTGCACACTGCAGCCACTATGCACTGGTGGTGGAGGAGGGAGTGAATGTTTAAAGGTGGTGGATGGGCTTCCAATCAAGCAGACCCAAATGTTGGAGCTGCTCGCATACAGGCAAGTGGAGAGTATTTCCTCTCACTCTTGGCACGGATCTTGTAGATGGTGATCGGGTTTTGCAGAGTCAGGAGGTGAGTTACTTGCGGCAAATTTCAAACTTCTGACCAGCCCTTGTAATTTCTATGGTCGGTCCAGTTAGGTTTCTGGTCAATGGTAACCCTGGTCAATGGATGTTGATGTTGGGGGGTATTCAGCGATGGTAATGCCAAAGGAAGATGATTAGATTCTCTCTCGTAGATGGTGGTCATTGTCTGCATTTTTTATGGTGTGAATATTACTCATCACTTATCAGCCCGAGGCTCAATGTTGTTCAGGTATTGCTATTTGCAGGCACAGAGTGCTTCAGTAACGGAAGCATTGCAAATAGGATTGAACACTGCAATCATCAGCAAACATCCCCACTTCTGAACTTATGATGGAAGCAAGGTCATTGATGAAGCAGCTGAAGATAGTAGAGCCCAGAATACAACTCTGAGGAAGTGCTGCAGCAATGTCCTGGGCCTGAGATGATTGATCTCCAACAACCACAAGCATTTGCCTTCGTTCTACTTAAAACTGTGATGCATTTTCCTCCATTGTTCCCACTTAATTCAATTTTGCTAGGTTTCCTCGATGTAGAAAATGCTGCCTTGATGAGAAGGACAGCCACTCTCACCTAGAGCACTTCACAGCTGCAGGTTGTGTTTGCTGCTTGCTCCTGCTGGTGGCTGCAGATGCCTGGAGGCTGCTGCTGTGGTTTCCTTCCTTTTCTGGAGCCGGAAAGAAGGACAATTGTTTCTAAGATACCGGAGTCCTGGAACACCGGGCTCAGAGGGCCGTATGAGTCCAGGAGGCACTCGGGTTTGAAGCAAGGCGAGGCTGCAGTACCTGGTGTGTGACATTATTCCAAATGGGCCATCTACTAATGCCGTCGAAGAAATACTTTCGCAGATTGCTTATGCTTTTGTTGCTGGTGTGGTGAGTGCTACATGTAACTGCCACGTCACTGCGGGTTAAACACGCTGGAAGTCAAGGATGTTCAGCTGCACCCTTGAGCCTCATGAATGCCCAGTTTTGAGCTGCTAGATCGATTCGTAGTCTATCCTATTTAGCATAAGTGATAGTGCCATACAACATTACAGAGGATGTCTTCAGTGTGAAGAAAGGACTTTGTCTTGTTACAAAGCATGCTGATGTTATTTGCGAGGGTATCTCAACGTGGAACACCGGTTTATGGGGATATGTAGTTTTATTTTGTTTTGGTGTGAGGAGACAAGTGAAACCCCGTGAGAATAAATAGTCTAGTCGTCGGGTAACAATTATTAAAGACTATTTATTAAAGTGAAGAAAAATACACACAAACCGGACTATACTCTCTGCAATTAAGATGTATGAATTATTAAACACAGTTTCTATAGAACATAACATTTGTTACAAAATATATCTACGATACCTGAACACTCCAAGATTTCCCCTGGTCCCCAAACAACAGCCAAATTGAATAACCAGCTATAGTTACCACAATACAGGGATGACACTTAAAATCTAGGAACCATTTTTTGCTGGTCCAGTGAAGATATTTTAAAATTGCTACTGCAAAGGTTTTCTGCACTGCCTTGGTTCTAAGACTTGGAAGCTTGTTTGCTGGAAGCTTGGCCTTCAGGCTTGGTGGCTGCAAACTGGCCTGACTGCTTTCTGAGACTGCTAGATGGTAACTGCCTCTCTTTCTTCTCAGCAGAGACTTGTCAATTATACCTTTGTTGTTCTTTGATTATGCCTTCTGAGTATTTGGCTGTCTGCCCCCATCAACTTCCTTGACTATACATTAACATATGTATATCAGGGATTTCCCCAATAATTTATGATCTGTTTCTCCTCCATAAACTATTCACACTTGATTATTTTTTAAACTGCCGCTTTAAACTTGTTACCAGGAGGGATGCATATCGATTGAGGCCCTTTGAATCGGAGTACTGCTGGCTCTAGGCGGATTCATGACGTCTCCATACATCTGTGCAGTGATCACTCTGACCAATACTGTCATGGACCGATACATCTACGACAGATAGATTCCTGAGGGCATGGTCAAGTAGGTTTGCCCTTGTTGTTGGTTCACTTACCACCTGCCACAGACCGTGTCTGGATGCAATGTCCTTCAGGACTCGATCAGATCAGGCTACGGAGCCACTCTTGGTGATGGACACTGAAGTTCTCCACCATTATTACATTCTGTGCCCATGCTACTCTCAGTGCCTCCACACGAGACTATGCTGACAAAAACAAGGGGGGGTGCAATGGAGAAGGAGGGTTGTGCAATGGTGGGGGTGTGGAAGGGCAAGAGGGCACAAAGTCAGGCAGAGGTGGGTGAGGATGACGAACAATGGAAGGCAAAGGGAAAACCAAGGGGATGGAAGCTGGACCCCAACAGGCTGCATGAAATGCTGACAAACACCCTGCCTGAGAGTGTGATAGAAGCGGGTTGCCTCACCTCCTTTACAAAATACCGGGATGAGCCCTTGGCATATTGTAACACTCAAGGCTATGGGCCAAGTAATGGCAAACAGGATTAGGTAGGTAGGTCAGGTATTCTTCATGAGTTGGTGCAGACTTGATGGGCTGAACGGCCTCTCCTGCACTGTATTTTCTCTGATTCTGTGTAGTGGGGGGAGGGGGTCAAAGGGATACCACATCACATACTGGAAGCAGAGGCACGAAGACTCCAAATGAGGTGGGTAAAGGTTCAAGTGGGACATGGGCGCCTTGCAGGTGATGGTCTCTGGGAGAGTGGTTGAATTGAGGTGCAGACTTCTTCTTGAGGTTGCTAGACTTTTGCCTCTGGGTTCCAGACATCCTGCATGGTCTCGAGAGGTCAGGTAGCTAGGAGATGGTGATAGGAGTGTGCTGGACCGGGACCTTGAGCCCGCTTGTTGACGGCAGCTGGATGAATCAGCTGCCAGGTGATTCAGAGGGGAACTTGCCTGTGCATAATTGACGGACTTTCAAGCACAGAAATTGGCACGGGGGTCCTGCCATTCTGACCAGTGGGAAATGCATCACTCGAGCGGCCCATCGCCTCAAAAGTGGAGAATTCCACCCAAAGGCATCCTTTTATTATCAAATCACCTTCGTGAAACCAGACTTTGATCTAGGCCAAAACAACCTATATACCACAACCAACCTATATTCCTAACCAACCGTCCTGAATTCAAATCCTTACCCGTTTCTGAAGTTCCTCGAATTCCCTCTGCCTGCACTCTCTTTCATTTTTCAACTGTTCCACTTGTTTTCTGTACAACACAAAAGTTTTATTTAAAGGGAGTCCAGTCACAGAAAGCAATCCAAAATAAAAGCATTTCACAAAGTTTCTAAAGCACCACCAAACCTACCGTTGTTCGTCAACTTTGCCTTCCACATCCTGGAACTCCTGATGAAACTTTGTCATTTTTCTTTTCAAGGAAGAGTTTTCTTCAGAAAGCATTTCAGACTCATACCTAAGGAATATATCATTCTTGTCAAATAACTGCAGCTATTCGCTAGAGGTTTTCAGGAAGTGCTCGAAGTACAACAATTAAAAAAAAAATTTAGAGTACCCAATTTTTATTTCCAATTGAAAAAAATGAAAATCGTTTATTGTCACGAGTAGGCTTCAATGAAGTTACTGTGAAAAGCCCCTAGTCACCACATTCCGGCGCCTGTCCGGGGAGGCTGGTACGGGAATCGAATTAAGGGGCAATTTAGCGTGGCCGATCCACCTACCGTACACATCTCAGGTTGTGGGGGCGAAACCCACATAGACATGGGGAGAATGAGCAAACTTCACACAGACAGTGACCCAGGGCTGGGATTCGAACCCGGGTCCTCAGCGCCGTAGGCAGCAGTGCTAACCACTGTGCCACCGTGCTGCCCCGTACAACAATTTTTTAAGGAGTAACTAAATGTTGGCCTTTACGTTGCAAAAGTTTCAATTTATCCCAACACTATTCATTAGATGGGATGCAGAATGCAAGGTTTACAAATGGGCGAAAGATGAAATGATCATATCAGACATGCAGAAGTTATATCCATGCTTTTAGTGCATTTACCACCATCACCAAGATTAAGACAGGAGTTCCATAAATCAACTTAAAACTTGATAATTCTAGCATCATTTGGTTGAAATAGTGGGTGCGTTATGAGAGATGATGAAGAGTTTTTGTTTTAAAGACAGCACGTTATAATCTGGAATCCACTGCCTGAAAGCATGGGGAAGAAAACTAACGGTAACTTTCAAAAGGGAATTGAATGCATGCAAAGAAAATAAATTGCAGGCTATGGGGACTGGGACCAACTGGATAGCTGGTATAGGCATGGAAAG
Source organism: Scyliorhinus canicula (assembly GCF_902713615.1). NCBI lineage: Eukaryota > Metazoa > Chordata > Chondrichthyes > Carcharhiniformes > Scyliorhinidae > Scyliorhinus > Scyliorhinus canicula. The sequence continues at coordinate 186,483,023 of NC_052146.1, read as the reverse complement.
CTTCCTTCTCTGCTGCACAAATATATGATCTGTGCCCACTTATTTTATAAGGCTTATGCCATCTTTAAAATAACAAGTACGAATCCATAAATCTACACCTTTACTGATGCCAACTTCAACCCACTAAGACCCATTATAAGGATGACCAGACATTGCAAAGAGGCCAAAAATAATAAGTTCCCATCAGAGATCAGTAGATGTATCTTGTGGACCGGAGCAGCTGACACAGGAGTGCACTCGAAACTCACAACAACACCACAAGCAAGGGTTCCTTCAAATTCAATAACACATCGTCTTTGAGGTGCACTTTCATCTTGGAATAGGAGCTGCTTACTCTATACAGGCAGAGTTTCTGATCACACCTCCTTCCACTATTAGTCCACACCAAGAGCAATGGACATGACAAATAGGTCCAGTGTTCAGTTGAAAAAGGTAGGAAGTGACTAAATGGAAATTTACAAATTAGATGCAGCATAGCACGGTCGCTCAGAAAAGGCAAACCTCGCGATGTTGTAGAAATTTCATTCTTGATCAGTTGCATTGCCCAAAGGTGAAGAATTCAGTTTAATTGTTGACAAAAAGAAAACAAGTTTTGCATGCTTGATTTTGATTAACGGAAGAATAGCTGTCAGTTCAAGAATTAAGATGCAATTCTTGTGATTAGTAGCAGTAGTAGTGTGGTCAATAGCCATTCTAAGACAATTATCATGACAAACCTGTATTTCTTCTCAGCTTCAGTCCCTGCCTCCAGTTTAGTTACTAACCTCCGCAGCTCCCTGGTCTCATTTTCAAGCACCTGTTCCCTTTTCTCAGACTCATCCATTACTTGCCTCAGTTTTATTTCCATCTCATCTTTTTGCTGTTGCCACCCGAATATCTCCTCTTCTTTTTTCTTCAGCAGTGCGGAAAACTCTTCATTGGTTGAGGGATGGGCATGGATGTCTCGGTAAAGGCACGAGTTGTCCCCAGTAAGTTTTTCATCCTGATGAGTTAGATCCCCTGCATTGATGACATGTTTTAGCTCTTTTATCTGAACATTTAGACTCTCGCTTTCAGAGCCAAGGCTGTGTATTTGCTCTTTGTACTTGGTTTCCATTTCTTCTCTCTCAATTGCAAATGTTCTACAGATCTCGGCTTGTTCCTCATGCATTTTTTCCTGCAGGGCTAGCTTCTCTTTCTTGGCTTCATTGCAAATTTCCTGAACTCGGGATTCCCACTGAATTTTCATTTGGCTCTGCTGTCTCAGCAACTCCTCAATTTTCAGGTCATATCTCTGGATCAGCTCGGCTTTGTCAGACTGATACTTTTGTGTTAACGCAACATGGTCGACTTCCAAAAGTGAGAACCTCAGGTTAGATTCATCTTGTGTTGCCTTCCTAAAGACATGTAAATACTTTTCATTAAACTACTTGAAACAATCCTTCAAACAATTATTTCCATAATCTCCCAAAGGGCATTGGGAGTAAAGTTTTTACAAGCTGAGCAGTAACTCATCATGTGCCCTCCAGCTGCCATTGCCATGGGCCAGTAAGATACAGGTTCAGATTGACCATACTCCAGTACCTCTGTCCCCCAGTACCTCCACACAACCTTAGTACTGAGAAAGTATTTGCAGCTACATAGCTTCCTTCACAGCCTCAGGTCATCCCAAAGCTCATTACTGCCAATTAAGTACTTTCGGGAGTGTATTCACTGTTGTAATGCAAGAAAAACGCAGCAGCAATTTGTGCACAGCAAGGTCCCACAAACAGCAATGAGATAATGACCAGATCATCTAGATTAGATGTTGGTTCAGGGATAAATAATGGCCCAGACATCAGGGTGAAAGGCCCTATTTTTTTCATAATGGTAGTGTGGCATCTTTTATGTCTACCTGAGGGCAGACAGGGCACCAATTTAACATCTTGCCTGAAGCTCTTCAGACATTGGAGGGGCTTAGCACTGTTGCTTCACAGTGCCAGGGTCCCGGGTTCAATCCCGGCTTGGGTCACTGTCTGTGCTGAGTCTGCACGTTCTCCCTGTGTCGGCGTGGGTTTCCTCCGGGTGCTCCAGTTTCCTCCCACAAGTCCTGAAAGATGTGCTTGTTAGGTGAATTGGACATTCTGAATTCTCCAGCTGTGTATCCGAACAGGTGCCAGAGTGTGGCGACTGGGGGATTTTCACAGTGACTTCATTGCAGTGTTAATGTAAGCCTACTTGTGACAATAATAAAGATTAGTAAAAAAAAATTGTTTTTTGAGATGGGGTGGCCAATCGTTGGCAACCATGCAGATCATTTATCTTTTTCATCTCCTATACAACACTCCCGTGGCGAGTGTATGGACCAACAACACCAACTCCCGATACTTCCAGCTGCTCAGGGGCATCAGACAAGGATGCCCACTGTCCCCGCTGCTGTTCGCTCTAGCGATCATGCCATCAGCAATTGTGCTCAGAGCAGCAAAAAGCTGGAGGGGGATCCGAAGGGGCGGCAAAGAGCACAGAGTCTCACTCTATGCAGATGACCTGCTCCTCTAGATTTCCGACCCACAGAGCAGCATGGACAGAATCATCGCGCTCCTGAAAGAGTTTGGCGCCTTCTCGGGCTACAAACTCAACATGAGCAAAAGCGAGATCTTCCCGGTACACCCACAAGTAGGTGGGGGCAGCACTAACGGGACTGCCGTTTAAACAAGCCCGACACAAATTCCGTTATCTGGGGATCCAAACAGCTCATGACTGGAAAGGGATCCACAAATGGAACCTCACCAGCCTGACAGAGGAAGTAAAAAAGGACCTGCAAAGATGGAACACACTCCCACTCTCCCTCGCGGGGAGAGTCCAATCAATCAAAATGAACGTACTGCCCAGGTACCTCTTCCTACTCCGATCCACCCCGATCTACATCCCCAAGGCGTTTTTCAAAGTGCTGGACAAACTAATCATGGCGTTTGTAAGGGGGCGAAAAATGCTAGGATCCCAAAGAAGGTCCTACAAAAAACAGCCCTCCCAAACCTACAATTCTACCACTGGGCGGCGACAGCCGTGTGAATAAGGGAATGGATCCAGGAGCCAGAAGCCGAGTGGGTGCACACGGAAGAGGCCTCCTGCATGGGGACCTCCCTCCGGATCCTCGCCACGGTGGCACTCCCATCCCCTCCAAAAAACACTCCAGCAGCCCGGTGGTGACAGCCACCCTCCAGTCCTGGAACCAACTACGGCACCAATTTAGCCTGACCAAAATGTCGGACAAAGTTCCCATCTGCAACAACCATAGGTTCACACCAGCACTGACCGACGCCACCTTCAAAAAGTGGGGACAGGACGGAGGGACACTGACAGTCAGGGACCTATAGATGGACGGCAGGATCGCAACACTGGACGAACTGACAGAGAAATTCCAGCTAGCCAGGGGGAATGAGCTAAGGTACCTACAACTCAAAAACTTCCTACAAAAGGGGACAAGGGCGTACCCATAGCCACCACGACAGACATTACTGGAAGATTTACTGGACGCAAGCATCCTAGATAAAGGGAGCTGTAGTGACATGTATGACCGACTGGTAGAAAGGGCCGACACCGTACTGGATGCAGCAAGAAAGAAATGGGAGGAAGACCTGGGGATTGAAATAGGGTGAGGACTCTGAAGCGAAGCACTGCACAGGGTCAACTCCACCTCCACGTGCGCAAGGCTCAGCCTGACGCAACTAAAATGGTACATAGAGCCCACTTAACAAGAACTCGTATGAGTAGGTTCTTCCTGGAGGTGGAGGATAGATGTGAACAGTGCCAAGGAGGCCCGGCCAACCACGCCCACATGTTCTGGCCTTGACCCAGACTTGCAGGGTACTGGACAGCCTTTTTCGAGTCAATGTCCAAAGTAGTGGGGATGAGGGTGGAGCCATGCCCAAGCCATGCGGTCTTCGGGGTTTCAGACCAGCCAGATCTATTCCTGGGGAGGAGGGCGGACGCCCTTGCCTTTGCCTCCCTGATTGCCTGACGTAGAATCCTGTTCGGCTGGCGGTCAGCAGCACCACCCAAAGCTGCAGACTGGCTGTCCGACCTCTCGGAATCTCTCCAAATGGAGAAAATCAAATTCGCCATCCGAGGGTCAGACGACGGCTTCCACAGAACGTGGGAGCCATTCACCAGACTGTTCGGGGACCTGTTTGTGGCCAACGAACAAGCAGAAAAATAGCCAGGTAGCAAAGAATCAGGGGAACGTAGCCAAGGCATGAGAGGGAGCAGTGAACCGGGGGGAGACGACAGCTAAACCAAAGAGGAAAGAAAGGCGAACCACAGGAGGGGGCAAGGGGGCAGAAAGGGGGGGGGGGGAAGAGTGAAGAGACAGGAACAATAAGGGAGAGCCAGAGATGTGGGGGGGAGGCAGGGGAATGATAGCCGGAAGGAAGGCATGGGAAACACAGTCCGCCGCTGCCACCCGAGATCCCCGGAAACTGTGAGGAAGTCGGCCCATTGGGGGCGGAGCACCAGGTGAGGACTCAGGTGACGTCCTGAGGCCATCCCAACGGCGCGCGCCGTACTCAGCGATTAAGTGCTTTTGAGGGGGCGGAGCATCTGAAAAACAGCGCCGCCCCCGATTTCACCGTAAAAACGGATTCTCGGGACAATCGCTGAACGAGATTTCAGCGTCGGCAATCGGAGAATCCCGCCCTTAGTCTCCAGAATGGAGAATCCAGTCCATGTATCTTTAACCCCAGTTCTCATTTCCACCCAATAATCTGCCTGTGGGTAATGTAAGCGACATTGTTCAGCATGACCTACCTCAGTTGCTGCAGCTCCTTCTGATGTTGAAGTTTCAGCTCTTTCTCCATTTGAAGCTTCTCCTTTGTTAACCGCTGCTCCAATTCAGATTTCTCCTTGGCAAAGGCCCGCTGCTGTTCGGTCTTCTCCCACTCAAATCTCTTTTCCTGTTCCTGCATTTGGAATACCAGTTTTGTTTTAGCCCATGCCTCAAACATTTTATTCAACTCTCCGCCCTTCTTAAGCTCCTCCATTTTGTATTTCAAATTCTCCATCTGCTCTTTCCTCAGCTCTTCTTGCAAGTTCACCTTGACCGTTTCATGTTTCTTCAGCAGAGCAGTAATTGCCTCTTCCTGCGTGGCTTCTCCTTGCTGCTGTTGAACACAAAGCTCGTTCACTACACCTTGAAGTCTCTCCATCTCCTGCTCCCTGGCCATCCGTTGATCCTCCAGTTCACTGATCTCAATCTTAAAGCTTTGCTCAACGTACTTCCTCTCTTTCTCAAAGTTCCTCTTCATCAGTTCAATTTCTCTCTCGTAATAATTTACCTGCAAAGTAACAGCAATGTTATAGCACCTTGTACTTCAGCAATGCTGCACTTTAAAACATGAAGAACAAGTGGTTAACACAGTTGCTTCACAACTCCAGGGTCCCAGGTTTGATCCCGGCTGGGTCACTGTGTGGAGCCAGCACGTTCTCCCCGTGTGTGTGTGTGTGGGTTTCCTCCAGGTGCTCCGGTTTCCTCCCACAGTCCAAAAATGTGCGGGTTAGGTGGATCGACTATGCTAAATTGCCCTTAGTGTCCAAAAAGGTTAATTTGGGTTACTGGGTTAAGGGGATGGGGTGGAAGATGTGTGTGCTCGAGTGGGGTGTTCTTTCCAAGGGCCGGTGCAGACTCGATGGGTTGAATGGCCTCCTTCTGCACCGTAAATTCTATGAAAGTGTAATTCGCTAAACACTGTGGTGGAATTAGACTAAAGTAATTAATGCCCATGTATTGGAATTTTTCTCCTAACTCTCGAGTATAATATTTTTTTTTCTAGACATTTTCCTATTAACCCTCAACATTAGTGATTTCAGCCGTGAATTTCAGTTGTGTGTTAAATTCGAGGTTTTTTTCTGCTCTCTCAGGTAGATATAAAAGATCCCTGGAACTTGTCATGAAGCTCAACATAATGCACCAAAATCTTACTCGAGAAAGGAAGAAATAAATGAAGAGAGATAGAAGACTCTTGCCTTTGTTTGCAATTGTATTCTAAGGTCATGCAGTTCCTGTACATGCTGCTTTCTCAGTTGCTCCATTGCTATCTCTGCTTTGATGCTCACGTTAGCACATTCGCCTTCTGGGGGAACCTTATCTAGTCAAAAAAAAAATTAATCAAGTTCACAGGTTTGCAAACAAAGCATTGGACTTCATTGCTGGAGGAATAGAATCAACAAGCAGAGAAGCAATATCTAACTTATGTAGAACCTTGGGTCAGACTGCACTTAGGGCATCGTTTGAAACATTAAGGAATACTTCCTACGATTTTGCTGCTTGCTGGTATTTGCAAAGAATTCATTCCTCTGCGAAAATGAACTTCAAAAATAAATTCGGAATTTTTTTTTTGAATTTCACTAAGATTCTTTTGTTTTAAATGTGCTATGATTCCACATAGTTGCCCCAGTGACAGCACTCTCACCTAGTCAGTCAGAAAAATGAGGGTTAGAATTTCACCCCAGAGAGGTAATGATAGTGTCATGGGAAGAGTTGCTCTACCAGAGGTCCCTTCTTTCTGATGAGAAGTTAAACTGAGGCCCTGTCTAGCATCTAAGGGGAAAGTAAAAAGAGGAAGATTACAGCACAGAAGGCCATTCAGCCCATCGTGTTCACTCTTCCTCTCTGCAAGAGCAACACAGGTAGTCCCACTCCTGTGTCTTATTCTTGCAGCCCTGCAGATGTTTTCTCTTCAGTTAATTTCCTATTCCCTATTGAAAACCAGGATTGAAAGTGACTCTGCCATACTCCCAGACAGTTCATTCCAGGTCCTAACCATTCACTGTGTAAAAATACTTATCCTTAGGTCGCCTCTGGTTCTTTTGCCATTCACCTTAAATCAGTGTCCTCTGGCTCTTGACCCTTGTGCCAATGGGAATAAAAGATACAAAAGGGACCATTTTGAAGAAGAAGAGCAGAGATAGTTCTTCCCAATATTCTCGCTCAACCAACCAGGAGATTTAATATTATTAGGGGTCTGGACAGAGCAGATTGAGAGAAACTATTCTCTTGCAAAGAGAAATGTAACTAGGTGTGCTGCTCTTGCAGAAAGCTGGCACAGACACAATGGGCTGAATCGCCTTCCTGTGCTATAACTATTCTATCATTCAGTCTCTACAAACAAATTTTGTTATTTCTTTCACTGCTGTTTTGAAGGCGTGGAAGTCACATTGAAGCAGTGACTCCCCTTCATTGGCTATAAAGGCACTTCGGAAAATCCAGAGGCTATGCAAAGCGCTACAGTTATTTCATTAACATCCTTTCCTTTCCTATAGTTCTCCATTGAGTAATATCAATAATAAAGCACCACTCGGGGGGGGGGGGAAGAGAGAGAGAGAGAGAGAGAGAGAGAGAGAGAGAGAGAGAGAGAGAGACTTACCAGGGACAGACTCACATCTGATAATGCTGCTGTCAGTGCCTCTATAAATGGAATTCTTCTTATTACCCGCATAGTGATGATTCCTATGGTGTAGCTGTTTGTGGAGCACTTGCATTTCAGTTTGGAGCTCATCATTTCGGTCCCGCAACTCCTGTGGGAATAAGCACAAAAATCTTAGATAATGAAAGAAAAAAAGGTTACATACAGTGACTCCAGAATGGAGATGTTTGGGTGATTCCTGGTCAATCATGCAGTAAATGACTGGATTTGATTTTCCACACGTGATTTGTATTATGTAACTATTTTCAATCTGAATTTCCCAGAAAAATAATTTTGTTACACTCAGGAGAATGGGTTCGCTGTATTTTGGCCACAACTTCAGAGAATCTCTAGTACCACCCACCTCCAACTCACTGGCCGAAGAGTTGTGCCAATTTACAACGCAGAAAAAAAAAATGTTGTTGGCATGAAACCGCTGCATTTTCTTGCACCGAGTACACACAAAAACAACTGGGTCAAGAGTTTCTTCCGCGCTGACATGCAAACAGTCTTCGAAGAGTGCAAACCAACCAAATGATTTAAAAGATGGTGGAATTCTGGGCATAGGTGAGTAAAGCGTATAATAACACCATGTAAGCTTCCTTGTTTTAAAAAAAAACAGACATCCATCAAATTCTCTTTTCAAAGAAAACGCTGATCGCAAAACTGACCTGACTCTGAATTTGCACTGGCTTGGGAGAGAAGTCTCTCAACATTGTAAATAGATTTTCAAACACAGATTCATTCTTCTGAGTGTTTTTAAAATAAACCTCGCTTGCTTCTTTGAATGGGTTTGTAGGGCAAAGTATAAGTGAAATTGAAACTTCCCAGTCAGTTTCTAAACATTTTGTACCCGATGTGCATTAACGACAAAACGAGTTGAAGCTTTTCATTTTAAGACCCAAAGAAGAAATAGACTGGTCTGGGTTTGTCATCTCTCCAGAGCCAGACTTATGCCCAAATTGGGTTTGACTGTATTCTAATGAGATTGGGAGGGTACTGCAAGTTAGCGTCAGCAAAATGGGTGCAAATTTAGGTGTCATTTCTGTAGTGTGCCCAAGGAGAAAACACCAGGCTTTGATTACTACAATCACTTAAACTATCATTGTCCCCTTTCCTGAACCCCCTCCACCCTCTCCCTCCACTCCTAAAGGCATGACTCCCAATTAGACAAACCCGTACACAAGTTGGTACTCTGTTAGCTGGACTCATGCATTGTCTGCAATTCTTCATAAGTGAGTGAGTATGAACAGACTGCTTAATGCCAGTGAGTGCAAGTAGGCTGTACCATACCAAGTCCTCAGCTCACTTTCCAGCAGTTATCACCACTAAGGAACCAAGATCATGAACTCCAGCTGAGTTTCCCTTTCCTTCGCCCTGTGAGGTTACACTTAACTCCACAAACTTAATTCACACTCTTCTATTCTCCTTATCAAAACGGACACTTGGGGCTTGATCCTCCGATTTTCAGGCTTTGTCCTGACGCTGGCGTGGAAACGGTGCCGTTTTACGACCGTAAATTCGGAGCAGAACGGCCACCAATTCTCCGTTTGGTGGGGGGGGGCTAGTAGGCAGGCAGCGTAGAGAACCCAGCTCTAGCTGCCGATACAGCCTGGAAAATTGCCGGGTCCATGGCTGTGCATGTGCGGACCCAGCCTGCAAAATAGTGTCCCCCTTTGGTCAGCTTATGACCCCAGACCAACCCCACAACTGTGCCCCCAGCCCCTGCCCGCGGATCGGCTCTTCCCCAATTATGGCGGTGCTGGACTGAGTCCGCAGCCACCACTCCAGGTTACCGACAAGAAATAGCATGAGAGACCCACACCGTCGGAAACTCGGCCGGTGGGGAGGGGAGGCAATGTCCTGTGGCTGTCCATACGGCATGCAGCGTACTGTGGAGGGAGCGGAGCATCGCGAATGCAGCACCACCCCCACTCTCATTGCAAACGTTGATTCTCCGGCCGATCGCTGAAAGGGATTTCAGCATCGCTGCCCGGATAATCCCACCCTTCATTCTCAACTCAAAAGTCATCAAAATTCTCTGCTAATTCAAATTGTAAGCAGCAAACTTCTGCCTTTAACACCAAAAGATTGACTGAGCTCTATTTAGAACACGGAGGTTGGTCCCAGAGTATTCTTGTGAAAATGAAGGCAATTTCTTTAGTAAGGCTTTAGTTTGCACACTTCAATTGCTTGTTACTCAAAGCTGAAACTCCTGCCATTTGTATTCTAGTAGCAAGATTTCCTTACAGGACAGTTAAGAAAAGAAAGAAGTAAAGACATACATTTATATAGTGTTTTTCACAACCACTGGGCACATTAAAGCGCTTTGCAGACACCAAAATATTTTTTGAAGTGCAGCCACTGTTGTAATTTGGGAAACACAGCAGCCAATTTGCTTACAGCAAGCCCCTACAAACAGCAATGTAGTAAATACTGGCCAGGAGACCAGAAGTAACTGCTTATCGAACAGCAGAAATTTCCTCCAATTTAATATTGGACAGACCCAAAGCCATTGTTTTCAGTCCATACTCCAAACTACATTCCTTAGTTACTAAGTCCATCCCTCTCACCGGCAACCGTCTGAGATTGAGTCAAAGGGTTTGCAACCTTGCTGTCACATGTGATTCCAAAATAAGCTTCTTCTGACCAAAGTTTTATGCCATCACTAAGACCGCCTATTTGCCCCTCTGTAACATTGCCTGACTTTCCCCATCTGCTGTGGAGACCCTCATTCATATCTTTCTTACCTCAAACTCAACTATTCCACCCGACTCCTGGCTGGTCTCCGACCACAAACTGGAGGTCCTCTATAACTCTACTGCCCATGTCTTAGGGAAACAGATCTGGCATGAGCTATCACCCCCGTTCTTTCTGGCTTTCGATCAAGCAACAACTTGACTTCAGATTCCTTCTATGGCCTCGTCCTTCCCAATCTCTGTCATCACCTCCGGCCCTACAACCCTCTGAGATATCTACGATCCTCGAATTCCATTCCCTACTTTGAACTGCTCCACTATTGGGGGCCATGCGTTCAGCTGCCTAGGATCCAAGCTCTCAAACATCCTCGTTATACCTCGCTTTTCTCCTTTAAGACATGTCTTGAATTCAACTCTTTGACCAATCTATTGCTCATCTGACCCAACATGTCCTTGTGTGGCTCAATGACTTTGTTTCATAATGCTCTTGTGAAATGTCTTGGTATGTTTTATTGTGCTAAAGGTGCTGTATAAATATAAGTTGTTGTTCTTGATGCCAGGCAAGCAGTGGGACAGCATTTTGATGGTTTAAAGATGAGATATTTTGGCAGATAGGTCGAGATAGGTTCCACCAGCGGACATATGAAAGCTGACCTGATGGCCGCAAATGATGTCACCGAGATGCAGCGTGAAGACAATGAAGGGGCCCTGGGCACATGTGAAGTTTCTGTGCAGAGGCTGGAAGGCAAAGCCATTGCAGGAAACATGCTGGCTACATTGGAACAAGTAGAAGGGACCAGGATAAAGCAGTCCAAAGATGTGCAGGTTAGGTGGATTGGCCATGCTAAATTGCCCGTAGTGTCCTAAATAGTAAGGTTAAGGGGGGGGAGTTGTTGGGTTATGGGTGTGGGGTGGATACGTGGGTTTGAGTAGGGTGATCATTGCTCGGCACAACATCGAGGGCCGAAGGGCCTGTTCTGTGCTGTACTGTTCTATGTTCTATGTTCTATTCCCAAGGAGATGGACCACAGAAGAGAGCTGATTGAAGAGCAAAGAAGTCAGTGATAAAAAACGCAGAATGGTGGAAGGGGAGGAGGAGGAGGATACCAAGCTGTGATCACCATGATGTTTAAACTTTACAGTTCTGACGTTTGGGCTGGATAAAGATCAGATTGAAGGAATTTGGAGATGGATTATTAACTAAAATTGTACAGCACGAGTAGGCTATTCAAGCACAAAGATCTGTTACAGTATTTATGCTGCACACTCATTCCTCTCATCTTACTTCATCATGTTCTATCATTATTTTATACTATTCCTATCTCACTCATGTAATTATTTAGCCTCCCCCTAATTGCATCAGTGCTAATCAGCTCACACACTCATTGTGATAATGAGTTGCACTTTCTCACTGGGTGAAGATGTTTTTTCCTGAACATCTTATTGGATATACTACTGACTATCTTATATTTAGGGCTGCTAGTTTTGGATCCCCACAAGTAGGAACATCCTCTCTAAATTCACCCTATTAAACCCCGTAATAATTTAAAATTCTTAAATCAGGTTACTACTCCATTAGGGGCTGGTTTAGCACAGTGGGCTAAACAGCTGGCTTGTAATGCAGAACAATGCCAGCAGCCGGGTTCAATTCCCATACCGGCCTCTCCAAACAGGCGCCGGAATGTGGCGACTAGGGACTTTTCACAGGAACTTCATTGAAGCCTACTTGTGACAATAAGCGATTACTATTATTATTACCTACCCTTTTCTAGAGAAAAGAAGTCTAGCCTATTAAGCCTTTCTTGATAGCTGTTCAGTTCTGATAACATCCCTGTAAATCTTTTTTTTTTTTTTACACGGTTTCTCCAGTTTTGTTTTCTCACATTTGTAATAAGACGACCAGAACCATGTACTGTAATGTTGGGAGAGGTGGGTACAAAACTGAGTGACAACTGTACATTGCAATACTTTAAAAAGGGCATATTGGAGGTCGGAGAGTGGTCAGTTATGACAGAGCGATCAATGTTTTGTTGTAGTTTTTAGATGAGGCAAGTCTTAAAAAGAGACATGGCTGCCTCACAGTGCCAGATACGAGGGTGACCTTGGGTGACTGTGTGGAGTTTGCATGTTCTCCTCCGAGTGCTCCAGCTTCCTCCCACAGTCCAAAGGTGCAGATTAGATGGAGGTACGGGGATGGGGCTAGGTAGGGTGCTCATGGTAGAGTTGGTGCAGGCTCTGAATGGCCTCCTTCTGCACTGTAGGGGCTCTATGGAGAGAGAGGTATGGGTGGGGTTAGAAGCATAGAATTTACAGTGCAGAAGGAGGCCATTCGGCCCATCGAGTCTGCACCAGCCCTTAAAGCTCACCCTACCCAAGCCCACGTATCTACCCTATCCCCTAAACCCAGCAACCCCCCACTTAACCTTTTTTAGGACACTAAGGGCAATTTAGTATGGCCAATCCACCTAACCTACACATCTTTGGACTGTGGGAGGAAACCGGAGCACCTGGAGGAAACCCACGCAGACACGGGGAGAACGTGCAGACTCCGCACAGACAGTGACCCAGCCAGGAATCGAACCTGGGATCCTGGAGCTGTGAAGCAATTGTGCGAACCACTATGCTACCGTGCTGCCCGATAAAAACGCAGAACGGTGGAAGGGGAGGAGGAAGGATACGAAGTGAATATAGTTAGTGAATATAGGACCAAGAAGGAGTAAGTGTGAAAAAAAATGAGGATTATTGCATTAATACTTTTGAAGATCTACACCTAAATCTAGGACTTGTATTAATAAAGCTACAAAATACCGGATATCCTACTTTCTCCCCTCTTCCCAACAACTGAAATGCACTACAATCAACTGACAAATCCCTTGTTTTTGAAGTAAATGTTGGTGAGAATTGTACAGTCAGATGCATATAATTAATGCCTGCTACATCTCATCACTGTGAAATTTAAAAGAGATGAGGGCCTGCTGAAGCATATCGTTGATGCATCAAGTTGAGAAGGAAGAAAATGTGAGAGTTGATCCTAAGCTCAGGTTCAAGGCAAGAGTGAGTTGGAGTGAAGATGACCACCTCAAATTGGCAGGAGTTTGACTGGTTACCCTCTTGCCTTTTCACCAATGGTGCTGGAAATGTGAAGACTTGGAGCAAATTAAAACACACTCAAGAATGTTAAAATAGATTTTTACTTTTAAAAATATGGATAAAATCTCAATCATTAAAAAAGTATTAATTTGATGAATGCTCACCTTCACCCTCTAGTAATTCCAAAAGGAAGGCATTAGAGTAAAGAGAGAGACAGTGAACAAAGTAAGTACAGATTTTTCTTGCTTTTATAAAGACTTCACATTTGCTGTGGAATAGTATGAAGTACAATTTAATCCTTTCCCTGTCTGGACAAGAAATGAGAGAGATTTAAAGGTGAATGTTAACAATAAGAAACTTTGTTCCTCTGACATCAGTATTGTTTCTTGACTAGATTAATAGCACTTAATTGCCCGGAAATTTAAGCAGAATTATTAATAGTTACAAATAAAATCAAGAAAAATACTGTGATATGCTGAATGGCTTTAAGACTTTATTTTAATTAAATATGATGACAAATCAAACACTAGAAACAGCCATTATGCAAAGAGACCTCATCAACATCAAAATTGTAGGATTGGCCACACTAAATTGCCCCCTTAATTGGAAAAAATAATTGGATAATTAAATTTTTTTTTAAAACATCAAAATTGTCAAAATGATGGACCAGAAATCTCCTTGTGAAGCTTAACTTCCCCCAAATAAGGGGTCACTATAGTAACTGTTAGACAAGATTGCTATTAATTCCAATCCGTGTCGTCAGTGAAAACAGTAATTTTCTTGTTCTGTGTTATACGATATTTGGTCAGTACTTAATAGAGATGGAAAATGGTTAAAAAGCACATGTTCTTAACAGAAAACAGACAGTACGGATCCAATTGAGATGTCTGTCACGACATGTAGAAATTTAAAATTACTATTAAACTTACTTCATAAGCGTATTTAATATCTTACAAAAGTCCACCTGCAAGTGTCCCAGAAATGTGCAAGAATTGCTTTAAATTTCTGCAATTGTTACCCATTACCCACATTACATCGGATTTTACTGAACAGATACAGGTCATTTGATCCATTGGTCTGTGATGGTGCATATGCTGTGTTTACGTTTCCTCCTACCTTCCTTTAGGGCTGGTTTAGCTCAGTGGGCTAGACAGCTGGTTTGTGATGCAGAACAAGGCCAGCAGCGCGGGTTCAATTCCCATACCAGCTTACCCGAACAGGTGCCGGAATGTGGCGACTATGGGTTTTCACAGTAACTTCATACTTGTGACAATAAAAGGTTAGGATTATCCTAACATCATATTTGCCTATTATCCTCACATACCCATCTAGCACTCAACAATTGCAAGAAGCTCACTGGCTTTTTGTCAGTCAGATCGAGGCCATCTGTTCAGCCTTTGCTACTTCCTACTTTTTCTCAGGTCCACCAAGTCAAACTTCATCCCTAACCATAAATATGCTTCTTTCTGCAATTTCTCTCCTACTTTCCTTCATGCTATCTTTGAGCTCATCTTGTCCATGAGGCAGCACTGTGGCACAGTGGTTAGCACTGCCACCTCAAAGCTTCAGGGTCCCGGGTTCAATTCCAGCCTTGGATGGCTGTTTGTGTGGAGTTTGCACTTTCTCCCCCTGTCTGTGCTTTGGACATTAAGGGACAATTTAGCATGGTCAATCCATTAAACATGTACATTTTTTGACTGTGGGAGGAAATCGGAACACCCGGAGGAAATCCACGCAGACACAGGGAAAATGTATAAACTCCACACAGAGTTACTCAAGGCTGGAATTCAACTCGGGTCCCTGGCGCTGTGAGGCAGCAATACTAACTACTGTGCCACCGTGCTGCCTCGAGGTGCAGGTTAGGTAGATTGGCCGAGCTAAATTGCCCCTTAGATGCCAAAAGGTTCAGTGGGGTTACTGGGTTACGGGGATAGGGTGGAGGCATGGGCTTAAGTAGGGTGTTCTTTCTAAGGACAGTGCAGACCCGATGGGCTGAAATGCCTCCTTCTGCACTGTAGGGATTGAATAATATACGAGACCCACTTCCTGCTTCCCCAACCCTATTCCCACCAAACTACTGACCAACCAACGTCCCTTCCTGGAGCCATGTAATCTTGTTTTAATTTTTAACTGTTTCCTCTCCTCGGGTACTGTACCCATCCTCTTCAAATTAGTCACAATTACTCCCCTCGTCATAAACCCCACCACTGATGCCCACAGTTTGATCCTGAGATCAACCTCCAACAACATTAAGAGCTTTTCACCGATATCATCTACCTCCATCGTGATGAACTCACCCATTTCTGCCTCAGTTCATCAGCTGCAGAAACCTCACTCTGTGCCTTGGTCACCTCTAGATTGGGCTATTCCAATACTCTCCCGGCCAGGCTCCCATCTCCCAGCCGCCACATACTTCAATTCATCCAAAATTCTGCTGCCCATATTCTAACTCACAACCTGTCCCAAGCACCCTTCACCCTGTACTCACTGACCTGGGTACCTATTGGGCGACACTACTAATTTAAAATTCTCCTCTTGTTTTCAAATTTCTGCACCCCCCCCCCCCCCCCTTTTTTTTTCTCTGTAAACTCCTCCAGTTCTAAAACCCACTAAGATCTCTGGTCTCCTCCAATTCCGGCCTCTTGCAAAGCCCCCATTTTAATCACTCCACCATTGACAGCAGCACCTTCACAGCTGGAGTTCTGTAAATCCCTCCGTAAATCTTTCCCCATCCCTACCTCTCTCTCTCCTCCTTCAAGATAATCTTTCAAACCTATCACTTTGACTAAGCTTTTGTTCAACTGTCCTAACGTGGCTTCGTGTCACATTTGGTTTCGTAAGTGGGATATTTTACTGCATTAAAGGCACTAATGCTCCCTGCAAGTCAAACCCCGGAAGATGCTGTGCAGGCCACTCACAGGTTGCTCCTTAGGTACCGCACGTATACAGCCACAGAGGAAGATTTAAAGATACCATGCATTAAAGTGAGCAGGCTGTGTAAAGCAATAAAAATTTAGAGAGGGCCTTAAAAAAATAACATTTAAACATAAGTTTTTTTTTAAATGCTGGTGACCTCAACCACTCTGTGTGGTCATGAGGTCCCCATTCCCACCACTCATCTCATGTCTCCGGATATTTATCACTACACTACAGTCCTCCAGATGGTCTGATGGTCTTTGAGATGATTAACGGATAAATAGAAAGAAATTACTCTCTCTAGCAGGGGAGTCCAGAACAAGGAAGCATAAGCTTCACACTAGAGCGTGGTTGTTCAGGGATGATGTCAAGAAGTACTTTTTCAGGATAGTAGAAATCTGGAACTCTCTCCCCGCAAAAGCCACTGCGATTAGGCCAATTGAAACATTTGGAAAAGGAGATGGATAGATTTCTGTTCAGTGTGAGTATCAGGAAACATGGAGCCGAGGCTTAAAATGCAGTTAATTATACAGATCAGCCAGGATCCAATAAATTGGCAGCATGGGCTTTCCCCCTCCTGTTTCTAGATACACAATCTAGCCTGTCATATTCAAAACTGCCAGTTAATTTAAAAAAGGTGAATTAAGGAAATCAGAATTGACTTGAAAGAAATTAAGTCCAAGAGAGCATGTAAAGCAAGTTTGATAATTGAAGTGTTAGTAATATTAAGAAACGTGGGGAAACATTAAAACAAACGGGATTTCACCTTTACTTCCCGTTTTCTCCTGACACTCGCCAGCGGACCGTTCTACAGACGGGTGGAACTCAAATCTGATGCAACACACAACCAACTTTCCTCCATCATCGCTGAGTCGTGAACTGAAGCAGGAATCACCCTAGACATTTACCCTGAAGTACTTTGTGGGGGCTAAAACCTCACACTCTCAACATTTTCTAAAAAATATATAAATATCCTCGTGGTTAATTTCTAAAATTTTAAAAACTGGGCAAAGACCTTTTAAAATGGCTGAAGTTATGTCTATCTGTGACCCTTGAGCAATAAGAGCTAATATAGCAGTTTTGCACAAACCAACACCTCGTTATCTCTGAAGAGACCCCAATGACCCCTGGTGGGCTTCAGACACCAAATTCAACGGTCATCTACATTTCATAAGCCACCCCTGACAACCAACGTCGATTTGTCCACTCGGACAAAAGACCCTGCAACCTCATTTTAAGACTTAATGGTTGGAATATTAACAATCACAAAGACATAGGGATGCACACCCTTTGACAAGGCCAAAGCGGAGAGGTGGGAGTCATGCAACATGAACCCCCGGTTGCTGAAATCAGTAGTATTGCCCCGTGGAAATAAGAAACCTCAGGCTTCCATTTTCTTTTTAATTTTAGAGTACCCAATTATTTTTGTTCCAATTAAGGGGCAATTTAGTGTGGCCAATTCACCTAACCTGCACATCTTTGGGCTGTGGGCGGCACAGTAGCACAGTGGTTAACACTGTTGCTTCACAGCCCCAGGGTCTGAGGTTCGATTCCCGACTTGGGTCACTGTCTGTGTGGAGTCTGCACGTTCCCGTGTTTGCGTGGGTTAAATCCGGGGCTCCGATTTTCTCCCACAAGTCCCAAAAGACGTGCTGTTAGGTAATTTGGACATTCTGAATTCTCCCTCTGTGTACCTGAACAGGCGCCGGAATGTGGCGGCGAGGGACTTTTCAAAGTAACTTCATTGCAGTGTTAATGTAAGCCTACTTGTGACAATAAAGATTATTATTATTACTATTATGAAAACCTATAGACACATTGAGGATGTGTAATCTCCACACAGACATTGACCCGGGGCATTTTTCCATCTACTTAACAGCATACAGGAAAGAGGTTCTTCCAGGTTGATTACCTGGGCCTATCTATGCTGATTCTACTCGACCTTTTGTACCATTACCTACAAGACTGATTTATCTCTGTATGCCTATCTTATCGTAGAGGTCAACTTTATTTGAAAAGTAAATTATCCAGCAGCAGTTCAGCCTGCCAACCTCTGTGACGGCATAACACTTTGATTCTGGACTCTAGACTCACATGAAACAATAGTTCTTTTCTCTGTGGTCTTAGCCCTGTAAATCTTTTTCCCTATTTTACTGTACGAGTGCACATGGGGGTTACGTAGTGCCCTCCTGCTGCATTTTTAAAAATAAATTTAGAGTACCCAATTATTTTTTTCCAATTAGGGGGCAATTTAGTATGGCCAATCCACCTACCCTGCACATCTTTGGGCTGTGGGGGTGAAACCCACACAGACACAGGGAGAATATGCAAACTCCACATGGACAGTGATCCGGGGCCAGGATCGAACCTAGTTTCTTTGAGGCAGCATTGCTAAACACTGCGCCACCTTGCCGCCCCTTCTTACTGCGTTTCGAGTGTGTACAAATATACTAAAACTCGGAGTTCATCTTATCTAGAGTCTGCAGGGGGGTTATTAATGGAAAATTGGTTCACATCGAAACTTTAAAAAAAAATTTCGAGTACCCAATTAATGTTTTCCAGTTAAGGGGCAATTTGCAATTTAGCGTGGCCAATCCACCTAGCCTGCACATCTTTGGGTCGTGGGGGCGAAACCCACACAAACACGGGGAGAATGTGCAAACTCCACACGGGCAGTGACCCAGAGCCGGGATCGAATCTGGGATCTCGACGCCGTGAGGCAGCAGTGCTAACCCACTGTGCCACAATGCTGCCCTGGTTCACATCAAAACTGAGGAGTTGGGAAATACGCCACCGCTTATAAAGTAGGAAACAAATCAAAACGCCTTTCTGTTTACGGGTGGATAGTGAAAGAAATCAGGGCTGTTTAAAATAAACCCCCTGCTGTCTGTAACAACTTCTGATTTTTGAAAAGATTTTTTTGACCAATACCAACCCTGCACTGCTGCTCATACTGCATTATAAGCTCAGAGAACCTTTGCTCTTGGCCAAAGATTTCCAGGCTCGGATGATCCAGTGTTCCAAACTGAACATGCGGAGATAAAAAGAGAGAAGCAAAAATTAGATAAAATATAACGGCATAGCTGTTTAGCTCTCTGGCACAATGGGTTGGGATGGGGGGGGGGTGTGCAGATTGATGGGCAAGGGTCAGCATATATCATACCTGATGAAGCTGAAATCTTAGCCAGTATTCTGTCATTTTCAGAAACTCACTGACCTGTGCGCATTTTGAACGGTTAACCAGTTTCTTTTTATCTAATCAAATTCGGTTTCCCTACACAGAAGTATAGCCTTGTTATGGGGAATGATATCATGGACATAGGGTTGCCAAATGTTTTTTTCCTTGATGCAAGGAAGAAAAACAATGTTCTACGTCCCAGCATTTGAATTTTGCAGTAGGGCAAACTAGCATTTATTGCCGATCCCTTTTGGCCCTGAAGGAGTTAGTGAGCCTTCATCTGCTGTTCATATGGGGAAGATGTTCCAGCAATGCTGTTAGATGGGAAGTTCCAGGATTTTGACCCAGCGACGATGAGGAAATGTCAAAAAAATTGTCCAGTTCTGGATGGCATGTATCGCGGGGAGGAACCTGAAGGAACCTAATTAGAAAAATGATGGAAGATGTCTTGACGGGTGGCACTTAACTCAGAAATATCCTGGGCTCCTGACCTCATAACAGCCTTGACCCAAACACAAACAAAAAGTTGAATTTCAAAGGCGAGGTGAGAGTGGCTACTTTACGATCAAGACAGGAATTGGCTGTGGGTGGTAGCAAGGAATTCCAGCAAAACTGAAGCCAATGGGAATCAAGAAATAAAAGTCTCCACTCTTTGAAGTCATCCCCAGCACAAAGTAAGATGACTGTAGTTGTTGGAGGCCAACCATTCTCAGGGCATCACTGCAGAAGCTCCCCAGGGTAGTATCCTAGGCACTTCCATCTTCAGCTACTTCATCAATAATCTTCCCTTCAACTTGACAGCTTAATTTGAAAGTTTGTTGATGATTGTACAGTGTACAGCATCATTAATGAGTCCTCAGGTATGGAAACAGTGCCCACATGCAATAAGACGTGGACACCATTCAATCTTGGGTTGAGAAGTGGCAAGTAACATTCAAGCCACACATGTCAGGTAATGTCAATGACCATCTCCAACAAGAGAGAATCTAACCATCTCCTCATGACATTCAATGGCATTACTAACCCAAATCCCCCACCATCAATATCCTGGAGGTTGCCATTAACGAGAGACATAACTGTACAAGGGCAGATCAGAGGCTAGGAATTCTGTGGCGGGTAACCCACCTCGTGACTCCCCAAAGTCTGTCCACCATCGGTGAGGCACACGTCAGAATTATGAGAGAATAGTCTCCACATATCTGAATGACTACAGCTCCAAAAACACTCAAGAAGCTCAACAAAGGAGTCTTCTGGATCAGCAGGCATTCCACCACCTTAAAAAGTCACTTCCTCCACCACCATTGCACAGTGGCCGCAGTATATACCATTTATAAAATGTACCGGAGTAACTCGTCAAGGCACCTTCAACAGCACCTTCGAAACCTAGAGCCTCGACCATCTAGCAGAATGCAAGTCACACACCATCCTGACTTGGAACTATATCGTCATTTATTCACTGTGGCTGGGTCAAATACGTGCAACTCCCTCCCAAACAGCAGTGTTGGTGTGCCTATACCATACTTAGTCCAGCAGTTCAAGAAGGTGGGTGAGAAATATTTGCGTAAGGGCAATAAATGTTGGCCTTGCCAGTGGTGTCTGCATCCCGAAACAATTTAAAAAAAAACTCAGGTCCCTACCCCTGTGCACAAAACTACCACAGAATTTAGCACTTGACTGATTAATGTATTGGCTCCGATTTTGCAACCAGCAGCTAAGTGGTAGTGTTTACCACTTGCCACAAAAAAAAGCTGCTCATAAAAATCTAACTAGCTCTGTGCTTTGGTTTTTCCCAATCCTGGCATCATCTTGAATCTGATGCAAATTCAAGGGGATCTTCAAGTAACCAGCAAGATAAGCAGCCAATCATACTGAGGTATTCTCACAGACACCAAACTAGCAAGTGAAAGACATATTTATCCTGCAATTGTAATTGCATTTTAAATGGAGTGAAATAAATGATTGGGAAGAATACGTGAGGTTAAGGTAGAATCTGAAAAATTATAAGCAACTTCAAAATATTCAAAATAAAAGTTTGAACGTTTTGGTCGTAATGGAGAAATGTGCCATTCGATAAGTATAAAATTAGTTTTACCCAGTGTGGCATTTCAGCTGTAAATATTAACTCAGTATACTACTAAAAATTCAAATATATGCAATTGCTGGATAAATATGCCTTTTATTTGCTAGTTTGGGGTCTGTGAGAATACTTCAATATGATTGGCTGCTTATTCTGCTGGTTACTTGAAGATCCCCTCGAATTGGAACCAGATTAAAGATGTTGCCAGGATTGGGAAAAACCATAAGGTGCAGCTTTGAGAGGTTTTGTTCAACGAGACTAATAGTGTCAAAGGGCAAGTTCTCATCATTTCAGTGATTTCTAACTGATTGCAAACCGGGATAACACCAACAGTGCATACTATTGGGAAGTGTCGGCAGTGACGTTTGGATTTGTGCATTTATCAGCATGTGTGCTGCCTCCAAAAGTGGTGTGGGTTTTACAGGAGTAATGATGATAATTATGGTTTCACCACCATTACTATGTAAAATCTGGTCCATTCATTCAACCCCTCTCTATTTGATCATCCATATCTCTTTCCCATCCCATACTACTGCCCCCTTCACTATGCATTTAACCCAATCCCCTGCTCTCCCTTATCCAACTCTTCTCCCAGTGCTCTCCATTGACCTCCTGCTCTCCTTTTGTCCTCCTCTTCCCATAACTCCCGTCAAGTTAAAGACCCTGCCTTCTAGCCCTGCTTGACCTGAAAGGTGTATTTGATCTTGAAGGAGCGTTACCCACTGTGCAAAGGCCCATATGATGCCGAGCAAAGGACCAATATCACTGCAAATCACTCAGTATTTTTCAAAAACCTAATTTTCCAATTGCATTCTGGCCAATATTTAGCAGAAACCACCCATCATCGACAGAAAATCACCCAAAAACAACAGTCAAATGTATTCCAAGCATATCGCTGTGAAACTTGCTTTTTCTTTCAGTACGTAGTCAAGGTCCTTCTGTAATCTGGAAACCAGTTTCTCAGATTCAGTCAATTTTTCCACTGTTTCCACAAGTTCTTTCTGCAATCGGCTGTTCTCCTGTTGAAAAGAAAAGAATTACCATCAATGAACTATTAATTAGAGATAGATTAGGTGTCAGCCGTGATAACACTCTCCCTTCCAAGGCCAGAAAGCTGTGGGTTCATCCCACTTCAGACATTTGAGCACAAGATTGAGGCTGACACTTGCAGTACTGAGGGAATGCTGCACTGCCAGAGGTGCCATCTTTGGGATGGCATTTTAAATTGAGGCCCCATTTTTCCCCTCAGGTGCACATAAAGAAATCTCAAATCACCATTTAAAGAGCAAGGGAGTAAACCTCTCGTCATGGCTAACATGTATTACTCAGTTCAAAGGACATCCTAAGATTGGGATAGGTGCTAGATAAATGAATTGTTTTTTTGTGCTCAGATTCAGAATTGTAAGAGATAAAACTTTTTGTTTATAAATTCCCTTCTCTTTTACCTTGCTACCATGCTGCCCACTAATGTTCTTCAGGGAAGGAAATCTACCATTCTTATCTGGTCGGGCTGGCATGTAATTCCAGATCCACAGCAACGTGGCTAACTCTTAAATAGCCTAGCAAGCCACTCAGTTCAGGGGCAATAAGGGATGAGCAGTAAATAAAGGCCCAGCCAGTCACACCCACATCCAATGAATGAATACAAAATAAAACTGCTATTTTAGAAAGGTGATAGAAGGAAACCAGGGACGGTAGCATTGTGGATAGCACAATCGCCTCACAGCTCCAGGGTCCCAGGTTCGATTCTGGCTTGGGTCACTGTCTGTGCGGAGTCGGCACATCCTCCCCGTGTGTGCATGAGTTTCCTCCGGGTGCACCGGTTTCCTCTCACAGTCCAAAGATGTGCAGGTTAGGTGGATTGGCCATGATAAATTGCCCTTAGTGTCCAAAATTGCCTTTAGTGTTGGGTGGGGTTACTGGGTTATGGGGATAGGGTGGAGGTGTTGACCTTGGGTAGGGTGCTCTTTCCAAGAGCCGGTGCAGACTCGATGGGCCGAATGGCTTCCTTCTGCTCTGTAAATTCTATGATAGATCGGTTAGCCAAACATCTGTTGATGGGAAATTGTTCGAATCTATCATTAAGGGATGTAGATGGTCTTGTGATGCAGTGGGTAGCGTCTTTGCCTCTGAGCCAGAAGCTTCAGGTTCAAGTCCCACTGATTTGATGGCCAAGGAAGAACCGTAACACAGTCAAATAGGCGGAGTGTCAACCTACAAATCCTGCGAAACACGCCATTGGCTGGCGGCAAGACTGGGAGAGATGCGTGGCCAGCCACCCTTGATGTGGAGAGGCGCTCGTCAAGCTACAAGCCCCTGGCTGCAGGCTAGAGACCTGTTTCGGGAATGACTAGCTGTGTAAGCTGATGAAAGTCTGCCTCAGTGCACCACTAGTTGTGGGAAGAGAATTGGAATCGGAATAGTTAAGAATAGAATGACTGAATACCTTGATATTTTTCAGCTGATCAAAGAGAAGCAGCATAGATTTGTAAAGGTTGGTCCTGCCTGATGAACATGATAGAGTTTTTTGAAGAGGTGATTGAAGTAGTAGACATGGGTTGCCTCTAGATGTTTTTTATTTATATGGACCTCCTGAAGCCATTTGATAAAGACCCTCATGGGAGACCATTAGCAAAAGTTAAAGCTCTTGGAATCTAATTGGCAGAATGTGACCAGTGGTTCAAGGATCTCTGTTGGGGCACCAACTATTCACCATAGTTATTAATCACTTGGATAATGGAATAGAAACCAACTTATCCAAGTTTGTCAAAGGCTCAAAGAACTGGGCGGCACAGTTGTGCAGTGGTTAGCACTGCTGCCTCATGGCACCGAGGACCTGGGTTCGATCCCAGCCCCGGGTCATTGTACGTGTGGAGTTTGCACATTCTCCCCGTGTCTGCGTGGGTCTCACCCCCACAACCCAAAAATGGCAGCGGCAGGAGGTGGCAGCGGCAGGCGGTGGCAGCGGCAGGAGGAGGCAGCGGCAGGCGGTGGCAGCGGCAGGCGGTGGCAGCGGCAGGCGGAGGCAGCGGCAGGCGGAGGCAGCGGCAGGAGGAGGCAGCGGCAGGAGGAGGCAGCGGCAGGAGGAGGCAGCGGCAGGCGGTGGCAGCGGCAGGAGAAGGTAGCGGTAGGCGGTGGCAGGAGGTGGCAGCGGCAGGAGGAGGCAGCGGCAGGAGGAGGCAGCGGCAGGAGAGGAGTCAGCGGCAGGAGGAGGCAGCGGGAGGCAGCGGCAGGGGCAGGAGGAGGCAGCGGCAGGAGGTGGCAGCGGCAGGAGGAGGCAGCGGCAGGAGGAGGCAGCGGCAGGAGGAGTCAGCGGCAGGAGGAGGCAGCGGCAGGAGGAGGCAGCGGCAGGTGGTGGCAGCGGCAGGAGGAGGCAGCGGCAGGAGGAGGCAGCGGCAGGAGGAGGCAGCGGCAGGAGGAGGCAGCGGCAGGAGGAGGCAGCGGCAGGAGGAGGCAGCGGCAGGAGGAGGCAGCGGCAGGCGGTGGCAGCGGCAGGAGGAGGCAGCGGCAGGAGGAGGCAGCGGCAGGAGGAGGCAGCGGCAGGCGGTGGCAGCGGCAGGAGGAGGCAGCGGCAGGCGGTGG
Organism: Scyliorhinus canicula; assembly: GCF_902713615.1. Lineage (NCBI taxonomy): Eukaryota > Metazoa > Chordata > Chondrichthyes > Carcharhiniformes > Scyliorhinidae > Scyliorhinus > Scyliorhinus canicula. Next base: position 186,458,063 of record NC_052146.1, on the reverse strand, counting down.
CAGCGGCAGGAGGAGGCAGCGGCAGGAGGAGGCAGCGGCAGGAGGAGGCAGCGGCAGGAGGAGGCAGCGGCAGGAGGAGGCAGCGGCAGGCGGTGGCAGCGGCAGGCGGTGGCAGCGGCAGGAGGAGGCAGCGGCAGGAGGAGGCAGCGGCAGGAGGAGGCAGCGGCAGGAGGAGGCAGCGGCAGGAGGAGGCAGCGGCAGGAGGAGGCAGCGGCAGGAGGAGGCAGCGGCAGGAGGAGGCAGCGGCAGGAGGAGGCAGCGGCAGGAGGAGGCAGCGGCAGGCGGTGGCAGCCGCAGGAGGAGGCAGCGGCAGGAGGCGGCGGCGGCAGTGGCAGGCGGTGGCAGCGGCAGGAGGAGGCAGCGGCAGGAGGAGGCAGCGGCAGGCAGTGGCAGCGGCAGGAGGAGGCAGCGGCAGGCGGTGGCAGCGGCAGGAGGAGGCAGCGGCAGGAGGAGGCAGCGGCAGGAGGAGGCAGCGGCAGGAGGAGGCAGCGGCAGGAGGAGGCAGCGGCAGGAGGAGGCAGCGGCAGGAGGAGGCAGCGGCAGGAGGAGGCAGCGGCAGGAGGAGGCAGCGGCAGGCGGTGGCAGCGGCAGGAGGAGGCAGCGGCAGGAGGCAGCGGCGGCAGTGGCAGGCGGTGGCAGCGGCAGGAGGAGGCAGCGGCAGGAGGAGGCAGCGGCAGGCGGTGGCAGCGGCAGGCGGTGGCAGCGGCAGGCGGTGGCAGCGGCAGGAGGAGGCAGCGGCAGGCGGAGGCAGCGGCAGGAGGAGGCAGCGGCAGGCAGTGGCAGGAGGAGGCAGCGGCAGGCGGTGGCAGCGGCAGGAGGAGGCAGCGGCAGGCGGTGGCAGGAGGAGGCAGCGGCAGGAGGTGGCAGCGGCAGGAGGTGGCAGCGGCAGGAGGAGGCAGCGGCAGGAGGAGGCTGCGGCAGGAGGAGGCAGCGGCAGTAGGCGGCAGCGGCAGGCGGTTGCAGGAGGAGGCAGCAGCAGGAGGAGGCAGCGGCAGGCGGAGGCAGCGGCAGGCGGAGGTAGCGGCAGGCGGAGGCAGCGGCAGGAGGAGGCAGCGGCAGGAGGAGGCAGCGGCAGGAGGAGGCAGCGGCAGGAGGAGGCAGTGGCAGGAGGAGGCAGCGGCAGGAGGAGGCAGCGGCAGGAGGAGGCAGTGGCAGGAGGAGGCAGCGGCAGGAGGAGGCAGCGGCAGGAGGAGGCAGCGGCAGGAGGAGGCAGTGGCAGGAGGAGGCAGCGGCAGGAGGAGGCAGCGGCAGGCGGTGGCAGCGGCAGTAGGAGGCAGCGGCAGACGGAGGCAGCGGCAGGCGGTGGCAGCGGCAGGAAGAGGCAGCGGCAGGAGGAGGCGGCAGCGGACAGGAGGAGGCAGCGGCTGGAGGAGGCAGCGCAGGAGGTGGCAGCGGCAAGGAGGAGGCAGCGGCAGGAGGAGAGCAGCGGCAGGAGGAGGCAGCGGCAGGAGGAGGCAGCGGCAGGAGGAGGCGCGGCAGGAGGAGGCAGCGGCAGGCATGAGCAGCGGCAGGAGGAGGCAGCGGCAGGAGGAGGCAGTGGCAGGAGGAGGCAGCGGCAGGAGGAGGCAGCGGCAGGAGGAGGCAGCGGCAGGAGGAGGCAGCGGCAGGAGGAGGCAGCGGCAGACGGAGGCAGCGGCAGGCGGTGGCAGCGGCAGGAGGAGGCAGCAGATGATACAGAGATCGACCATCCCAGCCTAGTCACCTCAATGGGAATTATGAAGCATTCCTCCACATTTCGCCTCAATACTCTTCTGAGCCAGGAATGCTGTTCCTGTGTCTAAGCAGTGGGGGAAAGAACGGAGGAAAAACAATGGAATAAAATAAAATTCTCTTGCCCAAATGGGAGATGTGCCATGTTATTCTTCGGCATACCTTCATTGTTAGTTTCAGCTTCTCTTGGAAATGGATCTCCTCTGATCGGAGGGAGTCTATCTCATGTTCCAGTTCTGCTCGTTGTGTGTTCACCTGCTGTGTAATTAGCTCCTGCTCCCTGTCCAACTCCAATTTAACTGCTGTCATCTTTTCCTTGTATCCTTGATCCAAGTGTCTGTGTGTGGGTGGGGGCAGGGAGGGGGGAGGGGGGAGGTGGGGGGGGGGAGGCAGCATCCAATTTATTACAATTGCATTGAAAGGAATGGTTGAATATTGTTAACAACCTCACCACAAAATTCACCTTTGCAAACGTTTATCTTTAACAATACAAAATTGGGGAGAAACCGCTTTACCCAGAGAGGGGTTAGAATTAGAAACCTTGCTGCCATATGGAGCAGTTGAGAATATTTGCAATATATACATTTCAAGGGGAAACTAGGTAAGTACATAAAGGAGAAAGGAAGAGAAGGATATGTGATAGGGTTCAAAAGAGTGAAATGGGAGGAGGCTAGTATTGAGCATATATAACAGTGAATTAATCACAATGTCTATTGCTGGGCTGAAAATTCTAAGAAACTGAATCCGTATAAAAATAAATATAATCCTATGTCTGTTATAAATGTTCCTATCACAACTTTCTTCATTATCTCCTTCTCCAGGCAAACAATGATGTGGAGATGCCGGCGTTGGACTGGGGTGAGCACAGTAGGAAGTTCTACAACACCAGGTTAAAGTCCAACAGGTTTGTTTCAAATCACTAGATTTCAGAGCACAGTTAATTAAGTCTGGAGCTGTAAAAACTTAACTACCTGCAAAGACTGGCATTCAAAATATCGTCTTGCTTCATTGACTTGGTCTATATATATATATATGTTTTCTGGAACCCACCTCTTCATTCACCTGAGGAAGGAGCTGTGCTCCGAAAGCTAGTGATTTGAAACTGTCATGTGAGAGTACCTTTAAGAAATGGGTGTTTATAAATGGGTGTGTATATAAATATCTGTAGTGAAAGTACCTTTATGAAATGGGTGTTTATTACTGCAGTGATCTCAGAGAGTGGGTGGAGCTGGGCTGTCTGTCAGCTTTTTACTTTTGTTTTAGGCTGTTTGCTGCAGGGTGTGTTTTAGTTTTGTTCTGAGTGTTGAAGCTGAAGTCAGACAAAGCAACTGTACTGCTGATCTCTCTGCAATGAAAAGACCATCTCTTGATCAGTTGGTGAATTCAGAATTATAATTGTTTTTAGTAGTAACTTTAGCCTGATGTGCTTCTGTAACAGGTATTTTTTTTTTGTAAGTCTTCTAGATGTTAAAAGGACAACGTAAGCATTACTTCGTGTTGTACTCTTTGAGGGTTGTATTTGAATTGATGGTTGCTAAGATGTTCATTGTATGTTTTAAAAAGGTTAACTTTGAGTTCATAGAATAAACATTGTTTTGCTTTTAAAAAATACTTTTCCATTTCTGCTGTACCACACCTGTAGATTGGGCCGTGTGCTCCCCATACCACAATCTATTAAAGGTTGTGGGTCAGGTGAACTCCATGATACACTTTGGGGTTCTCTAAACCCTGGCCCATAACAAAACAAACCTGTTGGACTTTAACCTGGTCTTGTAAGACTTCTTACTGCCGTCATAAATAAGTCTGTCATCACCATACGTCCAACACATTCTTTTTACGCAATAAATTGTGATCAGATGGGGAGAGGGGCGACCCCTCAGGGGACTTTGAGAATCAAGGGGATTGATTCTGCATCTTGATCTGTATCTAACAATCTGATGTAAGCTAGGGAGACAATAGGGTCCAGTGCTCACGATTCAAAGGAGGGGAAGTTGGTCAAGCTTCCTCCTCCTGATTTACGTCCAGAAACCCTGCTGCAGGGACTGAGGATTTGTGTGTGCGACAACAAGCTGGGGAAATCAGGGTCAGGTTAGGCTCTGCTGCCTTTGGAGGTCACACTGGCCATCAATAATCGCCATAATAGTAATAGCTGCTCAGTTGAAGCCCAAAACCCATGGAATCAAACTCCAGGAAGGTGTCAATGCCTTACCTAAAAGAGGGATAGGGGAGAAAATTTATCAGAAAATCGATAGGGTAGTATTGCAACTCAAAGAGCTCACAATAGACATTAAACAGGAAATCTACCAATGAATTATTAAGCATGGAGGCAGCCTGTGACAGGTACTCCCTAATCCACAATTTCCACCACCAAGAAAACCATGGACAGCAGGTGCAATGGAACATCATTACATCAAAATTACCCACCATCCTGACTTGGCCACCTTTTTTTCCCCCATCGTCGCTGGGTCAAATCTGGAACTCAACACCTGATAACATTTGGCAGCAACTTTACCACATAGTCTGCAGTGGTTCAAGAAGGCCGTTCACAATCACCTTTCAAAGGTACCAAGGGATGGCCAATAAATACCTGCTTTGCCAGTAATATTCCACAAAAATAATTTCTAGCAACTGAATATTTTTTTTCCTTTTCCCACATCCTGGGAGATCTCCATATCTAGGGAACGAAAGGTAAAATTAAAATATCATCTCCCACTGACTTGAGTTTGGTCTCATTGAGCGATTCCATTGCGGAATGTTGGTCATCAACGTCCTTGGCTAGCTGAACATTTCGCTTCTCTGCTCTATCCAAGTCCACTTTCACTTTGTCTCTCTCCTTGTGCAGCTGTTGAATTTGCCCTCTGCAAAAAAACAAGGTGCACACATCAATTCAACATCCATTTGTTATACAAAGAAAATGATTGACACAGGAATAAAAGTAGTCACTTAGAATGAGCAGTATCCTACTCTTAATAATTAGGAAGGATCCTAATAGGTTTCCAGCGAGAACGAGGTTCCACACAACTGGAGGACCGGAATGTGCTGGGCAGTTTGATGGACCAGCGCACATTAAATTAGGACCAGCACATGGTGAGTTAAAATGGCTTTCTGCTAAATACTGGATTGTCAGCCATGCATTGTGTAAGTGAGCATAGGAAACAGGCATTTTGACAGATAAAGAGGATGATGCAATGCCTGAAAGTAAACATGATGTGGAGATGCCGGCGTTGGACTGGGGTGAGCACAGTAAGAAGTCTTACAACACCAGGTTAAAGTCCAACAGGTTTGTTTCAAACACGAGCTTTCGGAGCACGGCTCCTTCTTCAGGTGAATGGAAAGGCTTGTTCCAGAAATGTTTATATAGACACAGTCAGAGATGCCCCGGAATGCGAGCACCTGCAGGCAATCAAATCATCAAAGATGCAGAGAGAGAGGTAACTCCAGGTTAAAGAGGTGTGAATTGTCCCAAGCCAGTTCAGTCGGTAGGCCTCTGCAAGTCCAGGCTTGTTGGTGGGGGCCGAATGTAATGCGACATGAATCCCAGATCCCGGTTGAGTCAACCGGGATCTGGGATTCATGTCGCATTACAGGACTCAACCGGGATCTGGGATTCATGTCGCATTACATTCGGCCCCCACCAACAAGCCTGGACTTGCAGAGGCCTACCGACTGAACTGGCTTGGGACAATTCACACCTCTTTAACCTGGAGTTACCTCTCTCTCTGCATCTTTGATGATTTGATTGCCTGCAGGTGCTCGCATTCCGGGGCATCTCTGACTGTGTCTATATAAACATTTCTGGAACAAGCCTTTCCATTCACCTGAAGAAGGAGCCGTGCTCCGAAAGCTCGTGTTTGAAACAAACCTGTTGGACTTTAACCTGGTGTTGTAAGACTTCTTAATGGAATAAAGAAAGGGAGAGGGGTCCAAATGTTTAGAGAGGGAATCCATTGCTTAGGACTCTGGCAGCAGAAGCACAGCCAGCATTGGAGAAACAGTTAAAAAAGGGATACTTAAGAGGTTGGAATTTGATGAGCACAGGTGTCTTGTAGAGTCTTTGGGCTGGAGGAGATGAAAGAGGTAGGAAGGGGCATGTCCATGAAGAGATCTGAAGCAATTGAGGTATCGATACATTAACCCCGTTCAAAAGGCATCTTGATAAATGGGTATAGAAGGATACGGTACAAAGAAGTGCTGAGGGTTTTGGCCAAGGTTGGTATCATGACTGGTACAGGCTTGGAGGGCCTGTTCCTATGCGGTATTGTTTTTTGTTTGTTCTATTGCTTAACTGGGAGGCAGTGGATGTCAGCAAGCACAGAGATGACATGGGAATGGAATTTGGTATGAGGAAAGGCACAGACAGTAAAGTTTTGGATGACCTCAAGTTTACAGAAGTTAGAATGTGGGCGACTGGCGAGCAACATGCTGTAATAATCAGGTTTAGAGGTATCAACGGTATAGATGAAGGATTCAGCAGTGGATGAGCTGAGGCAAGGGCAGAGTTGAGCGATATTATGGAAGTGGAAATAGGTGGTCCTGAATTGAGGCCGTGAATATGTGGCTGGGCACTCATCTTGGGGTGGAATGTGACACCGGGGATGCGAATAATCTTGCTCAACCAGACCGTTGCCAGGGAAAGGTCTGAAGTTGGTAGTTAGGAAATCGAGTTTGCCGCCTGGACCAATAGCAATGGCTTTGCCTTCCCATAACGTAACTGGAGGAAATTACTGTATATCAGACACACTGTCGGACTACTTAGTGAAAGTGGAGGAATCAAATGAGGTGGTAATGACCTAGAATATTACTGCTGTTTATGAGGAATGGTACTAATGAAATGTAACCATGATAGTGGGTTAATTGGAAGAGAATGTATTTTTGCCGTGTGTGTAGCTTTGTTTAACTACAATTTATTAAGGCTACGGACCAAGTGCTAGAAAATAGGATTAGAATAGTCAGGTGTTTGATGGCTGGCACAGACATGATTGGCCGAAGGGCCTCTTTCTCTGCTGTAAAACTCTGACTAATTGGTTATACTGTGTATCTTTGTTTAGTATAATTAATTGGTCATATTGTCACTTCCAAGTATCTTTGTTTCACTGATTTAAATTTTGTGCATATTATCAATAGTGATCAAAGAGAAAAATGTTTTTTTTAAGTGTGGGCAAATCACTGTACTTGGACACTCATACAGGAATCAATAAAGTCCTGATCCTGCATTGTTACAAATGCATGTGTGTACACATTGGTGTTTATATGTACACATTGGTACTTAAAGTAACAAGACAAATTAGAACAAGAAAACAGTCCAACACCTTGATGACCCTGAATTCAATTCTCGTTAAATCAGAGTTAGTTCAAAAGAAATGCTTCCTATACACGAGTTCAAGGGAGAAGTTTTCTCTTCAGGTTTGCAGCCTAAAAGGGATGACCAGTCAACAACGGGAGGGATCCGGGAATGTTCTGGGTGAGGGCAAGACAATTATTCACAATTTGATTGAATCCAAAGGGTTAGGCAAGCAAAAAAAAAAGGCGTTAGTGTTTCCGTGTCTAATGCTGAAACTCATAAGTTAATGGAAGAGGTTCTGGTCACCGCATTATAGGAAGGATGTGGAAGCATTGGAAAGGGTGTAAAGGAGATTTACCAGCATGTTGCCTGGTATGGAGGGAAAATCTTATGAGGAAAGGCTGAGGAACGTGAGGCTGTTTTCGTTCGAGAGAAGAAGGTTAAGAGGTGACTTAATAAAGGCATACCAGATGATCAGAGGATTAGATAGGGTGGATGAGGGGACATAGCTTTAAATTGAGGGGAGATAGATATAGGACAGATAAGAGTGGTAGGTTCTTTACTCAGAGAGTGGTAGGGGCGTGGGATGCCCTGTCTGCAACAGTAGTGGACTCGCCAACATTAAGGGCATTTAAATGGTCATTGGATAAACATGAATGATAATGGAATAGGGTAATTGGGCTTTAGATTGCTGCGCCGACCTGTGAAACCATCGAGGCCGAAGGGCCTGGAATGTTCTATGTTCTATGTTGGGGCCGGGGGAGAGAAGTTTCAGAACCAGCAGAGCAGCTGGCAGCAGCCAAACAGGAGGTGGGAAAACCAGTAATTCCGGTATTCAGAGCAGCCAGGACTATTCAGTCACTGGAAAAGCATTTCACAGGCAAGCAGAGCAAAAGTCAAGACCAACAGAAAGGAATATCACAGCTGCAGCATGCAAAGTTGGAGTGACTCTGGCAGGGATTGATTGCAGTTGGAGAGGCCCCACCATCTCATGTCATGTGAAAGGGACAGCTGGCCAGCAGGTGGCAGCATTAGGCTTGACCAGCTGAGAGAGAAATTGATGAAACCTGGTGTGTTCAGAGGATTTCTCCAAGTCTAGGGTTGATGAGGAGACTTTAGGACATGGAATACGGCCACAAACCCTGCCATACCCCCTCTTTACATTTTCTGACTTCACAGCCCGAACATGGTGGCGCAGTGGTTTTGCACGGTGCCTCATAGCACCAGGAAGCGGGTTCAATTCCGGCCTTGGGTGACTGTATGGAGTTTGCATTTTCTCCACGTGTATACTTGGATTTCCTCTGGGTGCCCCAGTTTCCTCCCACAGTCCAAAGATGTGCGGGTTAGGTGGATTGACCATGATAAAATTGCCCCTAGTCAACAGGAATGTGCAGATTAGGTTATAGGGTTACGGGGATAGGGTAGGGATGGATAGAAGAGTGGACATGGGTAGAATGCTGTTTTGGATGGTCGGTGCAGATCCATTGGGCCGAATGGCCTCCATTCTGCACTGTAGGGATTCTATCGACTAGTAGTGTTAGATTTCTCCCCATGTCTGCGTGGGTTTCCTCCGGGTGCTCCGGTTTCCTCCCAAAGTCCAAAGATGTGCAGGTTAGGTGGATTGGCCATGCTAAATTGCCCCTTCGTGTCCAAAAGGTCAGGTGGGGTTACTGGGTTATGGGGATAGGGTGGAGGCGTGGGCTTAAGTAGGATGCTCTTTCCAAGGGGCAGTGTAGACTTGATGGACCGAATGGCCTTCTTCTACACTGTAAATTCTATGATTCTATGGTAACAAGGAACAGTTAGACGCCTATTTGACTCCTCGGACACTTGTCAACCGACATGTTTAACTCAACCTCTGTAATCGAGAGCGCATGACGGATATACTCAGTCAGACCAAGACAGAATACAGTTAGGATTCTTCCACTCCCTATAGTGGTCATGAAAACATTAGGGTTAATTAGTGGGTTTGAGGAGTACTGGAATAAGTTTCAGGACATGGCAGGAAGAAAAGAGATTATTTTTATTTTTTAAAATAAATTTAGAGTACCAAATTCATTTTTCCAATTAAGGGTCAATTTAGCGTGGCCAATCCACCTACCCTGCACATCTTTGGGTTGTGGGAGTGAGACCCACGCAGACACGGGGAGAATGTGCAAACTCCACACGGACAGTGACCCAAAGCCGGGATCAAACCTGGGACCTCAGTGCCGTGAGGTTGCAGTGCTAACCCACTGCTCCACCGTGCTGCCTGAAAAGAAGTTTGTAATATTAACTCCACCTCCTCCTACACAGTTAATATCCAGTGTTTCAAGCATACAATTGTTATCTCCAAATAAAAACACATTTGGAACTTGGACCTCACTGTTCCAATCAATCCCTTCTAATTGTGGGGTGTAGTCATTTGCAATTCCACTGACACAATGTGGTCAACAGACCGGGGGAGAGAAGGTTCAGAACCAGCAGAGCAGCTGGCAGCAGCCAAACAGGAGGTGGGAAAAACAGTAATTCCGGTATTCAGAGCAGCCAGGACTATTCAGTCACTGGAAAAGCATTTCACAGGCAAGCAGAGCAAAAGTCAAGACCAACGGAAAGGAATATCTGAGCTGCAGCATGCAAAGTTGGAGTGACTCTGGCAGGGATTGATTGTAGTTGGAGAGGCCCCACCATCTCATGTCATGTGAAAGGGATGGGATGCTTAAAATAGCATCCCGATAATTTGAGTTTTCAATAATCCTACTTTGATACCAATCATGCTTCTATTTGGAAGAGGCAGATTATGGAGTGAAGTTTCAGCAGGTTCAGCATTTGAATCATTGTGGACATTGACCGTCGCACTATCCAAAGTGAGAACATTCGCACAATTTTGGACCGGTGAGTGGGACTAGGTGAATTGCTCTTACAGAGAGCCAGTGCAAACACATTGGGCTCCTCCTGTGCCGTAACCTTTCTATGATTCTGGAGGTTAGACATGTGAACTGGCTGGGAATCATTGCTCACTTGGACCCCAAGGCTACCAGTGTGATGAACACTATGATTCACACAATCCCTACAGTGCGGTAGGAGGCCATTCTGTACCTACCCTCCGAAAGAGCACCCTACCTAGGCACAGCAAAGTATCACTGGAACTGAACTGGACTAACCATATTAATACTGTGGCTACCAGAGCAGGTCAAAGACTAGGGGAGGAATTCTCTGCAAGGCCCGACGCCGTCGTGAAACCTGGAGAGGTTCACGACGGCGTCAGAAGCCTCTCCCGGCCCCCTATTCTCCCCTACCCGGGGGGGATAGGCGGGCCATACCGGGAAACTCGGCAGCCGGGCCTTGTCCCTGGCTTCAAGGTCCGGCGCGCCAAGAATGACACCGCAGCGGCGCCTAATGACGTCAGCCGCGCATGCGCGGGTTGGACAGCTCAAACCCGCGCATGCGCGGTTGCCGTCTTTCTCCTCAGCCGCCCCACAAGACGTGGTGGCTTGATCTTGCAGGGCGGCAGAGGGGAAAGACTGCGTCCCCTTGAGACGCCGGCCCGACGATCGGTGGGCACCGATCGCGGGCCCGTCCCCTCCCGAGCATGGTCGATGTGCTCGATCCCCGTGAAAAACGGCGGCCCGCGTTTCTCCGAGCGGCGTGTCAGAAAACCGGACACGCCATTTTGGGGGGTGTGGGAGAATAGCAGGAGGTGCGGGAGCGGACCTCCCTCTATTCTCCCACCCATCATGGTTGCGGAGAATCGCGGCCTAGGAATCCTACGGCGAGTAACTCACCTTCTGACACCCCAAAGCCTGTCTACCATCTATAAAGCACAAGTCAGGAGTATAATGGAATACTCTCCACTTGCCTGGATGAATGCAGTTCCAACATTTAAGAAGCTGAACACCATGCAGGACGGGCAGCACAGTGGGTAACATTGCTGCCTACAGCGCTGAGGTCCCAGGTTCGAATCCCGGCCCTGGGTCACTATCTGTGTGGAGTTTGCACATTCTCCCCATGTCTGTGAGGGTTTCACCCCCACAACCCAAAGATGTGCAGGATAGGTGGATTAGCCATGCTAAATTGCCCCTTAATTAGAAAAAACAATTGGGTACTCTAAATTTATTTTTTTTAAAACACCATCAGGGACAAAGCAGCCTGCTTAATTGCTACCCCTTCCAAACATTCAACCCTGACACCACTGACGAACAGTGGCAGCCGTGAGTATCATCTACAAGATGCACTGCAGGAACTCACCAAGCAGCATCTTCCAAACTCACGACCACTACCATCGAGAAGGACAAGAGCAGCAGATACCTGGGAGCCCCACCACCTGGATGTTCACCTCCAATCCACTCACCGTTCCGACTTGGAAATATATCACCGTCCCTTCACTGTCATTGGGTCAAAATCCTAGAACTCCTTCCCCAACAGCACTGTGGGTGTATCTACACCTCAGGGACTGCAGCGGTTCAAGGCGGCAACTCGCCACCACCTTCTGAAGGGCAGCTAGGGAGGGGCAATAAATACTGGCCTAACAAGTGATTTCCACATCCCGTAAATTAATTTTTTAAAAGGCCCACTCCCCCTCTCCTTCCCCGCCCCCATCCCTGTGCATTGATCATGGTCAATCCACCAAACCTGCACATCTTTGGATTGAGGAAGGAAACCGGAGAAAACCCATGCAGACATGGGGAGAAAGTGCAAACTCCACATTCTCACCCGAGGCCGGAATCAAATCCGGGTCCCTGGCGCTGTGAGGCAGCAGTGCTTGCTACCGTGCCATCCGGTTCTTATCCTGATACTATTTCACTTCATTGTGCTGGCGATTTTAATTTTCTACAGACGATGGGTTCAGAAATGCGGACTCCAATTGGACAAACCTGCTGAACAGGCTAAAAAGGCTGTACAGATGTTACCCTATCCCAGCAGGAAGAGTGTAGAATGATAACCCACATTACCCATAGATTTTAATGCCTTGGGCATCCTGTGGTACAAGCACACATTAAACTCAATACAAGACCAGTGTAGGGTGTGTTGAAATTGCTTTCTACTGAATATGGGACAGCAAGATTGAATTTGACAGTGCAAGTTCCGCACTGTACAAGGGTGGGGGCTGATGCAAAGTATGAAAATAAGCACTCAGCAATGTCAATAATGACTTGGAATATATCGACCTGATTACTGGTGCTTATGAGAAATGTTACTGAGTTAATTAGCCAACATGACCACAGTAATAGGATATTTGAAAGGAATTGTGAAGAACAAAATGTACTTTAGTTGTCATGTATCTTTAACAACTAAATTGGTTATATTATCACCTGCATGTTTCTTTGCTATACTGTGATTTATTAATACTTATGCATTAACTGTTAAGGGATCATGAGTATGGTGTCTCAGTAAATACCTGGCCCTGCATTATTACAACTACATGTGTGTAGCACACTGGTATTTAAATTAATGAGAACAATTAGAACAAGAAAGCAGTTCAATGCTCTCCTGTGAAGAACTAGCAGAACGTTAGTTTACTCATTATGTATTCTCTTTTTGACTGCAATCCAAGCTCTTAATATATCCTATGGACTGGGAGTCACATTTCAACTTTAAACATTAATTTTTGATGTACTTTGGATTCCCATGTGATAACAAAAGTTTTGCACTTACACATTGCCTTTCACGAAGTGTAGTCACTGTTGTAATGTTGGAAAACAGCAGTGAACTTTGAGCACTGCAAAATACCACAAACAGCAAAATGATCATCTGTTTTTGTGGTGCTGGCTGAGAGATAACTATTGGTCAGGGCACGAGTGTAATTCCCCTTCTCATTTTCGAATTGTGGATCTTTCACATTCACACCAGAAGGCAGGTCAAATCTCAGTTTAATATTTTACCTCAAAGATAACGGGCAGGATTCTCCAATCCCGCGGCAGAGTGTCCACGCCGTCGTAAAGGACGTCGCATTTTAACGGCCGCTCCCAGGACTAATTCTGGCCCCTACAGGGGATCAGCATGGTGCTGGAGTGGTTTGTGCCGCTCCAGCTGCTGATCCCGGCGTGAACTGTGCGCTGCGGTATCCGCGCATGCGCAGTTGCGCCGGCGCCAACGTGCACATGCGCAGTGGCCTCCTTCGCAGGACTATAGAGGCCGGCGCGTAGGAAAGGAGGCCCTCAGCCACAAGAGGCCGGCCCGCCGATCGGTGGGCCCCGATCGCGGGCCAGTCCACATCGGAGGAACTCCTGGGTCGGACTCTCCCTCCCTCCCTCCCTCCCCCCCCCCCCCCCCCCCAAAACAGACGGTCACCTGACCTTCAACGCCGAGGTTCCGTCGGCCCAGAGTAGGTTAGAACGGCGGCGGCAGAACTCTGTTCTTTTCTTACGGCCTCTCGGCCCATGCGGGCCGGAGAATCAGCGGGCCGGCCGCGTAGAGCGGCCCGCGGCCAGCGCCAACCATGCCAGCGCTGGTTTGTATCATTTGTCATTTGGCACTTTGATAAAAGTCACTTTGGCACTGTAGCAGACAGAAATGCGATTGGAGGGATTCAAACACTGAGTTCCAAGAGAGATGGACACAAAGGGCATGGGAGGTGACAATACGCGCAAGGACTTTGAAGGAGAAAGGGAGGTTGGAGATGGGTTGATTGATTACAAGGATGGAGAGGCAGGGTCAAGGGTTGGCTTTTTGAGGAGGGGGTGATGACAGCAGATTTGAAGAAGAGAGCACTATTAACAAGGTCAGCTAACATGGGAACCGGGAAGGGACGTTTCATGGGAATAGGGTCGGGAGTGCAGGAGGTGGATCTCCGTTTGACAAAATCAGCTCAGCGTGTGGGGAGGTGGAAGAGAAACTAGGAAAAATATATCAGTTCAGGGCTAAGACATGAGGGAGGCCTTAGATAAATTTTGGTCCAATGGGCTAAGGGAAGGGAGGGAAGCGGCAACATCAGCCGATCAAATGATCTCAATCTTAACGAGAAAGAAATTCATGATGAATGGAGGGTCAAAGAGTAGACGATAGGGATTTTGAAAGTGCAATCAGAAATGAATTGGGGAAGAGATCCAGGGATGCATAACGAAGGAAATGGGTTTTGAGGGGACAGCAAGATATGGTTGGAGGACGATACAAGGGACTGATTAGAGCTTGCATTATCTGTGATTGATAAAATGGATGTAGAGAGACAATTTGAAAGCTTGTGATGCAGCAGTGCTAACCACTGTGCCACCGAGCATGCTGGGTAGTTTGTGTATGCACGATGAAAAGATGAACATGAAATCTTTGCCGATTGTCATAAAAAAGTCATGTGACCACTAATGTCCTTCAGGGAAGGAAATCTGCCATCCTTACCCGGTCTGGCCTGCATGTGACTTCAGACCCACACAGCGATGCGGTGGACTCTTAACTGCCCCCCTCTGAAATGGCTGAGCAAGTAACTCAGTTCAAAGACAATTAGGGACAGGCATCAAATACTGGCCCAGTGGTTAAATCAAAGGTCAAGACCAAAGTGAAAGTAGCAAAGGCTATGAAAACAGCGGCAGGAAGAAATGAACAATCAGAACTGAATGATTCTTCTCAGAATCACCCACATCTTTCAGGAAAGCACTGATCCCGGTTCTGGCACTGGGAGCAGATTTCAGAACTCCCAGTCACAATGCTATTCCTCAGTCCCACTTCCACTCTCTGTAATAAAATGGAGGGACGTTGTAGTCTCTTCAGAATTGGGAACATGTCCAAGTGCAATCAAAAGTTTGTGTTGTTTCCTTTTTCACAGATTCGGGGTAACACTACTCTAATTCAACTGGAAGAGGCATTATAAAAATTCTCAATGTGTCTGGGAGGGGTGTTCACTGGGAATGGAATAGAATCTGGGATTGAAATGGAAGCGGACATTTTGACTGGCTGGACAAACGGAACAGCACACGGCATTGGCAACAAATGCAACCGATTGAAAAATTACACTCTTTGACACTCAAAGTGTCTCAACTTCTGTTCACAAATGGCGTGAAACAGCAACATTTAAGATGCAAACTGTTTTGTGAAACTATACGGAAAGAAAGACATTCCGTTCACATTGTGTCTTTCACACAATTGTTGGGGCAGCACGGTAGCATTGTGGATAGCACAATTGCTTCACAGCTCCAGGGTCCCAGGTTCGATTCCGGCTTGGGTCACTGTCTGTGCGGAGTCTGCACATCCTCCCCGCGTGTGCATGGGTTTCCTCCGGGTGCTCCGGTTTCCTCCCACAGTCCAAAGATGTGCAGGTTAGGTGGACTGGCCATGATAAATTGCCCTTAGTGTCCAAAATTGCCCTTAGTGTTGGGTGGGGTTACTGGGTTATGGGGATAGGGTGGAGGTGTTGACCTTGGGTAGGGTGCTCTTTCCAAGAGCCGGTGCAGACCCGATGGGCCGAATGGCCTCCTTCTGCACTGTAAATTCTATGACAACCGTAGGATAGAGCTATGGTTGCTTTACAGCCAATTATGCACATTTCTCAAGCGTAGTCACTAATGCTTGAAACAATCTGCATATGTCAAAGTCCTACATGTAACAATGTGATATTGGGCAGTTAATCGGTTTAGGTGATGTCGGCTCTTCAATAAAGTGCCATGGAATCTGTTAAGTCCACCTGAGAGGGCGAACATCTCGGTTTAACATCGCATCTGAAAGACAATATCCCAGACAGACTCCCTCAGTGCAGCACTAAAACTTCAGCCTTTTCTACTGGCTTGATTGACCCCACAACCTTCTGACATAGAGGCAAGTGTGCTCCCAATGAAGCAGGGGTGGCACTGGTCAACATTAAAAATAATTACTGGTTGCACAGGAAGCTAATATTAAGATGCTTACTGAAGGTAGTTGATTTCATTCTTGTAACAGGCTAATGCAGCCTGATGAATCCCAGTTTTGCTGGCCAGTAGCTCATTTTCGAGTGCTTTGGTCAAGTCTGCAAGGTTCACCTTCTCTTCCACATCAAAGGCCAGAGCCTGTCAAAAAGAAATAAGCAACACTTTGAAAAGTGAATGCTTCAAATGTGCTGCAATTACAATTTATACCAGGAAATTAATTCACACCTTGGGAAAAGGAAAGAGAGAATGGGGGGATTTCTGCAAATTGAATTTTCAAAGAATCGTGTGTCTACGATAGCACATACCTATAAAACAGAGAAGGTGAAGGGGAGATTTCATGGAGGTGCTCAAAATTATCAGATATTTATTAATAGATTAAATAAGGAAGAAATGGTTTCCACTGGCTGGAGGGTTGGTAACCAGAGGACATGGATTTAAGATAATTGGCAAAAGGAGCAAAGAATTGATGAGAATTTTATTTCTTTACAGGGCAAATTGCTGTGATCTGGAATGCACTTACTGGGAAGTTGACCAAATTTAAATAGTAACTCTCAAATGGAAATTGGATGTACATTTGAAAAGAAAATATCTGGAGAGTTATGGGGAAACAAGCATTTTCTTTGCGAACATTTGTGGAACCAATTGGATAGAACCAGCACAAGGACGATAAGCTCAATAACTTTCCTTCTGAGACAGAGTATGAGACTGTGATCCACTGTATTGGTCCAAATTGTATTGGGCAATCAAATTAGTAACAAGTGAAAGCTGGATGGCAACCCTCCAAATGCAAAGTAAAAGGATAAAGAAAGAAATGAGAAGGGGCAGCACGGTGGTACAGTGGTTAGCATTGTTGCCTACGGCGCTGAGGACCCGGGTTCGAATCCCGGCCCTGGGTCACTGTCCGTGTGGAGTTTGCACATTCTCCCCGTGTCTGCGTGGGTTTCGCCCCCACAACCCAAAAGATGTGCAGGATAGGTGGATTGGCCACACTAAATTGCCCTTAATTGGAAAAAATAATTGGGTACTCTAAATTAAAAAAAAAAAGAAAGAAAGAAAATGAGAAAAACCAAACCAGTTGAAAAAAATCCGGCTATGATTCTGAAATGCAGCGACCCATTAGAAGGGAGAAAGCAAATTAGGGAACTGAACCAAAATGTTCTTCCTTTGTGTCAAGCACTTGTGTTTATTTGAAGAATAAGGTAGTTTTTGCATTGATAGACAATAGCTGATGTTATTAGAAATGCAGAGACATAGCAAAATAGGAGGAGAAGGCCATTTAACCCTTTGAGCCTGATTCATTATGACGATGGCTGAACACTCAACTCAATAGCCTGTTCCCGCCTTCCCCCATTATCCTTCAATCCCTTTCGCCCCAAGTACTATATTCAACTCCTTCTTGAAAACATACTCTGTTTTGGGATCAACTACTTTATGGTTGCGAATTCCATAGGCTCACCACTCCCTGGGTGAAGAAATTTCTCCCCATCTCAGTCGTACACTGTCTACCCTGTATCCTCAGACCCTGATCCCTGGTTCTGGACTCCCCCCACCATTGGGACCATCCTCCCTGAATCTACCCTGTCTAGTTCTGTTTGAATTTTGTAGGTGTCTATGAGAGTGGTGTTGCATTAATTGCCCTCCAATCTGCAGGAACTGTTCCAGAGTCTTTAGAATCTTGGAAGTTGACCACCAATGCATTCACTATTTCTAGGGCCACTTCCTTAAGTACTCTGGGATGTAGTTTATCAGGCCCTGGGAGTTTATCGGCCTTCAATCCCATCAATTTCCCCAACACTATTTCACTACTAATACTGATTACTTTCAGTTCTTCCCTCTCACTAAACCCTTTGTTCCCCAACATTTCTGGTACATTACTTGTGTCCACCTCTGTGAAGGCAGCATCAAAGAATGTAGTTAGTTGGTCAGCCATTTCTTTGTTCACCATTATAAATTCCCCTGTTTCTGACTGCCAGGGACCTACATTTGTCTTCACCAATCTTTTTCTCTTCACATACCAATGGTCAGTTTTTAGGTTCCCCACAAGCTTACTCTCATATTTTCTCCTTCTTAATCAATCCCTTGGTCCTCCTTTGCTGAATTCTAAACT
The DNA here is from genome assembly GCF_902713615.1 of Scyliorhinus canicula. Classification (NCBI taxonomy): domain Eukaryota; kingdom Metazoa; phylum Chordata; class Chondrichthyes; order Carcharhiniformes; family Scyliorhinidae; genus Scyliorhinus; species Scyliorhinus canicula. Next base: position 186,440,155 of record NC_052146.1, on the reverse strand, counting down.
GCTCCCAATCCTCAGGTCTGTTGTTTTTTCTGGCCAATTTGTATGCCTCGTCCTTGGATCTAATATTATCTCTAATTTCCCTTGTAAGCCATGGTTTGGCCACCTTTCCTGTTTTACTTTTGTTGCAGACATGAATAAACAATTGTTGCAGTTCACCCATGCACTGTTTGAATGTTTACCATTGCCTATCCGCTGTCATCTCTTTAAGTAAGGTTTCCCAATCCATGATAGCCAACTCATGCCTCCTGCTGCCTCACAACGCTGAGGAACCGGGCGCAGGGTAGGTGGATTGGCCACGCTAAATTGTCCCTTAATTGGGAAAAAACATAATTGGGTACTCTAAAATTTTTACATTTTTAAAAAAAATTTAGATTACCCAATTATTTTTTCCAATTAAGGGGGCAATTTAGTGTGGCCAATCCATCTACTCTGCACATTTATCGGTTGTGGGGGCGAAACCCACGCAGACACTTGGGTACTCTAAATTAATAAAAAGAAGGTGGTGCCTCCAACAATGCAGTACCTACCTGCACTGGCAGAGATGTTTGCCAAGAATTTTTGCTCAAGTCGCTGGAGTGGATTTAAACCCAGGACATTCTGATTCACAAGCAGTAGAGCCATCGACTGAACCACGTCTCAGGAGAACAGTGAATAGGGAACTAAGATGCATGTTATCAAAGGTCAACAAGAGCTCCGTCTCACCTCTAATATCTCCTGACTGTTTGTAATTCCGTCTTCTTGCCACATGTCGATTATTTGTTCAGGTGATGCATAACCAGTGCCATCATCAAGACCGGAAAACAGTTGTGCACCCACGGTTTTGGACACTAAGGATGGAGTTGATGTTCTCCATCGATTCTCATGAAAGGTCTGAGAGAAAAGGAATTGGTATTTGTGCACGTAATAGAGTCACCAATGTTGACTCCTGGAAATTGTAGTCACAGACTGATGCAAGAATTCCTCGTCAAAAAATTTCCAAACACAATTGCCAACACTAGATGGCAATATTCCTCCTTCAAACTCTTCCTCCCAGTTCCATTACTACAGGTGCATTTTAGCTTAAAATACTTGATGCCCCGGTTGTCCAAAGCATATGATGTGGCACCAATTCAAACCTTTCTCACATCATTTGGTCAACAGGTCTCAGGCCCTCTAATTCCTGTTCCACGTGGGGAATTGTCTCAATCGCTGCCATGATATCAAGTCTTTTTCTAACCCACCAAATTATGAAACAGACGTTTTTAAATTAGAAAGTCGCTTCCTTTTTAGATCAATGTTCATATTATACAGTGAAACAAGAATGCAGCCGGAGGAGTGAGTGAACTGGAGATTTTGGTGAGGTCAATAGCGCAGAGTTTTCAGATTTAGCTGATGGGACACAGCAGGGGAAAGGGATTGGAGAGGAGAAGTCGGGCGGGTGGGGGATTAGTGTGAGCAATACAAGGGAATTAGTGAGAAGGTGACATAGAGTAGGGATGGCACGGTGCTTAGCACTGCTGCCTCACAGCACCAGGACAGGGCTCAAATCTGGCCTTGGGTGACTTTTTGAGTGGAACTTGCACTTTTTCCCCGTGCCAGCATGGGTATTCTCCAGGTGCTCCGGCTTTCTCCCACAGCCCAAAGATGTGCAGGCCATGACCTGAAAGAAATTGCCCCACAGTGTCTGTGGGGATGTGCAGGTAAGGTGGGGTTACAGGGGTGGGTGCGGGTGATGGATACGGTCCCGATGAGCCGAATGGCCTCCTTCTGCACTGCAGAAATTCTACGTCAACGGTAGCCAGGGGATAACGGGGAGGGGATTGTGGGAAGGGGAGACAATATGTGAATGCTGGAGAGCAAGGGGACAGCAGGGGTATTTGGGAAAGGATTAAGCTGCCTGGATCCGGAGCCACATGTTGGAGGAATAAGTGATGAAGCGCTTGGAAAGACAAGGGAGAGAAAGCAAACTTGACTTTATGCATTAATAGTATTTAACAAAAGAATAACCCCACTATATTCTGCCTAACCTGATAGAGTGCTCGACGATATTTTTGCTTGTAGAGTGTAGAAGGGAAGGAAGTCACGGGTTCATGTCGAAATAAGCCAACAAGAAACTCACTGAGGTTCACTTTTCCATCACCATCTTTATCCAACTTTCTGAAGAGTTCAGCAACTTCCTGGGGAAAAACAAAATCACAACACCTCAGATGTACAGAGACAAGATTTTACACCAATTATCTCATCATTCAACTTGGAATCAAGTAAATTAGAAAGCAGGATTTCAATTTATTTAGTGCCTTTCATGACCTCAGGACATTCTGAAGCGCTTCACACTCTTTTTCAAAATGGTGCCATGAAATTTCTTTTTGGTTATTACGACCACAGGAGATACCCCAACAGTTGCTAGGATACTGGACAGAAACCCCAATATTTTATTTAATTTGTAAGGCTGTGAGGAAAGGATACTTTGCTCCTGGAGTGATTCCACGCAGAAATAAGGCATGATGTGGAGATGCTGGCGTTGAACTGGGGTGAGCACAGGAAGAAGTCTTACAACATCAGGTTAAAGTCCACGAGCTTTCAGAGCACTGATTCACCTGAGGAAGGAGCAGTGCTCCGAAAGCTAGTGTTTGTAACAAACCTGTTGGACTTTAACCTGGTGTTGTAAGACTTCTTACTGTGCAGAAATAAGGATATGAAAGAGATACATAGATACATAGAAGATAGGAGCTGGAGGAGGCCTTTTGGCCCTTCGAGCCTCCTCCGCCATTCATCACGATCATGGCTGATCATCCAACTCAATAGCCTAATCCTGCTTTCTCCCCATAGCCTTTGATCCCATTCTCCCCAAGTGCTATATCTAGTCGCCTCTTGAATATATGCGGAAGGTTGTTTCCACTGGCGGGTGAAAGCAGAACTAGGGGACATAGCTTCAAAATAAGGGGAAGTAGATTTAGGACTGAGTTTAGGAGGAACTTCTTCACCCAAAGGGTTGTGAATCTATGGAATTCCTTGCCCAGTAAAGCAGTTGAGGCTCCTTCATTAAATGTTTTAAGGTAAAGATAGATAGTTTTTTGAAGAATAAAGGGATTAAGGGTTATGGTGTTCGAGCCAGAAAGTGGAGCTGAGTCCACAAAAGATCAGCCATAATCTCATTGAATGGCGGAGCAGGCTCGAGGGGCCAGATGGCCTACTCCTGCTCCTAGTTCTTATGTTTTAGCATCAACTACTTCCTGTGGTAATGAATTCCACAGGCTCACCACTCTTTGGGTGAAGAAATGTCTCCTTATCTCTATCCGAAATGGTTTACCCTGAATCCTCAGGCTGTGACCCCTGGTTCTGGACCCACCCAGGGTAACATCTTCCCTTCAACTACCCTGTCTAGTCCTGTTAGAATGTTATAAGTCTCTGTGAGATCCCCCCTCATTCTTCTGAACTCCAGCGAGAACAATCCCAACCTAGTCAATCTCTCCTCATATGACAGTCCCGCCATCCCTGGAATCAGTCTGGTAAACCTTCGCTGCACTCCCTCGAGAGCAAGAACATCCTTCCTCAGAGAAGGAGACCAAAACTGCACACAATACTCCACGTGTGGCCTCACCAAGGCTCTGCTTCTATACTCAAAACTTCTCGCAATGAAGGCCAACATCCCATTAGCCTTCTTTACCACCTGCTGCACCTGCATGTTTACCTTCAGCGACTGGTGCACAAGGATACCCAGGTCCCGCTGCACACTCCCCTCTCCCAATTTACAACCATTCAGGTAGTAATCTGCTTCCCTGTTTGTGCTTCCAAAGTGAATAACCTCACACTTATCCAAATTATACTGCATGTCATTGATTTGCCCACTCGCCCAACCTGTCCAAAGCATGCTGTAGGATCCCTGCATCCTCATCACAGTTCACCTTCCCACCCAAAAAAAAACTTTATTACTAACACAGGATTAAAATAACAACATTATACAAGAAAATAGCTTACAATTATCTGTTGAACAATGCTTAACAATGACAATGAAACACTAACTCCTAAATGTTATCTCCACTCAAGCAAGATTCATTTCAGGTCAAAATCCACTTTTAAATACAGTTAGCCAACCCCGGAATACTTGCTGTAAGAGGATGTCTTGGATAAATAATTTTGAGAGAGAGATCCTTCAGGAACCAGCTTTCAGATTCTTGCCGGTGTCAAACTACTGTTTAACCTGCCAGCCTTTTCAGGAACTGCTGTTCTGTTCACAAGCAAAATCATTTTAACTAAACTGCTTTGAGAGAATCTGCTGGTCAGTCCACAGTCAAATCTTTAACTGAATTGAAACTCAGCAACTGACTGCTTCAGCCCTGGCTCCCACCACAACTATAACTATATTCGGCTGTTTTAGCACAGTGGGCTAAATAGCTGGCTTGTAATGCAGAACAATGCCAGCAGCGCGGGTTCAATTCCCATACTGGCCTCCCTGAACAGGCGCCGGAATGTGGCGACTAGGGGCTTTTCACAGTAACTTTACTGAAGTCTACTTGTGACAATAAGCGATTATTATCATCTTACTAAAACTAAACACAATGTCTCTCTAATTATCTACTCCACAGGAAACCTTCTTTCTTTTAGGGGCAACACAGTGAACAGTGGTTAGCCCTGTTGCCTCACAGCTCCAGGAATCCGGGTTCAATTCCAACCTTGAGGGACTGTTTGTGTGGCATTTGTACATTCTCCCAGTGTCCACGTGGCTTTCCTCGGGTGCTCTGGTTTCCTCCCACAGTCCAAAGATGTGCAGGTTAGGTGAATTGGCCATGTTAAATTGCCCCTTAGTGTCAAAGGTTAGGTGGGGTTACAGGGATAGGGTCGGGAAATGGACCTAGGTAGGACTCTCTTTTGGAGGGTCAGTGCAGACTCAATGGGCCAAATGGCCTCCTTCTACACTGTAGAAATTCTATGATTCTATAAACAAAATTTTATTAGCCCGTATTTTTACGATGCTTTTACTTGCAACAACAGGCAGGAGGGTGTCAACAGCATGTCAAAGTTTTATAAGTGGCATGTTTTCTTTTTAAATAGACGGTGTCCTTGTTTTTAACCTGGGGCTGGATTCTCCGTCCCGCCCCGCCAGATTTCTGGTTCAGCACGCCGGCGGGATTCTCCGTTTCGCTGGCTGGTCAATGGGGTTTCCCATTGTGGGGCAGCCCCACACCATCGTGAAACCCCCGTGCTGACAGCAAAACGAAGAATCCCGACTGCAGAATTCAGTCCCTGGTCTTTCAAGGAAACAGTTCACTGCAAAGACACAGCCTCTTTTTTTTTAATGTTAGACACAATGCCTGCTCAAAGAGTTAATAGACTTCAGAGTCAATAGACCATAAAGAACTATAAAAGAAACAAAGCTAATCACTCCTTTAAAATAGCCTGGACCTGTCAATCGAGAGGCTTGTGAAAGTTAATGGATCATGGCATTGAATGTAAACAATGCAGTTCAAAGCTTTTAGGCTTCGCAGCATGCCCAGATACTTGAAAAGGTTAAAGGTGAATGAAATTGACTGTGAATAAAGCACTTAAAATATTTCCCAACAGACTTTCACCTGCATCTGACAGATCTTTGAACATGACCTTTTGGGAGAGACATCAAAGGGTTCCAACATATTAGGGGGAAGACACTTAATTACAACTTGGCATGCTGAAAGACAGTTTAACAATTTTCAAAGCTAGAGAGGGAAGACCTGCCACATGACTCCCATCTAGAAAAGACTCCCAACATGAGCCCCTCAAGCTAAGCCCAAACCCTCCCGACTGCCACATCCGCTGAAGGACCCACACGGCACCCCAGAGGTAAGTGTAGAGAGGGTACCCACCCCTTTCAGAGCCCAAGGTGCCAGGTTAGCACTACCAAGGGGTGGGGCCTGAAGGGAGGACTGAGAGGAGGGGGGGGGCTGAAGGTGGGTGGCGGCATTTGACAAACCTATAATGTGGTGTCGCTCACTTTGGGAGGAGGGGGTGCCTTGCCAGTGATTGGAGGAGGGCCTCCTCAGTGATTTTGCGGGAGGGAGGTTGCAGTGTTATTCTGAAATTGAAGGAGTGGGACCTGTTAACCCACCCTCCCTCTCAAAGCCAGTGCAAATCCCATATTTCTCCAAAAATTTTCCAAGTGTCATTGAATAGCACCTGATTAGAGCTGCCAACACCAGCGGGAAACACACTGCTTTTTCCGCCGGCAGCAGCATTTAGTTTATAATCGGTTGAATTTGCACCACACAAATGCCAAGTAATGGCTATCAGCAAAAAGGGAGAATCTTGCCATTGCTCCTTCATATTCAATGGCATCTTCATCACTGAATTCCCCGTTCTCAACATCCTGGGATTTACCATCGACTAGAAAGCGAGCTGGACAAGCCAACTAAATATTGTGGCTATAAGAGCAGGTCAGAGGCTAGGAATCCCATGGCAATTAACTCACCTCATGACTCCCCAAAGCCTGCCCATGATCTACAAGGTACAAGTCACGAGTGTAGTGGAATATTCACCAGTTTCCTGGATGAGTGCAGCTCCAACAACACTCACGAAGCTTAACACCATCCTGGACAAAGCAGCTTGTTTGATCATCATCCTTTCCACAAACATTCACTCCCTCGACCACTGACGCAAGTGGCAGGAACTCACTAAGGCCCTTAGCCAACTGCTTCCAAAGTCACAACCACTACCATCCAGAATGACAAGGGTAGCAGGCACATGGGAACACAATCACCTTGAAGTTCCTCTCCAAGTCACTCACTTCCCAAACTTGGAAAATATCACTGTTTCTTCACTGTTGTTGGGTTAAAATTGTGAAATCCCTTCCCTAATTGCACTGTGGGTGTACCTACACCACATGGACTGCAGCAGTTAAAGAAGGCAGCTCACCACCACCTTCTCAAGGGCAAATAGTGATGGAATGGAAAGCTGGCCTAGCCACTGATGGCCACATTCCTTAAAAGGATAAAGAAAAATTGTCGGACGCCTGAATCGTCATTAGCATAATGTTAGATAAGTAATTTGCTATTAATGGGATGATTGCAGGATTATGGAAATATATAGAAATAGAAATAACAGAAAATGCTGGATAAACTCAGTAGGTTGGATCATCATCTGTGGAGAGAAACAGAGTTAATGTTGAGTCCATAGACTCTGTTTCTCCCTCCTCAGATACCGCCAGACCTGCTGAGTCTTTCCAGCTGTTTTTATTTCAGATTTCCAACATCTGCAGTATTTGGCTTTTAATATATAGAGGAAGTGGAGTTTAGGGAGTGAATCTCTGAGAGCATAAGGCAGAAGTAGCTGTAAGCACAGCAATAATGGTGGATCAAAGGAAGTGAAGAGTGCACAAGAGATCAAAGTTGGAGGAGTGTAGAGATCTTGGAGGATTGTTAGGCTGGGGAGATTATAGAGTTACGGAGGTGTGAGGCTATGGAGGGATTTGAATGCAAAGTTGAGTATTTTAAAATCAGAGTGTAACACTCAGTTGGGATGCCACATGACAGCAAGGATCGTCAACAAGAAACGGATTAGAAATTGGGCAGTAGTTGGGAGTTAAAAAACAGATCAAGAGTCGGTGTTTTGGGAAGAGGCCAACAATGGTAGTATTAGAAAGGAAGCACATTGTATGATCAACGAAGGTTGTTAAAAGAGCCAGCCCTACGGCTAGGAAAGGTAGCCGAATGGTCATGGGTTCTGAAGGGAGGTGATCCAAGGAGCAGATGGTGGCCATCATAGAGCAGGTTACCTTCAAAAGGGTGAAGGGAGAGAAGTTGGCAAGTGACAGGGATGCCACGTTGGGACGAGTGAAGTGTGGTCGCTGTTAGGCTAGGAGAAGGGGGCTGGAACGATAGGCAAGTGAGCAATGGTCTTGACCTTCAAGTTGAAGAAATCCACATGCTCTTCACACTTGTTTTAGAGCCAAAAATGGCAAGGCAAGGGGTTGCAGGAGGTGGGATTAAGAGTTCCGAGAGTACGATCTTTCAGATCAAAGAAGCTTTGTGTTGTCCTTGCCCTCCAGGAGGATCCTGCAATAATAGAAAGATTTGACGATAAAGAGTGAATAGTTCTAAGGTTCAACATAGCCCAATCAGATTTGGTGATACAAAAGACTCCAAGACTCATCATACACCAGGGTTGCTCAGGTCTGTCGCTCTCAGACACAAGGATGCAGAGATTGGAGCTTTGAGGCAAGGGTAAGGACAGTGAGATAAGAGCATTGGAAGTAAAGTGAGGGAGCTGGCTACTTGCCTGGTCAATAGAAGTGTTCATCTTACAGGTGGGGAGCCAGTGGAATGTGGAGAGGTTGGAGTTGACAGTGAATTGGCATGCAACTTTGGCAAGTAATTGGAGGAATTTCTAGAGGCAAAAGCTAGGTCAATGGGATTGGAAGCATACCTGGAGATGTGAATGTTAAGGAATTGATCAGAAATTCCCATTTCAATGGCAGAGACCACAGAGGTGGAGAGCACGAGGTTCACGTGGTTACAGACTGGATCATTGCTGTTAAAAATATTGACCTGAGAACTCATGGATTTAAACATAATCCAATTAAAAACTCTGCTTCACGTTCTGATAAAACTGCATCACCTTCATCTATACCTTAGCTTCCAAAGACTGGCATCATTTCAATTCAGGTCGTAACTCTGGCGCAGGCAACCATCCAGATTTAAATTGGAGTACACGAACACCGAATGTCAGCACTCATCGGTAGAATTACCAGCAATCTTCCCAGTTCACAGCTATTAACATAGTGTTTAATCAATGAATATTATTAGAGGTTATTAGCATATTATCTAACCATTTGACAGTTGATTATAGGAAAGCATCATTAGATCTTGGGAACTATGCTCACCCTTTCGCCGTAAGCAGCTTTGCAACACAAGGAGATTGAAGAAAGAGATAAGTACTGTAGGCTGCTGATGTATGCAGTGTGTGAATACTAGGTTACAAACACTGTCATATTTACAATAAAATTGAATTAGGTTGAGATTAGCACACATACTTTGTTTTCGAGGTCCTTTAGGCCAATATTATCACAGACTGTTGCCAATTCCTCCGTGTTAAGGTAGCCATTCTTCCCTACTCCCAACTCATCCCAGATAGCCTGCACATGGCTTTCTGTTGCTTCAGGACAAGGAGTGGAGAACCTCCTGGGACTGTCAAAGTCATTGGGATTCCACTTGCTCAACCGACCTATTTGAGAATTTTAAACGGAAACAGCGTTCAACCATGTTCACAACTCACACAATTAACTGGAGGGAAAGTACATTTTGCTGAGAGCAACAACCTGGACATGCAAAACAAAGTAATTGAAGGACAGGTGGTCATTGTGCCACTTTGAACATGCTATCCAATTAGTCCCACTTTCTGGCCTGTAAATCATTCCTTTCAAGTATTGTATAGATCCATTGCTCTTTCAAAAGTGACTATTGAATTTGCTTCCTGCTCATTTCCCATCTGGTACTTTTGCCTTAAATCTTTGACTTCAGGTTATCAACACTGCTGCCAGTAGAAACAGGTTTTTCTCAAAACCTCTTTTGCACATCTCTAATAAATCTCCCTTTAACGGGCTGCACAGTGGCGCAGTAGTTGGCCCTGCTGCCTCAAGGCAACGAAGACCCAGGTTCGATCCCGGTCCCAGGTCACTGTCTGCGTGGGTCTCACCCGCAAAACCCAAAGATGTGCAGGCTAGGTGGATTGGCTACGCTAAATTGCCCCTTAATTGGAAAAAAATTGGGTACTTTAAATTATTTTTTAAAAAATCTCCCCTTAACCTTCTCTGGCCAAGGTGAATAACCCAGTTTCTCCTAATACATTCCTCATCCCTAATGCCATTCTGATAGATCTCCTCTGCACCCTTGTCAAGGCCGTGCCTTTGTTCCCAATATTTGATGCTCAGGATTAAACATAAAACTCCAACTAAACCCTAAACTAACAATTTAACAGCTTCAGCATAACACCTTTGTTTTTGTACACAATTTTGTTATTCATTCATGTCTCACATTGCTTAATTAACCATGAAACCAAAGCAGAAAATGCATACATTTGACACATTTTTGTTTTAATTTTAAGGATATAAAGTATAATTCCACCATTTAAAAACAATTACCACACTACTCAGCATGTGAGAATTAGGTTGACAATAGATTTTTCCTTAACTCTACCACTGTAAACGTTGGTCAGGATTCTCCCATCCCAGTGTGTCCCTTTACCGCTGCCAACGAGGACGGAAAATTTGACGCTCAGCCAAATCTCCCATTCGCTGCAGCGGGATCGAAGAATCCCGCCAGAGTGAATGGACGGAGAATCCCGCCCATTATCTTTTCAAAAACAAGCCAGGTTATGCAAGTGCAACAACAGTCACAAGGGTCATGAAACACATAAGAGCTACCAAAGAATGACTATCATTGGCACCCACTTATCCCCATGGCGATGCTACATACTGTGCTGCAAGCCATGATGTACAGCACAGTGGAACTAGAGTGATAGTTCATTGCAGTTTAACTTGCTTCTCAAAAGACATTAGGCGCTTCAAAGGAAACGGAGAATGAACGAGGCGCCAGAATTGGAGTGCAGAGATTTCGGGAGGTGGTAGGGCCGGAGGGAGTTACAGAAATAATGAGGAGAGTGGCGATGTAGGCATTTAAACACAAGGTTGGGAATTTTAAAATAAAATGTGTTGCCAATCTAGATTAGCCAGCAGGACCTGGTACATGTTAGAATGTTGCCAGCAGGTTTTTATTTGAGTCCCCGTTTACACATGCTGGTGGGCGGAAGATTGGCCAGGGGAGCAATGAAGTCCAGGGGTAATAAACACATGCATGAGGGTTCAACAACAAATGGGATTTCAATATTGGATTCAGAGAAAAGTCTAGTCAACCCAATCTCTGCATGAAAAAGCTAACCTGCATATTTTAATATGAAATAAAAACAAATGTTGGAAATCTTCTGGTGAGTCAACGAGAGAATTTCCATCACTTTCTGTTCTAATTTCAGATGGCCAACATTCTGCATATTTCGATTCTACATACTTTAATATTCCTGGTTGATAGATGTGAGCACCACAAAAACGTGACTTGTGTTTTGCGGAACGATAAAAAGGCCAGAAATTCCTGCCCAAAGTCAATGTTCCAACAAATTCTCCACCGCCGCCTGCGACGATTCGAGGTGGGACTGGAAGATTCCAGCCAGTGTCTACTTCATAAACTAAAATTAATTTTAATGCAGGCAGTTTAGGTCCAATCAGAGCACCATCAGGACAATAAGTGTACACTTCAAGTTTCATTACTCTGAAGTGTACTTTTGCATTGATGATAATGTTAAGAGTTTTATCACTCTAGCATTCCCTTCCTATCCCTATGACACTGCACCACAACTGCAATCTCCCCCCCCCCCCCACACCACCACTGCACAAAGGCAGACCAACTATTTTATTCTGCGAAAGAGAACAAACATAGCAACAGAAGTAGCCATTCAGCCCCTCATGCCTGATCCGCTATCAAAGTAGGTCATGGCTGTACCTCAATTCCATTTTCCTGCCTCAACTCTATATCCCTCGACATCCCAAAATCTATCAGTTTTTCTAAAAACATTATTTGCGAGTATCTACAAGTGCCTACGTAATGCAGCATCTCACTCCCAGTGCAATCCTAGCTGGGGGGACTTATCTCACCAAGCCCTGATCTGGGTCTGCTTCTAAACTTTGCCTCCACCCCCTATCTGGGGAGCTCAATCTCCATGAGTCCGACGGGAGATTAATGAAGGCTTTCCTGTGGTCCTCGTGGGGGTTATGATACCATGCGCCCCCCCCCCCCCCCCCCCCCGCCCCTCAAGTTCGAAAGCTTCACCTCAGATGCCAACGGAGGGGACTTCTGCACAACTTCACCTGTGGCTGCGCCTCTGCCTGCGGTGGCTCTGGGTTTTATTTCTTTATTTTTAAACTGTTTTTATTAGGGATTTTGAATGTTATACAAAGGAAAAGGTTGTAAAAATACATCAAAACCAAAAAAAAAGTATATCTACATTGGTTGTCTTTCGTTATTTAAATAATTGTGGCTTCTTGTTCTGCGTTCTCCAGTAGGTGCTTACATCCAGCCAGAGTGCCCTCTTCCCTCTTCAGCTCTCACATCTTGTTCCTGTTTGGTTGGCGTGATGCTGTGTCTTTTGTTGTTTGCTGAGCCTGGTTGGGCTCCATGCTTCTTTGTTCCGCTCCCCCCCTTCCTCTGATGGTGAACTTGATCTTCTTCAGGTGGAGGAATCCCGTTAGGTTTGCCAGCCAGGCCCTGCTGCCTCACAGCGCCAAGGTCCCAGGTTCGATCCCGGCTGTGGCTCACTGTCCATGTGGAGTTTGCACATTCTCCCCATGTTTGCGTGGGTTTCGCCCCCACAACCCAAAAGATGTGCAGGGTGGGTGGATTGGCCATGCTAAATTGCCCCTTAATTGGAAAAAATGAATTGGGTACTCTAAATTTTTTTTTTTTTTAAAAAGGTTTGCCAGCCAGTCTGCAGCTGTGGGTGGTGCTGCTGATCGCCAGCTGAGCAGGATTCCCCAGTGGGCAGTTAGAGAAGCACAGACTACGGCCTCGGCCCTCTTCCCCATGAATATATCTGGTTGGTCCGAAACCCCGAAGACTGCCACTTTTGGGCACGGCTCTACCCTCATAAATTTGACTGCTGCCTTTAACTCGGCCATGATGTCGTCTTTCATTGCATTTAGTTAATTAGGAACATCTTTCATCCATCGCCTGGCTTGGGGGGAGTTGGGGGGGTTCCGTGCTAATGTTCAGGGTGAGGGGATGTTTAAGTCCGATTTTACGGGCTAAACTCGGCCTAAAGTGTCTATATTTCTGTCATATTGAAGAGAGCACACCCCCCCCCCCCCCGTCACCGAAGTCCCCTTTTTATCATTTTAAACATCAAATCACTCCTCAATTTTCTGAACTCAAGGGAATATAAACCAAATTTTATGCACTCTGTCCTTGCATTTAATCCTTTAAGACATTTAGGCTGCTGCTGCAACAAATTAGTGTTCAACTGCCCTGTGCTTTACAGTAACAGCTGGACTGTTATTGTCCAAAATTCTCAACACGGAAAATCCAGTTTTAGTCAGATAAAAAGCTGGAGGATGGAGGGGCGTAATGCCTCCTCAGGACACTGGTAAACCTATCTTTGTTACCAGAACAAAGTTAGCAGGAGCCTGAAAACTTAAAGCTATATTATCCTATCGCCTGGAATGCCCAAGAAACAAGTGGAAAAATAAACAGAGTTCGGAAATTAGGATCAAAGAACGACACAAGAGCAATTTTGTACATTATTTATTTCTCCTTTTATTTAAAAAGGAGACCAAGTTTACAGTAATGTGACATTAGGGGCTTGAGGGATATCTCAACATTAAGCAACATCTCTAAGCTGTAGTTATCAGTTGTTGGTGAAGGTCAAAAATACTCGGGTGTCTGAGCTTATTCTCCCAGTACCCGGGCAGATTAATAAATGATGACACAGAATTAGCAAAGAAGAATTAGGTGGCACGGTGGCGCAGTGGTTAGCACTGCTGTCTCACAACACTGAGGACCCGGGTACGATCCTGGCCCCGGGTCACTGTCCGTGTGGAGTTTGCACATTCTTTCTGTGTCTGCGTGGGTCTCACCCCCACAACCCAAAGATGTGCAGACGAGGTGGATTGGCCACGCTAAATTGGCCATTAATTGCAAAAAGGAAATTGGATGCTCTAAAAAATTTTTTACAAAAGAAGAATTAATAGAGTAGCCAATTACATTGTTGGGTCTTCCAATAACCAACACGACAGATCTATGTCATTACTATGGATCGCATACCTCATTCACACAGACAGCCAGGTTTACCTGGAAACACATGTCCTGCTGTCATCCACATTAGTTTACAGAAAGTATGATTAAACAAATACCCACAAAATCAGATGCACAAGAGCAAAGAATTGGAATCAAGGTAATCCTGGCTGTATGGAGACTCTTCTGAAGAAAACCCAAAGAAAACCCAAACTTTGTAACTACTAGGAATAAAATAAAATGACAGAAAATGGCTCCATCAAGGTCACTTGCAACCTGTTGTTTGAATTTAGATCCTAACCCGCATTAAGTCCCTTTCAACAATTACCTGGGCTTGATGACCTACATTGGCTCTTGATCCAGTAACACCCTAATCTTATTCATTCTCACACACATGCTCAAATTCCTCCATCCCTCACCCCCTCCTTAACTCTGTGACTTCTGTCAGTCCGACAAGACTTTTGTGTTTCTCGAACTCTAGCACTTTTGGTCCGCCTTTGAGTAGGCTTTTGTTGCCTTTCTGAATACCTCCGCCTTTGACTCGGTGTTGGATTTTATCTGATCACACTCCAATGTAGAACAAGGCTAAAAGGGCTGACTGGTCTGCTTCTCTTTCTATGGCCGTGTGAAACCTTGGGACATTTTACAACATTAAAAGTGCTATTTTTAAAAATATATATATTTTTATTCTGAAACATTTTCAAATTACAAAACAATCCAATAGAATACAAACAATTTGTTATTTTTATATAATAACCCTATCTTCACACCTATCCTCTATTCTGGAGAAGAACCCACTCATGCGCGCTCTAGCCAAGTGTGCTCTGTGAACTACTTTAAACTGTGTCAGGCTCAGTCTGGCACATGACAAGGTGGCATTCACCCTATGCAAGATCTCGCTCCACACCCTCCATCCAGCCCCAAGCCCAGCTCCTCCTCCTACTTCCCCTTTACTTCCTCCCCGTCTCCAACAACCCTCCATATATTCAATATCTTCCCTTCCTCTATCTCATCTAGAGATAGCATCCTGTCCACAAGTGTAGGTCTCAGTAACCCAGGGAACGAAGGCAGTTCCTTACAAACAAAGTTTTGCATCTGCAAATACCTGAATGAAATTTCTCCAAGATCTCCTCCAGTCCCGCAAACCTATCCTCCACAAACAAATCCCTGAACCTCTTCTCAATCCCCTCTCTCTTCCAAATCTTATATATTTCATCCTTTCCAGATGGCACAAATCAATGGTTCGCATAGATTGGCGATAGTAATGATATTTAAAATGGGGCCTAAATTAGTTCCAAATTTTTTAAGATGTCCACTGTCGGGTGTGTAGCGAATCTGGCCGGAGAGAGCAGAAGAGGGGCGATAACCAATGTTCTTAGTCATGAACCTGTACAAGAAACCTCCTCTATCTGCCCCCACCTCGGCACCAGCTCCTTCATCCACCCTCAAAGTTTCTCGATGCTCACCACGCAGATTCGGTAGCACCAGCCCATCAGGTTGCCGCTCCCTCTGCAGGAAAGCTCCTCGAATCCTGGGAGTCTCACCCAACCAAATAAAGGCAGAGATTAACATATCAACTCTAACAAAAAAATGATTTAGATAGGAGGACCGGGAGACACTGGATCACAAATAAGAACCTCGGTAGAATGTTCATTTTAACCATCCCCGCCACGGACCATGGAAGGGCGTCCAACCTCAAGTCCCCCTTCACCTCCTTCATCAGACTGGCCAGGTTCAGTTTATACAGCAAGTCTCAGTCATGAGCCACTTGAATCCCTAAATACCTAATCCTCGTCTTGGCCAGCCGAAAAGCAGCTTCCCCAAATCCGCTTCCTTCCCCAGGTGTTTCACAAGGAAGGTTTCGCTCTTACTCACATTCAATTTTCATCCTGAGAAGGACCCACACTTCCTTAACAACTCCATTATCCTCCCCACACTAGAGAGAGGATCTGAAACATATAATAATAATCTTTATTGTCACAAGTAGGCTTACATTGACATTGCAATGAAGTTACCTGAAAAGCCCCTAGTCGCCACATTCCGACACATGTTCGGGTACACAGAGGGAGATTCAGAATGTCCAATTCACCTAACAGCAGGTCTTTCAGGACTTGTGGGAGGAAACCGGAGCACCCGGAGGAAACCAACAGTGAGAATGTGCAGACTCCGCACAGACAGAGACCCAATCCGGGAATCGAACATGGGACCCTGGCGCTGTGAAGCAACAGTGCTACCCAGTGTGCTACCATGCTGCCCTAGCAACAGGTCATCCACATA
The DNA here is from genome assembly GCF_902713615.1 of Scyliorhinus canicula. NCBI lineage: Eukaryota > Metazoa > Chordata > Chondrichthyes > Carcharhiniformes > Scyliorhinidae > Scyliorhinus > Scyliorhinus canicula. The sequence goes on along the minus strand of NC_052146.1, from coordinate 186,424,097 downwards.
AAGGGACACCCTGTGCTCCGTACTCCCCCCTCTCTGTACCCTTCCAGCCGCCTAGCAATATAAGCGCAATGACCAGTGGCTGAATTGCCAGCACAAACAGTAACGAGGACCGTGGGCATCCCTTCCTTGTGCCACTACTCCACCCAGGGCGTCATGACCACATTTTTAAAATGTTTTTTTTTTTTTTATAAATTTAGTGTACCCAATTTTTAAAATAAATTTAGTGTACCCAATTTTTATAAATTTAGTTTACCCAATTAATTTTTTCCAATTAAGGAGCAATTTTAGCGTGGCCAATCCACCTAGCCTGCACATCTTTGGATTGTGGGGGCGAAACCCACGCAGACACAGGGAGAGCGTGCAAACTCCACACGGACAGTGACCCAGAGCCGGGATCGAACCTGGGATCTCGGCGCCATGAGGCTGCAGAGCTAACCACTGCGCCACCGTACTGCCCATCATGACCACATTTAAAAATCTCCTGCTATTTGCTGAGAAATGTCAGCCCTTGGCAAACCTTGTCTGGTCCTCAGATCATCCCTGGCAAGCAGTCCTCCAGGCGCGTCACCAGCACCTTAGCTAACACCTTAATGTTGGCATTCAACAGCGAAATAGGCCTGTAAGCTCACGCTCTACGGGATCCTGGTCCTTCTTCGGGCTCAAAGAGATCGACGCCTGTGTCAATATGGCCGAGACAGAGAGTCATTAAACATCCCCTATGTGCGGTGCCAACAAGGCCACAAATTGTTTATAAAATTCCACCGGGAAATCATCCGCCGCTGGTGCCTTCCCCGATTGCATGGAACCAATAATCTCCTCCAACCCCAGGGGTGCCTCCAACCCCTGCCTCTTCTCCCTGGGCTAGTCTCCAGTCACATATCCACATAATGTGGGATGTGGCGCGATATTTCAAGTGGCGAGTATCCAGCCCCACCATCCCCAGGAGTAACGATTTCCCCACCACAAAGAAATTTATTCGGGAGTAGACCCTGCACACATGCGAGGAGGAAGAGGTAAACCCCTTCTCTCTCAGGTATCTAAACCTCCACGGATCCACCCCCCACCCCACCCGGACTGCACTGCCAGCTCTTTCGCACCATCCCGAAGAATTGGGACTCGACCTATCCATCCTTGGGCCCAATACACAATTGAAATCTTCCCCCATAATCAACTGGTGCGAATCTAGTTCTGGGATGACCACCAACAGCTTCTTGATAAAGGCTGCCTCTTCTCAATTTGGTGCATATATGCGCACTAAAACTACCGGAGTGCCTGCAACACACACCCCCCCCCCCCCCCCCCCCGGCCCCAGAATCAGCAATACCCCAACCGTGAGGAAATCCAACCGGGCCCAAAGGCAACCCGATTCCAGGCCGACCCAAAACAGCCACCGTCACTACCCTCACATAAGCCCATATACAAAGAAACCTTAATTGTCAGCACTCTACCATCCCCCCACCCCCTCTCCCTTCGACCTCCTATCCTACAATCCTCCCCAATCCCCACCTCCCCCTCGAACCTAAGCTAATCAACACACGCAACTCCAAAAAGGCTCTATACCCCTCCCCCCTCCCACACCAAGCAAAGAAAACCCAGCCAACCTAGGCTCATTACCTTAACCCACAAACAAAACAGACACCAGAACCAAAGAAAAAAAACATGCACCCCCTTTCCCCAATCCTTCAATCAAAAACTGCACATATTGGAAAGAAAGAACCCATATCCCCCTTCAATGAAACAAGCAACCCCATATCACCACAGGAAAGACAAAAACCAGAAAACATAATAAGAAAAACACAGAAAGAGGCAAAAAACATGAACGTGACCAGGTAAAATTCAAAACTCCATAACATCCAACAACCACAATCAGATCTCTCCTAGTCCATTTTTCCTCACAAAATCATTCACTTCTCTTGCGTATTTAAATAATGGTCTCTGTACTTGAACGTGACCCACAATTGAGTAGGCCACTCTGAACTGCACCTTGCTCTTGTAGAACTGTGCCTCAGCCTTGTTGAACACAGCTTGCATTTTACAATTTCTGCCCTGATGTCTTGATAAATTCATAGGGTATGGCCCTCCCATCTACTCTCTTGCGTGACCTTCACCCACTTTAAAATCCTCTCCTTGTCCAGATAACTATGGAGATGAACTATGACCGCCCATGGTAGATCCCCGGATCTGGGCTTCTGACGCAATGACCAGTGGGCCCAGTTCACCTCGGGAGGGTTTGCAAGGACCCCCTCCCCCACCAACTTCCCAAACATCCCGTACCAGCCTCCCCAAACAGGTGCCGGAATGTGGCGATTAGGGGCTTTTCACAGTAACTTCATTTGAAGCCTACTCATGACAATAAGCGATTTTAATTTTTCATTTCATCTTTGCCATTGCATTTGTACCTTCAATGCCCTCCGGTAGCCTGACAATCTTCAGGTTCCGGCACCTGGACCAGTTCTCCTGGTCCAGTTCTCCTGGTCATCTGCCTTGGCTTTCAATCCTTTTGGGCCTCCACCAAAATGCCTTCACTGTGGTCTGAGACTGTCTCCTCCACCTTCCGAATTATCATGCCCTATGATTCCAACCGCTGCTCCACCCTATCCAAATTCACGCGAGTGTGTGCCATCACCACTTCAATTGCTTTGGACAGGTCCTCCAACATCGCCAGTCTTTGCTTCTTGAATTCCCCCATTAAGGAACTCCACTAACTTCTCCATTGTCCATTGAGAGGGCATTGATGACACGGATGGCTCCGCCATTTTCTCTTCCACTCCAGCAAGAGGGCCTCCCGAGTCTGACGATGGGCCTTTATTCAACTTCTGTTTTGTGTAGAATCCTGTAGACATTCCACACCGGAGGAGAAATCAACAAACTTCAATTACTCCACCTTTCTTCCCAAAACTACGTCCATAAACCAGGGAAAAAGAGCCAAAAACCAAGTCTCCAAGCCAGAGCCACTTTATACGTGACCACTCACCTCATGGCCACCACAGTACGTCCTTAAAGGTGCTATATAAAGGAACGATGTTGTTGAAGTAAAAAGTAATGGTCAGATATTAACACTGTTTAAAAACTCATTTTACCTGGTGCTTCAAAGGTTTCATGTAAAGGTTCCTTATGGTGTTCCATCTCTTCATCAGATTTGAGACTCTGTAACAGAAAATTACCCCAATACCATTAACAGTAGGGAAACATTAGTGTAGACGTGCTACTCTAGGTGCCGAGGTGGCAGGGCGAGTGCCCTGCAAACCCGGTGCTACATTCATGTAGTGATCAAACTGGAATCAAACCAGATCCTGGATGTTCATCAAGGGTAATGGTTAGTTGGGGAGGGGAACACAGATATTACATAGCAATGAAGGAGAGTATGATTGTGTTAACTCCTCGAAATTAGTCCTATTTCCCGTCTCCCCCAGCCTTTCAACCAACTAAGATCTCCACATTCCTCTAATTATGGCATCTTGCACATTCCTAATCTTCATTGCCATTCAGCTGTCAAAGCATTAATCTCTGGAATTCCCTCCTTACATTTCTGTCTCTTCCCCCCCATCTCTCCTCATTTACGATGCTCCTTGAAACCTACCTCTGTGACCAAGCATCTACCTCCGGTGGCTGTCTCAGTTTCTGACTGATTATGCTCCTGTGAAGTGTCTGGGGACATTTTCCTATATTAAAGGCACTGTATAAATGCAGGTTATTGTGGTACGATTGATGTTGAATTAACTGATCTCAGCCAGTGCAGCAAGGTGTCCACAGGAGAGCAAGTGGAGAATTGACAATGATTTCCATTCCAGATTTATATCCCGTGACCATCTGTGATCATATACAAAGGTAGAGAGGGTGACCAGTGTCACAGAACATTTCTCCATACTAAAGGCACAATAGAGTGTTAGTTATGTCACAGCAGTAACACAGTCTTCGGACAAAGAGGAGCCATGTGCCAAATAATGATTTTTCATCCACTGGCTGCAAATCTGAATTAAACTTTTAAAATACAGACTTTTTAAAAATGCAGCGACTAAAGTGATTTGAACTCAGAGTCCACATTGGCTAACCCAATTTTGCATTTCTATACATTCTATATCTCAACTAATTGGAGTGGAATCTGGCAGTCTGTAAAAACTCTGCAAGACAATGACTCGGGGAGGTGTGAAGGACTCACATCTCCTGTTGCATTGGATTGGCAAGACATCTTGGCAATCACCGGAGGTATTCAAATGTTGGGAGATGGGTCATTAAGAATAATCACTTGTCCGTGTGGAGTTTGCACATTCTCCCCGTGTTTGCGTGGGTTTCACCCCCACAACCCAAAGATGTGCAGGATAGGTGGATTGGCCACTCTAAATTGCCCCTTAATTGGAAAAAATTAATTGGGTACTCTAAAATTTTTATTTTTTTTAAAAGAATAATCACTTGGACAATGGGACTTGGCTAAATTAGCTTCCAGACATGAGCCACTCAAGCCACCGTTGGAATACACAGAAGGTGAGCGCAGTTCACCAGTTTTCAACCTAAATGCTCCGGCCAGCGGAGGATTGGGATCGATTCCCATTGGCGCGAGAAGCGAGGCCGACGTGCCTTTCAATGGCACTTAAACAAGGATTGTTTTTTTTTGCTGGACTTGAGGGGCTGGGTCCCCCTCCTCCGGGATGGGGGTGCCATTTTTAAAAGGGTCCTGATCTCAGAATACTGTTGTAGCTCCCCGAATCACTGGCAAGGCCAGGCCCTCCTCCCTCATCCTGCACCCCTTGGCAGTGTCAATCTGGCACCTTGGACTCTGAAGTAGGGCAATGGGGTGAATACCCTGCCCATGCTGGCCTCAGAAGGGGATCGTTCAAGGGATGTGGGACCGGGGGGAGGGGGGGGGGGCACTTAGGCTGGGTTGGAGGGGCTCAGGTCCGAGTTTTGTTTCCCCCAGGAAGGGGTCATTTGGCTGGTTTCCCATCTATAGTCTTGAAAATCATTTAACTCTCTTTCAACATGTCAAGTTCAAAGATCTGTGAAATGAAGATGAAAGCCTTCCCTTTAATGTGATGGAAACCTTTGAAGTACTTTGATCACAGTCAATTTAATTGCCCTTTTAACTTTTTCAAGCATCTGGGCATGCTTAGAAGCCTAGAAACTTTGACCTGCATTGTTCACATTCAATTTAACAGTCCATTACCTTTTACAAGCCTTTTGATTGACAGGTCCAAGCAATTTTAAAGGAAGGAATACCGCTATTTATTTATGTAGCTCTACAGCAGTCCATTAACTCTCAAGTAGTTCCTCTTTTGAGCAATTCTTTCTACCTGCAGATGATATTTGAAGATGCTGCTTCATTGTTCGGCAGAGCTTCCTAGAAAGAGCAGGTGCAGGTACAGAGCCCCTTTGCTCCCCCTCGGAATGCAAGGCGCCAGGTCCACAATTGCCAGGACTTGCACCAATTCACGCCAGTGGCACTTTTGGCTGCCCCCCCCCCCCCCCCCCCCCCCCCATGGAGCATCCCAGAAGGGCAGGTAATCTGGCTTCCTGCCCGATAAGGACATTTAAATCAGCTTTAATTAGGTATGCTCCTGCTGGATCTGGGCAGGAACCTCATTGAGGCGGGCTGGGAGACACCCAACGGGATTGACACCCACTTTTGGCCTCACATCCAATTCACCGGGCTATCACGATTCCTGACACTGGCTAGTGGACCTGGAGAATAACCCCCCCAGTGCGTTTTTCTGAATTCCCCTGGAGAAGGAAGGCCACATAACAAGCCAATCCTTTGCCTGTTTTTAATGCTGGTTTTCTCAGACGAACTCGGGACAAGCATCTTCTGTACAAAACCCAAGTGGGGCCCCTCCTGCCTCCCTTTCTTTCTCCAACCCACCTAGTAAACTTCGAGCCCTGTGTTAGGATTGTCATTACCCAGGGACATCCAGTGCCAACAGAGAATTCTTAAAGCAATCCAACCCAGCACTGCAGTCTCCTGAAGAACAATCGACCCAGTGATCTACATCTTTAAATCGGAAACATCAAGACTATTGAATTCAGCTTGAAGCCAGCCAAGTCACCAAACTGCACAACTGTATACTAAACTCTTACTTTTTCTGAATGGACTCTAATTTGTCCAACCTATGCATCCTCATTCTATAATCTGCATTGTGTGTGTATGTGTGTGCTCAAGGCAGTGTGTATTCTATTTTACTTGAAACAATTTAAGTATAATAAAGCTAATCTCTTTCTTTGTTAAACAAAGGAAAACCTGTCCTGTTAGTTATTTTATGATCACAGCACGTAAACAATTAAATACTCACTGAATTGGCAAGTATATCTTCTCAAATAAACAAAAAGAACAGCTAGGGTCAAAGATCCTACAGCACGATTTTTAAGAGGAGCAAAAGAGCCCTCCATGGACAATTTATCCTTCATCCAATATCCACAAAACAAATTACTGCAATTCTTCCAGTAGGTCAATAAATACTGCATTTGCGATAAAGTGCTTTGGGATGTCCCAGGGTAGCGAAAGGCATTTTATATATATATGTATATATATATACACACACACACACAAAACTGGGAATAGGAGCATAATGGTAATGTTACTGGATGAATAATCCAGAGCCAAGATCAATGGTCCAGAAACATGAGTTCAAATTCCACCAAGAATCATGAAGGAAAAAGAAACCCAGAAACTACCAGAATGTCATTAAAACCCGCCAGTAAGTTTGCCGTCTTTAGCCAGTCTGCCCTGCATGGCCAGACCACTCCAGACCACAGCAATATGGTTTGACTCTTAACTGCCCTCTGAAATTGACTAGTAAACAATTAGGTACCCAGCAGCTACAGAGTAGTCAAATAAGAATAAAATCAAACAGCCCACCCACCACCAATCTTGGCATCGGAAATAGCAAAGACGTGTCACACTGACCTTGCAAAATTCTCCTTTCTGATATCGTCGCCTTGTGCCAAAATTGATAGAGCTGTCCCACAGACCAGTCAAACACAGGCCTGACATAGTTAAACTCACTGAATCACTATTTACAGCCAATGTCCCAGACTCCTCCATCACCAATCCTGGAATTGTCCTGTCCCACTGGCAGCACAGACCCACTAGGGCTGGCAGTACAGTGGTATGCAGCCAGGAGACAATTGCCCTGGGAATCCTCAATGTTGATTCTGGATCTCAAGAAATATCATGATGTCAGGTCAAACACCCCACCAAGCAGTTGATGAATCAGTACTCCTCCATGTTAAACACCATTTTGAAAAAAACATTAAAGTGTAGCAATGTCTTATGGATGGAGAACCTTTAAAGTCCATCATCAAGACTTGGTAGCACCACTACTGACAAAGCTGGCTGAGCACGAGGACTGGTTTCTGCACAGGTGGTGCGAGAACCAACGCGAGGGGAAACAAAACTACTCATTTTCACCAATCTATACTCAAAACCGGCCATCCACGAGCCACTGTGGGCCATCAGTAGCAGCAGAATTATACTCAACCACAATTTGCAATCGCATTGTCCTGCTCATCTCTCATTCTACCACGATTATCAAGCCAAGGGACCGCCTCTGATTCAATGAGTGTAAGGGAGTATGTCACGAGCAGCACCAGACATGGCTTAAAATGCACGGGTAACCTGGTGCAACTACACAGCTGGAGATATGCAAGTTAAACAGTGGAAGCAGAATGCCAGAGAGAGAACTAAACAACCCCATGACCAACAAGTCAGATTTAGGGCGAGGTCTTCGGCTGTTCATACCGGCAGGATCTTCCGGTCCTGCCTACGGCACATCTCCACCGCAGGTTTCCCGGTGGCACGGGGTGGATTCAATGGGAAATTCCATCAACAGCAGCGAATCCTGCTGCCGGCTAACGGCGGGCCACCTCCCGCCGCAGGGAAACACGCCACGGAGGGGCCAGAGAATCTCGCCCCGGAGATCTGCAGTCCTGCTGCATCCAGTCAGGAATGCTGGTGACCAACTAAATAAATAAGCAAACGCTGAGGAGGAGGCTGCACAAATATCCCCACCCTCAATGATAGGGGAGCACAGCACATTAGTGCAAAAGATAAAGCTGAAGCATTTGAAAGCATCTTCAGCTAGATGAGCAGAGTGGATGATCCACCTTGGCCGTTTCTGGAGGTCCGCAGCATCACGAATGCCAGTCTTTAGCCAATTTCATTTACTCCATGTGACATCAAAGAACCGGTGAAGGCGATAGATATTCCAAGGAGTACGGCTCCATCAACTTCAGAACTAGCTGTTCGCTTAGCCAAACCATTCCAGTTAATCTACAACACTGGTATCTACCAGATAATGTGGAAAATTGTCCAGGTATGTTGTGTCCTCAAAAAGGACAAATCCAATCTGGCCAATTACCTCCCCATCGGTCTACTCTTCATCGTTAACAAAGTGATAGAAGCGTCACCGACAGTACCAGCAAGCTTGTTACGGTCCACTCAGGGGGTCTTGGTTGCTGAAGTGGCACTTCTCAGCAATAATCTCACAAATGCTCAGTTTGTGTTTCGCTCAAGCCACGCGGCTGCAGATCTCACTACGGTATTGGTTTAAACATTGACAAGAGCTTAATTCCAGACGTGAGATGAGAATGACTGTTTTGACATGAAGGTACGATTTGATCAAATGTGGCATCAAGGAGCCTGAGCAAAATTTAAATCAATGGGAATCAAGGGAAACTTCTATCGGTTAGAGTCATATTTTGCACAAAAGGTGATGATTGAGGTTGTTGTAGCTCAATCCAAAACATTGTGCAGGAGTTCCTCAGGATAATATCCTCGACTCAACCATCTTCAGCTGCTTCATCAATGTGTTTCCTCCATCATTGCACAGTGTTCAGAATCATTCACAAATTCTCAGATACCAAAGCACTGCATATCCACATGCAGCAAAACCTGAACGACCTTCAGGCTTGAGCTGCCAAGTGGCATGTAGTATTCATTTCACCCAAGTGCCAGGCATTGACCATCTCCAACAAGAGACATTCTAACTATCTCTCCTTTACATTGAGTGACATTGACAATATTAAAACCCTCTCCACCAACAACATCCTGGGGTTTACAGTTGACCAGAAATCTAACTGGACCAGCCTTATAAATATGGCTGTAAGAGCAGATCAGAGGCTGGGAATTCTACAACGAGTATCTCGCCCCCTGATTCCCCCAAACATGTCCACCATCTTGAAGGCCCAGTCAGGAGTGTGATGGAATACTCTCCATTTGCCTGGAAGAGTGCAGCTCCAACAACACTCATGAAGCTTGACTCTATTTCAGACGAAGCAGCCCACTTGATTGCTACCCCCTCCGCAAACATTCAGACCCTCCACCACAACTACACTGAGGCCACACTCAGTACCATCTACAAGATGCAATGCAGTAACTTGTCAAGGCTCTTCGAACAGCACCTTCCAAATTTGTGACCTCTGCCACATAGATCAAGAGCAGATGATGTTTGGAAACACCGCCACCTGCAAAGTTCCCCTCCAAGTCACACGCCATTCTGACTTAAAATATCATCCTTCATTGTCACTGGTTAAAATCCTGGAACTCCTTCCACAGCAGCTCTGTGGCTCTATCTTCACCACATTGATGTAGGTTCAGGAAGGTGGGGAATTAGTGATAGAGATACACACACACACATGTATGTATATACATTATATATATATATTTCTATAAGCATTAATGCAATAAATGTCCCAAAGTACTTCACAGGAACATTAGCAAACCAAGTATGCCTACTTTCTTGGTTAGGAGGATAGCAGAGCAGACCCAAATTAAAATATGTACAAGCTATGATTTGTATAATTTGTGTTACGGTTGTTGTACATACTGAAGCAATAACAACATAAGTTCTTTCTTACAGAGTATGTGTTTATAGTAAGTTTATGCTATGGTGACATAATTGCCCATGAAGCTTTTGAATTACTGTTTGCAACCTATCACAAAATCTGTAACTAAGCAACAATGGAATTAATTTCAGTAAACTCAATCACAGCGGAACCCATGTAGAGCGTGACTGGCAAGCAGCATAAAACAGTGAATACATTCTTTAGCTAAATGAAGGGAAATACATTTGCTCTAGTTAGGATGGTGGCAAAACACAAGTCAGATCATTCTCGAGATACTGGGATGGTCCAAAATAGAGACACTACTAAAACATCTACACTGGGGGTTCATCCCAGAAGATTAATTGATCAAAAGGTTGCTCAATTATCTAACAATTACTCTTATACACAAACAGGAAAGGGTTGTATTCACAGGAACCAGTTACATGACCTTGAAATGTAAACTACTTGTTAATCTTTTGAGTTCAGGGCAGCATTCGTATCAGTAAAATTGCCCGAACTCAAAATGTAATCACTACTTCCGCAGTCATGGAACTCTGCAATCTCATTTTGTAAGGGAACAGACAATTTCCTGCTCGCTATACAAGCAGCATGGTTTCAGCTGTACCAAGGTTTTATATGTTTCTGCATCTCTGTCAGTTCTTTTGAAGAGATAACAAAGTAAAAGAAAAACACAAATTGCACCAGAAAGCTTAAACCTGAACCATTACAAACTCATCAGTACCTGAACAATATCAGAACACTGACTAACAATGATAATAAGTATAAATACACTGTGGAAACTAACCCACCATCCTCAGAGCAGCAGAATCAGAAAACAAATTGCTATTCCACTGTACCTCATGCAGAGATAGAAGTTCCATGAGCAGTGGAAAACTTTCATTTTGCATCAACAACACTCATTGTAAGACTATTTAGTCATAGGGATCATCACATCCGAAATTGACACCACTATATATCCGTGACTTACATCTTTGGGATTATTTCCCAAGATCAGTCATTTGTTTTGGTTTCAAAAAGGACTCCTTATAAACTGGACAATGGGCGGGATTCTCCAGTCCCGATGCCGAAATCGCGTTCGGCAATCGGTCAGAGAATCCCCGTTTCCAATGAAATCGGGGTGGCGCTTCTTTTGCTATGCTCCGCCAATACTCCTGGAGTACGCTGTGTGCCATATGGATGGCCTCAGGATGATGCCTGAGGCCAACCCTCGATGCTCCGCCCCCAATCGGCCGGGTTCCCGACGGCGTGGGTCTCTCATTGTCTCACCCATCGGGAACTCGGTGTGGCGGCGGCGGACTCAGTCCAGCACCGCCACAGTCGGGGAGGGCCAATCCGCAGGAAGGGGGAACTTTGGCAGGGGCTGGGGGCACTGGTGGGGGGTGGCATGCTTCTCGCGAGCAGGCCAAAGAGGGGTGCTATTTTGCAGGCCGGGTCCATGCGCGGCCACGGGCCTGGCAATTCTCTGGGCTGTACCGACAGCTAGAGCTGGGTGCTCTACGCTGCCTTCCTGCTAGTCCCCAGCTAAACGGAGGATCAGTGGCCATTTTGTGTCACATTTCCTGTCATAAAAGGCTACCATTCCCACGCCGGCATCAGGCCATAGCCTGAGAATCGGAGAATCCAGTCCAATATTTTCAGTCTTCTGAAATGAAATGAAATGAAAATCGCTTATTGTCACAAGTAGGCTTCAAATGAAGTTACTGTGAAAAGCCCCTAGTCGCCACATTCCGGCACCTGTTTGGGGAGGCTGGTACGGGAATTGAACCGTGCTGCTGGCCTGCCTTGGTCTGCTTTCAAAACCAGCGATTTAGCCCAGTGTGCTAAACCAGCCCCTTCTTCACTAAATGCCAAACTGCTCGTAATCAGTAAACATCTCTCCGGCCTGGTTAAATGCTCAGAGGTGCTTTCTCTTAGCGTGTAATATATAAATGCTAGTTGTTCTTTTTTTATATATAAATTTAGTGTACCCAGTTCTTTTTTTCTTTACAATTAAATTTTACAATTTAGCGTGGTCAATTCACCTACCCTGCAAATCTTGGGTTGTGGAGGCAAGACCCACCCAGACACGGGGAGAATGTGCAAACTCCACACAGACAGTGATCCAAGCCGGGAATCGAACCTGGGACCCTGGCGCGGGGCAGCAGTGCTAATCAACTGCGTCATCGTGCCACCAAATGTTAGTTGTACGTAATGGTGATAAAACAAGCTGGGTATCACAGCCATCCACAAACCTCGCCTGACTCGGGTGTCCATATACAGACTGGTCCATCAGATTGCTATCCAAAACAGATGCTGAAATTATTTTTCTTCGTCATATCCCAGGTTATGCTTTTGCCTCTATGTGGCATTCACATGGCTTTGAGTGCGTGCGTAGATTAGAGAATGCTCCAACACACTTGGAAGCCATCTATCATACATCTGCTGGCTCTTTGAAACAGTTCTATAATTAATTCTCTGCTCCCTCCCCATAACCATTCAAATTTCCCTCCTTCCAAGTAGTTCACCAGTTCCAATGCCATCTATCCTCTCAGGCAGCTCATTCATTACAGATCATCCTGACTCCACATATATTTTTTAACATTCTGGGGCAGCATGTGGGAAGGTGGTTAGTACTGCAGTCTCACGGCGCTGAGGACCCGGGTTCAAATACCGGCTCTGGGTCACTGTCTGTGTGGAGTTTGCACATTCTTCCCGTGTCTGCGTGGGTTTCACCCCCAAAACCCAAAGATGTGTAGGTTAGGTGGATTGGCCTCGATAAATTGTCCCTTAATTGGAATAAAAACATAAATCATTGGGAACTCTAAATTTATTAAAAATATATATATTTTTTTAAATTCTCATCTCACCTTTGGTACTTCAGCTCATTATCTTAGATATGGTTACAGGCCCACCTGTCACTGGAAACAGATTTTTACCCACTTTTGTGAAAACCCTTCATGATTTTCAACAGCTCCATCAACTCTTCTCTTAACATTCTCTCTCTTAGAGGGAGATACCTCAGCTTCTCCGTGTAAGTGAAGTTCATCACCTGTGGTACCACCTTGGTACCACCCTAGGAAATCTCCCCTGCATCCACTGCAAGACCATGATATCCTTCCCAAAATGTGGTGCCCAGAATGGGATACAATACATTGGCTGGGGCCTAACTAGTAATAATAATCTTTATTAGCGTCACAAGCAGGCTTAGATTAACACTGAAATGAAGTTACTGTGAAAAGCCCCTAGTCGCCAGATTCCGGAGCCTGTTCGGGTACACAGAGGGCGAATTCAGAATGTTCAAATTACCTAAGAGCACATCTTTGGACTGTGGGAGGAAACCCACGCACACACAGGGAGAACGTGCAGACTCCGCACAGACAGTGGCCCAAGCTGGGAATCAAACCTGGGGCCCTGGCGCTGTGAAGTAACAGTGCTACCATGCCGCCCACATTTTATAAAGGTTTTTTAACTCAATGTTCAGAATCAGCTGCATGGACAGAAGGAGAAATGGATGAGTTAAATCAAGAATAGAAGTTCAGTGTACGGTTAAAAAAAGAGAGAAGGATAGCTAAATATGGACATTGGAAATGAAGACCCAACAGCCTTGTCCTGACAATAATTGAAGGGGAATATGAGGAAGGGAAGGAAAAACAGAAGAGGAATGAAAAAAAATCAGATAGAACATAGAACATGCAGTGCAGAAGGAGGCCATTTGGCCCATCGAGTCTGCACCGACCCACTTAAGCCCTCATTTCCGCCCTATCCCCGTAACCCAATAACACCTCCTAATCTTTTTGGCCACTAAGGACAATTTATCATGGCCAATCAATCTACCTTGCATGTCTTTGGACTGTGGGAGGAATCCGGTGCACCCGGAAGAAACCCACGCAGACACGGTGAGAACGTGAGACTCTGCACAGACAGTGACCCAGTGGGGAATCGAACCTGGGACCCTGGAGCTGTGCAGCCACAGTGCTAGCCACTTGTGCTACCGTGCTGCCCAGTTGGATGGATAACATCACGATGTGGACTGAGGGAAGTGTGAAGAAAGTCAGAGAGGAAATAAGGTGATGCCACCAATGCTATGGGGGCAACAAACAAACAAAAGAAAAACCCATGAACTCTCCTGTCTGCCTCGATTTACAAAGCCAAGGATCACAAATACTTTAAAAGCCTCTCAACTCGTTCTTTCTTCACAATGTCTCTGTATCCTTTCCTGCAGTCTAGAAAAATAGTCATTCACCACTATTCTGTCCTTCTTGTTCCTTAGCCAACCTCATGTCTATGCTGTCACTACATCATTGATTTCATTTTGTAAAAAAATAAGATTAATCTGTGGGAAGATTTCACTGAGCGAACCATTCCAACCAACCAATTTTGGTCAGTTCCACACTCGACACTTCGAAATGAGCCTTTCTTAAGACAGCATTCAAAGAGGAGCCAAAACATTTAAGTCATGCACAAGCTGGATGGACCAAATGGAATGTTCCGGAGTGTCATTGTTTGTTTGTTCGTAACCGTTCTAGCGTATCAAAGAGAAGTTTACTGAATCTATTCCAAATTAGCATGTGCCAAAATTATTTTAAAAGAATATTGATGGGATAAAACAATCATAACTTGAAGGCACTTCACAGCAGTGTAAATTGGACGAAATTTGACACTGAGCCATTTTAGGAGATATTGGGACAGGTGACCAAAAGCTTGGTTAAATAAGTAAGTTCTGAGGAGTGTCTTAAAGGAGGATAAAAATAATAATCTTTTAATAATAATCTTTATTGTCACAAGTGGGCAGCACGGTAGCATGGTGGTTAGCATAAATGCTTCACAGCTCCAGGGTCCCAGGTTCGATTCCCAGCTGGGTCACTGTCTGTGCGGAGTCTGCACGTCCTCCCCGTGTGTGCGTGGGTTTCCTCCGGGTGCTCCGGTTTCCTCCCACAGTCCAAAGATGTGCGGGTTAGGTGGATTGGCCATGCTAAATTGCCCGTAGTGTCCTGAAAAGTAAGGTTAAGGGGGGGATTGTTGGGTTACGGGTATAGGGTGGATACGTGGGTTTGAGTAGGGTGATCATTGCTCGGCACAACATCGAGGGCCGAAGGGCCTGTTCTGTGCTGTACTGTTCTATGTTCTACTGTTCTATGTTCTATGTTCTATGTAAGTAGACTTACATTAAATGAATAATGAATAATACTGCAATGAAGTTACTGCAAAAAGCCCCTAGTCGCCACATTCCGGCCCCTGTTCGGGTACACAGAGGAAGAATTCAGAAATGTCCAAATTACCTAACAGCACGTCTTTCGGGACTGGTGGTAGGAAACCGGAGCAGCCTGAGGAATCCCACACAGACCAGAGGCAGAAGGACGGAGGGGTTTAGGAAGGGAATTTCAGAACTTAGGGTCGAGAAAGCTGGAGGCCGTCTGCCTCCAATGAATGGAGCAAAGGCGGTGGGAGCTGGACAGGAGGTAAGGATCAGAAGAACACTGAATTATTGGAGATTTATATGGCTAGAGGATGTTGCATAGCTAGACAGGAGGGGATTTGAACACCACAGAAACAAGGATGAGCGTGATGTGTTGGGTACTCTGGATCTGTGGAGACTGCGTTTACCTTAGCAGTAACATAGACAGGCTACCAACACTTGTAATAGTACAACTCTATTGTATTTAACTAAGAGCTGTTGAACATAATTGCACGGTGGGTCGACACTATGTTAGATTGATTGAAGACCTATGCCTAACCTGACCAGCCTATACTGCTGGCAGATGGTAGATGTTTGTGCTACTGACTGCGGGCTCTGTCTGTCTCAGAGGCTGCATCCCGAATGAGCGGGAAAACTAGTGCCCTCTGGTTTTATAGTGACCATGCCCTAACTGGTGATTGGCTGCTGTGTTGTGTGTGTTGATCGGTCTTGCAGTGTGTCAGTCAGTGTGTGTCTCTGCACTATCATATACGGATATGTATATTGTGACAGAGCGTTTAAAATTCAAGGCATTACTGGACCAGGACCAAGAACCACTGTAAGTCAGTGAGCACGGTGGGTGATGGGTTAACAGGACACGATACTGGTTAAGGCACTGTCAGTTTCAGAGGGTGGAAGATGGAAGTTGGCCAGAACTCAAACCAAAGGATAAAAACTGGACAAACCTCCACACTTTCAAGAGATGCTGAGTGTCTCAAATGACTTCTGTTGGCGCTTTGTAAAAACATTTCATCCTTTGCTGCCTTAAAATGAAGCGGCTCCTCCAGATCATCTGTTGTTTCCACCTCAGAATCCAGAAATTCGGGTACAGATCGACGGCCATATCGTTTAGTTCCCTTGATATACTTTGGCTCAATCTCCTTTGGGGTAGCTGAAATCAAACAATATACACACTCAGACACACAAAGCTTTACTGAAATCCCTCATTTTTAAAAAAGCCCTCTTAGAATAAATGTATTCATTTGAGAAAATGCAATGAGCTAAGTTTCAAACAGAAAGTGAGGAATTCTCTACTTTTGAGACTGTGCAGTGGCGGGCAGCTCCGGTGGTACCTTTCCCACTGGTCAGAATGGTGGGATCACACACGAATCTGCGCTTGGAAGCTCATTAATTAGTACAGGCGAGTTCCCCTCTGAATCTCCTGGTTGGTTGGCAGTGGATTCGTCCAGCCGCTGTCAACTGGCGGCTTAGAAGGTTCCAGCAGGCGACTTCCGGTTGCGGCTATGACCAGCTAAGTCGCACGTTTGGCTGCTCCTGCTACAAAGGTGTTTTCGGGCCGATTGGAGGGCCCCAACGGCGCTGTAAGGACAAATCCCGGTGGGGGAAGGCTCCCTGAAGAGAACCAGACCAACTTTATGGTCGGTACCCGGAGTGGGGTGGTAAAGAAAGCAACAGCAGCTCCCAAAAAAAAGCGGGGGAAGAAGACCAAAATGGCGGCCGGTGGCGCACCCGAGGAATGGAGGAAATGGGCGGAGGAGCAGCAGGCCGCTCTCCTGCGCTTCTTTACGGAGCTGAAAATGGAGCTCTTGGAGTCAATGAATGCGACGACCACCAGGCTGATGGGAGCCCAGGCGACCCAAGAGGCGTCGATTCGGGAGCTGCAACAGGAGATGACTGTGAGGGAGGAGGAGGCCACGGTCCTCGTGGGAAAGGTAGAGGTGCACGAGGCACTCCACCTGAAATGGCAGAGCCGTTTTGAGGAGCTGGATACCCGAATGAGGCGGAAGAACCTGAGGATCTTGGGCCTGGCAGAAGGCCTGGAGGGGTCAGACCTCCCGGGATATGTAGCAGAAATGCTGAGCTCCCTGATGGGGGCAGGGGCCGTCCCTTCGCCCCTGGAGCTGGAAGAGGCCTACAGGGTCATGGCTAGGAGGCCAAGAGCAAATGAGCCCCCGAGGGCGGTGCTGGTGCGGTTCCAGCGACTCAGCGACCGTGAGAGAGTGCTGGAGTGGGCCAAGAGGGAAAGGAGCAGCAAGTGGGAGAATTCGACGGTGAGGGTCTACCAGGATTGGAGTGCGGAGGTGGCAAAGCGGCGGGCCCGGTACAACCGGACGAAGGCGGTGCTACATGCAAAACGGATCAGGTTCGGAATGCTGCAGCCAGCGCGCTTGTGGGTCACCTACAGGAACCAACACCACTATTTTGAGTCCCCAGAGGAGGCGTGGGCCTTTGTACAGGAAGAGAAACTGGACTCGAATTAGACCCAGGGGATACTTGGCGGCCGTAGCCGCTCGGGTACTTTCAGCTGAATTCTTTGTTTGGATTTTGAACTCTTGCTGTGGTTTTTCTTCTGATGTTTTTTCCCCCTTTGCCAACTTCCCTTAGTTATAATTATTGTGGTTATTCATGGTTATTTATGGTTATTTATGCTGTTTGGTAGAGGGCGACTGTTAAGTACATTGTTATTTGTTATTTATCTGTTATTTATAATGTTAAGTTGGGGAGGTGGGACGGGGGGGAGAGCAGATCGGGGATATGGGCCCCTAGGGGGGGTTCTTTTACAGGCATGGACGGGGACGGGGGTGGAACTGAAGATGGCGGGGTGGGGTGTGGCAGGGCGAAAGCGCGGGCTTTCCTCTGTTTTCCCGCGCGCGGGGCAGAGGAGGGGGGAGGGGAGGAGTGGGGGGCGTGGCTAGCAATGGCGACCTTTCCCGCGCTGGAGCGGGGCCAGGGAGGAGTGGCAAGGGGGGGGAGGCCCCCCCCCCCGAGCCGGGGGGAGTCGGAGTGTGGCAGGAGCAGCCGGGTCAGCGTGAACCAGCTGACTTACGGGAGTACGATGGAGGGTACATCGCGGCTAGGAGGGGTCCTAGCCTGGGGGGGGGGGGGGGGGGGGGGAGGGGGGTTAGGGAGGGACACCGGGTTGCTGCTGAAAAGACCAGAAACGGGAAGTGGAGGACTGGAGAGGTGGGGGGAGGGGGACATCGCCATGGGGAGCGGGTCAGAAGGGGAGGGTCGACCCGGGGCGAGCAGGGAACAGGACATGGCTAATCGGCAGGGGAAGGGGGCGGGTCGTCCCGCGACCCGGCTGATCACTTGGAACGTGAGGGGGTTGAATGGGCCGGTCAAGAGATCAAGGGTATTCTCACACCTGAAGGGACTGAAGGCTGATGTAGCAATGTTACAGGAGACCCATTTGAAGGTAGTGGACCAGGTTCGCCTGAGAAGGGGGTGGGTGGGACAGGTGTTCCACTCTGGATTGGACGCAAAGAACCGGGGGGGTGGCGATTCTGGTGGGAAAGAGGGTGTCGTTCGTGGCGGAGGAGGTGGTGGCGGATAAGGAGGGTAGGTATGTGATGGTGAAGGGTAAGCTGCAGGGGGAGAAAGTGGTGATGGTCAACGTATATGCCCCGAACTGGGATGACGCGGGTTTTATGAGGCGCCTATTGGGCCTCATTCCGGGACTGGAGGCAGGGGGCTTGATCATGGGGGGGGACTTTAACACAGTGCTGGACCCCGGGCTAGACAGATCAAGCTCAAGGACCAATAGGAGGCCGGCAGCGGCAGAAGTGCTGAGGGGGTACATGGAGCAGATGGGAGGAGTAGACCCATGGAGGTTTGGTAGGCCGAGGGCGAGGGAGTATTCCTTTTTCTCCCACGTCCATAGAGTGTACTCCAGAATCGATTTCTTCGTGTTGAGCAGGGGGCTGATCCCGAGGGTACGGGAAGCTGAGTACTCGGCCATTGCGATCTCTGATCATGCACCGCATTGGGTGGATGTGGAAATGGGGGAGGCGCGGGACCAGCGCCCGCTGTGGCGGCTGGATGTGGGGCTGTTAGCGGACGACGAGGTGTGTAAAAGGGTCCGGAAGAGCATTGAGAGCTATCTGGACTTGAATGACACGGGTGAGGTGCAGGTGGGGATGGTCTGGGAGGCCCTGAAGGCAGTGATCAGGGGAGAGCTGATTTCCATAAGGGCGCACAGAGAAAGAAAGGAGAGGCAGGAGAGGGAGAGGCTGGTGGGGGAGCTATTGGAAGTGGATAGGAGATATGCGGAGGCACCAGAGGAGGGGCTGCTGGGAGAACGGCGCAGCCTGCAGGTCAAGTTCGACCTGCTGACCACCAGGAAGGCAGAGACGCAGTGGAGAAGGGCACAGGGCGCGGTCTATGAATATGGGGAAAAGGCGAGCAGGATGCTGGCACACCAGCTTCGCAAACGAGATGCGGCTAGGGAGATTGGGGGAGTGAAGGAGAGGGGCGGGAAGGTAGTGCAGAAGGGGCAAGAAGTGAACGGGGTCTTCAGGGATTTTTACAAGGAGTTGTATCGGTCTGAGCCGCCGACGAGGAGAGGGGGAATGGAGGACTTCCTAAACAAATTGAGGTTCCCAAGGGTCCAGGAGGGGCTGGTAGAAGGGCTGGGGGCGCCAATAGGGCTAGAGGAGCTAGTCAAGGGAATAGGTCAGATGCAAGCGGGGAAGGCGCCGGGGCCAGATGGGTTCCCGGTGGAATTCTATAAGAAAAATGTGGACTTGGTGGGACCGGTACTGGTACGAGCCTTTAATGAGGCGCGAGAGGGGGGGGTTCTGCCCCCGACAATGTCGCAGGCTCTGATCTCCCTGATATTGAAGCGGGATAAAGACCCCGTGCAGTGCGGGTCCTACAGGCCTATCTCGCTTCTGAACGTGGATGCCAAGTTGCTGGCAAAGATCCTGGCAGCTAGAATAAAGGATTGTGTGCCAGGGGTAATCCATGAGGACCAGACGGGGTTCGTGAAGGGGCGGCAGCTCAACACGAACGTGCGGAGATTGCTGAATGTAATTATGATGCCGGCAGTGGAGGGGGAGGCTGAGATAGTGGTAGCGCTGGACGCGGAGAAGGCATTCGATAGGGTGGAGTGGGAGTACCTGTGGGAGACGTTGGAACGGTTTGGGTTTGGGGAAGGGTTTATTAAGTGGGTGAAGTTGCTCTACTCGGCCCCGACGGCGAGTGTAGTGACAAACGGGAGGAGGTCGGAGTATTTCGGGCTCCACCGAGGGACCAGGCAGGGATGTCCCCTATCCCCCCTACTTTTCGCACTGGCGATTGAACCGTTGGCGATGGCACTGAGGGGTTCAGGGGGGTGGAGAGGACTGACTAGGGGAGGGGAGGAACATCGAGTATCGCTGTATGCGGATGATCTACTGCTGTACGTGGCAGACCCAGAAGGGGGAATGCCGGAGATAATGGAACTATTAGCAGAGTTTGGGGACTTTTCGGGGTACAAACTAAATTTGGGCAAAAGCGAGGTTTTTGTGATACACCCGGGGGACCAGGGAGAGGGTATTGGGAGACTCCCCTTCAAGCGAGCAGGAAAGAGCTTTAGGTACTTAGGGGTGCAGGTGGCAAGGAACTGGGGGACCCTCCACAAGTTGAACTTTTCCAGGCTGGTGGAACAGATGGAGGAGGAATTTAAGAGGTGGGACATGGTACCGTTGTCGCTGGCGGGGAGGGTGCAGTCAATCAAAATGACGGTCCTCCCAAGGTTCTTGTTTTTATTTCAGTGCTTGCCCATCTTCCTCCCTAGGGCCTTCTTCAAAAAGGTGACGAGTAGCATCATGAGCTACGTGTGGGCGCATGGCACCCCAAGGGTGAGGAGGGTCTTTTTGGAGCGGAGTAGGGACAGTGGAGGGCTGGCACTGCCCAATCTCTCGGGGTACTACTGGGCGGCAAATGTGTCAATGGTGCGCAAGTGGATGATGGAAGGGGAGGGGGCAGCTTGGAAACGAATGGAGAGGGCGTCCTGTGGCAACACAAGCCTGGGGGCCCTAGTAACGGCACCATGGCCGCTCCCCCCCACGAGGTACACCACGAGCCCGGTGGTGGCGGCCACCCTCAAGATATGGGGGCAGTGGAGGCGACATAGGGGGGAAATGGGAGGTCTGTTGGCGGCGCCAATAAGAGGGAACCATAGATTCATCCCGGGGAACATCGACGGGGGATTTCAGAGCTGGTACAGGGTGGGCATACGGCAGCTGAAGGACCTGTTTATAGAGGGGAGGTTTGCGAGCCTGGGAGGGCTGGAGGAGAAGTTTGAGCTCCCCCCGGGAAACATGTTCAGATATTTACAAGTGAAGGCATTTGCTAGGCGGCAGGTGGAGGGGTTTCCCCTGCTCCCCAGTAAGGGGGCGAGTGATAGGGTGCTCTCGGGGGTCTGGGTCGGAGGGGGGAAGATATCAGACATCTACAAGATAATGCAGGAGGCGGAAGCAGCATCAGGGGAGGAGCTGAAAGCCAAGTGGGAAGGGGAGCTGGGAGAGCAGATAGAAGACGGGACGTGGGCGGATGCACTGGAGAAGGTCAACTCTTCCTCCTCGTGTGCGAGACTGAGCCTCATTCAATTTAAGGTGCTGCATAGAGCTCACATGACGGGGACAAGGATGAGCCGGTTCTTTGGGGGTGAGGACAGGTGTGTCAGATGTCTGGGAAGCCCAGCGAACCATGTGCATATGTTCTGGGCATGTCCGGTGCTGGAAGGGTTCTGGAAGGGGGTGGCAAGGACGGTGTCGAAGGTGGTGGGGTCCAGGGTCAAACCAGGATGGGGGCTTGCGATCTTTGGGGTCGGGGTAGAACCGGGGGTACAGGAGGCTAGGGAGGCCGGAATACTGGCCTTTGCGTCCCTAGTGGCTCGACGAAGGATATTAATTCAATGGAAGGACGCGAGGCCTCCAAGCGTTGAAACTTGGATTAACGATATGGCTAGCTATATTCAGCTAGAAAGGATCAAATTTGCCCTGAGAGGGTCGGTACAGGGATTCGCCAGGCGGTGGCAACCTTTCCTTGACTTTTTAGATCAGAGATAGACGTTCGGGGTCGTGGCAGCAGCAACCCGGGGGGGGGGGGGGGGGGGGGGGGGGGGGGGGGGGGGGGGGGGGGGAGGGAGGGAGGGAGGGAGGGAGGGGGGGGGAGGGGGGGGCAGCAAGGGTCGTGGGGGGGACATGCACGACTGTAACGCGGGCAAGTCTGCTCGCTTGCTCATGTCTGAAACTGTAGGCTGCCTTGTTTGTTAAGGTTGCCTGGGGGGGGGGGGGGGGGGGAGGACTGGTGCGCGCGAGAGGGCGGGCGAGGGAGGGACATTTGTCTAGAGGGATTGTGTTGTAAATAATTTAAAAATTAGTAGGGGTAAATGTCTGTATGGAAAAACTCTTTCAATAAAAATTATTTTAAAAAAAAAGAAGGTTCCAGCACCATATTTAAATACCAGTACAGCACAGTCATATCACTCTATCCAGCCCACCTTCACCAGGCTGTGCAGGGTGTTAACAACCTGGGGGGGAAAGGTTCCATGCATTCAGTCATACTCCACCCTATCCCACCAAGCCCATCACTTGCGAAGCACCCAGGCCCCATTTTAACCTCTATCCACTGCATTTGGAGTCTTTGTGCCATCCCTCCCAGTAACCAAGTTGTGTCCCTTTGTCCTTCTCGTTTGTGAGCTTTTCATACAGCCTTTTCGGGGTCCAGGTTCCCTTCCCTCGGTCTTCATTGTCCGTCCTTTTCATCCACCTCCTTGTCCCCTGTCTGCCATCATGAGTCCTCGCCCGCCCTTCCTTGCACAGCCCTCTTTCCACATTGCCTCCCTCAACTTCTTCAGCCACCCCACCCTCGGCCTCATGTCGCGCCCCATCCACTGTTGGGTGGGGTGGCTGCATGAGTCCCACAGCACAGTGCCGTCCAGATAGACACTGGTGTGTGGCACCAGGGGAAAGGAGACCCCTGTACTCCCCAACCCCAGGCACTTTACTGATCCAACTCATTGACACAGGTGCATCCATGGGTCCAGTAGCACGGTGCTGTCCATGAAGACCAACTCGGCATGAAGATGGAAGGCAGGAACCAGTCTGCCCAGCGGAGTGGTGAACAACGTGTCAGGAGCAGCTCAGCACTATGGCAGAAAGGCTTTGTTGCACTCACCTCAAAGTTTCTTGGGAACGGAGCACCGCCTTGTGCACGCCATTCTTTATCAATTGGGTTTCATACCAATGTAATGTCCCACTGGTGTAACACAAGGTTGGAAGGCCTAACGGGAAGTCGGTCGGCAGCTGTTTTAATAGACATTCATCAGATACCAATGAATGCAAGTGGCATTTACGCCATCAGCCAACAGGAGTATCGGGGTCCATGAAGCTGCCACTGGGAGAAGAGCAACCTGGTTTCCAACTTTTTGGCTCCTGGTAGATTCTCTGTTCATGCTCGCCAGCAAACCCACCGCGGGTGGGATGGGAGAATTCCGCTCAAAGGAGCTGGTTACATCTTAACCAACTGACCAAACTGGCAGTACAATAAAATAAAATTGGACTTTAAAAAAAAAAAATCGACTGCAGCATTCTATTTTACATTTTAGAAATTCAGCATAATGCAGAATAATAAAACTGGCCATCAGAGCATGCCTCCTCCAACCACTTAAAATTTGCTGGGAGCTGACCAATTCACTAATTGGCAGTCTAATCAGGGTCTGGTCAGTTCTCAGTTTCTTTGGGCGTACAATGGATTCTTGTCCTACCCTTTCACACAGGAACCTTTATAAAATTGTCCTTGCTCATGAGATAAACACCCAATTTAGAGTTTTCAATTATAAAATGAACAAGGAAATATAGACTTTTGTCCTCTTTCTCATATTTCAATCAAGACAGTGTGACAACTTGTTGCAAGTGGCAGGATCACATCATTCTTTGGTGGCTAGTAGGCGGTTAGAAAGAACTGTTAAAGCAGCTCGTTGATTTATATTGAAACATAATTCTTTTTGTTCAACGTCAACACTAACCACCCTCTTCAGATTGTGACTGCTTCATGTTCGCATGAGCCTATGCTCTGGGTTCAAGTTTTTAATCCCATAGAATGGAGCACAAAATCTAAGCTGACACTCCAGCGCAGTACTGAAGGAGTGCTGCAATATTGAAAGCAAAGTCTTTGTGATGAAATGTTTACCCAAAAAAAAGATCTTGTGGTATTACTTGGAAGAAGAGCTGGGGAGATCTCCCCTGTATCCTGGCCAATATTTATCCCTCAACCCATGTCACAAAGATGGGGAGATGCCGGCGCTGGACTGGGGTGGGCACAGTAAGAAGTTTCACCACACCAGGTTAAAATCCAACAGGTTTATTTGAAAGCACAAGCTTTCGGAGCACTGCTCCTTCATCAGGTGAAGTGAGGTCAGGTTCACAATCACAGCATATATAGGCAGAGGCACAATTGCAAGATAATTACAGATTGAAATGCAAAGAATTGTCTCAAGCCAGGACAGTTCATAGAATCATAGAATTTACAGTGCTGAAGGAGGCCATTCGACCCATTGAGTCTGCACCGGCCCTTGGAAAGAGCACCTTCCCAAGCACACACCTCCACTCTCTCCCCGTAACCCCACTTAACCTTTTTGGACACTAAGGGCAATTTAGCATGGCCAATCCACCTAACCCGGACATCTTTGGACTGTGGGAGGAAACCGGAGCACCCGGAGGAAACCCACGCACACACGGGGAGAACGTGCAGACTCCGCACAGACAGTGACCCAGCGGGGAATCGAACCTGGGACGCTGGAGCTGTGAAGCAACTGATCTAACCACTATGCGATGCTGCCCAGTTAATAGGATTCTGCAAACCCGGGCAGTATGGTGGGGGTTACGTGTAATGTGACATGAACCTGAGATCCCAGTAGAGGACGTCCTCATGTGTGCGGAACTTGGCTACCAGTTTCTGCTCAGCAATTCACACCTCGATTACCTGTGATTATTACTCACTCCACTCACACGGTTTGTTCCTGGGGCTGGTTTAGCACAGTGGGTTAAACAACTGGCTTGTAATGCAGAACAAGGCCAGCAGCATGGGTTCAATTCCCGTACCGGCCTCCCCGAACAGGCGCCAGAATGTGGCGACTAAGGGCTTTTCACAGTAACTTCATTGAAGCATACTTGTGACAATAAGTATTTATTATTATTATTATTGTTCCTGTAAAGACTCACATTCCAACCAATGGTCTTTGAGGGCGAAAGGTGAAGGAGTGCCCAGGAAAGGTAATACGCCGCTGGTGTGGTTGGTGGATGGATCCGTGGACAAGGAGCGGTGAGAGAAAGAAAGATCAGCTGGAGCAGGAGAGTCATCGTGGTACGCCACAGGTAAGAAAGTTGAGGGTAAGGGGGGGCACTGCCCACCCATGGTTGTGGAGCAGTTGGTTTAGTTCTTGAATAATAAGTTCCTGCAGCAGAGGAAAGAGGCCCTGGAAGACCTGGCCAAGGTGGTGGAACCGCTGAGATCGTGGATCAAGCGAGTTGAGCAGAGGTTGGAGTCCCAGGGCCGGGCGATTCAGAAAGTGGAGGCGAGGGGGGGCATGAGGTGCAGTTCGCCTTACTGGTGGCGGAGGTGGGAGTGATGGGGGAAAGCCAGAAGAGGCTGAGGGAGAAGGTGAACGATCTCGAGAATCGCTCCAGGAGGCAAAATGGATGCGAGGTTTAGGAAGTGGTGACAGGTGCGTATTAAGCTTCGGCGACTTGTTAATAGGGGGAAGATTTGCGGGCTGGAGGATCTGAGGGAAGTGGATGAGTTGCCCAGGGGGAATGGCTTTAGCTACCTGCAGGTTCAGGACTTTGTAAGGAGAGAGGTGTCGTCCTTTCCTGGGCTGCCACCCCTGGGGTTGCAGGACAAGGTGCGGTTGAAGGATGAAATGGGGGAGGGAAGGGTGTCGGATATCTGTAAGGAATTGATGGAGTGGGATGGAGTTGTGGCAGGGGTGCTCAGACCTGCCGAGTGTGGTGGTGGCGATATTCGGGGTGTCAGAAGGCTCAGGAGTCCAGGGGGCGAGAGAGGACAATGATTTGGCCTTTGTCTCCCTGATAGCCCAGAGGGGAGGGAAATTGTGTTTGACAAACCTAGTGGAGATTTGAAATTGTAACCGGGAGGGTCGATAAAGGTGAATCAGAAAGTGTAGTATACCTGGATTTTCAAAACGGTATTCTATAAGAAGCTACACAAAAAGTTAATACACAAGATAAGGGATCATAGGACGGCATGTAGTGCAGTGGCTAGCACTGGGATTGTGGCGCTGAGGACTCGGGTTTGATTCCAGGCCCTGGGTCACTGTCCGTGTGGAGTTTGCATATTCTCCCCATGTCTGCGTGGATTGGCCATGCTAAATTGCCCTTTAATTGGAAAAAAAAACTAATTGGGTACTCTAAATTTATTTTTTAAAAAGATAAGGGATCATGGAGTTGGGGTGGTATTTTAGCACACATAGAGATTGGTGAACGGACAGGAAGCAGCAGTAGGCATAAATTGGGCATTTTCAAGTTGGAAAGCTGTGTGAGATTAGTAGTGTGCCACAAGTATCAGTGCTGGGGTCTCAGCTATTGCAATTTATATTAGTAATTTAGAAGAAGAGACAGAAACAAATGCACCCAGGTTTGCTGACGATACAAAGCTAGGTGGGAATGCAAGCTCTGAGGAGGACACAAAGAAGCGCCAAAGAGATATAGACAGGTTAACTGAGTTGGCAACAAGATAACAGATGGAGTATAATGTGGGCAAATGGGAGATTATTTACAAAAGCAGAATATTTTTGTTAAAAGTGTGAAAATTGTAAATCTTAATGTACAGAGAGACTGTAGGTGTACTCATACAAGAAACACAAAAAGTTAGCATGCAGGTACAGCAAGCGATTAGGAGAGCAAATGGCATGTTGGCGTTTACTGCAAGAAGATTGGAGTACAATAATAAAGAAGACTTGCGATAGTTGTACAGGGCTTTGGTGTGATCACACCTAAATTAGTGTGTGCAATTTTGGTCTCCACACTTAAAGGAAGGATATACTTGCATTGGAGGCAGTACAGTGAGGGTTCACTAGATTGGTTCCTGGGATAAATTGGCTCCATGTTCTCAGATGTTTTGAAGAATGGGCGGTGATTATTGTGAAGGGGCTCGACAGGATAGATACTGAGATATCGAGCTCAGGCTCTCGAACAAGGAGGCACAGTTTCAGGCTTTTCAGGACTGAGATGAGGAGAGATTTCTTCACTCAAAGAATATTTGAATATTTGGAATTCTTCACCCCAGCGAGTTGTGAATGTGCCATCATTGAATATATTTAAGGCCAAGATAGGCAAGTTTTTGGTCTCTCAGGGAATCAAAGGATATGGTAACTAGGCAGCAAAAAGAAGTTTAAGACAAGATCAGCCATGATTATATTGAATGCAGCGGAGGTTGAACAGGCAATATGGCCAGTATTACATTTCTCAAGATCATAGATGTCTAATCTTAGGTCAATTACACTTGATACACCAACAAATTGTAACAATGTTCCACAGTGTTAAATGAGGGAAAATCAAGCCCGCTCTTATCTGGAGGGTAAATTAAACTAAAATATATGAAATGGAGACTGTGCGTACCTGGTTCGAAATAACTGCTCTCATCTTCTGAGATACTGAGGTTAATACTGGTAGATAGCACAGCAACAAAGCCTTCTTTAAAATCCTCAAAATTTACCTGAAGTTTAAATACCATCAGTTACTTTTTGGAAGAAAATGAGGGTAACAAACTACTGACATCATTACACAAGAGATTCTCCTAACAAACCCCTAAAGAGTGACAAAGAGTCATCCAGACGCAAGACGTTAGCTCCCTTCCTTCTCCACAGATGCCGTCAGACCTGCTGAGATTGTCCATTATTCTGTGTTTTTGTTGGAGGCAACAGTTGCACAAGTGATATATGTTCTGTACATCATTTATACCAATACATATCTTGTTTCCACAAGTTTTGAACTTAAAAATATGAAATTTTTTAACAGTTGACAGTTTTCTGAAAAGTTCACACGACGGGATGCCTTCTGCTTCCTTCCGACCACCTAATCCGCGTGTCTCTAGACTAAACTCAGCTGGTCTTGCTTCACCCTCTACAGGTGTTTTCCCACCACTATTATAAACAAGGATCTCCCCATCTCAGCCGTCAGCAAGATCTCTGCCGGCTTTAGAAACATTTCTTTCAACAAGTAATATTTTAGGGTAAAGTGTATGAGTAATTAAAGACGGAGGGCGAGATCTAATGGCTGTGCTGGGCACGGATCCGAGTGAGCTGGTTAGAGCGCAGTAGAGTCTGAAATCGGGAACCGTGGCAGGCACCGATCGGTTTCCGATCTAACCGGCCCGCTCCCACTGGCGAGATCCGGATCTTGTTGTGGCTTGGAGAGAAACCAATAATCACCAATTAAGGCCACTCTCCATCCCATTAACAGGAAGGACGCCCTATTCACACTGTACTTCTGTATCCCTTAATATCCTGCTTTTTAACATAACTATCAATCCCAGTTTTGAAATTTTCAATTAATTGAGCATTGGCAGCTTTTCAGGAAAAGCGAGTTCTGTACTAGTTTTTATGTGGAAATAGAGGACAAGTACTTCCTGGCATCAGCCTAGATCGAATTTTAAGGTTATGCCTCCGTGTTCTGGACCACTTACCCCACCGCACCTACCCACTCAACCTCAGAAGAAATAGTTTCTCTCTATCTACGCAATAAATTTGTTTATTCATGCGAAACACTTAAGATCATTTATACCAGTGGTGGACAACCTGCAGCCCGGGAGATGCATGTGGCCCACGAGACATTTGTTCACGTTGCCCACGCTTGGGGTTGGCACATTCCTCTGATTTCATAGAGTTTCATAGAATTTACAGTGCAGGAGGCCATTCGGCCCATCGAGTCTGCACCGGCCCTTGGAAAGAGTACCCTACCCAAGCCAACACCCCCACCCTCCCCGTAACCCCACTCAACCTTTTTGGACACTAAGGGCAATTTAGCATGGCCAATCCACCTCGCGTGCACATCTTTGGACTGTGGGAGGAAACCGGACTACCCGAAGGCAGACACGGGGAGAACATGCAGAGTCCGCAAGGGAATCGAATCTGGGACCCTGGAGCTGTGAAGCAACTGTGCTAACCACTATGCTACCGTGCTGCCCTTACCACTGTCCGTGTAGTTTTTTTCCTCTCGCTTTAAGTGGGGTGGTCCGCACATAAAGCAAGTGAGATGTGTGCTGATTGCCACAACATTGACCGTGAGAGCCGTGCAACTCCCTCTGTGTCCAAAGCGCATATATTTATTTTATTTCTACCATTTAAAGTTGCTAATAGTTCTATTAAAATATAAATGACAAAGCATTTTCTCTAACTCATTATGAAACATTCAGCGCGTATTAAATGTATTAATCTTATTCGTGGGGTCGTGGTCATTGTTAGCGAACGAGGCTGATTTCAATCTTGTGACCAACTGAGATGAAGGAGGGTCACTCATGCGGCTCACTCAGTCGCCAAGGTTCCCCATCACTGATCTATACACAAGGGAATACAAGTCCAGTCTAAAAATAAACATCCTCGCAATTTAACATTTTTAGGGAGAATGTGCAAACTCCATAGTGACCCAGGGCTGGGATTCAAACCCGGGTCCTCAGCGTTGCAGTCCCAGTGCTAACCAATGCGCCGCGTGCCACCCCACTGTACACTTTGTAGATAAGGAGAAACTGTTTTCACTGGCAGGTGGATTAGTAACCGGAGAACATGGATTTGAGGGAAGTGGCAAGGGAACCAGTAAGGAACTGCGGACTTTTTTTACATCTTGTGCTCTTGATTGAACTGGCTGAAAGGGTGGTGGGAAACATACTAAATAGTAATAGTAATTTGGATTGAAACAAAACTGAATGCATGCATGAAAATGGATAAATAATACGAAGGTAGGCTGAAGTATGGAGTGAGGTTTTGTGGAGGGTAAATGTGTCCTCGTCGTGTGCAAGACTAATCCTCATCCAGTTTAAAGTGGTACACAAGGCCCACATGACGGTGTCCAGGATGAGTAGGTTCTTTCTAGGGTTGGGAGATAGGTATGGATGGTGTGCGGAGAGGCCACTGAACCATGTTCGTATGTTTTAGGTGTGTCCAAGGTTGAGGGGGTTTTGGATGGGATTTGCAGATATAATGTCGAAGATTTTGGGGACAATGGTAGCTCCAAGTCCGGAGACAGCAATATTTGGAGTGTCGGAGGATCCGGGAGCGCAGTGGGGGGGGAACAAGGCCAACGTATTGCCCTTTGCCTCCCTGATAGCCTGGAGACGGATTTCATCATACTGGTGGGACTCAGAGCCGCTGAACGGAGGGTTATGGATGAGCAATTTGGCAGAGCTTTTGCACTTAGAGTAAATCAAGTTCGCCATCAGGGGTGCAGAGGAGAAGTTCACCTAAAGGTGGAAGCTGTTCATCGACTTCTTTAAGGTGAGTTGTCAGCAGCAGGGGTGGGGGGGGGGGGGGGGGGTGGCAGCAGGTAGAGCGAGGGGGGGCTGTAACAAGGATGTTTTGTCTATTTGCTGTTGCCGCGGTTGTTTTTTGTGTTTGTCTTCTTTGTTATGTCAATATTTGAAAATGCCTCCAATCTTACCCTGCCATGATGGTTGCTGCCTAAAAGCGTCTGTAATAGAAGAGGGATTTGGGCCTCCAGGTGAAGCTTCTGGCACAGCTCAGTCAGCTCCCCACTGTCCAGATATCCGGTCCCTGTGGTGTCACAGCTGTCAAACACATCCTTCAGCTGTAACACGTACTTGTTCTGTTCTGCTTCATCCATCCCATAGCACCATTCAGCTGCAGAGGAGAATTAAGAGTTGACCAGAGTTTAAAAGAAAAGTAGGGAGAATCCAAAAACAATAGGCTGCATTATCTGTTCCTACGTCTAAGTGCTGACACCAACGGAGGATCCATGGTGTTTCACGATGGGAAAATCAGAGCCACACCAGCACCGATTTCGGTACCAGTGAAGGGCTAGCAGCAGCGCGGCATGAAACACACTAAAAATGATGGGAGAATCGCCGGGTCCGTGCTGGACCTGTGCAGGCTGACAAGCTCAAACCACTCGTACACCTACACCCCCCACACACGCATTGACTGCACCAGAAAAGATAGCGCCAGTTTGTGCTGGACAGCGCACCCACCCACCCTGACCTCACAGCCCACCTCCTGGCCATCCCCCATCACTCCCCCCAGCCCTGGCAGAACCCCCCGACCAGCAGCACGGCGGTGCCAAACACGGTCCACATGTCCTCTCTCTCTCCGCAGCCGCTATGCCAGGCTCACGACTGCTGAGGCCACATATGGCCCGCGCCGCCGGGAACGCGGCCCCTATTCTAGGGGTAGGAAAATCAGGCCATTCAATTACTATGCAGAAAGTCTGGGGGGGTGCAAACTGTTATCTTCTTCAACTATAACGTCAACGCTGATGTATTCTATTAATTCACCTTACATCCTTTCCAAAATCTGTTTCCTCCAAATCTGGTGAATCTTCACCTTTAGTAGAATGAATAATTTTCAAATAACAAGTGCCATTGAATACATCAGTACATCAAATAGGAAACAACACTATCCTCAGCACAACAAATATTGTCCAGGTATTATAATTTAACAGGGCAACTGATTACGAGCTGGAACAATTCTTTATTACACAAGATTCCAGGATTCAATTTTCCATCAGTTGGAAATCTATATAATCAAGTTACATTCGAGTGTAATTTGGAGTATCCTTAATGGAACCTGGAAAAGAAGATCCAAGAGAAAAATCAACGAAGTGACTAAATTGAGATTTCCTTTTGACTTGAAATTAATCAAGGTAGATTTTGAATATTGCTATTATAATTCAACACCATAGGGGTGGCACGGTGACGCAGTGATTAGCACTGCTGCATTACAGTGTCGAGGGCCTAGGTTCGATCCCGGCCCTGGGTCACTGTCCGTGTGGAATTTGCACATTCTCCCCGTGTCTGCGTGGGTCTCACCCCCACAACCCCAGGATGCGCAGGGTAGGCGAATTGGCCACGCTAAACTGCCCCTTAATTAGAAAAAAAAAAGAATTGGGTACTCTAAATTTATTTTATTTTTTAAAAAAGAACTTCCCAAAATGAGGAAAGTGGGAATGTGAAGATGGGGTTACCAACCAGGAGAGGAAATTCTTTGGATTTGCAGATTTCCACCATTGAAGGGGAAGCAAGTCCACAAAGCTTTCCAGCTCAGATTAAACTAACAATTTAGTTTTTCATTAAAGAAAAACACATAATAAACCGCTAGCTTCCCACCATGGCTCAGTGGCTGGATGCATGCACAAACAGACACAGAGTTATACAGCACAAGATCCAAGTATCAAACTCTTCACCCTGTCAGGTTAACCCACATTCTGAAGAGTTTGCCTTGCTCAGTGATAGCAGTCCCGCACCTCCAATGTGCTGCACTAACAGAGGTTGTAACAATAAATGAAGGTACCAGATACCCTCTCTCAGATACCCGAGTCCTGGAACACTGGGCTCAAGGGAGCGTACGAGTCCAGGTGGCAATCCGGCTTGAAGCAAGAAGAGACTGGTGCGCAATATTATTCCCGTTGAAGAAATGCTTTCGCAGATTGCTGATGCTTTTGTTACTGGTGTGGCGAGTGCTGCATGTAAGTTGGGCATGGTGGCACAGTGGTTAGCATTGCTGCCTCACAGCACTGAAGACCTGGGTTTAATCCCAGCCTTGGGTCACTGTCCGTGTTGAGTTTGCACATTCGTCCCATGTCTGCGTGGGTCTCACCCCCACAACCCAACAAAATGCAGCATAGGCGGATTGGCCACACTAAATCGTCCCTTAAATTGGAAAAAAAAAATTGGGTACATTAAATTTTAAAAACTACATGCTGGAATTCAAGGCTGTTCAACTGCACCTTGAGCTCCAGTGGACTATGTGGATGCCAGGATTTAGTTGCTGTGAGATTGAGCCGTGTTGGGGGGGGGGGGGGGGGGCTGCACAGCTGTGGCTCCTAGACGGAGAATGGCACTGATAATGGAACAAGTCACAAATTGATGGACAGATAATTCCGATGACAAAGTTCTGGACATGATAGCACATTCTCAGGCTTATCCTCCGTTTCTGTTGAGGAACCTACGAGGGGTGATATCGTGCATTTAGTTTTTTTGTGTGAAAATGAGCTGCTAATGCTTTGTATTGGTACCAATATGGAACCGTGATGTTTCCTTGATGTTTAATGGTCAGTGTGATTTGTGGGATGTTATGTAGTTGATATTGAACCCTTTGTTACTGTTGATTGTTTCTTTAAATAAATTGCGTGTACCCAATTATTTTTGTCCGATTAAGGGGCAATTTAGCATGGCCAATTCGCCTACCCGTCTCATCTTTTTGGCCCACGCAGATACGGGGAGGATGTGCAAACTCCTGGACAGTGACCCAGGGCCGGGATCGAACCCCGGTCCTCGGCATCGTGAAGCAGTAGTGCTAAACACTGCGCCATCATGCCGCCCGTACTGTTGACTCTTTAATAAACAAAATATTCTCAACTGCCTCTCGTGGGAACACATGCCATGTCTCAAACAATGATTATTGTATTACATTTCAATCAAACTTCAAATCCTGAACAAGTATGCCCAAACTCAAGTGGCAGTACCATAGAGGCAGCAGCCAACAATCAAACACTCGAGCTGGGCTTCGCGCTGGGGATATCCTTGTGACCATAGGCCTTCAGACTTTATCAATTTTGAGCTAGACCAGCCCACCAAGATGCCCGGGCAGCGCGATCCTCCGCCATTGCTGGGATGCCCAGGTCCAGGGGGTAATCAATGGACGCATGTTGTCTTATACACACTGCGGCATCAGGCAGCAGCCTTCGTTAACAGGAAGGGATTCCACTCCCTGAATGTTCTACTTGCGTATGACCAGCACCTCAGGATTATGCACACAACTTCCCAGGGAGCATACATGACAGCGACATCCTAGGACATATATTTATATTCTTTATTGTCACAAGTAGGCTTACATTAACACTGTAATGAAGTTACTGTGAAAAGCCCCTAGTCGCCACATTCTGGCACCTGTTCGGGTACACGGAGGGAGAATTCAAAATGTCCAAATTACCTAATAGCACGTCTTTCAGGACTTGTGGGAGGAAACCGGAACACCTGGAGGAAACCCACGAAGACACGGGGAGAAAGTGCAGACTCCGCACAGACAGTGACCCAAGCCGGGAATCGAACCTGGGACCCTGGTGCTGTGAAGCCATAGTGCTAACCACGTTACCGTGCTGCACATATCGGAGATCCCCGGCGTCTTCAAGGACCAACCCAGGATGATGGGTTGGTGCTTGGGGGATAAGGGGTGCCCAGCTGAGGTCCTGGCTGATGACACCAGTGCGGAGGCTGGATACTGAGGCGGAGACCCGATATAATGAAGCTCATGCTGGCAGCCGTGCTGTCATTGAGCAGAGCATCAGACTGCTCAAAATGCAGTCCGATGCCTGGACCGCTCAGTATACCCCCCAGAGGCTCCCCACTTTGAGTTGGTCTACTGTGCCCTCCGCAACCTGGCACAGCAGCGAGGTGACATGCGGCCTTGTCTGAAGAGGAGGAGGTGGGCCTAGAGGGGATAGAGGATGAGCCCAGGGAGGACTCGCAGGAGGAGCTGGAAGGTGGAGGACCAGTGTCGGCAAAGGTTCAGCATGCCTGGAGGACCGGGGAGGCCCTCCTGCTCACCCCGATTCTCATAGGGCGAGGCTTTGTACGGCAGCTGCCCCTGCCACCGCGCCCCCCCCCCCCCCCCCCCCTATATTCCCTCCAGCGCTTCCTCCTCCCTGACAGTGCTCGTAGGGCTTTGGGGGTCTCCATGGGATGGAGGAACATCTGGAATGAGTTCTTGAGGCTGCTGAGTCATCTGGCTCGGCCAGTCCCGGCAGCTCCCTGTTGTCTGCACCATGGTGTGAACGCCCTTAGCGATGGTCCTCAGTGACTGGGCTATGCTCTGCAGTGCATCGGCAATGCCCACCTGCGTCTGGGACATGTCCCTCAGTGACTGGAACAGGATGTCGAGGCCCTCCGCCATGGTCACCACAGACTGGGCCATGCCCCTCAGTGACTGGAACAGGATGTCGAGGCCCTCCGCCATGGTCACCACAGACTGGGCCATGTCCCTCAGTGACCGGAACAGGATGTCGAGGCCCTCCGCCATGGTCACCACAGACTGGGCCATGTCCCTCAGTGACCGGAACAGGATGTCGAGGCCCTCCGCCATGGTCACCACAGACTGGGCCATGTCCCTCAGTGACTGGAACAGGATGTCGAGGCCCTCCGCCATGGTCACCACAGACTGGGCCATGCCTTGGGCATCACCACTCAAGACGCAGACGTCATGTTCCAGGTTTTCCACAGTGGTCACCACCGTAACAGTATTGGCCTCAGTGCTATAATTTGTCGGCATCATCTATAATGCCTGTAGCCTTTCAGACTCCTCCAATCGGTTATGGACTCGCTGGTATGTCACTGACGTTCCCTCCTGAATCTCATGGCCATGTCCGAGCATCTGCATCAGCTCTAGGATAACCTTGACCAGCGGCTCGGCATCTGAATGGGACTCAGCGGAGTCCTGGGATCCAGCAGCACTCCGATTGCTGACTCACTTGGATGTTTCTGCCTCAACCTGATGTGCATCGGCGACTGTGGGGTGCTCACCAGATTGTGCCCCAGAAGCCCATCCACTAATGTCGCCCACCGAGGTGCGTGTCTCTGCGCTGGTGGAAGGTGGGGATGATAGCTGTGATGCCTCGATGGCGGTTTGCTCGGAGCTCTCCTTCAAGGTGATCTCTTGGGTGGGGGCGGGAAGACAACTCCTGATGGCCCAGCCCAATCAGATAGAGATCCTGGGAGACAATGGGCATGTGGTCAGTGAGAGGGAAGGATCATTTTGTCTGACATGAACTCATTTGAATCAGGTCATCTGGGTGAAGGGCAGCGAATCTTAACCTCCGAGGCACAGGCCCACCACCCTGTCTGCGACTACTCTCTCCTCGGTCAACCACGTGATCTCCAAGGCCCGCTCTTCTTAGGGGTGGGGGGTGAGGACTCAGATCTCAAGTGCTTTGTTGGGGGGGGGGGGGGGGGATTTAAGGGGTGACAGGCAGAACTGATGCCAAGAGAGAGGTGGTAACTTATTCTTGCAGCTCAGTGGAGGCCGTCAGTCTTCTTCTGACATTGTACAGCAGTCCTCCTCCTCCTTCTCATGCTGCCCGCACTGACAGCCACAGCCACTGCCACCCAGGCAGTATTGGCGACTCTGCTCTGGTCTCCGACCCCCTTGGGAAGCCCGGCCAGGTCGGCATCCCCAAAGTGAGGAGCAGGTCATGCTGGTGTGTTGACTGGAGTGAGTGTTGAGGGAGCATTTAAAAGCAGCTCTCTCTTGTTAGTGGTGAGGCGCCGAAATCTGGTGAATCAGACGGCGAGACAGCCAGTAATGGTGGGAAGCTCATAGGGCTCATTTCTGTCACTAAGTGCCGTTAAATACGGACCGCGATCTTGCCAACGCGGCCATCGAGAAACACCCTGCCAATGGCATCCAAAATTACACTTAGAAATGTTTCCACTAAATCATGCCCAGGAAAGCTTTATTCTAGGAGGGGTACACAAGCTGCTGGTGGATCTGAAAGGGAGCATGCATTTAAGTAAAGTTTGGGAACCACTGACCTAGCCAACCGACAGCATGGTCACCAAACTGTGGGGTGAATGAACTGGGGTCTGCACAAGACGCCAGAGTTGGAGGGTTGTAGGGCTGGAGTCCCAGATATCGGGAGTGACAATGTCATGGAGAAATTTGAAAACAAGAATGAGAGTTCTAATATACTTTAATCAGCTCACGAAGGGTGTCATGGTTGTGCAGTGGTTAGCACTACTGCCTCACGGCACCGAGGACCCGGGTTTGATCCCGGCCCCGAGTCACTGTCAGTGTAGAGTTTGCACATTATCCCCATGTCTGCGTGGGTCTCACCCCTCCAACCCAAAGATGTGCAGGGTAGGTGGATTGGCCATATCTTTTTATTAAAACAGTAAAATATATATACAAGACCAAACGGTACAAACACATTTTGCATTGGAGAAACAGGGTACCCTCCCCTTTGTACCAATGTAAGGGGAGGGAGGTAGGATACTCTGATTATTAAAACAGTTCACGACACAGTAGTACAAAAATAACGGTACAAGCACTAAATTGCTTCTTAATTGGAATTTTTATTTTTCAAATAACCTTAATCAGCTCACTAAACGCAGGGATAATGTCAACTTTCTTGACGTACAGCAGCTGCCAATACTGTAGTACCATTTTAGTTGTAAGGTACATTATAAATCACCGAAATCAATACAAAAATTGAATGTTTCATCAGCTGCATTTTGAGTGGCTTTCAATTTGGTTCTTTTGATATAAGATGACTAATGTTACTACAAACTATTAGCATGTGTCCATTCATCCATCACAATATCAGAAACTTTGACAAATAGCTATCTTCTTTAAAAAAAAATTTTTTTTTTTTTAAATTTAGAGTACCCAATTAATTTTTTCCAATTAAGGGGCAATTTAGCGTGTTCAATCCACCTACCTTGCACATCTTTGGGTTGTGGGGGCGAAACCCATGCAAACACGGGGAGAATGTGTAAACTCCACACGGACAGTGACCCAGAGCCGGGATTGAACCTGGGACCTCAGCGCCGTGAGACTGCAGTGCTAACCCACTGAGCCACCGTGCTGCCCTTCTTCTTTAAAATTAATCAAATTCCAATGTTCAGAAGTTTACAGGTGGTTAGATATCTGTTGGACGTCCTGAAGTATTGAGACAAAGGCAAAGATTCGCTGCTGTCCTCTAGAATTTATTATTTTTCTTGCTTGACATTTAATTCTGTAGGTGGAAGGAAATCATGTAGAGTCTTCTAGATTTTTACAAGACTCTAAATTACTTTAACACCAGAGGCATCATTGGGAAAAGAAAATTAAAGAGACTAAGAGAAAATTATGCACAAATGTTTCTTAATCTAACTTTAGCTCATGAAAAATTATTTGTATAGTCCTAGTCAGTGGCTGTATACAGTGAACACAAAAGGGGAAACATTAAATCAGGCTAAAACATAAAGCTCATTCCATAACCTGCAGGAAAACCTATCTTGGTATCAGAATACTTTTAAAGATAGTCGGAAGCATGCCCATTTTTCCATGACTGAATAACCCACAAAAGAAATTACAGAAATAAAAACATTTCCTTGAAATGTGTGGTATTCTCCCAGCATGTCAGTACAGCGGCAAGTACGTTCACGTATAATGCACTGAAAATTCTTTTACAAACTTTAGCATATGGACACTGTATTTGATATTACATTTTGTACTCCAGAGCATATACATTTATTGAAAACCCTCATGCACATACCAATACAATAGGAACACCATCACCTTTGAGTAGTTAGAAACATAAAAACATCTCCCCGTGTCTGCGTGGGTTTCGCCCCCACAACCCAAAGATGTGCAGAGTAGGTGGATTGGCCATGCTAAATTGCCCCTTAATTGGAAAAAATAATTGGGTAATCTAAATTTTTTTTTAAAAGAAATATAAAAACAAATAGGAACTTCTGTAGGGATTTTAAAAGGAAAAAGAGTAAGAAACATTAGCCTTGACCCTCCAGAGAGAGAGAGTCTGGGGAAGTAATAATGGAAAATAAGGAAACAGTGGACAAACTGAACAGATGTTTTCAGAGAGTCATACAGTACAGAAGAGGCCCTTCGGTTCACCGACAAGACTACACTAAATCTACACTAATCCCATTTCCGGCACTTTGCCCATAGCCTGGAATGTTATGGCATTTCAAGTGCTCATCCATGTACTTTTTAAAAGCTGTGAGTTTCCCCGCATCTACTACTCTCACATGCAGTGCATTCTAGACTCCCACCATCCTCTGGGTGAAACCCTTTTTCCTCAAATTCCCCTAAACCTCCTGCTCCTCACCTTAAAATTATGCCCCCTCTATATTGACCCTTCAACTAAGGATAACAGCTGCTTTCTATCCACCCTGTCCATACTCCTCATAATCGTGTACACCTCAATCAGGTACCCCTCAGCCTTCTATGCTCTAAAGAAAACAGCCCGAGCATATCCAGCCTCTCTTCATAGCTCAAATGCTCCATCCCAGGCTACATCCTAGTGAATCTCCTCTGCACCCTCTCCAGTACAATCACATCATTCCTATAGTGAGGAGACCGAACTGCACACAATACAGTACTCCAGCTGTGGCCTAACTGAAGTTTTGTAAAGCTCCAACGTAACCTCCCTACTCTTAAAATCTATGCCACGACTGAAAAAAGGCAAATGTAATAATAATAATAATAATAATAATAATAATAATAATCGCTTATTGTCACAAGTAGGCTTCAATTAAGTTACTGTGAAAAGCCTGTAGTTGCCATTCCGGCGCCTGGTTGGGGAGGCCGGTAGGGGAATTGAACTCACGCTGCTGGCATTGTTCTGCATTACAAGCCAGCTGTTATCCAACTGTGCTAAACCAGCCACGGTCCCATCTGTTTTCTGTCTGCCTTCACTGTAGAGGATGCAAATAACATCCCAGAAATAAGTGTAAGTCAGGTGAAAGGTAGAGAGGAAATTAAAACAATAAGAATCACCAGGGAATGGGCACTGAGAAATGTATTGCAACTAAAAGCTAACAAGTCTCTATATCCTGATGGACTTCATCCTAGGGTTTGAAAGGAAGTGGCTGCTGCAATAGATGCATTGGTTTTAATTTTCTAAAATTCAACAGATTCTGAAAAGGTCAGACGAGATTTAAAAATAGCAAATGTGACTCCTCTATTCAAGAAGGAAGGGAGACAGAAAGCGGGAAACTACCGGCCAATGAGCTTAACATCTGTCATTGGGAAAATAGTAGAATTAATTATTACAGAGGTTATAGCAGGGCAGATAGAAAATATCAATGTTTGCAGGCAGAATCGACATGGTTTTGTGAAAGGGAAATGATTTGTGACTAATTTATTGGAGTTCTTTGAAGTAACACGCAACATGGATAGAGGGGAACCTATGGATGTCCTGTGTCTAGATTCCTAGAGGGCATTTCATAATGTGCCACATCAAAGGTTACTGTACAAAATAAGAGTTTACAGTGCAACGGTATCATATTAAACCAGGGGCTGGTTTAATACAGGGCTAAAGTGCTGGCTTTTAAAGCAGACCAAGGCAGGCCAGCAGCATGTTTCAATTCCTGTACCAACCTACCCGAACAGATGCCGGAATGTGATGACTAGGGGCTTTTCAAAGTAACTTCATTTGAAGCCTACTTGTGACAATAAGCAATTTTCATTTAATTTTCATTTCATTAGCATGGATGCAGGATCGGCTAGCTAACAGGAAGCAGAGAATGGACATGAATGGGTCATTTTTAATCTCTTTTTTATTATTGTCACAAGTAGGCTTAAATTAACACCGCAATGAAGTTACTGTGAAAATCCCCTAGTCGCCACACTCTGGCGCCTGTTCGGGTACACGGAGGGAGAATTTCAGAATGGCCAAATTACCTAACAGCACGTCTTTCGGGACTTGTGGGAGGAAACCAGAGCACCCAGAGGAAACCCACACAGACACAGGGAGAACATGCAGACTCCGCACAGGCAGTGACCCAAGCTGGGAATCGAACCTGGGACCCTGGCGCTGTGAAGCACAGTGCTCACCACTATGCTACTGTGCAGGTTGGCAAGATGCAACAAGTAGAGTGCCACAGGGATAAGTGCTGGGACCTCAACTGTTTATAATTTATATCAATGACTTGAATGAAAGGACCAAAGGCGTGGGTGTTAAATTTGCTGATGACAGAAAGATGGGGAGGAAGGTAAATTGTGAGAATGACACAAGAAGTCTAAAAAGGGATATAGATAGGTTAAGTAAGTGGGCAAACATTTTGCAGATGGAGCATAATGTTGAAAATGTGAACATGTGCACTTTAGCTGGAAGAATAGAAACGCTGTATGTTATTTAAATTAAGAGGGATCAGAGAACTCTGAGGTGCAGAGATCCGGGTATCCTGGTACATGAATCACAAAAGGTTAGTCTGCAGGTACAGCACATGATTAGGAAGGTAAATGGAAAGTTGTAATTTATTGCAATAGAATATAAAAGGATGTTTTTCTATAGTTGTACAGGGGGTGGCGAGACCATATCTGGAGAACTGTATACTGTTTTATTTAAGAAAGGGAGTATATAGAAATGATTTGTAGGAAAATGTAACTGGTCTGATTAGTAAGGTTGCGGATGACACAAAGGTTGGTGGAATTGCGGATGGTGATGAGGACTGTCAGAGGATACAGATCGGTTGGAGACTTGGGCGGAGAGATGGCAGATGGAGTTTAATTTGGACAAATGTGAGGTAAAGCATTTTGAAAGATCTAATGCAGGTAGGAAATATACAGTAAATGGCAAAACCCTTAAGAGTATTGACAGGCAGAGGAATCTGGGTATACAGGTCCACAGGTCATTGAAAGTGGCAATGCAGGTGGACAAGGTAATCAAGAAGGCATAAGGCATGCTTGTCTTCATCGGCCAGGACATTAAGTATAACACTTAGCAAGCATGCTGCAGCTGTATAGAACCTTAGTTAGGCCACACTTGGAATATAATATTCAATTTGGTCGTCACACTACCAGAAGGATGTGGGGAGAGGTATAGAAGATGTTTACCAGGATGATGCCTGGTACGGAGGGCATTAGCTATGAGAAGAAACTTGGTTTGTTCTCACTAGAACAATGGAGAGTGAGGGCGATCTGATAGAAGTCTCAAAACTATGAGAGGCATGGACAGAGTGGATAGGCAAAAGCTTTTTCCCAGGGTGGAAGAGTCAATTACTAGGTGTTTTAACCTGGTGTTGTAAGACTTCTTACTGTGCTCACCCCAGTCCAACGCCGGCATCTCCACATCATCTCAATTACAAGGGGCATAGGTTTAAGGTGTGAGGGGTAAAGTTTAGAGGAGATGTGCGAAGGAAGTTTTTTCACACAGAGGGTAGTGGGTACCTGGAACTCGCTGCCGGGGGAGGTGGTGAAAGGTACGATTGTGAAATTTAATGAACATCTTGACAAATACATGGGAATAGAGGAATACAGAACCTGTAAGTGTGGAAGGTTTTAGCTTAGACAGGCAGCATGGTCGGCATAGGCTTGGAAGACCAAAGGGCCTGTTCCTGTGCTGTACTTTTCTTTCATTCTCTGCTGATATAAATGCATTGAAGCAGTTCAGAGAAGGTTCACTTAACTGATACCTGTAATGGCTCCTATGAACAAAGGTTGGGCCAGTATCCACTGGAGTTTAGAAAGGTGAGAGGTGATCTTACTGAAACATAAAAGAGCCTGAGTGAACTTGACAAGGTGATGCTGAAAAGATGCTTCCTCTTGTGGGAGAGACTAGAATTAGTGGACACAGTTTAAAAATAAGGGGTCACCCATTTAATACAGAGATGATGACAATTTGTTGCTCTCAGAGAGTTGTTAGTCTGGGAGCTCTCTTCCCCAGAGAGCGTTAGAGACAGGGTCATTGAATACTTCTTTAAAAATAAATTTACCGTACTCAATTCTTTTTTTCCCCAATTAAGGGTCAATTTAGCATGGCCAATTCACCACCCTGCACATCTTTGGGTTGTGGGTGTGAGACCCATGCAGTCATGGGGAGAATGTGCAAACAGTGACCCAGGTCCGGGATCGAACCTGGGACCTCGGTGCCGTGAGGTAGCAGGGTTAACCATTACGCCACTGTGCTGATCCATCATTGAATACATTCAAGGCAGAGGTAGAAAGATTCCTGGCTAACAAGGGAGTCAAAAGATATTAAGGATGCGGCTGGAATGTGGCATTGAGGTCACATTTATATCAGCCATGATCTTATTGGACAATGGAACATTTTCGGGGACTGAATGGCCTACTCGTGCTTTGTGTGTTCCCTGCAAGCCACACACCATCCTGACTTGAACATTATCACTGTTCCTTCTCATTGCTGGGTCAAAATCCTGGAACCACTCCCTCACAGTGTTGTGGGTGTTCCTACAACACATGGACTGCAGCAGTTCACCACTACCTTCTCAAGGTCAAATAAGGTTGGGCAATAAATGCTGGTCTAGCCAACGATGCCTACATCCCAATGAACAATTTTTTAAAAAAAGTGTGCTGAGAATTTCTTATTTTCCTAAAATAAAATTCTTTAGGATTTACGTGCGTTTTCTTCTTGGTTTTTGATACTCAAAAAAAATCGCAGCGTGTCAAAAACCCGAATGCAATTTCAAAGGCAAGAATTATAAAGGATAATTTATCGCCATTGCATAAATTTGTCAAATTTTTAAGGATACAGTGATACTGCCACCACTGTTATGTAAATGCTTCACAGGTTTGTTGGGCATCACACCCAGACAAAAGTTTCACCATAATTCAAGGACACTGGGGGGGGGGGGTGTGTGTGGGGGGGGGGTGTGGGGGGGGGGGGTGTGGGGGGGGGGGGGGTGGGGGGGGGGTGTGGGGGTGTGGGGTGGGGGGGGGGGTGGGGGGGGTGTGGGGTGGGGGGGTGGGGGGGGGTGTGGGGGTGGGGGGGGTGTGGGGGGGGTTGTGGTGTGGGGGGGTGGGGGGGGGTGTGTGGGGTGGGTGGGGGGGTGTGTGTGTGGGGTGTGTGGGTGGGGGGGGGTGTGTGGGGGGTGGGTGGGGGGGGTGTGTGTGGGGTGGGTGGGGGGGGTGTGTGTGGGGTGGGTGGGGGGGGTGTGTGTGGGGTGGGTGGGGGGGGGTGTGGGTGGGGTGGGTGTGTGTGGGGTGGGTGGGGGGGTGTGTGTGGGGTGGGTGGGGGGGGTGTGTGTGGGGTGGGTGGGGGGGTGTGTGTGGGGTGGGTGGGGGGGTGTGTGTGGGGTGGGTGGGGGGGTGTGTGTGGGGTGGGTGGGGGGGGTGTGTGTGGGTGTGTGGGGGGGGGGGGTGTGTGTGGGGTGTGTGGGGGGGGGGTGTGTGTGGGTGGGGGGGGGTGTGTGTGGGTGGGGGGGGGGTGTGTGGGGGGGGGGTGTGTGGGGGGGGGGTGTGTGTGGGGGGGGGGGGGGTGTGTGTGGGGGGGTGGGGGGGTGTGTGTGGGGGGGTGTGTGTGGGGTGGGTGGGGGGGGTGTGTGTGGGGTGGGTGGGGGGGGGGGTGTGTGTGGGGTGGGTGGGGGGGGGGTGGGTGTGGGTGTGTGGTGGGGGGGGGTGTGTGGTTGGGGGGGGGGGGGTGTGTGGTGGAGGAGGGGGGGGTGTGTGGTGGAGGAGGGGGGGGTGTGTGGTGGAGGAGGGGGGGTGGGTGGAGGAGGGGGGGGTGGGTGGAGGAGGGGGTGGAAGAGACACGAAAAAAATTAAAACTGGTACTGAGTGTGGTACAACTCGTCCGGAATACAACAGGGGTGTTGCATTACTTTCTTTTTTTAAACCTCGAAACAATGAGATGTTTGATCAAAGGATCGGTAATTCTTGAGAAAACTAAACCTCAAATGTTCATTTTTTTTTTTAAATCTGACAGAATTTCACATTTTAAGGAACAATGGCAACAGGCCCAGCAAAAGATCCATTGAAAAACGCGCGTTACAACACATCTGTAGTCTGCCCTTTCTAGATTCCAGTTTATTTGGAACAAATCCAAGCGCTTTGAAGTGTTCCACACAAAGGTAAATTGCTCACTTTTTTGCTCGCCTCATCGGACAGTTCACTGCCCACCATTTAAGACCCAAAGAATGAGATGGGTGATTGTTA
This sequence comes from Scyliorhinus canicula, assembly GCF_902713615.1. NCBI lineage: Eukaryota > Metazoa > Chordata > Chondrichthyes > Carcharhiniformes > Scyliorhinidae > Scyliorhinus > Scyliorhinus canicula. The sequence continues at coordinate 186,379,242 of NC_052146.1, read as the reverse complement.
GAAGTACACTTGAAAAGTCAACATTAAAAAACACACAGGCAAAGTAAAGGGTTTCAAGGACATACCGGGCTACCAAGCGGGAAAAATCCTCTTTAAGTCTTTTTCGGAGTGTGGGAGGGACGGACAACGCTTCACCATGGGAACCGAATCGACTCGCTTAAAGTGAGCTTGTAAATATGTCGAAAGCTAATATTATTTTTAATATTATTCGTGTTTCAAGGTGCAAACAGCAACAGAGCGATAAAAATAAACTTTTTTTTTCCCAACAGAAACATTCTCACCTCCGCCCCTCCCCCTTCTCTCACCTCACGTTATCTTCTTCCCCAAAACTCTCTCTTATCGGAATAAGAAGCAGTGAGGTTCATGGCTCCATTGTATCGTGTCAGTATCACAATGAACCGGCGACTGATACTCCACCGCTTTGTTACAATGTAGCGGGCGAGTGTTGCTCACCATTCAATCAAACCGAGGTTCCCACCTCTGAACTCCACCAAGCATAAGCCAACCTCCCCTCTCTCACTCCCCTCTCCCCATACAGAAACCAGGCAAGCTCGACAACTCCATCCTGCTAAAACTGCCCTTTTGTGATTGCAACCCCTGCTGGCTTGGAGGAATACTCATACCTTGCACAATTTTAAAATAGTAAGAAGTTTTAAAACTTCTTTAAAACGGCAAGCAGGACGCTGGTTTGAAGTGTGTCTACTTCAACGCCAGGAGCATCCGGAATAAGGTGGGTGAGCTTGCAGCATGGGTTGGTACCTGGGATCTCGATGTTGTGGCGATTTCGGAGACATGGGTAGAGCAGGGACAGGAATGGTTGTTGCAGGTTCCAGGATTTAGATGTTTCTGTAAGAACAGAGAAGATGGTAAAAGAGGGAGGGGTGTGGCATTGTTAATCAAGGAAAGTATTACGGGGGTAGAAAGGACGCTTGAAGACTCGTCTACTGAGGCAGTATGGGCCGAGGTTAGGAACAGTAGAGGAGAGGTCACCCTGTTGGGAGTTGTCTATAGACCTCCGAATAGTTCCAGAGATGTAGAGGAAAGGATTGCAAAGATGATTCTTGACAGGAGCGAGAGTAACAGGGTAGTTGTTATGGGGGACATTAACTTTCCAAATATTAACTGGAAATACTATAGTTCGAGTACTATAGATGGGTCAGTTTTTGTGCAGTGTGTGCAGGAGGGTTTTCTGACACAGTATGTAGACAGGCCAACAAGGGGCGAAGCCACATTGGATTTGGTACTGGGTAATGAACCCGGCCAGGTGTTAGATTTAGATGTAGGTGAGCACTTTGGTGATAGTGGTCACAACTCGGTTATGTTTACTTTAGCAATGGGCAGGGATAGGTATATACCGCAAGGCAAGAATTATAGCTGGGGGAAAGGCAATTATGATGCTATTCGGCAAGATTTAGGATGTATAGGATGGGGAAGGAAACTGCAGGGGATGGGTACAATCGAAATGTGGAGCTTTTTCAAGGAACAGCTACTGCGTGTCCTTGATAAGTATGTACCTGTCAGGCAGGGAGGAAGTTGTCGAGCAAGGGAACCATGGTTTACTAAGGAAGTTGAAGCACTTGTCAAGAGGAAGAAGAAGGCTTATGTTAGGATGAGACATGAAGGCTCAGTTAGGGCACTTGAGAGTTACAAGTTAGCCAGGAAGGACCTAAAAGGAGAGTTAAGAAGAGCGAGGAGAGGACACGAAAAGTCGTTGGCGGATAGGATCAAGGAAAATCCTAAGGCTTTCTATAGGTATATCAGGAACAAAAGAATGACTAGAGTAAGATTAGGGCCAATCAAGGATAGTAGTGGAAAGTTGTGTGTGGAATCAGAGGAGATAGGGGAAGCATTAAATGGATATTTTTCGTCAGTGTTTACACTGGAGAAAGACAATGTTGTCGAGGAGAACACTCAGGTTCAGTCGACCAGGCTAGATGGAATTGAGGTTCAAAAGGAGGAGGTGTTAGCAATTTTTGAAAATGTCAAAATAGATAAGTCCCCTGGGCCAGATGGGATTTATCCTAGGATTCTCTGGGAAGCCAGGGAGGAGATTGCAGAGCCTTTGTCCTTGATCTTTATGTCGTCTTTATCGACAGGAATAGTGCCGGAAGACTGGAGGATAGCAAATGTTGTCCCCTTGTTCAAGAAGGGGAGTAGAGACAACCCTGGTAATTATAGACCTGTGAGCCTTACTTCGGTTGTGGGTAAAATGTTGGAAAAGGTTATAAGAGATAGGGTTTATAATCATCTTGAAAAGAACAAGTTGATTAGCGATACTCAACACGGTTTTGTGAAGGGTAGGTCATGTCTCACAAACCTTATTGAGTTTTTTGAGAAGGTGACCAAACAGGTGGATCAGGGTAAAGCTGTTGATGTGGTGTATATGGATTTCAGTAAGGCGTTTGATAAGGTTCCCCACGGTAGACTATTGCAGAAAATAAGGAAGTATGGAATTGAAGGTGATTTAGCGGTTTGGATCAGTAATTGGCTATCTGAAAGAAGACAGAGGGTGGTCTCTGATGGCAAATGTTCATCCTGGAGTTCAGTTACTAGTGGTGTACCGCAAGAATCTGTTTTGGGGCCACTGCTGTTTGTCATTTTTATAAATGACCTGGAAGAGGGTGTAGAAGGATGGGTTAGTAAATTTGCAGATGACACAAAGGTCGGTGGAGTTGTGGATAGTGCTGAAGGATGTTATAGGATACAGCGGGACATAGATAAGCTGCAGAGCTGGGCTGAGAGGTGGCAGATGGAGTTTAATGCGGAAAAGTGTGAGGTGGTTCACTTTGGAAGGAGTAACAGGAATGCAGCTAATACTGGGACTTTACTGGGCTAATGGCAAGATTCTTGGTAGTGTAGATGAACAGAGAGATCTCGGCATCCAGGTACATAAATCCCTGAAAGTTGCCACCCAGGTTAATAGGGCTGTTAAGAAGGCATATGGTGTGCTAGCCTTTATAAGCAGGGGAATTGAGTTTCGGAACCACAAGGTCATGCTGCAGCTGTACATAACTCTGGTGCGGCCACACCTGGAGTACTGCGTGCAGTTCTGGTCACCACATTATAGGAAGGATGTGGAAGCTTTGGAAAGGGTTCAGAGGATATTTACTAGGATGTTGCCTGGTATGGAGGGAAGGTCTTACGAGGAAAGGCTCAGGGAATTGAGGTTGTTTTCGTTAGAGAGGAGAAGGCTGAGAGGTGACTTAATAGAGACATATAAGATAGTCAGAGGGTTAGATAGGGTGGACAGTGAGAGTCTTTTTCCTCGGATGGTGATGACCAACACGAGGGGACATAGCTTTAAATTGAGGGGTGATAGATATAGGACAGATGTCAGAGGCAGTTTCTTTACTCAGAGAGTAGTAGGGGTATGGAACGCCCTGCCTGCAATAGTAGTAGACTCGCCAACTTTAAGGGCATTTAAGTGGTCACTGGATAGACATATGGATGAAATGGAATAGTGTAGGTCAGATAGGCTTCAGATGGTTTCACAGGTCGGCGCAACATCGAGGGCCGAAGGGCCCGTACTGCGCTGTAGTGTTCTATGTTCTATGTTCTAAAACACCAGGTTAAAGTCCAACAGGTTTGTTTGGAATCATGAGTTTTCATCACTCACCCGATGAAGGAGCTGCGCTCCGAAAGCTAGTGATTCGAAATAAACCTATTGGACTTCAACCTGGTGTTGTAAGATTTCTTACTGTGTAACTGCCGGTATTTCCACATCAATTTTAAAATACCCAAATTATGCCTTCCGGTCTCCAGAGATGTGCTTCAGCATCCCTTGGAATTAAGTCCTTACTCACACTGACTCCATGGGAACATCCAATGAGCTTCTCCTGCTCCCAAGACCCTCCTAAATAGACTCCAGACACTTAGCTGAATAGTTACCCAGGAAATGTTAGGCAGAACATTTGTAGTCTACCATCTGGTAACTATACAACTGCATTGCTTAACCCACTACTCCTGTTGACCCCCACCCCAACTATCCCCCCCCAAATCTGCAGCTGATCTGACCTGACTAGCCCCACAATCTGACTTCCCTACTGACCCCGACCCGACTTAACCATCCTACCCAGCTGCCACAATCCGCTGTACTACCCTACCTACTTTTCTCACCCACCTTACCCCCTTACCTTACCCACCTGACCCATTCAGCCATACAGTCGTGCCCGAATACAATGAGTAGCTTTTGGATATTTAAACTATTGCTTACCAGAGTACATAACTACTTCTGTAAAAAGGCTGCTGCTCCCTCTGGGGATTTCTGGATAGCTCAGCATAACACCAACAGGGCAGGATTGATTACTGTTCTGGCTGAGGTAACCTCGGAACCTACCTCCTTGTCCTGCTCTTTAGAGTGGATGGCAATGGCAAAGCACCTCCCTGATGCGCTATCAATTGTACTAAAGACACGAATGGGTACAAGAGAGGCTTTATTACAGTTAGATGTTTATCTTCCGACTGCAGCTGGTAGAATGGCTGCTCAGGAGAACTCATACATATTTATACGGCTCCTTGTGGGCGGAGCTAGCCGGCAGGGGCTACCGGCGAACCTGTAGTACAGGTACTGCTGTACATCCCCTAATACAGGCACACACACAATTACACAGTGGATCACCACATTCACCCCCTGTTAAAAATGAGTCCGGCGGGGGTGGTGTGGAACTATATACAAAATGTGAATTATTTACAGAGGAGAGGAAAAAAAATTATGTGTCCATCTTGTAACCCGGTGCCCGTCAGAGGTTAAGTCTGTCCGGTGGTCTGACGGTTCGCTGGGGGCGACGTAACAGTGGTGGCGAAGTCTGTACAGGCGGTGGCGGCATCGACGGCGTCGGTGCTGGAGGTGTTGGTGCTGGCCAGTAGCTGGATGACTCCGGGAGCGTGCCAAAATCTTCCTCGTCCTCTAGCGTGGGCAGGGGAAGGAGGGATGGACCAGGTGCGGCTGGTGTTGGGAGCGCGGGTGGCGCGTGGGTGGGGAGGTGTGTGGGAGTAGGATTGGCACCCGAGGGAGCCAGGTCCCTGAGCGAGACCGTATCCTGGCAGCCGTCGGGGAACTCCACATAGGCATACTGGGGGTTAGCGTGGAGCAGGCGTACCCTGTCCACCAAGGGGTCCGCCTTGTGGAGTCGGACATGCCTACGCAGTAGAACCGGCCCTGGAGCTGCGAGCCAAGTCGGGAGTGACACCCCGGATGTGGACTTCCTAGAGAAGGTAAAAACACATTCATGGGGTGTGTTATTCGTGGCAGTGCACAGTAGAGACCGGGTGGAGTGCAATGCATCAGGGAGGACCTGCTGCCAGCGAGCGGCTGGTAGGTTTCTGGACCGTAGGGCCAGTTGGACGGCCCTTCAAACCGTCCCGTTCTCCCTCTCTACCTGCCCGTTTCCCCGGGGGTTGTAACTGGTCGTCCTGCTGGAGGCGATGCCCCTGCTGAGCAGGAACTGACGCAGCTCATCGCTCATGAATGAGGATCCCCTGTCGCTGTGAATGTAGTCGGGGAAACCGAACAGAGCGAATATGGAATCGAGGACCTTGATGACGGTGGCAGACGTCATATCCGGGCATGGGATGGCGAATGGGAACCTAGAGAATTCATCGACCACACTAAGGATATATGTGTTGCGGTCGGTGGAGGGGAGGGGCCCTTTGAAATCCACACTGAGGCGTTCAAAGGGGCGGGATGCTTTCACCAGGGGCGCGCAGTCTGGCCGGTAGAAGTGCGGCTTGCACTCCGCACAGACCTGGCAGTCTCTGGTGACTGTCCATACTTCCACGACGGAGTAGGGCAGATTGCGGGCTTTGACGAGGTGGTACAACCGAGTGACCCCCGGGTGGCAAAGGCTGTCGTGCAGGGCACAAAGCTGGTCTACTTGTGCGCTGGCACATGTACCTCGGGAGAGGGCGTCTGGGGGCTCGTTGAGCTTGCCGGGGCGATACAAGATCTCGTAATTATAGGTGGAGAGCTCGATTCTCCACCTCAAGATTTTATCATTTTTGATCTTGCCCCGAACATGAAGGCTACTGACCACTGGTCAGTGAGGAGAGTGAATCTCCTGCCGGCCAGGTAATGCCTCCGCTTCAACGATCGCCTGGGCCTCCTTTTCAACGGACAAATGTTGAATTTCGGAGGCATGGAGGGTGCGGGAAAAGAATGCCACGGGTCTGCCTGCCTGGTTTAGAGTGGCAGCACAGGCGACATCTGAAGCGCCGCTCTCTACTTGAAAGGGCAGTGTCTCGTCTACTGCATGCATCCCGGCCTTGGCTATGTCTGCTCTAATACGGGCGAAGGCCTGTTGTGCCTCGGCCTGAGGGGAAATTGAGTTTCTGTATCAGTGGGTGGGCCTTGTCCGCGTATTGTGGGACCCACTGGGCGTAGTAGGAGAAGAACCCCAGGCAGCGTTTGAGGTCCTTGGGGCAGTGGGGAATGGGGAGCTCCATGAGGGGGCGCATGCGGTCGGGATCGGGTCCCAGGAGTCCGTTTTGGACTACGTACCCAAGGATGGCCAAGCGGTTAGTGCTGAACACGCACTTCTTCCTGTTGTAAGTGAGGTTGAGGAGAGATGCGGTATGGAGAAATTTGGCAAGGATGGCGTCGTGGTCCTGCTGGTCATGGCCGCAGATGGTGACATTATCTATGTACGGAAACGTGGCCCGCAGTCCGTACCGGTCAACCATTCGGTCCATTTCTCTTTGGAATAACGAGACCGCGTTAGTGACGCCGAAGGGAACCCTAAGAACTTGATAGAGGCGACCGTCCGCCTCAAAGGCAGTGTATGGACGGTCCGATTTACGGATGGGGAGCTGGTGGTAGGCGGATTTACGGTCAATCGTCGAGAAGACCCGGTACTGTGCAATCTGATTGACCATATCAGATATGCGAGGGAGGGGGTACGCGTCGAGCTGCGTGTACCAATTGATGGTCTGGCTGTAGTCCACGACCATCCTGTGTTTCTCCCCATTTTAACCACTACCACTTGGGCTCTCCAAGGGCTGTTGCTGGCCTCGATGATACCCTCCCGAAGCCGCCGCTGGACTTCGGACCTGATGAAGGTCTTGTCCTGGGTGCTTTACCGTCTGTTCCTGGTGGCGACGGGCTTGCAATCTGCAGTCAGATTGGCAAAGAGGGAGGGAGGGTCAACCTTGAGGGTCGTGAGGCCGCAAACGGTGAGTGGGGGTAGGAGCCCTCCGAATTTGAGGGTGAGACTCTGGAGGTTACATTGAAAATCCAGGCCCAGTAATAGTGTAGCACAGAGATTGGGGAGAACGTACAGACGGAAACGGCTGAATTCAACCCCTTGCACGGTAAGGTTGACCACACAGAAACCTCGGATCGGGACAGAGTGGGATCCGGAGGCCAGGGAGATTCGCTGGTTGGCGGGATGGACCGCGAGGGAGCAGTGCCTTACCTTGTCCGGGTGGATGAAGCTATCAGTGCTCCCGGAGTCCAGTAGACAGGAGGTTGCGTGGCCGTTGATTAGCACCATTGTCGAAGCGGTAGCCAGGTTGTGAGGACGGGACTGGTCCAGCGTCATTGAGGCGAGCAGCAGGTGATCGTCCGAGGAGTCTGATGAGGAGCGGCAGCGACCCGGGTCCAGCGGTCCAGTCCCGAGGGGGAGACAAAATGGCGGCGTCTGAAGGACCCGTGGGGGAGAAGATGGCGGCGCCCATGCAGCGCACGTTGCGGGCGCGGGGCAAGATGGCGGTGCCCATGGTGCGCACGTTGTGGGGGTGGGGCAAGATGGCGGCGCCCACTGGCCGCACGTGGACCTGTGGGGGGAAGATGGCGGCGCCCATGGTGCGCACGTTTTTATAGAACAGTACAGCACAGAACAGGCCCTTCGGCCCTCGATGTTGTGCCGAGCAATGATCACCCTACTTAAACCCACGTAACCCGTATACCCGTACCCCAACAATCCCCCCATTAACCTTACACTACGGGCAATTTAGCATGGCCAATCCACCTAACCCGCACATCTTTGGACTGTGGGAGGAAACCGGAGCACCCGGAGGAAACCCACGCACACACGGGGAGGACGTGCAGACTCCACACAGACAGTGACCCAGCCGGGAATCGAACCTGGGACCCTGGAGCTGTGAAGCATTGGTGCTAACCACCATGCTACGTTGTGGGGGTGGCGCAAGATGGCGGCGCCCATGGGCCGCACGTGGACCTGGGGGGAGAAGATGGCGGCGCCCACTGGTCGCACGTGGCCCCGGGAGCAGAGGATGGCAGCACCCATTGTGCGATTGGCTGAGGGAAGGGAGAGAAATCGGGCGCGATAGCGGCAACTGCGGGGCCTGGCAAAGTGGCCCTTCTTGCCGCAGGATTTGCAGGTGGCGGCGCGGGCTGGGCAGCGCTGGCGGGGGTGCTTCTGTTGGCCACAGAAGTAGCAGTGGGGACCCCCAGAGTGCGCGGTGTGGCGGGCAGCGCAGGCATATTATGCAGGAGCGGCCCCAGTCGGGGGTGTTGGTTGCGGGGTCCACGAGGGGTAGGATGGGTAGGCCGCGCGGTGAGCGGGGTAGGACTGAACATTACGAGAAGCGACCGTCAAGGAGAGCGCTAAAGCTTTTGTCTACTTTAGGTCGAGCGCGGCCCCTTCCAGCAGTTGTTGCCAGATGGGGTCCGATGCAATCCCCGTCACGAATGCATCACGCATGAGGAGATTGGAATGTTCCGTCGCCGAGACGGCCTGGCAGCCGCAGTCCCGTACGAGAGGGATAAGGGCCCGCCAGAAGTCTTCAATCGACTCACCAGGTAGTTGTACGCGAGTGGCGAGTACATGCCTTGCAAATGGAGTGTTCGTCTTCTGGACGTAGTTTTCTTTAAGGAGTTCCATGGTGTCTGCGTAATTCGGCGCATCTTGTATCAGCGGGAACACGCTGGAGCTCAACCTTGAGTAGAGAACCTGGATTTACTGAGCTTCCGTCGGCTCGGGAGTCGCTGAGTTGATATAGGCCTCGAAGCAAGCCAGCCAGTGATTAAAGTCCTTTCTGGCGTTCGGCAATTGCGGATCCAGCTGCAAGCGATCTGGTTTGATCCTGACGTCCATGATGCGGAAAATCTAACTGTAATAAATTGATGCGCTATCAATTGTACTAAAGACACAAATGGGTACAAGAGAGGCTTTATTACAGTTAGATGTTTATCCTCCGACTGCAGCTGGTAGAATGGCAGCTCAGGAGAACTCATACATATTTATACTGCTCCTTGTGGGCGGAGCTAGCCGGCAGGGGCTACCGGCGAACCTGTAGTACAGGTACTGCTGTACATCCCCTAATACAGGCACACACACAATTACACAGTGGATCACCACACTCCCATAACGGAAACAGCTTGGGATGAAGCAGACAACGAGCCGACGACCTGCGACCTGCCTTTGAGCAAAGCACACATAACCAGATGTATTTTCTAATCACATATCAAGTGAATGGGGACTTTGATTTCATGAATAAGTCTGTTTCATGAGAGACATTAAACTAAGGCTCCATCAGAATTCTCTGGTGGATGTACAAGATCTAAGGGCACTATTTTATAGAATGGGAGAGTTCTCTCTGGTATCCTTCAATCTCAAAACCAGCTTGCTGTTTGAGGAACCTTGATGTGTACAAATTGTTTTTTATCTTTTCTTCTTATCTAAACTTGGAGTTATGTAGGGCAGCACGGTGGCGCAGTGAGTAGCACTGCTGCCTCACGGCACCGAGGTCGCAGGTTCGATCCCGGCTCTGGGTCATTGTCTGTGTGGAGTTTGCACATTCTCCCTGTGTTTGCGTGGGTTTTGCCCCCACAACCCAAAGATGTGCCGACTAGGTGGATTGACCACACTAAACTGCCCCTTAATTGGAAAAATTAATTGGCTAATCTAAATTTATTTTTAAAAACTTAGAGTTATAAAGCAGTTTTCACAACCATAAAGCAATTGAGCACTGTTGAAGTGTAACCTGCTTTGTAATGTAGGAAGCATAATTTTAAAATGAAACTTGTATTTACAGTATATATAAGCGCCTTTAATTTTGCCAGAGAAAAGAGGCATTCAGTTTACGATCCCTGCAGAGACCATTATTGTTTAAAGAGATTTTTCTTCCCTCCCCTCTGCCTCCCCTCTATTATTCTCCTCCCCTTGTTCTCCTTCCTTCCCTGCCCCCAATTCTCCCTTCCCTGCCCCACTTCCCCACCCCTCCCTCTCTGCTGCTCCCCTTTCTTTTCAGCTGTGTTTGGCTACCTCCCCCTTGCACTGCTCCCCCTCCCTCCCCGCCGGGTCCTCCCTGCCTTCACTCTCTTTTCTCATGTCTTGACTACTTTCCCCTGGCTCTTGGCTATTTGATTACCTATTTGTTTGTTCGTTGGCCGCAAACAGGTCCTGGAGCAGTTGGGTGAATGGCTCCCATGTTGTGAGGAAGCCATCTTCCAACACCCGGATGGCAAATTTGATTTTCTCCATTGGAGAGATTCCGAGAGGTCGGACAGCCAGTCTGCAGCTTTGGGTGGTGCTGCTGACCGCCAACCGAGCAGGATTCTACGGTGGGTGATCAGGGAGGCAAAGGCAAGGGCGTCCGCCCTCCTCCCCATGAAGAGATCTAGCTGGTCTGATACACCGAAGACCGCCACTTTCGGGCATGGCTCCACCCTCATCCCCACCATTTTGGACATTGCCTCGAAGGCTGTCCAGTACCCAGTAAGTCTGGGGCAAGACCGGAACATGTGGGCGTGGTTGTTTAAAGAGCATTTAAAAAATAAATTTAGTGTACCCAATTCATTTTTTTCCAATTAAGGGGCACTTTAGCGTGTTCAATCCACCTACCTTGCACCTCTTTGGGTTGTGGGGGCGAAACCCACGCAAACACAGGGAGAATGTGCAAACTCCACATGGACACTGACCCAGAGCTGGGATCGAACCTGGGACCTCGGTGCCTTGAGGCAACAGGGCTAACCCACTGCGCCACTGTGCTGCCCTGTTTAAAGAGCTTTTTAACACCAAGTGATCAACTTGAAGAATTATGGCAGCACGGTGGCACAGTGGGTTAGCCCTGCTGCCTCATGCGCCGAGGTCCCAGGTTCGATCCCGGCTCTGGGTCACTGTCCATGTGGCGTTTGCACGTTCTCCGATGTTTGTGTGGGTTTTGCCCCCACAACACAAAGATGTGCCGGGTAGTGGATTGGCTGCGCTAAATTGCCCCTTAATTGGAAGAAATGAATTGGGTACTCTAAATTTACTAAAAAAAACCTGGAGAACTACACCATAAGATTTCACATTTTTAAACAAAAACAAAGTTCATGTTAAAAAAATAAACACAGCAGGCACTACTAACTATGGGCGGGATTCAATGGAAAAAATTTTAAGTTAATTTGTGGCTGGTTTTTCAGGAGTTTGAGTTCCCTACCGCTATTCAATGGCACTCAATCACTTTTTTGGACTCTGAGGAGTTTCTCACCGGTTTAGCCCACACTTAGGGTGCAATTCTCTGGCTTTGCCACGCTCTTGCTCGAGCAAAACGAGGCTGGTGAATAGCGAGAGAGGCCGAAAATGAGAACCGTGTCAGGCACCAAACTGTTTCCGATGCAACCGACCTGCTCCCTTAGGTGAAATCGGGATCTTGCCGTAGTGATGTGAGAAACCAATTACCACCTCTTAAGGCCTATTTCCATACAATTAACGGGAGCAACCCCATATCCAATGACCTCCCGTATTTTATCGGCATCCCCAGCAAGTGGTGACTCTGGCGCTGATTAGTACTCCTTTTGAAATAAGTGAAACTGGTGGAAGGGATTCTGCGGGCTGCCGAGGAGGTGCGTGGCCATTTTTGGTCACAGGTAAAGAGCTCGGGGGGCACTGGGCTTGCAGCCCCAGTGCTCAGTGGGGGCTGAAGGACCCTCGGTTGTGTAGGGGATGGGGGTGAGCCCACCAGAGGGGTTGGCCGCCATGGGAAGGGGGGGAGAGAGAAGGTGCACGGGGGCCAACCGTGTGCAGCATCAGCATGCCAGCCCATGGATCCTGTCTACCCATTCCGGGGTGACCGTAGCCCCTGTCTGTCTGCCCCACCGACCACCCATAACCCCCATCGACTGCCGAGACCTCTGGTCATGCAGCTGAATGCTATTGCTTTTTTCAAGATAAATTTAGAGTACCCAATTCTTGTTTTCCAATTAAGGGGCAATTTAGCGTGGCTAATTCACCTACCCCTCACATCTTTCTGGGTTGTAGGGGTGAGAACATGGGGAGAATGTGTAAACTCCACACGGACAGTAACCCGAGGCTGGGATCGAACCAGGGTCTTCAATGCTGTTGCTCGGTGTGCTTTCTCTTTAATTTTTTTTTTTAATTTAGAGTACCCAATTAGTTTTTCCAATTAAGGGGCAATTTTAGCATGGCCAATCCAACTACCCTGCACATCTTTTGGGTTGTGGGGGTGAAACCCACGCAAACACGGGGAGAATGTGCAAACTCCACACAGACAGTGACCCAGGGCCGGGATTCGAACCCGGGTCCTCAGCGCTGTAGGCAGCAATGCTAACCACTGTGCCACCGTGCTGCCCTGCTTTCTCTTTAATTGCTCTGTTTTAATAACCTTTGCTCTAGAGTCGCCAGGTATCTTTCTGATACCACCACGAGGTTCAAGGCCAAGTGCTGATCAATAACTCAATACACCAGTTAGTAAGTTTCAAATCAATACACATTTATTATACACACAGTCAATCACTACTCATGCATAAACTCTACTTACTAAACTATCACTGCTACTAAAAGCCTATACTTAGCTTCGAATGGCCCACCAGGTCAGAGGAACAATGGCCTTTGGCCGGTTCTGATTCTGCTGGCTTCAAACTGGTACAGAATAGTAGCTAGGAGCGTCTATCTCGTAGCGTGCGTTGACTTGAGACTTACTTGGTTGATGCAGCTGCTAGGCAGGTCTCTCCTCGCTGAGAGCCACGGTCAAGAGTTCTTTGAGAGCTGCCAAGAGAGCGAACTGAACTTGGGGACCCTATTTTATAGTCCCCAGGGTTTCGCGCCCTTTTGGGCAGACCCCGGACTTGGTCCCAATTAATTGGACCATGTCCCAATCGTTCTTATCGATTTCTCCGATTTCTCCCTTTTCGTTGGGCTGCCTTTGTCCTAGCTCCCACTGGCGCCGGGGAGTCTGTCCTGGTCCCGATTGTTTCAATGTTTCTGATTGTTTCTGGAGATCGTTCATTAGTATGTAAATGGCTATTGGTTTCGGTTCTGTCTGGGTTTTGCAAATCTTAATACACAGGAAACCTTGCACCTGCTTGTGTTCCCTGTAGCTGACCAATTTTCCCGACACTCTTTGCAGGCATCCATTTTGGAATCGGGACGTGGCCGTCCCAGGTGGCTACAATGCTGACAGGCAGCAGTGCTAACCACTATGACACCGTGCCACTCCAATGCTGTTGCTGATAGGGAATTGGCAATCCTGGTTAAGTGAGCACTTCACACAACCCATGTGGATTCCCGTGGATGGGCCATGTAGCATGTGGGAGTTATTGCCTGGCATCCCAAACACACCTTGGCTTGATGTATGGACACTGTGCTTGAACACAGCGCGAGGCAGTACCCCACGCACAGCAGCCAACATCTAAACACCCAGGGGATGGGACACAGCTCTGGGCACATGTCCTCGGCCGGAGGGTTTGTGCGTGCTACGGTGAGGGGCAAAGGGTTAGGAGGTCAGTCCACATACCGGAAGAAAGTGACAGAGGTGTCATATTGGTTGTATTGAAGGCTTTTAAATGTGTCACAGGTGTCATACAATTCTCCACTCTTGATGGTGCCGCCCCACTCTTCCCCACCATCCCCTCACCCCTTACTTGCCTACCTTGGGACGGAGGGATAGCCGGTTTGAGCCCCGGCTGCTCCTGCATCATCTGGCTCTGCCAGCCCTGGCGGATCCCCGATGTCAGCACCATGATGTCAACGCCTTGTGCGATACACCTCAGTGACTGGGGCATACTCTGCAGTGCCTTGGCAATGCCCACCTGTGACTGGGACAAGCTCTGCAGTGCCTCAGCAATGCCCACCTTCGACTGAGACATGTCCCGCAGACCTTAATCAAGGTCAGCCTGGTACTGGGTCACATTTCCCAGCGAGTCATACATTCTGCCGATAACCTCAGCCATGGCCATCACTGACTGCGCAATGCCTTGGACACCTCCGGCAATGGTGCCGATGTGTAGCAGGCTCTCCACTGCGGTCGGCACCCTAGCAGTGTTGGCCTTGGGGCCATGCATTGCTGGTGATATCCCCTGCACCTATAGCCTCTGGGACTCCTCCAATCGGCCATAGGGCACCTGGAATGTCGCTGACATCTCCCTCTGAATGTCCCGGCCACACCCTAACGTCTCCATCAGGGTGGGGCCCAGTGGATCCACACCGCTGCTGTTTCCGCATACCTTCGCGTTAGTGACCGCTCTGTCCTCGGCCACCCCCGTCACTTCCAGGGCCAGTTCATTGAAGGTGGTGAGGATTCTTGAGTCTGGCACTCCTCTGCCAGTCTGGGCCATCTCCCAGCAATTGTGCGAGAATTTCTCCTGCGGAGACACAGAGAAGGCATTGTTAGCCACACGTGTGGTTCACAGTGGTGGGAGGGAGGGTGTGAAGAAAGGGTTGGGTTGAAGGGAGAGGGGGGGGTTGAAGGAAGGGTTGGAGAGTTGCGGGGGATGGATTCTCGCGTGGAGGCAGAAAGATTTGGGGGGGGGGAGCGTCGGTGTCAACCCACCCATGCTGCCCGGTGTAGCACGTTGACCTTCTTCCGGCACTGGAGTCAGTCCCCCTGGTCACACTCCCCAAGCTTACATCTGCCGCCACCTCATCCCAGGTGGAGATGAACTGCTGAAGGTGAAATAACTGAAAGTATTTTAGTTCACGGTTATATTCACTGTCAAACAGTAGTATCTTTGGAGCATATTTATATTTTATACACAGTATGTTTTCTGATGTGACTGCGTAGAGGTTCATAACCAAAATGTTTTTTAATTGTTGGCTGCCCCGTAGCTGACTCTCCGGGACCCTCGGGGGAACAGGACATCTGTCCTGTCCTCGACCGCATCTAGGAGCCTCGCCAGGGCCACATCGCCAAATCTTGGGGCTGTTCTTCTTGGAGCCATGGCTGCGAGCTGGCTGGGGT
This sequence comes from Scyliorhinus canicula, assembly GCF_902713615.1. Taxonomy (NCBI): domain Eukaryota; kingdom Metazoa; phylum Chordata; class Chondrichthyes; order Carcharhiniformes; family Scyliorhinidae; genus Scyliorhinus; species Scyliorhinus canicula. The sequence continues at coordinate 186,364,101 of NC_052146.1, read as the reverse complement.
TGGCTGTGAAAGTGCTGTTTTAAAAAAAATAACCTTTATTAGTACCACTCTGCTAAAGGAAAAAGTTCCTTCCTATCCACCCTATCTATGCACCTCATTATTTTATATACCTCAATTGGGTCACCCCCTAAGCCTTCTCTGCTCCAAGGAAAACAACCCTAGCCTATCCAGTCTTTCTTGATCGCAGAAACTCTCCAGCCCAGGCAACTCTTCACCCTCTCTAGTGCAATCACTTCCTTCCAGACGTGTGGTGACCAGAATTACACATACTTCAGCTGTGGCCTAACCAGCGTCTTGTATAGCTCCATCATAACCTCCCAGCTCTTAGTTTCTGTGCCTTGGTTAATAAAGGTGTCTTCTTAACCACCTTATCTATCTGTCCTGCTGTCTTCAGGGATTTATGGACATGCACCCCAAGGTCCCGCTGATCCTGTTCTCCCATTCATTGTATATTCCCTTGCCTTGATAGTCCTCCCAAAATGCATTACCTTACATTTTTCAAGGTTCAATTCAATTTGCCACTGTTTTGCCCATCCAACCAGCCCATCTATATCATCCTGTAATCTAAGGTTTTCCTCCTCACTACTTACCACACCTCCACTTTTTGTGTGACTTGCAAACTTATTGATCATACCTCCTCCAATCACATTCAGATCATCAATGTACACGACAAACAGCAAGAGACCGAGTAACAATCCCTGTACATAGGCTTCCAGTCACAAAAACCTCCTGCCACTAAGCCAATTTTGGATCCAATTTTCCCTGGGTCCCATCAGCTCTTACCCATGCAAGATCCTGTTAAAAGCCTCAATGAAGTCCATGTAGACTACATTACTCTCATCTACACACTTAGTCACCTCCTCAAAAAATTCAATCAAATTTGTTTGACATAATCTCCCTTTGACAAAGCTATGCAGACTATTCTTGATTAATCTTTGCCTCCCCAAGTAGAGGTTAGTTCTATCCCTCAGAATGTTTTCTAATAGAGACAGGGGACTTTTAAGAAGTAATGGAGAGGATGTTCAGCCAGGGTCACAGAGGACACTGAGGCTGTGGACAGTCAGGTTCAACCCGACACAATGACCAGGAATCATTGGCAAAGAAACAGAATTTGTGGAAGAGGTGAACAGATTTGGGCTGGCTAATGTTCAACTGGAGCAATCCAAGATTTATCCAATACTATATTTTTCCACATAAAATCTGACAGAAGTAGTGGAGAGGATGCCAAGAAAGGAGCTGGAGAGATAGAGCTGATGAGATTGCGACTGAAAGACCTTCAAATCCTCAGTCTCATTTGGATGGAATTCCTCAGTGGCCACGCTCACAATTACGTCGTCACGCTGACGACCAGGAACTACGCACGGATCATGTGACGACGACTGGCTGGTGAAGGTGGCGCGCGCGCGCTGGCGGAGTTCGCAGGGGTTGGCGCGTGCGCGGTGACGGAGTTTCGCGTGCGTGTGTCTGGAGAGCCCATCATGGCGAGCTCGGGGAGGAAGCGCCTCCTGAAGGAGGAGGATATCTCCAAGGTGGAGTTCGAGACCAGCGAAGAAGTGGATGTCACCCCTACCTTCGACACCATGGGCTTGCGGGAAGACTTACTGCGGGGGATCTACGCGTACGGTGAGTGAGTGAGGGCGGCGCGGCCTAGCGAGGCGAGGAGCCTGGCAGTGTCCCCTCGGATCTAGCGGGCGGTGGCAGTCAGAGACGAGCTGAATGAAGGCAGGGCTTCAATTCGGGGCCCAGGGCCTGCGGCTTGTACCTGGTGGTAACATTCTGGGGTCCAAGCCCCACTCGCGAAACAAAAACACACAATCTAGTTTGCTCCAGTGCAGTATTGACAGAGTGCAACATTGTCACATCTTTCAGATGTGATGTCAGACCGAGGTGAACATTTTAAAAAACATGCCACTATTTGAGAGCCCTCCCCTGTGTTGTTCCCGTATTTATTTCAATCAACAACACTCTAAAAAACGATTTCATCATTGGAATTGATTGAAAATTCCCTCCCCACCACACTACGGTGCCTATTCGACTACATTGATGAAGAATTCAGTATGTCCAATTCACCTAACAAGCATGACTTTCAGGACTTGTGGTAGGAAACCAGAGCTCCAGGAGGAAACCCACGCAGAGATGGGGTGAACATACAGACTCCGCACGGACAGTAACCCAAGGAATCAAACTTGTGTTGGGAAGCAACATTGCTATCCACTGTGCTACCGTACGGCTCTGTTTTATATACCTCAATCAGATACCCTCTTGTCCTTCTAAACTCCAGCGAGTATAATAATCTTTATTGTCACAAGTAGGCTTACATTAACACTGTAATAGAACATAGAACAGTACAGCACAGAACAGGCCCTTCGGTCCTTGATGTTGTGCCGAGCATTGCCCGAAACCAAGATCAAGCTATCCCACTCCGTCGTAATGAAGTTACTATGAAGAGCCCCTAGTCACCACATTCCAGTGCCTGTTCAGGTACACAGGGAGAATTCAGAATGTCCAAATTATCTACCAGCTCGTCTTTCAGGACTTGTGGGAAGAAACTGGAGCACCGGAGGAAACCCACACAGACACAGGGAGAACGTGCAAACTCCACACAGACTGACCCAAACCGAGAAGGTTATTGGGACCCTGGCGCTGTGACATAACAATGCAAACCACTGTGCTACCATGTTGCCCAAACTGTTTAATGTCTCCTCCTACATCAACCCTTTCATCCCTGGAATCAATCTGGTAAACCTCCTCTGAACTGCCTTCAATGCCACCAGGTCCTTCCTCAAATAAGGAGACCAAAACTGGACACAATACCCCAGATGTGGTCTCAACAACACCGTATACAATTGCAACACCTTTCTACTTTTATACTCCGGTCCTTTTGCAATAATAATAAATCTTTATTGTTGTCACAAGGCTTAATTAACACTGCAATGAAGATACTGCGGAAAATCCTCTAGTCGCCAGACTCCAGCGCCTGTTCGGGTACACTGGGAGAATTCCGAATGTCCAATTCACCTAACAACCACATCTTTCGCATTCCATTTGCCTTTTTAATTGCATGCTGTACCTGCATACTGACTTTCTGCATGCAATTCATGAACAAAGACACCCAGATCCCTCTGCCGAGACACATCTTGAATCTGCTTTCCAGTTAGATAATCTGCCATTCTATTTTTTTCGGCCAAAATGGAGAACCTCACACTTATCTACATTAAACTCCTTCTGCCATATTTTAGCCCAATCTCCTAACCTATCTATATCCGTCTAAAATCTTTATCTCCTCTTCAGTGCCTGCTTTCCCACCTATTTAAGTATCCTCTGCAAATTTTGCTATGTTACTCTCTGTCCCTGCTTGCAGATAATTTATATAAATTGTAAACCGTTGAGGTCTGAGGACTGAACATTACGGCACCCTGCATCTTCAAATGTGCCAGCAAAAAGTGACTCACTTTTCTCAGATCCTGTTTTGTTCCTCTCCAGCCTGTCTCCATCCAGCTTTTCCTTTCCGCAGTGTTTATCTGTCTCTGTTGAATAATTCCTGCTTATTGTCATAGAGCTGCAATGGGAAGAACTCATTTGCAAACTGAGAATAAATTAACTTATTACACCGTCAGTTCTCAAGCAGTCCCTTTTCTGCAATAAAAGGCATTGTGTTTTTAATTGCAAATTTAAATTAAGCAGTTGTCACTAAAGTGTATGTGTGTAAACAATTCAGGTATCAATGGCTTAGGAAAAAATTACCTTTTGGCGATGCAACCGACAGGTTAGTAGGAGACCCCTCAAACTGCATTTATGCATGTAGGTACCGTTTATGTAATGGTATTATAAGAAGAGTTGAGGCATCGTCCTACTATAGTTCCCACTATGTCGTTTATTATAATGAATGTATCTGTCAGGTATTCTTGTACTTTATCTCTTTGACTTGAGTTCTCAGCAGGATAACCAGGCCCACTTCCAGTTAATCCTTTTGTATGTTTTTATTCAGATGTATGCCTGTAGAAATTGTTGGAGTTCTTAACTCTGTCTTATCTCTCTCCAGTGCCCCATCCCATCAATAATGAAACATGTATTCTTCTGACTGTCTTTACTCTGAGAATAAAAAAAGCTCCTGTGTAATATTTGATTGAAAATGGTTTACATAGAGAATTGCCATTAATCTATATGAACAAGATTAGCACAATTATAGCAGGGTTTAGGGTTACAGGCACAATGGGACTGGGATTCAATCAGTCAGTATTGACTGTGAGACATGCAGTCAACTGCACTATAAATACTTTGTGTTTCTTCTTTGACTGCAAATCTATTACAATGTTTTAAAGTGATTTTCAAAATTCTGTTCAGGGTACCCTAAAAATTGACCTTCCAAGGAATGTATTAGCTACTCAAAGAAGACAAAGAGCTGGTGTTAGAAGAATGTAATTTTTTAATTGAAAACGAGCTAAGGGGGGAAACAGAGCAGTTCATGCACTGTTCTTTGCAAATGCTGGATCCAAAACCTAATACTTGAACTTCTTGAGCCTGATGTATTCTTTGGAGATATTCAAAAAGTCATAAAGCAGCCATAAATGGTGACTTTAAAAAGTGATTCCATAGCGACCAGTATAAATATTGGATTACATTAGCATTTGCCATTAATAGTGCTGTACACAATGAAGGTGTAAAGTAAGCAGTTGGATGGGATACTTTTTGCTCTAGCTTGTGTCAAGGAATGCTTTCTTACTTCATATTAATAAAATCATATGGTTGAAAGTAGAACACGATGGAGCTAATACGTGTTTTACTTTTTGTAGGCTTTGAAAAACCATCAGCTATTCAACAAAGAGCCATCAAACAAATAATCAAAGGGAGAGATGTCATTGCTCAGTAAGTTTAATTTTGATTCTGACCAAGTATGTTGTTGTAAATTATTGTTGCCGTAGGCAGTCCCTCGGAATCATGGCTCCACTCTGGTTCTTTGGGTTCTGAGATGGCTGATAATTTCACTGCTCCATCTGCAGACTGCCACTTGTGGCAGGTGGTGCTTGTAGAGTTGGGTGGATGAGTTGTTGGCGCTCTCTCCACTTTATTTTGGCCTCTGCATGCTCCCAACAATGTCTCTCAATGTGCGGGCGGCATGTGGCGCAGTGCATAGCACTGGGAGTGCGGCGCCGAGGTCCCATGTTCGATCCCGGCTCTGGTCACTGTCCGTGTGGAGTTTGCACATTCTCCCCGTGTCTGCGTGGGTTTCGCCTCCACAACTCAAAGATGTGCAGGTTAGGTGGATTGGCCACACTAAATTGCCTCTTAATTGGAAAATATATATAATTGGGTACTCTTTAAAAAAAAAAAAAAAAAATTTTTTTAATTGTCTCTGTGTGTTCCGTGCCTTTGCAAATGAACCTTTTCCATTTTGGTCAGTTCCAAACCAGAGATGTTCAACTGGCGGGAGAGATGTTTGTCCTCTTCAGGGATGTTTTAAGGATATCCCTAAAATGTTCCTATTGTCCTGCTGGGAGCTTCCTGCTCAGGTGTCGGGTATCAGACATATGAACAGTATGTCTTGAGTTGGTTTTGAGTGATTAGCACCTTGCTAGACTTGGGAGAGAGAAGCTGTTGAATCGTCTTTCTTGCCACTAGACCTTGCTAAGGCACCGCCACTGATTGTACTTCTCCAGTTCTTGAGGTGCCTGCTGCAGTTTGCCCAAGTCTCCAAAGCATATGGAGTATAGGAACTCCGTAAACCATGACCTTAGTCTTGGGTTTGAGATCTTGGTCCTCAAATAATCTTTTCCTGAATCAGCGGAAAACTGAGCTGGCATGTTGGAGGCAATTCTGAATTTTCATTGTCTATACTTGCTTTCACCGGGAGTAGACTCCCAAGATATGGAAAATGTCCACATTTCCAGAATTGCCTTGTTGATCTTAATGGATGGCAGAGGTATTTTGCTGTGTAAACCGTACTACTGCTATTTCATACTAATTATTATTTTCTAGATCCCAATCTGGTACAGGAAAGACAGCAACTTTCTGTGTGTCGGTACTACAATGCCTGGACATTCAGGTAAAACTTATTAACAATGCATATGACTTGTCCCCAGTAAATTGATTGTATTTAGGACTCTATAAACAAACAAATAAAGCAGCAAGTTGTCTTGATGTTGAAGAGGGCATGCATCAGTTCTGAATTCTTTTTATAAATTTAGAACACCCAATTCTATTTTTTCCCCATTAACGGACAGTTTAGCCTGGCCAATTCACCTACTCTGCACATCTTTGGTTTGTGGGAGTGACACCCATGCCAGCACGAGGAGAATGTGCAAGCTGCACACGGACAGTGACCTGGGGCTGGGATCGAATCCGGGTCCTGAGCTCTGTGAGGCAGCAGTGTTAACTACTGCACCACCATGCCGCCTATTAGTTCTGAATTAATGAAATGTCCAGTTGACAGTTCACAATAGAATCCCTTCAGTGCAGAAGGAGACCGTTCGGTCCATTGAGTGTGCAACGACCCTCTGAAAGAGTACTTGACCTCAGTCCAGTCAGGTCCCCATCTCTGGAATCTAACCTGCACATCCATGGACACTAAGGGACAATTTAGCATGGCCAATCCACTTAACTTGCACATCTTTTTTCAAAATAAATTTAGCGTACCCAATTATTTTTTTCCAATTAAGGGACAATTTAGCATGGCCAATCCACCTAACCTGCACATCTTTGGATTGTGGGGGTGAAACCCATACAGACACGGTGGAATGTGCAAACTCCACACGGACAGTGACCCAGGGCCGGGATTCGAACCCGGGTCCTCAGCGCCGTAGGCAGAAATGCTAACCATTGTGCCACATGCTGCCCCAACTTGCACATCTTTAAATGTAGTTTATTTCCCTTTTAATACATTTTTAAAATTTAGGTCCGTGAAACCCAGGCTTTAATATTGGCACCAACTCGGGAGCTCGCAGGGCAGATACAGAAGGTAAGAAATAAACTTGTTACGAGTCTGTCTTCCAGTACTGAAACTGGATGAATGATGCCATTTAATACACCACTGAAAGATAAGAAAAAAACATTTTATTAAGGCATTTATGATTTTATAACAGCAATGACAAATATAAACATAACTCAGTAACTAACCCCCCCAACCAACAACCATACCCAGCCAACATGGCTTACACACACAGTTCCCCAGCTGAAATGTCATTTTCAATGTTACTAGTTTGCCACTTTCACAGAATCTATTGGTAAATACATTGGTAAATATCCTGCAATCACCGTTCTTTTAAAAATTGCTGTTTGATTTATTCAGTTATTATGAACCGGTGTCCCTAATTGTAACTTGAATCATAAGATTTGACCCCAAATGTTTTTTTTTTTACAACAGAATTTCAGATCTAAGAAATTGAATTTAATCTCTTCCATCAGTGTAATTCAATGCCTCTAGTTGTTTTCCCACAGATGTTACGGTATATCTGCTTTCAATCAGTTATATCCTTCCTGATATAAAAGCAAGACTGCAGTAAAGCAAGACTAGTTATTGTGTGATACTAATTCAAGGATATGTCCCTGATTTCTATTTCGCCCTTCTACTAAGTTACAACTTGCCTAATGGTGTACTGACAGAATGCATTGTGTAACTTGGTAGATCCATGGTCATGCTGAGTTAGCTGATTCCAGCCTGGGCAGAAATAGCATATTACAATTGGCATCAGTGCCCCAGGTTAATGCTGCAAGAATAAATCTCTTCTGTTTCTATCCCATGGCCCTTTCTAGAACGTGCTCACATGGACACTCGTTGAAAACTGGTGGGCTTTGCTGTGGCACCATACATGAACCGAATCCTACCATCCACTAGAGTTGAGGGAGGCCTTTAAAATTAAAATGCAATAGGGTATTTGTTTATTTATAATTTATCTGGGTCTGAATTGGGCAATCAGTGTCTAAGTTTTAACTGGACATCAGACAAGTGGTAAGCATAGGTCTAAATTAATTGTATTTTTAACATATTGTATAAACCATTTGCATCAAACTAATTTATTATCTCAAGATGTCCCAAAGTGCTCCAGGGCCAATTAATTTAATTTAAATGTAGCCATTGTTTGATGGAAGCATGATAACCATTTTATACACAGCACGGTGATGATGTCGGAGAGATTAATGTTGAGCAGGTTATGGGGAAAGGTGTTTAGCATCTCTCTTAAATTGAGTCATAGGCTCACTTGCTTCACATCGATCGTATTGTAATCTTTATCACAGCAAAATCTACTGAAAACTTAAATAAGAGGAATCTGAAAATGTTTAGTGGCTGTCGATGGGTATATGGCCTGTAGGATCTACTAGCCCCTCCTGATTCTCTACATGCTGAGTTCCTAGCAATAGGCTGCTGTGTGTTGTTTGGTACTATTTTATCGTGTCTTGGGTCCATTCATCAGGTACTCCTTGCTCTTGGTGACTATATGAATGTACAGTGCCATGCGTGTATTGGAGGTACAAATGTTGGAGAAGACATTCGGAAATTAGACTATGGACAGCATGTAGTTGCTGGTACTCCAGGACGTGTATTTGGTAAGCAATCTGTTCTGTCCTTCATTTTTAAAAAAATATATTAAATGTTCAATTTCTCTTGGGTAAGTTACTTTTTCAGTATTTATGTTTCCATTGTTGTCAGTTAGTTCAAAACTTCCGTGCTTCAGTGCAGTTCATCCACTTGCTGTTAATCAAGGCGGTCTAATAAAATAGATAATCGTAAACAAACAACACATTCAGAAAACTTCAGAAACCTACAGTGTGCTTGATGTAAAGGGACGCATTCATTTTGTCACAGTTGTTCATTCTTTAGTAATTGGTATCATAGAGCTTTAGAGGTAGAGTTACACTATGCAACTCATCACATTTGTATCCAAATTGTTGTGCCCTTGTAGCTACTAACGGGGGCAGACTACAGCACAGTATTAATGAGGTCAATAACACCCCCCCCCCCCCCCCCCCCCAAAAAACCCATTTGGAAGCCGGATTCAAATCACCCACCTCAGACCCTTGCATTCTCCCTCGTATGTCCATTTCAATGAGATCTTTAACTTGTCTGTTTTACAGCAGTTAGTGCTGTTTTTTTTTTAAAAAGGGAGCGTGTCCTCTATCACTTTGACAGAACTGGATTTCTGGGCCTCAAGAACATGCTGGAATCTTACTTGGCCTGAGTCAAAAGGTCGAGGAAAGAGACGCAGAAGAAAGTCTACGAAGGTACCTGGGCACAGAGTGACAGTCTGATGCTGATTACAAGCACCAAGAAAATTATGGTCCATTGTCATCAACTGCCCTCAAGTATTTTTAATAATTAAATAGCTACCAAAATCTGGGTGGAATGAAATATTTTAATGTAGCTTGTGGTGTATCAGTTGATTTGAAGGAGTCGGGCCCTGCAGTTAGAGCACGTACTCTATACTTTAATTGGTGAGCTGTCAGCCATATATTGGCAGGCCAGTGAACACATGGAAGGTGATCCTGACCACGGCTTCTGTTTTAACAGATATGATCCGAAGACGGAGCCTGAGGACACGTGCCATCAAAATGTTGGTTCTTGATGAAGCAGATGAGATGCTGAACAAAGGTACAAAGGATCCTTAAATTCTTGGGGCAGTTTACTGAAGGATGATCTAATATAAGATGTTGAAAAATATAAAGGGAGTCAGTAGTTGAGGAAGATAAAGTATTTCCTCTGGTGCAGGAATTAAGGAGCAAGATCAGGATGCACCTCTTCAACATATGGTGGAGATCTGGAAGCTCCCCCAGCTGTTGAGGTTGGCTCAGTTGAAAGTTTCAAGATTGAGTGTGACTGACTTTTTAGGGGGATTTGGGCATCGTGCAGAGTTCCTGTTAACGTTTTGTTGTATGTTGCCTCTTAATGTTCATAGAATCATAGAATCCCTACAGTACAGAAGGAGGCCATTTGGTCCATCGGGTCTGCACCGGACCTTGAAAAGAGCACCATACTTAAGCTCAGTACCTTTAAACACTTTAACATAGATGCAGTATCTCAATTTGAGTGCCGCAGCAATACCTTTTGGGTGACTATGCAGCTTACAAGGAATACTGGTACCAGGGATATGGCCAAAGGTGGTTTAAATGTGATCACGATGTAGATCAACCACAACCTAATTGCATTATGCAATTGGTTTGAGGGGCTGAATGGTCTATTCCTGTTCCTATGTTCATTTCCTTTCAATAACTTGTTATCCTCCCCAATCCCAATAGTTGCGAATAGTTTTTGGTGTAGACACACAAAGGGCGGAATTCTCCGCAAGGCCCGACGCCGTCATGAAACCCGGAGAGGTTCACGACAGCGTCAGAGGCCGCTCCTGGCCCCCTATTCTCCCACCCCGGGGGGGCTAGGAGGGCCGTGCCGTAAATCTCGGCCGCCGGGCCTTGTCGCTGGCGTCAAGGCCCGGCGCGCCGAGAATGACGCGGCCGGCGCGCCTAATGACGTCAGCCACGCATGCACAGTTGCCGTCTTCCCCTTCGCTGCCCCGCAAGACGTGGCGGCTTGACCTTGCGGGGCGGTGGAGGGAAAGAGTGCGTCCCTTTGAGATGCCGGCCTGACGATCGGTGGGCACCGATCGCGGGCCAGTCCCCTCCCGAGCACAGTCGTGGTGCTCACTCCCCTCTCCGCCCCCCACAAGCCACAAACCAGGTAATGGTGCCATGTTCACGCCGGCAGCGACCAGGTGTGGTTGCCGCTGGCGTGAACCGGTCGGGAACGGCGGGCTGCCATGAAAAACAGCGACCCGCGATTCTCCGAGCGGCGTGTCCCAAAACCAAAACGTGACACGCAATTTTTTGGGGGGGGAGATCGCGGGGGGTGCCAGAGCGGCCCTCCCGCGATTCTCCCACCCGGCGTGGGAGCGGAGAATCTCGCCCAAAGTGTTAGTTTTAAGTGAATATTTAAAAATGCTTATAGTGGAGGCTGGTGGGGGAGCCTATTTTATCTTTAATCCTGAATTTTATTCTGTGTGGAATCATGTGTGGCATGCTGGCACAGTGGTTAGCACTGCTGCCTCCCAGCGCCAGGGACCCAGGTTTGATTCCAACCTTGATGACTGCGGAGTTTGCACGTTCTCCCCGTTTCCTCCGGGTGCTCCAGATTCCTCCCACAGTCCAAAGATTTTTTTAAAAAAAATTTTAGAGTGCCCAATTCATTTTTTCCAATTAACGGGCAATTTAGTGTGGCCAATCCACCTACCCTGCACATCTTTTTGGGTTGTGGGGGCGAAACCCACACAAACACGGGGAGAATGTGCAAACTCCACACGGACAGTGACCCAGAGCCGGGATCGAACCTGGGACCTCGGCGCTGTGAGGCAACAGGGCTAACCCACTGCACCACCGTGCTGCCCTCCACAGTCCAAAAATGTGCAGATTAGTGGAGTGGCATGCTAAATTGCCCCTTAGTGTCCAACGGTTATGTGGAGTTATGGGTTATGTGGGGTTATGGGGTGGGGCAGGGGAGTGGGTCTAGGTAGGGTGCAAAGATTATGCATGGTTACAGGGATAGAGCAGGGGAGTGTCCTTTGGCATGGGTGCTCTTTTGGAGGGTTGATGTAGATTCTGTGGGCCGAATGGCCACTGTAGGGATTTTATTAAAGGTGAATTAATTTGAAATATTACATGAAAACCAGTCTGAGGTGTTTGTATGTTCTGTCTGGCAGTATCATTAAACTTTGTGTTCTGACTGCAGGTTTCAAGGAGCAGATCTATGATGTGTACAGATATTTGCCTCCAGCCACACAGGTAATTCTGATCAGTGCTACGCTGCCTCATGAAATCCTGGAAATGACCAACAAGTTCATGACTGACCCGATCCGAATCCTTGTGAAACGGTATGTTGTTTCTGCATTAGTAACGGTGCCATTTCAAGTTATTTTGCAATCTCATTGGGTGATTTCAGTACAAGCCATTGCAATGTGAAGTTCTTCATTTATTGGAATTACAGAAACTGCACTTTGTATTGCCACAGTAATTTATTATGAGCTGTATAAATTAGGCCTACCCAGAAATGACTCTATCCCCATTAGTTTAAGTTTTGGAAATTGGAAAAAAATAATTCTGTACATTGCATCCATGTTGCATTCTCTAACCAACAGGGTAGGCAAGACCATTGATGTCAGCTTTATGTGAGCATCATGTTTCATTAGAAAGTAAATATGTAAGACCAGAAGGTTGCCTGCATATTTAGTGTCCCCCTGCTCCTTCTCCACTGGTCTCTTCTCAGCTGCCTCCCGCCCCCTTTTACAGCCCGACACCTTGCCGGCCCCTATGCTGCACCAGGTGATAGCACCTCTCAACAGCGTCATAATCCTTCAGCACTACATTGCAGTGCGCTCAGCCATTTTCGTGCTTGAGCCCCGGAGTGGGATTCAAACCTAGAACCTTTTGAATTGGGTGTGAGAGTACAACCAACAGAGCCATGGCCATCATTTATGTTATAACGTGCTTGTCATTTTTAACTTCAACTTTCACTCAGTATTTTATTTGCATTCAACTTTATTTTTTGTCTTATCTGGAATATTGTCTTGCAATATTCATTTTTCAGATTTCAGAAATCATACCTTGGCTAAAAATCAAAGACTATTGTGTTGTCTCGGGTCACAGATGGTCATCACGACCCTGAAATTCTCCTGGTCCTGAGCCGATTCACAATCGAACTGTGAACCTGCAGCTCAGTTGCACTCCCCGCCTGTGCGGTGCAAATTTATTTTATTGAAAAATATTTTAATTCAAATTTTAAAGTTTTAACAATTAAACATGTATAAAACACATTTACAAAATAAAACCAACACAAAAAACAAAATCCCAGACCACCTTCTCCCCCCTAGCAGTTGACGGCAACCAGCTCCCCAAGTTGCAATACAGACAAACCCCAGCCAAAAGTGAGCTCTGTGCACAACCTTTAGCTGTATCAACCCCAGCCTCTTGCACGAGGTTGAGGCATTCACCCTCTGTAGCACCTCACACCACAACCCCTCCTCCAGCGCCATCCCCAAATCCTCTACTCACTTGGCCTTAGTCCCCTCCAGAGACTACATCCTCCTCCAAAATCCTCCCATAAATTGCCGAGATGACCCCCCCCCCCCCCCCCCCCCCCACCACATCACCGACCAATACTCCCTCCAGCAACGAGGAGGGTGGTGCCACCGGAAAGGTCGGCAGACCTTTTTCACAAAATGCTGCCCCTGCATGTACCTGAAACTCTCCCGCCACAGCACTCCAAACTTCACACACAACTCCTCCAGACTCTGAAACCATCCTTCTAGGAACAGATCCTTTATATCCACTACCCCTCACTCCTCCTATCCCCAAAGCTTGCATCCATCCTCCCAGGCTTAAACCCATGGTTCCCTCGAATTGGCATCAACTTCAACCCTGACCCCAACTTGAAGTGTTGCCGAAACTGCCTCCATATTTTCAGCATGGTCGCTACTACCAGACTCCCTGAATACCTCCCTGGGGCAAACTATGCGACATTGTTACCAACACCCGCAACCCTGACCCCTTACAAAAACCTGCCCCCGTCTTCACCCGCAAAGCCTCTGTCTCCTTACTCCAGCCCCGCACCTTCTCAGCGTTCACTGCCCAGTAATAGAATAAAATGTTTGAAGGGCCAAGCCCCACAAACAAACGCCCTCTCTGGAGCACCGACCTCCTAATCCTTGCTACCTTATCCGCTCACACAATCAGCCTCTCCACTCCATAAAAAGTGTTTTCTGCAAAAAGACCGACAGGCACTAGAACAAGATTAAAAACCGCAGCAAAATGTTCATCTTGACCGCCTGCACCCAGCCTGCCAACGATAGGGGAAGGCTATCCCACCTCAGCAAATCCCCCTAAACCCTGCCCACCAAACTCGTAACGGTCAACTTGCGGAGCTGAGCCCAGTCCCAAGCCCCATCTGCGCTCCCAGACACCTAAAGTGGGTTGTTGCCACCCGGAGAAGTTACCACAAAACACTCGCTTTTCCCAAATTTCACATTTATACTGAGAAAGCCCCAAATCTCCTAAGCAGTCCCATTATATCCCTCACTAACTAGCCCAAATTGGAGATCATTGGCATACAGGGACACCCTATGCTCCACCCCCTCTCCATTTTTCTGAGCACCTCAGCGCAATGGCCAAGGGCTTTATTGCCAGCGCAAACTGAAGGGGGTACGTGAGGCACCCCTGCCTCGTTCCCCTGTGCAGAGGAAAGTACCCTGAATGTATCTCGTTTGTATGCACACTTGCCATCGGGTCCTTGTACAACAGTTTCACCCAAGCCATAAACTTGGGCCCAATCCCAAACCTCTCCCAATACCAGAAACAAATAGCTCCACTCTACACGATCAAACACCTTCTCTTCATCCAGTGCTACCTCCAACTCTTTTCCCTTCTCCTTGAGAAAGCACCCCATTCAACAGACGCCACACGTTATACGATAACTGTCTGCCCTTCACGAACACTGTCTGCTCTTCCTCAATCACCTTCGGGAGGCACTCCTCCAACCTTTACCAGAATCTTGTCATCCACATTGAATAATGATATTGGCCTGTATGACCCACACTATACTGGGTCTTTATCCTTTTTCTACAGAAGATAAATGGCTGTCACCTGTGCAGTTAAACTGCAGCACAATTGGAAGATCTAAAAAGCAGGTTCCATTTGAATGTTTTGACAGATCTAGTTCCCATTTGTCTTCCATGTGCCTTCTTAGTATGTGTTCAAGTGGAAGTCATACAGGCTGGCATAAAAGTACGGTTTTATATGTTTGACTGTATACAATTAACTGAAGGAGGAATTAATTCCCTGCTGGAACAAGGTTTTACATTGGGAGCTAGAAAACAAATCAGCCAGAGAGCCAAACATGCAACTGTAGCCAGTAGAGGTTCAAAAGCACAATTCTGCCGCTTCACGTTGATGTTCACGCATGTTTTTAAAAAAATAATAGTTGATGGTATTGTGTTTACAGTGATGAGTTGACCTTGGAAGGAATCAAACAGTTCTTTGTAGCAGTTGAAAGGGAGGAGTGGAAGTTCGACACATTGTGTGATTTGTATGACACGCTGACCATTACTCAAGCTGTTATTTTCTGCAATACAAAACGGAAGGTACAGAAAACATTCTTTATCCACCCATTTTCTAAACGTGTAGAACAGGCATTGCATTACATTTTTTGTAGCTTGAGTTGACAATCAAATCTTTTTGTTTTATAAGGAAAACCAACAAGCATTCTGAAGTACATCATAAATGTACAGATTTTGGGCAACACTCTGGCGCAGTGGTTAGCACTGCTGCCTCATGGTGCCTCACTCAAAATTGCCCCTTAATTGGAAAAAATGAGTTCATTTTTTCCAATTAAGGGGCAATTTATTGTGGTCAGTCCACCTACCCTGCTCATATTTGGGTTGCGTGGGCGAAACCCACGCAAACACGGGAAGAATTTGCAAACTTCACACAGTGACCCAGGGCCGGGATCAAAACTGGGCCCTCAGTGCCAGGAGGCAGAAGTGCTAACCACTGCGCCACCATACTGCCCTCTAGACCAGTGATTAAGGCGGCTAGCTTTTATGATAAATTTGTCTGCTTTGGGGAGGAAAAATTAACTGCAATTTCTACATTAGTTGGTATTGACAGTGAGCTGGTGGGGTATTGACTCCAGGCTGGTGATGTGTATGTAGGTAGCGATACTGTGTCTCAAATCCAGCTATGCAAAAATTGGCAGTCTCTGAAAACCGGACAATTTTTTAAGGTGCCTGGATGAATTTTTTATTATTATTAGATGAGTAAAATAACTAACCAGATTGTTGGGCTCGGAGCTGCAGTGGCCAGCCGCCGACTGGTTATTGGCTTTGAGGGTCTGTCTTTTCCCACACTCTGCGTGATCTGGGCAACCCGTGACCTGACCTGAACTACCTGAACCGAAAACAGACAAAATCCAGCAGAGACTCCATCCCAAGGTTGTCGGTTTTGAGACACTGTTATTTGTCTACCTTCTCTGAAGATTGGATGGAATTAACTTGCACAAAAGAATAAGATTTATTATTTCAAGTAATGGGCATGAAAAGTTTGTAGAAAGGTAAGTTAGTTTTGAATATGTTCATAAAGTGCTTTTATAGTATAAGAATAATGCAAAACTGTAACTCTCTTGGAAACACTGTCGCTCAAAAAAAATGCTTGTGCGTGTATGTGTGCCACATATACACTTCTATAGACACAAGTCACAAGGAAACAAGGATTGGAAGGAATAAGTAAGACATGAGTTTATTGAAAATCATCAAGAAATTTGCAATATTTTTTAAATTGTGCGTTGCAACCAAGAGGATGAGAATTATGGGGTGCAAAAAAAAGAGATAGCATAGTTGACTCAAATTAAGTGTGGGTTCCTTCTGAATTTTACTGACAGGTTTCACTCAAAACCTGGTAAAGCGAAAAGTGCAGAGGATACTGGAAGTCTGCAGAGGGATTTGGATAGGTTAAGTGAATGGGCTAGGGTCTGGCAGATGGAATACAATGTTGACAAATGTGAGGTTATCCACTTTGGTAGGAATAACAGCAAACGGGATTATTATTTAAATGATAAAATATTAAAGCATGCCGCTGTGCAGAGAGACTTGGGTGTGCTAGTGCGTGAGTCACAGAAAGTTGGTTTACAGGTGCAACAGGTGATTAAGAAGGCAAATTGAATTTTGTCCTTCATTGCTAGAGGGATGGAGTTTAAGACTAGGGAGGTTATGTTGCAATTGTATAAGGTGTTAGTGAGGCCACACCTGGAGTATTGTGTTCAGTTTTGGTCTCCTTACTTGAGAAAGGACGTACTGGCACTGGAGGGTGTGCAGAGGAGATTCACTAGGTTAATCCCAGAGCTGAAGGGGTTGGATTATGAGGAGAGGTTGAGTAGACTGGGACTGTACTCGTTGGAATTTAGAAGGATTTTTTTTTTTTTTTTTTTTCTTTTTTTTTTAAATTTAGAATACCCAATTCATTTTCCAATTAAGGGGCAATTTTAGCGTGGCCAATCCACCTACTCTGCACATCTTTGGGTTGTGGGGGCGAAACCCACGCAAACACGGGGAGAATGTGCAAACTCCACACAGACAGTGACCCAGAGCCGGGATTCGAACCTGGGACCTCGGCGCCGTGAGGCAACAGGGCTAACCCACTGCGCCACCGTGCTGCCCGGAATTTAGAAGGATGAGGGGGGATCTTATAGAAACATTTAAAATTATGAAGGGAATAGATAGGATAGATGTGGGCAGGTTGTTTCCACTGGCGGGTGAAAGCAGAACTAGGGGACATAGCCTCAAAATAAGGGGCAGTAGATTTAGGACTGAGTGTAGGAGGAACTTCTTCACACAAAGGGTTGTGAATCTATGGAATTCCCTGCCCAGTGAAGCAGTTGAGGCTCCTTCATTAACTGTTTTTAAGGTAAAGATAGATAGTTTTTTGAAGAATAAAGGGATTAAGGGTTATGGTGTTCGGGCCGGAAAGTGGAGCCGAGTCCACAAAAGATCAGCCATGATCTCATTGAATGGCGGAGCAGGCTCGAGGGGCCGGATAACCTACTCCTGCTCCTAGTTCTTACGTTTTAAAACAAATTTTGGAGTTCCTGTGGACGTGCTTTCGCTGCCTCTGAATGAAAAATTCTGTTCTAAATTTAATTTAATATAATTTTGTTCATTTCAGATGCTGAACGAAGTAGAATTCTTTTTTAAAAATTAAGAATGGTGCAAAATAACTACTGTCCTCAAAAGGGATCAGTCGATAGCTTCCAATATTGTTTTTCCCTGACTGCAGGTGGATTGGCTCACTGAGAAAATGCGAGAAGCTAATTTCACGGTGTCATCAATGCATGGTGACATGCCTCAAAAGGAGAGGGAATCCATCATGAAGGAATTCCGTTCCGGCGCAAGGTGAGTGCTGTTTGAAAACTTTCACTGACTGCTTCTGATGGTGATGTTCTAAAGATAACTGCTTCCCCTATTTGCTTTACAGTCGAGTGCTTATTTCTACGGATGTTTGGGCAAGAGGGTTGGATGTCCCTCAAGTCTCGCTGATCATAAACTATGATTTGCCAAATAACAGAGAATTGTATATCCACAGGTAATCTTGGCATGTTTTTCTTACACCTAGTTTAATTTAATAATGAGTGCTTTTTTTGAGCCTACAGAACTTGTCAACCCAATTTTCTTGGTTTGTGCTCCCTTTTTGTACTTTAGTTTCAGTCTGGTTCCTAAGTGGAATAATAGATGTTATTTTATTATCTACCTTGCTGACAGTGAAATTCAAAGTATCTCCTATGCCACCCTGTTCACTTGTGTAGTATGGAACATCTGGGGATTAAACAGTTTATGGTAATTGGGAGAATGAGATAAACTGCACTATAACAATGTGAGCGAGACAAACTATCAGATTAAAAGTGTAATTTGAAAATTTCATACGTGAAGAAGCAATTGGAATATAGAGGAGGCTTAGCGAATATTTTACCTTGTTTCGGGATACATCTTCAAAACAATCAACTAGTAAATTCTAATCTAGGAGAAATTGTCTTTAGTAACTGGTTACGGGTAATGTGATGAATTGTTTTTATATTGGGTGCTGTTGATCAGTTGCTGTGTTAGTACTCTGGGATCTGCTGTCCACCTTCCAGTCCTGTAAATCCTGCAACAGTATTGGATGTTGACATACTCTTGTATTGAATTTCAGGATTGGTCGATCAGGCAGATATGGCCGGAAAGGTGTGGCTATCAACTTTGTTAAGAATGATGACATTCGTATATTGCGAGATATTGAACAGTACTACTCCACACAGATTGATGAAATGCCAATGAATGGTGAGCTCAAATTACAGCGTTCTCTGATCTGGCTGGGTATTCTTCAACAAGTGGCTGAGAATATTTTGGTTATTAAACGGTCAACAGTAACAAAGATTTGAAAATCAACTATGTAACATTCCACATATAAACGGCAAAAAACATCACCGTTCCATATTGTTACCTATACAAAGCTATATCAGCTCATTTGTACAAACAAACGAACAACCGATATCACCCCTCGCAGGTTCCTCAACAGAAATGAAGGATAAGCCTGAGAATGTGCTATCATGTCCAGAACTTTGCTGTATAAATGATCTGCCCATCAGTGTCACTTGTCCTAGAGTCCTCTGATGTCAATAATAAACCTAGAACTATTAGCTTGAACTACAGTCCCTTCCACTTAAAATGGTCATTTTGCTGACAATTTGCATTAATTTAACATCAATAAGGTTGGTGGTTATAGCGTTTTAAGTACTAAATTTATTGGAGTCAGAAAGAGTTGTGCTTGCTCACTAGTTTGTACATTGTTGACGTTCACGTGATTGGAAGAATTATCTATGCATTGTGTACTAACCTCCTCTAAATTGTGTACGATCAATAGTTTACTAAGCATTGATTGCAGGTCAGAGTGGTGCTGGAAACAACTAAAAATAAATACTACACCGAGGAAAACTTTTTGTTACATCATAGAATCCAATAATAGTGTTGTCCTGTTATACCAACCATTGCTTATAGCAGGAAAATCGCATTAGCGTGAATACCACGCTACATCCACACAGTGTTTACACTGGAATCCTCTTCTTTCCCAGCCACATTCCATGTTATAAGGAATTAGAATGATGCAGTTTGCTGTGATTCTGTCTGTTTCTCTTCTCGAAAGTTACTTGTGCCTGTGCTCTCCTAAAAATGGCAAATCTCACACCGGGTTAATAATGCCAGCATGTGTTGCTTGGTGCCAACAACCATTCTCCACAAGAACTCAGCATCAAATGCCGGAGTCCACCACAGCTTAGTATTTGCACCAATCTGTATGCTCAGTTTCAGAAGGTGTTACTGTATAGTGCTCGGGAACAAAACCTTGGGTGATGGATCATATCTGCTTCCCTTAATTCTTATTTTCTTCCTGTTTTTCCCATTTAACCAAATGCTGTAAACTGGTAAACATACAGCCCTGACGCTGATAGTAAAGATGACCAAGATGATCACAGCAATTGTAAAACTCTACCATCCAGAAAACAAATGGTAGTTTCATAGTCCTGTAACTCCACAAACCTTGGGGTTAATTTAGTTGATTAATTGAAGGTCATAAAGGCACAGCTTCCTCCATTCATTTTTCCTTAAAATAATTTTTGGAAACAAATTAAGTGCACGTATAGTAGGCTGTCTTGTATGTTCTGTGCACATGCAATTTAGGTTATGTAGATTTTTAACGTAATTTAAATATTAAAATTTGTTTCCTTTTTTTGTTGTCTAGTTGCTGATCTTATTTAATGGAATTGAACAACCAGAGGAACTGGGTGGACAGTGGATTATGTTTCTTCGGTTGAAAATGAAACACTTCACATTGTATAAGGACTCTGCACATGCATATCCTAGCTTTCTGTTTGTAGAATTTGGATCTTATTTTGAGTAGCACCTGGTTTTGTAAACCAATGTTATTGCTTTGTTTTATACACATGCGATTACTGGCATTTTTGTTTGCAGTTATTAAATAATAGAATTTTAATATTGGTACTTAAATTGGCAATTTTAATGAAATTCCATGTATGGATTCCATTCATCTTCATTAAAGTTTGATACTAATGTTCTCTAATGTTGGTTGATCCATAATCCCGCTCTTTTTTAATGTTTGTAGAAGTAGAGGTACCAAGTCTCGAGTTCCCATTTAGGAAGGTCTATGACTGATTGTTGCAGTGTCACTTTAAAGATGTTCATATGAGAGGAGAGGGCAGTTTCATCTTAATTTCTAGCTTGTCATAGAGGAAAAGGGAATTTTAAAGGAATATTATTCATTCTTGCATTAGGTGTCACTGATATGATCAACATCCTTGAGGTTTCTCCCATTTTATTTGGAGTTGCCACAGCGCTGGTTGATTACCACTCTGCATCTCCTGTTTGGCACCCATTCCTCATTTAATTCCACTGTGTTTTAAGTCTCTCACCCTCTCACCACCACATCTCTCCATTTTAGGCCTTCCCCTTCTTCCTGGAAATCCCATGTTCCTCTCTTGCTTCAACACTTTGCCTCTCTTTCTCTATCTACTCAATATCTTCTTGGCTACTTTCTTTGATGCTTCTACAATCTTCACTGACAACTCTTACCTTGTACTATTCCTGATCTTGTCCTTTCTCATCACTCTACATGTTTAAAGCCAACATGATTGCCATGCCCCCTAATGCTGTGATTGTTTGATGCAACACAGTGGCTTGCCAAGCAACCTTAGATGACAATCAGTTAAGACCCCATTGTTGTGGGACCTGGAGTCACATATGGGGCAGCAGGGTAGCATGGTGGTTAGCATAAATGCTTCACAGCTCCAGGGTCCCAGGTTCGATTCCCGGCTGGGTCACTGTCTGTGTGGAGTCTGCACGTCCTCCCCCTGTGTGCGTGGGTTTCCTCCGGGTGCTCCGGTTTCCTCCCACAGTCCAAAGATGTGCGGGTTAGGTGGATTGGCCATGCTAAATTGCCCGTAGTGTAAAGTAAGGTTAAGGGGGGGGGGTTGTTGGGTTACGGGTATAAGTGGATACGTGGGTTTGAGTAGGGTGATCATGGCTCGGCACAACATTGAGGGCCGAAGGGCCTGTTCTGTGCTGTACCGTTCTATGTTCTATATGGCATAGACCAGGTAATGGTGACCAGATTATTTCCAGAAAAGGATATTAGTGAAGCAATTTATGATGATCCAATGGCTCTAAGCTGGTTATTAGATAATGAGTAGATCGTGATTCTTCCCTCATTGTTGTATAATTTCATTTGATAGTCGGGTAAATAATTCTGTGTTCTAAGCTGAAAACAGCCTAAGGGTTTCTCAAAGGTTTTAAAAAGCCCTTTCTGCTTTTATACATAGTGTTCAAAGACAGCAAAGTGCTCCTCTGCCCAGGCAAATAAATGACATTATTTGAATACTAGGAGATTCTCAAAACATTTTGTGGTGAAATTAGTATTTTTATTGCAAAAGCACTTCTTTAAATCACCATTCCAACCTTCCCATACCATGTCAATCCCATTCCTTTTATCCCATGCCAGGCCATTCCATCCCCATTCTATACTTCCATTTCTCCCTCCCCATGCTGTACTCAAGAAATCCCTCCAGCCAGGAGAACTGTTTTCCTCCCCTTCTGCCATTTGTCTCCATCGTCACCCCACTCCCAGTCATTGCCATCAGCTGTTGGCAGCTGCAGGTGCACCACATGCTCCAGTCCTCTGCACTGCCCCTCTTGCCTCTATGTGGGCCAGACTCTGTCCACCGAATCAGCTCACAACCCAATCAGAAAAGTGCAGACACACAATGACCAGATTATCATAGATTCCTGGGCATCTTGGTGAAGAGCTAAGTACCAATCACAATTTCTGATTGAACTAGCACCAGGAGACGTATTTTGTCCCTGGCCAGATCACGTACATGAATCATCTCAATATTAGGAACCTTTTTTGGTGAGCAATATTTTGGTTATCAGTGACTAATTCAGTAACTCATGAACTGAGAATATATTTTACTGCATGGGGAGAATGCTACAATTCTGGTTTAACCAGTTTTGTCTCTTCATTTACAAATGCTTTAGTAGTAAACATACTAAATTATTCAGTCTAGTAGTTAATCTGCGGAATACTGGGACCTCTTCAGTATTTACCTAGGTTGGCTGATGTAAAGCTCTCTGGGAAGTACGTTGTGCTTAGTCCCTGGAGTTTCTCCCACAACCTTTATTTTCATCTCCAGATGATGGGATCATTATCAGATTTTTGGTGTTTTTGTTCATATTTAGATTTGCACCTTGCCATCCTCTTTGCATTTGTTCCATCGATTGTTGTTTCATTGGTGCCAATATTTAAATCAATTGGCTATTTTTCAGGTGTTAACTTGCAGGCAGTTCAACTTGAAGAACATCTCTGCGCCTGGTATTATTGGCACCTTATTGAAGCTAGGAGTGTCAGCACTGTATACTCCCTGCATTATTAAGTGCAACCAGCTTTCAATTACCTGTGTACACCGGTACATGAAAAGGAACGATATTGTTCGATAAACATGCCACTTTTTCCTCTGCTGAGTACAAAAGCCAAGTGAGACCAGCTAGTTCAACTTAGCCAGCAAATATAATATTGGCTTGTATAGTTTAATGCAACAAAGGATGGTGCAGTTAGCTGTCAGGCACTTGGCTGGGTGAACAAAGTAGTGATAAGAATATTGCAATCTCTATCCTGTCTACAAAAGCATGCAGAATAAAATATAAAGGGCAGTCAGTTGCATACATAAATGATATTGTCTACGCAAATCGCTTGGAATAGCTTCTTATGCTGATGCCGTTAACTTCCTAGCAATATTTTACTCCCCAAAGGTTCACTCCTTGCCTGTCCCCATCCCTCATGTTTTTCATCTACATGCTGCCCCTGAGCAACATTATCCAAAGGCAGAGCATTCATTTTTGCATGTACTCTGACGACACCCTGCGCTACCTCACCACAATCTTCCTTGGCTCTGTCACTGTTGCTAAATTATCAGATTATTTATCTGATGTGCAGAAATGGATGAGCAGAAATTTCCTCCAAGTGTTGGGAAAACAGAAGCCATTGTTTTCGATATCAGTTATGAACTTTATCATAGTTGCCAACTCCAACCCTCTTCCTAGCAAAATACTGATGTTAAACTATTCTGTTTGCAACCTTGGTGTCACATTTGATCCAAAAATGATCGTCTGACCTCATATTCGCGCCATCATTGCCTTATTTCACTTATTGTCATGATAGGGAGATATTAGGAACTTGCGTCCAGAAACAAGGTCCAATATGCAGCAGACAATTTAGGGGTTAAATAGAAGGGGGAAAGACTGCTAGCAGCAGGGATATGCCCACAGCCGAAGTTAACTTGTCCCATTCAGATTTAACTTCATTAGTGGGGATACACAGGATGGCCTGGTTCAGCCAGGATGATCCACTCAAGATTCATTGTCATTTGGGACAACCTTGTTTGACCAGTCATCATCCTGTCATGGAGTCTGATGGCCTATTTGTCAATAGTTGCGTATGAATGGCATAGCTCTGTTCTTTTGTAGCAACAGGAATGGTAACTGAGGCAGCCAAGATAATGATAATGGATTCAAGTCTGACCACCTCAGGGAGAACCTTTGTTAGACTGGGTGGATGGAGCTTAAGAGAAAGAATACGGTTTTGAACAGTTACAGAGAAAAGACAGGAAACTAACCAGAGAGATGAAAGTTGCCACTGATGCAGACTTTGGTAAACGGTTATGAACAAAATCTCCCTAACAGAAGAAAAATTGTTTAGTAAATGCAAGTATTGCCTTGGCCTTCCTTGTAAGTGGCATGGTTGTATAAAGTGAGGTTTAATGGGAACTAGTGTATTAAGGTTAAGAAACTGCATGGACTCTGTTAATATTAGAGCTGCAGTATTAGTTTAAATATTATTTTCTTTCAATAATAAAGTTTATAAAATAACCAAGCCCTATTTCTTGTATTATCACTCCTGGAACAAATCGATCATTCCGCACCACATTGAAACTTAAAAATGTTATGGTATCTGGTCCAGTCTCTTAGCCACTATTGAGAGCTGACCAGACATCCATAACACTATCTCAACTCCATGTGCTTCTAAAGCCCTCGTTCATGTCTTTGCTACGTCTAGACCCAACTATTCCAACAATCACTGGCAGGGTAGTTAGATTCCTGCTGGACAAAGCTGTTTGCATGTGTGTGGGCTGATTCAGTTCCAACTGTGTTTCTATTGTGCTAAGAAAGGGCTACTGCGTGAAGAATAAATAAAGCATTAGTGATTACCGAACACTTGGGGCCCTGTAAAGTAGAGAAGCTTTTAAGTTTTAGTTTAGCAAATTTGATTGTAGTGGAGATTGGTAGTGAGGAAGAAGGCAGCTCTTACAGCTCTGTTAGAAGCAGTTGGTTTTAGATGGATAAAGAGGGAACATCTCCCTCAGCCTTGCAAGAAGAAAAGCCATACATGGATTAATGGTTAAGAAAACATGTCAGACACCTAAAATCCAGTTAGTTAAGGAAACTAGAGAAATGAAGATAAGTATCCAAGAAGTCAGAAGTTATGTGAACAGAGACCAAGGTATGGGTCAGAAGAATTCAAGTTAGAGTAACTAAACTTCTGAGTTAAGGAGACAATTGCAGTAATCAGATTGAGAGTGGGATGGCAGCCTTCAAAGATAAACTAAACATCTAGTGCCATTTTAATACTGTCTGGGAATTGAGAGTTGAACCAATTGTGAGAAGTTTGCACAGCAGTTAAGGGAAAAAATTCCCTAAAAGGGTTGGTGTAAAATCCTGGACTGGATTTGCTGTTAAACGTGCAGTTTGAAAAAAGCTTTGTTTGAAACTGTCATTTGGAAAGCCTGGTCTGAATTCCGAATTCAAACCACTGAAGAAAACCATACTTATGAGAGAAGATTTTAAAAGTATGTTTTTTGGGAGGGAAGTTTGGAAACTCACGTGACAATCATCTGGGAGGATTTTTTTTATTTGTTCATGGGATGTGGGCGTCACTGGTTGGACCAGCATTTATTGCCCCATCTCTGAAGGCATTTTAAGATTTATTACAGGCCAGGGTTTAGAGAACCCCAAAGTGTATCATGGAGTTCACCTGACCCACAACTTTTAATAGATTTTGGTTATGTATGTGGGATGCAACAAAGATCTAAAGTGCTTTTAAAACAAAACAATGTTTATTCTATGAATCCAGTTAACATTTTATAAACACACAGTACACATCTTAGCAACTATCAACTCAAATACTCACCCCAAAGAATACAGTACTCTATAAGTAACCCTCAGTT
This sequence comes from Scyliorhinus canicula, assembly GCF_902713615.1. NCBI lineage: Eukaryota > Metazoa > Chordata > Chondrichthyes > Carcharhiniformes > Scyliorhinidae > Scyliorhinus > Scyliorhinus canicula. The sequence goes on along the minus strand of NC_052146.1, from coordinate 186,338,261 downwards.
TTTCCTAGCAACATCCATAAGATAAATATCCTCTTTAACAAAGACAGCAGATTTAAATTCTCTACTGAGAACAGTTATCACTTTTAAATTAGCAAGTGATCTGAAGACATTCTTTTCATGCAGAAAGAGATCAAAATTACACCTTGTTTGGCTGGATGCAGCTCCAACTCTGAAAACGAAACCAAACGCACCCTGTAGCTGCCAGCTCAAAAACGAAAGTAAAAGCAGACAGCCCAGCTCTACCCACATCTGACATACTTGCAGCTATTTGATAAACACCCATTTCTTAAAGGTACTCTCACATGACAGAGTCAACCACATTGCTGAGGATCTGGAGTCACATGTAGGCCAGACCAGGTAAGGATGACAGAATTCTGAGGCAACATCCACAATCATTCACTTGGTGTTCAGAGTGAGTGTATTTGCCCATAGTCAACTCGTGTGCTTAAAAAGGAGTGTGTGTTAATTTAACCATTGTAGATCGAGATGCACTGTGAGATGCACATGTTAATCCTAAAACCTGTGTGTAATCTTTAAGCTAAGGGAGAGTAAAGGCATATTGTATCATAATCCAATTTTTTCTTGTTTAGTAGATGGTATGGGGCTGGTTTAGCTCCCTGGGCTAAATCACTGGCTTTTAAAGCAGGCCAGCAGCACGGTTCGATTCCCGTACCAGCCTCCCCGGACAGGTGCCGAAATGTGGCGACTAGGGGTTTTTCACAGTAACTTCATTGAAGCCTACTCGTGACAATAAGTGATTTTCATTTCATTTTCATGTTTTTTCTTGTTGAAACGAATTGGTCCTACGACTCCATTCCTCCATGTTTTGTAAAAATAATAAAAGTTACGCTCTTTTGTGCCAGGATTCCATTCTGGGATCTTCCATTCCAGTGATAACATCAGCTGGGATTGTAACACCATGTCCTTTGGAACACTACTGCCCTCTGGTGGGTGGTCAGCTCTTGTTGGACCTCCTGGTGACTTTTCAACCAGATTACACTTCACACTCACGCTTTCTGGGCCAATTTGGGAACTTTCCTGGTCCCCATTTAAATTTGCCATAAAATTGAAAGCTGACCCAAACATTGGCACCCTAGCCTTTGGCTTGGAATGGGTGCCCTCCTAATTTCTTCCATGTCCCTGGAAAACCACTGCCCTCAAGTGGAGGTGCAGCTCCAGCTACTCTCCGTTCAGGCTTTTCGACTGAGAGAGGCATCTCAATCTCTAACTTCTCATCTGTTTGGGAATTCCTTTTGTCACCAATTAATATCAGAAAGAAGATTTCTGCCAGCTGTGCTTCTGGCAATTCTTTTACCTTCGTCTTTTCTGGTTTAAGGCATGCTTCTTACAGGCTCTTTGACTAGGTGGGCACCATCTCTTTATATTTCCATGAGTATTTTAAATCCTATTGGCCCTTATGGGACCTCTAACTATATTGGCCTGGCTTTAGTTTTTCTACCCTCGCTCAATATTTAGGAGTGCCATTTCATCGTTTTGGGCCTCAGGACCATCCCCAGTTTTCTGCTTGCCTGATTTCTGGTTGGTCTTGGCTTCTTTTGCTGGCTAACACCTTGCTGCCAGCAAAATTGTTCCCATGGAGGAAATCAATTCCTGCTAGTGGTAGTCCAAGCCCAATTCCTACTGTACCAGGGCCTGAACCAAGGTCACACTCTAGGTGGACCTTATGGAGCGGTGCAAACATAGATCCTCCTCCCACTCCATTCATCAGGGCTTTGACTTCCAGCGAGGACTCTGCTGGTACGTTTTCCTCCAGCATTAAGGACTGAGTGGACTCTATGTCCTGGAGCAGTGAAATGTCACTTGCTCACATTTTTGGACAGGTGGGGAGACACTGTTCATGAAAGGACAAAACCCAGGCAGCATGGTGGTGCAGTGATTAGCACTGCTGCCTCGCTGACCTGCTGCTCCCTCCTCACCTCCTCCCTCCTCACCTCCTCCCTCCTCACCTCCTCCCTCCTCACCTCCATCAGACAGGAGATACAGACTTTTGTATCTCCTGTCTGATGGAAGAGGTTGGAAGAGAGAATAACCCTGGTGGGAGGGGTCTTTGATTATGCTGCCCGCTTTCCAAGGCAGCGGGAGGTGTAGACAGAGTCAATGGATGGGAGGCGGGTACACGTGATAGACTGGGCTGTGTTCATGACTCTCACTGCCCTTGAATTAAAAATCTCTGATTGCCATTTTTGGATTGGTTGATTGTTACGTGTACCGAGGTCAGTGAAAAGTACTCTTATGCGAGCTGGTCAACAGGTCATTAAGTACATGAAAATTAAATAAAAGAAAAATACAAAATAGAGCAACACAAGGTACACAATATAACTACATAACACCGGCATCGGGTGAAGCATACAGGGGTGTAGTGTTAATCAGGTCAGTCCAGAGTGTTCTGGCAAGGGTTCGCGAGGGCAATGTCCAAGGTGCTTAACACACGGGTGGGGCCGAGTCCAGAGATAGCGATCTTTGGAGTGTCAGAAGACCTGGGAATTCAGGGGGTGAAAGAGGCAGACGTCTTGGCCTTTGCCTCCCTAGTAGCCCGGAGACGGATTTTATTAATGTGGAGGGATTCGAAGCCCCCAAGTGTAGAGACTTGGGTTACCGCCATGGCTGGGTTACTCAGCCTCGAGAAAATAAAGTTTGCCTCAAGAGGATCTACGCTAGTGTTCTCTCGGAGGTGGCAGCCGTTCATCGACTTTCTCGGGGAAAATTAAAATGTCAGCAGCAGCAATCCGTAGTGGGGGGGGGGGAGGGGGTGAGTGCTTCATTGGGATGGTGTGGGAAGACTGGATTGCGTGGGGTAATGTCTATGAAAATGAAAATCGCTTATTGTCACGAGTAGGCTTCAATGAAGTTACTGTGAAAAGCCCCTAGTCGCCACATTCCGGCGCCTGTCCGGGGAGGCTGGTACGGGAACCGTACGGGCTGGTACGGTATTTAATTGTTATTGTATATTCTCTTTTTGCACTATGTTAATGTTCACTCTAGTTTGTTTTGTTATTAGGTTACTACTGTTTTATTATGAAAAATTCTGCAAAACCTTAATAAAAATACTTTTATAAAACATGAAATGAATCAGGTCAGTCCATAAGAGGGTCATTTAGGAGGGAAGAAGCTGTTTTTGAGTCTGTTCGTGCGTGTTCTCAGACTTTTGTATCTCCTGCCTGATGGAAGAAGTTGGAAGAGTGAGTAAGCCTTTGATTATGCTGCCCGCTTTCCCCAGGCATTTTAGCCCTCCAGCTACTTTCTCCAAAGTGGCAAAAAAAGACATTGCATCACTCTCTTCAAATTTGACAATTAATCTCGCATTCCTGAGGGCCTAGTGTTCTGGGTTAGGCAATTGGGAGTATTACTGGGTTGTAGTTATAATCTGTAGATCCCAGCTGTCTGGTCTTGCTCTCTCAGAGCTGCTAGCTCCATTCCCATTTTTCACAGCTGGAATTATTTTCTCACTTTCCCATTCTCTCTCTCGTTCCCCCTCCTTAAATTTGAGCTGTGCTCTGAGCTTTGCAGCTCAAATTGGGCTAGGGGAGGGGATTTGGAGTCATGGCTGAGCTCTGCATCGAATTACTCGATCAGTCACCTGAAATCCAAATGTTCCATCCCAATAACTGGATCAGCTCACTTCTCATCAATCTACTGGGGAATTTTATCTACACCTCTCTTGCTACAGCTTTCAGTTGCTCGGTGCTGAGGACTCTCAAATTTTCACTGTTCAAATTTCCATGTTTGACCCACATCTGGGCATCAAAAGTTGCCACTTTGTTCGGGGAAAGGAATTTGCTGTGGTAAGTTACTTATGTTTTAAAATTTATCTCAACCAAAATGTATGTGGCTGGTCCTCGTATTTAGAATTATGCACCTTCACTCTGCTCATTGCGAGAGTGGGTGGTGTCACAGTCTGCACTGGGGTAGGTTCATGGAATTTCAGCATAGGTGCTTCCCAGTAAAGGTCTAGCAACAGTGCAGAAGCCCTGGTATTTGACATCATCATTTGTGCAAGGAATCATGTGGCTGGTCATCATATTTGGAATTGTGCACCTTCACTCTGCACAATCTGCACAGAGGTAGGTGCATAGAATTTCCTTGTGATGACAATGTGCTGGAGTCACGCAGATGAATAACCTTTCACCATTTAGAATGCTCCGCAGAACGTCACCTAGGGAGTTTTAAAAATACTCTTCAAGTTGCTATTATGATATTGGTGCATGCGATGTTGACTGCACTTAAACTGTGTAAAAATGTCTCCAAATTTCAACCCTGAAAGATTTGGTTCTAATTTTTTTAAAGAGTACATGCCCTAGTTCAAGATTCCCCATCCAGCAGAAATGGTGTCTCAATCGCTCCCCATACTTAATTCTTGGAATACAGGAAAACTTTGGCAAACCTTTTATCGTACTCCCACCAAGGCCAAGATGAAATTTCCTACAGTTTCATGCTTAAAACTAGTCACACTATTACAGGTGTGGTCTCAACAGGGCATTATAAATAATTTCTACCCCTTATATTCTAGACCCCGAAATATAAAGACCAGTATTCCGCTAGCCTTTTTGATTATTTTCTGTTAAATGACATTTATCCTGAATGGCTAGCCAACAGGAATCAATTTTCTATTCATGCTATTATATCAAGCCTAACATCATGCCCTGTTCTCACTCATCTTCTTAATACTTTTTCCTCGACTTATTCTCTCAGTGATTGTTTTAAGTTCCTCCCTCATTTGGCCAACTGCTTTTCTACGATTCTTTTTGGTGTCTTTTACTGTTGAAGACAGATAAGCAATACCTGTTCAAAGCCTCTGCAATTTTCTTATTTCCCATTATTAATGGCCCAATATAATGCTCTATGAGACCAATGCACACTGTGGCTGCTCTGTTCCTTTTATATACTTGTAGAAGCGTTTACGGTCTGCTTTTATATTCATATTTATGACTTATTCTTTTTTACACTGATTTTTCCCTCCACCACTTTTTCCATCCTTTCCTGGTTTCTTTATCCCAATTTTCCTCTTCATTTCTTTTGTCATCCTTTGCTGGTTTCTAAAGATGGGTGGCATAGTGGCTAGCACAGCTGCCTCACACCGCCAGTAACCCGGGTTCGATTCCAGCCTTGTGTTGAGTTTGCAATTTCTCCCCATGTCCGCGTGGGTTTCCTCCGAATGCTCCGGTTACCTCCAACAGTCCAAAGATGTGCAGGTTAGGTGGATTGGCCATGTTAAATTGCCCCTTAATGTGCAGGTTAGGTTATGGGGTTACAAGGATATGGTGGGGTGGAAGGTGAAGTCTAAATGGGTAGCTCATTAGAATGGTCAGTGCAGACCTGATGGGCCAAATGGCCTCCTTGTGCACTGTAGGGATTCAGTGATTCTATGTTCCTAATCCTCGGACCCATGCAGACACGGGGAAAATGTGCATACTCCCGCATAGACAGTGACCCAAGCCGGGAATCGAACTTGGGACCCTGGCGCTATGAAGTAACAGTGCTAACCACTGTGCTACTGTGCCACACATGTAAGACGCCCCCAAGATTGTACTGAACACTGTCCTCCAAAACCTTTCCAGCTTCGGGCAGGACCAAAACATATGAAGATGGTTCACAGGGCCCTTCCCACATTGCTCACAGACTTCCTCCACCCCCTCGAACAGCTGGTTCATCCTTGACTTTGTATGGTGGGGCAGCACGGTGGCGCAGTGGTAGCACTGCAGTCTCACGGTGCTGAGGTCCCAGGTTCAATCCCGGCCCTGGGTCACTGTCCGTGTGGAGTTTGCACATTCTCCCCGTGTTTGCGTGGGTTTCGCCCCCACAACTCAAAGATGTGCAAGGTGAGGATGTGAAGCAAAGCTTAAGAGCCAGAATGAATGGGATATGTTAGTGGAAAATTACAAGTATGGAAGCTTGTTATTGAAGGAGAACGAACTTGCTGAAATTTTTAAATCTTTTAATATAAATTTAGATTAGCCAATTATTTTTTCCAATTAAGGGGCAATTTAGCGTGGCCAATCCACCTACTCTGCACATTTTTTGGGTTGTGGGGGCAAAACCCACGCAGACACGGGGAGAACATGCAAACTCCACACGGACAGTGACCCAGAGCCGGGATCGAACCTGGGACCTCAGCGCCGTGAGGCGGTTGTGCTAACCACTAGGCCACCGTGCTGCCCTCGAACTTGCTGAAATAAGGGAGTTGAATAGCCTTGAGAAACAAGGAAGGTGGCCAGGTGACAGGGTATGAAATGTGAGAGCCGCTTGCAACTATAGCCAGCACCTGCTAATTAAGCTAAGACTGCTACATACGCATGTGCCAATAGATAACTTTAAAGTCTGTATAATTATGTACTGGAACTATTGCAATAACGAATTAATAACAAATTTATGCTTTGTAATGGGGGCGAGCTCAAGTGAATGTAAGAGACAGCCCCTAACAATACATATAAAAATAGGATGTTTCGAGCAAAACTTTGACACTCTCCGAGGTGGTTCCCCGGAATACCTAAAGAGCGGCCCCGATCGCAATAAAGAATATTCTGAAGTACGGACGTGTTCGAGACCGTTTCTTCCGGACTGAGAGACAAGTGAATTAGAGACGCATTCACATTTTGGTGTCAGCGGTGGGATTTCAAAGAGTCTCCACTGAGACTGGTGGCATAAGCGACTGATCGAGTTCGGGAGCGAAGGAGGAATTGGGCCACCATTGTGAGTAAAGTTTTTGCCACTTTGGTATTCCCCTCCGCTGTACCGTCCGCGATTCGGCCCCGCTGCCAGTGCTCAGGGACGCTCCTACGATATCCAGGTCAGTCCGGCGAACCCGTTTAAGGGAGGGAGTGTGACCCCCCTACAGTTATAGTCACTAGGCATAGTCAGGGACTAGTGCTTTAAGGGAGGGAGTGTGACCCCTACAGTAATAGTCACAGGCATAGTCAGGGACTAGTGCTTTAAGGGAGGGTGTGTAGCCCCTACAGCTATAGCTACAGAAGAGGTTTCGGCATCATGATCCTTGCCTTTGTCTAAAAGTGCCCCCGCGATAAGAGGCTTTAGAAGGGTGCGTGATCAACCCTAAGGTAACAACATAACAAGGACATTATAACCTTGTAGTAAGATAGGCTTGCAGGCACGGATGAGCCTGCCTGAATTGGGCAACGGAGCAGGATAACTCCGTTGAAATTCATGAGAGGCTTTAGAAGGGTGTGTGATCAACCCTAAGGTAACAACATAACAAGGACGTTATAACCTTGTAGTTAGATAGGCTTGCAGGCACGGATGAGCCTGCCTGAATTGGGCAATGGAGCAGGATAACTCCGTTTAAATTCATGATTGAATAAATGGTCCAGGACCATTTCGCCAAATAAACAATAATCGCAAGGATCATTAACTGCCAATAGTGTTAGAGATGGGTAATACAACCTCTGATAGTGGAAGCGCGCTTCAAACCTTGTGTGAACAATATCCGGAATATTCCAAGCAACTGAGGCAATTGTCAGGAGAATTGCATAAAAATTTAGGAGAAGAAAAATGGCCACTGGGGGAAAACTAATGCATTAAAATTGGGTATAAAATTGACAGAGAAAGGAATAGTTAAAACAGCCAAGGTCTTTAAAAAAAAGGAATGCGCATATGGGAAAAGAACCAAATCATTAGGCTATCCGTCTTGAATCTGTATAGTAATCCATGTGAGTTTAAGCTTAAGTGGGATAAGGTGCTGTCAGGGACTGCGGAGTTCCCAAATCTTATCTCCCAGAATTCTGACATAATAAACTGCTTTGTTACTGATACTCAGGCCTTCGTGTGAATATTTTCACCCCTAACATTTAGTGTAAGTTTGGAAGGATTTGCTGAGCTGGACGCCGCTCGAGCCGGTGGACAAGGCGAGTAGTCAAAGCTTTGACTGCCAAAAATTAGAGTCACTCGGCAAGGCGGACAGACGGTGAGGTAACATCCAATAAATTTGGTATCAAGGCCAAATGAGTAAAAAAGACAGTTTAAATTTTTTTTGGGGTTTTTGAAGAGCAAAATACTCTGACAAAAAAAACAATGATCAAAGATGGGTGTGATTTCTGTGGAACAGAGAAAAATGGTGAGATACACAGAAGTAAAGATAAGACAAATAAAGTTAGAAGCACAAATGACATAAATTAAACCGTCACACCATTTGGAAGACAGGCTGGTTTAAAGGAATTGAGCTCTTAACTCCTTTAAACATAGCAATAAAGCAGGTAAAGACAGCAGCAGTACAGATTCTGCAAACTAGCAAAAGACATCACAAAACTGCTAACAATTACGGCTAATGGTTGTCCCGGAATGTCTCAAGGAAAAAAAAATCAAATTAAGTGAAGTCCAAAAGATCAGAAAGGGGCTAAAACACTCAATTAGCTTTGTTCAGGAATATCTGAGGATGACTAATCCCCCCCTCCCAAAACGAAAAAATGGGGAGGAAAATCAATACAAGATTACGGTTAGAAACTTAAGAATGGATACATGTCGAGAATAACTTCACATCGTTTCAAGCCGTCCAGATAAATTCGGCAGTAATTCAACTAATTTGAAATAAAAGAAAAATAAACATCCAGTATTGTCTCTTTCCAAAAACCGGTTAAATAACGAACATTGAAAATTGAAAGAAAGGATGGATAATGTCTGAGGTCACATAGCGAATGGGGATGGCATCATGCCAAGTTCTCCACCACTTTCAATTCTGTACAAAAATTTAACCATTTCAGCAAGCAGGTCATCTGCACAAAGAAATATACATCTCTAAGAATAGCTAATGCCTCTAAAATTAATCAGTGGAAATTGACTTAAATGGAATGACACAGATAAAGTTTTAGAAGGAGAATGAAAAATGTTGTTCAGTATTTTAATTGAGCTCCATTTTAGAGAAAGAGTGAGGGGGTTAGAGAGCCAGAGACAGAGAGAGAGGGACTGATAGAGACAGCGAAAGTTGAGAGAGCGAAAGAGAGCGAGTCAGGGGGAGAGACAGAGACGGGGAGAGGTAGTTAGATAAAGAGAAAGAGCGACAAGAGTTCCAGAGACAGACAGAGTTACGTAGAGAGATAGACAGAGAGAGAGAGGGAGTTTTAGGCATCTATAGAGGGAGTTTTAGGCATCTAAACTTTGTTCTGAACTATTCACTGTCTCTGTATTCAGACTTTGACTTCAGACCTTGACTTTTAAAAGTTTTGTTACGAGCTGTGATTATTTGAAAGCTTCAAATTGTCAACGCATTGCCGTTAAAGATTATAGTTTGAGTACAGTTAACAATTTTTTCTTATCAAAGGCTATCATTGGCATTTCCAGGGTAATTTTGATACACAAGGAATTTTAATCAGGGTGCAAAATCACGTATGTAAGAATAAGAAAATATTAGTTTTATGGTGTTCAGTGGAAGTTAGGATAATTGAAATACATATGACAAGTTGCAATGCATATGACAAATATGATCAAGCCGGTGTTTCATTAGTTCAGGGTTAAAACTTCCCTGACTCAAATAATCATCAGTAGGGTGAAACTAACCTGTCTCAACGCAGATGTTTTAATTATGAGATTGCAGAATTACTTATAAACAACAGATGGGTAAATGAAATATGTCCATGATCATGCTGGTCTGGGAAAGAACCACGATATAACGCAAAATTGGTTCACTCAGAGTTTCAATAACATATTGTGTTTGCTGAAAGACTTTATAACGGGAATTTGACAGCACTCTAACTTTTACTCCCAGTCCATTTGAGTGAAAAATATAAAAAAAATGTTTAGAGATGCGAATGGCATCATTCCAATTTATCCACCCACTATACGCCCCTTTTTGTCTCTGCAAGAAAATTAACCCTTTCAACAAGCTTTTGTGTGTAATCCAGAAGATGTCTTGACACTCCCATGCTGGGTTTGCCTGTGACCTCTGGTCCTTTTAATTCTGATAAAGTAATGAACAGTCCACACAGCTGAAGATGCATTTTAATTGGAACTTAAAAATCTTAAGTTTTGAATTTTCACCCTCTTAATGACCCAGACCTGACCATGTTCACAGATGGAAGTGCTTCCATCGGTGAAAGGGGGGAGCAGTTATCAGGATATGCTATAATCAACCAGGGTGGGGAGACAGTAGAATCAGCAGCACTTGAAAGTCCATTCTCGGCCCAACAAGCAGGATTGTTCGCACTAATACGCGCATGCGCACTAGGAGCAGGCAAAAAAGTAAATATTTATACAGACTCCAGATATGCCTTTGGAGTCGTACATGATTTTGGACAATTATGGAAGAATAGAGGATTCTTAACATCCGCTGGCACCCCAATTTCCCATCAGCAGCTAGTAACCCAGTTACTCCAAGCTCTTATGTTCCCAGAAAAGGTAGCAGTGAGTGATAAAGTGTACTGCCCATACGAAAGGAAAAACTCCAGTAGATGAAGGAAATAGGCAGGCCGACCACCAAGCAAAAGAAGCCTCTCATTCAAAGGAAATGGTGGTGCCTAAAATGATGAGCCAGACTAAAAGCTCAAAAGACAAGTCTCCCTCTAAAAAACCTATGCCGACCATTACTGACGTAATCCAGCTACAGCAGGACGCTCCTGCTAGCGATAAAAAGTTATGGGAAGAATTGGGATGTACATATGATAAAGAAAGTAAGCTGTGGGTCACCCCAGCAGGGCAGACATGTATGCCCTATGCTTTGGCAGCCTGGGTGGCCAAATGTGTACACTTTGCAACTCACTGTGGTGCTCGCGCTACAGGTGATATATTGTTAAAAACCTGGTGGCATCCTAGGTTGCAGGAGATAGCCTAACGAATTAGCAGTCGCTGCCTGATATGTCAGCAGTATAACCCTGGTAAGGCAGTGCCCTGTGAGCCAGGGAATGCCCGAGGGTCCCTTTGAGACCCTGCAACTGGACTACATTGAGTTGGAAAGATGCCAGTGTTATAAGCATGTATTAGTGATTGTTGATGTGTTTAGTAAATGGATAGAGGCCTATCCTACTGTAGATAATAAGGCTTCAACTGTAGTAAAAGTTCTTATGCGTGAAATTGTACCAAGATTTGGAATTCCCTTTCGTTTAAGCTCTGATAATGGGCCTCACTTTGTGGGACCGATCAATAAAGAATTCTGCACTCAACTAGGAATTAAACAGCAGTTACACTGCGCCTACAGACCCCAGGCAGCTGGGATAGTGGAAAGAGCTAACCAGACTTTAAAGACTAAGCTTTTTAAATCTTTTTAAATTACAAGCTGAGACTGGAGCCACTTGGCTCAAATTATTACCTATTGCACTCTTTCAATTAAGAGCCACCCCAGTAGGAAAGACTCGATTAAGCCCTGCAGAAATCCTGTATGGAAGACCTCTCCGCACTCCATAGGATTGTGAGATTTCCCAAGAGGTCCAGTTCCACCACATGACTACAGAAATGGCTAATTACATAATAGCCTTGACTAAAGTATTAAAGAGTCTCCACTTACGAGTACGTGCCACACAAGAGGAAGTGCCACCCTTGGCCAGCTCCGATATTGTGCAACCAGTAGATCATGTGATGATCCGCAATTGGACGCGGAAGGGGTTGGAACCACGTTGGGAGGGACCATTCCAAGTTCTCCTAACCACCCCCACAGCAGTCAAAGTTGAAGAACGTAATGCATGGATCCACATGCATCATTGTAAACTTATAAAGTTTGCATGATCACTAACTCTCGTTTTAAAGTTCTAGGTACATGTGCCTGATCGTTCGACTACAGGATGAGGCTGCCTTGTGTCCTCACGATCCTCGCTAGCACACTACTGTGTGCGACCGCTCGAGACCGGCGATGTAGACCCGGTGGACGAATTCTGCACCTTTGTCGTGAGGACACCTTTAGCTGTGCCAACAGCACCACAGATGAGACCTTGTGGACGGCGACCCCGGGAGATACCTGCATCACCATCATTCATCAAGACGAGCAGAAGCCTCGGTTCCTGACTACCCGCGGATCCCTGACCTGCGATCGCTACGCTTGCCGGTGGGACTACCGGTATATGAGGAAAGGCAAGCCACGAGTTCCTGAATGTAAGACTATTCATACTCACCCGCCTACCAGGAGGAAGCGGGCAACGCACCATGTGACTGCAAATTCATTCCTGTTTATGTCTTATACTTATGCAAAGAAATTGAATGTCTCCTCTTGTTGGGCATGTACGCATGTTCCCAGCCATGCTCATGGGGGTATTCTCTTGGTCCTTCTTTCCTATTTGATCGAGGACGTCACAGAATGGGCTCTGCGACGTAATCCCACCGATCCTGATAATGATACACAAGATATGATAGATTGGCAGTCGGCTGGGTTCAATATGAACAGGTTTCAAGGATGGTGGTGGCCAAAGTTTAATGTAACCCGTCAGCCGCCCTACCTGATCCTCCCCAAGTATGCTAAATTTCCAAAAGGTAGTATATGTTTTTAAAAGGATCATGCCAATGGGACCCACCCGGTAGGTACCAGCCAATGTAACCAGACCTTGATTTTTTTTTTTTTAAATAATTTTTATTGAAATTTTTAGAAAATACAAAATATAAACATCTTAACTCTATTAACAACACCCCATGAATAATACCCCCCCAGCTTCAAGAGCAACTTCAAACAAAAGGAAAGAACAAAAACAAAAAAAAACAAAAGAGCACCCAGACAACGAAAGGGAAAGAGATAGCACCCTCCACAAACCCATGTGCACATTTCTCCCTCCCCCCAATCCTTCCCCCCCCCTCCCGGGTTGCTGCTGCTGTCGGCCTATTTCCCTACCGTTCCACCAGGAAGTCCAGAAAAGGCTGCCACCGCCTGAAAAACCCTTGTACTGATCCCCTCAGGGCAAATTTCACCTTCTCCAATTTAATGAACCCCGCCATATCAGAAATCCAGGCCTCCACGCTTGGGGGCCTCGCATCCTTCCATTGGAGCAAGATCCTCCGCCGGGCTACTAGGGACGCGAAGGCCAGAACACCGGCCTCTTTCGCCTCCTGCACTCCCGGCTCCACTGCAACCCCAAAAATTGCGAGTCCCCAGCCTGGCTTGACCCTGGATCCCACCACCCTCGACACCGTCCTTGCTACCCCCTTCCAAAACTCCCCCAACGCTGGGCACGCCCAAAACATATGGGCGTGGTTCGCTGGACTCCCCGAGCACCTAGCACACCTGTCCTCTCCCCCGAAAAACCTGCTCATCCTCGACCCAGTCATGTGGGCCCTATGCAGCACCTTGAACTGTATGAGGCTAAGCCTCGCACAGGAAGAGGAGGAATTCACTCTCTCCAGGGCATCCGCCCACGTCCCCTCCTCAATCTCCTCACCCAGCTCCTCTTCCCATTTACCCTTCAGTTCCTCCACCGAGGCCTCGTCTACCTCCTGCATTACCCGGTATATGTCCGAAATCCTCCCTCCTCCGACCCAGACCCCTGAGAGCACCCTGTCCCGTACCCCCCGTGGGGGCAACAAGGGGAACACCTCCATCTGCCGCCTGGCAAACGCCCTAACCTGCATGTACCGAAACATGTTCCCCGGTGGGAGCCCAAACTTCCCCTCTAACTCCCCCAAACTCGCGAACCTCCCCTCCACAAACAGGTCCCTCAACCTCCTAACCCCTGCCCTGTGCCAGCCCAGAAACACACCATCAATGCTCCCTGGGACAAACCGATGGTTCCCCCGTATCAGGGCCTCCATCGAGCCCCCCATTTCTCCCCTGTGCTGTCTCCATTGCCCCCAAATTTTGAGGGTAGCCGCCACCACCGGGCTTGTGGTATACTAACCAGACCTTGATTTGGCAATCACCCATAACTAATCTTACACAAAAAGGCTTGTTCACCTTTAATTGGTCAGCAATAGAAAACCATACTTGTGGCGGCCCCTGGAGGGGGGAGCCGACTAGAATCATGATGACGGATGCCAAGGGGAACTTGACCTCGTACAATGATACCTAATTTATAAGCGGCCATAAAGCATATCCCTGGTTGCCGGAAAACTGGTCGGGTTCTTGCTATATGGGCTTTGTAGTCCCTGGTATTGCCCATTATACAGACCTATCCGACCATCCCCATGCCCGATCCACTAGGTCCCTTGTGCCTTGGGAGGTGATAGCTACTGTGCTTTGGCCGCAGTTCGGCAGTATTAGATCTCTCCAAAACGTCACCAAGCTCCGGGATATATTGGAGCAGGTGGCTAATGATACCGCGGAAGGACTCAGTGAGCTCAGCGCAGAGTTAATAGCTGTTCGGACGGTTGCCTTACAGAACCGCATGGCTCTAGCCTGCCTCCTCACCAATGAGGAAGGTACGTGTGCTGTAGTGGGTTCTGAGTGCTGTACTTATATCCCTGATAGCTCGGAGAACATTACTCACCTACTCACATTAGGGATGGGGTAAAGAGACTCCGCCAGTCCTCCTCGGACAACTGGTGGGGAGGGCTGTGGTCTAGTTCCTGGACCACCTATCTGTTTCATGGATTTATTATCTTTATCATTATTTGCCTTTTGCTATGTATCATTGTAACCTGTGTTAAATGCTTTTGTAATCGTTTAGGCGTCTCTGTGATGCCACAGATGCTGCAGCGGCTTTCCCAGTTAGACAAGCAGGACGTAGTAAGTGCTGAAAATGTGTATGAAGACGTTGGACCAAAGGATAATTTTCCAGAGGAATTCCTCAGACTCTCAAGGATCAGCCCCTGAGGGCTGTGTGATCATGGAATGATCAAAGGGGGGAATGAGGATGTGAAGCAAAGCTTAAGAGCCAGAATGAATGGGATATGTTAGTGGAAAATTACAAGTGTAGAAGCTTGTTATTGAAGGAGAACAAACTTGCTGAAATAAGGGAGTTGAATAGCCTTGAGAAACAAGGAAGATGGCCAGGTGACAGGGTACGAAATGTGGGAGCCGCTTGCAACTATAACTAGCACCTGCTAATTAAGCTAAGACTGCTACATACTCATGTGCCAATAGATAACTTTAAAGTCTGTATAATTATGTACTGGAACTATTGCAATAACGAATTAATAACAAATTTATGCTTTGTAATTGGGGCGAGCTCAAGTGAATGTAAGAGACAGCCCCTAACAATACATATAAAAAAAGGATGTTTCGAGCAAAACTTTGGCACTCTCCGAGGTGGTTCCCCGGAATACCTAGAGAGCAGCCCCGATCGCAATAAAGAATATTCTGAAGTACGGACGTGTTCGAGACCGTTTCTTCCGGACTGAGAGACAAGTGAATTAGAGACGCATTCACAAAGGTAGGTGGATTGAACATGCTAAATTGTCCCTTAATTGGAAAAAATGAATTGGGTACTTTAAATTTATAAAAAAAAACTTTGTATGGTGCACCCTGTACACCATCTTCAGCAGTACCAGCCCCAACCTTGCATACTAAACCGAGGCATTTACCCTCTGCGGCACCTCACTCCACAGTCACTCTTCCAGCACCACCCCCAGCTCTCCCTCCCACTTTGCCTTAATCCCCCTCATAGAAACCCTACCCTCCACCAGAATATTCCCATAAATTGCCGAGATGCCCCCCCGCCACCGACAGTACCACCTCCAGCAACAAAGAGGCAGGTGCAATTGGTAAGGTCGGAAAAACCTTCCTTCCACCATCCCCCACCTGCATACACCTAAAAATTTCCCCCACACCAGCCCATCAACTCCTCCAAACTCGCAAATCGTCCCCCATGGAACAAATCTTTCATTTTCTTAATCCCCCTCTCGTCCCATCCCCGAAACCTCACATCCAGCCTCCCCGCTCGAACCTGTGATTCCCTCTAATTGGCATTCCCCCTGACCTAGCCTCCAGCTTAAAATGCTGCCTAAACTGCCTCGAAATCTTCAATTTAGCATCCACCACCAGACTCGTCGAAGACTTCCCTGGGGCCATCGGGAGTGGCGACGTTGCCAGCACCCACAACCCCTATCCCATACAAGAGCCCACCTCCATCTTTAACCTCCTTGCTCCAACCCCACACCTTCTCTGCATTCACCGCCCAATAATAATACAGCAAGTTTGGGAGGCCAAAACCACCCCCAGCCGTCCTTTCTGCAGGATCCATCGCCCTTCTAATCCTGGCCATCTTCTCACCTCCCCCCACAAACGAGGAAATCAACCTGTCCACCCCCCTTGAAAAAGAGACTTGGGCAAACAGACCGTCAGACAAATTGGAACAAAAATAGGAATTGCAAGGGCAGCACGGTGGTGCAGTGGTTAGCACTGCTGCCTCACAGTGCCGAGGTCCCAGGTTCAATCCCGGCCCTGGGTCACTGTCTGTGCGGAATTTGCACATTCTCCCCGTGTTTGCGTGGGTTTCGCCCCCACAATCGAAAAATGTGCAGGCTAGGTGGATTGGCCACGCTAAATTGCCCCTTAATTGGAAAAAATGAATTGGGTACTCTAAATTTTGTTTTTAAATGGGAATCGTGGCAAAACATTCATTTTAACTATCTGCACCCAGTCTACCAACAACAGAGGGAGATTGTCCCACCTCAGCAAGTCCGCCTTCACTCTCCCCACCAAACTAATGAAATTAAACTTCTGAAGCCCTGCCCAATCTCGGGCCACTTGCAATCCCAAATACTTAAAATGAGTGGCCACCAGGCAAAATGGCAGCCCCCCACCCCCGCTCCCGGCAGGGAGACCATAAAATACTCTCTTTCCCCCCCCCCCCCACCTAAATTCAGTTTATACCTCAAATCTCTGGAGCAACCCCGTTATTCTCACCATGGATGTGCTCGGCTCTGAAATACAAGATCATCTGAATATATTCCAACAACCCCATCATTATCCTCTTCCACAACCCCGAGGTCCTCAGCGTAATGGCTAAGCATTCTACAGCCAGTGCAAACAGCAGGGGGACATGGGGCATCTCTACTTCTTACCCCAATGTAATGCAAAATACCCCGAATTCGTAACGTTTGTGTGCACGCTTGGCATTGACTCCTTATAAAGCAGCCGCATCAAACGCCTTCTCGGCATCCAACGCACCACCACCTCCATCTCCCCTCCGCCGAAGAAAACAGCACATTCAACAACCGCTTCACATTCAAGAACTGTCTTCCCTTTACGAACCCCATCTGGTCCTCCACGATCACCTTTGGGAGGCACCCTCCCAACCTCAACTCCAACACCTTTGCCAGTATCTTGGCATCCACATTTAGCAGAGATATGGGCCTATACGACTCTCACTCCACCGGAACCTTGTCCTTCTTTAACAACGAGATGGGAGCCTACCTTATTGTCTGCAGCGAGATGCTCTACCCCATCACATCCTCAAACGTTCCCACCATCAACGTATCCTTAAATCTTTTTTAAAATTCGACCGGAATGCATCTAGACCTGCCTGCATCCTCCCAATCGCCACCATCACCTCCTGCTCCCCCATCCCTGCCCTCTCTTCCTTTCCCAACCTCAGACACTCCAGTCCATCTAGAAACTCTCTCATCTCCTGCTCCTCCTCCTGTGGCTCTGACCTATACAGGTCCCGATAAAACTTCTGCTCCAGGACCATCATCAACTCCGCCGTCTCATCCTGTACCCAAACTATCTCCCTCACTATGGCCTCCCTCTGGAGATGACCAGCTAACATTCATCTTGCTTTTTCTCCATACTCAGATAGCCCCCTCACCCTTCTCAACTGGCGCACCACTTGCCCAGTGGATAATAATAATAATAATCTTTATTAGTGTTACAAGTAGGTTTACATTACACTGCAATGAAGTTACTGTGAAAATAGGTCGAACCTCGCCAAAAATTCCTTCTTCTTTGCCAGGAGACCCGGGTCTGGGTCCCCTGCGTACTTCCCTCCAGAATCTCTTCCATCAGTCGTTGACGTTCCTCCTTCTTCTCCCAATCCATCTCAACCTTAAGCGAGATCACCTCTCCCCTCACTACTGTTGTCAGAACCTCCAAGACCACCGACCGTGAGACCTCCCCGATGCAACTAAACTCCACATACTCCTCGATCACCTTCCCTTGACCACCTTCCCAATCTGGTCACCGAAGCTCTGGTACTCTAATAACCCCACTCCTCCCATCTCCCTCATCATGAGACCAGCCAACGCATTCACTCGCCAACCCCCCCCCCCCCCCCACTACTGGGTCAGCGCACACAATGACCGAAGCCCCTCCTTCACTTGCTAGCAGAAACCGTCAAAGCTCCCCCTCCTCAGAAGCCCCCCAGAAACCCAGCCCACATACCTCAACAATCCCTTCCCTTATATTAAGCAATAGTGCAAAACAGCACCCCAGAAAAACGACAAATCCCAAAACACGTGAATAACTATACACAAAAGGTAAACAACACTCCACCCATCCAATACAAAGAAACCCCGCCCCCCCAGAAGAAAGAACAATCCCCATCCAGGCCCACCTCATTACAGTCCCAGTCCTTCAGCCTTGATGAATGCCTCCACCGCCTCAAAATAGAAATCCCTCCAGGTGCACGCCACTTTCAACTTCGCAGGGTAGTCCACTCCAAACCTCACGCCACTGCTATACAATGTCGCTTTCACCCGTCCAAAGGCCACCCGCCTTCTTGTGAACTCTGCCATCATGTTCTGGTATATGCGTATACCAAAGCTTTCCCCCCTCACCTCTGCTTCACCCAACTCAAGACCTTCTCCTTCACATGGAACTTATGAAAGCAGATTATGACTGCCCTTGGTGGCTCATTTGCTTTAGGATTATGCCTGAGCGACCAATGTGCTCTATCCAACTCATAGTAGGAGGATTCTACCCTTTCCCCAACTCCGCCAGCACCGTTGCAAAGTACTCAGTCTGCCTTGGCAGTCCACCCCCTCCAGGTTCTTCACCTTTGCTCTGAGTCCTATTTTGGCCTCCGCCACCCTTCACAGCACTCACCCATCGAGGTGAACTGGTCGCTGTGTTGCAACAATGCCTCCTCCACCCCCTTCTGGTTGGTTGGTTTAGCTCACTCAGCTAAATCGCTGGCTTTTAAAGCAGACCAAGCAGGCCAGCAGCACGGTTCGATTCCCGTACTAGCCTCCCCGGACAGGCGCCGGAATGTGGCGACTAGGGGCTTTTCACAGTAACTTCATTGAAGCCTACTCGTGACAATAAGCAATTTTCATTTCATTTCATTCCATTCAACTTCTTACCTTGCTCCTGCACCTCGACTAACGAGGTACTCAACAGTACCACCTTTACCAGGGCAA
This sequence comes from Scyliorhinus canicula, assembly GCF_902713615.1. Taxonomy (NCBI): domain Eukaryota; kingdom Metazoa; phylum Chordata; class Chondrichthyes; order Carcharhiniformes; family Scyliorhinidae; genus Scyliorhinus; species Scyliorhinus canicula. The sequence goes on along the minus strand of NC_052146.1, from coordinate 186,319,091 downwards.
TCGCCTCCTCCACTGCACCCATATGCTTGCCAAACTGCTGTTCAAACTCTCGCACAATCACCTCGGTCAGAGTTCCACAGTGAGAGGAGCGGCCCCATCCAGCCTCCGCCATCTTTCTTCCTGCTGGATTCACCAACTTACTCGACAGCAGACTTTCACTCGCCCCCTTCTTTCCAGTGCCCTTCTTCTGGGTCTTAGACATTTAACACCTTCCTTATAACTTCCCACACCAAATCATTCACAAACTACCTCTGAAACAGGGCACAAAAAAAAAATCGAGAAACCAGAGATTCTAACAGAAGCCATCTCATGTGCGACCTGTACCTACATGCCTCCATTGGAAGTCTCAAACACTTTGTGATTTTGCCTTCCAGCGCATGTCAGCAGATGGAGTACCAGACAGGATTGGGAACTATTTTACAGGTGTTGATTTCAGCATACCACTGATAATGCACAATGATGTATTGAAGCCAGTGTCCAAGCATTTTGTGACTGCTCTCTGCTCACACAGGGAAGCAGTATTCGGAATCCAATGTACCGAAGTACATTGAAAAGTATTTTTCTGCAAGCAGCTCAAACAGATCATTAAGTACAAGAAACTAAAATAAAATAAAAAGATATAATAGGGCATCACAAGGTACACAATGTAAATACAAACACACCGGCATCGGGTAAAGCATACAGGAGTGTAGTATTAATCAGGTCAGTTCATAAGAAGGTCGTTTAGGAGTCTGGTAACAGCGGGGAAGAAGCTGTTTTTGAGTCTGTTTATGCGTGTTCTCAGGCTTTTGTATCTCCTGCCTGATGGAAGAAGTTGGAAAAGTGAGTAAGCCGGGTGGGAGGGGTCTTTAATTATGCTGCCCGCTTTCCCCAGGCAGCGGGAGGTGTAGTTGGAGTCAATGGATGGGAGGCAGGTTCGTGTGATGGACTGGGCGGTGTTCAAGATTCGAAGTTTATTGCGGTCCTGGGCTGAGCAGTTGCCATACCAGGCTGTGATGCAGCCAGATAGGATGCTTTCCATGGTGCTTCTGTAAAAGTTGTTATGAGTGCACAAAGCAAGGCTGACAGCATGAGGTAATAATAATAATCTTTCTTGTCCCAAGTAGGCTTACATTATTAACATTGCAATGAAGATACTGTGAATAGCCCCTAGTTGACACATTCCGGCGCCTGCTCAGGTACACAGAGGGAGAATTCAGAATGTCCAATTCACCTAACAGCATGTCTTTCATGACTTGTGGGAGGAAACCCACGCAGACACAGGGAGAACGTGCAGACTCCACACAGACACGCACTGGATTCCCAACTTGGGCCTGCTAGCTTCCGGATAATATTCTTTTGGTCTTGGGTCTTTGCGTGATTTTCAAGTGTTATGCAAGGCAGCAGTGCAGGATGGCTCCAAGGTACTTGGGGTTTGGTTCTTTCTTGACAAGTTGTCACAAAACAAGACCTGGAGCTAGTTGTTAGCCAGCCAGTTATTTTACATGAAATAGCCCTCTTGGGTGTTGTGCTTCCCCCCCCCCCCCCTTCCCTCCTCGTATGGTTGTACTTTCAGCTTTTGTATATTCCTTTCAGTCCATGAGCTATTTAGATGTTAGCCAGGAATTGAACCTGGGTCCCAGGAGCTGTGAAGCAACTGTGCTAACCACTGTGCTACCATGTTGCTAAAGCCCTAACGAGCAGGGATTCCGGTGGCAGCCATGGAGCGAGTGGTCGCACATTTTGTAGCTCCCGCTCAAGGTGGAAATTTTCAGTCCTTTCCCCGCTGAGGGGTGAAATTTTGCATGGAAAGAGGTGGAAGCTGGTGGAAGGATCTACAAACTAGGAGTGGGGCGAGAAGAAGGAAGCTATTGGAGCAGCAGTGTCTTTGTGCGTCACAGGTTAAGATGGTGGAGGGCAAAGGGCCTACACTGCCCACCCAGAGGTCAACAGAGCAGCTGGTGACCGTTTTAAATGAGAAGTTCAGCAAGCAGAGAAGGGAAGCCCTGGCCAAGGTGGTAGAGCTGCTCAAACCAGCTATTGAGAGAGTGGAGCAGAGGCTGGTGTCCCAGGGCCAGGCAATCCAGAAAGTGGAGGTGATGGGGGGAAGCACAAGGTGAAGCTCACCTCATTGGTGGCTGAGGTGGGGGTGATGCGGGAGACACAAAAGAGGCTGAAGGAGATATGCCCCAGAAGGCAAAATCAAAATTATGGACAATGGAGATGCCCAAAGGCATCGAAGGTGCGGAGAACAGCACATGTGGCCAAATGCTGGAGAGGCTGATGGGGGTTGTGGACTTTGGAGGTCGACTGAGCGCATAGGGCATTGATGAGGCTGCAGGCAGGCAAGCTGCTGAGGACTATGGTGGTGCATCTTGGCCAAAGAGAAGATCCTTCAGTGGGCGAAGCAGGTAACGTGGGATTGGGCACAGCTATTTAAGTAAAATTTCACTCGGCTGGTGGAGCAGATGACGTGAGATTTCAAGAGGTGAGATGTGCTGCCACGGTCATTAGCAGGAGGGGAGGGGTGCAGACAATGAAGATGACGGTGCTGCCAAAGTTCCTGTTTATTTTTCAGAACCTTCCGCTCTTTGTCCCGACACCATTCTTCAAGGATGTTAATGGGTTAATCTCGGGGTTTGTATTGGAGGGGAAGACCCTGCAGGTCAAGAGAGCTTTTTTGGCTAGGGAGCATTGCCAAATATAATGAATTACTACTGGGTGGCAAATATCACTATGGTCAGGAATGGGAAGTGGGGGTGGGGTCAGTATGGTGGCAGATGGATGCAGCTTATTATGGGGATAAAAGTTTAAAGGCATTGTTTAAAAAATTTTTTTTTTTTTTTTTTTTTAAACAGAGTACCCAATTATTTTTTTTCCAATTATGGGGCAATTTAGCGTGGCCAATCCACTTAACGCACATCGCTTGTGGGGATGAAGCCCACGCAGACACGGTGAGAATGTGCAACCTCCACACGGACAGTGACCCAGGGCCAGGATTCGAACCCGGGTCCTGAGCGCCGCCGTGCTGCCCTTTTTTTTTAGTTTTTTAAAATAATTTTTATTGAAAAAATTTTTCAAAATACAAACATTTTAACCCCCCCTACATTTAAATTTAAATTATATCAAAACAGAGTCAAACCCCCCTACTTAACAAAAAGTCCCCCCCACCCCCTACTCGCGCGTCCCCCGTCCCCCCCCCCGCCGGCGAACCGACAGTCAGACCAACTTATCATTTCTGGCAGTGTCCTCGGGCAGGCCCTGCCCGTGCCACCACCGCTACCGTACTTCCTTCGTTGTTGTCCCCCCTCCCCCCCCCTCCCTCCCGCCTTCCCCTCCCCTCCCGGGTTGCTGCTGTCACGACCTCAGTTTCTATCTCTGATCTAAGAGGTCCAGGAAGGGTTGCCATCGCCTGAGAAACCCCTGCACCGACCCTCTCAGGGCGAATTTGATCCTTTCCAATTGGATGAAGTTTGCCATGTCGTTTAACCAGGTGTTAACACTTGGAGGCCTTTCGTCCCTCCACTGAATCAAGATCCTCCTCCGAGCCACCAAGGACGCAAAGGCTAATATTCCAGCCTCCCTCGCCTCCTGTACCCCCGGCTCCACCCCAACCCCGAAGATCGCAAGTCCCCATCCTGGCTTGACCCTGGACCCCACCACTCTCGACACCGTCCCTGCCACCCCCTTCCAGAACTCCTCCAGTGCCGGACATGCCCAAAACATGTGTGCATGATTCGCAGGGCTTCCCGAACATCTGACACACCTGTCTTCACCCCCGAAAAACCGACTCATCCTTGTCCCCGTCATGTGGGCTCTATGCAGTACCTTAAATTGAATGAGACTCAGTCTCGCACATGACGACGACGAGTTGACCCTCTCTAGGGCGTCTGCCCATGTCCCATCCTCTATCTGTTCCCCCAGCTCTACCTCCCACTTGTCTTTCAACTCCTCTACTGGTACCTCCTCCACCTCCTGCATAATCTTATAAATGTCCGAGATCTTCCCCTCCCCGACCCAGACCCCTGATAGCACCCTATCACTCGCCCCCGTCGGGAAGCACGGGAAACCCCTCTACCTGTCGTCTGGCAAATGCCTTCACTTGGAGGTACCTGAACGTGTTCCCCGGGGGGAGCCCGAATTTCTCCTCCAGCTCTCCCAAGCTCGCAAACCTCCCCTCTATAAACAAGTCCTTCAGTTGCCTAATGCCCACCCTCTGCCAGCTCAGAAATCCCCCTCCTGTATTTCCCGGTGCAAATCTGTGGTTCCCTCTTAATGGTGCCCCTATCAGACCTCCCACTTCCCCCCTGTGTCGCCTCCACTGCCCCCAGATCTTGAGGGTGGCCGCCACCACCGGGCTCGTGGTATACCTCGTGGGAGGGAGCGGCCATGGTGCCGTTACCAGTGCCCCTAAGCTTATGTTGCCGCAGGACGCCCTCTCCATGCGCTTCCAGGCTGCCCCCTCCCCTTCCATCATCCACTTTCGTACCATCGATGTATTTGCCGCCCAGTAATATCCTGAAAGGTTGGGTAACGCCAGCCCTCCGCTATCCCTACTCCGCTCCAAAAAGACCCTTCTAACTCTAGGGGTGCCATGTGCCCACACATACCCCATGATACTACTCGTTACCTTCTTGAAAAAGGCCCTGGGGAGGAAGATGGGCAGACACTGGAACAAAAACAAGAACCTCGGGAGGACCGTCATTTTAACTGACTGCACCCTCCCTGCCAGCGACAGCGGCACCATGTCCCACCTCTTAAACTCCTCCTCCATCTGTTCCACCAGTCTGGAAAAGTTCAACTTGTGGAGGGTCCCCCAGTTCTTTGCCACCTGCACCCCCAAGTACCTAAAACTTTTAACTGCTCTTTTGAAGGGGAGCCTCCCAATTCCCTCCCCCTGGTCTCCCGGGTGTATTACAAAGACCTCACTTTTCCCCAGATTTAATTTATACCCCGAAAAGTCCCCGAACTCCGCTAGTATCCCCATTACCTCCGGCATTCCCCCCTCCGGGTCTGCCACATACAACAACAAATCATCCGCATAGAGCGAGACCCGATGTTCCTCCCCTCCCCTTGTCAGTCCTCTCCACCCCCCTGAACCCCTCAGTGCCATCGCCAACGGCTCAATCGCTAATGCAAAGAGTAAGGGGGATAGGGGACATCCCTGCCTAGTACCTCGATGGAGCCCAAAATATTCTGACCTCCTCCCGTTTGTTACCACACTCGCCATCGGAGCTGAATAGAGCAGTTTTACCCACTTGATAAATCCCTCCCCAAACCCAAACCTTTCCAACGTCTCCCACAAGTATTCCCACTCCACCCTGTCAAATGCCTTCTCCGCATCCAGCGCTACCACTATCTCCGCCTCCCCCTCCACTGCTGGCATCATGATCACGTTTAACAATCTCCGGACATTTGTGTTAAGTTGGCGTCCCTTCACGAACCCCGTCTGGTCTTCATGGATTACCCCTGGCACACAGTCCTCTATCCTGGTTGCCAGGACCTTTGCTAACAGCTTGGCGTCAACATTTAGGAGGGAGATGGGCCTGTAGGACCCGCACTGTACCGGGTCCTTGTCCCGCTTCAAAATCAAGGAGATCAGGGCCTGCGACATTGTTGGGGGCAGAACCCCCCCCCCCCTCGCGCGCCTCATTAAAGGCTCTCACCAGCACTGGACCCACCAAGTCCACAAATTTCCTGTAAAACTCCACCGGGAACCCATCCGGCCCCGGCGCTTTCCCCGCCTGCATCTGGCCTATCCCTTTAATTAGCTCCTGCAGCTCTATCGGCGCCCCCAACCCTTCTACCAGCTCCTCCTGTACCTTTGGGAACCTCAATTTGTCGAGAAAGTTCTTCATTCCCCCTCTCCTCTTCGGCGGTTCAGACCTATACAATTCCCTATAGAAGTCCCTAAAGACCCTATTCACCTCTTGCCCCTTCTGCACTACGTCCCCACCCCTCTCTCTCACTCCCCCAATCTCTCTGGCTGCATCTCGCTTACGAAGCTGGTGTGCCAGCATCCTGCTCGCCTTTTCCCCGTACTCATACGCCGCACCCTGCGCCCTTCTCCACTGCGTTTCCGCCTTCCTAGTGGTCAGTAGGTCGAACCTGGCCTGCAAGCTACGCCGCTCCCTTAATAGCCCCTCCTCTGGTGCCGCCGCATATTTCCTATCTACTTCTAGGAGCTCCCCCACCAGCCTCTCCCTTTCCTGCCTCTCCTTCCTCTCTCTGTGTGCCCTTATGGAGATCAGCTCTCCTCTAATCACTGCTTTCAAGGCCTCCCAGACCGTCCCCACCTGCACCTCACCTGTGTCATTCGTACCCAGATAGTTCTCAATGCCCGTTCTCACCCTTCTGCACACCTCTTCGTCCGCCAACAGCCCTACATCCAGGCGCCACAACGGGCGTTGATCCCGCGCCTCCCCCATTTCCACGTCCACCCAATGTGGTGCATGGTCCGATATCGCAATGGCCGAGTACTCCGTGTCCTGCACTCTCGGTATCAGCCCCCTGTTCAATACGAAAAAATCTATCCTAGAGTACACTCTGTGGACGTGGGAGAAAAAAGAATACTCCCTCGCCCTAGGCCTACCAAATCTCCATGGGTCTACCCCTCCCATCTGCTCCATGAACCCCCTTAACACCTCTGCCGCTGCCGGCCTCCTATTCGTCCTGGAACTCGATCTATCCAGCCCAGGGTCTAACACCGTATTAAAGTCCCCTCCCATGATCAGGCCCCCTGCCTCCAGTCCCGGGATGAGGCCCAGCAGGCGCCTCATAAAACCCGCGTTGTCCCAGTTCGGGGCATACACATTTACCAGTACCACATTCTCTCCCTGCAACCTACCCCTCGCCATCACATACCTGCCCTCCTTATCTGCCACCACCTCTGCCGCCACAAACGGCACCCTCTTTCCCACCAAAATCGCCACCCCCCGGTTCTTGATATCCAAGCCTGAGTGGAACACCTGTCCCACCCACCCCCTTCTCAGGCGGACCTGATCTGCTACCCTCAAATGAGTCTCCTGCAGCATTGCTACATCAGCCTTCAGGTGTGAGAAGACCCTTGATCTTTTAACCGGCCCATTCAGCCCCCTTACGTTCCACGTGATCAATCGGATCGCTGAGCGACCCGTCCCTACTCCCTGTCGATTAGCCATGTCTTGTCCCTTGCTCGCCCCGGGTCATCCCTCCTTTTCTGACCCGCTTCCCATAGCGATGCCCCCCCCCCCCCCCCCCCCGGCTCTCCCCTTCTCGTCCCTGGTCTTTCCAGCAGCAACCCGGTGTTCCCCCTTAACCCCCCCCCCCCGGCTAGGACCCCTCCTAGCCGCGATGTACCCAACATCGTACTCCCGAGAGTCAGCTGGTCTCCGCTGACCCGGCTGCTCCTGCCACATTCCGACTCCTCCCGGTTCGCCCCATCTGCGCCCGTGAAAGACCCCCTTAAAACCCCAGAGAAAGACCCGCATAATCAGCCCACTCCCCCCCGTCGTGCTGCCCTTTAAGGACAGTGTTGACAGCACCTCTGCTGTTCTCGCCAGCCAGGTACTCCGGTGAGCCCAGAGACGGTATCGGCCTTGAGGGTATAGGGGCAGCGGAGGCAGCATTTGAAACTGGAGGGGGCTTGTGTTTGGACACCGATGCGATAATCAGAGGTTTAAACCTGGGGGAGGTGCTGGATGCGAGGTTTCGGGGATGGCAGCAGACAAGAATTGAGTGATTCGGTGACCTGTTCATAGGGGGCAGCTTTGTGAAATTAGAGGATCTGGAGGAAGAACGAGCTGCCGGGGAGAACGATTTTAGGTATTTACAGGTCCAGGATTTCGTGAGGAAGGAGGTGCCGTCCTTTCATGGGTTGCCACCCTTGGGGCTGCGGGATAAGGTGTTTTCAAGAGAGGGGACGGTGTCCGAGGTCTACAATGAGCTGATGGATTGGGAGGGGCCTGATGGGAGATGTTAAGCGGTAGTGGGAGGAGGTGTGGGGTGGGGGGGGGGGGGGGGGGGGAGTTGGGAGGCCTGGACGTGGGATGGACCTCTGAGGAGAATGAATGCGTCCTCGTTGTGTGCAAGGTTCTGTCTTATTCAGTTTAAAGTAGTCCATATGGCACATATAACAGTGGTGAGGATGAGTAGGTCCTTTTGAGGGGTGTAGCCATCTGGGATAGCCACTTACAACCAGGAACAGGGAAGGACGCAAAGCATAGCAGGAAAAATTAACAATGCGAGATTCAGGCAGGCTCAGAGCCTGAATGTATATTTGCGAGTGAGAAATCCAGACGGTATCGAAACCCCCAACCGATTAGCATTTGATGGCCCAAATTAGTATTTGATGGCCCAGGACTGATACTGGAGCGACCGATACAACCCCTGACATTTCGGTGCCACTCCCTGTACTCGGGAAGCGTAAACAACAGGGTCAATGACCGCTTAGGACACGCTCAGCCATCAAAGCACCCGCCCTTTATTGGTTTGAATCAAACAGTGATCAGGAATTACCCAATTAGTAGGGTCCAAACTGAAGGACCACCCAAAAGAGTGCAAAAGCCCCCCAAGGATAAAAAGAGAGACCATGTGTTCGGCCTCTCTTGGACCTGGTGCTCCGGCAACGTCCACTTCCAAGTGCAGCAGCACCAGAAGCAAGTTCAAGTTCAACACCCGCTACCAGATGGATGAGCCTAGCTGAGCAGCAGTTACTTCTACAGACCCAACAGATACAGATGCCAACAACGGTCACTGTTCCTCTGACCAAAGCCGGGTGCCTGAATTTAAGTACAGGTTGTCATAGTTGATAGGTGTAGTTTAACTGGTAGTGTTTATATTGCATGTTAACTGTGTGTGTGTAAATAAAGTACCCTTAATCTTGAACTAACTGGTATTTGGCTCTTTGATCGATACCTGGCGACTCTGAGCAATAGAATATTGATATCCAAAGGAGGAAAACATCACTGACTGCTATATTTACAGTAGGTAAAAAAGGCAACGGGGTAGAGGATAGGTGTGGGCAATGCACAGGGAAGCCCACGAATCATGTCCATATATTTTTTGAATGTCCAAAACTGAAGAGGTTCTGGAAGTGGTTTGCGGCCATAATGTCCGAGCTTTTGGAGGTGAAGGTGATCCTGAGCCAGAGGTAGAGATATTTGGGTTGCTGGAAGACCCGGGAGTCCAGGGAGCGAGAGGGGCCGATGTCTTAGCCTTTGCCTCGCTGATAGCCCGGAGAAGGATTTTGCCAGGGTGGAGGACTCAGCCGCCGAAAGCTGGGATGTGGGTGAGTGACCTAGCAGCATTCTGGAGGTTGGAGAGGATCAAGTTTGTCTTGAGGGGGTCAGTCAATGGGTTCGCCAGATTGTAGAAGACGTTCATTGATTCCTTTAACCGGGGGGAGGGGGGAGTGTTGAGGTATCAGCAGAGAGGGGGGTGGCACTTTATAATAATCATCTTTATTGTCACAAGTAGGTTTACATTAACACTGCAATGAAGTTACAGTGAAAAGCCCCTAGTCGCCACATTCCGGCACCTGTTCGGGTAGAGGGAGAATTCAGAATGTCCAAATTACCTAACAGCACGTCTTTCAGGACTAGTGGAAGGAAACCCATGCAGACACAGGGAGAACTTGGGCAGAATGGGAAGAGGGTTAAGGCAGTCGAGAGGTGGGGGTGGGGGGGGGGGGGGGAAGGAGGGGGGCTGTTGGTTATGTATTCTGTTGTATAATTTCACTCTTGCTTTCTGTTTGTTGATGCAAATACCCAAATAAAATATATATTTTTTTTAAATGACTAAACTAGCAAAAAAAACTTCTATGCATCATTAGGTTAACGCAGTCAATAACAAGGTAGTTTTATCGATAGGATGATGAATTTTGCAAGACTGTTGCGAGGTGTCTAGGTTCCGAGTGGAATTATTGGGTTTGATGCGATTTGAAAACGTGAACGTAACATTTGCTCTTTTAGTGAGCAATATCCCACTGATTGCACTTGTGTTTCCCTTGTACTTCCCTTACTGGGGCTGGTTTAGCACAGGGATAAATTGCTGGCTTTGCCAGCAGCACGGTTCAATTCCTGTACCAGCCTCCCCAAACAGGCGCCGGAATGTGGTGACTAGGGGCTTTTCACAGTAACTTCATTGATGCCTACTTGTGACAATAAGCAATTTTCATTTCATATCTTTCCTAACTGCTGTTTTTCTTGGGAGTGTGGGATGGACCTTTCCCCTATCTGCTCCTTGTCTTCAGGGACATGACTAGTGACTTTTTAAAGGAAAATGTATTTTATTCCAAACACGTATCAAAACAGGTTACAGCAAATAAACACCCAGGAAACATACTTCCCAGCAATCAACTATACAGTCTGCACAAATTTTTACCCTTTTTCATCCCCCCCCCCCCCCCCCCCCCAAACGAATAGCTCCTCAAACACATCCCCCACCTTTTCTCAAACTCCCCTGCAGAGCCCATTAACTCATACTTGTATCTTCTCTAATCGCAGGAGGTTGTACAGGTCACCCAAAAAAGCCCCAACCCCAGTGGCAATGCCAACCACCAGTCCATCGTTGGCATGCAATCAGAGAGGCGAAGGCCATGACATCAGCCTTCCTCCTCTCCATGAGCTCCGGCTTCTATGAAACCCTAAATATCGCCACCAAAGGGTCCGGGTCCACGTCCACTACTATTCTGGCTAAGGCAGCAAACACTCCCACCCAGAATCTTCCCAATTTTTCACTATCCCAAAATATATGTGATTTGCTGGTCCCCACCCACACATCTGTCACTCATCCGTCACCCCTGAAAGAACCCACTCATTCTCCCCCAAGACATATGCACCCTGTGCACCAACTAAAACTGCATCAGGCTCATCCTTGCACAAGAGGAGGTCCCGTTTACCCTACGCAATACCTCACTCCATACTCTCCAATTGATCTCCCCTCCCAACTCTGCTTCCCATTTCGCCTTGATCTACACGACTTGTTCACCTCCTTGCTCCCCCCCAGCCACTTGTATATATCTTCCCTCCCCTTCCACATCTGGATGCAGCAGTCGCTCCAAACAGGGTGTATCCCAGCAACCTAGGGAACCCCCTCCAGACCTTTCAGGCAAAGTCCCTAACATGCAGATCCCTGAACTCACTCCTCCCTCGACAGCTCTCCCCTCTCCTTAAGATCCTCGAGACTTGGCAAACCTTTCCTCCAAATACAGATCCTTCACCTTGACCAGCCCCACTTCCCTCCATCTCCCATGTACATTATCCACCCCCCCCCCCCCCCCCCGGGGTCTCAAACCCATGATTCTCACATAACGGCGTTAACAGAGACATGTCTTCATCTCTTCTTTCACCTTAACTGATTCCATATCTTCACCGTGGACTGCATCACCAGGCTCCCTGAATACCTACTTGAGCCACTGGTAACGCTGCCATCACCATAGTTCTCAAACTAGACCTCTCCTCCATCCTAACCCGCTTGACCTTCTCCTTACCACCTCCCTTGTGACACTTACTGGTTGAGCCATCTCACTTATGTTACCTGCCCATTTGGGAACTTTCTTGATTCCCATTTAAATTCTGGAAGATTTCTGCCAACCAGGTGCATTTCCTTAAACTTCTGCAGCAGCACTATTGCTTTCCTCAAACAATATTTTGGTCCTTCTAGCCTCTAATTTTGGCTGCTTTACTTAGGTTCTATCCTGTCCTCGCAGGATTCTATTTTTTCCTCGGCACCTTCTGTCAATGGACTGCTCTGGACAAAATACAGAGCTTCCAGTTGTCATTGCCCAGCAATATGCAAAAGCTTGGCTATTACTCCTACTATTGCTACCCCTATTTACAGGGCAGACAAATTTTAACAAGGGTACAGTTTCCAGTAAGACCGTATACAAATTCTGTATATTGCTTGGCTCCGAAACACTGGTATGTGGTTGGCCCTCAGGTGATTTCTGCAACCCTTGCTACAAAGTAGCATTTAAAGATAACCAGTGTCCAAGGATAGTTTTACCTTGAACGCCAAATTCTGACATGTTGAGATTGGTGGTTGTAATATTTGAACACAAAATGACCACTTTCAGAGCCACACAGGCTTGGCAGTACCATCAATTTTCATTAACATGCCAACATTTCCCACACTGAAAAGACAGGGCATCATATTTCCAGTACATTGCTATCTGTACCATTTCCTGCTGTCACCCAGAACTAGTAAATTGCATCAATTCTACCTCCAGTTTCCATCACGATATCCATCAATGAGCACTTGTCCTTTCATCAACTTCTCTTTCCATTTCTGACCAACATAGGCTGACTCCCACAGCTAACTTGGCTACATTTCCTCCCATCCAAGTTCTGACCAAGTCTTTTGCTTTTCCAGCTTGTCTACTTGGTCCCGACTGTGCTCCCCTTTCAAAAATTTCACCTTTTACTTCGATGCCTATTCACCAGTGTTGTAGATAATGTTCTGTTTTCCCCAATTGAGGATTTTCCTTCACCCTTTTCATTCTATTTCCCGCTTCTGCTCTCACCGTGAACCAAGATAGAATGCCCACATGTAACAAAAACTGTTTTAGCATTTCAAAGGCATGGTTCCTTCCACAACTCACTTCCCCCTTCCAAAGCAAATACAGATGCAATAACTGCCCTTTTATCGCCTATCACAGAAACCCAACTATACTTCAAAAGGTGAAAGTGATTTACTTATACTTCTTTCAAAAGTTTTATATAAATGCAGTTTTTCTGAGCCCATGCACATTTGGGTGGAATGTTCTCAAAATTGCAGAATATTGGATCAAGTGAGAAAAGCTGTGAGCAACTCACTAGTTTCACAGGAGTGTTTTCTGGAGGGGGCGGGGCTGAACATGATGGGAAAGCTGGGATTCAGGGATCAGGGCACCATCTTTGAAGGGTGTTCCAATCCAAAATCTACATACAAGGCCACCCCTCCCCCTAACGGCAACATTGGGGCACCCCCCTTGTAGGTTTAACCCCCTGCCAGAGCCCCCTTCATGAGCCCACAGCCACTGCGCAGTCGTGTCCCTCAAACCCCAGTGTCTCCAGGCATCTCTACGTCCCCAGAGTGGTAGTCCCAACTGGTTTCCACTTTCGAAAACCAGTCGTGATTCATGCCGGCGGGATGTCACGTTACCAGCAGACACTACAGCGTCAAACCCTTAAATTATATCGAAATTTATTCAACATCATGGGGAAAAGGTTCACGCCCTGATCATGTCATCAATGGGGGGGGGGGGGGTTTGGCAAAATTCAGTGGCCTCTACATCTCACCTATTAGATGATTGTTTTATCAAACATCTCCATTCAATTTGCAAGCATTACCCAGAGTTCCTGGTCACCTGTTTTAATTCTCCACATCATTCCCACTTTGACCTCTGTCCATGGCCTTCAATATTGTTCAACTGAAACAAAATGAAAGTTCAAGGAACAGCACATTATCTTTGAATCAGGTACTTATTTTATGGCTTTCTTGGCTCAATATCATTATTTCAGAATATAACTACTATGTCCATTTAACAGAGAGCAGCTTTAGATAACAAATAGAGAACCAATGGATGTAGTGCATGTGGATTTTCAAAAAACCTTTGATAAAGTCTCACGTAAAAAATTAGTGTGCAAAATCAAAAAATGGAATTGGGGGTGATATATGGGCGTGTATTTTGGTAGCAGACAAAAAACGGTATGAACAAATAGGTCTTTTCAAAGTGGTACGTGGTCACTACTGGGGTCCTACAGGGATCAGTGCTTAAGCTCCAGCTATTCACAATATACATAAATCATAGATTAGATAATCATAGAATTTACTGTGCAGGAGGAGGTCATTCGGCCCATCGAGTCTGCACCGGCTCTTGGAAAGAGCACCCTACCCAAGGTCAACACATCCACCCTATCCCCATAACCCAGTAAGCCCACCCAACACTAAGGGCAATTTTGGAGACTAAGGGCAATTTATCATGGCCAATCCACCTAACCTACACATCTTTGGACTGTGGGAGGAAACCAGAGCACCCGGAGGAAACCCACGCACACACGGGGAGGATGTGCAGACTCCGCACAGACAGTGACCCAAGCAGGAATCGAACCTGGGACCCTGGAGCTGTGAAGCGATGATTTGGATAAGTGAACCAAATGTAATATTCCCAAGTTTGCTGATGACAAATCTTGTTGCGAATGAATGGTAAGATGTCAAGAGGCTTTACGGTGATTTAGACAAGTTGAATGAGTGGGCAAATTCATGGCAGATGCAGCATAATGTGGAGCTAACCAATTTGATTGGAAAAACTAAATGGCAGAGTAAGGGATTTAGATCTCTGTGTACAGCCACTCGAAGCGGGCACCGGGGAACAGCATGCAGATAAGGCAAATGGTATGCAGCCCTTCATTACAAGACGACTCGAGTACAGGAGCAAGAGTGTCTTACTGCAGCTGTACACAGCCTAGGTGAAACCAAATAGGAGTACCGTGTATAGTTTTTGTCTCCTTACCAAAGGAAGGATATACTTGCCATGGTGGGAGTGCAGTGAAGACTCACCAGACTGAATTCTGGGATGGCAGGATAAGAGGAGAAATTGGGTCAAGTAAACCTGGATTCACTGCAGTTAAGAATTAGGTGATCGCATTGAAAATTATAAAATTCTGACAGGGCTAGACAAACTGCAGGGATGATGTTTCCTCTGGCTGGCAGGTCTAGAATAAGGGGTCATAGTCTCAGGATACAGGGCAAGCCATTTAGAATTGAGATAAGGGGAAACTTCTTCATCAAAGAGGGTGGTAAACCTGTGGAATTCTCGACGATAAAAAGATGTAGAAGCCAGAGTATGGTATAGAGATGAAGGAACAGCCGTGATCATATGGGCGTCTTGGTAGCAGTGGTTAGCATTGTTGCTTTGCAGCACCAGGATCCGAGGTTCAATTCCTGCTTGGGTCACTGCCTGTGCAGAGTCTGCACGTTCTCCCTTGTGTCTGCGTGGGTTTCCTCTGGGTGCTTTGGTTTCCTCCCACAAGTCCCAAAAGACATGTTTATTAGGTGAACTGGACATTCTGAATTCTTCCTCAGTGTACCCGAACAGGCGCTGTAGCGTGGTGACTAGGGTATTTGCACAGTAACTTCATTGCAGTGTTAATGTGAAAATGAAAATCGCTTATTGTCACAAGTAGGCTTCAATGAAGTTACTGTGAAAAGCCCCTAGTCGCCTGTTCGGGGAGGCTGTTACGGGAATCGAACCGTGCTGCTGGCCTGCCTTGGTCTGCAGTGATTTAGCCCAGTGTGCTAAACAGCCCCTACTTGTGGCACTAAAAGAATGACAGAGCAGGCTCAAAAGGGCCAAATGACCTACTCCTGCTTTTATTTTCTATGATTTTGCTATTGCCATCTACACCATCTTCAGACCCATTTTTTCTATAGGCCCATTATTTATCTGCACCCCTTTGCCTAACACCTGATCCTTTTATTATTTAATCCCTACCATCTTCCACCCATCACAGACTTTCCGTTTTCTCTTTTCCCCTGCCTTGGGACGAGAGCTGTAATGCTTGTTTTCATGAAAGAGTAGTGACTTGAGTGATTAACTTTCTCTCTACAGATGCTGCCTGATCCAAGTGTGAATGTGAAGCAAGGGTTAATAGCTAGAACAATCCAGAATTAATGGGACACATTAGTGGAAAGTTACAAGTAAGGGAGTTATTATTGAATTCGTGAGCCGACTCATGACAGTAAGCCGAATCGCCTTGAGAAACAAGGAAGATGGCTGGATGACGGAATATGAAATGTGGGAGCTGCTTGCAATTATGGTTAACACCTGTTGTTTTTGCTAAAATTGCTATATACTCATGTGCCAATAGATAACCTTAAAGTCTGTAAAATCATGTATTAGATCTTTGGTTAAAAACAAGCTATGTTTTGTAATGGGGGCAAGCTCAAGTGAATGTAAGGGACAGCCCCTTAAAAAAAACCAGATAAAGACAGGATGTTTTGAGCAAAACTTTGGCACACTCAGAGGTGTTTCTTCGGAATACCTAGAGAGCAGCCCCGATCGCAATAAAGAATATTCTAAAGTACGAACGTGTTCGAGACCGTTTCTTCCGGACTGAGAGACAAGTGAATTAGAGACACATTCACACAAGTATTTCCAGCATTTTCTATTTTCAGGAAGTAAAAGCAGCTAAGTTATTGATTCTCAAATGGTACAAATATTCTCCCATTAACAATCACAGTCAACACAGGCAGATAGTTTATTTGTGGGCACCAGCATGGCTCTTACTGGGGCAAGAGTTAGCTCAAAGCCCACTCCATTTAGTTTAATATTTCAGTCCAGTACGGAGGGAACACTACACTGTCAGAGGTACGGTGTTTTCGCTGAAGCATTAAAGAGATTCAATAATAAAACAGGAAGGTTAGTATTCTGGAAGACTGAAACAGTTGAAAGAACTGCTGTTTTGCAATATATAACAGATCTCCTTGAAGGGACAATTGACTATTCCAACTGCTCAAAAGTCCCGTTTTCCGATTTAAACTGCAGCCCTAACCATAGCAATTAACCTATAATAACCACATGCAGTTCTCAACTGTTCTGTTCTTTTAAGAGATGGCAGATGTTCTAAGAAAAATATTTTATTCCATTGAAGCCATGTTATACAATACAGAAATACCCAAATACTTTCTTCTGAAATACGGTTGTGTGAAAATTGTTTAGTTAGTGTCTAAGCAACTTGTATTAGACTTCCACAATAACACATGCACTTACATACTTGAGAGATGAGACTTCAAAACATGTAAATGTTTAACACTTTTCTCTTGACATTGAATCTCTTTTACAGGACAACTTGTAGAATTCATTTATTTCACTGAAGAATGTATCAGATGCAGGAAGTTTCATAGCGTACTTTAATTGTGTATGGAAAAATAAATTACAGGAAATAACTTTAAAATGCAACAGAAAACGACTAAATTCCACAACTAACATTCCCATTGCTTTGCCATAAGGGGTGGGATTGCAGTGCTCAAGGCAGGTAATATCACAAATATATCAAAACCTCAGATTTGGTGCACTTATGTTTACATCAATCACAAATAACATTCCTTTAATAAACTGCACAGAGCCTACCACTGTACCAGATTTTGTCATTAACTACAAAAACTTTGATACAAAATTTGGTATTTATATATTTATATTTAATATACATGCCCCACCTCTATGATTTGATAGAAAATAAAATTTAAAAAATAAATGCACTGTACAATGCTAACTGGCAGCTAAGAGCAACAGTTCATTTTGGATGGTTTTCCCTCCCCCTCAAAAGAAAAAAGGCATATTGGATGGACTCAAGTGCCAGTGGTGAAATGGTAAAATCTCCGAGCAGTTCGACTGTCACCGATTCACACAACTGTTCCAGGGCTGCTTTCAGGAAAAAGACAAGGCAAGCTTTATTATCCCCATCTAACAGTAATTTTGCCCTCAAATTAATCCAGTGGCCTCGTAGTTGGGATTCATGCAGTGTAATACTGGTAGAAGCAAAGCATTAACATAAAGATAAAACTGGCTCATTTCAAGCTCAATTATGCATGGCTATCTCAATGATTCCATTGACTTATCTGTACAGTATACTACAGTGCAAACCAGCCTCGAACGTACATCCACCAACACAAAAGGAGACCTGAAAAGGAAATTTGACTAGTGTTGTGTCAACATTCAAATTACAAATGTCTCATACTCCTGAACCATCTGGTTCAGTAATAACTACCTACCCACTGAAAAATCACCTCCAGGAACATTTCCTTCTTCTTTCTTCAGAACTTTTTTGGCAGTGTCCAGTGAAGTCGGCCTTTCACTTCAAAATCTACGCAGACTAATTTTAAGCTGATTCAAAGTCTGTAACCTACAGCAAGCACTTGACAGCAATAGAACCAGACAAGGGATTGTCAGTTTGTCTTTAATTTGGTATGTTGGGAGCCCTGCTCAGTCAAACCTGCTTTGATGGAGTTTGCTACAGTCTGTCTTATGTTGTCCTCCATCAAATTGTCACTCAGTGGCTTCAACACCTGTAATATGGGAATGTTAAAAGAAAGAAAGGGAGACTTAAAATGGGGTAACCAACAACACGCTATTAACAAAACGAGAGCAACAATACTATGTCCATTAAATAGTTGCAGAATTGCGACAAGAATGTTGAATGGAAAGGAATGATGAGGAAAGATGGAATGGAAAATTAAGTTCAACCCTGTATATTAAAAGGAAAAATAATGTTAAGTGAAAAATATGCTGGACCATGGCAGCCTGTGCTATTCTGGTATGAATACATGGTTTTATATATATATATATTTTCTTTTAAAAATCACAAAATTGAAGGTGCATTTACCACAATTCTTCCTCAAGTGGGTCTGCCTGACTTCTTAACAGTCACTTAGAAAGAAATTAGCAGTTCTGCACCCTACATTATCGAAATAGCTGTGCACATTTTACAGCCTGTTACACAGCAAGACCCTGACCAGATAGTAAATGTCCACACTTTCACCCTCCCAAAAAAAGAACAGATGTTTAAAGGCAACAGCTAGTTTTTCTTCTTGTTGTTGTTGTTTGACGGAAGTCTCAATGCTGATGTAATAGAACGATGTACCACTCTATTTCGAGCTGAAGTGAACAGCTTGCATAATACCTAAAACAAGGAGTTGTTAATTAGTGATCACCAAAACATTTGATTTGCTAATTCAGTTATCAATTGGGAAGACCGTAAACTGTTTAAACAAAGTTTGTTTGTGGTAATAATTCAGAAAACAAGGTTTTCACCTTCTTTGGACTCCTCTGGATGGATTGCATGAAGAAAGGAAAGAAAGAAAATAAGCAGTCAAAGCATGCAATGTAGACAGAGAAAGACTAGGCATCAAAGATTTCTTGCAAGAAACACAAACCACCATCAGAATATGTAATGCAGCAAGAGCAGATATTTCAATATTTACCCCAGAACAGGGATCAATATTATAAAGTGGATCATACGGGACATTGGGATTGGTGAAAGATATGCCTCCATTTATCTAAAGTTCCGTCCCAAGTAGTTCTAGATATGGACCCCCTTCAATTATTTATTTTCACAACTACTTATGATTCCTTAGCTCTTAATACAGCACAAGGGAAATGAGACATCTGAGAATACTTCAGTTGCCATAATCATTCATTTGATTTCAAATCCACCAAGGGTAGCAGTTGCGGTGGTTAGCACTGCTGCCTCATGGCGCTAAGGACCCGGATTCGATCCTGGCCCTGGTTCAGTGTTTGTGGCTTGGGTACTCATTTATTTTTTAAAAATGATTTCAAATCCACCCTAGATGAGTACCGTATATACTCGCGTAACATGCGACTTTTGAGCACCTAATTTGAAGCCTAAATTTCGGGGGTCGCATGATACGCGAGGTACAAAAATCGCGGGTGTGAAATGCTGGCCAAGATAAGTCACATAGCATCCAGCTGGCTTTACTAGCGTTGTTCAGCCACTTGCCGTTTCCATTCATAAAAACATGAATGGAAACGTCAAGTGGCTGAACATCTTCCCATCAGAATACTGTGGTCAAAATCTGAAGAGTAGTATTCTGATGGGAAGAGTGGATTCTGCTGTGAAAGCTGTTCGCGATTCGAACAGCTTTCCAGCTGGCTTTAATAGCGTCGTTCAGCCACTTGCCGTTTCCATTCATAAAAACATGAATGGAAACGTCAAGTGGCTGAACATCTTCCCATCAGAATACTACTCTTCAGATTTTGACCACAGCATTCTGATGGGAAGATGTTCAGCCACTTGACGTTTCCATTCATGTTTTTATGAATGGAAACGGCAAGTGGCTGAACGACGCTAGTAAAGCCAGCAGGAAAGCTGTTCGAATCGCGAACAGTTTTCACAGCAGAATCCACTCTGCAGAAACCACACACAATGATACCATTTGGAAGTTTAAGTTTCCAAAATTAATTTCCAAAAAAGTGACTCGCATGATACATAAGGTATACCATAAAATCATGTTTTGGGGACGAAAATTTAGGGGTCGCATGATACGCGAGATCGAATGATACGCGAGTATATATGGTATATAATATTGAGTGAGTCAATAAGTAACTCGAAAGGGCCAGATAAAGATTGGTTTAAAAAATATAAACACTCCTCTGCAAAACTGATTTTTCTACTCTGATCAGTCTTAATCAATCTCAAGAGTTGGGTCAGTTTGAATTAATTTAGTGACAATTTAGTACAAAACAAAGTCTCCTGGTCTTTACTCGACTGGCCCCAAATTCAGTTTGATGCTGTTGTCTTACCGCTTCCTGGATCCTAGGGTGCTCTACCCACAAGTCGCCAATGTCACTTTGGAATCATCTACTCGGAGAACCCAGAGCAACATTCTCAGTGGAAAAATACCCAATTGACAGTGGTTATTCATTGCAGAGATTGGGAATTGACACTTGGAAGATCAAAGATATCATTAAATGGTACATCTGATCCATTGCACAGGATGTTGAAGTTCCCAATGTAGCAGACATTTTTCAAATCTATATCTCCCTCTATTATAATAATCTTTGTCACAAATAAGCTTACATTAACACTGCAGTGAAGTTACTGTGAAAAGCCCCTAGTCGCCACATTCCAGCGCCTGTTCGGATACACAGGGAGAATTCAGAATGTCCAAATTATCTAACAGCATGTCTTTCGGGACTTGTGGGAGGAAACCGGCGCACCCGGAGTAAACCCACGCAGACACTGGGAGAACCTGCAAACTCCGCAGTGACCCAAATCGAACTTGGGACCTGGCCCTATGAGGCAATAATGCTTACCACTGTGCTATCGTACTGCCCTTATTAGTAACCCGTTAAATTTTATAAAAGCAGGCAGCACGGTGGCGCAGTGGGAGCACTGCAGCCTCATGGCACCGAGGTCCCAGGTTCAATCCCGGCTCTGGGTCACTGTCCGTGTGGAGTTTGCAAATTCTCCATTTTTGCATGGATTTCACCCCCACAACCCAAAGATGTGCAGGGCTGGTGGATTGGCCACGCTAAATTGCCCCTTAATTGGAAAAAAGTAATTGGGTACTCAAAATTTATTTTTAAAAAATTATAAAAAGCAAAATACAACAGATATTGGAGATCCGAAATAAAAATAAAATGCTGGAAAATCTCAGCTAGTATGGCAGCATCTGTAAAGTATGAAACAGAGTTAGGGCAGCATGGTGGTGCAGTGGTTAGCACTGCTGCCTCATGGCACTGAAACCTGGATTCAATCCCGGCCCCAGATCAATGCCGTGTGGAATTTGCACATTCTCCCTGGGTTTCACCTCCACAATCCAAAAGATGTGCCACGCTAAATTGCCCCTTAATTGGGGGAGGGGACGGACGGGACGGGACCAGCTGAGATTTTCTGGCTGCACATCCTTCAGTTATTTCCTCATCTATCCATGTTGCTGAAACAGAATGCTGTACAGTTAACCTTGCATTGACTTGATCATTTAAAGCATCAGTGGCCAGATTAGGAAGGTGCTGTTGCAGAGAGCACAGCAGTCAGGGGGCTTTGGTCTCCCAAATTTACGGTATTACTACTGGCCGGTGAATGCAGAGAAGGCGAGGATCTGGGTTTGGGGGGGAGGGGGGAAGAGGAAAGAGAGAAAAACACACTCCCAGTGGGTTAGAATGGAGAGAGAGTTTGTGCAGGGGATCGGGGCGGAGGGTGTTTGCAACAGTGCCGCTCCCAATGGTGCTGGGGAAATATTTGGGGACTCTGGTGGTAATAGTGACGTTGAAAATATGGAAGCCGCTGCGCAAGTACTTTAGGCTGGGGCGGGGTCAAGGGAAATGCTGATCGGGGGAATCATAGACTTGAACCAGGGAAGTAGGATGGAAATTTTCGGAGATGGAAATTAGGGCACTCAAGGGTTTGTTTTTGGGGGGCCAGTTTGTGGTAATGGAGGCAAAACATGGGTGGGGCAGAGGGAGATATTTAGGTATATGCAGGTCCGGGATTTCGCCAAGAAAGGAGGTACAGAGCTTTCTGGTGGCGCCGGCCCCCACATTGTTGGAAGAGTTGCTGACAACAAGGGGAATGGCGAGGGGGGTGGTGTTGGCGATTTATGGGGTGATTCAGGGAGAAGATAAGGCATGGCGGCAGGGAATTAAGACAAAGCGGGAGGAAGAGTTGGGGGAAGGAATGGAGGAGGGGTTGTGGTGGGAGGTGCTCCAGAGGGTGAATGCTTCAACTTTGTGTGCGAGGTTAGGGCTGATACAGCTGAAGGTGGTGTAGAGGGCGCACCTTCAGAGGTGAGGATGAGCCGACTCTCGAGGGGGTAGAAGATGCTTGTAAGCAATGTGGGGAGGCCCTGCAAATCACGTTCACATGTTTTGGTCCTGTCCAAAACTGGAAGGGTATTGGAGGAAGGTCTTCAGGGTAATCTCCAAGGTCGTGGACATGAAACTCAAACTGGGTCCCCTTGAAGCCATATTCAGGGTATCGGATCGGCCGGGGTTGGAAGCAGGTGTGGAGGCCTTCGCCTCGGTGATTGCCTAAAAGCGGGGCCTGTTGGGTGGAGGTCAGCTTCTCCATCCTGTGCCCTGGCGTGGCAGGGGTATCTGCTGGGAGTTCTTGACACTCGGACAGTGAAGTTCGAATTGAGGGGAAGGATGGAAGGGTTCTACAATTCATGGGCGTTTTTAATTATGCAGTTTCAAGAATTGGATGACATCGAATATTCGGCGTGGAACTGTGTATGTTGTTGGTGACTATGTATGGGGTGATGGCGGATTCCTGATTCTTCTTCTTTGGTGTTTGTATTTAAAATGTTGAGGGTTGTCTGGGGGTTGGTGGGAGGGACAGATTGTTGGCCAGGGGATTGCCATTGTATTCGTTACCGTTGATTATTTGTTGGTGGGTGTAAATTTGGATGAAAATGTGAAAAAGGAGAATAATAATATTTTTTTAAAATTCCAAGCATTAATATTTCATTTTGGAGCCTCTCCGTATAAAAAAAAAAATAAACGAAAGTATTGGTTGGAAACAGATTAGCTACATCCTAATCATACGCATCACAAAACAAGGTTGTTTTAATCAATTCAAATAGTGTATTAAATATTCTATTTTACTCTTAGAATGATGTCTGCAACTAAAACTTTGGATTACTTCAATAGTCAAAAGGCCATCGAGTTAAGAGACATTTCAGAGGGCGGCACGGTGGCACAGATTAGCACTACTGCCTCATGGCGCTAAGGACCTGGGTTTGCTCTCGGACCCAGGTCACTGTTCGTGTGGAGTTTGCACATTCTCCCTGGGTCTGCGTGGGTTTCACCCCCACAATCCAAAGATGTGCCGTGTAGGTGGATTGGCCACGCTAAATTTGCCCCTTAATTGGAAAAAAATTGGGTACTCTAAATTTATAAAAGAAATTTCAGTTGAGCTTGTGTGGTTCCAAATAGTGACCAAAAGGCTGAACAACAAAAAAGTCCCTGAACTCTAGCTTTTCTCTCCAAAATATTTGTTTTACCCTGATTACTCTCCAGCAACAGGCAGCACAGATGAGGAAGAATATGATAGCCGTGACTCGTCAGTTGAATTCTCACCCAAGTCAAAAATACGGGTTTAAGTTCCACTCCAGGAGACCCAAATCCCTATTCTAGGCTGTTACTCGTATAGTTCTGAAGAATGTTGCGCCGTTCAAAGTGATGCCCAGATTAAATGTTAAACGAAGGCCATCTCACAGGTGAATGTAAAAAAAAAGTCAGCAACACCATTTCAAAGAGGAGGTGAATTATCCTGGTGTCCTGGCTATTAATTACCCCTTAACAAACATTACTAAGAAAATAGTATCTGGTCCATGCCACATTGCTGTTTATGGGATCTTGTAGTCTGCACCCCTCGAAGCTGCAATTATTGTTTTATTAAGTGATGCGTCAGTGGAAGACGAGATGAGCAGGTGATTAAAATCAGAGTAACACATAGCATTTATCAAAGCTCATCTATTAAATCTGGTCAAACGTAATTCAAGGTTTTTGTTTTTTAAAAAGGTCATTTAGTTTCACCAGGCAGATGTATAGGTTCAGAAGCAGAAGCATGAAAGGTAGGAAATTGCTAACAGATGTTAAGTAAGGCTGAAGAATTAAAGCAAACTTCCAAATCAGCAGCATGTTGAAGATCACGTGCTTATGAATCTACACCCACATAACTCTAAGTGACATCTTTAGAAAAGAACATTGTAAACTTACCAACCAAGACTGTAATATTAGTATTAAATTTTACTGGAAAGGTCAACACATCATATGCAACAAAATGTCAACAGATTTTTAAAAAACTAGAATAAAGACTGCTCCCTACATTAAATTGGCAATAAAAGGGCAGTAGTGTGGGGGATTGTACTAACCTGTTCCCATATAGTTTCAGCCACTTGATCAATGATTGCTCCAAATTCTCGGAATTCACCAGAATACTTAGTGTAAGCCCAGGTGCAGAGGGATATTAGAGCTATCCCCATCACAAGATTGCATAAAGAAGCTATCGAGTTCAAACCAATGAATCCAGTCACTCCTGAGATTATGTACATGGTAAACATCACAGCAAAAAGTGTGGCAGGTGTGCGGGCAGCATAAAATATATTTTTGCTGTCATTGTGCTTTACAAAGTTTGCATAGTTCTCATCCATTTCTTGCTCGAGTTGCTCTTGGTAGCGCCGAGAGAACTCTTCCCCACCCATTTTCTTGATGGATCGAAACTGCTTGATAGAAGCTTCTTTCAAGGTCAGGTGCTGTTGCTCCAGATCTGCTGGTGCTATATAAGGCTTATCTCCCCCACAGAACTGCAAGAACAAATATATTTACAATTCTTGAATACAATGGTTATTTCCAAGCACTGCATAATGCAATTAGGCTACAGTTTGAAAGATAAATGCAAGCTGACCTGAAAGCTCTTGGCTGATGTTGATACTAGTTCTGATTTTGACATACAAATATGTCTATTGACCTCAAGTGGGTACAATATATTTTGAGATTGGAAACATACCAAATAACCAGCTGTAACAATATGCTGTTGACTGAGTGGAAAGAGATAATTCAACAAAGTATAGAACATGCATCAAAAGGCCATCCATTTTCATCCACAGCTCAGGTTCTTATTCTGGGCATGCTCGGATCTATTTTTTTTGGGGGTGGGGGCAGCAGTGGTGCATCACTAGATACAAAATTAGATGATTTAGCATGATGTGGCGATGCCGGCGTTGGACTGGAGTGAGTACCGTAAGAAGTCTTACAACACCTCAGGTGAATGGACCCGAGGAAGGAGCAGTCTTCGAGTTTGAACTCGATAATTCACCCGAGGAAGGAGCAGTGCTCCGAAAGCTAGTGATTTGAAACAAACCCATTGGACTTTAACCTGGTGTTGCAAGACTTCTGACTACGATTTTGCACGGCAGTGATACACATTCATACTCATCTCATTGACATCACAAGGCACCAGAGATTATTTTTATTACCAAGGTTTCCAATAAAGGAAATAAGAAGGGAGCATAAAGGAATTCAAGAATAAGAGCCGTTTCACCATTCAATGAGATCATGGCAGATTTGTGAACCAACCCTATATACCTGCAACTGCCAGATATCATTCCTTTTCTTGGTTTACCAAGATACAATCAAACTCAACATTTAAAACTGACAAGTTTCAACTGCCAGATCAGGAAGTGTCTCAAACATCCATCACCCGTTGCACACAAACACTTACTTCACTCTGGAAGTCAACTACCGTTTCTAGTTTTCCACCATCTTGAAAGTACTTTTTGTCCAAAACAGATGACCTGATATCTGCTGACATCAAAATCAATTTGCCAGTTTCCCCTTTCATTGTGACTTTACACTGCTTGCAAGGCCACCTGTTTTATGGCATCAGCAATCTTAGATATGTGTCTCCCTATCCAGTCCACTGGCTTGTAATTTACTCTAACCCTGCATAATATGTAACATTATTAAAAGGTTTTCACCTTTTAAATATGTAGGCATCACATAAGATACAGCAGTGAAAACAGGACAGAGCAGTAGCATAACATGCAAAATGAAAACTATACCAAAACAGAACATTTACACTACATTTTAAAGAACAGAAGCAATTTTTCAGAGAGCAACAATTGCATACCATCTCCATGCCTTTGGCGTAGACATCTTTCGCTCCTGCAACAGCAGCTAGATTGTTGGCTTCAGCTGTTGCCTGTAAAACAATTACTTATTTAAATCATCTTTCTCTTCAAAGTACTGCAAATTAACATTGTTGCCAGGTACTTTCTGATACATCAACCTAAGTGACAGTTACAGATCAGATATTCACAGATTGCAGATTCTAGTTCAAAGCTTTTTTCACTTTTAGCGGTTCAATTCTGGGCAAACCAGTGTGATAATTATGCAAGGATCCAGGAACCTGCTCACCAGAAATTGAATCAAATAGGATTCGTGATGAGATTAGCAGATGTGGTTGATAATGCTGCAGGTCTCCACTTTATCACAAAACTTAAAGGTGTTAAAACTGAGAACGCTGGATCAAATAACAAGAGTAAAGGACACATCTCCAGAGATAACAGCAAATAAAGGACTAGTTTGCAGTATACAAGTACCGAAAGAAAAATACCTAGACTTCTCAATGTAACATCAGAGGAAATATCTACAGTCTGAAGTAGAAGGCAAACCAAGAATTAGAATCACCACACTGCAGAAGGCTATTCAGCCTTAGAGTCTGCACCAATGCTCTCTGAAGGAGCACCTTACTTAGGCGCACGCCTCCACCCCATCGATGCAACCCCACATAACCATTTTGGACACCAAAGGACAATTTATCATGACCAATCCACCTAACCTACACATCTTTGGACAGTGCGAGGAAACCGGATCACCCGGAGGAAACCCACACAGACACAGCAGAACATGCAAACTCCACAGTCACCCAAGGTTGGAATCAAACCCGGTTCCCTGGAGCTGTGAGGCAGCAGTGCTGACCACGGTTCCGCCCATTAATTAAGACCAGGGCACAAATTTTTTAAAATCAAAAAACTTAAGAACTCAACAAGAATGAATAAAAACTTTGGTTAGACACAGCCAGGTGCTAAGGTACCAGAGTTCCATTGGATGACATGCAATTTCTCATGCTCTCTTATAATTTACACACTAACTGATAAAAGGCAAGTGTGCTCCTTCTGGAAGGGAAAAGCCTTATGATCTTCTCATTGGGATGGGAAAATCTGTAATGGATATCCTATCAGTTTGTTCAAGAGATTTGAAGATGATAAAATCTTATTGGATATGGTGGCAGCATTGTGGCGCAGTGCTGGGGCATCATTGCTGGCCCCGGGTCACTGGCGTGTGGAGCTTGCACATTCTCCCAGTGTCTGCATGGGTCTCACCCCCACAACCCAAAGATGTGCAGGGTAGGTGGATTGGGCAGACCAAATTGCCCCTTAGTTGTAAAAAAAAGGATTGGGTATTCTAAATTTTTTTAAAAACTCATTGGATAAAAAAAACTTAAATTTCCACTTAATGCACTTACTGACTCAGCACATCCGTGAGCTAGAACTCAACAGCTGATCAAATATACACCACCAGGCAAATGTAATTGGAAAGGGTTTGTTTTAGGTCAAGAGTTTAATGTTAATTCACATCATGCTGTACAGAAGCTTAAACTGGAGATCTTTTAATTGTGTTAAAGTCATTGAAACAACTATATACCAATTTAGGTATTGACATTAAACATTTATAAAATGTCTTCCATGCATAGGGGAAATCTCCATCAATACGAATTAAAACTCCTGTATATCTGCACGACAAGAGTAAACAAAGTCTGATTTCCTTCAATTGCAATATTAATTTGCATACAGAATGATTCTGAGTGTCGAAGTCAATATTCCACTGTTGAAGTTTTAAATCTTTCAGCAACTCCACGCCCAGAAAAAACTATGAACATTTTTCCTTCTTTTACCAGTACCAAGAAGCTACATCTTTTTTAAAATAGTGATTAAAAGTACCTGTAGCATAGATTTTGGATGAGGTAGTTCCTCCCCTTGGTAAATTTTGATGTAAGCCTGAAGAGCACAAAGTGTTACTGGATCATTAACATGCAAAAAGCATCTTCTGAAATAAAACATCTTCACAAAAATATCTGAATGAACAAAAACATTTTTAAAAAATGAACTAAATATTCACTTTTCCTACCTTGAAATATTCAACAAGATCTCGACAAGTCACTTTGGACCCTCCTATTTCCTTCTCTACTAAATTTTCAGGAGACAGCAGAAATGGCACCACATTACGGAGCTCCTTCTTGAAATCACCATCAATATCTATTAGGAGAAAATGCTGGTGGTTTGAATACATTACAAAGCGTTATATCTACTTGCAGTTTTCACTCTAGCACCTTGCTTTATGATGCAACATCCTTTCAAATGCACTCCGAAATTGACAAGCTAAGTCATAATCCAAAATTCAATGTAAAAGATGAAAAAGGGGTGGCCGAAAGGTTAGAACTACTGGATCATCGAAGCATAAATATAGATGCAACACAATCCTAGGTCCATCATTTTAATATCCAAGTATAGGATACAGGTAGTTACTTTAAAGTTTGCTTCTTGCTAACACTACACTAGTACAGTAGTAGTTGACCATACAACAGGTGTACAAATTGTCACGTTTTAGATATTACAATAGTAACTACACTGAAATACTAGTTCGCTGATTGACTTCTGCTCCTATTTCTTTTTATAAAATTTTTAAATTGAATTTTACATCTGTACACTATACAGCAGGCTAGTCATTTTCAAAACCAGGGTCGCGGCCCATGTGTCACGGCGTTCCCGATCACAGGTCTATGCACTACGGTGTTCCAGATTGCACATAGTGCCCAATGACACAACCAGCATTTAGAAATGCTGACCGCGACTGGCTTTCAGAATGCTGGACATTCCACACATGCATGCCGCATTAGCGGTGCACAGGCCCAGGGCCCAGTGAGGAAGAACGACTCCTCTCGACGTCAGCACACTGACCCAGGACCAGATGATTTTTTTTTTTTTTTTTTTTTTTTAAATCGCTGGAGTCTTCCTGCCTGGAAAGGTGGCAGAGAGCAGGTCACGCAAGCTGACGTCATGTGTTCTGGGCAGAGATTCCTCCATTTTGCAGCTGCCAGCAGTGCTGGTCTGAACTCCAGGGTCTCTGGTGAACAACCCATGAAGAAGCTGAAAATAGGAACAAAGCAGCATAAAGATGATTACTTGAGGTCTGGGTTTATTCATAGAATCCCTACAGTGCAGAAAGAGGCCTACAGTGGAGAAAAAGGCCCTTCAGACTATCATGTCTGCACCGGTCCTTGAAAAGAGCACTCTACTTAAGCCCACACCTCTACCGTATCCCTGTAACCCCACCCAACCTTTTGGATACTACGGGGCAATTTATCATGGCCAATCCACCTGACCTGCACATCTTTGGACTGTGGGAGGAAACCGGTGCCCCCGGAGGAAACCCACACAGACACAGGGAGAAAGTGCAAATTCCATACAGTCACCCAAGGCTGGAATTGAACCCGGGACCCTCGAGCTAGAACATAGAAAAATACAGCACAGAACAGGCCCTTTGGCCCACGATGTTGTGCCGAACCTTTGTCCGAGATAAAGAACAAATTAATCTACACCCCATCAATTCTACCGTAATCCATGTACCTATCAAATAGCCGCTTGAAGGTCCCCAATGTTTTCGACTCAACTACTTCCACAGGCAGTGCATTCCATGCCCCCACTACTCTCTGGGTAAAGAACCTACCTCTGACAACCCCCTATATATCTTCCACCATTCGCCTTAAATTTATGTCCCCTTGTAATGGTTTGTTCCACCCGAGGAAAAAGTCTATTCCCCATATCTTATAAACCGCTTGTCAAGTCGCCCCTCATCCTTCTCCGTTCTAAATGAGAAAAGGCCGAGCACCCTCAACCTTTCCTCATAAGACCTACTCTCCATTCCAGGCAACATCCTGGTAAATCTCCTTTGCACCTTTTCCAAAGCTTCCACATCCTTCCTAAAATGAGGCGACCACAACTGTGCACAGTACTCCAAATGTGACCGTACCAAGCTGGGAGGCAGCAGTGCTAACTAGTGTTCCACAGTGCTGCCCATTTATTAATTGTGCCACTGCAAATCAGGATTCAAAGCTCATGTGTGTTCTATGCAGGGAAACACTGGAAAATAAAGATTTAAAATCCTCAAAACTTCAAAGGCATTTAAAAGGAGAGTTCGAGGACAATGCTCTTAATTGTTTTTTTCAACGGATGCAGTGAGATCTTAACTCATCAGAAATGTAACATTGAATAATAAAGTAGAGTTTGCACATTCTTTCCATGTCTGCGTGGGCATCCTCTGGGTGTGCTCCAGTTTCCTCTCACATTCCAAGGACGTGCAGGTTACATGGACTGGCCATGACAAATTGTCACCAGATGGGGTTCCAGGGATAGGGTAAGGGATTGGTCCGAGGTAGGGTGCACTCTCAAAGGGACAGTGCAGACTCGATGGGACAAACGGCTTCCTTCTGCACTGTAGGAATTCTATGATACTATGAAATTAGATCCTGACGACCGAGCAGGCTCACCTGTCACATTAAAAGGTTCGTGAAACTGCTGGGTCACAATAGCCAGTGTGGGTCCCGAAGGATATCCAGTTGTTAAAAAATGGGTACAAAAAAGTTTGAGAAACACCGCAGTAGGCGAGTGATTACGTACAATGAACATGTTTTCCTTTCATCGGTGTAACCCCCCACCACCACCATCTCACACACATACATCCAACCCTCGGATGGTGTATTTGGTCTTCTCCTGGGTGGAGAAATTCTGACAGGTCTGCCAGCCAGTCTGCAGCTTTGGGTAGTGCTGATCACCAGCCGAGCATGATTAAATAAATTAAAAACCAGATTAAAGACAGATGCAAATGGGCAAGTGGTCTCCTCTGGCCGGGGTAGGTCCAGCAGCTGAATGCGGCCCTGGCTTTGGAAGCATGGTTTCCCCTCGAGGGTCTTCCATTCGCTAATGGGTGTGGAAGCCAATCCTTCAGTCAACAGGATCTGCCACAGATGCTGCACCAGAAGCCGCCACATGGCACTTCAGGCTGGTGTTGGCGCCACTTGCCGAGTTGTACCCTCTAGTTGCCACAGGAGGGCGATTGCCATTTGCCCCTTCTGCCAGCTCATGCCTCCCGGGTGTCACCGCTCAGGTCCTTCAAGTCAGGTTTGCGAGCATGGGCGCCCCCCCACTGCCCCGGCTACCTTATCCCTCAGGTCTTCCATGCTGCAGACATGCCTGTGGGGCGGCACGGTAGCACCGTGGTTAGCACTGTTACTTCACACCACTGGAGTCCCGGGTTCGATGCCCGCTTGGGTCACTGTACCACACGAACAGGCGCCGGAATGTGCCGACTAGGGGATTTTCACATTAACTTCATTGCAGTGATAATGTAGGCCTGCTTGTGGCACTAATAAAGATTATCATCATCATCATCTTCCGGTCTGCAGTTAAGGAAGCAAAAGCAAGGGCATCGGCCCTCTTTCCCATATGTAGTTCTGGCTGGTCTGAAAACCCAAATACTGCCACTCTCAGGCACGGCTCCACCCTCACCCCCACAACCTTGAACATCGCCTCAAAGAAGGCTGACCAGAGACCGACAAGTCTGGGGCAGGCCCAGAACATGTGGGCATGGTTGGTCAGGCTCCCTGGCACCGTTCACACTTGTCCTCCACCTCCGGGTAGAACCTGTCCATTTTGGTTCTGGTTAGGTGTGCTCTGTGAACCACTTTAAATCGCATGAGGCTTAGCCTTCTGCAGGAGACAGAGGAGTTGGCCCTACTTAGTGCTTCCCTCCAAAGTCCCCAGCGTACTTCCGTCCCTAGTTCGTTTTCCCGTTGCTGTCTTGCTCCGTCTAGTGGTGTTCTCGCCCTTTTTAAAAGTCATCCGTGAATGTCCCCACGGTTTCCCTTCTCCATAATTTCCACGTCCAGCAGTTCCTCCAGCATCGTGTCCGTCGGGGCCCTAGGGTGCCTTGTCGTCTCCTTGCAGAGAAAGTTTTTGATTTGTAGATGTCGGAGCTCCAGTCCGTTTGGTAGCTCCAGTCTCTCCGTCAGCTCGGTTGAGAGTCTTTCCCTCATGTAAAAGTCCCTAACCATGACTTCCGGTGGCGGCCATGGAGTGAGTGGTCGCATTTGTGGTAGCTCCCGCTCGTGGCGGTCCTTTTGTGGCTTTTACCCCGGTTTGAAGGTGTAAGTGTGGAGCAGAAGAGATCGACCCCCAAGTTTATGGAGCGGAAGACCAGAAGTGCCCGAAAAAGAGCAAACCAGTTGGTTGAAGCGGGTGTGGTGCTGGCAATGCATGCGGAGATGGCGGAGGGGCAGGGGCCAGCCCTGCTGGCTCAGTGGTCGATGGATCAGCTGGTGAGCTTCTTGAATGAGAAGCTCGCCCAACAATAGAAAGTCTGGAGGACCTGGCCTGGGCAGTGGACTCAATCAAGATGGTGGATGACCGAGAGGAGACCGAGGGCAGCATGGTAGCATAGTGGTTAGCACAACTGCTTCACCGCTCCAGGGTCCCAGGTTTGATTCCCGGCTTGGGTCACTGTCTGTGCGGAGTCTGCACGTTCTCCCCATGTGTGCGTGGGTTTCCTCCGGGTGCTCTGGTTTCCTCCCACAGTCCAAAGATGTGCAGGTTAGGTGGATTGGCCATGATAAATTGCCCTTAGTGTCCAAAATTGCCCTTAGTGTTGGGTGGGGTTACTTGGTTATGGGGATAGGGTGGAGGTGTGTGTTTGGATAGGGTGCTCTTTCCAAGAGCTAGTGCAGACTCGATGGGCCGAATGGCCTCCTTCTGCACTGTAAATTCTATGAAATCTATGAGACTGGCAGCAACGGACAGGCGGTCCAGAGGTTGGAAGAGCTGGCGGAGGAGCATGAAGAACAATCTACCTCGATGGCAGCGGAGATGGGACTGATGTGAGACCAGCAGAAGCAACTGCTGGAGCTGGTTTAGCACACTGGGCTAAATCTCTGGCTTTTAAAGCAGACCAAGGCAGGCTAGCAGCACGGTTCCATTCCTGTACCAGCCTCCCCGAACAGGCGCCGAAATGTGGGGACTAGGGGTTTTCACAGTAACTTCATTGAAGCATACTCATGACAATAAGCGATTTTCATTTCATTTTTCATTTTATTTCATTTCATTTGGAGAAGGTGGAGGATCTGGAGAACCGGTCTCGCAGACAGAACATCCGGATCGTGGATCTGCCGGAGGGGAGTGAAGGAACGGATGCTGGTGCATATGTGGGGAAGATGCTTGAGAAAGATGCGTTTTACCGGCCGTTAGCGGTGGATCAAGCCCACAGGGCGCTGATGCGCAAGCCCCAGGGGGGAGAGCTGCCTAGAGCGATGGTGGTGCAGCTGCATCGGTTCCTTGACAAGGAGCATATCATATGTTGGCCAGGCAGACGAGGCGTTGCACTTGGGAAGGTGGCGAGATCCGTGTGTACCAGGAACTGGGTGCAGAGCTGGCTAAAAGGAGGGTGAGCTTTAACAATGTCAAGTCGGCCCTATACAAGAAGGGCATAAAGTTCAGACTACAGTACCCAGCTTGCCTATGGGTGACCTATGGGGGCCAAGAGTTATATTTTGGTTCAGCGGAAGAGGCAGTGGACTTCATGAAAGACAATGGACAGGCAGGAGAAGGAGGACTTTGAACTTTGGTGGAGGGGATCTGGAGTTACTATATAGGTGAAAAAAAACTCTGGCTTCAGGCTTGTTTACCGTTCTTTGTTAAGGGATGGGTCTCTGTGCTCGGGCCTTGGAAGGGGTTGTTTGTTTGACTTCTTGCCTATTTCTTGATTATTTGCACTAATGTTCGAGTGGATGGGTGGGGGTGGGGAAGAGAGGGAGAGAAGAAATTAGTGAGGGGGGTAGGATACCAGGCTACCTAGTTAATGGAAGCACAGTGGGGGGGGGCGCTGAAGATCGGTGGAGTGAGGGGGGGGGGGGGCAGTACTGCTGACAGGGAGGGTGTATTTAAAGTTGAGGACGGGGGGTTGATGACGGTGGATGCCTGAGGGCGGGGCTGAAGACTGACCTAGGAGAGGTTATGGCTGATCGTCAGAGGAGGGTGGGGCAGGGTGCCCCCCTGGATAGACTTCTTTGTGATGGACAAAACGCTGTTGGCAGAGGTGGTAGATGCAGAATATTCAGCAACAGTGGTGTCAGACCATGCCCCGCACTGGTTGGACCTGCTAGTGAGTAAAAGAAAGGACCAACGCCCGCAATGGAGGTTGGATGCAGGGTTTTTAGCAGACAAGGTGTGTGAGTGGGTGAGGGAGGCCATTCAGGGATACATAGAGATCAATGATACGGGTGAGGTTGGCGGGGGTGGTCTGTGAGGCACTGAAGGCAGTTAACATAAGAACACAGGGCAGCACGGTGGCACAGTGGTTAGCATTGCTGCCTACGGCACTGAGGACCTGGGTTCGAATCCCGGCCCTGGGTCACTGTCCGTGTGGAGTTTGCACACTCTCCTTGTGTCTGCGTGGGTTTCACCCCCACAACCCAAAAGATGTGCAGGGTAGGTGGATTAGCCATGCTAAATTGCTCCTTAATTGGAGGAAATAATTGGGTACTCTAAATTTATTTTAAAAAAACATAAGAACTAGGAGCAGGAGTAGGCCATCTGGCCCCTCGAGCCTGCTCCGCCATTTAAT
Source organism: Scyliorhinus canicula (assembly GCF_902713615.1). Classification (NCBI taxonomy): domain Eukaryota; kingdom Metazoa; phylum Chordata; class Chondrichthyes; order Carcharhiniformes; family Scyliorhinidae; genus Scyliorhinus; species Scyliorhinus canicula. Next base: position 186,284,395 of record NC_052146.1, on the reverse strand, counting down.
GAGATCATGGCTGATCTTTTGTGGACTCAACTCCACTTTCCGGCCCAAACACCATAACCCTTAATCCCTTTATTCTTCAAAAAACTATATATCTTTACCTTAAAAACAGTTAATGAAGGAGCCTCAACTGCTTCACTGGGCAAGGAATTCCATAGATTCACAATCCTTTGGGTGAAAAAGTTCCTCCTAAACTCAGTCCTAAATCTACTTCCCCTTATTTTGAGGCTATGCCCCCTAGTTCTGCTTTCACCCACCAGTGGAAACAACCTGCCTGCATCTATCCTATCTATTCTTCATAATTTTATATGTTTCTTCAAAAAAAAAAGCATCCTTCTAAATTCCAACGAGTACAGTCCCAGTCTACTCAACCTCTCCTCATAATCCAACCCCTTCAGCCCTGGGATTAGCCTAGTGAATCTCCTCTGCACACCCTCCAGTGCCAGTACGTCCTTTCTCAAGTAAGGAGACCAAAACTGAACACAATACCCCAGGTGTGGCCTCACTAACACCTTATACAATTGCAGCATAACCTCCCTCGTCTTAAACTCCATCCCTCTAGCAATGAAGGACAACATTCCATTTGCCTTCTTAATCACCTGTTGCACCTGTAAACCAACTTTCTGTGACTCATGCACGAGCACACCCAGGTCTCTCTGCACAGCAGCATGCTTTAATATTTTATCATTTAAATAATAATCCTGTTTGCTGTTATTCCTGCCAAAATGGATAACCTCACATTTGTCAACATTGTATTCCATCTGCCAGACCCTAGCCCATTGACTTAACCAAATCCCTCTGCAGACTTCCAGTATCCTCTGCACTTTTCGCTTTACCACTTATCTTAACAGGGGAGAACTTCTCAATTCGGGCCCACAAGGAGAAGGTGGAGCTAGACACATTGGTGGGAGAAATCCTATAGGTGGACCGGAGATATGCGGAGACTCTGGAAGATGTGCTTATGAATGGTGTGTTTTGAGAGTTTTATAGTACGTTGTATAAATCGGAACCCCCAGCCATGCAGGAGAGGATGAGACAATTTTTTGGGGGGCTGATATTCCCAAGGATGGATGAGGAGTTGGTGGAGGGTCTGGGGGCCCCCAATCGGCAAAGCCGAGGACCGGACAGATACCCGGTGGAGTTTTTAAAGAAATTTTCCGGGGTGCTGGGGCCGCTTTTGGTGAAGGCTTTCAATGAGTCAAAAGAGAGTTGGGAGTGCGCCCCCCGATATTATCGCAGGCATCGATTTCTCGGATCTTGAAACAGGATAAAGATCCTGAAAGCTGTGGGTCATATAGGCCAATCTCCTTAATAAATGTGGATGATAAATTGTTGGCAAAGATCCTGTCCACACGGATCGAGGACTGCGGTCCCAGGGGTAATAGGGGAGGACTAGACGGGTTTTGTTAAGGGTCGACACCTGGCGACCAACATTAGGCGGCTCCTAAATGTAATAATGATGCCTGCGAAGCAGTGCGAGGTCGAGTTGGTGGTGGCCATGGATGCAGAAAGAGCCTTTGACCAGGTGGAGTGGAAATATTTGTGAGAGGTCCTGGGATGGTTTGGGTTCGGGCAGGGATTTGTGAATTGGGTCCGGTTGCTTTATCAGGCAACGGTGGCAAATGCAAGGATGAATCGGATGCGGTTGGAACATTTTAACCTGTGTCGGGGGACAAGTCAGGGGTATCCACTCTCCCCACTACCGTTTGCTCTGGCCACAGAGCCTTTGGCAATTGCGCTGCGAACGTCAAACGTTTGGTGGGGGATAGTGCAAGGGGGAAGGGGGGGGAGAAAAGAGAGAAAGAACACAGGGTCTCGCTCTATGCAGACAATTTGCTCCTTTATATAACAGGCCCGTTGGAGGGATTATGGGGATATTGGAGGAATTTGGCCTGTTTTCAGGTTATAAATTGAATACGGGCAAAAGCGAGGTTTTTGCGATCCAGGCAAGAGGGCAGGAGAAGAGATTGGGGGAGACGCCGTTCAAAGTGGTGGGAGGGAGCTTTAGGTACCTGGGTATTCAAATGGCACGGGACTGGAGTCAGCGTCACAAATTGAGTTTGGGTAGATTAATAGACAGGCGAAAGGGGACTTCCAAAGGTGGGACGTGCTCCCGCTGTCTCTAGCGGGGAGGGTACTGACTGAAACCGATAGTCCTCCCGAGATTGCTGTTTTTATTTCAGTTGCCTCCCAATTTTCATCCCAAATGCGTTTTTTAGGAAGATGAATGTGGCGATCTCTGGTATTATTTGGGCCAGGAAAACCCCGCGGGTGAAGAAGGTCTTACTTGAACGGGAACATGGGGGGGGGGCATCTTGCAAGGGCATGAGCCCGAGGGCATTGTTTACGGCACCTCTGCCGTTCTCAGCGGCTCGGTACTCCACAAGCCTGGTGGTAGTGGTGGCCCCGAGGGTGCGGGGACAGTGGAGGCAGCACATGGGGTTGGAGGGGTCGTTGAGCAGCACATAGGATTGGAGGGGGCATCGAGCAGTACATGGGGTTGGAGGAGGGCTTTCCAAGTTTGGAGGAGCTAGAGGAGGAGTTTGAGTTGCCAGGTGGGGACGGGTTCTGGTACTTGCAAGTGTGGGACTTTGTACGGAGGCAGGTCCCAAGCCTCGCACGAAGGGGACTACAGGACAAGGTGATGTCAGAAACAGGAACTTGGGAGGGGAAGGTCTCAGAAGTGTACAAGGAGCTGATGGTGTGGGAAGGAGTTCCAGTAGGGCAGGTGAAGATGAAGTGGGAAGGAGAGTTGGCGGGGGCTGGGGAGAAATAGAGTTGGAAGTTGGGTTATGGGAGGAGGCCCTGCAGAGATTTAACGCGTCCTTGTCGTGTGTCAGGAGAGGAAGAGAGGCCGATGTTCTAGCCTTTGCTTCCCTGGTGGCCTGGAGACAGTTTCTGCTGGGATGGAGGGACTCCAGACACCCCAAAGTCAGGGGTTTGGGTTACAGACATGGTGGGGTTTCCCAGGTTGGAGATAATAAAATTTGCCTTAAGGGGATGGAAGTGACGAATAAGGGTAAGAAAACCAATGAAGGAATGACCGTGAGATGGAGTATTTTACATGGACCACGTTGGTTGGGGTCAGTGTTTTGGGGGGGGGGGGATATGGCTATTTCTTGTGGGCTTTTTGGCTTTGTTGGATCTTTCTGTTTAAGAGTGTTAAAATCGTAATGCTTAATAAAATATTTCCTAAAGAAAAATCCTTAATCGCTAGCATCCCTCCCGTCCTGTCTCTACTTAAAAGTGGCATCCAGCATGGCTGGTGGGAATTTGTGGTTACTCCAGATGGGGGCCATGGTGGACACCTCAGTTAAGCTGAAGTGTCGTCTTTTCTGGCAGCATAGCTACCATGCTGGGCTAGGCCGCCCTTGTTCCCTCTCCTCTGAAGTGTAGTCCTGGGACGGACACACATCATTTTATCGATTCTTTGGAAAAAGGCCTTTGGGATGAAGATCCGTATGGATCTAAACAGGAAGAGGAACCTTGGCAGTACGTTCATCTTGATTGTCTGCGCCCTCTCTGCCAGGGAGAGCATCCCATCATTGTAGGTCCTTTTAGACTTCCTCCGCCGACTGGTCAGATTCCACTTGTGGATGTGTATCCAGTTGTGGGCCCAGGTAGTCTAATTGTTTTGGGCTAGTTTGAATGGTGGACCCTCCGGCTCAGTCTCTCCCCCATTCGGGTTCACCGGAAATACCGCACTCTTGCTCAGGTTGGGTTTGTAGCCCAAAAAGGTGCTGAACTCTTCCAGGAGCTTCATGATTTCCTTCAAGGAGTTCTATGGGTCCGAGATGTAGAAGCAGGTCATCCGCTTAGAGTGAGACTCTGTGCTGTTTGCCTCCTCTCTGGATGCCCTTCAAAACTCTCGCGTCTCGCAGGGTGATCGGCAGGGGTTCAATTGCCAGGGCGAACAGGAGCGGGAACAACGAGCGTCCCTGCCTCATGCTTTGGAAGTATTCAGAGCGGGTGCTGTTGGTCGAACGCTCACCTTGGGGGGTGTTGTACAGGAGTTTCAACAAGGTGATCCAGGTCCCGATCCAAAAACCACTCAATGAGGTACTTCCATTAGACTCTCTCAAAAGGCCTTTTCTGCGTCCAGGGAGACGATCACCTCGGGTGTTCTCTCCCCGGATGGGGTCAGTATCACATTCTGCAGCTGTTTGATGTTCGTAGTTAGCTGTCTATCCTTGACAAAGTACGTCTGGTCTTCTGTAACCACTTTTGGTACACAGAGCCTTCCAGCCTCATGGCCAGGACTTTTGAGAGTATTTTCACATCTACGTTAAGCAGTGAAATGGGTCTATGTGATTCACATTCCGTCGGGTCTTTGGTCTTACAATAATAATAATTTTTATTATCGTCACAAGTAGGCTTAAATTAATACTGCAAGAGGTTACTGTGAAAATCCCCTGGTCGGCACACTCTGGCACCTTCTCTGGTACACTGAAGGAGAATTCTCAATGTCCAATTCACCTAACACGGTTGGGGCAGCACGATGGCACAGTGGCTAGCACTAGTGACTCAGCTCCAGGGCCCTCGATTCAATTTACCCCGTTTAAGGCTGTTCCTTCACCTTGGGCTTCAGCGATTGGTGTGCTCTGTCAATCTCCGGCGGTTTGGGGAAGCTGTCCCTTCCAACTGGCCACCTAGACTGGTCCTCGACCTCAATTCCCTCTGGCAGACCAATGATCTGAATATTCTGGCACTGCGACCTATTCCCCTGGCCCTTGACCTTCCCCTTCAGGCTCCCCTGGGTCGTCACCAACCTGTTGATTTTGGCCACCAGTGTGACAATCCTGTTGCTCTAGTCCGTCAACACCTTTCCTAGCTCTCGGATAGTCTTCCCAAAAGCTTCCAGCTTCTTCCACATTCCATCGATCGGCATCTGCACAGCAACCAATGCGTTCGTCACTGCCACCTGGATCGCCACTTTTATCCCCTCCCTCATTGCCATCAGTTCCTTCGTCAGGGACATCTTCCATCCATCTGGCCTGTGGGTCCATCAACTTTTCCACCCGCTACCCGTGGCCTTTTCCTCCGCTCCTGCCTTGTCTAAGGCCTCTTGAGCTCCCATTTGCTGGCATGCTGCTCTTGTCCTCTCCCTTCTTAATTGTGGGTGAGATAAGTCTGAATTTTCAGGATAATTTTGACTAAAAATGTCTATTTGGTTGTGTTCTGGAGGAAGCCACCTGATGTGCGACGGCTCAGCACTACACTGTCACCGGAAGTGTTCTGCTCATATTTATGTTCTTCCTTTACAATCTTAATCTGCATTTAACTACATACTTGTTAGTATCTCCTTGCTGTAACTGCAAAACGGCTAAAAGAACAAAGAAAATTACAGCACAGGAACAGACCCTACAGCCCTCCCAGCCTGCGCCGATCCAGATCCTTTATCTAAACCGGTCTCCTATTTTCCAAGGTCTACTTCCCTCTGTTGCTGCCTGTTCATATATCTGTCTCGATGCCTCTTAAATGATGCTATCGTGCCCACCTCTACCACCTCCGTGGGTAAAGCGTTCCAGGCACCCACCACCCTCTGCGTAAAAAACTTTCCACGCACATCTCCCTTAAACTTTCCCCCCCTCACCTTGAAATCGTGACCCCTTGTAACTGACACCCCCACTCTTGGAAAAAGCTTGTTGCTATCCACCATGTCCATACCTCTCAATTTTGTATACCTCAATCAGGTCCCCCCTCAACCTCCGTCTTTCCAACGAAAACAATCCTAATCTACTCAACCTTTCTTCATAGCTAGCACCCTCCATACCAGGCAACATCCTGGTGAACCTCCTCTGCACCCTCTCCAAAGCATCCACATCCTTCTGGTAATGTGGCGACCAGAACTGCACGCAGTATTCCAAATGTGGCCTAACCAAAGTCCTATACAACTGTAACATGACCTGCCTACTCTTGTACTCCATACCCCGTCCGATGAAGGCAAGCATGCTGTATGCCTTCTTGACCACTATCAACCTGCGTTGCCACCTTCAGGGTACAATGGACCTGAACTCCCAGATCTCTCTGTACATCAATTTTCCCCAGGACCCTTCCATTGACCATATAGTCCGCTCTTGAATTTGATCTTCCAAAATGCATCACCTCGCATTTGCCTGGATTGAACTCCATCTGCCATTTCTCTGCCCAACTCTCCAATCTATCTATATTTTGTTGTATTCTCTGACAGTCCTCCTCACTATCTGCAACTCCACCAATCTTAGTATCATCTGCAAACTTGCTAATCAGACCATCTATACCTTCCTCCAGGTCATTTATGTAGATCACAAACAACAGTGGTCCGAGCACAAATTTTCTCAAAATAGTTGACCGTTGGCAATATAAAAATACTGGCTACTCTAAAGCCAAGGGCAGAATGTTAAGGGGTGGGAGCTTCTAACCTATACTTGTTCCAGTGAGGCCTAACGCAAGCTGGAGGAGCAGCACCTCATCTTTCAATTAGGCAATTTACAGCCTTATGGACTCTCAACACAAGAGCTGAGCAACTTCAGACCATGAACTCTGTCCTCCAATTTGATTTGATTTTTGCCAATTGTCAGTCTGTCTTGTTTCTGTTTTCAGACTGGACTGATCTTTATAGATATCATGGAATTTACAGTGCAGAAGGAGGCCATTCGGCCCATCGAGTCTGCACCGGCTCTTGGAAAGAGCACCTTACATAAGCCCACAGTTCTACCCTATCCCCGTAACCCAGTATTCGCAACTAACTTTTTTGGTCACCAAGGGCAATTTATCATGACCAACCCGCCTAACCTGCACATCTTTGGACTGTGGGAGGAAACCGGAGCACGCGGAGGAAATCCGTGCAGACATGGGGAGAACGTGCAGACTCCACACAGGCAGTGACCCAAGCCGGGATTCGAACCGGAGACCCTGGAGCTGTGAAGCAACTGTGCTAGACACTGTGCTATCGTGCTGCCCTCAAAGGGCCCCGTCTGGGACTTTATTCTGCTATTAACACCTATGCTGGACCTATGCTTTTGTTTTTTTGCTCAACCATTACCGTTACCTTTCCCTTTTGTTCCATGACATCTATTGTATTTAATTACCCGCCCCACCTGCAAACCACCCTTCCCTTTTGTTCCAACTGACCGTCCCCTTTTTTCCAACAGCATTAACCCTATCACATTTCTACCTCTCTTCAGTTCAGAGGAAGCTTATATTGGACTCTAAACATAACTCTATTCCTCTCTCCATAAATGCTGCCAGATATTTAGAATTTTCCAGCACTTATTTATTTCAGATCTCCAGAATCCACAGCACTTTGCTTTTAACCTATATTTTAAACCAGAACCAGAGGGAGAAGCAGAAGGAAGCCAGAAAGACAAGCTCAGAAACGACAGAAGCTCTTCTTCGTGTTGAAGACTGAAGGGTGTTTGACTACTTGATGGATGACAGCAGAAAGCAAAGGAAGCAGTAATAAAGCAGCAAAAGAGTGGGGTCATACTCTCCCCTTAAATCAAGATTGTTTAATGCATCTGAAGATTCTCTACATTTTCCTCCCAAGAACTTTGCCACCAGTTTTTGGGCCCCAGGAGTAGTCGAAGACTCTGTGCTGTTCCTGTCCACACCCAAATCAACATTCTCCAGCATTTTTCCCAACCTCTCAAGTCTTCCAAGTATTGAATTACAGGAGCACAGTGGTTAGCACTGCTGCTTCACAGCATCATGATTCCAGGTTCAATTCCTGGTTTGGGTCACTGTCTCCGTATGTTTTATCCAGGGGCTCCAGTTTTCTCCCACATGTCCCGAAAGATGTGCTTGTTAGGTGAATTGGACATTCTGAATTCTCCCTCAGCGTACCCAAATAGGCACAGGAGTGTGACGACTCGGGGTTTTCACAGTAACTTCATCGCAGTATTAATGTAAGCCTACTTGGGACACTAATAAACATTATTAAATTCAATGCATCCCGCCTCCACCAATAAGTTGGCAAAACCTAGCTCTCCAGTGAACAATTAGCTCAGTTTAATCAAGGTATTTAACTCAGAGACTAGTGCACCTTCTTGGAGATCTAACAGAATTAAACCACAGCATCTGATTAACAAATTCTTAAAGGGAGATGAATTCTGTGGCAGTAACTCAGTTAACCTTTCAGATTTTCTATTTAATTTTTAAATCAAATGCGCAAATCCAAAATATAAGAGGTAAAAGACTGGGGCAGCAATATTTAAAACCCTACCAAAAATTCTTCATTACTGTTATCTGGGTCACCAGAATGAGCGTGACAGGAAAGATGCAGTATGTCGGACACTGAAAACCCACAAATACCATCATCAAGTAAAGTGTGTAACGGAAGTGTGTAACGGTTTTGTTTAGAAAGTTTGATGAACATGTGTCCCATAATCTTTAAAATACATCTGGGAAAATCAGTTCACTGCTCCAAATAAAGCAAGTTTGTTGGATCTTACAGTTTCTGAATATAAAATGATAGCTCCAAACTTAAAATATCACCATAAAATTGAAGCATTGATTGTTTTGAGTGGTAAATTTAACCACTGAACAGAAAACAAAGTCTATTTCCTTCCAGATTAAATATCCAATTGCAGATTCCTATTAAGAATTGCACCAGATGCAAGTACAGTGTACAGAACAAGTCCGTGATAGGCAATTAGTGGTTAGATATTTATTTCAGTTAAATCTGAGAAGTAAGGTTTTATTCATAAAGTTTCTGCCATTCTTCCTGTCTAGGGAAATTGGAAATTTAAATTTTTTTTTAATATAAATCGGCCCAGCGATAAATATCTCCTTGGGTTCCCCAAGTAATCATTGGATTGAATGAAGAACTGACAAGAAAACATCAATTAGATGATTTAAGGCAGGTCCCTTTGCTAGAACTCTGTCAAGTTCCAATATAAGGATGGAGCATAGATTAATCTTTATGGAAGGCGAATATAGAAATCTTAGCAAGTTAGCTTCTCATGCTTATGATAATTCACCTCTCAGATCAGTGATCATTCTCAGATGTAACAGCTTGAACTGTGCCTTTTGCTATTAAGTTTTATAGAACAAAAATTGCTGTCAGCAACAGTGGGAAATTAAAATTTGTGTTCAAGGCGGCACCTATACAGCACATCACCATGGTGGGCATAACTAAGTGCTTAATATACTGACCAATTAATTTATAAGGCCAGTAAGCAAGGCTCAAAGTAGAAGAGTAAGCAAGCAAAAAAGGGATTCCAGTCAGAATCACTAGGTCTAACAGCATATCAGGGATGATAGATATATCCTTATAAATGACTGAAAATATTGATCCATGTAGGTACAGAATTTGCAATTCCGGTTAGCTTCATGCATACACAAAATAGAATTCAAAAGATGTCAAATATCTTGGCAAATCTGGTCATACTAACCAGGTCACCTGGATTGTGAGAATTTATCATCCAGTAAATACATGCATGCAATTTATACATTAGTATCAAAGAGAACTTTGGGATACCTTTTAATCTTCCATCAAAACTAGGATTTGTGGCAACTTTCAGACCTGGATGCGGCATTAGGAAGCAGGTGATCTTGGCAAAACAGGAATGAATATGTTTCCTCACATTCTGCAACTCTTCATGCTGGTTTTGTTTTATCTAAGGATCAAATAATAGCCAAATAAAGAAATGTAACTGCATTGCTGAAAAAAGAAACATGCTGTCAAAGCTTTTTGTCTTGCATTCATCAGGAGACGCAAGAATGCCGAGTTACAAACGGAGCAACCTTTTACACTGCATGAGAAAAAGGGGATTGATTGGTTGGTAAATTGACTCCGAATGGTCAAGGCATTAAGAGGAGTGGTATTTTCCAAAAGTAGGAAGCTGTAGCCGCGCCAAAAAATGCATTCTGCCTATCAGATAAATGAACAACGTGGTATATAAATTTAAGTGTCAGTGTGATGTCAGCTATGCTGACTGGTGGATCGCATCAAACAGCACATCTCTTCTGGCGTTCACATTTACTGACTGTACTCCACCAACTTGTGCTTATAAAAACTTCCGAAAATAGAGTTGGGAGCGGCATATTTCTCGCCCAACCTTCCAACTTGAGCTGTTGAAAAATGTGCAGCATACTGGATCCTGGGACTCTTTTGTGCATGGCAGCAACATCAGGGAACATGAAGCCATGCCTCATTTTTACATTACCAGCTGATGTAAACCAGATAAGTTTAAACGGTTCTAGCCATTTTGAGAAGCCAGGGAAAGGGTAAGTGGGTGAGGAGTTAGGGAGGGGGTGGTTGTTAGTACTGTAGTTACCCAGGAGTTAGAAGTAGTTTTAATTCTAAGTTCCCTTGGGTAACTATTCTGCTGAGAGTCAAAACCATCCAAAGTCCCAGGTTTAATTTGGAGAATTGGATGGTTCCCAGTACAGGGTAATTACCCATCAGAAATTCAAACTTCTTGGCAATTCTTGTGCAGTCTATGCATGGGGACTTTGATAGGCCCCCCCAGTGCATCTTCTGGGGTACGATCCCCAGGTGAACAAAAGTTCTGAGCCATAATGTCTAAAGTTAAGGTGATTCCATGCATGGACGTCACTTGAACAATCTGGTGTCCATGAATAATTACATTAACAGCCAGTTGGAGTCGCAACATGTTCACCTATGCTTTCTGGAAGCTACATGTATTCATATATAGGGTCCAGCTCTCTGCATGAAGAAAGAACATGTTCAGGCATTGCACTTTTTTTGAACTAAACAAAAGGCATGAGGGACAATAGCTTCCCCGCACCTTCAGCATGCAAGATTCCCAAGGAGTTAGAGGGGGCGAACATTGGGAGGATGCTTCCACTCCTGGGCGAGTTTAGGATCAGAGGGCACAGTCCAAAGAAATGCAGGTTAGGTGGATTGGCCATACTAAATTGCCCCCTAATGTCCAAAGATTAGGTGGGGTTATGGGAATAGAGCAGGGGAGTGGGCCCAGGTAAGATGCTCTTTCAGAGGGTCAGTGCAGACTTGGATGGGTCGAATGGCCTCCTTAAGCACTGTAGGGATTCTATAATTGCTGAATAAGACGGCTCTCATTTAAGATTGATTTGAGGAAGAATTTTTTCCCCTCAAAGAGCAGTGAATCTTTAGAATTCTTTGCCCCAGGAAGCTGTGGAGGCAAAGTCCTTGAACATTTTCCAAGGTGGAGATCAACAGGTTTTTAATTAGTAGGGGAGTTAGGAGTTACGGAGATAAGGCAGGAAAGTGGATTTAGTGATTGTTAGATCAGCCAAGATCTTATCAAATGGCGATGCAGGCTCAAAGGCCTACTCTTGTTCCCATTTCTTATGGTCTTATGACTAGGGCAGACTTGCCAACCAATCAACACCCGTTTTTCATCAGTATAAATTGTTGTTCGGCAAAGAAGTTTGGCAATCTTTAATCTGTCGTGATGAGTGAAAGATGAAAAATCTTTCTTCAACAGATCTCTTTTTTCAGTAATATTCAAGTTCTGTACTATCAAGTGACTAAATGCAACTGTAGCTGACCCTCAAATTCCTTTATTCACTGCAAATAATGGTCAACAGGAACAGCAGCGGTAAGGGTGTGATTGTCATGGCGCAGTTGGAAAAGGGGTGATGACAGGACATCCAAGGTTAGGCCTGAAGGGTCATGTGACAGGGGCTGGCCGAAAAAGAAATATGGTTGATTGGCAGAGGATGGCGTGGTGAGCTGCCCAACCAGGCTGGTCACATGGAATGCGACGGGGCTGAAGGCCGACAAGACTTTTCCAGAAGAGATGCATTTAAAGATAGAGGATCAGACAAGGCTGAGGAAAGGATGGGTAGGGCAGGTGTTCCATTCAGGACTGGACATGAAGACGAGACGGGGTAGCAGTGCTGGTGAACAAGCGGGTGGTGTTCGAGGTGGGGAACATTATGGCAGATTTGGGGGGTGGTTGGGTGATGGTTAGTGGCAAACCGATGGTCCTGATAAATGTTCATGCCCCAAACTGGGACAATGTGGAATTTGAGGCAGGTGCTGGGAAAGATTCCTGACCTGCGGGGGTGTTTGACTGAGTATTCTCCAATTGCGATTTCAGACCACGCACCGGAAGGAGAGAAAGAGAAGGTATGCGGCGGTTCCTGGATGGGCTGGAGTTTCCCAGGGTGGACGAGGAGTTGGTGTAAGGAGTGGAAGTGGAAATGGCAGTGGCGATGGATGCGGCGAAGGCATTTGGTTGGGTACAGTGGGAATATCAGTGGGAGGTGTTGGGGCGCATTAATAATCTTTTAGTGTCACAAGAAAGCTTACATCAACACTGCAATGAAGTTACTGTGAAAATACTCTAGTCGCCATACTCCGGCACCTGTTAGGGTACAGTGAGGGAGAATTCAAAATGTCCAATTCACCTAACAAGCACGTCTTTTGGGGCTTGTGGGAGGAAACCCACGGCGACACCGGGAGAACGTGCAGACTCCACACAGACAGTGACCCAAGCGGGAATCGAACTTGGCACCCTGGAGTGTGAAGCAGCAGTGCTACTCACTGTGCTACCGTGCCGCCACAGTAAGGTGCTGTGAAGGGAGGGGAAGGTGTCCAAGATTTACAAGGAGTTGATGGCCCGGGAGGGAGCCCCGTAGGGAGATGTGACCCGCGAACCATGTCCACATGTTTTGGATGTGTGCGAAACTGAAGGGGCTCGCGGACGTAATGTCCGAGGTATTGGGAGTGAAGGTGGCCCCGAGCCCAGAGGTAGCGATATTTGGGGTGTTGGAAGACCCAGGAGGAGAGAGGGGCCGATTATTATTTTAGTATCTTTTCACCCAGACTCTCCTAGTAAGATACGATGCTGCCTTGTTTTGCATTTCCCCAATAGGTATCTCAAACTAACATTAGACAAACCAATTCACCTATTCTTTATTTCAGTTCTAATACAGTCCATGACATGAAATACAGATGGTGGAGAAAAATCAAACCACACATGAGAAACGCAACAACAGAAATCAGCAAGAACACCATATGTCTTATCAAAGGGGAGGTGGTGGCATTGTGGTATTGGCACTGGACTAGTAATCCAGAGACCCAGAGTACTGCTCCGGGGTCCCTGGTTCAAATCTTACCACTGCAGATGGTGAAATTGGAATTCAATAAAAATCTGGAATTAAATGTCTAATGTTGACCATGAGACCATTATTGATTGTCTTAAAAACTCCACTAATGTCCTTTGGGGAAGAAATATGCCTTCCATGCCTCGTGTGGCCTATATGATGACTCTAGACCCCACAGCAATGTGGTTGACTCTTAACTGCCCCTCAAGGGCAATTAGGGATGAGCAATAAATGCTGGCACAGCCTGCGACACCCACATCCAATGAACAAATAAAAAAAAGTTTTAAATGAGATGATGTTCATTTGGCAGGGATACAAACCAAAATAAATGCCTCTAATTCAGACAGAAATATAGATCTCAATGCTGTAAATTGTTACACGCATGATGCTGCTTTCAGATCCCAGCTTTCTTTGTTCTTGTACAAGCTATTTAAAACATTACCAGTCCTCAGAGCTCAACCCTGTCATTACATCTTCTCAAAGCAGTAACAGAAAGTCTTACTTACCCACAAGTGCCGTAACAACCTCCCTGAACAGGCGCCGGAATGTGGCGACTAGGAGCTTTTCACAGTAACTTCATTGAAGCCTACTCGTGACAATAAGCAATTTTTCATTTTTTCTAAGTGCCCTTACTGGCTATTAGCCACAGAACCGTATCTTATTAAAATGCAGAATTCCTCTCCAGCTCATAGGAATGCTGAGGAAAGCCAAATCTAATCATATTAGAGTATTGGTATATGGTTATGGTTTAAGGTAAATGGGCAGGAGATTTAAAGGATTTTGGGGGGGGGGGGGACATTTTCTACCCAGAGGTTAGTGGGAATCTGGAACTCACTGCCTGAAAGGGTGGTAAAGGTGAGGACTCTCAACACAAGTAATATTTAGATGAGTACTTGAAACACCATAGCATACAAGGCTATGGAACAAGTTCTGGAATATGGGATTAGAATAGATAGATGCTTGATGGCCGGCAAAGACACGATAAGATGAAGAGCCTCTTTCTGTGCTGTAAAACTCATGTGGAACAGTGGTTAGTGCTGCTGCCTTTCAGCGACAGGGACCCAGGTTCAATTCCAGCTTTGGGCGACTGTCCGAATGGGTTTGTGCATGCTCTCCCAGTGCTAGCGCGCGTTTCTACCGGGTGCTCTGGTTTTCTCCCACAGTCCAAAAGATGTGATTAGTTGGATTTGTCATGATCAACATGCAGGATTGCAGGGATCGAGCAGGGGCGCAAGTCTTGACAAGAGTGGTCTTTCGGAGGGTTGGTGCAGACTCGATGGGCCAAATGGCTTCCTTCTGCATTGTTGGGATTCTATGGCTCTAAAACATTTAAAATCTTACCTCCAACCGTTTTTCCAAGAAGCTCTTGCCTCCTTCCAACCCATACGGATGTTCATAGGGATAGCTCCAATCTCTTATTAAAAACATAAGAGTCTACATAAAAAAAAAACATAATAAACTTAATTTAGATTTTCTTCCAGCAACTAAAGGACCTTTGTTTAAAAGCAGGCTGGTCCAAAGTCTGGCCCGCAGTCTGGATGCAGCCTGCAAAACCCCACTATGTACTACCTTCCAGCACCAGTTTTCAAAATCACAGTGAAAGAGGTGAGTTTCAATGAAACAATTATTCTTGGAGCTCCTCCTCCAATCATGGAACATTTCTCTCTCACTTTTGCTTCTGAAAGGGGACTAGTGAGCCCAGTCCCTGGTTTCTCACTCACTCTTATCACCACCTACTAAAATATACACCCAATCTCACTCACAACTACATACGTGGACCCTCACAGGTTGGTAATTTTTATTATTTACACTTTAAAACGTAACAATTTATTACCATGACATTCCCTCAGCAATTGTTTTTTTCCTTAAACTTTATTTTTCTTTGAAATGTATTTATATTTGTGCAAAACATTAGCTTTCTTAATTTTGGACATTGGCTTCGAGTGGGGAAAAATATGCAAATCCACCCCCCCCCCCCCCCCCCCCCCCCCCCCCAGGTTTAAATGTTCCATTCAACTTGGTGGAGCTTTCGAATCAGCACTAAACTGAAGTATGAACCTAAATTATGAGCTCAATTCTCAGTGAAACTTGAACCCATGACTCTAGCAATACAAGCTCATTATGATTAAAAAACAGAGGGGTTCCCTAGATTTCCAGGATACACCTTGCTGGAGCGACTGCTGCTTCCGGATGTGGAAGGGGAGGGAAGAATTGCGGATATATACAAGTGGCTGGGGGAAGCAGGAAGTGAGCGGGTGGTGAAGATCAAGGAGAAATGGGAAGCGGAGTTGAGAATGGAGATCAATTAGGGGGTATGGAGTGAGGCACTACAAAGGGTAAACGGGACCTCTTCTTGTGCAAGGATGAGCTTGATACAGTTTAAGGTGGTGTACAGGGTGCATGTGACTCGGGTGAGAATGAGTAGGTTCTTTCAGGGAGTAGCGGATGAGTGTGAGAGGTGTGGGTGGAGCCCAGTTAATCATGCTCACATGTTTGGGGTTGTGAAAAATTGGGACGATTCTGGACAGGAGTGTTCGTGGTCTTAGCCAGGGTAGTGGAGGAGGGAGTGGGCCCGGACCCTTTGGTGGCAATATTTGGGGTTTCAGCCGGAGTTCATGGAGAGGAGGAAGGCCGATGTCTTGGCCTTCGTCTCTGACTGCACGTCGACGTATTTTGCTGGGTGCGGTTGGCATTGCCACCAGGCGGAGCAGCATGGTTGGGTGACCTGTATGACTTCCTGCGGTTGGATAAGATAAAGTATGAGTTAGGGGGCTCAACAGGGGAGATTGAGAAAAGGTGGGGGATGTTTGTGACCGTGTTTGAGGAGCTGTTCGTTGCAGGGGGGGTGGGGGGGAAAAAGGAGAAAAATCTGTACAAACTGTATAGTTGATTAATGGGAACAATGTTTCCGGGGCGTTTATTTGCTGTAACCTACTTTGATACAAGTTTGAATAAAATGCTTTTTTAAAAAAAAAAGATTAAAATTTAAAAACTGAACATTTCACAATTGCAGGCAAATATTTCAACTTTCTCTGCTCTTAATATAATTCATTGCCAACATTATTTTTTCACAAATGCTGTATTCCGACACTCTTGAATGGCCAGGCCAATCTGCTATCTTTACAGCATGGGTATTGTTAACTTTGATTTGATTTAAATCTCAAGTTGTAAGTTAAAACTAGTACTCTGCTTAGCTGGTTATATGAATAAATTTAAGCGTGTGCTTTTCCATTATTTGATTGATATTTGGGGGAATCTTGGTACTTTAAATATATTCAGTTATTTTAGAAATAAACTATTTCTCATCACAGTCTTGGGTATTGAAGTAAAAATCCTTGTGATCCTGAAGGAATAGTGGTGAAAGAAAGTCACACCTAATGTTGAATGCATTCACACAATATACAAGTTATTAAAATATACTAAACCTGGAAGGGCTTTTGATATACTTCTTCCATTGCCAGTCGGCCATATTCGGTGAAGAGCTACAAAGGGCAGAAAGGGTGTGTAATCAGCAAGTTTGCATATGATTGGAACTTATAATTGAACCCAGTACATTCTATATATACCAAAGTTCAAGGCGCTCAGTAAGAACAGGCAGATTTCAAAGTACAGAGACTTCGGCTTATGCTAGCGTTTCTTTCCCAGAATGGGCAGGTTGTACCAGGCAGGCGCACGCACCTTATCTATATTTACTTAAGAACATCTGTATTCATAAACTTAGCCGACAGACATAGCTAGACTCCGGCAGTGAAGATTGATCTACTTGATAGCCGTTAAATGAGAAGCAGTACTATCCCTACAATGCAGGGTGCATCAATTTTGGGATCAAAGAATGGGGACTACATTTGATTCAAGGCAGAAAAAAACGATTCTACAGTGCACAGGCAGGTAGGCAGCCCTGCCAAGAGCAGTGACACTCTAGTCGGCTGCTCCGGGCAACTGTCCAGACAGTTAAACTGCACCATGCGGTCAGAAAACTGGAAGCCAAACTGAAAACCTCCAGTCAGTCTTCTTTGAGAGCCTTCTGAAGGGCTGTTACTGAGTCCAATTGGCTGCCCTGCTTTATCAGGCCCAAAAATCTTGCTCCAGGTATTTCCCAAGTCACTGGCTCCAGTACATACAAATAATTATTTGGTGCTGATCATTCCATATGCTGACAAAGGGGTCAGAGAAGATAGAAAAATGTATTTAAAATGTGTAGCAGAGGGCCCACATTGGGAAGGTTTAGTAGGACCGCAGGAACATATGCAGGGTAGATTCACAAAGTGGGTTAGAACTAATGTGCAGGAAAACAAACCTAGACCAAAATAACTCACACTCAAGTATTAGTACATTGAAGTAGATCCCAATGCAATCTAGCGTCGGAAGTTGGAATCATCCAGACCTTCAACGTAAGAAAATATTACATCAAAGTGCACTATATCAAGATTTCCCACAAAATTAATTGGCCACAATACCTGCAAGTGCTGCAGATCATCTTCTTGAATGTTCTGAGACAAATTGTATACCTACAACAGAAAGTTAGATAAACATTTGTTTTCATAGAAAAAGGTGATAAAATGACTCTCCACTTGCCTGGATGAGCGTAGCTCGACATCATCCAGGATAAAGCAGTTCACCTGATCTGCAGATCATCCATCACCTCCATGC
Organism: Scyliorhinus canicula; assembly: GCF_902713615.1. Lineage (NCBI taxonomy): Eukaryota > Metazoa > Chordata > Chondrichthyes > Carcharhiniformes > Scyliorhinidae > Scyliorhinus > Scyliorhinus canicula. The sequence continues at coordinate 186,266,707 of NC_052146.1, read as the reverse complement.
TCACTCCCTTAGCCACCGACAGTGTTAGTAGTGTGTACCTTATACAAGATGCACTGCAGCAATTGAGCAAGGCACCTTTGACAGAACCTTCCAAACCCACTACCTCTGCCACCTAGGACAAAGGCAGCAGATACATGTGAGCACTGTCACCTGCAAGTTCTCCTCCAAGCCACACACTATCCGGACTTGGACCGATGTCCAGAATTTAACGGTTGTTCCCACTGAGGGGATCTTCCAGTCCATAAAACAGAAATCTCTGCTGACCATGGCAGGACCAGAGGTTCCCCCAGGGTTGGCGGACAGCCTCCACAAAACGTCACAAATGCTTCCCTTGTCAAAAGTCATCCCACTCCCTCTTCTTTCCACATATTTATTCACATTTTAAATATGCTTTCTTAAAGTTATTAAATCTATTTATACATCTCAGATAATTTTGCATTACTAAATATATTGGTGACATTTTCTGGCTATTCATCCATTCGCTATTTATTTTGAGAAGCTGAATAACTGACCATAATTTTGATTCAACATGCATTAACTTAATTATTGGTGGGCAACACGGTTAGCACTGCTGCCTCACACCACTGAGGACCCAGATTCAGTCCCGGCCCCAGGTCACTGTCCGTGTGGAGTTTGCACACTCCGTGTCTGCGTGGGTCTCACCCCTACAAACCCGAAGATGTGCAGGGTAGGTAGATTGGCCACGCTAAAATTGCCCCTTAATTAGACGTTAAAAATTTATTTTTTAAAGAAAAAAATAACTTAATTATTGGATGTATAAATACAAACGATTAAATACAAACGAAATTAATTACAGAATATTAAAACTGGGAAGGCTTTAAAAAAAAACTAATGAAGGACAGAAGATCTCCCAATAAATGATAATGCAACAGTAAATTGGACAGAAATTGCTGCAGCACCAGTAAGCAGTTAGAAATTTGATCTTTACCTGAACAGAACTAGTCATGGTGCTGAGAGCAAACACTGTAGCACAGTCTCTTATGGTTGACTGACTGTCAAAGGCCCCCTGAGTATCCATTAAAAGCACTGCAACCTAGAAAAAAAAATTCCAAAGTTTGAGGTAATAGTTTTCAAATGCATGAAAACATCAGCATTTGGTAGTTTCTGAATTGCTGCAGTGGTTTTATCAATTGAGTATTGCATTCAAAATACATTTGAGCACAGATCAAGTTGTTTGTTGATTATTTTTACATTATGACACAGGGACGTTAAGAGCAAGTTACAGGAAGAAATCAAACTAGTTACCAGCTGCTATCGCATAATTTTAAATAAAGAAAAAAAACGTCTGCCATTCCCATGTTTTTATTCCAATATCCCAAGTCATGTACATATAGCTAAAAAAAAGGGTATAAAACAGCAGCAGTCCTAGCACCAAACCTTGAAGAACACTGCTGTGTACCATTCTCTGAAAAATAACCATTAACCATGATTTGTTGTTTGTCCTTAAGCCAATGATTTATTAAATTTAACAAAGATAGAAAATAGATCATTCTAGCCTGCTTGCCAAACGATATGTTCACGGTTGATCCTCTATCTCAACGCCATATTCCACGCTCGAGTCTAGAAATCTATTTCCTTCTTAAATATTTTTAGCGACTTGCTCCACAGCTTCTGGGGTATAGAATTCCACAGGTTCACAACCCCGAGTGAAGATGTTTTTAAAAATATATATATATTTTTATTCTCCTTTTTCACATTTTCACCCAAATTTACACCCAACAGTAAATAATCAGTAACAAATGTAATGTCAATCCCCATATCAATAACAACGATCCCATCCTCCCACCAAACATTAGCCTGCATGTTAAACAAATGACAAAAAGGAATCAGGAATCACCCATAGTCACCATTAACACATACAGTCCCTCTCCCCTGAACCCTCACAGCCCTTCCCCCCCCCACCTAATGTTCGTTGTTATCCAGTTCTTGAAAGTGCATAATGAATAACACCCATGAACTGTAGAACCCCTCCATCCTTCCCCTCAGTTCAAATTTGACCTTTTCAAGCGTCAAGAATTCCAGCAGGTCCCCCAGCCACACTAGGGCACAGGGTGGAGAGGTTGATCTCCACCCTAACAGGACTCCTCTTCGGGCGATCAACGAGGTGAGGGCCACAAATCCGCCTCCGCACCCGTTTCCAACCCCGGCTGGTCCAACACCCTGAATATGGCCTCCCGAGGGCCCGGGTCAAGCTTCACGTGCAGCACCTCAGAGATTACCCAAAAAAACCTCCTTCCAGTAATCCTCCACCTTTGGACAGGACTAAAACATAGGAATGTGGTTTGTTTCTCTCTCTCTCTCTCTCTCTCTCTCTCTCTCTCTCTCTCTCTCTCTCTCTCATCTCTCTCTCTCTCCTCTCTCTCTCTCTCTCTCTCTCTCTCTCCCCTCTCCCCTCTCCCCTCTCCCCCTCTCCCCTCCCCCCCCCCCCCCCCCCCCCCAAAAAAAACAACCCAACGTTCACACACAAATGCTACCCTCACAAAGAACCGGCTCATCCTCGCCCTTGTGTGGAGGCATTAACCCTCCGGAACACCTCACACCAGAACCCCTCCTTCATACCCTCTCCCAACTCTTCCTCCCACTTTGCCTTGATCCCTTCTGGCGGAGCCTTCTCCATCTCCAAAATAGCCCAGTAAACCGCCAATACAACCCACTTCTCCAGTCCCCCTGTCATCAGCACCTCCTCCAGCAATGTGGAAGCCGGCTCTACTGGGAAGCTCTGCATCTCCTTTCTGGCAAAGTCTCGAACCTGCATGTATCTAAATATTTCCCCCCGCTTCCAGTCCATACTTCGCTCCAAGCTCCTTCAATTCCGCAAACTGACCCCCAAGAAACAAATCTTTCAGTGTCCTAATTCCTTTCTCCTCCCATCTCCTAAAATTTCCATCCCACTTCCCTGGCTCAAATCGATGGTTGCCCCGAAACAGCATTTCCCTTGACCCCGCCCCCAACCCAAAGTGCTGGCGAAACTGCCACCAAATTCTCAATGAAGCTATTACTACCAGACTCCCCGAGTGTCTCTCCAGGGCCGTCGTAAGCGGCGCTGTCGCTAGCGCCTTCAATCCCGACCCCCTGCACGAACTCTCCTCAATTCTGACCCACTGGGAATCAATCCGTGTGACCCAGCTCCGCACCTTCTCCACATTCGCCGCCCAGTAATAATACATCAGGTTCGGAAGACCCAAACCCCCCCCCCCCCCCCCCCCCCCCCCCCCCCCCCCCCCCGTCTTCCTTCCCTCTGTAGCAGCATCTTTCTAATTCTGGCCATCTTCCCTCCCCATATGAACTAGATAATCATCCCTTCAATCTCTCTAAAAAATGCCTCAGCAGGCATGAAAAATAAACAAGAATTGCAGCAGTACATTCATTTTAACCGCCTGTACCCAACCCGCCAGTGACAGAGGGAGACTATCTCGCCTTGCCAGATCAACTTTCACCCTCCCCACCAAACTAGAAATGTACCTACGTAACCCCCCCCCCCCCATCCCGAACAATCTGCACCCCCACGTATCTAAATTGAGTCCCTGCACTACGGAATGGCAGCCCCCCCACCCCTGGCCAAGACACCACAAAATATTCACTCGTCTAGATTTAATTTATACCCAGAGAAAGACCCAACACCCGAAGCAGCTCCAGTATTCCCCATATTGACACACTCGGTTCCGACACATATAAGTCATCGGCATACAAGGACGCCCTATGCTTTATTCCACACCCCCCCTTCCCCGCCACCCCCCACACTATCCCTTTCCATACCCCAAACTTCTTAACGCAATAGCCAATGGCTCAATCGCAATGAGTGAAGAGGTTTCTCTCTCATCAGTCCTAAATGGCCAACCTCATTGAGACAGTAACCCCTTGTTCTAGACACCCACCCAGCCAGAGGAAAGAAACATCCCTGTACAAATCAGTTTATCCCAACAGAATTGTGTACATTACAATGAGATTCCTAACTGTTCTAAAGTTAACATGCCGAATCGACCCAACCTCTCATATAGACAATCCTGCTACCCAGGAATCAGTCTGATGAGCCTTCACTGCATGCCCTCTATGGAAATATATTTTCTTAGTAAGCAGAAAGTAGAGCAAAACTACACAATACTCCAGCTGTGATCTCATCAAGGCCTTGTACAGGCATGAACAAGAGATCCTTGCTCCTGTACTCAAGTCCTCTTGCAATGAAGGCCAGCATATCATTTGCCTTAAGCACGGCATGCTTGTTTTCAGCAATTGGTGTACAAGGATACCTAGGTTGCGTTGTACATTAACATTTCCCAATCTATACCATTTAAATAGCTCTACCATTCGGTTTTGCCTCCTGACATTGATAACTTCAGATTTATCCACATTATACTGCATCTGCCGTGCATTTGTCCATTCGCTCAACTTGTCAAAATCATCTTGAAGCTTCTTTACATCCTCCTCAGCACTCAACACCGTGGGCGAGTGTGCAGTCAGTTCCAGCCCTACAGACCCCAGAGTCCCAACTTAAGTGAATTAACCAATAACTTGTGTTTCCCAGAAATCTTTTTAAAATAAAAAAAAAATTTGTACCCAATTATTTTTTTTTCCAATTAAGGGGCAATTTAGTGTGGCCAATCCACCTACCCTGCACATCTTTGGGTTGTGGGGGCGAAACCTACACAAACACGGGGAGAATGTGCAAACTCGACACAGACAGTGACCCGGGGCCAGGATCAAACCCGGATCATCAGCACCATAGGCAGTGCTAACCATTGCACCGTGTTGCCCCCCCCCCAACCCCGAGAACTATAACCCTCGACTGCTTCAATGAACTTCAGCAAAATATTAATAAACTATTTATAACAAGAGTAAAATATTAATTAATTGGAACTATGGTCTACTAGTCTACCTATTCTCAAAACCCCATCCCACCATTCACCCAAGCTCACTGAAGAGATAGGAAAATAATAATAATCTTTTAGTGCTGTAGGCTTACATTAACATTGCAATGAAGATACTGTGACAATCCAATATTCGCCACACTACTGCCCATGTTCGGGTACATTGAGGGAGAATTGAGAATGTCCAATTCACCTAACAGCACATCTTTCGGACTTAAGAGGAAACCGGAGCATTGAGGAAACCCACGCAGACACGGGGAGAATGTGCAGACTCCACACAGACAGTGACCCAAGCCGGGAATCGAACCCAGCACCCTGTGCTACCCAAGGGTTAGAATAATGGGAATTGGAGAAAAGGTTCGAGTTGAATCCTCGCTGCTGCGGTTGTGGCATGTCTTCTCAGAATGCGGCCCTCTGGGGAATTGGTTCATACAAGGGATTCAGGTTGGTGCAATTCTGACCTTCGATGAGATGGAGCTTCCGTCTCATATTACTGGAGCTTTTATTCCCAAGAATCTTACACTTTTCATTTGCCTGATCTATGTGCAGAAATTCCAGTTGTATTATAAACAGGGTTCTCAGTTTAGGTTCTTGCCAGCCATTCAGGCAGAGGATTAAAGAATAACAGAATGGTGAGAAACTCCTGGCAGCCTTGCCCTCCAGGTGATCTCTTCATTGTTTTGGCTGCTGTCAGTCTTTTAAATAGGAATGCCGTTGCAGGTTTTTTATACCAGCCTTTTAAATTGTCTGGCAGAGAGAGAGTGTCTTCCAGTTGCTTACTTGCTGAATCTCTTCTCACAGGATTCAGGATAAAATGGAGCTCTTCACATGACCCACCTTTCTTCTGGAAGATTCTGAATGACTCCACCAATTGCAAGCAACAACAGGAGATGGCTCAGAATTTCAGATTCACCGATTGGCTGCTTGCCAAGTCTATCAAACGGACATCATGGGCTACCACAGAACCCAAAGGGGAAATCCTGGCTAGTCTATTAGACCAAGGGCTTTTGTGCTTGCCTGAAGTTTGTAGTTTAAGCAAATGTCTGTGTGGCAGCAGCCAGCAAGAACGGCAGATTAAAGGCAGCTAGCAGGGAAGGGATTAAGAAGGAAACACAGAACAGGCAAAGGGTCTACAACAGTATCCTAACAACTTTCCACTAAGTTTTGCATCATCAGCAAACTTTGAAATATCGTATTTGGTTCCCTCATCCAAATCATTGAATATATGTGAATAACTGGGGCCCAATCACTGAACCCACTAGTCACCACCTGCCACTCTGAAAAAGGCCCATTCATTGCTAGTCTGCTACCTAATTCTCAATGTATGCCAATACTCAATGTAAGCCAATATATTGCCTCCAATCCCATGTGCTTTAATTTTACACACTAATCTCTTTATCAAGTTTTCCAAAAATCCAAATACACCACATCTACTGGTTTGCCCTCATCTATTCTGCTAGTTATGTCCTCAAAAATTCCATTAGGTTTGTCAAACAGGATTTCCGCATCATAAACCCTTTGTCTAATCCCGTTGATATTTTCCAAGTATTTAAAAAATAATTTAGGGTAGCCAATTATTTATTTTACAATTAAGGGGGCAATTTAGTGTGGCCAATCCACCTACCCTGCACATCTTTGGGTTGTGGGAGTGAAACCCACGCAGACACTGGGAGAATGTGCAAACTCCACTGACAGTGAACCGGGATCAAACCCGGGTCCTCAGTGTCATAGGCAGCAGTGCTAACCACTTCGCCACCGGGCTTCCCTAAATGTCCTATTTTAACATTCTTTCATAGGAAAATTGCTCAAATCCATTATACGGTGCGGCTAACTGGTCTGTAATTGCCCCTTTTCTGCCTCCTTTAAAAAAGTGGGGTTATATTTGCCACCATCCAAACTGCTTAGTGGGGTTATATTTGCCACCTTCCAACCTGCTGGAGCTGCTCCAGGATGCAGAATTTTGGAAGATGGCAACCAACTTATCCAATATTTCCATGGCTACCTCTTTTAGCACCCTGGGGAGGTATCAGCATTTAGTCTCGTTAATCTTTCAGTGCCATTTTTAGTGATACCTTAAATAAGGAATTTTAGTGATTCTTTTAATTATTCATTCTCGTTAGACTCTTTGTTCCCCAGTATTTCTGGGTGTTTTCCTCCCCAAAGACAAAAGTAAAGTAGTTATTTAATTGCTTGGCCATTTGTTTTGTTCTCCATTATCAATTTTCCTGTTTTGGGCTGTAAGGGACCTACATTTGTCTTCGAAAGTATGTAAAAAGAGACTTCCGGTGATGAGCTGAGCGGACGCTCATCAGGTGGCTCTCATCCCAACCAGAATCAAAAAAGGCACTTGGGCAAATTTTGCCCGAAAATTCAATAACAAAATAACCCCAACGGAAGAACTACAAAAACTCCAGTGAACGGGAGCTCAAGGGCCGAAGGGATAGAAGTGGCTGAAAGAGCCACTAACTGCAAGCGGACAAACCAACAGACCCATGAGCGGAGGGGCCCCAGCCACCCTTGAGAGGCAGACCATCGACCCGAGCATCAGCCTACCCCTTGCCATCTAGAGGCAGATGGAGGACCTTCAAAGAGGAGCTGGCCTCCATGAAGGAGGCGATCAGAATAGAGATCCAAGTGGCGGTTAATGTATTGTGACGGAGGCGATGGTCACCCTACAGAAGTCGATTGATGGACTGGGGAAGAAAGTAGAGGCGCAGGAGGAGAGGGCGATCCAGGACCTTGAGAAAAAGCCTCGACGGACCAGAACTTCAGGATCGTCGCTTTGGAAGCAGAGGTGAAAAGGTTGGTGGCTGCCCAAAGGAGCTTGAAAGGGAAGGTCGAGGACCAGGAAAATGAGTCCCGACGGCAGAATGTGCGGATCGAGGGCAGAGATCCGACAGACTACATTGCACAAATGCTAGGCAACCTAGTTGGGAGAGACAGCTTCCCCAAACCCCCAGAACTCGACAGGACACACTGGTCGCTCAGACCGAAGCCCAAGGCAGGGGAGCAGCCGAGAGCGATCGTTGCAAAGCTGCACCAATACCAGGACCCTGAGGGGATCCTTCGGGGGGCAAGACAGATGAAAGCGAGTATGTGGAAAGGACATAGAATCTGTATTTATCAAGACATTGGGGCAGACCTGGCAAAAAGACGGGCTGAGTTTAATCAGGCAAAGTCGGTGCTTCATAAACGTGGGGTGCGATTTAGCATGCTATTTCCAGACAGACTCTGGGTCACAGAATACCCCGGCGGAGGGAAATGACTTTGTACAGACCAACGGCCAGGACAAAGGTCAGATGAGGCAGTGATATGAAGGCGGGTCGGAGGAAGATCGCCGAAAGAATCAGAAACTCAGACAATGTAACGTGTTTGCGTGGGACTGTACTGCCTTGTTCTGATCAGAAAGACCAGTCACAGGAGAGAGCGAGAACAGGGAAATGCAGGTGAGGGGGCAGGCAGAGAAAGCAGAGAGTCGGCGGGCATAGGCAACGGACTAGACTAGTCATGGGAGGGGACCAACATACTAGCAGGGAGGACAAACACCGGAAGACAGACAGAGGGGGCGGGCAACAGACAGACAGAGAGGGAGCGCGCGCGCGGCAGGCAGCGCGCCAGACCGCGAGCGCGCGGCAGACAGAGCGCGCCAGACCGCGAGGGCGAGCACGCGGCAGACAGAGCGCGCCAGACCGCGAGGGCGCGCGCGTGGCAGACAGAGCGCGCCAGACCGCGAGGGTGAGCGCGCGGCAGACAGAGCACGCCAGACCGCGAGGGCGAGCGTGCGTGCGGCAGACAGAGCGCGCCAGCCAGAGAGTGAGAGCGAGAGCCAATTTGTAGATTGTGTTATAGTATTCCCAATTATAGAAAAAGCTCACATGAAATGGAATGTGAAGTATTCAACATTTTTGTAAACATTCACCGTTAAGCATACCTGGCTTCCATCAGACTTATTGATTACAAAAACTTCGCTCCAAACTTGTATACCAGTAGTTTCACGCTCACATCCACCCCGCCAAGTAAAGCCGGTCAACGGCTCATCATCTCCACCGAGCCATGTACCAGGATTCTGCAGGAGGAAAAACAAGCATCACAATAGTTGCAAAAATGTTTAATTTGTTGGGAGAGTTTGGTAGCAAAAAGTTAGTTCTGAATTTTGTCCAAAGGGTTCAAACTACCCATCCGTATCTATTAGATAGAAAATCCCTGTAACACCAACTTTTTTGCCACAAGTATTAAATCAAAACATTTATCTCTTTAGTAATAGATCAGTGCTGAGACATAAAGTGAAACATATTGCTAACTTATGGATGCATTTAATTTGGTTGAAGTAACAAATTGCTAGAGTTTGACACAATTCGTGATTGGTATATTTTTGAGATTGAAATGGTGTGGCCATCTGCTGCACAGAAAGAAGGGGGAAATGTGGTGTGGCAACTAAGACTTGATTGCCAGGATGAGGAAGGCCAAAGTCCAGGTGGAAAAATGAAGCAGTGAGATACAAACGCAGCAGAACTGGCAGAGGAATGGGTGGCTGACTGGAGGGCATGTAGAAGGGTGATCAACCAACATTGTAGCAACCCCCAAGTAAAATGGGAGAAGCCAGAAGCAAAAAGCCAATGAAGCAGAAAGATGAACAGTAAGGATGGAGGCCATTTCAAACTGAAAAATGTCCCAAATGAGCCAGTTAAACATTTTTCTGGGGACAACAGAAAGTAACAGCTAGGTTGGTTAGTATTTTGGTGCAAATAGGAAAAAGGGCGCAAGAGGCGAGTCTCATGGACAAGAGCAAGTTCAGGCAGGGCATGGGGAAAGACCAAAGGAAAACTGGAGAAAGACACATGGTCAGGACTAGGGCATGCAAACCTTGGAATCTAATCAGGTGGTCAAGTCAGTGACAAAAGTTGAAAAGGGAATTAATGACATTCTAAATTCACACCAGGGTAGTCTGAAGTATTTTTTAAGGGGGCGGGGGGGGGGGGCAGCGAGGGGGCCGGGGGGGGTTCAGAGAGGGGGCAAAGTCATTTGCATACAGTTCTTATTCACGTGTATTAAAAAAGTGTGGCATACATTGTGTATTCCTAGTATGCATGGTTTGAATTTTCACTCAATGAATGCTACAAGGAATAACTAGCAGTTTCACAAATTCACTAAAATAGCAAATAAAAGATTGTATGGATGCATTCTCATCTGAACAGGAAAATTTTACTTTGCTTCTCACATTCACATGGGTCATATCCAGCATTTTCCTTCCTGGTCTTGATTCCTGTGTTTCCATTTCCAAGGATAGACAGTCAACTAATAATAAGCCCATAGGCTTCCACAGCCACCTAGTCCTCACACCTAGTCTTCTGGAAAGATTTTATTCCATTGCGAAGATGCAACCTTCCACAACAGCACTTCTGACAAGTCTTCCTTTTTCCTGAACACAGGATTCCTGCCTGCCCCCCCCCCCCCCAAACAGATCAGGTTCCTCACCCTCACTTTCCACCACACCAGCCTCCACATTCAAATGATCATTCGCCATTTCCACCGCCTCCAGCATGGTGCCACCAAAACGTATCTTACCCAACCATTTCAGCAGTCCAGAGGGATACTAATAATAATCACTTACTGTCACAAGTAGGCTTCAATGAAGTTACTCTGAAAAGTCCCTAGTCGCCACATTCCGGCACCTGTTCGGGGAGGCCGGTACGGGAATTGAATCCGCGCTGCTGTCATTGTTCTGCATTACAAGCCAGCTGTTTAGCCCACTGTGCTAAACCAGCTCACCTTCTGTCCCCCCCAAACACCTGTCCTCTTCCCATGCAATCGTAGGAAGTCAACACCTGCCCTTTTACTTTTTGCTCTTCAAAGCTGAAGCAGCAATTAATTTTTTACTTCTTTTGATACATTCATTGCTCATTATGCAGTCTCCTCTACACTGGTGAGGTCAAACACAGATGGGGTGACCTTTTGTGAACACCTCCACTCAAGTCTGCAAGCACGAGACCAAACTTCCAATTGCTTACATTTACCATGTTGCTCTCATGCTCACATTTCTGCCCTCAGCCTGCTGCAGTGTTCAGCTTAACTCAATCTCAAAACAACAGCATCGTATCTTCCGATTAGGGGCACCTTCTGGTCTCAACACCGACTTCAACAATTTCAGACCATGAACTCTGTCTCCCATTTTGATTCCTTTATTTGCTGTGTGAATTTTAGACAAATACTTTGTATCTTTACCACAATCGTTACAACTCCCTTTGCATTTTGATCCATGACATGTTTGTCATTTAATCTCACCAACTCTCTCCCCTATCCCAGACCTTCCCCATTATCTTCCCCCTCTCCACTTGGACAGCATAAAAGCCAACAACATTTTGACCCTCCTTCAGTTCTGAAAAGGAAACGTATTGGACTTGAAATGTTAGCCTTCTCGCTGCATAGATGCTGTCAGACCCGAATATTTCCAGCACTTTGTTTAATTCAGATTTCCAGCAGCATTCACAGTATTGCACATTATAGCACCTTTCAGAACCACATTCCAAAGTATTTTAGTCAATTAAGTGCAATCACTGTTGTAATATAGGAAACGCGGCAGCCAATTTCTGCACAGCAAACACTCTCCACAAAAGGCCAGATAACCAGTTTCTATAATTGAGGGATAAACATCAGTTAGGACACCAGGAGTACTCTCGTGCTCTTTTGAAACAGTGCCACTTGACGGAGACATGGCCTCATTTTAATGGCAGAAAGATGGCAGTGAAGTACTCCCTTGGTATCGCATTAGTTTCAGCCTAGAGACTTCCATGCACAAGTTCTGCAGTGGGACTTGAACTCACGGCCTTCTGACTCGAGGTGGGAATGCTACGAGAGAGGAGAGAAAATGCAAGTAGTTCTGCTCTTGAAATTTACACAAAATAAGTCCCTACAAGATTACATTTTTATGGAATATTTCCCTAATTGATCGAAAACTACATCTTGCAAGTACTTGATCACCACAATCTAGGGAGCTTCCAGGGTCAATCTGTTCTCAGTAGGTGACATTACTGGTCCTATAATTAGCCCGGGCTGTGGATGGCTAAGTAAGAGGACTCGAAGCACGATGATAGTCAGCAACTGACCTGACCCCCTGTAGAAGTAGATAGAGGTCAGACTTGAACAGGCTCTTGATTAATTGCAAAGGATATCACAATTGATTCCATCAACAGTCACAATCCAGGTTCTCAGGAATTATGAGGTGTGTGGGTGAGAGGGACATCCTATCGTCACAAATGATTCACTTCAGGAGTCAAGAACGGTAGGGGGGGGGGGGGGGGGGGGGGGGGGGGGGGGGGAATGAATTTGTAGAGATAGTTACAAAGAATCTAGGTTGAACTTGTAGATTTTTGTTTTCCGGACTTAAATGGAAAAATTAAATATTCAGAGCCCATGAGCATTTGGAGGAGAACCAAGCAAGCATTCCACAAGTAGCTTGGGGCAGCACGGTAGCATGGTGGTTAGCGTAAATGCTTCACAGCTCCAGGGTCCCAGGTTCGATTCCCGGCTGGGTCACTGTCTGTGCGGAGTCTGCATGTCCTCCCCGTGTGTGCGTGGGTTTCCTCCGGGTGCTCCGGTTTCCTCCCACAGTCCAAAGATGTGCAAGTTAGGTGGATTGGCCATGATAAATTGCCCGTAGTGTCCTAAAAAGTAAGGTTAAGGGGGGGTTGTTTGGGTTACGGGTATAGGGTGGATACGTGGGTTTGAGTAGGGTGATCATTGCTCGGCACAACATTGAGGGCCGAAGGGCCTGTTCTGTGCTGTTCTATGTTCTAGCTACTCAACTAGTTTCAATGGAGGCAAAAAGATTGCAAATAGAGAGCATTCGGATGTCATTGATAAGTGACTGAAGGTATTTCAACAATGTTCACATTTCGACTTGGAAGTAAAATATAAATAAATGGTAGCATCGTCTCTTACCTGATTGTACATGTACCGCAACATGAAGTCCAACAAAAATGATTTGCCTTTACGAAATGCTCCTGCCACAGAGACAACCACAACATTCAAGTCCCGAATGTGTTCTTGCAATAGAATTCGTTCCAAGGATTCTTCATCAAGATCAAAATGATGATTATCTTCATGTGCCAATACTACCTGTATCGGTCGTGCTTCTTTCATGAGTACATCGTCTGAATTCATAGCAGCTTCTTGGCTACCAAACTCATCTGTTGAAAACCAAAAATATTTTAGCCCAAGCTATAAATGACAATCACATTAACTATGTGATTTGATCCACTCTCACCTGGTTAGATTTTTCCTTTCCTAGTCCAGAAATCACATCCACGAAATTTAATCCCAATTGAAATCCTTTAAATTCAGTACACCCAGGCATCAAAAGTGACTTTTAAAAAAAAAAAAGTTATTTTGCCCAAACTAAAGAGACACGAACATATGCTGCCCCAAAACCCGCGCCAGACACAGAAATTAATGGTTAGCAGACTGGAATACAAGTAACTATTACCCAATTAAATAATAAGGTATAAGTGGTGATTAATTGAACGGTTTAAAAACAAAAATAATGCAACTGTTTTTATCTGCAAGTCTGAGTAACACGCTTCAATAAATTGTTTTAAAAATATTTTTATTGCCATTTTTCAATTTTTACAGAACAATTTAACGGATAGTGCACCTGATATTTACATGTTGTACAGTTTATTATTTACATACTTTTTAATATCCCGTCTCCCTCACCCCTCCCCTCAGTAGCCCCCTTGGATGTCATACTACTGAGCTCCGCTCCTCTTTTCTGGAGTTTTTGTTGTTGACTTGAGGGGGAGGGGGCTTCCTGCCCCCTCCCCATGTTTCTCTCGGTGACTTCCTTGGGTTCCCTCATCTCCTCCCCCCTTCGCTCCCTCTCGTTGCATGGGTCTGCTCTCTCCCGTCTCCCCCTCTTTCCCCAGTCGCTGCTGGCCTCAAACAGGTCTTGGAACAGGCTGACGAGTAGCCCTCATGCTGTGGAAACCCTCGTCTGACCCTTGGATGGTGTACTTTATCTTCTCCAGGTGGAAACATTCCGACAGGTCTGCCAGCCAGCCTGCAGCTGTGGGTGGTACTGCTAATCACCAGATGAGCAGGATTCTCCAGCGTGCAATTAAGGAAGCAAAAGCAAGGGCATCGGCCATCTTCCCCATATGAAGTTCTGGCTGATCCGATACCCCCGAAGACTGCCACTCTCTGCACAGCTCTACCCTCACCCCCACACCTTGGACATCGCCTCGAAGAAGGCTGTCCAGAACCCAACAAGTCTGGGATGTGGGCATGGAGGCTGGGCCTCACCGGCACCATTCACATTTATTCTCCATCTCCAGGAAGAACCTGTGCATTCGGGTTCTGGTTAGGTGAGCTCTGTGCATCACTTTCAACTGCATGAGGCTGAGAAGGAAGTGGAGTTGGCCCTGCCCAAAGCTTTGCTCCAGAGTCCCCAATTCACTTCTGTCCCCAGTTCGTCTGGCTTTGTTCAGCGGTAGTCTTGCCCTATCCAGCAACCGTCTATAGATATTCCCACAGCTCCCCTCCCCCCCAACCACACACACCTTACTGTCCCTGCTTATTAGTACCTCTAGTAATGTGTCTAAAAGGGCCCTGGGGTATCTTGGTTTGACCGAAATGCTGCCTCATGTCTTTAGTGTGGCTACCACCACTGGAGAGGATGTGTATTGGGGGGGGCTGCCCTGGCGAGGGCCCAAATGATTGTTCCCTTGCAGGAGGACTCCTCCAACCTCACTTATTCAATGTTGGGCTCAGCCGTCAATAAACCTGAGCAAATACTAAATATGTTGGTTGACAGGCAGACTTAGCCTCAGTTTAATATCTCACGAAAGAAGGCAGGTAAAGTACTTCCTTCAGTATTGCATTAGTTTCAGCCTAGAAATTTTCATGCACAAGTCCTGGAACCTGTGTGTTAACCACAAGCTCATTATTAAAAAGTGCAAAATTACTAACAATAATTACTAGCCATTACTTACATAGGTCAGGCCATTCACTTTTTTTTCAGGATAACAATTTGCCTGCAAACTAAAAGCAGATGCAGCTCCATGCTAGAGAAATATTAGAAGTGTTTTAGATGAAACTGGAGCGCAGACTAGACAGTGACGACAGGGACCAAATATTTCATCCCCTATACAGGAGCTTCAGTGTTTACTGTTTAGACCTCAAAAAACAATGCTCAAAAGTTAGAAACATTTTTCACTTGTGCGCTACTGAGATTGAAAGAGCCAGGCTTTTTTGCTGCAGGAGATATAAGATTTTTTAGATCAATTTCTTCCAAAAGTAATCCACTCTAAAGACAAGTCAGACTATCAATTCCAAATTACTGTATTACATTACAAATCACAGGTTATGTTAACCAAATTTTAAATGGGTCTTCAACTCAGGGATACAGATTGTGTACTCCAATTCTCATGAAAGTCAGTGTTATTTTTGCATTAGTAACAATCCAAATGCTGTATGCATGCTCTCAATGCAAGTTAGAAATACCAATTCTGATCTAGTTGCCCGAATTGTATTGAGGCATCTTAGGCACTTTGAGGCAATTTCTGTGCAGGGCATGTCGTCGCTGTCTAGTGTGCACCTAGTTTAATCTAAAACATTTAATATTTCTCTAGCATGGAGATGCTTCTGCTTTTAGTTTGCAGGCAAGTTGTTAAAATGGCCTATGTAAGTAATGGCTAGTAATTAGACAGAACAATACAGCACAGAACAGGCCCTTCAGTCCTCGATGATGTGCCAAGCTTTGTTCAAAACCAAGATCAAGCTATCCCACTCCCTGTCATTCTGGTGTGCTCAATGTGCCTATCCAATAACCGCTTGTAAGTTCCTAAAGTGTCAGAGAGGTAGCCACACCCAAGGTTCCGGACAGAGTAGCTGGGTTACAGTCAGGGAAAGGAAAGGGAACAAGCAGACAGTGCAGGATCCCCTGTGGGCGTCCATCTTCAAAACAAGTATACCGTTTTGGATGCTGGGGTAGGTTGGAAGCTAAAGAGCAGGACGAGTAAAGTAGTAATCTCAGGATTGCTATCGGTGCCACGTGCTAGTGAGGCAAGGAACAGGGAGCAAGTGCAGCTGAACACGTGGCTACAGGGCTGGTGCAGGAGGGAAGGTTTCACATCTGTTTGAGTTTTTGCATGCAAAAATTTTTTCTCATCTGGTTTGATTTTTCTATTGTTTTTGGCTCCGTTTGAAGGTTTTGGGACTGATAAGATGCTGTAAAGGGAGGAGGGGTGGGACTTCCGGTGGCGACGATGATGTAGGAAGCCACACATTTGGGAGCTCCCGTTTTAAACGGACTTTTCGGCTCTTTTTAAGAGCCCAAAACGGAAATTTTTCGACGTCTCCCGGTGGGAGAAGGTGTGCTGATCGACTTTGCCCGCAGTCCATGACTCAAACTCAGAGTGGAAAGGGGGAAAAAACAGCAGCAGCTCCCCAGAAAAAACGGGGGAAGGAATCCAAGATGGCGGCCGGTGGAGCTCCAGAGGAGTGGAAGCAGTGGGCCCAGGAGCAACAAGCTGCTCTCCTGCGTTGTTTTGCAGACTTCAAGGCTGAGGTACTGAGCTCTCTGCAGGAAACAAACAGAAGGCTGTCGGAGATTCAGACGACCCAGGGTGCTGCCATCAAGGAGTTGCAGATGCAGGCCACTGAACAAGAGGAGGAGGCCGGGATCCTCGTAAGGTGGAGGGACACGAGGCATTCCACAAGAAGTGGCAGGAACGTTTCGAGGAGCTTGATCACCGCATGGAACTTGGGCGGATGCCTTGGAGAGAGTCAACTCTTCCTCTTCATGTGCGAGGCTTAGTCTCATCCAATTTAAGGTGCTGCACCGGGCCCACATGTCCGGGACTAGGATGAGTAGGTTCTTTGGGGGTGAGGACAGGTGCACCAGATGTTCGGGGAGTCCAGTTAACCACGCCCATATGTTCTGGGCATGCCCAGCAGTGGAAGAATTCTGGAAGGGGGTGGCGGGGACAGTGTTGAGGGTGGTTGGATCCAGGGTCAAACCAGGGTGGGGATTTGCAATTTTTGGAGTTGTGGTGGAGCCGGGAGTGCAGGAGGCGAAAGAGGCCGGTGTCCTGGCCTTTGCGTCCCTAGTAGCCCGACGAAGGATCTTGCTACAGTGGAAGGATGCGAGGCCCCCAAGTGTGGAGACCTGGATCAGTGACATGGCGGGATTTATAAAATTGGAAAGGGTCAAATTTGCCCTGAGAGGATCAATACAAGGGTTCTATAAACGATGGCAGCCTTTTCTGGACTTCCTGGCTCAAAGATAGGTATCTTGGTCAATAGCAGCAGCAACCCGGGGGAGGGGGGTTCCCTATTGTAGTTTCTATTATGTAACTTCATATTGTGTTAATTTGCGTTGTTGTTAAAATGCTGTGTTGTTCATGGAGGTGGGGCGAATGTTTATGATTGCTAATATTATTGTTATTTTGGTATTTTATTATGGTTCGTTATTGTTGTATAAATTCAAAATTTTTCAATAAAAATTATTTTTTTTAAAAAGGGAGGGGGGGTGGGCCTATGCGCCCAGGCCTTGGGAGATTGTCTGTTGCTATTGTTTTGAGAACTTACATTAAGAATTTTGGGGGGGGGGGGGGGGAAAGAGTGAGGATCCAGCATGTGGAATGTTCGTGGACTGAATGGGCTGGTCAAGGGCCCAGTGTGTTCACACACTTGAGACAGCTAAAAGCGGATGTGGCCATGCTACAGGAGACACTTGAAGTTGGGAGACCAAGTTAGACTGAAGAGGGGATGGGTCAGACAGGTATCCCATTCGGGACTGGACTTTAAAACGGGGGGGGGGGGGGGTGGCCACCCTGATTAACAAAAGGGTGGCATTTGAGGTGGGGAAGATAGAGGCAGACCCAAGATGCAGATTTATTATGGTCAGCAGGAAACTGGAGGGAATGGCAGTGCTGGTAAATATATATGTCTCAAACTGGGATGACGTCGCATTTGTCAGGAAGGTGCTGGGAAGGATCCCAGACCTCGACTCTCGCCAGTGTTGGTTATGGGAGGTGACTTCATCATGGTCCTAGATCAGAGAATGGACCGGTCGAGTTCAATGCCAGGGAAGGTATCAGCAATGGCGAAAGAATTGCGGGGTTCAAGAAGCACATGGGAGGGGTGGATCAGTGGAGATTCGAAAGGCTACAGAGCAAGGAATATTCATTCTACTCTCATATGCACAAGGCATACTCCAGGATAGATTTCTTTGTACTGGATAAAACACTGTTAGCGGGGGTGGAGGACACCAAGTACTCAGCATATGTGGTGTCAGACCACGCGCCACATTGGATAGACCTGCGGGTAAGCACAGGAAAGTCCCAGTGCCGGCAGTGGAGATTAGATGCAGGGCTGTTAGCGGACGAAGAGATCGGTGAGCGAGTGAGGGAGGCCATTCAGGGGTATATAAAGAACAACGACACGGGCGACACCGCGGCTGGGGTGGTGAGAGAAGCATTGAAGGCGGTTATTACGAACATCTCACTCTTTTCGATACATAACTTGTAGCCTGAAGGGGAATGCATTTTGATTCGGGCTCAGAAGGAGAAGACTGAACAGGCGGAGCTGGACAGGTTGGTTGGGGAAATCTTACAGGTGGACAGGACATATGCGGAGTCGCCGAGTGATGAACTCCTGAAGGAGCGTCAGAGACTCCAAATGGAATTTGAGCTCCTTTCCACAGGTAAGGTGGAGGGACAGCTGAGGAGGATAAAAAGGGCAATGTATGAATATGGGGAGAAAGCTAGCAGGATGCTGGCACATCAGCTGAGTAAGCAGGAGGCAGCAAGAGAAATAGGGAAAATAAAGGATACAAGGACAACGGTAGTGATGGACCCGGGGGCGGTTAACGACGTGTTCCGTGAATTCTATAATCGACTATACGAGTCGGAACACCCGGTCGGAGAGCAGGGTATGAATCAATTCCTGGAGGCTAGAGTTCCCGATGGTAGACGAGGAGCTGGTGGAAGTCCTGGGGGGCCCAATTGGGCTAGGGGAGGTGATAGACAGATCGGGTCGATGCAATCGTGTAAGGCCCTGGGACCTGATGGATTCTCAGTGGAATTTTATAATTTTATAAAATTACCACTTCTGGTAAAAGCTTTTAACGAGTCCAAGGAGCTGGGAGAACTTCCCCCAACAATATCACAGGCATCAATCTCTCTCACCCTGAAGCGAGACAAGGACCCGGAGAGCTGTGGATCGTATAGGCCAATTTCCCTTTTGAATGTAGATGCTAAATTGCTGGCAAAGATCTTGGCCGCCTGAATAGAGGATTGTATCCCGGAGGTAATCGGGGAGGATCAGACGGGATTTGTGAAGGGCAGGCACCTGACTTCCAATATTAGACGGCTTCTTAATGTTATAATGATACCAGCGGAGGGGCGCGTTGTTGAGGTGGCAGTAGCCATGGATGCAGAGAAGGCTTTCGACCGGGTGGAGTGGAAGTACCTATGGGATATTTTAGGCAGGTTTGGGTTTGGGCAGTGATTTGTGGATTGGGTCCGACTGTTATATCAGGCACAGGTGGCAAATGTAAGAACCAACCGAGTCCGGTCAGAATACTTTAGTCTCTGTGGGGGTACAAGGCAGGGATGCCACTCTCCCCATTATTGTTTGCCCTGGCCATAGAGCCCTTAGCAATGGCCCTTAGATCATCGAATACCTGGCGGGGGATAGTTTTGGGGGGGGGGGGGAAAGAAAGAGAGCACAGGGTCTCTATGCAGACGACCATATTGTTAAATATGGAAAAGAGCGAGATGTTCGTGATCCAGGCACAGGTGCAGGAAAGGAGACTGAGGGAGTTACCTTTTTCAAGTGGCTGAGAGGAGTTTTAGATATCTGGGGATTCAAGTGGCTAAGGATTAGAGCAGCTTCATAAGTTAAATCTGGGCAAAGCGGCCGATCAAATGAAAATGGATTTCCGCAAATGGACATGCTCCCGCTGATGCTGGCGGGGAGTGTCCAGACGGTGAAGATGACAGACTGCTCTTCTTTTTTCAATGGCTTCTGGTTTTTGTCCCAAAGGCTTTTGTGAGGAAAATGAACGCAGCGATATCAGGTTGTGTGGGGGCGGGTAAAACCCCGAGAGTAAAGAAGGCACTCCTGGAACGGGGTCGCGGAGTGGGGGGCTTGGCCCTCCCGAGCTTTATTAACTATTACTGGGCGGCCAACATATCGATGGTCAGGGAGTGGGTAATGGGGGAGGGGTCCATTTGGGAGCGAGTGGAAGCGGCATCCTGCAAGGGTACGAGTTTGGAGGCTTTACTAACGGCACTTCTGCCGTTCTCGTCAGCTCGGTACTCTACAAGCCCTGCGGTGGTGGCAGCCCTAAGGGTGTGGGGGCAATAGAGGCAGCATATGAGATTGAAGGGGGCGACAGCGTGGTCACCGATTTGTGACAACCACCCGGTTTGCCCTGGGGGGGCTGGATGGGGGCTTTAAGAGATGGCAGCGGGCAGGGATTGAGAGATTTGGGGACCTATTCATCCAGGAGGGCTTTCAGACCTTGAAGGTACTAAAGGAGGAGTTTAAGTTGCCGAGTGGGAACGGGTTTCGGTACCTTCAGGTGGGGGACTTTGTACGGAGGCAGGTTCCAAGCTTTCCTCGCCTCCCGGGGACTACAGAACAAGGTGATGTCAAAAACAGGAGTTGGAGAGGGGACGGCTTTGGAGATATACAAGGAGTTGATGGAGTGGGAAGGGGCCCCCATCAGAGGTGAAGAGATGGTGGGAAGGGGAGTTGGAGGGGAGAGCTGGAAATTGAACTGTGGGAAAAATCCTTGAAAAGAGTCAATTCATCCTCGGCATGTGCCAGACTTAGCTTGATCCAGTTCAAAGTGGTCCACAGGGCCCACAAGACGGCAGCCCGGATGAGCAGGTTCTTTGAGGGGTAGCCCAGCGAACCATGTACATATGTTTGGGCATGTCCGAAATGGAGGGGATTCTGGCAGGGATTTGCAGATGTTATGTCAGAAGTCCTGGGAGGGAGGGTAACTCCGGCTCCAGAACTGGCAATATTTGGGGTATCAGAAGATCCGGGGGGGGGGGGGGTGTCCTGGTCTTCTCCTCCCTGGTGGTCCAGAGACAGATTTAGCTGGCATGGAGGGATTTGGAGCCCCCAAAGTCAGGAATGTGGGTCAGCAATATGGCAGGTTTCTCAATCTGGAAAAAAAAAATCAAGTTTGCCTTGAGAGCATCAACCCAGGGGTTTACACGGAGATGGCAACCATTCATCGGTTTCTTCAAGGAAAACTGAACGTCAGCAGTATTTGGGGGGGGGGAACAGGAGGTATGGCAATGTTAAATAAGGACAGGGGACTTGGTATAGGGGTAATTAAGGAATAGGTCGAGCGTAGACGGGGACGTTGTTTTCTGTTTTCTCTTCTTTTCGGTGTTGTGAGTGTGTCGGCCCGCACGGTTGTTTAACAAATGTTAATGTGTTAAACTGTGAAAGTTACAAATGCTTCAATAAAATATTTTCTAAAAAAATAAAGCTCTTGGATCTACGATGTTGTAGCCAATATGGAGGCATGGATTTCAGAGGGGCAGGAATGGGTGTTAGATGTTCCGGGGTTTAGATGTTTTAAGAAGAATAGGGGGAGGGGGGCACTGTTAATTAGAAAGTGCATCACTGCTGGAGAAAAGGAGATAGTCGAGGAGTGTATGTTTACTGAGTCAGTATGGGTGGAAGTCAGAAACAGGAAAGGAGCAGTCACTTTATTGGGAGTTTTCTATACATCCCCCAATAGCAGTAGAGAGATGGAAGAACAGATTGGGCGGCAGATCTTGCAACGGTGCAGAAGTAACAGAGTTGTTGTCGTGGGTCCAACTTCCCTACTATATTTAAAAAAAATATTTTTATTCCTTTTTCACATTTTCTCCTGAATTTACACCCACCAACAACAAACAATAATCAACAACAAATGTCAAACCCCACAACAATAACAACGATCCCATCCTCCCACCAACCCCCAAACATCAGCCCGCAAGTTAACATAAACAAATGACAAAAAAGGAATCAGGGATTACCCATAGCGATCTTTAATATACACATCCTCCCCCACCCAAACTAATGTTCAATGTTATCCAGTTCTTGAAAGTGCATAATAAATAGTGCCCATGACTTGTAGAACCCCTCCGAGCTTGCCCTCAGTTCGAACTTAACCTTCAAGGGTCAAGTATTCCAACGGGTCCCCCGCCACACCAGGGCACAAGGTGGCGAGGCTGTTCTCCATCCCAGCAGGATCCGCCTTCGGGCGATCAACGAGGCGAAGGCTATAATATCTGCTGCCATCTACTCTTATCAAAGAATCGGCTCATCCTCGCCCTCGTGAGGTGTGCTCTGTACACCACCTCCAGCTGTATCAGCCCCAACCTCGCACATGAGGTGGAGGCATTCACACCAGCACCATTCCGGAGCACCTCACACCAGACCTCCTCCGCTATAACCTCTCCCAGCTCTTCCTCCCACTTTGCTTTGATCCCCTCCAGTTTTATCCTTTTCCTACCCCTTCTCTCCCCCCCCCCCTCCATTTCCCCCTGAAACAACATTCCCCAACATCCATCCCTTTCCCCCTCTCGCTCGCCTCGTAGGCCCATTGAAGCCTGCTATCCAGGCTCCCTCCTCACCTCCGTTCACTAGCTGACTCAACTTCCCTACTATTGACTGAAACCTCCTTAGTTCAAATGGTTTAGATGGGGCAGATTTTGTCAGGTTTGTCAAGGAAAGATTACTGACTCAATATGTAGATAGGCCGAAATGCACAACAGTAATGTTGGGGTTGTTTAAGGAGCACTTGCTACGAGTGCTGGATAGTTTTGTCCCACTGAGACAAGGAAAGAATGGTACGGTGAAGGAGCCTTGGATGACAAGAGAAGTGGAGCTTCTAGTCAAGGGGAAGAAGGAAGTTTACGTAAGGTTGAGGAAGCAAGGATCTGGCACGGCTCTAGTGTTACAAGGTAGCCAGAGAGGAACTAAAAAATGGACTTAGGAGAGCTAGAAGGGGGCGTGAAAACACCATGGCGAAAATGATTAGGGAAAATCCCACGGCGTTCTATACTTGTGAGAAATAAGAGGATGATCAGAGTGAGAGTAGGGCCGACGAGGGAACTTGTGCCCAGAGTCCAAGGCGGTAGGGGAGGTCCTAAATTAATATTTTGCTGTAGTATTCACTAGAGAGGAACCTTGTTGCTCGTGAGAACAGCATGAACCAGGTTAATAGGCTCGAACAGGTTGATATTAAGAAGGAGGACATGCTGGAAACTCTGACAAGCATCAGGATAGAAAAGTCCCCTAGGGCAGACGGGATATACCCACAGTTACTACAGGGTGCGAGGGAGGAGATTGCTGCGCCAATGGCTATGGTCTTTGCGCCCTCACTCACCACTGAAGTACTACCGGATGATTGGAGGGTGGCGAATGTTGTTCCCCTGTTCAAGAAAGGGAATAGGGAAATCACTGGGAATTGCAGACCAGTCAGTCTTGTGTCTGTGGTGAGCAAAATACTGGAAAGGATCCTGAGAGATAGGATTTATGATTATTTAGAGAAACATAGTTTGATTAAAGGTAGTCAGCATAGCTTTGTGAGGGGCAGGTCATGCCTCATTGAGTTCTTTTAGAGGATGTGACAAGACACATTGATGAAGATTGGACAGTGGATGTGGTGTATATGGATTTCAGTAAGGCATTTGATTAGATTCCCCATGGTAGGCTCATTCAGAAAGTTAGGGGGCATGGGATACAGGGTAATTTAGTTGGCTGCCTGGATACAGAATTGGCTGGCCGAAAGAAGACAGCTAGTGGTAGTGGATAGAAAGTATTCCGCCTGGAAGTCGGTGACCAGTGGTGTCCCAAAGGGATCTGTTCTGGGACCTCTGCTCTTTGTGGCTTTTATAAATGACTTGGATGAGGAAGTGGAAGGGTGGTTTAGACATGAAGGTTGGTAGAGTTGTAGATAGTGTTGTGAGCTGTTGCAGGTTACAACAGGACGGTGACAGGGTGCAAAGCTGGGCTGAGACATGGCAGATGGAGTTCAATCTAGACAAATATGAAGCGATTCATTTTGGAAGGTCGGCTGAATACAGGGTTAAAGGCAGGATTCTTGGACGTGTGGAGGAACAGAGGGATCTTGGGGTCCATGTACATAGGTCCCTCAAAGTTGCCACCCAGGTTTATAGGGTTGTTAAGAAGGCATATGGTGTGTTGGCTTTAATTAAAAGGGGGATTGAGTTTAAGAGCCACGAGGTTTTGCTGCAGCTTTATAAAACCCTGGTTAGACCACACTTGGAATATTGTGTCCAGCTCTGGTTGCCTCATTATAGGATGGATGTGGCTGCTTTGGAGAGGGTGCAGAGGAGATTTACAAGGGTGCTGCCTGGACTGGAGGGCAAGTTTTATGAAAAAAGGTTGAGGGGGCTCGGGCTTTTCTCACTAGAGTGAAGGAGGAATAGAGGTGACTTGAAGAGGTGTGCAAGGTGATGAGAGGCATTGATAGAGTGGATAGCCAGGGGCCGTTCTCCAGGGCAGAAATGGCAGTCACGAGAGGTCATAATTTTAAGGTAATTGGAGGAAGGTAAAGGGGAGATGCGAGAGATAGGCTTTTTTATACAGTGGTGGGTGCGTGGAATGCACTGCCTGCGGAGGTGGTGGAGTCAGTCATTAGGGACTTTAAGCAACTCTTGGACAGGCACATGGACATCAGTAAATTGAAGGGCTGTAGGTTAGGTTGATCTTAGATTAGAATAAATGGTTGGCACAACATTGTGGGCAGAAGGGCCTGTACTATTCTATGTTGTATGTATCCTTCATTCCATCCGACAAAGCTATTCAGCATTTTGTCAATTTAGCACACAAGATCCACGGCAAAAAAAATGCAGAGTGAACATTTTGGCCTCCTCCTTTAAACAAATAACCTTTTGGTGAACAGTTCAAAATTTTAGACAAAGTTAACTTATTAACTAAAATGCTTTCGTTTTGGCACAGGTTCAACAACATTTACCCACAACAGCACACTACTAGAATCAATTTTTAAAAAGGCCCAGCCGAATTGTGTGGTAGGTTTAAACATTATAAATAGATTAATTGTTACCTCCAAATTTCCCATTTAATAAAGTGTTTAATTTAGATTAGGTGGTGGACATTAATTGAGCCGCACAAATAGACTCAGAAACAGCTTCTTCCCCGCTGTTACCAGACTCCTAAATGACACTCTTATGGACTGACCTGATAACACTGCACCCCTGTATGCTTCACTTGATTCTGGTGTTTATGTAGTTACATTACCTTGTGTTGCCTATTATGTATTTTAAAAAAAATTCTTTTCATGCACTTAATGATCTGTTGAGCTGCTCGCAGAAAAATACTTTTCACTGTACCTCGGTACACGTGACAAACCAATATAGAGTAGAACAGAGTACATAACTAGTCTTGCTTACTTGGACATGCTTGAGACAGCAGTCTGGGTGACACGGTGGCACAGTGGTTAGCACTGCTGCCTCACCACGTCAGAGACCGCATTCTGTTACCACCTTGGATGATTGTATGGCGTTTGCACTTTCTCCCCGTTCATGTGTGCTCTGGCTTTAGTCCAAAGATGTGCAGGTAGGTTGATTGGCTATTATGAATTGCCCCTTAGTGTCCAAAAGGCTAGGCGGAGTTGCAGGGAAAGGGTAGGGGCTCCTTCAGAGGGTTGGTGCAGACTACATGGGCTGAATGTCATCCTTCTGCACTGTAGGAGTTCTATGTGAAATGCTTACCTTTTTTGATAGGTGAGAAACTAGCATTGATGATCATACGTTTAAATTACAACATTGTGCACTTCAGAGAAATATAATCTTTTCCCTTTTCTGTCTCGGATAGGTCACCATATGAGCCAGAGAAGCATAAAAAGGAGTCTGCTTAAAGGTTTATTCTGGTGCTCAAAAGCATTGGTGGCTACAATTAACTTTCACAACTATTTAATGAGTTTGCCTATATCTGGAGTTAAATTGTCAGTTTCAGCCCAAGACCCACTATCTTTCCATCAGCTATCAACGGGGAAGTCCAGCAGCCAAACTATTTCCAATTCTTACCTTCAATACATTTTAAATGACTTAAAAGCAAATTACTACACATCCTGGAAGCTGAAACAAAAACAGAAAATACTAGACAATCTAGCAAGTCTGACAGCATCTGTGGAAAGAGACGGGAGCTAATGTTTTGAGTCTGTTTTTCCTTTATGTATTTGATTAGATACTGGCGTAAAAGGAAGATTCAAGAGCGGAGTAAAATGAAAACGTAAAATAAAATGCGGGGTCATGTGATGTAAGCGCAGGAGTAGTAGCTGGGTTTTTGCAAACTCTACTCATCTTTTAATCCTGATGCTGTGCTCCTGGAAAATCCTAGCTAGATTTTGGCGATAGAGAGCAGAATAAGTCAAGAAAATCCTGGCTTGATTTAGGTGGGTGCAGTTGGCCAGGGTGGGTACAGTTCGCAGTAGTAGTTTCAATGGTGAGCAGGCAATGCTGCTGGCGTTGAGATTATGGCTGCCATCGAGTGAAGTTGTGAACGACAATCTCAGCTCACCAGCACAGGCTATTGCAAGATATTCTAAAGAGAATGGATGAAGCAAAGAGAATCCTGTCAGTCGATAGGGCAATGTCCTTGGTGGGGGCTCACCATCGGTCCTTGGAAATTCTGCTGCATAGTATGTCAAACATCCTGGTTGATTCGGAGATGGGGCTGGAAAGGAGCATCTGTGCTCCTGGTTTCCCAACGGGAGCTGGGGAGGAATCCCCAGCTGAACTGAGAACTGGCTGCCATACTTTCACAATCTCGATTTGAAAGTTGGGCATTGGGAGTTCGATGGAGCATATTGTCTTAAGTCAGTCGATGACTTGGACCATGTGTTCATTGAGAAAGGTTGGAAGCAGCCGGACAAGATGGGTCTTCGCCACCTGGCAGGGCGTAGGGACAACGTGTGGAAGAAGCCGGACGAGATGGGTCTTCGCTACCTGCCAGGGCGTAGGGACAACGTGATGGCCGAGGTGAAAAGCTTCAGTGAAACTCTGGATGGATCCTGGGTTCCTCAATAATCCGGTCATGGCTTTGACCATTCCAAGCTCAGTGTATGGTTATATTATCCTGCAGTTGATTAATCCTGAACTTTGTTCCCATGTAAGTATACCCGACTTGTGTTATTGCCTTTTATCCTGACAAGGTTGTATGATGTATGAGCACAGGAGTTTGTCAACTGCAACAATCATGCTGATGTGGTTGCACAATGTGAGTTGTGCATTATTATTTGCTTTTTTTGGTGTGCTGTAATCCTTGCTTTAACACAGTACATTTTATAAGGTACCCTTCACTTTATTTATAGCTGAGTGGCACCACAGCAAGGTGGCAGATAGATGGTTGGTATGGCTTAAAGTCCTCATTGCAGTTGAGGAAAACCCCCACTAAGAATATTGGTGTCATGTCTTTCTTTTGTACTACTGTTACTTTGGGATTAAAGAATCCTTGCTCGTCTTCTATGAAGGAGAAGACAAATCATGTCTTCTAAAGAAGACAGGGTTTTTTTTCCTGTAGTTGGCACCTGTTCAGTCCATTAACAGGACGATTGGAATGTAGGAACAGAAGTAAACTATTCTTCCTCATCTCTGTTCTGCCATTTAATGAGATCATGACTGGTTAGGCTGGATGGGAGACTAGGGCACACTTCTCCAAATGATCTTATATAGGACTTCCGGACTGTCCTCATTCCCTGAAGCAGCAGTGTCCTCTTCACGGTAACTTCATTGCAGCGTTAATGCAAGCCTGCTTGTGACGCTAATAAAGATTATTATGAGGTTATGCAGTTCTGTTCCTGGTATCCTTTAATTTAAAAAAAAAAGTGTACATTGCTCGATCTTGGCTGACATTATTGGCTAATCCTGGTGTTCCCCTCCTACTGGGGTTCCTTTTACTGCTGATAAGTGCTCGGATTTGTTATATTTAATTCTGGAGAGTTTTCCGTATCTTGTCAAGGGGAAAATTGTATCCCTTCCCGAGATATCCCAATGATGAATGTCTTGACTATTCTTTCTCTTGTCAGTGGGGTTTACTTGATGGGAAGATGGTTTGAGTTTTCCCATGGTGGAGAGTCCTGAACTGTGCCTCTAATTTGACTGGAGAAGAGGGAGGTCTGTGGTGCAGCAAGTGATGGCATAGTAGAAGAATCCTTTGCTAACTGGCTCCTGTACATGTGTACACTACCAAGCTACATCTTGCACAGATGGCAGTATTCTGTTGTTTCCCTTTTCCTGCGGTCACCTTTTGTTGCTTGGAGATCTTGAGGCCGAGTTTGGTTCCAATTGGTAATATTGTACCCCAGGGATCTCGTATATTGTGTAGCTTTCTTTGTTGCCCTATGGAGGTTGTGCACCACAGTGCCATGTGCTCATGGCTTTATCCTGTTATGCCGAGATCCCCCACTCTTTTTGGTATCCACTACAATAATTACAATGGCTGATAATCTGAACCAATTGTATGAACAATGGCTGGTCTTCTCTGTATGCATGTGCGAAATAACAGTCCCTCTGTGCTGGAGATTTGTTGCATCTTGTAGTTAAATATAAAATATCCCTAGAACTAATCTTCATTTTGTGGTTGTTTAGGGGTTTAAAGAATTGTTAACTGGCTCCAGCAAAGTAGGTCTCATATCAGAGAAAAATACTTTATAATGTGTCATTGGCACGTCTGGTAAAATTGGAGTTGGAGGAGTTATGCTTTGTTAAGCAAAAATCTTATTTTTTTTTGCGGTATGAGCAAACACTACACGTGGAGGTGAGCATCATTTTACCATGTTTTCATTTCTTTATGCTCTTCTTCCGCCATTCTCTAACTTATCAGTCCATTGGTTCTCTTTGTATAAACAGAAGCACCAAGTTTAATTAATTTTGAATTAACTGTGTAGTGCCCTCATTTTCTGTATTCATCTGTGCAAAAATATTTATGCTGCACTGTACGAGTTGAGGGTTTGCTGCATTTTATAAAAATTGAAAAACTCAATTAAAATATTAAAAAATTTTGGGATAAAAGAATTGGATAAAATGGGAACCGATAATGGTGCATCTGTACGAGTGAAGAAATAGCTGGGAACAGGGTTCACTTCAAGATATTGTGGTTGTATAGTCATTATAGAGGTCAGTGTAGTGTATTTTTTTTAATTAAAAAATATTCTTTATTAATCGATAACAAGACTGGGCTGTTCCTCACTGGTTTGCATCTTTCCTCACTATACCAAATTGAAAATATACACAACTAAGAACCAGTGTCCCAAGTTATCTTATAGGTTTTGGGATATCCTTGCCTTTTTAAAAATCAGTGGGGTTCAAAGGTTATATTTTACTCCACAATGATGAGTATACGTTAATACAGTTTCACATATTTCTTTTCACGTGCCCATCAAAAGGATGCCATGCCCAGCTGTGATGATTTCAGCAGCATAATCTTTGGTACTAGCCGTTGCCTGCTCAGGCACTTCAAATGAAGTCATGGAGCAACATGCTCAAACTGCACATGCTCAGAACATTCATGGCATTGGCAGGAAATGCAGCCCTATTCTATCAAGTTTTGTGACCTCACAACATCACTGATTCCTTTCCTCACACTGAAGGTCACATTCCAGCACCATGTTTGATGTATGGCTTTATCAACATATTGCACAAGCAGCCAAGGCATATATATTTCCCTCTGCCAGAATCAAAATTAAGCAAGTTCCCTTCCTGATGTGTTCATAAGCTGTCAGTGTTCTTTGAAAATATTTAACGCCCAATATATTTCAAATACGCCTCTACAGAGGTGGAGTTCAGTTAAGATACTAAGCGCGGAATTCCGAGATCCCAAGTCAGAATTCTGCCAAACAGCAGAAATACCTCGCCCCAGAAACAGCTAGCTGGGTGACAGAGATGGGTGGCATGAGATAGAAGAAAGAGGCAGAGTACACCTTTGCCACAGGCACATCATTTGAGTTTGGCAAGAGTTGTTTCGGTATGGTGGCTGGAACAGAGGCCCTATTTGGAGGCGCTCTTGACATGGAATGCCAGGAAAGATGGGCATGGGTTTAGGAATGATATGTTCAAGGACTTTGGAAAGGAAAGAGTTTAGGGATGGGGGCTTGCAAGGACACTGGGCTCTACGACTGTTTTGGATTGTGGAGAGGGGAACAGCACCTCAAGAGAACCGAATTGTTAAGAACATCAAGACCATGAAATGAAGCTGGGTGGTCAGCAGGAATAAGGTTGAGAAAGCAGGAGCTAGGTCTCAAGGACAAGGTGAGCTCAGAGGGCATATGAGGAGATAGGAAAAGAACTAAAGATGCAAGTTCAGGGTTGAAGAAGGGGCCATGTTAGATGAAGTTTGGCCTAGTGGAAAGTGGCATTAGTTCGTCTGAACCTTAGTGATGGAGATTTCCATGTACCCCTTACAAAAATGTGGCCCAGCTAGGTCCACCTGTGAATGACAAGACTAGTTATCCACCAAATTGTGCGCCAGTCAGTAGCTTCAGAAAGGTTGTGGTGAACAGAGGTTCAACGGTTAGATAATAGATTTTAGAAGTGCAGTTGGTGGACACACAACAATGTGAACCATTGTAGTAGGAAGAATCAGAAGATGCAATACAAACCAAAATAGTAACAATTTTGGAGGTGCAGGAATAGAGACTCCTGGGTTGACTGTATAAAATGAGGCAGAATATAAAAGAAAGGATTGGATTGGTTTATTGTCACGTGTACCGAGACAGTGAAAAGTATTGTTCTGCATCCAGCTCAAACAGATCACTCCATACAGAAAAAGAAAATACATAATAGGGCAAACATGAAATACACAATGTAAATACATAGACACAGGCACTGGGTGAAGCATACAGGAGTGCAGTCGATTAGATCAGCCCACAAGTCCATAAGAGGGTCATTTAGGTGTCTGGTAACAGTGGAATCTGTTAGTGCGTGTTCTCAGACTTTTGTATCTCCTGCCCGATGGAAGTTGGAAGTGCGAGTAAGCCAGGGTCTTTGATTATGCTGCCCATTTTCTCCAGGCAGCGGGAGGTGTGAATTGAGTCAATGGATGGGAGGTAGGTTCGTGAGATGGACTGGGCAGTATTCACGATTCTGAAGTTTCTTGCAGTCTTGGGCTGAGCAGTTGCCATACCAGGCTGTGATGCAGCCAGATAGATAGGATCTTTCTATGGTGCATTTGTAAAAGTTCTTTCTGTGGTGCATTTGTAAAAGTTTGTAAGAGTTAATGTGGACATGCCGAATAAACCGGGTGGGAGGAGTCTTTGATTATGCTGCCTGCTTTCCCAAGGCAGCGGGTGGCATAGACAGTCAATGGATGGAAGACAGGTTTTTTCTTTAAAAATATTTTTATTCAAAATTTTCAACCCAACACTCAAAAAAGTAGTAAAGCATAAAACAAGCAAAGATTATACATGGGATTTCCACCAAAATACAATAGCCCCCATTTAACAAATAAACACGCCAGTAAGGAAAATGCCCCACTCTAATCCAAACCAAAAAAGACCAACCCCCCCCCCCCCCCCCCCGGGTTCCTCCTGCTGTTGACCTCCACCCAACGTTCCGCTAGAAAGTCTAGGAACAGTTGCCACCGCCTGGAGAACCCCTGCACAGACCCCCGCAAGGCAAACGTTATCCTTTCCAGCTTGATGAACCCTGCCATATCGTTAATCCAAGCTTCTACACCTGGGGGCTTCGCATCCCTCCACATTAGTAGGATCCACCGCCGGGCTACCAGGGACGCAAAGGCCAGAACACCGGCCTCTTTCGGCTCCAGCACTCTCAGCTCGTCCGATACCCCAAATAATGCTATCCCCCAGCTCGGCTTGACCCGAGTATTCACCATTTTGGACATAGTCCTTGCAAAGCCCCTCCAGAACCCCTCCAGCGCCGGGCACGTCCAAAACATATGGGCGCGATTTGCTGGGCACACGTCCTCCACCCCAAAAAACCTACTCATCCTCGCCCCCATCATATGCGCCCAATGAACATCTTTGAACTGTATTATTAGGCTGAGCCTGGCGCAAGAGAAGGAGGAATTAACCCTACTCAGGGCACCAGCCCACAGATCCTCATCCAGCTCCTCCCAGAGTTCCTCCTCCCACATGCCCTTTAACTCCTCCACAGAGGCCTCCTCCACTTCCTGCAGTTCCTGATAGGTTGCCAAGACCTTGCCTTCTCCAACCCATAAGCCCAAAATCACCCTGTCCTGAATCATTAGTGCTGGGAGCAGTGGAAATTCCCTCACTTGCCGTCTCACAAACGCCCTCACTTGCATGTCCCCAAAAACATTCCCGGGAGGTAACCCAAATTTCTCCTCTAGCGCCCCTAGGCTTCAAACGTCCCATCGATAAATAGGTCCCCCATTCTTTTAATCCCTACCCAATGCCAGCTCAGAAACCCCCCCATCGATCCTACCCGGAACAAACCTGTGGTTCTCACGTATCGGGGACCAAACCGAGGCCCCCACCTCACCCCTATGTCACCTCCACTGCCCCCAAATCTTCAGAGTCGCCGCCACCACCGGACGCGTGGTGTACCTTGTCGGCAGAAGCGGCAATGGGACTCGCACCCACATGGGTGGGACTCGAACCCACACAAGACGCCACCTCTAGCCTCTTCCACGCCGCCCCCTCCATTACCCACTTGCAGATCATCGCCACATTAGCCGCCCAATAATAGCCACATAGATTCTGCAGCGCCAGCCCCCCTCTGTCCCTGCTATGCTCCAAAAACACCCTCTTCACCCTCGGTCTTATTCGCCCATACGAATCCCATAATACTCCTGCTTACCAGTTTTTTAAAAGCCTTGGGGATTAGGATGGGCAGGCACTGGAACACAAACAGGAACCTCGGGAGGACCATCTTGACCGACTGCACCCTACCCGCCAGGGAGTGCCAACATATCCCAACTCTTGAAATCCACCTCCAGTGTCAAATTGAGCTTATGCAGTGCCCCCCAGCTCCGAGCTACCTGGATTCCCAGGTATCGGAAGCTCCTCTCCACCCTCTTCAATGGTAACTCGTCTATCCCCCTTCCTTGGTTCCCCCGCATGCACCACAAAAGAGCTCACATTGAGCTTATAACCCAAAAATTCCCCAAGGATCTACGTCACCTCCACTGGGTCTGCAACATATAACGGGTCATCAGCATACAACGACACCCGGCGTTCCTCCCCTTCCCGGACCACTCCCCAGTTCCTAGACTCCCTCAGTGCCATGGCCAGCGGCTCAATTGCTAGTGCAAACAACAAGGGGGATAGGGGACACCCCGTCTCGTCCCACGGTACAGCCTAAAATACTCGGACCTCCGCCAATTCGTAGCCACACTCGCCACTGGGGCCCTATATGACAACCCTTCCCCGAACCCAAATCTCCTAAGCATTTCCCAAAGATACTCCCATTCCACCCGATCAAAGGCCTTCTCCGCATCCATGGCCGCCACTACCACCGCTTCCCCCTCCACCGAGGGCATCATGATCACATTTAAAGAGCCTCCGCACATTCGTATTTAACTGTCGGCCCTTCACAAACCCCGTCTGGTCCTCATGAATCACCCCCGGGACACAATCCTCAAGGCTAGAACCTTCGCTAACAACTTAGTGTCTACATTGAGAAGCGCAATCGACCTATATGATCCACAATTCAATGGATCCTTGTCCCGCTTCAAAATCAGCGAGATCAGTGCCTGGGACATTGTCGGGGGCAGGGTCCCCTCCTCCCACACCTCATTAAAAGTTCTCACCAGCAACGGGCCCAGCAGGTCCACATACTTTCTGTAGGGGAGACGGGTTCTTGTGATCATAGAATTTACAGTGCAGAAGGAGGCCATTCAGCCCATCGAGTCTGCACCGGTTCTTTGAAAGAGCATCCTACCCAAGCCCACACCTCCACCCTATCCCCATAATCAAGTAACACGACCCAACACCAAGGGCAATTTTGGACACTAAGGGCAATTTAGCATGACCAATCCACCTAACCTGCACATCTTTCGACTGTGGGAGGAAACCGGAGCACCTGGAGGAAACCCACACACGGGGAGAACGTGCAGACTCCGCACAGACAGTGACCCAGCTGGGAATCAAACCTGGGACCCTGGAGCTGTGAAGCAATTGTGCTAACCACCATGCTACCATGATGGACTGGGCATTATACCCAACCTATACAACTCATTGGTTTAGGCCTCAGCTGGTATACTGCATCCAATTCTGGGCACCACAGTTGTCAAGTGTCAAGGCATTTGGAGAGAATACAGAGCCGACATGAAGAAAACACCAAAGATGTGGGACTTCAGTCACATGGCCACTAAAGAATCTGGGATTGGACTTAAGAGTATAAACACTACTGAAAAATTTAAGAGGTACAGGACTTCAAATCTAGCCATCCGAAAACCAGAAATCAAAAAACCTGACTTTCTTTTTAAGCTGGCCATGCAAAATCTTGAGTATTATTAAATGAGTGAAAACATACAAATTAGGAGTAGGGCCACTTGGCCCCGTGTATCCGCTCCATCATTCAATAAGATCTCAGCTGATCAGGTTATAACTTCTACCCCACATCCCTGCCTACCCACAATAATCTTTCACCTCCTTGTTAATCAAGAATCCATCTAGCTCCACCTGAAAAATATTCAAAGACTATGCTTCCACTGCCTAAAGTGTCTTCCAGAAACTCTCAAACTGTAGCAAAAAATCTCTCATTTTGGTCTTAAA
This sequence comes from Scyliorhinus canicula, assembly GCF_902713615.1. Taxonomy (NCBI): domain Eukaryota; kingdom Metazoa; phylum Chordata; class Chondrichthyes; order Carcharhiniformes; family Scyliorhinidae; genus Scyliorhinus; species Scyliorhinus canicula. The sequence continues at coordinate 186,232,060 of NC_052146.1, read as the reverse complement.
CAAGCAACCTCTTATTTTGTTTTTATAAATGAGCACCCCCTAGTTATAGGTTCTGAAAAGAGGAATCATCTTCCCACATCCTCCCTGTAAAGACTCCCAAGGTTCTTGTGGTTTTGAACAAGTTGCCTCTTACTCTGGATATAAACCTAACCGTTCCTCATCAACCTGTCTATTCCGGTTGTGGGTCTAGTAAACCTTCTCGGAACTGCTTCAAATGCATTTACATCTTTCCTTGAATAAGGAGACCAATACTGTACATAATACTTCAGCTGTGGCTGGACCAGTGCCTTGCACAACTGAAGCATAACCTCCCTACATGTGTTATCAATTCTTCTCAGTAAAATTCTATTAGCTTTCCCAATTACTTGTTGTACATGCATACTAGCATGGTGATTCATGCTCTAGGACACCAGGTCCCTCTGCACCGCAGCTTTGCAATCTCTCGCCATTTAGATTAAAAAGCTTTTTTTTTTAAATTGTGCCCGTCAAAATGGACAATTTCACATTTGCCTACATTATACACCATTTGCCAAAATTGTGTCCACTCTAACTTACTTGTCCTTTTATGGCCTCCTTGCTTCCTCTTCACAATTTACTCAAGCACCTATCTTTTGAGTCATAAGTACAGTGGTTAGCACTGTTGCTTCACAGCTCCAGGGTCCCAGGTTCAATTCCTGGCTTGGGTCACTGTCTGTGCAGGGTCTGCACCTTCTCCCCTGTTTCCTCCCACAGTTCAAAGATGTGCAGGTTAGGTGGATTGGGCATGCTAAATTGCCCTTAGTGTCCAAAAAAGGCTTAGGTGGGGTCTCCAGGTTATGGGGAGGCACAAGGGTTCCAGGTTAGATTCCCGGCTTGGGTCACTGTCTGTGTGGAGTCTGCACATCCGCCCCATGTCAGTGTGGGTTTCCTCCGGGTGTTCCGGTTTCCTCCCACAAGTCCCGAAAGACGTGCTTGTTAGGTGAATTGCACATTCTGAATTCTCCTTCCATGTACCCGAACAGGCGCCAGAATGTGGTGATTATGGGTTTTTCACAGTAACTTCATTGCAGTGTTAATGTAAGCTTTCTTGTGACAATAAAGATTATTAAATACTGAAAAATGCCTCAGGACCTTTTTCATAAAAATGGCAGACTCAATCCTGAGGCTGCTAACTTTGAGACACTACCTGTGGAGTCTTAAATCAAGTTATAAGAAACTATTTCCAGTGACAAGTAGCAACCAGAGGACTCACATTTAAGAAACCGGCAAATGAGTCAGAGGTTAAATTGATGTGTTATGGTGATCTGAAATGCAAAATTAATAAAAGGGTGACAAAGATCAAGAGACTTGGAAAAATACTTCAGAGAAAATTTGCAGAGCTACTAGGAAAATGGACAAGAATGAGATTAATTGTACAGCTCCTTCAAAGATCTAGCACAGGTTTGATGACCAAATGGCCTCCTTCTGTGTTATGTCATTCTATGATCCTGTGGCTGCAAGTTTCAACAAGCCAAATAGAGATGGCCACACCACAGGATTTAAACATCAGCTATAAGAAACTCTAGCTAATGTTCCACAAAAATCTAATTTAATGTCCTCTACTTCGCAACTGTGGTTTTACTAATTCCCATCAGGTGCCTTTGACATCCATGTTTCAGCACCACATTACAAGGAGCTATATGTGCACGGCCAAAGTGGAAACAGTAAAATTAGTTTCATTAAACAATCCAAATGGCTGTCAAACACATCAGTCTAAACTGCTTTTCAACCCAAGCCATTAAACATTTGACTGGCTAAATAAAAGTTAACAGAAACAATTTTAATAAACGTTTCAAAATAAATTTTCTAATAATCTTAATAGACTACTGCATGCAGTGTTGCAAACTACACTATAGAAAGGATAATCAAAGTAAAACACACATTCACCAGAAAAAAAACAAGACACCATGACCGGGGTTCTCCGCCGGCGTGATTCTTGGTTATGCTGGTGTCCGGGGGTTTCCCAACGGCGTGGGGCTGCCCCACAATGGGAAACCCCATTGACCGGCTGGCGTAACGGAGAATCCCGCTGGCCGGTTCGGGGCAGAAATGTGGCACGGCAGAGAATCCTGCCCCATTACTTCCACTAGATTGAAAGTAAAACTCCTGCATACAATTTATGCTCATCCTCATCAGTAGACGAGATTGCCAAAACAATAATTGGCATCAAATTTGCAATTTGGTTAGAGACCGTGGATTTTCAACTGCAGTTGATTCTGGCATGGAGAACAGATGGTAGCATATGACTTTGAAGCTATCACACCAGCATCCATTGTTGCCTAGAGACAAGCAAGGCATCTAAAGAGTCACTCAAAAGTCAAATAAAACGCATATTAAAATTGCCAGAATAAAACAGACAGGGCGAGCTTGACAACACACCTCAAAAGATCTCTCCAGAGGTCACCCCCTCAGTCCTCTCATTTCAAAAGAAAAGAGCTCCTCTACAGCCAATATGTCACCAATACCGCAAACTCTAGTTTGATACAATTCTATTATTATTAAATCTTATCCAGTGTCCATGTTTTTGGAGACTACAACTGTTTGCAATGTCCCAGCATGGTCTAAACAAAGTTTTAAACAAAATAACATTTTTGCTTTTCAATATTAACCCTCTAAAAATGAACACAATCCCGATAATGCAGAAGGAGGCCATTCAGCCCATCGCGTCTGCACCAACCCTTCAAAAGAGCACACTGCCTAGGCCCAATCTCACGCCCTATCCGTGTAACCCTACCCAACCGCTGGACACTAAGGGGCAATTTATCATTGCCAATCTAACCTGCACATCTTTGGACTGTGGGAGGAAATCGGAGCACCCAGAGAAACCCACGAAGACACGGGGAGAATGCGCAAACTCCACAGTCACCAGAGATTGGAAACAAACCTGGGCCCCTGGCACTATGAGGCAGTGCTAACCATGCTTGGTTTGTTTTTTAAAATTACTTATTAGCCCACTTTGCAACTTTGTAATATATATGTACCCCTATCCCATTTAGACTTAATTTCCAAGAGTATTTAGCCTCTCTATTCTTCCCACCAAAATTACTCACTTTATTGATTGGATGTTCATCTGACCACTACACAACCATTGAGGGTTCCTGGAACTGAGGCAGCAGTGCTAGCCACCGTGCCACCCCGCAATACTGCTAAATTACTAAGGAACTACAGTATTTATACCTTTTGGATATGTGGGAAATCTAGCTGTTTTCTCGCTCTTATTTGTTTGGTAATCTTGCTATCCCTTGACTTAATATACTCCAGCCAGCTGGTTAAGCAGTGCATCATGTGACACTACCCTAAATTTGGACCTTGATTTCTTGGGCCTGAGTAAGCAAGTTTGGGCAAATGTGTGACGATTTTGAAGGATAATATTTATATTAGTCTGAGTCTCTTACTGGGCTGCAAGCTTAACAATTAATGCTTTGGATGTCAGGTTTGATATTGAAGTATCAAAGCCCCCCTTTCTATGTTCATCAGCTCTTGAATTTGAGAAATATCATAATTATAGCTCTGTAGAAATTGCTAATTGAGCTTTGTAAGAATTAAAATTATACAGAAGCAAGAATAATTCAGTGAAACATAAACAGTGCTCAACTCGACTTGCAGATGCTTCAAGCCAATTGAGTTACAGATATCAAGTGTTGCCGTGTAATGGAGAACAACTAAGATGGTGGAACTTGTAATGAACAGCTTCTGTTTCAAGTATTTGTGCCTGGACTAAATCTGATGAAAGATCATAGAGGTAAAATGTTAACATTTTCCATGGGTGCTGCTTCACTTGAGTATCGCTAGAAATTTTTGTTTTTATTCTATTGTTCTGATAGGGGAGTACAAAGTTAAAAGCTAATAAAACTTCAACCTCTGGTTTGGATTTTAATGTGAGGGAATAGTGCCAGAAGATTAATGGATGCCTAATGTGTTTCTAATAGATAAAAAAGGAGATGGAACAAGTTCAATTCGCTTAATATCAATGATAGGAAAGATAATTGAACCCTTGCTGAAAGATGAAATAGAAAACATTTAGGAAATTAAAATATAATGGTCAGTGCAGATTGCAAAGTAAAATAGTGTTTGACCAATTTTACGCAATTCTTTGAAGAAGTAACATAAGGTGAGATGAGATTTTTAGCAAATATTTCAAGGTGACACAGTGGTTAGCAGGGAGCCCCGCTCAGTTTTGGCCTTGGGTGACTGCAGTTTGTACGTTCTCCCAATGTCTGCATGGGCTCCCTCTGGGTGCTCCAATCTCTCCTATCCAAAGATGTGCTTGTTTGGTCTATTGGCCATTCTAAATTTCACCTCTTGTGTCCAGGAATGTGTAGGTTAGGTGGGGAAGTGGGTCTGGATAGGATGCTCTTTCAGCGGGTCAGTGCAGACTCAATTTAGCTTGTGACTGAAAGCAAAATGCTGGAAATGCCCAGCAAGTCAGGCATCATCTGTGGAGCAACAGTTAACATCAATGATCTTAAACAGTTCTGACAACAGTCATCAGCATCAAGCATAAACTTTGTTTCTCTTTCAATGGAGCTATCTCACCTGGAATATTTGCAGCATTTTCTATTTATTTCAGATTTCCAGCATCTGCAGTATTTTGGTTTTGCATCAGAATGTGGAGTTGGGGCAACTAGCAGAATAGGTAACAAGATAGTTGTAAAATAGTACGGGTTGAAGGTGGTTGCTCAGATTCGCTAGTGATATTAAACGGGGATAGCTGCTGGGATCACTGTTCATTCACTATTAACATAATTTGAGCTGGGGAATTGGAATATTTCAATTTGCAGATAAAATCAAATTTGTGTCATGGTAGGACTGTCAAATACAGGAAACAATGGGTTAACAGTGGGTTAACTCTACTGCCTCACGGTGCTGAGGTCCCAGGTTCGATCCCGGCTCTGGGTCACTGTCCGTGTGGAGTTTGCACATTCTCCCGTGTTTGCATGGGTTTCACCCCCACAACCCAAACGATGTGCAGGCTAGGTGGATTGGCTATGCTAAATTACCCCTTAATTGGAAAAAAAAAGTGTGGAGTTTGCACTCTCCCAGTGTCTGCGTGCGTTTCCTCCAGGTGCTCCAGTTTCCTCCCACAGTCCAAAGATGTGCAGGTTAGGTGGATTGCCAATTCTAAGTTGCCCCTTAAGTGTCCAAAAGTTTAGGTGGGGTTACTGGGTTATGGCAATAGGGTAGCGTCATGGGTTAGATAGGGTGCTCTTTCCTAGGACCGGTGCAGACTCGATGGGCCAAATGGCCTCTTTCTGCACTGTAAACTCTATGGGCTGGATTCTCCAAAATGGGGCTATGTCCCCATGCCGGTGTAAAAACACTGACTTTCTACTCCAGAATTTCCTTGAAAAAATATACAGCTATTCACTTACCTACAGGGGGCTGGCAGGGACCTGGAGTGCTTCACAGCTCAGGCTGCAGATACGGGCCCCGTACTTCCAGTTCAGAGTCCACGCACAGCCTCTAGCGGCCGTGACGAACGAGATGTCGGACTCAGACCAACAAACAAGGACCCACCGATCTACCCCGCGCTGCTCCATCTGACCCACCCGATCGCCACCCACAAGGCCCCCCACTCCCCACCAGGGTGGCCACAGACCGAGTGTGCAGCCGGCGCGCAAGAGTCCTAACTGGCCATACATGGTTAGAACCACGCAGTCAGGACCGAAGTATTGCTGGGAGGGCCTTTGGCAATGACCCCCAGACGTGCCGCGTTATTCGGTGCGGGGCTGCGGAGAATCCAGCCCTATGATTCCAAATTATTTCACTCCCTCTCCCAGCCCTTGTGGCTGAATTTAGCACATCAAGCAACAAAAATGTCAACAGTAAGGGAAGGATCCTAAACACTTGGAGCAAAGAACAAATACTTAACTGGAAAATAATTGAATACTGGGGCAATAATATTAGCACATTAATTTGAGATTATATTTAAAAATTTTAACAATGGCAATTTGATTTCAACATTGTGCCTTTGACAATGAAGCACAGCGTAAAATATAAAAAGGGGTGAGGGGCAATTCATAAGAAAAATGGAACGTTTCAGAGTCAGAATTGACTCACAAAAGTGGAAAGGTACAGACCACATGGGATTTTTAGTGTAGTTAAATCATCCAACTTCTTTTGTATAGTAATTTCACTCAATAAAATGTCCCTTTCCAAGGTAGAACTGTCAAGTTTGTAAAACACTGTATTCCTGCAGAAAAACCCATAATGAAGTTAAAATGATCCTGACAGTATATAGGAAGGTCTAGAGGTGTTGCAGACCTGGTTTTTCTCCCAATTTTCATTCTAGTAAATCAAAAAAAATTTTTTCACACTGGCTTTAAGTTTACTAGCCCATTACAAAATGAATGAAACATTTGCATTTTTGTCTCCTCAAAAATAGTCTCCAGTCCAAAATTGGCCGATGTGAATTTTAGAAAGCACCTCAATGATTGGCAAATTAGGTTGGAGTCTCGTTTTTCCCTAATGTTACTGTATAGGTACCAAAACCTATTAACCCAAATTTCAACAGCCTTCCTGGGATTTCTTGCAAAATATTTGCTACACCTGGGGAATTTAAAACCAATTAACAATTTTCATTCGTAATTTTATTCCAACCTCAGGTTAAGTGGGATCAAACTCACTTTTTCATTAAAACATTCTGCCAAGAGTTATAGGGCAAGACTATGTTGACTGTACTCAAGGATACAACTGACAATTGTTGTGGACATTAATCGGATAAGAATTTCACAGTAGAAAACAATGAGCATTGAGCCCTGTGCATCTAGGGCTCACAGATGGATGTGATAAAGAAAGTTTCAGGACACAAAATAAGAAGGGTTCAGATGCAAACAGTACACAAGTTAGTCAAAGTTATGCAACATGTACCAAAACATGTAAAAATGCTCAGGGGTCATCTTAGCAGTTCAAATTTGAACAACAAGATATCTGCTAGTAATTTGAAGCACCCGTCAAAAGACCTTAAAATCCTAGCTTCCAATTAAAAATAATAATTTGAAACTATCCAGTTAAAAATAGCATCAGTTGAAACGGTATTCTGGGTGGCTCGGTGGCGCAGTGGTTAGCACTGCTGCCTGACAGCACTGTTGACCCGGGATCACTGTCCATGTGGAGTTTGCATATTCTCCTCGTATTTGCGCGAGTCTCACCCCCACAACCCAGAAAGATATGCAGGCTAGGTAGATTGGCCATGCTAAATTGCCCCTTAACTGTCAAAGGGAACCAGCTATTTCTGATAGGTAAAAGGGTCAAGTTCAAAGTGTATACGAGACTACACTTAAATCGCATGGTAGATTTCAACAACTAAATTGAGATAAAAAAATAAAGAAACTGGATTTCTCAAAGACCCAATGGAATGTGGGTCATCCAGACCCATATCTCTGCTGAACGCAGACGCCACAATACTGGCCAAAATCCTAGCCAAAAGGCTAGAAGACTGTGTACCTGAGGTGGTCACAGAGGACCAGACGGGCTTCGTCAAAGGTAGACAGCTTACCTCGAACATCAGGCGTCTGCTGAACGTGATAATGACCCCCTCCGGGGAGGGAACACAAGAGGTGATTATCTCCCTGGACGCAGAAAAGGCCTTCGACAGAGTCGAATGGAAATAAAATACCTCAGAGGGGTACTGGAGCGGTTTGGGCTTGGAACAGGGTTCACCACTTGGGTAAAGCTCCTATACAACGCTCCCATGGCGAGCGTACGGACCAACAATACCAACTCCCAATACTTCCAGCTGCACAGGGGCACCAGACAAGGATGCCCACTGTCCCCGCTGCTGTTCGCACTAGCAATCGAACCGCTAGCAATCGCGCTCAGGGCAGCAAAAAATTGGAGGGGATCCGAAAGGGAGGCAGAGAGCACAGAGTCTCACTCTATGCAGATGATCTGCTCCTCTGCATCTCGGACCGCCAAAACAACATGGACGGAATCATCGCGCTCCTGAAAAAGAGTTTGGAGCCTTCTCGGGCTACAAACACAACATGAGCAAAAGCGAGATCTTCCCAGTACACCCGCAAGGGGGGGGGGGGGGAGCAGCCGCACTAAAGGGGCTGCCGTTCAAACAAGCCCGACACAAATTCCGCTACCTGGGGATCCAAATAGCCCATGACTGGAAAGGGATCCACAAATGGAACCTCACCAGCCTGACGGAGGAAGTAAAAAAAGGACCTGCAAAGATGGAACACACTCCCACTCTCCCTCGCGGGGAGAGTCCAGACGATCAAAATGAACGTACTGCCCAGGTTCCTCTTCCTGTTTAGATCCATTCCGATCTACATCCCCAAGGCCTTTTTCAAAGCGCTGGACAAACTTATCACGGCGTTCGTATGGGGGGGGGGGGGGGGGGGGGGGGGGGGGGGGGGGGGGGGGGGTTTTAAAATGCTAGGATCCCAAAGAAGGTCCTACAAAAAAAAAAAATCCAGGGGGTGGCTAGCCCTCCCAAACCTACAATTCGACCACTGGGCGGCAACAGCCGAGCGAGTAAGGAGATGGATCCAGGAGCCAGAAGCCGAGTGGGTGCGTGCGGAGGCGACCTCCCTCCGGGCCCTCGCCACGGCAGCACTCCCATCCCCACCCAAAAAACACTCCAGCAGCCCAGTGGTGACAGCCACCCTCCAATTCTGGAACCAACTGCTGCAGCAATTTGGCCTGACCAAAATGTCGGACAAGGCTCCCATCTGCAACAACCATAGGTTCACACCAGCACTGACTGACGCCACCTTCAAAAAGGTGGAGGCAGGACCCGGGGGGGGGGGACGACACTGACAGTCAGGGACCTATACACGGACGACAGGATCACAACACTGGACGAACTGACAGAAATTTCGGCTAGCCAGGAGGAACGAGCTACGGTACCTGCAGCTCAAAAACTTCTTACGAAAGGAGACAAGGACGTACCCACAACCGCCACCACTGGAAGACCTACTGGACGCAAGTATCCTAGAGAAAGGGAACTGTAGCAACATGCATGACCGACTGGTAGAAAGGGACGACACCGTACTGGACGCAACAAGAATGAAATGGGAGGATGACCTGGGGATTGAGATAGGGTGGGGACCCTGGAGCGAAGCACTGCATAGGGTCAACTCCACCTCCACGTGCGCAAGGCTCAGCCTGACGCAACTAAAAGTGGTAAATAGAGCCCACTTAACAAGAAACCGTATGAGTAGGTTCTTCCCGGAGGAGAGGACAGATGTGAACGGTGCCAAAGAGGCCCGGCCAACCACGCCTACATGTTCTGGTCTTGCCCCAGACTTGTGGAGTACTGGACAGCCTTCTTCGAGGCTATGTCCAAAGTGCTGGGGGTGAGGGTGGAGCCATGCCCGATAGTGGCGGTCTTCGGGGTTTCAGACCAGCCAGATCTATTCCTGGGGAGGAGGGCGGACACCCTTGCCTTTGCCTCCCTGATCGCCCGCCGTAGAATCCTGTTTGGCTGGCGGTCAGCAGCACCACCCAGAGCTGCAGACTGGCTGTCTGACCTCTCGGAATCTCTCCAAATGGAGAAAATCAAATTCGCCATCCGAGTGTCAGATGACGGCTTCCACAGAACATGGGAGCCATTCATGCAATTGTTCCGGGACCTGTTTGTGGCCAACGAACAAGAGGAAGAATAGTCGGGTGGCCAAGAATCAGGGGGAAATGGGTGGGAATCGGGGGGGGGGGTCTACCGGTTCGTTATGAGGGTTTGTTCGCATGGGTTTACACTTATTTCTTTTTCTTGTTAATTTATTGTTTTTGTATTGGAGGGGAGGGGTTACTGTTTTTCTCTGTTGTGATAAAAATTTGTTGTTGAAAACTTGAATAAAAATTATTCCAAAAAAAAACGGAAGGACAAAGCCGCAAGCGACAGTCTGATGGCAAGCTAAGGCCCAAAACCAAATTGTAAACAAATGCCTACAAACATATGCCTCGGCCATATTGAGGAATGTAGAATATGTATGCCGGTTAAAGGGATGTTATTATGAAGATGCTTACCTGTAAACATACATGTCAATGGTTGTGTTTTTTTTTCCTAGTAATTTGTTGGATATAAAATATGAAACTCAATAAAAAACATTTCCAAAAAAAAAGAAACTTGAATTCTTTACTTCTAGATACACATGTTTCAGTCCCATCAATAACAACCTTGGCAAAGACTGCCCCACCAAACTATACATTATGAAATTAGTAATCAAACCACAATGCACCAGGCGGCATGTGGCGCAGTGCATAGTGCTGAGGACCCGGGTTCGAATCCCAGCCCTGGATCATTGACCATGTGTAGTTGCACATTCTCCCCATGTGTGTGTGCGTTTTGCCCCACAACCCAAAGGTGTGCAGGTTAGGTGGATTGGCTGCACCAAATTGCCCCTTAATTGGAAAAATAATAATTGGGTACTCTGAATTTATATTTTAAAAATTTAAAAAACAAGATGCACATCCAAATGTTTCATTGCTGCAAAATATTTAGTAATATCAACAGGTCTGAACTACATAAAGCGAGGGAAAGGTTTTGGTTACATTTTTTATATCCATTTAGGGGCAGACCATCTTATTGACCATTCCTAGTTTCCCTTCAAGAAGGTAGTGGTGAGCTGCCTTCTTGAAGCACAGCAGGCTGAGGTTTAAGTACACCGCAGTGCTGTTAGGGAGGGAATTCCAAATTTTGATCCAGGAACAGTGATCTATTTCCATGTCAGGTTGGGAGAACCTCCAGATGGCAGTGTTCCTATGTTTCTGATGCTCTGGTCTCTCTCAACCGTAGTGGTCATGGGTTTGGAGGTGCTGCTGAAGGAACTTGGTGAGTGAGAGTCAGGAGTTTTACAGCACAGAAAGAGGCCTTCCGGCCCATCATGTACATGCTGGTCATCAATTACCGATGTATTTTAATCGCCAGTTTGGGTCACTGTCTGTGCGGAGTCTGCACGTTCTCCCCGTGTTTGTGTGGGTTTCCTCCGGGTGCTCTGGTTTCCTCCCACAGTTCAAAGACGTGCAGGTTAGGTAGACTGGCCATGATAAAGTGGGCAGCACAGTAGCACAAGTGGATAGCACTGTGGCTTCAAGGCACTATGGTCCCAGGTTCGATTCCCTGCTGGGTCACTGTGCAGAGTCTGCACATTCTCCCAGTGTCTGCATGGGTTTCCTCCGGGTGCTCCGGTTTCCTCCCACAAGTCCCGAAAGATGTGCTGCTAAACGAATTGGACATTCTGAATTCTTCCTCTGTGTACCCGAACAGGCACCGAAATGTGGCGACTGGGGGCTTTTCACAGTAACTTCATTGCAGTGTTGATGCAAGACTACTTGCAACAATAAAGATCATTATTTTCCAGCACTTGGTCCATAGCCATGTATGCCATGGCATTTCAAGGTGCTCACCTAAATGCTTAGTTTCCACCTCTGCTGAGGCTGCCCTGCTGGTGGGGCAGAACACACCCAGGAATGGTGATGGCTAGTGCCTGGGACCATTATTTGCAAGGCAAATTATTCTGTATGACGTCAGGCTGTTGCTGGACGCAATCCCCCAGGCATGAAGGTTTAAAAAAAAAAAAAAATTTAGAGTACCCAATTCTTTTTTTCCCCCCAATTAAGGGGCAATTTAGTGTGGCCAACTCACCTGCACATTTTTTGGGGTTCTAGGGGTAAGACCCACACAGACAGAATGCGCAAGATTGAGAGAATGTGCAAGCTCCACGCGGACAGTGACCCGGAGCCGGGTGGAACCCAGGTCCTCGGCGCTGGGAGACAGCAGCGCTATCTATCCACTGTGCCACCCTGCCCCAAGATATTACTAAGGAGGGTCGACAGGGCTGGGTTTGATGTTGCCATTTCCGGTGCCGAGGTCAATGCCAGGTGGTCAGTAGTTTCTTTCATTTTTTTTTTCCAATTGAGTGGCTTGCTCGGCATTTGAGAGTCAATCACATTTGTGGGCCTGGAGTCACATGGAGGCCAGACAGCTTTCCTTCCCCAAAAGACACGAAGTGAACCAGGTGGATTTTTACAACAATCGACAATGATTTTATAGTCACCATTACACTTTTAATTCCAGATGCTGTATTGAATTTAAATTTCACCATCTGCCATGGTGGGGTTTGAACCCAGATCATTACCCTGGGTCTAGATTACGAGTCCAGCATCAGTTCCACTTGTCACCGCCACCCCTCAAAGATGCTTTTCTTTCCTCTGCCAGCACAAGTTTTACCTTCACTTATTTTATATTCATTCAGAATTCAAGAAATGTTTCATTTGCTCATGCAACAAAATCCATCAAAAAATCAACTGTGTACAAACAGAAAGTGCTGCAAATATAAATCTACAGAAAGAGTTAGATGTGTGGATGGTTAAAGGATTCATTCTGAAACATTTGGCTTTCAGTTACACATTACAATCCAAGTTTAAATTTTGACAATTTTTTTATTATTTACAATCTCAAACTTCATAATGAAGGGTGTGTGAAATTTTATAAGTCTCAAACTGCGAAACTCTACAGTAAATATGATTTTTTCTGCTGCAGTTGGGTTGCACCTGGAGAGTGCTTTGAAATATATTACTTATACTGGTGGGGTGATAAGAGAATAAAACTCGTGTATACTAGCTCAGTCTGGTGACAATACTGAAGTAAACAGAGTAGCTGTAATATAGAAAATATTTAACCTGCAGAGTGCTACGATCACTGGAATTTGAAAGTACATGCATTAATTAAAAATTCCAGAACTTTATGATTTTTGAGTTTGAGGACAGTGGCAACAGGATTTTGTTCCTGCTAAAGGAGATCATATTTTAATGTTAAATGCTTCTCATTCACATGCTGGCTACAAAAAAATACAAATAAAAAAGCCACAGCTTTCAACTGCATTACCGATACATAAATTACACCTATTCAAAAACCAACAATCTAAACAATTTTGAAAGCGTCATTTTAAAGTCAGTGCAGTAAACTTCAAAGATCAAAAATATTTTTATTTCTCAGTCCCTTACCATTACTAAAATTAATCCTTCATGCAGCAGGCTATTCCACGGATGCTGATATGCCACTTATATTGCAAACCAAGAGACATTTTTCATTGGGGGAAAAGCTGAACAATTTCAAAAGACTAGAATGTACCATGATGCAGCATCGACTCTAGTTTACTTTCTTTGCAAGACAATCAATATCCAATAGCACATAGTTTTGTGCATTGATGCATCTATTGTTGGTTTTATTGTTGCAAATCAAGTCTTTCACATGCTCAGGTTAAAAATGCTGGTTAACAGAGAGTTACATAACTCCCACATTGCAAGACAGCTTTATTCAGACTCAATAAAGAAAATTGACCCAATAATTTAAGAATTAAGAACTTTTCCTATTTACAATTCATTGTGATTTTTTGATTAATACATTTTCTGAACAGTGCTCAGCTTAAAAGAAAATTGTATAGTCAGATATTTTGGTTACTAATTAAAGAACCGGATAACAAAGTTTACAGTGCTTGGGATGCAACTGCTAAACAGCAAATACCACATCTATCAGCTGCATTCTTTTCGTGGGAACTTTCAGAATGAAACAGACTACCAGCTCCATGAAACCAGTACAGTAAAATACCTAAATTTCAATGAATCCTACACAACTGAAAAATGCATAAACCATTAGAAAGTCCAAAGTTCATGAAATATTTTCCTGGACAACTCCCATTCCTGTATCCTCAGCTCCTGGAAAACAAGATGCCTGCTCCCCATCCAGTACTCTAGCATCCTTACTCCAAAAATGTAGCTACCACAAACCACACATAGTATTAGTTATCTACTCCCACAGCCTTGACCTGGTTTCCAAATTTCCACTTCTGCCAAATCCCTGTTCCCCAATATAATGCTTGGCTTTATGGCCTCAAATCGAAAAGTGAGATAGATGCAGGGGTGCACAGTGCAACTGACCCAACAGTCAAACACAACCAGGCAATTGGACAAATTACTCATCCAGGCGGCAACCATTTAAACAAGTCTTCCAATTAACTCTACTCCCATCATTCCTCTACACACCACTACAACCAACTCATGTATTTTCTTCAACGCTGAAACTGTTGAGGTTTATCCATGCCCCCAATTTAACCCTTCCCACCCGTCCTCCACTTCAACGAACCCCAAAACACTAGCCTTTCCATATCTCTTCTCGTCACAACCATAAGAAACACTCACTCCTCAGACTTCCTTCAAATTTAGCTCCCAACTCCACCCAATACATAGCAACAGGTTAAAACCCTATACATGACAGATTCATTCCATGATTACTACTGCAATGTTTCATGCCCCTAACTTGAATTCCTTCTTGCATCAATCCATTTGCCATCTCTTCCAAAATGTAATCAAGTACCTGTGACTACTCTTTTTACTCTCCCAAATTAATTTTCTGCAACCTTCCACCCTTTCATTCATGATACAGTATTAAAAGATATTTTATAAATGTGCAAGTTGAGCAAATAGCTATGCAAACTATTCCACAAAGTACATCCACAATATCCTACCAATCTAGCAAGTGTGAAACATTATCCCAATTGCTTTTTTGAAGTACTGCACTGGTTAATGTTTTGTGAATCACCAATTAACTCATCTCCTGACTCCCTGAACTCTGCCCGCCATCTACAAGGCGCAAGTCAGGGATGTGATGGAATACCTCACTTGCCTGAATGAGCGCAACTCCAACAACATAACACATCTGGGACAAAACCTACTTGATCAGCACCCCACCCAGCACTTTAAACATTTTTTCCCTCTAACACCAAAGCACATGTGTACGGTTTACAAAATGCACTGCAGTAATTGCCCAAGAGAATCTTCCAAATCCATGACCAGGGCAATAGAGACATAGAAACACTACCACCTGCAAGTTTACCTCAAGTCCCAGGCAACTTTGACTTGCAACTATATTGCCATTCCTTCAGTCATTAGGTTAAAATTCTGGAACTTCCTGTCTAACCGCCTTGTGGGTATACCTACACTACATGGACTGAAGCAGATGGTTCACCATCTTCTCAAGTGCAACCAGTACAGACAAAAAAAAATGCTGGCCTTGCCATAAACACTCAGTCAACGATTGGAAAAAAAAATCTCCTCTAATCTTCATGGCAGGTTAGGCAGCAGAATTGGACTGGTCAGATGGGCAGAGCTGTGGCAAATAGAATTCAACTCGGAAAAGAGCGAAGTAATGCACTTGGGGAGGGCTAACAAGACAATGGATTGCACAATGAATGTCAGGACTCTGGAAAGTACTGAAGATCAGAGGGACCTTGGAGTACATATCCACTGATCCATGAAGGTGGCAGGGAAAGTAGACAAGGTTGTTGAGCAAAGCATATGGGTTACTTGCCTTTATTAGCCGAGGCATAGAATACAAGAGCTGGGAAGTCAAGCTGGAACTGTGTAAAATGCTGGTTAGGCCAGAACTGGGGCACTGCGTGCAGTCCTGGTTATCACATTATAGGAATGATGTGAGATTTACCAGGCTGCTGCCTTGACTGGAGGGTCTGAGCTATGTGGAAAGAGTGGATAGGTTGGGGCTGTTTTCCTTGGTTGAGAGGGGGCCTGATCGAGTTGTGCAAGATTATGGGGGGCATAAATAGGGTGGAGAGAAGGTACTTTTCAATTAGAAGAATCAAAAACCAGAGGACATAGCCTTCTATCTCTTTCTTTAAAGCTAAGAGAGGAATTGAGGTCAATTTTTTTTTTTTTTTAAAGGATGTAGGAGTTTGGAATTCATTACCCAAAAGAGTGGTCAAGTCAGAAACTCTGAACATTTAAGAAGTATTTAGACATTCACTCAAGCTGCCATAACCTCCAGGGCTTTGCGCCCCAAGCACTGGAGAATAGGATTAGTATAGTCTGGTCTTTGTTGACCAGCTGGACACAATGGGCTGAATGGTCTCTTTCTACACTGTAAAGTTTAATGAACCTTTGAACTATTAGGTCAGTCACATGCATCCTGTAATGGTCACTTTGACATTACAGGATGGCATTAGCAAAGTTCTGATACAAGTCATCTACATGCTTGGTCACAGTTGGCACAAATCGGAGAGAAGTAAAAGACAAAACAGAATAACTTGAAAGGAAGGATTCATAGCCCAAAAACCTGCCATTTCAATTACATTCTCGCTGAAATTCATATTTAAACATTACTGTTCACAGAATCCCTACAGTGCAGGAGGGCATTCGGTCCATCAGGTCGACACAGACCCTCCGAAAGAGCACCGTACCCTATTTAGGCCCACTTACTCCCCACCACATCCCCGCAACCCCACTTAACCGTTGGACATTGAGGGGCAATTTAGCATGGCCAATCCACCGGGCCTGAACATCTTTGGACTGTAAGAGGAAACCAGAGCATCCTGAGGAAACCAATGCAGACACGGGGAAATCATGCAAACTCCACCAGAAATCACCCTCTGTCGGAAATGAACCCGGGTCCCTGGTCCTGAGGCATTAGGCAAACCCTGTGCCACCATGCTGTCTGTTGTTTCAGTTTGATGGTACTGTAGGAAAAATTCAAATACACTGGCTTTCTAATTTCCAGAATTGTGTAATAGCACTGAGTGAAAATATTCCTGGGCTATGCAAGTAAATAAAAAAGGATTTTCACTTCTGGAGAGCGCACGAGAAGTTCTGATGAATACAGGATGCATGTGGGCAGCACGGTAGCATAGTGGTTAGCACTGTTCCTCGACAGTTCCAGGGTCCCAGGTTCGATTCCCAGCTTGGGTCACTGTCTGTGTGGAGTCTCGTGTCTGCGTGGGTTTCCTCCAGGTACTCTGGTTTCCTCGCATGGTCCAAAGATGTACAGGTTAGGTGGATTGACCATGCTAAATTGCCTTTGGGTGTCCAAAAAGGTTAGGTGGGGTTACTGGGTTATGGGGATAGGGTGGGCTTTCCAGGGGTTGGTGCAGACTCGTTGGGCTGAATGACCTCCTTTTGCACTGTAAATTCTATGTCACCTGCAAATAGTTCACACACTGACCGAGCATTTAGCAGCATCTGAAAAAGATACACAACTGCTATTAGCACCTACAGAATGATAGTTTAACAGATCACTTTCAGGAGATTGGGAGGAAATCTGAATAAAAAACATGTACAATAGCTTGATAAAAAACATGAAATAATTACTTTACATCAAATAGCTATGGATTATTAGGATTTTGATACATGAATCTGGAGTTAGTTGCTATAACCTTATCAAGGATCTAGTCATTATAGATCATAAAATTTACATGATGTGGAGATGCCGGCGTTGGACTGGGGTGAGCACAGTAAGAAGTCTTACAACACCAGGTTAAAGTCCAACAGGTTTGCTGCAAACACGAGCTTTCAGACATTTACAGTGCAGGAGGCCATTCGGTCTATCAAGTTTTGATTTATCATTGTCATATTAGTATACAGTGAAAAGTATTGTTTGTTGCATGCTGTACAAACAATGCATACTGTACATAGGGAAGGAAGGAGAGACTGCAGAATATAATTTACAGTGAACACAAGGTGTAGAGAAAAGATCAACTTAATACGAGGTAGGTCCATTCAAAAGTCTGATGGCAGTAACATTGTTAGAGTGTTTAAAAGAGTTAGAATGAAGTTTTAGAAGCATAGAATGAGTGTAAAAGATAGAGTTAGAGGGTATGCAGGGCACAGCTTCCAAGAAGTCTTTCTTTCCAGAGCACCAGTCTTCACCGGTCCATGGAAAGAGCACCCTATGCCCACGCCTCCACCCTATCCCCATAACCCCACCTAACCTTTTGCCACTATCAATCCACCAAACCTGCATATCTTTGGACTGTGGGAAGAAACCAGAGCCCTTGGAGAAAACCCACACAGTCATCCGAGGCGGGAATGGAACCTGGGTCCCTGGATTTGAGGCAACAGTGCTAACCACTGTGCCATCCGTTATTAGAAGATAAATTGCAGGTTAAAAATTCTGACAAAACGCTACACCCCAACCATCCATATCACGAGGGATAAAGTCCACACAAGCACTTGAAAGTTTGTGTTAAATGTCAAGTGCATCAATAACTGCCAGAATTATGTAACATGTTCTACAGGTGGTTAATCGCTAATATTGGACCTATACTTTTTTAATGCTTCAATTTTGTACTTCAAAATCTTGAGAGCATTTAGCTTATAATTTCCGTCTTTGGGCCATCATTCCAAAACCTATTATTAACAGCCTCACTCGAGTCTCGGGAAAAAATGCATAGTGCCAAAAATACTGCCTTGGAATTCATTCGCGAGCCTCCCATTTCGATTAACGATGACCACTGTAGTCGATTAGACACAAGCGAAATAACACTGAAGTGAAAGACCCGGGACCAGGATCGATAACAATAAATGACGGAGATCTTTGAGGTCAAAGTGAATGCGAACAAAACACAAAAATATTAAGACCCGCCGCACATTGGTGCTCCCCGACTGGATGTGCACAAGCTTTGTTTGTCACGACTTCGTACGGAAATCACAATCGACTATAAATTGTGGCGACGCCTAAACTGAAGAGACGGGATGATGTGTGTCCCGGCTCCAGCTTCACCCAGCCAGCTCCTGAACGTACCTTGCAAACAAGTCCTTCCCTTAACCCCACCCGTTAAAGATGTGGAGATGCCGGCGTTGGACTGGGGTGAGCACTGTAAATTTTATTACTGTGCCCACCCGTTAAAGGCAAGGGGAGGCAACTTGCTCTCGGCTCATGTCAAAGCAGGCGGGGATTAAAAACACTTTACTCACACCTAAAGTAGTGTCCTTGCTGTCTGTGCTCTGGAGGATCCGCGTGCTGTTATATAACACCTCCCCGCCCCCCCCCCCCCCCCCCAAAAGGGAAAGGTGCGGCTGGAGCGCTGGCGGGGAGAGGTAAAGCAGCAGCGGCGAGCCACAGGCCGGTAAGAGGGCGCCAATCCTCCGGCAAGCGGGCACGGCTGCAGGTGGAGGCTCAGAGTGCTAGGGCACTGCAAAACGATAATAAAATCCTGCCACATCCAACTTTCTTCTTCGAAAAAAAAACACGTGATACTGCCCCAACACATGGGCGGAGAGAAAACTGCCAATAGGGGTGCGGGAGACTTCGGCCACAATGTCAGCACCTCCCAAACACTCTCCGCCAATTCATCTGACTTCCGCCGGTTCTCTTTCCTCCCTGCCCGCCTCCCCCCAGACACAAGGGGTTTGTTTACACTCCCACACGGTAGCTGCTGTAAAGAGAGGATTCTGTTCAAAAAGTCGAAACCCCCGATTGCGGGATTGCGCGGCAGTAAGGCTGGCTCCTCATGACATCTGCGGCTTTCCGTACCCGCTGTTTATTTAAAATGGGAAAGTAAACGCTTTTCTTTATTGGAGCCTGAGCACCCCGGATTTCAGGACCTCTGGATGTAGGTGTGACACCAAAATTTTAAAAACTCCTTCCACGTTTAAACCCCCCCCCCCCCCCCCCCCCGACCGCCGCCCGCCGCCCGCCGCCCGCCGCCCGCAAACAAAAAGATCTGCCCTCTTCTTTTCAAACTCACCGACTCTACGTCCCGGAGGCCGCCTGAGCCCGAGGCGTATCTCCTCGGATCTCTCTGCCGCTTTCAGCAGCATCTTTCCCCAACGCCTAGAGACATGGGCTCCCAGGCGATTCTCCGCCCCGACTGGGACCGCCTCACAATGCGTGCGCGGGGACAGATCACTCCGCACCAATCCCCTACCTTCGCCTCCTCCTCACCACCACGCCTGCGCAGTAGCACATCGCGCGCGGGGTGTCGGGGAAGGTGAGGCCAAGCCTCCTCCCTTCCCCCCCCCCTCTCTCGACGCGAGCAGTTGCTCGGCCGCGCGGCGCTATTCAAATTCTTCCAAACGAACTTTTACCGGACGCCACATTGGGGGCGGGGCGGATTCCTCCCGCAAGCGGTCCCGGAGCACGATTAAAGGTAAACGACATATTCGTCGGGTCGGGTCGTTTACCTTCAGTGGTGGTCTCGTCTTCAACAACGTCGCCGTCGCCGCCGCCGCCACAGGTCCGTGACCCTCTCCACTCGCTGTCTGCCGCCATCTTTGACAGTTTAAATCGGGCAAAGTGACTGACGTCAAAGGCTGACAGCGGCTCTTTTATCAGCGCGGCTCGGCTCGGAGCGTGTCGCCTCGGAGCGTGGCGCTGCGCGGTCCTAGCACCCGTTCTTTTACGATTCCATTAACAAGAGGGTGGACAAATTAAAAAAACTTACAGGCGAAAATAACGAAAAGATCAGATTTCGACATTGAACGGAAGGGCCGATAATAAAAATGTGAATTGGTTTGGCAAAAGAATGCAAGTTATTTTAACCTCACTTTCAGAATAGTTAGGCGCCATTAAAATAGGTCATTTTTCAGATCGAAAATAAATGTGGTGGCCACTCCTGAATTGGTCTGTGTGAGAGAAACTGGTGCTTTCAACACAATAATGACTTTGGATCAGCAGACGCTGTATCTACACATATATATTTCATATATGAAAGTTAAGATTCCATGTCACCTCAGTCACAGTAAAAAGTCTTCCAACACCAGGTTAAAGTCCCAACAGGTTTGTTTCAAACACGAGCTTTCAAAGCACTGCTCCTTCCTCCCTGAAGAAGGAGCAGTGCTCCGAAAGCTAGTAATTCGAAAGAAACCAGTTGGATTTTTTGTGCTCACCCCAGTCCAACGCCGGCATCGCCACATCATGGCTACCTCCTTCACAATACACATGGTCACCTGAAAATGCGAAACAAACGCTTCTGAATGCACATCGGGTGAAAGAAATATGTATTTTTGCGAAACTTGGCTGCAAATATATTTTATTCCAAAACTTTCGAAATCACAACTTTTCTCAATCGCCTTTATTCAGGGGAAACAGTGCTATTTCGTCGAAACTACAACACTGCATAGGAAAAACATGTGGTAATTCATGTGACATGCAGCGCTAATATATCCCAGAAAGGGATATTTGTGAAGAGGCATGTTGTCAACTCATTTAAAGATAGAGCCGCATTTGCTTTTGCTCTGGTGTGGCATAAAAGTAGGTTACACTTTAAGTCAGAATCTATCTAATAATAATAATCTTTATTAATGTCACAAGTCGGCTTACATTAACACTGCAATTAAGTTACTGTGAAAATCCCCGAGTGGCCACTGCTCAGTTACACAGAGGGAGAATTCTGAATGTCCAATTCACCTAACAAGCACGTCTTTCGGGACTTGTGGGAGGAAACCGGAGCACCCGGAGGAAACCCATGCCAACAGGGGAGAACGTGCAGACTCCGCACAGTGACAATTTATAAAAGCAAAATACTGCAGAAGTCTAACATAAAAGCCAAAAAAATGTTGCTCAGGAAGTCAGACTATCTGTGGAGACAGAAACATTTATCACTTTAGGTCAATGACCTTCAACAGAATTAGAACAAATTAGAAATGTGACAGATTTTAAGCAAGTACAGAGCCAGGCGTGGGGGGGTGGGGCTAAGAAAAGGGTCGGTCCATGAGGTCTATAATAGGACAATTCCTAGAGCCTGAGAAACGAATACCAGCGGTCTAGAGTCCAAGGACCAATGGCACAACCCGGAAACACCTGACAAGTGTGCGGTCAAAGATGTGGCTCTAAGATCGGGCTCATCAGCCATGCAATGACCCAGCGAACCCATGACCAGGATCATCGGTGGATAATTGGACTTGTTAGTGCCAAAGAAGTAGATAGGTGTGCATCAAGGATGAAAGTGCAAGTAGAGATGGCTGTGGAAGAAGCAAGGAAACTAAAGATGGGCCTAAAGGAGATGGAAATAAAATCTACCAATTCCTGCTATCCAGAAATAAAAAGGGAACAAAGGTTACAACCTGAAATTGTTGAACTCAATGTTGAGTTCGGAAGGCTGTACAGGGAGGGTCCGATTGAAAGATGAGGTGCTGTTCCTTGAGCTAATGTGAGCTTGACGAGAACAGTGTAGGATGCCAGAGAGAAGTGGGGGTGATATCACTCCAACTTTGACATTTGAGTTTTTGCAGCATTTTCTGTTCAGGTTCGTTAAAGACAGAGAGACAGGAGAAATTATCATGGTGAATGAGGAAATGGCAGAGACAGAAGCAAATATTGTGCCTGTTTTCAAATTAGAAAATACAAGTTACTGGTATTTTTGGAGGCTAGAATACATATTTAGCCCTTTACTCAGTGTGTAAATCAGCTTCCCTCCCCTACGCCCCCTCGTTTTCAACTAATACACTAATATTTGGGGCCATACTCGCAATAAGAGTAACCTCAATTTTGTAGCTTAGAAATTCATAGTTAGGGCTATGCTTGCAGCATAAGTCAGCAGATGGAATCAAGAAAGTGATATGGAACTTGTTGCCACAATGCAGGGACTTTAAGCCATGCCCACACAGTGCAAGGCAACCAACAACAGAATGTTTTGACATTTCAAAATGAAGACCACCTACACAAACACTGATAGTTCAAGTTTAATACTGTTAGGAATTTGGGAAATTAAGGAGGTTAACTGTGAGCTTGTTATCAAAATAATATAACAGAGGCAGCACGGTGGCCTAGTGGTTAGCATAACCGCCTCACGGCGCTGAGGTCCCAGGTTCGATCCCGGCTCTGGGTCACTGTCCGTGTGGAGTTTGCACATTCTCCCCGTGTCTGCGTGGGTTTCGCCCCCACAACCCAAAAATGTGCAGAGTAGGTGGATTGGCCACGCTAAATTGCCCCTTAATAGAACAAATAATTGGGTAATCTAAATTTAAAAAAAAAAAAAAATAAATAATATAACAGACAAGTAACAAGACTAGCAGGCGTCCAGAGGAATAATGAGATGCAATTTGCCCAGTAACAAGGTTAGCAACTGTCTGGAAACATTGAGGTGCAAATGGCTATATGAGAAACATTGTTTATTAGAGATCAGTGGGGCTACACAAAGGATAACCTTTAAAGGCAAGAAATTTGAAAGATGTAGACAGCCAAATCCACAGGGTGGGATATCAAAGAGACTGAACATAACTGCTAGCACCCTCATTGGGGAAAGAGACTAGTTTTCTATCCAGCAGTCAGATAGGGCAATTCTATCTATGATCCGTGCCTTGGAGGTCTGGTCCATCTAACATTTGGAGCCACAGCAGTTTGCAGATATTCCTCTCTAAAAGGCGCAGTTTTGTGCACTCGCTGGACCAGGAAGAGATCTTTCCAAAGCTTGGTCACCTAAGCAGTATTGAGTGGTAACTATTAGCTGGATCTAAAATTGGATGTTGCTTGGGAAAAGGGGTGTCTCAGTGAGTTCAGGGAATGTACCCACCCCTGTACCCCAACCCTTGCCACAGCGAGCCCCTCCTCCCCGCCCAGAACACCCCGCCCAATCGGACACCACCCACCGGGCAACCGCCCACGGTTGCCCCCGGTGGGGGCAGTGCAAGCCAATGGTAATCCTGGCAGCAGGGACGGGCACCAGGACCAGGGGCGCAAACGGTGCCGGATACCGACAGGGCAGGGGTGCAAGAGGTCGTGGAGGGACATGTGTGGGAGGGACCCGCAGTGCCACCCAGGGCCACCCGTGTAGCCCATGGAATCTGGCTGGGCATGGGAATATATGCCATGCTAATATGTTGGTCTTCCACCCCCTGCAGACCATGGTGTTTGGCGTTCAACCAGCAATGCTGGCCGCCGTAACGATGGTCACAGCTCTGCGAGATGCCCTGCAGCCGGGTGAGCAGGGGCTGCTCAGAGAGTGGGGGGGGGCCTGCAGCAGCGGAACAGCCAGCAGAGGACCCGGCTGCAGAGGAGCAGGTGACGGCCACACAGGCTGGAGGCCCGGCCGCCCAACAGGCCAAGGAGGAGGAGGTGCCAAAGAGGCGTCGCATGAGGCCTCGTGTATACCGGCACCGTCTGTCATTGGAGGATCTGACAGACCAGGCATGCTATCTGAGACTGCGGCTGAGCAGAGAGACAGTCCGACACATCTGCCAAATGATGGCACACCTGGGGATGTGGGAGGACATCTACTCCCGGTGACCACCAAGGTGACGGTTGCCCTGAACCTCAATGCGGCGGGGTCCTTCCAGTTGCCGAGTGGGGACCTGTTCGGGATCTCACAGACCTTGGTTCACAGGTGCATCCGCGCCGTCACGGAGGCCCTACATGCCCAGGCACCTCAATACATCCAGTTCCATGTGGACCGAGCCCACCAGGATACCCGGATAGTGGGATTCGTGCCATCACCAGGCGCCCCGGTCCAGAGGGTGATAGACAGAATGCATGTCACCCTACGGGCACCTGCAGATACAGGACGCTCTACACTAACTAAAGTGGGTACCATTCAATGAACATCCAGCTGGTATGTGACCATCAGTGGCGCATTGTGCACCTCTGCGTCCGATACCCGGGCAGTGTGACTCCTTCATCCTGACACACTCGGTCATTTCCAGCCCCCCTCCAGTCTGGGGGGTTGACTCCTGGGCGACAGGGGTTACCATCTGCAGCCGTAGCTGATGACACCTATCCGGAGGCCACAGACCGACGCGGAGACGTGCTACAATAATGGCCATACAGTGACCAGGAGTGTGATCAAGCGGTGCTTCGGCATCCTGAAGATGCACTTTAGGTGCCTGGACCGCTCTGGATGGACCCTCTAGTACGAGGCTGAGAGGGTCTCCACATCGTGATGGCCTGCTGCATCCTCCACAACATCACACAGCAGAGGGGCAAGGTGCTGGAGAAGGAGGCAGGGCAGGCCTCTTCCAACAAGGAGGATGAGGGGGAAGATGTGCAGGGCATGGGGCCCGGGCAGGCACAGGAGGCCGTACAACGTCATCTCTAGGGCCAATGCATATGGGACACTCTGATCGCCTCCAGGTTCACCGACTAGGAAAAAGGCAATGGGAGGGGGATTCTGGCCAGGGCCACGGACACCACATCCCAAACCCACACCCCCTCACTTCCCACACCACCAAATCGCCAGCTTGCACATCCTCCGCTATATATATCTGCAGTACTACGAGCTGGGGGCCCTGGGTTGGCAGTGACAGAGGGTCTGGTCCATGGGACAGAGGATGATGACAACCTGCTCTGCCATAAGCTCTGATGGTCCACATCGTATGACAACTTCTGACTCATGCCACAGTAGCACCTTCCACCTGCGTGATCCCTGCATGCGTGCTGGCCAGGCCATCACACTGTCCTATCCAATCCCTGTGCTGGGATATGCTGGGGACTGACGGTCAGGGCACGGGGGTGGAGTGGGGCTGCGATGAGCACTCGGGGGCCCTGCCAGCCCCCCTGCAAATCACAGAATCATCCTGGACTTACTCCAGGTAAGTCCAGAGTGATTTGCGCGTTTTTATTCACCTGCGTGGGAACGTCGGCCCATTATTGGAGAATCGCGCCCATAGTCTTTGCATAGAAAGTTAGCTGTGTGTCTAGCTGTCGCTCTTCTGGCCGGGACGTCCTCCACCCATCTGGAGAACTTTTCCCCTATTACCAGGATGTCAGTGTACCTTTGACATGGCGGGAGAGTAATGTAATCAGCCTGTATATGCTGGAATGGTCCTGCAGGGCCAGGAGCTCTTAACTGAGACATAGGTCCTGAATTGTTCTTCCGACAGGTGACACAATGGTCTGCCATTACCTGGGCATGTTTCTTGAAGC
This sequence comes from Scyliorhinus canicula, assembly GCF_902713615.1. NCBI lineage: Eukaryota > Metazoa > Chordata > Chondrichthyes > Carcharhiniformes > Scyliorhinidae > Scyliorhinus > Scyliorhinus canicula. Next base: position 186,206,448 of record NC_052146.1, on the reverse strand, counting down.
CTCAACCCCACCAGCTTCTCTGGAATCGAGCCATCTGTTGAGGGGCTAGGTGTCCCCCATCAGTGACTGAGGTGCAACTGGTCTGTTGGTCTCTGCTTGTTGGGCGAGAACATCCAGACCCAGAATGGCCTGGTCCTCTGGGCCTATCCAGACTGGAGAAATCAATTCATGTGGGCCAAACTCTATTCGCATGGGCTGAGTCCTTTTAATAATCAGTGCATCGCCTCCTATACCATGGATTACAGATAGTTTGTGATCCAAAGAAAACAATTTTGCATACACAAGAGGAAAGCATGTTAACTCTGCTACTGTATCAACTTCCGGTGGTGGCCATGGTGTGAGTGGTTGCACATTTGGTGCTCCCACTCGTGGTGGAATTTGCAGACCTTTTCCCCGGCGAACGGGCAGATTTGTTGATTTAAAAAGGTGCAGGAGGGGTGGAAGGAGAGAGTGTCCCACCAGTGGATGGATTCGTGGACCAGAAGTGGCTGAAAAAAATAGAACAGTTAGAGATAGCTGCGACTCAGGTGAAGATGGCAGAGGGTCAGGGATCGGCCCTGCCCTTTCAGTGGTCGATGGAGCAGCTGGTGGGCTTCCTTAACAAGACGTTTACCCAGCAGAGGAAGGAGAATCTGGAGGACCTGGCTATTGTGGTGGACCCGATAATGCGGGGATCGATTACCTTGGGACGAGGCTGGAGGGCTTAGTCAGGCGATCCAGAAGGTGGAGGAGATGGTGGGAGAGCACGAGAGGCAGCTTGCCTCGATGGCAGCAGCGATGGGGATGATGCAGGACAACCAGAGGCGGCTTCAGGAGAAAGTGGAGGACCATGAGAATCGGTCTCACTGGCAGAATTTGAGGATTGTGGGACTGCCGGAGGGCAGCGAGGGAGTGGATGCCGGCGTGTATGTTGCTCGAATGTTCGAGAAACTGCTGGGTGAAGGGGCATTTGTACAGCCCTTGGAAGTGGACTGGGCGCACAGGGTGCTGATGAAGAAGCCGCAGGGAAACGAGCCGCCGAGGGTGATAGTGGTGCGCCCGCACTGGTTCCTGGACAAGAAGCGGATCCTGAAGGTGGGCCAGGCAGACGAGGCGCTGTACCTGGGAGGGTGACGAACTGCGTGTGTACCAGGATCTGGGTGAGGAGTTGGCTGAAAGAAGAGTGGGCTTCAATAAAGTGAAGGCGAACCTCTTTAAGATGGAGGTGGTTTGGCATGTTGTACCCAGCATGCCTGTGGGTGACCTATGAGGGTCGGGAGCTGTATTTCGGGACGCCTGAGCAGGCGATGGAATTTGTCAGGGACAACGAACTGGCATGAGGTGGATGACACTGAACTTTGGAGGAGATGTTCTCTTTCTGTTTCTTTGGGGTTTGTTTGGGTTATTTTTGCACCGTGTTTGGGACCATTGCTCTGGGTTTGTTCTTGGTGGGGGGTGGGTGGGTTGCTTTTTTCTGCGTGTTTGGTGGGGTTGTTAAGTTTGAGCGTGGGGGAGGGGAATCAGTGGGGGGGGGGTGTTGGATGCTAGGCGCCATGGGTGGGGGCACCAGGCTAGCTGGGCGGGCTAGTTCATGGAAGCACAGTGGGGGTGAGCGGGAGGTTGGTGTGTTGAGGTTGTTATTTTGTGGTGGGGGAGGGTTGGGAACTGCTGACAGGGGAGGGGTTTCTAAAATATGGTATGAGGAGGGTCAATGACAGTGGGTGTCCGAGGGCAGGCCTGAGAAGGTGTGGGACGGGAGCTGGAGGCTGGCACAGAAGGGGTTATGGTTGATCAGCGGGGCGGAGGGGGGTTATGGTTGATCGGCAGGGTGGGGGGGGGGGGGGGGGGTGCCCCCCAACCAGGCTGTTCACATGTAATGTGCGAGGGGTGAATGGCTGGTCAAGAGAGCCCGTGTGTTTGCACGTTTAAAAGTCTAAAGACAGACATAGCTCTGTTACAGGAGACACATCTGAAGGTGGTGGACAAGACTAGGTTGAGGAAAGGGTGGGTAGAGCAGGTATTTCATTCGGGATTAGATTCTAAAACGAGGGGGGTGGCGATTTTGATTAATAAACAAGTGACATTCAAAGAGGGGAGTATAGTGGCTCACTCTGGGGGGGGGGGGGAGATATGTGATGGTGAGTGGGAAATTGGAAGGGATGCCGGTGATGTTGGTGAATATTTATGCTCCGAACTGGGGTGATATGGAGTTCATAAGGTGGGTGTTGGGAAAGGTCCCCGATCTGGACTCACATCGCCTGATAATGGAGGGGCGGATTTTATTACTGTTTTAGACCTAAGGTTGGACAGGGTCGAGTTTGAGGTCGGGGAGGGTGTCGTCAGTAGCAATGAAGCTGAGAGGGTTTATGGAGTACGTGTGGGGGGGTTGGATCTGTGAAGGTTTGTGAGGCCAAGGGCGATGGAATTTTTGTTTTTTTCACATGTGCACAGGGTGTACTCCCAAATTGATTTTTTTGTCCTAGATAGGACCTGTTGGCGGGAATGGTCGACATGGAGTATTCCGTGATAGTGTTGTCGGATCATGCTCCGCATTGGGTGGGCTTGCGGGTGAATAAGGGAGGGGGCCAGCGCCCACAATAGAGGCTAGATGTGGGGCTTTTGTTAGATGAGGAGGTTTGTGAGTCGGTGAGGGAGGTCATCCGGGGGTATGCGGAGCTAAAGGACACCGGCGAGGTTTCGGCGGCCACATTGTGGGAAGCATTGAAGGCAGTGGTGAGAGGGGAGTTTATCTTGACATGGGCGCACAGGGAGAAGGCGGTGCGGGTGGAGATGGAAAGGCTAGTGGAGGAGATCTTGCAGGTGGACAGGAGGTATTTGGAGGCCCCAGAGACAGGGCTGTTGAAGGAGCGCAGAAGCTGCAGATGGAGTTCAGGGTGTTATCTATGGGGAAGGGGGTTGGGCAGCTGAGGAGGGCGAGAGGGGTAGTGTACGAATATGATGAGAAGGTGAGCAGGATGCTGATGCAACAGTTGAGGAAACAAGAGGCAGCGAAGGAGATCGGGAATGTGAAGGGGGGGGGGGGGGCGGGGGGGGGGGGAGAACATGGTTTTGGACCCGGCGGGGGTGAATGGGGTGTTTAGGGATTATTGCCTCATAATTAGAAAAAATGAATTGGGTACTCTAAGTTTATTTTTTTAAAGTATACACAGATGGAAGCAAGATGGGGGAGGGGCCACAGTCATTGGAACCTGTATGGAGAGGTTTTGGTGGGTCTGGGAGGTATGAACGGTGGGGGGATAGGGATGATACTGGGTAAGGTGTTTTCGAGAGGACGTGGTTGGGGTTTTTTGGGAAGGGGAAAGGGGTGGGGGGCTGACAGTGACTCGGTTAGTGCTGGACCCTGCCTGCTGGTGCTGGGCGGGGGCAAAAGTAGTGGTTATGGTGGATAGGCAGGCCCGGGGGTGGGGGGGGGGGGGGACAGGGACGTGGAAAATGCAAAGGTTGGGTGACCGGTGAAGCGAACAAGAGTCTTCTCGCACTTGAAGAGCTTGAAAGGAGACGTGTGGCTGTTGTAAGAGACCCACCTGAGGATGAAGGACCAGGTGAGGCTTCAGAAGGGCTGGGTGAGTCAGGTGTTCCACTCGGGCTTTGACAACAGGGCCTGGGGAGGATAGCGATTCTGGTGGGTAAGTGGATGAGGTTCCAGATGGAGAAGGTAGTGGCTGACCAGGGGAGTAGGTACGTAATAGTAACGGGTGCATTAGAAGGGAGGTTAGCAACGGTGTTAGCCACGTTTATGGAAATGGGAGGGGTGGATCAGTGGCGGTTTTGGCACCTGCGGGATAGGGAGCATTCGTTTCTTTCGCCAGTACACAGTGTATTATTTTTTGTGATGGGGAAGATGCTGCTCGCTGAGGTAAGGAAGGCAGAGTATTCTGCAATCGTGATTTCGGACCATGCTCCACATTGGGTGGGCGTGATCATGGAGGAGGGGTCAGCTCAGAGGCCGGTATGGAAGTTCTATGTGGGACTGTTGGCTGGCCTGATGTTTTGTTTCAAAATGGGGAAGATGATTGAAGATGATGGAGGGTTTAATAGGAATGGAGGTTTTGCCACCAGTGGTATGATAAGTGTTGAAAGCGGTAGTGAGGGGTGAGATCATCTTGTTTAAGGCACAGGTTGACAGGGAGGTGAGGGAGGAACGGCAGCAGTTTGATGGAGGATATTGTGGAGGTAGATGGAAGGTACGAGGATGACCCGACGTTGGGTCTTCTAGCAAGGGGGAAGGAGCTACAGGCAAGGTTTGATCTTCTGTCCACAGGAAAGGCGGTTTGGCAGCTGAGGCGGGCAAAGGGAATTGTGTACGAGTATGGAGAGAAGACCAGCCACTTCTTGGTGGACCAGCTCTGCCGGCAGGCGGCCACACGAGAGAGATTGTTCGGGTCTGGAGCGGGGCAGGAGAGCTGGTGGTGGCACCGGAGCCGGTGATCAAGGATTTTGAAGAGTTCTACAGGGATTTGTACAAATCAGAACCGCCGGAGGATGTGTTGAATCGGATATGAGAGAGGTTTTTGGGATGATTGGAAGTAGCAGAGGAGGAGAGGGCAGAATTGGAGGAGCCAGAGGAAGAGCAGGTGGCGACAGGGAGAATGCAGAAGGGCAAGGTGCCAGGACAGGATGGTTTTCCGGTGGAATTTAATAAAAAGTTTAAGGATAAGTTAGTGCTACTGTTGGTGGAGATGTTTGAGGGTGCGGTGACTAAGGGGACATTGCCAGAGATGATGGGTCAGGCATCCATTTAATTGCTGCTTAAAAAGGACAAGGATTCGGTGGAGTATGGGTCATATAGGCCCATATCTCTGGTGAACATGGATGCCAAGATAGTGGCGAAGGTGCTGACGCTCTGGTTGGAGGAGTGCCTTCTGAAGATGATTGGGGAGTGTAGCCACCTGGGGTGGCCACTGCCCAACACAAAATGGAAGATTGCAAGGAATGCAGGGAAAATGGACATGTTGGAAAGCAAGCAGCTTGCAAGGCGATTGTGTATTGGGATGACTGCAGAAATCGGTTTTGACTGCTGCAGAGACCAGACAGCACTGTGAAAGAAAACCCGTTAACATACTAATGAGGCAATACCGGGCGAGTCCCAGATACAATGGACACAAGTTAAGCACAAATCGATACATTCTATGGAAGGCCAGACCCAGTGGCGCCAGAGAAGCCCAAAACAATAGGTCCCAAGAACCGCCCCAGCAACCAAGGAACTGCCCTATGATTGGGGGGGGTTCAAACATATCGATTGGGAAGAGACCCAATCGATTCCAAGCAGGTAAAGGAGTCTGCCCAAAGGGGCGCGGACCCCCGGGACCTATAAAAGAAAGGTCCCACACATGGTTCAGTCTCCTGTCTCCGGGCTCCTGTCTTCTACTCCAGCCGTCGAGCAGCAGCCACCAACACGACCGCTACCAGAAATAGGCACTCCTGACACCCTTTGCAATTGATAACAATCCGAAGTCTGCAGACCAGAGCAGAGCAAGAGGCCTTGTTCCCTGACCCAGCAGTTCCTTCGAGATAAGCATTAGTTGTTTAGCGGTAGGAGTAAGTTTAATCCTTTAGCGTGTGCATGGGTAGTTATTATAATTGTATTATAATAAACTCTAGTTGTTTGGACTTACTAATTGGTGTACGGTTTTATTGCTTTGAACTTCACCTTGAAGCTTGTGGCGGTGTCTTAACGGCACCTGGCGACTCCAGAGCTTAGAACAAGAAACAGAGCCAAGGTGGGTGTTAAGCACACTCACCCAGAACGACCAACAGGAGGATCAAGTGGGGTTCATAAAGGGCAGACTGTTGTTGTCAAGCATGTGGCGGCTGTTGAATGTGGTGCTTTCTCCGGCAGAAGGAAGTGAGTTGGAAGTGGTGGTGGCGCTGGATGCAGAGAAGGCGATGGATCGGGTAGGGTGGAGCTCTCTGTTTGCAGTGTTGGTGAGGTTTGGGATTGGGCCTAAGTTTGTGGCATGGGTAAAATTGTTTTAGGATCCAATGGCGTGTGCGAACAAATGAAATGAATTCAGGGTACTTTACTGTTATAACCTGCCCGGATCCTATTGGCTGGGGACAATTGGTTACCCATGCCTAAGGGAATATAAGCTACCCCAATGAGGGGGGGGCAGGACAATCACTAGTAGTTGCAGGTGTATAAATAGAGCTGGCCAGTGCTGTAGAGAAGGACGCAGTGGTGAACTACTGCTGCTGTGTACATGTTGTTGTAAATAAAGTTACTTTCTGTTTGACTCTACAAATCTGTGCTGAATTCTTCGTGGTCCTCACAACATTTACATTGCACAGGGGAACAAGGCAGGGATGCCCCATGTCCTCATTTCTGTTTGCACTGTTGAAAGAACCCTTGGCCATAGCGTTGAGGTGCTCGGATAAATGGAAGAGGATAGTGAGGGGGGATTGGAGCATAAGGTGTCCGTGTACGATGATGATCTGTTGATGTATATTTCAGACCCAAGCTCTTCGGTGGGGTATATAATGCGACTGCTTAGAAGATTTGAGGCGACAAGATGAGTTTGAGTAAAAGTGTGTTTTGTGGTGTCTTCTCCAGGGGCAGGAATTGGAGTGCGGGGGTTGTCATTTTGGGTTGCAACAACGCACTTCAGGGGCGGGATTCTCCGACCCCCCCCCCCCCCACTCCGCTGGGTCGGAGAATCGGGGGGGGGGGGGGGCATCGTGAATCACGCCCCCGGCGGCTGCTGGCGAGGACCTGGCCGACGGAATGGGCCCCAGGGCCGCCCAAATGCTCCGGGCCGGATGGGCTGACGCCAAATCACCTATTTAAAGTCAAATCGAACCACCTATTTAACGGCGTCAACCAGTCGTTCTGGTTGATGTCGGCCAGCGCGGAGGTAGGACTCGGTGTGGGGCGGCCGCAGGATAAGTGACGGCACGGCCGCAGTTGGTGGGGGGGGGGGGGCACAGGACCCATTGGAGTGTGCGTGCTGGGGGAGTTGGGTTTTGGGGGGGGGGTTTGGGGAGGGCGAGGGAGTTGGGGGGCGCGTGCCGGGGAGGAGAGGGTGAGTGCCGGGGAGGAGAGGGTGAGTGCCGGGGAGGGGGTGGCGAGTGCCGGGGAGGGGGTGGCGAGTGCCGGGGAGGAGAGGGCGAGTGCCGGGGAGGAGAGGGCGAGTGCCGGGGAGGAGAGGGCGAGTGCCGGGGAGGGGGTGGCGAGTGCCGGGGAGGAGAGGGCGAATGCCGGGGAGGAGAGGGTGACTGCCGGGGAGGGGGTGGCGAGTGCCGGGGAGGAGAGCGCGAATGCCGGGGAGGAGAGGGCGAATGCCGGGGAGGAGAGGGCGAATGCCGGGGAGGAGAGGGTGAGTGCCGGGGAGGGGGTGGCGAGTGCCGGGGAGGAGAGGGTGAGTGCCGGGGAGGGAGGGTGAGTGCCGGGGAGGAGAGGGTGAGTGCCGGGGAGGAGAGGGTGAGTGCTGTGGAGGAGAAGTTGAGTGCCGGGGAGGAGAGGGTGACTGCCGGGGAGGAGAGGGTGAGTGCCGGGGAGGAGAGGGTGAGTGCTGTGGAGGAGAGGGTGAGTGCTGTGGAGGAGAGGGCGAGTGCCGGGAAAGAGAGGGCGCGTGCTTAGGGGGGGTATTTGGGGTGGGCGGGTTGGGTTTTGGGAGGGCGGGTGGATTGGGGGGGGCGTGCCGGGGTGGAGAGTGTACGTGTTGGGGAGGGGGTTGGGGGGGAGTGTTTGGCCAGCTTCCAACAGTCACGCCCATGCAGCCCATGGCACCTGGCTACGGTGGGGAGGGGGGTATGGGCAATGATGACATGTCGTCTATCCCACCCCCACCCCCACCAGGCCGTTTTGTTTGGTCGTCACCCAGCAATGTTGGCCGCCGTGGCGGGAGCGGCACTTCTACATGTTTCCCTGGGGGAGCAGGAGCTTGCCAGGGAGGCGACTGCAGAGGAGTGTGCCGCAGGGAGGCAGGTGCCCAGGCTGGAAGGCAGTCCACCCGACAGGACGAGGAGGAGGAGGAGGTGGTGGTGCCACGGCGACGGAGACGCGCGAGGATGCTGTGTGTAAACCGGCCCCGCTCGTCATACCAGGACCTCACGGACCGGGAATGCAGAAGACTCCGGATGAGCCAGGAAACCGTAGCACACATCTGCCACCTGATGGCACACCTGGCACCGCGTGGCACTGGGGGAGGACACCCTCTCCCCGTGTCCGTCAAGGTTACGGTGGCCCTGAACCTTTATGCCACGGGGTCATTGCAGACGCCAAGTGGGGACAGGTCTGGCATCTCGCAGACATCGGTGCACCGGTGCATCTGTGCAGTGACAGATGCCCTATATACCATTGCGGACCGCTACATCCAGTACCCTGTGGACCAGGCAGCCAGGATGCCCATGGTCCAGGGAGCGATCGATGGGATGCACGTCGCTGTGCGGCCACCTGTGGATAACAGGGCCGTGTTCACGAATAGGAAGAGGATCTATTCCATGAACATTCAGATGGTCTGCGACCACCGCATGATGATCCTGTACTTCTGCGCCCGGTACCCGGGAAGTGTACATGACTCATTCGTATTGGCGCAATCTTTCATCCCCACCATGTTCGAGGGACGCCCCCCCACCCCCGGCTGAGCTGGTTGCTGGGCGACAGGGATTACCCGTTGCGGTCGTGGCTGGTGACACCTATATAGAGGCCACAGACTGACGCGCAGAACCGCTACAATGATGCCCATGCAGCAACCAGGAGTGTGATAGAGAGGTGCTTTGGGCTGGTAAAGATGCGTTTCAGGAGGGGCCCTCCAGTACCCGCCAGATAGGGTCGGCACCATCGTTGCGGTTTGCTGCGTCCTGCACAACACAGCCCAGCAGAGGGGCAATGTGCCGCAGGCAGAGGAGGGGAAAGGGGAGGAGCAACAAGACGAGGCGCAAACCTCGCCAGATGAGGAGGATGGCGGCAATGGTCAGGACAGATGGGCTGGACATGGACGGAAGGCTGCCCACTGTTACCGGCTGGGCCAGCGGGCACAGGACAGGCTGATAGCCGCCCGGTTCACGGAGTAGGGGTGGGCGTGGGAATCGCCGAGTATGGGCACAGATGGCACACTACGTCACCAGCCTACCACCCTCAACCCAACCACCCACCAGCCTACCACCTCACCCCACCCGCATGCACGTCCACCTGCGGAACATCAGGCCGGGCTCACACGGTCGCCAGTGGAAGCGGGTCTATTGTCGGCCATGGAGGATGATGACAACCCGCTCTGCAATGAGCTCTGGGCTCTACATCGGTGGACAATGTCTGACCCATGGCCACAGTACCCCCCTTCACCCAGACTGTCCCTGCAAGCGGCCGTGACACTGCAGCGCACGGACCCGTCATCTGCCCGGGGGGATGGCGAGGGCAACCGGGGGGGGGGGGGGGCACACTCACCTGAGGCCGATGTTCTATCACCCCTCACACACACACACTGGCGCTCACCTCACACCACACCCCCGCACGCATCGGACAGAGCACAAAGGCAGCTTCTGTAGGTGTGAAAGAGGTTTTAATAACAAACAGTTCATACACGTGCCCTAAACCCTATAACTAATCTGTGTCCTGCACCCGTGTCTAATATTTTGGCCTTACGGGCCCTTTGACTACGTCTAGGTGGTTCCCCAGATGGTACAGCAGAACTGGAGGTGGACTCCTGTGATTCCTGCCCTGTGACTAGGGACCTCTTTGGCGGCTGTTTCCTGGGGTGGCCCGGCCGAGATGGGCCAGGCTGCGGCTCGGGCGACTGGAATGGCGAGATGCCAGCCTGTCCTGCCCACCAGATGCACCTGGGATGGAAGGGGTGGGGTGTGGGGGGGAGTCCGAGGTGTCGCGGTGTTCCGGGACCTCCCCGACATGGGGACCCGGAACGGCCCCAGCACCTCCTCCTTCCTCAGGGTGCCCGATGGCCCCCGGCCTCTACATGGGTCGGGAATGCGAACAGACTGAGCATCCAATGCCCCCCCCCTCCCCGACACCAAGCTGCCAGTCCTGGAGGCCTGCCCTGGTATCAACAAGTATCTGCAAGTTTGCAGCCAGGGAGTTGGCCATCCCTGTCTGTGTCTGGGCGACACCAGCCAGCACCTGGGCAATGGCGCCAATGCCCTCAGTGATGGCCTGCTGAGACTGGGCCACGGCCTGCAGAGACTGGGCCACAGCGTTGAGCACCTCTGCAATCTGCTGCTAGCTCTGGCTCACGGCTTCCTGTGAGAGGGCGGCCATGTGCTGGGCCATGGACGCCACCCGCACGGAACGCCCCAGGCCTCGCACCCTGCTCCCCATGTCTGACACCGTCGCACCCATTGCCTCCACCGCGGACGCTACCTGTGCGGTTTCGGCCTGGGTGGCACGCATGACGGGCACCACTCCCTGCTCCTGCACACGGCTGGACTCCTCCACCTGCGTCTGCAGCTGCTGCAAGCCAGCCGTCACCCCCTTCGATTGTCCCTTGGTCCGTGACTGCACGGGTCTATGGGTGGGTGTGGTAACTCCAGGAACCCGGGACCCGTCTGGGCAGCAGATGGTTGCTTGCGCCAGGCTGCCCTCTGACCGCCCAACCCCTCGACTGCTCCTGCCTCCACCTGCTGTACCGGGACGGCGGTGTTGTGCGCACCAGTTAGTGTCCCAGATGCCTCATCGCTAAAGTGCCCAACCGAGGTGAGTGTCTCTGCGATGGTGGAGGGTGTAGGAGATAGCAGTGGCGTTGTGTCATGCTTCTCATCCGACCCGGAGTCGAGGGTCCCCTGGAGTGGTGATTCTTGTCCATCCGTCCCCTGTGTGTGGGTGTCCTGTGCGTCAGTGTCCAGTGCGTCGGTCTCCTGGGTATCAGTGTGCTGGGTAGGTGTGTCCTGGGTCGGCTGCGACGGGGGCCTGTTCCTGTGGCTGCCCCCCTCGTCGCTGGGTCTGGCCCGCCGGCGTCACCGCACTCGCGCTAGATGGGGGCGTCGTCTCCCTGTTGCTCCAGGTCTGTTCCTGGCTCGTGGCCGCCCTGGATCGTCCTGGGGGCGGTTGCCATCTGCAGGGACGGGTCGTCGACGTTTGGTCCTGCAATACACAATACAGCATGCATGGTTAGACACACAGACTGGGATAGGGTGCAGGAGGGATAGGGGGGAAGGGGAATATGGGGAAGGGGGATATGGGGGAAGGGGATATGGGGGAAGGGGGAATATGGGGGAAGGGGTTATGGGGAAAGGGGTTATGGGGGAAGGGGGAATATGGGGGAAGGGGATATGGGGGAAGGAGGATATGGGATAAGGGGGACATGGGGGAAAGGGGATATGGGGACGGGGGATATGGGGGAAGGGAGATATGGGGGATAAGAGGGATATGGGGAAGTGGGATATGGAGGAAGGGGGAAGGTTGATATGGGAGATAAGAGTTTATGGGGGAAGGGGATATGGGGGAAGGGGGGATATGTGGAATATGGGGGACGGGGATATGGGGGAAGGGTGATATGGGGATGGGGATATGGGGGAAGGGTGATATGGGGGATAAGAGGGATATGGGAGGAAGTGGGATATGGAGGAAGGGGGATATGGGGAAGAGGGATACGGGGGATATGGGGAAGAGGGATACGGGGGATATGGGGGAAGGATGATATGGGGGAAGGGGGATATGGGGAAGGGTGATATGGGGATGGGGATATGGGGGAAGCGTGATATGGGGGATAAGAGGGATATGGGAGGAAGTGGGATATGGAGGAAGGGGGATATGGGGAAGAGGGATACGGGGGATATGGGGAAGAGGGATACGGGGGATATGGGGGAAGGATGATATGGGGGAAGGGGGATATGGGGAAGGGTGATATGGGGATGGGGATATGGGGGAAGCGTGATATGGGGGATAAGAGGGATATGGGAGGAAGTGGGATATGGAGGAAGGGGGATATGGGGAAGAGGGATACGGGGGATATGGGGAAGAGGGATACGGGGGATGGGGATATGGGGAAGGGGGATATGGGGGAAGGGGGATATGGGGGAAGAGGGATACGGGGGATATGGTGAAGAGGGATACGGGGGATATGGGGGAAGGTGGATATGGGGGAAGGATGATATGGGGGAAGGGGGATATGGGGAAGGGGATATAGGGGAAGGGGATATGGGGGAAGGGGATATAGGGAAGGGGATATAGTGGGTGGGGGATATGGGGATGGGGAAGGGGGGTATGGGGAAGGGGGATATAGGGGAAGGGGACGGGGTATGGGGACGGGGATAAGAGGGAAGGGGGATATGGGGGAAGGGTGATATGGGAGATATGGGCATGGGGATATGGGGAAGAGGGGATATGGGGGAAGGGGGGATATGGGGGATATGGGATACAAGGGGGACATGGGGGAAGGGGGATATGGGGACAGGGGATATGGGGAATATGGGGGAAGGGAGATATGGGGGATAAGAGGGATATGGGGGAAGTGAGATATGGAGGAAGGAGGATATGGGGGAAGAGGGATATGGGGGAAGGGGATATGGGGAAGGGGATATAGGGGAAGGGGATATGGGGGAAGGGGGGATATGGGGTAAGGGGGAATATGGGGGATAAGGGGGAAGGGGTTATATGGGGGAAGGGGGAATATGGGGGAAGGGGATATGGGGGTATGGGGACGGGGATATGGGGGAAGGGTGATATGAGAGATAAGTGTTTATGGGGGAAGGGGATATGGGGAAGGGGATGGGGGTATGGGGGATACGGGGATATGGGGGATATGAGGGAAGTGGGATATGGGGGAAGGGTGATATGGGGATGGGGATATGGGGGAAGGGGGGATATGGGGATGGGGGAATATGGGGGAAGGGGATATGGGATATAAGGGGGACATGGGGGAAGGGTATATGGGGAAGGGGGATATGGGGGATGGGGATATGGGGGAAGGGAGATATGAGGGATATGGGGAAGAGGGATATGGGGGGAAGTGGGATATGGGGCAAGGGGATATGGGGAGGGGGATATGGGGGAAGGGAGATATGGGGGGTAAGAGGTATATGGGGAAGAGGGATATGGGGAAGGGGCTATAGGGGGTGGGGGATATGGGGGAAGGGGATGGGGGATATGGGGGAAGGGGATATAGGGGATGGGGCATATGGGGAAAGGGGGAAATGGGATATGGGGGAGGGGATATGGAGAAAGGGGATATAGGGAAGGGGATATAGGGGATGGGGGATATGGGGGAAGGGGGATATGGGGGACGGGGATATGGGGGATATGGGCAGGAGGGATATGGGGGAACTGGGATATGGAGGAAGGGGGATATGGGGGAATGGGGATATGAAGGAAGGGGATATGGGGAAGGGGAAACGGCAGTGGGGGGGTTTTATTTGGTGGTGCGCCCCGTACCTCTGCATCCGCAACCTCCCAGTCCCCGGGTCTGCCTACAAGTTCCAGGGCCCTCTCCTCATGGATAGTGAGTGGTCGCAGTTCGGGTGGACCCCCTCCGGTGCCTCTCACGCTCCCGGTTGTTGTGAATGCGCTTCTCCTGTGGGGGGTGGGAGGGTGGCAGGGATTAAGGGCAACAGTGTTAGGCAGACATATACATTCGGACCAGCGGTTGTGTGTATGTTGGCAGAGGTTCACAACCCATCCTGCCACTGCAGGCTATATGGGTGGGTGCAGCCATGTCAGTTGCACCTAGGGCTGTGCCGCCCATCAGAGGTGGGGGGGGGGGGGGGTACTCACCCTGGCTGCCCTGACAAGGTCATTGATCTTCTTGCGACACTGGACGTCTGTCCTTGCTATCACGGCCACGGCACTGACAGCCTCTGCCACCTCCCTCCGCAGGCGCCGGCTGAGGCGTGGTGCGACCCTGCGGCCGTGTCCAGGGTACAGGGCCTCCCTCCTCTGCTCCACTGCGTCCAGGAGCGTCTCGATGTCCCGCTCCTGGAACCTCAGCATTACGCGGCAGGCGGACATTTTGACGGGTCTCCGGGGGGGCCTTCTTTTGTGCTGCAACGGGCGGGGGGTGGCCATCCTTTGTGCTGCGACGCATGGGGGGGTCGTCCTTTGTGCTGCTACGCGGCATGGCATCACTGACGGCGCGCACGTCCATGATGGGTGACGTCGCGAATGGCGTCACGCCACTGCTAGCCCATTCCCAGCCGGAGAATTCGCGACGTTCCGGGGGTCTGACGCCGGAGTCATTCGCGCCATTTTTGCCACCAAGTTCGGACCATTGTGCCGATACGCGGAGAATCCCGCCCCAGGTATTTGGGAGTACAGTTGGCCCTGGTTTGGAGACTGCTTCATAAGTTGAACTTTGCAAGTCTGGTAGGTAGGGTTAATAATAATCTTTATTATTGTCACAAATAGGGCAGCACGGTGGCCTAGTGGTTAGCACAACCGCCTCACAGCGCTGAGGTCCCAGGTTCGATCCCGGCTCTGGGTCACTGTCCGTGTGGAGTTTGCACATTCTCCCCGTGTCTGCGTGGGTTTCGCCCCCACAACCCAAAAATGTGCAGAGTAGGTGGATTGGCCACGTTAAATTGCCCCTTCATTGGAAAAAATAATTGGCTAATCTAAATTTTAAAAAAAAAACAACCCAAAAAAAAAAAAAAAAAATTATTGTCACAAATAGGCTTACATCCTAAAATACCCTAGTCGCCACACTCTGGCACCTGTTCAGGTACACGGAGGGAGAATTCAGAATGTCCAATTTACCTAACAAGCACGTCTTTCGGGACTTGTGGGAGGAAACCGGAGCGCCCGGAGTAAACCCATGCAGTCACAAGGAGAACATGAAGACGACGCTCAGACAGCGATCCAAGCTGGGAATCGAACCTGGGACCCTGGAGCTGTGAAGCAACAGTGCTAACCACTGTGCTACCGTGCCGTCCATACCGCAGATTCATTTAATTGTGCTATCTGATATTGTAGTTCCACCTTGACAATATGAACAGATTGGTTAAAATATTGGGCTGGTTTCTCGGCCTCGCGACACCGGAACCGCGAATTGTGATCGGGTGGAGAATCGGACGTCCGGCCAAAATCGAGATCCGCGCCTAGCGGCGATTAGGGACCCATGATCTGGTCCCTCCCCGACGGTGAAAACGGGTTTTGCACCCCGTACTGACGGGTCCATACGAACCGGCTTTACATGTACTTAGTGGGTTGGAGCCAGTATGCTCCACCCTTCCACAATGCTCCACCCCTCTCAGGCAGAGGTCTTGGGGGTGCCACAAGTCTTCACAAATAGGGATTGGGTGCCATGGTTGGAGAGGGAGAGTGGGAGGCTGACAAACCACTGAAAAACATTGAAAATTGTTGGGCTTGCTGGGGGTGGCTGCCCTGCTGGGGCAGTAATAGTGAGCGACTTGGTTCCGAGTCCGTCCATCGGGGTGGCTCAGACTGCCATTGCTGCAGTCTGTCTTTTAAATGCTCGTCTTTGGTGCTACTCACAGGCTCCTGGCTGCTCACACTGCTGAGTACAGACTGTATCCTTTGAATGCCTCTGGTCATCCACCAGCCCCCACCCAGATGACTTATCACACGTGAGTTGTTCATGCCAGCATGATGATCCTTTCCTCTCACTGACTACATGTCCATTCTTCCGCAGGATCTCCATCCAATGGCACCGCTCCATCCACATTATTTTTTTTTTTTTTTTTATAAATTTAGAATATCCAATTCATTTTTTCCAATTAAGGGGCAATTTAACGTGGCCAATCCACCTAGCCTGCACATCTTTGGGTTGTGGGGGTGAAACCCACGCAGACACGGGGAGAATGTGCAAACTCCTCACAGACAGTGACCCAGGGCCGGGATTCGAACCCGGGTCCTCAGCGCCGTAGGCAGCAATGCTAACCACTGTGCCACCGTGCCGCCCCCATCCACATTATTAAACATCCAAATTATCTCCTTCTCCATTCTCACCAAAAGCACTGACTTCCTGGTTTCCAGAGGCTGGGGGCACAAAGAGATGACGGTAGGTGCCTTCCAGTTGACATATGTCAGTCGTATTGACTGGCCTCATTTGATCAGTATTCCTCACCGACAAACCTGGCCTGGCTTCCCTCTCACTGTCCAGTAGCTGCATCCACCCCATTCATGGACTACTGACCACTTTCCGACCCGTACTTCACGTCGTGGGAGTACAAGTGCTGCCCCGCCCCCTCAAATGGCACAAAATATCAGGTACTGTCCACGGCCAGCATTCTTAAAAGCTGGTCGCAGCCTTCGGGGTTGTATTGTCGCGTGCAACCCGGAGTTTGAAAAACCCTGCTGTAGGTTGATTGATTAATGTTTCTTTTCCACAAAAAGGCAGTTTCATAGATGTGTTTTTGAAACCTAAGCAATATTGAAAGCTGCGGAAACTAAACAAAAGTATTTATGGATTGAGTGATGCCTCTGGCTTGCTGAAAGCTACCCATACCTCAACTGAAAACAGATCTAGCAACGTTGTGCTGGTACAACAAAGGGGGTGTATCTTTATAATACTTGCTCGTGTTTTTCTGTGAGGAGGTTCTGTGGAATTTGAGCAATTGTTTATAAATAAATTTTAAAATAAATAAACTTAGAGTATCCAATTATCTTTTTCCAATTAAGGGGCAATTTAGTGTGGTCAATCCACCTACCCTGCACATCTTTAGGTTGTGGGGGTGAGATCTACGCAGACACAGGGAGAATGTGCAAGCTCCACACGGACAGTGACCCGGGGCCGGAATCGAACCTGGGTGCTCAACGCTGTGATGTAGCAGTGCTAACCACCGCGCCACCTATTTATAAATAAAATTAAATGGGAATTTAAGAATGGACATTAGATATGAGAGGTCTTAAATACATCGGGTGAGATATTCAGTGGAATAGGTCTGGAGAAGCCTTAATCAGCAATCTTATCTAGAAAGTGTTACTTGTACCTGGTAAATTGTGCTTAAATACAGAAAATGCCGATATAAAGTTTCCAGCCTTGGGTGACTAGAAAGACAGTGGTAATTTTTAGTGATGCATATTCAAGTACTTTTGGTTTTATAATATTCTTGATTGGGTAAAAATGTTGTCCCTTGGTCTGGGAAACTAAGAAAATGAAAAGGATGGCTAAAATACTTTAGTTGCAAGAACAATAGAAATGGAGCTTTACTTGCCAAATATTGAGAAGAGATTCTACACAGGGGGCGTTCTGAGAATAGTGCCCATCAAGTGCTAGATCAATAATAATTCCCTGTGGGATACTGCATATTTAACAAAATGCTTGTGGGATAATATATGTCAAATATACATGACTGAAAAAAGGTTCAGGATTGACCATGCTAATGTAAAAGAGATACTAGAAAGAAATCTCCAAGATATAGTGGGTACATGCAAATGTCGGATTGCTTTACAAAATGGATGCCTGCACAAAGAATATCAAAGTCCTAGAAAAGAGATGTCTTATATTGCGATGTGGTGTACAGATATGGGTTGAAACAAAATCCTCAGCGCATCTTTACATTTCCTTTTTCCCTTTGGGTAACACTGGGGGAGTGGTGGAAGGGTTCCCGAGCTGATTATCAGCCTGTTCAACCACATGAACACTCCTTCCATGGCCAACAAGTCTTGGTGTTTCTGAACCCGGAGCTTCTGGTCCAGAGGTCGGGATGCTACCACTGAGTCACCAGGCCTCTGTTGTAAAGTTTTGATTTAAAGAATCTGTTAATGGTATGTTAACTATATTAGTAAGGTTAAGGATGTACAGGTGGAGAGCATTGGTTGATCGAGCGCGAGGTACTTCACCCAGTACAGGAAAGAGTGGGGTGGGAGGAGGATCTCCTTGTAAGCCTGCAGTTAGGCCTGCCCAAGGTGGCCATCAACAGGTACAGGCAACAGTTGGTCCAGGAGACCATCCGATCCAACTGTCTGCCGCCCTACCACAGCTATATTTGCAGCCGGGTGGCCTTGGAGGGGGAGCACACAGTGTCCATTGGTATGAATCAGACCTTCCGTGACTGGTGGGTGCCGTGGGGACTGGGGTGCATCATCATCCCTGTTTCCAGTGCGCACAGAGAATTTGGAGCCCGGCCAAAACTCTATTCACTGCAGTGGGATCGTAGAATCTCGCTGGCGTGAATGGACGGAACATTCTGACCTTTGTTTTTAATTCTGTTGAGCTGAAAAAAACCTATCAAGATGATATGCGATCAATGAACACACGACGAGTGATGAACGTAACTGAGGCTTTAATAAACT
The DNA here is from genome assembly GCF_902713615.1 of Scyliorhinus canicula. NCBI lineage: Eukaryota > Metazoa > Chordata > Chondrichthyes > Carcharhiniformes > Scyliorhinidae > Scyliorhinus > Scyliorhinus canicula. Next base: position 186,188,312 of record NC_052146.1, on the reverse strand, counting down.
AAACATCTAAGATGAATTCATCACTTGAGCCTGATCGCCTGGAGCTGGACCCACAGGCAGCCGACGCCACTGCAACATTCGAGCACTGGCTAAGCTGCTTCGAAGCTTACCTCGGATCCTCCACCAACGACGTCACCGACCTCCAAAAGAAGATCCTCCACGCACGGGTGAGCCCGCAAGTCTTTCTTCACATCAGGGACGCCTCCTCGTATACGGAGGCGATAATGCTGCTGAAGGGACACTATGTAAAGTCTGTTACCGAAGTGTATGCTAGGCACCTTCTTGCCACAAGACGACAACGCCCTGGGGAATCACCCAGCGTGCCTTGCGGGTACTCTGCCAGAACTGTGACTGCCAGGCGGTATCGGCTACCCAACACGTGGAGCTGTTGATCAGGGACGCGTATGTCGCAGGCATGAAATCAAACTACATCCGTCAGCGATTGCTAGAAGGGGGTACACTCAGCCTCCCAGAGACAGTGCAGCTCTCAAACTCACTCAAGGTGGCCTTCCAGAACATGGAGGCCTATACCTCCGACCGCGCGGTACCCTTGTGGACCTCATGGGCACCGCCATCACCCGATTCAAGTACGGCACAAGCCTGACGGCACGCACGATCCATGGGGCCGCCACCTTGCGACCATTCCGCAGCCTCCCGGGAGCCCAGCTCACCCGGTCGTACGCTGGCCACTGCTGCCTCCGATCGGCCTACCCATCACCTTCCAAAGCTCGCCTCCATCACGTTCCGTCCCGGCCTCATCACCTCACAAAATCTACGATGACTGTCCGGATCAACGGACACGAGACGACTTGCCTTTTCGACTCCGGGAGCACAGACAGCTTTATACACCCAGATACGGTAAGGCGCTGCTCCCTCCCAATTTTACCCACACACAACCCAGAAAATCTCCCTGGCTTCCGGATTATATTCCATAGGAATCCGGGGGTACTGTGTCGCAACCCTTACCATACAGGGCGTAGAGTACACTAACTTTAAACTCTATGTCCTTCCCCATCGCTGCGCTGCCCTATTACTGGGGCTCGACTTCCAGTACCACCTCCAAAGCCTTACTTTAAAGTTCGGGATCCGAGGCCAGGAGGCTCACCAATGGGCTCTGCGGCCATGACCAGCAGGATCATGATGAAAACCTCTGGCACTTCCTCCACACAAGACTAACTGCATAAGAGCAGTTTTAAAATTAATTTTACTGTTAATTTCCATTAGGAGGTTTCAGACTTCAATTGCTTCCATCAACAGGCCTCTGTCAACACCTGGGGCCCAGGGTCTGGAGCCACACAGCAGTGGACAGCGTGAAAGGAGGCAACAGACAGCAGAGAGGAAGCACAAAATCATCTGCTTCAAAAGAGGAAGGAAAAGAATAAAACCACAACCCACAAGCACTGAGAAACACTAAGAGGAGGATATCTGAGTTTTTCTTTATGAACTGCAGCAGTTAGTATTTAAAGAGAGACTTCACCCGGCGCAGAAGTGGGTGGGGTGGGAGAAGAACCTCCTCTTAAGCCTGCTCCTGCACCTGGCCAAGATGGCCATTAACAGGTCCAGGTAGTCAAGGATGTTATCCGATCTGACTATCCTCCCCTGTACCCTGGCTATATCCATGGCCGGGTGGCCTTGGAGAGGGAGCACGCGATGCGCACCGGTACGATTCTGGCCTTCCGTGACCGGTGGCCGTCACTGGGGCTGGGATGCATCATCACTTCTGGTAATTACATTTTGGTTGAATAAGTGTCCGTTTGACTTTTGTGTTTAGTTACACTGCCCCACCAGAGGCTGTCATTTTTGTTTAATTTATTGGGTTTATTAAAAGGATATAATGAGGGTCTTCTGAGATGCTGGGACCTCTTTGTCATGGCAAAATCCCATAAATGGCTGAAAACATTAATTCCACCCCCTTAACCCAGAATTTTCCATCTTCGCAGGGACAGGACATCTTGACGGGGGCAGGACTGGAGTCAGGCCTGGGCTCATGCATCCATGATTGCAGAGGCGACTTGTCATTTAAATCACCAGCTGCTTCCACTGTATTTTGGAAGAACAAGAGTATTGAATCCAGAGTGTGAAAAAGTAAGGCACTCTTTGGCACATTTTATGCATAAAATCATTGGAACTGTCCAGCTGTCAAGGCTATGCAGGAAATGTTAAAGCTGTCAAAGTTATCCAGAAGGTGCCAGAATTGACCAAGGATACTAGGTGAGTTGGCATGGGGTGGTTAAGGGCAAAGGGTGGTGGGTGAGGGTCATGGGTTGGCACTAAGATGGTATAGGGGTATAGGCAATGGCAGTGGGTTGAGGAGCATACATTGGTGTGGGGGCCATGGGAATGGGTTGGGGGGCATGGGTTGGTGTGGAGGGGTATGAGGAGAGTGTGGGGAGTGAGGGCTGAAGTCATGTTTATTTGTTTTATTATTATTTTGTATTTCTTTAAATGCAGTGGTGGGGCACAGAGACAGGCCTTGCGTCCGGCCTGACTTCTCACCCGGAAGCCTACTCATTCATTCCGGGATCGCCCACCCTGACTCTTGTTTCAGCCCAACCCTCCAGCCCAAAATCGGACCTGAAGGCGGACATGTTTTTAGTAAATATGTTTAATGAGATTTTACATTTTAGAAAATAACAACAAAGTTACAAAATAACACATCACCATAAGGAAGGGAAAAAACAGAAACAGCTTAAACTACATGAGCACAGCATGGAATGGACATTATAAATGGCTTACTACAATCATTAGACAGAACTAGGAGCTCATATTGCCCCACAAACGACCAAGTGAGAAATAAAATCATGAAAACATGACAAAAAGGGCAGCATGGTAGCATTGTGGATAGCACAATCGCTTCACAGCTCCAGGGTCCCAGGTTCAATTCCGGCTTGGGTCACTGTCTGTGTGGAGTCTGCACATCCTCCCCGTGTGTGCGTGGGTTTCCTCCGGGTGCTCCGGTTTCCTCCCACAGTCCAAAGATGTGCAGGTTAGGAGGATTGGCCATGATAAATTGCCCTTAGTGTCCAAAATTGCCCTTAGTGTTGGGTGGGGTCACTGGGTTATGGGGATAGGGTGGAGGTGTTAACCTTGGGTAGGGTGCTCTTTCCAGGAGCCGGTGCAGACTCGATGGGCCAAATAGCCTCCTTCTGCACTGTAAATTCTATGGTAAAAAAGCCGCATATCCTCTCACGCCGCACAACCCTGTAATCAACACAGGAGATCAGGATAAACTTCCCACGCCACGGTAAGGTGTGCACCAATATATATCCCATTCAACTACAGTAGTGCCAATGGCACAAATGACCCAACACAACCTTTCTTTCCATATTCCAGACCATCTGCACCCATTTAAGAGCCAGGAATGGATGTCATACTCACCCTTGCAAAAACAAAAGAAAATGAACGGAAACCCCCAGATCTACGGGGAGTTACACACATACTACATAACAAACTAAACAGCAAGGACAGGCCCAAGGCAGAACCACAATTATTATTTTTTTTTTAAAATTTAGATTAGCCAATTATTTTTTCCAATTAAGGGGCAATTTAGTGTGGCCAATCCACCTACTCTGCACATTTTTGGGTTGTGGGGCCGAAACCCACGCAGACACGGGGAGAATGTGCAAACTCCACACGGACAGTGACCCAGAGCCGGGATCGAACCTGGGACCTCAGCGCAGTGAGACGGTTGTGCTAACCACTAGGCCACCGTGCTGCCCTAGAACCACAATTATAAAGAAACAAGTGGAAGAGAGGACTGGCAACAGACTATGGTCAAACCCCGAGGGCTTCCCAAGGTGAAAAAGAAGAGCGAAATAAACCCAGACCTACCAAGCGATCCCACCAGATGACAACCACTCCCAGTGAGAGAAGAACAGGCCACTCAATCACCAAGAGGATATCCACCAAGGTACAGAACCTGATCCAGGCCACCATGCACCAGAGAGACAAGGAAACAAAACCCAGCCTCCCAAGAAGCCCCTCGCAACTCCCTCGGAGAGGGATATCTCGAGGCCCTAGGGCAACAGGATAATAGGTACAACACCAGGCCTAGTCTAACCCAGCACCAACCAGCACATGAAAAAAAAACTATACTCCAGGGCCTCCAACCCACCTCAAAAAACCCACACCCCCGTTGAACCTCTGCCTTTCCAGAGAGGGGACACCCAGCCTAGCTCAAAGCGACCACCGTCACAGAAAGGATATCGAGAGCAACCTCCCTCCTCAAAAACCCAAACACCACAATAGCCCAGGAGAGGAATGCTGAGACCCAAACAAAGGGAAAGAAAAACTCAACCATAGGAACCCAGTCCTCCCCAGGCTACAAGCTCTGCCCAGGATTCTTAATTCAATGAATATACAAATCCAAAAGAAAAACCCCAAATGGATTAACTTTAACTGAGGGGGTATCTTCAATCTCAGCGAGGACTGAGCTAATCCTGCTAACCATATCCACCCGCCCCAGCTCCACTGACAAAAGATATTAATAGGGATATTAATAGGGATCTTGGATTCATGTCGCATTACATCCACCCTCCACCATCAGGCCTGGACTTGCAAAACCCTACCAACTGTTCGGGCTTGAGACAATTTACAGCTCTTTAACCTGTGATTATCCCTCTCCCTGGATCTATAATGATTTGATTACCTGCAAATGCCTGCATTCCAAGCATTGTCCAGCATCTCTGACTTTGTCTATAGCTATATAAATGTTTCTGGAACATACCTCTCCCTTCACCTGAGGAAGGAGCTGCGCTCCGAAAGCTCGTGTTTGAATCAAACCTGTTGGACTTTAACCTGGTGTTGTAAGACTTCTTACTGGGCTCACCCCAGTCCAACGCCGGCATCTCCACATCAAAAGATATTAAGGGACATGGGCCAAAAGCAAGCATATGGAGCTAGGCCATAGATCAGCCATGACCTCATTAAATGGTTGGACAGGCTCGAAGGGACTGACTGGCTACTCCCGTTCTTCTACTCCTATTCCTATGTTCCTATGATGTGGAGATGCCGGCGTTGGACTGGGGTGAGCACAGTAAGAAGTCTTACAACACCAGGTTAAAGTCCAACAGGTTTGTTTCAAACACGAGCTTTCGGAGCACGGCTCCTTCTTCAGGTGAATGGAAAGGCTTGTTCCAGAAATGTTTATATAGACACAGTCAGAGATGCCCCGGAATGCGAGCACCTGCAGGCAATCAAATCATCAAAGATGCAGAGAGAGAGGTAACTCCAGGTTAAAGAGGTGTGAATTGTCCCAAGCCAGTTCAGTCGGTAGGCCTCTGCAAGTCCAGGCTTGTTGGTGGGGGCCGAATGTAATGCGACATGAATCCCAGATCCCGGTTGAGTCCGCATTCATGCGTGCGGAACTTAGCTATAAGTTTTTGCTCAGCAATTTTGCGTTGTCGCGTCTCCTGAAGGCCTCCTTGTAGAATGCTGACCCGGAGATCAGAGGCTGAATGTCCTTGACTACTGAAGTGTTCCCCAACTGGAAGGGAACAGTCCTGCCTGTTGATAGTCGCACGATGCCCGTTTATTCGTTGTCGCAGTGTCTGCATGGTCTCGCCAATGTACCACGCTTCGGGACATCCTTTCCTGCAGCGTATGAGGTAGACTACATTGGTCGAGTCGCACGAGTATGCGCCGCGTACCTGGTGGGTGGTGTTTCCACGTGTAATGGTGGTGTCCATGTCGATGATCTGGCATGTCTTGCAGAGATTACCCTGGCAGGGTTTTGTGGTGTGGTTGCTGTTCTGAAGGCTGGGTAATTTGCTGCAAACAATGGTTTGTTTGAGGTTGCGCGGTTGTTTGAAGGCCAGTAGTGGGGGTGTGGGGATGACCTTGGCAAGATGTCCATCCTCGCTGATGATGTGTTGGAGGCTGCGAAGAAGATGTCGTAGTTTCTCCGCCCCAGGAAAGTACTGGACGACGAAGGGTACTCTGTCAGTGGTGTCCTGTGTATACGGAGGGCTTGTCCATAGGGGATGGCTTCTTTAATGTGTTTCGGGTGAAAGCTGGAGAAGTGGAGCATCGTGAGATTATCTGTGGGCTTGCGGTAAAGCGAGGTGCTGAGGTGACCGTCCTTGATGGAGACGAGTGTGTCCAAGAATGGAACTGAATTTGGAGAATAGTCCATGGTGAGTTTGATGGTGGGATGGAACTTATTGATGTCATCGTGTAGTCGTTTCAGTGATGTCTCGCCGTGGGTCCAAAGGAAAAAAATGTCATCGATGTATCTGGTGTATAGCATCGGTTGAAAGTCCTGTGTGGTGAGGAAGTCCTGTTCAAACTTGTGCATGAAGATGTTGGCATATTGAGGTGCAAATTTGGTCCCCATGGCTGTTCCGTGCGTCTGGATGAAGAATTTGTTGTCGAAGGTGAAGACGTTGTGGTCTAGAATGAAACGGATGAGTTGCAGAATTGCGTCTGGAGATTGGCAGTTGTCGGTGTTGAGGACTGAGGCTGTTGCAGCAGTGCCGTCGTCATGGGGGATGCTGGTGTAGAGTGCCGAGACATCCATTGTGACGAGGAATGTTCCTGGTTCAACTGGTCCATGGGTGCTGAGTTTCTGTAGGAAGTCCGTCGTGTCGCGACAGAAGCTGGGTGTACCTTGTACGATGGGTTTCAAGATGCCCTCGATGTGGCCAGAGAGGTTCTCACACAGGGTCCCATTGCCTGAAACGATAGGACGGCCTGGTGTGTTGGCCTTGTGTATTTTCGGGAGGCAGTAGAGATCTCCAATGCGGGGATTACGTGGGATGAGAGCACGTAGGGTGTTCTGAAGGTCTGGATCTAAGGTCTTGATCAGTCTGCTGAGTTGGCGGATGTGTTCCTTGGTTGGATCTGCGGGTAACTGCCTGTAGTGTTCCTGGTTGTCGAGTTGTCGGTATACTTCTTTGCAGTAGTCTGTTCTGTTCAGTATGACGGTGGCCCCTCCTTTGTCTGCTGGTTTGATGACGATGTTGCGGTTGGTCTTGAGAGTGCGGATGGCGTTGCGTTGTGCTTGGGTGACGTTTGAGGCTGCCTTGTGATTGCGAGTGATGAATCTGGCATTGACACGACTTCTGACGGCTTGAGCATACATGTCGAGTCTAGGGCAGCGGCCTTCCGGAGGGGTCCAATTTGACTCTTTCCTTTTCGGTTGCTGCACTGCAGATCTCGCGGTCTGCTGTTCCGGTTCATTGGTCGTGTCCCTGGGTTCGCTGTCGGCCTCTTGGGGTCTGTGGAAGAATTCCCGGAGCCTCATTCGCCTGATGAATTCCTCCGTATCTGCCGCGAGACTGATGGGGTCCATTTTGGTGGTGGTGCAGAAATTGAGCCCTCTGCTGAGGACTTCGATTTCGTCTGGTTGAAGGGTGTAGTCTGACAAGTTGACAATGGATTTCCCTGTATTGTTTTCGACTGTTGTACCGGGAGAAGCTTGATTGCTGCTGGTGGTGATGCCAAGTTTCTCAAGCTTCCTGTTCTTGGTGTGCATGTAGGTGGCATAGTATTGCTGTCTCATCTGTTTGGCGGTGTTCCGCAGCTGGTCTGCTGTGTCCTGAGCGCAAGTTGAGAATATGGCCTCTCTCTTGGTTTCCAGGTTGCGTCGACTGCTGTAGAGTTGGTGTACGAGGTGTTTGAGGAGTGTGACAGAGGTGCGGTGGCAGAGTCTTTCAGCGTAGTCTGTGTTGTAAGTCGACTTGAGTGGGTTTTTGATCTGTAGTCCTTTCGGGATCTTGTCTGCTTTTTTGCATCTTTGTAGAAACTGAATGTCAGTGTCTATATGCGCGATCTTCCTGGAGATCCTCTCCACTTTGAGCCGGCAGTTTGCGGTGTCAATGGTAGCCATGATGTGGAGATGCCGGCGTTGGACTGGGGTGAGCACAGTAAGAAGTCTTACAACACCAGGTTAAAGTCCAACAGGTTTGTTTCAAACACGAGCTTTCGGAGCACGGCTCCTTCTTCAGGTGAATGGAAAGGCTTGTTCCAGAAATGTTTATATAGACAGGATCTCCAGGATCTCCCGAGGACTCCATCGATCAAAGCACGACACACAATCACTTCTACCATGCTGTCTCTCTCATGTCCAGGTGGTCCACAATCTAGGTTCCGGCCAGGGGGAATGACATGACCCACTCGGCCACCGCCAGCCTGTCACAATGACCATCAAGAACAGGACAATATAGGACCTGTGATCAGTGGCCGCTACAGACCCCATGCCTCGAAAACCGGTATGTTGTGCTCCATCGAATCTGGTGCATCCAGCCTCCAAATCAAGAGCACCAAAGCATGGCACCAATTCTCGAACTCGATTGGGAATTTATCTCCCATTTTTCACCGGGGACTGGGCTCAGGGGAACATCTCACCCGGCCCCCACCTCCCGAACCCGCCAGGATAAATGACACACCATGCAGCAGGATTTTGAGGACATGAAGGTGACCCATAACCAGGGACAGTGCTATTTTGAATGCAAGAACCCTCTCATGCACCTCCACCGGCCTTCTAAAAGCACCCTGCAATCTTTCTATGTGAGCTCTAATGACCTGCACCACAGAGCCTGAATTCTATGAAGGCAACATCTTCAATGGCGGCTATTATCTGATGCACACAGCACCACCAAGGCAAGAGCCCGCTCAGCAGAAATGGCGCCACTACCAGCTGGGTCCCACCCCAACCCACTCCGACCACCACAAACAAAGATTCTTAGTATTTTGCCTCTGCTCTTCATCGCAAAAAGACCAATAGGCAAAATCCAGGGACACGGCACAAGCCACATAGCACAAGGAAAAACAAGAAATGCAACTGCTCCCATGTTCACATCCTGTCCAACCCCCAGGTGGACACTTTAAAAAGCAAACCTGATCCGAGTTTGAGTGTTGGTTAGGGTGGAGGTAGACATCTGTCAGCCTGCATTGTATAAATTAATTTTAGTATTAAATAAATTATTTGGATAAAAGTCTTGTTTCCTTCATCCCCATCTGGCTGTCAGTGGGTTAGCAGCCCGCTCTCTCAGGCTTAGCAGAGCACTGAACGACGCTGTACTCTCATTACTCTTGGATTCAATCAAGACCCACTTCAACAGGCTGCCAGCCAGTTACCCCCACCCCCATCCCCGCCTCCCCCCACCCTCATCCCCGCCTCCCCCCAGCCCCAATGACGGTGTTGGATCTTTATAGGCAACAGGGACAAAACCCCAAATTCCAATGTCACTACTTTTGGTGGGACATACTGGCGGGTTTCTCCGCCGTCGGGATTCTCCGTTTTGCCGGCAGCCCGGGGGTTTCCCGACGGTGTGGGGCTGCCCCACAATGGGAAACCCCATTGACCAGCCGGCGTAACAGAGCATCTTGCCGGCGTGCTGAAACAGAAATGTGGCACAGCGGGGCGTAGGATCCAGCCGTCTATCTCCTCTAGCAGCAGCATTGCCTTATTTAATTGGTTGTTTTTCTAATGTCTCTGAGGTAGCAACAAAATAAATGGGTGGAAGCAATTTAGGCAGTCTAAACTCAATACAGGACAGGCTAGAAATTACAGCAACCACTTCAGATTTGAGTGGTAATCTTTTAATAGACTCTCCCAATCTCTTGCTCCTACCAGAGAGAAGCTAGCTGGCACACTGACTTCCTCACTATTTCTTTTTTTAAAATAAATTTAGATACCCAATTCATTTTTCCAATTAGGGGGCAATTTAACATGGCCAATTCACCTACCCTGCTATTCTTTGAGTTGTGGGGGGCGAAATGCACGCAAACACGGGGAGAATGTGCAAACTCAACATGGACAGTGACCTGGGGCCGGGATCGAACCTGGGACCTTGGTGCCGTGACGCTGCAGTGATAACCACTGCGCCACCGTGCTGCCCTTCCCCACCATTTATAAATGTGACTGGAAGATAATAATAATCTTTATTGTCACAAGTAGGCGTTCATTAACACTGCAATGAAGTTACTGTGAAAAGCCCCGAGTCGCCACATTCTGGTGCCTGTTCAGGTACACAGAGGGAGAATTCAGAATGTCCAAATTACCTAACAGCACGTCTTTTGGGGCTTGTGGGAGGAAACCGGAGCACCCGGAGAAAACCCACACAGACACAGGGAGAATGTGCAGATTCCACACAGTGACCCAAGCGGGATTTGAACCTGGGACCCTGGAGCTGTGAAGCAACAGTGCTAACCACTGTGCTACTGTGATGCCCAGGTTGTGAAGCCAAAGTGCTACCCACTGTGCTACTGTGCTGCCCCAGATGGGGCCTAGGTTCCTGCCAAATGTCTGCTTCCCACTGCTGCTATCACTGAGCCTGAGTACTGTGCATTTCCCCATTATCCACACTCGCTCAGAAATTATTCCAGAGAATGGTGGCAATTTAATGCCAATTAATGTCACATTGTTGGCAGTGCAATCACAACCACTAAGACTGGGCCTGCCCAAATTCTTTTCACATTTAGCCCCTTACAGACAGTAGAGAGAGAAAACTCTCATCCCATTGATCTGCATCAAACTCAAGCTCAGGATTCCAGATGTTAAAGAATGCAACTCAGTCCCTATGGTTTAATTTATTATTTGGAAGAAGGGTTGCATACCATCCACCAAACTGTGCCACCGAAAAGAAAAATTGGCCCGAATGTTAACCAATAACCTTTAACACCACAAAATAACATTTTTGGAACTGAAATCTAATTTTCTGCAGTCACAGGGATTACTAACCTAGTTTCTAATTACAGACAAATTTCAATTAATAAGTATCATCTGGGAGTAACCCAGATAAATCTTATTATCCATTCTTACTGTGAAGGCTAGTCATGCTGTGCTTGAAGTTGAATGTAGATTCGGTTATGCGCCACTTGTACTGAATGTGTGTTGCAGCAAATGGACGTCCTATTTTTATTTTCTCTGTCATGTGCTAATGTCCTGTAATCATTGATCAGGATTGTGCTTCGATATGGGTGGTTGGTCATTGCGATGGTTAAGCTGACATTATGAGTGTTCATTCTCAGGGTATGGATTTATTGGCAAGCATTTACTGTCCGTCCTTAGTTATACTTCAGAAAGTAGTGGTGAGCCGCCTTCTTGAACCTCTGTATTAGTGACGATGCTCCAACAATACTGTTGGGTGGGCAAGTTTAGGGTTTTAACCTATCAATTTTGGAGAAATTACAATATATGCATAAGTTGGGATAGTTTATGTCTTGAGGCGAATTTGGAGGTGATGGTGTTCTCTTGCACCTGCTGTTTGGCGGTGGAAGGTGGAGGTTTGGGAGGTGCTGTTGAGAAAGTCTTAGTGAGATGTTGCTGCAAGTTGTACACATTACAGCCGGTGATGGAGGGATGTTTAGACTGGTGCCTCGTTGTTGATCAAGGGGACTAACTTGTCCTGAATGGCGTTGAGCTTCCTGAGTGGTGTTGCAACTGCACCCACACAAGCAAGTGGGAGTTTTCTATTACATTCCTGCGGCTGGATTCTCCATTCCTGAGACTTAGTGCTGATGCCAGGGCAGGATTTGTGGACTTTCATGCCTGCAAAACTGGCGCCGCACCCGGACCGATTCAGTGACTGTTAAAGGGCTAGCACCACATGGAACACAATCGATTTCAATGGGAAACGGTGCCAGACTCACAGGATTCGCGATTGACACTTTGGAGGCCGACAAACTGCAGCCTCGTATACACACCTCAATCGCCACACGCACCACACACCATCCCAGCCAACAAGATGGCACTGTTGGGCTGGAGTGTGCCCATACATGGGTTGGTTGGAGCCAGAGGGCACCAAGGGGGTGTCCTGGGGAACACCCATACCTCCTGCGGTCCTATGTTTACAGTGGGCTGTCAGTGGCGTGCGCAGTTGCAAGGCCACCTTGCCAGCTGCGGCTATGGTGTTCTGTGCCCGCCCAAAACGACCCCACAGCCCACCTCCTGACCACCCCTGCTACTTCCCCCGGCCCTGGCAGAAGCCCCCCAGCCAGCGGCACATGTGTCAGCAAACCATGGCGATGTTGGACACTTTCTGTAACCCCCTCTCTCCCTCATCAGCCACGGCGCCTGTTTCACAATTGTTGAAAGCACAAGTGAACCTTGCCATCGGGAATTTGGCCCATTGGAGGTGGAGGATTGTTGAGGCCCTGGAGAATACCGGTCAGGCCCACTAATGATATGCCAACGGCGTTTACGATACATGAATTATGGAACACATTGATGCCACTGTCGAGGCGATGGAGAATTATGATTTGGTGTGAAATCAGCGCCTGCCGCGATTTTGGCATCGGAACCAATTCTTTGCCCAATCGGATTTCCCGATTCCAGCGTCGGCCGATGGAGAATCCTGCCCCTGATTTTCTTTCCCCTTGTGGATGGTGCCTTTACAAAGTCAGGAGAAGTCACTTGCTGCAAAATAACTGGGGTGGGATTCTCCGAGCTCGCGCCCTGTCGGAGAATTGCTGGGGGGGGGTGGCCACGAATCCTGCCATGCCGCTCCGATGCCGGGCCGCCGATTCTCTAGCGACCGGAGAATCGGCGCGATTTGCGCCGGTCAGCCCCCGCAGCGATTCTCCGCACTCGACAGGCCAGGTGCCCGCTGAGTCCCGCTGCCGTCGTTCGCATATGGTCCTACCCAGCAGGATCTCGGCGGTCTGGCTGCGGGGGCCGTCGTGGTGGGGTAGCGGGGGGAGCCAACTCCGGGGGAATGGGTGGGGGGCCTTCCTGGTGGTCTGGCTGTGATCGGGGGCTACCAATCGGCTGGCGCGTTCATTCCGTGGGGGGCATATGTTCCTCCGCGCCGGGCCCCTGTAGGACTCCCCCATGTTGTCCAGGGGCCGGCGCGGAGACGGCCATAGCGCGCATGCGCAGACCCGCACCAGCCGTGCAGAGCTGGCTTTCGGCGCTGGAGCAACGCACAGCACTCCAGCGCTGTTCTAGCCCCCGAGGCAGGGGAGAATTAATGGGCCTGGAGGCCCGTTGACGCCGGTGTCGCTCACGCCTGTTTTCACGCCGGCGTCAACATTTGGCCGGGATTTCGGAGAATCCCAGGCCTGATCTCTCACATACTTTCGTTCTTGTGCCAATGGATTTCAGGGAACCAATTTAACTGCCAACAAAAATAGCATCTGCCAGATTTTCCTCCCCCATAATTTTACATGGACTTAGAATACATCATAATAATTGAGGAACTTTGATGGAACCATTAATTCAGCGAACACGCGTAGTTGGATCTGAACAGAGGCTTTAATACACTTACAACAGAGCCAGCCTATTCGTCGTTGAACTTCAGATGAACTGGCAGGCTGGCTCTAAGGCACTGATCTTTATACATCAGTCCCAGGGGGAGGAGTCATGGGCGGAGCCAAGGGAGGAGCCCAGTACAAACTCTCGCGTACTCCCAGAGCGACTCCCCCTGGTGGTCGGATAGTGTAACTGCACTTACAATGGTGGATAGTGAACATATATACACGGAGTTATATTGGCAACTATATACAGCATTGATCTTACAATGGGTAGATAACGAACATATATACATGGAGTGATATTGGCAACTATATATAGTGTGAATCACATTCACCACAAACTTCACCTCCAATTTATGGCAATACAGACCTGGTTTTATCCAAGTTCTTTGAGCTCATTGATCTGTGAGGGTGGTCTTGCAATTAGCCTCAATGACACCAGACTAAGAGGGGAATGGTGGGAAATGAGCCAGGGTTCCTGTTGCAGATTGCTAACCAATGGTGCCTGCTGAAAGATACCAGTACATCAGGGCTGCCAAAACCCAGGAGCTATATCCCAACAAGAATCAATGCTGTTATGACCAGAAGGAGGGATGAATTCACTCCCCTGTATCCGGCTTCCTCGGTTGGTCACAACATTGGTGCCTTTTAATTTATTTTCTCCGTTGATACCTTTGTCGATCCAAATGTATTTACTTTTTAAAAAAATGTTTTTATTCTCCATTTTCACATTTTCCTTCAAAATTTACACTCCACCCACAGACAGTAAACGGTAACAAATACAAAATCAATCCCCTTAACAATAACAACGATCCCATCCTCCCACCACCCCAAACAACGGCCCACGTGTCAATATATGCATCCAATAAAACAAACCCTCCCACGGTGGAAACAAAAAACAAAGGAGAAAAAGAGAAAGAAGTCCGGGACCACCCATGGTCATCATTAACCTATAGAGTCCACTCCCCCCCCTCCCCTACACTCAACACCATCCAACCTCTGAAAGAGTACCGTACATGATACCCAAGAGTTGTAAACAACCGCCCCTCCCTCTCCAACTCCTCCCCTCCATTGCCTCTTGTAAAACACCTCCCCCCAACCTCGGTGCCTTCCCCCCAACTTTCACCCCCCCCCCCGGCTAGACCCCTCGGATCCTGTTCTGCCAGGCTCCGATGGCCGCAGCCCCTCCCCCCACCTCACTCCCGTTCACTGGCCGGCTTAAACCGGCCAGCGTGGAGGCCCCCGCCCAGGTCTCTTTCCCCCTTGCCCGGCCCCAGGAAAAACCCAGAAATCCCCTTTTAGCACACAAACCCTGAATATCCACCTATACCCCAAAGAGCCCTCATTTTGAGTGAAAGTCCCATCACTTCCCTTGTCCAAATATATACGTCGGCTCCTTTAGCCCATACACCCACACGCAGTGAAACAAAAAAGAAGAAAATACAGTCATGAGGTTACATTGGCACAAGGCCATTTCTCAATTTCTCAGTTCTGCCACAGTCCTTCTGCCTTCGCAAACACTTCCGCTGTTCCAAAATAAAAGTCCTTGAGCTTGTAAGTCACCCTCAGCTTCGCTGGATATACAATGCCACACTGCACCTTGCTAATGTACAGTGCCCTCTTCACCCGGTTGAAGGCAGCCTGCCTCCTCGCCAGCTCCACCGTAAAGTTCTGATATACTCGTATACCAGCTCCAGCCCACTGCGCCACCCGCTTCTGCTTGGCCCAGCACAGGACCTTCTCCTTCACACTGTACCTACGGAAGCACAGAGTCACCACTCTTGGCGGCTCAATCGCCTTTGGTACAGGCCTCCACGACCGATGAGCCCGATCCAATTCATATGGGGAGGGATCCTCCCCCTGCTCCAATAGTTTCGCCAGCATCGCTGGTTTAGCACACTGGGCTGAATCGCTGGCTTTGAAAGCAGACCAAGGCAGGCCAGCAGCACAGTTCAATTCCCGTATCAGCCTCCCCGAACAGGCGCGGAATGTGGTGACTAGGGGCTATTCACAGTAACTTCATTTGAAGCCTATTTGTGACAATAAGCGATTTTCATTTAATTTTTCATTTCAAATACTCAGTCAGCCTCGGTCCTTCAACTCCTTCGGGCAGCCCCACAATCCTCAAATTCTGTCGCCTAGATCTGTTTTCCAGGTCTTCCATTTTTCCTCGCAGATCCTTGTTAATCTCTATCACCTTCTCCATCTCCTTCCCCATCGAGGTAAGTTGATCACCGTGCTGCAATAATGTCTCCACTTCCTTCAGCGCCTCCCCTTGCGCCCGCACCTCCGCCACTGCGCTCGCCACCGCCGTCCTCACCGGGGAAATCGCCTCCTCCACCAGCACACTCAAAACCTCCCTCATCTCCTTCCTCATTGTCTCCATGTATTTTGTAAACTGCCTTTCGAATTCAGCAGCCATCACCGTAGTCATTTCTTCAGCCGTAAGCAATGCGGCCTCCACTGGTGCTCCAGCCTCCATTTTCTTGGTGACCCTGCAGTGACCTTTCCACTCCCCGACGGACCTTCAGCTGTTTTTTTTACGGCCGTTCTTTTGTTCACCCTCGACATTTTCCTTTACTGTGCCTTCACTGTGACTCCTCTGTGCCTTCTCCCTGCTTTTGCCGCCTCCGTGGACCCTGGGACCGGGCTAAAAGCCCCAAAAATGCCATTCCCGAATGGGAGCCTTCCATTGTGCGGCTGCCTCCCGCCCGCCATCACCAGAAGTCCCAAATATATTTACTTTTTAATGAGGAACCAATCAAACCAGGTTGTCGTGAGCCACATTGCAAGTTTATTAGCTAAACTGGAGGTAAAATAACAAAAGGCATAACACACACATACATATATCAGAAGGGACTTCTGGTGATGGTGGGCGAGAGGCAGCCGCGGAATGGGTGTCCAAGGTGCTACCGTTCCTCCTGTCTTTCGTCTTTATTCTCCTCGTTCCCTGCTCCTGGAGATGCCATGTTCGTTATTGTATCCCGTGCCTTCCTTCTGGCTCTCATTTCCCTGCCTCCCCCCCACCTCCCTGGTTCTCCTCTCTTGTTCCGTCTCTTCCCTCCCCCCACCTCCCCCCCCCCCCCCCCCCCCCCCCCCCCCCCCCCCCCCCCCCTCCTGTGATTTGCCTTTCTTTCCTCTTAGGTTTAGCTCCATTTGGAGAGATTCCGAGAGGTCGGACAGCCAGTCTGCAGCTTTGGGTGGTGATGCTGACCGCCAGCTGAACAGGATTCTACGGCGGGCGATCAGGGAGGCAAAGGCAAGGGTGCCCACTCTCCTCCCCATGAAGAGATCTGGCTGGTCCGAGGCCCTGAATACTGCCACTATCGGGCATGGCTCCACCCTCACCCCCAGCACTTTGGACATTGCCTCGAAGAAGGCTGTCCAGTACCCTACAAGTCTGGGGCAAGACCATAACATGTGGGCGTGGTTGGCCAGGCCTCCTTGGCACCATTCACATCCATCATCCACCCCCGGGAAGAACCTACTCATACGGGTTTTTGTTAAGTGGGCTCTATGTACCACTTTTAGTTGCGTCAGGCTGAGCCTTGCGCACGTGGAGGTGAGGTTGACCCTGTGGAGTGCTTCACTCCAGAGTCCCCACCCTATCTCAATCCCCAGGTCTTCCTCCCATTTCTTTCTTGTTGCGTCCAGTACGGTGTCGGCCCTTTCCATCAATCGGTCATACATGTTACTACAGTTTCCTTTATCTAGTATGCTTGCGTCCAGTAGTTCTTCCAGTAGTGTCTGTCGTGGCGGTTGTGGGTACGTCCTTGTCTCCTTTCGTAGGAAGTTTTTGAGCTGTAGATACCTTAGCTCGTTCCCCTTGGCCAGCTGGAATTTCTCTGTCACTTCGTCCAGTGTTGCGATCCTGCCGTCCGTGTATAGGTCCCTGACTGTCGGTGTCCCTCCGTCCTGCCTCCACCTTTTGAAGGTGGCATCAGTCAGTGCTGGTGTGAACCTATGGTTGTTGCAGATGGGAGCTTTGTCCCACATTTTGGTCAGGCCAAATTGCTGCCGTAGTTGGTTCCAGGATTGGAGGGTGGCTGTCACCACTGGGCTGCTGGAGTGTTTTTTGGGTGGGGATGGGAGTGCCGCTGTGGCGAGGGCCCGGAGGGAGGTCCCCGTGCAGGAGGGCTCTTCTGCGCGCACACACTCGGCTTCTGGCTCCTTGATCCATCCCCTTATTCGCTCGGCTGTTGCTGCCCAGTGGTAGAATTGTAGGTTTGGGAGCGCTAGCCCCCCCCCTAGATTTTGTTTTTTGTAGGACCTTCTTTGTGATCCTAGCATTAGAACATAGAACAGTACAGCACAGAACAGGCCCTTCGGCCCTCGATGTTGTGCCGAGCCATGATCACCCTACTCAAACCCACGTATCCACCCTATACCCGTAACCCAACAACCCCCCCCCTTAACCTTACTTTTTAGGACACTACGGGCAATTTAGCATGGCCAATCCACCTAATCCGCACATCTTTGGACTGTGGGAGGAAACCGGAGCACCCGGAGGAAACCCACGCACACACGGGGAGGACGTGCAGACTCCGCACAGACAGTGACCCAGCCGGGAATCGAACCTGGGACCCTGGAGCTGTGAAGCATTTATGCTAACCACCATGCTACCGTGCTGCCCGTTCTTCCCCCCTCCATACGAACGCCATGATTAGTTTGTCTGGTGCTTTGAAAAAGGCCTTGGGGATGTAGATCGGAATGGATCGGAGTAGGAAGAGGTACCTGGGCAGTACGTTCATTTTGATTGACTGGACTCTCCCCGCGAGGGAGAGTGGGAGTGTGTTCCATCTTTGCAGGTCCTTTTTTACTTCCTCCATCAGGCTGGTGAGGTTCCATCTGTGGATCCCTGTCCAGTCATGGGCTATTGGATTCCCAGGTAGCGGAATTTGTGTCGGGCTTGTTTAAACGGCAGTCCCGTTAGTGCTGCCCCCACCTACTTGTGGGTGTACCGGAAGATCTCGCTTTTGCTCATGTTGGGTTTGCAGCCCGAGAAGGTGCCAAACTCTTTCAGGAGCGCAATGATTCCGTCCATGCTGCTCTGTGGGTCAGAAATGTAGAGGAGCAGGTCTTCTGCATAGAGTGAGACTCTGTGCTCTCTGCCGCCCCTTCGGATCCCCCTCCAGCTTTTTGCTGCTCTGAGCCCGATTGCTAGTAGTTCGATCGTTAGAGCGAACAGCAACGGGGACAGTGGGCATCCTTGTCTGGTGCCCCTGTGCAGCTGGAAGTATTGGGAGTTGGTATTGTTGGTCCGTACGTTCGCCATGGGAGCGTTGTATAGGAGCTTTACCCAGGAGGTGAACTCTGTTCCAAGCCTGAACCGCTCCAGTACCTCTATGAGGTATTTCCACTCGACTCTGTCGAAGGCCTTTTCTTCGTCTAGGGAGACGATCACCTCTGGTGTTCTCTCCCCGGAGGGGGTCATTATCACATTCAGCAGACGCCTGATGTTCGAGGTAAGCTGTCTACCTTTGACGAAGCCCGTCTGGTCCTCTGCGACCACTTCAGGTACACAGTTTTCTAGCCTTTTGGCTAGGATTTTGGCCAGTATTTTGGCGTCTGCGTTCAGCAGTGAGATGGGTCTGTATGACTCACATTCCGTTGGGTCTTTGTCTTTCTTAGGTATCAGCGAGATTGAGGCCTGTGCTAGCGTGGGTGGCAGTGTGCCCCTAGCTAGCGAGTCTGTGAACAGCCACCCTTTTCTCCCTATCTCTTCGCGCTTTGAAAGCGATAATGTCCCCTCTAAGTACGCCCTTTAGCGCTTCCCAGAATGTGGAGGGTGAGACCTCCCCGTTCTGGTTGCTCTCCTTGTACTCTGCTATGACCCACGATATCCTTTCGTTGAAGGCCTTGTCAGCTAGTAGGGCAACGTCCAACCTCCATGTGGGGCGTTGGGTCCTGCCCGTCTCCAGCCTCATGTCCATGTAGTGTGGAGCGTGGTCTGATATCACAATTGCAGAGTATTCTATCCCCAGAAGCACCGTTTTCCCCACCGCAAAGAAGTCAATTCTGGTATATACGTTGTGTACTGGGGAGAAGAAGAATTCCTTCTCCCCTGGGTGGGTGAACTTCCAGGGTCCACTGCTCCCATCTGCTCCATAAAGTGACTGAGTTCCCCTGTCATGCTTGAGGTTTTCCCCCTTTTGGGGTTTGATCTGTCTGTCTTTGGATCCTGTACACAGTTGAAGTCCCCCCCCATGATTAGTCGATGCGACGCTATGTCAGCCATGGATTTCTGCCATGGTCTTCTTGATGAAGCTCGTGTTGTCCCAGTTGGGTGCGTACACTTTTTTTTTTTAAATTTAGATTACCCAATTATTTTTTCCAATTAAGGGGCAATTTAGCGTGGCCAATCCACCTACTCTGCACATTTTTGGGTTGTGGGGGCGAAACCCACGCAGACACGGGGAGAATATGCAAACTCCACACGGACAGTGACCCAGAGCCGGGATCGAACCTGGGACCTCAGCGCCGTGAGGCGGTTGTGCTAACCACTAGGCCACCATGCTGCCCTGGGTGCGTACACTTTAACTAGTACTACCGGTGCCCCATCCAGGGCCCCGCTGACCATGACGTACCGTCCTCCCGGGTCCGTAACTGTCTTTGTCGCCCTAAACATCGTCCTCTTGCCGATCAATATCGCCACCCCCCTGGCCCTTGTCCCATAGCAGGAATGGTAGGTTTGTCCCACCCAGCCCTTTCTTACCCACAGTCGGTCCTGCTCCCTCAGGTGTGTCTCTTGGAGGAAGACTATGTCGGCCCTCATGTTTCTTAGGTGGGTGAGGACTCTAGATCTCTTCACTGGGCCGTTGAGTCCCCTTACGTTCCAGGTGACTATCCTGGTGGGGGGGGCTTCTGCCCCCTCACTCCTGTGGGATTAACGATATTTATCTGGTGGACGCGCTCCTGCCCTCCAGGGTTTCCCTTTGTTAGGGGGCCGTCCAGGATGGCCACTGTCACTGCTCTCCCCATGCGGTCGGGTCCCTGCGCTCCAGGTTTCCCTTTGTCCCGGGGGCACCCGCCATGGCCGGCCATTGTGCATCTGCCACGCGGGTAGTCCCCTGCACTCTGGGGTCTCCCTTCGCCCACAGACCGTACTGGGTGAGTGCTTGCAGCGATTCCTTGTTTCGAGCCCTTGGTTTTGGCACTTTGTAGCCCTACGTGGAGCTATATCCTGAGGCTCCCCCGTCACCTGGCGCTGCCTGTCCTGGAGGCCCGCTGCCCTCTCAACCAGGGTCCGCCGGCTCATGGCCATAGAGCACAGGGAGTGGACCATCTCCACCTGGAATTGCACCAGATCATCCATTGACTGCGCTAACACCTTCTAGGCCTGTGTTACATCAGCCAGTGACTGTGCCATCTCCCTCTGGGACTGGGCCACCTCTTTTTGTGACTGCGCCACGTCAGCCAGCACCTGGGCAATGCCGCTGACGTTTCCAGTCATGGCCTGCTGTGACTGAGCCACGCTCAGGAGCGCCGCTGCAATGTCGGCAAATTGGCCTTGGATGTACTGATCCATAGCCAAAACCGACACCTCCAGTGCCACCCGTGCCGTGTCGACCTGGGTGGCATGCATGACCGGCACCACCCCCTGCTCTTGCACGTGGATGGACTCCTTCACTTGCCCCTGCAGGTGCAGGATGCCTGCCGTCATTCCCTCTTGTAGTCCCCGAGTCTCTGAATGCACCTGCACTGTGGCTGGGACCCGGCTGGATGGCAGCCTGTTCCTGAGGCTGGCCTGCCCTCCCACTGTATGGCCCCTTGGCTGCTCCTACCTCCACCTGCGATGTGTGGTGCGCACCAGATAGTGTCCCAGGAAACTCTTCACTAATGTGCCAACCGAGGTGATGGTCTCTGGGATGGTTGGGACTGCAGGAGACAGCTGTGATGGAAAGTTCCTGTCCTCCTCCGACCCGAGCACCGGGGTGTCCTGAGTCTCGGCCGGAGGGTTGGTGTTTGGGCTGCTCTCCCCATCAGTGCTCGGCTGTCTGGGGGGGTATGGGCCCTGGCAATGTCTGGGGGCGGGAGTCTCCTGATGGACCGGCCCCATCTCCGGCAGGTCCTATTACATACAAGACGCCATGTATGATTAGACAGCAGGCCGGAAGGGCGTGAGGGGTGCAGTGTGAGAGGGGTGGGGACTGTGAAGAGGTGAGGGAGGTGCGGGGGGGGGGGGGGGGGGGGGGGGCACACATGTGCCATGGGGATCCGCAACTAAGCAGGGTTGCACTTCCTCGCCCGCCGCCGAACTCCACCTCAGCGACCTCCCTTTCCTCCGGACCGCCGACCACGTCCAGTGCCCTCTGCTCAGGATGGGGAGGGGCTGCAGTTCTGGTGGGCTCCCTCCAGTCTTTTCCCGCTCCCGGTGGTTGTGTGCGCCGTTCTCCGAGGGACACACGCAAACAGTACAGATATTCTGATGCATGCAGACCAGGGTTTGGGTAGATGGTGGCATCAGTGGCCAGAGCTCCCGGCCATGGCGGCTGCCATGGGGGGGCAGGATGGGAGTTCGGCCTTCGCCCGGGTAGATGGGACCAGGTAGGGTTAGTGCCCGGGGCACAGCGCTGTCTACTCACCATGGCCACCCTGAGGGGATTGTGGAGTTTCTTCCTGCACTGGATGCCAGTCTGGGCAACGTTGCCCACGGCATTGACCTCCTCTGCCACCAGGCATGGCGAATGGCAGCACCTGCTGGCCTTCCTCTCGGGCTGGGGTACAGGGTCATCCTCCTCTCCTCCATGAAGGTGTCAAGCTCAGAGTCCCTGAACCATGGCACTGCTCTCCTTCCAGCCACCTTGTTGGCTGGGTCGGTGTGTGTGTGGGTGGGGGGATGGATCGTTTAAGTGCGGCTGCGGCGTGTGAGTCTCATGTGCAGCAATCACGGACCTGCCGAATCCGGCACCGTTTGGCTTGGAACCGGTTGTGTTCCACTTGCCGATGGTGCCGGCTGACTTATAGTTGCTGAATCGGTGCAGCTGTTGCGCCGTTTTTTCTGTCGTTAAACACCACTGTTTCCACGCCTGGGTCGGCACTTCGTCTCAGAAACGGAGAATCCCGCCCCAGGTATCTCTAATTAAGATTACAGCTATGTTAGATGTAAAAGAGAAGGTTTACTGCTGCAACATCTGTCTGACTTGGAACCATTCCCCTAATTATCTGTTTGTGCCATTAGCAATCTGGTTTTAGCTAGCCCACATTGGATAGAACCACTGCAAAACCAGCAGTTGATGTACTATATGCACAATTACAGTATTCTTTAAACAAGTGGTAAATCAACCAAAGTTCCTGCCCCTGATTGCAACCTCTGATTATTGGATGTCATGATGCGGCCGGGCTTGCATTCATCTGGAATTGTATCAATCTGGCCCTCCTAATTTGCTTCAGTGAGGCAATTGTTAGAAATGGGTCATAACAGTAGCTCCCCAATGGGGATGCTAGAAAGGCAAATTTATGTTGAATCAGATAACCTGTTTTTAGGGATAGGACGCCTGTTTAAATGTGCAAAGTACTGAAGCATTTCACACATGCAGAACTCTACTTTTAAAAAAAATTAAATTAAGGGGCAATTTAGCATGGCCAATCCACCTACCCTGCACATCTTTGGGTTGTGGGGGTGAGACCCACACAGACACGGGGAGAATGTGCAAACTCCACACGGACAGTGACCTGGGGCCGGGATCGAACCCGGGTCCTCGGCGTCATGAGGCAGCAGTGCTAACCACTGCGCCACCATGCCGCCCCACAGAACCGTACTTTATGCCAACTCGGAAATGTAAAAAGCTAACCAACAGAGCTAAAACAAAAAGCCAATTCGTAAAAACCAATCTAACATCAATATATGAGAAAATAAAGTAACCAATTGCCAGACACAAACTTCAGGATTCACCGTATACAAACAATCAGGTAAATACCAGATAGTTGACTTTAAAAAGAAATGACTTTTCCAGATAAATCTACTCAGCATTTCTGAGAAAATGAGAAAGTAGAAAACCATATGACAAGTATACTCAGATTTTCAAAGAGCCTTTGTCAGCTGTGGCTTAGTGGTAGCACTCGTGCACTGAGTCAGAAAGTTGTGTGTTCAAGCCCCACTGAGGAAACTTCAGTCCATAATCTGAACGGCTGCTGTAACACAGTACTGAGAATGTGCTCTGCTGTCAGAGGTTCAACAAAGGCCCTGTCTGCTCTTGGATGGAACCAAACGATTTAACTTGTTTGAAAAAGAGATGGCGAGCTTTACCTGGACAATATATATCCCTCAATCACCTCAAACACTAAAAATGGCATAGCTGTCCATTTTCTCATTGCTGTTTGTGGGTTCCTGTGCAAAATTGGCTGTCATGTTTTCTACATTATAACAAATATATGGCACTATAGAACTTACTGAGCTATATACAAGTCTCTCTGATATAGCTTATCTTTAAGGCCTGCTAGGCGGCTCGGTGGCGCAGTGGTTAGCACTGCTGACTCATGCCACCGAGAATCCAGGTTCGATCCTGGCCTCGGGTCACTGTCCGTGTGGAGTTTGCACGTTCTCCCTGTGTCTGCGTGGATCTGACTCCCACAACCCAAAGATGTGCAGGGTAGGTGAATTGACCACGCCACATTGTCCCTTAATTGGAAATAAAAGAACTGTGCACACAAATTTTTTTTAAATCTTTAAAGTCTGTTACTGAAACCTAAAACAGTGGGGACTAGAGATGTCTGTGTAAGGAGTTGGTTAAAGGGAAGAAATCAGAGTGATGGGTGAATTGGAAGAACAATGGAGTGCCCCAAAGATCAGTTAGGGCTCAAACTACATCAATTTCTTGGATTCTGAAATCCAATACAAGCAGGTCAAATTCGCGGACATTTGGGGCAAGATATTCCCTCCAGGGATCAAAAAAGGATGTTGGGACCATTTCCGGATCCTGATCCTGCTCCTGGGGCAAAACAGTCATCGCCCCAATTATCAGAGGGGTTCATGGATAATTGGCATGGATATGTTTTTGGCAGTCAATTAGCTGCTGGGGGCGGAGGGGGAGGGCAGGAATGTTCAAGTGTACACCCGATTTAAACAAGACAACAGTAGCCATTATTGTGACTGCTGTTTTAATGCCTTAGCTTCAGCTTGGAAGAGTATACATGCTTAGAACTGTAGAATGTCTCAGGAGAGCACAGGCCTAGGACCCGGAGCAGGGTAACATCTCAACTTGCTTGAAGGTCCTCAGGGCCATAAGGGAGAGTAGGGGGATGCCTCTTCCTGAAGGAGCACAGTAAGAAGTCTTACAGCACCAGGTTAAAGTCCAACAGGTTTGTTTCAAACACAAGCTTTCGGAGCACTGCTCCTTCCTCAGGTGAATCTCCACATCATCTTCCTGGAGGGTGAGGGGAAGAGGCCACCCACCTAGACAAAGCAGACCTGGACAGTGGCAGCCGACAATCAGCTAGAGAGATGTGGGGCGGAATTCTCCGCTCCCGGGAAAAATCGGGAAGGCCGTCGTGAACTCGGCCGAGTTTCACGACGGCCTCGGAGGCCGCTCCTCTCACCGTATTCTCACCGGGGGCTAGGAGCAGCGCTCCGTTATTCTCGGTGGTCGGGCCTTGACGCTTTGCGTCGAGGCGGCGCGCCGAGAATGACACGGCCGGCGCGCCTAAATGATGTCAGCCGCACATGCGCAGGTTGGTCGGCTCCAACCCGCGCATGCGCGACTGACGTCACGACGGCTCAAACCCGCGCATGCGTTGTGGCCGTCTTCCCCTCCGCTGCCCCGCAAGATGTGGCAGCTTGATCTTGCGGGGCGGTGGAGGGGAAAGAGTGCGTCCCTTTGAGACGCCGGCCCGACGATCGGTGGGCACCGATCGCGGGCCAGTCCCCTCCCGAGCACGGCCGTGGTGCTCATTCCCCTCTCCGCCCCCCACAAGCTTCAAACGGGCCTTTGGCGCCCATGTTCACGACGGCAGCGACCAGGTGTGGTTGCCGCCATCGTGAAACGGTCGCGAACGGCAGGCCGCTCGGTCCATCCGGGTCGGAGAATCGCCGGTCGCCGTGAAAAACAGCGAGCGCCGATTCTTCAGAGCGGGGGTTGGGAGAATCATGGGGGGTGCCAGGGGGGCGTGAAATGAGTCGCCCAGCCCTCCCGCGATTCTCCCACCCGGCAGTGGGGAGCGGAGAATCATGCCCGCTGTTCTCAGAAGCTAGATCCAGAATTAGAAGATGATAAATAACCAAACATACTCTGGTAAGGTGAGTGTAACTCCCAACATTCAGGATATGTCTCTGGGTATTCACCCTCCGGTGAACACACTGAGGAGCCTCAGGGCGCTTGCTGTTCCTGAACATGAGGAGCACATTCCCATGTCAGATCAATTACTGACCCCTCAGAATGGCCCAGCGGAAAGTGCTGCCTAGCACCTGCCAGCACTGAAACATGATAATTTTTTTCAATGACTATGACCAGCAGGCATAGATGAGAGCATGCCTTATCGCACTTTATTTTGTCCATGCATCATAAACAGGCCAGGAGAGGGGCCAGACAGGTGGAGGGGTTTCCTACCTTCATAAGATCACAGCTACAGAGGAGGGTGCCATGGGCATCGCCAGGATATGGACTATGAAATTGAAAGCACAGCAGCAGCAGAACTCAGAAGAGGTCCCTTTACGTGATACAAGTGCACACTCAACCACAGGCGAAGACTCAAGGAGGTTGACTGTATCTGTGCTGAAGATAGGCTGGTACTCAGTGATGAACAGGGCGCTGGTGTGCAGGAGAAAGTGCCAAAGGCAGAAGCATCTATGGGCAAATCTCCCTGTGCTCAGCTGAACAGGGATGCAGGACCTCTAGTCACAGGAAAGTACCTTCTGCCTAGACCAGAAGCAACAGATGTGCTCCCCAGTGTCGAAGTTCGCTGAGACAGTTCAGGATCATAGACCATAAAAGGAGGAGACCATCCAGCTAACCTCCACTACAATGACTCGGGTCTTTGAGTACTTGACCTCCTTCATGGAAAGAGTGGCCAACCATATGGGCAGCACTCACAGAGTGCTTACAGGAATTACGCACTAGCATACACAGGATGCAAGCTACACTATCGAGCATGTACCAGTCAGTGTCACAGATAACACAAGGATTTATGCAGAGAATGTTAGTTGCATCCCATCTAGTGCTCTGCCCCCTCCCCCCAATGTTCCAGAGTGCCAGCCAAGGGCTGGAAATTGGTGCCAAAGGCTGAGAATAATACCAGAGAAGATAAAGAGTTTCAACCCTCATGGGTCAACATCATCAATTTCAGTCTCCTTGGCTTCTGCGATAGATTGGTGCTGCAGATCTTTGTCATGGAGGCTGCCCCTGCAGTGATTCAGCTGCAGCAGCCTCTAGAGATGCCCTCACAAGCACCTCCACGGTGCGGACAACCTCCATGTGTATTTCTGTCACAGGCAAAGACAAGTGAGAAGGCTCCCTCCAGTATCTACAGCGTTTTGCTTTTGTATACTGGGAACCAATAACATCCATGTAAAATGAAAATTACTGTCACTGACTCAAGCAATATAAAAGATGTATTTGTACCTGTTCAGTGAAGGTGTTAGCTTATTTTCTAACCCATATATTTTTGTCCTTGTTTTAATGGATTATGAATCTCTTAGTACTGTGTTTTCCCATTAAATGGGTCCAATTTTAACTCACTGTAAATCCATTCTCTTAAACAAGTTAAAATCAGGCCTAATCCATCCAAACTATAGATCTGTCACTGAAGGGAGAGAGATGGGAACATTACATAAAGAAATGTCTAATTGGTTACTTTTAGTTTGCTGACTAAGTGAGAAATAATTCAGAAGGGAACATATGTATAATAGGTGAGGACACCTTAGCTGTTATAATCCCAACAATGGAAAATCTCAAAACATCACCATCTTGTATCTTATTTGAAGAATATCCATTTGTTTGACGTATATTGGAGTTATTACTGACGCCAATAGAACAATAGCCCAATATAAACACTACCTTCAGAGCTGGTAGTTGGAAAATAAAATTACAAAGCTAGGTGTATAAAATGTCAATTTATATTTTAAAAATTAAGGATTACTGGAATTAGCCATCAATTGAACATTTATACTTTAGGTTAATTTAAATCCAAAAACTCCCCTTGTTTGCGTGGGTTTCACCCCCACAACCCAAAAGATGTGCATGGTAGGTGAATTACATAGAACATACAGTGCAGAAGGAGGCCATTCGGCCTATCGAGTCTGCATCGACCCACTTAAGCCCTCATTTCCACCCTATCCCTATAACCCAATAACCCCTCCTAAACGTTTTAGATACTAAGGGCAATGTAGCATGGCCAAACCACCTAACCTGCACGTCTTTGGACTGTGGGAGGAAACCCACGCAGACACGGGGAGAACGTGCAGACTCCGCACAGACAGTGACCCAGCGGGGAATCGAACCTGGGACCCTGGCGCTATGAAGCCACAATGCTATCCACTGTGCTACCATGCTGCCCTTAAATCTAAATTGCCCCTTAATTGAAAAAAATGAATTGGGTACTCTAAGTTTTTTTAAAAACCTTGGGCGAAATTCTCCGACCCCCAGCAGGGTCGGAGAATCGCCTGGGGCCGCCGAAAATCCCGCCCCCGCCGTGGGAGAGATTCTCGGCCACCCGGGAAGTGGCGGCGGCAGAAATCTCACCACTCTGATCGGAGAGGCCCCTGCGGTGATTCTCCGGCCCGGATGGGCCGAAGTCCCGCCGCTGGGAGGCCTCTCCCGCCGCCGAGGTTTAAACCACCTCTGGAACGGCAGCATCAGCAGCGCGAGCAGGCCCCGGGGGGCGGGGGGCGATCGGACCCCGGGGGGTGCCCCCACGGTGGCCAGGCCCGCGATCGGGGCCCCGTGCTCAGACTCCAGGCCAGTGCCCTGGGTGCACTATTTTCTTCCACGTCCGCCACGGCCTTCGCCATGGCAGAAGCGGAAGAGAACCCCACATCGCGCATGCGCCGGCAGTGACGTCAGCAGGCCAGCTGCCGCTGACGTCACTGTCGGCGCATGCGCCGACCGGCGAAAGCCTTTCGGCCAGCCCCGCTGCCGGGGGCGCCGGTTTTTTGCGCCAGTCTTCTGGTGCCAACCGCTCCGGCGCGGGGCTGGCCCCCAAAGGTGGGGAGAATTCCCCACCTTTGGGGAGGCCCGACCCCGAGTGGTTGGCGCCACTCCCCTACTCCGGCACCCTCCGTCATGCCGGGTAGGGGAGAATGCCGCCCCTTAAATCCAAAAGTTTGCAAACTTCAGCTAATCCTCTATTAGATATATCATTTCAAATATTGCCTATAACATTGTTGTGCAATTATTATTTTTATATAAAATCAGACGTTCTTGAAGTCTTATGAATGTGAAGATCCACTGGTTACATGCAGTGGTGATGAGTCACAAAAGCAAAACAGATCTCGGGTGGGATTCTCCGACCCCCCGCCGGGTCGGTGAATCACCGGGGGGCAGGCGTGAATCCCACCCCCGCCGGCTGCCGAATTTTCCGGCGCCAGAGATTTGGCAGGGGCGGCAATTGTGCCACACCCATCGGAGGGCTTCCCACGGCGATTCTACGGCCCGCGATGGGCCGAAGTCCCGCCCATTCTATGCAGGTCCCACCGGCGTAAATTGGAGTTGGTCCCTTACCGGCGGGCCCTGGCGGTGCGGGCGGGCTCCGGGGTCCTAGGGGGGACGTGGGCGATTTGGCCCCGGGGGGTGCCCCCACCGTGGCCTGGCTCGCGATCGGTGCCCACCAATCTGCGGGCGGGCCTGTGTCGTGGGGGCACTCTATTCTTACACGCCGGCCGTGTAAGCCTCCGTGATGGCCGGCGCGAACGTGAACCCCCCCTGCGCATGCGCGGGGATGACATCAGCAGCCACTAATGCTCCCGTGCATGGGCGGACCCGCGCCGGCCGGCGGAGTCCCTTCGGCCTCAGCTGGCGTGGCGCCAAAGGCCTTCCACACCGGCTGGCGGGGCGCAAACCACTGCAGCGCCAGCCTAGCCCCTGAAGGTGCAGTGATTGTGAGACTCCACAAATTTGTGGAGAAAAATAAGACTCCGCGATGAGCCAGGAAAAAGTGTACCAGCGACTGGAAGGGAAATAACATCAGGATTTATCAGGACATCGGAGCTGAGTTGGCGAAGTGGCGGGCAGGCTTCAACAGGGCCAAGGCGGTACTGTACCAGCGGCAGTTCAGGTTTGGGGTGCTCTACCCGGAGAAATTATGGCTGGCATTCGTAGGCCGGGAGTATTATTTCAAGACCCAGAAACGGCCGAAGTCTTCATTAAGGAGCATAAATTGGGGGAGAACTGCGCGGACAATACTTGGGAACCGGGATGCTGGCACTTCGTAATGGTTGGGATCATGTTTAAAGTGGGGGTAAGGATTGGGGGATTTTCACTTTTTTTGGGGGGGGGTTGCTGTTTACTGTTGAGATTGTATGGGGTTGTAGGGGAGTTTGTGTGGGGAGACTGTTTGTATTTAACATTTGTTTGTTTGTGTTTGGAGAAGGCTGCCAGGAACACAGAACCTAGAACATACAGTGCAGAAGGAGGACATTCGGCCCATCGAGTCTGCACTGACCCACTTAAGCCCTCACTTCCACCCTATCCCCGTAACCCAATAAATCCTCATAACCTTTTTTGATCACTAAGGGCAATTTATCATGGTCAATCCACCTAACCGGCACATCTTTGGACTGTGGGAGGAAACCGGAGCACCCAGAGGAAACCCATGGAGTTTAGGAGAAGTCCTTGTTTGGGTGGGGGAAGGTAAGGTCAGCAGGGAGCCTTCCTCCTTGAGCTGAGGAGTGGAGGGGGTGGTGGGGGGGGGGGAGAATGGAGGTCATTGGGAGGTGCCTTTGGGCAGGGGTGGCCACGCTAGCAAGTTATGCTGGTGAACGGAAGTGTGGTGGTGGGGGAGAAGGCCGAGAGGGATGGCGGGGGGACGGAGGAAGTTGCAGGGGAGTTGTTGCGACGTGTCAGGGGATGAGAGATGACATTGGTCAAGGGCGGCAGTATTCCTCCTTTTCACACATCTATAAGGTGCATTCGAGGATTGATTACTTTGTAGTGAGTCGGGAGAATTTGGTTGGGGTGGAGGGAGCAGAGTATGTGGGGATAGTTATCTCGGATCATGCGCCCCACTGGCTGGAGATTCGGTTTAGAGCCGGACGAGAGCAGAGGCCGGGGTGAAGGTTTGACTTGAGGTTGTTGGCGGATGGAGGTTTTTGTGATAAGGCACAGGCGGCGATTAAGGAGTATGGGGAGTTGAATCGGAAAGGGGAGAATCAGGGGTATGAAGTTGGGGATGGCTCCTGGGCCGGATGTGTACCCGACGGAATTTTATAAGGAATTTGTGACGGACCTGGCATCACATCTGTTGGGGGCGTTTAATGAAGCACTGGAGAAGGCAATAATCACACTAATCCCGAAAAAAGGGAAAGAGCCGGTGGAATGTGGTTCGTATACACCCATATCACTATTGAACACGGATGTGAAAGTATAGACTAAGTTGTTGGCGGAGAGGAGTGTGTCTCCAGGGTGGTGGCAGAAGATCAAACAGGCTTCGTGAAGGGCAGGCAGCTCGTGAGTAATATAAGACAGCTGTTGAATGTGGTGATGTATCCGCAAAGAAGGCATTTAAAAAAAAAGTTAAAAAATTTA
This sequence comes from Scyliorhinus canicula, assembly GCF_902713615.1. Taxonomy (NCBI): domain Eukaryota; kingdom Metazoa; phylum Chordata; class Chondrichthyes; order Carcharhiniformes; family Scyliorhinidae; genus Scyliorhinus; species Scyliorhinus canicula. The sequence continues at coordinate 186,157,440 of NC_052146.1, read as the reverse complement.
GAGTACCCAATTATTTTTTCCAATTAAGGGGCAATTTAGCATGGCCAATCCACCTACTCTGCACATTTTTGGTTTGTGGGGGTGAAACCCACGCAGACACGGGGAGAATGTGCAAACTCCTCACGGACAGTGACCCAGAGCCGGGATTCGAACCCGGGTCCTCAGCGCCATAGGCAGCAATGCTAACCACTGTGCCACCATGCTGCCTGCAAAGAAGACCGCAATTGGGCGGTATTTGTTCGAGGTTTTGGGAATGTTTGGGTTTGGGCCAAGATTTGTGGCATGGGTGCGGTTGCTGTATGTGGCACCAAGAGCGAGGGTGAGGACGAATGATATGAACTCACAAAGCTTTGGCTTACACAGAGGTACGAGGCAGGGGTGCCCGCTGTCGCCGTTGCTGTTTGCGCTGGCCATAGAGCAGTTGGCGATGGATCTCAGGGGGTCAGCGGAGTGGCGGGGGATTGTGAGCGGACAGAAGGAGTATTGGGTGTCGCTCTATGCCAATGACCTCTTGCTGTATTTTTCGGATCCGTTGGAGAGAATGGGAAAGATTATGGGCCTGCTGGGGAGGTTTGGAGTGTTCTCAGGGTACAAACTGAATGTAGGGGAAAGGAAGGTATTCCCGGTGAATGAGCTAGGACAGTGCACTAATTTAGGGGGATGCCATTTATGGTAGCGAGGGATAGGTTTAGGTATTTGGGGATTCAGGTAGCAAGGGAATGGACGGGGCTCCATAAGTGGAACTTAACAAAGCTGGTGGAGGAGGTCACGAAGGATCTTAGGAGGTGGGATATACTATACTTAACGTTGGCAGGGAGGGTCCAAGTGGTGAAAATGAATATTCTGCCGAGGTTCTTGTTTATCTTTCAAGCTCTCCCGATCTTTATACCAAAGGCCTTTTTTCGGAAAGTGGACACGATCATCTCGGACTTTGTATGGGCGGGAAAGGCACCGAGGGCCGGGAGGGCCCTGCTACTGAGGCAGAGGCAGCAAGGGGGTTGGCGTTGCCAAACTTGCTTCATTATTATTGGACGGCAAATGTGGACAAGGTGCGGCAGTGCTAGGAAGAAGGTGTAGAGTCGGTTAGGATGGAGGAAGAATCTTGTAAGGGGTCCAGTTTGAGGGTTTTGGTGACGGCAGCGTTGCCAATGGCTCCGAGTAGGTATTCAGGGAGCCCGGTGCTGCAGTCCACGATGAAGATATCGGGCGGGATTCTCCAACCCCCCGCCGGGTTGCAGAATCCCCGTGGGGTGGCGTGAATCCCGCCCCGCCGCTCCGACGGGGATCACGCCACGCCGGTCAGGGGCCGTTGACAGTGGCCCCCCGAACAATTCTCCGGACTCCGATGGGCCGAGTGGCCATCAGTTTCTTGCCAGTCCCACCGCCGTGGATTGGACATGTCCCACACGACGGGACCTGGCAGGTACACTGGCTGCTGCGGTCCTCGGGGGGGGGGGGGGGGGGGGGGGGGGGCGTGGTGATCTGACCCCGGGGTTGGCCCCCACGGTGGCCTGGTCTGCAATTGGGGCCCACCGATCTGCGGGCCGTCCTATGCCGTGGAGGCACTGCTTCCTTCCACTCCGGCCCCTGTTGGGCTCCACCATAGCCAGCGCGGAGAAGACACCCCCCTGCGCATGCGCCAGAATACGCCGGCCGGTCTGCACATGCGCTGAACCACGCCGGCGGTTCTGCGCATGCGCTAACTCGCGCAATCCCTTCGGTGCCAGCTGGCGCAGCGCCAACTCCTCCGGCCTAGCCCACATGAAGTGCAGAGAATTCCGCAACTTCCAGTCGGCCTGACGCCGGAGTGGATCACGCCGTTTTTTACGCTGGCGTCGGGCCATCACGCCGATTCGGGAGAATCACGCCTATGGTATCAGTTGAGGAGGCATTTTAAGGTGGAAGGGATGTCGGTGCTAACACTGCTGTGCGAGAATAATGGGTTTGAGCTGGGGGGGGGGGGGGATGGATAGTGTATACAGGAGGTGGAGGGAAGTGGGGTTGGTCAAGGTGAGGGATTTGTATTTGGAGGAAGGGTTTGCCAGTCTGGAGGAGCTAAGGGAGAGGGTAGAGCTGCCGCGGGTGAGTGAGTTCAGGTATTTGCAGGGTTTTAAAAAAAATATTTTTATTCTCCTTTTTCACGTTTTTCACATCCCAAATTTGCACCCACCATCAATAAATAATAAGCAGTAACGAATATAATGTCAATCTGCATATCAACAACAATCCCATCCCCCACCAACCCCCAAACATTAGCCCATATGTTAACATAAACAAATAACAAAAAGGAATCAGGAATCACCCATCGTCACCATTAACACATACAGTCCATCCCCCACCCCCCTCCTCCCCCACTAATGTTCGATGTTATCCATTTCTTGAAAGTGCATCATGCATAACGCCCATAAATTGTAGAACCCTTCCATCCTTCCCCTCAGTTCAAACTTAACCTTCTCATGAGTCAAGAATTCCAACAAGTCCCCCCGCCACGGCAGGGCACGGGGTGGAGAGGTTGCTCTCGATCCCAACAGGATCCGCCTTTGGGCGATCCACGAGGCGAAGGCCATGATATCTGCCTCCGCACCCGTTTCCAACCCCAGCCGGTCCGACACCCCGAATATGGCCTCCCAAGGGCCCGGGTCCAGTTTCACATGCACCACTTTAGAGATTACCCAAAAAACCTCCTTCAATTCTTCAATGAAGGTAATCATTCCTTCAATCTCTCTCAAAATGCCTTTGGCAGGAAAATTGGCAGGCATTGAAAAATAAACAGGAATTGCGGCAACACATTCATTTTAACCGCCTGCACCCGTCCCCCCCACTCCCGAGCAATCTGCACCCCCAGGTATCTAAAGTGAGTCCCTGCCTTACAGAATGGCAGCCCCCACCCCTGACCGAGACACCACAAATATCCACTCCTGTCTAGATTTAATTTGTACCCCGAGAAAGACGCAAACACCCGAAGCAGCTCCAATATTCTGCAGGGCAGCACGGTAGCACAGTGGATAGCATTGTGGCTTCACAGCAGCAGGTTCGATTCCCTGCTGGATCACTGTCTGTGTGGAGTCTGCACGTTCTCCCCGTGTGTGCGTGGGTTTCCTCCGGGTGCTCTGGTTTCCTCCCACAGTCCAAAGACGTGCAGGTTAGGTGGCTTGGCCATGATAAATTGCCCTTAGTATCCAAAAAGCGTTTTGGAGGGGTTATTTGGGTTTTGGGGATAGGATGGAAGTGAGGGTTTAAGTGGGTCAGTGCAGGCTCGATGGGCCGAATGGCTCCTTCTGCACTGTATGTTCTATGTAATCTATGTAATATTCCCCCTATTGACACACTCAGTTCCGACACATATAACAAGTCATCAGCATATAAGGACACCCTGTGCTCTATTCCCCCCTGCACTATTCCTTTCCATACTCCCAAATTTCTTAATGCGATGGCCAACGGCTCAATCGCAAGTGCAAACAGCAGGGGGGACATAGGACATCCCTGCCTAGTCCCACGGTGGAGAGAAAAGTATCTCGAGCTGATGTTGTTTGTACAGACACCCGCCCTCGGCTCCTTATATAGTAGCTTTACCCAGTCCACAAATCTTGGTCCAATCCCAAACTGCTCCAGAACTGCCATCAAGTACCCCCATTCTACCCGGTCAAACGCTTTCTCGGCGTCCAATGCCACAACCACCTCAGTTTCCTTCCCCTCCGCCAGTGCCATAACCACATTCAATACCCTCCTAACGTTCGAAAAGAGCTGCCTCCCTCTCACGAACCCCATCTGATCTTCACCTATCACCTTCGGGAGGCACTCCTCCAGCCTACCCACCAGTACCTTCGCCAATACTTTTGCGTCCACGTTTAAAAGTGATATGGGCCTATACGACACACACTCCGCCGGATCCTTATCTTTTTTAAGCAACAGGGAAATCGATGCCTGCCCCAAGGTTTGTGGTAACACCCACTTCCCTATCGCCTCCTCAAACATCCCCACCATCAGGGGTGCCAGCTTATCCTTGAAGTTTTTTATAATATAGGTGTTTGCAAGTTAGGGACTTTGATCGATAAGTCTGGAGGGGCCTCCCTAGGTTGCCGGGATACACCTTGCTGGAGCAACTGCTGCTTCCGGATATGGAAGGGGAGGGAAGAATTGAGGATATATACAAGTGGCTGGGGGAGCAGGGAGGCGAGCGGGTGGTGAAGATCAAAAAGAAATGGGAAGCGGAGTTGGGGAGTATGGAGTGAGGCACTGTGTAGGGTAAATGGGACCTCCTCTTATGCAAGGATGAGTCTGATACAGTTTAAGGTGGTGCACAGGGTGCATATGACTCAGGCGAGAATCACAGAATTTACAGTGCAGAAGGAGGCCATTCAGCCCATCGAGTCTGCACCGGCCCTTGGAAAGAGCACCCTACCCAAGCCCACACCTCCACCCTATCCCCGTAACCCCACACAACCTTTATGAACACTAAGGGCAATTTAGCATGACCAATCCACCTAACCTGCACATCTTTGGACTGTGGGAGGAAACCGGAGCACCCGGAGGAAACCCACGGGACACGGGGAGAACGTGCAGACTCCGCACAGACAGTGACCCATGCCGGGAATCAAACTTGGGACCCTGGAGCTGTGAAGCAACTGTGCTAACCACAATGCTACCATGTTACCCCCTATGCTACCGTGCTGCCCTAGTGGGTTCTATCAGGGGTAGCAGATGAATGTGAGAGGTGTGGGCAGGGGCCAGCGAATCATGTGCACATATTTTGGGGTTGCGAAAAATTGGGAAGATTCTGGGCGGGAGTGTTCGCAGTCCTAGCCAGAGTAGTGGAGGAGGAGGTGGACCCGGACCCTTTGGTGGCAATATTTGGGGTTTAAGAGAAGCCGGAGCTCATGGAGAGGAGGAAGGCCGATGTTGTGGCCTTCACCTCTCTGATTGCACGGCGGCAAATTTTGCTGGAGTGGCGGTCGGCATCGCCGTCGACGGTAGAGGCATGGTTGGGGGACTTGTACGACTTCCTGCGGTTGGAGAAGATAAAGTATGAGTTAAGGGGCTTAGCAGGGGAGTTTGAGAAAAGGTGGGGGATATTTGTGACCGTGTTTATGGGGCTGTTTGTTGCAGGGGGGTGGGGGGAGGGTGAAAAAGGGGACAAATCTGTACAGACTGGGAAGTATGTTTCCCGGGGTGTTTATTTGCTGAAACCTGTTTTGATGCATGTTTGTAATAAAATATATATATATTTTTAAATGATGCCTCCACCTTGTGACATTCTAGCTTACAGCACCTCTGAGCATTGTCGATTGGGGACCAAACAAGCAGATTAGGAGTTTAATAAAACCCAAGGAGCTAAAAATGTGGAACATGCAATCAGCTTTTTGAAACAGTGGCCTGCATGTTTCCTGTCATAATATCCACTCATGTATATAATGAGATGCAGACAGGCAGTGATTGACACATAGGATGACCAGTAAACATACAACAGTACAGCCAATCACCAGACAGGACACTACCACTATAAAGCCAGAGGGCACTAGGTTTCCCGCTCTCTCGGGACCCAGCTACTGAGACAGTCAGAGTCCACGAGCTAGCAAGTGCAAACACCATGCGGTAGCTAGTAAGTCTGGTCAGGCTACTACAAGATCACCAGTCAGTTCAGTATAGTGTCAACCCACAGCTGAATATGTACAGCAGTTCTATAGTTGAATAAAACAGTGTTGGATCTTCTCCAGTGTTAGACATCTGTTTCTAACCTCCCTGCATTCGAGTGCAGTCTACATCGAACCAACCTGCCTAACACATCATTTCCAACTTAGCTTATTCTTCCTGGACGGGCGGCACGGTGGCCCCGTGGTTAGCACTGCTGCCTCACAGCACTGAGGACCCAGGTTCGATCCCAGCCCCGGGTTATTGTCTGCGAGGAGTTTGCACATTCTCTCCCGTGTTGCGTGGCTCTCACCCCACAACCCAAAGATGTACAGGGTAGATGGATTGGCCACGCTAAATTACCCCTTAATTGGAAAAAAAATAATCAGGTACTCTAAATTTATAAAAATATAAATAAATGTAAAAGAAGGAAATTGGCTGGATGTATAACTCTGAAAATAAATGCTGTTAAAAGGCTGGTTCCAGTTCTAGCATTCACCAACGGACTTTCAGGAATAAAACAGAAGGCAGGATTGGGGAGGAAGCGTGGAAATCAGGGGTTCCATCTAGACACCATCATCAGCTTCCACTTAGAACATAGAACAGTACAGCACAGAACAGGCCCTTCGGCCCTCAATGTTGTGCCGAGCCATGATCACCCTACTCAACCCACATATCCACCCTATACCCGTAACCCAACAACCCCCCCCCCCCTTAACCTTACTTTTATTAGGACACTACGGGCAATTTAGCATGGCCAATCCACCTAACCCGCACATCTTTGGACTGATGTCTCATCCCAGATAAGTACGAGAGAGTTAAAAAATATCATAAAGCTGTCAATTACTGTTATCTTGGGATTACAGAATAACCTTAAAATGCCAACCACAAGTGTGTGAACTGCAAAATACCATGATTATAATTACCGACCTGAAGTATAAAACAGTGATAAAACATTATACAACAGTAATAAAAATTGTTTTACTTATGCAAAAACCTGACCACGTCACCAGCGGGGAGGGTGCAGCGAAGAATTCAAACAGAGATCTTGCTGGTGCAAATCCCATTGTGGCTCTCTTGCGAGATTTAGCGGCCATGACGGGACCTGCGGCCATGGCTAAATCCCACCCACTGTGTCTTGCTGGGATCTGCTCAGGCAGTTCCGCGCAACTGGTGTTTCCAAACAATCGATTTCCAGACTGGAAAGGTTACCGTGTATAGATTTTCTTTTTCTTTTTTATAAATTTAGAGTACCCAATTCATATTTTCCAATTAAGGGGCAATTTGGCATGGCCAAATCCATCTAGCTTGCACATCTTTGGGTTATGGGGGCGAAACCGACACAAGCACGGGGAGAATGTGCAAACTCTACATGGACAGTGACCCAGAGCCGGGATCGAACCTGCGCCACCATGCTGCCCTTACAGTGTATAGATTAATGCATTTTTAAAAATCAATCATTAGTCTAAATCTAAGATTTGCTACCATGTAGTTTAAATGGGCATAATCATTTTAAAGGCTCGTCCTAACAAGGCGTTAGGACCCAGGGAAGCTATGAGGTGCTGATATAAGATTCATGAAGGGCAAAAGCAAGTGAAACTCTAACTCAGTTTATCTGCAGTCTGAAGGGTGTAATGCTGACTGCAGTAGTGAGGAGCTACAGTAACTCTTAAAATAACTTAAGGCATCTGGAAATATGCATAACCTTGGACTGATCAATTAAATATCAGAAGTAAAATGTTCTAATTCACAATACATCAGGGCATGTCACATCATAATTAGCTGTAGTTAAAAAAAATTGCCTTTATGTTGTCACCATGGCATTTTCTATGCAGTTGTTATAGCATACCAGTGAAAATGTAACATACATATCAAATGACTGTCACCACCATACATGATGCTGCAGTTTGCAGCAACTAACAAACAGATGTCCAGATTCTACGAAATGTATTCACAAATTAAAAAGATCAACAGATCTTAATGTATAAACTTGTTTCGCTGTACAACTTATTAAAATGTTATTAAAATGTTATAAAACTTATTAAAGTTCAGAAAATAAACAGAAGGTTGCAGTGTTTGGTTTAACGTAAGAAGAGCTCAGATTTCACTGGAACCAAGGTTGCCATTCTTGTAAGGGCTTATTCCTGGAGGCTGTTATCGCATGACATTCCATCACATGACATTTGCCCACAGTTTTCAAATGTTATTCCATTTAACTTATGAAGTTTGGGTTTCCTGACGATCTTGTGCAGCAGTTGTCACGCACGAAGATCTGTTAACTGCCTGAAAATGGGTGAAGTAAGAGCACAGCTGCAAGTCATGAAATGAAAATCGCTTGTCACAAGTAGGCTTCAAATGAAGTTACTGTGAAAAGCCCCTAGTCGCCACATTCCGGCGCCTGTTCGGGGAGGCTGGTACGGGAATTAAACAGCACTGCTGGCCTGCCTTCAAAGCCAGCGATTTAGCCCAGTGTGCTAAACCAGCCCCTGGTCATATATGGAAGCATTGCTTTTCTGCTGGGATGCTAGAAGCAGCAGCAATAGAACAGCTTTAAAGTTTTTTTTATCTGAAAGATGTTTCAGGCTTGGCTGATAATGTCAGTAATCTAACATTGAGTCAGACTATTTTGAGGATCAAGCAAATTTACTTATGTGCATTTGGTCAAACTGTACTGTCACAATTTATTCTCATCTTCATAATGATTAATTAAAAATAAAACACAAACATTAACGAAAGGCAGAATATATTCTTACTTATCCATCTGCTCTTGTTTTCCCTTCGACAGGTCACTGCACAATCCTTGTTCGTCAGGCTGGTGACTTCAATACACCCAAGTTAGCGTGAGGATTTTATGAGAGAAACAGTTTTTGTGAAATGGAAAGATTTTTATTCTCCCCCGGCATCAATAACAGGAGAGAGGTTGCCCTGTTCCTGAGACTGAATGTTGTATTTACACGTTCGGTTCCAGTGCTTTAAATTAGGAACCCAAGAGAAAAATGCCAGACCACCTTCACCTTCCCAGTGCCCATGGAGGGTCAAATGTCAATATCCATCTATAGTATTTAATTAAAAACATAAAGATAGGGAGCATTTCAATGTACTGCTATGGTTTTTTTGTGTGTTTGGAGTGCACTTTCATCCTCCATGTGTGCTGTGGCTAACTCTTTTTTTTTTTAAATTTTAGATTACCCAATTATTTTTTCCAATTAAGGGGCAATTTAGTGTGGCCAATCCACCTACTCTGCACATTTTTGGTTTGTGGGGGCGAAACCCACGCAGACACGGGGAGAATGTGCAAACTCCACACGGACAGTGACCCAGAGCCGGGATCGAACCTGGGACCTCAGCGCCGTGAGGCGGTTGTGCTAACCACTAGGCCACCGTGCTGCCCTTGCTGTGGCTAACTCAACCCTGAGAGCTGTTTTAAATTGTTGAAGATGCCCAATGTGCCTGGTCTTAATGACTGCTGTCACTGAGTCTCATAATATTATAGAAAATATCATCTGGCATGAACTAAAATTAGCTATGCCTTTAATTGCATAAAAGATAACTTTATGTAATAACCTTGATTTTGAATGAATGAGCATTTTGCATTGTTTAATGGGGTGACCAGGAGGGGAGGTGGTTGAATTTACCTCACAAATCACCTGTAAATACAGTTCTGATAAGTGGCAACTCAGATGCTGCATATAGTCAGAAGTAGTTCCTGCAATGTTCAAGTTCAGTAAAATAAAAAAAAGAATGCAGAATTCATCAAAGGAAGTAGGACAAGATATTTATTTCCACACAACTCAAGTACGGAGGTGGGAAAATATGAAAATGGGTCCCATAGATCGTTTTGCTGGCTTGCTGTTGTTGCTGTTAACGATTTTGCTTAGGAGGCATGAAGGTGGGACCCGGAAACCTGCCCGATTCAGATAATAGGCCAAGAGATCTTGTTAACAAGTTTGATGTTAGCATGCCAACGGTTAACATAAATTTTTTTATGGGGAGCATGGGTCACAGTCCAAGATGAAGGAGCTGGCAACACAACAAAGAGCTAGTTACTGGCAGGCCATTTAATTAGGTCAGAGTAATTTACAGAACAGGAGGCCATTCGGCTCATCAAATCCATGCTGGCTCCCCCACAGAGAAATCCAGTCAGTTCTACTCCGCTCTTCCATCCCCATAGGCATGCAAGTTTCATAGAATTTACAGTGCAGGGGAGGCCATTCGGCCCATCGAGTCTGCACCGGCCATCAGAAAGAGCACCCAACTTAAGCCCCCACCTCCATTCTATCCCCGTAACCCAGGAAGTTTACTTCCTTTAAGTGCCTATTTCCACTTGAAATCATCGCTCCACTTCACAACTCGTGAACCAGTGAAGTTCTTCACTGGTCACTGTATAAAGAAGTTATTTCTCACCTTCCCCTTGTATCTCTTGCCTAAAATCTTAAAGCTGTGTCCCCTAGTCTTTATACCATCAACTAATGAGAAGACATTTCCTTGTCTATCATATCTAAACCCATCTTAATTTTGTATACCTCAATCAACCCCCTCAATCTCTTTTGCTGCAAGAAGAACACCACCAGACTTTTCAACCTCACCTTGTATGTAAACTTCTCCCCCCATCCTTGGATCCCCTCATCCTTGGAACCATTCTGGTAAATCTCCATTGTACCCTTTCAAGGATCTTCACATCATTCCTAAATTATAGTGACCAGAACTGGACGCAATCAGTGGCTCTAGTCCTTCTATCTGAGGATAACATCTACTCAGGATTGCAAGTTTCTGTCATTGGTCTATGTGGGCACATGGAGCAGGTCGTTTCACAAAGTAGAGTACAAGATTTCCTTCCTTTTCCTTCCTCCCTGTTGCTGCTCTGCAACTCAAAGTGTGGTTCAGCTTGATGGACAAGTTGTCACCATTTTGAATGATTGGTAGCAAGCTCCTCCCAGTCATTAATGTCAATGCTGCCACACTTCAAGGGGATCTGGTAGTGTTTTCACTTTCCTCCCCAGAAATTTGACCATTTGAAAGTTGAGAAAACAGGACTTTGTGGGGGAGGTGCTTTTTGGCCATCTGGACATGGCATCCAGTCCATCGTAGTTGATTTTGCAGGGGTTTTGCCTGAATGCTTATGAAGTTGGCTTCAAGAAGGGCACTTGCATTTTTACGACTAGATGCAATTCTATAGTTAGGGCCTAACCAGAGCTTTACAAAGGTTCAGCATAACTTCCTTGATCTTCTACTCAATGCTTCTATTTATGAAGCCTAAGATCCTATAAGCTTTGTTAACTACTCTCTCAATATGTCCTATCATCTTCAAATATCGATGCATATGCACCCCCAGTTTCCTCTGTTCATGCACACTCTTCAGAATTGTGCCGTTGTCCCCATTGCCTCTTCCTATTCCTTTTGCCAAAATGCATCACCTCACACCTCTCTGTAATAAATTACGTCTGCCACTAGTCTGCCCACTCTACTAACCTATGTCCTGTTGCAGGCAAGTTGAATTACCCCTACTTTTTGCCACTCCTCCAAGTTCAGGTGGGCCTATAAAAGGGTGTACAGCTAAAAGGGGCCCTCAGCCATTGCTCAGCTGGTGGCACCTGTGAGCAAGAGTTAGCAGAATAAGTGATCTGTGCTAGCTCGGGCAGTGGAGGAATTTATGACCCTGCAGGGCTCATGGGGGGTCATATGAAGGGGGAAAGGTTAGACTTGAAAATGAAAATCGCTTATTGTCACGAGTAGGCTTCAATGAAGTTACTGTGAAAAGCCCCTAGTCGCCACATTCCGGCGCCTGTTCGGGGAGGCTGGTACGGGAATTCGAGACTTCATTGTGAATGCAGCTGGCATTGAGCATGGCAATAGCTGGCATGGGATCAAGGTACACATTCATAGGACTGAGTTGGAGGACTCCGTGGTTTGTAACCGACTAAAAACGAGCTTTATTCAGGAAGGCACCAAACACATTGAGAGAGTTTGTCAGACGCACGCAGAGGCCAAGTCAAAGCATTGGAGAGAGCACAGAAATTCCCAAATGTCTCATCTGCCCAATCCTTCCAGTACCACCCGCCCCACATGTGGCAGCGTTGGAAGTTCATTTATTGAACTTATCAATCGTTCCTCACCCACCGAGGTGAGCTAATTGCTGTGTTGCGATAAGGCCTCCTCCACTCCCTTCAGTTTCTCCCCCTGCTCCCGCACCTCGGCCGATGTCCTCGACACCGGCGTCTTCACTGGTGTAAATCGCCTCATCCACCAGCACCTTCGATGCCGCCATCATCTCCTTCTTCATTACCTCTATGTGTTTTGTGAACTGTTTTTCAAGTTCCACGACCATCACCTCGGTTATCTTTTCTGCTATGAACAGTACGGCCCCACCCAGCGACCCAGCCTCTGACTTCCTTCCAGTTGCCGAGCTGACCTTCTTCACGGCGGCTTTCCTTTGGGTTTTGGACAACCTTCTTCCTTATGTCTTCCTGCACTTATTTAAAGGAAAAGTGCCCCTGGGACCGGGCATTAAATTCTAAAAAATCAAGCCTCGAGCAGGAGCCCTCCAACGTGCGACCTCTTCCTACAGGCCGCCACCGGAGGTCCCTCCTCTTTTCAATATTCACCAGTCAATTCACAAAACAATCACAGAAAGATCCTTGTTTTGTTTAATTCATTCATGGGATGTGGGCTCATTGGCTTGGCCAGCATTTATTACCCATCTCTAATTGACTTTGAGAAGGTCGTGGTGAACTGCCTTCATGAACTGCTGCAATCCATGTGGTGTAAGTACACCCGCAGTGCTTTTAGAGAAGGAATGATAATGCTCATTGTTAGCATTTGGCTGCAAATATGATCTGAAATATACTCTTTAGATTAAAACAAATTGGTCCAATATATATGCAGCATGGGTTTTTAACATCAAGAGCAGCAACAATATAATGCAGTGTTAGTTCGTGTGCGCCCTACAGGTGATCCCACCACAGATATTAACAAACCAGAGTGCAAATTTTATTTAACAGCATCATGCAATATTGTTAATTTGACAGGAAAATATCCCATTAAATATTATTTTTTTTATAAATAATTTTTATTGAAATTTTTGAAAAATGTATAACAAAACAATGATAATAACAATAATAAACACCCCCCCGGACCCGTAACAACGCATATAACGAGCCCCCCACCCCCCCCCAAACCCGATGAACAACAAAATAAATTAAAAATAAATTAGATTAACATAAACAATACCCCCCTGAACCCCCCCCCCCTTCCCCCCGGGTTGCCGCTGCTGCTGACATAGTTCCCTATCGTTGAGCCAGAAAGTCGAGGAAAGGCTGCCACCGCCTAAAGAACCCTTGTACCGACCCCCTCAGGGCGAATTTCACCTTCTCCAGCTTAATGAATCCCGCCATGTCATTGATCCAGGTCTCCACGCTTGGGGGTCTCGCATCTTTCCATTGCAACAAGATCCTCCGCCGGGCTACTAGGGACGCAAAGGCCAAAACACCGGCCTCTTTCGCCTCCTGCACTCCCGGCTCCACCCCAACCCCAAATATCGCGAGTCCCCAGCCTGGCTTGACCCTGGACCCTACCACCCTCGACACCGTCCTCGCCACCCCCTGCCAGAATTCCCCTAGTGCCGGGCATGCCCAAAACATATGGACATGATTCGCAGGACTCCCCGAACACCTAATGCACCTGTCCTCACCCCCAAAAAACCTGCTCATCCTCGTCCCAGACATATGAGCCCTGTGCAGTACCTTGAACTGGATGAGGCTAAGCCTCGCACATGAAGAGGAGGAGTTCACCCTCTCCAGGGCATTCGCCCATGTCCCCTCCTCAATCCGCTCCCCCAGCTCAACTTCCCACTTAGTCTTCAGCTCCTCTACCGATGCCTCCTCCACCTCCTTATCACCTGGTAGATGTCAGACACTTTCCCATCCCCGACCCACACCCCCGAAAGGACCCTATCCCTTACTCCCCGCGGGGGCAGCAAAGGGAACCCCTCCACCTGCCGCCTAGCAAACGCCTTGACCTGAAGGTACCTGAACATATTCCTTGGGGGGAGCTCAAACTTCTCCTCCAGCTCACCCAGGCTCGCAAACCTCCCGTCAATGAACAGGTCTCCCAACTTCCTTATGCCCACCCTGTGCCACCCCAGGAACCCGCCATCCATGTTCCCTGGGACAAACCGGTGGTTCCCCTGCAGCGGGGCCTCCACCGAGCTCCCCACTTCCCCCCTGTGTCGCCTCCACTGCCCCCAAATCTTGAGGGTAGCCGCCACCACCGGGCTCGTGGTGTACCTCGTTGGAGGGAGTAGCAACGGCGCCGTTACCAGCACTTTGCAACACAACCTTTAAGAGGCCAGAGGGCAAAGACAATGGTTAACAATTGTATCTGCGTTGTCAGGAAAACAGAGGTAGTATAAACAAGTTATATTTGTATTGTTAAATATTCGAAATAAAGTACATATCTAAGTGGGTTTAATTTAGTGGTTTTGTGTAGGAAAGGATAAAGCACTAGTTAGATTCATGTTAAACAAAGATGTTTGCATGTATGGGGTTTTGGTTTCAGTTCAAACTGTGTTTCTGTTCTGCCGAGAGAGTATACAATGGGAAAAGTGAACACAAGCTGGGGGGGGGGGGGGGGGGGGGGGGGTTTGAGATGTTGCTTAGCAGCCAGGGCACCTATAAAGAGATGGCCTTTTTGATTTTGGTTTTAACTGGAAAGCCAGAGTAGAAGGAGCTTTACAGCTAGAGAGGGAACATCTCTCTCAGCTCTGCTAGAAGAAAATCCATGCCATGGAGTAAGAGGCAAAGGAGGCAAATGTCAGCAATTTAAAGAACATCTAGTTAAGGAAACTAGAGAAATGAAGAGAGGTTTCCAGGGAGTCTGAAGTTAAAGGAACAGAAGAAACTGGAACAGGGTACTGTTCATTGAAACCACAGAGCTGAGAAGGTGTTTACTAGTGAGAAGCCAGAAATATATCTGAAATGGTTCTAAGGGTGGTTGAAGCAATTGGTGAAATAATTGTGGATCCCAGAGTTTATGTAAAAGCATTCAAGACAAAAGAATCCTGAAAGGAGATTTGGAAAACCTGGAGGCAGATCCTTGTTAAAACAGTGGAGAGGAAGTGTTGCTTGAAAGGATAGCTGGAAAGCCTGGAGGAGAATCCTTGATGAAAACAACCAAGGGAAAGCATTATTTAAAAGGAGATTTTAAAGCATGTTTTTTTATGGGTGGCATGTGAAAGCACTCATGTGACATCATGTGGGAGGTAATTGAGGCAAAATCCACAGATCTATTGAGTGGGGTGTTATCCTTGAAATCTGTACATTTGTGAAAATAAGGGGGAATAAACGAGTATTGGATTGTAAACAACTTTTCACGTTTAATAAATGTTTTTTTCTTGTTAAAAACGAATTGGCAGTCCTGTGACTCTGTTCCTCCACATTTTCTAAAAGAAAGTAAAATGTTACTACTTTCTGAGCTAGGGTTCCATTCTGGGACCTTCCCAACCAGTAGCAACAAGCACTGGAATTGCAAGTGTTTTCTTGATCAGCAGGTCTGAGGACTCTGCTGATTGTTGCTTCGCACTGCAATGGACTTTCAATTTCTACCGCGCAACACAACTTTATCACAATATTTCAGAAAAATCATTAAAAATGCCAAAATAGGATGGGGTAATAGGTAAGTGGACAAAAGGGTAAAATTCAAGTCAATGGAAAAGACTCTTGAGAGTCAGATACAAGGTAAAACAGGTTACCAATTCAGTATGAGCTCATACAATCCTGTCCTGGCAATTTCACCCCGCAAAGTTGCTCATAGTAAACTTTCAGTAGGAACAAAATAAACAGAACTCCAGCCCTGATTCCACCCTATGTTCACAAGATATTTAAATGTGACGAAGGCTATCTAACCTAGCTTATCTCATCCATCCAGAATGACATACAAACATATATATTAGGAGCCAGCCATTTGCCCATTTGATAACACCGCCGACATTCTTTTTTTTAAAAAGAGAAGGACTGGAGGTTGGCAAACAGTTTAAGATGGAGGAGAAATGTCGAAATCTAAAGTTGCCGACCTAACGTTCTCACCACTGGTGAAACCACTGTGAGGAAGCTCATAACACAGTCAGGTTTCTGCTGGCACTGTGCCTCCTGCAAATGACATCATTGGTTTCTGCATATGCACAGACGAGTATCGGCAGCCACCTTGTGTTGGCAGGAGACACAATGAAAAATCCTTTGATTGAAACCGTAGTAGAATCCTGTGGCCTAATTCTTTCAGTAAATAACTGGGATTTCGGATTTATTTTCTTTAAAGAAGTTACTGGTATTAACCAAGATCATAACAATAAGAAACTAAAACAAGTCAAGGTAAATGGTTGCTTTTCAGACTGGTGGATGGCAGAGAGTGGTGCCCCACTACACCCCCCCCCCCACCCCCAAAAGACAGTGCTTAGACCACTGCCTCCTTTGATATATATAAATTACTTAGGTATTGGAATACAGAGTGAAATTTCAAAACTTGCTGAACGTACCGACTCACGCCGCCCGGCAGAGGCCCTTCAGCACCGGTTGGAGCAGCGTCAACCACTCCAGCGCCAGTCTAGCCCCCGAAGGTGTGGAGGATTCCGCACCTTCCGGGCTGCCCGACGCCGGAGTGGTTCACACCGGATACCGGAGAATCCCGCCCTGGGTCTGAAACACCCCTACCAACTCCACAACTCCAACAACTGCAAGGAGCTCGTGGATTTCTTTATCACTAAGAAGGAGACTATTAAATCAGCTGCCTCTGCCACTTCTCCTACCCACCAGGCCAACGATCTACTCGGCACCCCCATACGCTAGACCTGAACACGTATCTATATCAAATTTATCTGTCTCCCCTCATGCCCTCACAAAGCTCATCTTGTTCATGGGACTCACCTGGTCTGTCTCAACCCTTTTTCCACTAAGCTACGGAATTTTATTTTCCTAACTTCCATATTAGCTGATTTCATAGCAATTCTCTCTCCTCGGGTACCGTTCCGTCTCTCCTGCAAATCTGCCAGCATCACCTCTTCCCAATACGTGATCCGTCAAACCACCACCCCACATCCAACCTCCCTTTCTTCTCAGGTCATTGATTACGTAGGGATATACGGCACAACAACAGTCCATCTGACCACCCCATTCTATTCTGGTGTTTAAGCCTCACTCAAGCCTCCTCCCATCTTTCCTCATTGAAAGTTAGCATCCTAATCATCTATTCCCTTCCCCTTCATTCGAATGTTAGTCTAGTATCCTCTTAAATGTATCTATATGCCTTGTTTCACCCACTCTGTGTTGTAGCGAGTTCACGTTCCCACCACTCATTGGGCTGAAGAGTTTCTTCTGAATTCCCTTATTGGATTTCTGTGGAGTATCTTATATTGATGTCCTCTCGTCAAACTCTTCTCCTCAAGAGGAAAAGTTCTATCAAATCATTTCATAATTTTAAAGCTCAACCTTTCTTCAAGAGAGGGGAGACCCAGCTTGTCAATCCTTTCCCCGATAAGTATACCCATGCATTTCTGGTATCGTCCTTGTAAATATTCATTGTGATCTCTCCAGTGCCTGCAAATGGAATGGTAACAAGAACTACATGCTCTAAGTGTAGTCTAACTAGTGTTTGACAAGAGTTTTATTAAGAAATATGTGACGTTGCTTTCCAAATCTGTGCCCACACCACTTACCTGCAGATATGGACGGAAAATTGACGTGTCCGTGGTCACGCACAGGGGTGACCTGCAGCGGCCGCACCGTACAACATGGTGTCGGCCACACGTGCACCCAGCTTGCTAGGTAGTGTCCCCCTGTAACAACCCCCCCCCCTGCCATCCACAAACCACCCTCCACCAGTCCCCGCCGAAGCCCCCCAGCTAGCGGAACGGCTCTCCCCCCTCAGACTGTGGCAGCGCTGGACACAGTCCGTAGCCGCCACAGAAGCTCCCCAAAACCGGTGTGAACACGCACCCCACGGCGTTGGGAAGTCAGCCCATTGGGGGCAGAGCATCGGGGAGGGCCTCAGGTGTCATCCTGAAGCCGTCGCAACAGTGTGTGGCGTACGCAGCGATGACGCCGTTTTTGAGGGGGTGGAGCATCTGAAAATCAGCCCCCCCCCCCCCCCCCCCCCCCCGATATTGGCGTAAAAACAGATTCTGCGGCCAATTGCCGAACGCGATTTTGGCATCGACAATCGGAGAATCCGGCCCTAAGTGTTGACGCCAATGCAAAATCCATGAACTTTCACGACAGCAAAACTAGAGCCACACCTGGACTGATTCCGCTACTGTTAAGGGGCTAGCACCGGCGCCACGTGGAACACCATCTATTCTAATGAGAAATGGTGCTGGTTGATGCACGATCAATCACTACTGAAGCGATATTGTAGTCCAATTGAAGGCTTTAATGAACAAGTAGCTACCCCAGCAGCTCCGGTACAGAATGACTGCTGTGGGTGAAGCACAGATTCTAATGCTCCGCCTGCTGGGCGGAACCAGCAGGCAGTTTCTACCACTCATACTCCAGTATAAGGTACATTCCACCTAGGTACCACGATACCCCTAATATAGCCCACCACACCGGTTTCACGAGTAGGCAGCACTGCGCCCCTGGCACTAACCCCCGTCCCACACACCCATAACCCTACACTCCCAACTTGGAGGGCAGCCGAACCCACCCTGCCCTACATGCCAGTATTCATACCAGCCGCCATGGCCGGGTGTCCTGGCCACTGAGGCCACAAGTTACCCACCCCGTGGGCTGCCTGAGTCGGACTGTCCAACACTGTCGTCTTCTGTTCCCTCCCTCCCCCCCACCCGACCCAGGAGAAGACAACTGCCAGGAGCGGGAGAAGACAGGAGGGGGACCGCCGGACTTGCGGCCACTCATCGTGCCAGAGCAGAGGGCCCTGGATGTGGTCGTCGGCTCGGAGGAAAGGGAGGCGCTGAGATGGAGCGTGGCCACGGGCGAGGAAAACCCTGCTTAGTTGCGGTTCCCCATGACACGTGTGTCAACAACCTCCCCCCCACCCCACCCCCCTACCGCCCAACACCACCCTCACCCCAATACCACCCTCACCCCCACATTCCCCTCACCCTACACCATCTGGGCCCGGTCGCCCCAGTAAACAACCGCCAACGGGGACCCACATCACAGGGCAGTAATCACAGCAGGCCACCTCCACCCCTGCTGTACCGTCTGGGGAAGCACGTAGGCGTAGCGTTAGGGTCCATAAGTCCAGGAAGCTAGACAGCAGTTGAGTTGGCATGGGTGCAGGCCACAGTTTAGTTATGAGGCTAGGGCACAAATCTGTATATATCTGTTCACATTAAACACATGTTACCACTGCTATAACGTGCCTCGGTGCTCTGTCAGATGGGGTAGGCTGGGCTGGCCACAGAGAGGGGGGGGGGTTGAGGGTGAATGGGTGGGCGTTGTGGGTTGGCAGGGGGAGAGTGAGGAGGTGTGGGGTTGGGATGCAGTGTCCATGTCCCTGGCCAGTCCCCCTTCTCCACCACCACACCCCCAGTCGGTGAACCGGGAGGCGAACAGAGCGTCCCGTGCGCGTTGGCCCTGGCGCACGCATTGTGCTGCCTCCCAGGCCTGCCTGGGCCCCATGTCCTGCCCATCTTCACCCTCCCCAACATCCACCTTGTTGGATGAGGCCTGGTGTTCCTCTTGCAACACATTGCCCCTCTGCTGAGCGATATTGTGGAGGCCGCAGCGGTCCACCACTATGCGGGTAACCCTCTCAGCAACATACTGGAGGGCCCCTTCAGACGTGTATGATGTGCAGATGATGGTCACATATCAGCTGCACGTTCATCGAGTAGAACCCCTTTCGGTTAGTGTAGAGTGTCCTATCATCCACTGATGCTCATAGGGGGACCTGCATCCCGTCGATCACTCCCTTGACCCGGGACATACTGACGATGGCAGAGCCTCCTGGGCAGCCTGGTGGGCTCGGTCCACATTGAAGTAGATATATTGATCCACCTGGGCATGTAGGGCCTCCGTGATGGCGCGGATGCACCTGTGCACCGAGGTCTGTGGATCCCGCACAGGTCCCCGCTCAGCGCCTGGAAGGACCCTGTCGCATAAAAGTTCAGGGCGACCGTCACCTTGATGGCCACCGGGAGCGAGTGTCCTCCCCCATACCCCCGCGGTGTCAGGTATACCATAATCTGATATGTTGCACTGGTTCTCTGCTCAGCCAGAGTCTTCGATGGAATGCCTGGTCCGGCAGGTCCTTGCATTACAGGTGGTGCCAGTTTACATGAGACCTCATGTGGTGCCTTCTTTGCACCTCCTCCTCCTTAGCCTGTTGGGTGACTCGCTCTCCATCCTGGGCGGCTGCCACCTGTCCCTCTGAAGTGTGCTTCGCTGCTGCACGCTTTGCTGCTGCAGCTTCCACCTCCTCCTCGAGCACCGCCAGCTCGTACATCAGGGCATCCCCCAGAGCTGTGGTAAATAGCAGGAAGGCCACCAATGCTGGTTAAATTCCAATATCCATTGTCTACAAGGGGTAAAAGGCCAACCTGTTAGCATGGTGCGTACCCCTGTGCCCAACCAGGTCCAACGGCTACACAGTGGCCCCAGTTGGCACCTTGGGCTCTGCCCCCGCATGTCCCTCCCCTCAACCCTCCACCCCCTGCCCGTTGGCGGCTGCCACTGTGGGGGCCTCTGGCCCTGACGCCCATCCCCGATGCCAAGGATAACGTTGGCTGGCACTGCTCCTGCCAGGGATATGCACCGCGGCCCCCATAGGGGCTACTGTGGGTATTGCCCGGGGAGGGCGGCTGGTAGCCGGGTGGGTGGGTGGGAGGGGATAGGCAGGGGTTCGGTTGCAGGGTGGGGGCACCCATACCGGCTGGTGCCACTCTGCAGAATCAGGAGCCAGTGTCGTTGGTCAGTGGGCCCGCAGAAAGATAGCTTCGGTAATGGTGGTCCGTGCCTGGGCACCACCCCAGTCGCGTGGGGGGGTCACCCCCGTCACTCCCTTCCCTCCCCCCAACCCAGCCAGTGTCCAGCCCAGCAGCCCGTAGTCGTTCCTCTCTGTGACCTGCATCCTCTCTCTCCCTCATCAGCCACGATGCCGGATTCACGATTTTTAAAAGTACAAGTGAACCTCGCCATTGGGAACTCGGCCCATTGGAGGAGGTGAATCGCGGAGGCCCCGGAGAATACCAGGTCCGGCCCGCTAATGATATGCAAATATTGTTTACTGTAAGTGATTTGGGTACGCATTGACACCTCTGTCGAGGTGACGGAGAATCACAATTTGGCGTCAAATCGACGCCCACCGCGATTTTGGCGTCGGAACCTATTCTCGGGCCAATCGTGTTTCGCGAATTTGGCGTCGGCCAACAGAGAATCCCGCCCCTGGAGTTTGTGGTCCGTCAAGTCTGCTTTGCTATTCAATACAATCGTAACTAATCTTCTCCGCCAACTCTACTTTCCTGCACACTCCCCAAATAACTTGAATAAACCTCTATGTACCCCATATAGTCAATGCTTTTAACAATGTTTCCTCAATGTTGCCTTTCAGTAGATCCGTGGACGCCTTCTGTTCCTTATCAAAATACTGCCCTTTGGCAAAATCATCCATTAACGTGGGTTTATCTTCTACAAGAATGCTGACAACACCCAGCTCTAACTGACTAACCCTTTCAGTGCCTTTCAATTCCTGCCTGACTTTTCGTACATTTTAATTATTAGACAGCAAATTGGATCGGTTGTGCTCTTCTCTACAGATTTTTCTCTACTTCTTATGCCAGGCAATCCATATCTGAGGCAATGTCTCGGAGGATGAGGTGTGAAGGATGGTATAATAATCATCTAGGTCTAACTGATTGTACAATTCGGGTCTCTAAGGTAACATGCCTACAGATGGATGTAGGATTGAAACTGGCAACCACTAGCCATACTAATAGAACACCTGAGTCTAGGTGTCCACACAGTACACCATATTAGGAGTGACGATTAACCAGCTAGGCGCACTAATGGGATTTGCATGGATAGACCTAGGCTTCCTCCCACCTGGCTGCAGAACATTTTGCAGTGGATGGGGTAGTCCTAGCTAGACCAGCAACCAAAAACCTGCCCATGCTGTGTAAATCGTGTAGATTGTGTGCCAGCAATGCCATGCTAATAACCATCTGTCTGTTGGCAAGAACAAACACATTAGTTTGAAAAGCAAATCTGGCATCCAGACACGTGAGAGTACCTTAAACTTGTCAATTCTGAATTACAAGGTTAAATGCAAACTCTATTTACATGTACAACGTCAAGATAACAGGAAAAGGAACTTATTAAAATATGCAGAACAGTAAAACTTCACAACTGAGAATAGTGGTTACGTTTACTTCAGTAAAACAGGAACTCTGGCAAGGGTTTGGCTTATGTCTCATTGTTAATGGAAGTAGTAAAAATATCCTGAAACTGATGGGGTGGCAAACAGTTCCGATAAATTGTGTAGAAAATGTGGCCCCACGATTTCTCTTGCCTTAGAAGGGCTGATAATAGCTGAGCTTAACTTACCTGTATTTTGAACATAAGGCATTCAACGCCCCAACAATCGCCCTCACTTTTTAATGTACTTTTATTACTTAGTTTATTGGTGTGTTTTAAAAAAAAACATATTTATTGAAGGTTTTTATTTAGGAGAAAAATGCAACAAAACTACGAAATAATACAGGCCCAAGGGTAGGAAGAAGAAAACGGTTTATTTGGCATGAGTACAGAGTGGAGCAGGAGAATGACACCACAATCGGTTCGATAAAATCATTGGCCAAGACGAGATACTCCTTTAGCCTCACCGGAGACTGAGGGATGGACAGGATAAAGCCAGAAAAACATGACAAAAAGGTGCACCCCCTCCCACGCCCCACAGGCCCACAATCACCATGATTGTGTCTCCCGGTGCACACCAACGTACATCCCCCTAGACTCCAGCAGCGTCAATGGCACCACTGACCCATCGCAGCGGCCTCCCTTCAGATATCAGAACCAGATCAGACCCATCTGTATCCATGTGAAAGCCAAGAGCAGATTCATCCTTGCAAAAACAAAAGAAAATGCACAAAAACCCCAGTCCTAAGTGAAGTTGCATACATGTTACACAATGCAACTCAACCCAATCCAGGCCCGAGGCAGAAACAAAATCATTCCAGACAAATGTAAAGAGTGGACCGGCAGCAAGACGGAAGGAACCCAATCGCTCCCAGGATAAAGAAATCTGTTCAGGCACTCGAGGGATAAAGACATGGGGCGTGATTCGCTTACCGTGTTGCGCTCGAGCGAGAGCACAACATGGCCGGAGAACCTCGGGAGAGCCCTGCCGCAGGTCTCCCGGCAGCCTTCGCGCCTCATGAGATTCACCCAAGTCCAAATGGCACTGCCAGACGTAGGACTTAAACCTACTTACGACCTACTTACCCTGGATACACCGGCCATCGATCGATTCTCCGGCCACCCCGGGGAAGCTGCAGCTGGGCACTATTCACCACTGGTCCACACAAATGTGGACCAGGTGGAAAAGCACCCAAGGCGTCCCCCGGGCTATCGGTGACCCCTGGGTGGTCAGGGTCAGTTCAGGGTAGCTCCTGTCCCGTCTCTTCGAACGTGGCGGGCAATGGCGAGGTGCAGAGGCAGCACTGCCAAGCTGGTTGAAGCACTGCCTGGCTGCCAGTGCAAGGGTGCCTGCGTGACACTGCCAAGAGAGGGCCCGTGAAAGGAGGTTGGAGGGGTATTTAAAGAGTGAGGGTGTGCAGGGCAGGTAAGTAGGGGTCTCCACGAGGTTGGGAGGTTGACGGCTGGGGGTGCTCTAAGGGTCTTGGGGGTGGGTTTGAAGATGGGGAGACTCCAGGGACTTCATAAAGGGGTGTGGGGTACTGCCCATGTGTGTGTGTGGGAGGGGGGGTGACATTGCCCATGGATGGGGGGGTTAGGGGACGACAACTCACATATAGATCACGGCACCCTTTCAAAATGGCGGCCTGAACTCCGAGTTCAGTTCTCAAGTGCTAAAAAAATTCTAAGAGCCCGATTCTCCCAAACAATTTCAGAGATATTTTGTGGTGGGTTTTTCAGGGAGTTTCCTGCCGGCTCTCCCACTTAGGGCGCGATTCTCCAGAAAAATTTCCAAGTGCAGTATTGAGTGGGAATTACCGTGTGTTTCCTGGCGCTCGGCTCGGCGAGCCCTGCAACCGAACCCCTGCCTATCCCCTCCCACCCACCCACCCGGCTACCAGCCGCCCTCCCCGGGCAATACCCACAGTAGCCCCTATGGGGGCCGCGGTGCATATCCCTGGCAGAAGCAGTGCCAGCCAACGTTATCCCTGGCATCGGGGATGGGCGTCAGGGCCAGAGGCCCCCACAGTGGCAGCCGCCAACGGGCAGGGGGTGGAGGGTTGAGGGGAGGGACATGCGGGGGCAGAGCCCAAGGTGCCAACTGGGGCCACTGTGTAGCCGTTGGACCTGGTTGGGCACAGGGGTACGCACCATGCTAACAGGTTGGCCTTTTACCCCTTGTAGACAATGGATATTGGAATTTAACCACTATTCAATATTAATTGGCCCACTCAACGAGGCCCCACGGGCATCCTGCCCTGAATGCCGACTCGCCAGCTGCCGGGACCACGCTCGCCACCACCCTGCTAACAAGGTTGAGCAGCACTTAAACTGCACTTGTTCAGCCAACCCCAGCCAGCTCGGACCGAGGAGACCGGCTCCAAGATTCAGGGATGCTGATGTGGGGAGGCTCCTGGACGCGGTGGAGGCCAGGAGAGATGTCCTGTTCCCCCGAGGGTCCCGGAGGGTGAGCCACAAGGCAGCCAGTGCTGCCTGGGACGAGGCGGCGGCTGCTGTCAGCTCGGGCAGTGTGACCAGGAGGACAGGCCTCCAGTGTCGGAAGAAGGTCAACGACATACACCGGGCAGCCAGTGTGAGTAGACACCAACGTCCCACGCACCCAAGGGAGAATCCCCCCAGGCGACCTCCAACCCTTCCTCCATCCTCCTCCCCCTTCAGCACTCCCTTCACCCACCCCTTCAACCCTTCCATCACACATCCCCACAACTGTGAACCACGCATGTGGCTAACGATGCCCTCTGTGCACCCTCAGGAAATGCTCTCCCATAAACAGCGGGAGGACCCAGACTGGAATCCTCATGTCCTTCGAGGTGCGGCTCTGGAGGTATGGCCGAGGACAGGGCGGGTCACCCAAGTGGGGCAGATGCTGCAGAAGGAGGATCCACCGGAGGACCTGTCAAACGTGAGTTGTTGTTGCCTTACTGACTGATTCATCCCTCCCACTAACCACATGTCCATTCTCCTGCAGGTCCTCCAGCCGATGGCGCCGACTCATCCCAGACGGCCCCCTCGCCTGACTCAGAGAACACCTCGGAGGAGAGCTCCGAGGATGCAACTGTTGTAGTTGCGGCACAGCTGTCATCCCCACCCTCCACCAGGGCAGATACACACACCTCAGTGGGACATGCTAGTGGACAGGCTTCGGGGGCACAATCTGGTGAACACCACACTGCTGTTGATGTGCATCTGGTGGAGGCAGGAACCCCCAGGCAAGACTGCAGTTGTAGGCCTGCTGGATCCCAGGACCCAGCTGTGTCCCAGCCTGAGTCTGCGCCCCCTGGAACAGAGTTAGCCCGAGCTGATGGGGATGATCGGGAGCAGCCAGGACGTTCAGAGGGTGATGTCAATGTCCCTGCAGCAGATCCATAGCCAATTGGAGGACTCCCAGAGGCTACGGGCACAGGAGATGGCGCCGGCAATAAATGGTACCTAAGCCAACACTGCTAGGGTGCTGACCGCAATGGAGAGCCTGGCGCACGACACCAGCACCATTAGTGAAGGTGTCCAAGGCATCGCGCAGTCTCGGGCGAATGTCCACCACACTGGGGTATGTCACCCAGTACCAGGCCAACCTTGATGAGGTTCTGCAGGACATGTCCCTCTCTCAGATGGGATTGGTCGAAGTGCTGCGGAGCTTGCTCCAGTCGCTGGTGGGCATGGCTGAGGTGCTCAGTGACTGGATATGTTCCAGTCACGGAGGAGAATCGCCGAGGGTGTCGACACTATGGTGCGGACCATGGGGAACCGCCAGGGCTGGCAGAGCCAGATGATACAGGGGCAGCAGGGTCCTGAACTCGCTGCCCCTCCATTTGAGTTGAACCCCAGCGCCCCATGGACCCCCAAACTGGAGGAGGGGGCGCTGAGCCCCAACCTAGACCCATCCCATGGGGCGGAGTGGGTGACCACCAGCAATCCCGAGTTCCACCCCTCTGATGAGGCCATGTCTCAGGGTCAGAACACGTGACAGGGTGGCACGGCTGTGCATGTGCCACTGTCAAGTGGACTGGGACCGTCCGGCCCCAGAGGACGCCTGCCGGGGCATCGAAGGCCACGGGACGAGGTAAGCAGCTGGCTGCCCCCACCTCAGATCTGCATCCTGGGGAAACACCAAGACGTAGCGGTACAGCTGGGAGAGTCAGGCTGGTTGAGCACCACTAAGGGCCCTGAGGTAGGGGCTGGGGGGGAGGGGGGTTGCACTATCGGGAATCGGGTATTGTACAGCACATTAAACAACTCTTTGCACAAACATCATGATGGCCCTGTCACTTTCTTCCGCTATGCGGGCTGATCCCCGGACCCTTTGCCTGTCTCTCCAGGCAACACCCCCTCTCTGTGGCACCCACCCACCCTCCGACCGTGGTCGTCTTCCGGGAGCTGTGTGCCATCCCCTGGATGTCCAGAGGTTGGCTGCTGCGTGTACATGCATCAAGGTGTGATTGGAATGCTGGGCAATGACTCCCACATGCTACATGGCCCGCCCACCCACGGGAATCCAGTTGGAATGTGTCAAGTGCTCACTTAACCGGTGAATGACAGGAGGCCATTGGATGACAGGTGGCTCTCGTTAATTGTATGGAAATGGGCCTTAAGTGGTGATAATTGGACCAACTACATTAACATCACAGAAAATAGCTTAGTATTAACAGTTAAACAATTCTAAAAAGTAAAAGGAAAACAGTTTAACTATTAACTTATACCTTCTCTATCTCTAATTAAGCAAAATCCATTACAGATCAAAAGCCACGTTTAAATAAAGTTAGTGAGGGTGGCATGGGGGCGTAGTGGTCAGCACTGCTGCCTACGGCGCTGAGGACCCCAACCAGGACGGCCGCGGATTGAGTCCGCAGCGGCCACGCCAGCATCCCAACCGGCAATAGGTGGTTAGTTCCACGCCGTCGGGAACTCGGCCGGTTGGGAGCGGAGATTTGCTGGGTGGGCCTCTGTCAATGGACCCCCAGCCGCGCGGCGTACTCCGCGGACACGCCGATTTTCGGCTCCCGGAGAATCGCCGAACCAGCGCCGGGCCCGATTATGTCGTGAAAGTAGATTCTCCGCCTCTGCGGTGGCCGCGATTTCGGCAGGGGCTGCTGAGAATCCAGCCCAAGGCCTTTAGTTATCTAAACCCCAGGAAACCTTCTTTCTACAGTATAAACAAAATGCCATTAGCCCTATATAAGTAAACAAATGAATGGTTAGAATCAATGATTGCCTTATTTTTCCAACACTTTCATTACATGTTTTACATACACACCACCTACTTGATGAGCCAGGATTTTAAAAAATATTACTGCAACAGATATATAATGTAATATATATAACAATTTCCTATATTCATCACACCAGTTCAGGATGGTAGTGCTGGATTGGGACCCAAACTGACAATTTCACTCAATAGGCACAAGGACAGCTAACGTGGGACAGGGAAGTGTAATGTAGTACAAGAGGGTGTAAAGACTAAGATCCAACGTCAGTGCAGAAAGAGGCAGCCTTACTCTGCAGCTAGCTGGCTGGTTATAAATGGGTGTTTGAAAGGGGAAACTTCCATTCTCTAGTATTCTCTAAGCATAAATATATCTAAGGTTATTTTCAAAGCACATCTCCAATACCGAAACATTACATCTTTAATGTGCATTCCAATCAATTGAACATTTTTAGTATTTATAGTTGAGTAGGTGGGAAATTGCAGTAAATTATATTTGATGTGCATTATCAAAGAATGAAAGTCTCTGTGCAACACTCTTAAACATTTTTTCTTCATTAGTGCTCAACTTCCTACTCCTTTGGATATTAAAATAAACTCACCAATTGTGCTGGTTTTCAGAACTGCAGTTTCTTATGTCATATGTTGGAGTGGCTGACTTCAATTAACAGTGATGTCTAAGTACAGTCTTTACTGCGGTACTTCAAGTTAGGATGCAGAACGTAGTTATTTTATTTGATAGGCCATTGTTGTAAACAAGTATTTTTCAGGTAATTCAACAAAATTAAACATGGTGACCACTGAACAAAGCAAAGTAAAATCCATTTTTTTTCTTGAGGAATGAATCCACTTCCCCTGGCAAGTGTATATTCTTTATACAAAGTTATAGTTTTAATAAATTGCATAGCAGAAAAAAAAACATAATTTGCAGTTTCTATTTGCTTTCTCGCACTCATTGTGCATCTGATGTTAGTCTCCTTCTCCTGTGTGTGCAAACAAGGCATGTTGATTACAGGCTTGTCTTTACATAATGACTTTCAGAACCTCAGGTCATCCCAAAGTGCTCTCTACAATGAAGTGCTTTTTGATGCAAAGTCACTGATGTAACTTTGGAAACAAGGCAGCCAATTTGTGCACAGTAATCTGCCACAAGCAGCAACGAGATAACAACTAGATAATGTACTTTAGTGATTTTTCTTTTGAGGGTTGAATATTGGCTAGGACATTTGCAATTGAATAGCGGCCTGGCTTTGCAGAACTGACTACATCAGCTTTGGGGCAGTAGACAACCACCTATGGTGCTGTGCAGCTAATATGCACCAAGGGTCGGCATTGTTTTGGGGTCTGTTGCATCACCTGAACAGCTCAATAGAATGTAATGATCCAACAGCACTTTAAAGCAACAAGTTTGATGATAGTGTGAAGAGCAAGCGCAATTTACTGAAAATCCGTGAAAAAAACCTATCTCTTTGAGTTAGATTTTCTATTGAAAAGTATTTGACATATTTTCTCCTTTCTGTTTTTCAAACAGTGCAGCATAATTCCCATTGGATCACATCACTGTCTCAAAAATATCATTTTTGGTTTGGCTGTATGACCATTGTGTTGAATGCGACACTCAGCTGTTCTCCTCCCTATTACAATCCCAAACCAGACCCCAACGTTTTCTGGGATACTGGACAGGAACCCCAATCACTTTTTTAAAATTTGTAAACTGTGAGGAAAGGATACTTTGCTCCAGTAGTGATTCCATACACAAATAGGGATATGATGGATTAAAACAAACTTCATTATTAACACAGTATTAAACTACTTTTTAAAAAATTATTTTTATTCAAGCTTTTTGTCAAAAACATAATTTTTGCATAACCGTGCGCAACCATTAACATAACAAAATAAAATAAAAGTTAACCATATATACAAAAAAAGAGCAGTACAACGTAATGATTGCCCCCCCCCCCCCCCCCCCCCCCCGCCGCGGACTGCTGCTGCTACTGCTCAACATTACTGCTCTCCTAGAAAGTCGAGGATTGGCTGCCACCTCCGAGAGAACCCCGCGATGGACCCTCTCAAGGCAAACTTTATTTTCTCGAGACTGTGAAACCCAGCCATGTCACTAACCCGGGTCTCTACACTCGGGGGCTTTGAGTCCCTCCACATTAAAAGGATCCATCTCCGGGGAGGCAAAGGCCAGGACGTCGGCCTCTTTCGCTTCCTGAACTCCCGGATCGTCTGACACACCAAAGATCGCTATCTCTGGACTCGGCAGCACCCGCGTGTCCAAGATCTTGGACACTGCCTCAGCAAATCCCTGCCAGAATCCCTTAAGAGCCGGGCATGCCCAGAACATATGGACATGATCTGCAGGGCTTCCCGCACACCTCGCACATTTATCCTCAACCCCAAAGAGCTTGCTCATCCTAGTTGCTGTCATGTTTTCCCGGTGGACCACTCTAAACTGGATTAAGCTAAGCCTGGCACATGATGAGGAGGAATTGACCCTGTTTAGGGCATCCACCCACAGGTGGATCTAGCTCCCCGCCTAGCTCCTCCTCCCATTTACCATTAAGTTCCCCCACTGGGGCTTCCTCCGCCTGCTGAAGTTCCTGGTAGATGTCCGACACGTTCCCCTCCCCTACCCAGGTGCCGGAGACCACCCTATCCTGTATCCTGCGTGGGGGTAGCAGCGGAAATGTCACCACCTGTTCTTTCAGAAAGGCACGTACCTGAAGATATCTGAAAGCATTTCCAGGGGGCAAACTGAATTTCTCCTCCAGCGCTTTCAGACTGGGAAAGGTCCCGTCTACGAACAGGTCCCCCATCCTTTTAATGCCTGCCCTATGCCAGCTTTGAAACCCTCAGTCTATCTTGCCCGGGACAAATCTATGATTGTTGCGTATCGGGGTCCAGACTGAGGCTCCCTCCACCCCCTGTGCCTTCTCCACCGACCCCAGATCTTTAATGCCGCCACCACCACCGGACTGGAGGAGTAGCGGGCTGGCGAGAACGGCATAACAAGTGCCCCTAGGCTGGTACCTTTGAATGAGGCCACCTCTAACTGCTCCCATGTCGACCCCTCCCCCAGTATCCATTTCCTAATCATGGCTATGTTAGCCGCCGATAGTAGCTGCAAAGGTTCGGCAGCGCCATCCCACCCCCTCCCCGACTGTGCTCTAGGTATAGTCTCTTTACTCGCGGGGTCTTGTTCGCCCATACGAATCCCGAGATGATCTTGTTCACCTGCTTAAAAAAGGACTGAGGGATAAAGATGGGAAGACGCTGGAAGACGAACAGGAATCTGGGGAGGACCGTCACCTTAACGGTCTGCACCCTCCCCGCTAAAGATAGTGGGAGCATGTCCCACCTTTTGAAGCCCCCTCCATCTGCTCTACCAGCCAAGATAGATTAAGCTTGTGGAGGGCATCCCACTTTCGAGCTACCTGTATCCCTCGGTACCGAAAGCTCTTCTCGACCATCTTCAGTGGAAGCTCTCCCAGTCTCTTTTCCTGCCCCTTAGCTTGGATCACGTACAAGCTCGCTTTTCTTCTCGTTCAGCTTGTACCCCGAGAAATTGCCAAAGTCCCTCAGAATCTGCATGACCTCCCCCATCCCCTCTAGTGGGTCTGAGATATACAAGAGCAGATCATCCGCATAAAGCAAGACCCTATGCTCCTCCCTCCCCCCCCCCCCCCCCCAAAACCAGCTCCCGCCAGTTCCTTGAAGTCCGCAGCGCTATAGCCAGCGGTTCTATCACAAGGGCGAATAGTAACGGGGAGAGGCGGCACCTCTGCCTTGTCCCCCGGTGGAGCCTAAAGTATTCCGACCTCACCCTGTTCGTGCACACACTTGCCACAGGGGCCTGGTAGAATAGCTGGACTCAACCTATGAACCCCTCACCAAACCCAAACCTTCTTAGCGCTCCCATTCCACCCGGTCAAAGGCTTTCTCCATCGCCATCACTACTTCTGCCTCCCTTCCCTCTGAGGGCATCATGAAGATGTTTTGGAGCCTCCGTACATTGGAGTTCAATTGCCTGCCCTAACCGAAGTCTGTCTGATCCTCGCCTATCACCCCAGGGACACAGTCCTCAATCCTAGCAGCTAAGATCTTGGCCAGCAGTTTGGCGTCTACATTCAGGGACGATATCGCTCTATAAGATCCATACTGTAGTGGGTCTTTCTCTCGTTTGAGGATGAGTGAAATCGAAGCCTCTGGCATTGTTGGGGGGAGGGTCCCTCTCTCTTTGGCCTCGTTAAAGGTCCTTAGTAGGAGTGGGCACAGCAGTTCCAAAAATTTCTTGTAGAATTCTACAGGGTAGCCATCCGGCCCCGGGGCCTTGCCCAACTGCATGTTCCCTAGCCCCTTTACCATCTCCCCCAGCTCTATTGGGCCCCCAGTCCCTCCACCAGATCCTCTTCCACCTTTGGAAACCTCAGTTGGTCCATGAATTGCTTCATCCCCGTCCCTCCCGGCGGGGACTCTGATTCATACAATTTACCGTAGAACGCCCTAAAAACTTTGTTCGCCCCCTCTGGGTCTAAGACTGTGTTGCCCTCCTTATCCCGTATTTCCCCAATTTCCTTGATCGCCGCCCTCTTGCGAAGTTGGTGCGCCAGCATTCTACTTGCTTTCTCCCCGTACTCGTAGACAGCCCCTTTGGCCTTCCTCAGCTGTGCTACCGCCTTCCCCGTGGTCAACAGGTCGAATTCCGCCTGCAGCCTCCGCCGCTCTTTCAGAAGCCCCGTCACGGGAGTCTCCGCGTAACTCCTGTTTACTCTGAGTATCTCCTCAACTAGCCTTTCTCTCTCCGCTCTTTCTTTCTTCTCTCTATGGGATCTGATCGAGATCAACTCCCTTCTGATAACTGCCTTCAGGGCCTCCCACACAGTGGACGCCGCTACCTCCCCCGTATCATTAGTTTCCAGATAGTTTTTAATGTTCCTCCTTATCCACCCACAAACCTCGTCGTCTGCCAGCAGCCCCACATCTAGCCTCCGTAGTGGGGGCTGACCTCGCACCTCCCCAAGACACAAATCCACCCAGTGTGGAGCATGATCGGAGACTGCAATGGCCGAATATTCTGTCCCCTTCACCCAAGGGATTAGCGCCCTGCTCATCACAAAGAAATCTATATGGTAGTAAACCTTGTGGACAAGGGAAAAGAAAGAGAACTCCTTCACCCTCAGCCGGGCGAATCTCCATGGGTCTACGCCCCCCACCTGTTCCATGAATCCTCTCAGTTCTTTAGCCGCCGCTGGTCGCTTCCCCAAACTGGGGTTTGACCAGTCCAGTACAGGGTCTATACTGTGTTGAAATCACCTCCCATAATCAGATTGTGTGAGTCTAAGTCCGGAATTTTACCCAGCATGCATCTCATAAATTCCACGTCGGGGCATAAACATTCACCAGCACCACCTGAGTGCCCTGCAGTTTCCCACTAACCATTATGTATCTGCCCCCTTGTCAGCCACAATACTTCCTGCCTCAAAAGCCACCCGTTTGCTGACCAGAATTGCTACTCCGCTGGTCTTTGAATCCAGCCCCGAATGGAACACCTGGCCTACCCACCCTTTTCTCAATCTTGTTTGGTCCGCACGTTTTAGGTGCGTCTCCTGCAGCATGGCTACGTCTGCCTTTAACCCCTTTAGGTGCGAGAACACGCGAGCCCCTCTTGACCAGCCCATTCAGGCCCCGCACATTCCACGTGATCAACCCCGCCCCCGCCGATTAGCCATCTCCCTTTCTCGGCCAGCCTGTGTCTCCCACTTACTCGAGCCCTCCCATTGGGGCCACACACACCCCCCCGGTTGGGGCCCCTATTGGGCCCCCCCCCCCGACTCTCCCTCTGTTCCCCCATGTTGGCTCCTTTTTTGTCAGCATCCCCCCCCCCCCCCAGCAGCCCCACGATCCCAAACCCCCAAGTCAAGCACCCGCTTAACACTAACTCTCCCCCCATTACGCTTCCGTGAGTCAGCTGACCCATGTTGACTCCAGCCTCTGTCTCCGATTATTCAGATGCCTCGTTCTTTCGGGCCCCTCCCTCCCTGTGGAAAGCCCAACTTATCTGCTTCAGCGGCCCCCAAAGAACATTTTCCGCCAACTCCCCCCAGCGAAACAAACAACAAACCCGACCCCACAAAAGAAACGGCTCCAGCTGCCAGCGGAGTGGCCCTACGTGTAGGGCCCCTCTCCTCCCTCTGCGGCCGAGCTCTACAAAAGCCGAAAACATAGCCGAAGACACAGGGAACAAACAAAAATAAGAGGAAACAACATAGTGTCGCTCCCTCCGGCTACTTGGCAATTACCATCCCCACCAGAGTAACGTCCCAGTGTGGCTGTCCTTTAGGTCGAGTTCAGCTTTTCTTCCTTGATAAAATTCCACGCCTCGTCCGGTGTATCAAAGTAATGGTGGAGATCTTGATACGTGACCCAAAGCCTCGCCGGGTGCAACAGTCCGAACATCACCCCTTTATTGTGGAGGGCCACCTTAGCACGGTTGAATCCAGCGTGCCTCTTGGCCAGTTCTGCTCCCAGGTCCTGGTAGATGCGGATTACGCTGTTCTCCCACCTGCTGCTCCGCTCCTT
This sequence comes from Scyliorhinus canicula, assembly GCF_902713615.1. Classification (NCBI taxonomy): domain Eukaryota; kingdom Metazoa; phylum Chordata; class Chondrichthyes; order Carcharhiniformes; family Scyliorhinidae; genus Scyliorhinus; species Scyliorhinus canicula. The sequence continues at coordinate 186,123,645 of NC_052146.1, read as the reverse complement.
TTTAGCCCATCACAGGACTCGTTCCTTATCCGAGAAGCGGTGGAACCGAACCACCATGGCCCTCGGCGGTTCATTCGTTTTGGGCTTCCTTGCAAGGACTCAGTGCACCCCATCCAGTTCCAGAGGCCGAGGGAATGCTCCTGACCCCATCAGGGTCCCCAGTAATGTGGTCACGAATGTGCTCGCGTCCGACCCCTCCGCACCCTCAGGTAGGCCCAGAATGCGCAGGTTTTGCCTCCTGGACCCGTTGTCGGCATCTCCATTATCGATGGGACCACCCTTTTCAGAAGCCAGTCAGACGCAGGCAGTGGGCAGCTAATGGCCTTTGTGGCCAGGGCACCCAGCCATGGTGGCTGGTATGGGTGCTGGCACAAGGTGCAGGGTGGAGAGCACTCATTGTACCGGTAGGTGGGGTGATGGGATACAGGTATGTGGGACGGGGATTGGTGCTAGAGGCATAGTGCTGCCTTCTCACCCTGGCCGCCCTGAGGGCATGCAGCTTCTTTCGGCACTGTTGACCAGACCTGGTGGTGGGACCCATGGTGCTCACAGCCTCTGCCACCTGCGCCCAAGCCCAGTGTACAGCAGTGGGTGGCAGCCTCCTTCTCACCCAGGGTGGCCTGCCTCTGCTCCAATGCATCCAGCAGGGTCCCCTGTTCGGTGCCCACAAACCAGAGTGCCGTTTTTCATTGGAATCAATTGTATTCCACATGGCGCCGATGCTAGCTCATTAACGGATCCTGAATTGCTCCGGACCAGCATCAATTTAGTTGTGGTAGAAGTCCACCGATTCAGTCCTGTCATCAACACTTGGTTTCTGAAACAGAGAATCCTGCTTCATGTCTCTAATTATCTACTCCCCAGAAATCCTATTAGGCCTCTCCTTGTAAACATAAGCATGGTTGGAAAAATGATGATATCATGTTTATGATATCTTAATTGCACCTTTTGCAGCTACAAAGTCTGTCTGTCTTTTAAACAGGATTTTTTAAAAATACTGCAGCAGATACATAGTACACACCCTAACCCAGGTTTTGACCCTTACTGTAACAAATATATGTTGTATAATCTACATACCAATTTCTTACATTCATCACATTCCCTAATGTTAAAGACAGTGCCTCTGTATCAGCAGATTCTGCACATATATCATACAGGTCATGCAACCATTGTCATCGCATTCAGTCCAGTCCCTGGATTCTTGGGAAGTCTGTCTTCGCACCGGCATTGAAGCAGTCTGACATGTCACGTTCTATCATTCCAAGTCCCAGGATGTGGCCAGGGGTGCACAAAATCATCCTGGATCAGCCTCTCCACAAAAGAGAGGCAAAAGCTCCTCTTGTTCAACTTTAAATTTCTCACTGGCTGTTGTTTACTGCAACATATCGACAACAGAAGATACATTTGGTGAGGCTTCACTCAGTTGCTTGATAGGTTGTAAAACCGAGCACACCCAATTCGCTGTGCACTTCACCAGGTACAATGTGATGAAGTTGCAGGAAACCACACAACTGGCAAGTATGAAACTCATCTTAACATACAACAAAAGACTTCAGGTTCACTGTCGGATTTTCACAAGTTTGGGTAAGGCTCCAACAAGGCATTAACTTGACTAAATATAAAAAGAACAAGTCCTCCTCACTGGTCGGCAGTAGAGCTGATTTATTATTTTTTGTCTGTACTTTGTTTTTGTTTGGAGTAATTACAAGGTTGCACATACATTGTTTGGGCGATTTGCTGTTGACCTACTTCACAATTCTTTTGTGGTACTGTGCATACTGTGAAGGTACAAAAGTGAAACAATTCTAATACTACTGAGGATGGCTTGGCTATGTCCACTTCAATTCAGTTATAACCTGGATTTGGAGGACCACTTCATGATGCCACATCATCTGCGAAAACATCTCAGGTACTTGGTGTGCACATCAGCCGTTATCCTTGGAATTGGAATTTGTAGAAAATATCACCCTTACCTGGGCATGTCAGTGCATCTGCTTCAATGCAGATGCAGTGATAGATTCCCAAGTCTTGGGCACAATAGATGGCTTTCATCTGGACATCAAGTATTCCACTGACTTGACTATTAAGATTGGTAAAAGTTAAAAAGAAATTGCTGGCTGTTTCTTTAAACATCTTGTTATCTAAAGGTACAGCCTCACAATCCCCAGTTTATTAGGAAGCTTTAGTTACACCCACTTTTGAGAGCATATCTATCCTTTTTTTAAGACAGCGGGTGACATTATAGGAACCTATCTTTATTTGTGCAACTTAAAAGTGCCAAATAGTGGGCAGCACGATGGCACAGTGGTTAGAATTGCTGCCTACGGCACTGAGGACGCGAGTTCGAATCTCGGCCCTGAGTCACTGTCTGTGTGGAGTTTGCACATTCTCCCCGTGCCTGCATCACAGTAAAGTATTAGAGGATAGGTATTAGCATGAAACGTTACTGAAATGTAATGTTCAGTGAGTGACAAGGAATTGTTTTTTTCAGTGTGAATTAAAAGGGGCTGATTTAGCATACTGGGCTAAATCGCTGGCTTTTAAAGCAGACCAAGGCAGGCCAGCAGCACGGTTCAATTCCCGTACCAGGCGCTGGAATGTGGCGACTAGGGGCTTTTCACAGTAACTTCAGTTGAAGCCTACTTGTGACAATAAGTGATTTTCATTTTCATTAGAATTATGAAAATAATCAGCGGATGTTTGGAGCAAACTCTGAATTGAAACTCAAACCCCTGTTTTTCCCATATTCTTTCTACCCTGGAGGAGATGTGCTGGTTCCTCACAGTAAGCTAGAGGCAGGGTGTTGGGACTCTGATTGAATACACAGCTTTTCTCCCTTTTGTAATGGCTAATCATTTGCTAAAAGAATTGAAGGAGGTGAGCCATTGACAAGAGCACATATAGACCTATTCATAGAATCATAGAATTTACAGTGCGGAGGGAGCCCCTTCGGCCCATCGAGTCGGCTCCGGCCCTTGAAAAGAGTACCCTACTTAAGCTCACGCCTCCACCCTATCCCCGTAACCTAGTAACCTCACCTAACCTTTTGGACACTTAAGGGACAATTTAACCCGGCCAATCCACCTTTTTGGACTGTGGGAGGAAACCGGAGAACCTGGAGGAAACCCCACACAGACACGGGGAGAAAATGCAAACTCCACACAGTCACCCGAGGCCGGAATTGAACCTGGGGCCCTGGAGCTGTGAGGCAGTAGTGCAAACCACTGTGCAACCGTGCCGCCCTGCGGCATTGATGTATCTGCATATTGTCACTGGTTGTGATTACAGGAATGTACACATCATGTACACCGGATTAAAGGATTTGCCAGGGAACAGCACTTGGAACTGCGAGAAAAGCAATTGTAGGGAATGGGGAGCTGATGCAAAGTATTTCATGGTCCAGAATGGCCAATCATGGGAGACTTTCTAGGCACTGAAAGACTGCGTGGGTGTTTTAGAAAATATATTTTTATTGAAGATTTTCCATTTTACAATAAATTTTACAACCAAACCTATATTACCCGCAGCAAAACCAACATAACAAAACCCAACAACTGTACACACCTCATCCAAAAAAAAGAGAAACAAAAAGGAAACAAACCCCCATCTGCCACCCAACCCCCCCCCCCCCTTGAGATACTGACGCTGACCAATTCCTTAAAGTAGGTAATGAATGGCTTCCACCTCCAGTAGAACCCCTTAACCGACCCTCTAACAGTGTACTTGACTTTTTCCAGCTACAAGAATATCTAACTGCTGTCACCAGGGTATTTGTGACGAGTGATCATGCCTAAACTCATTCTTACTTCACCCAATGCCCATACTTGCACTTCCCAACAAGCATCGTTGGATAGCGATCAAGAACAGTAAATCCATCTAAGTTTTTTCCCTTCCCTAGTGTGGTGACACTTGGGCCAACTCTCGAACTCCAATTGTGATTGACTAAAATGAGATGAAGATTATGGATTTAACCTGGGTCTTTTGTGTACTCAGTACTCAACAAAGCCTTTGGGATTTAAACATTTTTTTTAGCTAACAAAATATTCACCTGATAATTAGTGGCACGTACTTTAATATCCCCCCCCCCCCCCCCCCAAACAAGTGAATAAAATAACTGAATGAGGCATTACGCTGATGCAAAGATTCTTGCATGCCTAAGATCTGGTCAGAGTGTGAACAATTATCCACTACTGAGAGATCCAATAACACAGATGGTCAAAGGCTTGTCAAGCAGATGGTTTCATGTGGAACCAATGTGACGGAAGGAAAATTAAACTGACAGTCACTTCATTTTCTCCCCCTCCTCCTCTGTAAGTTGAGAAACAACGGTGGCAGAGTGAATAGTACAGAAGTAAACAGCAGTATTGAGTATATGGATCCAAATTCGCCAACTCCCCCGAGCTCGCAATGCCTTCCATAAAGGCGAGAGGGAGTAATGATCACCACAGTTGCGCCTTGTGCTTCTGCTTAAGAGCAGAATTGATGAAGGGTTGCAAATTGGTTGTCCGTCTGCAAAGACACACAAAGTGCGCAGCTCAGTCAGACTTCCACAGGGAAGGAGAAATTGAGAAAGGTCAAATATTCAAACCCAGATGGGATGACGTCATCCACAGCTAAACATCTCCCTTCAGGCACTAGCAGTTAAATAATAGAGGAGAAAGAAATATGATTAGCAACATCTGTCAACTTTGGCTCAGTTGGAAGTAATCTCACCTCTGAGGCAGAAGATTCAGGATTCAATTCCCACCCCAGAGAGTTGAGAATCATGTCCAGTCTGACACTGTAGTATATTATTGAGGCACTGCTGAGGTTCTGGCTTTTTACGGGATGTTTATCTGAGCCTCATCTTCCCTTCCAGGCGGTTGGAAAAGATTCCATGGCACGTTTGTGAAGAAAAGCAGGGGAATTCTCGGCCAACATCAAGAAACAGATTATCTGGTCGTTATATCGTTGCTGTATATGGGACATTACTGTGTGCAAAATTGGGCAGGGCTGTTTTGTATTTCCTACATTACAATATTTATTACAACTTGCAAAATGCTTAATGGGCTGTGTTTTTAGCTTCCTGTGTTTGTGAAAGGAGCTACACAAATGCAAGTTCTATCTTTCGCAAGTTAAGAGGCTAAAAAAACATAAATGAGGATCTCAAAAATGGAAAAGAAAAACATACATTTGTGTAAAATAAACATTATCAGTGATTAATTAAGCTTCTATTTACCTGGATACATTGTCAACTGACGACCCATGATGCAATGCAATATATTAATATGCTAAAAGATACTTCTATATCAAAAGATACTCTATGCTCTGAATTCGAAATATCCATGTTTGTTCAGGTGATCTATTGCTCCGACCAACAAATGGAGCTGTGAATGTAAGCCGTGAAGCCCTAATTAACGTGTAACAATTACTGAAGGCAAGTAGGTGTATCTTGATTCTTACTCTGCCTTTTTCAGGCCAAACACTGAATAGAAGCCTGATTAATTGCATTTACATTCAAGAAGGAAGGAACACAGTTTCAGTTTTCGTCTCCATGGTAACAGCCTGCGCTTTTCCAGCATTCCTCTGTTCATCTGCAGTAGAGAACAAAATATGCAAAATTTGTCAGATGCTTTAACTCAGTAAAATGCAAAGAGTAAAATCATACTAAAGTACTTTGGGTTTTAAATTTGGCACTCAGGTTACCTGTTGCCACAGTTGTTTTTTGTATTTTTGTTGATATGCATATTAAAAATGCCTTCAATAAAACATTTTTCAAAAAAACCTTCGGCACTCAGGGTCAAAGAGATAACTTTTTGTTCTTGGTACATGGTGTTCACATTAAGTCTAAGATAGGCACAGTGCATAGCTAAACATTTTCCACATTGCTTCAAGTACGTGCATCAAACATAGCCTAAGAGAATGTTATATTGCACAAACAAATTCTTCAAACTTGTTGTAAATTTCAACATAGCTACAAAATGATTAATGACGGATTGGTCAGAAAAGTCAAAGCCCACGAGGCCAAGAGAAAGTAGCAAGTTGGATCTAAAATTGGCTCAGTGACAGACAGGGTATAGATGACAGGTATTTTTGAGTCTGGAGAATGTTTCTAGTGAGGTTCTGCAAAGCTCTGTATTAGGTCCGTTGCTTTTTGTGGTATATATCAATGATTTTAACTTAAATGGAGGGCATATGATTAATAAGATTACAGATGATAGTAAAATTGTCCATGTGAGAAAAAGAGACAGTGAGGAAGAAAGCTATACTCTGCAGGAAGGGGGCAGCACGGTGGCGCAGTGGTTAGCATTGCTGCCTACGGCGCTGAGGACCCGGGTTCGAATCCCGGCCCTGGGTCACTGTCCGTGTGGAGTTTGCACATTCTCCCCGTGTCTGCGTGGGTTTCGCCCCCACGACCCAAAGATGTGCAGGTTAGGTGAATTGGCCACGCTAAATTGCCCCTTAATTCGAAAAAATAATTGGATACTCTAAATTTATTTTTTTTTTAAATAAAATAAAATAAAAATACTCTGCAGGAAGATAGTGTTGGTCGTTCTGGGTGAGTGTGCTTAACACTCAATTTGGCTCTGTTTCGTTACATAGCTCTGGAGTCGCCATGTGTCGTTAAGACACCGCCACAAGCTTCAAGGTGAAGTTCAAAGCAATAAAACCATACACCAATTAGTAAGTCCAAACAACTGATTTTATTTTAAAACAATTATAATAACTACCCATAGGGCAGCACGGTGGCCTAGTGGTTAGAACAACCGCCTCACGGCGCTGAGGTCCCAGGTTCGATCCCGGCTCTGGGTCACTGTCCGTGTGGAGTTTGCACATTCTCCCCGTGTCTGCATGGGTTTCGCCCCCACAACCCAAAAATGTGCAGAGTAGGTGGATTGGCCACGCTAAATTGCCCCTTAATTGGAAAAAATAATTGGGTAATCTAAATTTAAAAAAATATATAATAATAACTACCCATACACACGCTAAAAGGATTAAACTTATTCCTACCGCTAAATAAACTAATACTTATCTCGAAGGAACTGCTGGGTCAGGGAACAAGGCCTCTTGCTCTGCTCTGGTCTGCAGACTTCAGGTTGGTATCAGTTAAAAGGGGTCAGGAGTGCCTATCTCTGGTAGCGATCGTTGTGAGGCACTTACTTGTTGGCGGCTGCTGTCCGAACCCTCTCCTCTCTCTCGTTCAAGATCTTCTTTAGGGCAGCACGGTAGCATGTGGTTAGCATAAATGCTTCACAGCTCCAGGGTCCCAGGTTCGATTCCCGGCTGGGTCACTGTCTGTGCGGAGTCTGCACGTCCTCCTCGTGTGTGCGTGGGTTTCCTCCGGGTGCTCCGGTTTCCTCCCACAGTCCAAAGATGTGCGGGTTAGGTGGATTGGCTATGCTAAATTGCCCTTAGTGTCCTAAAAAATAAGGTTAATGGGGGGGGGGGGTTCTTGGGTTACTGGTATAGGGTGGATACAATGACTTGAGACGGGTGATCATTTGCTCGGCACAACATCGAGGGCCGAAGGGCCTGTTCTGTGCTGTACTGTTCTATGTTCTATGTTCTTGGCAAAAGCTGGTCGAAGTGCTGGTCCACGGAGGAGTGTTGGTCAAAGAGAGAGAAGGGCTGGATCAGAAGACTGAACCATGTGTGGGACCTGTCTTTTATAGGTCCCAGGGGATCCGCGCCCCTTTGGGCGGACTCCCTTACCTGCTTGGAATCGATTGGGTCTCTTCCCAAACGATATGTTTGAACCCCCCCAATCATGGGGCAGTTCCTCGGTCACTGGGGCGGTTCTTGGGACTTATCGTTTTGGGCTTCTCTGGCGCCGAAAGGTCTGGCCTTCCATTCAATGTATCGATCTGTGTTTAACTTGTTTCCATTGTATCTGGGGATCGCCCGGTATCGCCTCATTAGTATGTTAACTGGTTTCTTTTCACAGTGCTGTCTGGTTTCTGCCGCAGTCAAAACTGGTTTCTGCAGCCATCCCAATATACAAGCGCTTTGCAAGCTGCTTGCTTTAAAACATGTCCATTTTCCCTGCATTCCTTGCAATCTTCCATTTTGTGTTGGGCAGTGGCCACCCCAGGTGGCTACAATAGGAATGGATTGAAAAAGTGCCACAGAAAAGTGGCAAATGGAATTCAACTGAGAACTTTTAAGGTCATCTTCAATCGACTGGGGTTCTTTCCTTTGGAACAGAGGAAGCTCAGGAAAAATTTAATTGAGGTGTATAAAATGGAGGTGCCTAGATAGAGTTACTAGGAAGGATCTATTTCCCCGGCAGAGAAGTCAATAACCAGTGGTCACAGATTTAAAGGAGACAGTAGAAGATTTAATTTAGGAGTCGAGAAGAAATTCTTCACCCTGAGGCTGATATGGGTCTGGAACTCACTGTCAAAAACTATGGTGGCGCAGTTTCCATTGTAACTGCCGAGGTCCCAGGTTTGAATCCCGGCTCTGGGTCACTGTCCGTGTGGAGTTTGCACATTCTTCCCGTGTTTGCGTGGGTTTCGCCCCCACAACCCAAAGATGTGCAGGCTAGGTGGATTGGCCATGCTAAATTGTCCCTTAATTGGAAAAAATGAATTGGGTACTCTAAATTTTTTTTGGAAAAAAAATTAGATAAAAAAAATATATGGTGCCTGCAGAAAACCTCTTCACATTTAAAAAGTACTTGGATACGAACTTGGTGCCCTGTACAAAGATATGGTCCAAAAAACTGGAACGTGGCATTAAATTGAATGGGCCAGCACTCAGCAGCGGGATCTTCCGATACAGTTGCTGTCAACAGGGCTTCTTGTTGTTCGCGACTGGAAGATCCCGCTGCAGAGTGCCGGCCCAAACTTACCCATTCAATTTAATGCCATGTTCCAGTTTTTTGGACCATATCTTTGTACAGGGCACCAAGTTCGTATCCAAGTACTTTTTAAATGTGAAGAGGTTTTCTGCAGCCAACCATAGTTTTTTTTTATCTAATTTTTTTTTTCAAAAAAAATTTAGAGTACCTAATTCATTTTTTCCAATTAAGGGGAATGCTCAGCAAATCCTGCCCAATAGGCTGAATATCTTCCTTCCAAAATTCCTTAAAGTTCTACAATTAGGACAATGTAATTAGTTTCCTTTATACACTGAATAAATCTCCACATTGACCTGCATGGTTTGGATTATTAAACTTTTAGAAATTGATCTTTTACTCATTCAACCTTGTTTCTGGTCTCCATTGTTGAACTGGATAAATTAAGCTATTGGATGCGATTCAACTAAAAGGGAACAAAGTCCCTCAGTGAGCGTGTTTAGACACATGTTTCCCGGCGTTCGTAGCTTTGAGAAACAGATGGCTATACAGCGCCAGTGGGGAATGCACAGCCGATGCTGCATATAGCACCGTTTTCTACACCGAGGAGCTCCGCCTGCCGGAACTCCTCAGTATAGCAAGGGATCGGATGCTGTTTTTAAATGGCGTCCCAATCTCCGCAGTCCCCGACGCAACTCCCGACCCCCGCAAGCCCCATCGCACTTTGGCAGGATCCCTGACCCCTCTATGCAGGTCCACTAACACCCTGCGCAGCAGAGCATCCTTGGCCCAATTGCCAGCACACAAAGTGCCATCATCACACCTTGGCAGTGGCAAGCTGCCCAGGTGATACCAGCAATGCCAGAGTGGCACCAGCTGTGCCAGGGTAGCACCCTGCCCAAAGGGCTTGCACTGGGGACCTCCAATCCCCTGGGAGACCCCCATGAGTGCCATTCTGAGTGGTTCCTGTTTGTGGCACCAGTATTGAACGGCACTCGCCCGAGGTCTCCAAGGCAAAGCGGAGAGATTCCAATGCCTGGGTACCTCAGGAATCTGCACATTAAAGTGAGACTAGTTGTCTCACTCTAATATGCAGATTTGGTAAAAAGTGATTGTTGTGTTATGCTTCTTCACATAGCATTAGCTGCTTCCTTGATGTATACTCTGACAAAGGAAGGTTCAGACTTGGAGATAGATTTAACACATTTATTGAACAGTTAACAATTCTCCTACTTGGGTTCGACTCTCCTGCTAATCTTGCTATAGTAACTCGATCTAACTAACTAGTCTGCTCTAATCCATGCGGTGGGTGTAATGCTTCCTGATCCGCCCCTGTGCCTCTGAGTGTCTCCTAGGGAAAGAGAAAGAGCATGTGTGCCCTGTCCTTTTATATGGGTAGACCCCTTGCGGTAGTGTCACCTCTGTGTGTATCTTGAATGTCCATTGGTCGTGTCCTATCTTACTGACCTATTGGTTGAATGTCTGTTTGTCATGATGTCTCTGGTGCTCCCTCTAGTGTTTATTTAGTTCTAGTGTGTTTATACATTAACCCCTTGTGCGTGATGCATATCACCACAGTGATCCCGCCGACAATGGCCGGGATTTACATCACAATGTCTTGCAAGACAAGTGTTAGATCTCGCGAGACATTGGAATCCGGGTAGATTCCGGGAGCGGGGTCTTCCAGTTTTTATCGGCCACGATGCTTTTTGGGCGCGTCGTGGCCAGTGGATCGCACCCATTGTGAATTTTGTTGGATGAAACTAATATCGAGCCAAGTTAAATAGGTGAACGGTGTTTTTGATTAATGTTAAGAATCTCAAATTTGGTGTTCAGTTGAAATAAGTCCAAAACCCAAAGCTGCTCTGCTGTTACATTGGACACTTTTAATTAGTTTGTTAGTCAGTTCACCTGGATAACACATGCAAATAATTTGGATGATATACTTAATTGTGAAAGTTCCTTGGGACCTTCTGAGGTCTTGAAAAGCATTATGTTGGGTTTTAGGTTTACAGAATAATGTGGAGAGAGTGTCTACAATGTAGTGGGCATGTCCAGGCTATACATGCAATGATTGCTGGTGTTGCCAAAAAACTGCAGGGAAATCTTGCACTCCAACCTACTCCATAAGAAAAAGATATGCAAAGCTATTAAATGAGCGGCATGACATAATATAGTCACCAATTATCTTTGTGAGTTGATTGTCCCTACAAGGGCAACACAGCAGAGTACAGGTCACCTGGCCTAGGTGAAAATCAGGATTCAGAGTTGAGAATCACCCTTGTGGGGGGGGCTCTCCTAGACTGGAATTAGCTGCAAGCATGCTGCTGTTCTTGGGATCATTAAATAAATCCCTTTCTATTCACTTATGAAGTTTCTGAAAGTGCAGCATTACAGTTTGTATGTCCTTTATCACTTCTGCCTATGTGTTACAAAGAGGAGCAACATATAGCAAACGTGTTTTGGATGACTCCAGCAGTTTTGAGCTGCAAGTTCAGAAGACATGTCCTTGCCTGTCAGAGTGCTGCCAAAATGCTTATTTACTATTCCCCATACCCTACAGTTCTTCCTGTTTGATCAGTGAATCACTGGGTAACAGTGACAGCTTATTTCTGTTGGGTACTGTTCTGTGTTGCTTCATTGTTACACATACGGACTCCTCCATCATCACCCCATATGACAGGTGAGACTTTCAACTGAGCCCCCCTCTTCCTTCTCAGATGAATGTAAATTGCACTATTTCAAAGAAGAGCAGGGGAGTTCTAGCTGCTGTCTTGATCAATGTTTATCAAATGGCTAAGATCACACAAGAAAAAGAATTATCTGGTCATTTATTTCAATGCTGCCTGGGCAAACTTGCTATGCACAAAATTGGATGTCGTATTTCATACATTGCAACAATGGCTAAAGTTCGAAAGTACTTCATTGTGAAAGCGCTGTGGGGCCTTCTGAAGTCTTGAATAGCATTATATAAATCAAAAGTTCTTTACTTTCACCCACCCACCAACACAAATAGTGTCACGCATAATCAATACTGTTTGTTTTTATTCTTTAATGGAATGTGGGCATCTCTGGCTAGGTCAGCATTTATTGCCCATCTCCAATTGCCCTCAAGAAGGTGGTGGTGAGTTGCTTTCCTGAACCGCTGCAATCGATCTGGTGTAGGTGCCCCCACTGTGCTGTTAGGGAGTTCCAGAATCTTGACCCAGCGACAGTGAAGGTACGGCGATATTTTCCAAGTCAAGATGATGTGTGGCTTGAAGGGGAACGTTCAAGTGGTGGTGTTCCTATGCATCTGCTGCCTTTATCCTTCTAGGTCAGAGAAATGTTGTTGTCTGGCGTATTTGATCTCTACCTCACAGAGGCTGATACCAACTCTCAGACACTTCCTCCTACCTTCCCCTGGACCAGGGCCTCACAACCAAGCATCAAGCCATTGTTTCCAGGACTGTCACTGACTTCATCTCCTCTGGAGATCTTTCCTCCACAGTGTTCACCCTCATAATCTCCCAACCCTCGACTGCCTGCTTCTGCTTCTGCATCCTCCCCAAAATCCACAAACAGGACTTGTTAAGATGGTGTACGGTGTGTTAGCTTATATTAGTAGAGGGATTGAGTTTCGGAGCCATGAGGTCATGTTGCAGCTGTACAAAACTCTGGTACGGCTGCATTTGGAGTATTGCGTGCAGTTCTGGTCGCCGCATTATAGGAAGGATGTGGAAGCATTGGAAAGGGTGCAGAGAAGATTTACCAGGATGTTGCTTGGTATGGAGAGAAGATCTTATGAGGAAAGGCTGAGGGACGTAAGGTTGTTTTCGTTAGAGAGAAGAAGGTTAAGAGGTGACTTAATTGAGGCATACAAGATGATCAGAGGATTAGATAGGGTGGACAGTGAGAGCCTTTTTCCTCGGATGGTGATGACCAACACGAGGGGACATAGCTTTAAATTGAGGGGAGATAGATATAGGACAGATGTCAGAGGTAGGTTCTTTACTCAGAGTAGTAAGGGCGTGGAATGCCCTGCCTGCAACAGTAGTGGACTCGCCAACATTAAGGGCATTTAAATGGTCATTTGATAGGCATATGGATGATAAGGGAATAGTGTAGATGAGCTTTAGATTGGTTTCACAGGTTGGCGCAACATCGAGGGCAGAAGGGCCTGTACTGCGCTGTAATGTTCTATGTTCCGGTAGGCCCATTGTGACAGCCTGTCCCTGCCCCACCTAACTAATTTCTTCCTATCTTGACTCTATACTCTCTCCTCTTGTCCAGTCCCTTCCCACCTATGTTCGTGATTCTTCCGATGCCCCACATCACATCAACAACTTCCAGTTCCCCAGCCCTAACTGCCTCCTCTTTACCATGGATGTTCAATCCCTCCATAATCTCCATTCCCATCAGGATGGTATGAGGGCTCTCCGCTTCTTCCTCGAACAGAGGCCTGAACAATCCCCATCCACCAACACCGTCCTCTCACTGAAATATTTCGCCTTTAACGTGTCTCATTTCCCCAAACCAAAGGCGTGACTATGGGTACCCGCATGGGTCCCAGTTTCACCTGTCTCTTTATGGGGTATGTGGAACATTTTGTGTTCCAGTCCGACTCCAATCCCATCCCACCAACGCTTTTATTGGTACATTGATGACTGTTTCAGTGCCGCTTCATGTTCCCGTCTGGACCTGGAAAATGTATTAATTTTGCTTCCAATTTCCACCCCTCTATCACCTTCACATAGTCCATCTCCGACCCTTCACTTCCCTTCCTTGACCTTTAGATTTCAATTTCTGGGGAAAGACTGTCCACTAATATCCATTGCAAACCCATTCCCACAGCTACCTCAACTACAGCTCTTCACACCCAACATCCTGTAAGGACTCCATCCCATTCTCCCAGTTCCATCGCATCTATCCTGATGATGCCACTTTCCAGACATGTCTTCATTCTTCCTTTTCCCACCCACTGCGGTCAACAGGGCTCTCAACAGTGTCCGACCCATCTCCCGCACCTCTGCCATCACTCCCTCTCCTCCCTCCCACGTCCAGGGTAGAGATGGCATTCAGCACAAACCCGGCGGTATTGCACATGGATGTAGTGCCCAGTCCTCCAGAAGCCATCTTCGAGTTGTCAGACTGGCCCAAGTTACAGGCGGGAGCGGGAGCAGATGTTTTAGCCTTCGCCTCGCTGAACGTTCGTAGGTGGGTCTTGTTGCGGTGGAGGTCAGCCTCTCCACCCTGCACCTCGGCCTGCCCGCGGGGGGGGGATCTTGCTGGAGATTTTAACTCTGGAGAAGGTGAAGTTTGAGCTGAGGGGGTCAAAGGAGGGGTTCAACAATTCTAGGGGTTTGTTTAATATGTACTTTCGGGAGTTGGTTACCGTTGACTGTTGAGGGGGGAAATCAGGGGGTGGGGGGATTATTTTCTTTTTTATATCATTGGGGTTATTTTTGTTTCTCTTTTGTATGGTGATAATGATGAAAACATGGCGAATAAAAATATTTAAAAAAAATAATTCCACCACCAAATACAACTTCCCCTCACTCCGCTTGTCAGCATTTCGCAGGGACCGTTTCCTCCAAGGTACCCTGGTCCACTCCTCCATTGCCCGCAATACCTTATCCTCTTCCCACGGCACCTTCCCATATGCAATCGCAGCAGGTGTAATGCCTGCCCCTTTACCTCCTCCCTGCTCACCATCTCGGCCCTACACACTCTTCAAGTGAGGCAGCGCTTCACAAGCACCTCCTTCCATCTGGTCTATTGCATTTGCTGTTCCCAATGTGGTCTATTCTACATTGGAGAGACTAAACGCAGAGGGTGATCGCTTTGCAGAACACATTTGGTCCATCCGCAAGCAGGGCCCAGCCCTTCCTGTCGCTTGCCATTTCAACTCACCGTCCTGCTCTCACATTCACGCGTCTTTCCTAGGCTTGCTGCAATATTCCAGTGAAAACCAGCGTAAACTGGAGGAACAGCACCTCATCTTCTGATTAGGCACATTACAGCCTTCCGGGCTTAACATTGAGTTCAAATTCAGACTGAACTCTCTCCTCCACCTTCACCCCATTTTTATATTTAGCAATTTATTATCACTTCTTCCATTGATCTTTTTCCCCTCACCATTGTCCCCCCTCCCCCCACTCCACTTGAGTCATCTGTTCCTAATCGCCCTTTGACACACTCTTCAACTTTGTTCTGCCATTCACACATTCTAATCTCATGTGCCACTTTCAGCAACCTTCGTTCTTGAATTTCTTTTCCAATTGAGGGGCAATTTAGCGTGACCAATCCACCTACCCTGCACATCTTTGGGTTATGGGGCGAGACCCATACAGACAGGGGGAAATGTACAAACTGCACACAGACAGTAACGCAGGGCCGGGATCGAATACAGGTCCTCGGCGCCATGAAGCAGCAGTGCTAACCACCGTACCACCCCTGTCAGCATCCTTCTTCACCTTAATCATCCCCATTTACATTCCTTTTGTCTTCTGTCCTCGACATCTTTGTCAATCTCCACCTATCGCTGGCTCCCTATCCGGCTCCAGCTCCAGCCCCCCCCCCCCCATATCAGTATAAATCTGACCCTATTTCCAGTTGTCTCTGGCTTTGACAAAGAGTCATCCAGACGCGAAACGTTGGCCATCCTACCTAAGCCCACACTTCCACCCTAACCGAGCAACTAACCTTTGGACACTACGGGCAATTTAGCGTGACCAATCCACCTAACCCATACATCTTTGGACTGTGGGAGGAATCCGGAGCATCCGGAGGAAACCCACACAGACACGGGGAGAACGTGCAGACTCTGCACAAACAGTGATCCAAGCAGGGAATCGAACCCGGTCCCTGGTGCTGGGAAGCAACTGTGCTACCGTGCCACCCACCAAGCAAGTGCAAAGTATTCCATCATACTCCTGACTTGTGCCTTGTAGATGCTAGCCAAGCTTTAAGGAGCCGGGAAGTGAGTTACTCGCCACAGAGTCCAGGCCTCTGACCTGTTCTTGTAGCCACAATATTTATATGGCTGGCCCAGTTTGGTTTCTGCTCAATGGTAACTCCCAGGATATTGGTAGTGGGGGATTTAGTGATGGTAATGTCACTGAATGTCAAGGGGAGATGGTTAGATTCACTTGTTGGAGATCATCGTTGCCTGGTACTTGTGTGGCACAAATGTTACTTGCCACTTGTCAGCTCCATCCTGAGTGTTGTGCAAGTCTTGCTGCATATGAACACAGATTGCTTCAGTATCTGAGGAGTTGTGAATGGTGCAGAACATTGTGAAATCGTTAGCCATCATCCTGAATTCTGACTTTACGATGGAGAGGTAATTGATGAAGCAGCTGGGACTTCCGGTGACGGCGGGCAGGAGGCTGCCGTGCAACGGAGGGCTCCCGATCGGGAACGGCATTTTCGGGGCTTTAAGCCCGGTCCCAGGGTCCACGGAGGCGTCAAAGGCAGGGAGAAGGCGCAGAGGAGGCACAGCAGAAGAAGATGTCCAGGATCAGCAAGAAAACGGCCGGTAGAAGAACAGCTGAGGGCCCGTCGGGAAGTGGAGAGGTCACCACGGGGTCACCAGGGAAAAAGGAGGCTGGAGCACCAGGGGAGGAAGATTTGATGGGCCAAATGGCCTCCTTCTGCACTGTAGGGATTCTATGATAACATTCAACATTTTAGAAACTTAAAAAGACCCATTTGGCTCGCAAAACTCTGCCTTTCCCTGACTGATTGCAATCCTGCCTTCTCACCATATTCCTTTATGTCTTTATTATCCAGAAATATTTCTTATTGTTCCAATTTGTATTATTTACATCTCTGGCTTTCAATGGTAATATGCCACAAGGCTATTACTTTCATTGTGGAATTGTTCTATACAAGTTCCTTATTTTCTCTTCATTTATAGTATTTGGCCCTAATCCTGAAACTTCAAATCAATGTGAACCATTTGTTTCGGATCAACTTCATCAGACATTGCCATAAATTTCAACGCCTTTGTTCGGCCACCTCAAAGTTGCCTCTTTTCCAACCGAGACGAGGCTAATTTCCTTGATCTTCATAACTTAGAAACTTGTTTGTGCCACGCTGCACCCCCTTCTGGGTGATATTATTGTTTCTGTGACCTTGTGACTGATTCGGCGGTGCACCAGATAAGGCCTCATGCAGCTACAGTATCACTTCTTTGGACTTGCATTCTATTTGTCATCTGATGCATCTCAAAATCTCATTGATACCAATCACTCCAGTCAAAATGGTAGTTAACAAGAACTGTGGTTTTAATCAGCTAGAATGCGCGCACCGGTAGCTCCTCCTGCACTGAGAGGCTGTCCCGGATCGATGGGTTATATACCTTCTCAGAGGGGCGGAGCCACAGGCAGAGCCAACAACATGAACACAACAACAGTAACAGTGAGTAAATACAATATATACAACAGCCGTATGTGGCTCACCTCATTCATCCCCTGTTAAAAAAAAGTCCGATGGGGATGAAGTGGACTCACAGGTTCAGTCTCACAGGGGGGTGTATTGTCCGCTGTGAACGTCGCAGTGTAGGCGCTGGCGCGAGACCTTCGACTCCGCGAGCATGTCGTCCTGACAACAGGGTCCCGGACAGGGTGACGGCGCAGGGGCAGTGCTAATGGACCCCGATGAGTTGATGGGGTGGATGGGGAGGTAGAAGGAAACGGTCAGGTGATGGTGGGTGCAGGGGTACCCGCGGGGGCCAGGTCCCTGAGGGAGACTGTGTCCTGCCACCCGTCGCGGTGTGTCACGTACTGAAGGTTCGCATGGAGGAGGTGAACCCTCTCGACCAAGGGGTCGGCTTTATGGCTCCTCACGTGCATCTGGAGGACTACCCGCCCATGGGTCGTAAGCCAGGTCAGAAGCGAGACCCCGGAGATCGATGTCCTGTGAAAGACAAGCAGACGGGCGTGAGGGGTCTCGTTAGTCGCAGTACACAACAGTGACCGGATGGAGTGGAGCGCGTCAGGGAGGACCTCCTGCCAGCAGGCGACTTCCAGACCGTAGGACCAGATGGACGGCCTTCCAGACCATAGCATTCTCCCTCTCCACCTGCCCGTTTCCCCTGGGGTTGTAGCTGGTAGTCCTGCTCGAGGCGATGCCCTTACTGAGCAGGTGCCACGGGATGCCACGGGACAAGGCATCTGGGGGCTCATTGAGTTTCCCAGGACAATACAAGATGTAGTTATAGGTGGAGAGCTCGATCCTTCTGCAAAATCTTATCGTTCTTAATTTTGCCCCGCTGCGTGTTGTTGAACATGAAGGCAACCGACCGTTGGTTTCTGAGGAGAATGAATCTCCTGCCGGCCAGATAATGCCTCCAGTGCCGCACAGCTTCCACAATGGCTTGCACCTCCTTTTCAACAGAGGAGTGTCGAATTTCAGAGGCATGGAGGGTACGGGAAAAAAAGGTGACAGGCCTCCCTGCCTGGTTAAGAGTGGCTGCCAGGGCAAAGTCAGACGCATCGCTTTCCACCTGGAACGGGATGGATTTGTGGCCTTGGCAATTTAGGATCTGATGCGGTTGAAGGACAGGCGGGCCTCAGCCGTCAGGAGAAAATTAGCAGACTTAATGAGTGGGCGGACTTTGTCCACGTAATTGGGGACCCACTGGGCATAGTAGGAGAAGAACCCCAAGCACCTTTTCAGGGCCTTGGGGCAGTGAGGGAGAGAGAATTGCAGGAGGGGGCGCATGCGTTCGGGGTCAGGCCCCAGGACTCCATTTTCCACAACATAGTCGAGGATGGCTAGCCAGGTTGTGTGGAAAATGCATTTCTCCTTATTATATATCAAATTAAGGAGTCGGGCGGTGCAGAAGAATTTTTGACGGTTGGCATCGTGGTCCTGCAGGTCATGGCCACAGATGGTAACATTATCCAAGTACGGGAACGTGACTCGCCGCCTGTACTGGTCGACCATTCAGTCCATCGTTCATTGGAAGACCGAAAACCCGTTGGTGACGCCGAAGGGGACCCTGAGGAAATGGAACAGACGGCCTTCTGCCTCAAAGACAGTGTATGGGGGTCCTCCCGCCGGTCTTCCCGTATCAGCCTCCCCGAACAGGCGCCGGAATGTGGCGACTAGGGGCTTTTCACAGTAACTTCATTTGAAGCCTACTCGTGACAATAAGCAATTTTCATTTAATTTCATAGGGAGCTGGTGGTACGCAGATTTCAAGTCTACCGTAGAGAAGACTTGATACTGTGCAATCTGATTGACCATGTCAGATATGCGCGGGAGGTGGTACGCGTCGAGCTGCGCGTACCGGTTGATCATCTGACTGTAGTCGACTACCATCCGGTTCTTCTTCCTGGTCCTGACGACCACCACTTGTGCTCTCCACGGGCTATTACTGGCCTCAATAATCCCTTCCCTCAGGTGTCGCTGGACCTCTGACCTGATGAAGGCCTGGTCATGAACACTGTACCGTCTGCTCCGGGTGGCGACGGGCTTACAGTCTGGGGTGAGGTTCACGAAGAGGAGAGGGAGGGGGCGAACATCAGGGTCACGAGGCTACAGACAGTGAGAGGGGGCAGGGGTCCCCGAACTTCAGGGTTAGACTACGGAGGTTGCACTGAAAGTCTAAACCCAGTAGGAGAGGGGCGCAGAGATGGGGGAGGACGTAGAGTTTGAAATTGGCATATTCAACGCCCTGTATTGCCAGGTTGGCGGTGCAGTACCCCCAGATCTGCACGGAGTGTGATCCGGAAGTTAGGGATATGACTTGGGAGACGGGGAGGACCGGAGGGAACAGCGCCTTACCATGTACGGGTGGACGAAGCTATCCGTGCTCCCAGAGTCGAAGAGGCAGGACGTTGTGGCGCTAACAATAATACTCAAAGCCGAGAGACTAGTACAATAGAGGCTTTATTGCTGTACGATGTTGTCCCTCCATCTGCAACAGTAGACTAAGGGTCTGAGCAGCTCTCATACATTTATACATAAGCTCCCTGTGGGCGGAGCTAGCCGGCAGGGGCTGACCGGAGGAACCTGTATTACAGGTACAGGCATACATCCCCCTACTGCAGTACACATAACTACAGTGGTTATCTCACCACATTCACCCCCTGTAAAAAATGAGTCCGGCGGGGGTGACATGTAACTCTAATACAAAGGATGCTATTTACCTGAGGACCCGGGTTCGAATCCCGGCCCTGGGTCACTGTCCGTGTGGAGTTTGCACATTCTCCCCGTGTCTGCGTGGGTTTCGCCCCCACAACCCAAAGATGTGCAGTTTAGGTGGATTGGCTACGCTAAATTGCCCCTTAATTGGAAAAAAAAAAAAAATTGGGTACTCTAAATTTAAAAAAAAAAAAAAAAGGATGCTATTTACAAGAGGGTCCAACAAGGAAAATCAAGAGTCCCTCCGGTTAGCAGGTTACAGGTTGAGCCGAATCGGTGGTCGGACGTTCCGCTGTGATCGGCGTAGCTGTGGTGGTGACGTCGGCACAGGCGGTGATGGCCCCGATGGTGCAGGTGCTGGCGGTGTTGGTGCTGGCTGCTGGCGGGATGACTCCGAGAGCAAGCCGAAATCTTCCGTGTCCTCCAGGGTGGGCAGGGGCATGAGGGATGGACCTGATGGGGACGAATAGGGGGGCACTGGGGTTGGCGCAGGAAGGGGTGTGCGCATGGGATCGGCACCTGAGGGAGCCAGGTCCCGGAGCGAGACTGTGTCCTGGCGGCCGTCGGGGAACTCCACGTAGGCATACTGAGGGTTGGCGTGGAGAAGGCGTACTTTGTCCACCAGGGGTTCCGCCTTGTGGTGCCGTACATGCCTACGGAGAAGGACTGGGCCCGGAGTCGTGAGCCAAGTCGGGAGCGACACTCCGGATGTGGACTTCCTAGGGAAGGCAAAAACACGTTCATGGGGTGTACTGTTAGTTGCGGTGCACAGTAGTGATCGAATGGAATTGAGCGCGTCAGGGAGGACCTGCTGCCAGCGAGCGGCTGGGAGGTTTCTGGACCGTAGGGCCAGCTGGACGGCCCTCCATACCGTCCCGTTCTCCCTCTCTACCTGCCCGTTACCCCGGGGGTTGTAGCTGGTCGTCCTGCTGGAGGCGATACCCCTGCTGAGCAGGAATTGACGCAGCTCATCGCTCATGAATGAGGATCCCCTGTCACTGTGGATATAGTCGGGGAAACCAAACAGGGCGAAAATGGAATCCAGGGCCTTGATGACGGTGGCAGACGTCATATCTGGGCATGGGATGGCAAAGGGGAACCTAGAAAGTTCATCGACCACACTAAGGATGTAGGTGTTGCGGTCGGTGGAGGGAAGGGGTCCTTTGAAGTCCACGCTGAGGCGTTCAAAGGGGCGGGATGCTTTCACCAGGCGCGCGCGATCTGGCCGGTAGAAGTGCGGCTTGCACTCCGCACAGATCTGGCAGTCTCTGGTGACTGTCCGTACTTCCTCGACGGAGTAGGGCAGATTGCGGGCTTTGATCAGATGGTACAAGCGAGTGACCCCCGGATGGCAAAGGCTGTCGTGCAAGGCACGGAGCTGGTTCACTTGTGCACTGGCACATGTACCTCGGGAGAGGGCGTCTGGGGGCTCGTTGAGCTTGCCGGGGCGATACAAGATCTCGTAGTTAAAGGTGGAGAGCTCGATTCTCCACCGCAAGATTTTGTCATTCTTGATCTTGCCCCGCTGCGTGTTGTTGAACATGAAGGCTACTGACCGTTGGTCAGTGAGGAGAGTGAATCTCCTGCCGGCCAGGTAATGCCTCCAGTGCCGCACCGCTTCAACGATTGCCTGGGCTTCCTTTTCGACAGAGGAATGCCGAATTTCGGAGGCGTGGAGGGTGCGTGAAAAGAATGCCACGGGTCTGCCGGCCTGATTCAGCGTGGCGGCAAGGGCGACATCTGAAGCGTCGCTCTCTACTTGGAAAGGCAGAGTCTCGTCTACGGCGTGCATCCCCGCCCTGGCTATGTCAGATCGAATGCAGGCGAAGGCCTGTTGTGCCTCGGCCGAGAGGGGAAAATGTGTGGACTGGATAAGTGGCCGGGCCTTCTGCGTATTGCGGGACCCACTGGGCGTAATAAGAGAAAAACCCAAGGCAGCGTTTGAGGGCCTTGGGGCAGTGGGGAATTGGGAGCTCCATGAGGGGGCGCATGCGGTCGGGATCGGGTCCCAGTAGTCCGTTTTGGACTACGTAGCCAAGGATGGCTAAGAGGTCTGTGTGGAACACGCATTTCTCCTTGTTGTACGTGAGATTAAGGAGAGATGCGGTGTGGAGGAATTTATAAAGGTTGGTATCATGGTCCTGCTGGTCATGGCCGCAGATGGTGACATTGTCGAGGTACGGGAAGGTGGCCTGCAATCCGTACCGGTCAACCATTCGGTCCATTTCTCGCTGAAAGACCGAGACCCCATTCGTGACGCCGAAGGGAACCCTCAGAAATTGGTACAGACGACCGTCCGCCTCGAAGGCAGTGTAGGACGGTCCGATTTACGGATAGGGAGCTGGTGGTAGGCGGATTTCAGGTCAATAGTAGAGAAGACCCGGTACTGTGCAATCTGATTGACCATATCAGAAATGCGGGGGAGGGGGTACGCATCGAGCTGCGTGTACCGGTTGATGGTCTGGCTGTAGTCCACGACCATCCTGTGCTTCTCCCCGGTCTTAACCACTACCACCTGGGCTCTCCAAGGGCTGTTGCTGGCCTCGATGATACCCTCCCGAAGCAGCCGCTGGACTTCGGACCTGATGAAGGCCTTGTCCTGGGTGCTGTACCGTCTGCTCCTGGTGGCGACGGGCTTGCAATCCACAGTCAGATTAGCAAAGAGGGAGGGGGGCTCGACCTTGAGGGTCGCGAGGCCGCAAACGGTGAGGGGAGGTAGGGGTCCACCGAATTTGAGGGTGAGGCTCTGGAGATTGCACTGGAAATCCAGGCCTAGTAAGAGTGAAGTGCAGAGGTCGGGGAGAATGTACAGACGGAAACGGTCGAATTCCACACCCTGTACAGTGAGTTTAACCAGGCAGAAACCCCGGATCGGGACAGAGTGGGAACCGGAGGCAAGGGAGATCTGCCGGTCGGCGGGATGGATCGCAAGGGAATAGCGCCTTACCGTGTCCGGGTGGACGAAGCTCTCGGGTGCTCCCGGAGTCGATGAGGCAGGAGGTCACATGGCCGTTGACCAGCACCGATGTGGAAGAGGGTGCCAGGTTGCGAGGACGGGACTGGTCGAGCGTAACGGAAGCGAGCAGTGGTTGGTTGGCGGTTGAGTCAGATGAGTCCGACGAGGAGCGGTAGCGACCCGTTTCCCGTGATGGCGGCCCCTGGAGACGAGATGGCGGCATCCGCAGTACCTGTGGGTAAAATGGCGGCGTCCACGGAGCGCACGTCATGGGGTCGGAACAAAATGGCGGCGCCCATGGAACGCACATGGCTGTGGTGGATGAAGATGGCGGCGCCCATGGGGCGCACGTGGCGGGGGCGGCAAAAGATGGCGGCGCCCACTGATCGCACGTGGGGTCGGGGGAAGCGGACGGTGGGGCCCATTGAGGGAGCGGCTGAGGCGTGGGGACCGGCGGCGCGATAGCGGCGACCGTCCGGGACTGACACACCGCTGCAAAGTGGCCTTTCTTACCACAAGCTTTGCAGGTCGCTGTGCGGGCCGGGCAGCGTTGGCGAGGGTGCTTCTGTTGGCCGCAGAAGTAACAGTGGGGACCCCCAGGGGGTGCGGTGCGGCGGGCAGCGCAGGCATAGTGCGCAGGGGCGGCTGCTGGGGGGGCCGTTTGTGGGGTCCACGAGGGGTAGGACGGATGGGCCTGGGGAGCCGTTTGCGGGGTCCACGAGGGGTAGGACGGGTGGGCCGAGTGGCTAGCGGAGTAAGTGTGCGCACTACGGGAGGCGGCCGTCATGGAGAGCGCCAGGGCCTTTGCGGCCGCGAGGTCGGGGGCGACCCCATCCAGCAGTCGTTGCCGGATGGGGTCCGATGCAATGCCTGTAACGAAGGCATCGCGCATGAGTAAATCAGAATGTTCCGTGGCTGTGAGGGCCCGGCAGTCGCAGTCTCATACCAGAGGTATAAGGGCCCTCCAGAAGTCCTCAATCGACTCACCCGGCTGCTGGACGCGAGTAGAAAGTTGATGCCTCGCAAACAGGGTGTTCGCCAATGGTGCATAGTTCTCCTTGAGCAGTTCCATAGCTGCGGTGTAGTCGGTCGCATCTCGAATGAGCGGAAAGACGCTGGAGCTAAGTCTGGAGTACAGGAGTTGCTTTTTCTGAGCCTCCGTCGGGGGAGGGTCTGCTGAAGAGATGTAGGCCTCGAAGACTGCGAGCCAGTGATCAAAGTCTTTTCTGGCGTGAGGCGAATGCGGATCCAGCTGCAGACGGTCAGGCTTGACTCTGATGTCCATGGTGACTGGGAAATCGTACAGCAATAAATTGTGGCGCTAACAATTATACTCAAAGCCGAGAGACTAGTACAATAGAGGCTTTATTGCTGTACGATGTTGTCCCTCCATCTGCAACAGTAGACTAAGGGTCTGAGCAGCTCTCATACATTTATACATAAGCTCCCTGTGGGCGGAGCTAGCCGGCAGGGGCTGACCGGAGGAACCTGTATTACAGGTACAGGCATACATCCCCCTACTGCAGTACACATAACTACAGTGGTTATCTCACCACAGACGTCTCCTTCCCGTTGAGGCTGTTGGCCATCATCGAGCTTTGAAGATGGCAAGGCCGGGACTGGTCAAGTTGAATGGAGCTGAGTAGATGGCGATGAGTGTCGTTCTGGTTGCAAAATGGCGGCATCGACGAAGCCGGACAAAATGGCTTCCCCCATGGATTGCACATGGCGTTCGACGTTGATGATGTCAGACAAGATGGCTGCCCCCATGGATTGCACATGGTGAGTGACGCGTCAGCAGAGGGCGCTCCGGGCAGGTACGATGCCACGCAGCGGGGTCTGTGAGTCTCAGACTGGGCTTGACAGGCTTTTGGTTTTTGATTTTGATTTTTAAGCTTAGCTAGGCATACTTTAGCGTAGTGCCCCTTCTTGCCACACTCGTTACACGTGGAGCTGCGAGCCGGGCAACGCTGCCTGGGGTGCTGGCGCTGACCGCAGAAGTAACAGCATGGTCCTCCGGAGCTGGACGGCTGCCACGTGGCGCAGGAATGAGGCATGTCTGGGTCGGGTGATGGCTGCGCCTCCAACATCCCTGAGGATGCCGCGTGGTCGGATGGGAAGGCATCCAGGCTCTGGAAGGCCACTTCCAGCGATGTAGCCAGCTTCACAGTCTCCTCGAGGCCGAGGCCCCCCTTTTCTAGAAGCCGCTGCCGGATGTAGATGGACCGGACACCTGCCACATAGGTGTCCCGGACCATCAGCTCCGCGTGCTCGACTGCTGTGACAGTCCCTTAGTTACAACTGCGGACGAGTACTCTCAGCTCACGTAGGTATTCAACCAGTGACTCACGAGTGAATACCCCGTTCACCGGCCTCACGAACTGTCGTTTGAGCAGCTCCACTGCCTCCGTGTATGAGGCCGCGTCTCTGATGAGTTGGAAAATCCTGTGGCTCACCCGGGGGTTGAGGAGACGCTGTTTAATCTCCGGGGAGACCTCGGCGGCGAAGGAGCTGAGGTAGGCCTCGAAGCAATTGATCCAATGTTCAAATATTGCCGCAGCCTCTGGCACCTGCGGGTCAAGATTGAGGCGGTCTGATTTTAAAAATGCTTATCATAGAATTTACAGTGCAGAAGGAGGCCATTCGGCCCATCGAGTCTGCACCGGCTCTTGAAAAGAGCACCCTACCCAAGGTCCACACCTCCACCCTATCCCCATCACCCAGTAACCCCACCCAACACTGAGGGCAATTTTGGACACTAAGGACAATTTAGCATGGGCAATCCACCTAACCTGCACATCTTTGGACTGTGGGAAACCGGAGCACCCGGAGGAAACCCACGCACACACGGGGAGAACGTGCAGACTCCGCACAGACATTGACCCAAGCCGGGAACCGTACCTGGGACCCTGGAGGTGTGAAGCAGTTGCGCTAACCACAATGCTACCGTGCAGATTCCATGTTAAAAAACAATTCTAGCTGATTAAATTGATACCAAGATTGTTAACAAGAACTGTGATTTTAATCAGCTAGAATGTGCCCACCAGTAGCTCCTCGCGCACTGAGAGGCTGTCCCGGATCGATGGGTTATATACCTTCTCAGAGGGGCGGAGCCACAGGCAGAGCCAACAACATCAACACAACAACAGTAACAGTGAGTAAATACAATATATACAACAGCCATACGTGGCTCACCACATTCATTTTGTTTTCCTCATACCTCTGGCATTCTCATGATTTCAATTATTTTTTAACAGTAACTCCTGTAACTCTTCCCTGATCAGTGTACTGACTACATGGCTGTTCTTTCAGCATATACTCCCTAGCCTGGTCTAATTCTTGGATACGTTTCTACATTGAGATGCACTTACTATCCCCTGGTGCAGTTTCCCAAAAGATACATATTTTTCAGGATCATTTTAGTATTTGTCTTTCAAAGTTATCCTTGTCTTTCAAAGTTATCCAATTATTTACTTATGCTGTACATGTAACAGGGGCCTTCTAGGGGGAGTCTTTACAGTTTGCAAAGTTTGCATTTGTGGCTTCCCCATTTCCTGTTTCAAATCCGTTTCTGAATCACAGGAACAGATGAATTTCTAGACAAAAAAAGATCAAGGTAGTCACACAAGACAACAATGGAGTTGTGAACTAATCACGACAGTCAGTTTGTGGTTTACAACAGACCTAGACCTAGATATGAGGAAATTAGTTTTCAAGAAGCAGTTACATATTGCACTCGCGGCGAAAGGGATAAGAGAATAAGGCAGATGAGCTACTCACTTGGATGATCAGCCATGATCACAATGAATGGAGGAACAGATTTGAAGGGCTGAATAGCCTTCACCTGTCTCCTATTTTCCATGTTGTCTATGTTTAGTGGTGGGGAGTTTTGGAAACCATGGGATGGATTCTCTGCAGCCTGACGGCGAAGTCACGGACGGCACCGGAGCGGAGAATCCAATTTGACGCTGTATTCGGGCCCGGTGCTGATTCGGCGATTCTCCGGGCACCGAAAATTGGCGTCACCACGGAGTATGCCACGCCGCCAGGGGGGCATTGCAAGAGGCCTGACCAGCAATCCTCCGCTCCCGACCGGCTGAGTTCCCGACAGCGTGGAACTAACCACCTGGTCGGGATGCTCGCGTGGCGGCTGCGGAACGCTGCTGCCCTGGTCGGGGGCGGGGGGATTGGAGACCATGTGGGGGCCTTATAGAACATACAGTGCAGAAGGAGGCCATTTGGCCCATCGAGTCTGCACCGACCCATTTAAGCCCTCACTTCCACCCTATCCCCGTAACCCAATAACCCCTCCTAGCCTTTTTGGTCACTAAGGGCAATTTATCATTGGCAATCCACCTAACCTGCACATCTTTGGACTGTGGAAAGAAACCGGAGCACCCGGAGGAAACCCACGCACACACGGGGAGGATGTGCAGACTCCGCACAGACAGTGACCCAGCGGGGAATCGAAACTGGGACCCTGGTGCTGTGAAGCCACAGTGCTATCCACTTGTGCTACTGTGCTCCTCAAAGGCAGCCGATAGGCAGCCAGGGATTTAATGTGCGGGGGTTGAGGCTCAGGCGCACGGCCGATTATGGGGATCTCTTTCTTCAGTCTGGGTCCGCGGTCCGAGTCCGCCATGGAGCACGGCGTGGCCGCTGGAGGCCGCTGCCATGCACGTGCGCGGCCTCTGACCCGGGGTCTGTAGCTGCAGAAAAAGCTGCAAGATTCACTCCGGGTCCATGCTAGCCCCCTGCAGGGCTATAAATTTGTTTCACGTTTTTGCAGGAATTTCAGGAGTAAAACGCCACTGTTTTTATGCCGACGTGGGGACATAATCTCAATAATGGAGAATCCAGCCCCATAGGTCCCAAGTCAATTGGTCTTCCCAAGCATACTACACTTACCACATGCTATGACTCAAATTACTCAGATACTGTATCCCAAAGAGTTAATGGCTGAAAGAATTCAAGACTGAAATCTGATTGATGTAGGAAACTCCTGTCTTAAAAGTGTAATGTCACTTTTTGCATTGTATGTATTGGAACCTTTGGTAAGTTCATCCACTTTTCCTGAGACAGTACAGGCATGTAGAGACTGTCATAATATATACCAATATATCATGGTGCAGACACGCACTGATGGAAACACACAGGGACCAATCAACATGTACAAACACCGCAGCCAATCACCAGTTAGAATACACACACTATAAAGGCAGAGGGTACCATGGTTCCCGCTCATTCTGGGTGCTGCCTCTCAGTGTAACAAGAACTCATCCAGCCCAGCACAGATTTACAACACGTGCTGAGAGAATCAACTGGTTCGGACAAGGCTTAGGTCTCTCGTTTAAGTTAGCATCATTTAGACCCACAGTCATCGTGTGTTAGTTAGTTAGAAATAGTTAATAAAACTGAGTTGAACCTTCATCAGTGTTGGAAGTGTCTGTTCATCTCTCAAGTCTACACTAGCCAACACTTCAGAGACTGGACAAAACTAACATTTTGTTTTGTTCGTTCATGGGATGTGGGTGTCGCTACAGTAGCTGGGTCAACATTTATTGCCCATTCCGGAGGGTATTTAAGAGTCCACCACATGCTGTGGATCTGGAGTCACATGTAGGCCAGACCAGGTAAAGACAACAGATTTCCTTCCCTAAAGGACATTAGTGAGCCAGTTGGGGTTTTTACGCCAATCGACAATGGTTTCATGGTCATTTTCAGACTTGTAATTGCAGATTTTTATCGAATTCAAATTTTACCATCTGCCATGGTAGGCCTTGGTCCCCAGAGCATTGTTACCCTGGGTCTCTGGATTATTAGTCCGGCAACAATACCACTGCCTCCCCACAAGTGGAGTGTGATGAGGTCCGATAGAGGATCAGCAAATAAAGACACCTCACACACTCACATCATGAGACCTGACTTTAAATTCAGTTTAAACCTGCCATGCTGATAGGCTCCGCTCTCAGTCAATTGTAAAAGTTCTTACCTGGAGAAAGACTGGGCAACGTCATCCAAGATAGGCTGATAAGATCAAATAAAATGACTTTTATATTTACCTTGTTCTAATTTCAATTCCATATTTGAGGGCAGCACGGTGACACAGTGGTTAGCATTGCTGCCTTACAGTGCCAGGGACCCGAGTTCAACTCCAACCTTGGATGACTGTGTGTAGTTATTCTCTGTGTGGAGTTTGCACGTTCTCCCAGCGTCTCCATGTGTTTCCCCTGGATGCTCCGCTAAGGCGTGCAGGTTAGGTGGTTTGGCCATGATCAATGCACGGGGTAACTGGGATAGGGTGGGGGAGTGGACCTAAGGTTTAGTGCTCTTCTGAAGGGTCAGTGCAGACTCAATGGGCAGAATGGACTCCTTTTTCACTTAATGATTCTATGATTCCTGACATTTACACTGCAAAAGTTAGTTTGCAGTGGAGTTTTATATTTACAGTTTTTTTTCATGAGGGCACCTGAGGGGGGGAATGTGGCACAGTGGTTAGCACTGGGACTGCGGCGATGAGGACCCGGGTTCGAATCCCGGCCTTGGGTCACTATGCGTGTGGAGCTTGCACATTCTCCCCATGTTTCACCCCCACAACCCAAAGATGTGTGTTAAGTGGATTGGCCACGCTAAATTGCCCCTTAATTGGAAAAAAATAATTGGGTACTCTAAATTTATTTTTTTGAATGAATATACGCACCTGCTGCTAGATTGAAAATACCAGCTGTCAAGTCACAGATGCTTAGAAGATTAAAATGTGAGCTAATTAAGCAGTTTAAGATGACTGAAGGAATTGACAGAATAGATAGAGAGAAACTATTTCCTCTGGTGGGAGATTCCAAACTGGAACCATTCAGGAATAATGTCAGGAAACATTTCTTCAAAGGATAGTAGACCCCTGGAACTCCCTTCCCCAAAAAGCCCACTGAGGTTCGGTCAATTGAAAATTTCAAAACTGAGATTGATAGATTTTTGTAGGACAAGAGTATTGAGGTTTAGGATGTCTACGGAATTGGGATACAGATCACCCATTGAATGGTGATTTTGGCTCAAGGTGCTGAATGAACTACTTCAATTTCTATATTCCCATACTGGGCTCTTGGAATTTGAATGAAAGCAAGGCTGATTTAAAAAAAAATCAATGACACATTTTGCAGAGTGCCATTGCGAGCCACACATATCAGCAATGTGCCAGGTGTGAGCACTGACCCGTGCTGTAGTACCTGATGTCTGCAAGACAATATTGGGAACATTGTTATTGGTCTCAGCATACCTAAACTAAGGAAGGTGTTAAAAAAAGAAAATCAGCCAACCTCCTGATAATTATCCGGGGATTCCTGCTGAAAATTGAACATACGCAGGTTTAGCGAACAGGTTTAGTTTCAGTTGGGTTCCCCTTATGGATGAACAACTTACTCAATCATTAAGAATTCGAATGGTCATTTATTCAAGTTACTGGAGAATTGCCAGCGTACAAGTCACCACATTCATTTGCAAAAACACCTTTAATCCGTCCGCAAGCAGGACCCAGGCCTTCCTGTCACTTGCCATTTCAACTCACCGTCCTGTTCTCACTTCCACATGTCTGTCCTTGGCCGACTGCAATGTTCCAGTGATGCCCAGCGTAAACTGGAGGAACAACATCTCATCTTCCGATTAGGCACCTTACAGCCTTCCGGGCTTAACATTGAGTTCAGCAACTTCAGACGGTGAACTCTCTCCTCCACCTTCACCCCATTTTTATTTCTATCAATTTATTTTAATTTCTTCCATCAATCGTTTTCTCCCTCACCATTGTCCCCCCTCTCACCACCCCACTTGGACCACCTGTTCCCTGTTCCCAGCTGGCCTTTGACACACTCTTCACCTTTGTTCTGCCATTCACACATTCTAATCTCTTTATGTGCCGCTATCAGCACCTTAGCCGTAATCAGCCAATTTACATTCCTTTTGTCTTTCTATTCATGACATCTGTGGCAATCTCCACCTATTGCTGGCACCCCCATCCATCCCCATCGCTCCACCCGCCCCCACAACAGTATAAATCTGGCCCTATTTCCAGTTCCCTCCAGCTTTAAGAGAGTCATCCAGAATCAAAACATTAGCTCTTGTTTCTCTCCACAGATGCTGTCAGACCTGCTGAGATTGTCCAGTATTTTCTATTTATTTGTCACCACATTCATTGGTGGAAAGAAAAATGGAGGGAGTGGGTAGAATTTTAATAATTCTTGCTGTGACAAAGCCACAGACTGTCAAAGTTTGCTATGCTCACATGCTTGTGACACAAGAGTTCATAGAATCATAGAATTTACAGTGAAGAAGGAGGCCGTTCGGCCCATTAAGTCTGCACCGGCCCTTGGAAAGGGCACCCTACCTAAGCTCACACCTCCACCCTATCCCCGTACCCCAGTAACCCCACCTAATCTTTTGTTTGGACACTAAGGGGCAATTTAGCATGGCCAATCCGCCTAACCCACATATCTTTGGACTGTGGGAGGAAACCAGAGCACCCGGAGGAAACCCACGCACACACGGGGAGAAAGTGCAGACTCCGCACAGACAGTGACCCAAGCCGGGAATCGAACCTGGGACCCTGGAGCTGTGAAGCAACTGTGCTAACCACTGTGCTACCGTGCAGTAACCATTCCCAGTTAATACTGGGAATATAAATGCTTTTTTTTTTTTAAATCACCCAGGTTTTCCTACTTCAGGTGTTTCTCCAGTAATAGCTGATGGTAAATATATGGGCATTGGGTGAGAATTGGTTTGGACTGATTAAAATTGTTCTCTAAAATAACCTGGCATCGTTGAATGTTCAACCGTGGAGTATCTCACAGCTGCAATCGGAGTTCTACAACGATTTCACGCTGACCATGGGAACATGAGAAGGCCATTCAGCCCGTCGAGCCTGTTCCACCATTCAAATCAATCATGGCTGATCGGACACTTCAATGCCTTTTACACCCAGTATCCCCATAACCCTTTACGTTATTGATCAATCAATCTTTACTTTAAACATAATTAATTACTGAGCTTCTACAGCCTTCTGGGGTGGAGAACTCCAATCCTCTGTGTAAAGAAATTTCTCCTCATCTGGGTCCTAAATGGCATCCCTCTTATTTTGAAATTGTGCCCCCTGGTTTTAGACTCCCCAGCTGGGGGAAACATCTTGGGCGGGATTCTCCGACCCCCCCACCGGGAGGGAGAATCGGCCGGGGGGGGGGGGCATTGGCAGTGCCCCCCACCCCCCCCCCCCCCCCCCCCCCCGGGCGATTCTCTGCTCCGCGATGGGCCGAGTGGCCGCCCATTTTCGGCCAGTCCCGCCGGCGTAAATCAAACAAGGTCCTTACCGGCGGGACCTGGCTCCACGGGCGGCCTACAGAGTCCTCGGGCTCGGGGGGGCGCAGAGGGATCTGGCTCCGGGGTGGCCTGGCCCGCGATCGGGGCTCACCGATCTGCGGGCGGGTTTGTGCCATGGGGGCACTCTTTCTCTCCGCGCCGGCCGCTATAACGGTCCG
Organism: Scyliorhinus canicula; assembly: GCF_902713615.1. NCBI lineage: Eukaryota > Metazoa > Chordata > Chondrichthyes > Carcharhiniformes > Scyliorhinidae > Scyliorhinus > Scyliorhinus canicula. The sequence continues at coordinate 186,091,256 of NC_052146.1, read as the reverse complement.
CCATGACCAGCAGGGAGAAGAACCCCCCCTGTGCATGCGCTGGGATCACGCCAGAACACGCTGGCACTCCCACGCATGCGCCAACTCACGCCAGCAGGCGGAGGTCCTTCGGCGCCAACCCTTCCGGCACTAGCCTAGCCCCTGAAGGTGTGGAGGATCACACCTTCCGGGCGGCCCGACGCCGGAGTGGTTCACGCCACTCCTTGGCGCCAGTACAGCCCGCCCCGGCGAATAGCAGAGAATCCCAGCCCTTATCTGCATCTCCCCTGTTTACTCAATTCAAGTATTTTGTAGGTATCAATGAGATCAGCTCTCATTCTTGAATGCTCTAGAGAATACAGGCCCTGTTTTCTCAATCTCTCTTCATAAGACAGTCCCACCATCCCCAGAACAAGTCTGGTGAACCTTTATTGCAATCTCTCTATGGTAATAATATCCTTTCTGAGGTAAGGAGAACAAAACTGCACAGTGCTCCAGGTACAGTCTAACCAGTTCCGATGCACAGGGAATAGTTGATAGAGTATGCACAGTTGAGTGTGGCATGTCAGCGTAATGATAATGCTGAATACATGTTCAAGCAAGCACGTACAAGTCATTATCCTATTCGCTTACAGATCTCAATATGGTTTGGAGGGTTTGGCTTTTACAAGATTATTGGGAAAGCGTTAGCAGCAAGCTGGAAGAATAAAGTGTTTTTGTTTCTGTCCAGGTTCCAACCCTTCCCTCCAGAAAACATGCATGCACACACCCTCCGATTCACACTCACATTCACACGCACACCTGTTCACTGAGGTACACACATGCGGAGAACCAAAGGAGGGCCAAAATATGTGAAATAGGTCAATTCCATGTCAGGTCACTGACATTGCATAAACGTTTGATTCAGAGCAGAGATTAAAGAATTAGGACAGGTTTTCCTAGATTTCGGTCTCCGCAGATTGTAGTACAAATTATTACATTGTAATATTCCATAGCCTTGAGAAAGAAGCAACCTTAGCACCAATGTGTGAAGAAATCTGTAGTTTGTGGGTCCAGTGAAGAGCCTGCATGAGCTGTTGTCTGCACAGTAGCTTGTTGAATACTCGGTGGGTGCGCTTACTAATGTTTCAAAAGCCTGCAATATTTTGAGACGCCATCAAACTAAAAAAGAGAAACTTAAACTTCAGATTTCTGGTAAAGAGGGTTGTGGGGGCAGCACGGTGGCGCAGTGGTAGCACTGCAGGCTCACGGCGCTGAGGTCCCAGGTTCGATCCCGGCTCTGTCCGTGTGGAGTTTGCACATTCTCCCCGTGTTTGCGTGGGTTCCGCCCCCACAACCCAAAGATGTGCACGGTAGGTGGATTGAACACGCTAAATTGCCCCTTAATTGGAAAAAAAAGAATTGGGTACACTAAATTTAAAAAAAAAAGAGCCGGCTTTATGTTTCTGGCTGTAATAATATCTGGGAAATCAGACTGTGACACGTCAGGAAATGGAAGCTGATTGAAACTAAAAGAAAAACATAGAGACACCAGAGATCGGGGCGTGATGTAATGGGGGGGGGGGGGGGGAAACACCTACAGCACTGAGAGTGACCCCATTATCAAACAGGACTCTGGGGTTTTTTGGTCTTGGCAAGGAAAGCCCTGCCGACCACACCTACCTTAATTACCTGCACTGACAAACTGATGCCATTTCTAAATGCCGCTCAATCCCCCATCGTGGCCTTCTCCCCCCCCCCCCCCCCCCCCCACGCCCTCCCAAAATGCCCCAAGTGACTTATTAGGGGATCCTCCAGCCCCCACACACCCCACCTCATAAGGATAGGGCACCCCTGGGCCCGATCCCTGGCACGAGTAACCTGGCACTTTGGCAAGGCAGCCTGACACCCTGGCAGTGGCACTTGGGACCTTGGCAACATCAGGATGCCACTGCCAGGTACCCAGGTATTACTGCCAGGCTACCTAGGTGGCAATGCCACAGTGCCAGGCTGGCAGTACCAAGGTGCACAGGTGGAAGCAGGGGTACTATCCTACCCACAGCGTGATCATCTCAGGTCTTCTGATGGCCTGGGAGACCCTCCCAGGGCCAGTGCTAAACGGAGGCCTCTCAGGTACATGCATTAGTTCCCAGGCCTTGGGAGAATCCAGCACAGATATATTTAAGTGAGCCTAACTTAAAAGAGACTTAGGCACGTATTTGAGGATGAGAAATCTATAGGCATACAGACAAAACATGGGGATATTGGCACAGTTGCCAACACAGATCTGATAGGCCAAATGCTCTTCTTCCATATCACGGTTGGCTTTGGACTGAGATTTTCCGTCTCCCTTGTGGTGGGACCTGTCGCAGGAGATTCAACGGCTGAGCCAAAAGTCCATTGACTTCTGGAGGGGCCGGACAATCTAGGTGGCAGGTGGGGCTGGAAAACCCCGTCCTCTGAGACTGTGATAGCACGAAGTCCTCTTTTGAAAGTTATTATCGAATCCTGCAAAACCCTTTCAGGCAGTGCATACCAGATCATAACAACTCACCAATGTAAAATAAATTATCCTTGTACACGGATATGAGGATATTAGGTGGGCGCACGGTTGGGCTCACCTGTAATACAGCACCATACCCTGTGATTGAACACAATACAGACAGTCATTATTCAGACTGGGATATGAAAGTTAGCCACTTGGGCAATTTACAGAAGCACGATAGTAGCCTTTGATCTGTAGTCCAAAGACAATCAGCTGCTTCAAGGAGAGGAAAAAGGAGAAAATTTCGAAGAAATTTGGACCAAGCACATCAATTATCTTTTGCGAACATGGGTTTATAATAGTCAGGTAGAAATCCCAGTTTGCAGAATGAGGATGAACAGTGCTGCAACAGCTTCCTGCCCTTTATAAATTGCCCATGAACTTGGTTTGGGGCATGATGCTCCGAAGATCGTCCCCCGCCCCCCCTCCATTACATTGATGCAAATGTGGAAATGTTTCTGGGCTCCAGTCCCAGTCCTGGACTTGGGCACAAAAATCAAGGTTAATAATCGTAGAATCATACAGTACAGGAGAGGTCTCCGGCCTATCAAGCCTGCACTGACAAAAAAACTACTCTAATCTACACTAATCCCACTTCCCAGCACATGGGCCATAGCCTTGAATGTTGTGGTGTTTCCAAGTGCTTATACAAGTACTTTTTAAGGATTGTGAGGTTTCCTGCCTCAACCAGCCTCCCAGACAGTGCATTCCAGATTCCCACCACCCTCTGGGTGAAAATAATTTTCCTCAAATCCTCTCTAAATTCCAGCCTTTCACTGATAAGATTTACGAGGATGTTACCAGGGGCTGATGGTCTGAGTTAGGAGAGGCTGGGACTTTTTTCCCTGGAGCGTTGGAGGTTTAGAGGTGATCTTATAGAGGTCTACAAAATAACGAGGCGTATTGATAAGGTAGATGGTCAATATCTTTTCCCAAAGTAGAGGAGTCTAGAAGTAGAGGGCATAGGTTTACGGTGAGAGGAGAGAGATACAAAAGAGACCAGAGGAGAAATGTCTGCACACAGAGGGTGGTGAGCATCTGGAACGGGTACAAGGTGGATACAATTGTCCTTTAAAAAGCAGTTGGACAGTTACATGGGCAGGGTGGGTATAGAGGGATATGGGCCAAATGCGGGCAAGTGGGACTAGCTTAATGATAGAAACTGGGCAGCATGGACAAGCTGGGCCGAAGGGCCTGTTTCCATGCTGTATACATCTACGACTCTATAACTATGCCCCCTTGTTATTGACCCAAGTGTGATACTGAGGGAAGTCTGCATTGTTGGAGATGCTGGGCTGGATTCTCCGGTTCCCCAACTGCATGTTTCTCAGCGGCGCGCCATTCGCTGGGGGCAGGATTCTATACTCCTGCTGCCTGTCAATTTCCCATTGAAGCCACCCCACACGCTGCCAGGAATCCCGCGGGTGGGGGTGCGCTGCCGGCGGGAAAAGTGAAACGCAACTGCAGGAGAATTCCGGCCGTCGCTTTTCGGATGGGAGGTTAAATGAATGTCCCACTCTGCTGGACGGAAAAGACCCAAGGCACTATTTTGAAAAGCAGGGTTGAGTTATCCCCTGACATAAATACAGATTATCTGCTCACCAACATAATGCTGTTTGTGGAAACTTGCTGTGTACGGATTGGCCATCATGTTTATTTATTTTATTACAATAGTGGTTAAGTATTTCATTGGCTGGAAAGTGCCTTGGAATGTCCTCTGATTGTAAAAGGCACTAAGTGCAAGTCTTTCTTTCTACTCTGGAAATACTGTCCAGCTATCCCATCACAATCTGAGGAGAATCTGTCTTGCTGAGAGCAACGTCAACCCATATTTTAAGCCTCAATAAATCTGCACCCTATAGGTGCCCTTCTGTTCCCCGAGGAAGTACCAAAAGAAAAAAATATTGAACCTTTTTATTTGCCCTGAATTGGGCCAAAGGTATTATCAGAGTGGCACAGAACTACGTCATGTTCCAATATCTTCAACAGGGCAGATAGTGCCCTCCTGGAATATTCAAGTAACACCTAACCCTTTTCTACGGTTCCAACCCTGGGAACTGCCTTGGGATAAACTGCTGTGAAAAGCCACGTGCACAAGCTCTGCCTCTCACTTCTGCCCTTACCCCTAATCCCTCCCAGAGTTTGTGGGAATTCTCCAGTAGTGTGTCAGGGTAGAAATTAAAACCAGTTTCACTGTGTGTCGTACTGTTTTTTACAGTCTCTAGCGTGTGACCTTAGCTGTTTACTGACCTTGAGACACACCCCTGTCACCTGTAGTAGAACATGATTTTGCTCCATGACTAACACTTAATTTCCATTACATTTACATGAGACTGGGGACTAATAAACACATTTGACTGCAAATGTCTGGAAAACAAACACACTTGGAGGTTTAAATAGTCCACTGGGGAATTTGAAACAAAGATGGTAACCAGTATGCAAGAAGAAGCTCATGATAACATTTCAAAATGTCCAGGCATTGGACAAGATTGAAGAGAATATTTATGAGAATGGTACCAGGGATGCAGGACTTCAGTCAGGTGAAGAGACTATAGAAGCTGGGTTATTCTCTTTACGACGGAGAAGGTTAAGAGGATATATAATAGAAGTGCCCAAATTCTGATGGGTTTTTATAGAGCATATAGGGAGAAACTCCTTTCACTGGCAAGAAGGTTATATTATGTCCAAAGATGTTCCGGTTAGGTGGATTGGCCATGCTAAATTGCCCCTTAGTGTGCAGATAGGTTAAAGTGTTATAGGGAGAGGGCAGGGGAGTGGACTTGGGTAGAGTGCTCTTTTGGAGGGTCAGTGCAGACTTGATGGGCTGAATGGCCTCCTGCACTGTAGGAATTCTATGATTAACCAAAGGACGGACATTTAAAGATAATTGCGAATGACTAGTGGAAGATTATTCCAATTCAGATAGCCGGACAGTGAATGATATAACTGATGCCTAGTCTTAATACACTTTATACACTTAATAATGGTAGTTCGAAGGTAGTACGCACGTTCCCCAACTGGAAACCATGGTTTAACTGGGAGATTCACTAAGGCCAGGACTGAGGTGTTCAAGGCATGTGATCCTGACCTATACAAGAAATCTAGGTACAACTGCTACAAAGCCATCAGGGATGCCAAGAGACAATACCAGACTAAGCTAGAGTCACAGACTAATGACACAGAGTCTTGTCGGTTGTGATAAGGCTTAAACAACATAACAGGCTACATAACAAAACCTAGTAGAATCTCCAGCAACAGCACACCTATCCCTGATGAACTCAACGCATTCTGTGTTCGGTTCAAGCAGAAAACCAACAAACCGGTGTCAACTGGCCCAGCTGCCTCGGACACACCCATACCTACCGTCACAGCTTCCAAAGTCAGATCGGCCTTCTTGAACAGTTATTGAGCACAAAAACAGAAATTACAGATCAACAGACTGTACACAATGGTACAACTGTGAAACTGAAGGACAACTGAACAGCACAGTCCAAAACAATGTCACGAAGAACAGGACACTGTTTAGACACAAACGAAGTCATGCCAATGAATTTAATGAGTTCATTTTTGCTCAAAGACCAAAAAGCAATCCAGTATTTAAGGCAAATGACATACAAAATTGATACCACAAGCACAGAAAAAACATCAGGTCAGACAATAAAAGTGATTCAACCAGTCAAACACCTGATGATGACTTGTTGGTACTTCAACACACCACGAGTGAAGACTAAGGACAGATTCAACTTGTGAATCATTACAAATAGACTGTTTGCTAAAATTTATCTTGCCTCATCTGTTAATTTCAAAAACATATCATGTATTATGTACTAATATTATACATTCTTTCCTTTGATAATGGAAAAGAAATGTAAAAAAAGGGGGGGATGTAATGATATGTATATGGTCAGGTTAGTGAAGGGTTAATAATTACATCTATGTGTAAATCAAACACTGGAGGGCGGTACTAATTCTCTGTATTTAACACAGCCTCTCAGGGAATTCTGGGAGAAGTATGAGGAGAAAGCTGAGAAGAATATAGAGAGCAGATTGAATGTTAATTAGAGATAGAGAGCACAAGTTTAGATCATAGTGTAGTTCGTGACTAGATAAAATATAGACCACTGTAAGACAGATTCAATATCATTTATTATCATCTATAACTCAGTAGAGTGTGCAAACTTCATTTAAATAGTAGTATAATAATAAATTAGTTTTGTTTCAATCTTTTGATTGGTATATTACTTTTCAACACTACATCGGGTCATTCTGGAAGAAAGGACAAAGAATACAACACATTACCAATCATGGTAATATAACATGCTACCAGGTGTAGAAACATAACATGGTTCAGTGACTACTGAAGCTATATAGACAGATTAGCTAGAATCTAGTTAACAAAAAACTAGCGGGTGACAAAGACCTGATACTGCGAGACTCCGTAGAATCCCAAACTAATGGAGCAACTGCAATCTCTCCAACACCTCCGGATAACTGGTAAACTACATGTTAACTGGAGAATGTTTAAACAAGAATTTCAACTGTATCTCTCATCCTCCAACCTAGAAACTGCCAGCAATGAGCGAAAAACTGCTTTATTTTTACTAATAGCTGGACAACAGGCCATAGAAGCGTATAAGCATTGCATTTGGAGAATGATGCTGAAAATATAACTTTGAACTGGCAATTAAAACATTTGATCATTATTGTGAAAGTAATGAAAATTTCAGCAAAAGAAACAAAAAATGCTGTCTCCTGATTCGATTAAAATGTACAACGCGAGAAACCAACCTACAAATAGAAGTGCCGAAATATTAAATCGTCAAAGTAAAAATATTTTTCCCTCCGTTGAAGCTATGGCACAGTTGGAAACTAATCGCGCTCAAAAAGGTGACTGCGCACAAGTGCACCCGAACAAAATCCGCAATTCCAATTCTGAACGTTCTGCGCATAGGCGGGACCAGTTTGCACATGTGCCCTTACAAAAAAAAGACGCAAACAGGAAAAATACCGTTCTGCACAGGCGCAAGAAGCTGCAGGTGCGCACATATAAAAAGAACTAATCCGAAGAAGCTCGATTTGCACATGCCATGATGTCACAAACGTCATGGTGTCAGAACATTTTGGACACGCCCACTTAAAGGGAAACTGCCGAAAATTGAAAAAAAGTTTTAAAGGCACCAAACACTTACCTTGCAAGGCAGAACATTGCCTGAATTTAAACAAAACAGCTGAAGAAAACTTTTTTTTTTTTAAATCTTTTTATTGGCTTTTCTCTTATTTATAAATAGTTGTTGCGTTACATTTTGTAATGCATTGCATTACATTACATTTTTCTTGCCCGCGCTACTTTACTTTATTGTACAGAGAGGTTTATTTTGTCCTTCATTTAACTAACTATGTACATTTCGTTGCCTTCTGTATCGGTCTATAAGTTGTCCCCCTTCCTTCCACACCCCCCTCCTCACCCCCCTTCCTTCTGCCCCCCCCCCCCTCCTCCCCCTCTGATGGCGTACTTAATCTTCTCCAGGTGGAGAAATTCCGAGAGGTCAGCGAGCCAGTCTGCAGCATTGAGTGGGGCTACCAATCGCCAGCTGAGCAGGATTCTCCGGCATGCGACTAGGGAAGTGAAAGCAAGGGCGTTGGCTCCCTTCCCTATGTGTAACTCTGGCTGCTCCGATACCCCGAAGATTGCCACTATTGGGCATGGCTTCACCCTCACAACCTTGGACATTGCCTCAGAGACGGCTGTCCAGAACCCAGCAAGTTTGGGACATGCCCAGAACATGTGGGTGCGGTTGGCCAGGCCAACCTGGCACCACTCATTTTTGTCTTCCATCTCCAGGAAGAACTTGCTCATTCGATCGCCCCTTCTCGCTGCTTGTGCCTACTAGGCCCTCTAGCAGTGTGTTTTCTGGGGTTTCTGGGGTTTCTGGGGCCCCGGAGTACCCGACTGTCTCTTTGCGGAGGAAGTGTTTTATTTGGAGGTGTCTCAATTCCTGTCCTTTTGCTAGTTTCCACTTCGTCAGTTCATCCAGTGTCGTCAGTCTGTGCCCTATGTAGAAGTCCCCGACCGTCAGTGTGCCCCTGTCCCGCCTCCCTCTTTTGAAGGTGGTATCTAGCATGGCGGGGGGAATCTGTGATTGCCGCATATGAGGGCCATTTTAGTTATCCCAAAGTGTTGTCTCAATTAGGTCCACGTTCTCAGTGTGGCCTCTACCATTGGACTCGTTGTGTATCTTGTTGAGGAGGATGGGCGTGTTGCTCTGGCTAGGGCCCGGAGGGTTGTTCCTTTACAGGATGCCGCCTCCATTTGTACCCAATCTGTTTCGGGATCTTGCACCCATCCCCTCACTCTTTCTGCCATTGCTGCCCGGTGGTAGTATTGTAGGTTTGGTAAGGCCAAGCCCCATTTGATTTTTCTTCTTTGCAGCGTCGGTTCGGGAATTCTCCAATTCTGACCCCCCACACAAACGCCATGATTAGCCTGTCTATGTTTTGGAAAAAGGCCTTGGGGATGAAGATCGGGATGGATCTAAACAGGAAGAGGAACTTTAGCAGTACGTTCATCTTGATCGTCTGCACTCTCTCCGCCAGGGAGTGAGCCCCACCGTTGAAGGTCTTTCTTACTTCCTCCTCCAGGCTGGTCAGGTTCCCCCTCACCCTCGTCCCATGGCATGAGTGGTACGTCAGTCCCACCCAGCCCTTCCTTACCAGCAGTCGGTCCTTCGCCCTCAGGTGCGTCTCTTGTAGGTAGATTATGGCTGCTTTTAGGCTTCTTAGGTGGGCGAAGACTCTGGATCTTTTCACTGGCCGTTGAGTCCCCTTACATTCCAGGTAACAATCCTGGTTTGGGGGGGGGTTTCTGACCCTCCCCAGTCCTGTGGGATCCCCCATGCTTACCCGGTGGACGCGCCCCTGCACTTCGGGGCTTCCCTTCGTCAGGGCGCCGTCCAAAGTGGCCAGGGTCACCATGGGGTCGGTCCCCTGCGATCCGGGGTTTCCCATTGTCCAGGGGGCACCCAACATGGCCACCAACTATGTGTATGCGCTCCTGCCCTCCCGGGTCTCCCTTCGCCCTGATGCCTTCCCGAGTGGCTGCTTAGTTCCTCGCCCTGCTCCATGCCTGCCGGGGCCTGTATCTGTACTGGTTCTCTATCTCACCCTTCTCTTTTGTTCTGCGCTCTCCCCCTGACTTGTCCCCCCCCCCCCCAGCCCCCGTCCCTCTGTCCCCCCGTGTTCTCCCCCCCCCCGCCTTCTGTCCACCCCCCTCCTTGCGCCAGGCGCTCCTTCTCCCCTGAGAGATGCGCAGCGGCCCTCCTTCCTTCCTTCCCTCCTGTGTTGGCCCTCCTCGCTTGTACGGTGGCACTCCTCCCAGTATTCGCCCAGCTCTGGCCTTGTTTAACCTTCCTCCTACTGGCCCGTTTCTCGCCCTCCTGTCCACTTTTCTCATCCTCATTCCCCCCCCCCCAATCGCAATGAGAGAGGAGACAAGCCCGGAAACGAGGCAGCACAGCCCCGCGCAAAACATAAAACACATGTGCACAATTCATGATCTTATTGGTCCTTGTTTGCAGTCTGTCCTCCGCTCTTTGTTCCAAATTTCCCTTTCTTTTCCGTCCCCGTGGCTTTCATAGCGGTTGCGGCTGCTCGATGTAACAAACTCATCAGCCGCCTGTGGGGTTTTAAAATACAGCTCTTTCCCCTTAAATGTTACCCAGAGTTTGGCCGGGAATAACATCCCAAATTTCACCTCACTTTTGTAGAGTGCTGATTTTGCCCTGTTGAACTCAGCCCTTCTTTTTGCCAGGTCCGCCCCAATGTCCTGATACACCCTTACGTTCTTCCTTTCCCACGTGCTCGGTCTCGTCTGCAGAGCCCACTTTAGAATTTTCTCCCGGTCTTGGAACTGGTGCAGCTTTGCAATAATTGCTCTGGGCTGCTCCCCGGCTTTGGGCTTGGGTCGGAGCAACCTGTGCGCCCTGTCTATTTCTGAGGGGTTTGGAAATTCTTCCCTTTCCACTAGCTTGCCCAGCATTTGGGCGATATAGCCTGTTGGGTCTCTGCCCTCTATCCCCTCTGGCGGACCCACTATTCTAACGTTCTGCCGTCTGGACCCATTTTCCTGGTCCTTCACTTTCCCTCTTAGGCTCCCCTGGGACATTGCCAACCTTTTCACCTCGGTTTCCAGAGCTATCACCCTGTAGCTCTGGTCCGAGGAAGCCCTCTCCAAATCCAGAAATCGCTCTCTCCTGCGCCTCCACTTTCCTTCCCAGGCCTTCGATGGTTTGCTGCATTTTGTGCGTTGTCTCCGCCAGCATCTCCTTCATCATTGTGTGGAGCTCTGACCTGATCGCCTCCTTTATGGGGCTTAGCTTTATTATCACGTTTCTCCACTCTTCCCCCTGTGCGAGGGGGATGCTGGTTGCTGCGTCCTGCTCCGCTCCGCGGTCCGCCATCCTTTTCCCTTCTAGCTCGCCCGAACCGCCGTCTCGTCTCGTGGGGCCGCCTGCCTGCACGCCCGCCGCTCCTGCGCTTTTCCCTCGCTGCTGCTGCTGCTGCTCCGTGCGTCTCGCCATCCCTTCGCTTTGACATTTTCCTTTCCTCCAGCCATCTGTCTCTCTCCATGCTGCTGTTCCTTACCCTGACGTTGATCTCCCTTTCATCGTCCTCTGCTCTCGTGCTCTCGCAGCTCTAGTCTGCCTCAGGTTTCAGGTTTTATTTTATTTGTCTGTCCGGTTTTGTTTATGTTTGTGGTGGTTAGGGGCAGCTCGGTGGAGCAGTGGTTAGCACGGTTGCCTCACAACGCCGAGATCCCAGGTTCGATCCCGGCTCTGGGTCACTGTCCGTGTGAAGTTTGCACATTCGCCCCGTGTTTGTGTGGGTTTCCCCCCACAACCCAAAGATGTGCAGGGTAGCTGGATTGGCCATGCTAAATTGCCCCTTACTTGGAAAAAGTTCATTGGATACTTTAAATTTATTATTTTAAAAAATGTTTGTGCTGGTTAGTTCCCTTCCTTTCCCCTTCCCTCTCACCGGGTCAGGAGGGTCGAGAGCGAGAGGCTTCGAATCAGACTGGGAGTCCTCCTTTGTGCCGCCGCCCACCTCGTGGTCGCTCGCGACTTTGGAGTCCGGGCCGCCGCTCCTCTCCTTCCGCACTCTCTTGCTCTGCGAGGGTGGGGGCCCCCAGTCGGACCAGTTTGCGTGCTTAGGTGCAAGTTCTCCTCGGGGAACGGGAGGCGCCCGTGTTCCCCTCTTAGGAGCTCTGCTACCCGTGACTGCTCTCTTCCCCAGCAGAAGTCAAATCCAACTGAAGGAAACTTTTGCAGCACCATGGAACAAAATGTTCTCTATTGTGTTGCACTGTACTCCGTATGCTTCACCCGATGTCTGTGCTTGCATTGTGTATTTATCGTATGTCCTATGTTTTTCATGTATGGAACGATCTGTCTGGACTGTATGAAGAACAATACTTTTCACTGTCCCTCGGTACACATGACAATAAGTCTAAATCCAAATCCTCATCTCCTGAATACAATTCCAGAGAAGTGTGAATTGTTACAATCTACAATGCACTGCCAAAAATGCTAGTGAATGAAATTTCAGCCGAGTCACAAATTTCAGAAGGGAGCTTGGAAAAATATTTGAAAAAAGGAAAATATTGCCAAGTTATGGGGAAAGAACAGCCCAGTGGTTTAGTTGGATAACTCTTTCCAATCTGTCACAGCCATGATGAATGGCCTCATTTTGTGTTATATGACCCAGGAAAAAGCAGCTTGCTTAATTAAACAACTCACCAACTAAAGTATGCACTCCCTCCAACACCGACACACAGATGCAGCATTAACAGTGTACCGTCAGCAGTGCACTGTAGCAAGACACCAAGGCTCCTTCAACAGCATCTTCCAAACCCACCCATGAGCACAAGGGCAGTGGGTACATGGGAACTCCACCACCTGCAAGTTCCCCTCCAAGCAACACACCATTCTGATTTGGAAAGATATCGCCGTTCCTTCATTATGGCTGGATTAAAATCCTGTAACTCCCTCTCGAACAGCACAGTGGGTGTACCAACGCCACATGGACGGCAGCAGTGCAGGATCCATGGTAGCCATGATGTGGAGATGCCGGCATTGGACTGGGGTGAGCCCAGTAAGAAGTCCTACAACACCAGGTTAAAGTCCAACAGGTTTGTTTCAAACACGAGCTTTCGGAGCACTGCTCCTTCATTCACCTGAGGAAGGAGCAGTAATCCGAAAGCTAGTGTTTGAAACAAACATGTTGGACTTTAACCTGGTGTTGTAAGACTTCTTACTGCAGTGCAGGAAGGCAGCTCACAACCACCTTCTTAAGGGCAATTAGGGATGGGCAATAAATGCTGGCCTAGCCAGCAACAACATCCGCACACTGTGAAAGAACTTTTAAAAATTGTGTCCCTACGATCTGAAAAAGAGCTATCTAACTTGCCCACATTTTCAAGCCCTTTGTCCACTTCAAGTAATAAAAGCAAATTACTGCGGATGCTGGAATCTGAAATGAAAGAGAAAATGCTGGAAAATCTCAGCAGGTCTGGCAGCATCTGTAGGGAGAGAAAAGAGTTAACATTTCGAGTCCGATGACTCTTTGTCAAAGCACTTCAAGTAAGTATCCATGTAATTTTGCAATGTGATGAGCTATTATTTTTTTTAAAATTTAGTGTACCCAATTATTTTTTTTCCAATTAGGGGCAATTTAGCGTGGCCAATCCACCTACCCTGCACATCTTTGGGTTTTGGGGCAAAACCCACGCAAACACAGGGGGAAACTTGCAAACTCCACACAGGACTGTGACCCAGAGCCGGGATCAAACCTGGGACCTCGGCGGCATGAGGCAGCAGTACTAACCACTGCGACATGTGATGAGCTATTCTGCCTCTACCTTTCAGGCACTGAGTGTAGTAGTCACCACTGATGTATATATTAGGTGATTTGTGGTAAGCCCTGTACTACAAGTACGGGGTTAGTTCCCTGCCTGCTGGCTCCGCCCAGTAGGCGGAGTATAAATATGTGTGCTCCCCGTACAGCAGCCATTTCACCAGCTGCTGTAGGAGGCCACACATATTAGTGTATTAAAGCCTCGATTGCATTCAACTCTCGTCTTTGTGTAATTGATCGTGCATCACTGAGCTCCAGATCCCATTCTATGATTAGATAACTAAGTGTTTCTAAATGAAATGAGATCAAAAAGAATGTGCTTTGTGAGGTAATTGTTTCAGGAAACAAGAAATTTGTAGTCCGGACACCATTTCTGCATAAATACTGGATTTGCCACACCAAACCAGACTTTTCTTTTAAAGCATATCTTCACACACACACATTTTCCCCCCTTTGGGGAATAGTGGGGAAGCGGATTCACAGACTGTTGAACCACATTATGAACACTCCTCCTCTGGCCAACAAGTCCTGCAGTTGGACTTGAACCCAGATTTCTGGTCCAGAGGTAGCGACAGTATCACTGCGCCACAAGGTCTCACACCCGACTCTGTCATACTCCAATTACAGCTGGCATCCAAAGCTATAGCCGTATTCTGGTTATAAGCTTCAGGATACTGAAGGCTTTACCTCGAGACATATGAATGCATCTTACTGAAGGGATCCCGCTGCGTACAGTTTTAAGTTCCTCCCCAGTCTTCTTCTCTCTCTCCTTTCCCTTCAGTTCTTTGGTTCCAGCAGCAGCTGGTGCGGTGCTCGGTCACATAGAACAAGAAGGTTTCAAATTCAATCCCGGTCTGTGCTGAGTTAGCACTGGTGCTTCACAGCGCCAGGGGCCCAGGTTCGATTCCCACTTGGGTCACTGTCTGTGCAGAGTCTACACGTTCTCCCAGCGTCTGCGTGGAATTCCGCCCGGTGCTTCGGTTTCCTCCCACTGGTCCCGAAAGACAAGCTGTTAGGTAATTTGAACATCTGGCACTGTCGCTACCTCTGGACCAGAAATCAGGGTTCAAGTCCAACGGCAGGACTTGTTGGCCACAGAAGGAGTGTTCATAATGTGGTTCAGCAGTCTGAGAATCCCTCGGTGTACCCGAACAGGTGCCCGAATGTGGTGACTAGGGGCTTTTCACAGTAACTTAATTGCAGTGTTAATGTAAGCCTACTTGTGACAATAAAAAAGATTAATAATAATATAAATCTTAACTAGTTTATTATTATTATTCTCCCATGTCTGCATGGGTTTCCTCCAGATGCTCCGGTTTCCTCCCACATGTCTCAAAAGACGTGCAGTCAGATCTGACTGAATAAGCCTTGCGTCTATTGACAGTCCCTTTTTAACATTGTTTTCCTCAATGTGCCGTAGCAATGTGGGGAACATTTTGTAGTTTTGGTTTTGTTCTCCCACTTGCCAAACTTCTTTGCAGGCAGTTCACTGCTCTGTACTGTCGTGGACTTTCCTGAGCAGTGTCAAGTGTACATACAGGATAGGGCGGCATGTGGCGCAGTGGTTAGCACTGGGGCTACGGCACTGAGGACCAGGGTTCGAGTCCCGGCCCTGGGTCACTGTCCACGTGAAGTTTACACATTCTCCCCGTATCTGCGTGGATTTCACCCCTACAACCCAAAGATCTGCAGGTTAGGTGGATTGGCCACACTAAATTGCCCCTTAATTGGGAAAAAAAATAATAATTGGGTACTCTAAATTTATTTTTAAAAAGCATACGTACAGGAAGAGTGACCTGCTCACTGTTGCCTCTCGTGGTCGGAAGACAGCACAGCTAATGATGCAGTTCCCATTCTAAATGCCGGTAACAGCCATTGGGCACTTCTTTCGGGATCGGGAACACCGTGACCCAATTGCTCCATGACCCTTCCGACACCTGCAGGTCGCGGCCCATACACTGAAAAACCCTGCACTAAGGCTTGTGCCTTGGTTTCTGTGAACTTCCCTCAACCTGTGAGTGTCCAATCTTAGCTTTCTTTCGAGAGATAGAATCCATAGAATACCTACAGTGCAGGAGGCCATTCAACCCATCTAGCCTGCATTGACACTCCGAAAGAGTACACTACCCCCTACTCCCATAACCCCACTTAACCTGCATATCTTTGGATTGAGAGAGGAAACCCACACAGACATGGGGAGAACATGCAAACTCCACACAGTGACCCAGGGCTGGAATCGAACCATGGTGCCGTGAGGCAGCAGTGCTAACCAATGTGCCACCTTACTGCCCTAACTTGCAACATTTTATCAGAGAGAGGCGGTTAAAAACTAGAGGTTGAATTTTAAGGATATATGATAGCAAGAATGAAGAAAGGCTCATTACCCGATAAGTCTTGATTTGTTGTCTACATCAAGATTCGTAGTTCACAACCCATCACATTGGGCCTATTTCTATTTGTGAGTTAACTAGAACTGTTCCAGGGCGGCACAATGGTTCAGTGGTTAGCACTGCTGCCTAACAGCGTCAGGGACCCAGGTTCGATTCTGACCTTGGGTCACTTGTGTGGAGTTTGCACATTCTACCTGTGACTGCGTTTCCTCCGGGTGCTCTGGTTTCCTCCCTCAGTCCAAAGATGTGCAGGTTAGGTGGATTGGTCATGATAAATTACCCCTTAGTGTCCAACGGTTAGGTGGGGTTACGGGTATAGTACAGGGGTATGGGCCTGTGTAGGGTGCACTTTCGGGGGGCTGATGTAAACTCAATGGGCTGAATGGCCTTCTTCTGCACTATAGGGATTCTATGAAAGTATATGGTCCAGAGTCCACTGGGAATTAGCCCATCTCAGTTGGGCTGTGTGGAAAGTTCCAGAACTTGGCTTCAGGATTTAGAACATAGAACATACAGTGCAGAAGGAGGCCATTCAGCCCATCAAATCTGCACAAACCCACTTAAGCCCTCACTTCCACCCTATCCCTGTAACCCAATAACCCCTCCTAATCTTGTTTTGGTTACCAAGGGGCAATTTATCATTGCCAATCCAACTAATCTGCACGTCTTTGGACTGTGGGAGGAAACCGGAGCACCCGGAGGAAACCCACGCAGACATGGGGAGAACTTGCAGACTCCGCACAGACAGTGACCCAGAAGGGAATCGAACCTGGGACCCTGGCGCTGTGAAGCCACAGTGCTATCCACTTGTGCTACCATGCTCCCCAGGTTCCCCCTGACCATAAAATAAATGGACCTGGGTACCCTGGCCTAATCATCACCCCATGACCAATTGCCAGACTGGCAGAGAACAGGACAGGATTTTGGTGTGATGACCTAGAAATTACATAGATTATCAAAGTTCACACATAAAGCACCAAAGATGCAGTGGTGCTTACGGATCATAGTTCAGCAAATGTCAGCACCTTCAAGGGAAGACAATAATAAAAATAGATCCCTTGTAAGGGTAAATTACCAATGACATTTTCACAGGGAAGGTACTTACGGGATAAGTTGATCATCATCACTCCCCAGGTTATGCTCCAAAGCCAGCCCACCAGGAGGAAGGGTACAGTGAAAAGTTGTGAGATTCCCACCCAAACATTGAGGCAGACGAGGGCCAATATCTCATCGCTGGTCTTGCGGCCAGTGGGTGTCGCTGGTTCAGAACAGCACAGAAGTGTAAACCCCGATAGAATGGTACCTGAAAGATTAGACATCATTCAGACGGTCAACATTTGTCAGTAATTTAAATACACGGAGAGAGAGACAGACAGACAAGAAGAATGAAGGACTCTGTCACTTTGTTCGTCATACCTTACGATCACCAAACCAACAAGGCAATTTCATATCTATAAAATGCAGTCTATTCCATTAAACTTCAGGTGAATTACGTATTCTCATTTCAGAAATGTTACACCTTACATAAATGAAAAAAAATGAAATGACCTAAAAGAAGAACGTGTACTTGCATGACATCTTTCCCAGAGAGGAGAGAGCCTCTTGAATGCTTTGGACACAGTGAGTGCTAACTCCCTGCATGTCTCCAAGAAGGAACTAGATTGGGCACCAATTGTCTCAGATAGGAGGTAAATGGATGAACAGTTATTCCACACAATGCCGATTTAATCTCCCGGGCCTGTTTTGATTGTCTGAGGGGGTTGGAGAAGAATATCAGTGGACTTTTTCCCCTCTTGTTGGCCTGTATTTTTGCCTCTCTCAAGAAATTAAATGGCTGTGGAAGGAGTGGGAAGTGCCTAGCTGCGGTGCTCCCAGGCACCATGAGTGTAGGGTAGATTTGATGGACATACCCTTGCTGGCTCTTTAAAACAGCAATTGTACTTCGTCCTACACACCATTTCAGTCTGTAACTATCGTTATGATTCTGGACCAGACTCCAAAATTTTTGGTGTGATTCAATTAGGGACCAATACGTTTTGTTCAAAGAAGACAAAATTTGAGATCAATGCACTTGCTCAGAGAATAAAGCCACAAGATTCCATGCTTTTTGAACAAACAAAATAAACTTTACCATACAAAGGTCAGAAAGATAAAACAATTTACAACATCTATCTTTAACATTTCATGGTTAAAATGAGGTACATGTGAATTAGCAGGCAAACTATGGCCGAACACACTACACTCCACAATTAATGACAAATGTAACCAAGATAGATTCTATGGATTTCTCAGCAACCCACCCAGATGTCAGTAAACACAGTGAGTTGACCAACCCCGTTGAAACTCTGTGTCTCTCTGAAGGCGGTAGTGTGTATGTGTGTGTGTGTGTGTGTGTGTGGTGGGGGGGTGATCTCATTTAAGGCTAAGGTGGATAGGGAGGAGAGGGAGAAACACCAACGATTGATAGAAAAGATGTGGAGGTGGGTGGGAGGTATGCGGGGGCCCCAGACCCAGGTCCCCTCTTGCCAAAGGGGAATGCGGTGTGTCAGCTGAGAAGGGTGAGGAGAGTTGTCTATGAGTACGGGGAGAAGGCAGGGCGCATGTTGACAGGTCAGATGCAAAGGGAGGCCGTGGTGAGGGAGAGGGTGCGGGATAAGGCGGACGAGGGAGTTGGTGATGGCTCCGGATCAGATTAATAAAGTGTTTGAGGAGTTCTAAAGAGACCTGTATAGGTCGGAGCCACTGGAGGAGGAGCAGCAGGTGAGGGAATTTCTGGGTGGGCTCGAGTGTCCGAGATTGGGAGAGGCAGAGAGGGTATGGTTGGAGGAGCCAGTGGGGAGCAGGAGGTGAAGGTGGCTATTGGGAGGATGCCAGGCAGGGAAGGCGGCAGGGCCAGGTGGGCTTCCGGTCGAACTTTGTAAAAAATATAAGGACAGGTGGCCATTGATGGTGAGAATGTTTGATGACACGATGGGTAGGGATGTCTTGCCGCAAACAATGGGGTAGGCTTCCATCTCGTTGTTGCTTAAGAAGGACAAGGGTCCGGTGAAGTGTGGGTCATATAGGCCCATATCTTTACTGAATATAAATGCCAAGATATTGGCAAAGATGTTGGCGTTAAGGTTGGAAGAGTGTCTCCCAAAAGGTGATTGGAGAGGGCCAGCCGGGGTTCATAAAGGGAAGACAGTTGTTCTTGAATGTGAGGGGGTTGCTGAACATGTTGCTTTCTCCGGCGGAGGGGAGGGGAGGGTGACGGAGGTGGTGGTGGCGTTAGATGCGGAGAAGGCGTTTGATCGGGTGGAGTGGAGTTATTTGATGGCGATATTGGAGAAATTTGGGATCGGGACAAAGTTTGTGGCAGGGGTGCAGCTGCTTTATAAGGAGCCAATGGCGAACGTGTGCATAAACAGTATGACCTCAGGGTATTTTGCATTACATTGTTTTGCAGGGATGCCTCATGTCCCCCCCTTCTGTTTGCACTGGCTATAGAGCCCTTGTTATAGTTGCGTTGAGGAGCTCGGTGTTGTGGAAGAGGATAATGGGGGGTGTAACATAGGGTGGTCCTGATATGCAGATGATTTGTTGCTGTATATTTCGGAGCCGAGCATTTTGGTGGGATGTATAATGGGGTTGCTCCAGCGATTTGGGCTGTTTTCAGGGTACATAATGAATGTAGGGAACGGTGAGTACTTTGTGGTCTCCCCTCTGTGAGGGAGCAGGGGTGAGGAGCTGCTATTCCCCCTGGCATATATTTAGATATTTGGGGGTTAAGGTGGCCCAGGATTGGGCAGGGCTTCGGAAGTTTAACTTCACTAGTTTGGTAGGGAAGATGAAGGCGGATCTCCCTCTGTTGTTGGTGTGCCGGGTGGAGGCATTTAGGCCACAATTCCCGCTTTCATTTCAATGTCTGCCGGTCTCTTTGCCCCCCGGGGGGGGGGGGGGGGGGGGGGGGGGGGGGGGGGGGGGGGGTAGGCCTCCCAAATCTGTTTGTGTTCTCTTTGGCCGACAAATGCAGAAAGTGCGGGGCTGGAGGGTGGGGAAAGGAGACTTTGTGGGTGATGGTGGAGGAGGGCTCTTGTAGAGGGGCATGGTTGCGGTCGCTGGCAACATGCCGCTCCCGATGGCCCCAGGGACGTATTCAGTGAGTCCAGTGGTGGTGGCCATGTTGAAGATCTATCTGGAGGCAGTTTAGACAGCACTTTAGGCTGGGGCCGGGTCAGGGGGAATGCCGATTAGGGGGAATCATGTGAGCCGGGGAGAATAGATGTGAGGTTTTGGGGGTGGGAAGAGAGGGGGATTAAGGAAATTAAGGATCTGTTTCTGGGAGGGTGGTTTGCGAGTTTGGAGGAGTTGGGCGAGAAGTTTGGGCTGGCGGCGGGTGAAAGTTTCAGGTATATGCAGGTGCGGGATTTACGAGGTGTTTCCGACCTTCCCGATAGCGACGCCTCTTTGTTGTTGGAAGCGGTGCGGTTAGTGGGAGGATTGGAGAGGTGGGTCGTCTCGGCGATTGACTGGCAGATTTAGGAGGAGGACAGGGTATCTGGGGAGGTGGTTCAAGTGAAGTGGGAGGAAGAGCTGGGGGCAGTGCTGGAGGAGGGTCTGTGGTATGAGGTGTTGCGGATGGTAAATGCCTCGACTTTGTACTGGGCGCACCTTACAAAGTCTAGGATGAGCCAACTGTTCGAGGCGGTGGACGATGTCTGTGAGAGATGTGGGAGGGGCCCCGCGAACCACAAAACATATGTTTTAGTCCTGCCCGAAGCTGGAAAGGTTTTAGAAGACGCTGTTCAGCACCATTTCGGGGGTTTTACATGTGGACATGGAGCCCGGTCCCCTGGAAGCCATATTCGGGGTGTCAGACCTGCCAGAGCTACAGGCAGGTACGGGGGCAGATGTTTTTGGCTTCGTCTCACTGATTGCTCACAGACGGGTCTTGTTGGGGTGGAGGTCAGCTTCTCCACCCTGTGCCTCAGCGAGGATGGGGGACCTGCTGCAGTTTTTGACCCTGGAGGTGAAGTTTGCACTGAGGTGGGGCAAGTGAGGGGCTCTACAATTGTTGGGATTTGTTCATCTTGCATTTTCGGGAGTTGGTTACCCGAGATTGTTGAGGGAGGGGAGCAGTTTGGGGAGGGCTGGGGAGTTTTGTATTGTAAAATTGTTAAAATAAAATACTTTTTTAAAAAATTGAATGGCGAAGCAGGCTTGAAGGCCGCTGAATGGCCTACTTCTCATCCTAGTTCATACATTTGTATGTTTTACGCTTCACCAGGCTTGTGCACTGCAGACAAGCCTAATGCAGCCACATAACACTTAATAGATGTATTTCCGGAAGCAATTTTGTTAATCAAAGTTAAATGAAAAGTCTAGCACAGTTGCATACCATTTGTTATCACTTCCAACTATGACTTTTTGTTGAATCTAGCCAACTGTATGTAAGAATAGTGATTTCTCTACCCTGGTTTCCATGACAGTGAAACCTCAAGTAATTTCTAGTAAAAATGAATTTGAAACACGTACCCGGTTGTATGTACATTCTAACCTTGTTCCCAATTTCTTTTTTTTAAATTTAATGTACCCAATTAATTTTTTCCAATTAAGGGGCAATTTAGCGTGTTCAATCCACCTACCTTGCACATCTTTGGGTTGTGGGGGCGAAACCCACGCAACACGGGGAGAATGTGCAAACCCCACATGGACAGTGACCCGGGGCCAGGATCGAACCTGGGACCTCGGCGCCGTGAGACTGCAGGAATGCTAACCACTGCGCCACCGTGCTGCCTCCTTGTTCCCAATTTCTAACAAGCGTTTCCTTACAACTGTAGTCCTTCATCCCTGGTAAAATTCTCTGGTACTCTTTCTAAGGCCATTACGTGGTTGTGTACTTATTTCTCGAGCTTGGAGAGACCATCTTATTGTTAATTGTGCATTCTACAGATTCTTCTGCTGCAAGCTCAAGTATTTCAGCATTGTGCACATTCCAGTCAACTGCACTCAGCTGTCAACGCCCCCCCCCCCCCCCCATACAATCTTTGCTCAAACACATAGCAACTATAGGAATGAAACTGCTGCAACCTATAAATGAACCACATACAGGCCCCACTCTACACATCATCTCAATTACTGGACTGCTTTCGGAACACAAATTTTTTTAAAGCATAGAAAATACTAGAAATCTGAAATAAAGACAACATTCGTTGGAAATTTGCAGTAGCTCGGTTGGTGTTACAATTCCAATGCAGGATTCTCCATCTGATAAGTTAACCATTTTTGCTCTTTACAAAAGAGGTTGGACCTGCTCCAGCGTTTTGAATCTTTATTCCTTGCTTAGAACCGGTTTTTATTTTTGAACGTTGGCAGGGATCTCCAAGCATCAAAAGAATGCTTTAGATTTCTCAAAGAATACATTTTTTTATTCTCTTTGTTGATGCTGGGGTTCCATATATGGGGCTGGATTCTCCCCTACCCGGCGGGATGGAGTGGCGTGAATCACTCCGGCGTCGGGCCGCCCCAAAGGGGCCAAGCCCTCACCTTTAGGGGCTAGGCCCGCACCGGTGTGTTTGGCGCGCCGCCGGGAAAGGCCTTTGGCACCACACCAGCCGGGGCTGAAGGGCCTCCGCCGGCCGGCGGAAGTCCACGCATGCGCGGGAGCGCAGCGGCTGCTGATGTCATCCCCACGCATGCGTGGGGGGGGGGTCACCTCCGCATCGGCCATCGCGGAGGCTGATGCCCAACGTGGAAGGAAAAGAGTGCCCCCACAGTACAGGCCTGCCCGCAGATCGGTGGGCCCCGATCGCGGGCCAGGCCACTGTGGGGGCACCCCCAGATCCCGCCGTGCCGCCTGGTCCCGCCGGTAAATACCTTGTTTAATTCACTCCAGTGGGACTGGCATAACAGCAGCGGGACTTCGGCCCATCGCAGGCCGGAGAATCGCCGATGGGAGCCCGCCGACAGACGTGGTGCGATTCCTGCCCCCGCCAAATATCCGGTGCCAGAGAATTCGGCAGCCGGCGGGGGCGGGATTCATGCCAGCTCCCGGCAATTATCCAACCTGGTGGGGGATCGGGAATCCAGCCCATGATATATATATTATTTATATATCTGGTGTCCTGTCACCCACCCTTAAGAGAAGAGAAAATGGGAATGGAGGAGTTTTGAGTAAGTAGGGCGATTGCAGAGCGAGGAGAAATAGATTGAGTAGCTAGTTCAAAGGAGGGAAGGCAAGAGCACTGATGAAAGGAGGAGTAGTTGGTGGAAGGAGACATGGAATCCAAAATGAATGAAGGTTTGGAGTGAAAGGTTGGGCCAGAAGAGAAAGAGATCTGCGGAGAGTCACTCTTTCCCCACAAACCCCACCCCCAATGCAGCCCACAATCATCTATGGCATGTTCACCCAGGACCCTTTTGGATGCTGAGAGGAGGTATTCTCAAATTGAGAAAAAGAGGGCTTGGGGCCGTGTTTGGTATAAACAAATTTCACCAGTATGTCTACAGTTGTAGTTTCATCATAGTAACTGGCCACAAGCACTTATTGGGACTTTTTAAAAACAGTGAGGCAATCCGCGGCTGTCTGTAAATTATCAGACACTTCCCAGTTTATTACTAAAATGTTTTACTTGGGTACCCTTATTTGCAAGATGAACAAAGGACAAGAACAGGTTCCCGGTTTAACATCATTTTATTCACAATTTTCTCACTCACACAAAGTATGACTCAGACTCACAGTTGAGCTCTAGGTACCACCCGCCACTCAGTGAAGGAGGCTGACCAGACTGTGAACACGCAATGAGGATATCTTCTCTGGGCCCGGAACCCAAGGCACCTTCTTTTTGCAATGGTTGTGACTGGGGGACTCCCAGTTATCGCTGAAGATCTTTCTTTTATACCAGTTCTGCTAGCATGGAGGCATAGGTATATGCCCACACCTGGCCTGAGTTCTATTGTCCCATCCAGACTTAAACTTATTAATGGGATTAAACAGGATCCATTGCCCTCTAAAACACGTGTCTGACCAGCTATTAGCCCATTATGGAGTCAGATGGCCTCTTTTGTTTGTCCTGCTACAAAGTTGATCACTTGTGCCTGGAGGTTTGTTACATATTATAGCATGGTCTTGTTCTTTGGGTAAACATGAGTGGGTAATCACAAAATCCACATAGCGATAAATGTGGATTTATCAGGGCCTCATTTGGCAGTTTCAGTTCTGGGCCTATTCAGCCAAACATTATGATCTGCAGGAGTGGAGGCAGACAAAGTTTCAGCATTGAGCATGCCCCCCTCCACAACCAGATGCTGTGGGCTACATGGTTGGCCCGGTTGGCAGCTCGCTGCCCGGCCACGCATGCCCCCACCCCCACCCACCCCCTCGGTGCCCTGACACCTGTCACCCATCCCTCCTGCCAGGGCCACCATTTGATGGCACTGCCCCCACTGGGGGCTGCCGTGGGTACGGCCCTGGATGTACCCGCCGGTGGGTGCCGCTGGCTGGGTGGGGGGGTCCGGCACGCATCCGGACGGCCGGGACGCCTGGGCTGAGCCAGCGACAGGGTGGGTGCCCATCTGCATGGCCGCCGTCATGGTGTCCGTGGCGTTGGTTCCGCCCTGTCATGGTGGGCCGTCGCGGCTGTCTGCCCACCCCACCCGCCGACCCTGGGGGGCCTCCCTCAAACCCCCCGCAGTCACGGCCGTGCCGTCTCGCCGTCCTGGGTTCCCCCCCACGCCAGCCCCCACCTGCTCCGGCCGCCGCGTCAGCCAGCATGACTGGTTGACGCTTTTTCAAACCTTGTTAGAACGACGCGACGTGACCGGAGACTTCAGCCCATCTGAGCCACAGAATCGCTGGGGACCTGGAGAATCACAGGTCAGGCCACCACTGGCGCTGAATCCACGCGTCGCGCGCTTTTGGGAGTAACATGTCCCGGTGTCGCGGGCCGTCTCGGCCTGAACGACGATTCTCCAAGCTGGCGCGGGTCTGGAGAATCCCGACCATGGACTATGGAGGCTAAAAACTGAACCAGTCTGATTATGCCCAGTTCTTCCAATCACTTCCGCTCAGCTTCGACCTTTTAATGCAGGGCATAGGAAGCTGGTCTGGCTAAAACATTTGGGTGTTGAATCTGGATTGTCATAAATTTTGGCTCTCACAAATCTGTGATCCGACTTAGCTCGCTGTGACAAACATCCTTGTAACTTCGCAAAACATCTTGAAGGACACCGTTGGAAATATAAACAATTTTCCAGCCAATGGAATTTAATTTGTTGTAACCAGTCTCTTTCCATTAGGCCGAGTCTGTGCCCTTCCACAACATCCACGGGCAGATGGGCCTCTTGGCGCTTTGTAAGTCACAGGTGTGTTGGTGAACCCAAAGATTTCCAAGGTTTCCCCAGTGCAAGTCTGGCTGCGGTGCTGCTCAAATTTGAAGCTCGAGCTCCATCCTGAATATACTTGAAGGTCTGCTCCCCACAAGTCACTGAGGCTCCGTGGTCGATTTCCATTTTCAAAGGTTTACAATTCACATTTAGCATCTAGCTTACCCGGACTACGTTCAACCGGTACATTGTGAGCTCCTTCTCAGAGTTCCTCTCCACTGTTCAGTGGTGTTGTGGACTGGTGCCCGTTTTTTTATTGACACTTTCGGTCTCCTGAGGCAATGTGCTTGAAGATGGCCGCGATTACAACAGAAGCACATGAACCAGCAACAATAGCAAGTCTCTTGGGGATGGCCCCCCCCCCCAAATTGATAACAGTCCAGCGGTCTTAGGTTGACGACATGTTCTTTTCCCGGTCCATTGACTCTGGTCCAGTTCTTGAGGATCGTGTCGGGTTCTCTGGTGTGCCTGTTGATTCTACCACGCATCTGACTGCCAGACCTCTCCATGCTCAATTGACTTCCGTTTCAGCCACACTTGGAGCTCAGTGGTGCTTTTACAGTGCACTCTATCGTCTGTGCTATCACGATCACTTTTTCCAACGTAATGGTCGTTTCAGCCAGGAGTTTCTTTTGGATGAGATTATGGGTACCATGGGCAATTTAGCGTGGCCAATCTACCTACCCTGCACATCTTTGGGTTGTGGGGGTGAGACTCACGCAAACACGGGGAGAATGTGCAAACTCCACACGGACAATGGCCCGGGGTCGGGATCGAACCCGGGTCCTCGGTGCCTTGTGGCAGCAGTGCTAACCACTGCGCCACCAACAAATTATATATTTGGGGCCCACAAACTATCAAAAGGATCACCTTCTGCTTCTCTTCCCCTGTGATCTCATTCGCAGTGATGAAATAGAGGAACCATTTGATGTAATGCCTCTTTTCTTCATTCCCTTGGTCAAATGGGCCCAGTTTACCAATAATAGGCATTTCAGTCACGTTTTGATATTTCCTGACTCTCGTTGGTCTTTCTTTATTATAACTGCTCCTTCCTTGCCCCCTAGTGTCACAAAGTACTGCAGGCTGCAGTCGGACTTTTTAACCTTGTTTCCAATGTGGTCGCTTGAGAAACACTCTGGAGGCTTCAGGGCTGTTTATTGATAACCTAACACTGCTGCCTCATGGCGCCGAGGACCCGGGTTCGATCCCAGCCCCAGTTCACATTCCGTGTGGAGTTCCAGAGTTTATTAATGGGGTTTACTAATGAAAGGTAAAGGCTGGTAAACAAAAAGGCACAGAAGACAATAGGTTGGATCTTATCTTCCCTACTCCAGGATCCCCTTTTAAGTCGCTATTGGATGGGGTTCATGCACTCCAGCGCGATTTGCCCCAAGCCAGTAATGTGGGTCACCAGGAACCCCCCACCCAGCAGAGACACTAAACAATCGTCTTGGTCTTTATGAGCTGTGAGCTGCAGCCGACACTGCGACACTGAAGAGGAAATTGCAGAGACTGGCTCAGGAATAGGAAAGGAATCTCACTGGGACAGAAAAAAGTCACAATGCCTGGGCAAAGGCTGAGAGGATAAAACAGCAGCTCAGGAACTGACCCATATGTGTTGCACAGGATGATTCCAGCCACCATTCCAAACTGGTGGTGAAACCACCTCACGACCTGTAAAATATTATCCATTAAACAGTTCAAAATTGATCTTTAAAAATGGAAGTTCTCCGAAAGAGCCAAGAATAATATTTTTTAATTTTCAAACCCAGGAACCCAGGGTTGCGGGCAGCTGTCGAGAGGGTCGTGGGGCCATGCGTCGTGGCGTTCCCGATTGCGGGAAGAAGTGTCCAACAGCATGACCGGCTTTTAAAAATGAGATCTTGAGGACCAAGCAGGCTCAACTGTCACATTAAAGGTAAGCAAAAATGGTGGGTCGCAAAGTTCGGGGGGCGTGAGTCGTGAAAGTTGGCCGGCGTGGGTCGCGAAGATCGGCCGGTTGGTAAAAATGGGTCCCAGGCAAAAAAGTTTGAAAAATACTGTATTAAATGATCACACTCCATTTCACTCAAGTATTTGTGTACAGTGTGAATAAGTCCTTCAACAGGACTAACAGTGCCCTCTGGTGCAAAATTGGGCAATTGCCTTCTTGGTCTGCTTGGACTACTGATGCTTCACACCATTTCTTTTTTTTTTAAATAATTTTTATTGAAGAAATTTTTCAAAATACAAACATTTTAACCCCCCCTACATTTACATTTAAATTATAACAAAACAAAGTCAAACCCCCCTACTTAACAAGAAAAAGAAAAAAGTCCCCCCCCCCCCCCCTACTCGCGCGTCCCCCCCCCCCCCCGCCGGCGAACCGACAGTCAGACCAACTTATCATTTCTAGCAGCGTCCTCGGGCAGGCCTTGCCCGTGCCACCACCGCTACCGTACTTCCTTCGTCTTTGTCCCCCCTCCCCCCCCCCCCCCCCTCCTCCCCCCCTCCCTCCCGCCCTCCCCTCCCCTCCCGGGTTGCTGCTGTCACGGCCTCAGTTTCTATCTCTGATCCAAGAGGTCTAGGAAGGGTTGCCATCGCCTGAAAAACCCCTGCACCGACCCTCTCAGGGCGAATTTGATCCTTTCCAATTGGATGAAGTTTGCCATGTCGTTTAACCAGGTGTTAACACTCGGAGGCCTTTCGTCCCTCCACTGAATCAGGATCCTCCTCCGAGCCACCAAGGACGCAAAGGCTAATATTCCAGCCTCCCTCGCCTCCTGTACCCCCGGTTCCACCCCAACCCCGAAGATCGCAAGTCCCCATCCTGGCTTGACCCTGGACCCCACCACTCTCGACACCGTCCCTGCCACCCCCTTCCAGAACTCCTCCAGTGCCGGACATGCCCAAAACATATGTGCATGATTCGCAGGGCTTCCCGAACATCTGACACACCTGTCTTCACCCCCGAAAAACCGACTCATCCTTGTCCCCGTCATGTGGGCTCTATGCAGTACCTTAAATTGAATGAGACTTAGTCTCGCACATGACGACGACGAGTTGACCCTCTCCAGGGCGTCTGCCCATGTCCCGTCCTCTATCTGTTCCCCCAGCTCTAACTCCCACTTATCTTTCAGCTCCTCTACTGGTACCTCCTCCACCTCCTGCATAATCTTATAGATGTCCGAGATCTTCCCCTCCCCGACCCAGACCCCTGATAGCACCCTATCACTCACCCCCCTGTCGGGGAGCGCGGGGAACCCCGCTACCTGTCGTCTGGCAAATGCCTTCACTTGGAGGTACCTGAACGTGTTCCCCGGGGGGAGCCCAAATTTCTCCTCCAGCTCTCCCAGGCTCGCAAACCTCCCCTCTATAAACAAGTCCCTCAGTTGTCTAATACCCGCCCTCTGCCAGCTCTGGAATCCCCCTCCTGTGTTTCCCGGCGCAAATCTGTGGTTCCCTCTTAGTGGTGCCCCTATCAGACCTCCCACTTCCCCCCTATGTCGCCTCCACTGCCCCCAGATCTTGAGGGTGGCCGCCACCACCGGGCTCGTGGTATACCTCGTGGGAGGGAGCGGCCATGGTGCCGTTACCAGTGCCCCTAAGCTTATGTTGCCGCAGGACGCCCTCTCCATGCGCTTCCAGGCTGCCCCCTCCCCTTCCATCATCCACTTTCGTACCATCGATGTATTTGCCACCCAGTAATATCCTGAAAGGTTGGGTAACGCCAGCCCTCCACTATCCCTACTCCGCTCCAAAAAGACCCTTCTAACTCTCGGGGTGCCATGTGCCCACACGTACCCCATGATACTACTCGTTACCTTCTTGAAAAAGGCCCTGGGGAGGAAGATGGGCAGACACTGGAACAAAAACAAGAACCTCGGGAGGACCGTCATTTTAACTGACTGCACCCTCCCTGCCAGTGACAGCGGCACCATGTCCCACCTCTTAAACTCCTCCTCCATCCGTTCCACCAGTCTGGAAAAGTTCAACTTGTGGAGGGTCCCCCAGTTCTTTGCCACCTGCACCCCCAAATACCTAAAACTTTTAACTGCTCTTTTGAAGGGGAGCCTCCCAATTCCTTCCCCTTGGTCTCCCGGGTGTATTACAAAGACCTCACTTTTCCCCAGATTTAATTTATATCCCGAAAAGTCCCCGAACTCCGCTAGTATCCCCATTACCTCCGGCATTCCCCCCTCCGGGTCTGCCACATACAACAACAAATCATCCGCATAGAGTGAGACCCGATGTTCCTCCCCTCCCCTTGTCAGTCCTCTCCACCCCCCTGAACCCCTCAGTGCCATCGCCAACGGCTCAATCGCTAATGCAAAGAGTAAGGGAGATAGGGGACATCCCTGCCTAGTACCTCGATGGAGCCCAAAATATTCTGACCTCCTCCCGTTTGTTACCACACTTGCCATCGGAGCTGAATAGAGCAGTTTTACCCACTTGATAAATCCCTCCCCAAACCCAAACCTTTCCAACGTCTCCCACAAGTATTCCCACTCCACCCTGTCAAATGCCTTCTCCGCGTCCAGCGCTACCACTATCTCCGCCTCCCCTTCCACTGCTGGCATCATAATCACATTTAACAATCTCCGGACATTTGTGTTAAGTTGGCGTCCCTTCACGAACCCCGTCTGGTCTTCATGGACTACCCCTGGCACACAGTCCTCTATCCTGGTTGCCAGGACCTTTGCTAACAGCTTGGCGTCAACATTCAGGAGGGAAATGGGCCTGTAGGACCCGCACTGGACCGGGTCCTTGTCCCGCTTCAAAATCAAGGAGATCAGGGCCTGCGACATTGTTGGGGGCAAAACCCCCCCCTCGCGCGCCTCATTAAAGGCTCGCACCAGCACTGGACCCACCAAGTCCACAAATTTCCTGTAAAACTCCACCGGGAACCCATCCGGCCCCGGCGCCTTCCCCGCCTGCATCTGGCCTATCCCTTTAATTAGCTCCTGCAGCTCTATCGGCGCCCCCAACCCTTCCACCAGCTCCTCCTGTACCTTTGGGAAACCCAATTTGTCGAGAAAGTTCTTCA
Source organism: Scyliorhinus canicula (assembly GCF_902713615.1). NCBI lineage: Eukaryota > Metazoa > Chordata > Chondrichthyes > Carcharhiniformes > Scyliorhinidae > Scyliorhinus > Scyliorhinus canicula. The sequence continues at coordinate 186,061,060 of NC_052146.1, read as the reverse complement.
TTCCCCCTCTCCTCTTCGGCGGTTCAGACCTATACAATTCCCTATAGAAGTCCCTAAAGACCCTATTCACCTCTTGCCCCTTCTGCACTACATCCCCACCCCTCTCTCTCACTCCCCCAATCTCTCTGGCTGCATCTCGCTTACGAAGCTGGTGTGCCAGCATCCTGCTCGCCTTTTCCCCGTACTCATACGCCGCACCCTGCGCCCTTCTCCACTGCATTTCCGCCTTCCTAGTGGTCAGTAGGTCGAACCTGGCCTGCAAGCTACGCCGCTCCCTTAATAGCCCCTCCTCTGGTGCCGCCGCATATTTCCTATCTACTTCTAGGAGCTCCCCCACCAGCCTCTCCCTTTCCTGCCTCTCCTTCCTCTCTCTGTATGCCCTTATGGAGATCAGCTCTCCTCTAATCACTGCTTTCAAGGCCTCCCAGACCGTCCCCACCTGCACCTCACCTGTGTCATTCGTACCCAGATAGTTCTCAATGCCCGTTCTCACCCTTCTGCACACCTCTTCGTCCGCCAACAGCCCTACATCCAGGCGCCACAACGGGCGTTGGTCCCGCGCCTCCCCCATGTCCACGTCCACCCAATGTGGTGCATGGTCCGATATCGCAATGGCCGAGTACTCCGTGTCCTGCACTCTCGGTATCAGCCCCCTGTTCAATACGAAAAAAATCGATCCTAGAGTACACTCTGTGGACGTGGGAGAAAAAAGAATACTCCCTCGCCCTAGGCCTACCAAATCTCCATGGGTCTACCCCTCCCATCTGCTCCATGAACCCCCTTAACACCTCTGCCGCTGCCGGCCTCCTATTCGTCCTGGAACTCGATCTATCCAGCCCAGGGTCTAACACCGTATTAAAGTCCCCTCCCATGATCAGGCCCCCTGCCTCCAGTCCCGGGATGAGGCCCAGCAGGCGCCTCATAAAACCCGCGTCGTCCCAGTTCGGGGCATACACATTTACCAGTACCACATTCTCTCCCTGCAGCCTACCCCTCACCATCACGTACCTGCCCTCCTTGTCTGCCACCACCTCTGCCGCCACAAACGACACCCTCTTTCCCACCAAAATCGCCACCCCCCGGTTCTTGATATCCAAGCCTGAGTGGAACACCTGTCCCACCCACCCCCTTCTCAGGCGGACCTGATCTGCTACCCTCAAATGAGTCTCCTGCAGCATTGCTACATCAGCCTTCAGTCCCTTCAGGTGAGAGAAGACCCTTGATCTTTTGACCGGCCCATTCAGCCCCCTTACGTTCCACGTGATCAATCGGGTCGCAGAGCGACCCGTCCCTACTCCCTGTCGATTAGCCATGTCTTGTCCCTTGCTCGCCCCGGGTCATCCCTTCTTTTCTGACCCGCTTCCCATAGCGATGGCCCCCCCCGGCTCTCCCCTTCTCGTCCCTGGTCTTTCCAGCAGCAACCCGGTGTCCCCCCCCCCCCCCCCCCCCCCGGCTAGGACCCCTCCTAGCCGCGATGTACCCCACATCGTACTCCCGAGAGTCAGCTGGTCTCCGCTGACCCGGCTGCTCCTGCCACATTCCGACTCCTCCCGGTTCACCCCATCTGCGCCCGTGAAAGATCCCCTTAAAACCCCCGAGAAAGACCCGCATAATCAACCCGCTCCCCCCCGTCCCGTCTCCCCAACTTAACGATATAAATACCCAATGGCAACTAAATACATAAATACTTAACTACATACTTAAATAACAAAATAATTAACTATCAACTAACAGTGAGCCCAACCATCACCCTCCATCAAACAGTATAAATAACCGCAGATAACCATAACCCGAAAAGAAAAAAAGAACAAAAAACCCCCCCAAGCACCCAAAGAAAATGGGTAAGAGGGGTAAATAACTAAGGGAAATTGGAAACGGGAAAAAACACCCCATAAGAAGCCAACGACCCACAATAGAGATTTCAACAGTACAAATATACAGAAACACCCAACAATTCGAAACCTTCAAAATATTCAGAAAAGTCAACCGTTCGAGAAAAAACACCCCAAACAATCCACGAAACTGTTACCCAGTTCCGACCTGGCCTGAAAAAGAAAAGGGCCACTTGCTCAATCAAGAGTCCCCCGGCGGCTACAACCGCCGGTGCTCCCAGGTTTTAGTTCGTGTCCAACTTTTCCTCTTGTACAAAGGTCCAGGCCTCCTCTGGGGACTCGAAATAATGATGTTGGTCCTTGTAGGTGACCCACAAGCGCGCCAGTTGCAGCATTCCAAATTTGATCTTTTTCGCGTGTAGCACCGCCTTTGTCCGGTTGTACCGGGCCCGCCGCTTTGCCACCTCCGCACTCCAGTCCTGGTACACCCTTACCGTCGAGTTCTGCCACTTGCTGCTTTTCTCCCTTTTTGCCCACCTCAGGACTTTCTCTCGATCACTTAGCCGCTGGAACCGCACCAGCACCGCCCTCGGGGGCTCGTTTGCCCTAGGCCTCCTGGCCATGACCCGGTATGCCTCTTCCAATTCCAGGGGCGCCGGACCGGCCCCTTCCCCCATCAGGGAGCTCAACATCTCCGCCACATATCCCGGGAGATCCGACCCCTCCAGGCCTTCTTCCAGGCCCAGGATCCTCAAATTTTTCCTCCTCATCCGAGTGTCCAGCTCCTCGAAGCGGCTCTGCCACTTCATGTGGAGTGCCTCGTGCACCTCCACCTTTGCCCCGATGACTGTGGCCTCCTCCTCCCTCGCGGTCATCTCCTGCTGCAGATCTTTAATCGACGCCTCTTGGATCGCCTGGGCTCCCACCAACCTGGTGGCCGTCGCGTTCATGGACTCTAAGAGCTCCACTTTCATCTCCGTGAAAAAACGGAGGAGAGCGGCCTGCTGCTCCTCCGCCCATTTCTTCCACTCCTCCGATGCACCGCCGGCCGCCATTTTGATTTTCTTCCCCCGCTTTTTTTGGGGAGCTGCTGCCGTTTTTCTTGCCGCTCCACTCCGGGTACCGACCATAAAATCGGTCTAGTTCTCCTCAGGGGACCTTCCCCCACCGGGATTTGTTTTTTCAGCGCCGTTGGGGCCCTCCAATTGGCCCAAAAACACCTTTGTTGCAGGAGCTTCCAAATGTGCGGCTTAGCTAGTCATAGCCGCAACCGGACACTTCACACCATTTCAATGTACAACCTCGTCAAATCTATTTAGAACAGTAAACAGTCACGCTGAAAGTTTACTTTTGCATATGTGCTGTGTAGATTTGTTTGTGCTTTTCGTTACATCACTGCACTGTTCCATGGTTTATTGCTAACCTAACACTGCTGCCTCATGGTGCCGAGGACCCGGGTTCGATCCCAGCCCCGGATCACATTCCGTGTGGAGTTCTCCCAGTGTCTGCGTGGGTCTCACCCCCACAACCCAAAGATGTGCAAGTTAGGTGGATTGGCCACGCTAAATTGACCCTTAATTGGAAAAAATTAATTGGGTACTTTAAAATTTTAAAAAATGTTTCTTACCAACAAAGATTTCCTTTGTGGCAATTTTAGTCTAAACCAGCTTTTCCAACAGTCCTTGTGGGTATTGCATTCACCACTGTAAATGGGCAATGCAGTTACTTGCTGAAAGTGTCTCTGAAAAACTAGCCAATCAAGGCGCCGGAATGTGACGACTAGGGGCTTTTCGCAGTAACTTCATTGAAGCCTACTTCTGACAATAAGCAATTATTATTTGTAGTAGTAGTATAGTTAGATGTCAGTTGTATCTCAGTGGATAGCACTCTTGACTCTGAATTTGAAGGGACTGGGTTCAAGCTCCATTCCAAAGAGCTGGGTGCATTATCCAGGCTGATACTCCAGTGCAATCCTGAGAGAATATCCTCTCAGGTTGATGTTAAAGATCCCATGGAATTATTTTTGAGGATGAGAAAGAGGGTGTGTTGTCCCTCGGGCCAGCATCAGATTTCTCTCATCTTTATTGTATTACAATTTATGGGACATTGCTGTGTGAGGAGTGGCTGTTGTAGTTTCTCCAACTCTGACAACACTTCAAAAGTACTTAATTTCCTGTAAAAATGCTTTGTGATGTCTTGAGGTCAAGCAAAGCTCTTTATAAATGCAAGTACTTCCTTTCATGGGTGAAACCGCACCTTGAAATCAATCTTGATGTTTGAATGTCGTGTGCCATGTTCTGCTCAGTATCAACATTATTAAACCACTCATGAGGCACACACTGGACCTTGGACCTGATAAACAAGAGCTGTCAGTTCACCAGCAACCACTAAATCACTTATGTGGCTTTCCCTGGATGATTTCAGCCTACCTGACTCTTCCCTCACCTCCTCGTTTCCAGGAGACCTCATTCGCAGTTCACAATGGGGCAGAAAAACAAGTCTAACTTTGAAAATGGTTCTCCCCCCCCCCCCCCCCCCCCCCCCCCCCCCCCCCCCCCCCCCCCCCCCCCCGTGCGATTCTGCAGCTGATTTAATTTCACTTCCCACCCCAAATCTCCATCAAGAATCCAATTAAACAACATTTGACATATCTGAACCTTTCAGCCATGGCTCAGTTTGTAACACTCTCGTTTCTGAGTCTATTGTTTGCTCAAATTCGACTCCAGAGTTTTAAGCACAAAACCTAGGCTAACACTCCAGCACTGTACGGATGGAGTGCTGCACTGTTTGAGATGCAGTCTTTCCAATAAGAAGTTCTAAACCTTTTTTTTCTCTCCAGGTGGCACTACTTGATGAAGACCTGGGAGGTTCTCCCCGGTCTCCTGGTTTTAACATCTATCCTTCAACCAACATTACATAAACAGATTTGTCATCACATTAATATTTATGGGATCTTACTGTGCACAATTTTATTAGGGCATTCCCAACATGTTGAACACCACTTGGAGGAAGCACTAAGGGTGGCATGGTCGCAGAATATACTCTGGGTGGGGGACCTCAATGTCCATCACCAAGAGTAGCTTGATAGTACCACCACAGACTGAGCTTGGTGGGTCCTAAGGGACATAGCTGCTAGACTGGGATTCCACAGGTGGTGAGGGAACTAAGAAGAACAAAAACATACTTGACCTGAGGCTCACCAACCTTCCTGTTGCAGATGCATCTGTCCATGACAGCATCGACAGAAGTGACAATTGCACAGTCCTTGTGGAGACAAAGTCCCGTCTTCACATTGAGGATACCCTCAAATATGTTGTGCGCAGTACACCGTGCTAAACGGGATAGACTTTGAACAGATCTAGCAATTCCAGACTGGGCATCCATGAGGCTCTATGGGCCATCAGCAGCAGCAGAATTTTACTCTACCACAATCTGCAACCACATGGCCCGGCTTATCCCCCCGCTCTACCTTATCAGCTAGCCAGGGGATCAACTCTGGTTCAATGAAGAGTGCAGGAGCAACATCAGGCATACCTAAAAATGAGGTGTCAACCTGGTGAAGCTACAACTGAGGACTACTTGCATGCCAAACAGCATAAGCAGTAAGTAATAGACAGAGCCAAGCGATTCCACAACAAACACATCAGATCTAAGCTCTGTAGTCCTGCCATATCCAGCCGTGAACGGTAGTGGACAGTTAAACAATTGTCCACTACCACTGGAGGAGGAAGAGGCTCCACAAATATCCTCAATGATGGAGGAGTACAGCACATCTATACAAAAGGCAAAGTCAAAGCATTTGCAACAATCTTCAGTCAGAAGTGCTGAGTGGATGATCCATCTTCGTTTCCTGTAGAAATACCCAGCATCACAGATGTCAGTCTTCAGTCCATACGATTCACTCCACATGATATCAAGAAATGGCTAAAGCTACTGGAAACTGCAAAGACTTTGGGCCCTGACAATATCCCAGCAATAGTACTGAAGATTTGTGCTCCAGAACTTGCCGCGCCCGCCAGCCAAGTTGTTCCAGTACAACTACAACACTGGCATCTAGCTGGCAATGTGGAAAATTGTCCAGGTATGTCCTGTACGCAAGAACAGGACAAATCGAACCCAGGTAATTACCAACCTGTCAGTCTACTCTCCAAGATCAGAAAAGTGATGGAAGGAGTCATCAAAAGTGCGATCAAGTGGCGTTACTCAGCAATAGCCTGTACACGGACACTCAGTTTGGCTTATGCAGGGTTACTCAGCTCCTGACCTCATTACAGCCTCGGTTCAAACATGGACAAAAGAGCTGAATGCTGAAGGTGAGGTGAGAGTGACTGCCTTGATATCAAAGCAGCATTTGACAAAGTATGGCATCAAGGAGCCCTTGCTAAACTGGAGTCAATGGGAATCAGGGGAAGGCTCTCCGCTGGTTGGAGTCATAGCTGGCACAAAGGAAGAATGGTTGTGGTTTTTGGAAGTCAATCATCTCAGCTCCAGGATATCACTGTAGGAGTTCCTCAGGGTAGTTTCCCAGGCCCAACCATCTTCAGCTGCTTCACCAATGACCTCCCTTCCATCATAAGGTCAGAAGTGGGGATGTTCGCAGATGGCTGCACAATGTTCAGCATCATTCGCAACTCCTCAGATAATGAAACATCCAAATGCATCAAGACCTAGACAATATCCAGACTCGGGCTGACAAGTGGCAATTGACATTTGCGCCACACAAGAGCCAGGTAACACAAGAAAGGATCTAAACATCGCCCCTTGACATTCAATAACATTACCATCGCTGAATCTCCCACAATCAATATCCTGGGGGTTACCATTGATCAGAAACTGAACTAGGCTAGCCATATTAATACTGTGGCTGCCAGAGAAGGTCAAAGGCTAGGAATCCGATAACAGGTAACTCACCTCCTGACCCCCCAAAGCTTGTCCACGATCTACATGGCACAAATCAGGAGTGTAATGGAATACTTTCTCCACTTGCCTGTACGAGTACAACTCCAAAAACACTCAAGACGTTTGACATCATCCAGGACAAAGCAGCCCACTTGATTGCTCCCTTTTCCACAAACATTCAATCCCTCCACCACCGACGAACAATGGCAGTCGTGTATACCATCTACACGATGCACTGCAGGAAGTAATCATGGTTCCTCAGGCAGCACCTTCCAAACCCATGACCACTACCATCCAGATGAACAAGAGCAGCAGATACCTGGAAGTTCCCCTCCAAGTCACTCACCACACTGACTTGGAAATATATTGCCATTCCTTCACTGTTGCTGGAGCAACATCCTGAAACACCCTCCCCAATTGCACAGTTGGTGTTCCTACATCTCAGGACTGCAGCAGTTCAAGAAGGCAACTCACCATCACCACTGAAGGGCAACTAGGAATGGGCATTAAATGCTGGCCTAACCAGCGGTGCCCAAATCCCGTATATGAAAAAAAGTGAAAAGCAATTCATTGCATGTAAACTGTCTTAGGGCATCCAGGGGTCATGAAAATAGCAAGTCCAATTTTTTTATTTTGATCGAGAAGAGTTTTCATATTTGATCAACTTTTATTTTTAATTTAAGAGTATCCAGTTATTTTTTTTTTCCAATTATGGGGCAATTTAGCGTGACCAATTCACCTATCCTGCACATTTTTAGGTTGTGGGGGTGAGACCCACACAGACATGGGGAGAATTTGCAAACTCCACATGGTCAGTGACCCGGGACCAGGATCGAACCCTCAGCGCCATAAGGCAGCAATGCTAACCACTGGGGCACCGTGTCGCCCTTGATCAACTTTTTAAATGAAAATGTATTCCCAAGCACATCATACAATGGACATATACTTTGACTCTTTTCCTTCTCACAAAAAGGTTCGTTGCTAGATCTAAAGCAATGAGTATGTCAGCCACACAGACCCGTAAAAACCTTGATCCAGACCTGTGCGCAGACCTAGCTTATCTCAGATGGAATGACAAGATGACTACAACTGACCCGAGTCGGTGCCCCGGATTAGCCCACTCCTGCTTCCAGCAAAATGGCTGAATGTGGCTTGTGTGTGATGCACTATGCAGAGGAATAGCTTGTCAGTATTGTCTCGCCCGAGTTCAGACTTGAATGGACATCTGGGCGAAATACCAAGAACATCCAGGACCTATGGAGTCAGTCCTCATCGGAACATCCACCCACTGAGGATTAAACAAGTTGGTGAAGAAAGATATATATATATATATATTTTAAATGCACCAAACATCTTTTCTCATAAACGCAATGTTCCTTTGAGGATTGTTAAATCTATTCAAGAAAGAGGCGCACGTTTAATAAACAAGGTTGGACAAAGTAATGATTTTGACTTCTACTGAAACGTGCGTACCTGTTCCGGGGAGTATGATGTTGAGGACCAGGCAGAAGACAGCCATTTGCCTGCTCATGTAGGGGATGGCCCCGGTGATCTTGGTCGGCTTCATCTGAGGGTCATCTGCGTCGTTCTCCGAATCCTCCTCTTCCCTTTGCAGGGCGCCCCGGACCAGTGTTACCAGGTTGTTTCTGGAGTCGGTGAGAGAGGCTCTCCTGAGGTCGAGGTGAGCGACGGACAGCCCATCCCACAGGTTGACTGTCCGGGATCCCAGTCCGGGAGGTCGTTTCTCCTCAGGGGGAGCCTCTGGGAGGTGGGAGATGAAAAGGGCGGGACACCCCTTGTTCATATTCGCGCGCGCGTTTCCCTTGAAGCAAGGAAGATCCCTTCAACTGCTGACCAATTCTGTACCACTTAACTTTTCATCATTTTAGCTCCCACCGTCCATTCCTCTTATTTTCCCAGTTTCTCAACTTTAAAAAAAAGTTAGATCAATTTTCTTTTCGAAACCCAGGTCATGGCAAAGCAAGGATACCAGCTTAACTCGAGCTCTCTTGTTTCCCCCTCTTCAGACTGGATGCGGTTTCAGAGGAATGAAGGTTCAGCTCTAACTCTTGGGTCATGTTGCTGTTTCACAGTTGAGTGTGCCTTTAACCGAACAGATCAGTCACTTAACTAACAGGCCAGCGATCATGGCGTTGTGATTTATACACATGACCCCAAAAGAAAGGGAGTGTGCAGATAGATGGAGGCCAATAATAAGATTGAGAGAAACTAATTGTATTACAATACCAGTCGAAAATGTGCTCAACACCGCCCTACCACAGTGACGGATGTTCATGTTTACTATACAGTCTGAGGGTAACACATAATAAAATTGCTAACGCGGGAAAATGTAGAACATTAAAGAAAAAATGGGAAGAGATCACATTGGGCCTAAAAGAAAACACTTGAGATTTTTGAAATAAATAAATGCCATTCATCAGTTAAAATAATAATTTATTACAGTGCGAATATTAATGTGGGCTGGAATTGGTCTCTATTTATCATCCAGTTTCTAGCAGGCTGACTGGTGTTGTCAACAGTGCAACCTTTGGCATTAATTGCCGAAAGATCACATTTTCCACTTGAACTAAGCTCCACCCAGAATAGATTGGTGCACAGAGAGTCCAACATTAATTCAAGCGGGGAAACCTGACTGAAATAAGCAGTGCTGTTATTTTCTACATTTCCTAAATTCAGGTTAAATGAATTGACAGTGAGGCACGCTTGCTGCAGGATGCAGTGCCTCCCACAATTTCAAGCTGAGATATTCAGAAATCTTTGAGTTGTATACGAATATTGAGATATTCACCATCAAACTTTTTTTTAGGTTTACAAATGTGCGGTTATCCAACAAATGTGAGGTTATCCATTTTGGTTGGAATAACAGCAAAAGGGATTATTATTTAAATGATAAAATATTAAAACATGTTGCTGTGCAGAGAGACCTGGGTGTGCTATTGCATGAGTCGCAAAAAAATTGGTTTACAGGTGATTAAGAAGGCAAATGGAATTTTGTCCTTCATTGCTAGAGGGATGGAGTTTAAGACTAGGGAGGTTATGCTGCAATGGTATACGGTGTTAGTGAGGCCACACCTGGAGTATTGTGTTCAGTTTTGGTCTCCTTACCTGAGAAAGGACATACTGGCGCTGGAGGGTGTGCAGAGGAGATTCACTAGGTTAATCCCAGACCTGAAGGGGTTGGATTACGACGAGAGGTTGAGTAGACTGGGACTGTACTCGGAATTTAGAAGGATGAGGGAGGATCTTATAGAAACATATAAAATTATGAAGGGAATAGATAGGATAGATGCGGGCAGGTTGTTTCTACTGGCGGGTGAAAGCAGAACTAGGGGGCACAGCCTCAAAATAAGGGGAAGTAGATTTAGGACTGAGTTTAGGAGGAACTTCTTCACCCAAAGGGTTGTGAATCTATGGAATTCCTTGCCCAGTGAAGCAGTTGAAGCTCCTTCATTAAATGTTTTTAAGATAAAGATAATAGTTTTTTGAAGAATAAAGGGATTAAGGGTTATGGTGTTCAGCCCGGAAAGTGGAGTTGAGTCCACAAAAGATCAGCCATGATCTCATTGAATGACGGAGATGGCCTACTCCTGCTCCTAGTTCTTATGTAAAAGATATTTAGACACTACTGGTAATAGTATATTATTGACACAATTGTTAATGTCAAAATGGTGCTGCAGTAGAGTTCATGCTTTAAGTTGACCATTAAGTGCAGTTGTCTCCAATTGGGGAAGTGTTAGGGCTTCATTAAAATATTGCAAAAAGGTGTCCACAGTGGATGTTAGGAGGGAGTTGGAGGGGTCTGCACCTTTACTCTGCAAGTTTGGAATTAAATCAGTCTTATAATTTTTTTTTAAATTTAGAGTATCCAATTCATTTTTTCCAATTAAGGGGCAATTTAGCGTGGCCAATCCACCTACCTGCACATCTTTGGGTTGTGGGGGCGAAACCCACGCAAACACGGGGAGAATGTGCAAACTCCACACGGACAGTGACCCAGAGCCGGGATCGAACATGGGACCTCAGCGCCGTGAGGCAGCTGTGCTAACTACTAGGCCACTGTGCTGTCCAAATCAGTCTTATAATAATAATCTTTATTGTCACAAGTAGGCTTATATTAACACTGCAATGAAGTTACTGTGAAAAGCCCCCAGTCACCAGGGAGGATAGCTTGCCAGAAGCCAAGGGGTGGCACAGTGGCTAGCACTGCTGCCTCATGGCGGTGAAGACACAGGTCCAACCCCGACCCCAGGTCACTATCTGTGTGGAATTTGAACATTATAATAATTTTTTAAAATTTTTTTTTTTATAAATTTAGATTACCCAATTATTTTTTCCAATTAAGGGGCAATTTAGCGTGGCCAATCCACCTAACCTGCACATTTTTGGGTTGTGGGGGCGAAACCCACGCAGACACAGGGAGAACGTGCAAACTCCACACAGACAGTGACCCAGAGCCGGGATCGAACCTGGGACCTCAGCGCCGTGAGGCGGTTGTGCTAACCACTAGGCCACCGTGCTGCCCGTGAACATTATAATAATAACCTTTATTGTCACAAGTAGGCTTACATTAACACTGCAATGAAGTTACTGTGAAAAGCCCCTAGTAGCCACATTCCGGTGCTTGTTCGGGTACATTCAGAATATCCAATTCACCTAACATCACGTCTTTCGAGACTTGTGGGAGGAAACCTGAGCACCCAGAGGAAACCCACACAGACACAGGGAGAACGTGCAGACTCCGCACAGAAAATGACCCAATAGGTAATCAAACCTGGGACCTTGGCGCTGTGAAACAACAGTGCTAACCAAAGTGTGGACTGGCAGATTTCAGACCCATTCTATCCTCAACATACTGATATTGTATGCCAACTGACTATATGCATGATCCTTCTTCACCCTTCTTAACGTATCTGTAACTTTGAGATAGTTGGACACACCTTGGTTCAGTGCCTCTCCTCCATCACCCAGCTATTCTATACATTCATCTAGTCGTAACCAAAGAATTCCCTGCAATGGTTTCCTTCTTGGTTCCTTTATCTCTGCACTCTCCCAATAATCTATTTTTAGCTCCCTCCTATTTATCATCGACATACTACCCCCACAGTGATGTTCTCTGAAAGCACAACATTAAGTCCCACATGTAACGCTATTAATGTCCAGATTTACTTAATCATTGCCTCTCTTGATCCATCCACAGCCATTAATTTGTTATGCTGCTCGACTGACATCCAGTATTGGATAAGCTGAAATTTCCTCCAATTCAGCATTGGAAAATCAGTCATTTTCTTTGGCCCCTGCCACAAATTAAATTTCCTCACCATTGGCCCCACCCCTCTCTAGGCCACTGTCTGAGGCTAAAGCAGACTGTTCGTAATGTCGGCATTAATTAGTCCTGAGCTAAGCTTCCAAACCCACATCTTCTCCATCACCAAGACTCCCTATTTCCATACTGCTACATCACCAGACCGAACGCTTGCCTCAGTTCACCTATTGGAAACCCTGACCCATGTCTTTGTTACCAAGACTTTAATTATTCCAATGCCCTCTTGATCAGTCTCTAGCTTCCATGCTTGGTAAACTTCAGCTCTTCTGCAACGCTCCCAATCCTATTCCTACCCAAATCCCACCCCCTCATCACCGCTGTGTTCAGAGATTTAGATTGACTTTCGACCCAGCAACCTGACAAATTTAAAATTGTCATCATAATGTTTAAATATCTGCCTGACTTCTCCCCTCTCTATCTCTGTAACCTCCCCCATCCCTGCAACTCTCCAGAGGAACTCTGTGTTCCTCCAATTCTGGTCTCTTGTACATTTCCAAATTTCTTTGGCGCTCCATCAGTGGCTGTGCTTTTAGCTTCAGACTCTGGTATATCCTCCTGAATCCATCTTCCTCTCACTCCTTCAATGCATTCTTTTTTAAAATATAAATTTACAGTACCCAATTCTTTTTTCTCCAATTAAGGGGCAATTTAGCATGGCCAATCCACCTACCCTGCACATTTTTGGGTTTTGGGGGTGAAACCCATGCAGACAGGTGGAGAATGTGCAAACTCCACACAGGCAGTGATCTGGGGTCGGGATCGAACCCAGGTCCTCAGCGCTGTGAGGCAGCAGTGCTAACCACTGTGCCACAGTGCCGCCCCTTTTAATGCATTCCTTAAAGTTGACCTTGTTGGCCAAATTTTGGTCACCTGTCCAAATATCTTTTTGTGGCTTGATGTAAAATTCTGTCTGATAATTTCCTGTGGAGCACGTTGGGATGTTTTACTATGTTAAAGGTACTATTTAAATTCACCTTTTCATTGACTTAAAGGGACAAAAGCAACTGAGGGATTTGCTTTCCATCCAGCTAATCTTATGAAGTACTTGGTAATAAGAAAGCAATTTTCAACATAGTGGGGAAATGAGGTTACTTGGCGAATAAATGTAAAGCACATGAAAAGATTTAAATAATTTACAAAGCACTTTATCAGGGTATAAATCTCTCCGAGCACTTCATGCATTATTTCTGTATTGTAGAGCCTTGTTACATAGAAATTCAATGGCAAGGCAGCTACCAACTAAACCCAGGTGACAAATTGATAAATCTCCTACTGTGCTGTAAAAATCCTGAGATTGTGTGAAACCCTTCAGAAGTTGAGAGCGCAGGACACAGGACTCTCTGAGAAGAAGCTTCTGAATTAAACAAAAAAAATCCTGATGCCACTGACTTTCTGACAAAATGGTTTCTTAAAAAATAAATTTAGAGTATCCAATTCTTTTTTTTTCCAATTAAGGAGCAATTTAGCGTGGCCAATTCACCAATCCTGCACATCTTTTTTTGGGTTGTGGGGGTGAGACCCACGCAGTCGCGGGGAGAATGTGCAAACTCCACACGGACAGTGACCCAGGGCCGAGATCGAACCTGGGACCTCAGTGCCGTGAGGCAGCAGTGCTAACCTTGCATCACCGTGCTGCCCTTTCTGACAGTGTACCTGGACACATAAATAAATCATAGGCAGATTAATTAACAATATTTTACAAGGCAAACATAAAAGATTGGCGGTTAAATTCATGACCAATTATCTATTCTATCTGTGGTTGCTGGTTGGAACGTATCAACTGTATGGATATTCAAGGTGATATGAAACATGCTGTTGTTAAATATGTGGTATCCACATATATGGGTAACTTGGAACATAGGTTCCCAGTGGTGTATACGTTTTTTCTGGTATAATGTGAGGAATGGTGTACAACCCAGTGAGAAACAGTCCAGTCATTATGTGAACAATTAATAAAGAATATTTATTAAATTAAAAAGACAAATACACACACAAGAAGGACTATAATACACTATGACACTTAAGTATACTGATTACTATACTCACACAATTTTACATGAAACTATCTCTTGGCCGCCAAATACTTATGTTTACCTGAACTCAGACACTAATTTTCCCAAACAACATCCAATATTAAATAACTTTATGATCTAAATCCAGCAAATAATTTCTACAACCCCGTTACGTTGGCCACGCCTGGGAAATGGTCATCAGGTTCAGCGAAGGCGGAAAATCGCTGCTTCTTTCTGGAGAATATATCTACAACTTGCTGCAGTCCTGATGTTAGCTGTCTCTTTTTCTTCAGTTCGTGTTCTACAATTATACTATTTCTTTCCCTTTCATGTTATTCACCCTGTGGAGCTGGCTTTTGGCAGGTACATGCCAATTTCCTTATCTCTCAACTTTGAGTTACTACCTCTATAGCCCCATTGTTTACTCGAGTCACATATGTAAAATACTTGTTTTCCACTGATAAGCAAATTCACATCTCATCATTGCTCCAGACGTCTGCCACTAATCAATTCTCTGTTTTACTTTACTTTTTCTTATTTTTAATCTTAATTTCTGCTCCAATAAACATGCTGTACTGTTAGGGGTCTGCTGTAGGTGGGAAAATGGAGTTCAAGCCCGAAAGCCCAAAATCAGCCTTGACCGCACTGAATTACTAAGCAGGCTCGATGGGCCATGTGGTCTACTCCTGCTCCTATTTCTTGGGCGGAATTCTCCAATAATAGGGCTATGTCCCCACTCCAGCATCAAAACATGGGTGAATCACTCTGGACTTTCCTGAAGAAAGTCCAGAGTGATTCTCATACCTGGAGGGGGCTAGCAGGGCCCCGGAGTGCTCCCCACAGCTCCAGCTGCCAATACGAGGCTCTGCACTTCCTTCCGGTTGGGGTCCACGCACGCCGGCGGCCCGCACGGCCGCCCCGCGTGACATGGCGGACCCACACTGCGGACCGTCACCAAAAAGATAGGCCCCCCCCCGAGATCGCGCGTGCCGGCGGATGGGTGGCCCCCAATCGATAGCCTGGCCATCTGTGAGGCCCCCCCCCCCCTCCGGTGAAGGATCCCCCGCCCCCCATCAGGGCAGCCACAGACTGACTCCGCAGCCGCCATGCCGAGTTCCCGATGGGTGGGACCATGAGAGACCCACGCTGTCAGGAACTTGGCCAGCTACATTTGGAGAATCGCCGCGGGGGCCTCTGTGAATGGCCCCCTACCCGTGCCGCGTAGACCATGCATGCGTGATTCGCAGTGATTCTCCGGAAACTGGATTTCAGCGTCAACGCTCATTCTCCGTCCCCGCCGATCGTGATTTTGGCACGGAAGCTCGGAGAATTCCACCCCTTGTATTCAAGTGTAAAACTGATTTATGCACAGCAAACCCCCAGAAACAGCAATATGAGGGACAACCAGGGCATGGTGTTTTTAATAATGTTGCTTGGGGGAAAAACATTGATGCTGGGGAGAATTTGCCAACTATTCAGAATAATTCCCTTGGATATTTTATGTGCATCTGAGAGGACAAATGGGGGCCTCAGTTTAACATCCCTCAGTGCTGCACTGGAAGTATCAGCTTGGATAATATGCTCAAGATCCTGAAGTGAGACTTGAACTCACAGCGTTTTGATTCGGAGGTGAGAGGGCTACCATTGAGTAATAAAAAAAAATTGGATTTATAGAGTACTTTTCAGGACCACTGGATGTCTCAAATGGCTTTACAGCTAATAAAGTACAAGATGTAGTCATTATTGTGATGTCAGAAACACAACAGCTAATTTGCGATCGCAAACAGCAATGTGATTTATGGAACTCGATTGGTGGATAAATGTTGGCTAGGACACTGGAGATAACTCTACTGCTCTTCTTTGAAGTTGCGCCATTCAATGTTTTACACACTTAAGCAGGCAAATGGGGCCTTGGTTTAACTTCTCATCTGAAACACAGCATCTCCGACAGTGTGGTTCTCCTTCAGTACTACACTGGAGTGTCAGCCTTGATTTCTGTGCTCAAGCCCTGGAATGAGACTTGTAATTCAGCGGCATAGCCAACGCTTCTGTGCAGTTAATCTCCCCTTCGGGTGACAGTGATGGCCCTTGACCTCAAGGCAGCATTTGACTGAGTGCAGCATCAAGAGGCCCTAGCAAAATGAGAATCAGTGCTGGTTGGAGTCTCACCTGGCACAAAGGAAGATGGTTGTGGTTGTTAGAGGTTAATCATCTCAGTTGCAGGACGTCACTGCAGGAGGTCCTCAGGGTAGTGTTCTAGGCCCAACCATCTTCAGCTGCTTCATCAAGGTCAGAACTGATGACTAGACAATGTTCAGCACCATTACGACTCTTCATAATGAAGCAGTTCATGTCCAAGTGCAGCAAGATCTAGACAATATCCAGTGGCAAGTAACATTTGTGCCACACAAGTGCCAGGTAATGACCATCTTCAACTAGAGAGGATCTAACCATCCCCCCATGACATTCAATGGCATTACCATTGCTGAACCAAAATGTGGGGGTTACCATTGACCACAAACTGAACTGGACTAGCCATATAAACACTGGCTTCAAAGCAGGTCAAAGACTAGGAATTATGTGGTGAGTAACTGACCTCCTGACTCCCCAAAGCCTGCCCACCATCTACAAGGCACAAGTCAGGAGTGCAATGAAATACTCTCCACTTGTCTGGATGAGTGCAGTTCCAACACTCAAGCAGCTCAACATTATCCAGGACAAAGCAGCCCACTTGATTGCTCCCCCTTCCACAAACATTCACTCCTTCCACCACCGACGAACAGTGGCAGCAGTTTACTGTCTACAAGATGCACTGCAGGAAATCACCAAGGTTCCTTAGACAGCAAGTTCCAAACCCACGACCACTACCACCTAGACGGGCAAAAGTAGCAGATACCTGGGAACACCACCACCTCGAAGTTCCCCTCCAAACCACTCACCATCCTGACTTTGAAATATATCAACATTCCTTTACTGTCACTGGGTCAAAATCCAGGAACTCCCTCCCTAACAGCACATTGGGTGCACCCACACCTCGGGGACTGAGCGGTTCAAGATAGCAGCTCACCACTACCTTCTCAAGAACAACTAGGAATGGGCAATAAATGCTGGTCCAGCCAGCAACGCCACATCCTGTGAATGAAAAAGTGGCTACTCTTCCTCTCCGACTCCCAAAGGTAAAAAGGCTACATTGTGGAATACCCACCTCTCATCAAAGCTACATTACCCAGGCCTGGCCTGTTGTTCTCTACAAAACAGCCTTTATTTGTTAACCAGTGGTATAAAGCCTTTTATGCTCCAACACCATCTGATCAAGCCCAAACATTTCTGCCATGCTTTCTCTTTTTTAAGAATACTAAATTATAATGCCACAAGCAATTGGCAAGCAGTATAATGACTTCATGCTACAGTCAATCATGTCATTGCACTCTTTTCTGTATACAAAGTGGTACCATGGTAACCACGTCCTTTTACCGAACTTATTAAAATAAAAAGGCCCCACCTGTAGTGTGCACAATCTCTAGTCCACTTTCCTGCTGTAATACGGGAACTGCCCTTGTGTATCTGTGACAACAAAATTTCGTTCCTCACCAAAGTGGCTATTTCATGTATCAGTGATAAGGCCACAGTCACTTCAAAATTGCTTCAGCGACTGTAAAACACTTTGACATCATGGGCATTTTATAAGCCTTTCTTTTTTCATACACACATACTCATGGACTAAAAAGTTAAATCTGAAACTTTAAGCCCGACTACCAATTTAAAGATAAAACTCTCAGTCCTAAACACCTGGAAATACGTGCTCTGGCGATACTGGGGATTATAACAGATGTGGGCCGACGAAAGGGGGAACCAAGGCCATAGCGACAGAGAGGACAATTGCCAGTAAATATATGTGCTGATTTATAGCTCTTGCTGCTACCCAGGAGCACTGAGCAGCCTTTGAGCTGTGCTTCTTCAGTGGTTTAATCAGTGGGTAACTGAGTCGCAAGATAACAGCAGGTGTCCCAGTTTCAATCCCCTGCGCCGTGTTGTTAACTGTTCTCAGCCATAGCACTGTTACCCCAGGCTACATGGAGAGGAGGGAAAATAAACTGATTCCCACTCTTTCAGATGTCAGGTGGGGACAGGACTTGGTTGTGATGCTTCCCGTAGTCAATAGTAATAGCAATGTAGTGCTGGAAAGACAGCTTATTAATAATTCTGCCAACTGCTCCTCCCCCAAAACAAAGTCTACTACGAAAAACGAAACGAAAATCGCTTATTGTCACGAGTAGGCTTCAATGAAGCTACTGTGAAAAGCCCCTAGTCGCCACATTCCGGCGCCTGTTCGGGGAGGCTGGTACGGGAATTAAACAGCGCTGCTGGCCTGCCTTCAAAGCCAGCGATTTAGCCCAGTGTGCTAAACCAGCCCCTGAGCGTGGGTTTCCTCCGGGTGCTCCGGTTTCTTCCCACAGTCCAAAGACGTGCAGGGTAGGTGGATTGGCCATGATAAACTGCCCTTCGTGACCAAAAAGATTAGGAGGGGTTATGGTGGAAGTGAGGGCTTAAGTGGGTCGGTGCAGACTCGATGAGCCGAATGGCCTCCTTCCACACTGTATATTCTATATATTATCAGACATAATTTGACACTGAAACACCCAAAGAGATATTAGGACAGGTGGCCTAGGAGGAAAGAGGTAGGGGTACGGAGAAGGAGGGAATTCCAGAGCTTGGAAATGAAATGAAAATCGCTTATTGTCACGAGTAGGCTTCAATTAAGTTACTGTGAAAAGCCCCTAGTCTCCACATTCCAGCGCCTGTCCAGGGAGGCTGGTACGGGAATCGAACCATGCTGCTGGCCTGCTTGGTCTGCTTTAAAAGCCAGCGATTTAGCCTGGTGAGCTAAGGACACAGCTCTCAATGGTGGAGACATTAAAATCAGGAATGTGCAAGAGGATAGAATTGCAGGAGTGCAGATACCTCGAATGGTTGCAGGGCTGAAAAAGATTATAGATAAAGGGTCCAAGAAGGAATTTGTAAACAAGGGTGAGAATTTTAGAGTCAATGCATCACCACACTGCGATCAATGCTGTTATGAGCAGAGGTGGGATCCAGCTGCAAATCAGTAAAAGTGGAAATAGGTGTCCCACTTAAATAATTTTAATATTAGACATGTCAGAGAAACAGACTCCCTGGATAGCCTGAGTGGCTAATGGCACTGCCAGGTTCCAGTTTGGATCAAAAGCCATTAATTTTTTAATTAATTTATCAGAGTTACAAAGTCAGAGCTCAAGAGTGTGGGCAGGGGCAAACCCCTAATCCAGCTTCTTGCCTGCTCCAAAAACCAATTCAAATTGAATCCAATTCATGGTCCCTCCAAGAGACATACCAGATGCAGGCATTACACGTGACCTCACGCTCAGTAACTTATCAACATTCAAACATGGAGAAGAACTTGCATTTTTAGATATAGCACCCTCACAAGCTCTGGACACCCCAAACTACTTTGCTGCCAATTAAGTACTTTTTGAAGAAGATTCACTGTTGTAATGCAGACACTTTGTGCACAACAAGGTCCAATATACTGCAATGTAATAAAAACCACATATATTTGCTCGTTTCAGGTTGATGGATAAGTATAGAACAGAGGAGTATTCCTTGCTCTTTTAAATTATGCCATGGAACCTTCTACCTCCGACACTACAATGGAATGGGACTTGAACCCACGACCTTCCAACTCAATTGAGGCTGAGACAGCCTTAGCCACGGCTGTGGTCACCTGCATGATGTACAGGAGAGCTGCGATCAGCAGACATCCTACACCTCCAGCATAAGACAAGGGGGAATAAACATGTCAGGCATAAACTGAACTTATTTTGGATTTATTGGCACAATCCATTTATTTATTTGAACATTTTTTCAGAATCTTTGATCAGAAAGAAACAATGGAGTTTCATATGTATCGGTTTCAATTGCTGACACCCATGTTCACGGTGTGATCTTCTGGACACTGGGGAGACCAAAAGCAATTGGATGATCGCTATGTGTAACGCCTGTCAGTTCACAAGTGTAGCTCTGAGCTTCCGATCAGTACAATTCTCCACCCCATTTCCACTGTTCTCTGCCTCCTACACTTTTGCACTAAAGTTCAATGGCAAGGATCACCAACTTCAACAACTGGATACCAACATGGATACCAAAGACCCTCAGCTTCCTTCTTCCCTTTCACTTTCCTCTGACCACATCCCTTCTTCCAATTTTACCCCTTCCTGTGTATTCACAATCACTTCTCACCTTACTCTCTTTTGGCACTGAACAATCTGCTCAGCAAAGGCCTCAGGTTCATCCCCTTATACCCCATACCTTAATGCATTTCAAGCTGGGCACAAAACAGCTCTCTTCCATTGCCTTCACTTCCCTGCCCACTTCTTTGTTCAGTATGCCCCCCACAAAACTGACTCTTTCTTCTATATTCAGAAACCTTAGTTCACCTGGACCCTTCCCTCTGTTCTCGTACGCTCTGTAGATCTTTTCATTCAGAATTATCAGCTTGACATTGGCTGTCTCAATTTCTCAGCTTCCCTCACTTACGTAACTCTATCCGCCTCTGAACTCGCAACACTCATTTTTCATAGTCTCACGCCAGCCTGCTCTGCCTCCTTCCCATGACTCACACACAGGACTGCCCTGGTAGACCCATCATTCCAGCCTGCTTTTACCCCCAGAACTGTTTTCCTCCTATCTTTACTGCTTTGTCTTCCCGTGTCTATATTTACAACTCTTCCAATGCCTTCCATCACTTTGATAACTTCTCGTTTACTGGTCCTAATCTCTTTTCACCATAGGTGTTCAGTCGTTTTACATTACGACCCCCTATCAGGATGGTCTGCAGGCTCGGTTTCTTCCTTAAATGGAGATTCAACCAGTCTCTCCTCCACCTGGCTGAACTTGTTCTCATGTTGGACAGGTCCTTTCAGCTCTTGATCACTTTGCCCAAAGATGTAGTGATGTGAACACATTTGGGTTCTTGCTTTACCTGTTATTTTGGGGCTTTTTAAAACTCATTGGTGGGATCTGGGCATTGCAGATAGGAATTTACAGTCCATCCCTCAAACCCTTGAGAAGTTTGCGGTGAGCCACCTTCTTGAACTGCTGCAGTGCATACGGTGTAGGCCCACCCACAATCCTGTTGGGGAGTACCAGGAATTTGACTCAGCTCAGTCAGGATGGTGTGTGACCTGGAAGGGAATTTGCAGGTGTTAGTGTTCACATGTATCTGTTGCCCTTGTCCTTTGTAATTGAAAATATGGTAAGATGTGTCATTTGAAACATGGAAGTCT
The DNA here is from genome assembly GCF_902713615.1 of Scyliorhinus canicula. NCBI lineage: Eukaryota > Metazoa > Chordata > Chondrichthyes > Carcharhiniformes > Scyliorhinidae > Scyliorhinus > Scyliorhinus canicula. Next base: position 186,039,651 of record NC_052146.1, on the reverse strand, counting down.
GGCAATATCTGGCCTGAGAGAAACATGAGAGGATACAGGGAAAGATCCCATGAAGGGTTAACAGCAGCTGCAAAGAGCAGGATTATAAAATGCAGATTCCTTCTCCCAAACAGGATTTTTGTCTGAAGCTAAAAACAATGGCTCAGACCTTCATTGAAATGAACCATCTTAGTAAGCATCTGGAAAAGTATAGATGAGGGTTTCAGTTGAGTTGGGTGAGAAATGTAAACCTTTCAAGTTATAACCAAGTTGATTTTTAGCATTACGCTAAAAACAATGATTCACACCTTCATTGAAGTAAAATCAGCAGATAGAAAAGAATGACTAGGGGAACAAATATATAGATGTGAAGCTCTGCTGACATCAGGTAAATTAAAGAAAATTGGAGACTATCAGTCTACGAGAAACATAATTTAAAGCCAAAATCAAAGTCAAAATTATGGTAAGAAGTCTTACAACACCAGGCTAAAGTCCTACAGGTTTGTTTCAAACACTAGCTTTTGGAGCACTGCTCCTTCCTCAGGTGAATGAAGAGGTTTGTTCCAGAAATATTTATATAGACAAATTCAAAGATGCCAGACAATGCTTGGAATGCGAGCATTTGCAGGTAATCAAGTCTTTACAGATCCAGAGATAGGGGTAACCCCAGGTTAAAGAGGTGTGAATTGTCTCAAGCCAGAACAGTTGGTAGGATTTCGCAAGCCCAGCCCAGATGGTGGGGGATGAATGTAATGCGACATAAATCGCAGGTCCCAGTTGAGGCCGTACTCACATGTGCGGAACTTGGCTATAAGTTTCTGCTTGGCGATTCTGCGTTGTCGCACGTCCTGAAGGCAGCCTTGGAGAACGCTTACCTGGAGATCAGAGGCTGAATGCCCTTGACTGCTGAAGTGTTCCCTGACTGGAAGGGAACATTCCTGCCTGGTGATTGTCGCGCGATGCCCGTTCATTCGTTGTCGCAGCGTCTGCATGGTCTCGCCAATATACCACGCTTCAGGACATCCTTTCCTGCAGCGTATGAGGTAGACAATGTTGGCCGAGTCGCACGAGTAAGTACCGCGTACCTGGTGGGTGGTGTTCTCACGTGTAATGATGGTATCCATGTCAATGATCTGGCACGTCTTGCAGAGATTGCCATGGCAGGGTTGTGTGGTGTTGCGACTCGGCCAACACTGAGAAAGGGGCAGAGAAGCAGAGAGGGAGAAACAGAGAAGGAACAAGAGAAGCAAGCAGAGTCAGCTCGGTCATGGGACAGAGCAAAGCAGCCGAGCTAAAACAGCTAATACATCTAAGGAAGACCAGAATTTAAAGAGGAGGCAGAGTCAGCGCAGCGACAGCCAGCAGAGCGAGCTCTCCTAGCTCGGTACATGTGTTCGACAAGACATAGGGACCAAACTAAATCCTTGTTCACCATTTAGAATGTCGGCCCTTTTTAGAAAAGGGGGACTTCTGAGAATAGTGGTGAGTTTTCAACACCTTATAGATCAGGATCTTCCAAACTGCATGTCGCTGGCCGGTGTCGGGAGGGTCGTGGCATTTCCGATCATGGGAGAAGTGCCCAATGGCTGTGATTTTAAGAATGGCAGTCACGACTTCTGGCAGCAGTAGCATGGCTCTGAATAGTGGGGATAAGTTTATATAGAACCCCCCCACCCCGATTGAATGAAGGTGACCAAGGCCCACCACGAACGCCAGGACAAGATCACCAAACTGATGGGGGAAGTACCTGCTGAAAGGAGACAGGATGCTGGTCGACCATTGTCAGGAATATGGAACAGTTAAAGAAAACAAAAAAAAACTGTCGCCTGTCAGACCTGGTTTCTGACATGGGCAAGGACAACCCAGCTTTGAACTCACAAGCCGCCCCATCTAAGTGAGGGAGCGACAGCACATTTCTAATGGCCAGAAGGAGCCGCTCCCCTCCCGATTATTCCGCTGAGGCCAGGGCTGCTGCTGACCTTTTGTTTTTACCGTTCTGCCAGGAGATCTAGGAATGGTTGCCATCTCCTGAAAAACCCCTGCACTGACCCCCTTAGGGCAAATTTCACCTTCTCCAATTTAATAAACCCCGCCATATCGTTGACCCAGGCCTCCACTCTTGAGGGCCTCGCATCCTTCCACTGAAGAAGAATCCTCCGCCGGGCTACTAGGGACGCAAAGGCCAGAACACCGGCCTCTTTCGCCTCCTGCACTCCCGGCTCCACTGCAACCCCAAATATTGCAAGTCCCCAGCCTGGATTGACCCTGGATCCTACCACCCTCGATACCGTCCTTGCTACACCCTTCCAAAATTCCCCCAGCGCTGGGCATGCCCAGAACATATGGACATGGTTTGCTGGGCCCCCAGAGCACCTAATACACCTGTCCTCACTCCCAAAGAACCGGCTCATCCTTGTCCTGGTTATATGAGCCCTATGCAGCACCTTAAACTGTATGAGGCTAAGCCTCGCACAAGAAGAGGAGGAGTTCACCCTTTCCAGGGCATCCGCCCACGTCCCCTCCTCAATCTCCTCACCCAGCTCCTCCTCCCATTTACCTTTCAGCTCCTCCACCGAGGCCTCGTCTACCTCCTGCATCACCTGGTACGCTTCCGAGATCCTCCCCTCTCCAACCCACACCCCCGAGAGCACCCTGTCCTGAACCCCACGCGGCAGCAGCAGGGGGAACCCCGCCACCTGCCGCCTGCCAAACGCCCTAACCTGCATGTACCTAAAGGTGTTCCCCGGGGGGAGCCCAAACTTCCCTTCTAACTCACCCAGGCTCGCAAACTTCCCATCTATGAACAGGTCCCCCAGCCTCCTGACACCTGCCCTGTGCCAATCAGGAATCCGCCATCAATTCTCCCCGAGAAAACCGGTGGTTCCCCCATATCGGGGACCCCATTGAGGCCCCCACCTCCCCACTGTGCCGCCTCCATTGCCCCCAAATCTTGAGGGTAGCTGCCACCACTGGGCTCGTGGTATACCTCGGTGGAGGGAGTGGCAGCGGCGCTGTTACCAGCGCTTCCAGGCTCGTGCCCACACAGGATGCCATCTCCATCCTCTTCCATGCTGCCCCCTCCCCGTCCATTACCCACTTACGCACCATCGCTGCGTTGGCAGCCCAATAATACCCACAGAGGTTGGGCAGCGCCAGCCCCCCCTATTCCTGCCCCGCTCCAGAAACACCCTTCTCACCCTCGGGGTCCCGTGTGCCCATACAAACCCCGTGATGCTCCTGTTGACCCTCCTAAAAAAAGGCCTTCGGGATAAGGATGGGGAGGCACTGGAACAGGAACAGAAACCTCGGGAGCACCGTCATCTTGACTGACTGCACCCTACCCGCCAGACACAGCGGCAGCATGTCCCACCTCTTAAACTACTTCTCCATTTGCTGCACCAGCCTTGTGAGGTTTAGCTTATGCAAGGCCCCCCAGCTCCTGGCCACCTGAAACCCCAAGTACCTGAAGCTCCTCTCCGCACTTTTCAGCGGGAGCCTCCCAATCCCCCCCTCCGGTCATATCCCCCCGGGTGGACCACAAACAGCTCGCTTTTCCCAAAGTTAAGCTTATACCCTGAGAAATCCCCAAATTCCCGGAGAATCCCCATCACCAACGGCATTCCCTCCACCGGGTCCGCCACATACAACAAAAGGTCGTCCACGGAGAGCGACACTTGGTGCTCCTCCCCACCCCGGACCAGCCCCCTCCAATCCCCCGACTCCCTCAGCACCATAGCCAGGGGTTCAATTGCCAGCGCAAAAAGTAGGGGGGACAGGGGACACCCCTGCCTCGTCCCTCGATACAATCGAAAATACTCCGACCTCCTCTTATTCGTGGCCACAATCGCCATCGGGGCCTCATACAACGGCCTCACCCAACTGACAAACCCCTCCCCAAACCCGAAACTTTCCAGCACCTCCCACAAGTACCCACACTCGACCCTGTCAAAGGCCTTCTCCGCATCTAGCGCCACCACTAGCCGCCTCCCCCTCCACCGCCGGCATCATTATAACATTCAAGAGTCTCCGTATATTAGTGTTCAGCTGCCTCCCCTTCACAAACCCCTTTTGATCCTCGTGAATAACCTGCGGCACACAGTCCTCAATCCTCGTGGCTAAGATCTTTGCCAACAACTTGGCGTCCACATTCAAGAGTGAGATCGGCCTGTATGATCCACACTGCAGGGGATCCTTGTCTTGCTTAAGAATCAAGGAGATCAGCGCCCGAGACATCGTCAGGGGCAAAGCCCCCCCCCTCCCTCGCCTCGTTGAAGGTCCTAACCAACAGGGGGCCCAGCAGGTCTGCGTACGTCTTGTAAAATTCAACCGGGAACCCATCCAGCCCTGGCGCCTTCCCCGACTGTATGTTCCCTATCCGTCTGACCAGCTCCTTGAGCTCAATTGGTGCCCCCAGACCCTCCACCCGTCCCTCCTCCACCCTCGGAAATCTCAGCCGGTCTAAAAAGCGCCCCTTCCCCCTCACCTCCGGCAGAGGTTCGGACCGATATAGTCTCTCATAAAAGTCCCTGAAGACCCCATTAATGTCTACCCCCCTCCGCACCACATTTCCTCCCCGGTCCTTAACACCACCAATCTCCCTGGCCGCATCCCGCTTACGGAGCTGGTGTGCCAGCACCCTGCTCGCCTTCTTACCATATTCGTACACCGCATCCTGAGCCTTTCTCCATTGAGCCTCCACCTTTCTGGTGGTCAACAAGTCGAACTCAGCAACGAAGGCTGCGCCGCTCCCTCAGCAATCCCTCCTCCGGGGCCTCCGTGTACCTCCTGTCCACCCTCACCATCTCCCCCACCAATCTCTCCCTTTCTCTCTGCTCCCCTCTCTCCCTGTGGGCCCGAATGGAGATCAACTCCCCCCGAACCACCGCATTCAGCGCCTCCCAGACCGTCCCCATTCGGACCTCCCCATTATCGTTGGCCTCTAGATACCTCTTGACACATCCTCGAACCCGCCCCCTCACCGCCTCATCCGCCAGCAGCCCCACCTCCAAGCGCCACAATGGGCGCTGGTCCCTCTCCTCCCCCAGCTTGAGGTCCACCCAATGTGGGGCCTGGTCCGAAATGGCTATCGCCGAGTACACAGCGTCTACTACCCTCGCAATCAGCACCCTACTTAAAACGAAAAAATCGATCCAGGAGTAGGCCTTATGCACATGGGAGAAGTATGAAAATTCCCTGGCCCTCAGCCTCGCAAACCTCCATGGATCCACCCCTCCCATCTGGTCCATAAACCCCCTCAGCACCTTAGCCGCTGCAGGCCTCACACCCGTCCTGGAACTGGATCGATCCAGTGGCGGATCCAGCACCGTGTTGAAATCCCCCCGCCTCCAAATCTGGAATCTGGCCCAACATGCGCCGCATGAAACCTGCATCATCCCAATTCGGGGCGTATATATTAACCAGCACCACCCGCTCCCCTTGCAGCTTGCCGCTCACCATCTCCCGCCGCTGTCTGCCACAACACTCAACGCCTCAAACGACACCCTCTTCCCCACCAGGATCGCCACACCCCCGGTTTTTTGCATCCAGCCCCGAATGAAACACTTGGCCTACCCACCCCTTCCTCAACCTAACCTGATCCGCCACCTACAGGTGCATCTCCTGAAGCATAGCCACGTCCGCCTTCAGCCCCCTCAGGTGCGCGAACACACGGGACCGTTTAACCGGCCCATTCAGTCCCCTCACATTCCAGGTGATCAGCCGGATCGGAGGGCCACCTGCCCCCCTCCCCCGTCGACTAGCCATCACCCTTCCGTAATCCGCCACGTGCCCGCGCCCCCCACTCAGCCCATTCCCCACAGCGACAGACCCCCATCCCGACCCCCTCTACTCCTTCTTGGCCATTCCAGCAGCAACCCGGTATCCCCCCCCTCCCCCCCAAGCTAGCGTAGCTCCGGTCATTGTACTTCCGTAAGTCAGCCGACTCCTGCGCTGAACCCGGCTGCTCCCGCCACCCCAATTACCCTCCCCAGTGACACACAACCATTCCCCCAATGCCGACCCCGCCCCCTGCTTCTCCAGCGCGGGAGAAAAGCCCGCGCCCTCATTCCAAGCCCCGCCCCCCGACCCAAAACGCGGGAAGACGGGCACATGACCCAACAGGGCCGCGAACCCCACCCAAACCCGCAACCAGTGAAATAATAAAAATCTCAACATGATATGATAAAACACCCAAGTAAACAGATAACAGTCCCAAAAAGCAGACAAGAAAAAACAGAACAGCAAAAAAACATCATCCAATAGAACCAAAAAGAAAACGGCGAAAAGATATCAAGGAGGACAAAGCCTCCGGGCTGTGTACAATGTTCCCCAGCCCCCAGTCTTCAGTTCAAGTCCAGCTTCTCTGCCTGGACAAAAGTCCAGGCCTCCTCCGGGGTGTCAAAGTAAAGTTGGCGGTCTTTATAAGTGACCCACAGGCGGCCGGCTGTAACAGGCCAAACTTGACCCCCTTCTTGTGAAGCACTGCCTTCGCCCGGTTAAACCCAGCCCTTCTCTTTGCCACCTCCGCACTCCAGTCCTGGTAGATCCTGATCTCCGTGTTCTCCCACTTGCTACTTCTCTCCCTCTTCGCCCAACGAAGCACACACTCACGGTCGACCAAGCTTTGAAAGCGGACCAGCACCGCCCTGGGCGGCTCGTTCGGCCTGGGCCTCCGCAGCATCACCCGATGGGCACCCTCCAGCTCCAGGGGTCCCCGGAACGAACCCGCACCCATCAGCAAGTTCAGCATCAGGACCACGTAGGCCCCCAAATCCGAACCTTCCAGCCCCTCCGGGAGGCCCAAAATACGCAGATTCTTCTGGCGGGACCGGTTCTCCATCTCCTCCATCCATGCCAACCATTTCTTGTGAAACGCGTCGTGCAACTCCACCTTCACCGCCAGGCCCAAGAGTCCGTCCTCGTTCTCCAAAGTCTTCTGCTGCAGCTCCCGAATCTCCGCAGCCTGAGCCGTCTGAGTCGCTCCGAGCCTGTCCAGCGACGCCCTCAACGGCTCCAGGATCTCAGCCTTTAGTTCTTGGAAGGAGCGCAGCAGCTCCTGCTGCTCCCTCGCCCACTGCTGCCACGCTGCCGGTTCCCTGCCCGCCGCCATCTTGTTCTTTCTGCCTCGCACCTTCTTCTGCTGCAAAGTTGATTTTCTGGTCGCTCCACTTCTAGTCCAGCCCATCCACTGGCCGCCAAGCACAGAGGCTGATGCCCACCCGGGGAAAAGTCAAAACAGCGCCGTTGCGGGCCCTTAAAAGAGCCCGAAAGTCCAAAAATAGCGGGAGCCACCGAACGTGCGGCTTAGCACTGCATCGCCGTAACCGGAAGTTCATAGCTCTGCATCTTGATCAGGAACTGCACCGCCAGGGGCACGGGGTTGAGGGTGGTCTCAGTGGCTCCATCTCCATCTAAGTGGTCCCACCTGGAATCCGAAGGTGAAGATCCACACCTGGTCTGCAGGAGGCACAGTTGTTACATTAGCTCCAGCACATCCTCCTCCAAGCCCATGTGAATTTCCAATGACCGTCTGATCCCCTCCACCATATTCAATTATGCCCTTTTGGAGCCTAAATTGCCAGTGGGCATTTAGCGGTAACTAGGTTTATAAGGCTTCAATCCACCTGGCCTCGGATCAGATTGCCAACCCCAAGCAAATATATTCCTGGAGGAAACATCTCCTGAATAGCTCGACCCCATCAAAGAGCCTTTTCATTTTCCCTGATATCTTTGTAACTAAGAAAGACAAACGTTAAAATCCAAAATTAAGAATGTGGCCACGACCAGGTTTTAAATGCGAACAATGTAATCTTCCCGCCAGAAGCAGCAGCAGAGAGCTGGTCATGCACCCTGCACGCCAATACTTTTGGCACTAAATTACAGAGGAGATTCCTCCATTTTCTAGCTATGAGCAACCAAACAGGACTGTGAAGAAGTGAAGATGGATTGTTTTGTTATGAGAGGGCCAGAGACACAAACAGGCCAGGATCTCACAACTGAATCTACTGGAGAGCGCTGCTCAGGAGTCCTGGGCAGGACAAAGCAGTGCCAGTGTGAACTATAAAGAGGTCCAGGGCCTCTGGTGAACAGCTTAGCTTACTAAGCACTGAAATCAATAACAAAGCATATCAAGCAGCACGGTAGCATTGTGGATAGCACAATCGCTTCACAGCTCCAGGGTCCCAGGTTCGATTCCGGCTTGGGTCACTGTCTGTGTGGAATCTGCACATCCTCCCCGTGTGTGCGTGGGTTTCCTCCGGGTGCTCCGGTTTCCTCCCACAGTCCAAAGATGTGTGGGTTAGGTGGATTGGCCATGATAAATTGCCCTTAGTGTTGGGTGGGGTTACTGAGTTATGGGGGTAGGGTGGAGGTGTTGACCTTGGGTAGGGGGTAGGGTGCTCTTTCCAAGAGCCGGTGCAGACTTGATTGGCCGAATGGCCTCCTTCTGCACTGTAAATTCTATATAAAAAAGATGATTTCTGGAGGTATGGCTTTGTTAATTGTACCAATGTGTTACGTGCAGGGAAGAACTGGCAACTGAATGTTTAAACGGAGACTTCTGGTGGCGGCTATGAAAAAGTAAGTTGCACATTTGGTGGCTCCCACTCTGGTTGGACCTTTGCCCCAGACATTGTTCCAGTTTTAAACAGCAAATTCGAAGGCTGAGGCAATTGGGCACCGTTTCCACGTATCGATGTATGGAGAAAAGGATCAGAAGTGCATGAAAGGGCAAAACAAGAAGTTAGCCACGAGCTGTGTTGAAGCTGTAGCGGGGACAGTATGGCCAAGGACCGGACCCCTTGGGTGGCAGAGCAGCGATCAACGGACCCAGTAATGCAGGCCATCCAGGATGGTTTTGCCAGGCAGAAGCGGGAATGTTTGGACCCGATTCAAGAGTCAATTGATTGGATAGAGAGCAGATTGGACGCCCAGGATCGGGCGATTCAGAAGTTTGAGAAGGCGCTGGCTGAACAGGAGGAGCATCAAACACCGGTGGAGCTGGAGGTGGGGATGCTTCGGGAGCAACAGAAAAGGCTCCTGGAGAAGGTGGAGGACCTTGAAAACCAGTCCCTTAGGCAGAATTAAGAATTGGCGGGCTCCCAGAGGAGGCTGAGGGAGCAGACGCTGGGGCATACGTGGCGGGTATGTTCGAAAAGCTGCTGGGGGAGGGGGAATTCCCCCGACCGTTGGAGGCGGACAGGGCGTATCGAGCGCTTGCTCGGAAGCCACGAGCGGGGGACCCTCCGAGGGCAATGGTGCTGAGATTCCACAGGTTCCTGGACAAGGAATGCATTCTTCAGTGGGCCAAGCGCACGCGGAGTTGTGAGTGGGACAACAGCATCCTGCGGGTGTCCCAGAACCTGAGTGTGGAGGTGGCGAGGAAGAGGGGAGGCTTTAACCAAGTCAAGGCTATTTTCTTTAAGAAGCAGGTGAAATTCGGTCTCCTGTATCCGGCGCGTCTTTGGGTCACGCATCAGGACCAGCATCACTACATTGAGTCGCCCGATGAGGCGCTGGACTTTGCTAAAAGAAAAGGACTGGTAGGGCTCTGAGAACCCTTGGATTTTGAGACAACTTGTTGGCCTATATTGAGCCCCTTTTTTCCATTTTTTTCCCCTTGGTTTTTTTTTGGGGGTTCTGTTTTTCAATTGGTTATGCCTTCTCTTATTGTTTCGTGTCTGTTTGGGGGGGTTCTGTTTAAGGGAAAAAAGGGGGGACGAAAAGTTCAATTTTTCATTTTTGGGTTCTTTTTCTAGGTAGATGTTGGCAATGTCCCTTTTGTTTTTATTGATGTGCACTTTTGAGGGATGGAGTCGTGCCTGTCTGAGTTTCAGTGGGTGGTGCCTTTGTTTTTGTGTTTTCTTGCTGTTGGGTGTTTGGGGATTGTTAGATGAGAAAGTTTGTTTGTATGAGCGGTGGGAGGGGAACGAGAAAACAATAGGTGGGAGACTTCTTGGCGCCAGGAGCGGGGGTAACCAAGCTAGCTGGGTGAGCTAGCTCACAGAAGCACAGTGGGGGGGGGGGGGGGTGTATACGTTTAGTTTACGAGATGGGTTAGGTTTTAGAGTAGTCTTGCTGGGGGGGGGGGGGGGGGGGGCGTGAGATGGATTCTGTTGATGAGGGACTTTGGTGGAGGGACACTGAGGTCGGGGGTGGGAGCCGCTGTGGGGCGGGCCAGAGGACGTAAGGTGCAGGGGCTGGAGGCAGGCCCAAGCAAGGAGATGGCTGATCAGCAGGGAGTGGGGGCACTTTGCCCCCCCCCCCCAAACTAGGCTGATCACCTGGAATGTTCAGGGCTAAATGGGACGGTAAAGAGGGCACGTGTGTTTGCGCACCTGAGGGGACTGAAGGCAGACATGGTAATGCTGCAGGAGTCGCACCTTAGAGTACTGGACCAGGTCAGGTTGAGTAAAGGCTAGATTAGTCAGATTTTCCACTCAGGGCTGGATACAAAGACTAGAGGGGTTGCGATCTTGATTAACAAGCGGGTGATATTTGAGGTGGGAAGAAAGTCTCGGACGTGGGGGGGTCAATATATCACGGTTAGTGGCAAGCTACAGGGGATGAAGGCAGTGCTGGTCAATGTATATGTGCCAAATTGGGATGACAGGGATTTTATAAAGAGGGTGCTAGGGAAGATTCCGGACCTGGACTCGCACAAGCTGATTAAGGGAGGGGACTATAATACAGTTATTGATCCAGGCCTGGACTGGTCATGCTCGAGAATGGGCAAGGTGCCAGCAATGGCAAAGGAGCTGAAAGGGTTCATGGAGCAGATGGGGAGGGGGATGGATCCATGGAGGTTTAGGCAGCCAAGAGCAAAGGAATTTTCTTTTTACTCCCACGTACATAAGGTGTATTCCAGGATCGATTTCTTTGTCTAGGGTAGGGCCCTACTGGCTGGGGTGGTGGACACGGGGTACTCAAAAATCACGATCTCAGACCATGCTCCGCACTGGGTGGACCTGCAGGTGAGTATGGATAGCAAGCAGCGCCCGCAATGGAGGTTGGATGTAGGGCTATTGGCGGACGAAGTGGTGTGCGAGAGGCTGAGGAAGTGCATGCTGAATTACCTGCAGGTTAATGATACAGGGGAGGTCTCAGCAGCGGTGGTCTGGGAAGCGCTGAAGGCAGTGGTGAGAGGGGAGCTGATCTCAATCCGGGCTCACAGGGACAGGACGGATAGGGCAGAAACAGACCGACTGGTAAAAGAGATTTTACAAGTTGATAGGAGGTATGCGGAGGCTCCAGAGGCAGGGCTGTTAAGGGAAAGCCGGAGGCTACAGGCAGAATGTGGTTTGTTAACCACCGGGAGGGCAGTGGAACAGCTCAGAAAGGCGAAGGGGGCGATTTACGAGCACAGGGAGAAGGCCAGCAGGATACTTGCACAGCAGGTCAGAAAGAGGGAGGCAGCTAGAGAAATAGGGAAAGTTATTGACAGGGATGGGAACTTAGTTGGGGACTCGGCGGGGACGAGCAAGGCCTTTCGGGACTTTTATAGCAGGTTGTCGGTCAGAACCCCCTGCGGGGCCGGAGGGGATGAGGCACTTCTTGGAGGGGCTGACTTTCCCGAAGGTGGATGGGGAGCTAGTAGAAGGGCTGGAGGAGATAGTGGAGAGGCTGAAGGCCATGCAGTTGGGTAAGGCCCCGGGACCGGACGGTTACCTAGCCGAGTTCTATAAAAAGTTATCCGGAATATTGGGGCCGGTACTGATGAAGGTCTTTAACGAGGCTAAGGAAAGAGGGGCTCTGCCCCAGACTATGTCACAGGCCATGATCTCGCTCATCCTGAAACCGGGCAAGGACCCGGAGCTATGTGGGTCTTGCAGGCCGATTTCCTTGCTGAACGTAGATGCCAAACTTGTCCTCCAGGATTGAGGACTGTGTACCGGAGGTTATTGTGGAGGATCAGACGGGGTTCGTTAAGGATACGCAGCTGGTGGCCAATGTCAGAAGGCTGTTAAACATGATCATGATGCCCCCAAAAGGTAGGGAGGTTGAGGTAGTGGCCGCGATGGATGCGGAGAAAGCCCTTGAGCAGGTTGAGTGGGATTATTTATGAGAGGTGCTGGAGTGGTTCGGTTTTGGGAGGGGCTTTATTGACTGGGTTAGGTTGCTGTACCAGGGGTTGCAAGTGTATGGACAAACAGGACAACTCCCGGACTATTTCAGACTGTACCGGAGGACGAGACAGGAATGCCCCCTCTCCCCACTGCTGTTTGCGCTGGCAAGAGCCGCTGGCAACTGCTTTGAGGGCCTCAAGGGGCTGGTCTGGGGGGGTGGAGCACAGGGTCTCGGTGTATGCGGATGACCTACAGTTGTATGTCTCAGACCCAATGGAATAAATTATGGGAATTTTAGGGGAATTCAGCCGGTTTTCAGGGTATAATCTCAATATGGGGAAGAGTGAGATGTTTGTGGTCCAGGCGACAGGTCAGGAGAGGCGACTGGGGAACTGCCTTTCAGAGTGGTATGGGACAGTTTCAGATACCTGGGTATCCAAGTGGTGCGGGATTGGGACAGGCTGCATAAATTGAACTTGGTCCGGCTGGTGGAGCACATGGAGGAGGATTTCCGGATTTGGGATGCACTCCTGTTGTCTCTGGCGGGCAGAGTTCAATCGGTAAAAATGACGGTCCTCCCGAGATTCCTATTCGTTTTCCAATGCCCCCCCATCTTCATCCCCCAGTCCTTTTTTAAGCAGAGCAATAAAATGATTGTGGGCTTTGTGTGTGTGTGTGTGTGTGTGTCGGGTGGGGTTGGGGGGGGCCAAGTCCCTGCGAGTGAAGAGGGCAATGCCTGAGTGGAGTCGGGGCGGGATGGTGGGCTGCGCTGCCGAATTTCAGCAATTATTACTGGGCGGCTAATATAGCTATGGTGTGGAGGTGGCTGGGGGAGGGGGGGGGGGAAAAGAGGAGAGCCGGCGTGGGTACGCATGGAGGCAGCTTCTTGTAAGGGCCCAAGTCTGGGGGTGTTGGTAACAGCGCCTCTGCCGCTCCCACGGGCGCGATACTTCACCAGTCCAGTGGTGGTGGTGGCCCGGAGAGTCTGGGGGCAGTGGAGGGGACATGTGGGAGGAGAGGGGGCATCAGTATGGTCCCCAATCTGCGATAACCACCGGTTTGCCCCGGGGAGGATGGACGGGGGTTCTGAATTTGGCAGCGAGCAGGCATTGAGAGGATGGGGGACTTGTTTACAAAAGGATGCTTCCCGAGTACGAGGGCACTGGAGGAGGTTTGCATTGGCCGGGGGGGGGGGGTGAATTTCGATATTTAGAGGTGCGGGACTTTCTGCGGAGGCAGGTACCAACCTTCCCACTCCTGCCGCTAAGGGGGATTCAGGAAAGGGTGGTTTCTAGAGGATGGATAGGAGAGGGGAGCATCTCGGACATATATAAAGAGCTATGGGTTCGGAGGAGACACAGACCGTGGAGTTGAAGCTGAAGTGGGAGGAGGAACTGGGGGAATAGAGGAGGGCCTTTGGGTGGACACGTTGGGTAGGGTCAACACGACCACAACATGTGCCAGGCTCATCCTAATCCAATTTAAGGTCGTTCACCAGGCCCACATGACAGTGGCCCAGATGAGCAGATTCTTTGGGGTGGTGGATAGGTGTGCGAAGTGTGCCGGGGGGGGGGGGGGGGGGGGGGGGGGGCAGCGAACCATGTCCACATGTTCTGGGCATGTCCAAATCAGAGGGGATTTTGGCAGGGGTTTGCCGACGCCATGTCCACGGTATTAAATACGAGGGTAACAATGAGTCCAAAGGTAGCGATTTTTGGGGTGTCACAGGATCCAGGAGTTAAGAGGCAGATGTTCTGGCCTCTGCTTCCCTGGTATCCCGGAGGTGAATATTACTAGCATGGAGGAACTCAAAGCCCCCGAAATCGGAGACTTGGCTATCGGACAGGGCTAACTTCCTCTGCCTAGAGAAAATTAAGTTCGCCATGAGGGGGTCTCGGTTAGGGCTCGCCCGGAGGTGGCAACCATTCGTCGACTTCTTCGCAGAGAATTAATCGTCAGCAGAAGGGGGGGTTTAGGCTAGCTTAAATTAGGGGGGTAAGTAATGGTAGGAACTGTGGGAGAGGGAGGTGGTATTTGCACTATGCTAATATTTTCCTTGTTATGTACACTGTAACAGCAACAAAATCAACAATGCCAAAGAAATACCTCAATAAAATGTTTATTAAACAAAATTGAATGTTTAAACCCTCAAAGGCATTTAAAGACTAAGCATGGCGAGTTAGAGGAGAAAAGGATGCAGTGAGAATTTAAATCATCAGCTTAAGTCTTTAGCAGAAGTGAAACATTGAATGACAAAGCAAGTTAGATTCTGAGGAGCAATCAGGCTCACCTATCACATTAAAGGTTAAGTGAAAATGCTGGGCCAAAGGTCAGTTGGGTCGCAAAGGCCGGCCAGTTGGTAAAAGTGGATCCCAAGAAAAAAAAATTGAAAACTCTGTTCTGGATTGTAGGGTCGTAGGTCAGCGATATCAACGGTACAATGGATTACCACAGTGAAATTTGTAGATTGTATATACTGTTACCACAAATTAGGAAGGCAGTGAATATTTAAGATGGTGGATAGGGTGCCAAACAAGCAAGATGCTTTGTCCTGGATAGCGTTGAGCTCCTTAAATGTTGTTCAAACTGCACACATCCAAGCAAGTGGAATATTCCAATCACACTCTGGACTTTGTTATGCCTTATAGATGGTAAACTGTCTGTGGGGAGCCAGGTGGTGAGTTACACATTGTCACAGGATGTGGGCATTGCAGGATACTCCAACATGTATTGCCCATTCCCAATTGTCCTGGAGAAGATGGTGCCCACATTCATATGCTGCAGTCCACACCGTACTCACCATAGAACTCCTGGTCTCTGAACTTGTAGCCACAGTAGTTATATGGCTGGCCCAGGATACGGATGGTGAGAGATTCAGGATGATAATGCTGCTGAACCACACATTGTGGTGGTTAGATTCTCTCGAGAGATAACCATTGCCTGACGCAAATGTTAGGAACACTATCCTGAAGAACTTGTACAACGATGTCCTGGGGCTGAGATGATAGGCCTCTTAACAACCATATAATTTGTGTTTGGTACGACTCCAGCCAATGACACATTCCCTCTCCTCTTGCTCTCTTGTCCTCTCTCTCCCCACACCCCACTGATTTTAATTTTGCTAGGGCTACTTGACACTACACTGAAACGCTGTCTCTGGAATTCAGCTCTTTGGACTAAAACCATAATGAGGCCTGGGGTCGAGGAGCCTTAATAGAGCTCAAACTAAGCATTGATGATATCAGCATAGTTAAGACGGAGATGAGAAGGAATTTCTTCTCTCGGCGTATCACAGATTCTAGTTGTGCATGCTGTCATGGAATATATTCACAACTGAGATGAGACATTTTTAAACTAGGAAAGGCTAGGGTAATGGGGAAGAGGCCTGAAAGGAGTTGAGACCAGGATCAGCCATGATCATATTGAATGGCAAAGGAAGCTTTTTTTTATGTTCTTTTGTCATTTAATCTGTCTTGCATCCGATCACAGACCCTGCCTTTAGTTTATTACTCTCTCCTCCCCCGCCCCCATACTCACTTTACACCTGCTCCACCTCTCATCAAAACTTCAAACGGTCATTAGTCAGATTTCCAGCAACAGCAGGAATTTTGCTTGGTTTGACTCATTCAACTCACAAACACACGATTCTGGAATGCATATTGTTAAAGGTCCGAGTCGTAATGCTTGGTATCAGACATCAAGTATCATAATTGCTTTTGATAATTATTTTGTTGTTCCAATTGACAGCTTGTCACAATCAAAAGTATACTATTTTGCTGCAGATCCAAGAATTATGTCACATGAAAGAGAGCAATAACTTATTTAACAAATAGATCCAATGTTTTCTGCAAGAATATGAGCATGCCTTAACCAAGTGGCTCAAAGAGGACGTGCCTGGCAATTAAATCTCAGATCCTCATTGATGTCTTGTTAATAAACAACCCAAACTTGGAAGATCAAACTGTGCAACAGGTTTCCCCACATGCATCATGCAGAACAGATTGCGAGTGTGGAGGTACGAGGGAGGAGAAACAAATAGTAAGAGGCCGAGTTAGGGTCAGCTCAGTTTTGACAAGTTGACCACCAATTTTAGTTTTACAACCTTTATTATTGCTAACAGAGAAACAATCCACAGATACTGGTAATAATTGTTTAATGAGTACTGAACCACAGCAAGAATTAACATGTGGCAACAAGCCGTCCATATACCAAGTACAGATATAGTGTTCAAAATCACTATGTTGGCACTTCAGTTTGTAGTACACAGAACTCTCTAGATGACAATGGTATTTAGTTTATAGTAAAACAAATTTGCAAACTACACTTCCCAAATAATGATAACCCTAGTTTCATGTCACTGGAGAAAAGTGCCTTAAATTGGTGAATATTCCTCAAGCAATTTTTTTTTTTTAAACCACTTGCATAGTTCTAATTTACAAGGTCACTTGCATAAACATTAAGCTCCTAAGTACTGACACACTGACTGCAAAGAAAATTACTGAGAAAAGGAACTTGGTTAAATGTCTACTTTTACAGATACAATTCTGAAAAAAAAGTTCAATTTAAAACAAACAAAAAATATCTTTCACTTTGTAGGTGCAAGACAGACACTAGAAATCTAGGTTTCTCTCGCAATTTGGAAATAGCCTGTTTTACATTGACTACAAGTGTTAATTCAAAATCCTCTTCAAACTTTAGTTGGATCTTCATGCATGGGACATGGTGGAGAAGCAGAGTTTCAAGGTGTAAGGATATGGGCCACCTAAAAACACAAATCGAGTTTCATTAAAATCTTGGCTTCCAAACAAACTATAAAATGCATGCATTGAACATTAATAACAAATTAAAATATACATTAATATTACAAACGTTGTTACTGTCTGACCACAAATCAATAATCTATCATTCTATTAGGAAAGAAAGCTTTCTGAAATAGTGCGGGCACAGGCTATTTTCACAACAATAACCCATTATTCATTTGTTTTAAGACTTTGAAAATTGGAGATTTACATCTTTTACCAAATGTTCGTTTCAACTTCATTCCAACTCTGTTCACAAAAATGTTTCAATTAATTAAATTCGGCTATTCACAACTCCCAGAAATTCCTGCAATATACACTTGTTCAATCTAAAAACTGCTTTAGTGCAATTCATACCCAAAAGCCCAGATGTGGTGAATTCAATACTTCTGGACATACAAACCTACTTGACAAATTTCCCCCCTCCCCCAAGTGAAAAATACTCTCCTCAATACAAGTTAGTGATAACATAGTAGCAAATGTTATTATTGGTCTCGACAAATACTATTCATTTTTTTTTCAATGCGCCAAGGAAATCTTAAGTACTACTCTCGGGGGGGGCGGCACAGTGGCGGTGGTTAGCACTGCTGCTTACAGCACTGAGGACCTGGGTTCGATGCCGACCATTGGGTCACAGTCTGTGTGGAGTTTGCACATTCTCCCCGTGTCTGCGTGGGTTTCACCCCCAGGATTGGCCGCACTAAAATCTGCCCCTTAATTGGGAAAAAAATGATTGGGTACTCTAAATTTATATTTAAATAAATACCACTCCTGGGCAGCACGGTGGTGCAGTGGTCAACTCTGCTGCCTCATGGCCGAGGTCCCAGGTTCGATCCCGGCTCTGGGTCACTATCCGTGTGGAGTTTGCACATTCTCCCCATGTTTGCGTGGGTTTTGCTCCCCACAACCAAAAGATGTGCAGGATTGGCCACGCTAAACTGCCCCTTAATTGAAAAAAATGAATTGGGCACTCTAAATTTATATGAAAAAAAATTAGAAATGATGCCAACAGTAGCAGAGGCTACTTAAGGAAATCTTAAGTACTACTCTCGGGGGGCGGCACAGATGCAGTCCCCTTTCAAGTGGCATGAGAAGCAGCGACTGGAGAAATAGGAGGCAACACTCAGGGAGCTAGAAAAAGTTCACCGACCAGACAACTGGATCACCTCACTGGTGAGGTTGGTGGCGACATAAGGGACGCTGAAGTTCAAAGACCAAGAAAATAGATTGCGCCATAAAAACCTCTGCACTGTGGGCCTACACTAGCGGGTGAGCTAGCACAGGGAAGCGGGCCACAGCACAACTCCCAATTTTGGGGGGGGGGCACAGAACCCCACCCCCTGATCAGAATGGTCACCTGGAATGTTGGGGGACCTAACGGCCAGGTTA
The DNA here is from genome assembly GCF_902713615.1 of Scyliorhinus canicula. Classification (NCBI taxonomy): domain Eukaryota; kingdom Metazoa; phylum Chordata; class Chondrichthyes; order Carcharhiniformes; family Scyliorhinidae; genus Scyliorhinus; species Scyliorhinus canicula. Next base: position 186,021,422 of record NC_052146.1, on the reverse strand, counting down.
AGTCTGAGAGCCAACAGTCTTCCTCTAGGAGACCCACCTGAGAAGGACCGACTGCGGTTAAGAGCTGGGTGGGGCAGACTTGCTAATCGTGCTGTGGGACGAGGCCTGGGTGGGGAGGGGAGAAACTGTACTGTTCAATACGAGGGCAGTATTATCAGCGACCAGGATAGTTACGGACTTTTTGGGGCAGGGGGTGTGTGGTCATGGATCGTGGCATTCTGGAATGGGCATCAGTGGTCCACGTAACAGTGTACGAATCTCAACTGGGAAGACGCAAAATTCATTAAGAAAACCACCGTATCATTACGTGGATGAGAGCTTGGGAGACAGGACGGGCAAAATACCGTCGCCCCCACCCCAAATGGAGGCTGGACACGGCCCTCCTGGTTGATAAGGCATTTTGCAAATGGATATCAGAGGCCATTACCAACAAACAAAACGGGGAGGGGTCATGCCCTCGACCTTCTGGGAGGCACTGAAGGCTGTGATATGGGGGGAAATTATTGTGCACAATGAGCGCAACGATAGGGAGGAGGGGTCAGCTGGGCAACAGCTGGTTGACCCTATACTGGAGGTGGATAGGCGGTACTCCTCAACCCCAACCATGGAGCTACTGGCGGAGAGGAAAGAACTACAGATGGACTCTGACCTGCTCTCAACTGGGAAAGCAGTGCACCAGCTCCGCCAGACACAGGGGACCTTTTACAAACATGGAGAAAAAGCCGAGTAAGCAGGCAGCCACAAGGAAAATAGCTCAGGTTAAAGGCAGAAGTGGCATACTAGTCGCTGCACCAGAAAACAACACCTTCGCAAACTTATTTCAAGGACTGTACACCCCCAAACCCCCAGAGGAGGAACTCTAAGAAGCAGTTCTCAACGGACTTGACATGCCAGTCGTGAGGGAAGATACAGAGCCTGGAGCACCATTAGAACAGGCGGACGTCATGGAGAGTATTAACTCCAGGCAGGCGGGGAAGGCACCAGGGCCAGATGGATTCCCGGCAGACTTCTACAAAATATTCGCACCAGCATTGGCCCCACCACAGAGGGTGGCACAGTGGTTAGCACTGCTGTCTGTGCCGAGGACCCAGGTTCGATCCTGGGTCATTGTCCGTCTGGAGTTTGTACATTCTTCTCGTGTCTACATGGGTCTCGCTCATCCCAGCGGGGAATCGAATCTGGGACCCTGGCGCTGTGAGGCCACAGTGCTATCCACTTGTGCTACCATGCTGCCCAAAAAAAAGATATGGGAAAGGGACGTGGTATGCATTAGTTTAAAGGTAGACTCCCCTTAAGGGAGGAAAAAAGGAGTGAATTATGCAAGTCTGCATATCGATAGGCAACAGCCAGGAAGCGGAATCCTCATGTTACACAGATACTTACAGTTAATTACTATTTGGGAATTTGCGCATTTTCAATAGGAGGGCTGATTCAAAATGGAAAACCGATGAGTACTGAGAGCAGTACTTTTTTAAAAATTGTTTTTATTGGATTTTCATATTCTATATTCAGCAAAAGACACAGGGAGAACGTGCAAACTCCACACAGACAGTGACCCGGGGCCAGGGTCGAACCCGGGTCCTCAGTGCCGTAGTCAGCAGTGTTAACCACTGTGCTACAGTGCCACCCTCTCTGTTTCACATATCAACAATCTCAAGAACAGCTGTAGTTGAATCTTGTATGTGTCTTAAATGTTGTGATCATGGAATTTGTATTGTGTGTAAGTTGTATGGGAGTAAAGATCTAATATTTCAATGTGGATTTATACAAAAAAAAGCTTCAGCTAGCTATTTTTGCTGGTCATCTCAGAATTCAAAAGGGATATCTGAGCTGCATTGACAGCTGGGGGAATGTACCAATGCATCATACCACAATCTGTTTCAGAACACAAATAAAAACAGAAAATGTTAGGAAATACTTGGCAGGCCTGGTAGCACCTGTGGAGAAATATTTCAGGTTCTAACAAAGGGCGACCAACCTGAAACATTAACTTTGTTTCTCTTCCACAGGTGTTGCCAGACCTGCTGATTATTTCCAACATTTTCTATTTACAGATTTTAACCATCTGCAGTACTTACCCTGTTGTTCCAAATCCCAGTTGTGCTATCAAGACACATTGCTTCTGCCCTTCCCCAAGGGTTAAGGAACAGTGAAGTAGGTCACTCTTCTACTTTTGCACTCTGGTCTCATTCTCAATTTGAGAAATGCAGTCCCTACGATGGTTATGCAGCGTTTTCAACAAATTTCCCAATCAGCCACTATGGTTAACTCCTTTTGGCCAATTAACTAGATGGGGATCATTTAAATTTACCATACAATCAGACAACTCCATGTATCCACTTCAAGCCCAGGCTCCAGAAGCAAAGAGAATCCTTACCCGTCATACAATCTGAACCTTTTAATCTTTGATAATCCCATTTATCATGGAACACTTACTTGTGTTTTTCATCTGGTAGTGATTCAGGACAGTCAGTGCTTCCACGGCATCGCTTTTCGTCTCCCACTCCAACAGGCCAGACAAACTCCTGTCAGCTAAAAAGTAGAAAGTCATCTTGCAAGTAGACCGTCATAAATACTAGAGTAATTTGAACTGGTGTCAACACTATTGACTGTACATATGCAGTCAACTTTTGCCATACAATGTGAAAATGGTCACAAGCCCATCCTCATGTCTCGTCGTCCACTGTCAAATAAACCTTTCTGCAGACAAATAAAGGCAAGGCTGAAAACCTTTCATAAAATCCAGGCTTTAATGACAATTGTCAGCTCAGAGTACACAGATTTTAAAATCTGTGTAGTCCATGAAACTTTGCTCCACCTATGAAAAACCTTTCCAAACATGTACCCCTCAATTTACACTCCTCTGCTCCTCTCATTCTACACGTGTGTGTTCCTCTTTCACCTTCATCAACTAATATTCCTAGCACCCTGGCATTCCCTTTCCAAAGTCCGCCAGCTTGCACACCCTCAGAAACCACCTTTTCTTCAGCTAGGCCCCATCTCCTAAACTTTTGTTCGGTGTCCATCTCTTTGCAAAACACCTCATTATAATAAATATACATAGAACATAGAACAGTACAGCACGGGCAATTTAGTGTAAATGGTTATCAAATTGAAGGTGATGTATAGAGAGGAGATTCAAACACCTTGGATTAACCACAAAATAACATCTGTGCCCACAATCACATACAATGCTCAAAGTTGATCTAGTTAGAAGCAAAGCATGGTTAATTCTCAAAACATTAATAAAAGACCTTTATCAAAAATTAAGCTTCTCCAAACTAGCAGAGGATAATAAATTATATTTGGGACAGTTTTCAATCGTCAACTTTCAAAATTGTATTACTTACATTTCCCAGTAAACGTCTTGAAAGTTCTAAAAGCTTTCAGTTCGCAATCCTCGCAAACCTAGGCAAGATGAGAATTGCAAAAGTGTGTGAAATAAAGTATAACAGTGAAGCCATTATCTCAGTGCATCACAACTACCAGTGTACTAATCTTAATGAATGCAGAATTGCCATTCTCTGCTAGTTATGTTTTATGGGCAACTTCCGGTGGCGGCCATGGAGTGAAAGGTCGCAAATTTGGCAGCTCCTGCTCATGGTGGTCTTTTTGTGGCTTTTATGCCGGATTGTTGTAGGAATTTTGTGAAGTAAGGGTGTAGCCCCCTTAGTGGGTGGCACGGGAAGCCCAGGACCTGAAGTAAGGGTGTAGAAGCAGGAACAGAAGGAGGGGACCCCTAGTTTATGGAGCTGCGCCCCAGGAAAAATCAAAAAGGAGGAATCAGAAGTTGGTAGCGAGTGAGAACCAGATTTTGAGTGCGACAATGGCGGATGCGCAGTATTGGCCCCACCAGCTCAGCGGTCGACACACCAGTTGGTGAGCTTCTTGAATGAGAAGATCTCCCAACAACGTAAGTAGTGTGCGGAGGACCTGTCCCGGGCTGTGGACTCGATTAGGGCGGTGGTTGACCATATGGAGGCGAGACTGACGACCCAGGGACAGGCGACCCAGAGGTTGGAGAGCAGATGGGGGAGCATGAGGAGCAGTCCGCCTCGATGGCAGCGGAGAGCGGGATGCTGCTGGACAGCAAAAGTGATTGTTGGAGACGGTGGAGAACCTGGAGAACCGTCTCAAGGCAGTACATCCGGATCGGGGTCGGCCAGAGGGGAAAGAAGCATCGGATGCTGGTGCGTACGTGGGGAAGATGCTGGAGAAGCTTGGGGAAGGTTCGTTCACCAAGCCGTTGGAGGTGGACCGGGCCCATAGGGCACTTATGCGCAAGCTCCAGGGGCGTGAGCGCCCGAGGGCGGTACGACTGCATCGGTTCCCAGACAAGGAACATATTATGAGGTGGGCTAGGCAGACGAAGCGTTGCTTGTGGGAAGATGCCAAGATGTACCAGGACTTAGGAGCAGAACTCGCAAAGAGGACGACAAGTTTCAATAAGGTCAAGTCGGCCCTGTATGCAAAAGGAATAAAGTTTGGTCTGCTTTACCTGGCCCATCTACAGGTGACCAGAGGGCCGGGAGCTGTACGTTGGCTCACCGGAGGATGTGGTGGAGTTTATGAAAGACAATAAACTAACGGGAGAATGAAGACCATGAAGTCTGACTGTGGGGAACTGAGCTATGTTTTGTAAAAACTTTAAACTTTCAACGTTTAATTTGCAGTGTTTGGAATGACATTTGAGACTTTGTATATATATATATATACATTTACTTTCTTTTTCTGTTTTTCATTTGGTTCCGAGTGAGGTTAGTTGACTAGATAATACATTGTTAAGGAGGAGGGGTGGGCCTTTGTGCTCGGACCTTGGGAGGGATAGTTTGTTTTTGCTTCTTGCCATTATTGGGGGGGGGGGGGGGGGGGGGGGGTGGAGCTGTAGTGGTGGGTGAGCTGAAGACCAATTTGGGGGGGGGGTTTAAGACTGCTGACGGGGAGGGGACTATTAGGGTGGTGGAGGAGAAGAGTTGATGACGGTGGCTGCTGGAGAGCGGGGCCAGTGAGGTGCAGGCAATGGGCCATGGGCTGGCCTAGGAGAGGCTCATGGCTGATCGACAGGGGAGGGAGATAGAGTACCCTCGACCAGGTTAGTCACGTGGAATGTTCGTGAACAGAATGGGCCGGTCAAAATGGCGAAATAGCTGCGGGAGGTTATGGAGCGTATGGGAGGGGTGGATCCGTGGAGATTCGGGAGGCCAAGGAGTAAGGAGTTTCATTTCTACTCCCATGTGCACATGGTGTATCTCCACATAATTGACTTTTCGTGCTGGACAAAACGCTGCTGGCGGAGGTGGTGGATACTGAATATTCAGCAATTGTGGTGTCGGGACCACGCCCCACACTGGGTAGAATCTGCGAGTGAGTAAAGGAAAGGCCCAACGGCCGCAATGGAGATCAGATGTAGGACTAGTAGCGAAGGATAAGGTGTGTGAGCTGGTGAGGGAGGCCATTCGGGGGTACATAAAGAGTAATGATACGGGTGAGATCTCGGCGGGGTTGGTGTGGAAGGCACTGAAGGCGGTTTATTAGGGGGAATGTATCTCGAATCGGGCCCCACAGGGAGAAGACTGAATGGGCGTTGTTGGACAGGCTGGTAGGTGAAATTTTACAGGTGGACAGGAGATATACGGAGGGGCTCCTGAAGGAGCATCAGAGACTGCAAATGGAATTTGGGCTCCTATCCAAAGGTAAGGCGGAGGGGCAGCTGAGGAGGGTAAAGGGGGTGTGGACCGGAGGGGTGACGATGTGTTTCGGAAATTTTACAGCCGCCACAGGATAGAGGTCTGTGTCCCAGGGGTAATATAGAAGGACCAGACAGGATTTGTGAAGGGACAGCACTTGATGTCCAACATTAGACGGCTCCTAAATGTTATAATGATGCCAGCGGTGGGGCGCGAATTTGAGGTGGTAGTAGCCTTGGATGCAGTAAAGGCCTTTGACCGGGTGGAGTGCAAGTACTTGTGGGATATCTTAGGACGGTTTGGGTTCGGGCAGGGATTTGTGGACTGGGTCCGGTTTTTATACCGGTGACGAATGCAAGAACCAAGCGGGTCTGGTAGGAATACTTGTAGTTTGTGTAGGGGGACAAGACAGGGTTGTCCGCTCTCCCCACTACTGTTTTCCCTGGCCACAGAGGCCTTGGCAATGGCCATTAGGTCATAATGTTTGGCAGGGTATAGTGAGAGTGGGGTTGGAACATTGGGTCTCGCTCTACGCAGACGGTTTGCTCCAGTACATAACAGACCCATGGGGGGATGGCTGGAATTATGGAGATACTGGAAGACTTTGGTCAGTTCTCAGGCTACAAGTTAAATATGGGTAAGAGCGAGGTGTTCGCGATCCAGGCACGGGGGCAGGAGAGGAGACTGAGGGAGTTACCGTTCAAAATGATGGGTAGGAGTTTTAGGTACCTGGGGATTCAGATGGCTAGGGACTGAGGTCAGCTCCATAAGTTAAATCTGGGCAGGGCGGTCGAGCAAATGAAAACAGAATTCCACAGGTGAGACATGCTCCCGCTGTCATTGGCAGGGGGGGTGCAAACTGTGAAGATGACAGTCCTCCCGAGGTTGCTGTTCGTTTTCCAATGTCTTCCAATTTTTATCCCATAGGCTTTTTTCAGGAAGATGAACGTGGCGATCTTGGGTTTTGTATGGGCTGGTAAGACCCTGAGGGTGAAGAAGGTACTTTCGGAATGAGGGCCCTTCCGAATTTTATGAAATATTAATGGGCGGCCAACATATCGCTGGTTAGGAAGTGGATAGTGGGGCAGGGTCGGTGTGGGAGCTAGTAGAGGCGGGATCGTGTACGGGTACGAGTTTGGAGGCCTGCTGTTCTCGCCGGCTAGGTACTCTTCAAGCCCAGTGGTAGTGCCAGCCTAGAGGGTGTGGGGACAATGGAGACAGCACATGAGATAGGAGGGGCGTCAGTACGGTGACCGATTTGTGATAATCACTGGTTTGTTCCGGGGGGGGGGGGGGGGGTTTGGTACCCACAGATACAGGACTTCGCCCGGTGGCATGTTCCAAGCATTCCACCCCCCCCCCCCCTCCGGGTCTAAAGTTGGGGAGGGGAGGGTCTCGGAGATATACAAAGAATTCATGGAGTGGGAAGGGGTCCCAATCAGGGAGGTGAAGAGGAAGTGGAAGGAAGAGTTGGGAGGGGAGCTGGAAGTCGGACTATGGGAAAAGGCTTTGAAGAGTCAATTCATCCTCGTTGTGTGCCAGGCGTAGCCTGATCCAGTTCAAGGTGGTTCATAGGGCCCACATGACGGTAGCCCGGATGAATAGGTTTTTCGAGGAAGTGTAGGACAGGTGTGGACGCTGTGGGGGAAGCCCGGCGAATCATATGCATATGTTCTGGGCATGTCTGAAGTTGAGGGGATTCTGGCAGGGATTTGCGGACTATCAGAGGAAGGGAGGATGACTCAGCGTCCAGGATTAGCAATATTTGGGGTAACAGAAGATTCAGGGGCCCAGGGGGGGTGGGAGTTCGCCTTGAGAGGTTCAACTCAGCGGTTTGCTGATGGCAGCTGTTCATCGACTTCTTTAAGGAAACTGAAAGGAGCAGAAAGGGGAGGAGGGTAGAAAATGGGAGGCATGGCAGTAAGGACAAGGAATCTAATATAAGGGTAGCTAGGAGCTAGGGCGGGAGGGTAGTTGGGTATGTTATTGTGATGTGGTTGCGTGCGTCGGGCTGCTAGGTTGCTTAGAATGTTAATTTATTAAACTGTGAAAATGTTTTTAAAAGTTATGTTTTATGGGCAACACAGTAGCAAGCACATTGCTTCACAGCACCACGGAGCCTCAATTTTGATTCCCGGCTTGGGTCACCACCTTCTCCAGTGTCTGCATGGGTTTCCTCCAGGTGCTCCGGTTTCCTCCCACAAGTCCCAAAAGACGTGCTTGTTAGGTGAATTGGAAATTCTGAATTCTCCCTCTGTGGCCAAACAGACACCGTAGTGTGGTGACTAGGGGATTTTCACAATAACTTTATTGCAGATAATGTAAGCCTACTTGCGACACTAAATAAAAATTATTATTGAACTTTACTCTCCACAATATAAGTTTTCAGAGTGCACAGCTTTTCATTGCCCCTTCTCCAAATGAAAGAAAGCCTCGTTAAACAATGAAAGTTCCTAAAATTCTGAAAGGGAATGAATCTAGTTTGGGTCTCGAATGGTGCCAAAAGCAGTCCTCCAGACTAGACTTAATGTCCCTTTCAGGCAGCACAGTGGTTAGCAGTGCTGCATATGGCACTGAGGATCCGGGTTCGATCCGGCCCCGGTCACTGTCTGTGTGGAGTTTGCAGATTCTCCCAGTATCTGCGTGGGTTTTACCCCCACAACACAAAGATGTGCACATTAGGTTGACTGGCCACACTAAATTGCTCCTTAATTGGAAAAAAATAATTGGGTACTAATTTTTTAAAATAAATGTTGTCCCTTTCACACTCCGTCCTACTCAAAACCTCAAAATATCCACAAGCTCCATTGCCAGTATCCTACCCAGTGAACAGTGAGGTGTCGGTTATAAATACCAAAAAAAAATTAGCATACATACTGACAAGCAATTCGGTTGAGATAAAATCCCATTACTGTCAAATTGTGGAATTTAATTAACAAACTGCTAATCTGTGCAATGGGGCAGCCGGTCGATTCCCTGCAGGAGCCCAACACTGGTGCACAAGTCAGCAGGAAAACACCAAAGACTGGTAAAGCAACAGCCTGACAATCATGTCACAGAATCACATTCAGCCTCCAAGATTCATCATCAACATCTTGGGATCCATCCCATTGGCAGGAAAGATCCAAAGAGATAGGGTCACAGGACAATGACAGTCGGGTTCAAATCAGCCATCCAAAAAAAGCAACTCACTAATCCCATTCATCTTCACTTTCCTCTTCACCCTGCATATCCTCTCCTCAGGCAATTATCAAAATCGGTTTTGAAAGCCACAACTAAATCTGCCTCCACCACACTCTAAGACAGTGTATTCCAGATGCTAAATACCTTGCCACACAAGGAAGTTTCCAATGTTGCCCTTGGTTGTTTGCCATCACCTAAACTGGTGCCCTCTACTTCTCAATCCTTCTGCCAATGGGAACAATTTATCCCATGTGTTCATGATTTTCAGCACAATCTGTCCACTTGGTTGAAGTCTCATCTTTGAGCCATCCTTGCCTTCACATCCTTCCCAAATGTGGACAGAATTGGACGCAATACTCCAGTTGATTGCAAACCAACTTTACCAGTTCACCAAACTTCCTCACTTTTGTGCTCTATGCCTTCATTTATGTAGCCCAGGATCACACATGCCTTTTAATCCTTTTTCCCCCAACCGGTTTTGCCACCTTCAACAATTTCTGCACATAAACTAAAGTCTGCCTTCTTGTACAGGACTTTTAGAATTGTGCCTTTTGGGTTGGCACCTTTCCTCATTCTGCTACTAAAATATGCCATTTCACAGACGCCAGGCCAACAAAGAAATGCCCGGACCATCACTTCAAGTGACAAATACTCAATGTCGACTGCCCATTTACAAAACGTACCTGCCAAAAGCACAAAATTTACCGGGGGTGGGAACACCAAATGATCAAAAGTTGCTTAGTACCACCACTGACAAACTAGCCGAATCCAGATTGGTATAGTTGCAGAAAGAGTAATGGAACCAATAGAAGTAATTTTTGGTTGAACTGACCACTTATCTACCACAGGTACAATAGCATTAATATAGGTGAGCACTATATATTCTTAAGACGAGACTGAGAACTTTTTGCATCGTGTTGTGGTACAATGGCCATGCAAAATAGGACAGATACAGCAATCCAAATCTGGGCATCTTTATGGCACTAAGAGTCACCAACGAGACAGTTGCATATCACTGCAAACTGTTACCTCACCAGCAAGGTCACACCTCACTTCTTCTCGTACCATCAAACCAAGTCAAGAACCCAACCTTGGTTTATCAGCAAGTTGTACCATGGAGTAACATTACCTCTAATTTTTTTTGTAGTGTGCGGGTGGTTCAAGTTCCCAGCCGCACACAATGCCAATATAGGTGTAGCCTCTACAATGAATTTAAAGTTGCTGTGCACCTCCACGGTTTAAGGGGAATGTTGCCATGGAACTTGTTTCAGTGGTTATACAAGCTTCTTTTTGATGGCAACTAGCCAAATCTACAATATCAATATTCTGGATGGACCAGAGTCCTTCAATATAAATATTCTGGATGGGACGGTGGCCATAGATCAGAAATTTGACTGGACCAACACAGCAACACAAGAGCAGCGAGAGTCAAATATTCTAATAAATGGTTCACCACCCAATCCCTTTCTACAAAGGTTCAAGTCAGGACAGTGACAGAGCACTCACCACTAGCCTGAATAGGTCACCTGCAACAATAAAAACAGTTGCTTGGCTAGTCCCCCTTGAACTCAATATCCACTCTCTACCACTAGCACACTTTTGCAATGTGCAAACTACCAGGATAGACTGCAGCCTTTAACTTCTGGCGAGGGAATAGTGAACTCTTTTACCATTAAATTCACATCATAAATCTTACCTCTTGAAATATTTCTTCTGTTACACAAGGTGGAGCATTGAAGAAATGGAGTACATTGGAAGGAGGTTGAATCCTGTTTTTGGCTGCCTGCCCAGGATTAGTGAAGCGGTTATTCCTCGAGTTGGTGAACTCCTTGTAACTATCAGTACCGTCCACTAACTCATACGATTGACTTGGCACAATCGATGCCTGCTTAGACACACTGTAGTGGCATAGTTTAGAATAATAATTGAAACTACAAACTTTTCTCTATAATTGAGCTTATTTTTCTTAAAAAAGCGCTTACCACAAGTTAAGTTTCTTTCCAAACATTTCAACACTGTTTAGATGGGTGATGGCTCGCTCCACAGAAAATTCATCACCCATTTCGACCATGGCAGCATCAGGCATGCTCTTCATGAACTTGATCTAAGAATAACAAATAATAGTTTATAGAACGAATACTAGTATTTTGTTTTAATGGCAACAGCATCCTGAAGAGATCACGCCAAATTTTAATTATTTTTAATAACATAAATTATTTTTCTTCTTGCTGTGCTCTTCTCCCTAACTTGGATGGCTAATTAATCTTCAAATACCAGAGCTGCCAACCTTTCCCAACAGAAATCAGTATTCCGGATACCAAAAAATCAGTATTTTGGCAGTAAAATCCAGATTTTCATTTCAAAGGAAAAATGCCCACCAATGTGAAGTATAGCTTTACAACTTTATTGCACAAATCTAAAACACAAATGGAAAGTGCAAATCCAATGCTTCATACATGTACATTATCATGAGTGGGTGTTTTCAAATTAAGTTTCAAACATTCAGTAAATCTCAGAATGAAAAACGTGAACAAAACATTCACCTCGATACGTGAAGTTCAAAATTGTCCTGAACACTTGATAAACTTAACTGAATTCCTACAAGAAATTGTATATAGACAAAGGAGACCTAGTGCATTTCTCTTTCAAAAAATATCTTCATGAAGTAGCACTAACAGATTTAATGTTCAAATTAGGGTTTATGATAGTAAAGGGAGAAGAGCAAAAAGCAGGAGGTATGGTTAGATAGATGCATGATGATTCAAGTTTACTTTTTTAGCATTTTTGTTTCATGCTGACAGCAAAAAGGGCAGTTTCCACAAGTGAAACAAGGATTTATGAACTGAATCTGGCTGAAACTTAATAATGTGCAATGTATTATCAGCTGCACGCCACCAGTATAGAAAGAGGGAAGTAGAGTTAAAATTTCAGATCAATGGCCTTTCAAGAATTCTGAAATGTTAACTCTGCTTCTCTCCCCATTGTTGCTGCCTGACCTGGGTATTTCCAGCACTTTCTTTTCTTTAAATACATAGCAGTGCTCTACAAAGATCAGTGATAAAGCTAGTGTTGAGTCTAGTTACTGTTGTCTACCCTCCATCGACATGATTTTTATCCCAATAAAATCCAGGCACCTCGATGCCTCAGAATCTGCACTAATCACCTGATAGGATCACCTGACACGAGGCATCGAGGTACATACTGGTTTCCTTGGTGACAGAGCCCCGCCCCCTCTCCTCACGTTAACAGCCATGCCCGTCAGATCCACATGCTGTTAATGTGCGGGGCGGGGCAGGGGGACCTGTGCACAGGCCCTGTCGCCAAGGAAACCAAATAATGCATTTCGGGAGGCTGCTTGCAAATCGCGGGTCTCCTTTTCCGTACTGCAATGAGAGAAAGCGTACTTCGTTATTCAAATGGATTTTCCATATAAAAAACGGAAAATCCGTGCTAGTTGGGAACTCTGAAATAATATTTTTTTAAAAATTAATTTAGAGTACCCAATTCTCCTCTTCTCCTCCCCCCCATTTAAGGGGCAATCTAATGTGGCCAATTCACCTACCTGCACATCTTTGGGTTCTGGGGGTGAGACCCACAAACACAAGGGGAGAATGTGCAAACTCCACATGGACAGTGACCCAGGGCTGGGATCGAACATGGGTTCTCGGCAGCAGTGCTAGCCACTGTGTCATTGTGTTGCCCCTAATCGTCAAATACCATGGTTCCAATATGTTCAAATTATAGGATGGAACACTGCATGGTTTAAAATGGAATTTGCACGGGCCTCACGGTGCCGAGGACCTAATTCAATCCCGGTGCCGGGTCACTGTCCGTGTGGAGTTTGCACGTTTTTCCCCCGTCTGCGCAGGTCTCACTCCCACAACCCAGAAAGATGGACAGGGTTGGTGAATTGGCCACGCTAAATTATCCCTCAACTGGGATTTAAAAATTGGGTACTCTGATTTTATCAAATAAATTAAATCAAATGGAATTTGAACAGCTTCAGACGGAAACCTTGTTTCTCCTTTATATAAACTTAAAATTAACCATTGGCAAATTAATCACTGCTTTCTGACTCGATGACTCTAGAGCACAAAACTCACTTCTTTAAAAACGTCAATTCAGAAAAGCTTCAAAATGGTAGAAGATACAAGCAGGCCTCATCAACCCAGACCAATAAAAACAGGGCAAGTCTTACCTTTTCAATATTGCCATAGAGGCAGAGAAGATTGAAGATTTTTTCACAATTCATTTTGTGTGGATTAAGTCCATAGATCATGATAACTCTGCCTTGGGGCACATATTCAAAGTCAGGAGAAGAGTAGAGGTGCATAGGCCTGTTATTGGAAGAGCGAGCATCCATTCTGTGTGTCAATGCCAATGGGTTTGCTTGAAAGCCTGTTCAAAGATTGATAAATTACCTTTTATGCTCAATAAATAAAACACTTGTACATAAGATTATAGTATTGAAATAGATACCTAAAAGGTGCAGCAGGTTTTATTCACCACAATGCTATCATGAAGTGTTACCATTCCTCATTTCCTTCTCCCCCCCCCCCCCCCGGGTCACTTTCTGGTGGGGTTTGCACATTCCCTTGTCTACGTGAGTTTGACCCCCACAACCCCAAGATGTGCAGGATAGATGGACTGGCCATGCTAAATTGCTCCTTAATTGGTGAAAAATAATTAGTTGGGTACTTAAAATTTATGAAAAGCATCCCTCTCAGTCTTTCATTATTTTATGAACTTTATTTTTGTTCTGTTTCACTTCCAAATATGCAAACATACACATGAACAACTTTTACACTTTACACATGTAACTGCTGTACCGTGCTCCTTTCTGGGAGCAGAAAGAATGTATTGAGGGATGTCAGTTGTAAGCCTCCTGGAGAAGTGGCAAGGGCTGTTGATAAATCAGCATGGACTATACCAGGTCCATGTTCAATTTATTATGTAGCATCAAGGTCAATGGAAGCAGGGGAAAGGGCACCAAATGAAGCATTGGAGAAGATGCATGGTGTGCAGGCAGAGACAAAATGTAGGGCAGCACGGTAGCACAAGTGGATAGCACTGTGGCTTCACAGCTCCAGGGTCCCAAGTTCAATTCCCCGCTGGGTCTCTGTATGCGGAGTATGCACGTTCTCCCAGTGTCTGCGTGGGTTTCCTCAGGGTGCTCCGGTTTCCTCCCACAGTCCAGAGACGTGCAGGTTAGGTGGATTGGCCATGATAAATTGCCCTTAGTGACCAAAAATGTTAGGTGGGGTTATTGGGTTACAGGGATAGGGTGGAAATGAGGGCTTAAGTGGGTCGGTGCAGACTCGATGGGCCGAATGGCCTTCTTCTGCACTGTATGTTCTATGTATTGGAATCAAGAATGGCTCAAAAATACGAGGAGCAGATTTAGATTAATTTAGAATGCAAGTAAGTACATGCATGGAGCCTCAGTCTTTGCAGGTTGAAGTATCCAGATGAGATAATATTGTGGGCAGTAACAGCATCCCTGGCTCAAGAAAGGGAAGGAATGGACACTAATATTCCTGATTCCATGCATTCAGGAATGATAAGGTAGGGTAGAAGGGTAGCATGGTGGTTAGCATAAATGCTTCACAGCTCCAGGGTCCCAGGTTCGATTCCCGGCTGGGTCACTGTCTGTGTGGAGTCTGCACGTCCTCCCCGTGTGTGCGTGGGTTTCCTCCGGGTGCTCCGGTTTCCTCCCACAGTCCAAAGATGTGCGGGTCAGGTGGATTGGCCATGCTAAATTGCCCGTAGTGTCCTAATAAAAGTAAGGTTTAAGGGGGGGGGGTTGTTGGGTTACGGGTATAGGGTGGATACGTGGGTTTGAGTAGAGTGATCATGGCTCGGCACAACATTGAGGGCCGAAGGGCCTGTTCTGTGCTGTACTGTTCTAGTTTTTCACAGTGCTCAGCAAAGGTTTATACCAACAAAAAGGAAGGACGGAAGAAAGAGGGAAAATCGACCGTGGATATCTAAGGAAATAAGGGAGAGTATCAAATTGAAGGAAAAAGCATATAAAGTGGCAAAGATTGCTGGGAGATTAGAGGACTGGGAAATCTTTAGGGGGCAACAGAAAGCTACTAAAAAAGCTATAAAGAAGAGTAAGATAGAGTATGAGAGTAACTTGCTCAGAATATAAAAACAGACAGTAAAAGATTTTACAAATATATAAGACAAAAAAGAGTGGCTAAGGTAAATATTGGTCCTTTAGAGGATGAGAAGGGAGTTTTAATAATGGGAAATGAGGAAATGGCTGAGGAACTGAACAGGTTTTTTGGGTCGGTCTTCACAGTGGAAGACACAAATAACATGCCAGCGACTGATAGAAATGAGGCTATGACAGGTGAGGACCTTGAGAGGATTGTTATCACTAAGGAGGGAGTGATGGGCAAGCTAATAGGGCTAAAGGTAGACAAGTCTCCTGGCCCTGATGGAATGCATCCCAGAGTGCTAAAAGAGATGGCTAGGGAAATTGCAGATGCACTAGTGATAATTTACCGGAATTCACTAGACTCTGGGGTGGTCCCGGTGGATTGGAAATTAGCAAACGTGACGCCACTGTTTAAAAAAGGAGGTAGGCAGAAAGCAGGAAATTATAGGCCAGTGAGTTTAACTTCGGTAATAGGGAAGATGCTGGAATCTATCATCAAGGAAGAAATTGCGAGGCATCTGGATAGAAATTGTCCCATTGGGCAGACGCAGCATGGGTTCGTTAAAGGCAGGTCATGCCTAACTAATTTAGTGGAATTTTTTGAGGACATTACCAGTGCAGTAGATAACGGGGAGCCGATGGATGTGGTATATCTGGATTTCCAGAAAGCCTTTGACAAGGTGCCACACAAAAGGTTGCTGCATAAGATAAAGATGCATGGCATTAAGGGTAAAGTAGTAGCATGGATAGAGGATTGGTTAATTAATAGAAAGCAAAGAGTTGGGATAAATGGGTGTTTCTCTGGTTGGCAATCAGTAGCTAGTGGTGTCCCTCAGGGATCCGTGTTGGGCCCACAATTGTTCACAATTTACATTGATGATTTGGAGTTGGGGACCAAGGGCAATGTGTCCAAGTTTGCAGATGACACTAAGATGAGTGGTAAAGCGAAAAGTGCAGAGGATACTGGAAGTCTGCAGAGGGATTTGGATAGGTTAAGTGAATGGGCTCGGGTCTGGCAGATGGAATACAATGTTGACAAATGTGTGGTTATCCATTTTGGTAGGAATAACAGCAAACGGGATTATTATTTAAACGATAAAATATTAAAGCATGCCGCTGTTCAGAGAGACTTGGGTGTGCTAGTGCATGAGTCACAGAAGGTTGGTTTACAAGTGCAACAGGTGATTAAGGCGGCAAATGGAATTTTGTCCTTCATTGCTAGAGGGATGGAGTTTAAGATTAGGGAGGTTATGTTGCAATTGTATAAGGTGTTAGTGCGGCCACACCTGGAGTATTGTGTTCAGTTTTGGTCTCCTTACTTGAGAAAGGACGCACTGGCGCTGGAGGGTGTGCAGAGGAGATTCACTAGGTTAATCCCAGAGCTGAAGGGGTTGGATTATGAGGAGAGGTTGAGTAGACTGGGACTGTACTCGTTGGAATTTAGAAGGATGAGGGGGGATCTTATAGAAACATTTAAAATTATGAAGGGAATAGATAGGATAGATGCGGGCAGGTTGTTTCCACTGGCGGGTGACAGCAGAACTAGGGGGCATAGCCTCAAAATAAGGGGAAGTAGATTTAGGACTGAGTTTAGGAGGAACTTCTTCACCCAAAGGGTTGTGAATCTATGGAATTCCTTGCCCAGTGAAGCAGTTGCGGCTCCTTCATTACATGTTTTTAAGGTAAAGATAGATAGTTTTTTGAAGAATAAAGGGATTAAGGGTTATGGCGTTCGGGCCGGAAAGTGGAGCTGAGTCCACAAAAGATCAGCCATGATCTAATTGAATGGCGGAGCAGGCTCGAGGGGCCAGATGGCCTACTCCTGCTCCTAGTTCTTATGTTCTTATGTTCTATGAAATAGGTGGCAATATTGATTGATGATGCTGTTACAAGACTGGAAATGTATGCTGTATTGAAGGGTTCCAATACGATCTAATTAGTTACAATGAATGAATGAAATAGACACTATTATATTGCTGGGTGCATTATAGGACAAATATTGGGAAGGAGTCAAAGGAACAAATTTCAGAACGGTCCAAGAACTGTAAAAACACAACATAAATAACAAAGTTGGTTGGGTGGGGGAAAGAGAGTCCCCTTTCTGTAGAAACTACAATTAATATTGCACGGCAAATTCAGATTCAGCAATGCAAGATTCAATAAATAGTTTACGCAATGGCAAATAGAATTTTAAAATTCCAAAGTCCCTCCTTCATTTTCTGGTAAAGGCTTGAAAGAAAATTAAAGAGTTCTCCCTCTGATTAAAACATTACTCAAGAGGGAAAAAAGTTTCATAAAATAAAACAAAACAGGTGAAAAGATAACAATATCACTACTGAGATTAGGACCTGGGTTCAATCCTGGCCCTGGGTCACTGTCCGTGTGGAGTTTGCACATTCTCCCCATGTCTGCGTGGGTCTCACCCCCACAACCCAAAAACGTGCTTGGGTAGGTGGATTGGCCACGCTAAATTGCCCCTTAATTGGAAAAAAATGTTTTACATTTTTAAAAGGTAACAATATGAGGTTAGAGAGGGCCCTCTTAAAATATTGCACCAGAACCATTAATTACCCCCATATGTTGACGGGTGATCTCCCAGAAGGGCTGGCTGTCCTTGCCGCCTTCTTTCATCTGGAATCAAGAAGACGATAAATTAGATGGTTTGCAGATGTTGCATAATTATACAAGTAGTTAAATTCAGCACCTAGGTTCCCTCTGCGCAGTATTTAAAAACTACACATTTTCAACATTAATACATTGTACAGAAAGTCAAAAAACATTTGTACATTTGGTCACTTTTACAATTGATAAAAATACAATTTTGAAAAAGCAGTACCTGTTCTTTTGTACCATAAGCTTCAAACAGCAAGATAGAGCAGTTTCAAAACGGCCTTCTTAATAACTTGCAGGAGGATTCAGCAAAAGCGAGATGCTTCGCCCCTGCATTACAGTTTTATAATCAGTAAATACAGGGTTTTAAAGGTGAACATACATCAATTTTTAAAAAACTTTACACATGGTAAAAATAGGAGACCACTGTTGGTTGGCCAAATCCAATGGCTTTAAACCATTACAAACAACACATACTCTATCCAGAAATTTGCTTAGGTCATTGGTCAGTGATGCTCTGCCAAACTGACGCATAAAGTTAAATATCCAAAATTGCAGCAGAATATTGAAATTATAGCCATCTATTTTAAGGTATGGACTTGGTCAACCAATATTGAAGCTTTAAATCACAAATCCTGGAACAGTTGAATGCAATGCAAAAGATCAGGTAAAATGGATCAGCCAAAATATTTATACAACTTTAAAGACCCAAAAATACAATGCCTTTAACAGCATTTTCTTGCAAACACTATTTATCATCAAAAGACACATATATGTAGCAGATTGATGTCCCCACTACTGCAAGAGGTTAGGTCGAAAGTAGGTAACTGAACCATCAAATAGGATTATAATCTCTAAAGCAATTGACACAAATTCCACGACCAGTAATGAGACCAAGACAGTATGTGCAATATTGCAACTCAACTGCAAATAAAAAGTCCACTACCGATTTTGTTGAAGCCATCTTTCTTCCAATATTAAAGGCATTCTGTAGTGAAGTGGTCAAAGCTGGGAACAAACATTTTCCCTTCGCTCTCCGTTTTAGGGAGAGTCCAGCACATCTCTGTCCAGACATCCGAATGTGGAAACCAGCAGAGCAGAGGGTGGTGCTGCTCAAAGAGTGTACATCCTAGAGTGACAGCGTTTGAAAATTACCAAATTGCTCCTGTAACTCCCAGAAGTGTATCTTCATTCAATTGCAGTGGGTGCAGGAAAACCAAGGAGGTGTACACATAGCTCCTGATGATTACGCAAAAAGCTGACCACTTTCATTTATTTTTTGCAAGTGAATTGAGGGGGGGGGGGGGGGGGGGGGGGGTGGAAGAGTTGAACACAAATGAATGTGCTTGGTCAGCATAATTATCCATTGCGCCTTAAGCAACAGCTCAAGAGCACTCAAGTTGGGTGGCATTTAGGTCAGAATCAGAATTATGTTCTTTTACTCTGCCACATTTACATCAAGATTTGTGGGCATGCACAATTTTACACTTTCAGCACCACAAACTATGCAACTGTTACAAGCAGTTGGTATAGAACTGACCTATCAGTGTCGCCCCCCAATAAGCGAAAATCGCTTATTGTCACAAGTAGGCTTTAAATAAAGTTACTGTGAAAAGCCCCTAGTCGCTACATTCCAGCGCCTGTTCAGGGAGGCTGGTATGTGTAGAAGGGAATTGAACCGTGCTGCTGGCCTGCTTTAAAAGCCAGCTCTTTAGCCCTGTGCTAAACCAGCCCCAGGTGAATTGGCCACGCTAAATTGCCCCCGAATTGGAAAAATTGAGAGAGAAAAGACTCGAGTTTTAGTAGAACTTGGGACACACATGACCTTCAGTCAAGGGCGTTACCTACTGTGTCTCAAAAAAGATAAAAGGGCTTCATAAGTTCCAAAGTAAAACAAAATACAAATTCCTGGAATAGCTTGCATCACTGATATTTTAGGTCTTAAAAGCGTGCAGTGTTAACATAGGGAATGTGGCCGTTTAAAAATTACAGTACCAGTGATTATTATCCCATTAAACACACAAACATTATAATGGTGATATGAAGTTAACCATAAAAATAAACAGTTTTCCCTGGTATTCTTTAGAGCCATCCATCCAACAGGCATTCAATAGTTCCTGGATTTGTCAAAAAGCTCAAATAATTTAAGTCTCAAACTCAACAAGTTTCCACATGATTTTTTTTTTTGAAAAACAGCAGTCATTAAGTGGACTTCCTCTCTTCATTTGAAATTTACAAAAGTTGTTTTTTCTTTTAATGATTTATTTCACAGCATTTAATGCATTCAAATAGAATTTCATTTCAGTCTTACGATGGCACCTTGCAAACATCTCCTCTGTGCACCGATGAATGGGGGGGAAAGAAAAGTGTCCTTCCTGATCAAGTTTCCTGAGGATGTGTTTGCATGCAGTCTGGGTGAGCTGAGATTTATTAAGAGTCTGTTCTGTTTCTGAAGGCTGGATTGCTGTCATTTGTAACTGCGAAATGCTGGCATTCGTTGGCAAGGTGCATGAAGTGGTGAGTTTGCCTGGCTTGCCCCTCTTCTCTCTGTGGTGTCACTTCGCTGGTGTACCTGAGAAAATGTCTTGCTCCAGTAAGGAAGGGGGGGGAAAAAAGATCAATATCCTTTCGGCAGTGAAGATATTAATCTGCAGAAGGTGAATGTAGCTTTGAAGATTTAGTATCTCTGTAACTGAAGTCTTGGATCTCTCTTTCCCCTTTGAGTGAAATGTTCTTGAGTACTGCGTGCGACTTTGAAAGCTGCGATTTTCTGTGCCGTAGCGTTGTTTGCATGTACAGTTCATGTAGGTGAGCTGCAGCTACAGTGCTATAACAAGTGTTGCAAGTGAACTTCAAAAACATCCAGCAGAGGACAGTGCAGTTCAACATAGGCAGCTAAACCTTGAATAATATATTTTTCGAAACAGATGTTAGACTACCAGCAATTACTGTACAGATATACAACCATCAAGTATCAAGTTGCTACAATAATTAGGAAATCACTGTGCATCAATAGCAGGAACCATAAAGAACTATAACTTTGGATCATATTTTCAGCTCCTATAAAATGAGTGCATCAAATTACACTTCTTGATAAAAAGCTAAGACAACTAATTTGTTCGGCCTGTTCGGTGAACAAATTTCATACCTCATGCCTCCCTTAAAAAAACAATTTAAAATCTCTTAATTAGTTCACAATCTGGGTTGGGGGAACAAAATAACAAAGCAAGAATGTAAACCATGCGAAAGCCATTTTCTTTTTTTTTTAAAGTGCTGCAGTTTTCTTTTAAAAAGAGTAGTGCTGCATTACTGAAAATTTACAAACATAAATTCTATCCCACTACCCAAAAATTAAGAGCCCCCCCCCCCCCCCCCGCCCATTTTGATACAAGGGCTGGTGTCTCGGTTTGAACCTTGACACTGTTTTAACAAGCTGCACCACTTGGAGATCTCAGTTGCACCTGAAGGCCGCTTTATATTTTCTACTCTCTTCTGAAACCAGTAACTCTCAAGGCTTTGGTTCCACAAATGAGAATTGCTACTTTTCACATATAAAGACCAACAATTCTATAGCACCTTTCATGACATCAGGATGTCTCAAAGCCCTTTACAACCAATGAAGTACTTTTTGAAATACAGTCACTGTTGTAATGGAGGAAAAATACCAATGCCTTGTGCAAATCAATTAATTCAGAAGAGATTATGTTTCATACAATTAACTGTAAGATTTCCACTGGGAAGCCACAGAACAGCAATAGGAGAAAGTACAGTCTAAATTTCCCCCCTTCTGCAGCTCACAACATCCAAGGCCCACCTGTCACCAATCCCTGTTTAAAGATCAATTTTCCGGCTTCCATTCGCTACGGGCAAAAAAAAACACTTTACCATGAAGCTTAAAAAGCAGATATGAATCTTCAGCTGCCAATTAAAACAGATAGAAGTTAATCCATTTTATGTGCGCAAAACTGGGATATGGTAATGGTGCAGACTAATACAGCTTTTAGTAGATCCTGATTTTAGCACATTTCCCGTTGCTAAGTTAAAGAAATTTCTGTTATTCCAATTCTGGTCTAAAGGCAAAATTGGCATTTGTTGCTGGAGGTCTAACATGGAAAACAGGTTCTTCATGCGCACATAAAATCTAAAATCCTACACAAATAATGAGGGAACACCATACCTCGTGCAGTCAAATCAGGATTAGTGTAGTCCCAGGACTCGCTGTCATTCTTGAACACATTCAGTCGAGTAGGCTAGTGAATTGAAAGAACATCTCTTTGGTTTTAATGTGAGAAAATAAATAACTATTATTGTCATTAAAAAAAAATACAATGCTTTAAGAAATTACCTTTGCATACTCTATTTTTAGTGTGCAGCAACCAGAATAGATGTCTGCACCATTCAGAGAAGCTTTAGCCTTCTGGGCACTTGGGACTGAATCAAATGTGCACAATGTTAAGGAGTCAATTGCAAGTTATAAGTTAGTAAATTAAACAACAATCATGGCCAAACCCATTCTGTCCTATTAGCAACAATAGATGCTCTCTCTCAATCCCTTTCCACATCTCACATATTCCACACCCACCTCCTCGCTCAATTTTCCTTCCTCCCGGAATAAAAGACTTGGACTCCGCATAAAAGGTTTAAAATTTAAGACAAAGAAATTGGTTTACTTCGAGGGTTGTGAAAAGTTGGAATTCTCTACCCTAGAGGTCGGTGGATGTTTAGTCATCAATAGATTTTTGTACACGCAAGAAATGAAGAGCTATGGGATCGGCCAGGAAGGTGACGTCATGATAGATGATGGGTCAAGGTCTCGATGAATGGAACAGGATTGAGAAGCTGAATGGCCTACTCTTTTTTTTAATGTATTTTATTACAAACATGTATCAAAACAGGTTGCAGCAAATAAACACCCCGGGAGACATACTTCCCAAGAATCAACTATACAGTCTGTACAGATTTTTCTCAATTTTCACCCCCCCTTCCTCAGGTGAATGAATCATTCACCTGAAGAAGGAGCAGTGCTCCAAAAGCTAGTGATTTGAAACAAACTGTTGGGACTTTAACCTGGTGTTACAAGACTTCTTACTTATTCCATGAACTTCAACTTTGTTGATAAGCTGTTATGTGGCACTCGTTCTCTCTCTCTCTTTCCCAACTCCCCTCTCCTCCCTACCCAGTCCACATCAACTGCATTAACAATATCAATCCCACCAAAAATGCATTTATGGGCAAGAGGTTGGGGTTGATGACAAATGCTACAGGTTCAAGAATCCAATACCAATCCCCCAGCAAAATAAACTATTCCAATGTCCTATAACTTAACCAGTTGGAACTAAATCAATCCAAGTTGCACATTTAGTCAATGCATTTCTCCCACTGCAAAAAGATATTCAACCAGAGCCTGTATTCCATTCTTCTTGAATATTACAATACGCAGAACTGGACCACACGCATTGCAGACAGTGTACAGAACATCCTGAAAGACAGAAGGATTAGTTTAGCAGGATTTTAAACACAAAAAAAGCAAATTGGATTAAGATGCAACTAGCTGAGAGATCTGCTTTTTCCATCAGTCTTCGAATTTGGCCCAAACTGCAATCATTTTTTTTTCTCTTGAATGTGAAGACTTAATTTAAGCCAGGCATGCTCCAAATAAAATGTTAGGTTAAGTTACCAATAATCAGTACAGTGTACTTTGAGTTGCAATGAATTAAAAACAATTCCATGAAGCCAGCTGTGATACTTTCAATAGAGGGCAACCTACCGTTGTGATTGGATACAGAGGATTCTGAATGGACAAGAATAGAACATTGTTGACGTGCTTTGGGTCTTCAGGACCCCCAGGGCGAGTGATCCTTTGGCTGGTAGAGAAGTTGAAGAAAGCAGGGTGTCCGGCAATATTGACAATCCGCCGTTTAGAGTAAGCTACACACTTCTGGGCACTTCGTAAATCTTGAAACTCCACCAACGCTTGCCTTTTGTTGGGCAACATCATCACATAGCTGTAATGAGAAGTCAGTCAGCTATGAAGAATCGCACTTAAATTTCCCTTGGGACTAGAAACACTGCTGCAGCCCAAGAAGTCTATGAGACACAATAAGCCTCTTTGATCACCTCTAGTATCTTCCAGAGCAGGATGCAAATCAGCACAGGTCAGCATTCACATCGCCCAGTGGTTAGGTCCCCACAACCAGCCAAAGACAAACTGCCTACTGACCGTAAGGAATTTCATCAATATTTATGGAATATTGTGTGGTTTAGGAGATGTAAACAATATCAGAGCAGAACTTGTCCAATCAAATACAAGACCAACTAACTAGGTTTCCTCTTGTAATATTACAATCCATAATGATCTTAAAACTGTCTGGAATGGACTGTTCAGCTTGACGAGAACATCGTGAGCAGATTTGATAGAGCATTAAAATCATGAAGAATCTAGGCGGAGGAATCATGAACCAGAGGACACCGATAAGGTGAAGGTGGCAAAAACCCAGAAGCAACACAAGGAAAAATCCGTTTTTTATCCTATCAGTGTCCTCTGGTTCATGATTCCTCCTCTCACTTTCTACTATTTTAATTCCTACTTCACTCCATCCAATGGTTGAGCATTCTTTGAGCGACAATCTGAAGTTGTCATGTCTGATCACCAGTTTTTTCTAAATCTTATCTCAGCACGACATAAATTCTCTCTTCCCACCCAACTCATCCGAGGATATGGCAGGTCTAGGTTGGGTTGCAACAGTATTATACCCCCAATAATTAATATTGCCAAAAAGGGCAGCAAGAGAAGAGTCAAATCATTCTGGAGGACCTAACTACCGAGGAACTACACACCCGGAATTTACTATTGTAAATGTTGGGCAGGATTTACCGACCATCCCGCTGTGCATTTTTCGGCAGGGAAGATGGCCCATGAGCGGGATGTACTGGTCTTACTGCTGTCAACCGGATTTCTTGTTGACAGCACCCCCTCGTGGCCAGGAAACCTGTGCGCTGGAGTGGGACCGGAATTTCCTGTCAGCATGAACTGCCGGTAAATCCCATCCGTAATGTAAATGTATCACAAAAAAAGTTTGACAATTCAAGCAGCAATTGCCATACTAATAATAGATCATATGCTCACAATTCTAGTAGCTTAATTTCCATTTCAAAAAATAAAACATGTTCGGTAGGCTACTGCAATGGATAAAAGAGCATGTCAACAAAATAAAACCAAGTTGAGAGAGAAGAGCATTTTACATTGAAAGAACACCTTGGTTCCTTTTGGAAACTGATAGGTACATAAAAGCCACTCAAAGTACTCCAAGCCATATAAATGATCAATTTACCTTATGAGTCCAAATCGGTCAACACCCTTCACCAGATCAGCTTCGATGACGGAGTCACATAAAGCACGGACATGAACCACAGGTGATGGAGCAGTCTTGTATTGACTTCTTGGTCGATCATGATCTCTGTCATGGTCCCGGTCCTTGTCTCTATCTCTATCGCGCTCCCGATCTCTATCCCGATCCTAAAATTTAAAATGTTTTTATTGCTGTAAATAAATTATCTTCAAAACCTATTTTCCCATTTTAACCCTCATGCATGTGGGATAATACTTCAAATGAAAAATACATAAAGTCGCACCAGTATAATTCTTGGATGTCTAGTTTTGAACACTTGGTTGCAAAAACTAATCTCAAACAGGTCTCCAGCAATCGTGGTATCTGCTGCAGCTTAGTCGGAAGCACACACACTTCTTGAATCAGAAGCGTCATGCATTCAAGCCTCAATTTAGACACTTGACCACTTAAATCCAGACTGACATTAATCAGTGCAGTACTGTACTGAAGGACAGTGTATTGGAGTCGCCTTTCAAAAGGCTTGCTCACCACATCAGGTGGTTGCAAAAAGCACCAGCACTATTTCAAAGCGCAGGGAAACATTCCCCAATCACCCCTCAGACATCAGTAAAGCAGATTATGACCACATTTATGTTGTTACTTGCGTTTACAATTTGGCTGTACTTTCTACATTACAATGGCGATTGCACTTCAAAAATGATTCTTTGGCTGTAAAATACTTGGTTTCAGAAAGGTACTATAGAAGTAACTTAGAAATACCCTAGTACTATAGAAGGGCAGCACAGTAGCATAGTGGTTAGCACAATTACTTCACAACTCCAGGGTCCCAGGTTCGATTCCTGGCTTGGGTCACTGCCTGTGCGGAGTCTGCATGTTCTCCCAGTGTGTGCGTGGGTTTCCTCCGGGTGCTCCGGTTTCCTCCCACAGTCCAAAGATGTGCAGATTAGGTGGATTGGCCATGCTAAATTGCCCTTAATGTCCAAAATTGCCCTGAGTGTTGGGTGGGGTTACTGGGTTATGGGGACGGGGTGGAGGTATGGGCTTGGGTAGGGTGCTCTTTCAAAAAGAGCCGGTGCATACTTGATGGACTGAATGGTCTCCTTCTGCACTGTAAATTCTATGATTCTATGAAGCACGATAAAAGCAAAATTGCTGAGATGTGAAATAAAAACAAAGTGCTACAAAACCTCAGCCGATCTGGGTGGCACTGTGGTTAGCACTGCTGCCTCACATAGCCTAGGACTTGGGTTCGATCCCAGCCCTAGGTCACTGTCCATGTGGAGTTTGCACATTCTCCCCGTGTCTGCGTGGGTGTCACCCCACAATCCAAAGACATGAATATGAGTGAGAGAGAGAGAGAGAGAGAGAGAGAGAGAGAGGTGGCTCGTAGCACAAAAGAGGGATCATCGGCGCGCATGCGCAAAACTATGTGCATGCGCACCGATGATCGGGCACGCATGTGCAGTGTTGCCCCTTTTTTTAAAAACTGTTGCAGCTTTTTGTTTTACAAGTTCAGGGGGGTTTTATTCATGTAATTTTTTTTCCCATTTAATTTATTCATTTTATTTTTTTTACAACTTCGGGGGGGGGGGGGGGGGGTTTTATTTGATAAAAATTTACAGGGGAAAAAAATGCAGAACTTTGGACAGATGGAAACTCCATACTTTCCGACACCGGAAGGCATCACCTTCATATTCCATTGGAGGAGCGTGTACGAGGGCCAAAGGGACCCAAAACCATTTCCTACATTTTTGTCAGCAGCAAACAAGGTAAGAGAAAATGGTGGGTCGCGCCGGCCGGCCGGCGTGGGTTGCGAAGGCCGGCCGGCTGGTAAAAATTTGTCCCTGGAAAAAAAATTGAGGAACACTGCCCTAACTTGCTCTCCCAGCTGCAATGTGGGTCCAACAACAAACTGAATGGAGAGGCCAGTCTTCAACTCTAGATTAGAATGCAAGTGGACTCCCTGGCAGCTATGACCCTTAATAGCAACAAACCTCTTAGCATTCGTTGCTACGGCTTCTGCAAGATCCAGACTGGTGAAAATGAATGGCAATCTCAAATTTATGCTACTCCTGGATTTTGCAGTCCATAAAAGGAATTAGCCAGTCTTGATGTGAACATGACTAAATTGAAGGAATGAGAGATCTCAAGACTCGAGATAATTCACAAAATAATTGGAGGGAAAAATGTGATTAAACATAAAGGCAGCAAGCTAGGGACAGGAATTAACTACCTGCGGTGACAAATACCTTTTTAGATTATGCACTTGAGGAAACATCTTACAGGATTCTGGGAAAAAGCAAGATCAACTGGTAGCTCTTCCAAATGGCTGCCAGAAGCACACACGGTCAAATGGCCTGTCATTCAATAAGCTGTTGTGAACAGAGTAGTTTAGGAATGTATACCAATTACAGAATTGCAAATTGCAGCCACATCAACGGCAAAGTAAAAACCCTCAGAAAACGTGCAGCATTACACAATACAATCACAGGGTGAATGACAAAAGCCTTAAGCTCCATGTCCTGGCTCCACACAGCGATCAGAAAACCACCTACTTCTCTTCCACAGCTTCTACTATGCTGCAAGAAAGAAAATTTAACAAGATAGGCTGGGACTTTTTTCCCTGGAGCGTAGGAGGCTTAGGGGTGATCTTATAGAGGTCTATAAAATAATGAGCATAGATAAGGGAGATAGTCAACATCTTTTCCCAACGGTAGAGGTGTCTAGAACTAGAGGGCATAGGTTTATGGTGAGAGATACAAAAGAGGCAAGAGGGGAAATTTTTGCACACAGAGGGTGGTGAGCATCTGGAACAGGCTGCCAGAGGCAGTGGTAGAGGCGGGTACGATTTTGACTTTAAAAAAATAGTGACAGTTACATGGGCAGGGTGAGTATAGAGGGATATGGGTCAAATGCAGGCAAGTGGGACTAGCGTGGTGATAGAAACTGGGTGTCATGGTGAAGCTGGGCCAAAGGGCCTGTAAAACATCTATGGCTCGAAGAGTAAACTTCAAAACGACAATGGTAGAAGTTATATACATTTGTGAAATACAATTCCCAGAGGGGAGAACTTGCATTTACAGAGCACTTTTAATTACCTCAAGACATTCCAAAGTATTTTGTATCCAAAGGACATTGTTGTTGGGAGCCCAGTAGCAGATGGTTAACACTGTTGCTTCAGTTGCAGCAGTTAGCCCTGCTGGGTGCTCTGTTTCACAGAGACATCACTCACCCTTGCCTCACCTGACTGTGCCATACAACCTCAAGACTTCTCAATTCATTGGGCAGACCGCACCGCGTCACCAGACAAAGCAACGGGTGGAGCGGTTTGCCTCCTCATCAACTCCTCCTGGTGCTTGGATGGGGTGACCCTGGTGACCTACTGCTCCCCAGACCTGGAATACCTGACCGTGAAGTGACGGCCATATAACCTTCAGCCATTGTCACAGCGGTCTATATCCCACCCCATGCAGAAGTGAAGGCTGGACGAACTGTTCAGTTATGAACAACAACAAAACAGAACACCCGGAGGCCGAGTTCATTGTGGCCGGGAACTTCAAGGCCAACCTCAAGAGCGTAGTACCAAAATTCCACCAGCAATAATTCTATCCCACCAGGGGCGACAACACTCTTGACCACTGCTACACAGAAATCAAGGGCACCTACCGTTCCACCCCCCCCCCCCCCCCCCCCCCCCCCCCCCGACCGCACTTCGGAAAAAATCAGACCATAAGACGGTGTTCCTTCTCCCGGCATACAAGCAGAAAGGAGAATCCAGCTAAGAACGTTGTGAAGTGCAAGGAAACAGAAGAGCTCCGACGTGTCTGCTTGGAGGCAATGGACTGGTCCATATTTAAGAACTCAGCAACCAATCTAAATGAGTATGCCCCCACCATCAGACTTCATCAGCAAATGTGTGGACGACTGAGTGCCAAAGAAAGCAGCATGCACGTTCGCCAACGGGAAACCATGGCTTCATCAGGAGATTGACTCCCAATTGAAGGACAGGTCTGATGCGTTCAAGTCAGGCGACCCGGACCTATACAAGAAATCCAGGTACGACCTCCACAAAGCCATCCGGGATGCCAAGAGTGAATATCAGACCAAGCTAGAGTCACAGACCCTCGTCAGTTGTGGCAAGGGCGGACTTCCGGTTGCGGCTATGCCTAGGTAGGTCGCACGATCGTCAGCTCCCGCCGATAACAGACTTTTGGGCCCTTTTAAGGAGCTCCAGCGGCACTTTGACGACGATTCCTGGTGTGGGAAGGAAACAGTGAGGGTGAAAATTGTTGAAAAATTTTGAATAAAAATGTTTATTTTTTGTTTAAAGTTGTGGCAATGGCAAAACAACATAACGGACTACAAAGCGAAGCCGAGCAATATCAGCAACGCATCCCTCCCCAATGAACTCGATGTATTCTATGCTCGGTTCGAGCAGGAAACCATCAATCCCTGTAGAGTGCCCCAGCAGCCCAAAAGACACCCACACCCACCATCACAGCTTCCGAAGTCAGATCAGCTTTCCTGAAAGTGAACCCTCGGAAGGTGACGGGTCCAGTTGGGATCCCTGGTCGCGCACTCTGCGCAGATCGGCTGGCAGAAGTATTTGCGGAATCTTTAACCTGTCCCTACTCCGCTCAGAGGTCCCCACCTGCTTCAAGAAGACCACCATCATACCGGTGCAGAAGAGGAGCCAGGCAACGTGCCTCAATGACTACCGGCAGGTGGTCCTGACATCAACCTCGTAATGAAGTGCTTCGAGAGGTTGGTCATGAAGCGCATCAACTCCAAACTCCCAGAACGCCGTGATCCACTGCTATTTGCATACCGCCGCAACCGGTCAACAACAGACGCCATCTCCTGGCCCTACGCTCATCCCTAGAACACCTCGACTCCTACATCAAGACTCCTATTTATTGGCTACAGCTCTGCCTTCAACATCATAATCCCAGCCAAGCTCATATCAAAGCTCAAAAACCTAGGACTTGGCTCCTCGCTCTGCAACAGGACCCTCGACTTTCTGACGCACAGACCACAATCAGTAAGAATAAACAACAAGTGGTTAGTTGGGGAGGGATTGGTGTGGGAGTGGGTGGAGGCGCCATCTTGTATGGGCACAAGTTTGGGGGCATTGGTAACGGCACCTCTGCCATTCTCGCCGGCCCGGTACTCCACAAGCCCAGTGGTAGTGGCGGCCCTGAGAGTCTGGGGGCACTGGCGGAAGCATATGGGAGTAGAGGGAGCATTGGTGTGGGCTCCAATCTGTGGTAATCACCGGTTTGTGCCGGGGATGATGGATGGGGGGGGGGATTTCCGGAGGTGGCAGGGGGCGGGTATTGAGAGGCTGGGGGATCTGTTTATTGATGGGAGCTTTCCCGGTCTGGAGGATCTGGAAGCAAAGTTTGAATTGCCGGGAGGGAATGAGTTCCGATTTTTCCAGGTAAGGGATTTTGTGCAACGGCAAGTTTTTACCTTTCCGCTTCTTCCGCCACAGGGGATAGAGAACAAGGTAGTTTCTAGAGCGGGGGTGATGGAGGGGAAAGCATCAGAAATTTACAAAGAACTCATGGAGTGGGAGGAAATCCAGATAGGGGAGACAAAACGTAAATGGGAAGATGAGTTGGGAAAGGAGTTAGAGGCGGGTCTGTGGGAGGATGCCCCGAGCAGAGTCAATGCGTCCTTATCATGTGCCAGGCTCAGCCTAATACAATTCAACGTGGTCCACCGGGCACACATGACGGTGGCCTGGATGAGCAGGTTTTTTTGGGGGTAGAGGACAGGTGTGGGCGATGTGCAGGAGGGCCTGCAAATCAGGTCCTCATGTTTTGGCATGCCCGAAGCTCAGGAAATTCTGGCAGGGATTTGCATATGTCATGTCCAGGGTGTTAAAGGTGAGGGTGGCACCAAGTCCAGAGGTGGCAATATTTGGAGTGTCGGGAGAAGCGGGAGTTCAGGGGGCGAGAGAGGCTGATGTTTTGGCCTTTGCCTCCTTGGTAGCCCGGAGACAGATATTACTAGCGTGGAGGGACTCAATGCCCCCGAAAGCAGGGGTATGGGTTACTGACATGGCTGGGTTTCTCAGGCTTGAGAAAGTTCGTCCTGAGAGGTTCATCGTTAGGGTTCATCCGGAGGTGGCAGCCGTTTAGGGACTTCTTCGGAGAAATTTGAACCGCCAGCAGATTCAATGTGGGCGGGTGGGAGTGGGGGTTAGAGTATGGCGGTCTCGCTTAGGCGAGAACTGTGGGAGATGGAGGGGTGTGTTGCGCGTTGAACTATGTTTAGATCTGTACTTGTGTCTTTTGTTACTATAAAACCATAAATGCCTTAATAAAATGTTTTCTTAAAAAAAGAACACCTCCTCCAATGATCCTCAATACCAAGGCTGAGTACTTAGCCCCCTATTATACTCCCTATTGAGACATGACTGCGTGGCAAAATTTGGTTCCAACTCCATCTCCAAGTTTGCTGATGACACAACCTTAGTGGGTAGGATCTCGAACAACGACGAGTCACAATACCAGAGGTAGAGAACCTGGTGGAGTGGTGCAGCAACAACAATCTCTCCCTCAATGCCAGCAAAACTAAAGAGCTGGTCATTGACTTCAGGAAGCAAAGCACTGTACACACCCCTGTCGGCATCAACGGGGCTGATGTGGAGATGGTTGACAGCTTCAAATTCCTAGAGGCGCACATCACCAAAAACCTTTGTCGACGGTCCCACCAACAAGGCACAACGGCGCCTATACTTCCTCAGGTAACTAAGGAAATTTGGCATGTCCACACTGACTCTTACCAACTTTTACAGATGCACCATAGAAAGCATCCTATCTGGGGAGCACGGTGACGCAAGTGGTTAGAACGGTTGCCTCACGGCGCCGAGGTCCCAGGTTCGATCCCGGCTCTGGTCACTGTCCATATGGAGTTTGCACATTCTCCCCGTGTCTGCGTGGGTTGCGCCCCCACAATCTAATGATGTGCAGGGTAGGTGGATTGGCCATGCTTAATTGCCCCTTAATTGGAAAAAATGAATTGGATACTCTTTTTTTTTTATTTAAAAAAAGCATCCTATCTGACTTGTTTCACAGCCTGGTGTGGCAACTGTTCAGCCCAAGACCGCAAGAAACTTCAGACAGTCGTGAACACACCCCAGTCCATCACAAGGACCTGCCTCCCACCCATTGACTCTATCTACACCTCCCGCTGCTGGGGAAAGCGGGAAGCATAGTCAAAGATCCCTCCCACCTGGCTTACCGTTCTTCCAACTTCTTCGATTGGGCAGGAGGCACAAGACAGAACGCACACAGATTCAAAAACAGATTCTTCCTCGCTGTTACCAGAGTCCTAAACGACCCTCTTATGGACTGACGTGATTAATACTACTCCTGTATGCTTCATTCGATGCTGGTGTCTATGTATTTACATTGTGTACCTCGTGTTGCCCTATTACGTATTTTCTTTTTATTTTATTTTCAAGTACCAAATGATCTACTAGCAGAAAAATATTTTTCACTGTACCTCGGTACACGTGACAATAAACAAATCCAATCACAGCACCAGGGAGCCGGGTTAGATTCCCAGCTTGGGTCACTGTCTGTGCGGAGTCCGCACATTCTCCCCGTGTCAGCGTCAACATGAGTTTCCTCCCACAAATCCCGAAAGACGTGGTTGTTAGGTGAATTGGACATTCTGAATTCTCCCTCAGTGTACCCGAACAGGTGCCGTAGTGTGGAGACTAGGGGATTTTCATAGTAACTTCATTTCAGTGTTAATGTAAACCCACTTGTGACACTAATAAAAGATTGTTATATAGAAAATCTGGTAGCCAATTTGCACAGCAATGACCCACAAAACAGCAATGTGATAATCACTAGGTAATTGGTTTTGTCGATATTGCCTGAGAGATTGAGATAACTACCGATCAAGACACCTGCCCTCCTTCAAAAGAATGTTTTTCGATCTTATACATTCATTATGGGGACAGACCATGGTTTAACATTTCAACTGCAAAACACCACTAGTGCTGCACTACTGCAGTGTCAACTAAGAATGAGTGTTCAAATCTCTGGAGTGGGGTTTGAAGCTACAGCCCTTTGGGTTAGAAGAATGCTATGCTACCAATAAGCCACGAGTCAAGACATCTT
This sequence comes from Scyliorhinus canicula, assembly GCF_902713615.1. Taxonomy (NCBI): domain Eukaryota; kingdom Metazoa; phylum Chordata; class Chondrichthyes; order Carcharhiniformes; family Scyliorhinidae; genus Scyliorhinus; species Scyliorhinus canicula. The sequence goes on along the minus strand of NC_052146.1, from coordinate 185,988,286 downwards.
AGAAAATAGCAGACTGTAGGAAAAAAATGTTTTAAACATATTGCAAAGACTGAAAACTGCCCAGCTAAGATTTACATGATTCTAATACTCAATTTAAAGCCTTACTTAACCAATTACGGCCGAGACATATTGAGACCAAAACATTTGTTGGGTAAAGTTATCATGGGGATAGGAGACAAAGACAGGAACGTTACAGTTGAGGTACAGATTAATCAGGTGTTATGGGCCAAGATTTAGAGACCCTCTAAGTGTATCATGGAGTTCACCTGACCCACAATTTTTAATAGATTGTGGTATGGGGAGCACACGGCCCACTCTACAGGTGTGGTACAGCAGAAATGGAAAAGTATTTTTAAAGCAAAACAATGTTCATTCTTTAAACTCAAGCTAACCTTTTTAAAACATAGTGAACATCTTGGCACCCATTAATTCAAATACAACCCCCAAAGAATATAACTATATAAGTAATCCTTTAAGCTTTCCTTTTAACATCCATAAGACTTAAAACACCTTTTACCAGAAGCACATCAGGTTAAAGTCACTACTGTTATTAGTTTTAAATCACCAGGATCGATTTACAGTCTTTAGATTAGAGAGAGATTCATACACCTTCTGGCTGTGACTTCAGCTCCAACACTAAAAACAAAACTAAAACACACCCTGCAGTCTGCTCAAAAACGAAAGTAAAAAACTGACAGACAGCCCATCTCCAACCATTCTCTGAAATCACTGCAGTAGTAAACACCCATTTCCTAAAGGTACCCTCACTACAGATATTCATACACACACCCATTTCTTAAAGGTACTCTCACATGACATAGGATCTAATTAAATAACTTAGCAGTGCCTTAATGGCCCACTATGTCCCAAAAGAAAATTTTAATTCCTTGATGCCCATTCGGACTTTAAAAAAAAATTTGGAGTACCCAATTTTATTTCCCCCCCAATTAAGGGACATTTTAGTGTGACCAATCCACCTAACCTTTGCATTGTGTCTGCGTGGGTTTCACCCCAACGGGGAGAACGTGCAAACTTCACATAGTGACCCGGGGCCAGGATCCATTCGGACTTGAATAATAAAAAGGCTTATTTCTGGGTAAGGGGGTGGAAGAGAAGGGCAACAGTTTTAACTGATAGAAGTTGCAAGTATAGAGTGCCGCTGGCTGGGGAAAGAAAATAGTCACAAAGCAATAGGTGCAAACAGTTGTTGCATTCAATAGAGCGACAAAAAGTACACTGTACGGATTGTTCAAGTGGTATATTGCATAAAAATATTTATGTCTCTTTATTGAAATGAAAAGAAAATGAAAATCGCTTATTGTCACAAGTAGGCTTCAAATGAAGTTACTGTGAAAAGCCCCTAGTCGCAACATTCCAGCGCCTGTTCGGGGAGGTGGGTACTGTTTTATTACTCTAAACTAGGGGGCAGCACGGTGGCGCAGTGGTTAGCACTGCTGCCTCACGGCACCAAGGACCCGGGTTTGATCCCGACACCGTAAGTTTGCACATTCTCCCCTTGTCTGCGTGGGTTTCATCCTACAACGAAAAGATGTGCAGGGTAGGTGGATTGGTCACGCTAAATTGCCTGGTAAAAAAATGAAAAACGTTACTCCAAACTATTCACTAATTTACAAATGAGTTAGCTGCATAATTTCTCAATTACAAATTGAAAAAAAATTGAAATGTCAACCACTTCAGAGTACCATACTTAAAAGGAGAACTTAATTGAAATTTTAGTTTCTTTCCCCACCTAAAAAGCCTGATCTTATTACATTTTCTGAAGGTCCAATGGCAATCCTATTTGTAAACAGAAAAACCAATTATAATCTTTATTATTGTCACAAGTAGGCTTACATTAACACTGCCATGAAGTTACTATGAAAATCCCCTAGTTATCACACTATGGCATCTGCTCGGGTACAGAGGGAGAATTCACAATGTCCAATTCACCTAACAAGCACGTCTTTCGGGACTTGCGGCAGAAAACCGGAGCACCCGGAGGAAACCCATGCAGACACGGGAAGAACATGCAGACTCTGCACAGGCAGTGACCCAAGTTGGGAATCGAACCTGGGTCCCTGGCGCTGTCATGCAACAGTGCTAACCACCGTGCTACCATGTATTAGTTCAGAGCTGTTTTATTATTTTTTAATGCATTTTAATACAAACGTGTATCAAAACAGGTTACAGCGAATAAACACCCCGGGAAACATAGTTCACTACAATCAACTATACAGTCTGTACAGATTTTTCTCCCCCCTCCTCCCCCGTGAAGAACAGCCCCTCAAACACAGTCACAAACATTCCCCACCTTTCTCAAACCCCCCCCCCCGAACTCATACTTTATCTTCTCTAATCGCAGGAAGTCGTACAGGACACCCAACCAAGCCGCTACCCTCGGTGGCGATGGTGACCACCACTCCAGCAAAATTCACCGCCTTGCAATCAGAGAGGCGAAGGCCAAGACATTGGCTTTCTTCCTCTCCATGAGCTCCGGCTTCTCTGAAATCCCAAATATCGCCACCAAAGGGACCGTTTCCAACTCCTCCTCCACTATCCTGGCTAAGACCACAAACACTCCAGCCCAGAATCTTCCCAATTTTTTGCAACCCCAAAACATGACAGATTTGCTGGCCCCCGCCCACACCTCTCACACTCTACATCTGCTACCCCCTGAAAGAACCCACTCATTCTCACTTTAGTCATATCCACCCTGTGCACCACCTAAACTGTATCAGAGGGCGGCATGCGGTGCAGTGGATAGCACTGGGACTGCGGCGCTGAGGACCTGGGTTGGAAACCCAGCCCTGGGTCACTGTCCGTGTGGAGTTTGCACATTCTCCCCATGTCTGCGTGGGTTTCATCCCCGCAACCCAAAGATGTGCAGGTTTGGTGGATTGGCCACGCTAAATTGTCTTTAATTGGAAAAAGGTATATAATTGGGCACTCTAAATTTATAAATAAATAAACAAACCATATCAGACTCATCCTTGCACAAGAGGTGGTCCCGTTTACCCTACGCAGTGCCTCACTCCATACTCCCCAATTGATCTCCCCTCCCAACTCCACTTCCCCTTGATCTTCACCACTCACTCACCTCCCTGCTCGCCCAGCCACTTGTATAGATCCCCAATTATTACCTCCCCTTCCACATCCAGAAGCCGCAGTCACTCCAGCAGGGTGTATGCCGGCAACCAAGGGAGCCCCTCCAGACCTTTCGCACAAAATCCCTAACCTGTAGATACCTGAACTCACTCCCCCTCGGCAGCTCAACCCTCTCCCTTAGCTCCTCCAGACTAGCAAACCCTTCCCCCAAATACAGATCCCTCACCTTGGCCAGCCCCACTTCCCTCCACCTCCTGAATATACTATCCATCCCTCTGGCTCAAACCCATGATTCTTGCACAGCGGTATTAGCACCAATATCCCTTTCACCCTAAAATGCCTCCTCAACTGATTCCATATCTTCACTGTGGACTGCACCACCGGGCTCCCTGAATACCCACTCGGAGCCATTGGCAACACTGCCGTCACCATAGCCCTCAAACCTAGACCCCTTACAAGATTCCTCCTCCAATCTAACCCACTCTACGCCTTCTCCTTCCCACCACTGCCGCACCTTGTCCACACTCGCCACCCAAAAATAATGAAGTTCGGCAATGCCAACCCCCCTGCTGCCTCTGCAGCAGGGTCCTCCCTACCCTCAGCACCTTCCCCGCCCATACAAAGTCAGAAATAATCGTGTCCACTTTGCGAAAAAAAGGCCTTTGGTATAAAGATCGGGAGAGCTTGAAAGATAAACAAGAACCTCGGCAGAAAATCATTTTCACCACCTGGACCCTCCCCACCAGCGTTAAGTGCAGTGTATCCCACCTCTTAAGATCCTCCCTAGCCTCTCCACCAGCTTCATTCAGTTCCACTTATGGAGCCCCGTCCATTCCCTCGCTACCCGAATCCCCAAATACCTAAACCTATCCCTCGCTACCGTAAATGGCATCCCCCCCTAAATTAGCCCGCTGTGCCAGCTCATTCATCAGGAATACCTCGGTTTTCCCTACATTAAGCTTCTACCGAGAACCTTCCAAACCTCCCCAGCAGGCCCATAATCCTTCCTGTGCTCTCCAGCGGATCCGTAACATACAGCAAGAGGTCATCGGCATAGAGCGACACCTGATGCTCGCTCCCTCTATCCCCTCATAATGCCCCGCCACTCTACCGACACCCTGAGAGCCATCGCCAATGGCTCTATGGCCAGCGCAAACAGCAGCGGTGACAGCAGGCATCCCTGTCTCGTACCCCAGTGTAAGTCAAAGCTTTGTGAGCTCATATCATTTGTCCTCATCCTCGGTGTCACATACAGCAACCGTACCCATGCCACAAATCTCAGCCCAAACCTTCAACAAGTACCACCACTCCACACGTTCAAATGGCTTCTCCGCATCCATTGACACTACCACCTCCCATACAAGAGCCCCCGAAGGATTAATCACCACATTCAACAGCCGCCTTATATTACTCGTGAGCTGCCTGCCCTTCACAAAGCCAGTCTGATCTTCTGCCAACACTCCGGGGTCACACTCCTCCGCGCCAATAACTTAGCCAGTACTTTCACATTCGTGTTCAATAGTGATATGGGCCTATACTACCCACATTCTACCGGGTCTTTCCCCTTCTTCGGGATTAGTGTGATTACTGCCTATGTTACCATTTCCAGCACGTCCCCTTTCTCCAGTGCTTCATTAAGCGCCCCAACAGATATGGTGCCACGCCCGATGCAAATTCCTTATAAAAATTCCACCAGGTACCCATCAGGCCCAGGGGTCTTCCCCAAATTCATGCCCCTGATACTATCCAGCACCTCCCTCAGCCCCCAGGGGTTCCATTGGGCAAATTCCAGCTTCTACAGAAACCGCCCCATGTCCCCATCCTCTCCCCCCGGGTCTGCCTCATTTATCTTCCCTGGCTCTGACACCACATCCCCAGTCTGTATCTTCAGTATTTCCCTGGACACAGCCCGCCTCTGCAGCTGGTGCGCCAGCATGCGGCTTGCCTTCTCCCCATACTCATATTGTACCCCATTTCCCTACGCAGTTGCCCTACCACCCTCCCTGTTGTCAGCCTGTCAAACTGCCCCTGCAACTTTTTCCTCCTCTCCAATGCCTCCACGGTGGGCACCCTCAAATATTCCCTGTCCACCTCCACTATCTTGCTCACGAGACGGTCATGTTCCTCCCTCCTTTCCCTATCCGCACGAGCCTTAACAAAATAATTTCCCACCGGGGGCAGCATGCAGCGCAGTGGTGCGCACTGGGACTGTGGCGCTGACGACCCAGGTTCGAATCCCGGCCCCGGGTCACTGTCCGTGTGGAGTTTGCACATTCTCCCCATGTCTGCATGGTTTCACCCCCACAAACCAAAGGACGTGCGGGTTAGGTGGATTGGCCATGCTAAATTGCCCCAAAAATAATTGGGTACTCTAAATTTTAGGGAAAAAAAGAAATAAAAATAATTTCCCCCCCAGACCACTGCCTTCAGTGTTCCGAGCTGTTTTATACCAAAGATCTGAAAACAAATCACATGCATAACACAGAAACCAAAGTCTCACAACACCACAATGGGAAGATGGATGGTGAAATATAACAAAATACATAAACTGTGTGAAAAGTGTGGCTTCAAAAATAAAATAAGTAATGAAGTAACTATCAATAATGATCAAACAAACTAGGGCTCGTTCCTTTGCAAAAGCTCCTAGAATTGGCTGGGGGTATGACAGAGGGACAGTTTGAGTCACCAATCTATCAAAAAAAGCTTTACCCAGAGAGAAATTTGATACTGCATCGGGTTTGTTGGGCTAATATACAAGGCATATATTATTCACACATTAGCTATCATTACATCTACAGCAAGTAAATAAGTATCAAGTATTTAGCCACAACTGTTTGGAAGTCTGCTTTTAAAAGATCAATGCCTAATTATCATATCACCACAATGTGGGCCAACAGCATGAAGCCAGGTTCTGAATTGGGAAATGGTTACCAGGACCAAAGTATGCCACGAGGAATATTAATTTGACTTTGAATAACTAGGATTAGCCATTGAAGTGACTAACTAGGTACTGTATTTTGGCTTCGGAAAAGTGAAGATTTGACCAATCCTTTACAAAATAGACAGGCCCTTCATAATGTGCACCTCCAGGAAAGACCAACCCTCTATTTCAGGGAATGTAAAATGTTCAGCACCAAGTCCAGTCTTTATTTTCTACACGTACAAAGGTAACCTTTTTATACATTCCATTTCCTGACAGAATTCACAATACAAATAGCTTCATAGGTTTAAAAAACACCGTTGGTGAAATACTTTGTAAATATCTTTGGTAGCAAAAACGGGAAGGCGGATTATTATTCAAATGGTCATAAATTAGGTGGGGAGAATACGAAACGAGACATTGTGTCCTTGTACCCCAGTTGCTGAACGTAAAGCATTCAGGCGCAGTAGGCAGTACGGAAAGCAAATGTTTGGCCATCATAGTGAGGATTAGAGTACAGGAGCAGGAATGTCTTGCTGCAATTATACAGGGTCTTGGTGAGATCACACCTGGAATAGCATCTGCAGTTCTGGTTTCCTTATCAGAGGAAGGATGTCCTTGCTATAGTGCAGAGGTTTACCAGACTGATTCCTGGGATGGTGGGACTGACGTAAAAGGAGAGATTGAGGGGGTTGGGATTGTATTTGCAGGAGTTCATAAGAATGGAGTGGGGATCTCATAGAAACCTATAAAATAGAGCAGTATGGTCGCTGGCTCTGCAGCCTTACAGCACCAGGGACCTGGATTCAAGTCTGGCCTGTGTGGAGCTTGCACCTTCTCCCAATGCCAGCGTGGGTTTCCTCCGGGTAGCCTGGTTTCGCCCACAGTCCAAAAATGTGCATGCGAGGTAGATTAGCCATGCTAAATTGCCCCATAGTATCCAACGGCGTGGTGAGGTGGGGCTACGGGGATAGGACAGGGGAGTGGGCCTAGGTAGTGTGCTCTTTCAGACGGTCGGTGCAGACTCAATGTGCCTCCTTCTGCACTGTAGGGATTCTATGAAAATTCTAACAGGACTAGACAGAGTAGTTGCAGGATGGATGTTCTGATGGTGGGAGCGGACAGAACCAGGGTCAAAGTCTGAGGATACGGGGTAGACTATTTTGAACTTCGAGAGATATTTCTTCACCAAGAGTGTGGTCAGCCTGTGGAATGTGGAGCAGGCTCAAAGTGCCGAATGGCTTCCTCCCGCTGTGATTTTCTATGTTTCTGCCTCCAAATACTTTACCTTCAGTCACTGAATGTAAAAGTCCACTGTTTTTGAAATCAAAACTAGACACCAGCTAACAATTATTTTTTTCTCTGCTGCAGTTTAATAATAGAAAAATCTTCATCAGTGTCACAAATAGACTTACATTAACACTGCAATGAAGTTACTGTGAAAATCCTCTAGTCGCCACTCTACGACACCTGTTTGGGTACACTGAGGGAGAATGTCCAATTCACCGAACAAGCGCGTCTTTTGGGACTTGTGAAGGAAACCCACACAGACATGGGGAGAATGTACAGACCTCCGCACAGTGATCCAAGCTGGGAATCGATCCCAGATCTCTGGTGCCGCAAAACAACAGTGCTAACCACTGTGTCCCCGCGCCGCCAAAAAAACCTCTTTCAGCAATTCCCCAAATATCAAACAATAAACTGGATAGACCTCTGAATGAAACATAAAACATTAATTCAATGTACAATATTTGCTAAAACCCAACATTCCCTCGCTTCCATCATAACTTGATTAATATAACTTGTGAAAGCTTATGGTTTAACAGTATTAGGAGTCAGAAAAATAATAATCTTGGAGGATTAAGGAATCCCTTTCATTATTTGTAATACAATACAAGGTTTTAATTCATGTGAATTTAAATATCAAGCTGTCAAAGCATTGCAATTCAATTTAAAATGTTCCGAAGGAAATATGAAAAACATTTGACAGAAAGGCCGGTTTGGGGGGGGGGGGGTTAGAATCGGCAAATCTCCCAACATTCATCTTACCTTCACTTCCAATCACTTGTTTTGAAAAGCTATGCAAAAGCGTCCCCACAATTAACAAGCCTACATACCACATTAGAATCATTATAGAATTTACAGTTCAGGATGCCATTCAGGCCATTGTGTCTACACCGGCCATTGGACAGAGCACTCCACCTCCATAACCAAACCTAACCTTTTGGATACTAAGGGCAATTTAGCATGGCCAATCCACCTAAACTGCATGTCTTTGGACTTGGATGAAACTGGAGCAAAGAACAAAAGAAAAGTACAGCACAGGAACAGGCCCTTCAACCCTGCACTGACCATACTGCTCGTCTGAACTAAAATCTTCCACACTTCCTGGGTCCGTATCCCTCTATTACCATCCTATTCATGTATTTGTCAAGATGCCCCTTAAACGTCATTATCGTCCCTGCTTCCACCACCTCCTACAGCAGCATGTTCCAGGCACCCACTACCCTCAGTGTAAAAACAAAACTTGCCTCGTACATCTACTCTAAACCTTGCCCCTTAGTAATTGACCCCTCTACCTGGGAAGTCTCCGACTATCCACCCTGTCTATGGCCCTCATAATTTTGTAGACCTTTTATCAGGTCGCCCCTCAACCTCCGTCATTCCAGTGAGAACAGAGTTTATTCCACCTCTTCTCATAGCTAATGCCCTCCATACCAGGCAACATCCTGGTAAATCTCTTCTGCACCCTCTCTAAAGTCTCCACATCCTTCTGGCAGTGTGACGACCAGAATTGAACACTATACTACAAGTGTGGCCTAACTAAGGTTCGATACAGCTGCAACATGACCTGCCAATTCTTATACTCAATGCCCCGTCCAATGAAGGCAAGCATACCGTATGCCTTCTTGACTACCTTCTCCACCTGTGTTGCCCCTTTCAGTGACCTGTGGACCTGTACACCTAGATCTCTCTGTCAATACTCTTGAGGGTTCTACCATTCACTGTATATTCTCTACCTGCATTTGATTTCCAAAATGCCTTACTGCCTGGAGAAAACCCACACCCAAACAGGCAAACTCCACACACTGACCCAAGTCAGGAATCGGACCTGGGGCCCTGGAGCTGCGAAGCAACTGTGCTACCCTGCCCCCCATTAGATTGCAAATCTCCATTGCTCGGATTTACCAACCTATTCTGCTCTAGGACACCAGAACTATCTTGAATAAGTCACTCCTTTACAAGTCGCATAGATTGCAATTTGGATTATACTGCTGAAAATCCGTAAAACAGATCCATCCCACTCCACCGGATGGTAAGAAGTCTAACAACACCAGGTTAAAGTCCAACAGGTTTGTTTCAAACACGAGCTTGCGGACAAAAGCTCGTGTTTGAAACAAACCTGTTGGACTTTAACCTGGTGTTAGAACATAGAACATAGAACAGTACAGCACAGAACAGGCCCTTCGGCCCTCGATGTTGTGCCGAGCAATGATCACCCTACTTAAACCCACGTAACGCGTAACCCAACAATCCCCCCATTAACCTTACACTACGGGCAATTTAGCATGGCCAATCCACCTAACCCGCACATCTTTGGACTGTGGGAGGGAGGAAACCGGAGCACCCGGAGGAAACCCACGCACACACGGGGAGGACGTGCAGACTCCACACAGACAGTGACCCAGCCGGGAATCGAACCTGGGACCCTGGAGCTGTGAAGCATTGATGCTAACCACCATGCTACCGTGAGGCCCCCATGTTGTAAGACTTCTTACTGTGTTCACCCCAGTCCAACGCCGGCATCTCCACATCAGGAGTCCACCGCATGAACCACCCATCCAATACAGTTGGCATACTTAGTGAACAGCCAGTTTCCGTGGGCCTTTCACACTGATCGGGCTTTAGGATCAGGGTATTTACGGCAATACACACATCGCAGCAAAAATACACAACTAAACAGGTATTGTAACAAAATCTTTAATCAAGATGCAATCAAATTGAGGCTGATGTGCAGTTAAATATAATGGACTTAAAACGTCTACCATTTCACTTTAGTTTTGAACACCATTCCTCGGTTTCAAGTGTCTTCAGCATGAATCAAACCAGCAAATTACAGTATTACAAACAGAATCGACGGCTATGCCGACTCGTTGGACAGAAACATCTCGCCACTCCAAACCAGTGTCTGGTTACACTGATTACAATAAACCGACAGACTAGCCCGCGATGGCGCAAGATTGACGCCGCTTTATGTAATATGCAAATTCATGCTATGTAAGCTTTGCAACTTCAAGTCACCCCACCCCCACCAACCCGGCCCGCCACCAACAACCAGCCACATCTGAAGCGACGATGGTACCTGCATTAAAATACAGGTCGCAGCTGCACTTTGGCACGAGTGCACCAAAAAAAAGGGGGGGGGGAGAAAGAGAGGAGAGAGAGAGAAAAGCGTTGTTGGTACATTTGGTGGAGTGCGAAAAATAAAAGGCAGATTAAGGGATCGTGATGAGTAGGGGGCGACGCGGGAGGAACGAACGGGGGGGGGGGGGGTGGTGACACGGACATTTCAACCTGGAGGGGTTGTGTGCAGGAGCCGCGCGGCGCCCTGGAATCTGGAACGTCCCCCTTTGTTCCACGGAACGTTACATAACGTTCGGACGCCGATCATTCGAAACTCCCCCTCCCCCGCTTCCCAACCGCCCGTCTTCCCTGCCCCTCCCCCCATCTGCAGCTTACCCCGGCATCCGAGCCGCCGACGTTGCGTCCTTCATCCTCCTCGCTATCGATATCGGTGTCGCTTTCGTCGACCTTGAGCCGTTTAGACGGGTGCCGGGAATCTGACTCATAATACTCTTCCACATAGTCGGTCGACTCGTAATAATCCGCCGAAGACATTTTTTTCCCTTCCCTCTCCCCACACCCTCCGAATGGACTTTCGACGGGGAGCAAACTGGAGTGCCGTCGAACTGAGGTCGCGGCTGTTATGTAACTCGGGGGGGGGGGCACTATCGACGCTTCCAAAAGAAAAACCGGGCCCAATTAGTCAATTCGACACCGAGACCTTTTTTCCCCCAATAAAAAGCCCTTGATGCCACCGTATAGACCCAACAAAAAGCACAGTACGGTTGTTTCAGTCAAAGGCGCCTCTTCGCCAACACTCCTCCTTTTGTCCGCCACCCCGACAATGCAATAGTCGGGCTGGCTCGACGCGCGCGCTCCCGCCCCCTATCCTTCCGTTGATTGGTCGCCACTCGGCCGCTGGTCCGGATTGGATATTGGAACAAAGGAGGGAAGACGCTACTCGTGATCCTGCATTCTGATTGGTCGCAGGAACGTCAGTCACCCTTCTCCGAGCCCGCTTCTTGATCTTTCTTTCGCCCCCTGTTGGTGCTGAGTGGGGACAGCGTTAGACCAATGGCAGAGGGGGGCGGGGAGGCCATTCAGCCCTTCCAACTTCTACCCGGTAAGAAGTCTTACAACACCAGGTTAAAGTCCAACATGTTTGTTTCAAACACTAGCTTTGGGAGCACTGCTCCTTCCTCAGGTGAATGAGGAAGGAAGGAGCAGTGCTCCGAAAGCTAGTGTTTGAAACAAACATGTTGGACTTTAACCTGGTGTGGTAAGACTTCTTACTGTGCTCACCCCAGTCCATCTCCACATCACAACCTCTACCCCATTTGGTGGCTGATCTATGTTCCACCCACTTTGGCACCATATTCTTTTTTTAATATAAATTTAGAGTCAGCTGAGGAGGCATTTTAGGATGGAAGGGATGTTGGTGCTAATGCTGTTGTGCGAGAATCATGGGTTTGAGCTGGGGGGATGGATAGTGTATATAGGAGGTGGAGGGAAGTGGGGTTGGTCAAGGTGAGGTATTTGGAAGAAGGGCTTGCCAGTCTGGAGGAGCTAAGGGAGAGGGTAGAGCTGCCAAGAGGTAGTGAGTTCAGGTATCTGCAGGTTAGGGACTTTGCATGAAAGGTCTGGAGGGGGTTCCCTAGGTTGCCAGCATACACCCTGCTGGAGCGACTGCTGCTTCCGGATGTGAAAGGGGGGGGGGGGAAATTGGGATAAATACAAGTGGCGAGGGGAGCAGGGAGGTGAGCGGGTAGTGAAGATCAAGGAGAATTGGGAAGTGGAGTTGGAAATTGATATCAATTGGGGAGTATGGAGTGAAGCACTGCAAAGGGTAAGCGGCACCTCCTCTTGTGCAAGGATGAGCCTGATACAGTTTAAGATGGTGCACAGGGTGCATATGACTCGGGCGAGAAAGTTGGTTCTTTCAGGGCACAGCAGATCAGTGTGAGAGGTGTGGGCGGGGGTCAGCGAATCACACGCACATGTTTTGGGGTTGCGAAAAATTGGGAAGATTCTGGGCGGGAACGTTCGCGGTTTTAGCCAGGACAGTGGAAGAAAAGGTGGACCCGGAACCTTTGGTGGCGATATTTGGGGTTTCAGAGAAGCTGGAGCTCATGGAGTGGAGGAAGGCTGATGTCATGGCCTTCGCGCCTCTCTGATTGCACGGTGGCAATGTTGCTGGAGTGGCAGTCGGCATCGCCACCAGGGGTAGCAGCATGGTTGGGTGACCTGTACAACTTCCTACGGTTAGAGAAGATAAAGTATGAGTTAAGGGGCTCAGCAGGGGAGTTTGAGAAAAGGTGGGGGATGTCTGTCACTGTGTTTGAGGAGCTATTCGTCGGAGGGAGGTGGGTGATGGGGAGAGGGGGGATGAAAAGGCGAAAAATATGTACAGACTGTATAGTTGATGGTTGGGAAGTATGTTTCCCGGGATGTTTACTTGCTGTAACCTGCTTTGATACATGTTTGTAATAAAATACGTTTTATAAACATATATAAATTTAGAGTACCCAATTCATTTTTTCAAATTAAGATGCAATTTAGCATGGCCAATCCACCGACCCTTTGGGGTGTGGGGGTGAAACCTACGTAAACACAGGGAGAAAGTGCAAACTCCACACAGACAGTGACCCAGAGCTGGGGTCGAACCCGCTAACCACTGGGCCACCATGCTGCCCCTGGTGCCAAGGTTAAGGACAATCCTTTAAGGTTTAAAAAAAGAACATGAAGTGGAAATGGGAGAATGCGATTGTTGAGGCTCATCTTGGAGGCAATAGCTAGGAATGAGGCTCTGCTGAGGGGCGAGGGTGAAAATTAAAATGCAGAACTTTGCAATTAATTTAAGTGTCAAACGTGCAAGTTGGCATTGGGCAAACAAATTAGAGTTTTGCAAAATGCTGCAGATGCTGGAAATCTGAAATATCAGTTGTTCACAATTTATCTAATAAAAACCTGTCCTCTGTTTTCAGTTCTCCCCACCCCTATATTTAAACATAAATCCCTAAAACACATTTTTTCTCATGGTGCATTTCATTTCCCAACCTATTCTTTATTTTACAACTTTTCCGTCCTGCCCAGCATGCACTATGTAAAGCGTTGTGTCTGTGCCTAAGGAGTACCTAGAAATACAAAAGGAACAGTGCAACTGTATTATTCACAAATTTTCTGTTACTCTACAGTTCTGTTGTATAATTTTGTTTAAATATATTTCTTTTTTTGATAAATACAGCAGGTGATTGAGACAGTTATCACTGGGGTGCAGTGCTCTAGCTGTGAGATGTGGGAGATCTGTGATGCTTCCAGCGTTCCGGTCGACTACGTCTGCAGGAAGTGTAACCAATGGCAGCTCCTCACAGATTGCGTGGTTCAGTTGGAGCAGCGGTTGGATGCAGGTGGTGTAAAGCGTAATAGATAGGAGTTATAGAGACGTGGTCACACCCAAACTGCAGGCAGACAGATGGGTGACCACTGGGAAGGGCAGGCAGTCAGTGCAGGAATCCCCTGTGGCTGTCCCCCTCTCTAACAGGTATACTGTTTTGGATACAGTTGGGGACAATAGCCTATCAGGGGAAAACAGCAGTGGCACCACAGCTGGCTCTGTTGCTCAGCAGGAGAGGGCAAAGTGCAGGAAAGCGATAGTTATAGGGGACTCTATAGTAAGGGGAACAGATAGGCACTTCTGTGGATGTGAAAGAGACTCCAGGATGGTATGTTGCCTCCCTGGTGCCAGGGTCAAGGTCTGAACAAACACAGGACATCCTGAAGGGGGACAGTGAACAGTCAGAGGTCATAGTACACATAGGTACTAACGACATAGGCAGGATGAGTGATGAGGTCCTGCAGAAGGAATTCAGGGAGTTAGGCGGTAAACTAAAAAGCAGGAGCTCTTGGGTTGTAATCTCAGGATTACTCCCTGTGACACGTGCCAGTGAGGTTAGAAATAGGAGGATAGGGGCAGAACGGTGGTGCAGTGGTAGCTCTGCAGTCTCACAGCGCCGAGGTCCCAGGTTCAATCCCGGCTCTGGGACACTGTCCGTGTGGAGTTTGCACATTCTCCCTGTGTTTTCGTGGGTTTTGCCCCCACAACCCGAAGATGTTTAGGTTGATTGAACACGCTAAATTGCCCCTTAATTGGAAAAAATGAATTGGGTACTCTAAATTTATTTCAAAAAAGAAATAGGAGGATAGTGCAGCTAAACACATGGCTAAACTGGTGGTGTAGGAAGGAAGGTTTCAGATTTCTGGACCATTGGGATATCTTCCGGGGCAGGTGGGACCTGTACAAGAAGGATGGGTTGCATCTAAACTGGAGGGGCACCAACATCCTGGCTGGGAGGTTGCTCGAGTTACTCGGGAGGATTGGAACTAGTATGACAGAGTGGGTGGGACCAGAATGTGAGGTTAGAAGGTGTAATAACTGAAGGGGAAATACAGAACAAAAATAAGAGAAAAACATCAACCTGAGGCAGAGCAAAAAAAGGTGTCAAGTGTGGGAAGGGAGGTGGTCAATGCAGGACTGAGGGTTTTGTACTTAAATGCGCGCAGTATAAGGAACAAGGTAAATGAACTTGTTCCACACATTGAAATTGGCCGGTACGTTGTGGTGGGAATCACAGAGGTGTGGCTCTAAGGGGATTAGGGCTGGGATCTAAATATCCAAGGATATGTGTCCTGTCGAAAGGACAGGCAGATGGGCAAAGGGGGTGTGGTTGCATTGTTAGTAAGGAATGAAGTTAAAACAAAAAGGGCCGCACGGTAGCATAGTGGTTAGCACAGTGCAAACTCCATACGGACAGTGACCCAGAGCCAGGATCGAACCTGGGACCTCGGCGCCGTGAGGCAGTGGTGCTAACCACTGCGCTATCGTGCTGCCTCTTCAAAACAGAGATGAGGAGGAATTTCTTCAGCCAGAGGGTGGTGTATCTATGGAACTCTGCCGCAGAAGGCAAATCACTGAGTGTCTTTAAGACAGAGATAAATAGGTTCTTGATTAATAAGGGGATCAGGGGTCATGGAAGAACGCAGAAGAATGGGGATGAGAAAAATATCTATCATGATTGAATGGCAGAGCAGGCTCGATGGGCCAAGTGACATAATTCCGCTCCTATGTCTTATGGTCTTATAGGTCTGCCAGCCAGCCGGCAGCTGTGGTTGGTGCAGCCGAGCAGGATTCTCCGGTGGGCGATTAAGGAAGAAAAAGCAAGGGCATTGGCCCTCTTCCCCATCTAAAGTTCTGGCTGGTCCGGTACCTCAAAGGCTACCACTGTCTGTCATGGCTCCAGCCTCACCCCCACAACCTTGGACATTGCCTCGAAGAAGGCTGTCCAGAACCTGACAAGTCTGGGGCAGGCTCAAACATGTGGGAGTGGTTGGCCTGGCCTCCCTGGCACCATTCATACTTGTTCTCCACCTCCGGGAAGAACCTGTTCACTCAGGTTCTGGTCAGGTGTGCTCTGTGCACCACTTTAAACTGCATGAGGCTTAGTCTTGCGCAGGAGTAGGTGGAGTTGCCCTGCTCAGTGCTTCGCTCCAGAGTCCACACCCCACTTCTGTCCCTAGTGTTCATCTTCCCATTTCTGCCTTGCTCCGTCTCGTGGTGTTCCCACCCTTTCTAAAAGTCATCTATATATGTCCCCACTGTTCCATTTCTCCATACTGTCTGCGTTCAGCTTTCCTCCAGCATTATGTCTCTCGGGGCCCTAGGGTACTTCATCATCTCCTTGCGGAGAAAGCTTTTGATTCATAAGCTCCTGTCCATTCGGTAGCTCCAGTCTCTCTGTCAGCTTGTCCAGGGTTGCAAATCTGTCCCCTACATAGAAGTCCCTAATCGCTAGCGTCCCCCCATCCTGTCTCCACCTCTTGAAGGTGGTGTCTAGCTTGGCTGATGAGAATTTGTGGTTACCGCAGATGGGGGCCATGGTGCACACCTCGGTCAAGTCTCACCTGGTTCCAAGTTTAAACATATTTCTAAAGCTTAAAGATATTTCTTTATTGGCATTTTGCACTTAATATTCAAATTTTGAAGAACAACACAGAAACAATAATAATAATCAACACAGTAACAACATCAACACAGGTATCACAAGCTGTCACTGTGTCTGTGACAGTGGTCTCAGTTCTACCTTTTCCTGATTCTTTGCATTAGTTTGTATCTTATTATCTTATAGTTTTTCAGAAGTGTTCTTATTGAGATTCTTTTTTTTTTAGATTACCCAATTATTTTTTCCAATTAAGGGGCAATTTAGCATGGCCAATCCACCTACTCTGCACATTTTTGGGTTGTGGGGGCGAAACCCACGCAGACACGGGGAGAATGTGCAAACTCCACACGGACAGTGACCCAGAATCGAACCTGGGACCTCAGCGCCGTGAGGCGGTTGTGCTAACCACTAGCCACCGTGCTGCCCACCTTATTGAGATTCTTAATATTTAGTAATACAAGTTACACACAACTTTACACATGCATTTACAATTATTGCCAGGGCTCTTCACTAGTTTAATCCCAGAGCTGAAGGGGTTGGATTATAAGGAGAGGTTGAGTAGACTGGGACTGTACCCGTTGGAATATAGAAGGATGAGGGGGGATCTTATAGGAACATTTAAAATTATGAAGGGAATAGATAGGATAGATGCGGGCAGGTTGTTTCCACTGGCGGGTGACAGCAGAACTAGGGGACATAGCCTCAAAATAAGGGGAAGTAGATTTAGGACTGAGTTTAGGAGGAACTTCTTCACCCAAAGGGTTGTGAATCTATGGAATTCCTTGCCCAGTGAAGCAGTTGAGGCTCCTTCATTACATGTTTTTAAGGTAAAGATAGATAGTTTTTTGAAGAATAAAGGGATTAAGGGTTATGGTGTTCGGGCCGGAAAGTGGAGCTGAGTCCACAAAAGATCAGCCATGATCTAATTGAATGGCGGAGCAGGCTTGAGGGGCCAGATGGCCTACTCCTGCTCCTAGTTCTTATGTTCTTATGATTTATAATTACATTAACATTTCTTTTGCTGGGGAGGGAAATCCTGTTCTGCCCTCGAGTTCTCGGGGGTGCGGTACGTTTCAGCGCTGCCGTTTCAGCGCCAGGACTTTTCAGCGCCAGGACATTTCAGCGCCAGAAAAAAAAAATTCTCCAATGTTGTCATATAGTTATGACAGAATTTATTTTGGCACTAAGCAATTTACAAATCTGTAAGTTCATAAAATTTTTCCTAACCATGATGATATAAACTTGATAAAATAGGTGTGGTGCTACCGCAAATGTTCCGTCAGCATACCAAGTCGTGGAAGTTGCCATGTGTTCTAACCAACTCTCTCTCCCAAATATAATAATCCGTTCGTTGTTCGTACCACTATCCTTTAAACAGAAATTTTCCTCGGTTTCTGGGGTGGGTTTATACATCATGTATTCATGAGGTAACTGAAGCTCTTGAATCGATCTTGGATTATCGGGGACCTGATTAACTTCGTCTCGTTTTCTACGAATAATTTTTCGCATTGCCTGCCTGTTTGGTAACTGTGCCATACCTGCCATGGACATTTTTTCAATGCACTTGTTGATAATCGTACTTGGAGGCTCACAAGTCTTTTCAGCCCGGTCTCTCGCATCAGTTATGACCTTTTCCACTTCGATAGCAACTACAGATGGGGGATGAGTATGTTCATTGATCTTTTTGATCACCTCTCTTTCTAACGTGTGAATGCGGGCCTTGCACCTACCATCCTCATGGCATCGCCAAAACTTAACTTGCTTTTGTTTCTTGCCTTCTTAGCATAAATGCTTCACAGCTCCAGGGTTCCAGGTTCGATTCCCGGCTGGGTCACTGTCTGTGTGGAGTCTGCACGTCCTCCCCGTGTGTGCGTGGGTTTCCTCCGGGTGCTCCGGTTTCCTCCCACAGTCCAAAGATGTGCGGGTTAGGTGGATTGGCCATGCTAAATTGCCCGTAGTGTCCTAAAAAGTAAGGTTGGGGGGGGGTTGTTGGGTTACGGGTACAGGGTGGATACGTGGGTTTGGGTAGGGTGATCATTGCTCGGCGCAACATCGAGGGCCGAAGGGCCTGTTCTGTTCTGTACTGTTCTATGTTCTATGTTCTATGAAACGATATATAAAACCTTCATGACAGAACTTCTCTCTGCCTCGCTTGCTTTTCACTGATTCAGCCATGGGTTTAAAGATATGGAACTTACCAAATTTACCAAAAGAAATTTACCAAATAACTAAGTAAGTATAAAAACTTGTTAACAAAACTCTAACATTATCTAAACAGTAATCATAATAAAACTCCAACAAAATCTAAAGACAGTTAGAACGATGAAATGACCAAATAACTAAGTGTAAAAGCTGGTATACCTGTGTCATACCTGTGACCATACTCAAGAATGATTTCTGAATGAATGAGTGCTGAAACGTCCTGGTGCTGAAATATTTGGCGCTGAAATATTTGGCGCTGAAATGTCCTGGCGCTGAAACGGCGGCGCTGAAACGTCGGCGCTGAAACGTCGGCGCTGAACTGTCCCATTCCCAGTTCTCGTGGGAGGTTGGACAGGTCTGTTCTCCTGGTTTGGCCTGTGTGGGAAGGATCTATGTCCCCTCTTGTGAATGGCCTCTCTCCCATTCCTTCTCTGCAATATGCGGGCTCTCTTTCATGCAGGTGATGTTCCCTGCCCCCCCCCCTTTGTACCCACCTTCCAATCCCTCCCTCCTTCTTCACTAACAACCCCGCCCGCCCAGTTAGTTCCTGGTTGCGAATGGGTTTGTGAACTTCTTCCACTTGTCATGGAATCTCTTCTTGGATCCCCTATCGAGAATTTTTTTTTCTAGTTGCAGAAACTCGGGCAATCTGAGAGCCACTCTGAGGCCCTGGGTGGCGCTGCCAACTTCCAGCCTAGCAGAAGTCTCTGCCTGGCGATCAGTGAGTCGAAGGCCAGAGCATCTGCCCTTCCCTATCCAGAGCTCTGGATGCTCTGACACCCCAAAGACCGCCACAGATGCGCACAGCTCCATCTTGACCCAGAACTTACTGAGTCAGGGGTAAGACCAGAACACGTGGGTGTGGTTGGCCAGGCCCCCCTGACACCGCACGTACTTATCCCCCACCCCTGGGAAGAACCCACTCATAAGTGTCTTAGTAATAATATTATTATCTTTATTGTCTAAAGTAGGCTTACATTAACACTGCAATGAAGTTTCTGTGAAAAATCCCAAGTCACCATATTCCGGCGCCTGTTCGGGTACACTGAGGGAGAATTCAGAATGTCCAAATTACCTAAGGTGCTCTCTGTGATTCATCAGGTTTAGCCCAGCACAGGGGGAGGTGGAGTTGATCCTGTGCAGCCACTCGATCCAGAGTCTTCCCCCTATCTCCATCCACAGGCCTCCTCCCATTTCCATCTGGTTTCATCCAGTGGGGTCCTGACCTTCTCCATGAGTCATTCATTGATGTCACCATATTTGTCATCCCCTAACCAATCCAGCCCTACCATTGTGTCCGGGACTCTGGGGGAACGTTGTTGTCTCCCTGCGGAGAAAGTCATGCAGCTGCAGGTACCTGAGCTCCTTCTCTTTTGGGAATTCGAGCTTCTCCGAGAGTTTCCATGGGGTCGCCAATCTATCGCCTATGTGCATGTCCTTCACTCTCATTCCCCCCTCTGTCTTCCCTCCATGACCAAAATGTGGCGTCTATCCTCGCTGGTGTGAACTTATGGTTGTTGTACATGGGCATCACTATAGACATCTCACCAAGCTTCAACTGATGCCTGACCTGGTTATATGTCCTTTGTGTGGCCACTACCACCAGGCTCCTGGAATGTGATATGGAGGAGGCCAGGAGTGGAGCCAGTACTCAGAGAGACGACCCATGCAGGAGGCTTCCTCCATTAGGACCCAGTCCGCCTCCAGTTCATTTAGCCACCCCCTCACCCTCTCCGCATTTGCCGCCCAGTAGTAGAATAGTAGGTTTGGTCGGGTCAGGTCCCTCATGTGTCACCCTCGCTGTAAGATGGCCTTGCATATCCTGGGGACTCTTCACCCCCAGACGAAGGCCATGATTAACTTGCCAACCCTCATGAAGAACGATTTGGGGATAAAAATTGCGAGTGATTTGAATATGAAGAGGAACCTAGGCAGCACGTTCATTTTGACCGTCTGTACCCTTCCTGCTCCCTCTTCACTGCCTCCACTAGGCTAGAAAGGTTCCATTTGTGGAGCCCAATCCAGGTGTGGACCACTTGGATTCCCAGGTATCTGAATGTGGTTTGAGTCACTTTAAACAGTAGTTCTTCCAGCTCTGCTTCTCTCTCTTGGGGGTGCATGGGGAAGACTTTGCTCTTTCCCAGGTTGAGTTTGTAAGCTGAGAAGGTGCTGAAGACCCTGAGGACTATTATCTTTCCCATGTTTACTCGGGCATTTGACACATAGAGGAGCAGGTCATCCACATAGAGTGAGACTCCCTGCGCTCTGCCCCCTAATCAAATGCACGTTCACCACTCCGCCAAACTAAGGGCGATGGTCAGTGGTTCGATTGCCAGTGTGAACAGGAGCAGGGATATCAGGCATCCCTGCTTCGTTCCCCTCTGCAGCCAAAAGTATTCGGAGCTGGTGATGTTTGCCCGTATGCTCACCATAGGAGTGCTGTATAGGGGCTTCACCCAAGTGGTGAACCCTGTTCCAAACCGCTCAAGTACCTCCATGAGGTACCTCCATTCTACTCAATCAACAGTTTTCTGTGTCCAGGGTGGCGATCACCTCTGGTGACCTCTCCCCGGATGGGGTCATTATTACATTCAGCAGGCGCCTGATGTTTGTTGTAAGCTGTCTGTCCTTGACAAACCCGGTCTGGCCTTCCAAGATCACTTCTGGCAGGCAGCTCTCCAGGCGCCTCGCCGGAGATTTCACTAGGACTTTTGTATCTGTGTTTAAGAGAGAAAAAGGTCTGTCATTTTTGGGGATCAGTGAGATCAAGGACTGGGCCAGCATGGGTGGCTGGGCCTCTTTCGACAGTGAATTGTTGAACATCTCCCATAAGTGCAGGGCCAGTGCTGCTGCAAATATTTTGTAAACGTCTACCTGGATCTTTGCAGCGTCTACCCATAATTGAACTCTTGTAACCATGGGAACAGTCTGGTGAAACTGCATTGCACTCCTTCCAGGGCCAATGTAAGGTACAGTGATCATAACTGGGCAAGCTATTTTAGATGTGGTCTAACCAGGGTTTTGCATAACTTTGGCATTACTTCCTCTCCATTATCTTCTTGTCCTCTAACTATCAAAGCTAACATTCTCTTAGGTATTTAAAAAATATCCTTTGTACCTGCCCTACATTTAATGATTTGTGTTTGTGGATCGCTAAACCCCTTTGGACCGCCACATTTGCCAGCCTTGCACCATTTTTGAAAAGTATGATTATTAAGATTTTACATTTTGACAAGCAACCCAACAAAACTGCAAGAACGATACAGCACAGCAAGCAAAAAGAAAAGGCTCAGCATATATGAATACAGAGGTGAACAGGAGAACAGCGATGTAACTAGCTCGATGAAATCATTAGACATTCCTCCGACTGCTCCAATTTCTTCCCACAGTCCAAAGATGTGCTTGTTAGGTGGATTGGCCATAATTAATTGCCCCTTGGAGTCTAAAGGTTAGGTGGGGTTGCAGGGATAGGGTGGGGGAGTGGGCTCAGGTGGGGTACTCTTTTGGAGGCTCAGTGCACACTTGATGGGCCGAATAGCCTCCTTCTGCACTGTAGGGCTTCTATGATTCTATGATGACTTGATGCCTCTACCCAACCAGCGAAGAAGGGAGAACAGGATAAAGCCATGAAAACATGGTAAAATGTTGCACACTGTAGAACCCGAACAGGAAACAACAGGGAAACACGGTAGGGTAGAAATGAACAACTGGTTTATTATGGTATACACAAAATAACAAAACTACTACACCTCTCCCCAAGGGCCATCCTTCCTGACCTGCTCCCAGGTCAGGGTTATTATACTGAGCTGTTTCCCCTTGTTAAGGGGAAACCCCGCCCCCAATTACCAGGGAGTTCATGCTCAGCTGTCTAAGGGGGAAGCATATGGAACACAGTCTTTGGTGCCCAAAGGAGTTGTTACACCTCTCCACCGCACCCACTGCCCCCAAGTCCAGAGAAACATCCATGTCGTAAGACTAAGGCCCACTTGTTCGTTTTGACAACGGTCTGGCGTCGAGGTGTATAATGGACCGACAGGAGGTGTGTAACACACCGACCACCGCTGTTTTTGAGCGGAGCATCGAGGCGGGAGAGGTGCAGCTGGTAACGGTGCCGACACCAAGGGCGGCTGGACAACTATGATGGGCAGGTCTGTGTCCCAGTCTGAATCGGTGTCAGAGCCTTCTGTTGAGGTGTCTGGCATCAGGTTCCTGGGCTTAGACAGGCAGAGGCGATGGTGATCGGCGTGGTGACCTAGGCGGTGACGGGAACCTAGGGCAGACCTGGACTGGTGTATCTGGAGTCTGTTCTGGAGATCCTGCATGCGGTGGCGGATGTTGTCCAGGTGGCAGTTGGCTTCACGTCCCTATGTCCGGATTGAATAAGAAACAGGGCCTGGTTCCATAGAGCATCATGTACCGGCGCCAAAATGTGTAGTTATACAGCGTCCCCTGGTTTGAGGTCATGCAGCTGCGAGCGTCGACCTATGTCCGTCACGGAGTGGTCCTGTCACTGGTGGGTCCGAGCGCTACATCTGTGATGACAAGGGTGAGGTGGGTCCTGAGCCAACGTCACATCAGCAACTCTTCTGGTGCAATGGCAGCAAAGTGGCACAGTGGTTAGCACTTTTGCCTTATGGCGCCGAGGATCCGGGGTCGATCCCAGCCCCGGGTCACTATCTTGTAGAGTTTACACATCTCTCCATGTCTCACCCCCACAACCCAAAGATGTGCAGGGCAGGTGAATGGCCACATTAAATTGCCCCTTAATTGGGGAAAGAAACCAATTGGATACTTTAAATTTTATTTAAAACTCTGCTGGTGCCACACCCATGGTAGCATGAGGGGGGTCATCCGGTAACTGAAGAGGAAACGGACCTGTTGTGTCTCCCAAGATCCTGTGGTCAGCTTTTTCATTGCCCTCTTGAAAGTTTGGACCACATGCCCTGTCAAACTGTTCGAGGCTGGGTGATACGGGCGGTCCATGCATGCCTAATTCCTTTTGCACCTTGAGCCACTTCGAGTGGGCATCTACCATGCCGACGAATATCGCCCCCTGGAATTGCCCGGCGAAGTTGAAGTGGTGTTCAGGTCCTCAGTGCATGGGACTGGGTAACGGTCAAGGCGAGAGACCGGTTCACTGTCATCTTGTAGTTCCCGTACAGACCCATCGGGTTTTAGCACCGGGACCACTGGCATAACTCAGTTGCCGAAATGGACGGGGCGGATGATGACCAAGCGTTCTAACCAATCCAGTTCTGCGTCGACCTTTGGTCTCAGTGTGTGTAGGGCACTGGGCAAGCGTGGAAATAACGGAATTCCGTGTCCTTGTCCACACCAATTTTGGCCACTGCACCTTTTATCGTCCTGAGGCCTTCAGTGAAAATGCCTGGAAACTTCGCCAGCACTCCTTCCGGGCTGTGGGGGTACATGCGGCAGAGGCATTGGCCACCCACTTTAAGTGGCGCAGTCAAACCCAGCCCAGTAAGGTGGGTCCTCCTCCACGGACTACCATCAAGGACAAGCATGCCGACTGGTCCCCATATGCCATGGTCACATCAGTGGTTCCCTCAGTGGCCAAAGGCTCTCGTGTGTAAATCGCCAATCGGGCATCCGTGTCCCAAAGATCCAAAGTATGGAGACCGGACCTCATCATGGCAAATATCTAGTGGCTGGTCACTGAGACTGCTGCTCCGGTAACGAGCTCCATTTCAATGGGGTGGCCATTCACCAGTAATGTAATCCAGATGGGTGCAACCCTGGGGGCTGTAACGCAGTGTAACTATTGGTACTTCTCCTCCTGGTCTTCAACATAGTATGCTTGGACCCCAGGGGGGCAGTCACACCTGTGGGTTCAGTGGGGAATGGTTCCCTCACGGGTTTGTCCAACGTCCCGACCCTATTCGTGGCATCCAGCTCGTGGCCTATGGCTGCTATCTTGGTGTTCCATTTCGGAGAATCATCCCGGTTGCATCTGGGTGCGCCATAGCGACGTCCTTGGGTCCCATGATAGGTACCACTTCGCTGAGAGCAATTGGTCAGTGGTCGCTTCGGTGACTGGGGTTCAGGACTGACAGGCCTAGGGCAGCATGGTGGCGCAGTGGTAGCACTGCAGGCTCACGGCGCTGAGGTCCCAGGTTCGATCCCGGCTCTGTCCGTGTGGAGTTTGCCCATTCTCCCCGTGTTTGCGTGGGTTTCGCCCCCACAACCCAAAGATGTGCAGGCTAGGTGGATTGGTCGTGCTAAATTGCCCCTTAATTGGAAAAAATTGATTGGGTACTCTAAATTTTAAAATAAAGGACTGACAGGCCTTGCAACTCCTGCACCCCGCGCTCTCCCAGGCACTGTCCAGGGAAATAGCGATGTCCACTGCCTCCTGCACGTTTAGGTAGGACTCCATAAGGAGTTTCCTTTGGGTATTCGCGTCTCGGAGCTCACAGATGACATGGTCCCTTCAGGAATTGAACAGGATGGCCCCAAACTCAAATGAGGTGATGAGTGTCCTCAAGTGTTCAAAACATTCGCCATTTGATTTTCTTTGGGCCTGTGAGACCGTGTGAAAATGGAACTGGGGCACCATTGATATATCTTCAATTCACTGAGAGGCAAAGAGAGTGAGTGAACAGTCAGCTTTATGAGTCATGAACTTGCCTAGCCAGAGTCAGTTGTACAGATGAATGCCGCCCACGCGGCCAGTCTATTTTTAGCCCCAGTGAGGGCGGAGCCTTACCGGGGTTACAGTACAGTACCTGGAAGCAGTTCATATCCCCACTTCCAGGTCATAGGTCACAGGTTACAGTCTCATGCATGCATTATGGTGAATACATTCACCACATTCACCTCCTGTTAAAAAATTTAAGACCAACGTGGGGCCATTACATATTCAGTCTATCTGGAGGCCGGATCGTTCTCTTCGACCTCCGTAGCTCTGGCGGTGCGGCGGGCACAGTTGTCACAGGTGGTGATTCCAGGGGCGTTGTGTCTGGAGCTTGAGCCTCAGTCTGGGGTGTCGGAGACGGTTGGGGAGCAGGGGTAGGTAGGGGGGTGATGGGTGGCAGCAGTGTCGGCGCGGGACAATACAAGAGACCCAGGGGAGCGTACGGGGTGCTGTGGGTGGCGGCGGGCAGTGGGGGGAGGGATGTAGGCAGGGGGGCGCGTTGACGGGAACCAGCTTGCGCCAGGTCCCATAGGGAGACCGTATCTTGCCGTCCGTCCTGGTGCGCGATGTAAGTGTGCTGGGGGTTAGCATGGAGCAGCTGGACCCTCTCAACCAGGGGGTCGGTCTTATTGCTCCTCATGTGCCTCCAGAGAAGGACTGGTCCCGGAGTTTTCAGCCAAGATGGAAGCGAGACCCCAGAGATGGACTTCCTGGGGAAGATAAACAAACAATCGTGAGGGGTCTCGTTTGTGGCCGTGCAGAGGAGCGATCTGATGGAGCGGAGGGCGTCGGGGAGGACTGCCTGCCAGTGGGAGATCGAGAGACTTCTAGACCTAAGGGCCAGAAGAACGGCCTTCCATACCATTGCGTTCACCCTCTCCACCTGCCCGTTTCCCTGTGGGCTATAGCTGGTCGTCTGCTTGAGGCGATGCCTTTGTTGAGCAGGTACCGATGTAGCTCATCGCTCATGAACGATGTGTCCCGGTCGCTGTGGACGTAGGCAGGGAAACCGAACAGTGTGAAGATGCTGTGCAGTGCCTTTATTACGATGGCTGAGGTCATGTCGGGGCAGGGGACAGCGAAGGGGAAGTGGGAGTACTCATCGATGATGGTGAGAAAGTATATATTCCGGTTGGTGGAGAGGAGGGGCCCTTTGAGGTCAAATCTTAGGTGCTCAAAGGGCTGGGAGGCCTTTACCAGGTGGGCCTTGTCTGGCCGGTAGAAGTACGGTTTGCACTCCACGCAGACTTGGCAGTCCCTGGTCATGGCCTTGACCACCTTGGTGGAGAATGGCAGATTGTGGGCCTTAATGAAGTGGGTAAGCCGGGTGACCCCAGGTGACAGAGGTCATCGTGGATAGCCCGAAGTCGGTCATCTTGCGCGCTGGTGCATGTGCCGCGGGACGGGCATCTAGGGGCTCGTTGAGCTTCCCAGGACGATACTTGATATCGTAATTGTAGGTGGAGAGTTCGATCCTCCACCTCAAGATTTTATCATTATTTATTTTGCCCCGTTGTGCGTTGTCAAACATGAAGGCGACCAATTGTTGGTCGATGACAAGGATTAACCTCCTACCGGCTAGGTAGTGCCTCCAGTGCCGCATGGTTTCCACTATGGCTTGTGCTTCCCTCTCGACCGAGGGGTATCGAATTTCGGAAGCGTGGGGGTCCTAGAGAAGAATGCTACTGGCCTGCCCGCCTGGTTGAGTGTGGCGGCCAGTGCGACGTCTGAAGCATCGCTCTCTACCTGAAAGGGGATGGACTCATCCACCACGTGCATTGCGGCCTTGGTGATGTCTATGACTAAAAAATTGATATACCTTCAATTCACTGAGAGGCAGAGAGAGAGAGTGAACAGTAGGCTTTATTAGTCATGAACTTGCCTAGCCAGAGTCAGTTGTACAGATGAATGCCGCCCACAGGTGGCCAGTCTATATATGACCCCGGTGAGGGCGGAGCCAGAGGCGGAGCCATACGGGGGTTACAGTACAGTACCTGGAAGCAGTTCATATCTCCATTTCCAGTTCATAGGTCACAGGTTACAGTATCATGCATGCATTATGGTGAATACATTCACCACAACCATTAACTGGGGTTGCGGGTTAAGGTGTGCCTCGACCAGTGCCACCAACATGGCGAAAGACTTCGGAGCCCAGCCTGTCCAGGTGCATGAGGCTTTTGATGAGCAGATAGGTGGGCCCCCCCAACTGCAGTCAGCAGGATAATGGTCTGTTGTTCATCCCCAATGATCACATTCAACTGAAAAAAATATTGCACCCACTCCAAGTGCTGTCCAGTTATCGGTACCAGCACCAAACTGTTTCTGTTTCCCGATTTGTGGCATCTCACCATTTGGAGTGGAGGCCATTGTGGGCCTGGATGAAGTGGGTTGATGATATAACGCACAGCAGCTGTGGCAGCTCCACTTCACCCTCATCGCCAGCATAGAACCAGAACAGGAGAGACAACAGGAACGCAGGGTAGGGTAGAAATGAACAAGAGATATATTGTGCTATACATAAAATAACAAGACTATAACTCCATGAAGGGCCACCCTTCCTGACCTGCTCCCACGTCAGGGTTTTTATACTGAGCAGTTTTCCCCTTGTTAAGGGAAAACCCTGCCCCCAATTACCAGGGGAGTTCATACTCAACTGTGTAAGGAGGAAATCGTACAGAGCACAGTCCTTGGTCCCCAAAGGGTAACACACACCTTCCCACACAGCGATTGCTCACAATTACCATGAGAGTTCAGGATAAAAAATGTTGCGGCATGTTCAGTTACGCACCAATATGTCTCTCAACTCCAGCATGTCAGACGCATCAATGACACACCACCAGCTCCTTCCTATCCCCACTCATGCAGGAACCAATTAAGATTCTTTATTCTCACCCTTAAAAAAAATAAAACTTGAGGCAGCATGGTTGCGCAGTGGTTAGCACTGCTGCCTCACGGCGCTGAGGATCCGGGTTCGATCTTGGCCCCAGGTCACTGTCCGTGTGGAGTTTGCACATTCTTCCCCGTGTTTGCGTGGGTCTCATTCCCACAATCCAAAGATGCGCAGGGTAGGTGGATTGGCCATGCTGAATTGCCCCTCAAATGAAAAAAAAATGGAGTACTCTAAATTTATTTTAGAAAAACAAAATAAAGAAATAAATAAAACGTACAATAAAAATACAGTTTTAAAAGGGTGCTGCACATATTATCACATAATGCAACATAACCCCAGTCTCAGGCCCAGTACAGAACCAACATCATTCCATACATTTATACAGAGAGGGCCAGCAACAACATGTTCAGATTATGATCAGTGCTGCCAACACCTCACAACAAAAACAAAAAGGAAGGAAAACCCCAGTCTCAAGCCCAGTACAGAACCAAAATCATTCCATACATTTATACAGCGAAGACCAGCAGTAACATGTTTGGATCATGATCAGTGGCGTCAACACCTCCGAAGAAAAGAAACAAAAAGCAAGGAAAACTATAACTACCAGGAGTGGATCACAGGATAACAAA
Organism: Scyliorhinus canicula; assembly: GCF_902713615.1. Taxonomy (NCBI): domain Eukaryota; kingdom Metazoa; phylum Chordata; class Chondrichthyes; order Carcharhiniformes; family Scyliorhinidae; genus Scyliorhinus; species Scyliorhinus canicula. The sequence continues at coordinate 185,959,545 of NC_052146.1, read as the reverse complement.
GGATCAGGATCCAATATTCACTCGGTGTACACCCATCACCCATTAATAAAATAGAGAACAAGCTGATCATCCAGCAGGATAGCATGGTGGTTAGCATAAATGCTTCACAGCTCCAGGGTCCCAGGTTCGATTCCCGGCTGGGTCACTGTCTGTGTGGAGTCTGCACGTCCTCCCCCTGTGTGCGTGGGTTTCCTCCGGGTGCTCCGGTTTCCTCCCACAGTCCAAAGATGTGCGGGTTAGGTGGATTGGCCACGCTAAATTGCCCGTAGTGTCCTAATAAAAGTAAGGTTAAGGGGGGGGTTGTTGGGTTACGGGTATAGGGTGGATACTTGGGTTTGAGTAGGGTGATCATGGCTCGGCACAACATTGAGGGCCGAAGGGCCTGTTCTGTGCTGTACTGTTCTATCTATCTATCTATCCGAATAAGAAAACCATTAGGGGTGGGGAGCAACAGGATTCGGCTGCACCCTAGGTCACCGTGCACGGCCCAGCCTCTAAGACCATAATAAGTGCTTTTGAGAAGGTAAGTTCCAAGCTCCAAGGAGTAACAGGATACCTACCATAGCACCAGAGCTGGTCTAGCCCAGCATATTCTGACACGTAGGAATCAATACCCTCAAGACCTCCAGCACACCCCAAAACTACACCCCAGCCGATTCTGCACCTTACCAACCCACCGTAGGGCAGTATACCACTTTCATTTATGCTTAAAAAAGATTACACTAACTCCAACCGGGGAGACCCCATCACCAAAGAGAAGGGACACAATAATTGGGCACACGGAGGTTTGGGGGGGGGGGGGGGGGGGGAATCAAATCCCTCCCCCGGTACAAGAAGGAGAACCTCCCATAAACCATCAGACCAGGCCAGGATTTATAACAGCACACTGCTCACCCAGACAAAGAGAATAAGAAAAACAAAACTGTAAGGGAAGAACACCTGAAGTGACCTAGGAATACTAGCCACCACCCTGTACTGCATGGTATCACAAGAAGGATATTAAGGGGAATGACAGCGCTACTTCAACAGAGACACAAACATTGCTTCCACATGGAAAATCCAACCACAACGAGGACGACACTCAGGAAACCACTATATAAGACCACTTGGGGAAGGGCACCTACTCCATCAGACATACCCCCACACATGGGAAGGGCTACCACAATGTAGAGGCATGGAAAACAGGCTCTCTATTCAATAAATCAGTCAAGGGTTAGCACTGCAGCCTCATGGTGCCGAGGTCCCAGGTTCGATCCCAGACCTGGGTCACTGTTTGGAGTTTGCACATTCTCCCCGTGTTTGCGTGGGATTCGCCCCCACAACCCAAAAATGTGCAGGGTAGGTGGATTGGCCACGCTAAATTACCCCTTAATTGGAAAAAAATAATTGGGTACTCGAAATTTATATTAAAAAAAACAAATCAGTCAAGGATTGACGCAACCCACCTTGATGTGCGCCGCCATTCAATTCCTCCTATTCTAATAGTTCTGAAGAAAAAAAAGACCCAACGAACCACTCCAACCTCGAGGAAAGGGTAGAAGGAACCCAGTCCTCTCCAGGATACACAGTCTTCCTGGGCCAAAGGAGACAAGCATGGATTCTTAAATTCTAAATCACAAAAAGTCAAAATAAAGACCTAATATGGTTAATTTGGGGGCTATCCTCACTCTCAGTAAGGGCTCATCTAGTCCTACCAACCAACTCCACACCACCCAACCATCCATCACCTTGTGCAGCTCCACTCATCTTCATTATAAACGAGATCAGGTGTGTCCAAAAAGCACTTCCTTCTCACATCCACAAGGATTACAGCACATAACACAAAGAATAAAAGTATGCACAGACCACATTTCACATAATTGACTCAATATGGCCTTTGCTAGAACAGGATATCAAGTGACTCTCGCCCTCGTGCTCACATCTCACATGCCTTTGCAACAGAAAAGGCAACAAACAATCAACACTATAATCACAGTGGCTGGTTTAGCTCACTGGGCTAAAGTGCTGGCTTTTAAAGCAGACCAAGCAGGCCAGCAGCACGGTTCGATTCCCGTACCAGCCTCCCCGGATAGGCGCCGGAATGTGGTGACTAGGGGCTTTTCACAGTAACTTCATTGAAGCCTACTCGTGACAATAAGCGATTTTCATTTTTCATTTTTCACAAGGGAATAATGCCCAGGATTATTGAAGAATTGAAGAATAATAACATCAACTATGTTGCTCAGAAAGGCCAAAACCATGACAGGTTCATCAAACACCCTTCATGAATGAAGCACCTTCACTTCCACTATGCCGCTGTACCGACACCCAAGTGATCTACAGCCTAGGCCCTGGAGAGGGGGGTGGGGGAGAGGGGAATGACTCAACACAATTGGCCACCTCCAACCTTTCACGACAAGCATTGAGAACAGAGTAATATAGGGCCGGTGGTTGGGTGCTCCAACAACCCCAGGCCTCGAAAACCAGATACTCTGTGCTCCATTGAACCTGATACACCCAGTTTCCAGATCAAGATTCTAAAACATGGTAGCCAATTTTCCAACTCAATTGGGAACTTGCCTCCCACTTCTCACCAGGGACAGACTCACAGACACTCCCTGTCCGGCCCCTATAGCCCGAACCGTCAGGATAGACGACGCAGCAGAATCTCAACGAATTGAAGGTAAGCCCTTACTTGGAAAAGTGCTTTATTGAATTCAAGGATTCTATCCTGCACCTCCACCATTCTCCCAAGGATACCTTGCAATTCCTCAAAATAACTTCCAAAGACCTACGTCGTGGAGCCAAGGTCCTCATTTAGAACAATATTCTCAATGGTGGCCATCAACCCAATGCACACAGCAGCGCCAGGATGAAGGTCTGCTCACAAGCAACAACAGCACTGCAAGCTGGGCTCCACGCCAGCCAACTCTGACAGCCACGGTCAAAACGAGATTCTCTACAATTTAACTCAGTTCCTCATCGCAAAACTGCAAGACGGATCATCCAGGGTCATAGTGCAAGACATGTGCCAAAAAAAGACAATTATGAAATGTGCACTAGGGTAAAATAAAGGAATAAAAGACAAGCAGAGCCAGAGCTCCTGAAAATGCAGCCCTCCTGCACTCACATTATGTGACCCCCTCCTTGCACCGTTTAAAAAAATACACAGTTCTATCTTTTATTGGTCCAAATAGGTGACCTTACACTTAGCAGCATTGAAATTAATTTCCCACTCAGGAATTTTCCCCACTCATTAAACTATCAAAGTCTCTTTGTAATATTTATGCTCCTGTATACACTGCTTACTGTCATCAATTTTTTGTGTCATTGGCAACATTGGGGCCGGGATCCTCCGACCCCACGCTGGGTTGGAGAATCCCCAGGGGGGTGTGAGAATGGTGCCATGCCTCCCTGATGCCGGCTCGCCGATTCTCCGGCGCCGATTCTCGGGCACCTGCGGGATCACCGCCGCGCCGGTCAGGGACTGGTGAAAGCGCCCCACCCCCGGCGATTCTCCGGGCCTAGATGGGCCGAGTGCCTGCTGAGTTCGGCCGAGTCCCGCTGGCGTGCGTCACGTATGGTGTCACGACCTGGAACTTCTGTCTGAGGGGGCTGTCCTGGTTGGGGGCGGGGGGGCTCAGGGTATCTGAACCCGGGGGGGGAGGGGGTGGCCTGGCCCACGATCGGGGCCCACCGATCGGCGGGTGGGCTGGTTCAGTGGGGGCCTATACTCCTCCGCGCCAGGCACCTGTAGGGGTCCACCATATTGCCCGGAGGCAGGCGCGGAGATGGAACCCTCGCACAGGAGACCGCTCCGGCACCGACCTAGCCCCTAGGAAGAGGTGCATACCTGGCAATCGAGGACCATTGACAGCAGAGTGGTTCGCGCCGCTTTTCACACTGGCGTTAGAACTTGGCCGCGGGATTGGAGAATTACGGCCTGGATATTTGACTTTCTATTGTCTTACCTAACCCATTGATGAGTCACAGATCATTGTCAGACACCATGAGTCACTTGCTACTAATTAGAGTATGCTCTAGTTATCCCCATTGTCTATCACCTATCTCCCAACTAGATCAATAATTTGCCTTAATTTCCCTGAGCTTTCATTTTATCAAACAGACTTTTACGTGGAATCGTATCAAGTACATTCTAGAGGTGAATGTAAACTATATCCATAGATATTCCTCTGTCTGTTCCTTTAGTTACCTCTACAAAAAAGTCAATTATGTTCATTATTATTAACCTTCAGTTTTAAATAAATGTTCTTAGATGTTAACAGGATCCAAACCAGTTGGTGAAGGAGAAACCAGGACAGACGCAGGGTTTTTCTTTATTGTTGTGAGTTTATTGACTTTGTTCCATCTTAATTCTCCTTACACCCAGTGGCCCAGCTGTCTCCTAGTTATATATGTGCCAAACACATAATTAAATAAAGCCTTTCACCAGTATATCCTAACATTATAATTAGCATACCATTTATAAATGGTTAGCACAACATTGTGGGCCAAAGGGCCTGTACTGTGCTGTACTGTTCTATGTTTATGTTAACATTGTCACTTGTCCATTTAAAAATAAAGGGTCATGGACCAGGCAAAAAGTTGACAGATGACAAAACTATCCCAAACAAATAGGAGAGTTATTCAGGTTATACTTTACATAGCACTGCTGGCTCACGCCATCGAGGTCCCAGGTTTGATCCTGGCCCTGGGTAACTGTCCGTGTGGAGTTTGCACATTCTCCCCGTGTCTACGTGAGTTTCACCACCACAACCCAAAGATGAGCAGGGTAGGTGGATTGGCCACGCTAAATTGCCCCTTAATTGGAAAAAATAAATTGGGTACTCTAAATTTTTTTTTTAATTAATTTTTTTTTTAATTGATACTTTACAAACAGGCAGCAGTTAACAGACCCATGCAACCTGGGCACAGCTCAATGCGTACCGACTTTGCTTTTATTCTTTTTAAAAATTCATTCATGGGGCATGGGCGCCACAGGCTGTGCCGGCATTTATTGCCCAACCTGGTTGCCCTTGAGCGGACAGTTAAGAGTCAATCACATTGCTGTGGGTCTGGAGTCACATGTAGGCCAGACCAGGTCAGAATGGCAGATTTCCTTCCCTAAAGAACATCAGTGAACCAGATGAGTTTTTACGACAATCGGCAATGGCTTAATGGTCATCATTAGACTTTTCATTCCAGATGTTTATTGAATTCAAATTTCACCATCTGCAGGGGCGGGATTTGAACCTGGGTCTCCAGAGTATTACTCCGGGTCTCTGGTTTACTAGTCCATTGACAATACCACTACGCCACCACCTCCCAAATTCTGCTTCTCTGGCAGGGTTTCTCTCTTCTCTGTCTCTTTTTTTGGAGGATGAAACTGTACAAGGACGTCCCCGTAGAGCTCTTCTTAACCCTCTCCAGCGCCTATCAATAAGATTTCCCCTACTATATTTGGTTAAAAATCCAGCAATCGACTTGCACAATCATGACATAATGAATGGATCAGTAACAGTTACCTAGACTGTTATATCCTAGTCAGAGCTACAATTAATGAAGTTAGCATGAATACATCTTAATAGGCTGAATGTTCTTTATAAGTAGGGTTTTTAGTAATAGAATCAGAGGTATGCAGACTGCTTAGGGGCTGGATTCTCCGGTCGATGATGCCGAAATCGCGTTCGTTGACTGGCCGGAGAATCTGAGTTCCTGACCAAATCGGGAGCGACGCTGCTTTCGTGATGCTCCGCCCCCTCCAAAGGGGCGTAGCAATGGCCTCAGGACTTTGCCTGAGGCCCATCCCCCGATGCTCTGCCCCTGACTGGCCGAGTTCTCGACGCCGTGGGTCTCTCATGGTCTCACCCATTGGGAACTGGGTGTGGCGGCTGCGGATTCAGCCCAGTGCTGTCACAGTTGGGGGAGGGACATTCTGCGGGCAGGGGGGGGTGGACATTATTCGGGATTGGAGGCACTGTGGGGTGGGTGGTCCGGGACGCGCAAGCCAGTCGAAAGCCGTGATTGCCGTGCGCCTGCGCGGCCGCGGACACGGTTAATTCTCCGGGGCGTATCGGCAGCAAGAGCCGGGTGCTCTACGCTGCCTTCCTGCTGGCCCCCAACAAAATGGGGAATCGGTAGCCGTTTTGCATCAGTTTTTCTGGCGTAAAACGCCACCTTTCCCACGCCGGCGTGGAGACATAGCCCCAGAATCGGTGAAGCCAGCCCTAGATGTTTAAACATCCTCTTACTATTAAACAATATATCCCACAGGCAGACTCAATCATCTTATTTTTTAATTATTTTTATTATAAATTTAGAGTACCCAATTCATTTTTTTTTCCAATTAAGGGGCAATTTAGTGTGGCTAATCCACCTACCCTCCACATCTTTGGGTTGTGGGGGCGAAACCCACGCAGACACGGGGAGAGTGTGCAAACTCCGCACGGACAGAGCCGGGATCGAACCTGGGACCTCAGTGCCGTGAAGCCGTGGAGCTAACCCACTGCGCCACCGTGCTGCCTTACAGTTGTAGAGTTGAAAGTGATTGTGTTATTCATTCATTCACGGGGTGTGGGTGGCACTGGCTAATTGAAAATTTATTGCTCATCCCTAATTGCCCTTGAGAAGGTGGTGGTAAGTCACCTTCTTGAATTTCTACAGTCCATGTTGGGTAAATACACCCACAGTACTGTTAGAAAGCAAGTGCCAAGCTCATTGCCACAAGGGAAATTAAACATAAGTGTTTAATAACAGTGAGCACTTTAAAAAAAATTTTTAAATCTTTTTATTGGCTTTTCTCATATTTATAAACAGTTGTTGTGTATATACATTACATTTTTCTTGCCCGTGATCCTTTACTTTATTTTACAGAGAGGTTTATTTTGTCCTTCATTTAACAAACTCCATATACATTTTGTTGCCCTTTGGATTGGTCTAAGACTCTCCCCCCCCCCCCCCCCCCCCCCCCACCCCCACCTCAGCACCCTTCCTCTTCTCTTGTAGCTTCCCCACCTTCCTTCTGCCCCCGACCACCCCCCTGCCCCCCGAGCCATAGGGATGATGGTTGAATGGGACTTGCTATGGAGTAGGATACGAGCTGCAGAGTTTTCGATGAGATGAAATTTAGAGGGTTGAGGATTTAAGTCTGATACTCACAAAGGAATGGACAGGCGTTTCAGATACATACGAGCTGAAGCAGGGTGGAGGCAGATGAAGTTACAGAAGTTTAAGCAGGGCAGTCTTGGTGATGGAGAGGGTATGGGGTTAAAAGGTCAGCTGGGATCAAATAGGATATCAAGATTTCAGGCTGATTCAACCACTGACAGTGGGAATTGGTGGTGACAAAGCGCCTTGCTCTTGTTCATTGTGAGTGGTAAACGAAGCAACCCAAAAATAATTACTCAAATTATGTTGTATTCCTGCCTCAGCAAAGCAAAAACGTGCTTGCAAATAAATGCCTGAAGTCCTTTGATGTTCAATAGTCTGCAAAGTAACTTCTTGTTATGATAGTCAGGCAATGAGGAAATGAGCAATGCGACTGCTGCTAAAGGATTTGTCATCAGACTTCCATTATCTCACTGGTTTCAAAATTAACCTGACCTCCCCCTTGAATCAATTGTTTGAAACAAGTGGAAGTTAAAAGTGATCTTCAAAATATTGGATATTTTTATTTTTATAATCTTTATTATCACAAGTAGTAGGCTTACATTAACACTGCAATGAAGTTACTGTGAAAAGCCCCTAGTCGCCACATTCCGGCGCCTGTTCGGGTACACAGAGGGAGAATTCAGAATAGCAAATTACCTAACTTTCGGGACTTGTGGGAGGAAACCGGAGCACCCGGAGGAAACCCACAGACAAGAGGAGAATGTACAGACTACACACAGACAGTGACCCAAGCCGGGGATCGAACCTGGGACCCTGGAGCTGTGAAGCAACAGTGCTACCCACTGTGCCCATAGATCAGAAGCATGGGGTTGAAGTGCAAACAAACTTCACCAACAGATTTGACAGAAAAAATGGTGGCAAGGTGGCGCATGAGGCACCAAGGTGGTGCCTCATGGAGCCGAGGTTCTGGGTTCGATCCCAGCTCCAGGTCACTGTCCGTGTGGAGTTTGCACATTCTCCCCGTGTCTGTATGGGTCTCACCCTCACAACCCAAAGATGTGCAGGGTAGGTGAATTGGCCACGCTAAATCGCCCCTTAATTGGAAAAAAAAAATTGGGTACTCTAAATTTAAAAAAAAAATTTGACAGAAAACTAAAATGCCTATAACATGTAACATAGACGTGGTCCACGGACAACACAAGGTCGCAAAAATGGCAGCTTCTTGGGAGTCCTTGAACTGGTGCAATTGGTGATTTTACGGCAGTGCTGCATGCAACACCCTCTACCCCAGATCCCCAAGATTGAGGGGTAGGACTCCTCCGTAGAAGTTCCTCCAGTTGGGACCTCCGCCGCTGGACGTCAACAAGGCACGTCAGGACGACGGGCGAGGGTAAGGATGTGAAGGGTGTGCAGCAGCAGCCCGTACAAGAAACCCTTCCTCACAGTGCAAAGAGGCATGGAGGGCATTTCTGTGAGGTGACTAGGATGTGGGGCAACAATCCCCGAGGGAGGTTGTGGGGCCAATGTGGAATTCTGTCCGTGCAGACAGGATACTACTGCACAGCTGCGCGTCCTCCAAACCATGAGTGCCATCGGGTCCGAGCACGACCGTTTTGAGGTCTCGGATGGCGTTGGCCACAAACTGGATGCCAACCCCTGTTCATTGTGCTAACTCGTGGGGTGTCATCCAGCCCCCTTCTCCGCCACCCAGCATTCCCCGATCCTGGTCACCCCGGCAGCCACAGCTCGCTCCTCCGCCAGCCACTCGAAATGGTATTGGTGGAGGTGAGGATTCCTGGGCAGCGGCTCCCTGACAACAGCCACCACTCCTGACTGGGGGGGGAGGGGGGGGGGGGGGGGGGGGGGGGAGACTGCGGTGCGAGGCGACCATGTTCCAGACTTTGAGCAGGTCCTGGTAAACGGTGGGCAGCGCAGGGTCCGAAGGTGGAAGGTCGCCATCTGGGTGCGAAGGCACACCAGCGCCTGGCCGCCCTCCCTAAGCGGGATACTCTGAACCTCAGCAGCGAACCAGTGCAGTATCTTGTCCCAGAAGAACTCTACAAGCAATCTCTGGAGCTTTGTGACAAAGTCAGGGGGAGGGGTTAAAGTGACCAGCCAGTACAGCAACATGGAGGCTATTAGCTGGTTTATGATGAGAACTTGACCCCTGTAAGACAGCACTCGGAGCAGTCCTGTCCAGCATCTCAAGCGAGCAGTGACCCTGGCCTCCAGCTCCTGCCAGTTACCCGGCCAGGATTCCTCTGCCGGGCAAAGGTGGACTCCCAAGTAGAGGAGGCTGGTCCTGCTCCAGGTGAAAGGCCTGAGCTCCTCTGGGAGGGTGTCCATCTGCCACGGACCGACCAGGAGTTCGGAAATTTTTTTCCAGTTTATTCTGGGAGAGGACACAGCAGAGTACATAGTCTGGCACTCTCGCATCCTCCGCAGGTCAGCAGGGTTGGTGAACATGAAGAGCACGTCATCAGCATAAGTCAAGAGGACTACCTCAATGCCCGACCTGCGCAGAACCAGTCCCACAATCTCCTCTGCAGGAGGTACAGAAAAGGCTCCAAGCAAATAGAATAGATTTGGCCAAACAAGGGGCAGCCCTGACATACTCCTCTCCCAAAGCAAAGGGACGCATTAACCTTAACAAGACACTCTGTGGCAGTGCATGGAAGTTTTATCCGGGCGACGAAATGCGCCCTAAACCAAAATGCTGGCAGAGTTCCGAATAGATATTTGTGATCCACCCCATCGAATGCCATCTCCTGATCAAGGGACAGGAAGGCACTTGACAGACCAGCCTCTGGGAACGGTGGACCAGGTCCCAGACTAGATCGATGTTCATAGAATCATAGAATTTACAGTGCAGAAGAAGGCAATTTTGTCCATCGAGTCTACACCGGCCCTTGGAAAGAGCACCCTACTTAAGACCACACCTCCACCCCAAACCCGTAACCCAGCAACCCCACCTAACAATTTTGGACACAAAGGGCAATTTAGCATGACCAATCCACCTAACCTGCACATCTTTGAACTGTGGGAGGATATGGGAGCACCCAGAGGAAACCCACGCAGACATGAGGAAAACATGTCACAACTCCAAGGTATCAGGTTCGATTCGCGGCTTGGGTCACTGTCAGCGTGGAGTCTGCACATTCTCCCAGTGTCGGCGTAGGTTTCCTCCGGGTGCTCAGGTTTCCTTCCCACAAATCCCGAAAGGCGTGCTTGGTAGGTGAATTGGACATTCTGAATTCTCCCTCCGTGTACCCGAACAGGTGCAGGAGTGTGGCAACTAGGGGATTTTCACAGTAACGTCATTGCAGTGTTAATGTAAGCCGACTTGTGACACTAATAAAGATTATTATTTTTTTTTAAAATAATTTTTATTGAGATTTTTGAAACATGTATAACAACAGAACAATAATAATAACAATAATAAACACCCCCCGGCACCCATAACAACGCATATAACGAAACCCCCCACCCCCCAACCCAATAAACAACAAAATAAAGTAACAATAAATTAAATTAACATAAACAATGTCCCCCTGAAACCCCCCCCCTTTCCCCCCTTCCCCCCCGGGTTGCTGCTGCCGCTGACCTAGTTCCCCATCTTTGAGCCAGAAAGTCGAGGAAAGGCTGCCACCGCCTAAAGAACCCTTGTACCGACCCCCTCAGGGCGAATTTCACCTTCTCCAGCTTAATGAATCCCGCCATGTCATTGATCCAGGTCTCCACGCTTGGGGGTCTCGCATCTTTCCATTGCAACAAGATCCTCCGCCGGGCTACTAGGGACGCAAAGGCCAAAACACCGGCCTCTTTCGCCTCCTGCACTCCCGGCTCCACCCCAACCCCAAATATCGCGAGTCCCCAGCCTGGCTTGACCCTGGACCCTACCACCCTCGAGACCGTCCACGCCACCCCCTACCAGAATTCCCCCAGTTCCGGGCATGCCCAAAACATATGGACATAGTTCGCTAGGCTCCCCGAACACCTAATGCACCTGTCCTCACCCCCAAAAAACCTGCTCATCCTCGTCCTGGACATATGAGCCCTGTGCAGTACCTTGAACTGGATGAGGCTAAGCGTCGCACATGAAGAGGAGGAGTTCACCCTCTCCAGGGCGTCCGCCCATGTCCCCTCCTCAATCTGCTCCCCCAGCTCCACTTCCCACTTAGCCTTCAGCTCCTCTACCGACGCCTCCTCCACCTCCTGCATCACCTGCTAGATGTCAGACACCTTCCCATCCCCGATCCACACCCCCGAAAGCACCCTATCCCTTACCCCCCGCGGGGGCAGCGAAGGGAACCCCTCCACCTGCTGCCTAGCAAACGCCTTGATCTGAAGGTACCTGAACATGTTCCCCGGGGGGAGCTTAAACTTCTCCTCCAGCTCACCCAGGCTCGCAAACCTCCCGTCAATGAACAGGTCTCCCAACTTCCTTATGCCCACCCTGTGCCACCCCAGGAACCCGCCATCAATGTTCCTTGGGACCAACCGGTGGTTCCCCTGCAGCGGGGCCTCCACCGAGCCCCCCATTTCCCCCGTGTCGCCTCCACTGCCCCCAAATCCTGAGGGTGGCCGCCACCACCGGGCTCGTAGTGTGCCTCGTTGGAGGGAGCGGCAACGCGCCGTTACCAGTGCCTTCAGGCTCGTGCCTCCGCAGGACGCCATCTCCATCCGTTTCCATGCTGCCCCCTCCCCCTCCATTACCCACTTGAGTACCATCGAGACATTAGCCGCCCAATAGTACCCAGAAAGGTTGGGCAGCGCCAGCCCCCCTCTATCCCTGCCCCGCTCCAAAAAGACCCTCCTTACCCTCAGAGTCCCATACGCCCAAACAAATCTCAGAATGCTGCTGTTCACCCTCCTAAAAAAGGCCCTCGGAATGAAAATGGGGAGGCACTGAAACAAAAACAAAAACCTCGGGAGCACCGTCATTTTAATGGACTGTACTCTACCCGCCAACGACAGCGGCAGCATGTCCCACCTTTTAAACTCCTCCTCCATCTGCTCCACCATCCTAGTAAAATTAAGCTTATGCAAAGTCCCCCAACTCCTAGCCAACTGAACCCCCAGGTACCTAAAACTCCTCACTGCCCTTTTTAGCGGGAGCCTACCATCCTCTTCTCCTGATCTCCCGGGTGTACAACAAACAGCTCACTCTTGCCCAGGTTCAACTTATAGCCCGAGAAACTCCCAAACTCAGCAAGAATCTCCATCACCTCTGGCATTCCCCCCACCTGCTACATACAGCAGCAAGTCATCTGCATAAAGCGACACTCGGTGCTCCTCCCCACCCCACACCAGACCCCTCCACCTCCCCGACTCCCTGAGCGCCATGGCCAGAGGCTCAATTGCCAAAGCAAAAAGCAAGGGGGACAGGGGGCACCCCTGCCTCGTCCCACGGTAGAGCCTGAAGTACTTGGACCTCCTCCCATTTGTCGCTACACTCGCCATCGGGGCCTCGTACAGCAACCTCACCCATTTAATAAACCCCTCCCCAAACCCGAACCTCTCTAACACCTCCCACAAGTACCCCCACTCAACTCTATCAAAGGCCTTCTCCGCATCCAATGCCACCACAATCTCCGCCTCTCCTTCTGCCGCCGGCATCATTATCACATTTAGCAGCCTTCGCACGTTAGTGTTCAGCTGCCTCCCCTTCACAAAACCCGTCTGATCTTCATGTATCACCCCCGGCACACAGTCCTCTATTCTAGTGGCCAAGATCTTCGCCAGCAACCTGGCGTCTACATTCAGCAGTGAAATCGGCCTGTATGAACCGCACTGCAAGGGGTCCTTATCACGCTTCAGGATCAGGGAAATCAGTGCCCGTGACATCGCCAGGGGCAAAACTCCCCCCTCCCATGCCTCGTTAAAGGTCCGAACCAACAGGGGGCCCAACAGGTCCGCGCATTTTTTATAGAATTCAACCGGGAACCCATCCGGTCTCGGCGCCTTCCCCGACTGCATGTGGCCAATCCCACTAACCAGCTCCTCCAACTCAATCGGCGCCCCCAGTCCCTCCACCTGCTCCTCCTGCACCCTTGGAAATCGGAGCCTGTCCAAAAAACTCTCCATTCCCCCTCCCACCACCGGCGGCTCCGACCGGTACAGTTCCCTATAGAAGTCCCTAAAGACCTCATTGACCTCTGCCCCCTGCCGCACCACATTCCCACCCCTATCCTTCACTCCACCAATCTCCCTAGCCGCGTCCCGCTTGTGAAGCTGATGCGCCAGCATCCTGCTCGCCTTCTCTCCATATTCATAGACCGCTCCCTGCGCCTTCCTCCACTGTGTCTCCGCCTTTCTGGTGGTCAATAAATCAAACTTGGCCTGCAGGCTACTCCGCTCCCCCAGCAATCCATCCTCCGGGGCCTCCGCATACCTCCTATCTACACTCAGCAGCTCCCCCACCAGTCTCTCCCTCTCCCTCCTCTCCCCCTTCTCCCTATGGGCTCGGATGGAGATCAGCTCCCCCCTAAACACTGCCTTCAGAGCCTCCCACACCATCCCTACCTGGACCTCCCCAGTATCATTGACCTCGAGGTACCTCTCAATACATCCCCGGACCCTCCTGCACACCTCCTCATCAGCCAACAGCCCCACGTCCAGCCGCCAAAGCGGGCGCTGGTCCCGCACCTCCCCCATCTCCAGATCCACCCAATGCGGAGCATGGTCCGAAATTGCTATAGCCGAATATTCGGCATCCTCCACCCTTGGGACCAGCCCCCTACTCAGGACAAAAAAATCAATGCGGGAATAAACCCTGTGCACGTGGGAGAAAAAAAAAGTACTCCCGAGCCCTCGGCCTCCCAAACCTCCAGGGATCCACCCCTCCCATCTGGTCCTTAAACCCCCTCAACACCTTGGCCGTCGCCGGCCTTCTGCCTGTCCTAGAACTAGAACGATCCAGTGGGGGATCCAGCACCGTATTGAAGTCCCCCCCCATGATCAGGCCCCCCGCCTCCAGGTCAGGAATGCGGCCCAATATACGCCTCATGAAACCAGCATCATCCCAATTTGGGGCGTACACATTAACCAACACCACCCTCTCCCCCTGCAGCTTACTGCTCACCATCACATATCTGCCACCACTATCAGCCACCACCTCAGATGCCTCAAATGCCACCCTCTTCCCCACCAGATCGCCACCCCCCGGTTCTTCGCGTCGAGCCCTGAATGGAAAACTTGCCCCACCCACCCCTTCCTCAGACGAACCTGGTCCGCCACCTTCAGGTGAGTCTCCTGAAGCATGGCCACGTCCGCCTTCAGCCCCTTCAGATGCGAAAACACCCGGGCCCGCTTCACCGGCCCATTAAACCCCCTCACGTTCCACGTGATCAGCCGGATCAGGGGGCACCCCGCCCCCCTCCCCCGTTGACTAGCCATAGCCCATCGATTGCTCGCCCCTGGCCAGCACCCCCCACTCGGCCCGTTTCCCACGGCGATAGAACCTCACCCCGACCCCCCCGACCCGCACCAGCTCCTCCCTGGCCAATTCAGCAACAACCCGTTATCCCCACCCACCCAGGCTAGGACCCCTCCTAGCCGCGACGCTCCCTCCATAGTACTCCCGTGAGCCAGCTGACTTCTGCTGACCCCGGCAGCTCCCGCCCTAACTCCGACCCCTCCCGATATGGGGTGATTATTATTATTATTATTCTCTTGCGCCGGCTCGAGGTTGTGCGCATCACCACCGCCCCCCTTGTTGACCCGCTCTGTCGCGACGCCAGCCCCAGTACCCCACACTGAGGCGTCAATGGGCCTGGATGAGATGAAATATCCACAGGGCAAGATTTTACAGTAGCTCCCAAGCCGGAGCTCTGGGGCACAGGGGTTCTCTAACCCGACGAGGCTGGGGTGCCTGGGCCGATCCCTTCCTCACCTTCGTATGGGCCTTGTAGCCTTGAGGATGCCCTTCCTCCTGCATGCCGGCAACTGGTTGGCAGGCGCAGTGTCCCGTCGTGTGGATGAGAGGTAACGTCAGTGGAAGGAGAGGGGGGGGGGGCGGCCCATGTATTTTCTTGAATTGTTTAATTCCCTTTTCTTCCATGTACTGAATGATCTGTTGAGCTGTTTGCAGAAAAATACTTTTCACTGTACCTCGGTACACGTGACAATAAACAAATCCAATCCAATCCAATCCAGTGCCAGCCACGGCCATCTTGGTGTCCATGATAGCCTTCGAAGTGGGGCAGTTCTTTCGCACATGCCCTACCTTCTTGCAGGCATGTCACCGCACACCATCTGCAGACCAAAATATACGGAAAGTCTCCCCTTGATGGGAGTCTTTGATCCCCCCCCTCTAATACCCCCTCCCGGGCCAGGCGGACGAAAGCCTGCCACCAGAAGGAGTCGATGTGCCTGAGGGGGGCATCCTTTAGGTCGAGAAGGAGCACTGCTGCCTTGGAACGTTCCTCACCCAGTAGTTGGAGGTGGGTAGGAGAACCTCTGTCGGGAGGTAGGGCGGGACATTGGAAAGAATAACCCTCTCGGCGATGGCCTCAAGAGTGTCCACCACCATATGGGTCCTGCCCACCGTGATCCCCTTTTCAAGGGCGAGGTGCACCACCCCCTCAGCCCTCAGGAAAAACATGACCTTCCGTACATACGAGAGCTGCCACAATGGCCGAGGGGCCGACGACCCTGCACCCTGACCCTGGTCCTTGCACCAACGTACGCCTCTCTGGTGACAGTGGGGTGAGCATAGCACTTAACCCCCAGTTTCCGAGTTCGCAAACGGAAGTGGCGGGGCTGCGGGAGTAGTGGAGGCTGAAGGCCCCCCCGCATAGGTGGCTCTGGACTTCCCCACCATTGGCGTAGGTGGAGTGGCCATCAGGGCAAGTGCCACACTCACCCCAATATGGGCTTTGTGTGTTGGAGATGATTGGAAATAGACATGGTGCCATGCGAAGGGCAGAAGGGATTAGGGAAGAGCGAGGTAGAACAATGGACTCTCCCCCTGGGAAGGTATGCAGAGGAACGAGGAAAGGAAGGGAAGTGAGAGCAAGGGACACAGCGGGAGGAGGAGGATAGAGGCACATGAGGATGGGGCAACCGTAGATGTAATGGTGCCTGAGGTGGGAGACTCCTGAGGCTCCTGTAAAGCTGGAGGATGGGAGGCTAGGGTAGCAAAGGCAGATCTTCAGCCCGGGAGGGGGCCCAGCATAAACACAGTCTGTGCTCCTACCCTAGGTGGACCACACTGAAGTAAGTGGCACTGGCTGGCGAAGTCTTCGGCCCGAGCAGGGTTCAGCAAAAACACAGTCTGTGCTCCCACCCTGGAACGACACCCAATGGAATCCTCCCTGCAGAAAGATCTTCAGCCGGGGTGTATGGGGTCTTCAGCCCGGGAGGGGCTCAGCAAACGCACTGTCCACTGGATTCCCCAGTCCTGGAACAAGCATACGGATAGAACAGGGGTGGGCAAACTACGGCCCGCAGGCCGCATGCGGCCCGCCAAAGGTCTTTATGCGGCCCACCAAGATCAAGTCATAAAAAATGTTTTTTTAAATTAAAAAAAATTTTTTTTTTTTTTAAATTAAAAAAATGTTTTTTGGGTTACTGGTATAGGGTGGATACGTTGACTTGAGTAGGGTGATCATTGCTCGGCACAACATCGAGGGCCGAAGGGCCTGTTCTGTGCTGTACTGTTCTATGTTCTATATGAGGCGCCCAGAATCATAACCGGGTGAAGCGCCATTTTTGAAAAGTAGAGAAAAAGAGGGCTAAAGGCAGGATGCCGCCGGGGGAAGCGCTGAGGTATACGCCGCACGCTAATTGGTTACAACCGGGACTATTAATTAATATACTATGCGGCCCTTTAAAATTGTGAATTTCTGAATGTGGCCCTTGCACAGAAAAGTTTGCCCACCCCTGGGATAGAATAAGGAAGACTTTGTCCTTGCCAAAGGCAGTTGTTGACAGTTGCGAGAATCCGGGCGGGGCAGTGCCCTCAGCCCTGGAGGGGCCCAGCAAACAAGCAGTCCAAAGGGCTCTACTCCCATCTCAGTGCTGAAATTGCCTTCTTGCTGTCTTTCTCTCCTTTCTCCTTCCTCTCCTTCTTCCTGGCAGCTCAGCAGCAACCAACACTGGAAACAGGCAGCAAACTGAGCAGCAGTAACAGTGAGAGAGAGAGCAGCAGCAGCCACTCTCCACCACAGCAACAACCTCACAACTCCAAAGTCTGCATTGGGAGTTCCGGCTTCGGATTGGCCATTCTAAATTGTACCCTAATTGGAAAAAAAAAGAATTGGGTACTCTAAATTGTTTTATCAAAAAAGAAAAATGGCTGGCCTATCGATAGTAGTTATTAAATTCATTTCCTATTTACAAAACCTGACTTCCTGTCATGTTTTCAATCATGTTTTGTGTGAACTTTTCCCAGTATCAATTCATATTACCACATTTAAATGAGAAACTATCCATGTACACATATCAGTGTTACACCGTGTTGTCAGTGTTTAATCTCAATTTTTAAGTTCTACAATAGAGAAACTCCTATTCTTTATCCAACTCTACTCCACTATTCCCAGTTTTAGGTTCTTGCTCTTTAATTATTGTTACGGACTGGAGAGACAGGCAAATTGGATTTCTTTCTGCTCACAACTATCTGTAAGTAGCAGGTGTTTTGAATTATTTATTTAAAAAAATATTTAAAAAATAAATTTAGAGTATCCAATTATCTAGAGGGAGAAAAAAGTTAGTTTTTAAAAAATGATTGGAACAAAATTATATTTTAAATTTTAATCAACACATATTATTAGCTTAAGTGAATCTGTCTGACAATTTTTAAGTTGTACAAGTGCAGTAGTGAAGGCAAAAGGTTATGATTACTTTAAGAGACAAGTGCATTTTGCAACTGGAATGGTTACAGCACAGAAGGAGGCCATTCAGCCAGTTGTATCCATGCAAGAGCCAGTCAGCTAGTTCTAGTTCACCACCTTTTTCCTGTAGCCTTGCATATCCAATTCTCTTTTGAAGGCCTCGATTGAACTTGCCTCCACCACATTCTCAGAGAGTGCATTCCAAATCTAAACCACTCGTTGTGCAAAAACAATTTTCTATATGTCGATGTTGCTCCTTTTGCCAACCACCTTCTATTGCCATCCTCTGGAACTCAATCCTTCTTCTAACGGGAACAGGTCCTCCCTCACCATTGTCCAGAACCAGCAGCAATTTGAACACCTTTGTCTAATCTCCTCTTAACCTTTGCTTCTCTAAGGAGAACAGCCTTAGCTTTTCCAAACTATCCATGTAACTGAAATTCCGCATCTCTGGAACCAGCCTCATGAATCTTTTCATAAAAGCAAATTACTGCGGATGCTGGAATCTGAAACCAAAGAGAAAGTGCTGGAAAATCTCAGCAGGTCTGGCAGCATCAACATCGAGGGCCGAAGGGCCTGTACTGCGCTGTATCGTTCTATGTTCTATGTTCTATCTGTATGGAGAGAAAAGAGCTAACGTTTCGAGATGTTAGTTCTTTTCTCTCCCTACAGATGCTGCCAGACCTGCTGAGATTTTCCTGCATTTTCTCTTTGGTTTCAGATTCCAGCATCCGCAGTAATTTGCTTTCATCTTTGGAATGTGGGAGGAAACCGGAGCTTTCGTAGGAAACCCAGGCAGACACGGGGAGAACATGCAAACTCCACACAGTCAGTCACCCGAGGCCGCAATTGAACCCGGGTCCCTGGCACAGTGCTAACCACTGTGCCATCATTCATTTGTGAACCTTCTAAATTTTAGCAAAAACTAGGCCTAATTTGTGTAATCTCCTCGTAACTTAACCCCTGTAGTCCAGGTATCATTTTGTAAACCTACTTTGCACTCCAAGCCCAAAATATTCTTCCTAAGGTATGATGCCCAGAACTGCTCACAGTACTCCAAGTGGGGTCAAACCAAGGTTTTGATAGCTGCAGCATAACGTCTGTGTCCTTATACTCCAATATTCTATATAAAAAGGCAAGCATTCCATTAGCCTTTTAAAAAAAAATTTAGATTACCCATAAATTTTTTCCAATTAAGGGGCAATTTAGCATGGCCAATCCACCTACTCTGCACATTTTTGGGTTGTGGGGGCGAAACCCACGCAGACACGGGGAGAATGTGCAAACTCCACACAGACAGTGACCCAGAGCCGGGATCGAACCTGGGACCTCAGCGCCGCGAGGCGGTTGTGCTAACCACTAGGCCACCGTGCTGCCCTCCATTAGCCTTTTTGATTATTTTCTGCATTTTCCGATCAATGCACCTGAACCCTCAAGTAATCTTTGGACATCGACTTCCGGTGGCGCTCGCAAGCGGAGTGGCTGCGTCGAGAAGAGGCTCCCGCCAGTCCACAATTTTTTGGACTTTTTCGGTGGTTTCCCCGTGGTTCTCTCTTCCCGGGTTTCTTCAGCCTTTGGGGCCTGAGGGACGGGCGTGGGGTCGGTCCAGTTTGGAGCCGGTGAGGAGCCCCGCGGGAGTATCCAGCAGCCGGAGCCGGAGGCATCGACCCAGAGGTCGAATGCGTGGGTGGAGCCTGACACGAGGTGAGGCAATTGAGGTGGCAGGCCTGAGTCCAGAACGTGATGTAGAGGGGGACTGGAGAACACTGGGTGGCTCCCACTGAAAATGGATCTTTGAGGAGTTTGAAGTCCGGTCCCCGGAAGGATGAGAATTTTGGGGAAAAAATTTGTGAAAATAATTATTTTGTTATTTTTGGATTGAAGAAAGAAAGAAAAAATAATAAGTTGTTCGAGGATGCGAAAAGCAGCTGGGAAGAAGGAAGAAAACCCGGGTTCGCCGTTGAATGAGAAGGCCAGCAAAAGCGCTGACAAGTTGACGGATGCTGGACCGCATGGTGGGGCCACACTACTTATGGTGGAGAAGATGGCCGAGGTGATGGCAGTGGAGCTGGAAAAGCAGTTTGCGAGGGACTTGGAGGTTTTGAGGAAGGAGACGGCGGTCGCATTGAAATCATTGGTGGAGGAGGCAATCGCCCCGGTGAGGGTAGCTGTGGCAAAGGTATTGGCCGAGGTGGGAGTTCAGGGTAAGAAGATGAAGGAAGTGGAGGAGGCCGTGTCGCAGCACAGCGACCAGCTCACCTCAATGGGGGACGAGCTGCGGAGAGTGGTGGAGGTCAACAGAGGACTCCGAGCAAAGCTCAAGGACTTGGAGAACCGCTCGAGGTGGCACAATCTGAGAATTGTGGGCTTGCCCGAAGGGACAGAGGGCTCAAGGCCAACAGAGTACTTCGCTAAGAAGTTGGCGGAGTTGATGGGGGAGGGTGAGAATCCCTCCCGGTACGAGTTGCACTGAGCTCATCGGTCATTAAGGCCGAAGCCCAAAGTGAATGAACCGCCAAGGGCAGTAATTATCTGCTTCCATAAGTACTGCATGAAGGAGAAGGTGTTAAGCTGGGTGAAGCAGAAGCGCGAGGTGCAGTGGGATGGTGCTGGAGTTCGGATCTATCAGGACTTGACGGTTGACTTGTAAAGAGACGAGCGGCGTTCGGGCAGGTGTAGGCGGCACTGTACAAAAAAGGAGTGCGATTTGGTATAGTATACCCAGCGAAGCTGAGGGTGACGTATAACGCCAAAGACTTTTATTTTGAGACAGCGGAGGCGGCTGAGGTGTTCGTGAGGGCAGAAAGCTTGGGACAGACATGAGGAGCGGAGCTGGAAGAGAGGCTGTGGACTGTGATTGGGAGCTGGAAAATGTACAAATGCTATAACTTTCTTTTTGCTGATGTGTACTGTACTTTACTTCTCTTTGCATTGTAACAGAGTTCAAGTTAATGGTTGGGTTGATTGGCATTCTGTGTTGCGACGGTTAAATCTTATGTTAGTGAATTGTATGGGTTGGATTGTTGGTTTTGTTTTTTCTTTCTCTGTGACTGGGTGGAAGGGGACGATATATCTTGGCGGAGGGAGCCACCCGTGCCAACTAACTAAAGTCAGATAGTGAACGGAGGTGAGGTGGGAGGAGGGCTGCGGACATTGGAGCCTGGATAGCAGGCTTCAATGGGCCTATGAGGCGAGCGAGAGGGGGGAAGGGATTGATGCTGGGATATGTTTTTTCAAGGGGAAATGTAGGGGGGTTCTTGGGAGGGGGGAAGGGGTTCGATGTTAACAATGGACAGGGGCGGGTCAGGCTTATGGGGCAGGGCCCAGTGGTATGATGATGGTGGATAAGAAGGGTGGGGGGGGGGGTGGTGCGGTGAGAGACCCCCAGTAAGGATAGTCATGTGGAACGTGAGAGGGCTTGGAGGTCCGGTTAAGAGGTCATCGGTGCTTGCGCATCTTAAAAGTTTGAAAGCCGATGTGGCAATGCTGCAGGAGACTCACTTGAGGATGAAGGACCAGGTGAGACTTAAAAGGGTTGGGTTAGTCAGGTGCTTCACTCTGGATTTGACGGAAGGGCTTGAGGGGTAGGGGTGGTGAAGGGGGTGGCAGATCAGGGGGTAGATATGTGATTGTGACGGGGCGCTGGAGGGGAGATTAGTGGCGCTGTTAAGTGTATACGGTCCCAATTGGGACAATGTGGGATTCGCGAAGGTGTTTGGGGCCATCCCCGACTTGGACACACACAAACTGATAGTGGGGGTGAACTGGAACTTGGTGCCACGGTTTATTTAAAATTAATTTTTAAAAAAAGGAGCAATAGTGGAGCAGGAGATAAAGGATGCGATTGGGAGGATGCAGTCAGGGAAGGTGGCAGGGCCGGATGGGTTTCCGGTGGAATATTATAAAACTTCAAGGATCAGCTGGCACCCCTGATGGTGGGGATGTTTGAAGAGGCGATAGGGAAGAGGGTGTTGCCACAAACCTTGGGGCAGGCATCGATTTCACTGTTGCGAAAAAGAAATTAGGATCTGACGGAGTGTGGGTCATATAGGCCCATATCACTTCTGAATGTGGACGCAAAAGTATTGGTGAAGGTACTGGCGGGTAGGCTGGAGGCGTGCCTCCCGAAGATGATAGGTGAAGATCAGACGGGGTTCGTGAAAGGGAGGCAGCTGTTTTCAAACGTTAGAAGGGTTTTGAACGTCATTATGGCACCAGCGGTAGGGAAGGAAACAGAGGTGGTTGTGGCATTGGACGCCGAGAAGGCGTTTGACCGGGTAGAATGGGGGTACCTGATGGCAGTGCTGAATCAGTTTGGGATTGGACCAAGCTTTGTGAACTGGGTAAAGCTACTATATAAGGGGCCGAGGGCGAGTGTCCGCACAAACAATATCAGTTCGAGATACTTCTCTCTCCACCGTGGGACGAGGCAGGGATGTCCTATGTCCCCCCTGCTGTTTGCACTTGTGATTGAGCTGTTGGCCATCGCATTAAGAAGTTAGGGAGCATGGAAAGGAATAGTGAGGGGGGGATAGAGCATAGGGTGTCCTTGTATGCCGACGACTTGCTGTTATATGTGTCAGAACCGAGTGTGTCGATAGGGGGAATATTGGAGTTACTGCGTGTATTTGGGTCTTTCTTGGGGAGCTGAACAACAAGCTGAACCTGGACAAGAGTGAGTATTTTGTGCTGTCTCGGCCGGGGGTGGGGGCAGGGGTGGGGGGGCTGCCATTCCGTAGGGCAGGGACTCACTTTCGATATCTGGGGGTGCAGGTTGCCCAGGAGTTGGGGGGGGGGGGGGGGGGGCTTCGCAGGTACAACATTTCTAGTTTGATGGGGAGGGTGAAAGCTGATCTGGCAAGGTGGGATGGTCTGCCTCTGTCACTGGCGGGTCGGGTACAGGCGGTTAAAATGAACGTGTTGCCACGATTTCTGTTTATTTTTCAATACCTACCGATTTTCCTGCCAAAGGCTTTTTTCAGGGAGATTGAGGGAAGGTGGCCAGAGTGAGGAAGGTGCTGCTACAGAGGGGAAGGCAGGCAGGGGGTTTGGGTCTTCCGAACCTGATGTATTATTACTGGGCGGCGAATGTGGAGAAGGTGCGGAGCTGGGTCAGAGGGGTTGATTCCCAGTGGGTCAGAATGGAGGAGAGTTTGTGCAGGGGGTTGGACTGAAAGCACTAGCAACAGCGCTGCTCCCGATAGCCCTGGGGAAATACTCAGTGAGTACGGTAATAATAGCTTATTTGAAAATCTGGAGGCAGTTTCGCCAACACTTCAGGCCGGGGGCAGGGTCAAGGGAAATGCTGATTCGGGGAACCACAGATTTGAGCCAAGGAGGTGGGATGTAAATTTCTGGAAATGGGAAGTGAAGGGGATTAAGAAGCTAAAAGATTTGTTTCTTAGGGGTCGGTTTGCAGGATTGAAGGAGCTGGAAGTGAAGTATGGGCTGGAGCAGGGAGAAATGTTTAGATATATGCAGGTTCGAGATTTTGCCAGAAAGGAGATACAGAACTTCCCGGAATAGCCGGCCTCCACATTGCTGGAGGAGGTGCTGACGACAGGGGGACTGGAGAAGGGGGTAGTGCCAGCGGTGTACGGAGCTATTTTGGAAGAGGATAAGGCATCACTGGAAGGGATCAAAGCAAAGGGGGAGGAAGAGTTGGGAGAGGTTATAGAGGAGGGGGTCTGGTGTGAGGTGCTCCGGGGAGTAAATGTTAATCACATTCATATGTTTTGGTCCTGTCCAAAGCTAGAGGATTACTGGAAGGAGGTGTTTAGGGTAATTTCCAAGGTGGCGCATATGAAACTGGACCCGGGTCCCCGGGAGGCCATATTCGGGGTGTTGGACCAGCCAGGGATGGAAACGGGTGCGGAGGCAGATATCGTAGCCTTCGCCTCGTTGATCGCCCGAAGGTGGATCCTGTTGGGATGGAGAACAGCCTCTCCACCTTGTGCCCTGGTGTGGGGGTGGGACCTGTTGGAATTCTTGACTCTTGAGAAGGTTACGTTTGAACTGAGGGGAAGGATGGAGGGGTTCTACAAGTCATGGGCACTATTTATTATGCACTTCCAAGAACTGGATAACATCGAACATTGTTTGGGGGGATGGGTAGGAGGGTTGAGGGGAGGGGGGGTTGTGTGTATTAAGGGTGACTATGGGTGATTGCTGATTCCTTTTTGTCGTTTGTTTATGTAAACATGCGGGCTAATGTTTGGGGGTTGGTGGGAGGATGGGATCGTTGTTATTGTTATGGAGATTGACATATTTGTTGCTGATTATTGTTTATTGTTGGTGGGTGTAAATTTGGGAGAAAATGTGAAAAAGGAGAATAAAAATATATTTTTTTAAAGTAATCTTTGGACATCCACTGTACCTAACCTCTTTCTATTTAGAAAGTACTATGCTCTAGGATAGCCTCACACTTGCTTGCTTTTTAAAAAATATGTATTTTATTCAGGCATTTTCATTAAAAAAAAATCGAACCAGAAGTAAAATTATACAACATTATAAATAATCAACACCCATTCCAATCTGCTCCCCAATCATGTCCCCTCCTCCCACCCTGCTTTCCCCATTTTAACCCCCTTACCCCCTTCCCCTTTTGCTGACTGCTCAATCCTCCTTAAAGAAGTCAATGAATGGCTTCCACCTCCGAGTGAACCCATCAACCGACCCCCTCAAGACAAACTTGACCTTCTCCAGCCTCAGGAATTCTTTTTTTTAATATAAATTTAGAGTACCCAATTCTTTTTTTCCAATTAAGGGGCAATTTAGCCTGCACATCCTTTTGGGTTGTGGAGGTGAGACTCATTTAGACATGGCGAGAATGTGCAAACTCCACACTGACAGTGACCTGGGTCCTGCATCACAATGCTGACTAATCCTCAAGGATTCTACCACACACCCGCTTCACTGGCTCTGAGTCCCTCCATCCAAGTAAGGATGTCTCCGGGCTATCAGGGAGGCAAAGACCTCTCTCGCCCCCTCGACTCCCGCCACCGAATATCGTTACCGCTGGGCTCGGGGCCACCTTTACCCCCAACACCTCGGACATTATGTCCGCGAACCCCTGCCAGAACCCCTTCAGCTTCGGGCATGCCCAAAACATGTGGAAATGATTGGTGGGCCTCCCTGCGAACCACCCACACCTATCCTCTACCCCCTCAAAAAACCTACTTAAACTGAATAAGGCTTCACCTCGCACATGACGCAGGGCCTCTTCCCACTTCCCAGCCTCCACCCAGTTGCTCCTCCCACTTATGCTTTATATCCCCCACTGGCACCCCCTCCCAGTCTATCAGCTGCTTGGAGACGTCAGACACCTTCCCCTCCCCTATCCCCTCCTTCAACAGCACCTTGTCTTGCAACCCCAAGGGTGGCAACCTGGAAAAGGACGGCACCTCTCTCTTCACAAAATCCCGAATCTGCAGGTACCTGAAACCGTTCCTCCTGGGCAGCTCATACACTTCCTCCAGGTCCTCTTCCTCCAGGTCCTCTAATTTCATAAATCTGCCCCCGACAAACAGATCGCTGAATCGCTCAATCCCTGCCTACAGCCAAACCCAAAACCTTGCATTCAGCTCCCCTGTTGGAAACCTATTATTATCCCAGATCGGTGCCCAAACCGAGGCACCAACCAGTCCCAAATGCTGCCTCCACTGCCCCATACCCTCAAGGCCGACACCACCACTGGGCTCGCAGAGTACCTGGCTGGCGAGAATGGCAGGGGTGCTGTTAACAATGCCCTCAAGCTCGTTCCCCTCCAAGAAGCCGCCTCTATCTGTCCCCACTACCCAAACCATGGCGATGTTTGCCGCCCAGTCGTAGTTCATTATATTTGGAAATGCCAACTCCTCCCCACTCCAAAAAAGCCCTTTTAACCCATGGGTTCTTCCCAGCCCTTACAAACCCAGAGATCAGCGCGTTAACATTCTTAAAGAATGACTTCAGGACAAAGATTGGCAGGTTCTGAAATACGAACAGGAACCTTGGCAGCACTGTCATCTTTACTGTCTGTGGGCAGCACGGTGGCGCAGCGGCTGGCACTGCTGTCTCACGGCGTGGACGACGCGGGCTCAACCCTGGCCCCTTGTCACTGTTCGTGTGGAATTTGCACATTATCCCTGTGTCTGCGTGGGCCTCAGCCCCACAACAAAAAGGTATGCAGTTTGGGTCAATCGGCCATGCTAAAATTGCCCTTAATTGGGAAACAAATCTTTACTGTCTGCACCTGTCCTGCCAGTGACAGCAGCAGCACATCGCACCTCAAGTCAAATTTAACTTCTGCGCCCAACCCTGCGTCACCTGACTGCCCAGGTATCTAAAACTCACCCCAACTACCTTAAACAGCAGCTCCCCTAACCTCCTCTGCTGCCCTCTGGCCTAACGCGGGAACACCTTGCTCCTTCCCATGTTCAACTTGCACCCGGAAAACCGGGCAAAGTCCTTTAAAATCCCCATAATGCCCCCAATGGGTCCAAAACATATAACAACAGGCCGTCCACGTACAGCGAAACACTGTGCTCATTGCCCCCCCCCCCCGCATAATCCCTCTCCAATCCCTCAATGCTCCAAGCGCCATTGCCAATGGTTCTATTGCCAAGGCAAAAAGCAACAAGGAGATCGCACGCCGCTGCCTTGTCCCGCAATGCAGCCTGAAATATCCAGAACTCACCCAGTTCGTCCGCACACTTGAGACCGTGTCTTGTACAGCAACTGGGCCCAGTCTACAAACACCTGCCTGAACTGCCCCAGCAGGACCCACAAATATTCCCACTCCACTCGGTCGAAAGCCTTCCCTGCATCCATTGCCACTGTCACTTCCAACTCCTGCCACTCTGGAGGCATCATAATCACATTAAGCAGCCTCCTCATATTTGCTGACAACTGTCTCCCTTTCACAAACCCTGTTTGGTCCTCGCCTACTACTCCCGGGACATAGCCCTCAATTCGCGAAGCCAACACCTTTGCCAGCAACTTGGCTTCCACATTCAACAGCGATATCGGCCAGTACGATCCACACTGCTCCGGATCCTTGTCCTTTTTCAATATCTGGGATATAAACGCCTGCAATAGTGTAGAGGAGGTTCCCTCCGCTTCCAAACCTCATTGTATGCCCTCACCAGCAGCGGCCCGCCCCCAAACATTTTATAAAACTCCACCGGTAACCCATCCAGGCCTGGACCTTTCCTGCTTGCATCACCCCCATACTCTCCTTCACCTCCCTTAACCTGATAGCAGCCCCCAATTCCTGCACCAACTCCTCGCCCACCCTGGGAAACTCCAACCTGTCCAGAAACTGCCACATTCCCTCCTTCCCAACCGGTGGCTCTGACTCATACACACTCCTGTAAGAAGCCTCAAACACCACATTCATCCTCACCAGGTCCAGCACTGCCCTTCACTCTACTAATTTCCCTCGCAGCCTCCTCAGCTGGTGGGCCAGCATCCTACTCGCCTTCTCCCCGTACTCATATACTGTCCCTCTGGCTCTCCACAACTGCCCCACTGCCTTCCCTGTGGACATTAATCTGAACTCCATTTGGAGTCCCTGCCTGTCCTTCAGCAGCCCGACCTCTGGGGCCTGTGAAACCTCCTGTCCACCCTCAGAATCTCTTCCACCAGCCTCGCCATCTCTGCCCATTCCACCTTCTCCCCATGCCTCAGAATTGAAATAAACTCTCCCCCAAACCACTGCCTTGAGTGCCTCCCACAGCGTGGCAGCCATGACTTCCCCATGTCATTGAGCTTCACATACCCCCGGATGGTGGCATTCACCCACTTACACACCTCCTCATCCGCCAACAATCTCACATTTAGCCTCCACTGTGGGCGACGTCTACCCCCAACCCTGTCCACACACAAAGCCACCCAGAGCGGCGCGTGGCCGGAGACTACTATCGCTGAATACTCCTGAGTCGGCCAACCCCATCAACTACTCCTTGTCCACCACAAAAAATTCAATCCGTGAGTACACCCGATGCACATGGGAGGAATATGAAAATTCCTTCGCCCTCGGCCTCCCATACCTCCACGGGTCCACCCCCCTCATACACTCCATAAACCACATCAGTTCCCTCGCCACTGCCGACACCTTCCCCAACCTCGGGCTTGGCTCTATAACCTGATTAAAATCTACCCCCCATAATCAGTCGGTGCAAGTCCAGGTCAGGAATCTTCCCCAGCACCCGCATCATGAAGTCTACATCATCCCAATTTGGGACATAAACTTTTACCAGGACCGCCGGCATCCCCTCCAGCTTCCCACTAACCATCATGAACCTCCTCCCACGAATTGGCCACAAAGTTCCCATCTTGAACGCCAGCCGCTTATTCATTAACACCGCCACCCCCCTCATTTTCACGTCCAGTCCTGAGTGGAACACCTGGCCTACCCATCCTTTCCCCAACCTTGATTGGTCCCCTATCTTTAAATGTGTCTCCCGCAAGAAGGCCACATCCACCTTCAGATTCCTCAGGTGCGTCAACACAGGTGACTGTTTGACCGGCCCAGTCAACCCCCTCACATTGCACATAACTAGCCTGGTCGGGGGGCTCCCCACCCCCTCCCCTGCTGAGCAACCATACCCTTTGTTGGGCCAGCCCTCAACCCGTGTCACGCAACTTTTGTGGTCCACCCTCAGATGTCCACCTTCATCACTCCTTTTCCAACTGCGCCAAAGCAACCCCAACCCTCCCTCTCCCAATTAAAACAACCCCATCCCTCACTGCACTCCCATTAACTAGCTAGCCCAGCCAGCATGGCAGCCCCTGCCCAAGACCTCCAAACCCCCTACCCCCTCAATTTCCCTCTGCCCTCATCCACGCCTCCCCCCCAAAAAAAATCAGAAAAGGTGCTCTCACCCTGACATGCCATCAATAAACGCACGACAAGTAGTGAACGTAACTGAGGCTTTAATAGACTAAACTGAAAGCCTCCTGGCCTCTGATCCCGAACTGGATCAGAGGCGGAGACCAGCCACCTTTATACCGGGCCCGAGGGGAGGCGGAGCCATCGGGCAGTGGTTTACCACATTATATATAATGCATTGGCCATTTACCACTATACACATATTATACACTACAGTGGTTTACCACACCCCCTTGGTATTCCATCCCACCATAGAAATCCTCCAAACACCTCACCATCAAAACCAAAGAAACATTTCAAGGGAAACGTTTCCCTAGAACAAAGAAACCTCCTCACAACCTCCTCCAAAATTCAGTATTCTCCTCCTGCCAATCCACTACCCCTGAGAAGCTCCATCGCCTCCTCTGGCGTACTAAAATAATATTCTCACTCCTCGAAAGTCACCCCGAGGCGGTCCGGGTACAACACTCCAATCTTAACCCCTTCTTAGACATAGGCATAGAACATACAGTGCAGAAGGAGGCCATTCAGCCCATCGAGTCTGCACCAACCCTCTCAGCTCTCACTTCCACCTTTCCCCCGTAACCTCTCCTAACCTTTCTTTGGACACTGAGGGCAATTTAGCATGGCCAATCCACCGACCCTGCGTGTCTTTGGAGGTGAGGTGAGGTGTCTTAAAGAGGACAGCCTTGACCCGATTAAGCCCGGCCCTCCTCTTCGCCAGTTCTGCTTCCAGGTCTTGGTAAACCTGCAGCTCGTTCCCATCCCAAGGGCACTTCCTCACAAGCCTCGCCCACCAAAGAATCTTCTCTTTATCCAAAAAGCAGTGCAACCGCACCACCATTGCATTTGGCACTCGCCCCCTTGCGGCCTCCTCACCAGCGCCCTTTGTGCTCGGTCGGCAACCAGGGGCCGATCAAAAGTCCCCCTCCCCCATCAATGCCTTCTGGCATCCCCAAAATCCTTATGTTTTGCCTTTTAGAGCGGTTCTCCAGATCCTCCACCTTCAGCCTCTTCTAGGTCTCCTGTATCACCCCCACCTTGGCCACCAATGAAACCAGCTGCTCCTCATGCTACCCTACCACCTCCTCCACTTTCTGCAGCGCCCCGGCTCTGGATACCTGCTTTAACTGGCTCCACCACCTTGGCCAGGTCCTCCAGGGCCTCCATCCTCTGCTGGCAATTTAAAAAATATATAAATTTAGAGTACCCAATTCATTTTTTCCAATTAAGGGGCAATTAGGCATGACCAATTCACCTACCCTGGGTTATGGGGGCGAAACCCACGCAAACACAGGGAGAATGTGAAAACTCCACACGGACAGTGACCCAGACCCGGGGTCGAACCTGGGACTTCGGCGAGTGAGGCAGCAGTGCTAACCACTGCACCTCCGTGCTGCCCCTCTGCTGACAAACTTAGCGTTTCAAAATTCCGCCAGCTGCTCTGCTGACCACTGGGTGGGCAGAACAGGCCGTTCGCCCTCTTAGCCTGTGGTGCACCATGAAGACTCTCCTGCTCCAACATCCCCTTTCTTCTCGACCCATTCCTAGTTTGTGGATCCATCCACCAGCCACACCAGAGGAGTTACATCTTTTCCTGCCACTCTTTCCAATCAAAACTTCGCCCTTCAGACACGGAAAGGACTGAAAAATACCACCTTGAGCGGGAACTGCCAAATGTGCAACCGCTCACTCCATAGCCGCCACCGGAAGTCCAACTTCACATTTGCTTACATTGAATTCCATCTCCCACAACTTTGCCCATTCACCTAGTCTGTCAATATCGCCTTGCAATTTTATGCTCTCATCTAGGCTGTCTACAATGGGGAGGGGGCAATTTGGTTTAGCTCATTTGGCTCGACAACTGGCCTGTAATGCAGAACAAGGCCAGCAGCGCATATTCAATTCTCGTACCGGTTGAGATAATTCATGAAGGCCTGCCTTCTCAACCTTGCCTCTCGCCAAGGTGTGGAGATCCTCAGGTTACATCACCACCAGTCAGCTCTCCCCCTCAAAGGGGAAAGCAGCCTATGGTCATCTGGGACTATGGCGACCTTACCTTTACCTACAATGCCACTTTGTATCATCAGCAAACTTGCATATATGACTTTCTATGCCATCATCTAAGTCATTAATCAATGTGAATAACAGGCTTGAACACAGATCTCTGTGGAACCCCACTAGTCACCTCCTGCCAATTAGAGTAATTACCCATTATCCTCACTTTCTGTCGCCTGCCACTTCACTAATTTCCTAATCATGTCAATAATTTGCCTTCAATTCAGTGGGGTTCCTCCTTAGTTAACAGTCTCTTTTGTGGAACTTTATCAGATGCCTTCTGGAAGTTCATATAAATAATATACATAGATATTCCCCTATCCACTACATTAGTCACCACTTCAAAAACATTTTTGAAACACGAATCCATGCTGGCTCTCCCTGATTGACTAAAATTTTTTGGGGTGTTCAGTTACCCTATCCATGATTATGGACTCCAGCAATTTCACGGGGATTTCCACAGTAACTTCATAAGATGTAAGCCTACTTGTGACACTAATAAAGATTATTATTATTATTATGCTTGACCTGCAAGTTATCCTGTGTCACCGGATTTTAAGGTATGCCAGGTGCTGTTCCTGGCATGCCCTCCTGCACTTTTCGCTCAACCCAAATGCATCCCCATTTCCCAAATTGCCAGAGCAACTGCACGTCCAATGAAGACATTGCCTGTAAATTGATTTGGGGCTTCCAAAAGTGCTTTACAGAAAGCCTTTCTTTGCATTCCCCGAGTCAACAAAAAGGTTATTTAATAATTTTCACAACTCCCTGATATGATCATACCGCCATAACTACCAGAGCAACTGGGAGGGGCTGTTAATAAATGGCCATATAGTCAGCACCATATTATCCCGGGAGCGAATTAACGAGAGCATGACATTTGCTGTTGTTGCAGAAAACCCTCCTCTTCCCTTCCAAACTAACAAGGAAGTAAGAGCAGGAGTTTTTTTTTCCTCTGGGAACTGTAAGGCGGTTGATCCTGTCGTACATTATTTTTGGTCGAATGTATAAGGAGGGCAAAAGGAAAGATAATAGATTTGCAAAATCCGAATGAACTTTTTTTTGGTTGACGACAAGAGACTTTATTGAATTTGGGGGGGGGGTCAGCGATCAATAATCCCGAGAGCGGAAGCCCCCAGGGAGGGAGGGGGACACACTCAGCGCCGCCGCCGCCCGCTTGCACCATGACCGAGGTGAGCAGCGATGTGTTCGGGAAGCTGCCGGACGGGAGGCCGGTCGAGCGCTTCACGCTGCGCTCCCGCTGGGTCACGCTGAGAGTGCTGAGCCTGGGCGGCATCGTCAGCAGCCTGGAGAGCGGCGACCGGCACGGCAACATGGCCGACATGGTCCTGGGCTTCGACAACCTGCAAGGTGGGCACTGCGACTCCCCTCCCGGGCCTCAGCAGGGCGGGCAGCGCCTCAGGCAACCCACACCCGGAGGCTTGGAGTTATGGGATGTAACTGTCAGCAGTTCCAATGTCATAATTAAATAAGGAGCTTCCATTCCTAACTTCTGGAACTCCCATCCCATCCCACCCAACACTGCACTCCCCTCCCCATCCCACACTGTACTCTCCTCCCATATCCCACACTGTACACCCCATCCCACACTGTACTCCCCTCCCATATCCCACACTGTACTCCCCTTCCATATCCCACACTGTACACCCCATCCCACACTGTGCTCCCCTCCCCATCCCACACTGTACTCCCCTTCCACATCCCACACTGTACTCCCCGTCCCACACTGTACTCCCCGTCCCACACTGTACTCCCCGTCCCACACTGTACTCCCCGTCCCACACTGTACTCCCCGTCCCACACTACTCCCCGTCCCACACTGTACTCCCCGTCCCACACTACTCCCCGTCCCACACTGTACTCCCCGTCCCACACTGTACTCCCCGTCCCACACTACTCCCCGTCCCACACTACTCCCCGTCCCACACTGTACTCCCCGTCCCACACTGTACTCCCCGTCCCACACTACTCCCCGTCCCACACTACTCCCCGTCCCACACTACTCCCCGTCCCACACTGTACTCCCCGTCCCACACTGTACTCCCCGTCCCACACTACTCCCCGTCCCACACTGTACTCCCCGTCCCACACTGTACTCCCCGTCCCACACTACTCCCCTTCCCACACTGTACTCCCCGTCCCACACTGTACTCCCCGTCCCACACTGTACTCCCCGTCCCACACTGTACTCCCCGTCCCACACTGTACTCCCATCCCACACTGTACTCCCCTCCCACAACCCACACAGTACTCCCCGTCCCATCCCACACTGTACTCCCATCCCACACTGTACTCCCATCCCACACTGTACTCCCATCCCACACTGTACTCCCATCCCACACTGTACTCCCACCCCATACTGTCCTCCCCTCCCACATCCCACACTGTACTCCCCGTCCCACACTGTACTCCCCGTCCCATCCCACACTACTCCCATCCCACACTGTACTCCCATCCCACACTGTACCACCCTCCCACATCCCACACTGTACTTCCATCCCACACTGTACTCCCCTCCCACATCCCACACTGTACTCCCCGTCCCACACTGTACTCCCCATCCCATCCCACACTACTCCCATCCCACACTGTACTCCCATCCCACACTGTACTCCCCTCCCACATCCCACACTGTACTCCTATCCCACACTGTACTCCCCTCCCACATCCCACACTGTACTCCCCTCCCACGTCCCACACTGTACTCCCCATCCCACACTGTACTCCCCTCCCACATCCCACACTGTACTCCCCGTCCCACACTGTACTCCCCATCCCATCCCACACTGTACTCCACTTCCACACTACTCCCCTTCCACATCCCACACTGTACTCCCCGTCCCATCCCACACTGTACTCCCATCCCACACTGTACTCCCCTCCCACATCCCACACTGTACTCCCCTCCCACATCCCACACTGTACTCCACTTCCACACTACTCCCCTTCCACATCCCACACTGTACTCCCCGTCCCATCCCACACTGTACTCCCATCCCACACTGTACTCCCCTCCCACATCCCACACTGTACTCCCCTCCCACATCCCACACTGTACTCCTATCCCACACTGTACTCCCCTCCCACATCCCACACTGTACTCCCCTCCCACATCCCACACTGTACTCCTATCCCACACTGTACTCCCCTCCCACATCCCACACTGTACTCCCCTCCCACGTCCCACACTGTACTCCCCATCCCACACTGTACTCCCCGCCCACATCCCACACTGTACTCCCCTCCCACATCCCACACTGTACTCCCCTCCCACGTCCCACACTGTACTCCCCGTCCCACACTGTACTCCCCGTCCCATCCCACACTACTCCCATCCCACACTGTACTCCCATCCCACACTGTACTCCCCGTCCCACACTGTACTCCCCGTCCCATCCCACACTACTCCCATCCCACACTGTACTCCCCGTCCCACACTGTACTCCCCGTCCCATCCCACACTACTCCCATCCCACACTGTACTCCCATCCCACACTGTACTCCCCTCCCACATCCCACACTGTACTCCCATCCCACACTGTACTCCCCTCCCACGTCCCACACTGTACTCCCCATCCCACACTGTACTCCCCTCCCCATCCCATACTGTACTCCCCTCCCCCATCCCACACTGTACACCCCCCATCCCACACTGTACTCCCCGTCCCTCACTGTACTCCCATCCCACACGGTACTCCCCTATCCCACACTGTACTCCCCCCCCCCACATCCCACACTGTACTCCTCTCCCACATCCCACACTGTACTCCCCTCCCACATCCCACACTGTACTCCCCGTCCCACACTGTACTCCTCGTCCCACACTGTACTCCCCGTCCCATCCCACACTACTCCCATCCCACACTGTACTCCCCTCCCACATCCCACACTGTACTCCACTTCCACACTACTCCCCTCCCACATCCCACACTGTACTCCCCTCCCACATCCCACACTGTACTCCCATCCCACACTGTACTCCCCTCCCACATCCCACACTGTACTCCCCTCCCACGTCCCACACTGTACTCCCCATCCCACACTGTACTCCCCTCCCCATCCCACACTGTACTCCCCTCCCCATCCCATACTGTACTCCCCTCCCACATCCCACACTGTACACCCCCATCCCACACTGTACTCCCCATCCCACACTGTACTCCCCTCCCCATCCCACATTGTACTCCCCTCCCCATCCCACACTGTACTCCTCTCCCACATCCCACACTGTACACCCCATCCCACACTGTACTCCACCCATCCCACACTGTACTCCCCTCCCACATCCCACACTGTACTCCCCGTCCCACACTGTACTCCCATCCCACACTGTACTCCCATCCCACATCCCACACTGTACTCCCCGTCCCACACTGTACCCTCCCCATCCCACACTGTACTCTCCCCATCCCACACTGTACTCCCCTCCCCATCCCACACTGTACTCCCCCCCCCCACATCCCACACTACTCCCCCATCCTACACTGCACTCCCTGCCCCAATCCCACACTGCACTCCCCGCCCCATCCCACACTGTACTCCCATATCCCACACTGTACTCCCATATCCCACACTGTACACCCCATCCCACACTGTACTCCACCCATCCCACACTGTACTCCCCTCCCACATCCCACACTGTACTCCCCGTCCCACACTGTACTCCCCGTCCCACACTGTACCCTCCCCATCCCACACTGTACTCTCCCCATCCCACACTGTACTCCCCTCCCCATCCCACACTGTACTCTCCCCATCCCACACTGTACTCCCCCCCCCACATCCCACACTGTACTCCCCCATCCCACACTGCACTCCCTGCCCCAATCCCACACTGCACTCCCCGCCCCATCCCACACTGTACTCCCATATCCCACACTGTACTCCTACATCCCACACTGTACTCCCCCATCCCACACTGTACTCCCCCATCCCACACTGTACTCCCCCATCCCACACTGTACTCCCCCATCCCACACTGTACTCCCCCATCCCACACTGTACTCCCCCATCCCACACTGTACTCCCCATCCCACACTGTACTCCCCCATCCCACACTGTACTCCCCATCCCACACTGTACTCCCCATCCCACACTGTACTCCCCATCCCACACTGTACTCTCCCATCCCACACTGTACTCTCCCATCCCACACTGTACTCCCCATCCCACACTGTACTCCCCTATCCCACACTGTACTCTCCTCCCCATATCACGCTGTGCCCACCCCATCTGCTCCCCCCCACTGTACTCACCCATCCCACACTGTACTTCCCCCCTCCCCCCGATCCCACACTGTACTCCCCCATCCCACTCTGCACTCCCCATCCCACACTGTACTTCCTCCCCCCCCACTGTACTCTCTTCCCCCCCCCCCCCCCCCCCAAATCCCACAGTGGACGCCTCTCTGTCTCATTCTCCTTTCAAGACATTTCATAAAATCTATCTCTATGACCAAGCTTTTCACCATCTGACCTGTCGGCACAGATGGTGAGGTTACAATAGCGGCGAATGCTGAGACATTTTGTGCGAGTGAGAGCTACAACAAGCTTGAAGTTCCAGTGAATCGACTTACGCCAGAGGGTCAGACTTCTGGAGCGGGTTTCTCCGTCCCGCCGCGCCAGATTTCTGGTTCAGCACGCCGTTGGGATTCTCCGTTTCGCCGGCTGGTCAATGCCGTTTTCCATTGTAGGGCAGCTCCACGCCGTCGACGAAACCCCCAGGCTGCCGGCAAAGCGGAGCCTCCCAACGGCGGAGAATTCAGCTCCTGGTTTGCCAACAAATGGCTCCATTGGAACCCACTCTGATGGTCAATTTTCCCCAGGATCTTCCAATGTGTAAACCTGGGCTGTTTGTCCTACTTTTCTGTACTGATTTATCAACGCTGTTTCAAATTGGTGTAGCGCCCGCTGAGATTGCGGCTCTTTAAATCAGGAAGAGGTTCTTCACACTGCAGTCACCGTCCCCACCCTTCCATTGTTGCGAAGCCCCATAACTCACATCCCCGTCTCACCCCTCCAATGAGAACCCTGGCTCACCACCCCTTCTCCACCCTTGTCTCATCTCCACATTGGCACGCACCCCTGTCACCCCACCCCGGTCAACTCCCATCACCCCGCCTGTTGCCCCATCACAACTCTCTCAGCCCATCATCCACTTTTGTTTTATGAAACTCCATGGGATGTTCGATTACATTAAAAGTGCTTTATGAACGTGAGTTGTCGCTTATTCCAAGGGGCATTTGGAAGAAGTAAGTGTTAGAGAAATGGAGGACAATGTAACGAAATGGAATTAAGTTGCAAGTAATTTGTAAAGGAAATTAAATTATGAAGTCAAATACCTCAATCCATGATGATACTTGTTTCAATTATATATACAGGCTACATTAACAAGCACCCCTACTTTGGGGCAGTGGTTGGACGTGTTGCCAATCGAATTGCAAAAGGGAAATTCAGTATTGATGGGAAAGAATATCAGCTGCCCATTAATAATGGGCCTAATAGTATACACGGTGGCCTGAAAGGATTTGACAAGGTAAGGCAAACTTATGACTATATTATCCAATGAAATAGAACAATTCAGTTTTATGGAGAGACTAGAAAAGTTGGAATTGTTCTCTGTAGAGTGTTGCTGTCTTTTAGTGGCTCTAAATATGGCGGTTAATAAGGTCGCCTTTCTTAATCTTAATTATGAATATGCTTTCAGAGTCGCCAGGTATCTCTTGACACCGCCACAAGGTTCAACCGAATACCGATCAAAGAGCCAATACACTAGTTAGTTAGTTCAAAGTTAATGGTACCTTATTTATTCACAGTATGATTTACTCATGCACAATAACACTACAGGCTAAACTATATCTATCACTAACACCTATACTTAACTTCGGGTGCCCACTTAGGTCAGAGGGACAGTGGTTGTTGTTCGGATCTGAGGCTGTTGGGTACAAAGAAGTAGCAGGATTATCGCTATGGTTGTCCGTTTGGTAGCGAGCGTTGAACTTGAACTTACTTCTGGTGGTGCAGGTGGAAGGGTCTCTCCAGTTGAGAGCCGAATCCAAGAAGCTGAACATATCGCGGGGGTTCCTTCTTATACTCCCGGGGGGGGGGCTTCACGCGCTTTTAGGCGGGCCTTAACCTTGGCCCCAATTAATTGGGCCGCTTCTCTATAACTGCCATCGATCTGAGCCAATAAAGGGGTGGGTGCCCTGATGGCTGGGCATGTCCTACGTGGCCGTTGGCCTTGCTTTGTTTGTTGTTTCTTGCTGGGGTAGTGGCATCAGAATGTCTGGGACGGTATCGGCCAGTCTTTGTTCATTTGAGATGGCGCCATCAATGTGCAAATCGGCCAAGAGTTTTGGTTCTGTCTGCAGTCTGTCTTTTAAATACACAGTAAGAAGTCTTACAACACCAGGTTAAAGTACAACAAACACTAGTGTTTGAAACAAACCTGTTGGACTTTAACCTGGTGTTGTAAGATTTCTTACTGTGCTCACCCCAGTCCAACGCTGGCATCTCCACATCATGGCTACCATCGACACTTTTAAATACACATACAGGCTCTGTGCCTGCTTGTTACTTTGCATTGTCCATTTTTCCCTGTGTGCTCTGCGAGTGTCCATTTTATATGCTGAAAGTGGCCATCCCAGATGGCTACACTTCCTCCTTATGATCCTCAACGCGAATCCTGAAGGATCACATTACTGAATCTGCTTTGTTCTCTGCCTATGTCGAGCACCCACAATCAAGGACGGGTTCTATCCTACTCTATCCTATGGATTTAAACCTTTACCTAAATTGCTTTTATTTACATCATATTATGAAATCCTAAGGGGCACTATAACATTCAAGCATGCATTACATTTCTTTCTCTTTTAAACATAGAACCTCTAACTATCTTTCTCTAAACTATCTTCAGGCTGTTTAGCTAATAAACAGAATTTACAAACGGTATAAAACTATATAATAGCAGCATCACATTTCTCTGTATCTTGGCGGTCAAGTACAGAAAATTCACATCCTTTCTTTATTGGATCAAACAAATAAAAATAAATAATCGATGCACTTTATTCATTTAGAGAGAGTGGGGGGGTTTGCTGGAATCTGAAATTAGGGGGTCTAAGTGTGTATACGGGAGTGCGGGAGGCTTACCTTCGCCATTTCCGAAGACTCACTGTCTGGATGACACAGCAGAGTATCGCTATCACTAACAGGGCTTCTCCCATGTAGGAAAGGAAATACCATTTTACGAGGTTGTCGCACCAGGTTGGTGTGTCAGTAGCTGTTTCTGGGTGTGGTGTATGGCAGTGATGGGATACATTCACGGCCTATGTGGTGGGGGTCAGGGGGCCCGCTTCCACGCACAACTGTAGTGATCCAACGGTGATGTAAATGTAGTCATCATGTCCGTTTTCATTTTTCTCTTGGTCTTCCTCTGTCTTCTGGTGTTTTGGATTTCCTGTGGACACAAGTATAATATCTGTTATTACCTTGTTTAAGATCTCGTATGTCTGTCTGTCTGTCTCTCCTTTTATCATCAATTGCCCATTAGAATTGTCA
Organism: Scyliorhinus canicula; assembly: GCF_902713615.1. Lineage (NCBI taxonomy): Eukaryota > Metazoa > Chordata > Chondrichthyes > Carcharhiniformes > Scyliorhinidae > Scyliorhinus > Scyliorhinus canicula. Next base: position 185,920,114 of record NC_052146.1, on the reverse strand, counting down.
CCATATGTGACTCCCTCTTAAAAAAGCAAACACAAATATTTTTGGGGACAAGACATCCGAAAAAGAAATACTGTCACAATGCAGGGCAGCAGGGTAGCATGGTGGTTAGCATAAATGCTTCACAGCTCCAGGGTCCCAGGTTCGGTTCCCGGCTGGGTCACTGTCTGTGCGGAGTCTGCACGTCCTCCCCGTGTGTGCGTGGGTTTCCTCCGGGTGCTCCGGTTTCCTCCCACAGTCCAAAGATGTGCGGGTTAGGTGGATTGGCCATGCTAAATTGCCCGTAGTGTCCTAAAAAAGTAAGGTTAAGGGGGGGGGTTGTTGGGTTACGGGTATAGGGTGGATACATGGGTTTGAGTAGGGTGATCATTGCTCGGCACAACATCGAGGGCCGAAGGGCCTGTTCTGTGCTGTACTGTTCTATGTTCTATGTTCTAATGCGAGCAATCTCGCAGCCTGTGTGGTCGATGTGCTGAGTGGGCGGACAATTTCTCCGTCCAGCAGCCAATTGTTTCATCCAAGTGTTTGAGGATGTAAATAGCATGTGGGGATAGCGACCTAAGGGTCGCCGGAAAGCAAAACAAAGTGTGGCAAAGAGCATTCTTTAAACCACATAGTAAGAAACAGTAAAAGAGTTTTGAACCAAAAGCGTCGAATGGAGTGCGTGCGGGGCAAGAATGGGTGGAATCCCCAGGTAGGGCGGTGACCAGTGCCGTAGGTGCACTACCTGAGCCTAGCTGACCAGATGGGGGTCCTCAGGCAGGGCGGGGATCAGTGCCGTTACTCAAAAGCCTGGGTGACCGGACAAGAACGGAAAGAATTTGTGTTCATAGTGGATAAACTGCCTCTAATGATTGATGTCGAATCAGAAGAGTAGTTATGACTGTATCAAGTGGTGTCTGCCGACAAACTTGTTCCTTTAACTGCCATGTAGCATTAAGAGAGTAGTCGTGACTGCATCAAAATTTGGCGTTAGGCCATGAACAAACTCTATCAAAGGGTCGTACACAATACAAACATTCAACATGTAACTTTTAAACTAAAATAACAAAACGGGCAGGCTCCATCAGAAAGAAGGACACCGTAAATCTCAATCAGTTCCTTTTTACCATCATCTGGACACCTCATTGCTCTATAGCAAAAAGAGTCGCAAAGGGGCTGGTCTGATGGGAGTCAGACTCTGAGTCATCATCTTCTCCCAGTTGCCACACTCGTGACGGGTTGGTGTGCCAAGGCGGCCTAGGCCGACGTGGGGTCTATCTTATTGTTATGGATGAGTCTGCAGGAATTGTCGTGGTGTCAATGCTTAGTGTCTAGGGTGGAGGCGGTAGGGGGCATTCCATCGTCATCGGGCGGTGGGTCCGGTTCAGGGGCTTTTGTATAAGTGGTCTCGAAGGGGTCAAACATATCCTGTTCGGAGGTGCAGAGTTGAAATCGTGTGGCGGTTCCATGAGGTCTAACGTATCAGTGCTGTCGCTGTCGCTGTCGGTGCTGATTGAATGAAGGGAAGAGCGGAGTTGTGTGTCTGGGGGTGGAGTCGAAGTGGAGTCCGTGGACGGACTGGACTGGTTGGGGGAGGGTAGGAATAGGTCGTCCATGGGTGGGGCGTGTTCGTCTGCTGCTGCGAGTGAGATGTGGTGGGAGTGGTTGCTTTGTGTGCCATAAGCTGGTTTATGTGAAACCATCCTGACTTGCCATTAGGATAAGTGATCTTATAAACAGAGGGGCTAACTTTATCTGAAATTGAGTAGGGTCCTGTGAATTTTGGGGAAAAAAATGAACTGGGGTTGTACACGGAGAGCATGATTTGCTGTCCTACTGAAAATTCCGTTGAGTGTTCCGTTTTATCAAAACATGCGTCACTGTTTTCTCTGTGTGCCAAGCCGAACAGCTGCGGCGGGCTGGGCTGCTTTAACGTTTTCCAGGATTTGTTGTACTGCTTTCTCATGGGTGAGGGCGGTGACTGTGGGGCTGGCCAAATCAAGCCTAATAAGTATTCTGTTCCCTTCATGGGTCATCTGGTCATGAGGGTGTAGGGGGTGTATCCTGTCGAATTTGATACCGTGTTCCTGAGGAACATGAGTGCAAATGGGAGAACTGTGTCCCATGCGGTATTATGCTGCTGTACCATTTTCCTAAGGGTTGCTTTGAGGGTTCGATTCATGCGTTCTACAATTCCGCTTGATTGGGGGTGATAGGCTATGTGACATTTTTGTCGTATGCCGAAAATTGTGAGGACATTTTTCATGACGCGTCCTGTGAAGTGTGGGCCTTGGTCAGACTCGATACTACGGGGAAGTCCCCACCTTGTGAAAATTTGCTGTGTTCGAATCTTGGCTGTCGTTTTAGCCATGTTAGTCCTACATGGAAAAGCTTCCACCCATTTCGTGAGGGTGTCGATCACTACCAACGTGCCTAACGGCTGCGGCTGCTTTAATGTTTTCCAGGATTTGTTGTACTGCTTTCTCATGGGTGAAGGCGTATTTAAAACCATTTTTGCAGGGGGGGGGGGGGGGGGGGGGGGGGGTAGGGGACCTAGATAATCTATCTGTAAATTAGTCCAGGGGCCATTAACGGGGCGAGTGTGACTGAGTTGACCTTTCTTCGCATACCTGTCTGGATTGTTCTGGGCGCAAATCAAACAGTTCTCAATGTAATGAGTCACATTGGATTTTAAATTGGGCCACCAGCAGAGAGGTCTGAGGTGGGCAAGGGTTGAATCTATCCCTTGGTGTCCATGGTTGTCATGGAATTGACAGATAGTCTGGTTTCTATCTTGGGTGGGGACCACATAAACACCGTCTTTTAAAATTATGCCATCGGGTGCTGTTAAGGCATTTCTGTACTTATCATAGGGGGCTGGGCTTGGGCTAAATCTTGAATATTGGTCTGTGAGACCTGGACCACGTGTACTGGGGCACTCTCGAGGGGATTCCAAAAGTGACCATGTCTGGAACCTGCTTTTGCTGGGGCGTCTGACTTAACGTTACCGGGGGGGAGGGGAGGAACAATGGTGGCTGCCAACCTTAACGGTAACGTAGTTACGGCCTTTAGCTGTCTTGAGGATATGCTGGAATAATGGGGCTGAGGGTAGGGGTTTTCCGTCTGCGGAAACAAAACCTCTAAATTCCCACAGGGGTAGGAACCCAGTTAAGCTGTTGCAGACATATAGGCTGTCAGAGTATATGTCGGCTGGGGTCGGGAACAAGTCGGGGTGCTGTACAATGTAGGCTACGGCTGCTAATTCAGCTGTCTGCGGACCTAGGTGTCCAGGCAGTTTCAGTGAGATTTCTTCTAACGCGCGTCCCTGCGCGTCCTCTACATGGATACTACAACCTGTGATTCTTTTACCATTTAAAACAGTGGAGGAGCCATCCACATAAATCCTAAGAGCTGCGTCTGTGTCTGTAGGTTGGGGTCTCTGGGGTGTAGTACCTGGTTTCGGGGGAGCAGATTTGGGTACAAAAGGGCCTGTGTCGTGCTTGGTGGTAACAATCTCACACTCATGTGGGGTGCCGGCGTACTGTAAATTGTCTGCTAGAAACGTGTGTGTCTTAGCCCTTTTAACCATAATGTCCCGTCCCTGAAGGAGCAGGGGCCATCATGCTGCGTGAATGTGGCTGACTGTGCCGTCCTTTAGTCTACCGTCTAGAAGAAGTTGGGTTGGGGTGTGTTCTGTTAAAATGGTAACGGTTGATTCCTGTTATGTATGCAGAGTACTGAACAGCCCAAAAGACTGTGAGCAAGTGCCTTTCGCAGGCAGAAAATCCTTGCTCTACCGGATCAAGAACTCGTGAGGCGTAGGCTACGGGGCCTAAACGATCGTGTCTTTCCTGAATGAGCACGGCCGAAAGGGTTCGGTTGGTGGATGCGACTTCTATTGCCTATGGGGAGAGTGGATCTGGTACCTGTAATGCGGGAGCTGTGCTCGGGGCACGTTTTAATGCATCCACGGCATCCGTGTGCTGTGGAAGCCATTTCCATGGGGCTTGCTTTTTTAGGAGCTCAGAAAGAGGGGCTGCTTTTGTGGCAAAACCGTCTATGTGATTCCTGCAGTAGCCAACCAGTCCTAGAAATGACCGGAGGGCTGTAACATTATGGGGCAAGGGTAATTTAACAATGGAGTCTATGCGTTTCTGCTCGATCTCGCGTTTGCCACGGGTGATTACTGTGCCTAAATAAATGACCTTTTCCTGCATAATCTGGGCCTTTTTGGGGTTAACTTTACATCCGATTTCGTGAAGGAGTCCTAACAATTCGGAGAGAAGCGAAATGTGCACTCCCTTAGTATCCGTCTGTAGAAGTAAGTCGTCTACATACTGGATGACTGGATGAGGCAATTGGGGCGGGTAAGTTTAGCTAATCCTTTTGCCAGCTGTCTGTGGAAAATGGAGGGGGGAGTTGTGGAAGCCTTGCGGTAGGCACGTCCTCGTGTATTGCTGTCCCTGGAAGGTGAAAGCAAATTTGTATTGGCATGCTTTATCCAATGGAATGGACCAAAAGCTGTTGCTGATATCCAAAACCGTAAAATATTTCGACTGGGGTCCCTGTTTTAACATTGTCTTGGGACTTGTGGCCACGGTGGGGGCTGCTAATGGGGTGACCTTGTTTAGTGCCCTATAATCGATGGTCAGTCGCCATGAGCCATCGGGTTTGCTGATGGGCCAGATTGGGGCATTGTTAGTTGAGGCTACTGAACAAAGTACGCATTGGTCAAGTAAGCTTTGGATGACTTTTGCAATTTCCCCCTCTGCTTGTTGGAGGAAACCGTACTGTTTCTGGTGTTTAGGATCGGGACCTGTGATGTTAACTAAACCAGCGATCCTGCCCCAGTCGTGCTTGTGCTGGGCAAAAGCTGCTTTGTGTTTATGTAAAACGTCCCTAACTTCTTTGTCTTGACTAATGGTTCGTGGATCAAACCAGAAGTCTCCTACTGCGCTAATCCTGTGTGCGTAGTCTCCAATTGTTTGAAAAAAAATTTAGAGTACCCAATCCATTTTTTCCAATTAAGGGGCAATTTAGCGAGGCCAATCCACCTACCCTGCATATCTTTGGGTTGTGGGGGCGAAACCCACACAGACACGGGGAGAATGTGCAAACTCCACACGGACAGTGACCCAGAGCCGGGATCGAACCTGGGACCTCGGTGCCGTGAGGCCGCAGTGCTAACCCACTGTGTCACCGTGCTGCCCTGTAGTCTCCAATTGTGAGCGTGGCAGGGGCACGTGCTGCCTTTGCCATTCTCCACACACGTCTATTGATGATTGAACGAAAGATTGTGGGAGCTCATAAAATCTATCCCCAAAATGTGTTCGGCTGTCTGGGGTCGATCTACTAGAACAACGGGGTGTTTTGTCTTAATGTTGCCTATCTGAATAGCCACAGGGGCCGTAATGTGTCCCTGCTGTAAGTGTCCTCAGAAGTCGCTCAGGGTAATGGTGTCTGTGGTGGGCCATGTATCCTGTTGGAACATTGTGGAGGAATTTAACGTGGTACGGGACCCTCCTGTGTCCCAAAAAAATTCCACAGGGTGTCCCCGGACTGTGCCTGCTACTACCGGTCTCACGGACTTGTCCCAGACGGTGTTGCAGACCCAAGTTGGGGAGTCCGAACACCGTCAATCGGTGCCATTCATGTCAGCGTTCTCGGAACGGGCGCTAACACTGTAAATGGGCCTGGCCCTGTTCTTATTTAGGGTACTTGCCTGCTGGTTTCGCTGCTGTTACTGGGGGGCATTGCACTCTCGGGCGTAATGGCCTAACTGTCCACAATTGTAGCATTCTTGGAATTTAGGCTGCTGTGGGCTGTTTCTTCCCTCGTTTACCCATGCGGGGTTTTGATGTGTTCTGACTGGATGCATGTTAGCATCTGCCTGTTCTTCCTCTACTTTTCCGTGTTCTGACCTTCCCTGAAAGGACTGTTCCCAAGCTTGGGATAATCACTTTAATACCCATTTGTCATTGTGTGTGTCGTCTGAGGGGTCATAATTGGCGCAAGCTCTCTGTCCTGCTTCGGTCACGTGAGAGACTAGGATACGAGTCCATTTGGCCATATTGTCTGGTGTCAAATGGGCACGGACTAACTCTCCAAATACTGCTGTAAAGTGGGTCCAAAGGCGTCCAGCGAACGTTGTTGGGTGCTCGGTCTTTTTCTGTCTGCATTTATTGAGTCCTTCTATGGGATCTCCCTTATTGTAGCCGATCGCATCTAGGATCGCTGCATGCATTTCTTGGAGGGTGCCTCCTCCTACATTTTGTGGGTCGGGAAGGGCTGCCATGATTGAGGGGTCGAGGCTCAAAACTGTGAGCTTCACTTGCTCTTTTTCGTCCAGGCCTTACATGGTCGCCTGTTGCTTAACTTTTGCAAAATAATGGTGCGGGTCTGATGTGGGTTTGATTTTGTCACACGTGTACCTTAATTGGGTGACGGTTAATGGGGTGGTGCACAGAAAATTGGGGTCTCTGTTAGTTGTGGCCCTGCACTATGTGGTGACAGGGTTCATGGGATTGTGCACTACCTGTGCAGTCGGGGGTGGGGCTGCTTTCCTTTCTGGGTTTTATCTTGAGTACATGCTCCATGCACACAGCGATGGGCAGTTTCATTTAACTCCTGCCAATCGGGGCCATTTTCCTGATCTAGCTGGGGGGGGTCCAAATGTATCTTGGAAACTGTTTTGTACTGAGAGCAGGGATTGCAGGTCTGCAATTTGCTTTTGGCATTTGGCGTGGTCCACCAAACTCTGCCTTTGTTCCGTGGTGGAACTGTGGAGTGCTCGTAGGGCTGCCTTTAATCCTGACATTGCATCTTTAATTGTTCAACTTGAAGTTCTGTCTCTTCTCTTGCCAACACCGCGTGTTGCGTGGTAGGCCTTGTCGTACTGGGACTGAAAGCTGCTTAGGTAAGCGATCAAGATTGGTGTGCCCGTTTGACATCAGCCATCTCCTTGTACTTCGCTGCTAACTGCTCTCGGAGTTGCTTATTAACTTTCTCGTACTCGCTGACGTCTCTCTCACTATTCTTCTCTCTGTCTTCAATTTCTCTGCGGAGCATCTTCATGACCTCCTCTGTGCCTCGCAATTGTGCCAAACAGGACATGAATCTCAGTCAGGTTATCCCACCAAGTCTGTCCTATACTTCCTCATTTGCGCAGGATTTGTTTCAAAGGGGCCATCCTTTCCCTTTTAGATACTTCTGAATCTCCTCGTCCCATATGGAACACTGCTCTGCTCAATTGGTTGGCGTGACCTCGAATTCCTGGGGGTGCATAAGGCGTTCCATTGCCTTCATTGCCATCCCTACTGTAATCTTTGGGTTTCTACCGTAAATTTGGAACGGGGGGAATAAAGTGGTGATGCAAACACGGGTACGGCTTAATTTTCCGGTCTGCAAAACTCCCGACAGTTTTACACAACAAAATCTCTCAGGTTTACCTTATATCCTTAGGGGGGAGGGAGGGGAGGGGGAGGGGGGGGGGGGGGGGGGGGGGGGGGGGCTCTGCGAGTGTCCATTTTATATGCTGGAAGTGGCCATCCCAGATGGCTACAAGAAGACATAAGGTTAGGGATCAGCAGTTTAGTTAGAATAGAGTTGAGGGAACAGGAGGTGGGACTGATGGTCAAGACGAGCTTGGAGAGGTCATGAGGGCAGATAGGAGAGGACCTAAACAAAAATGCGAGTTTGGAGCAGTGGAAGGTTAGAGGAATTTTGGTGGGCAAGTGGTAGGAAGGCAAGTGGCAGAAGCGGCTGATCAGATTGCCTCAATTTTAATGACAAGTTTCATGAGCACCTCTCGCTGTTGGAGCTGAAGGTAGAAGAGATAGGGGTTTAAGAAGATGGCTAGCAATAGGGAACAGTAGCTGGAATATATTTTTATTATTTCATGGGACGTGGACATTGCTGGCTGGGCCAGCGTTTACATTTCCCCATCACTAACTGCCCTTGAGAAGGTGGTGGTGAGCCATCTTTTGGAACCACTGCAGTCCTTTTTGTGTAGTTACACCCACAGTGCTGTGAGGGAGGGAAATCCAGGATTGTGACTGAGCGACGGTGAAGGAATGGTGGTATAGTTCCAGTTCAGGATAGTGTGTGGCTTGGAGGGGAATTTGCAGCTAGTTCCCTTGCTTGCTGACCTTGCCCTTCTAGGTAGTAGAGGTTGCTGGTTTGGAAGGTGTTGTCGAAGGCACCTTGGTGAGTTGCTGTGCATCTTGTAGATGGCACACACTGCTGCCACTGTGCCTTGGTGGTGGAGGGAGTGAATGTTGAAGGAGTTGGATTGTGTGCCAGTCATTGCATTTAAGGATGATCAGTTGAGAGCACCTGAATGCTTTTGTGTTCGCCAGTGAGGTCTGGTAGTAAATGGCTATCATTCAATATCCATTCATGTCTGCGCCTCTTGGACATAAAAGAGCTGAGATGAGGACCATAATTGGGGGATCGACCAAGGGGAGAGGGAGTAATGGTTTTACAGTGGAATAAAGAATAAAAGGTGGAGTTGAGGATTGGGTTGCGCATATCAGTAGTCGCAAAGATTTGTGGCGAGTGGGGGGGTGGGGCAAAGGCTACACAGTTGTGAGCTTGAAAGTGCAGTAGTTGTAAGTGAATTGGGGGACAGATTTTTCCAAGAGTGGACAGGGAAAGAGGTAGTTAGTTATACAAGGGATGTAATCAGAGATGCTCCTATTTGGGATTGATACGATAGGAGTTATGAGATGGCAGGATCAAGGGGGTGGCTATGAATATGGAATTTATTTGCATGGAGGGAGAGATTAAAGGAATATGAGAGAAGCAAAGATGAGTTAAGATGGATGTGGAGATGCCGGTGTTGGACTGGGGTGAGCACAGTAAGAAGTCTGACAACACCAGGTTAAAGTCCAACTGGTTTGTTTTGAATCACTAGCTTTCAGAGCACTGCTCCTTCCTCAGGTGAGTGAAGAGGTGGGTTCCAGAAATACATTTATAGACAAAGTCAATTATGCAAGACGATACTTTGAATTAGAGTCTTTGCAGGTAATTAAGTCTTTACAGGTCCAGATGGAACGACTGGAGAGAGGGATAATCACAGGTTAAAGAGGTGTGAATTGTCTAAAGCCAGGACAGTTGGTAGGATTTTGCAAGCTCAGGCCAGATGGTGGGGGATGAATGTAATGCGACATGAATCCAACGTCCACATTGAGGCCGTCCTCGTGTGTGTGGAATTTGGCTATAAATTTCTGCTCGGCGATTCTGCGTTGTCGTGCGTCATGAAGGCCGCCTTCAAGGACGCTTACCCGGAGATCAGAGGCTGAATGCCCTTGACTGCTGAAGTATTCCCCGACTGGAAGGGAACATTCCTGCCTGGCGATTGTCGTGCGATGTCCGTTCATCCGTTGCCGCAGCATCTGCATGGTCTCGCCAATGTACCACGCTTCAGAGCGTCCTTTCCTGGAGGTTGAGATTACTGAGGATGGTGTAGAGGCTGAGGGAGGAAAGCAATGAAGAAAGCTTGGTGAGAAATTTTGATTGTAGTTGGGTGCGCAATAGAAAATGAGGGTTTTGGATGAGAGCAGAGAGGTGGGACAAGGTGAGGTTCTCAAAGGAGGAGAACGTTCCAAAGGAGTAGAGGGTCATATCAAGGTTTGATCTGTTGATGAACACCCCAACACCACTTCTATGGCCTTAACAGGGAAAGTGGTGGAAAGTATAGTGAGGCAGGGAGACTTTTTTTTCAGGGGGAAGGTGTCATTACCACGAAGCCAGTTTTCATGAAAGCTATGATGTTGATGCAATTATCCACAATAAGATTATGTTCAGCATAATGATCAGGGTTTCACAAGTCCATGAATATCCTGGAAGACAGAGTGGTGAGGAGTGGTGAGAGCCAATCCGCTTTGCAGAGAGTCAATCAGCAGTAGGAGGTGTAAGTTGGATATGAAGAAGATTGGCAAGATTAGACCCAGTGGGCACACTCGCAGGATTTATTGTAACACATTGGGTGGGATTTTCCTCCACCTCCGCAGCGTGTTCTACAGTGGTGGAGGGTGGCTCCCCAGTGGCCAGCAGCTCCTGATCCCAGCGTTGTCAACATGGTTTCTTTTTTTTAATATTTTTTTTTTTTTTTTTTTTTTTTTTTTTTAAATTTAGATTAGCCAATTATTTTTTCCAATTAAGGGGCAATTTAGCGTGGCCAATCCACCTACTCTGCACATTTTTGGGTTGTGGGGGCGAAACCCACGCAGACACGGGGAGAATGTGCAAACTCCACACGGACAGTGACCCAGAGCCGGGATCGAACCTGGGACCTCAGCGCCGTGAGGCGGTTGTGTTAACCACTAGGCCACCGTGCTGCCCTTTCTTTTTTTTAATATAAATTTAGAGAACATAATTCATTTTTTCCAATTAAGGGGCAATTTAGCATGGCCAATCCACCTAGCTTGCACAGCTTTGGGTTGTGGGGCGAAACCCACGCAGACACGGGGCAATGACCCAGAGCTGGGATCAAACCTGGGACCTTGGCGCCGTGATACAGCATGGCTAACCGCTGCGCCACCGTGCTGCCCATCAACAGGGTTTATTGTTGAACCCCTGCAAAGCCCACAGGCTGGGGTACGCCATCGACAGGACCGTCAGATCCCGTCAGTGTGAACAGCCAGAAAATCCCAACCAATGTTTTGTTTATGGTAGCCATGAGGTGGAGATGCAGGCGTTGGACTGGGGTGAGCACAGTAAGAAGTCTTACAACACCAGGTTAAAGTCCAACAGGTTTGTTTCAAACACGAGCTTTCGGAGGAGCTGCGCTCCGAAAGCTCGTGTTTGAAACAAACCTGTTGGACTTTAACCTGGTGTTGTAAGACTTCTTACAATGTTTTGTTTGTGTGTTTTTGACATATTTGCTGATGTGTTAAAATCAGCTGTACTGGTTTAAAAATACTAACTGAAGGCAATTATTGCAGCCAGAGGTCATTAACTTGGTGGGTCAATAATTTTGCGATAATTTTGTTTGTCTCTACACCATCTGCATCATATTTGTTGATGGGAATGGCAGAAGAGAATGGTCCTAATAGGAGAAACTGAAGTTTAGCCAGTCTAGCCGCCTTCACAGAGTTGGCAAGCTCATCGGAAATCGGGGAAGAGCATATCCAAGGAGTGGATAAGGCCTGTGAGAGCAGGACTTTAATTAAAAATAAAAAGTAAACCCCTCTGATCAACCTCCAGTGGTTACTTTTACCGATTAACCCAAAAGGCCTTTCAATGCCAGGAATAAGTAGAACTAACGTGCACGGAATTTGGTGGCGGTGGGTAGGAAGAAGCCACACGTTGGAGAACTCCCGCCCAAGAATTGATTTTTCGGAGTTTTGATGCCCCAGCCCAGGAGCAAATTTTGATGAAACAAGGGTAGGAAGGCACAGAGAAGAGAGATGCCCAAAGAAAAATGGCCATGAAATAGGGGGCTAATGAAGGTCTGCCAGTGGGTGGAAAGGTCGGCTCAGGAACAGTAAGGAAGGCGGGGACGACGAGTGAAGCCGCACTGCTCACGGCAGAAAGGATGACCGAGGCGATGGCCGTGGAACTTGAAAGACAGTTCACAAAACACATGGAAGTGATGAGGAATGATTTGGGGGCGGTATTGAAAGCGCTGGTGGAGGAGGCGATTGCCCCGGTGAGGACGGCGGTATCGAGTGCAGCGGCTGAGGTGCGGGAGCAGGGTGAGACACTAAGTGGAAGAGGCACTAGCACAACAGAGTGATCAACTTGCCTCGATGGGGAAGGAGCTGTGGAGGGTGATAGAGACCAACAAGGGTTGCAAGCCAAAATGGAAGACCTGGAAAACAGATCCAGGTTGCAGAATCTGAGGATCGTGGATCTACCCGAAGGGGTGGAAGGCCCGAGGCCGACGGAGTATTTTGCCACGATGTTGACGGAGCTATTGGGGGGGGGGGGGGGGGAAGATTCCTTTCGATACGAACTGGATGGGGCTCATAGGTCGTGGAGGCCTATACCAAAGGCAAGTGAGCCGCCAAGAGTGGTGACTGTTTGTTTCCGTAGGTACCACGTGAAGGAGATGGTCTTGTGCTGGGCAAAGCAGAAGCAGAAGGTGCAGTGGGCTGGAGTTGGTACGCATATACCAGGACTTTACGGTGGAGTTGGCGAGGAGGCGGGCGGCCTTCGTCCGAGTGAAGACGTCACTGTATGACAGCAAGATGCGGTGGGGCATAGTGTATCCAGCCAAGCTGAGGGTGACCTACAAATCCAAGGACTTTTATTTTGAGATGGTGGAAGCAGTGGAGGTGTTTGCGAAGGCAGAAGGGCTGGGGCAGAATTGAGAAATGGGACTGAGGACTGGTCTTGTACTGAGGATAGGGGGTTGGTAGGAGAGTATGTAGCTGTATGTAGCTTTATCTTTTCACTGCTTTGTTGTATGTACTAAATGAGCTGATGCTGTCTATTTGGACAAGGTAGGAGTTGGGGCTTTCCTTTGATATGATGGTTCTTTGGGGCTTCTGTGTTTATGCTGGGGTTGTGTGTTAAAGGGGATTTCTTTGTTTTCCTGGGACTGGGCAGGGGGTCAGGGGACCCGGGCGGGGGTCTCCACTCTGGCTGGTTTAAGCCGGCTAGTGAACGGGAGGGAGTTGGGGGGAGGGGCTGCAGCCATCGGAGCCTGGCTCGATGAGCCTAGGAGGGGTGAAAAGTTGGGGGAAGGGACCGATCCTGGGTGAGGTCTTGTCAAGAGGAAGTGGAGGAGAGGAGTCTGGGGTGGGGAGGGTTTGTAATTTGTGGGTGTCATTCATTGTACACTTTCGGGGATTGGATGGCCTTATATATTAGCGGGTGGCGGGGGGAACAATGGACGATTCCTGATTCCTTTTCTGTGTTTTCTTTATTTGATGATTATATAGTCATGCGGGCTGCTGTGTGGGGGGTTGGTAGGAGGATGGGATCGTTGTTGATAATAATGGATGTGACATTGTATCCGTTACTGTTATTGGTGGGGGTCAATTTTGAAGAAAATGTGAAAAAGGAGAACAAAAACATTTAACAAAAGAGAACTAACGTGCACATCCGGATGCTCAGCACATTTCTCTCCCCCCCCCCCCCCCCCCCCCCCCCTCAGAAATTTGGATCCTATTGCTAGCAGAGAACCCTTAATTTGAATGTTTAAACAACCTCCCCTTGTTTTGAGCATGTCCATCAAAATTGAATCCAGCAAGCGGATCTGTGTGCACAAAGTCTTCACCAAACCTTCAGCTGCTAACACCTGTTTTTTCATCAGCAAAATGGTTAGTCGCAGTTGAAGAACCCCTACTTCTGTGCGCTGCCCCCCCCCCCCCCCCACCACGCGTGTTTACCAAAACTGTTAAATTATGTTCTGTCTCTGACAGCTGAACAAATTTGCTGCATGCGAGACTAGGTCACGAGAAGCACAGTGGTGTAAGTTCATTGCCTCGACTGCACCACTTACTCAGTTTGCCTCATTCGTTTGAAGCTTCAGTTGTGTTTGCTGGTCGCTGTAACAACGATGAGATTACAAATTTAAAACGTGTTCTCCCTTTTCCTCAGTTCATTTAGCTGAGTTTAATCTCTGTATTTCCTGTATTTGGTTTTGCTGCACCAGCATTTCAGTTTGTGAGGTGTAGCTCCTGGTAGTGGTGTAGTGGTATTTTCACTGGACTAGTAATCCAGAGACCCAGGATAATGTTCTGGGGACCCAGGTTCGAATCCCACCAGGGCAGATGATGGAATATGAATTCAATAAAAATCTGGAAGTCTAATGATGACCATAAAACCATTATTGATTGTTGTTAAAAACCCATCCTTTAGGGAGGGGAATCTGCCATCCTTATCTGGTCTGGCCTACATGTGACTCCAGACTCCCAGCAATGCTGTTGACTCTCAAATGCCCTCTGGGATGGGCATTAAATTAACAAATAAAAGAAAAACTGTTGCATTGAAGTGCATGTGACTTTCACGGCCGCAGGATATATTTCAGTCACTGTGCTACTTTTGTTGTAAGAAAGGCGTCTGCAAATTTACACACAGCAAGCGGCACACAGAGCACTGAGATAATGGTTACCTGATCTATTTCAGTGATGTTGGTTGAGGGATGAATGTTGGCCAGGACATTGAAGAATGCAGAAATGGTAACACAGTTTTTGTTGTTTGCTGGTCATGCTGGAGGACCTCTTCCTGTTGTAAAATAATCCTGTGTGACAGTCAAAATATCACCAAACAAGGGCGGCATGTGGCGCAGTGGTTAGCACTGGGACTACGGCCCTGGGTCACTGTCCGTGTGGAGTTTGCACATTCTCCCATTTTCTGTGTGGGTTTCACGTCCACAACCCAAAGATGTACAGGGTAGGTGAATTGGCCACGCTAAATTGCTCCTTAATTGAAAAAGAAACAATTGGGTACTCTAAAATAAAAAATAAAAATATATCACCAAAAAATGAAATCTGGGCCGGATTCTCTGTTTCAAGTCCACCTTGCTACCTCTCCTGACGAGAATGGAGAATCTCGCTGCTGTGAACGGATGGGGAATCCCACCGCGATTGAGCTCATGATAGGAAAAATAATGGCATTAAAGATTGACAATTCACCTGCATCTGATAGTTGTTTGAAGATAGGGGCTGACTTAATCATGGTCGAAAGAACTCTCGATTCAGAAATTGTCCCCTTTCAGATTGGAAAATTGCAAACGTAACTGCTTGACGGCTTGAGAGAAAAAACAGGAAATTATCAGCCTATTAGTCTAACATATGTTGTGGTGAAATTATTGGAATCAGTAACTAAGGGCAGAGTGTTTGAGGACCCTGAGAAATATAAACTGATTAGAGAGAGTTAACAAGGATTTGTACTCTGCTACGTTATGTCTCGTTAGGGAACTTTACAGGTACTATGGACTTTGTTGCCCTCGAGTGACCAGACGACGCATGGAGTTCTCGTTTAATATCTTTATTCAAGCTATAGCAGGGAAGCCTGTCACCATTGTGTGGCTCATGACTTTCGAACAAAGAAATACAAGGGTCGTTCTACTGTTAAGCTCGGTTACAGGTCGTTTACATATACCAATCATTCTGAACTATCGATACTCAATTACAACTAAGTGATTGCCTGACCCATTATCAATTAAATATGGAGTCTGGAGGTCCGTTGTTCCTTGTGCTTCTGCAGGTAGCAGACATAAACAGGATACAACTGTGAGTTCCTGACAGTCATCAGCTGATTATGGAGTAGGGTGGTATATCACTGTTCCTCTTTGTCCATTGCTCCTTGTGTTTTTGCAGTTCCAACAGTTTTGTGTAGACTCTGTGACTGCAATGATTTGAATTCCTTCAGTCAACCCCTTCTTGAGACATTTGGTAAGGTTCAACATAAGGGACCTTTGGATAAAATTCAAGTCATGGACAAAAGGCAAATTACTCATCTGGTTAGTAGATTTGTTAAAATGGTCGGAGACAGAGCGTAGAGTTATAGTTCATTGGAAGGAAGTGAATAATGATCATTGGTGATTTGTCCAACAAGGATCAATGCTGAGCCTCAATCATGCACTTATGTTTATTAATGACTTGGATAATGCAATAAAGGGCGGCATGGCGGCTCAGTGGTTAGCACTGCTGCTTCACGGCACCGAGGACCCGGGTTCAATCCCGGCCCCGGGTCACTTGTCTGAGTGTAGTTCGCATATTCTCCCCATGTCTGCGTGGGTCTCACCCCCCACAATCCAACGATGTGCAAGGTAGGTGGATTGGCCAGGTTAAATTGCCGCTTCATTGAAAAAAATATATATTGGGAACTTTAAATTAATTTAAAATAAAGAGTCATATGACATAAAGATTGGAAGCATAGTAAGTAGTGTAGATGAGAGCATAAAATTACAGGTGGCCTTGATACATTAAGTGAGCGGGCATAGCTGTGGCAAATGGATTTCAACATGTGTAGGAAAAGATAGATCTGAATACATAGAACAGTACAGCACAGAACAGGCCCTTCGGCCCTCGATGTTGTGCCGAGCAATGATCACCCTACTTAAACCCACGTAACCTGTATACCCATAACCCAACAATCCCCCAATTAACCTTACACTACGGGCAATTTAGCATGGCCAATCCACCTAACCCGCACATCTTTGGACTGTGGGAGGAAACCGGAGCACCCGGAGGAAACCCACGCACACACGGGGAGGACGTGCAGACTCCACACAGACAGTGACCCAGCCGGGAATCGAACCTGGGACCCTGGAGCTGTGAAGCATTGATGCTAACCACCATGCTACCGTGAGGCCCCTCTTTGTAAATACTTTGTAAATACTAAAAAACTGTGGCGTTTCCAGGAGATAAAAAAAATTTTTTTAGACTAGCCAATTCATTTTTTTCAATTAAGGGGCAATTTAGCATGGCCAATCCACCTACTCTGCACATCTTTGGGTTGTGGGGGCAAAACCCACACAAACACGGGGAGAATGTGCAAACTCCACACGGACAGTGACCCAGAGCCGGGATCGAACCTGGGACCTCGGCGCCGTGAGGCAACAGGGCTAACCCACTGCGCCACCGTGCTGCCCTTTCCAGGAGATTTTATGGGGGGTTCGTGTGCACAGATCACTGAACCGTATTGGACATTGCACAAAAAAAACAATCAAAAGCCGAATGGAATGCTTGAGGGCAGGAATAGAAAAGGGAGAAGGTTTTGCTTTATTGTTGTACAAATCCCTGGGTAAACCAGAGTTCTGGGCACCACTGCATCTGAGGTCTTGGAAGGAATGCAGAGCAGCTTGACTAGAATGTTACAGCAATCCCAAATGTGCGATTTAAAGACGTGATTGCACAAACAAAGATTCTATTCCCTGGAATGTAGACAGCTAAGGGATAGTTTGAGACTTGTAGCATTTTGGAAGATTGATGGGGTAGATAGTAACACAGTAACTTCATTGCAGTGTTAATGTAAGCCTACTTGTGACACCGATAAAGATTATTATTATTCGAGGGAAAGTATTTTTGCTGGTTGGTTGATCTAGGAAAGGGTTGTCCAACCATTTTGCATTTTCTTTTG
Organism: Scyliorhinus canicula; assembly: GCF_902713615.1. Lineage (NCBI taxonomy): Eukaryota > Metazoa > Chordata > Chondrichthyes > Carcharhiniformes > Scyliorhinidae > Scyliorhinus > Scyliorhinus canicula. Next base: position 185,903,095 of record NC_052146.1, on the reverse strand, counting down.
GAAAAGCAAAATATAGGTAACTGTGGGTGCTGGAAATCTGAAATCAGCAGCAAACACAGGCGAGACTCACACTCTGATTGGAGGAGCAGCTCCTTGCAGGTCTGTCATATCCACTTACCTGTATTGCAATAAATAAATGAATAAACTTTATTGTCACAAGTAGGCTTACATTAACACTGTAATGAAGTTACTGTGAAAAGCCCCTAGTCGCCACATTCTGGCGCCTGTTCGGATACACAGAGGGAGAATTCAGAATTCTCAGTTGGTACGGGAATTGAACCCACGCTGCCGGCCTTGTTCTGGATCACAAACCAGCTGTCTAACTCACTGAGCTAAATCAGCCCTCCAAACTCCCTTCAAGCAGTCAGTCCACGGGCTGGAAAGAGAGTTGTGGCAGGCCAGATTGTGACCTGCGGGCTATATGTTGGACAACCCTGGTCTAGATGGAGGGACATAACCTTAAAATCCGAGCCGGGCCTTTCAAGAGAGAAATTGGGAAACACTTCTTGCAAAGCGTAGCTGAAAAGTGGGGAACACTACAGTATTGCACAAAAAGCAGTAGATGTCAGTTCAATTAATAATTTTATTCTGAATAGATTTTTGTTGGGTAAGAGTATTAAGGTATATGGAGCCAAGATGGTGCATGGATGATGCAAATCAGCCATTATCATATTAAATGGTAAAACAAGCTTGTGGGATTGATGATCTACTCCTGTTGCTAAACCAGATTGAGCACATAGTGACACCATACTGAGTGGTGAGTAAAACCAAAACTAACCATACTGAATTCACCTCCATTCCTATCCCCATTGCTACAGGGGTAGGTGTTGTGTGTCGGTGTTTGCAGAATACTGGTATGCTTCTTCAGTAGCATTGCAGGAAACGTGGGGATATGTGCAGAGCAATCTGTCAGTTGCAAATAGAAGAATTGTCTAGCGGCCTATATTTTGGTGTTTTATTCCTGGCATCCTTTTGTAGCATTTACTCGATATAAAGAGTAAGAAGGTAGTAAAAAAAACGTGTCAGGTCATAATGCCTGTGACTTTGAGTTCAGTTGCAGTTTATGGAAAATAGACTGAACACTCCTTGTCTTGTGCAAATGTAGTTTCTTCTAAACCAATATAGAAATAGGAAGCTGCATCAGAATGCATCATAGACAGTAGATGTGCTGTAATCCTGCAGCTGAAGGCATGACCTCCAATCATGGAGCTATTAAAATGAGGGATGTGCAAAAGGCCAGATATGGATTAGCATAGCAATCTCGCAGGGCTGTGGGGCTGGAGGAGGTTACAGAGAAATGTTGAGATGAGACTGTGGAGGGATTTGGTAGCAAGGATGAGAATTAAAAAAAATTGAGGCCTTGCTAGACTGGGAGACAGTGGAACGTATAGGGATGTGACATGGCGCATTTAGGATATAGGTAGCAGAGTTTTGGTTCAAGAGCTGGGTGGGAATATGGGAGATCCAGGAGGAGAATAAGGGTGAATCAAGGAAATTGGATTGGTGTGGGCTTCAGCGATGGATGTACTGAGGCAGGGGCAGAGTTGGGCAATGTTAAGGAGGTGGTCTTTGGTTCTGGAGCTGATATATGGAGACAGTGGCTAGGAAGAGGGATAGAGTCGTTGGGTAGGAAATGGAGTTTCTAGTGCGGTTTGAAGATAGTGGCATCAATCTTCCTAATATTTAATTGAAAGTTTCTATTCATTCATTATTACTGGATGTCATACAAGATATGCGACAACTCGAGGGTGGCACGGTGACTGTGGTTAGCACTGCTGCCTATGACGCTGAGGACCCGGGTTCGATCCCGGTCCTGGGTCACTGCCTGTGTGGAGTTTGCACATTCTCCCCGTGTCTGCGTGGGTTTCACCCCCACAACCCAAAGATGTGCAGGGTAGGTGGATTGGCCACGCTAAATTGCCCCTTAATTGGAAAAAAATAATTGGGGAATCTAAACTTATTTTTTTTTTAAATGTGACAACTCAGAAACAAAGGGAGAAATAAAGAGAGGTAGTGATGATGTAGAGCTGAGCATTGTCAGCTGTAAATGTGAATCTTTGGACTTCCGGTGGCGGCGATGACGTAGGAAAAGCCGCACATTTGGGAGCTCCCGTTTCAAACGGACTTTTCGGTATTTTTTTGAGCCCAAAACGTAAATTTTTCGACGTCTCCCGGTGGGAGAAGGTGTGCTGATCGACTTTCTCCGCAGTTCATGACTCGAACTCGGAGTGGAAAGGGGGAAAAAACGGCAGCAGCTCCCCAGAAAAAACAGGGGAAGGAATCCAAGATGGCGGCCGGCAGAGCTCCAGACGAGTGGAAGCAGTGGGCCCAGGAGCAACAAGCTGCTCTCCTGCGCTGTTTTTCAGATTTCAAGGCTGAGGTACTGAGCTCTCTGCAGGAAACAAACAAAATGCTCTCGGAGATTCAGACGACCCAGGGTACTGCCATCAAGGCGTTGCAGACGCAGGCCACTGAACGAGAGGAGGAGGCCGTGGTCCTTGTGAGTAAGGTGGGGGGGCACGAGGCACTCCACAAGAAGTGGCAGGACCGCTTCGAGGAGCTTGATTACCGCATGAGGCAGAAAAATCTGCGGATCTTGGGCCTTGCGGAGGGGCTGGAGGGGTCGGACCTGACAACCTACGTGGCTACGATGCTGAACTCGCTAGTGGGGGCCGGGTCTTTCCATCTGCCCCTGGAGCTGGAGGGAGCCCACAGGGTACTCGCCAGGAGGCCTTAGGAGAATAAACCCCCGCGTGCGATGCTGGTGAGGTTCAACCGGTTCAGTGATCGGGAGTGTTGCTGCGCTGGGCCAAGAAGGTGAAGAGCAGCAACTGGGAGAATGGGGTAGTACGGATCTACCAGGATTGGAGTGCGGAGGTGGCTAAGCGGCGGTCCGGGTTTAATCGGACCAAAGAGGTGCTTTACAAGAAGAAGATAAAGTTTGGAATGTTGCAGCCTGCGTGCCTGTGGGTAACTTATTTGGACCGACATTATTATTTCGATTCCCCGGAGGAGGCGTGGGCCTTCGTGCAGACGGAGAAACTGGACTTGAACTAGGGTTGGGGGTCGTTTGTAATAGTTTATTGCTGGTTTCTGCTGTTGCTGTGTTCTCTTTTTCTGTACTTTTGCGATTTAGATATGGTTATTTATGGGGGTGTTGTTCTGTTTTTTTTTTGAGTTTTGTATCTTGCGGGGAGGGTTGGGGGTGTTTGTTGTATTCTATGTCGGGTTGGGGGTATGGAGTGGGGGCTGGTATTTGGGAGCTGCGTCAGAAGGGTGTGGTGGGGCAGTGCGAAAGCGCGGGCTTTCCTCTGGTTTCCCGCGCTGCGGGGTTGGGGGGTGGAGACAATGATGGGGGAGGCGGGGCCTTAACTGGTTCTTCCCCGTGCTGGAGCGGTGCCTGGAGGAGGGATAGGATGGGGGATGATCCCACTTTGGGAGGGGTTGGGTTATTGGCGGGAGTTTCCGGGGTCAGCAGAAGTTAGCTGACCCACCGAAGTACAATGGAGGACGGTTCGCGGCTAGGAGGGTTCCTAGCCGGGGGGGGGGGGGCACAGAGGTGAGGTGTTGTTCGCTGTGGGGACTGAGTCGGGCGGGGGGTGCTGGCCTGGGGCGGGCAGTTGACGGACTACGGCTAGTCGACAGGGGAGGGGGGCGGGACGCCCTCTGATTCGGTTGGTCACCTGGAATGTGAGAGGATTGAATGGGCCAGTGAAGCGGTCGAGGGTACTTGCTCACCTGAGGGGGATAAAGGCAGATGTGGCAATGCTTCAGGAGACCTACCTGAAGGTGGCGGACCAGGTACGTCTTAGGAAGGGGTGGGTGGGGCAGGTTTTCCACTCTGGGTTGGATGTGAAGAACCGGGGAGTGGCGATTCTGGTGGGGAAAAATGTGTCGTTTGAGGCATCTGAGGTGGCGGCGGATAAGGGGGGTAGGTATGTTATGGTTAGGGGCAGGCTACAAGGAGAGAAGGTGGTACTTGCTAGTGTGTATGCCCCAAATTGGGACGATGTGGGCTTTATGAGGCGTATGTTGGGACGGGTCCCGGATCTAGAGGCGGGAGGTCTGATTATGGGGGGGGGACTTCAATACGGTGTTGGATCCTTCACTGGATCAGTCCAGCTCCAGGACGGGTAGGAGGCCGGCGGCGGCCAAGGTACTGAGAGGGTTTATGGACCAGATGGGTGGGGTGGATCCATGGAGGTCTTAAAAGAGGAGATGGTTCAGGTAAAATTTTTATTTTTCTTAAAATTTAAAGTACCCAATTTTTGTTTTCCAATTAAGGGGCAATTTAGCGTGGCCAATCCACCAAACCTGCACATCTTTTGGTTTGTGGGGTTGAAACCCACGCAGACACGGGGAGAATGTGCAAACTCCACACGGACGGTGACCCAGGGCTGGGATTCGAACCCGGGACTTCAGCGCCACAATCCCAGTGCTAACCACTGCGGCACATGCCGCCTTGGTTCAGATAAAATTGAGGTATATACCTAGAAGGGAGGAAGGTTGGGCAACCAAATTCGGGCACCCTTTGATGGCGAAGGGGTTAAGAGAGTAGATTGAAACAGAATAAATGTCAGCAAAAAACAACAACAAATCAGGCTGAATATAAAAAGTACAGGTAAGTATAAAAGAAAATAAGAGGAGCATAGAGGCAGGATGGGAATAGATAACTGGTTAACATTTAAAAAAAATTAATTTACAGTAACAAATTAATTTTTTTCCCAATTAAGGGGCAATTGTTTTTTTTTAAAATTGAGAGTACCCAATTCATTTTTCCCAATTAAGGGGCAATTTAGCGTGGCCAATCCACCTATCCTGCACATCTTTTGGGCTGTGGGGACAAAATCCATTCAAACACGGGAGAATGTGCAAACTCCACACAGTGACCGGGATCGAACTTGGGTCATGCTAACCGTGTCGTTGCTACCGTCAGTGTTTCTTCCAAGTGGTTGGACGTGGAGGACACATTTGTCCAAAGTCAGCCACATTGCAGTGGATCTGGAGTCAAATATAAGCCAGTCAGGATGGTGTGGAAGATTTTTTTCTCTGCAGGTCATCACTGAATCAAATGAGTTTCTGTGACAATCCTGGTTACTGATACCAGCTTTGTATTCCATATTTAAAAAAATTTAAATAGTTGATTTCAAATTCCTCAGCTGCTATGGTGAGATCCCGTACCGGCCTCCCCGAACAGGCGCCGGAATGTGGCGACTCGGGGATTTTCACAGTAACTTCATTTGAAGCCTACTCGTGACAATAAGCGATTTTCATTTCATTTCATTTGAATTCATGTTTCTGGATCAATAGTTCAAGTTCCTGGATTACTCGTCCAGTAACTGTTATACGGCCATAGTTCAACTAGCTGAAGGATAAAAAAATTGCAGGGAAATTAGGAAAGATTGGGGAATGTGACTAACTAGATTGTTCTTCAAAAAAGCTAATGCAGAGTCAATGGACTTGAATGACCTCTTTCTCTGTTGTACTCTTCTATGACTTTGTGATTTCTGATTGTGTTGCCAAGGAGCAGCAAGTGGATGAGAAATGGGAGAGGACCTCGAGGGACTCCAGATAATGATGTGTAATGGGAAGATGAACCATTGCCAGTGATTCTCTGGCTAGTACTGGATTGAAAATAATAGAACCAGAGATGTGCAGTTCTACCTTGCTGGAGGATAGAAAATGAGTGTTGGAAGGGGGTTGTCTGATGTAGAGTGTCAAAGGCTGTGGATACTTTGAAAGGGATGAAGGTGGAATATGTACCACTATCACAGTCACATTGGTTAGACAGGATGTAATGTCAGACTTTAATATGGACTGTTTCAGTGCTGTTACAGGAGCGGAAACCTGATTGGGGTTGAGGGGTGAGGAATTTGGGAATGGAATTCCGAGAAAGCTGAGCAAATATTTGGAAAGTGACGACATGACCTTGGGGAGGAAAGGGAGGTTAAAGATGGTATATTTTTCAAAGACGAAAGGATTAAGGGTGGATATTTTGAGGCGGGCAGGCAGTAATGATGGCTGATTTGAATAGGAGGCGAGTGTCCTCGAAGAGAGAGAACGGTTAACAGTACTTTCAGCTAACATGGGGACCAGGCATTCAGGGATGTTGGATGCTCAGCAATTTCTTCATGATCAAATTGATCTTGGAGAATGCGTAAGGAGCGAGAGCAGAGAAACTAGACAAAGTTGCAAGTTTGGTGCCACGGTCGAAGAAATTTTAGGGAAAGTTTGGCTGATGGCCTGATGGAGAGTGGGAGGGAGGGAAATAGCCGAGGCAGTTGAAGGGTGGGCTCAATTTTCATGACAAATTCCATTAGTTTCTCACACTTGGAGTTGAGGGTTGAGAAGGCAGGGAAGAGTTGTTTAGGAATGTGATTTGTGGTGGAGAATGCAGCTGTGGGTTATCTTTAGATTCCAGGATGTTCTTGGAATAGTGAACAAGGACCTGGTAATGTCTTGTGGTCAGCCCAATCGGAATGAATGGATTAAACTGTTGACCATCATAAATGGTTCAAATCCGAGCTCCCTGGACTTGGGAGCAGAGCCGAGTGCCATCATAGATCAGCCATAATCTAAATTGAATGGCAGTGCAGGCTGACACTGGTTCCTATATTTCTGCTTCACTCTTTAACTACTGGAATCTTCAGTGAACCTTGATCAGGAGCAGTAGCACAAGTCAAATGAAACAGATGAGAGGGCTGCATGAAGATTGGAGTTTCAACAGCGCTCTCCTCAGAATCTGACCTATCGGATTGGATTGGTGGATCTCTATATATTTCTGTAGTTCTCACAATCTCTATATCTATACATAGATAGCTATGTCTCCACATATAATCTGTATTATTTGGGTAATCTGACATTAGCTGGTGGCTTCATGAAGAATGTGACTCTTTGTTCATTGAACCATTGTGGAGTAGCCCTGTATAGCGACCAGTTGAAAATAGGTTTCTTCTAAGAACAGGTGCTGTTAGGGCAACACGGTGGCACAGTGGTTAGCACTTCTGCCTCACCGCGGCGAGGGCCCGGGTTCGATCCGGACCACAGGTCGTTTTCTGTGTGGAGTTTGCACATTCTCCCTGTTTCTGCGTGGGTCTCACCTCCACAACCCAAAAAGATGTGCAGGGTAAGTGGATTGGCCACGCTAAATTGCCCCTTAATTGGGGGGGGGAGAGAAAAGAATTGGGTATTCTAAATTTATAAAAAACAGAAAAAAAGAGTTGTGGTTGAATTTTAGTTATGTATGGACAAAACCTCATCTGTTTGAGGTGCTACAAGTCACAATGTGAATCTGCTACATGTTGATCTTGTAGTTGTCGCTCGGGAAATGTGTCCTTATCTTCATCATCTTTTGCTTCAAAGGAAATGTTAATTGTTTTCTGTTTCTAAAAACCTCAGCACCTTCCGCTGTTTTGCATGTAGATTTGCACACGTTAACAGATTGTGTCTCCAGAATGGTCAGGGTGTCATTGCATTGCAAAAAGCATGAAGGAAAAGAAAAAAAATTGCATTTACCTTGTACCTTCCATGGCCTCAGGATGTCTCAAAACACTTTACACCCAATGAATTCCTTCTGAATTGTTGTAATGAAGTAAATGCTACAATTAATTTGTGCACAGGAAGCCCCCACAATTAGCAATGAGACAATGCCCAGATAATCTGCCTTTATTGATGTTAATTGAGGGATCAATATTGGCCAGAACTAGGAGAAATTCCGATGTTTTTACGTCAAAATAGTGCTGAGGCATCTTTTACGTCTGTACATCCAAGAGCCTCAATTTAACATCTCAACCTCCAACAGTGCAGCACTCTCTCTGTGTTTGCACAGGAGCGTCAGCCTTGATTTCTGTGCTCAAGCAGAAGTGGTACTTGATCTCACAGTGTTCTGGCTCAGGGGCAAGAGTGTTGCCAGTTGATTCGAAGCCATTTTAAAATTATTTCCTGAGAGGATCGCTGGTAAGACTGTGATAGTGAGGTAGTTGATTCTGAGACCAGAGTCCTGAATGTCAATAGAGGTAACTGATTACATGAGGCATGAGTTAGCTATGATGGACTGGGAAACATTATTTTAAAAAAAAAATGTTTTATTGAGGCATTTGGATCTTAACACAACAAACATAATCACAAATAAATTCAAGCCAACAGGGCTGCAACTAACCAACTCAACAAAATACCCCCGCCCCCCCCCACACTGCTGACATTGCAACTTTTCTTGAAGTCGATAAACGTCTGCCGCCTCTGGGCAAACCCCTCCACAGACTCTCAACGGCAACTGAGAAACTCTGCCAGGTCACTCACCCACACCCCCGGTTTTGGCGGTCCTGAGTCACTTGGGCTACCAGGGAGGCAAAGGCCAAGACATCTGCCTCTCTCGCCCCCTGGACTCCCGCGTCTTCTGACACACCAAAGATCGCCACCTCTGGACTTGGGACCACCTTCACCTTCAGGACCTCTGACATAACGTCGGCAAACCCCTGCCAGAATCCCCCAAGCTTCAGAAACACCAAAACATGTGGGTGTGATTCGTGGGCTCACCGCCCACATCTATCCTCCACCCCTTCAAAAAACCTGCTCATCCTGGCCACAGTCATAAGTGACCTGTGGACCACCTTAAACTGGATAAGGCACGATGCCGATGCATTCACCCTCCTCGGGGCATCCTCCCAGAACCCAGGCTCCGGCTCCCTCCCAGTCCATCATCTCCTTGTAAATTTCCGACCAGCCTCTGAACAAAGTCCCTCACCTGCAAATACCGGAACCCATTCCCGACGGGCAGCTCAAATTTCTGCTCCAACTCCTCCAAGCTTGGAAAGCCACCGTTAATGAACAGATCCCGAAACAGTTCAATCCCCGTCCGATGCCACCCCCGAAACGCCCCCCATCCATTCCCCCAAACAAATCGAATCCCGCCAGGGCAGGTGATGGAATTTAAACTCAATAAAAATATCTGGAATTAAAAGTCTAATGATGACCATGAAACCATTGTCGATTGTTGTAAAAACCCATCTGGCTCACTAATGTCTTTTTGGGAAGGGAATCTGCCATCCTTACCTGGTCTGGCCCACATGTAACTCCAGACGCACAGCAATGTGGTTTACTCTTAAATGGCCGAGCAAGCCTTTCAATTGTGTTCAACTGCTACAAAAACACAACAAAGGAATGAAACCGGACGACCACCCGACATTGAACCAGGCACTGGACACGACAACGGCAAACCCAGCCATGTCGACCCTGCAAAGTCCTCATTACTAACATCTGGGGGTTTGTGCCAAAGTTGGGAGAGCTGTCTCACAGACTAGTTGTGCAACAGTTTGACATAGCCATACTCACAGAATCATACCTTACAGACAATGTACCAGACACCACTATCACCATTCCTGAGTATGTCCTATCTCACCTGCAGGGCAGACCCAAGAGGTGGCACAGTGGTATACAGTCGGGACCCCACAAAGTCTCATAGCTTCAGGTCAAACATGGGCAAGGAAACATCCTGCTGATTACCACGTACGGGCCATCATCAGCTGATGAATCAGTACTCCTCCATGTTGAACACCACTTAGCGGAAGCTCTGAGGGTGGCAAGGATACAGAATATGCTCTGTGTAGGGGTCTTCAATGTCCATCACCAAGAGTGGCTCGGTGGTACCACCACAGACTGAGCTGGACGGGTCTTAAAGGACATAGCTGCTAGACTGGGATTGCAGCAGGTGTGAGGGAACCAGCAAGAGGGAATAACATACTTGACCTCATCCTCACCAATCGACTTGCTGCACTGTGTCTTTCCATGACCGTATTGGTAGACGTGAACACCGCACAGTCCTTGTGGAGACAAAGTCCCATCTTCACATTGAGGATACCCTCCATCATGTTGTGTGGCACTACCAACTTGCTAACAGATCTAGCAGCTCAAGACTGGGCATCCATGAGATGATGTGTGCCATCAGCAGCAGCAGAATTGTATTCAACCACAATCTGTAACCTCATGGCCTGGCATATCCCCGAATCTACCATTTCGACCAAGCCAGGTGATCAACCCTGGTTCAGTGAAGAGTGTAGGAGAGCATGCCAAGCTCAACACCAGGCATTATGAAAAATAAGGTGTCGACCTGGTGAAGCTACGACATAGGGCGACTTGTGTGCCAAACAGCATAAGCATCAAATAATAGAACTAAGTGATTTCACAATGAACGCATCAGATCTAAGCTCTGTCGTCCTGCCACATCCAGCCGTGAATGGCGGTGGAAAATTACACAACTCACTGGAGGAGGACGAGGCTCCACAAATATCCCCATCCTCGATGATGGAGGAACCCGGCACATATGTGCAAAAGACAAGGCTGAGGCATTCGCAACAATCTTCAGCCAGAAGGGCCGAGTGGATGATCCATCTCGATCTCCTCCAGATTTCCCCAGCATCACAAATGTCAGTCTTCAGCCAATACTATTCACTCCATATCAATAAATGGCTGAAGGGGCAGCACGGTGGCGCAGTGGTTAGCACTGATGTCTCAGGGCGCCGAGGTCCCAGGTTCGATCCTGACCCCTGGTCACTGTCCTTGTGGAGTTTGCACATTCTCCCCGTGTTTGCGTGGGTTTCACCCCCACAACCCAAAGATGTGCCGGGTAGGTGGATTGGCCATACTAAATTGCCCCTTAATTGGAAAAAATGAATTGGGTACTCTAAATTTATATTGAAAAACCGGCTGAAGGATACTGCAAAGGCTACGGGGCCCTGACAATATCCCAACAATAGTACTGAAGACGTGCTCCAGAATTGCTGCACTCCTAGCCAAGCTGTTTCAGTACAGATACAGTACTGGCATCTACCCGGCAATGTGGAAAGTTGCCCAGGTGTGTCCTGTACACAAGAAACAGGACAAATTCAACCCAGCCAATTACTGCTCTATCGGTCTACTCTCCATCATCAGCAAAGTGATGGAAGGAGTCATCAACAGTGCTATCACGTGGCACTTACTCAGCAATAACCTCCTCATGGATGCTCAGTTTGGGTTCCGCCAGGGTCACTCAGCTCCTGACCTAATTACAGCCTTGGATCAAACATGGACACAAATGTTGAATGCCAGAGGTGAGGTGTGAGGGTGACTGCCCTTGACATCAAGGCAGCATTTGACCGAGTATGGCATCAAGGAGCTCTAGCTAAATTGGAGTGAGTGGGAATCGGGGGGAGAAAACTCCACTGGTTGGAGTCATATCTGGCACAAAGGAAGATGGTTGTGGTGGTTGGAGGTCAATCATCTCAATTCCAGGACATCACTGCAGGAGTTCCTCAGGGTAGTGTCTTAGACCCAACCACCTTCAACCAAAAGAGAAAATGCTGGAAAATCTCAACATGTCTGGCAGTATCTGTAAGGAGAGAAAAGAGCGAATGTTTTGAGTACCGATGACCCTTTGTCAAAGCTAAAAGGCACAGAAAGTGGGAGATATTTATACTGTAGGGTGAGGGAATGAAAGATGAGTCATAGCCACACAAACCAAAGGAAAAGAATGCTAATGGCAGTCCCCAGAGAGAATAAAAGGTGTGAAAGGTCTGCAACTGCCGTCCCTTCACAAATTCTGTCTGGTCCTCCCTTATCACCCCCGGCACACGGCCGTCAATTTGCAATGCTAGTACCTTCGCCAACGTTCAGCAGCGATATCGGGTGATATGATCCATACTGCTCTGGATCCTTCTTTGAAATCAGGGAGATGGAAGCTTGTGACACTGTGGGGTAGAGGTGGGAGTTCCCCCTCTCCCTCGCCTCGTTGGACATCCTCACCAGTAGTGGCCCCAGCTCCATGCCAAACTTTTTATAAAACTCTACTGTGAACCTGTCTGGCCCCTGGGCCTTCCTTGCCTACGTCACGCCCATGCCATCCATCACTTCCCTCAGCCCAATCGGGCCCCAGGCCCTGCACCCTCTCCACTTCCACCTTGGGGAACTCCAACCCATCCAGGAACTGTCGTCGTCCCCCCCCCACCGACTCATACAGGTTCCTATAGAAGGCCTCAAATGACCCATTCACCCCCTCTTGGTCTGGCGCCAGCATATCCTCTCGTCCCTCACCCTACCAATGTCTGTCACCGCTGCTTGCTTCCTCAACTGGTGAGCCAGTATTAGCTAGTTAGCCAGGAAGGACCTAAAGGGAGAGTTAAGAAGAGCGAGGAGAGGACACGAAAAGTCGTTGGCGGATAGGATCAAGGAAAACCCTAAGGCTTTCTATAGGTATATCAGGAACAAAAGAATGACTAGAGTAAGATTAGGGCCAATCAAGGATAGTAGTGGAAAGTTGTGTGTGGAATCAGAGGAGATAGGGGAAGCGTTAAATGGATATTTTTCGTCAGTGTTACACTGGAGAAAGACAATGTTGTCGAGGAGAACACTCAGGTTCAGTCGACCAGGCTAGATGGGATTGAGGTTCACAAGGAGGAGGTGTTAGCAATTTTGGAAAGTGTAAAAATAGATAAGTCCCCTGGGCCAGATGGGATTTATCCTAGGATTCTCTGGGAAGCCAGGGAGGAGATTGCAGAGCCTTTGTCCTTGATCTTTATGTCGTCTTTGTCGACAGGAATAGTGCCGGAAGACTGGAGAATAGCAAATGTTGTCCCCTTGTTCAAGAAGGGGAGTAGAGACAACCCTGGCAATTATAGACCTGTGAGCCTTACTTCGGTTGTGGGTAAAATGTTGGAAAAGGTTATAAGAGATAGGGTTTATAATCATCTTGAAAAGAACAAGTTGATTAGCGATAGTCAACACGGTTTTGTGAAGGGTAGGTCATGCCTCACAAACCTTATTGAGTTTTTTGAGAAGGTGACCAAACAGGTGGATGAGGGTAAAGCGGTTGATGTGGTGTATATGGATTTCAGTAAGGCGTTTGATAAGGTTCCCCACGGTATTGCAGAAAATACAGAAGTATGGGATTGAAGGTGATTTAGCGGTTTGGATCAGTAATTGGCTAGCTGAAAGAAGACAGAGGGTGGTGGTTGATGGCAAATGTTCATCCTGGAGTTCAGTTACTAGTGGTGTACCGCAAGGATCTGTTTTGGGGCCACTGCTGTTTGTATTTTTTATAAATGACCTGGAAGAGGGTGTAGAAGGATGGGTTAGTAAATTTGCAGATGACACGAAGGTCGGTGGAGTTGTGGATAGTGCTGAAGGATGTTATAGGATACAGAGGGACATAGATAAGCTGCAGAGCTGGGCTGAGAGGTGGCAGATGGAGTTTAATGCGGAAAAGTGTGAGGTGGTTCACTTTGGAAGGAGTAACAGGAATGCAGAGTACTGGGCTAATGGCAAGATTCTTGGTAGTGTAGATGAACAGAGAGATCTCGGCATCCAGGTACATAAATCCCTGAAAGTTGCCACCCAGGTTAATAGGGCTGTTAAGAAGGCATATGGTGTGCCAGCCTTTATCAGTAGGGGGATCGAGTTTCGGAACCACAAGGTCATGCTGCAGCTGTACATAACTCTGGTGCGGCCGCACCTGGAGTACTGCGTGCAGTTCTGGTCACCACATTATAGGAAGGATGTGGAAGCTTTGGAAAGGGTTCAGAGGAGATTTACTAGGATGTTGCCTGGTATGGAGGGAAGGTCTTACGAGGAAAGGCTCAGGGACTTGAGGTTGTTTTCGTTAGAGAGGAGAAGGCTGAGAGGTGACTTAATAGAGACACATAAGATAGTCAGAGGGTTAGATAGGGTGGACAGTGAGAGTCTTTTTCCTCGGATGGTGATGACCAACACGAGGGGACATAGCTTTAAATTGAGGGGTGATAGATATAGGACAGATGTCAGAGGCAGTTTCTTTACTCAGAGAGTAGTAGGGGTGTGGAACGCCCTGCCTGCAACAGTAGTAGACTCGCCAACCTTAAGGGCATTTAAGTGGTCACTGGATAGACATATGGATGAAAATGGAATAGTGTAGGTCAGATAGGCTTCAGATGGTTTCACAGGTCGGCGCAACATCGAGGGCCGAAGAGCCCGTACTGCGCTGTAATGTTCTATGTTCTATGTATCCTACTTGCCTTCTCCCTACACTCATACACTGTCCCTCTGGCTCTCCGTAACTACCCTACCGCTTTCCAGTGGACAGTAATCCAAACTCCACCTGGAGCCTCCGTCTCTCCCTTAACAACCTCTCTTCCAGTGCCACTGAATACCTCTGATCCACCCTCAGAATCTCATCGACCAGCCTTGCCCTGCCCTCCTACTTCACTCACTCCCTGTGCGCCTGAATTGAAATAAATTCCCCCATGAGGCCTTGATTGCCTCCCACAGCGTGGTGGCTGTGACCTTCCCCGTGTCGTTCAACTCCACATAACCCCTAATGGTAGCCCTCACATGCTCGCACACCAGCCAGTAGCCCACATCTAAACTCCACTGTGACTGTTGGGCTTCCCCCTGAACCACCTGCAAATCCACCTAATGCAGCGCATGGTCAGGAACTACAATCGCTGAATACTCCGAGTCGGCCAATCCTGCCAGCAATGCCTTATCCATCACAAAAAAGTCAATCTGGGAGTACACCTGGTGCACATGGGAGAAGTATGATTCTGTCCATAATATATTACACCGTAGCGCTCCTCCCACCAAAGACTGGGGTGGGATTTTCTGCCCACCCCCACGGCATGTTTTCCAGCAGTGGAGGCGGTTTGCCATTGGCCGCTGGCAGCTGTAGCCATCTGAGATGGCCACTTGCAAAGGACCATGGGAATTATGGCCAACCCAGGACTCCAACAGATACAGAGCTTCTGTGTATTTGAAACGCAGATAGCTAGACGCGATCGAAACCCCCGCTCGTTTGCATTCTAATGGCCCATTTCCCCAGAACAATAGGACTGCACTCAAGAAACCAATACAGCCACAGACTGATTGGCACCACTCCCTTTACTCAGAGAGCCCAGCCACCACGGCACCCGCCCCTTAATTGGCCGAAATCGAAGGCGGCGATCAAAGCCTGTCGAATGATTGGGTCCAAAGTTAAGGACTGCCCCAAAGAGCACGAAACCCCAGAGAGGTAAAAAGACGCAGCCATTTGTTCTGTCTCTTTTGGACCTGGCCTGTGCCAGCCTCCTTTGAATCCGGCCTGTGCCAGCCCAACTGCAGCATAACGACCAGACAGCCAAGTTCAAGACCAACGATCGCTACCTGACGGATGAGCCCAGCAGAGTCAGAACCACTTCTTCAAACCAGCCATGTGATCAAGATAAAGGCCTTGTTCATTTGCACAGTGCTGGTCGCCTGAAGTTAAGCATAGGTTATTGTAGCTGATAGGTGCAGTTTAACCTGTTGTATATTGTGCTTGCATGTCGAAGTAACCCTTGTGTGTAAAGAAACCATCTTTGAACTTGAACTGACTAACTGGTTGTGTGGTCATTTGACCGATGTACGGGAAAGCTTTGTAGTTCAGTAAGAGAAACAGAAACACCCACAGTATTGGCGATGCTTTTGGGACATAACATCATATCATAAAAAGAGCCTCAGTATCATATTGCTGACTCTAAAGAGCGACATTATTGGTGTCGCTGGTGGGATAGTATTCCATTCATTAAATTAGCAACACAGCATCTTCCAGTCCCATGTCTATGGTGTTATATGTGGCTTGCCTGTCCCGTCGGGGAACCTGCTGCACATGACGGGCGGGGAGGTGGGGGGGGGGGGGGGGGGGGGGGGGGGGGGGGTTGCCTTTGGCAAGAATGGAAGATCCTGTCACCGGAAAGGACCGGAAAGTCTTGTCCGCTGTATGCTCGAAGGGCTTTTATTTTATAAAGGATTAAAGGATATGTAACTAAGGCGGTCCATGGAGTTGAGGTGCAGACCAGCCATGATCCAACTAAATGACAAAGGTGTTCCTAATCGCGACATTAGATCCATTTCAGCTTGCCATATGGTGTCAGTTCAATTGGTTAGTAATTTAAGTTGTCTTTCTTTTTGCTTAAGGTGAAAGCATTTTTAATGTGTCTTAAATTATTGTACTTGTAGGTGCTTTGGACTCCTGAAGTATTATCGAATGGAGTGAGGTTTTCAATGACGAGTGCTGATGGAGAAGAAGGATATCCTGGGGAGTTGAAAGTCTGGGTGACGTATATTCTCGATGGAGCAATACTGGCTATTAATTACAAGGCACAGACCACCAAGACCACTCCAATAAACTTGACCAACCATTCCTATTTCAACCTCGCAGGGAACGTAAGATCAATTGTTTTTAACAGGTTTCTAGCTAACGATAGATCTACCCCCTGATTAATGCTGGAGTGAAGACGAATTCCAAGATGATTTTATTTCTTTTTAAAATAAATAAAATCATCTTGGAATTTGTCTTCACTCCAATACCCAATTCATTTTTTTTCAATTAAGGACAATTTAGTGTGGCCAATCCACCTAGCCTGCACATCTTTGAGTTATGGGGGCGAAACTCACACAAACACGGGGAGAATGTGTAAACTTCACACGGACAGTGACCCAAAGCCGGGATCGAACCTAGGACCTCGGTGCCATGAGATAGCAGTGCTAACCACTGCGCTACCTTGCTGCCCCCAAGATGATTTTAATAAGTCAGAGCCTTCATTGATAAGCCATTGAGTCTCATTGACTACATGTTGTCCATCTATTTGGATTCATCTGAATTTCAGGGCACCATATTTATGGAATTGGGGGTGACCTGGAAAGCCCTGGGTCATGAAGGCTCTGTCGAGTTTAATAGCAAGGCCTCATTATTATTTTTGTTTTCCATTTCTCATCCAGCATCAACCAGGTTGACAACTGGCTGGTGGCGGGCTGGAAAGCCAGAGGCAGGAGGCTGCAGCTGGTGACTATTGGGATGGTTCCCAGTAATTGGGAGAGATTTGAACTTGACGGGAGCCTTTAGACACCAAGGTGGTGTAATATTCTTCATATAAATGTGTAAAACCCCTGTGCTGAATTTTGAGTAACTGATTGTATCGCTCAGTGATCAAACGTTTATCCGAGACGGGCATTGGAGAGAGAGAGAGAGAGGGAAAGATCGGGATCTGGTCGGTGGGAGAGGGAGTGGGTTTCGGAGTCCATCAGTGGTGAGGATGGAAATTAAAGTTTAGTGGTTGGTGGAGAAGACTTGGATGATTGCAGGAGTGAGGAGAGGTCGCAGTCAGCAAGAGGAGAGGCCAAGGAGTTATTCAAAGGACTTGGACGCGCATAACTGCCCACGAGAAGTGCTCAGAAAAGACCTTCCCTTCTAGAACTGGCTTCTCCTGTCTCCATTGAGCAAACGGGTTTCTAACCGTGGGTAACCCAGCCAGCAGTTATTCAATTTAGATGATGTTCCCAGCTGCACTGAGAGAGCTTGACCTAAATATGATAATTAGCTGCCCGGCTTCTCCAGGACAGAATATGTCTGACTTAAAATCTGCTGTCATAAGATTGGCAATAAGCAGATTGAGGATGTGTTTCTCAGCTTCTAATTTGGGACTCCAACCCTCTTCTGCTCGACGTGGTGTGGAGGTGAGTAATATCAAACCCACAGAGGACAGAAGAAGACCATTCAGTCCATCCTGTCTGTACTGTTCTTTAAAGGATCTATTAAATTAGTCACTCTCTTCTTTCCCCATACACTAGAATTATTTTCTCTTTCTTTTAAATTTAGAGTACCCAATTCTTTTTCTTTCCAATTCAGGGACAATTTAGCGTAGCCAATTCACCTACCCTGCACATCTTTTTGTGTTGGGGAGGGTGGGGTGAGACCCAGACAGACACAGGGAGTATATGCAAACATCACAAGGACAGTGATCGGGGCCAGGATCAAACCCGAGTCCTCGGCACCGTGAGGCAGCAGTGCTAACCACTGCGCCACCATGCTGCCCCATTATTTTCCTTTTCAAGTATTCATTCAATTCCTTTTTGAAAGTTACTATTGAATTGGCTTCCAGCACCTTTTAAGGCAGTGCATACTAGATCCTAACTTGCTGAGTAAAAGAAAATTCTCATGTTGTTTTGTATATTACCTTAAATTTGTGCCCTTTCCTTACCAACCCTTCAACCAGTTTCTCCTTAATTACTCCATGAAACACTTCATAATTCGACTACTTTTTAAATCTACCTTTGACCTTCTCTATTCCACGGAGAATATTTCCAGCTTCTCCAGTCTCTTTACTTAACGGACGTTCCTCATTCCTGGCACTACTTCATCCAGATCCAACCTGGAATATAACTGGGAGAAATGTGATGGCTAAAGTCCATGACCTTTCCATGTATTCCTACTGTAACGCTGTCGAAGAATTCTAGTAGATTTGTCAAGCATGATTCCCCCTTCATAAATCCATGCTGACTCTGTCTGATCCTGCCACTATTTCTAAGTGCTCTGCTATAAAATCTTTGTTAACGGATTTTAGAAATTTCCCCACTACTGATGTCAAGCTTACCCGTCTAATAATAATCTTTATTGTCACAAGCAGGCTTACATTAACACTGCAATGAAGTTACTGTGAAAAGCCCCTAATCGCCACATTCTGGCACCTGTTAGGGTACGCAATGTGTAATTCACCTAACAGCACGTCTTAACAATTTTTATGTTCTCTGCAAGCTTACTCTCGTACTCTATTTTCTCTTTCTTAATCAATCCGTTGGTCCTTCTTTGCTGAATTCTAAACTACTCCCAATCCTCAGACTTGTTTTTCTTTTAAAAAAAAATTAATTTAGAGTACCCAGTTCATTTTTTCCAATTAAGGGGCAATTTTAGCGTGACCATCCACCTACTCTGCACATCTTTGGGTTGTTGGGACGGAACCCGCGCAGACACGGGGAGAATGTCCAAACTCCACACGGACAGTGATCCGGGACTCCACACGGACAGTGATGCGCCACCGTGCTGCCCGTATGTGCCAGACAGGAATAAACAATTGTTGCAGTTCCCCCATGCGCTCGTTGAATGTGTGCCATTGCCTATCCATTGTAATCCCTTTAAGTAAAGTCCCCCAATCGACCAAAGCCAACTCGCGCCTCAGATCATTGTAGTTTCCTTTATTAGGATTCAGGCCCCTAGTCTCCGAATCAACTACTTCACTCTCCATTTTGATGAAAAATTCTATCATATTATGGTCGCTCATCCTCCAAGGGGTATCGCACAACTAGATTGCCAATGATTCTATTCTCATTACACAGTACCCAGTCTAGGATGGCCTGCTCTCCAGTTGGTTCATCAACGTATTAATCCAGAAAACCATCCCGTATACACTCCAGAAATTCCTCCTCTGCGGTATTATGGCTAATTTGATTTACTCAATCTAAATACAGATTAAAATCACCCATAATTATAGATGTTTCTTTATCTCGTGCATCTCTAATTTCCTGTTTAATGTCATTCCCAACATCACCTCTGCAGTTTAGGTGTCCAAATATGACGGCCATTAATGTTTATTGCCCCTTGGTGTTCCTCAGCTCTACCCATACAGATTCCACACCGTCAGAGCTAATATCTTTCCTCATTATTACATTAATCTCCTCTTTAACCAGCACTGCCACTCCACCGACTTTTCCTCTTTGTCTGTCCTTCCTAAATACTGAATATTCCTGGACATTCGGTTCCCATCCCTGGTCACTCTGCAGCCATGTCTCCATAATCCTGATTATATCATACCCGTTTAAGTCTATTTGCGTGATTGGTTCATCCGCTTTATTGAAAATGCTCCACGTGTTAAGGCACATAGTCTTTAAGCTTGTCTTTTAAACATTACTTGTCTTGTTCCTCATACTTTTCACTGTGGCCCTGTTTGAATCTGGCCCTTGGTTTCTCTGCCTATTCCCCTTTCTGTCTTTTGTTTTTGTTCTTGTTTCCTGCTCCTCTGATTCCTTGCGTAGGTTTCCACCCCCCTGCCATTTTAGTTTAAACCCTCCCCAACCACTCTAGCAAATACTCCCCCTGGGACATTAGGCCCGGTCCTGCCCAAGTGTAACCCGTTCAGTTTGTACTAGGCGCACCTCACCCAGAATCGGTCTCAGTGCTTTGTTTCATTTCAGTGATGTGTGCCAATAGAAAAGCACTTTGTAAGGTTCCTCCTATTTAAACCCTGTTTGTTCACTGTTTTCCCTCCCCCCCCCCCCCCCTCTTTAAAAAATTTTTTTGCTATTACCATTTTGATCCATGGATGAGTAACGGACCTGGAACTTTACAGCCTGTATCTTGAACTCAAGCAGAAGCAATGGCCTGTATCTTTAAATCAGGCAGGAAGAATCCGGAAGGCATCCGTGGTGACTTGCTTTGATTGACTTGGCTGGTGGTCATTGAATGGGCCCAGGAGGCTGTGCCCTGCCCGGTAACAGGCAGTGATAGGATCTGTTCACAATCAAGTGGTTTAGGGACCTGAGGATGTTTGAATTTCACTTTGGCAACTAAGAGAGACAATCTCTCTTTTTCCCTGTTTTCCTCAAGAAAGATGGTGGGATGGATTCTCCGCCGTCGGGATGCTCCATTTTGCCAGCAGCCTGGGGGTTTCCAGATGGTGTGGAGCTGCCTCACAATGGGAAACCTCATTGACCAGCCGGCGAAACGGAGCATCCCACCGGTGTGCAGGACCAGGAATCTGGCATGGCGGGTTGAAGAATCCAGCCCGGTGTATTATTGAATTGGCAGAAAGCCTGGATGAACGTGTTTACGGAAGAAACATTACAGGCAGTGCAGGAAAGGTTCAGAATCTGGTAATTCTCTCCAGGTAAAGCTGTACAAGCAGAGACTAGAATCTGATAGCATTCTCTCCAAGAACAGGCTGTGGTGAAGCCAGAAGCCTCTCCTGGAAAAGTTGTGAGTAATATATACTGCTGAACGTCAAAGTGGATCATTACAGGATGTAGGCCAGAGACTTTAAGTCACATTCATACTGTGAAGAAGTTGCACTGAAGACCTCGTCACCTGAAGCAAGAACTCTTATCGTTTTACCTCAATCCT
Organism: Scyliorhinus canicula; assembly: GCF_902713615.1. Taxonomy (NCBI): domain Eukaryota; kingdom Metazoa; phylum Chordata; class Chondrichthyes; order Carcharhiniformes; family Scyliorhinidae; genus Scyliorhinus; species Scyliorhinus canicula. The sequence continues at coordinate 185,882,187 of NC_052146.1, read as the reverse complement.
TACTTTTTTTAACCCCATTTCGCCCTCTGTGTTTGTCTGTCTTGGGTATGTGTGGATAAAGGGCGGGACAGTAAGTTAAGGGGTAGGAGATTAGCTTGCTTGATCTACAGCTGTAATTATGGCATGTTTTATCTTTATTTTTTTATAAATAAACTAATTGTTAGCGTGGCCAATCCACCTAACCTGCACATCTTTGAGTTATGGGGGCGAAACTCACACAAACACGGGGAGAAATTATTTTAAACATTCCTCTTTTTTTCTGAATCAGGTTGTATATTAGCAAATCAAGAAGTTGAACTTGCACAGTTTTCCTCTCTCTAATAAGTTTCTATCATAGGCTATCTCACCACACTCCAACCTTATATCTGTTTTGCACACACTGTAAGAGGGGGTATGAAGCTGGATTCAGGCGGAATTATTGGACGCCGTTTGGGAACGGCATTGTCAGGGATTGACACCCGGTGCTCGGGGCAGTGAAGGCGGTGAAGGCCAGGAGAAAGCACAGGGAAGGGATATGTCGAGGGCCGGTAAAAAAACGGCTGTGAAAACAGCGGAAAGTTCGTCGGGGAGTAGAAAGGTCACCAAGGAAAATGGAGGCTGGAGCACCAGGGGAGGCCGCATTGCTTACGGCTGAAGAAATAACTAAGGTGATGGCTGTGGAATTCGAAAGGCAGTTTACAAAATACATGGAGACAATGAGGAAGGAGATGAGGGAGGTTTTGAGTGTGCTGGTGGAGGAGGCGATTTCCCCGGTGACGAGGGCGGTGGCGAGCGCAGTGGCGGAGGTGCGGGAACAAGGGGAGGCGCTGAAGGAAGCGGAGGAGACTTATTGCAGCACGGTGATCAACTTACCTCGATGGGGAAGGAGATGGAGATTAACAAGGATCTGCGAGGGAAAATGGAAGACCTGGAAAACAGATCCAGGCGACAGAATTTGAGGATTGTGGGGCTGCCCGAAGGGCCGAGGCCAACTGAGTATTTTGCTGCGATGCTGGCGGAACTATTGGGGGAGGGGGGAGGATCCCCCCCGATATGAACTGGATCGGGCTCATCGGTCGTGGAGGCCTGTACCAAAGGCGAGTGAGCCGCCAAGGGTGGTGACTCTGTGCTTCCGTAGGTACAGTGTGAAGGAGAAGGTCCTGTGCTGGGCCAAGCAGAAGCGGGTGGCGCAGTGGGCTGGAGCTGGTATATGTGTATACCAGGACTTTACGGTGGAGCTGGCGAGGAAGCGGGCTGCTTTCAACCAGGTGAAGAGGGCACTGTACATTAGCAAGGTGCAGTGCGGCATTGTATATCCAGCGAAGCTGAGGGTGACTTACAAGCTCAAGGACTTTTAGCGGAGGAGTTTGCGAAGGCAGAAAGACTGTGACAGAACTGAGAATTTGAAAAATGGCCATGTGCCAATGTAACCACATGACACGGCGTGCGGCTGTATGGGCTAAAGGAGCCGATGTTGCATATATTTGGACAAGGGAAGTGATGGGACTTTCACTGGAAGTGAGGGCTCTTTGGGGTGTAGGTGGATATGCGGAGTTTGTGTGCTAAAAGGGCACTTTCTGGGCTTTCCTGGGGCCGGGCAAGGGGGAAAGGGACCCGGGCGGAGGCGTCCGTGCTGGCCTGTTTAAACTGGCCAGTGAATGGTAGTGAGATGGGGGGAGGGGATGCGGCCATTGGAGCCTGGCAGAACAAGGTCCACGTGGTCTAGCCGGGGTGGAACGTTGGGGGGAAGGAACCGAGGTTGGGGAAGGACTTTTACAAGAGGCAGTGGATGGGAGGAGTTGGAGAGGGGGGGTGGTGTTTACAACTCTTGGGTATCATGTGCGGCACTCTTTCAGAAGTTAGATGGCGTTGGGTGGGGGGGGGGGGGGGGGGGGGGGTTGAACTCTATGGTGACCATGGGCGGTCCCGGACTCCTTTCTTCTTTTTTCTCCTTTGTTTTTTGTTTCCACCGTGGGAGGGTTTGTTTTATTGGATGCATATATTGACAGGTGGGCTGTTGTTTGGGGTGGTGGGAGGATGGGATCATTGTTATTGTTAAGGGGATTGATTTTGTATTTGTTACCGTTCACTGTCTGTGGGTGGGGTGTAAATTTGTGAAAATGTGAAAATGGAGAATAAAAACATTTATAAAAAATTCATGTAAGAGGAAACAAAGCAAGCTTTTTGCCAAATATGACAGTTTTCTGTTAGTTTTCAGGTCTTTGCGGAGAAGCAGGTGTCTGAGAATAGAGTAGAGATTGTGTTCCTGTGTGTGTGATGCGCTAACAATTGCACACAGAAACACGAAATGGTACAAAAGAGGCTTTATTACCGTGAGATGTTATTCCCTCAAGTGGAGCAGTAAAATGGCAGCTCAGGAGACCTCATGGATATTTATACTGCTTCCTGTGGGCGGAGCTAGCCGGCAGGGGCTTACTGACAAACCTGTAATAGCAGGTACTATTGTACATCCCCTAATAGAGGCACACACACATATATATATATATACAGTGGTATTACCACATTCACCCCCTGCTAAGAATGAGTCCGGCGGGGTGACGTGAAACTTTAATACATAAGCAGTGATTTATTTACAGAGGGGGGGGGGGGGGGGGGGGAGAAAAAAAATCAGGTGTCTATCTTGCAACCCGGTGCCAGTCATAGGTTGAGTCTGTCCGGTGGTCTGACAGTTCGTTGAGAGCGACGCAACAGTGGTGGCGACGTCTGCACAGGTGGTGTCAGCGTTGGCGGCATTGGTGGTGGCGGTGTTGGTGCTGGCCAGTGGCTGGACGACTCCGGGAGCATGCCGAAATCTTCCATGTCCTCTAGTGTGGGCAGGGGAACGAGGGATGGACCTGGTGGGGCTGATGTTGTGGGCGCCGGGGAAAAGGAGGGTGGCGCGTGGGTGGGGAGGTGTGTGGGTGTGGGATCGGCACCCGAGGGAGCCAGGTCTCTGAGCGAGTCAGTATCCTGGCGGCCGTCGGAGAACTCCACGTAGGCACACTGGGGGTTCGCGTGGAACAGGCGTACCCTGCCCACCAGAGGGTCCGCCTTGTAGAGTCTGACATGCCTACGAAGTAGGACGGGCTCTGGAGCTACGAGCCATGTCGGGAGTGACACCACGGATGTAGACTTCCTAGGGAAGGTAAAAACACGTTCATGGGGTGTGTTGTTAGTAGCGGTGCACAGCAGTGACCGAATGGAGTGGAGCGCATCAGGGAGGACCTGCTGCCAGCGAGTGGCTGGGAGGTTCCTGCACCGTAGGGCCAGCTGGACGGCCCTCCATACCATCCCGTTCTCCCTTTCTACCTGCCTGTTTCCCCGGGGGTTGTAGCTGGTCGTCCTGCTGGGTGCGATACCCCTGCTGAGCAGGAACTGACGCAGCTCATCGCTCATGAATGAGGATCCCCTGTCACTGTGGATATAGTCGGGGAAACCGAACAGAGTGAATATGGAATCGAGGACCTTGATGACGGTGGCTGACGTCATATCTGGGCATGGGATGGCGAAGGGGAACCTAGAGAATTCATCGACCACACTAAGGATGTAGGTGTTGCGGTCGGTGGAGGGGAGGGGCCCTTTGAAATCCACGCTGAGGCGTTCAAAGGGGCGGGACGCTTTCACCAGGCGCGCGCGGTCTGGCCGGTAGAAGTACGGCTTGCACTCCGCACAGACCTGGCAGTCTCTGGTGACTGTCCGTACTTCCTCGACGGAGTAGGGCAGATTGCAGGCTTTGATTAGGTGGTACAAATGAGTGACCCCCGGATGGCAAAGGCTCTCGTGCAAGGCACGGAGCTGGTTCACTTGTGCACTGGCACATGTACCTCGGGAGAGGGCGTCTGGGGGCTCGTTGAGCTTGCCGGGGCGATACAAGATCTCGTTATTATAGGTGGAGAGCTCGATTCTCCACCACAAGATTTTATCGTTTTTGATCTTTCCCCGTTGCGTGTTGTTGAACATGAAGGCTACCGACCGTTGGTCAGTGAGGAGGGTGAACCTCCTGCCGGCCAGGTAATGCCTCCAGTGCCGCACCGCCTCAACGATAGCCTGGGCCTCCTTTTCAACTGAGGAATGTCGAATTTCGGAGGCATGGAGGGTGCGGGAAAAGAATGCCACGGGTCTGCCTGCCTGGTTTAGAGTGGCGGCAAGGGCGACATCTGAAGCGTCGCTCTCTAATTGGAAGGGCAGTGTCTCATCTACTGCGTGCATCCGGCCTTGGCTATGTCTGAGCGAATACGAACAAAGGCCTGTTGTGCCTCGGCCGTGAGGGGAAATTGTGTGGACTGGATCAGTGGGCGGGCCTTGTCCGCGTATTGTGAGACCCACGGGGCGTAGCAAGAATCGAACCCTAGGCATCGTTTGAGAGCCTTGGGGCAATGGGGGAGGGGAAGCTCCATGAGGGGGCACATGCGGTCGGGATCGGGCCCCAGTAGTCCGTTTTGGACTACGTAGCCGAGGATGGCTAAGCGGTCTGTGCTGAATACGCACTTCTCCTTGTTATAAGTTAGATTGAGGAGAGATGCCGTGTGGAGAAATTTGGCAAGGTTGGCGCCATAGTCCTGCTGGTCGTGGCCGCAGGTGGTGACATTATCTAAGTACGGAAACGTGGCCCGCAGTCCGTACCGGTCAACCATTCGGTCCATTTCTCGTTAGTGACGCCGAAGGGAACCCTAAGAAATTGATACAGTCGACCGTCCGCCTCGAACGCAGTGTAGGGACGGTCCAATTTACGGATGGGGAGCTGGTGGTAGGCAGATTTCAGGTCAATTGTTGAGAAGACCCGGTACTGTACAATCTGATTGACCATATCAGATATGCGAGGGAGGGGGTACGCGTCGAGCTGCGTGTACCGGTTGATGGTCTGGCTGTAGTCCACGACCATCCTGTGTTTCTCCCCAGTTTTAACCACCACCACTTGGGCTCTCCAGGGGCTGTTGCTGGCCTCGATAATACCCTCCCGAAGCAGCCGCTGGACTTCGGACCTGATGAAGGTCTTGTCCTGGGTGCTGTACCATCTGCTCCGGGTGGCGACGGGTTTGCAATCTGCAGCCAGATCGGCAAAGAGAGAGGGAGGGTCAACCTTGAGGGTCGTGAGGTCGCAAATGGTGAGTGGGGGTAAGGGTCCGCCGAATTTGAGGGTGAGGCTCTGGAGGTTACATTGGAAGTCCAGGCCCAGTAAAAGTGTCGCACAGAGGTTGGGGAGAACGTACAGGCGGAAACGGCTGAATTCCACGCCTTGTACGGTGAGTCTGACCAGACAGAAGCCCCGGATCAGGACAGAGAGGGATCCGGAGGCCAGGGAGATCCGCTGGTTGGCGGGATGGACCGCGAGTGAGCAGCGCCTTACCGTGTCCGGATGAATGAAGCTATCGGTGCTCCCGGAGTCAAGTAGGCAGTAGGTCGCGTGGCCGTTGATGAGCACAGTCGATGAAGCGGTGGTCAGGTGGCGAGGACGGGATTGGTTGAGCATCATAGAGGCAAGTAGCGGGCGATCGTCCGAAGATTCCGATGCGTAGTGGCAGCGACCCAGATCCCGCGATCCAGTCCCGAGGGGAGGACAAAATGGCGGCGTCCGGAGTACCTGCGGGGAAGAAAAAGGCGGCGCCCATGCAGCGCACGTTGAGGGGGCGGGACAAGATGGCGCGCCCATGGTACGCACATTGCGGGGACGCCGAAAGATGGCGGCACCCACTGATCGCATGTGGCCCCGGGAGCTGTGGACGGCGGGGCCCATTGTGCGATCGGCTGGGGAGAGAGGGAGAGGTCGGGCGTGATAGAGGCAACAGCGCGGGCCTGACACACCGCTGCAAAGTGGCCTTTCTGCCGACAGGATTTGCAGGTCGCGGCGCGGGCCGGGCTGCACTGGCGGGGGTGCTTCTGTTGGCCGCAGAAGTAGCAGTGGGGACCCCCAGGGTGCGCGGTATGGCGAGTAGCGCAGGCATACTGCGCGGGAGCGGCCCCAGTCAGGGAGGTCGGTAGCGGGGTCCACGAGGGGTAGGATGGGTGGGCGGACAGGGTAGGACTGCACGTTACGGGAATCAGCCGTCATCGAGAGCGCTAAAGTCTTTGTCGCTGCTAGATCGAGCGCGGCCCCTTTCAGCAGTCGTTGCCGGATGGGGTCCGATGCAATCCCCGTCACGAAAGCATCTCGCATGAGGAGATTCGAATGTTCCGTAGCCGTGACGGCCTGGCACTCGCAGTCCCGTACCAGAGGGATAAGGGCCCGCCAGAAATCCTCAATCGACTCACCCGTTGGACGCGAGTGGAGAGTACATGCCTCGCAAACAGAGTGTTCGTCGACTGGACATAATTTTCTTTGAGCAGTTCCATAGCATGGGCGTTGGTCGGCGCGTCCTGTATCAGCGGGAACACGCTGGAGCTCAACCTTGAGTAAAGTAGTTTAATTTTCTGAGCTTCCGATGGTGCAGGGTCCGCGGAGGTGATGTAGGCATCGAAGACAGCCAACCAGTGGTTAAAGTCTTTCCTGGCGTTCGGCGATTGCGGATCCAGCTGCAGGCGGTCGGGTTTTATTCTGATGTCCATGATTAGGGAAATCTCACGGTAATAAATTGATGCGCTAACAATTGCACACGGAAACACGAAACGGTACAAAAGAGGCTTTATTACCGTGAGATGTTATTCCCTCAAGTGGAGCTGTAAAATGGCAGCTCAGGAGACCTCATGGATATTTATACTGCTCCCTGTGGGCTGAGCTAGCCGGCAGGGGCTTACCGACAAACTATGCAGGGGCTTACCAACAAACCTGTAATAGCAGGTACTATTGTACATCCCCTAATAGAGGCACACACATATATATATATATATATATATATACAGTGGTATTACCACAGTGTGTCATACAGTTAGAAAGGACAGAGTTTAAGGACAGGAGGAACAAGGGATCGAGGAATGGACAAGCCCCTTTGCTGCTGCTTTAGTGTTGCCAGAGCCCAGCAGACCGGGTCAGAGAAGGGAGTCTCTGGGGAATTCACTGCCATTTGGACTGTTGTGACCTGAGTGAGAGAGGATTCGTTGATGTGCGCTTGTCCAACCGTGTCCAAGAACATCGGATGGAATACAGCTGCTGGTGAATGTGACTCGAGGATTAATTGGATGGCAAATGAGAGATCCCATAAAATGGAGGCTGAGTTGGACAGACTGAGATTGCCTGTGGTGTCACATTTTGTGTGGGAAGTAATGAGAGTGTTTATAACTGTCAGGAGTAACTTGGTTGTATCGGCCAATATCTGTCAGGGGAATGGGACAACTCATCGCCGCCGACTCATCGCCGCCGACTCATTGCCAGCCCAACTCATCGCCGCCGACTCATCGCCAGCCCAACTCATCGCCAGCCCAACTCATCGCCAGCCCAACTCATCGCCAGCCCAACTCATCGCCAGCCCAACTCATCGCCAGCCCAACTCATCGCCAGCCCAACTCATCGCCAGCCCAACTCATCGCCAGCCCAACTCATCGCCAACACAACTCATCGCCAGCCCAACTCATCGCCGCCGACTAATCGCCGCCGACTCATCGCCAGCCCAACTCATCGCCAGCCCAACTCATCGCCAGCCCAACTCATCGCCAGCCCAACTCATCGCCAGCCCAACTCATCGCCAGCCCAACTCATCGCCAGCCCAACTCATCGCCAGCCCAACTCATCGCCAGCCCAACTCATCGCCAGCCCAACTCATCGCCAGCCCAACTCATCGCCGCCGACTCATCGCCGCCGACTCATCGCCAGCCCAACTCATCGCCAGCCCAACTCATCGCCAGCCCAACTCATCGCCAGCCCAACTCATCGCCAGCCCAACTCATCGCCAGCCCAACTCATCGCCAGCCCAACTCATCGCCAGCCCAACTCATCGCCAGCCCAACTCATCGCCAGCCCAACTCATCGCCAGCCCAACTCATCGCCAGCCCAACTCATCGCCAGCCCAACTCATCGCCAGCCCAACTCATCGCCAGCCCAACTCATCGCCAGCCCAACTCATCGCCAGCCCAACTCATCGCCAGCCCAACTCATCGCCAGCCCAACTCATCGCCAGCCCAACTCATCGCCAGCCCAATAAAAACAGTAGTCAACAGACTTCTTAACAGCGCTCTGGAGTGAATGGAATCTATTTAAACCAACAGACTTCTTAACAGCACTCTGGAGTGAATGGAATCTATTTAAACAATTTAAACCGATAGAAAACAAAGGACATTTTAACATATTTTTCAGTAAATTGACTCTATTTAAAAAGTGCCCAATATAAAAACGATTGTATTTAACCAGAGACGGACGGAAAACACAATACAAAAAACACTAACTTACAATTAACAGCGTCTATTTCAATAGAGCCCTACAGTAAACAGTCAACTGACCAAATCTGAACCTAATCAATTTCACATTTGTCGCTCGCATGTTCCATAACCCTGGTGTTTGTCAATTTCAGCTATTCAGACGAAAAGCACAAAAGTATATGTGGCAGGTGCGAATATACATATAATTATGTTGTGTAATGGACATAAGTAAGGACAAGCTTTTTTCTACAAATTCACTCCAGAGTGCTGTTAAGAAGTCTGTTGGTTTAAATAGATTCCATTCACTCCAGAGCGCTGTTAAGAAGTCTGTTGTCTGTACTGTTTTTATTGGGCTGGCGATGAGTTGGGCTGGCGATGGGTTGGGCTGGCGATGAGTTGGGCTGGCAATGAGTTGGGCTGGCGATGAGTCGGCGGAGATGAGTTGGGCTGGCGATGAGTTGGGCTGGCGATGAGTCGGCGGCGATGAGTTGGGCTGGCGATGAGTCGGCGGCGATGAGTTGGGCTGGCAATTAGTTGGGCTGGCGATGAGTTGGGCTGGCGATGAGTTGGGCTGGCGATGAGTTGGGCTGGCGATGAGTTGGGCTGGCGATGAGTCGGCGGCGATGAGTTGGGCTGGCGATGAGTCGGCGGCGATGAGTTGGGCTGGCGATGAGTTGGGCTGGCGATGAGTTGGGCTGGCGATGAGTCGGCGGCGATGAGTTGGGCTGGCGATGAGTCGGCGGCGATGAGTTGGGCTGGCAATGAGTTGGGCTGGCGATGAGTCGGCGGCGATGAGTCGGCGGCGATGAATCGTCCTAGACCCTCTGTCAGCACCTGCCATTCGCAGGGGGTTCCATTCCCTTGAGGTCTCGTGAAGGGTGAAATCGCGAACGGTGAACATAATTTAAAATGGAGCTGAATTTGATATGTTCCAGCCATCCTCAAATTGCATATTTTTACATGAATGGAGTAACTTAAAAACCATTGTTTTGATTAAGTTGAGAATTTTGCTGAAGAAATTATTTGTCAACACAAGGCATGAAAATCAATGTAAAGCTTTTCAATTACCAAATAGAACATAGAACATAGAACAGTACAGCACAGAACAGGCCCTTCGGCCCTCGATGTTGTGCCGAGCCATGATCACCCTACTCAAACCCACGTATCCACCCTATACCCGTAACCCAACAACCCCCCCCCTTAACCTTACTTTTTAGGACACTACGGGCAATTTAGCATGGCCAAATTTACAAATATTGTACGTTGAAGTCAATTTTACTTGTTCCTAATAATAGGATCATTAACTGGGGTCCTCCTTTGATGCTGGTGTTCTAGCCACAGGCTGAGTAACTGCTCCATTTCCTTTAAGGGTGTGGTTCTCTCCTGCTCACAAAGGTTAACTTGTCAATGTGACCACCAGAAACACAGACACTGGTCCTTATTTTTTCTTCAGACTGCCGAATGTACCTGATTGTGAATTCATTCACAGAGTATTCTCTGACCAGCATGGAAGCACTTGGACCATTCCACAGTCTATCTAGGATTGCGACTTTCTGTTCAAGTGTCATCACCTTCCTGAGATGTTTTGGGGCTTGGCTTTAACTGACATTTTTAGTCACGTGCTGTACTGTCTTGTACTGTAATATAGTGTACTGCTGTATAATCCTGTAAATCACAGCAACCCAAGTGCATATGTGCAGTGAAGAGACATTTGCAATGTGTGCTTTCTTTCAGGGCAAAAGGAGAAACTCTTTCTTTTATGGTTTCTGAAGAATTTTCTAAGGCACAGTACAGTATGTTCTTTGTTAGTCTTTTGGAACCAGGTGCACATGTGCTTTTTAGATGTAACAGTGAACTTGTGGCTTTCTGCTGGTTTGACAGGCTGCACGAGCTTGAAGCACAGAAGCATCAATTCTGCAAAAAGACATGTTTGCATTCCTCAAGTGTATTTTTGTTCTTTGGTTTGAGCTTTTACGTTAATGATATCCGCCGGATTGTTGCATTTTTAATCGCGGATGAATGAACTTTCAGGGGCTTCGACCGCAACTGGATTCGAGCGGATAAACAAGATCACAACGGAGGGGGGCACAAACACTGGGAGTTGGCTGTATTTAAAAATGTACCTGTTTGAATTCTCCTTTGCCTGCTAATGTTTGGATTATGTTAGATTTAGTTGTTTGTTGCAGTAAAAATTTTAAACGAGTGAAATCTTGTCCGACAGTTTTCTTTTTGTTAGCTTCATGGGAGTTCCTTCCTTTTCAAAGTTATTGGTCTCTACGGGGATCATAAGCATAGATGAACATCATCGGGTTATCTATGAAGGGCGGGGGGGGGGGGGGGGCATCCTAACTGGAAATGTGGACTGGACCTCTGGAAAACATTATTTTTGAGATAGTATATATTTTGTCCACTTATAAAAGTACCATAACGTTGGTGGAGGCTGTTTCCTTTTGGTTCAGGCAGCTCCTGAAACTAGCTCCCCGCTTCGCAATCTCTGTTGGAAAAGTTGCTTGCCAACAAAAGTGGAAGAAAGAAAAAAAAGAATGAAAGATTCTGCATGGATATATCTTTTATGTCCACCTGAGAACAAATTCAGCAACTCTGGCAGTACAGCATTCCTGTGTTGGAGTGTTTGTCAAGATTTTATGCTCACATCCCAGGAGTGGGGTTCAAAGGGCAGCACGGTGGCACAGTGGGTTAGTACTGCTGCCTCATGGCCGAGGTCCCAGGTTCGATCCCGGCTCTGGGGCACTGTCCGTGTGGAGTTTGCACATTCTCCTCGTGTCTGCGTGGGTTTCACCCCCACAACCCAAAGATGTGCAGGCTAGGTGGATTGGCCACGCTAAATTGGCCCTTAATTGGAAAAAATGAATTGGGTACTCTAAATTTTTTTTTAAAAGGAGTGGGGTTCAAGCCTTCTGACGGGTGTAAATGTTACCAACAGAACCATGGCTGATACCTGATCGGATAGTCAGTCAGTGCTGAGAGCATGTCACAAAGTTGTTTCCAGCCCAGTGGTGAAGCTAATGAAGCATTAATTAGCGGATGACATTATAATCAGTGGGGTGCATGGTGGCGCAGCGGTTAGTGCTGCTGCCTATGACCTGAGGACCCGGGTTCGATCCCGGCCCCGGGTCACTGTGTGGAGTTTGTCCGTTCTCCCCGTGTCTCTGTGGGTTTCACCACCACAACCCAAAGATGTGCAGGTTAGGTGAATTGGCCATGCTAAATTGCCCCTTAATTGGAAAAATATAATTGGAAAAATATAATTGGAAAAATATAATTGGGTAATTTAAATGTTCAACCACCATGCAATCCCTGAAGTCTGATGAACAGACAGGAGTTTGACATCACCAGTTTAAATGTATCTGTGCAGAAATATGAAATGTTATGATTGTGTTTTCTTGGTCCATAGCTATTTCACTGATTGAGTTTCCTCTTGTTCTTTCCATTATTGTTAGTTCTTTATTATGTGCCCAATCTAACCCCCCTTCCTTGTAGCTGTATGGTCCCCCCCCCCCCCCCCCCCCCCCCCCCCGCAGGGGTGGGATATGCCACCACATCCAATCAGTACCTCCCAAGTATGACCCAATCAAGTCAGGAACTGAAACCTTCAACTGTATCCACTCAGTGGCACTGAGTCCAAAATCTAGGTTTCATTTATTCTTGCACCTGCTGAAACCTTTTTGCATTTTCATTCCAAATGCACCAGGCAAGTTGTAAATAATCTAATCCTGATGGAATAGCAACTTGTGTGCTTGTAATGCCTTTAATGTAGCAAAACAATTACTTGCATTCATATAACACCTTTTGATATAGTCCCAGGGTGCTCCGCAGGACTGTAATGAGAAAATAATTCCCACTGAGTCAAAGAAAATTACACTGGGAATGGTGACCAAAAACTTTGGAGAGGTAGGTTTTAAAGAGAGTCTTAAAAGGAGAGGAAGAGAGAGTTTTTTTTTTGGGGGGGGGGGGTGGAATTCCAGTATTTAAGACCTTAACGACTCTAGGCATGGCTGCCAATAGTGGAGTGAGGAAGTCAGATGTGCAAATAGCCAGAATTGGAGGAATAGTGAGTTCTGATTGTAGCTAACATGGGATGAGACCATGGAAGGTTTTGAAAACCTGGGTGAAATATACTGCTCTCAGTTGTAAGCAAATAGAAGGAATATTAGCATGTTCACCTTTTCCTCTCTCCACTCAGGGATTCCCTAACATCTATGACCATGAGGTTTCTATAGAAGCAAAGAACTACTTGCCAGTCGATATGACATCAATTCCAACAGGTAAGAATATGCATGTTGCTCTTTTATATTTCAGTCCCATATGAGGAATTACTGAATCCGAAACGGGGGCTCTCCCTAATCAATGTAAGCAAAATAACAGTAATTAAGGAAATATTGGCACCAGAAGTCTGATAAATCCCCCATAGAAGATGATTCCAATCCCAGAATTTTAAAGAAAGTAGGTGAGAACAGTGCAGATGCCTTAACTATAATCTTTTAAATGTTCTCTTGATTCAGGAACCATTCCTATAGATTTGAAAATCATGCCTGTCATTTTACCTATTTAAGTAAAGGTGCGAGAGGGAAGCCGGGGAATTATAGACCAGTTAGCCTAACATCTGTAGTCTGGGGCAGCACGGTGGCTCAGTGGTTAGCACTGCAGTCTCACGGCGCCGAGATACCAGGTTCGATCCCGGCTCTGGGTCACCTTCCGTGCGGAATTTGCACATTCTCCCCATATCTGCGTGGGTTTCGTCCCCACAACCCAAAGATGTGCAAAGTAGGTGGATTGAACATGATAAAATTGCCCCTTAATTGGAAAAAATGAATTGGGTGCTCTAAATTTATTTAAAAAAAAAAACATCTGTAGTCTGGAAATTGGCAGAGTCCAGATATAAAGATAGGATCGACTGAACGCCTTGACAATTTTCAATGGACCAGAGAGAGCCGCATTAGTTTTTAGGAATGGTGCTAACAAACGCAGTGCCTAACAAACCTGATTCAATGCTTTTTAAAATAAATTTGGAGTACCCAATTATTTTTTCCCAATTAAGGGCCAATTTAGTTTGGCCAATCCATTTTCCCTGCAAATCTTTGGGTTGTGGGGGTGAGACCACACAGACATGGGGAGAATGTGCAAACTCCACATAGTGACCCAGAGCTGGGAACGAACCCAGGTCCTCAGTGCCGTGATGCATCAGTGTTAACCACTGCTCCACAGTACCCCCCCCACTCCTCCTGATTCAATGTTTGGAAGAGGTGACTCATAGAATCATAGAATTTAGAGTGCAGAAGGAGACCGTTCGGACCATCGAGTCTGCACCGGCCCCTGGAAAGAGAACCCCACTCAAGCTCAGGCCTCCACCTCATTCCTGCAACCCAGCAACCCCACCCAACCCTTTTGGTATGAAGGGCAATTTAGCATGGCCAATCCACCTAACCCACACATCTTTGGACTGTGGGAGCTGCTCACTGGGTTTGATTTCCACTTTCCTGTAATGTGTTCGTGCACTAGCTCCTGCCGAAGTCGGTCTATTTCTTCTCTTTCGTCTTCAATTTCTTTTTGTTTTTCATCTTCAAACTGCTCCCACATGGATTCTTTCTTTGCTTTACGCATTTCAAATTCTGCACGTACTTTTGCGCGCTTCTCTGTTCCCAATTCAAACTTCTCCTGAACTGTGTGTCGCAATGTTATTGATGGAATTATAGAAGGCATTTTATAGAGCAGCCAGGAAGAGACTGTTCCCTGCAGTTGAAGTTCATAGAACTGAAGACAAATTATTGACCTGATTCAGAAACTAGAATACAAGGGGCTAGAAGTCATGCTTCAACTATAACGGAGTTAAAGGCTGGCAGAAGCTTGGAACTCGATTTTAAATTAATCTATGAGGTGTGGGCATTGCTGGTTAGGCCAGCATTTATCGTCCATCTCTAGTTGCCCATGAGAAGGTGGTGGTGAGCTGCCTTCTTGAACCGCTGCAGTTTCTGATGTGTAGGAATACTCACAGGGCTGTTAAACTGAGTGGCTTGCTAGGCCATTTCAGAGGGCAATTAAGAGTCAGCCACATTGCTGTGGGTCTGGGTCACCTGAAGGCCAGACCAGGTAAGGACGGCAGGTTTCCTAAAAGACATTAGTGAACCAGATAGGATTTTGTGACAATCGATAATGGTTTCACATTTAATTTCAGATATTTTATTAATTTCTGTGCTAACAGCTCTTGTTTAATCTATTCCTTTTAAAATAGCAACTTAAACTACCCCCGGAACGGTTCTCAATAAAGTTTCACTAAGGTTCAGTTGACTGGTCTGCAAATACTCCATATAGCCCTTCCTTTGATTAAAAAAAATATATATAAATTTGGAGTACCCAATTTAGCATGGTCAATCCACCTACCTGCACATCTTTTTGAGTTGTGAGTGGGAGACCCACGCAGACACGGGGAGAATGTGCAAACTCCACATGGACAGTAACCTGGGGCCAGGATCAAACCCGGGTCCTCAGCGCCGTGAAGCACCTTCCTTCGACTTAAAGCAATGATATAACGTTAGCAGTCCTGTGGTCATCCAACATAATGCCTGTAAGCTAGAGTGGTTTGGAGAATGATGGTGTTTCCCTCCATTGCTTCTCTGAGGAGCCTGGAATACATTTTCTCTGGACCTGGCAATTTATCTACTTTCAAAGATATAAATCCTTTAATATTTGCTCTATCGACTTCCGGTGACAGTGATGTACTGAGTAGACGCACATCAGGTGGTCTCTTCCAAACCCTAACCAAATAGACACTTTTAGGCGAATTCTGCCCGAAAATTTGAAAGCAACTCGCCCTTAATTGAGAAAGGAAAGGAATAGAACCAGCATGCCAGCGAACGGGAGGCCGAAGTGATGGCAGAAGCGGTGAAAAAGGCTCCGCGAAGCAGGCGGATGAGCCGGCGGACGAGCCGGCGGACCCACAAGGTGAGGGGACCCCGGCCACTCGAGAGAGGGAGGCCGACGACCTGAGCATCAGCATCCCACCATTAGAGAGGGGTAAGATCAGCCCCGGAAGGGGGGCACCATACTAGCAGGGATAGCTAGCACAGGAAGAAAGACAGCAAGCGGGCCGCGGTGCCACTTTGGAGGGTCCCTAAACAAAGGGAGATCCCAGAGTGCAGGGGCTCGACCTCGTGATGAATGATAACCGCGGCCATTTTGGGCGGCCCCAATAAAGGGAAACCATGTAGTGCAGAAGCACATCCACCAGGTAGGTTTGGTTGAACCCGCAGGAAATGGGGGACAAACCTCCCCCACCAGATTATCTCTGGAATGTCAGGAGACTTAATGGCCCAGTGAAAAGATCCAGAGTCTTCGCTCACTTAAGAAGTTTGAAAGTCGACATAGTCTTCCTGAAAGAGATACATCTGAGGGAGAAGGACCAACTGCAGGTAAGGAAGGGCTGGGTGGGACAGAGGTATCACTCGTGTTACGGGACGAGGGTTAGGGGAGTAGCCATACTGATTAGAAAGAGGACGGTGTTCACGGCAACAAGGACGGTTATGGACCATGGGGGACGGTACGTCACGGTCAGCGGTGTCCTAGATAGAGGCACCGGTAGTTCCGGTAAACATGTACGCGCCCAACTGGGATGACACGGACTTCATAAAAAAAACCAGGGTCGAATCCCCGACATCAAGACTCACCGACCGCTCATGGTCTCCATCACCGGAGACCAGATGTGATGACCACACTGGGGTTTCTGATGACATTGGAGCCCTCTGGTGGTCTGGGACATGGCAGGGCAGTGCCAACCTGGCACTGGAAAGTTGGCACTGCCAGGTTGCCAGGGGGTGGTGCAAGGGAGCTGGGGGCAGCACTGCCAAGGGACAGGGCATGAAGGAAATGGTGAATTAAGAAGGCATTTGGCGACCCCATAACGGGGTGTCGCTCACCTGGGGGTGGGGGCATGATGCCAGTGAGAAGAGGGAAGGCCCTGATGCAAGCGATCCTTATATGTGTGCGTGACAGCGGGGCGGGGCCTGAAGCCCCGATGCCAGCCATATTGTGGGAGGCTGGGTGCTTAACTGTCACTTTGAGATTGTGACACCTCTGAAAAATGGCGCTTGGATCTTTGTGAAGCCAGGCTCGCCAACGTGTTTAGGCCCTGCCTCTCTCAGGGCTGGTGCTCCCCTCCCAAAAAAATGACTAGGTGTGGGAGGATTGCGATGGGAACTTATCTCGCCCAAAATGACAGTCATTTGTTGGGTGAATTCTCCATCAGTCCGACAATACTGGCTTTAATTACTCTTTTCCTATTTGAACACTTGTAGAAACCCCATCTGGTTTTCTGTTGCCAGCTGATTGACCCTGCACTTTGCTTACTCATCCTCTTCTGGTATATTTGTAAAACATTTTTGGGTATTCCCTGGTTTTTAGTTGCCAATATTTTTTCATGCACTCTCTTTGCCTCCCTTATTTCCTGTTTTATTTCACCCCCACACTTTTGATACTCCTGTAGGCTTTCTGCAGTATTGAGCTATCAGTCTCTGATATAACCTTTTCTTTTCGCCTTATCCAACTCTGTCTGCTCTTTGACATGTAGGGTGATCTAGACTTGGAAACTCATCATTTTTCTTTCTGGGAGTATATCTGTTCTGATTCCTCTCCATCTCTTTTTTAAAAATAAATCTCGAGTACCCAATTATTTTCTTTTCCAATTAAGGGGCAATTTAGCGTGGCCAATTCACCTAACCTGCACATCTTTGGGTTGTGGGGGTGAAACCCACACAGACATGGAGAGAATGTGCAAACTCCACACGGACAGTGACCCAGCGCCGTAGTCCCAGTGCTAACCACTGCGTCACATGACACTCTCTCCATCTCCTCTTTTAATGCCTCTCACTCCTCTTCCACTGATTTATTTTCAAATAGCTGCCAAATCGCATTTCATCTCAGGAAAAGTGTTTTTTCCCAGCTCCAAACTTAGTTCGTTGTCGATCTTTGCCCCTTTCCATAACTACGTTAAGTCTAATCTAATTATGATCACTACCATCGAAATGCTCCCCAGCTTATACCCCTTCTGCCTGCCCAGCTTTATATCCTAAAATTAAATCCAGAGCTTTTTTAAAAAAAATTCTTTCTTGGGATGGGGGCATCATTGCCAAGGCCAGCATTCATTTCCCACCCTTAATTTCCTTTAATGTGTTCATACAACATTCCTTTATCCACGAATAAAGCAGATGTATGGTAATTTAATAAGAGGAATATCGTACTTTTAAAAAATTCATTCAAGGAATATAGGCTTTGCGGGCTAGGCTAACATTTATTGTCCATCCCGAATTGCCCTTGAGAAGGTGGTGGTGAGCTGCCTCCTTGAACTGCTGCAGTCCACGTGTTCTAGGTACACCCACAGTGCTGTTAGGAGGAGAGTCCCAGTATATCGACCCAGCGACAAGTGAAGGAATGGCGACAAATTTCCTAGTCAGGATGGTGTCTGACTTGGAGGGGTACTTGCAGGGGTGTTCCCATGTATCTGCTGCCCTTGTCCCTCCAGATGGTAGAGGTCATGGGTTTGGAAGGTGCTATCAAAGGAGCCTTGGTGAGTTACTGCAGTGTAGGTTAAAGACGGTGCACACTGCTGCCACTTGTGTGTTGATGGTGGAGGGAGTGTATGCTTAAGGTGGTGAGTGGGGTGCCAATCAAGCAGGCTGCTTTGTCCTGGATATTGTTGAGATTCTTGAATGTTGTTCAGACAAGTAGAGAGTATTCCATCACATCCCTGACTTGTGCCTTGTAGATGGGGGACTGGTTTGGCAGTCAGGAGTTTAGTTACTGTCCACAGAATTCCCAGCCTCTGGCCTACACTTGTAGCCACAATATTTATATATCTGGTGCAGTTATTTGCCACTATCAACCCAAGTTTAAATAATGTCCAGGTCTTGCTACATAGGGACTCAGACTGCTGCATTATCTGAGGAGCCTTGAATGGTGCTGAATAATGCTCAAATCATTAGTGAACATCCCCACTTTTGACCTTATGATGGAGGGAAGGTCATTGATGAAGCAGCTGAAGATGGTTGGGTCTAGGACATATCCTTAGGAACTTCTGCAGTGATGTCCCGGACTGGATTGACCTCCAACAACCACAATCATCTTCCTTTGAGCTGTGTTTGACTCCAACCAGTGGAGAGTATTCTCCTTAATTCCCATTGATTTTAGTTTTGCTCTAGCTCCTTGATGCTACACTTGGTCACTCTCACCTCACCTTTTGAGTTCAGCTTTTTTGTCCCATGTTTGTACCAAGGCTGTAATGAGGTCAGTAGCTAAGTGGCCTTGGTGGAACGCCCATGAATAGGTTATTGCTGAGTACGTGCTGCTTGATGCCTGTATGTTCCCCAAATTATTAAATCCTATTGCTCTGTTATATAATTTTCTAGTGATGATGAGATTTTGCTGTTGCTTGCCAAATGGCATACCGTTCTATTTTGAGCATTAAAACCAGAATTACTGAGCGATGCTTTCCTTTAATTCATTTGGATAAAAAAACAAGGCCATTGAGAAGGCGGTGGCCAGTTGCCGTCTTCATGAACCGATGGGTTAAGGTACCTCAGTAGTGTTGGTAGGGAGTTCCAGGATCCAACGATATCATCTGTACAAATTGAAACAATGGGCTGGATTCTCCAACCCGCCGGCGGGATTCTCCGTTACGCCGGCCGGTCAAGGGGGTTTCCCACTGTGGGGCAGCCCCCCCGGGCGCCGGCAAAATGGAGAATCCCGCTGGCGGAGAATCCAGCCCAGTGTGTCTCAGAGATGATTGGGTTCCCATGCATCTGCTGCTCCTCCACCTTCTAAGTGGTGGGGGGGTCTCTGGTTTGAAAGTTTCTGCCAAATAAGCTCTTGGTGAGCTGCTGTAATGCATCCTGAGGATTGTACTGTGTTGTGACACCTTTGAATGTTGTCACATACAGTAACTGCCCATCAGCACAACTTGCCTTTTAACCTAAATAGCTGTCAAGTTAATTCATCTCTATCGCCAGTTGATGTAAAAACCTGGCATTATTCAGCTAATTGCTTTTTAATCCCCTTGCATTTAACTGGGGTGATTTGTATAATTGTGATTTTAAAAAAACCAAGCTGTGGGCACATCAATGAGTCATTCCGTGGGAGGAAATTGTAGATGTTGCAACTCCTCGTGAAGCTTTTCAATAAGTCATGTGATACTTGAACTGAGGCACTGTGAAATGTGGGTTGAGAACGGATTTGGGCTGCAGTGTATGACAGATACAGTGACTCAAAACTGGCAATTTGAGTCTGAGTCCTCGCTGGATTTCAGATCCTGTTGAGCAGTTTGGGCTGAGCTGGACATGTAGATCATTGCGGTATATTTTTCAATTAGGGATTGCAAAGGGGAGGAGATGGAATGGAAGAAATAGAGACTATGTAAGATAAACCAGAAAATTCTTTGAAGCTGCTTCAAATCCGTTAGTGTTACATTGCCAGAAGCACGGCAGAGGCTCTGTTTATGCATGTAAATGTGGTGCTCACTGCGCTTCAATGAAGTGTTGGAGGAGCGGGAACAACTCCAAGGAATTTCCCGGCCAAAAGTGTCGGTGAGGAGGGAAAGTCAGGTGCCCCAAACATCACCGGTTTTCCGATAGGTAGAGTTGAACATAGAACATACAGTGCAGAAGGAGGCCATTCGGCCCATCGAGTCTACACCGAACCACCTAAACCCACCCTATCCCCGTAACCTAATAATCCCTCCTAACCTTACTTCTAACTGTACCCGCACATCCTGTCATTGGTTTTCCACCATCCAGTCACATACGTGAAACAATGGCCCCTTGGGCAAATTAACAGGGACCCCCGCACTCGTGGGTTCGTACCCCACCTAGGGTTGTGGACAACTAGCGGAGGACAGTTGGGAGGACACTAAAGTTAGCAAAAGGAAATACTTGTAATGGAGGAAAGACAACATTCTTTTCGAAGCATTCCTTCGATCAAAGCGGGCTTCCTTTCACAACCTCATCATATACCAAAGTGCTTTACAGCCAATGAAATGCGTTTGAAGTATAGTCATTGTTGTAATGTAGGAAGGCAGCAACCAATTTACACAGAGTAAGAACCCGCAAACACCTGTGTGATAGTGACCAGATAAGCTGTGTTTCGTGAGGCTGATAGAACATAAATATTGGGCAGGACAGCAGAGAGCTCCCCTGTCTTTATTCAAAATGAGTCAACTGAGAGAGCATAAGACTATACCTCAAAAGACTATACCTCAGAGAGTGCAGCACTTCCTCAGTACTGTATTGAAGTGTCATAAGAACATAAGAACATAAGAACTAGGAGCAGGAGTAGGCCATCTGGCCCCTCGAGCCTGCTCCGCCATTCAATTAGATCATGGCTGATCTTTTGTGGACTCAGCTCCACTTTCCGGCCCGAACACCATAACCCTTAATCCCTTTATTCTTCAAAAAACTATCTATATTTACCTTAAAAACATGTAATGAAGGAGCCTCAACTGCTTCACTGGGCAAGGAATTCCATAGATTCACAACCCTTTGGTCATTCTAGACTTTGTGCTGTTGGACATGAACCCACAACGTTCTGACTCCAATGCAATGAAGGGATTTGTCTTTCACATCCTCTTGGCTGTTTCAAACTGTTTCACTGCCAATCATTTACTTTTGAAGTGCCGTAAGTACTTTGTAGGCAATAACATCATGGCCCTCGAAACAAAACAAAACTAGTTAATCTTTTTGATGTTGGTTCAAGGATGTACAAATGGCCTTCAGAGGAGGTAAACATGACCGTAGTTACAAGACATTGGAAATATCTCTTTTTTTAAAACTTGGATTTATGTATTGTCTTTCACGGTTACAGGACAGTCCAAAGGGCTTTAATGCCAATTATGTGCTTTTAAAGTGTCATTTTGACTGTTGTAATGTAAGAATCATGATAGCCAATTTGCACACAGCAAGGTCCCATAAACGTTAACCGAATAATCTGTTGGCTAAAAGATGAACATTGGCTATGACAGCAGGGAAAACACCACTTGCTCTTCAAGATAATGCTTTGGGGTCTTTTATGTCTATTTGAGAGGGCAGATTGGGCCTACACCTCCAACAGTGCAGCACTTCTTCAACACTGAAACGTCAGTGCAGAGGTGCTTACACCTCTGTATCAGGACTTGAACCAAAACCTTCTGCTCCAGAGCCGAGAATACAGAGCCTACTGAACCAATATGGGGACAAATTGCATCCAATATGCCAGACTATTAGACCATGAAGGTTCTGGGGTAAAGTCTCTGCTGGCAGGATTCTCTGTTCTGCCGGCAGCGCACTCCCATCTGCAGGTTTCCCGGTGGCGTTGGGGTGCCTACAATGGGAAATCCCATTGGCCAGTGGCGGGAACGGAGAATCCCACTGGCAGCGACGGCACAGTGAGAAACATGCGGCTGGGGAGGCGGAGAATTCACTCCTTTACCAGAAGACATGTTCTGTTAAGGATGTGGGGCTGGATTCTCCCAAATGGGACTATGTTCCCACGCTGGCAAAAAAGCGTTGGCATTTCACTCTGGAGTTTCCTATAAAAAGATCAGCCAATTCACTCACTTGCAGGGGGCTAGCAGGGACCCGGAGTAACTCACGCAGCTTTAGCTGCGGATACGGGTTCCCGCACTTCCGGTTTTGAGTCTGCACATGCGCATGGCGGCGTCCTCGGACCGCAGAGGCAGATGAGAAATGTAGGACCCCCTAATCGGCCGCGTGCCCGAAGATCCGACCGCCCCAATCTGTCCCCTGGCCGCCCATAACAGGACAAAGCTGTTTTGGGGGCCTCACGGTAGCATGGTGGTTAGCATCAATGCTTCACAGCTCCAGAGTCCCAGGTTCGATTCCCGGCTGGGTCACTGTCTGTGTGGAGTCTGCACGTCCTCCCTGTGTGTGCGTGGGTTTCCTCCGGGTGCTCCGGTTTCCTCCCACAGTCCAAAGATGTGCGGGTTAGGTGGATTGGCCATGCTAAATTGCCCGTAGTGTAAGATTAATGGGGGGATTGTTGGGTTACGTGGGTTTAAGTAGGGTGATCATTGCTCGGCACAACATCGAGGGCCGAAGGGCCTGTTCTGTGCTGTACTGTTCTATGTTCTATGTTCTATAAGGCCCCCCCACAGTGTCCGATCCTCCTCGCCCCCCACCAGGGCAGCCGCGGACTGAGTCCGCAGCCGCCAGGCGAGCTTCCTGAACGGCGATAGGGGGTTAGAATTACGCTGTCGGGAACTCGGCCGGTCGGGAGCGGAGGATCACTGGCAATGGCCCCCCAGCTGTGCGGAATACTTCGCCGAGAAGCGCCGGAGGGGTGCCAGGCCCGATTTCGGCATGAAAATGGATTCTCTGCCACCGTGCCAAACGTGATTTTGGCGCGGGGCTGCGGAGAATCCTGCCCATGGATGCGGTGTCCTGCGTGTTGGCTTGTTCACCGGACATGAAAGGGAAATTCCTGTTGTCAGAACATCTGGAGGACCGTTATTTTTTTCTGGTGCATGTTCTCTGTATGTGCTTCTTTCCCAGCTTTTTAAACATCTCACCTATTTTCACATTTGTTCGAATTGCCTTCCTGAGCTGAATCTTTCTACTCTATTGCCCACCTACCAGTTTTCATCTTTCCCAATAGCTGGTGGACTATTCAACTTCCACCTTTGTGATGACAAAGCTGTTTTCTGCTCGCTCAATGATACTTAAGAACTGTCTTATCTTTTCAGTATTAAGTGCTGATAAAAGGTCAAAACCTAAAAACATTAACCTGTTTTACAAAGTTTTGACAGTCACAACTGAAATAAAGATAGTAACTGCTAGAAAGACACCAACGGGGAGTTTCATTCCATTTGGTATCAGAATTGACTGAGCCATGATTCTACTACGTCCTGGAATCACAGTGCAGAAGCAAGCCCATCACACTCACTCTGCCTATGCAGACTCTTTGAAAGGGCTATCCAATTCGGCCGACTCTATTACTTATTTCCCCACAGCCCCGTAATTTTCGTTTCAAGCATTTCCCAATGATTCTGCTTCTCCCAGTCTGTCAGGCAGCACATTCCAGCTCTTAACAACTGACAGCATTAGAAATAATCCTCTTCATTGGCAATGGTCTTTAAAGCTGCATCCTCTGGTTACCAACTCTCCTACCATTGGAAACAAGTTTTTTTGTTACTTTATCAAAATCCTTGATAAATATGAACACCTCTATTAAATCTTCCCATAGCCTTCAGGTGCTTCAGTGCAGTCAAATAAATATTCCAGACATTTCAAAATGGTCATCACAAATAGTACAAAGGTATTTCAGTTGACTTCATCAATCATTACAATCTGAGGAGCTTCAATACAACTGTGTTACATGTAATATTCACCGTATATTTTCAATGTGGGGTACAGCCCAAGGGGGTTCGATACAATTTCCAGCCCTCAGTGCACTATTGATGAAGGGTCTTGGACAGCAACCTTTCCCATTGCACCTCTGAGGCAGCTGCCCCAAACTTTAGCATATCCCTCAGTTTGATACTGCTTACAATACATGATTGGGTGCTCCAGTAACGGTTTAAAAAATGACCTGCCGCGTTGAGTAGAGTCTGCATCATGTGCCAGGCTCAGCCTGATACAGTTCAAGGTCGTTCACCGAGCTCGCAAGACGGTGGCTCGGATGAGCAGGTTCTTTGGAGTAGAAGATAGGTATGCAAGATGTGTGGAAGGGCCAGCGAACCATGTCCATATGTTCTGGACATGCCTGAAGCTTAGGGGATTCTGGCAGGGGTTTGTGGATGTCATGTCCAAGGTGTGTTGAAAACAAGGGTGGCGCTGAGTCCGGAGGTGGCGATTTTTGGGGTGTCGGAAGACCCGGGAATCCAGGAGGAGAAAGAGGCAGACGTTCTGGCCTTTGCTTCCCTGGTAGCCTGGAGACGGATATTATTAGCTTGGAGGGACTCAAAGCCCCCGAAGTCCGAGACCTGGCTAACTGACATGGCTAGCTTTCTCTGTCTAGAGAAAACCAAGTTCGCCCTGAGAGGATCAATATCAGGGTTCGTCCGGAGGTGGCAGCCGTTCATCAACTTCTTTGGGGGAAAATTAACCGTCAGCAGGGGGAGGGGGTTTAGTTTAGTTTAGAGTAGGAGGTCAGTAAAGATGGGACCTGTAAGGGAGGAGGACGGCTTTTGCACTATGTTTATATTTTCATGTACATTGTTTATCCTGTTGTTGTTATAAAACCATAAATACCTCAATAAAATGTTTATTAAAAATATGACTTTTGAAGTACTTTTGAAGTGTAGTCGCTGTTCTGATTTGCGTACAAGAAATGCAGCAGCATATTTGCATACAGCAAGCTTCTACAACCATCATGATGGCCAGATAATCTGTTTTAATGAAAATGGGTGAAGGGAGACTTCCGGTGGCGGTGATGTCCGAGTGAGCCGCACATTAGGCGGGCTCTCACTCCGGCGGGTGTTTAGGGGCTGATTCCCCGCGATAGCGGGACCACGGACCTGAAGGAAGGTGGCAGCGAATGTGCTGAGGAGCGGGCTGCGGCACATCGAACAGCGGGAGTCCAGGAGGCAGAAGAAAAGAGAGAAAAAGGGACAGAGACAAAGAGCTGAAGAAACTTACCTGGAACCTAAGATGGCGGACACACGGACCCCGGACTCAGCAATCCAGCAGGCGCTGGATAACATGCTCCAGGTAATGAAATCCAGTTTTGAAGCGCTGAAGCGGGACAGCTTGGACCCAATCCAGAAAGCGGTGGATCAGCTGAACCAGAGGCTGGATGCGCAAGATGTTAAAGTTAAGGAGCTGGGAGAGGCGGTGGAGGAGCAGGCGGATGCGCAGTCAGTTGCGGCGCTAGAAGTTGACGGGCTGAAGGAGCGGCAGAGAAGACTGCTGGACAGAGTGGAGGAGCTGGAGAATAGAGTCCGCAGGAACAACCTGAGGATGGTCGGCCTCCCGGAGGGGGCTGAGGGAGCTGATGCCGCAGCGTTTGTAGCAGACCTATTGATGCAGCTGATGGGGGCCGAAGCCTTTCCGCGACCGCCGGAGCTGGAGGGGGCATACAGAGTGCAGGCGAGGCAGGGGCGGCCGGGCGGACCCCCCCCCCCCCCCCCGCCCGATGGTGATGAGGTTCCACAGGTTTGTGGACAAGGAGTGGGTGCTGCAGTGGGCAAAGAGCGCCAGGAGCAGCGCGTGGAACAACAGTGTTCTCCGCATTTACCAGGACCTAATCCAGGAGGTGGCTCGGCGGCGAGCAGCCTTTAAGAATGTCAAGGAGGTGCTGTTCAAGAAGCACGTGAAGTTTGGTCTGCTGTTCCCGGCTCGTTTATGGGTCACGCACCACTACTTCTCTGAGCCTGAAAAAGCGATGGACTTTGCGAGGGATCAGGGGCTGGTCCCGAAAAGAGGCCCCACGGACGCGAATTAGGGCCCGAGGACTACCGTAGGAAGGTATGCTGAATGGGCCTGGACTGCTGGTCAGCGGTTTGCTGGGTCAAAGGTTCCAAGCGGAACATTTTGGACTCTTTCCTTTGTTCATGGACATTGGTTTGGGTTTTTTTTTTCTCTTATGTTTTTGTTTTTTCCTTTTTGGGCGGATTTGTACTTTTTGTGCAGCTCGCGGAGGACACTGGAGCTGGCACGGTAACGAAGGGGGGCCGGTCAGCAAGGGGGGCCAAGGACATGGGTTGAGGGGCTTTTTGTTTTGTTGACGTCCATGCCTTCCTGTGCCAGTGAGTTTGCTCCAGTGGGTTGGAGAGGGGGATGGGTCGCCGGGGAGTGGGGAGGAGGACGGGGAAACAATGGGAATGAGACAGGAGGGCGCCGGAGTGTTGAGTCACTGGGCTAGCAGATTGGTTAGTCAAGGGAGTCAGGTGGGGGGGGGAGAGATCACAGCCAGTGGATGGCAGGGGTGGGGGTATCGGGGGATGTTGTTAGGGGGGAGGGGGGTTGTTCTGCTGACGTGGGAGAGACTTGAAATAGGCACTGGAAAGGAGGTCGAGGGTGGAGGCAGCAAACAGGTGGGCCAGGAATGGCGCGACGCATGGGCCGGGGGCCGGCCCGAAAAAGGCTATGGCTGACCAGCGTGGGGGTGTGGGGGGGGGGGTGTGTGTGGGTTATGCCCCCCGACCAGGCTGATCACCTGGAACGTCAAGGGACTGAATAGGCCGGTTAAGAGGGCGCGGGTGTTCGCGCACTTGTGGGCTCTGAGGGCGGACGTAATTATGTTGCAGGAGACGCATCTGAAAGTGTCTGACCAGACCAGGCTAAGGAAGGGCTGGATTAGCCACGTCTTCCACTCGGACTTGGACTTGAAGTCCAGGGGAGTGGCAATCTTGATCAACAAGCGGGTGCAATTTGAGGCGGAGGGCATAGCCGCAGACAGGGGGGCAGATACCTGATGGTACGGGGCAGACTGGAGGGGAGAAGAGTGGTGCTGATAAATATATATGCCCCGAACTGGGATGACGTGGACTTCATTAAAAGAGTGCTGGGGAAGATCCCGGACCTGGACTCTCGCAGGCTAATAATGGGGGGGGACTTTAACATGGTCCTTGACCCGACTTTGGATCAGTCGTGTCCCAGAACGGGTAGACTCCCAGCAATGGCAAGGGAGCTGAAAGGGTTTATGGAGCAAATGGGGGCAGTGGACCCCTGGAGAGCCAGACAGCCGACAGGAAGGGGCTACTCGTTTTACTCGCACGCCCATAAAGGGCAGAGATGGATAGATTGGTCAGGGAAATGGGTCGGATAGATGAAGAGCACGCGGAGTCCCCAGGGGAGGTTTTACTCAGGGAGAGGCAGAGACTACAGGCGGAACTGGGGGCACTGTCCACGAGTAGGGCCGTGGAACAGCTTAGGAAGGCGAGGGGCGTGGTGTACGAGCATGGGGAAAAGGCTAGCGGACTGTTAGCGCAGCAACTCAGGAAGAGGGAGGCGGCCAGGGAAATAGGTAGAGTGATGGATGGGGAGGGGCGCAAAGTGGAGGACCCGGCAGGATTGAATAAGGTATTCCGGGACTTCTATCGCAAGCTGTATACTTCGGAGCCGCCGGAAGAACCGGAGGAGATTAAAAGGTTTCTGGATGGGTTAACACTCCCAAAAGTGGATGGGGGGCGAGTGGATGAGCTGGGGGCCCCGATTAGAGTGGAGGAGGTATTGGGGGGCCTAAAGGCCATGCAGTCGGGGAAAGCCCCGGGGCCGGATGGATACCCAGTAGAGTTCTATAGGAAGTTTTCTGAGCTGGTGGGCCCGGTCTTGGCAAGGGTTTTCAATGAGGCAAGGGACAGAGGGACCCTGCCACCGACAATGTCGCAAGCCACTATATCACTGATATTGAAGCGGGGTAAAGACCCGGAGGCGTGTGGGTCCTACAGGCCAATCTCCCTGATTAATGTAGATGCCAAGCTCCTGGCAAAGGTACTGGCGGTTAGAATGGAGGATTGCATACCGGAGGTGATTGGGGAGGACCAAACTGGGTTCGTGAAAGGTAGGCAGCTGGCGGCCAATCTGAGGAGATTGCTCAATGTGATAATGATGCCCCCGGCGGGTAGAGAGGTGGAGGTAGTGGTGGCAATGGACACCGAGAAGGCCTTTGACCGGGTGGAGTGGGACTATCTATGGGAGGTGCTTGAACGGTTTGGGTTCGGAGGGGGACTGGTGAATTGGATCAAATTATTATATCAGGCCCCGAAGGCCAGCGACAGGACTAACAGAGAAGTGTCGGAGTACTTTAGGCTGTACCAAGGGACCAGACAGGGCTGCCCGCTCTCCCCGCTGCTGTTTGCGCTGGCCATAGAGCCGCTGGCGATTGCGCTGAGAGCCGCAGAGGGATGGTGAGGGGCGGGGTAGAACATAGGGTCTCTCTTTACGCAGATGACCTGCTCCTGTACGTGTCGGACCCAGTGGCCGGGATGGGAAGTATACTGGGAATGTTGAGGAAGTTCGGCCAGTTTTCAGGATACAAATTAAATACGGCCAAGAGTGAAATATTTGTGGTACAGGCAAGGGGCCAGGAGAACAGATTGAGAGGGCTACCGTTTAGGCTGGTTGAGGAAAATTTCCGGTATATGGGAGTCCAGGTAGCACGAGACTGGGGCAGGCTGCACAAGTTAAATTTGGCCAGGATGGTGGAGCAAATGAAGGGAGAGTTTCGGAGATGGGATGCACTCCCGCTGTCGCTGGCAGGGAGGGTGCAGACTATAAAGATGACAATCCTCCCTATATTTCTGTTTGTTTTTCAGTGCCTCCCGATCTTTATCCCACAGTCCTTCTTCAAAAGAGTTAACAGGGTGATCATGAGCTTTGTCTGGGCGGGAAAATCCCCGCGGGTGAAGAAGGCGATGCTGGAGAGGAACCGCAGCGAGGGAGGGCTGGCTTTGCCGAGTCTGATTAATTATTACTGGGCGGCCAACATCGCTATGATAAGGAAGTGGGTGGTGGGTACAGGGTCTATCTGGGAGCGGGTGGAGGCGGCTTCGTGCAGGGGCTCCAGCTTGGCAGCCCTGGTCACGGCTCCTCTACCGCTGCCGCCGGCCAGGTATTCCACCAGCCCGGTAGTGGTGGTGACCCTGCGGATATGGGGCCAGTGGAGGAGGCATGTAGGGGAGACGGGGGCGTCGGTTTGGGCGCCAATCTGCGACAACCATCGGTTTGCCCCCGGGAGTATGGATGGGGGGTTTCGAGTATGGTGGCGGGCGGGGGTGGGAAGGGTGGGTGATATGTTCCTGGAAGGGAGCTTTGCGAGTTTGAGGAGCTTGGAGGAGAAATTTGGGCTGGTATGGGGAAATTATTTTAGGTACCTACAGTTGCGGGACTTTGTTCGTAGACAGGTCCCATCTTTCCCACGCCTCCCACCAATGGGGATCCAAGATAGAATAGTTTCTGGGGGGGGAAGAAGCGGAGGGTAGAGTCTCTGATATTTATACGGTGCTCATGAGGGAGGAAGGAAGGGTCCCAGACGGAGGAACTGAAACTTAAATGGGAGGAGGAGCTAGGCGGGGAAATGGAGGACGGGCTGCGGGCAGAGGCCCTGAGTAGGTTAAATTCGACCGCGACATGTGCCAGGCTCGGCCTGATTCAATTTAAGGTCGTTCACCGGGCCCACATGACGGTAGCTCGGATGAGCAAATTCTTTTGGATAGAGGACAAATGCGCTAGGTGCGCGGGAGGACCAACGAACCACGTTCACATGTTTTGGGCATGCTCTAAGCTTAGGGGGTACTGGGAGGGATTTGCGGGCATCATGTCCCGGGTGCTAAAAACAAGGGTGGTGATGAGTCCAGGGGTGGCAATTTTTGGGGTTTCGGAAGACCCGGGAGTCCAGGGGGAGAAAGAGGCCGATGTTTTTGCCTTTGCTTCCCTGATAGCCCGGCGATGAATACTATTGGCATGGAGGGACTCAAAGCCCCCGAAGACTGAGTTGTGGCTTGCAGACATGTCGAGTTTCTTGGGTATGGAAAAAATTAAGTTCGCCTTGAGGGGATCTGTACAGGGGTTCGCCCGGAGGTGGCAACCAATTGGGCACAATGGTGGAACTGTGGTTAGCACTGTTGCCTCAGAGCTCTAGGGTCCCGGGTTCAATTCCGGCCTTGGGTGACTGTCAGTGTGGAGCTTGCATATTCTCGCATGTCTGTGTGGCTTTCCTCCGGGTGCTCCGGTTTCCTCCCACACTCCAAAGATGTGCAGGTTAGGTGGATTGGCCATGATAAATTGCCCTCAGTGGGGTTAGGTGGATAGGGTGGAGGTGTAGGCTTAAGTAGGGTGCTCTTTCCAAGGGATGGTGCAGACCCTGTGGGCTAAATGGCCTCCTTTTGCACTGTAGGGATTCTATGATTCTATATCAGATTTTTATGATGCAGTGCTTCATTACATATTTCTGATTTATAAAGGAGAAATTGCTTCAGTTGAGAACACGAGGTTTGACTTCAAGAAGCCAGTGGTACTTGGAAACCGTATTCCGAATGAGTTGGCCGGAGGTTTTGACCACAACTTCTGTTTAAACTGCTCAAAGCAACGATCACCTTGCGCAAGGTAACCAGCCTGGGAAAAGGGATTATATTTGTCTTGAATTTGGGTAGTTACACAGCAGATTCCTTTTGCACAACCCATTTTCTAATTTTGCACTTTTTGAGCTGTTGCCAACACTTGTGATGTTGTTCACTTTTTAAAAAAAAACTTGCATTACTTCTTTTAGTATTTAAATTTTCCCCCCCTCATGCGTACAAGAAACATATTTCTCACACTTATTGTCATGGATTGTGTATATTATAATGCAACGCTGAATCAATAATTCATTAACAAAACCCCCAGGTGTCGATATTATTGCACTTACATCAATCTTCTTCCAAGGCCTTTCAGTGTTTTCATTCCAAACTCAGCTGCTGGGATTCGGATCCAATTTAAGGAAAGATTGTTGGACGGGGACAAAAAAACTTTATTTAAATGCTGCGTTTCATCACCTTAGATGCCAAAAACTCTTTACAGTCAATGAAGTATTTAAGAACACAAGGCATAGGAGCAGGCCATTCAGCCCATCTTGTCCACTCAACCATTCAATCATGGCTGATGTGCTTCTCACCCCCATTCTCCTGCCTTTTTCCCATAACCCCTGATCCCTTATAATCAAGAGGCTATCTTTCTCTATCTTGAAGACAGTGATTTGGCCTCCAGTCTTCTGTGGTAGAGTTCCACCACCCTCTGGCTGAAGATATTCCTCCTTATCTCAGTTTTAAAGGATCGTCCCTTCAGTCTGAGGTTGTACCCTCTGGTTCTAGTCACTCCTACCAGTGGAAACATCCTCTCTGCGCCATTCCATTTAGGCCTCTCAATATCCTGTACGTTTCAATACGAATTCTCCATGTCCTTCTAAACTCCCAATGAGTACAGACTCTGAGTCCTCACCCACTCCTCATATGACAAGCTCTTCATTCCAGGGATCATTCTTGTGAACCTCCTCTGGACCCTTTCCAAGGCCAGCACATCCTTCCTTAGAAAAGAGGCCCATAACTGCTCACAATACTCCGAATGGGTCTGGCCACTGTTGTAACGTAGGAAATGTGCCGGCAATTTTCACACTGTAAGATCCCACAATTTGTAACATAATGAACAGTTAGTCTGTTTTCGTGATGTTATCATTAGCCGCTATCATTTTTGATATGCTCTCACTAGGTACTGTTGTCCTCCCTGCCATCATCACCTCCCTGCAACAAAACTACTCTTTACCCCCTCTGTCTTTGCAAATTACCACCCCATTTGCAAGTGCTCTTTTCCTAATGTCTTTTGAATGTGTCGCTGCCTCCCTAATCCGTACCCATCTTTCTCACAATCGGACCTCTCTAATCAGGTTTCCGCCCCTTAGTGATCTTGAGCAAATTCATGTGACTTAGTTTGTGACTGTGACCGTGATGCACTATTGCTGCTCATTCTTTTCGACCTATCTGCTTTGACACAGTTAATAACACTATCTTCCTTGAAACCCTCTCCCCTGTTCAGCAACTGAAAGAGATTACTGTTGTCTAATTCGAGTCTTACCTTTCCAGTCAAGGGAACCTATTCCTACACCGTTAGCACCAGAGACCACAAGGATCCAACTTTGGCCTCTTATTTTTCTTGCTGCTACTAGCTGACATTATCCCCAAAACAGATCAGGTTCTACAAGTATGTGCAACCCCAGCTCTGTCATCATCACCCGCCTTGGCCCCAGTCATCAATTCCATCCCCTTCCCTGTCCATAGTCTCAGGCTGAATCAGACTGTTGCCAATATTGGTGTTGTGTTAGATTGTTTCAACCCATCTGCAGCTGAAACCTCAATCTGTGTTTTTGGTACCTCAGAACTTGACTATTATGACATTCCACTTTGGGCTGCTCATCTCTCCTACATAATCTGAAGCTCATTCAAAACTCTGCTGCGTGGCCTCCTTTCCTCGACTTCCCAGTGCTTGCTGACCTGTATCAACAGCTCTGCTTTAAAATTCTCATCCTTTTTCAAATTCCCTCGTGGCCATATCTCTGTAACTAGACCATGCAACCCTTTGGGGAAACCTACATTCCTCCGATTAGTCTCTTGTGTATTGCCCCACTACCTTCAGCTGTCTAGGCCCTGCACCCTGTCGCTAAACCACACCACCTGTTTATTCTCCCCGAAGACCCTCCTTATCTCATTGAACATGTCCCTTCCTTTGCCTCAGTGTCAAATTCTGTCTCAGTTATGCTTCCGTGGAACTAGGGATGTTTTGATTCTGTAAGTAGATGCAAGTTGTTGTCCATCCAAGGAGATAGGCAGGGGCTCAGTTTAATGTCTACCCTGAAAGCCAACACTTCTGGCAGTATGGCATTCCCTCAGTATTGTACTGAAGCGCCAGCCTTAGATTTTATGTTGTAGTCTTTGGAGGGGACTTAAATCCAGGGTATTTGTGAAACAAAATCAGCCAACAAGATAAATTGGGGCAGATAATAGAAATATAAAAGCAGAGTTGTGTGGTGACTTTGATGTGACATGCAGCTGAATAGAGGAATGTTGGTGAATTGCCAATGTTCGGGTCTCAGTTGCTGTCGGTCAGATTAGAGCAACCTGGCAGCATTTCTCCCTCTTGAACCACGAGTGGAATGTAGACTAGTGAGAAAAATTAGGGAACAAATTTGTAGTACTCAAACGGATTTCCAGTGAAAAGATATTATTTTTACAGGGTTTACCATCAGCCAAGTGGCCGGCTGCTGCAGATCGAGACTACACAGCCAGGAGTTCAGTTCTACACGGCTAATTTTCTGGATGGGAGCCTGAAGGGCAAAGGAGGGGCCATGTACCCTAAGCATTCGGCTTTTTGTCTGGAAACCCAAAATTGGCCTGATGCGGTAAACAAGGTTAGGAGGGAGGAAGGGAAAGAAATCATGAATATTTTGTGTTTATTTTTTTTTGTCATGAAAGAATTCCGCTTGAACAAAGTTCGTTAACTGGCCGTGCCCCAGGTTACCATCATGAAACCAGCTCATTGATAAACCATTTATCTCTAACTTGAAAAGAAAACCACAATACTTCCTGTAATATTGCAGAATTACTGCTGCTAAAATGAAGATGATTTAGCAAATTAAGACCAGTTGCAAAAAAACAACTTAGCAAAGTCTCTCAGAAGCATTCAAACATGCAGAATGTTTGATGAGTGCAAGTGTATAGAGTTGGGTGGAAAACTGAACAGGGAGTAGGCTGGACAATGTTTTCAGCGCACAATATTTACTGCTTCGGAGAGTCAGATTTTTAATTTGACGCTTTCAAATGTTTTATGTTGCAGATGAATTTCCCAGATGCACTGTTGAGACCTGGCGAGGAATATGATCACACAACATGGTTTACGTTCTCTGTACTTTGAGTGTATGGGCAGTTATGTTTCAGTCACCTTACTTGAATCAGAACAGTTATTTTTATCTTAGTTAAACAAAGTAAAACATAAAATTATACTAAAGTTGATAAGGAAATACCAAGCTTGAATGAGTTGAATCATGTATTTATCCACTGTGCCCACAAGAGGGAGTGCAAAAACCAGAGCTCAGCAATATATACCAAGGATGCGGATTAACAATTTATCTTGATTTCCTCCAAACCAGAGATGCCTTAAATTACATAGCTCTTCGGATTGTTTGGCATAATGCCGATAAAAAGACTTGCACTACACAGCCAGTGAAGTACTTTTGGAATATATCACTGCTATAAGTGTAGGAAAAGCAGTCCTGGTGGGTTTACCAAGTTGGAGGAGTCCTGTCCCAGCCCAGGGCACAAATATATTCAATGCATTGAGTAAATTGTCTCCTGTTACCATAGGGATGTTACCAGAATTCTAGATACCCTGGATACTATAACAAGTAAAATGGATCAGAACTTCTAACCTGTGTAAATTTGTCTTTTATTAAAAATTACTTAAACTGGAAAGTGAATTTTCTTTTGCAAAAGTACCAAAGATTTCATTAATTTTTCAGCTTGTTTTCCAGTTATTAAAAGCAAGCAACTCCGAAATAAATATGTAAAAGTAATACTTGAATCTTCAAAGATAAAATTACTTGAATTTATGTCCAGTGACATAACAGTATTTCCACATCACATCTATACTGCACTATTCACCTTTATTTTTCTGTACATTAAAAAAAGTTTTTATTCTCCATTTTCACATTTTCCTTCAGAATTTACTCCCCCAACAAGCAGTAAATGGTAATAGATACAAAGTCAATACCCTTAACATCAACAACAATTCCATCCTCCCACCACCCCAATCAATGGCCCACCTGTCAATATATGCATCAAATGAAACAAACCCTCCCACGCTGGAAAAAACAAACAAGAAAAAGGAGTCCGGAATCGGCCATGGTCACCATTAACCTGTAGGACCCCCCCACCCACCCAACCAACCAACCGACGACAATCAATGCCATCCAACCTCCAAAAGAGTACCATAAATGAAACCCAAGTGTTGTAAACCCCCTCCCCATCCCAACTCCTCCCCTCCACTTCCTCTTGTAAAAATCCTCCCCCCCACACAACCTCGGTTCCTTCCCCCCAACTTTCCACCCCGACTAGACCCCTCGGACCCTGTTCTGCCAGGCTCCGATGTCGCAGCCCCTACCCCCCCCACCCCTGTTCACTGGCCAGCGTGGAGGCCCCCGTCCGGGTCTCTTGCCCCCCTCGCCCAGCCCTAGGAAAAACCCAGAAGTCCCCTTTAGCGCACAAACCCCACATATACACCCACACTCCAAAGAACCCTCATTACAACTGAAAGTCCCATTTCTTTCCTTGTCCAAATATATACGTTGGCTCCTATAGCCCATACACCAGCACGCAGTGAAACAACAAAAAAAAAGAAAAACCACAGTCATGAGGCTACATCGGTACATGACCATTTCTCAATTCTGCCACAGTCCTTCTGCCTTCACAAACTCCTCCGCTGTTTCCGTCGTCCCAAAATAAAAGTCCTTGAACTTGTAGGTCACCCTCAGCTTCGCTGGATATACAATGCCGCACTGCACCTTGCTAATGTACAGCGCCCTCTTCACCCGGTTGAAGCCTTCTCACCAGCTCCCACGTAAAGTCCTGGTATACGCATATACCAGCTCCAGCCCACTGCACCACCTGCTTCTGCTTAGTCCAGCACAGGACCTTCTCCGTTATGCTGTACCTACAGAAGCACAGAATCACTATGCTTGGCGGCTCACTCGCCTTTGGTACAGGCCTCCACGACCGATGAGCCCGATCCAGCTCATATCGGGAGGGATCCTGCCCCAATAGTTTCGCCAACATCGTGGCAAAATACTTAGTCAGTCTCGGTCCTTCCACCCCTTCGGGCAGCCCCACAATCCTTAAATTCTGTCGCCTGGATCTGTTTTCCAGGTCTTCCATTTTGCCTCGCAGATCCTTGTTGATCTCCATCACCTTCTGCATCTCCTTCCCCATCGAGGTAAGTTGATCATTGTGCTGCAGTAATGTCTCTTCCACTTCCTTCAGCGCCTCGCCTTGTTCCCTCACCTCCGCCACTACGCTTGCCACTGCCGTCCTCACCGGGGTAATCGCCTCCCCAGCACTTTCAAAACCGCCTCCATCTCCTTCCTCATTGCCTCCAGGTGTTTTGTAAACTGCCTTTCGACTTCCACGGCCATCACCTTAGTTATTCCTTCAGCCGTAAGCAATGCGGCCTCCCCTGGTGCTCTAGCCTCCATTTTCTTTACTGACCCCACAGTGACCTTTCCACTCCCCGACGGACTTTCAGCTGCTTTTTTCACAGCCTTTTTTTGCTGATCTTTGACATTTCCCCTCCCTGTGCTGTTTCCCGACTTTTGCTGCCTCCGCTGCCTTTAGGACCAGGCGTTACCCCCGACAATGCCGTTCCCGAACGGGAGCCCTCCAACACACGGCGGCTGCCTCCCGCCCGCCGTCACCGGAAGTCCCCATTTTTCTGTACATTTCTGATCATTGCTGAATGTGTTGACTCGGACGGACAAAGTGAGGAAAAATTAAATGTCAAAATTTACTTCAAAATAAATTGTAATCTGTGGCCACTATTCTTTCAAGTAGCCCAGATTATAACTGGCAATAATAAAAAACTTCTCATCTTGCCCCTGCCTCGTTTGTCATGTGTGATATGACATTACATTTGTTTGTACAAAGGCACAGTGTTTCCAATGAAGGAAGAGCCCAGAAAATGAGTAATTAGACTGTTCAAAAGAGCTGCCCACAGGCAAAATAGGATTGGATTGGATTTGTTTATTGTCACGTGGACTGTGGGATAAAGATCGGGATACATTCTCTATTAATGACCTTTCCTCCACAGGAAATAAAAAACAGGAAACTAAATAATTTATCAAAATCTATATTTTAGATGACAAAATAGTAACACAAGTTCAATAAATTCCCCCACTCGACTCAAAGTAAATTCCACTTCGGGCTGTGCTTTTCCATCCATTAATTTTGAACAATAAATTTGCACGCAAATGTTTTTAAGCATGTACTACCTGGTGATTGAGACAGTAATGGTTGGGCAATACTTTAGCACCAAAATGGTTACTGTATTGGTTTGGGACAAGGCTGATGGATGGAGGTTTAAAAAAATAATAATAAATTTAGAGTACCCAATTATTATAATTTTTTTTTCAATTAAGGGGTAATTTAAGAGTGGCCAGTCTACCAACCCTGCATATCTTTGGGTTGTGGGGGTGAAACCCACGCAGACACGGGGAGAATGTGTAAACTCCACACGGACAGTGACCCAGGTCCTCAGCGCCGTAGGCAGCAATGCTAACCACTGTGCCACCGTGCTGCCCCTCGGATGGAGGTTTTTTGATGGTACAAGTGGAGCCAAAAGCAATTTTGAATTTATTACCTGCAAGAAACAGCTACTTAACAAAGTTGGAGTCAGATCCTGCTTTCCTTCTCCATGCAACTTCCCAACTGTCAATACTTCTAGAGATTATGGTCCCAAATTCTCTCCTACATTATTACTGGACCCAGGTGACCCTTCCTCATACTGTTCCTTGTCCTCCATTATTCACAAGCCATCATTTGTACTGCTTAATACGAACAGACATGTCAAATTCCAAAATTGCTCTCATCAGCATCCTTATCCCAGTGATCCTGAATATTTTGTAGGATATAGGTGTGGCTGGCAAAGGCCAGCTTTTATAGGCCATCCCTACACCACTGAATGGTTTGGTAGTCCATTTCAGAGGACAGCTAAGGGTCATGGAGTCAAATATAAACCGGGTAAGTTTAGCAGATAACCTTCCCTTAAAGGAAATCAGATGTTAAACAGTAATCGGCAGTTTTATGGTCACCCTGACTGATTTTTAAAAATTTAATTTTATTATGTCACTGAATTTAGGTTTCCCAGCTCCCGTGGTGGGATATGACTAGTAGTTAAATTGTACAACTGCTATGCTGCCATACCCAAGCATGTTCCAAGAAACTCCCTCAGCAGTAATTTTGAAACAGTGTTCAATATATTGATAGACCTCATTCCTACAGTTCTGTTGGTAAGTTAGTGTCTATTTGGCCTAATGCCCATTCTAAATCTCTAACTCCATCCTGAACAACACGAGATCAGACAGCCAGTAAATTTGTCTGAATGCAACGGCTCGCCCAACAAATGATATAAAAATTTAGAAACACACATTTCTCAGGACAATTTATTTATTTCTATTTCCAGATACAAAAATGTGGTACACTTCAACAGGAATCTGATATTAGAACAAAAGAATACAACACAGTTATGCAGGAAAAATAAATGCAGGTTACTGGAATTAGTCTCTACTCTAAGTTGTGTACTTTAAAAAAAAAGAAATCAGTCCTACCCGCGCCATGTTTTCCACAAAGGGGAAAAAGGAAGCATGAAAAATTAAGTTAGAAACAAGCCCTTACATTTAAAATCAAATCAAAAACCCACAAAGAATGAAGATTCCCATATAACTTCAAAGAATGTAAACAAAAAACATTCATTCTAAAGTTTTGCTTTGCAACTTAGTTATTTCGGTCAGGACTTGCACTTCTACGAGAGTTTTCAGATGGTGTACGACTGAGGAGAAAAGTAAAAATATCAAACACATGAGAACATTTTATTTATTTTTCAATTCATCTATATTTCAGGAGACTGTAAATTTCCCACTTATTCTCAAGATAAAACCTTCAGATCTCACTGACCAATAAAGCAATCAGGTATCATACTAAGGCTTTTACCAATTTTACTTAATAATTAATTAGATGATAGCATTTTACAAATGAAGTTGGAATTGAATTAGTTGCATCATTTTTAAGCTGCAACAAAGGGTACATTGAATAAATGGTAAGGAGCAGCAGGGCATGATTCCATAAGCTTGAACTTATGGAATAGACAAGAGTAAACCATTTTACATCTTTGAGCCTGTTACGCCATTCAGTAAGATCATGGTTGATACAACAGCGACTTTAACATCACTTTCCTGGCAGCAGCTCCGCTCCACGCCCCCCATATCCCATAGGGCAACATGGTGGCACAGTGGTAAGCACTGCTGCATTACAGTACGAGAGACCCAGGTTCAATTTTGGCCTTGGTTGACGGTGTGGAGTTTGTACTTTCTCCCAGTATCTGCGTGGGTTTCCTCCCGCAATCTAAAGATGTGGTTAAGTGGATTGGTCATGCTAAATTGCTCCTCATCATCCAAGGATGTCCAGTTTCGGGTTGCTGGGATGGGGCAAGGGAGTGAATCTGGGTGGGATGTTCTTTTGGAGGGCTAGTGCAGACTCGACAGGCTGAATGGCCTCCTTCTGGACTGTAGAAATTCCATGTCAATGTTATAACCCTAGACCCCCTTGTCAACTAAAACTCTGTCCAACTTAAGACTTGAATATATTCAATGACCAGCCTCCACTGCTCTCTGGGTAAGAGAATTCCAAAGATTAAGATGTTCCAGGGTGGCACAGCGGTTAGCACTGTAGCCTCATGGCACCGAGCACCCGGGTTCAATCCAGACCAGCAGGTCACTGTCGCGTGGAGTTTGCACATTCTCCCCGTGTCAACCCA
This sequence comes from Scyliorhinus canicula, assembly GCF_902713615.1. Classification (NCBI taxonomy): domain Eukaryota; kingdom Metazoa; phylum Chordata; class Chondrichthyes; order Carcharhiniformes; family Scyliorhinidae; genus Scyliorhinus; species Scyliorhinus canicula. Next base: position 185,842,885 of record NC_052146.1, on the reverse strand, counting down.
AAGATATCCAGGGTAGGTGAACTGGCCACACTAAATTGCCCATTAATTGAAAAAAAAAAACAATTGGGGACTCTAAATAAAAAAAGGGTACTAAGTGTTATGTTTTAATAATTCCTTACCTTCGCTTTGGTGAAAGTGATCTTGACTTTGAGCGACTGTGTTTAGAAAGGAAGGAACGTGGGTTACCAAATATACAAAACCAATATTAACACCACAACTATTTCAGGACAGAAGGGAAGGGAGAGAAAGAATATCAAGTGGTTGGACAGAACTTGAATATTGCTGAAGAGAGAAACATGCTGCCGAGGCTTTTCGTCTTTCACTCATCAAGAATGGCAAAATATCGCAAAAATGTGAACTGATGAAGCAAGCCATTTCACACTGCTACTGTGCAGTGACTACAGAAGTGGTTATTTTCCAGTAATAGGATACTGCCATCAGTTAAAAAAAACCATTCTGCATACAACACTATTGAGCAGTTATGTATGCATTTCAGCACTCATGCAATGCCAGGTGCGTAGGCCGTACATCCCAACAACTTGCTAATCGAATCAAGCCCGTTTCACTGGCTAATTGTAATAGGCAGAATATCAGCTGTACTCAACCAGACCATGCTTGCAAAACCAAAAAGAAAATTTGTCAGATATGATTCCGCAATCAGCACTTGACAATTCTGACTGCACCAATAGCCACTAACAACCAATTAAAGATAATCAGTCGAGCTTATAATGTGGCTCTTTACGCTTAATAGCAGGGACCAGTTCTCTGCAACAATGGAATGTATTCAAGCGTTGCACCTTTTTGAATTACCAAGAAGCATGGGAGCCTATAGTTCTCCATTGCTTTCTCCATGGCAACACTTCAGCAAATCTATAGCCATTTCAACATTTGATGGGCAATTTTGTGATATGGCTCAATAATGTCTGCATCCATATGCCCAAACTTACTTCACCAAGAACTCAAAGATCAGTTTGGGCTCGATTCAAATCCGGGTCTCACAGGTAAAACAATATCCAATTGGGTCCCCAAAATGCAGGAGGCACTCTGGAGCAGCACAGCAGTATTTCAATATGCTATGACTAGAATTTCCAACATCACAAGTTCTGATCACAGCTATGCCATCAATAGTGCAGACACCCTGAAATGGCACATAAACAGTAGTTAATCCATACTATTCTCATAAAGCTCCTAACTGGCTCAAGAATAGCTTTAGATAGTTGGGAGGTCAACTATTTAGTGTGTGTTTATGGAATAGCATGCACCACCAAATATCCCATTAAACATTGATACGGGAGGGTGAATATGGTAGAGGGAAGACAGAAGACTATCCAACAAAAACAATTAGTAAGAATTTGGTTTTCTCACCTTCGAACTGGAGATCCAGACTTGGATCTTCTAGATGGAGACCTACAAAATAAAAATATTTAGCTGACAGCAATAAATTTAATCTGCATCTAAAGTTTTGCGCCTCATTTGAGGATTAATTATGTGAATACTATCCAAGACTCTAAATTACAATTTCCCATCCTTGGCATCATGCCAAAATAAAAAAAGTATATTCCATGGTTTTAATGTAATTTTTGATTGCAGAATACTCTATATTGAATCACATACGGTTTCTATCTCTAGATTTCTTATACAAGATACTGTGCTCTGAAACCTGCTGAATCTGGCATGTGAACAAAGATTCATCTTCAGCTATGCCTCATTTCAAGGACGACATCTAATCAGGGCTACGGGTTTCTGTTAGGGTCTTCATAGAAATGAACAGGCTGATTCCAGACTCAGATCTTTGGGCACATGTGGCAGGATATCCCATTATGTACAGAGGTCAGCGTGAAGGATTTGCTTCCTTTCCTTTTCTGCTGTTAGAATCGCAGAATTTACAGTGCAGAAGGCCATTCGGCCCATCAAGTCTGCACTGGCCCTTGGAAAGAGCACCCTACTTAAGCCCACGTCTCCATCCTATACCCGTAACCACATCTGACCTTTTGGACTCTAAGGGGCAATTTATCATGGCCACCTAACCTGCACATCTTTGGACTGTAGGAGGAAACTGGAGCACCCGGAGGAAATGCATACGGATACAGGGAGAAAATGCAAACTCCACAGTCACCCAAGGCTGGAATTGAACCTGGGACCCTGGAGCTATGCGGAGCACTGTCACCTTGCCGCCCACGGTGCTCTGCCTTATCAAGATATTGCCGTTAAAAGTAGGATACAAGCCGTCATCATTTTGAACAATTGGTAGGAAGCTCCTCCCAATCAGTAATGTCAATCAATGCTGCCACGCTTTAAGGATAGCTTCAATTTATTTCAGGAGTTTTCTTAGTCCTATTTCTCAGCACTATTGAAATGAGCAAGGAAACACCTCAGGACATCAGCAATTATTTTGGGGGGGGGGGGGGGGGAAGAAGAGAATGATTTTAAGAGCAGGGAGTTCTCCTGGTGCTTTAGTCAACATTTAACCGTGAACTAATACTAATCCGATTAAGTGGCCACAGCAAATTTTCTGTTTTTATATACAAACAAGTATTTTAAAAACTTGTTTAAAAAAAAAAGTACACAATTTATTTTTTCCAATTAAGGGGCAATTTAGCATGGCCAATCCACCTACCCTGCACATCTTTGGGTTGTGGGGACAAAACCCACAAACACGGGGAGAATGTGCAAACTCCACACGAGCAGTGACCCAGGGCCGGGATCAAACCTGGGACCTCGGCACCGTGAGGCAGCAGTGCTAATCACTGCGCCACCGTGCTGCCCTACAAACAAGCATCAGTGATTGCTGTGTAACATAGCAATTCAATGAAGCATGCTGAAAGGTGCTACTTTACTGCAAGTTGTTTTCTTTTTTACTAGCTTAATATCAAACATCCAGAATAAATTGGATGATCTGCCAATAAATTCCCCTTCTGCTCATCAAAATTGCTGCACAAGTGCTTGCTATGTTTGATGTAACTGCCATCATGGATACCTCCCCAAATTACATTACTAACTTATTGAACCAGAAAATGCTGGATAAACTCAGCAGATCTGGCAGCATCTGTGGAGAGATAAACAGCTTTAACATAAAGTCCCGATGACTCTTCAACGCTGATTATGTTGTTGGGAAAGTTTTTGTTTTTAATTTAGAGTACCCAATTATTTTTTCCAATTAAGGGGCAATTTTAGCGTGGCCAATTCACCTAACCTGCACATCTTTGGGTAGTAGGGGCGAAACCCACGCAACGGGGAGAATGTGCCAACTCCACACGGACAGTGACCCAGGGCCGGGATTCGAACCCGGGTCCTCAGCGCCGTAGGCAGCAATGCCAACCACTGTGCCACCATGCTGCCCGGTTGTTGGGAAAGTTAATCCTCCAACCCATCTCCAACTATACAATTCATCGCATTTCTACCCCTCTTTAGCTCCGAAGAAATTTTACGGGCTTGAAACATTAACTCTGTCTTCTCCACAAATGCTGCCAGGAATGCTAAGTTTATCCAGCACTTTGTTTTTATATTTCAGCATTCACAGTATTTTGCTTTCCCAACTTATTGAATGTGGTTAAAATTTAATTTGGAAGGCAGCACGGTGGCCTAGTGGTTAGCACAACAGCCTCACGGCACTGAGGTCCCAGGTTCGATCCCGGCTCTGGGTCACTATCCGTGTGGAGTTTGCATATTCTCCCCGTGTCTGTGTGGGTTTCGCCCCCACAACCCAAAAATGTGCAGAGTAGGTGGATTGGCCACGCTAAATTACCCCTTAATTAGAAAGAATAATTGGGTAATCTAAATTTATAAAAAAAAAAATTTAATTTGGCTTCTGCATGTATTTTATCTCAAATTGTCAAATTACTAAACACATACAGTATTCCACTTGTATTTTGCTGACTCTTACCCATTCAACAACCAAGATGACAGCCCATTTAGGCTCTTCTAGTTGTGCTCAAAAACAATTTCCGTTCTTCCAATAAATTATCTAGTCTGCACTGCTTCTGACCCACCCCATCCACCCTCTCATAAATTTACAATATTAACTTTTCATTAATGTTAATATTGAACTTCTAAATAATTTGTTCATGGAACGCAGGCATCACTGACAGCACTCGCATTTATTGCCCTTCTTCACAGGTTGTGAGTGGTCTCCTTGAACCGCTGCAGTTTTTGTGATGTTGGTTAACCTACAACGCTATGAGATAGCTCCAGATTTTGACCCAGGAACAAAGATATACTTCCAAAATCAGGATGGTGAGAGACTTGGGAGGGGAACTTGTAGGTGCTGATGTTTTCATTCATTGTCCTTCTGGATGGAAAAGATCATAGATTGGAAGGTACTGTCGAAGGAGCCTTGACCATAGCTTAAATTGTCTTCCAATTTTCATCAATATTAATTCACAATTATATTGGACATAGTTGACAACTAATCATATACTCAATATATTTCTCAATTACCAAAGGTTGAGCACCCGCACCCCTTTTTTGAAATCCACACTTTTTTTTAGGTAAATAAAATAACTGTGTTCACCCGAGTCCGTTAGCTATGCAACTTTTCACAACTATACCTATACAGGTATTCCAAAAATTCAAGAATCCAGAGCATTTTCAAACAAGGGATGTTCAACCTGTATAAAGAAGGGAATTACACAAAGAAAATTAAACAAACCTGCTTCTCTGCCTCGCCAGAGACCTGGATCTGGACCGCGACCTTGATCTCGATCTAGACCTAATAAGAAAAATAAAATCATGGATCTTCGTATCAGTTTTATAGCACAGAAAGAGTCCCATCATATCTACCGACTACCTGTGTCACATCCTCACAACCCAAAGATGTGCAGGGTAGGTGGATTGGCTACACTAAACTTCCCCTTAATTGCGAAAGAAAAATGGGTATTCTAAATTATAAAAGAAAATCTGTACTGGCCATCAAACATTTATCTATTCTAATACTCTTGCGATGGGGGGGGGGGGGGGGAAAGAGTTATTAGGAAGGACTTGTAGGTACATAACTTTAAAAAACACATGTACTAGCCCCTCAAAGAGCCTATGTCTTACCCATTTCCTCCATAATTAAATTTAACTGAAACCACCTCCACAAGGAGATGAGTTTTATAATTTTGTTTGCTCATTCATGTCTTTTTAAAACTCAACGTGTGTTTTGAAAAAATTTGGTTGGCAACATGTTTAAAAACTAATGCCCGTGTTATCAGTTTGCAAATAGTCCAACTAACAATCTTCAATGTTTGGGAGGTTTGCTGCATGGGAATTCAGTGACTAATTTATATTGGACACAGAGCCAGCCTATTTCTGGACTTTATAAAAACAGTCTATTAAAAACCCAAACCTATATATAATATGGCTCATATTCTAAGTAGTTGCAGGACCAAGAGGAGAGTGCGGGAGGATGACACTGGAACGGACAGTCAGCAGCACCGAGGAGGTGGAGTAGGGGCGACAAGGGAGAGAGCCGATCATCAGGAAATTGAAAACAGTAGGGTAGTACAGTGAGCAATCGGAGTGCTAGCTTCAAGTGGAGCTCCTGAGGTGGCGTCAGGATTCAAAAGTGACACTGGGCAAATGGAAGCAGCTGACTGGGTGAGATGGTCGGGTACATATTTACTACATTTACTGCTTATAGTTTGTATGGTCTATATTTTGTGGTCCATTGCTTGTAAGGACTATACTTCACAGTATGAAGACGAGGGCAGAAGGGCCCTAGAGAAATTGATATTAATTGATTTAAGTATTTTCCAAAAGGTTTAATTTAAAAGGGCAAGTCATGGCAGGAGAGCTCAAAGCCATGGTGTGCTCCTCATACTCTATGTGGGAAGCTGGAAACATTTCCAGTGCCCGGGCCAGCAAGTGTGTCAAAAGCATCACCAGCTACAGTTCCTGGAAGCCTTGGTTTTGGAGCTGGAGCAGTGGCTGGGGACAATGGTGCCGTGAGGTGCAGAGTATCGTGGATAGCACATGGAGGGGTGGTCACACCTCAACTAAATCTTCAGAGCAAGAATCTCCCATGGCCATTCCCCTGCAAAACAGATATATCGCTTTGGATACTGTTTTGGAGGCAGGGGTGGCTTCTCAGCGGAAAGCAGTAGCAGCCAAATTCATTGCAGCATGGTTGGCTCTAGTGCAATGGGAGAGTAGTAAAATGTGTAAGGGGGACTTAAAGGTGTTTTTGTGGCCATGAATGAGACTCCAGGATGGCATGTTCCTCCCCTGGTTTTAGGTTCAGGAAGTCGCAGAGTGGCTGCAGAACATTCTAGGGGGGGGTGAGGGTGAAATCCAGTGCTCATGGTACATATTAGTATAAATAACATAGGTACACAAGGGATGAGGCCATAAAGGCAGAAAAAAGGGAGTTCGGAAGCAAGTTTAAAAGTAAGTAGTGATCTCAGGATTACCATCAGTGCCAAGTGCTAGTCAGAGTAAAAATAGCAGGATATTTCAGATGAATATGTGGCTTTCAGATTCCTGGGACATTGGGTCAATTTCTAGGATAAGTGGGATCAGTACAAACTGAACAGCTTATAGTAGGCAGGACTGGGACTGCTGTTCTGGGGGGGTGGGGGGGGGGGGGGGGGGGGGGAAAGAGAGAGAAGAGAGTGTGTGAGTGTGGTTGGGGAGGGTTTGAACTAAGATGGCAGCAGAATGGGAACCCAAGCAAAGAGTCAGCAATGGGGAAACGAATAAGAACAAATGACAATGGGGAGTAAGAAAAATGATAGAGAAATCAAAGGCCAGAATCAAACTGGACCATAGTGAAAGCTACAGGAACAGGACAAGAAATGTTAAAAAAGACAAACATTAAGGCTTTGTGTGGAGCATTTGCAATAAAGTGGATGAATTAATGAAGCAAATAGATGCTAACAGGTATGATATAGTCGGGGTTATGGAGACATGGCTGCAGGGTGGCCAGGGATGGAAACTGAACATCCAGGGGTATTCAGTATTTATGAATGACAGACAAAAAGGAAAGGGTGGTGGGGCTGCATTGCTGGTTCAAAAGGAAATTAATGCAATGGTGAGGAAGGATATCAGCTCTGACAACCTGGTAGAGCCGAGAAACACCCAGGGGCAAAGAACATTAATTGGATTATATAAACTGTAGTGGAGATGTTCACAACAGCCTTAAACAGGGAATTAGAGACACATGCAATAAAGGAACTTTTGTAATTATGGGTGACTTTAATTGGCATGGTAGCACAATGGTTAGCATTGTTCCTTCACAGCACAAGGGACCTGGCTTGGGTCACTGTCTGTGCGGAGTTCTGAGGATTAAACTGGTTTTGTTAAGGGTTAGCGGTTGTCGGCCAACATTAGGAGAGTTCATAATGCGATGCCCTCCTCAATGGGGAAAACATATTAAAATCTTACACAGGTGTGAGTTAATCCCTAATGTTGTAGAATAAAGCTATTTGTTGTCCAGAAGGATATTAAATGAAAAGGTTCTGGTCAGCAGCATTCTCAGAGAAGGAAAGAAGTCCTTTAGTAAAAATAAGCTTACAGATTAATTGACAAACAGGCACAGGAGGTGGCAAATGCATTCAATTCAAACGTGTTGATGCAGAGTGATTCAAAAGTAAAACATTTACAGACAGCCCAGCACAGAGTAAAATCCAGGGCTGATACAAAGTCCCAAATTTATACCTGGAGAGGGAGTACTTGTGTTATGGTCTGTGTCAGGCGAACCTCTGAAAGCTAGACATGGTGGGCCGTACCATATTGAAAGAAAATTGAGCGAGTTAAACTATTTGGTATGCACCCCAGAATCAAATCAGGGTGTCATGTGAACATGTTAAAAAAGTATTGGATTAGAGATGAGAATAAGCAGGAGGCCATAAAAATTAGGAACATCGGAACAGGAGTAGGCCATTCTACCCCCAAGCCTGGTCTGTATTTCAATAGGATAATGGCTGATGACATTCCTTGCATCCATGTTCCTGCCCTTTCCCCATAATCCTTTATTTCTTTTCTGATCAAGAATCTATCTATCCATCTCAGCCTTAAATATACACAAGGACTCTGCCTTCATAGCTCTCTGTGGCAAGGAATTCCAATTCAACCTTCTGCGGTACTGAGAACAGGCTGACAAGACACATAGGTCGGATCAGAAACTGCCAAAAGAGGCCCTGGCGAATTGATACTGGCCGTCTGCAAGAGCACTCAAATCAACACAAAAGAACAAGACCATGTTATGAATATGTAACTAACTTCCAGACTCAGGCAAAATCTGCAGCAGGATGAACGACAAACAAAGGCCACCTGACTCCTTAATGGGCTAATAGCAGGTCAGACAAGTGTGTTTCATAGGACAATAGATCTTGATTGAATCACTCTGGCTGAACAGGAGTATCCTGCTTATTCCCATTAACGAGTTTAAGTCTGGATGGGAAAATAGAACTGTCAGCAGAACCGGTATAAAAGGGACATTGGAACAATCCTGCTAACTGTCCTGGCTTGAGACAATTCACACGTCACACCTGTGATTATCCCACACTCCACTCACACTGTTCCTGTAAAGACATTCATTCAAATCATTCTTCACATTCCAATCTGTAATCATCTGCCTATATGCTGTGTTTGTGAACCTGCCTCCACTTCACCTGATGAAGGAGCAGTGCACCAAAAGCTTGTGATTTCAAATAAACCCGTTGGACTTTACCCTGGTGTTGTGAGACTTCTTATTGCTGGAAGACTGCATCAATAGCATCTGATGGTTGAAATTCATCTCCAAAATACACTTGCTAAAAGGCTATTGGGTAAGTACATTTGACAGAGGGCAAAGGAGATCTCTGCTCTTGTGACACCCCAAGGACTTTATCAATTCAAAGTTATGCCGTTCGGAATGCCCCCACAATGTTTTGAGAGGCTCATGAAGAGAGTGACTCAAGGATTGAGTAACCAGACAATGAATTAGTGGTGTTCAGCCAGAGTTGGGAGGAGCTCTTGGGGCTAAAGGGATCAAAGGATGTGGGGGGGGGGGGGGGAAAGAGAGAAGAGGAAGGTTGGAACAGGTTACTGAGTTGGATGATCAGCCATGCTCATAATGAATGGCAAACAGACTTGAAGGGCGGAATGCTCCTATTGTCTATAACACATCCACAATTTCCAGAAGTCTCCAGTTTAATTTCAACTACAGCAATCTGAAGAAAAATCATAATATAATGGGATAATTGCGGTCAGACAAGACTTTTTCAGCAAATACTTTTTTTTTTAGAAAAGACTTCAAAGTTCTAGTTCAGGATTCTCTTAAGATTAACATGCAGATTCGTTGGCAGTTAGGAAGGCAAATACAATCTTAGCATTCATGCGAGAGGGCTAGAATACATGAGAAGGGATGCACTGTGGAGACTGTATAAGGCTTTAGTCAGGCCTTATTCGAGATCTCACTGAAACTTACAAAATACTGAGAGGCCTAGATAGAGTGAACATGGAGGGATGTTCCATAGTAGGAGAAACTAGAGCCAGAGGGCACAGCCTCAGAATGAAGGGATAATTTTAAAAGTGATGAGGAGGAATTTCTTCAGACGGAGGGTGGTGAATCTGTGGAACTTATTGCTGCAGAAGGCTGTGGAGGCCAAGTCACCGAGTGTCTTTGAGACATAGTTCAATTCTTGACTAATAGGAGGATCAGAAACAAATCAGCCATAATTGAATGGCGGAGCAGACACAAGAGCCGAATGGCCGAATTCTGCTCCTATTTACGCTGGTCAATGTTAGTAGAATTTTCATACAAAGAAGTTAACAAATAACCCTTCTTTGTTTCATTTTCCTTTGAACTTAGGGATACTAAATCATTTGGACCAACGCCAAATGTTGTTCTAATGTCTAGCGACTAGCAATCTAACGACTGGGGCTGGTTTAGCTCACTGGGCTAAATCGCTAGCTTTTAAAGCAGACCAAGCAGGCCAGCAGCACGGTTCAATTCCCGTACCAGCGTCCCCGGACAGGTGCCAGAATGTGGCGACTAGGGGCTTTTCACAGTAACTTCATTGAAGCCGACTCGTGACAATAAGCGATTTTCATGTTGCAGATAAAGTCTCATCTGCACTGCCTTAACAGCTTAGAAGGTTTGCATCACAAGTCAACAAAACCAGAATCAGGCCAGAGGGCTTACAAGATATATTCTCAGGAATGCTGCAACTGAGAGATGGAGTGCAAGTCTGCATCCATGATTTCTAATTCAACAGCCGAGTTGCTGCGTGACAGGCAGTTTCCAGAAAGGTAACTGTTGCAGGACCACTAATATTCTATTAAATAGTTCTCTTTACGGCAGCTCAATGGCGCAGTGGTTAGCATTGCTGCCTCACGCCACCGAGGTTCCAAATTCAATCCCGGCCCTGGGTCACTATCCGTGCGGAGTTTGCACATTCTCCCGTGTTTGCGTGGGTTTGACCCCCAGAGCCCAAGGATGTGCAGGGTAGGTGGATTGGCCACGCTAAATTGCCCCTTAATTGGAAAAAAAATTGAGTACTCTAAACTAATTTTAAAAAAAATAGTTCTCTTTCAATCAGGTCCTTTAATTAGATATATCAAAATATACAATCAAATAGCATTCTCATGTCTCATCTTGCAAGAAAACCAGCTTAGTTTGTAGCCCACGGAAAAGGTCATAAATTGAAGGTTAGTTGGATACCAAGGAATTAGTCTGTCAACAACCAAGGTGCTGGCTGTAAAAAGAGTAAAATTATTTTGTATGCACTCAAATCTGGTGGAATCAGAAGCTCAATTAGACACCAGCAACACATGTAGCGCCAGTTTCACCCAATGTTTCTCATGACAGTAACTTCTCAGTACCACACAAGCATGAGGTGCTCTCTTTGCTAGATGCAAAAGCACAGCTGCAACCTCAGGGATTTAGCCAGCAACAACAAAAACATCATTTGTAGTTTAATAAATTTCAACAGCTGATTTAAATTGCAAAGAGGGGGAGAAAGGGGAAAATTCAGTCACCTGGACCTTTTAGGAGAAAACGACCGAGACCTTCTTGGTGAAAATGACCTGGACCTCCGAGGAGAAAAAGACCTGGACCTGGATAAAAGTTGAACATTATTTTTAAATTGTACAGGATATCTGGAAACTGAAAGCGTCACTCTCAAAGCAAAACTGGAATCAAAAATGTACCTCCTGCCACGGCTACGGCTGTGTGAACGGGTATACCTTCTCCCCCGTGAGCGTGAACGCGATCTTGTCCTGGACCTGGTTTACCAAAAGAAAGCAGTATTAACTTAAGCAATTTCATCATTAAATTCTTGGAATACCTCTGCTGGAGTCAAAACAAGATTGCTACAATATAGTATGTGTTCGTCAGTTTGAAGATAACTTGGGGCCCTATGTATTTGTTTTTAGATTATATCTACACAATGTAGATTAAGTAAAAAATGTTACATTGTTTTTTTTAGTATTTTTGCATTGTAAAAAACACTTTGTAAGTGGTACGTAAAGTAAACCTTGCAAGTTTGCAGGTCAGTCGACCCTCTCTTTGGACCAAGGTCTAGCAGATCTAGGCGATCTAGAAGTATCTATCAGACCATCGCAGCATCTAGATGTTCTTCAATCTAACGACGATCAAACTGACAGCCAAATGAGCCAAAGTGAGGCTTGATTGACGCAGGATGGTTTGTCTACGAGGGAATGAGGTCAATCTGGCGTTCCTCTAGAAAGGGGCCCAATTGAAAGCCAATTTACAGCATAACGGCGATCACCTTGTCTCATTCTCAAACTTTTTCTGCCCTCAAAAGAATCTTAAAGGTGAAGCTAGTTGTAGCAGGCTCTCGAGGGGATCTGGCCTCATGCCAATCACCGTATGCTCTAGGTGCATCAAAACTGTTGGATTTGCTAGATGCCTTAGCCTGATATCATGAGGCTCACGACATTCTGAATCGCGGTGACTGACTCAAACGAAGAAACCTGAAAGGTTTGGACCAGGTGGATCATTAATATTCAAAACATTCACAGTAAAACGCAAAAAAGTCAAGCAAAAAAATGCCACAAGGCCTGATTATCACTTTAAAATATAAAACAATAATAAAGTATTGCATTTCTTTATTCAGATTAAAATATTTCTTAATTATGCTTAAATTAAAATGCTTTTAAGCAATCTTAAGAAGTCACTGAAATTGGCAATTCATACCTGCTCCTTCTGCGTCGGCTATAGCGATGACAATCATATGCATAATGACCCTTTTCTCCACATTCATAACATCGATCATTTGGGTCAAAGGGTCGGCGTGCTGGTGGCCGCTCAAAGCGCGAACGCCGAGGCATTCCTGTTGATTGTTCCACTCGAACACGTGAGCCACAAATTACCCTTAAGTTAAAGAAATTAGCGTTTACATAAAGCCAAAAACAACCTAATGCAAAGCACAAGTTGAAATGTGTAAGTATAACAATACTACTGCTATGAAATGACAGGAACTTGAAGGCTTCAATAGCATACTCTGTCCCTCACTTTATGTTGAATACAACAAAATTCAAATTAGTTGGGTTCAATGCCTATTACAAAATACTGATAAATCAGGCTATTCCGATTCCTTTTTTCATCCCTGCACAGACTTTTCTGCAACAGAAAGGGCACCACCACTCTAAAGGCCAAATATAGAACATCGATGACTTACAGTGAAGCTCATAACATAACACGTTACTTGGCAATATTTACATAAGTAGACCTGCCTGATATGGAACAAATAGCAGGTAAAGCAGTTACTTGGAAACCATACTTCTCCCACCACCCTGAAGAATATAATTCAAAACCGTCAATTTGAATTGGGGAGGTAAAAGAGGGTGTGGCTGGGGAAGAGGAGACGACAAACAGTACCTACCTTCCTTGAGACTAGAGTGGAAAGAACAGTATCACAACTGAGACAGAGAATCAAAAACACAAAATTAAAACAAAAACAGCAGCAAATCAAGAGCACTTGTACAGTTAAAGGCACTACACCACTTAACTGAGCAGGGACCAACACAATAACTCCATCCATCCTAGTAAAAATTAAATGTTAACAGCTCGACCAGAGCTACATGTACAGCAAAAATAAGTTAAGTAACGGTTCACAAGTTAACAAAATGTGGAATCCCTTTATAGACACCATGTGTCAATTTTTTCTTTTAAAAGGAAGATTGTGTGGCAATGTAGTATTCAATGACTTTTTCAGTTATCCACCTTGGGTTTGAAGTTTAGGTGTATGAAAGGAAAACAAGCTGTGTGAGAGGGGTTGGGTGATAAGTTATAGACACCAATAAAGCTGTGACAGAAGCCAAAGAATTTCATGTTGATGAAAGGAAGTGAAATTACCACTGCAGATTAACGTTTAACTGTGCCTGATGCCAACACCTGTGCACTGGAGCAAATCCAAAATTCTTACTTGAAGAGAAATATTTTGGTGGCAGTTGCCACTTATTAGTAAAAATCATATTAGCTTTACTTCCTTTGGAAAAATGGGAAAGAGAAAAGCGAGACCAGAAAAGGCAAACATAGTCATGTATGTGCATGATATATCAAAATTTTATTTTTGAAACAGCAGTTCAGGACAGTGGGCAATTAGCTCAAGTCATGACTGTGGTCCTATGGAAAAGCTGGCACTATAGATCAGAACTATAACTTAAAATAAATTTAAATAGCCTATTAACGACAACGGACAGAATATACAGGACAGAAAGCAAGAAATACAATTTGTCCACTGGCAGAGTTAACAATTCACGATCCACAATGTCACAGAATTAATCTGTCCCAAATTGCAAACAAAAACTATCATTCCCTCCATAGCATATACTATTTATAACACTCATGTGGTCAATTTCTTTTAGTATGAATATATTTAGATTTAAATTAGAATTGCTGAGGGAACTCCAATACACTTCAAATTTGTCAAATGAATCTCCTCTTTCAAGCAACAACTAATTGATGCTTCAAAACTACCCAGACTATGATGCAGCATTAAACTTACATGATCTTAGCCATAGATCCTACTTATTTCATTGAGCAATAAATTCTCAACTCCATGTTTAATATAAAACAATTAAAATATCTTCTGAAAAGGATAGAAGAATTTGATAGTATGCCAAAGTGCCACTTTAAAATTCAAGTAGTCTTCAAACTTCTAGTTCCAACAAACATTCCAAACCATTGGCATTTAGTAAAGGAGCCGGGATAAGTGGACACAGGAAACTGAAAGCTCCAGAGGAATCACAAAGTACCTCGAAAATATTCAATTATGAAACTTTAGCTCAAACACAGCAGCAGATGCCTAGAATCAATTGTTCGCTGAGATAAACAAATAGGAATAAGAGTCATCTATTCCCACAGTACATGTTCAAAAATAGGCAGCCTGTTGTTGAAGGAAACGATGGACCAGGTATCTATAACAGTTCCCCGGGGTGACAAGGATGTTAGGGGATGTGTGGAGGACAAGCTGATTGAAGACTGAGCCACCAATGCAAAGTCACATAACCAGAGGAGGTATTTCAAAAATCTGCATTTCTTTAATTTTTAAGAAATTGAGCAAATTTTAAGGTGAAATTCAAAGAAAAAGTGTTAAAATGTGTGTTGCATAGGGTAATCTCATCACAGGATGTTTGAATTCACACTAATTTCCAGATACACAAGTTGGACCAAGGGTTTTCAGTGATCAGTTACTGTTCAAACAGTGCATCCTGTGTTGGGCTCTAACTATGTACAGTTGCCTTTGGGCTTGGTTTCTAATATTGTTTTCTGCTATTTAAAAATTTTTTTTTTTAGAGTACCCAATTGATTTTTTCAATTAAGGGGCAATTTAGCATTGCCAATCCACCTAGCCTGCACATCTTTTTGCAATTGTGGGGACGAAACCTACCCAAACACTGGGAGAATGTGCAAACTCCACATGGACAGTCACCTAGAGCTGGGATCGAAATTGGGACCTCAGTGCAGTGAAGCAGCAGTGCTAACCACTGCACCACCGTGCTGCTCCGTCTTCTGCTATTATGGACTGGAAAATGTCAGCCCTTATTCAAAGATGTAATTCTGCAGTATTTGTTTGCATAAAATTCAGCGAATATTTCCTGAAATGAATTGCAAGATTTTGTCTGGGGTTGATATCCATTTTCAGAGGACTCTGTAGCAAAGCTCAAGATTGGCATCGAGCCTAAAAGAGAATTTGATCAACAGTGTCAGTGATTCTGTTTTAAGAAAATTTTAAAGTTTTGTCTTTTGACCAGTTCTGGCTCACTGAATTATTTGTCCATTGTACTTCAAACTATGTGCAAAATAAATTTCTTTCACCATTATATCACTGAACAAATATAGAAACAGCCTGAATGTAAAGACTGATTTACGAATGAAACTCTCCAAAATTAATCCACAAATATACTCTAGCAAACAGGCTCACTGTAAAAACTGAGCTAGGATGAGTCATCAAGGATTCTTCCAAGATAATTCAGTTGTATAATACAGGTACCATGCTATTTACATTGCTTTTGTAAGCAATGTTACTTTAGCTGAGAAAATAAGAGGGCAGCACAATGGCGCAGTGGTTACTGCTGCTGCCTCATGGCACCAAGGATTGGGATCAATCCTAGCCCAGGTCACGGTCTGTGTGGAGTTTGCACATTCTCCCGTGTCTGCGTGGATCTCACTCTCACAACCCAAAAATGTGCAGTGTAGGCTAATTGGCCACGCTAAACTACCTCTTAATTGAAAAAAAAAATTGGTTACTCTAAATTTATTTTTAAAAAGCTGAGAAAATAAAATCCTCAACACAAAAATATAAGGGATTGGTTTCTCATAATAGTGCTAAAAGGGATCAAATAACGAATCTGCACCCTGGTTTATTCAATGCTAATTTTTCTTTTCTGTTGACTTCAATGAAAATCATAAGCAATCCAATAATAGGCTGTGATTCGCTATTGCTCATTCCATGCTGCTACTCATCACCTCCACTGTTACTTAAAAGGGTATGCTCATAGAATGTCGAATGTCTGGCGGCACGGTGGCAGTGGATAGCACTGCTGTTGAGGACCCGGGTTTTATCCCGGTTCACTGTCCGTGTGGAGTTTGCACATTCTCTCAGTATCTGCGTGGGTCTCACCCCCACAACCCAAGATGTGCAAGGTAGGTGGACTGGCCACGCTAAATTTCCCCCTAATTGGGAAAAAAATTGGCTACTCTAAATTTATATGTTTAAAAATGTTGAATGTCTGAAGGGGGTGCTTCAGCAAAACGTTTGGCAACCTCTCTCTGATTGACATCAATGCAGATTTATGGTTCAGATCGCCCACACTACAACTCACAGGATGGAGTTAAGTACTTCCTGGAAAATGGGACGATTACATAGAACAGCATAGATAGATGTTTAGCAGCAACTGTCTCCATTCCCCCTCACCACTGATGCCTGTTACAAAGGGAGAACCTGAAAATAATCTAAACATTAAAATCAAGAGAAGGCCCTTAACTGGCTAGAATTTAACTGAGAGCTAAGGCCTAAACAGGACCGAAGAACAGTTGTGCAAATATTCAGTTACTGGACCGGTATGCTGGAGGATGACATGACAACTGTGGAAATAATTTGTCATTTCCACAGTTGCCAGACCACACAAGTGTTTAATACAGGTTTGGTTACAGTAATGGCAGCTGTCATAGTTCTTTTATCCATACACTATTGTATTTACTGGTAATAAATAAAAATAAATGTATGGATACCAAGCACACCAATCACACACACACACACACATATATACAACAATTTTGTACATTTGTCATTCATCGACAACTGCCCATTATTTAAAGGGGAGCTAAATCCACTGGTAAAGTCAGTCCTTTCATTATTTATTCTCTCCATTTAAAGTACTGTGAATGATCCTCAGATGTTCTGTATTTCTCTGATCAGAGCACACAATGCCCACTATGTTTCTAAATAATGAAAGTTCCTACAGATTGACATTGATTTTATAGGCAAGGTTACACATGCGTTATTATTTCTATCACAATTTTTAAAGAGAGCAAACTCGGCCTTTAGGTACCTACACAATCCAAGCAACTGTGCTCTGACCAGAATTTTTAAAAACAGCTGAAAACATTCATGTTATGTAGTTAGAAAGAACAGCAAGTGATAATGAAAGCAGTGACTTTACCAATGGGGTATAGATCCCCTTTAAAGTTTACTTACTTGCCATCCAAACCACGAACAGCATCTTCAGCATCTCGAGGCTCCTCAAACTCCACAAAAGCAAAACCAGGGGGATTCCGTGCTATCCAGACTGTCCTCAGTGGTCCGTAGTAGCTGAATGCACGCTCTAGTTCCCCTTTACCGGCACCTGTTCCCAAGTTACCTACATAGACCTTGGTTTCTGTTGAGATGCACATCAGACATCATTAGAGTCTACAAAACAAAACACTAAATTAAACTACGTTAAATAAACAATACTTTACTATCTGTGAAAGCTATAGGGGCTCTCTGTGCTTTAGATACATACATACAAAATAAACCTTACTGCATTGTTTGGGTGAAGGGCAAAAGTCTTTGTGACAAGGTCAAATATGTGACAAGGTCAAATATCTTGTGAGAAACTAACAGAAATGTTAAGCATACAAAGACATCTGTTATAGGGTTCTATTCCACAAGCAGACTGACTTAACAAGTAGTGAAAAATATTACATTTACTAGTTTAAAAAACGCTCTGCCCCTGAACGGATAAATGACTTCTTATGGGGGTAGACGAGGTGCAGCATCATTGTGAATTGCCCATGTTCTAGATCAATACATTTCTGACAGCAAAGAACCTGCTCAAGAGATGCAGATGCAAAGGACATGTTTGGCAGGAGGCTCATTTGGAACCAGAATGCCACTGACAAAAGCAAAACATTATGGATGCTGGAAATCTTAAAAACAAAAATAGAAAATACTGGATATGCTCAACGGTTAAGCAGCATCTCTGCAGGGAAAAACAAAATTAATGTTCTAGGTCCACGATCATTGATTTGAAATGTCAACTCTAGTTCTCCCCAAAAACGCTGCCTAACCGTCAGTATTTCCAGTACATACTTTTGTTACGCCACTGACTCAATGTTGCACAGGAAAGAAAAATTCAAGGTGACAAAAGGATACCACTGTGGAATTGGTGCTGGCAACAGTATGGGTTGATTTAGAAAAGACTAAGTATTCTTGTGAAGCAAAGTGCATAAAATAGAAAAAGAGCACAGATTTTACAACAGCAAAGTATATCTCTTGCTTCATGAACTGAAGAATTGATAATCCAAGAGCAGGAGGCTACGAGTGAAAAGGTGGTCCAAGGTGGGAGAATTGTGAGGGAGGGTGAAGGAAAGTGACCACGGCCTGAGAGTTGAGGTAGGTTATGTTCCAAGTACCGGGAGGGCAGTGAGAAATATAGCCATAGGGTGTGTTGATATGGAAGCAATGCACCGGGTGAAACTTGTCCATATTAACCACATGATGGGGCAATTTGATCAGAAACTGTCAAAATAAATGGCTCAGCTGTTAGCACTTGCCTCTCAGTCAAGGCTGTGGGTTCAAGCGCTGCTCCAGGGTTTTAGCACATGATCCAGTTGGACATTTTGGTACAGTATTTAGGAAAGTGCTTGTTGGATATGCCAATTGAATGAGGTATTAAACTCAACACCTTCCAATAATTAGATAGCCAATACAAAGAAACTTTTGACATTACATATACTATTCCATTGTCTTGACTAACATTCTTCCCATAACCGTTACTAAAAGACATATTATAAAAACACAAAAAAAGCTGCTTTGGAGATGCAACGGGAGCATTGGGAGTTGAAAAATGAAAGTCGCCAAAGTCCCAGAAGGCCATAGGCTGCTTTCCTCTTTTGAGAGAGCCGACTGGTGGTGATTTAACCTGAGGGTCACTACACCTCAGGCAAGGTTGAGAAGGTGGAAGCCTTCATGGATAACCTCAGCCGGTATGGGAATTGAACCAGTGTTGCTGTTGCTCCACATCACGAACCAGTAGTCCAGTCAACTGAGCTAACCGACCCCTATTGGGAGTTAAAACGTAGAATGTTTGAAGTTCGTTACGCTGATGGACAATATCTATATAATGAGGCAGCAACTGCACTTAGAAACTAATAGTCATAGCTTTCTGAAGTAAGGGAATACAATATGCTTGGGAAAATACTGATATTTATCCACATACAGAGAGTAGGAGCAAAATTAATATAGCATATGGGCTGAGTGAAACATGGGAAAAAAAAGCCACCGCTAAGAACCGTCTTAACTAATTGCATTCAACTGCTAATTCTTCAAATCCGCATTTAAACACAGCAACCGAGGCTAACTTAATGCCCATTTATCATCATACTGCTAGAAAATGCAGTCTGAATTGTGATATATTGAATAAATTCAAAGGTTTTTTGATAGTTGTGAATACAAATTGGTTAAATAAAAGTATTATTTTGGTAAATTAATTATTTCTAAATAAAAATTTAGAGTATCCATTTTTTTTTCTATAAATTTAGATTACCCAATTATTTTTTCCAATTAAGGGGCAATTTAGCGTGGCCAATCCACCTACTCTGCACATTTTTGGGTTGTGGGGGCGAAACCCACGCAGACACGGGGAGAATGTACAAACTCCACACAGGCAGTGACCCAGAGCCGGGATCGAACCTAAGACCTCAGCGCCGTGAGGCGGTTGTGCTAACCACTAGGCCACCGTGCTGCCCTTTTGAAGGGGCAATTTAACGTGGTCAATTCATATACTCTGCACATTTTTGGGTTGTGGGGGCAGCACATAGCACAGTGGTTAGCACTGCAGTCTCACAGCGCTGAGGTCTCAGTTTCGATCCCAGCTCTGGGTCACTGTCCGTGTGGAGTTTGCACATTCTCCGTGTTTGCGTGGGTTTCGCCCCCACAACCCAATGATGTGCAGGGTAGGTGGATTGAACACGCCAAATTGCCCCTTAATTGGAAAAAATGAAATGAATTGAGCCCTTGAAACCTTCTCATGGACACACGATGAGAGGCCCTGTTGAACCACTTTTCCTATTGGATTTTAATTCCTAAAAATATATAATCAATGCTAAGTATCAATTAATTCTTTAAATATATGCCAGTGGACATCCGGTGACGGCGGGCGGGAGGCAGCCACACATTGGAGGGCTCCCGTTCGGGAACGGCATTTTCAGGGTTTCACCCCCGGTCCCAGGAGCAACGGAGATGGCAAAAGCAGGGAGAAGGCACAGTAAAGGGAAATGTCGAAGTAAAAAAATTGGCCCGGTGAGGGTGGCGGTATTGAGCGCAGTGGCGGAGGTGCGGGAGCAAGGTGAGGCGCTGAAGGAAGTGGAAGAGACATTACTGCAGCACAGTGGTAGAGATCAACAAGGGTCTGCGAGCTCGCAGAGGCCTGTACCAAAGGAGAGTGAGCCGTCAAGAGTAGTGACTCTGTGTTTTCGTAGGTACAGTGTGAAGGAGAAGGTCCTGTGCTGGGCAAAGCAAAAGCAGGTGGTGCAGTGGGCTGGAGCTGGTACACGCAAATATCAGGACTTTACGGTGGAGCTGGCAAGAAGGTGGGCTGCCTTCAGCCAGGTGAAGAAGACACTGTACATCAGTAAGGTGCAGTGCGGCATAGTATACCCAGCTAAGTTGAGGGTGACCTACAAATCCAAGGACTTTTATTTTGAGACGGCAGAAGCAGCGTAGGAGTTTGCAAAGGTGGAAGGATTGTGGCTGAATTGAGAAATGGTCATGTACCGATGTAGCCTCATGTAACTGTATTTTTTCACTGCGTGCTGGTGTGTGAGATAAATGAGCCAACGTTGTATATATTTGGACAAGGGAAGAGATGGGACTTTCACTTGCAATGATGTTTCTTTGGGGCTTGGGCATGTATGCGGGGTTTGTGTGCTAAAGGGGATTTCTTGGTTTTCCTGGGACCGGGCAAGGGGGAGAGAGTCCGGGGTGTGTGTGTGTGCGCTCCATGCTGGCCGGTTTCAGCCAGTCAGTGAACGGGAGTGAAGTGGGGGGGGGGGGGGGGGGGGGGGGGGGGGCCCTGCGGCCATTGGAGCCTGGCAGAACAGGTTCCGATGAGTCTAGCTGGGATGGAAAATTGGGGGGGGGGGGGGGAAGGATCAGAGGTTGGGGGGGAGAAGTTTTATAAGAGGAAGTGGTGGGGAGGAGTTGGGAAGGGGGCGGGGGTTTACAATTCATGAGTGTCATTTACAGTACTCTTTCAGGGATTGGATGGTATTGAATGTTAGGGGGAAGGGGTGTGGTCTCTATATGTAAATGGTGACCATAGGTGATTCCTGATTCCCGTTTCTTTTTTTCTCCCTTTGTTTTTCCCACCGTGGGATGATTTGTTTTATTTGATGCTGATATTGTTAGGTGGGCCGTTGTTTAGGGTGGTGGGAGGATGGGATCGTTGTTGTTGATAAGGGGATTGACTTTGTATTTGTTACCGTTTACTGCTTGTTGGTGGGGTGTAAATTCTGAAGAAAATGTGAAAATGGAGAATAAAAATATTTTACAAAAAAAAAATATATGCCAGTGCCCATCTATCAGATTTGAATCTAGATTTACAACCCACTGTAGCCAGCTCACCCCTCATACATGCACATTCTGCTTTGGACAACTTCAGACCCTAGTTTCTGACATAATTAAAACTCAAAAAATCAATATAAAATTGTATCACATTAACTTCACTCTTCCCCTGACCCTACCTTATTGACCAAAGTTAAATCTAAGAACAGCTTGTTCCCTAGTTCATTCCCTCAGATGGTGATCTCTAAAACTATCTTGGTGAACATGTCCTCCACACTAAACTGAAAATTTGGTTCGCCTATTCCATGAGAAAGATTTTTTTTAAAATTGTCTCTACACAACTCCCAATTCTCTCTCTTCCCCCCCCCCCCCCCCAGTTAAGGGACAATTTAGCACGGCCAATTTACCTACCCTGCACATCTTTTTGGGTTGTGGAGATAAGACCCAGGCAGACATGGGGTTTCTCTGCTCTACATCCTCAACATTTCTCATTGCTTTGCAATTACCAGTTTCTGAATCCTCCAACTGTTCCTTAATTAATTTAAACTCAGGGCAGCACGGTGGGTTAGCCCTGCTGCCTCACGGCGCTGAGGTCCCAGGTTCAATCCCAGCTGGTCACTGTCCGTGTGGAGTTTGCACATTCTCCCAGTGTTTGCAATGGTTTCGCCCCCACAACCCAAAAGATGTGCAGGCTCGATGGATTGGCCAGGCTAAATTGCCTCTTAATTGGAAAAAATGAATTGGGTACTCTAAATTTATATTAAAATATAAAATAAAAATTAATTTAAACTCCTTTGTACAAACTTGATTTGACAGGACATTGATCTCAGATCAACTTAAGTAGAGCTCATCCCAACAAAACTGCCTGTTTCCCCAATACTGGAGCCAGTGCCCAGCCTCCCACACCATTATCTCAGTCAAATATTTTTTATATTGAAACAAAAGTTGCTGGGGCAAGCTCAGCAGGTCAGGTAGCACCTGTGGAGAGAAGCATAGTTAATGTTTCAGATCAGAACTGGAGGTAGATATGTTAAAGAGTTTTTAAGTGAGTAGGAAGCACAAAAGGCAAGCTCTGTGATAGGGTGAAGGCAAGGGAATATAAATAACAAAAGATTTAATTCCCCCCCATAAATTTAGAGTACCCAATTCATTTTTCCAATTAAGGGGCAATTTAGCATGCCAATCCACCTACATTTTTCGGTTGTGGAGGCGAAATCACTCAAACACGAGGAGAATGTGGAAACTCCACTCCAGAATTGTACCTGGCACCATGGCACCGTGAGGCAGTAGTACTAATCACTGTGCCATCGGCTGCCCTAACAATAGATTTAATAATGCAACAGCCCAATAAACCAAAGGTTGTGTCCAAATGAGCCATGAACGACTAAATAAAAAACACCTTAATGCAACATGATGGGATAAAAAACGAAACAAGATCAAATACAGCAAAATTAGAACCAAAAAACACAATGATGGTAGATGTTGAACTTGATGTCAAGCCCAGGGGGCTATAGAATACAGATTTGAAAATAAGGTGCTGTCCTTTGAGCTTGCATTATAGCAGACCATGGACAGAAAGGTCAACATGGGAGTAAGGAGAATTAAAATGATGTTGACCTTTCAGTCCTTGGCCTGCTACAGCACACGGTTGACTCGGCACTCTACAGCTTTCTGGACTCTGCATCAAGTTCAACTATCTTAACCTTTTATGTTTGTTTTTGTTGTGTTTATTTTGTTTCTTTCTTTAACTCTTCTTACATCCAGATGTTTAGTTATTCATGGCTCATTTGGACACAACCTTTGGTTTCTTTAGTATAATCATTACTCTTTGGCTGCTGCATCATGAAATCTTTGCTATTTAATTGTCCCTGCCCTTCATCTATCACAGTGCATGCCAATTGTTCATCCTTCCTCCTCCCACAGTTTTAATAACTATTAGATTGCTATCTTTCTTCAGTTCTGATGAGGGGTTACTCGACCTGAAATGCTAACTTTGTCTCTCCACAGATACTGCCTGATGAGATTAATCCATCAGTTTTTGTTATTTCAGATATGCAGCACCTGCAGCATTTTACAAAACTCTAATTTGTTTGCCCAATTGCCAACTTGCACGTTTCAGGTTTCAATTAATTGCAAAGTTCTGCATTTTAATTTTCACCCTCACTCCTCAGCAGAGCCTCATTCCTAGCTATTGGTTCCAACATGGGCATCAACAATCAGATCCTCCCATTTCCACTTCAAGTTCTTTTTTAAAACCTTAAACGATTGTCCTTAACCTTGGCACCAGGGGCAGCATGGTGGCGCAGTGGTTAGCACTGCTGTTGCACAGCGCCAAGGTCCCTGGTTCGATCCCGGCCCTGGGTCACTGTCCGTGTGAAGTTTGTATATTCTCCCAGTGTTTGCGTGGGTTTCGCCCCCACAACCCAAAGATGTGCAGTGCAGGTGGATTGGCAACGCTAAATTGCCCCTTAATTGGAAAAAATGAATTGGGTACTCTAAATTTTTTTTAAAACCTTGGCACTAGGCAGGCAATACATCCTCAAACTCCTGGTCGCAGCTTTGGAGAACAGAATCGGTTAAACAAAGTTTTTTCCATCTATGATATATTCCTTTTCACTCTCCCACTTCATCAACTTCCTGTACCACAGTGCTGTGGTCAGCTTGCTCATCCACACTGCAAACTTTGCCCTCATGCACACAGGCAGCAAGAACTTCTTAATTGTTGGATAAAGGCAAAGACCTTTAGATGTATTTCGTATATTAAAGACTTTAATACAAGCTCCAAAACTAAGCTGCATATTGAAAGATATGCACGCTGAATTGTCAAGTTCAACAAATCATTACTGGCAATGACAGCCTCTTGCAAATGAGCAAGTCTTCATAACGGACAAACCAGGGACTGAAATTTTTGTACACAGGTTCCCTGGACTACCTGCCCGTTAGTCACGCATTTACAACAGAATAGTAGGAAACTGGCCAAGGACCAGTATATTCACTTCTAGCCAGTCACCAAAAGCCACAAACTACAGGTGTATAGATATTTCCATCCAGACATTTCAACTACCTTCGGCTTGGTGCCTTTCTGAACAAATTATCATAGAATTTACAGTGAAGGAGGCCATTCGGCCCATCGAGTCTGCACCGGCTCCTGGAAAGAGCACCCTACCCAAGGTCAACACCTCCACCCTATCCCCATAACCCAGTAACCCCACCCAACACTAAGAGCAATTTTGGACACGAAGGGCAATTTATCATGGCCAATCCACATACCCTGCACATCTTTGGACTGTGGGAGGAAACCGGGGCACCCGGAGGAAACCCACGCACACACGGGGAGGATGTGCAGACTCCTCACAGACAGTGACCCAAGCCGGAGTCGAACCTGGGACCCTGGAGCTGTGAAGCAATTGTGCTATCCACAATGCTACCGTGCTGCCCCCTGCCAGTAATGCAGACAAAATTGGAATTTAAGTAAGATAGATCAAATAAAATACCTGTTATGGCATGTGGCTGTTTTCTGAGCACACAAAGTTTCCACCTTTAACCTCAATCCCCACTATTCTGTATTAAAAACCTCTTCGTTCAAACACAATTTGCCAAACAGAAAACATATTCCACACATTACAAAACAAAAAACAAGCTAAACAATATTTCTCAACAAGATTTTAATATAAGCTAGGATTCAATTTTGGGTCCAGCAGGAAAGAGAATTAGAACCACATTACTGAATTGGTTGTTGGCCTGTAAAGGTAGCTAGTGTACATTCTAGATGTAGAGTAGTCCATTTTGACAATCTGATTTCACATTTGTATAATCAGGGAAGGAATGGTTCACTGCGACCAATCTGACTAGAATTCCCACCCATGCACACCATTCAAACTAGTTGCATAACATCTAGTGCATCTCCTCTAGCTTTTCTTTACTACAAAGTAAATCTCCTCCAGCTTTTCTTGACTACGTGTCTAGTGTTTACTTCTTTACTGCAATACAACCAAGGTCAGGAACGTGATAGATTTTAAGAAATAGTTTAATATCACAGCTAATTTACAAGATACAAATAGAGTGATTCAATTTAGAACACAAGGCGAGGATCAGATGGCCAACTCCAATATACAGAGCCATTTGAAACTACCATCATAAAAATAGGTTCTTGGAATAGTATGCATGCATGCTAACTTTGGCAAAACCATTTTAAAAAATTTATGTTCATCCAAAAAAATGTTTTCAATCTTCCCTGATGTATGCAAGAAGCATAAATACCTATGAAACCTTCGGAAATCTCCCATTTTGTAAACTGTATACAAACACCTCTGCTACAAAAGTGACAATCCGTCT
The DNA here is from genome assembly GCF_902713615.1 of Scyliorhinus canicula. NCBI lineage: Eukaryota > Metazoa > Chordata > Chondrichthyes > Carcharhiniformes > Scyliorhinidae > Scyliorhinus > Scyliorhinus canicula. Next base: position 185,817,071 of record NC_052146.1, on the reverse strand, counting down.
GAAAAGTCTACTCAAATTGTCCAATAAATCACCCTGGTTCATCACATGAAAAGCCAATAAGCTTTCTAGTAAAGTTGAGAAATTTCAATAGTGTTCATAGTCAAAAATACTTGAAGATGAACAACTTTTTGAAAAAAAAACCTAATTGCCAGAGCCAGTTTCAGGTTAAAATGCTATCAGAATTCTTCAACGGTGTCAAGTCTTACCAATAGTATTATTTCTCTAGTCAACGATGGACTCATTGCTCAAATTAGTGGTTCCATAACATTGAAACTTTAATGTCTTGCAATATTATTGACCAATTTGTCATCCAAGTATGGATTTCAATATATTTACTCTTATTTTAATAATTATATTTCAAATGTCTTTATTCAATTTGGCTATGTAGAAAAGTAGCAATCTGATCAAGCATGTAAATGCAAAGTCAAGTTATATTTTGACCACTGCAAAGTATTTGTCATGTCACATAAAATGCTTAAAATTAAAGCCCACATCATTAGCTGTGGAGCTGTAGAGGGACAGCTGCATTAAATGGACACTTCTTGATTAATTAATGGTTTACTCCATGAATGAATTGGAACAACTTGTTTCTATACAAATAAATATGACCTGCACACAAGAGGGAATATCAAGACTAGCTGGCAAACTGTGAGGAAAGATAAACAAACAGTACAAGACAGGTAGGTAATTGATAGATGTGTGACAACTGTAGTCAAATAAAATATGCAGTAATTTTGAAAATAGAGGATACTGACTGTAAAACAGTCAGAGCAAGTTTTCAAGAATAAAATAGCATCTCAGAAAGTTAAGGAAATTCATAGATTTTAAAGCAGAACATAAGCTGTCATTGGCTTAAGAATGTCAGAGCCATCAGATGTAAAAATATTTGTTGAGGATGTTTACACAGAAATCTAATAAGAATGGCAAAAAATTAAGGGTTTACGTGGATTAATGCAAATATACTTTTGCTGCATCTGAAATGAGGGGTCCCATGTTCAGGATTAGTAAAAGAACTAGCATTTATATAGTGTCTTTCATAACCTCAAATGTCCTGAAGCACTTCACAGACAATGAAGTACAACAATGACTGCACTTCAGAAATAATGTAGGAAGCATTGCGTCCATGTGTGCACAGCAGAGTCCCACAGATAGCAATAAGAGAATAATCAGATTTCTTGAGATACTGGTTCAAGGATATTCTCCAGGGCACCAGAAAAAAAAACACACTTTTCTTCAATATAATCACATGGGGCATTTTACACCCACCCAAGGGCAAACAGATCCAGTTTAACATACCATCTGAAAGACGGGTCACCACCGTGCAGTATCCCCACAATACTACACCAAAAAATCAGCCTGTGTTACAGGCTCATGTCTCTGGAGTCAGACTTGAACCCACAACCTTCCCACTGAGAAGCGAGAGTGCTACCATTGAGTCAAGGCTGACGCTAAAAACAAAGACGGTTGGAACTAATTTTCTCAAATAATAGAAAATGGAATTATTTACTAATAAGTGGCAATGAAGGGGGATAGCGGCATTTGGGAAGAAGGTATATCAACAGTGAATAAAAATACGGAAGTTTATTTAAAAGATATGCAACAATCAAGATTACATTAGAATGTGGAGCTTGAACCAGCAGGCAGTGTGGATCAAACAATTCCAAGTACCAGCATTTCTGATTGTTAATTATAAACATAATTAGGTTTATGACATAACCTGACCCGTGTATAATTTTAAACAAATAAATGTCTTATTTGGATTACAGAATAAAATAACTTAATTGCATAAGGCAATCAATTTCTCCTCCAAATTTTCTCATCATAAGGGTCACAAAGCAAAATGTAACTGTCACAATGGGCACATGAAGGATATATGGTGGTAGTGGCACGAGATCCATTTTTTACAATCCTGTATATTAAATGAATGTTCAAAATCTGATTTTGAAAACTCCGAGTGAATTATAACCTGAGATCTTCTAAACCTGGGAGACAGCTTCAATGGTGCATGCTATAATCTTAAATAATAAGACATCATTAAATCCCCACAAAGAACAAGTCTTAATTTACTGGACGAAACAATATCTAACAGTGCCGGGGGGGTCAAAATGTTGCATTGAGGTTCAATCGCTTGCCGCACTGTCTAACTTCTCTGCCCCAAACCCAGGGTCGTCAAGTAGCACCGACATGCTGTGCTCACAATTCGGTTATCACCTTCCCAAATCGTTTAATCACGAACAGGAGTGGTGTACCCACAAACAACATGGAGGCACTGCACGGCCCGCCAAAGCGCACACAATTGCTTTTGGTTTAGGTGCCTACTCCCCGGCATTTCCCCCACAATCTTTACAGTTAAACCGTCGAGGGGGAAGCCGTTTAAAACACACACATATATATTGAAATCGCAGAGGACGAGGAAAATGAAAACGATGTTAGGAAAGAGAATAAGCTGCCGCCATTACACAGCTCCGACCCCCGCCATGCTGAAGAGGCTGCTGGCGTGCTACCATCGCCCAGATGGCAGCTTCCGCAACCTTTCGGGATCGGACAACAGCATCCAATTTGAGGGACTGGTGGCGACGGGAGGATGAGACGCTGCCTTGTTTTGGTGGTCTTATTTTCTGTTTGGGGTTTTCCTTCAGTGTTAAGCGGGGGGGGGGGGGGATCCTCACCTCCACCGCACCGGTTGTATCGGGACATAATAACACACTCACTCTTCCCTCCGGCCGTTCTCCATTAACTGAAAGCCAAGTTCGCCCCGCCTCTGCCGCTTGCGCATGTGCGTTTAGGACATAGACACATACGGGTACTCAGCAGAGTGTAGCGCGCGAGTGGACTGAAAGGATTGGAACGGATGGCGGTTGGGAATGGAGATCACGTGCACGGTACACGCCGAACCTTTTGGCGTATGAAACCTTCTCTGGGATCCATATTGATCACCGTGTTTTCTTTTTTGAATAATAACAGCTCCAAAATGGCTTCCAGTACGCAACAGAAGCTGAGGCGTACGCATCCTAATTCGTTGTGTTTAGATCGGGAAGAGGAAGTAGGCGGAGTTGTTGACGAGCGTCTTACTAAGCTTGAGGCTGATTGTGACCAGGTTTGGCGCAGACTGCAGTTCGTTATCTGTTTCTTTTCCATGCACACGTTTGACCACGCTGTATCCTCACCTTTTATCCATATGGTTCATACTGTATTTACGGTTGTTTTGTCTTTTGTAAGCACCAGAAAGGAAATAATCAAATGCATCCTTTAAATAAAAGAAACGAATTACCACTTAATTAATCGTCATATTTCAATTTATGTTAAGTCTCAAAATACTTCAAAAACCATTTCACTGCATTAATTACTTTATCATTGTTAGCATAGTCATTTCACACGTGCCAAAATCCCAGGAAACAGCTCTGAATGACCAGCAAGGTCATGCTGAGCAAGGAACAAAAGTGGGTTGCAAAACCTCTCAGTCATTTGAATAGGACTGAACTGCAAAACCAAGTAGAAAACACCTAATTTTAACATTTTTTCCTCAAGAGCATCTTACGCAAGGTATAACCTCACCCCAAACTGTGTTGAAGTTAAGCCTGGACGGGCTATTTTTGATTGAACGAATGTAGGTAATTCCTTCAGCATCAGTAACTGGAAAAACAGTCCCACAATTCTCCTTTGATCCTTTTCAGATGCTCTGCTCGTTTGGGCCTTTCCACCGACGTGCGGCTACCGTTTTGGTTGGCTGGCCCGGGGGCGGGGCATGAGCTGGCGGTTTTGTTTTATTGTTGATTATTCATTCGTTTCTGTTTTTGGTGTATGGATATTTTTAGTGTATTGCTGATTGTTTTGTATTCAGTTGTGTTCTTTTGTATTATGGAGTTATTAATAAACTAAAATATCTCCCCTCATTTGAGGAGGCACTCCTAATAGAATAAAGCAGAGTTTGCTACAGAAATATTGAAAAAACATCAATCGCCATTATTACTGCACTGAAACTGACTGCGGTGGGCAGCACGGTGGCACAGTGGTTAGCACTGCAGCCTCATGGCACTGAGGTCCCAGGTTCGATCCCGGCTCTGGGTCACTATCCGTGTGGAGTTTGCACATTCTCCCTGTGTTTGCGGGGTTTGCACATTCTCCTTGTGTTTGCGGGGTTTCGCCCCCACAACCCAAAAATGTGCAGGCTAGGTGGATTGGCCATGCTAAATTGCCCCTTAATTGGAAAAAATAAATTGGGTACTGTAAATTTAAAAAAAAAAGAAACTGACTACAACTTCAGGGGTCGGTGTATGCGCACAAATTGGAAGTTGCTAGTCTACATTCCATAGGGTGCATTACAGAAATTCCTACAAACTGCAATTTAAATTAAAATCGATCCCAGCTCTGGAGCGGAGTTTGCACATTCTCCTCATGTCTCACCCCCACGGGCAGCAGTGGGTTATCCCTGCAGCCTCATGGCGCCGAGGTCCCAGGTTCGATCCCGGCTCTGGGTCACTGTGTGGAGTTTGCACATTCTCCCCGTGTTTGCGTGGGTTTCGCCCCCACAGCCCAAAAGATGTGTAGGCTAGGTGGATTGGCCACGCTAAATTGTCCCTCAATTGGAAAAATTAATTGGGTACTCTAAATTTTAAAAAAATGTCTCACCCCCACAATCCAAAGATGTGCAGAGAAGGTGGATTGGCCACGCTAAATTGCCCCTTAGTTGGAAAAAAATAATGGGTACTCTACATTTATTTTAAAAAAGAGATATCAACTTTCTGCATTTTTTTATTAACAAGTAAGGCACTGGGCAAGGCATTATATGTTGCTGATATCTAGTTACCCTTCTTGGTAGCAGTTTTTCAGCAAGCTTGCTAGGCCACCTCAAAGGACAAAAAGAATCAATGAAATAGTTTGGGACCAGAGTAGGCCAGATGTGGCAGATTTCTTCCCCTGAAGGTAAGGAATGAATCACTGGGTTTCAGTAACAATTTATACCACCAGTGGTTAATTTATCTGATACCACCAAAAAATTAACAGATTTATTTACTTCATTTCACACTTGCTTTGGGGTTCCTAGCTCAGTACAGTAACCAATAATTTAGTGGGGTCTTAGTTTTGAATGTTAACTGAAAGACGGCACCTCTGATAATGCAGCTCTCCCTCTACACAGTGAAATGTCAGCCAAGAAGATGTGATTAAATCCTGGAGAGACTGGCTTAATCCCACTATTTATGATTCAGTGGTAAAAGTGCTACCACTGAGCCAAGTTGACACATAATGGGTTGATAAAGCACGAGCAGAGGCTTGGCACCCATGGTGCGAGTAATTTTAGAAGTGGGTATACTTTTATGTGTACAGGATTTTATTTGTGGGTGGGTCTGCTCATGGTAACATACCTCCACCAGGAAATATTGTCGTTTGACACTATGTGATACATCTTTCAGAATGGAATTATGTATACGTAGGCCTGAAGTTTTCATTATAATGCTGGCATACTAAGACATGGACTAATGCATATCAATCAAAGTAATAAATGATATTGTACAAATGCCAACTTAAAGGCATTTTCAGTCAATTAGAATCATGTTATTCACAGGTGGTGGACTCAAAAAATTCTTCTGAAGAATATTTATTTACTCTGACCTCACGGCGCCGAGGTCCCAGGTTCGATGAATTGGGTACTCTAACTTTAAAACAAAAAAATAATATTTATTTAATAATAATCTTTATTAGTATCACAAGGGGCTGGTTTAGCTCACTCGGCTAAATCGCTGGCTTTTAAAGCAGACCAAGCAGGCCAGCAGCACGGTTCGATTCCTGTACCAGCCTCCCCGGACAGGTGCCGGAATGTGGCGACTAGGGGCTTTTCACAGTAACTTCATTGAAGCCTACTCGTGACAATAAGCGATTTTCATTTCATTTCAAGTAGACTTACATTAACACTGCAATGAAGTCACTGTGAAAAGACACTAGGTACCACACTCTGGCGCCTGTTCGGATACACAGCTGGAGAATTCAGAATGTCCAATTAATCTAACGAGCACGTCTTTCGGGACTTGTGGGAGGAAACCGGAGCACCCGGAGGAAACCCACGCACACACAGGAAGAACGTGCAGACTCCACACAGACAGTGACCCAGGCCGGGCATCGAACCCGGCTCCTTGGCACTGTGAACCAACTGTGCTAACCACTGTGCATCGCAACATTCTGTTATGTTGCCCGGTTGCATTGGTTTGTAGATTTTGTGTTTGACAACGTGCATGTAATTATGAGTGGAAACGTGAATCAAAACCTAACTTTAGAGAACCAGTGCAGTTTAAAGCAGCCAGTTTGATGACAGAGCCCATAGTAAAAACTAATCTAGCCTATAATATCTTCTGATGTGTATGCTACTTCATGTGAGAGAATTTACATTTCTGGCCTTCCCAAAAATAATAATGGTGCATTATTATTTAAACATTAAGTGCAGCGGGCCACCCTGAGGATATGAAATTAGTTCTTTCCTTTCTGCATTGTGAAAAATTGAATATACCATTTTTATCTCTTGCTCTACCATATACTTCTTCGTATCTAAAAATTACAGTTGGCAATGTCTTGACCTTCAATGGCATTACCATTGCTGAATACCCCATTATCAACATCCTGGGGGTTACCATTGACCAGGAACTGAACGGGACTAGCCATATAAATACTGTGGCTACAAAAGCAGGCCAGAGGATCATAGAATTTGTTTCATAGAATTTACAGTGCAGAAGGAGGCCATTCGGCCCATCAAGTCTGCACCGGCCCTTGGAAAGAGCATCCTACCCAAACCCACACATCCACCCCATCCCCGTAAACCCCACCCAACCTTTTTGGACACTGAGGGTAATTTAGCAAGGCCAATCACCTAACCTGCACATCTTTGACTTTGAAGGAAACCGGAGCACCCGGAGGAAAACCCACGCACACATGGGGAGAACATGCAGACTCCACAGAGACAGTGACCCAAGCCGGGAATCGAACCTGGGACCCTAGAGCTGTGAAGCAACTGTGCTAACCACTAAGCTACCGTGCTGCCCTGTGGTTAAAAGTCCTGTGGCGAGTAACTCACCTGCTGACTCCCAAAACCTGTCTACAATCTACAAGGCACAAGTCAGGGGTGGAATACTCACCCCTTGCCTGGATGAGTGCAGCTCCAACAACACTCAACAAGCTTAACACCATCGAGGACAAAACAGCCCACTTAATTGGCAACCCATCCACAAACATTCATTGCCTTGACCACCAACTCACAGTAGCAGCGGTGTGTACCATCTACAAGATGTACTGCAGGAACTCATTAAGGCTCCTTAGACAGCATCTTCCAAACCCACAACCACCACCATCTAGAAAAACAGGGCAGCAGATGCATGGAACACCACCACCTGGAGGTTTCCCTCCAAGCCACTCGCCATCCTTTTTTTAATATAAATTTAGTGGACCCAATTCATTTTTTTCCAATTAAGGGGCAATTTAGCATGGCCAATCCAATTATCTGCACATCTTTGGGTTGTATGGGCGAAAACCCATGCACACGGGGAGAATGTGCCAACTCCACATGGACAGTGACCCAGAACCGGAATCGAACCTGGGATCTTGTTGCCGTGAGGCAGAGTGCTAAACACTGTGCCACCTTGCTGCCCAGCCACTCACCATCCTGACTTGGAAATGTATCATCGTTCCTTCACTGTCACTGGGCCAATATCCTGGAACCCCCTCCCTAACAGCACAGTGGGTGTACCTACATCACATGGACTACAGCAGGTAGATCACCGCCATCTTCTCAAGTGCAATTAGAGATGGGGAATAAATGCTGGCCTAGCCAGTGAAGCCCATCTCTCTTAAATGAAGAAAAGAGTACGATATTCCTGTCTATACTTTTAAAATTATCTACCTGCTTTATTAGTGGATAAAGGAACGTTATATGAATGCATTAAGTGTCCATCCACTAATATTGTCAACATTAATTTCAAGACTTTAATTTCAAAGTGAATCACCGAAAGAAAAGTATAGTTATAAAAAAGTAGTCCTTCATTATGGTTGAAATTGTAACGTAGCTGTATGATCTTTACCAGAAAGTGCCATATTGTTTCGATGTTTTGTGATTTGTCATCTCATGGCCTGAAATTTTAGGATACCGGGATTTGGCCAAAGTGTTGCCCATATTGTGGGTGCTCCGGTTCCCCCCACAGTCCAAAGATGTGCGGGTTAGGTGGATTGGCCATGCTAAATTGCACGTAGTGTCCTAATAAAAAAAGTAAGGTTAAGGGGGGGGGGGGGGTTGTTGGGTTACGGGTATAGGGTGGATACGTGGGTTTGAGTAGGGTGATCATGGCTCGGCACAACATTGAGGGCCGAAGGGCCTGTTCTGTGCTGTACTGTTCTATGTTCTATGTTCTATATTACACTGCCATATTACGCTCTAACAAGCGTTGATTGGGAAGTGGCCAATCTGCCTCTCACACAGGTGGTTATCCCACCTTGGAGAGCTGTTCGCCAATCCAATTGTTACTTGGTCCCTACAGGAACAGCACTGCAGTGGTCGGAAGAGGTACTGCATGAAGCTTCCTGAGCCTACATGTCGGGAACTGGAGAAAAGATTGTGCAGTCGTGCGGTTGGGGGCGGTGGGGTGGAAGGTCCAGATGTCAGCGGGCCTTAAGTGGACGGTGCCCTCAGTCAGAACGAGCTTTTGATGGAGGCGCCAACCCTCCTTCCCATCCAAGTTATATTTCTCTTCATTTCCGGGTTACTCCCCTGAGCGGTCATCTGCTGCCCACCAGCCTAAAAGTTGAGGATGGGTGGAAATTGACCCTTAAGTGGCTATTAAATGGTCACTCGAGCCTTAATTGGGGCAAGGGTGGGCTTCGCATCCGAGGCCCTGCCACCTCAGCATAATCTTGCAGCGAAGTCAAGGCGGGCAGGAACCTGGAAGGAATGCCGTCCATGCAATTTCACAATGAGATTGTGCAATGTTGGAGAAAAAGAAAAATTAATAACTCGTATTGGGGCACTAGGAACTGTGCTGCCTAACTACTAGGGTATCGTTTTCTTCCTTAAATTAGAGGGAAGTAAAACAATCTCCTACACCTCTTAACAGAGACTATATTAGGAATATGTAGTTAAAAGGAATGTTGGATTGTAATATTGGCCTTGTACTATTACATTTTTGCTACGGTTTGCTGTATTAGGTTGTTCTGGTCATTATAACATTTCTATTTGTGGGACCTTACTGTGGTTTCTACATTACGATAGTCATGACACTTCAAAAGTGTTTCATTGGAGTGGTTAGCACTGCTGCTTCACAGTGCTGAAGACCTGGGATGGATCCCGGCCCCGGGTCACTGTCCGTGTGGACAAAGAACAATGCAGCACAGGAACAGGCCCTTCGGCCCTTGAAGACTGTACCGGTCATGATACCAACCTTGGCCAAAACCCTCAGCACTTCCTTGTGCCATATCCCTCTGCCCATCCTATCCATGTATTTCTCAAGATGCCTTTTGAACGTCGTTAATGTATCTGCTTCCACAACCTCCCCTGGCAGCGTGTTCCAGGTACTCACCACCCTCTGTGTAAAAAACCTGCCTCGCACATCTCCTCTAAACCTATGCCCCCAGGTGACTGACCCCTCCACCCTGGGAATGAGTGCCATCCACTCTTTCCATGCCCCTCAATCTTGTAGACCTCTATCAGGTCACCCCTCAACCTCCGTCATTGTAATGAAAACAGTCTGAGTCTATTCAGCCTCTTCACATAGCTAACACCCTCCAGACCATGCAACATTCTGGTAAACCTCCCCTCACCCTTTCCAAAGCCTCCACATTCTTCTGATAGTATGGTGACCAAAATTGTGCACAATATTCCAAGTGCGGCCGCATCAAGGTTCTGTACAACTGTAGCATGACTTGCCAGTTTTTATACTCAATGCCAGTCCAATGAAGGCAAGCATTCCGTATGCTTTCTTGACTACTTTGTCCACTTGTGTTGCCACTTTCAAAGATCTGTGAATCTGCATGCCCAGTACTCACTGCCTTTCTATATTCCTCAGAGTTTTGCCATTTACGGTATATTTCAACTCTACGTTAGACCTACCAAAATGCAGTACCTCGCACTTGTCTGGATTGAACTCCATTTGCCATTTCTCTGCCCAAGTCACTAACCTACCTATGTCCTGTTGTATCCTCTGACAATCCTCAACACTATCTGCCACTCCACCAACCTCCATGTCATCCACGAACGTATTAATCAGACCAACTACATTTTACTCCAAATTGTTTATGTATACTACAACCACCGAGGCCCCAGCACAGAACACAACCAGTCACAACCTTCCATTCAGAAAAACACCCTTCTACTGCTACCTTCTGTGACTGAGCCAGCTCTGTATCCATCTTACCACCTCACCTCTGATCCCGCATGACCACCTTTTTTTACCAGTCTAAGGCTTTACTGAAGTCCATGTAAACAACATCCACCGCCCTCCCCCTCATCAATTTTCTTTGTCACCTCCTAAAAAGACTTGAAGTTAGTGAGGCATGACCTCACCTTCACAAAACCATGTTGTCTATCGCAAATGAGTGCATTTGTTTCCAAATGGGTATAACTCCTGCCCCTAAGAATTCTCTCCAATAATTTACCTACTACCGACGTGAGGCTCACTGGCCTATAGTTTCCTGGATTATTCCTGCTACCTTTCTTAAACAGCAATACCACATTAGCCATTCTCCAGTCTTCTGGGATCTCACCTGTAGCCAATGAGGATACAAAGATGACATCAAGGCCCAACAATTTCCTCCCTTGCTTCCCTCAGTATTCTGGGTAAATCTCATCCAGCCCAGGAGACTTATTTACCTTAATATCTTTTGAAAGACCCAATACCTCCTCCTTTTCAATGTGAACATGACCCCAGACTGTCCACACACCCTACCCAAGAATCATCTTCCACAAAGTCCTTTGGTGTACACTGTTAAGTAATGGGTTAAGAGACATTGCAATTAGTTGTCTCATTTATGTTAAGTGTTTAATGATTGTCTCATTTATGTTAAGTGTTCAATGATTGACACTGATATGTAAAGGAGCTTCAGGTGGACTCTATCCCACAGATGGATTTGTACAGAAAAGGTTCTTCCAGATGGAACTTATAAGGCAAAGGCCAGGCTTGTGGCAAGGGGATTTGAAGAAAACTTAAGACGATCAGGACGAAGGGTAGATTCACCTACAGCAGGAAAGGTTATTTTAAAGATCTTCTTGGCCCTATTAGCCACAAAGGCATGGGACTGCAAATCTATAGATATAAAAGCTGCCTTTTTGCAGGGGCATCAGCTCCAGAGAGACATTTTTCTCCGTCCTCCTAAAGAAGAAGCTAACACAGAAGGGATACTGTGGAAGTTGAACAAATGTGTATATGGATTAAATGATGCATCTAGAGTGTGGTACTTTTCGGTGAGGTCAGTCTTGTTAAAGTTAGGCTGTTGCCAGTTGAAAGCAGATCCTGCAATGTTTTACTGGTACTATAAAGGAAATCTTGCTGGCATCTTCATGATGCATGTCGATGATGTTTTGTGGGGTGGGACTAGTGATTTTGAAGCTATTGTAATCTCTGGTTTGAGGAAAGAATTCAGGGTTGGAAGTCAGGCTTCCGGTGCATTTAAATATATTGGTTTGGAAATCGGACAGACTCAGTTAGGGGCAACTTTACGTCAGCAATCTTACTTGGAAAGCATCAGTCCAATAGCAATTAGTCGTGGCCGGGTTTCACAAAAAGATGCAATGGTTTCGAAGATAGAAAAAGAGCAACTGCGAAGTTTAATTGGGCAACTGAACTGGTTAGGAAGACAGACTAGACCGGACGTGAGTTTTGAAGTTTTAGAGTTGAGTACAAAGGTGAATGATCCCGAAGTGGAAGACATAATAAGAGCAAATAAAGTGTTGGCCAAACTAAAAATGCAGGAGTGTGTTTTGAAGTTCCCTGTTTTAGGTGATCCTAGGCATTTGAAACTCATAGTTTATAGTGATGCATCCTATGCAAATTTATGTGATGGAGTTTCAAGCGCAGGAGGTTTTATAATTTTTCTTTTGGGGAACAATGGTAAATGTTGCCCTCTTGTGTGGGAAACAAAGAAAATAAGGAGAGTGGTCAAAAGCACTTTGGCTGCTGAGACATTAAGCTTAGTGGAAGCGGTGGATATGGCCTTTTATATAAGAAAGATATTGACAGAAATATTGGGATTAGAGGATTTAGGTAATACAGTAGTCCCCCATAATACCGCGCTCCGCAATACCGCGGTTCGCGATATACCGCGGGGGGGGGGCTTATGGACCCCAACTGTCAGTTGTGTCAATTTCAGCGGCCGGCTCACTTTGATCCGGAGAGGGAAGCTGCTCTCTCACTGAAACAATCAGCTGGCCGCTGAAATTGACACTGCCGGCTGCTCTCTCCCTCCAATCCAACTTTAAGTTTTAATGTTTCTGATTGGAGGGAGAGAGCAGCCGGCAGTGTCAATTTCAGCGGCCGGCTGATTGTTTCAGTGAGAGAGCAGCTTCCCTCTCCGGATCAAGTGAGCCGGCCGCTGAAATTGACACTGCCGGCTGATTGGAGGGAGAGAGCAGAGAACACAGGAGGAGGTCATACGGGCCTCTGCAAGACCAGCATGGTCTCACATCGCCCCTCCCCTCTGTAGCTGGGGTACAGGCTGTGGCTGCTGGGGTACAGGCTGTGGCTCCTGGGGTACAGGCCGTGGCTGCTGGGCTTCAGGCTGTGGCTGCTGGGGTACTGTGGCTGCTGGGGTGCAGGCCGTGGCTGCTGGGGTGCAGGCCGTGGCTGCTGAGGTACAGGCTGTGGCTTCTGGGGTACTGATTGGAGGGAGAGAGCAGCCGGCAGTGTCAATTTCAGCGGCCGGCTGATTGTTTCAGTGAGAGAGCAGCTTCCCTCTCTGGCCGCTGAAATTGACCTGAAATTGACACTGTTTTAATTAGATCCACGATGGGGGTTTTAAATTTATTTTAAAATCTATGCTAGCGCTTCCCATTGTGAGTCTACGGGGGTCTGACCTCTCCCCCCGCCCCCCGTAGACTCACAATGGGAAGCGCTAGCATAGATTTTTAAATAAATTAAAAACCCCCATCGTGGATATCCGTGGCTCGGATGCAACGCGGGTGGCTGTCCTGGACCCCAACACCCGCGTTATAAAGGGGGACTACTGTATACCTATTGACTGTCACATTGACAATAAATCTCTGTGGGAAAATGTGCACTCTACAAAAGTGTCAATGAAAGAGGTTACGGATAGACATCACAAGTTTAAAGCAGATGTTGGACAGAGGAGAAATAACAAAAATTAAATGGGTTGACAGTAGCTATCAACTGTCAGACTGTTTCACGAAAAGAGGGGCTAGTTCACAGAAACATTTAGATATCGTGAATGAAGGGCGCCTGTTTCTGTGAATGTTTGTTTTTTTTTCTTCTACAAAAAAAGGGAATCAGGTGTGTGTTTTAGTTTCTTGAAATTTTGTTTTTACCTAATTGTTTTTTTTTCTCCAAGGAAGGGGCGACTGTTAAGTAATGGGTTAAGAGACATTGCAATTAGTTGTCTCATTTATGTTAAGTGTTCAATGATTGACACTGATATGTAAAGGGGCTTCAGGTGGACTCTGGAGCTTGTGATGATCTGTAGAGTTCTGTGCAGAGTTATTTTGAACCATTAAGGGTGTGTTGGTGAAAAAGGAGCTGAACTCTTGCCTCTTCATACCACAGCATCTAGTACATGTTAACATACACTGATGCAGAATACTCATTTAGTACCTCACCTATTTCCTCTGGCTCAACACAGATTTCCCCCACTGTCCTTAAGTGGTCCAATCTTTTCCCTGGCCATCCTCTTGCTTTTTAAGAATAAAAAGCTTTGGGATTCACCTTCATCCTACTTACCAAGGACTTTTCATGACCCCTCCTAATTTCCCTCTAAATACCTTCTTACTTTCTTTATAATCCTCAAGGGTTTCAACTGTCCCCACCCTTCTAGACCGTACAAAAGCCTCCTTTTTATTTCTGATGAGGTTCACAATATCCCTTGTTATCCAAGGCTCCCTAAACTTCCCATTCTCTCCATCTGCAGTGATCTCACCCCCACAACCCAAAGATGTACAGGGTAGGTGGTTTGGCCATGCTAAATTACCACTTCATTGGCTGCGATGTCCAGTGGTCATCTAAGTACAAGCCTTCCATTCCTCCTTTCTTATGACAAGTCTAAAGTTTAGGATAATTACTTAATCTAATGTCCTTTTTTCAGTTAAACAAAAAAACTACAAAAGTCAAGATTTGTCCAGCTGAATATGGTTCCATCTTCAAAGACAACAGTACTTTCTCAAAGTAGGTCTATATTAAACTGAATTATGGCAGCTTAGTTTCCCTCATTGTCAAAGTCACATGACTACAACAAGCCAGATTGGACATGTAATACTGTTGAATTTCTGACATTCTACTATTTCTCCTGTCATTGTTGAAGTCAGTTGGTCTAATTCCCAGTAGTCATAATAGTTGTCTACAGTGATAAAATAGTCAATTTGTGCTAAAGTGAGGAGGTCTACTCCCAGCTTCAGCCATTGTCTGTCTGGGATATCATAGGGCATCAATGACTCTCTAGCTCATTTAGCTTACACTGAACTGGCTAATGTGGTCTTTAATTTAATTGTTCATGTTTGCCCAGTAGAGTACTTCCCTTGTCTTTCTCAGACTTGATTCAATTCCTTGATGGCTTGCCTGGATGAACTTCAACATAGCTCTTCTCATCTCCTTAGGGATGATGACTCTAGGGCAGCACGGTGGCACAGTGGTTAGCATTGCTGCCTAAGCGCTGAGGACCCGGGTTTGAATCCCGACCCTGGGTCACTGTCCGTGTGGAGTTTGCACGTTCTCCCCGTGCCTGCATGGGTTTCACCCCCACAACCCAAAGATGTGCAGGTTAGGTGGATTGGCCACGCTAAATTGCCCCTTAATTGGAAAAAAATAATTGGGTACGCTAAATTTATTTTAAAAAAGGATGATGACTCTATTTCCTTTGTGCAAGATGTCACATTGGGCTGTTAATTAATCTTGAAAGGCCCAATATGCTCTTATGACTACAGGTCGCAGGTGTCCTTTATGCTCTCAGGCCATCCTTTCATCATTACTTCTTGCAGCATTGAAGAGTTGCATCTTGTTGGGTAGCTCAATTCAATTGAACAAGGTGTTTATCTGTCAGATTCAATGTCTGTACGAGGTTGGTGACCTCCAGCTCATGTACAGCTGCTGCAGCACATTGAATCTGGAGTAGCATCCTCAATTTTCTACTTGAGGTGCTGCTCTTGACAACATACCTGCGACGTACACCGGTTTCCCTAGCTTGTATGTCACAATCAGATGATATCTCTGTAAACTAAGTAACATCTGTTGCAAATGCTTTGGAGCAGAGTAGCGGTTTGAGAAAAATGCTTTGACGTGGCTTGTGATCAAACTCCTCTGTTCCTTTGTCTCTCCCAAACAGGTTTTGATAACAGTGCTCACAAACAACAATAATACCCAGCACTCTTTCTTGAGCGGAGTGTCATTCCATTTCTGTTAATGCCCTGGATATGAATGCGAGTGGTTGTCTTTGCTGCATTAGGATTGCTCCAAGACGTGTCTTGCTGGTGCCACATTGCAAGGTGACTTCCTCATTGACGCCATAGTATTTCACTGATGTCGTCACTAGTTGTTTGATTTTAGAGAACGCTGTTCTTGTTCTGTGCCCCAATACCACCGCACCTTCTTGGTAGTGAACATGCCTAATGGTTCACATTCTGATGGCAAATTAGGTAAAGGTGTTGCTAAACAATTCATGAATCCAGGATGGGGGTGGAAATGTAGTGCAGAAGGGACAGAAGTAAACGGGGTCTTTAGGGACTTTTACGAGGGATTGTACCGGTCGAAACCTCCGAGGGGGAGAGAGGGGATGGAGAGCTTCATGAACAGGGTTCAAGAGAGGCTGGTAGAGGGGCTAGGGGCGCCGATAGAGTTGGAGGAGCTAGTCAGGGGGATCGGGCAAATGCAGTCAGGTAAGGCCCTGGGGCCGGACGGGTTCCCGGCAGAATTTTACAAAAAATATGCGGACCTGGTGGGTCCCCTGCTGGTGCGAACTTTCAATGAGGCGTTGGGGGGGGGGGCTTTGCCCCCGACGATGTCGCGGGCACTGATCTCTTTGGTCCTAAAACGGGATAAGGACCCCTTGCAGTGCGGATCATATAGGCCTATCTCGCTCCTTAACGTAGACGCTAAGTTGCTGGCGAAGATCCTGGCTACCAGGATAGAGTGCCAGAGGTAATTCATGAAGATCAGACAGGATTTGTCAAGGGGCGGCAGCTCAACACGAATGTGCGGAGACTGCTCAATGTTATCATGATTCCGGCAGTGGAGGGGGAGGCGGAGATGGTGGTGGCGCTGGACGCAGAGAAAGCGTTTGATAGAGTTGAGTGGGGGTACCTGTGGGAGGTGCTGGAGAGGTTTGGATTTGGGGAGGGATTCATCAAATGGGTGAGGCTACTTTACGCGGCGCCGATGGCGAGTGTAGTCACAAATGGAAGGAGATCGGAGTATTTTAGGCTCTATCGTGGGACCAGGCAGGGGTGTCCCCTGTCCTCCCTGCTCTTTGCACTGGCGATTGAACCGCTGGCCATGGCGTTGAGGGAGTCAGGGAAGTGGAGGGGTCTGGTGCGGGGTGGGGAGGAGCACCGGGTATCGCTGTATGCGGACGACCTGCTGTTATATGTGGCGGACCCAGAGGGGGGAATGCCGGGGGTGATGGAGCTGTTAGCGGAATTTTGGGGCTTCTCGGGCTATAAGCTAAACTTAGGAAAGAGCGAGGTATTTGTAGTGCACCCGGGAGATCAGGGGGAGGGAATTGGGAGGCTCCCCTTCAGGAGGGCAGTGAAGAGTTTCAGGTACCTGGGGTTGCAGGTGGCCAGGAGTTGGGGGGCTCTTCATAAGCTTAACTTCACCAGACCTTTGGAACAGATGGAGGAGGAATTTAAAAGGTGGGACATGGTGCCGCTATCGCTGGCGGGCAGAGTGCAATCCGTCAAAATGACGGTTCTCCCGAGGTTCTTGTTCCTCTTCCAGTGCTTGCCCATCTTTATCCCTAGGGCCTTTTTTAAAAGGGTGACCAGCAGCATCATGGGATTTGTTGGGGCGCATGGCACCCCGAGGGTGAAGAGGGTCTTCTTGGAGCGGAGTAGAGATTGGGGGGGGGGGGGGGGGGGGGGGGCTGGCGTTGCCCAACCTCTCGGGGTACTACTGGGCGGCCAACGTGTCGATGGTGCGTAAGTGGGTGGTGGAGGGCGAGGGGGCAGCATGGAAACGGATGGAGAGAGCGTCCTGTGGGGATACAAGCCTGGGGGCCCTGGTAACGGCGCCGTGGCCGCTCCCTCCCACGAGGTATACGAGTCCGGTGGTGGCGGCTACCCTCAAGATTTGGGGGCAGTGGAGGCGACATAGGGGAGAAGTGGGGGGCTCGATGGAGGCTCCGTTAAGGGGGAACCATAGGTTCGTCCCGGGGAACATGGATGGGGGATTTCAGGGATGGTATAGAGCGGGCATTAGACAGCTGAGGGACCTGTTTATCGACGGAAGGTTTGCAAGCCTGGGGGAGTTGGAGGAGAAATTTGGGCTCCCGCCGGGAAACATGTTTAGATATCTGCAGGTAAAGGCATTTGCTAGACAGCAGGTGGAGGGATTCCCTGCGCTCCCCGCGAGGGGGGTGAGTGACAGGGTGCTTTCGGGGGTCTGGGTCGGAGAGGGGAAGATATCCGATATCTACAAGCTTATGCAGGAGGTGGAAGAGGCGTCAGTAGAGGAGCTGAAAACGAAGTGGGAGGGCGGAACTGGGGGAACAGATCAAAGACGGGACATGGGCTGATGCCCTGGAGAGGGTAAATTCTTCCTCCTCGTGTGCGCGGCTTAGCCTCATTCAATTCAAGGTGCTGCATAGGGCCCACATGACTGGGACGAGGATGAGTAGGTTCTTTGGGGGTGAAGATAGGTGTGTCAGGTGCTCGGGGAGTCCAGCGAACCATGCCCATATGTTCTGGGCATGCCTGGCATTGGAGGAGTTCTGGAAGGGGGTGGCGAGGACGGTGTCAAGGGTGGTGGGATCCAGGGTCAAGCCAGGATGGGGACTCGCGATCTTTGGGGTTGGGGTAGAGCCGGGAGTGCAGGAGGCGAAAGAGGCCGGTGTGCTGGCCTTTGCATCCCTTGTAACCCGGCGAAGGATTTTGCTACAATGGAAGGACGCGAGGCCCCCAAGTGTGGAGACCTGGATCAATGACATGGCGGGCTTCATTAAGCTTGAGAAGGTCAAATTCGCCCTGAGAGGATCGGTGCAAGGGTTCTTTAAACGGTGGCAACCTTTCCTCTACTTTCTGGCTCAACGATAGGGTACTGGGACAGTAGCAGCAGCAACCCGGCCGGGGGGGGGGGGGGGGGGGGGGGGAAATGTTGATTATGTTTGCTTATTTTATTTAAATTTGATTTATTTAATTTAAATTTAGGGTTAAGTTCTCTTGTTTGGGGGGGGGGGGGGGGGGGAGTGCGATACATGTGATGTTACGGTATGGGGGGAATTGTGGGTGTTATGGGGCTGTTAGTTGCATATTACCGCTTGTTGCTATACTTGTTGTTATATTTTTATATTTTCTGTAAAAAAATACCAATAAAAATGAAAAAAAAAACAATTCATGAATCCCAGAAATCATTGCACTGCTTTTGCACTTGTTAGTTGTTGCATCGCTGCTATAGCTCCCACCTTGTCAGGATCTGGGCGAAGCTCTTTTATCAGTACATGACCTATGTACTTGACTTCAGGCATCTTCAGTTGCAATGTTTTACAATTCAGTTTCAGGTTCAACTGCTCTCTCTAGCAGTTGTATTAATTAAAAAAAAAAGAGTACCCAATTCTTTTTTTCCAATTAAGAGGCAATTTAGCGTGGCCAATTCTCCTACCCTGCACATCTTTGGGTTGTGGGGGTGGGACCCACACAGACACGGGGAGAATGTACAAACTCCACATGGACAGTGACCCAAGGCCAGGATCGAACCCGGGTCCTAGGTGCTGTGAGGCAGCAGTGCTAACCACTGTGCTACCATAATGCCTAGTTGTACTAAATTTTGATCACAGTCAGCTATGGCTTTTTCCATTGTATCTCCACATCCGTAGACCAGTGGATTTTCCACTATGGCTTCCACTCGGGGAAGGTCACTGATTACCTCAAGTTGTCTGCATTGAAGGGCAGCACTGTGGCTCAGTGGTTAGCACTGTTGCCTCACGGCGTCGAGGTCCCAGGTTCGATCCCGACTCTGGGTTACTGTTTGTGTGGAGTTTGTACATTCTCCCCGTGTTTGCGTGGGTTTCACCCCCACAGCCCAAAGATGTGCAGGGTAGGTGATTGGCCACGCTAAAACTGACCCATAATTGGAAAAAATGAATTGGATTCTAAATTTATTATAAAATGTTGTCTGCATTTATATTCTTCTGGAACTGTGAAAATGTCAAACAGCATGCACAACCATCTCTGTCTACCAGTGTCCAGAATGTAGTTAGAACACAGCTGCTGCTTTCACCCTGCTACACTCACCAGTAACCCTCCTTCGCATCAAGGGTAGTAAAGATCTTTGCCGTAGCAAGTTGTGGCAAAATTCTTTTGATGTTTGGCACGGGGTAGTGTGATCTCTTCAGTGCTTTGTTTAGATCCGATCTAAGCATACTTGCAGCTTTCCAGGCTGTTTCACTGTTACCATGCTGCCAATTCAGTTTGTAGAAGTTGTCACTTCCTTGATTACTCGTTTCTTTTCCAGCTCTTCTTTCTTGTTTTTTATGCTTGACTTGGCCAAGCTGAAACTCTTTTTGGCAGATGCTGAATTGGTCTTGCACTCTCATCTACTTCTAGATTATATTCTAGTGATTTGATGGAACTATTGTATCGTGTATAGTGCATAATCGACTCTTTGTTGATATCTCTCCAATGGCCATCTGTATTGGTTTGTTTTGCTTCTTTCTTGCCAAACACTCGTGTGCAAAATGTTTCAACATCTTGCAGTTAAAACATTGCATTCCCCACACTGGGCAATCCTTTTTTACCTTTGTATGAGGTATTTGTATCCTGCCCTTTGTCCACAATTATTCTGCTCTTTTGGTTGGAATGTCTCTCAGCACAATGTATCTCCTGGTCTGTTTGGTTGAACATGTGCTCTCGTTGACATTTTACAAGTTCCTCATTTCTACACAAAGCTATCACTTTCCTGAGCACAAGTTTCTAATTTTCAAGTAGACTTTCTCTCACTGAGATTTGTATGCCTAAGAATATTCAATTTTTTATAGATCATCTTTTAGCTGTCTGAACTCACAAAGTTCTACAAGCCCTTACTGCAGTCACATATCATTGAATGGGTTCTTTGTCTCTTGAGCGTTAGTGTAGAATACATAGTGTTCATAAGTGACGTTCACTTGGCATTCAAGGTTTTAGTTCACAATCTCTGCCATCTGCTTTCTTTATTTCTTGGTTAGATCCAGGGTTGTATACAATTCGTGGCCATCTCTCCCTGCAGTGTTAAAACTGTGGCAACATTTTTTGGCATTGGATTGTTAATTAAATCTGTTGCAAACTCTTAGTTTTGCCATTTCAAGTTTGAAAACTGCCAGTTCTTCCACATATCACCTTTCATTTCTACCGGAGCTGGGAGTGGATGGTTTATTCCAGGTCCTCTCACCCAGTATTTTACTTGCAGCCATGCCTACATTATGTTTTAATTTGCTTTTCTTGTCCTTTTCAGCAGCTTTTTGGCAGATTTGAATGTTTCTGTGTACCTTTCTAAGCTGTGTTATGGGCCAGGGTTTAGAGAACCCCAAAGTGTATCATGGAGTTCACCTGACCCATATCTTTTAATAGATTTCAGTTATGGGGAGCACAAGGGCCTACTTTACAGGTGTGATGCAACAGAGATCTAAAGTACTTTTAAAACAAAACCATGTTTATTTATGAATCCAGTTAAGATGTTTACCGTGGGTTTATAATGTGTTAACAACTATCAACACCAATAATCCCCACAGATACAATATTCTATAAGTAACCCTTCATTTAAATTTTTTTTTTTAGAGTAACCAATTCATTTTTTTCCAATTAAGGGGCAATTTAGCGTGGCCAATGCACCTACCCTGCACATCTTTGGGTTGTGGGGGTGAAACCCATGCAAACACGGGGAGACTGCAAACTCCACACAGGCCTGGATCGAACCTGGGACCTCGGCACCGTAAGGCAACAGGGCTACCCACTGCGCCACCTTGCCGCCCGTAGGTAACCCGTCATAACTTTACTAACAACATGCATAAGTTATAAAGATCCTTTTTACAGAAAGACAGCAGGTTTAAATTCTCTACAGAAACCGGTATTACTTTGAAATCCTCAAATGAGCTGAAGACAGTCTGTAGCTTGTAGAGAGTGATCATTATACAGCTGCTTGCTTTGCCTGCAGCTATCTAGCTCTGAAAACGAAACTAAAACACACTGTAGCTGCCTGCTCAAAAACAAAAGTGAAAGACAGCCAGCCCAACTCCGCCCACACTGTCATCACTGCAGCTATTTGATAAACATCCATTTCCTAAAGGTGCATCCACTACAGCTATTTGATAAACACCCAGTTCTTAAAGGTACTCTCACATGACAGCTGTGTCTTCTCTGCAGAATTTTCAAATCTCACTTTGTCCTCGTATCTCTTTTCTGCTGAATTTCTAAACCTCACTTTGTCTCCATATCCCAACACCATGTTTTAAGTTCAATGATTGCAGTGCTTCCTCATAGTAAATTTTTATTCAACTGATTGTAAGATTTGTTTTCTTCAAATAAATTTTGAGTACCCAATTCTTTTTTTTCCAATTAAGGGGCAATTTAACGTGGCCAATCCACCTGCCCTGATCATCTTTTTGGGTTGTGGGGGTGAGACCCACACAGACATGGGGGAATGTGCAAACTCCACACAGATAGTGACCCAAGGCCGGGACTGAAGTCGAGTCCTTGGCGCCGTGAAGCAGCAGTGCTAATCAACTGACTAAGATGGCAGCGTACAAAGTGTCGATCATAGAATTTACAGAGCAAGGAGGCCACTTGGCCCGTCGAGTCTGCACCTGTTCTTACAAAGCGCATCCCACTCAAGCCCACGTATCTCTCCTATCCCTGAAACCCAGTAACCCCGATTTAACCTTTTTGGACACTAAGGGCAATTTAGCATGGCCAATCCATCCAACCCGCACATCTTTGGACTGTGGGAGGAAACCGAAGCACCCGGAGGAAATCCATGCAGACACGGGGAGAACGTGCAGACTCCGCACAGACAGTGACCCAGCCAGGAATCGAACCTGGGACCCTGGAGCTGTGAAGCAAATGTGCTAACCACTATGCTATTGAGCTGCCATGGCTGAGTTCACATGATTACAGCAAACCAGATAGGTCATGTAGTACTGTTGCATGTCAAAACCCAAACAAAGACTGATTGTGGAAATGAAAGTGGAATTATTTCATAATTAGAACAGTTTGAAAAGGATCATCCAGTCTATTGAAATAGGATAAAGTGACATGGGTTCCAAATAACGATATCTTGAACATAACAAATGAGAGCTGGAATAGGCTATTTGACCCATTGAGCCTGCTTTGTCATTCAATAAGCTCATGTCTGACCTGATGTGGCCTTGATTCCACTTTTCCCCCATGCTCTCAATAGCTATCAACCACCTTGTATATCAAAAAATCGGCCCAATCCAACCTTGAATATTTTCAGTTACCTAGCTTCCACTGTGGAAGAGAATTCCAAAAGTCAATAACCCTTTGAGGGAAGCAATTCCTCCTCATCTCAATCTTAAATAGAATTTACAGTGCAAGGAGGCCTTACTTTTAAACTGTGCATTCCAGTTCTAGATTTCCACCGCGAGGGGACACATACTCTCAGCATCTGCTCATCAAACCCTGAGGGGATCTTGTATGTTTCAATAAGCTCACACCTTTCTTCTAAACTCTAATAATGTAGGCCCAACGTGCTCAACCTTTCCTAATAAGGGAAACCCTTTTGTTCCAGGATTCCGCCAAGTGAACCTTCTCTGAACTGCTTCCAGTGCAAGTATACTCTTCCTTCAATCAGGAGACTAAAACTGTATACAATGCTCTCGCCGCAGTCTCACCAACGCTCTAAAAAGCTGCAGCAAGAATTACTTACTTTTGTACTCCAACCCCCTTGCAAAAAGGCCAGCATTCCATTTGCCTTCCTAATTACTTGCAGTACCTGCATGCTAATGTTTTATGATTCATACAAGGATACCCAGATTTCACTCTACTACAGCATTTAAGTGCATAGTTAGGTGGAATGTGATCAACATTTAGAATTGACCTGCAGATAGAGTGGTGGATGGTGGAGCATAAGATCATTCTGGATGAATTAATTATGATGGACTGGATGGCATTACCTACCTTGTATGTTGTGATCGTATGACCTTCACTGAACATTCATCATCTTCCATTTCCCAGAATATATTTCTTTACTCACCACTGAATCAGCAATTCATTGGGAATTTAAACTGAGATTTTTAACCTGGTGGATGGGATTTTATGTAATAAATTGATTCGAAAGAATGTAATTTATAGAGCAGCACGGTGGCGTAGTGGTTAGCATTGCTGCCTCATGGCGCCAAGGTCCCAGGTTCGAATCTGGCTCTGGGTCACTGTCCGTGTGGAGTTTGCACATTCTCCCCTTGTTTGCGTGGGTTTCGCCCCCACAACCCAAAGATGTGCAGGGTAGGTGGATTGGCCACGCTAAATTGCCCCTCATTGGAAAAAATTAATTGGGTATTCTAAATTTATAAAAAAAGAATGTATTTTATATTGTATGCAAAGTTAAGTAAAACTATTTCTTAAACAGTCATTATAACCAGTGAGTTTGCAATGGTATTTAGTAAAAGAAAGAAAATCTTGGCGAAACTAAACCAATTGTACCATCTTTACTGCCCCCTGGCCTAGATTAGCCACCTCCTAGATTCAATCCCTGAACTATGCTGAGTTAACTAATAGCTGCTAGGAAGCGTAGTAGGGCAGCTCACTTGATAAACTTATTGAGCATTATTGAAGGATGCCAGTCAACCAGGCTGGGTAATTAACCCGTTGTTAAATCTTTCTACAGAAATGTTAAATATTTAGTCAAAATATATCTAGTTTAGGTATAAGGGATCTTCTTCAAACTATTTCCTTTATATTAAAAGACTGACTAATATGCAGCCTGAAAAATATGCCTATTATTAGGGGCAGCACGGTAGCATTGTGGATAGCACAATCGCTTCACAGCTACAGGGTCCCAGGTTCGATTCCGGCTTGGGTCACTGTCTGTGCGGAGTCTGCACATCCTCCCTGTGTTTGCGTGGGTTTCCTCCGGGTGCTCCGGTTTCCTCCCACAGTCCAAAGATGTGCAGGTTAGGTGGATTGGCCATGATAAATTGCCCTTAATGTCCAAAATTGCCCTTAGTGTTGGGTGGGGTTACTGGGTTATGGGGATAGGGTGGAGTTGTTGACCTTGGGTAGGGTGCTCTTTCCAAGAGCCGGTGCAGACTCGATGGGCTGAATGGCCTCCTTCTGCACTGTAAATTCTATGATCCTCGTCTCCCTCTTTCACATCCTGGTCAACCTGTATTTTCTGATTCTTCTTTCTTTAATTTCAGATTCCCAGTAGTTTTTTAAAAATACCTTTTGTCCCTATCCCAGACTAGACTCCCAATTTTGTTATGATCTGATTAGGGACCAGCAACTTTTATTGTAAAGTAGACAAAATCCCAGTTAATCAATAAGAAAGCAAAGCCACAAGGCTCCATGATTTTAAACAAATAGAATAAATTTAACAAAAGTCAGCAAAGCAAAACGTCAACATTATCTATCTTGTACTCTTAAGATTAAAATGAACGAGGTAAACATGAATTAACAGGGAAATTGTGGTTGAACACACCACAAACTGCACATTATATGGCACACTCATCCAAGGCAAATCCCATGAATTTCTCAGCAACACACCTAGGCATCACTGAGAGTCACAAAATCCTTTAAACGTGAGGGATTTCGCTCCTCTCTTTTGGGGATATAGTTTCTGATTTCCCTCCACATCTGCTTCATCTGTGACTACCCTAAGGACTTCTCATCTCTCAGTTGCTCAATCACTGGTCCACCACCCGGAAATTCCACAAACCTAACAATAATGATTCGCTCGTATTTGTTTTTATTTATAATTTATGGTTGAGTATCAATTATGGAAAATCAATTACGGCAGTTTTTACGGCCTAACCATTACAATTATTAATAAATAACATTCCTTGTTCCAGTCCTACTCAGCCCCACTCCCACCACAATTTTATGTTACATCGATGACTATATCGGTGCTGCTTCCTGCTCTCGTCTCGACCTGGAAATTTTTTAAATCGATTTTACTTCCAAGTTCCATCGCTGTCTCACCTTCACATTGTCCATCTCTGACACTTCCTTTCCTTGATTTCTCTATCTCCATTTCTGGTTACAGACTGACCCACTGGCTCCCACAGCTACCTTGACTTTAGCTCCTCACACCCTGCTTCATCTCATTTTCCCAGTTTCTCTGCCTCCACTGCATTTGTTCTGATGATACCAGCATCAAAAATTGCATTTCTGACATGTTTGCCTTTTTCCTTAATTGAGGTTCCTCCTACCCTGGTTGACAAGGCACTCAACAGGTTTCGACCCATTTTCTGCACCTCTGCCCTTACCCTCCCTCCCACAACCATGATAGGATCAACCTTGTCCTCACTTTCCACCCCACCAGTTTCCATATTCCTCACTTTCCACCCCACCAGACTCCACATTCAAAGGATCATCTTTTGCCATTTCTGCCAACTTCAGCTTGATGCCACCACTAAATGCATCTTCCCCTCACTCCCCCCTGTCAGCATTCCGCTGGGATCGTTTCCTCCATGACACCTTTGTCCACTCCTCCCTCACACCCAACTCCTCATCCCCTTCCCAAGGCACCATCCCTTGCAATTGCAGAAGGTGCAACACCTGCCCCTTTTACCTCTTCCCTCTTCATCATTCAATCCCCAAACATTCTTTGCAGGTGAAGCAATACTTCACTTGCATCTCTTTCAATTTGGTCTACTGTATTCGCTGCCCCCAATGTGGATTCCTCTATACTGGGAAAACTAAACACAGACCGTGTAGCTGTTTTGCAGAACACCTTTGCTCACTCCGCAAGCATGACCCTAACCTTCCTGCTGCTTGCCATTTCAATTCAGTGTTTTTCTCTCATGCCCAAATATCTGTCCTGGCCTGCTGCAATGGTCCAGTGAAGCCCAATGCAACCTGGAGGAGCTTCCAATTAGGCACATTACAGTCCTTGGGACTCAACATCGAGTTCAACAGCTTTAGATGGTGACCTTTCTCCATCTTGATCCCTTCTTTTATCCAAAACATATTTTGCCCCAATGCAAAACTCCTCCTCCCCCACTGGGCCATCTGTCACTTGTTCTTTAGTTTAGATTTCATTGAGCACTGATCTTTGTTCTCCATTTAACATATTCTGCTACTCTTACTTTATGCCACTATCAGAACCTGCTGTAGCCCTTCACACTGCAATTAATGTTTCCTCTGTCTTGTAGCCCACACATCTTTGTTGCAATCTGTTCTAGCTCCCACCTTTCACTGACCCTCTACTCTGCTCCAGCTGCTTTTCAAATATAGTCACTGCTGCAATGTAGGCAAACATGGCAGTCAATTTGTGAATAGTAAAGTCCTATAAACAGCACTGAGATAACTTCTGGAAATTCCTAGCAGATCAGGCAGCATTGTGGAGAGAGAAACAGAGTTAATGTTTCAGGTCAATGACCTGTCGTCAGAACTGGTAAAAGTTAGAAAAGTTATAGGTTTTATGGGAGGGGAAGGGGAGGCAGGGAATGAACAAAAAGCAATCTTCTGTGGTAGGCTGGAAGCAAGAGAGATTAAATGACAAAAGGAATGATAGTCCAAAGCTAAGGAAAATGGTAGTGGGACAAGTAAAAACAAAATATGTGCCTAGACGAGGCGTGGATGAGAAAGGAATCATCAACAGCTGCCCCCTCCCAAAAAAGGTATAGGTTACTGTTCCCTCTAATACCCCTTTACTGTGCTCAGTCAATTTGCTGCATTGCACAGTTCAGTTGCGATTGCCCATAGCCAGTAGGGAGGCATCTTAAAGGAACTGCTGATGTGTACAAGCTGCTAAGGCTCCATGCAGTACATTCCCAATTATGTGCAGCTGCGCATTTGCACAGCTTATAAGGAATGTTGGTTATGATCTGAAATTGTTGAACTTGATGTCGAGTCTAGAAGGCTGTATTCAAAAGATGGAATGATGTGCTATGAATGTATATGTTGAGCTTTATTGGAATAGTATAAGGGGATGAGGTCAGTTAAAATGCCAGGTGACTGGAAACTTGAGACATGCCTGCAGACTGCATGGAGATATTTTGCAAAACAGACACCCAGTTTCCCAGTATAGATAATACTGTACTGTGAGTAGTGAATACAGTCCTCGAAGTTGAAAGTAGTACCTGGAAGAAACATTTGGGGTGTTAGAAGATGGGATGGGAGGAGGTAAAAAGGGCAAGCATTGCATTTCCGGGGATTGCATTGAACCATGGGAATTGTTTTAGTGGTGTTGGTTGAGAGATAATTGTTGATTGTTACATAGACCTCTGCACTTTTTCACCCAGTGCCATGAGATCTTTTTACATTCACCTGACCGATAGGACCACAGTTACTGTCTTATCTGAAAAAATATCACCTGCGCTGAAGTTTATCAGTTTTGTACTGGAGTGTCATCCAACATTCTGTGCTCAGGTTTTGGTTTGAAACGTATCACATTTTAACTCGAAGGGAAGCATGCTGATACTGAGCCACGGTAAACAACTCAATCTTTCTCTAAATTTCTACTCTTCCCTGATCTCTACAGACTTTGCTCAATGTACCAAATGCGTCTTTGCATAGGATATATGGCATTGGTCCAACCACACTGGTGTTTATGCTCAGTTCAAGCCTCCTGGTCTGCCTCTTATGCTTGTCTAGCTTCCCCTGAAACGTATCAATACTGTTCACTTCAACTACTCCCTGTGGTCACAAGTACCATTTTCTCATTGAATGGCAAAGCATGCTCAAGGGGCCAAATGGTCTACTCCTGCTCCTGGGTGCGAATCAGTGGACTGTAGTTAAAGTCCGTTGAATGGCGCAATTAGTGGGGTGTTTCTTGGGCCCCCAGGCCCAAGTGCTAGCAGTGCCACCCTGGCACCTGGGTACTGCCAGCCTGGCACCCCAGTAATGCCCTCGCAGTTTCACCTGGGCACTGCCAGCCTGGTACCCCATCAGGTGCTGAGGTGTGGTACTGCCAGGATGTCCAGGTGGCACTGTGAAAGTGCCCAGGTGCCACCCTGCCCTGTCCCCAACCACCGGGAATATCCAATGGCCTGGGAGACCCCCCCCCCCCCCTCCCCCCCAACCAAGCTGTCATTATGACTGGATCACATTTGTGTGA
This sequence comes from Scyliorhinus canicula, assembly GCF_902713615.1. Taxonomy (NCBI): domain Eukaryota; kingdom Metazoa; phylum Chordata; class Chondrichthyes; order Carcharhiniformes; family Scyliorhinidae; genus Scyliorhinus; species Scyliorhinus canicula. The sequence goes on along the minus strand of NC_052146.1, from coordinate 185,788,467 downwards.
AGCAGAAGTGCTAACAACTCTGCCACCATCTCTAGGCACCAGAGAATTTCTGACCTGAAATGTAAATGTACCTTATCAATATAATAGTGGGCAGCACGGTAGCATGGTGGTTAGCATAAATGCTTCACAGCTCCAGGGTCCCAGGTTCGATTCCCGGCTGGGTCACTGTCTGTGCGGAGTCTGCACGTCCTCCTCGTGTGTGCGTGGGTTTCCTCCGGGTGCTCCGGTTTCCTCCCACAGTCCAAAGATGTGCGGGTTAGGTGGATTGGCCATGCTAAATTGCCCGTAGTGTCCTAAAAAAAAGTAAGGTTATGGGGGGGGGGGGGTTGTTGGGTTACGGGTATAGGGTGGATACGTGGGTTTGAGGAGGGTGATCATTGCTCGGCACAACATCGAGGGCCGAAGGGCCTGTTCTGTGTTCTATAATCTGTAAATGCAAGTTTCATGAGGCACCTCATGTACTTATTGAAATAAACTATATGATGTCAATTTTGAACTGTTATGTAATGTACCTTTACCGTCTGAATAAAATATATTTTTTGAAAACAAAAGGAACTACAGAAATCTCTGTTGGAATTATCTCAACTCAAGAGTTCAGATTTTGAGAATGCTTTAAAATTGTATCAACGTCTGCTGATTGAATTTGTATTTCCATAGTTACATTTTGTTAAACAGATTAGACACAATGAAGCGTAAAGAAAATATGGTCAATTTTCTGTTAACTGGAAGTTCAGATGTTCCCCTAATATGAATCGTCACTTTACCAATCAGAAGCAATTGTGAAGTTATCCAAGACCAGATTATTTGATACTTTATTTTGTTTTAATGTACAGTTGAAAATTAAAAGTAAAAAAATACTGTTCTTTATTTCCCATGTACTTGCACATTAGTTCATACTACAGGTATTGCACTGTATTCCAGTAACTTGATTGCAGTGTTAATGTAAACCTACTTGTGACAATAAAGATTATTATTTTTCAATTTTCCAATTAAGGGGCAATTTACCTACTCTGCACATCTTTGGGTTGTGGGGGCGAAACCCACGCAGACAAGGGGAGAATATGCAAACTCTACATGAACAGTGACCCAGAGCCGGGATCAAACCTGGGACCTCGGCGCTGTGAGGTAGCAGGGCTAACTCATTAACTGGCATTTCTGATGAACTGGCAATCCCTTGTAGGCTTGACACCCCGAGTGTTCTCATCCCACGTACTCCCCGCGTTGGAGATCTCTACTGCCTCCTGAAAATACACAAGGCCAACACACCAAGCCGTCCTATCGTATCAGGCAATGGGACCCTTTGTGAAAACCTCTCTGGCTACATCAAGGGCATCTTGAAACTCTTCGTACGGGGAACGCCCAGCATCTGTCGCGATACGACGGACTTCTTACAGAAACTCAGCACCCATGGACCAGTTGAACCAGGAACATTCCTCGTCACAATGGACGTCTCAGCACCCTTCACCAGCATCCCCAATGTCAACGGCATTGCTGCAACACCGACAACTGCCAATCTCCAGATGCAATTCTGCAACTCATCCGCTTCATTCTGGATCACAACGTGTTCACCTTCGACATTAAGTTCTTCATCCAGACACACGGAACAGCCATGGGGACCAAATTCGCACCCAAATATGCCAACACCTTCATGCACAAGTTTGAACAAGACCTCTTCACGGCATAGGACCTTCAACCGACATTATACACCAGATACATCAGTGACACATTTTTCCTTCAGACCCACGGCGAAGAGTCACTGAAATGACTACACGATGACATCAATAAGTTCCATCCCACCATCAGACTCACCATGGACTACTCTCCAAAATCAGTTGCATTCTTGGACACACTCATCTCCATCAAGGACGGTCACCTCAGCACTTCGCTTTACTGCAAGCCCACAGATAACCTCACGATGCTCCACTTCTCCAGCTTCCAGCCTAAACACATTAAAGAAGCCATCAACTATGGACAAGCTCTCCGTATACAAAGGATCCGCTCAGACGAGGAGGAGGGTAACAGACATCTACAGACGCTGAAAGATGCTCTCGTACTAACGGGATATGGCGCTCAACTCATCAAACGACAGTTCCAATACGCCACAGCAAAAAAACGCACCCACCTCCTCAGAAGACAAACACGGGACACAACTGTCAGAGTACCCTTTGTCGTCCAGTACTTCCCCGGAGCGAAGCAACTATGACATCTTCTTCGCAGCCTTCAACACGTCATCGATGAAGACGAACATCACCCCCACTACCACTACTTGCCTTCAAACAACCGTGCAACCTCAAACAGACCATTGTTTGCAGCAAACTACCCAGCCTTCAGAACAGCGACTACGACACCACACAACCGTGCCTTGGCAATCTCTGCAAGACGTGCCAGATCATCGACATGGGTACCATTATTACACGTGAGAACACCACCCACCAGGTACGTGGTACATACTCGTGCGACTCAGCCAACGTTGTCTACCTCATACGCAGGAAAGGATGTCCCAAAGCGTGGTACATTCGCGAGACCATGCAGACGCTGCAACAACGGATGAACGGATATTGCATGACAATCGCTAGGAATGTTCCCTTCCAGTTGGGGAACACTTCAGTAGTGAAGGGCACTCGGCCTCTGATCTTTGGGTAAGCATTCTCCATGGCGGCCTTTAGGAAGCGCGACAACGCAGAATTGCCGAATTGCAGAAACTTACAGCCAAGTTCCGCACACATAGGTACAGCCTCAACCGGGACCTTGGATTCATGTTGCATTACATTCACCCCACCATCTGGCCTGGGCTTGCAAAAATCTTGAGACAATTCACACCTCTTTAACCTGTGATTATCCCTCTCTCTAGTTGCTGCATCTGGACTTATAAAGACTTAATTACCTGCAAAGACTCGCATTCAAAGTATCATCTTGCATCATTGACTTTACCTACATATGTTTCTGGAACCCACCTCTTCATTCACCTGAGGAAGGGGCTGTGCTCCGAAAGCTAGTGATTTGAAACAAACCTGTTGGACTTCTTACTGTGCTTGACAATAAAGATTTTGCTGTAATTGCATATCTCCTCCACCAGCTGGTGTTTATAGGCCTGAGTACAGCCTTAAGCTACTAAACAGAAGAAGAAGAAAATGAAGGTGTTGTTTCAAATCTGTTTCACTCTGCACTTTTCTGATAATCTGTACAGTTAATTTGGGGCTATTTACTTGCGAACTGAAAATCGCTCAGTTATAGTGAGCCGATGAATTTCAGTAGCTAATCAACTCTCTTTTTAAAGTAGAGATTTACAATTTGAGCTGTTAGTCAAGAGGAAAAGTTTTTTTGCCAGCATTTGATTTGAACTGATCAAGCAAGAAGAAACTGGCAGAACAGCGAGTGACCTCACTTTAGTGCTAACTCTCCTGCAGCAGGTTTTCGTCAGCTCCTGTGGGGATTTTTTCTTAAATAGAGACAAGGCTAGTGATTAACAGTTCTTCAGAATTAGCACTGTTAAAGTTTACGCAGTTTAAATCCAATATTGTTTCTGGAAACATATTTTGGCATTGATTTGAAAAATGGGTAAATTCCTGTCGAAGATTTTTGGAAACAAAGAAATGCGGATTCTGATGCTAGGCCTGGACGCAGCTGGGAAGACTACGGTATTGTACAAACTCAAACTAGGGCAGCCTGTGAGTACCATCCCGACTGTAGGCTTTAATGTGGAGACAGTGACTTACAGGAAGGTTCGGTTCAATGTCTGGGATGTAGGTGGTCAGGATAAGATCCGACCTCTTTGGAGGCATTATTACACAGGCACCCAGGGGTTGATCTTTGTGGTGGACTGTGCTGACAGAGATCGCATTGACGAAGCCAGACAAGAGCTCTACCGCATCATAAATGACAGAGAAATGCGTGATGCCATTATTCTGATCTTTGCAAACAAGCAAGACTTGCCTGATGCCATGAAACCCCATGAAATCCAGGAGAAGCTGGGCTTGACTCGGATACGAGATCGCAACTGGTATGTTCAGCCTTCATCAGCAACCACTGGAGACGGACTTTTTGAAGGGCTAACTTGGCTAACTTCTAATTACAAAACATCTTGAGAATAAACTTCAAACTTCACAGAGATGTGTGAAAAGTGAATTCCACACTCGTTGTTTTCAGCTTGCAACAATTCGAGTAGAATTGGTTCAAAGGAAGTTGCTTTTAACAGTATAGCAGGAATGGCTGCACCAGCATAAAGGCAAGAGCATCCTGAGACTTGGTAAAGATTTGCTTTTGGCAGTGATATTATCATAATTAGCATAGGTAAGCACGGACTATATCAAAAGGTCACATTTTCCATTTTCACTGTGTATTGATTAGCAGGAACTATATTTATATCTGGCAGTCCAGCCAAAATACTTATTCTACATTCAATAGATAAACTATAAGATGAAAAAGTATTACTAAGATTAGAGGAATGTGAATGGTTACTATGGATTTCAGAAGATTTCTAAAAAGCAACCATTTTCAGTAGTTTTTATTCCTCCCTCAGTCATTATCAGTAATAATGTGGTTACATTATAGTAACAAGTCTTTGTGTTTATTTTGGGATACTTAAAAACCTTAAAACAGCTTGATATGACAGTCCTCATAATGTAAACACTTGATGTTTACTAGCTGTGACTAATCATTTAAAATAAAACTATACTGACACTGATATGGAATACCCTATTGAGTTAGAAACATTATGTTTTGATAATACAGCTATTTTACTACTCAAAATTATGAAATGTCAAAAATGTACGACAGAGCGTATATTTATTTTACAGTTTGCTGAAAAATGTTCTTTGTAATTCATGAAATATGAAATCTTACCAATAATAAACCAAAAGATTGCATAATTAGCAACAAAACGAATGTACTTACAACTGAAACTCGAGACTATCACAGTTCCTACAGTTATAATGCACAATTGATTCTGTGAACAGTGCTTTTGATGTCATCAATGGGGAAAGGAACTGGAGCAGTTACTGAGCCTAATTGTAAGAACAAAAGGGCACGGAGCCTAAATCAGATCATGTTATCGATTTGAGAATTTGAAATTATGTAGAGGTTTGTGTTAAGTAGCTCCAAAGGTTACTGCACACAGTCGTATGGTTTAACTGCTGTGGCAACAACAAAAAGAACGCTGCATATTTCTAAAATAGTAATGACACAATAGTCTCATACTGGCATTCAATCAATCACATTCTTTTGTTCCAGATATTGTGTTTGACATAGGCATCAACTATCATTGACAGTTGCTATGTTACAACTCAATGGGTTGGACCAAACTCTAAAAGGCCTTTGTGGTAACTTATTAACTCTTATATGTTGGTTATAATTTTATAATCTTTATTAGTGTCACAAGTAGGCTTACATTAACACTGCAATGATGTTACTGTGAAAATAATACTGTTGTTTGAACCGCTTCCCTTTCAATTGTCCCATTAAACACCTCCTATACAGCAGCTAGTGCCACAAAAAGGCGTTTCTAATCTCTCTGCTCCCCTGTTACTCTACGCCGATGTAACCGGAGGCGCACTTCACTGCTCCTGTCTCACCCTGCCTGTGAGGAAGATTGGGAAAGACAGGGGCTTTGGAATCCCAGCGAACAAAGCCCATCAAGAGTGATAATCCGCGAGAGACTGCCAGTCTGAGGAAGTTACGGGCCACTAGATAATAGGGCAATATATTCTTGGTAAAGTAGCATTACTGAGGTATTTTTGCCAGGGACCAGAGTTCGATTCCCGGCTTGGGTCACTGTCTGTGCGAAGTCTGCACATTCTCCCCGTGTCTGTGTGGATTTCCTCCGGATGCTCCAGTTTCTTCCCACAAATCGCCACACTACGGCGCCATACAGGTACACTGAGGGAGAATTCAGAATGTCCAATTCACCTAACAAGCTCGTCTCTCGGGACTTGTGGGAAGAAACTGGAGCATCCGGAGGAAATCCACGCAGACAGGGGAGCAGAGAGGTTAGAAACGCCTTTTTGTGGCACTAGCTGCTGTAAAGGAGGTGTTTAATGGGACAATTGAAAGGGAAGCGGTTCAAACAACAGTGGGAAGGGTGTCGGGTTGGGCTGGAGGGAGATGGGCGGGGGCTATCAGGTCAGATCGGACAGGAGGAGGGGAGATGGTTGGGTAGTCTGGAGGGAGATGGAAGGGAGGAGGGCTCTGATGGGCTGGAGGAGGGGGTCAGCTCGGGCTGAACAGTGGGGGTGGCGGGGGGGTCAGAAGACCGGAGGTAGGTCAGGTCTGGTTGATTTGGACTAGGAGGGGGGAGCATATCCAACTGGAGAAGTTGGGAGTGTCCGACTGAGGGGGAGGGGGGCAGACTGGAGGAGTTGGCCAGTCCGGGAGAGGGGGCACAGGACCAGTGAGAGGAGGAGGGTCAGTCCAATGGGGGGGGGGGGGGGGGGGGGGGGGGGGGGGAGAATTAGTCGTGGACTGGGGGGTGGGTTGGAACTGGTCACAATGGTAGGAGGTGGGGTGGTGGGTTTCGGTGTTCAAATAATTACTCTAGAATGAGAAGTGAATTTTTTTCTCTAACTTTTTTAACTCTAACTGGCAGAACCACCCGAAGTTAGTGATTTAAATCGCTTCTGTTGGATGGTTCCCAGCCCAACTCAATTGTCCAAAGGAATTTAGCACCTTTGGGCAACTGCCTGCTAAATCCTTACACGAGAACTTCCCAGAAGGATTCCCCAGCACATTACTGGGATGCCCTTTAAATGCGACACTGGGGAACCAAGAAGTCATGGGCCATTATTATTTTTGTTGACTGTGCATTTAAAAAAAAAATTAGAGTGGCGCATTTGAACATTAACACAAAGTGGCAGAGTGACAAGATGCAGGATCAGTATCCACATCTACTGAGTTCCAATCTGTTCTGGCACTGTAGGGAGGCACCAAGGTGGCAAAAAGTGGTGTAAAATGAAAAGTTACATTGTGCTTGTTTGCCTCATGGTAATTGGTTCAGAAAGGTAATGATTGGGTATTAGAAAAGCCTGGAATAAATCCATAGAAATAAAAACAGAAAATGCAGGAATACTCAGTCAGTCAACTAGTAGCACACCACAAAGAAACTGAGTTAAAATTTCAGAACTTGGAGAAGGTATAGATTTAACAGTTGAAAGCGATTACAGAGAAAAAGTAAAGGATATGGGGTTAGGGAGGAAAGAGGAAAGTCTGTGATAAGCTGGCTGTATTAAAAAAAAAATTTTTTACCCAATTATTTTTTTTCCAATGAAGGGGCAATTTTTAGTGTGGCAAATCTTTTTGGGTTGCGGGGATGAAACCCACGCAGACACGGGGAGAATGTGCAAACTCCACACGTACAGTGGCCCAGGGCCGGGATTCGATAAGGTGGCTGTATTGATCAAGCAGTGCATTGCAGTGCTGGAAAAAGGATGTCCCAGAGGGTTCAAGGACAGAATCAATTTGGCTAGAGCTAAGGAACAAAAGAGGTGCAATCATATTGTTCAGTGTAGTCTGTACACCATCAACTAGTGGGAAGGATGTAAAGGAACAAATCGGCAGGGAAATTACAGAGAGGTGCAACCATTATTGAGTAGTTTTAATAGGGGGTTTAGAATACTTAAATGTAGACTGGGATAGAGGTAGGATAAAGGACAGAGGGGTGCCTATATTCCTATATTGTGTTCTGGAGAATTTCCTACAGCACTATGTGTTCAGTTCAACAAAAATGGACAGTGCTGGACCTGGTTCTTGGAAATGAGGTGGGCTGGTAGATCAAGTGTCAGTGGAGGTAAGTAATGGCAAGACCTGTGAGAGAGGGAGGTAGAATTTGCACTATGTTTATATTTTCCTCGTTATGTATATTGTTGATTTTGTTGCTGTTAAAATGCCAAAGAAATACCTCAATAAAACGGTTATTAAAAAAATAAGTCAGTGGAGGAGCATCGAGGAGAGAGTGATTATTGTATCATAATAGTTAGGATGATGGTAGAAAATGCCAATGGGCAATTCAGGGTAAGAATAATTAACTGGGGGAGAGCCAATTTCAATGGCGCAAGAACGGAACTAGGCTGGATCGACTGGAACCAAAGGTCGGCAGGAAAAACTGTAGCTGAACAATGGGCTACCTTCAATATGATTTTAAAATTTTAGTCTTTGTATTTGATTAAAGTTTTACAAGTGACATAATTTGTGCAGCTGACATCATTACAGCTAATTGCATTTCCTCTGTGTACGTGCTAAAGGAAATGCGCTGCCATGGTAACAGTGATATTTTTAAAACTGCAGTTTCAGAGATTTCCTTGTTATATGTTGTCCAGGCAGCAATATTATAGGTCTAGTTAATTTGGGAAATAGTGACCTATCCAAGGCTAGTTTAAAAAAAAGGTATTTCTATTGGAATTTTCAATTTTTCCAAAAATCACCTCACAATAAACAAGAGGAGGAAAGCAAGCCATAGGTTTCAATGTACAACAGGTCCAGCGTAAAACAGTAGCCATCGCAAGAGCAGGAACAAATAAGATCGGATGAATCAGGAAAGAATTCCCTACATAGTCCCTTCATGGATATAGAACCTGTCTGCACCAGAACTGGATACAAGCAACATCACAGACCTATATCATACCCATAACTTCAAAACTGAATAGCAGAAGAAAGCAATATCCCGTGAACCTCAGACCTAAAGGGGCAATCGAGTAACACCCACAGCACAAATTAAACTCTTCTCCAGGCCAGAACAGATAGCTGTAATATAACCACAGAATGACAATCAGGAATCGTCACCACCAAGCATCAATTCTAGCCAAACAAATCCCAGTCCTCAACAGGATACACACAATCTGCTTGAAGCTGAAAAAGGAAAGGGCACTAAGCAAAAAAAGATTAGCTTTCACTGTGGTAGAACCTTCCTCGAACACAGCGAGGACAGAACAAAATCTACCAACCCCACCCCTCCTCCTGCTCTGCACATCTTACCAGACCAGGGTACATTAGGATAAAGATACTTTGCACACATCATTAATTCAATATTCAGCTTTTTAAAAATTCATTTTTACAGGACATGGGCTTCACTGGCTAGGCCAACATTTGTTTCCCATCCCTAATTGCCTTTGAGATGACCAACTGCATTCTTGAACTGCTTCTGTCCATGTGGTGTACGTATACCCATTGTGGAGGGAGGAAGTTCCAGGATTTTGACCCAGAGACAGTAAAGGAACGGTGATATATTTCCAAGGTTGCGGCAGGGTGGCACAGTGGTTAGCACCATTGCTTCACAGCGCCAGGGACCCAGGTTCAATTCCCGGCTTGGGTCACGGTCTGTGCAGTGTCTGCACATTGTCCCCGTGTCTGCGTGGGTCTCCTCCGGGTGCTCTGGTTTTCTCCCACGAGTCCCAAAAGACATGCATGTTAGGTGAATTGGACATTCTGAATTCTCCCTCAATGTTCCCGAACAGGTGCTGGAGTGTGGCGACTAGGGGATTTTCGCAGTAACTTCACTGCAGTGTTAACATGAATGATTTGGAGTTGGGGACTAAGTGCAATGTGTCCAAGTTTGCAGACAACACTAAGATGAGTGGTAAAACTAAAAGTGCAGAGGGATTTGGATAGTTTAAGTGAATGGGCTAGAGTCTGGAAGATGGAATACAATGTTGACAAACATGAGGTTATCCATTTTGGTAGGAATAACAGCAAAAAGGGATTATTATCTAAATGATAAAATATTAAAACATGCCGCTGTGCAGAGGGACCTGGGTGTCCTAGTGCATGAGTCGCAAAAAGTTGGTTTACAGGTGCAACAGGTGATTAAGAAGGCGAATGGAGTTTGGTCCTTCATTGCTAGAGGGATGGAGTTTAAGACTAGGGAGATTATGCTGCAACTGTATAAGGTGTTAGTGAGGCCACATCTGGAGTATTGTGTTCAGTTTTGATCTCCTTACCTGAGAAAGGACGTACTGGTGCTGGAGGGTGTGCAGAAGAGATTCATTCGGTTAATCCCAGAGTTAAGGAGGCTGGATTACGAGGAGAGGTTGAGTAGATTGTGAATCTATGGAATTCCCTACCAAGTGAAGCAGTTGAGGCTCCTTCATTAAATGCTTTCAAGATAATGTTCTGGGCCAGGGTTTAGAGAACTCCAAAGTGTATCATGGAGTTCACCTGACCCACAACTTTTACAAGATTGTGGTCTGGGGATCACACGGCCCACTCTACAGGTGTGGTACAGCAGAAATGGAAAAGTATTTTTAAAAGCAAAACAATGTTTATTATATGAACTCAAGTTAACCTTTTTAAAACATAGTGAACATCTTAGCAACCATCAATTCAAATACAACCCTCAAAGAATACAACACTAAGTAATCCTTTAAGCTTTCCTTTTAACATCCATAAGACTTAAAACACCTTTTACCAGAAGCACATTAGGTTTACATTCACTTCTGAGAACATTTATAATTCTGAATTCACCAAATGATCAAGAGATAGTCTATTGATGGCAGAGAGATCAACAGTGCACCTGCTCTGTCTGGCTTCAGCTCCAACACTGAAAGCAAAACTAAAACACACCCGGTAGACTGCTCAAAAACAAAAGTAAAAAGCGGACAGCCCAGCTCCACCCACTCTCTGGCATCACTGCAGTAATAAACACCTATTTCTTAAAGGTACTCTCACTACAGATATTTAAATACACACCCATTTAGAAACACCAATTTCTTAAAGGTACTCTCACATGACACCTCCCCAAGAAAAAAAAACCCATCAAATTCAAGATGGTTTCATTTTTTCACTATCCTTTAAGAAACTGTAAATATACTTTTTCGTTTCAAAAAACAACACACGCAAACAGGTATAATAATATAGTCAATTTCCCCCCCGTTTTTCTTCCTCCAACTGAAATCCTTCTCGATTGACAGTCTCTTTGAACAAGAAAGTCTCTGCACGGGACTTCAGGTGGCGGCTATGAGGGAGTAAGTCGCGAATTTGGTGGCTCCCGCTCTGGTCGGACTTTTGGACCTTTCCCCCCCCGACTTGTTTTGCGTTTTTCAGCGCTGGCTTTGAAGGCAAAGTTAATCTGGCACTGGTTCCACACATTGGTGTATGGAACGAAGAACCCCAAGGGATCGAAAAGGGAGAAATAAGAAGACAAGCAAGGGTTGGGTGGAGGTTGCGGCAGAAGATATGCCTGATGTTCAGGACACTGCTGTGGCAGCCCAACCATCAATGGAGGAGTTGATGCAGGTCATTCCAGAGGGCCTTGCTAGGCAGAAACGGGACTGTCTTGATCCGATAAAGGAATCGATCGATCAGCTGGAGCGCAAGCTGGATGCCTAGGATCAGACGATTCAGAAGCTGGAGAAAGCGCTGGAGGACAGGAGGAGCACTAATCGGTGGTTGAGCTGGAGGTGAGGATGCTGAAGTATCAGCAAAAAAGGCTGCTGGAGAAGCTAGAAGACCTGGAGAATAGAGCTCGCCGGCAGAACTTAAGAATTGTCGGTCTCCTGGAGGGGGTTGATGCTGGCACATTTGTGGCGAGTATGTTTCAGAAGCTTCTGGGGAGGGGGCTTTTCCCCGACCGTTGGAGGTGGACAGGGCATACAGAGCGCTGGCGAGGAAGCCGCGGCCGGGGACCCCCCAAGAGAGATGGTGGTCTGGTTCCACAGGTTCCTGGACAAGGAGTGTGTTCTCCAGTGGGCCAAGCGTAAGCATTTTGCATGTTTACCAGGATCTGAGCGTGGAGGTGGCCAGGAGGGCAGGTTTTAACCAAGTTAAGGCAATCCTGTTCAAGAAGCGGGTGAATTTGGACTGTTATAGACGGCGTGTCTTTGGGTTACGTATGAGGACCAGCACCATTATTTTGAGTTGCCCGAAGACGCAATGGACTTTGCCAAGAGGAAAGGGCTGGTGCTGGACTGAAAACTTTTTGTATTAAGTTGCAACTTTTTAAGTGATGTTTAAGACCATAAGACATAGGAGTGGAAGTAAGGCCATTCGGCCCATCGAGTCCACTCCGCCATTCAATCATGGCTGATGGGCATTTCAACTCCACCTACCAGCATTCTCCCCGTAGCCCTTAATTCCTCGCGACATCAAGAATTTATCTATCTCTGCCTTGAAGCCATTTAGCGTCCCGGCCTCCACTGCACTCCGCGGCAATGAATTCCACAGGCCCGCCACTCTCTGGCTGAAGAAATGTCTCCGCATTTCTGTTCTGAATTTACCCCCTCTAATTCTAAGGCTGTGCCCACGGGTCCTCGTCTCCTCGCCTAACGGAAACAGTTTCTTTGCGTCCACCCTTTCTAAGCCATGTATTATCTTGTAAGTTTCTATTAGATCTCCCCTTAACCTTCTAAACTCCAATGAATACAATCCCAGGATCCTCAGCCGTTCATCATATGTTAGACCCGCTATTCCAGGGATCATCCGTGTGAATCTCCGCTGGACACGCTCCAGTGCCAGTATGTCCTTCCTGAGATGTGGGGCCCAAAACTGGACACAGTACTCCAAATGGGGCCTAACCAGAGCCTTATAAAGGCTCAGTAGCACATCGCTGCTTTTATATTCCAACCCTCTTGAGATAAATGACAACATTGCATTCGCTTTCTTAATCACGGATTCCACCTGCATGTTTACCTTTAGGGAATCCTCGACTAGCACTCCCAGATCCCTTTGTACTTTGGCTTTATGAATTTTCTCACCGTTTAGAAAGTAGTCTATGCTTGGATTCTTTTTTCCAAAGTGCAGGACCTCACATTTTCTCACGTTGAATTGCATCAGCCATTTCCTGCACCACTCTCCCAAACTGTCTAGATCCTTCTGCAGCCTCTATTGTCTCTGTTTCTATTGTCGCTTCTCTTCTGTATTTTAGTTTGGTTGAAGAAGGGGGAAGTAAAAGTTATTCGGTTGCTGCGGGTTTTCGGCGTTTTGGTGGGGGTTGCTGGTGGGGCTTTATACTTTGTATTACTTTGACTAACACTATTCGGAGGGGGGGGGGGGTTTCTGAGTGTTTTTCTTTTTGGGTTGTCTCTTATGTTAATTTGCCGATTGTTTGGGGCCGGTTTGATGAGGGAAGTGGTTTCGATGGGCGGGGGGAGGGGAGTGAGGGAACAATAGGGGGGAGACTTCCTGGTGCCGGAGGCGAGGGCCACCAGGCTAGCTGGGTGAGATAGTCTACGTAAGTAAAGTGGGGGGTGTGCATATGATTAATCTATGGCATGGATTAGGTTACAAAGTGTGGGGAGTTACTCTGCTGACGAGAGAGGTACTTAGGTTTCAGGACAGAGAGGTCGGTGGTGGGGGCTGCCAGGAGGCGGGCCATGGGCTGGTGGCGGGCCCAGGAAAGGGGACGGTTGATCGGGGGGGGGGGGGGGGGCACGGTGACCCCCAACTAGGCTGATCACCTGGAATATTAGAGGGTTGAACGGGCCGGTCAAGAGGGCACGTGTGTTCGCGCATCTGAGGGCTCTGAAGGCGGACGTTTTAATGTTGCAGGCGACACACCTGAAAGTGGCAGATCAAGTCAGGCTAAGGAAGGGTTGGGTCAGTCAAGTCTTTCATTCGGGGCTGGACTCCAAGACTTGAGGTGTTGCGATTTTGATCAACAAGTGGGTGCAATTTCATGTGGGCAGTATAGTCTTGGACGGGATGGGCCATTATGTCATGGTTAGCGGTAAGCTGGAGGGGAGGAAGGTAGTCTTGGTTAAAGTTACGTGCGAAATTGGGAAGACGTGGAATTTATAAAGAGGTTGCTGGGGAAGATACCTGACCTGGACGTGCACAAGCTGGTTATGGGAGGGGATTTTAATACAGTCATCAATCTCGGCCTGGACCGGTCATGTTCAAAAACAGGTAGGGTGCCAGCAATGGCAAAGGAACTGATAGGGGTCATGGAGCAGATGGGGGGGGAGGAGTTTTATTTTTAATTCGCATGTTCACAAGGTTTATTCCCGGATAGACTTTTTCATTTTGAGCAGGGATTTACTGGCGGGGTGGTGGACACGGAGTATTCGGCCATCACTATTTCGGATCATGCCCCACACTGGGTGGAACTGCAGGTTAGTGAGGAGAGCTTCCAGCGCCCGCAATGGAGGTTAGAAGTGGGGTTGTTGGTGGATGAGGCGGTGTGCGAGAGGCTGAGGAAGTGCATGCAGAATTACCTGCAGGTTAATGACACGGGGGAAGTCTCAGCAGCAGTGGTCTGGGAGGCGCTGGGAGGCCCCGGGGCCGTACGGGTACCCGGTGGAGTTCTATAAAAAGTTCTCGGGGATTTTAAGGCCGTTGCTAGTCAAGGTTTTCAATGAGACAAGGGACAGAGGGGTGCTGCTCCCGACGATATCACAGGCCACTATTTCATTGATAATGAAGCGGGACAAGAACCCAGAGCCATGCGGGTCATATAGACCGATCTCTCTGCTTAATGTGGATGCCAAGTTGCTGGCCAAAATTTTGGCCTCCAAGATTGAAGATTGTGTGCCGGATATGGAGGATCAAACCGGGTTTGTCAAGGGCAGGCAGTTGGTGGCCAATATAAGAAAGCTGCTCAATGTGATCATGATGCACCCGAGAGTAGGACGGTTGAGGTAGTTGTGGCAATGGATGCGGAAATGAATTTGACCGGGTGGAGTGGGACTACCTATGGGAGGTGTTGGGACGATTTGGGTTCGGTAAGGGCTTTATCGACTGGGTCAGGCTGTTGTACCAGGCCCCGGAGGCTAATGTAAGGATGAATAGGACGACCTCGGACAATTTTAGACTGTACCGGGGGACAAGACAGGGGTGCCCCCTCTCCCCACTGTTGTTTGCGTTAGCTATAGAGCCGCTGGCAATTGCTCTGAGAGCTCTGAGGGCTGGTTCGTGGGGTGGCGGGGGGGGGGGGGGGGGGGGTGGAACATAGAGTCTCGCTATACTCGGACGACCTGCTCTTTTACGTATTGGATCCAGGTGCATGGGTGGGCAAAATTATGGCAATTTTGGGGGAATTTGGCCGGTTTTCTGGGTACAAACAGAATATGACAAAGAGTGAGATGTTTGTAGTCCAGGTGAGGGGTCAGGAGGGTCGGCTGAGGGAGCTGCCGTTTAGGTTAGTAGGAGACAGTTTCAAGTACTTAGGGATACAAGTGGCGCGCGACTGGGGCCGTTTACACAAGTTGAACCTGTCCCTGTTGGTTGAACAGATGAGAGGCGAGTTTCGGAGATGGGATGCACTCCCACTGTCATTAGCTTGGAGAGTGCAGACGGTAAAAATGACGGTCTTATCGAGATTTCTGTTCGTATTTCAGTGTCTCCCAATTTTCATCCCGCGGTCCTTTTTTAAGAGGGTTAATAAAATCATCCTGGGCTTTGTGCGGGCGGGTAAGTCCCCGCGAGTGAAGAAGGTGATGCTCGAGCGGAATCGGGGGGAGGGGGGCTTACGCTGCCGCATTTTAGTAATTATTACTGGGCGGCTAACATAGCCATGATAAAGAAGTGGGTGGTGGGGGCGGGATCGGTTTGGGAGGGATGGAGGCAGCTTCATGTAGGGGCACCAGTCTGGAGGCGTTGATAACGGCACCTGTGCCGTTCCCGCTGGCGAGGTACTCCACCAGCCCCGTAGTGATGGCAGCCCTGAGAATCTGGGGTCAGTGGAGGAGGTACGCTGGAGCAGCGGGAGCATCGGTCTGGTCCCCAATATGTGACAATCACAGTTTGCCCCGGGGAGCTTGGATGGGGGGTTCCGAGTATGGCGAAGGGCAGGAATTGAGAAGATGGGGGACTTGTTTTTAGAGGGGAGGTTCCCTAGCTTGAGGGTGCTGGAGGAGAAGTTTGGATTGACAAGGGGGAACTAATTTAGATATTTACAGGTGCAGGACTTTCTGCGTAGGCAGGTATCATCCTTCCCACTCCTGCCACTAAGGGGGATCCAGGATAGGGTAGTGTCTAGGGGATGGGTGGGCGAGGGGAGCGTCTCGGACATCTACAAAGAACTCATGGGGGCGGAGGAGACGCAGACCAAGGAGCTGAAGCGTAATTGGGAGGAGGAGCTTGGTGGTGAGATGGGAGGATGGCTTATGGGCGGAGGCGTTGAGCAGAGTCAACGCAACCGCAACATGCGCCAGGCTCAGCTTGATCCAATTCAAGGTGGGCCACCGGGCCCACATGACAGTGGCCCAGATGAGTAGATTCTTTGGGGTGGAGGACAAGTTTGTAAAATGTGCGGGAGAACCAGCGAACCATGTTCACATGTTCTGGGCGTGTCCAAAACTTAGGGGATATTGGCAGAGGTTTGCGGACGTCATGTCCAGAGTATTGAAAACAAGGGTGGCAATGAGTCCAGAGGTGGCGATTTTTGGGGTCTCGGAAGACTCAGGAATCCAAGAGGAGAAAGAGGCAGATGTTCTGGCCTTTGCTTCCCTGGTAGCCCGGAGACGGATACTGCTACCTTGGAGGGACTCAAAGCCCCTGAAGTCGGAGACCTGGCTACCTGACATGGCGAGCTTTCTCGGCCAAGAGAATTTTAAGTTTGCCTTGATAGGGTCACTGTTAGGATTCGCCCGGAGGTGGCAACCATTCATCGACTCCTTCGCAGAGAATTAATTGCCAGCAGGGGAGTGGGGGGGGGGGGGGGGGGGGGGGGGGTTGTTAGGGTAGCATAGAATAGGTTCCGGTGGCAGCAATGCGGAGCTAAGCCGCACGTTCGGCAGCTCCCGCTAATAACGGACTTTGGGGCTCTTTTCAGGACCCCCATCGGAACTTCATCGACGAATCCCGACGTGGAAAGGGGCCTGGAGTAGATCCCTAAGGTCCTATGGTCCAGACCAGGAGTGGGGTAAGAAGAAAAACAGTGGAAGCACCCCTGGAAAAGCGGGGGAAGAGAAACAAAATGGCGGCCGGCGGAGCCTTCGAGCTGAGGCAGTGGGCGCAGGAGCAGCAGGAGACTCTGCTGCGCTGCTTCCAGGAGCTTAAGGTGGAGCTGCTGGAGTCGCTGAAGGCTACCACCAGAAAGCTGATGGAGACTCAGACAGCCCAGGGGGCCGCGATCCGGGAGCTGCAGCAGCAGGCCTCCGAAAGGGAGGATGAAGCTGTGGCCGTCGCGGGGAAGGTGGAGATGCACGAGGCTCTCCATAAAATTCTCTCCAGTTGAGGCGGAATAATTTGCGGATCCTGGGCCTCACGGAGGGGCTGGAGGGGTCGGACCTGGCGGCCTATGTGGTCGTTATGCTGAACTCGTTGATGGGAGGTGGATCTTTCCAGGGGCCCCTGGAGTTGGAGGGGGCCCACAGAATTCTGGCTAGGAGGCCCAAGCCGAACGAGCCGCCGTGGGCGGTGTTGGTGCGGTTTCACCGGTTCGTTGATCGTGAGTGCGTGCTCCGGTGGGCCAAGAAGGAGCAGAGCAGCAAGTGGGAGAACACGGAGGTGGGGATCTTCCAGGACTGGAGTGCGGAGGTGGCTAAGCGGAGGACCGGGTTCAACCGGACGAAGGCGGTGCTCCACAGACGGAGCGTGAAGTTTGACATGTTGCAGCCGGCGCGTCTGTGGGTCACCTACAAGGACCGGCACCACTATTTTGAGTCCCCGGAGGAGATGTGGGCCTTTGTGCAGGCCGAGAAACTGGACTCAAACTGAGGGTGCAAGATGGGGGATTTTGTATGATAATGTAATTGTGTTTGATTTTTGCTCGGGATGGGGGGGTTCTATGTTTAATGCAAGATGTGGGTTGGCTTTAGGGTGGGTGGGGCGATGTCGTTATGTCTTTTTGTATGGGTCTGGTGGACAGGTTCGGGCAGGGAGGTAAACTGGGAGTGCAGGGAGCTGGTGGTGGGGACTGGCAATGGGAGTTGCCCTAGAGGAGGCGGGGTTTTGCAGGGCGAAAGCGCGGGCTTTTCTCTGGTTTCCCGTGCTGTGGGATGATGGGGGCGGAGTCGGGGCTGAGAAGCGCGGGCCGTTGCTGGCTGTTATTTTCCCGCGCGGGGGGGGGGGGGAAGAGAGAGAGGAGGGCCTGCTGATGGGGACGAAGGAGGAGGAGTAGTCCCACGTGGGGAGGAGTCGGAAGTATGGCGGGAGTTGCCGGGGTCAGCAGAAGTTAGCTGGCTCACGGGAGTGCTATGAAGGGAGGGGCACGGCTAGGAGGGGTCCTAGCCGAGGGGGGGGGGGGGGGGGGGACGGGTTGCTGCTGAAATGGCCAGGAAGGAGCTGGAGGATGCAGGGGGTGCTGGAGGGGGGGGGGGGGGGGGGGGGAAACTGGCAGAGCAGGGGACGCTGGCCAGTGGTGGGCAGGGGATGGGTTATGGCTAATCGGCAGGGGAGGGGGGCAGGGAGCCCTCTGATCCGGTTGATAACCTGGAATGTGAGGGGGCTGAATGGGCCGGTCAAACGGGCCCGGGTGTTTGCGCACTTGAAGGGGCTGAAGGCGGATGTGGCCATGCTCCAAGAGACACACCTGAAAGTGGCGGACCAGGTTCGGCTGAGGAAGGGGTGGGTGGGCCAAGTATTTCATTCAGGGCCGGATGAGAAGAATCGGGGGGTGGCAATCCTGGTGGGAAAGAGGGTGACGTTTGAGGCGTTAAATGTGGTGGCTGACAGTGGCGGGAGGTATGTGATGGTGAGTGGTAAGCTGCAGGTGGAGCGGGTGGTGTTGGTGAATGTTTACGCCCCAAATTGGGACGATGCGGGGTTTATGCGGCGCATGTTGGGCCGCATTCCGGACCTGGAGGTGGGGGGCCATGATCATGGGGGGGGGGGGGACTTCAACACGGATCGATCCAAGTCCCGGACGGGTAGGAGGCCAGCGACGGCTAAGGTGTTGAGGGGATTTATGGATCAGATGGGAGGGGTGGATCCCTGGAGGTTTGCGAGGCCAAGGGCCAGGGAGTACTCGTTTTTCTCCCACGTGCATAAGGCCTATTCGAGGATTGATTTTTTTGTCCTGAGCAGGGGGCTGGTTTCGAGGGTGGAGGATGTTGAATACTCTGCCATTGCCATTTCGGATCATGCCCCGCACTGGGTGGACCTCGGGCTGGGGGAGGAGAGGGACCAACGTCCGCACTGGCGCTTGGAGGTGGGGCTGCTGGCAGATGAGGAGGTGGCCGAGAGGGTTCGGGGGTGTATCGAGAGGTACCTTGAGGCCAACGATAACGGGGAGGTCCGAGTGGGGACGGTCTGGGAGGCATTGAAGGCGGTGATTAGAGGGGAGTTGATTTCCATCCGAACCCATAGGGAGAGGGGGGAGCAGAGGGAGAGGGAGAGACTGATAGGGGAGATGGTGAGGGTGGATAGGAGATATGCGGAGGCTCCGGAGGAGGAATTGCTGGAGGAGAAGCGTAGCTTTCAGGCCAGGTTCGACCTATTGACTACCAGAAAGGCGGAAGCTCAGTGCAGGAAAGCACAGGGGGCGGTGTATGAATATGGGGAGAAGGCGAGCAGGATGTTGGCACATCAGCTCCGAAAGCGGGACGCGGCCAGGGAGATTGGGGGAGTGACGGATAGAGCTGGGAAGGTGGTGCGGAGGGGGTAGACGTTAATGGGGTCTTTAGGGACTTTTATGGGGAACTGTACCGGTCTGAACCCCCGGCAGAGGGGGGTGGAATGGGGCGCTTCTTGGACAAGCTGCGGTTTCCGAGGGTGGAGGAGGGGCAGGTGGAGGGACTGGGGGCGCCGATTGAGCTGGAGGAGCTGGTTAAAGGGATAGGGAGCATGCAGTCGGGGAAGGCGCCGGGGCCGGATGGGTTTCCGGCCGAATTTTATAAAAGGTATGCGGACCTGTTGGGCCCCCTGTTGGTCCAGACCTTTAACGAGGCAAGGGAGGGGGGCGCTTTGCCCCCAACTATGTCACGGGCACTGATTTCCTTGATCCTGAAGCGGGACAAGGACCCTCTGCAGTGTGGGAAATATAGGCCGATCTCGCTGCTAAATGTAGACGCCAAGCTGCTGGCAAAGATCTTAGCCACAAGAATAGAGGATTGTGTGCCGGGGGTCATTCACGAGGACAAGACGGGGTTTGTGAAGGGAAGGCAGTTTAAGACAAACGTACGAAGGCTCCTCAACGTTATTATGATGCCGGCTGTGGAAGGGGAGGCGGAGATAGTGGTGGCATTAGATGCGGAGAAGGCCTTCAATAGGGTTGAGTGGGGGTATCTGTGGGAGGTATTGGAAAGGTTTGGGTTTGGGGAGGGGTTTGTCCGTTGGGTGAGGTTGCTCTACGAGGCCCCGATGGCGAGTGTAGCCACGAATCGGAGGAGGTCGGAGTACTTTCGGTTGTACCGGGGGACGAGACAGGGGTGTCCCCTGTCCCCCACCCTCTTTGCGTTGGCAATTGAGCCTCTGGCCATGGCGTTGAGGGAGTGAGGGAACTAGAGGGGCCTAGTGCGGGGTGGGGAGGAGCATCGAGTGTCGCTTTATGCGAATGACCTGTTGCTGTGTGTGGCGGACCCGGTGGGGGGGGATGCCGGAGGTGATGAGGATTCTTAGTGAATTTGGGGGCTTCTCTGGGTATAAGCAGAACCTGGGCAAGAGCGAGTTGTTCATGGTGCACCCGGGGGATCAGGAGGAGGGGATTGGTAGGCTCCCACTGAAGCAGGCAGGGAGGAGCTTCAGGTACCTAGGAGTCCAGGTGGCTGGGATCTGGGGGGCCCTGCACAAGCTCAACCTCACAAGGTTGGTGGAGCAGATGGAGGAGGAGTTCAAAAGGTGGGATATGTTACCGCTGTCACTAGCAGGGAGGGTGCAGTCCGTTAAGATGACGTTGCTCCCGAGGTTTTTGTTCCTGTTCCAGTGCCTCCCCATCCTTATCCCGAAGGCCTTTTTTAGGAGGGCTCCCCGCGGGGAACATGTTTTGGTACATGCAGGTTAGCGCGTTTGCCAGGCGGCAGGTGGAGGGGTCCTTGTTGCTCCCATGTGGGGTACGGGACAGGGTGCTCTCGGGGGTGTGGGTTGGAGGAGGGAGGATTTCGGACATATACCGGGTAATGCAGGAGGTAGACGAGGCCTCGTTGGAGGAACTGAATGGTAAATGGGAAGAGGAGCTGGGTGAGGAGATTGAGGAGGGGACGTGGGCGGATGCCCTGGAGAGAGCGAATTCCTCCTCTTCCTGTGCGAGGCTTAGCCTCATACAGTTCAAGGTGCTGCATAGGGCCCACATGACTGGGACGAGGATGAGTAGGTTTTTCGGGGCCGAAGACCTAGGTGCTAGGGGAGCCCAGCGAACCACGCCCATATGTTTTGGGCGTGCCCAGTGCTGGGGGAGTTTTGGAAGGGGGTTGCAAGGACGGTGTCGAGGGTGGTGGGATCCAGGGTCAAGCCAGGCTGGGGACTCGCAATTTTTGGGGTTGCAGTGGAGCCGGGAGTGCAGGAGGCGAAAGAGGCCGGTGTTCTGGCCTTTGCGTCCCTAGTAGCCCGGCGGAGGATTCTTCTTCAGTGGAAGGATGCGAGGCCCCCAAGCGTGGAGGCCTGGATCAATGATATGGCGGGGTTCATCAAATTGGAGAAGGTGAAATTTGCCCTGAGGGGATCAGTACAAGGGTTCTTTAGGCGGTGGCAGCCTTTCCTGGACTTCCTGGCGGAACGATAGGGAAATAGGCCGGCAGCAGCAGAAACCCGGGGGGGGGGGGGAGGGGGTTTGGTTCGGTGGGATGGAGAACTGTGTACATGGGTTTGTTGGATGTGGCGGGTGTTATCTCTTTCCTTTTTGTTGTTTGCTTTTTTTTTGTTTTAGAGTTGCTTTTGTAGTTGGGTGGGTGTTGTTCTTCGGTTTTTACTATGGTTGTTTTGTTAATATTGTTTTGTTGTTTATATTTTGTGAAAATCTTAATAAAAATTATTTTTTTAAAAAGGGTAGCGTAGAATAGGGGGTCAATTAGGCGGGTCTTGGCGGGATGGGAGTCAGGGATTGCACTATGTTTATTGTCCTCTGTATTTTTTTTATACTGTTGTTTGTAATGCGAAAAGTACCTCATTAAAATTCTTTATTAAAAAAAAAGGACTCTGCGCGATTTGTCCATTTCTCTACGCCTCGGCATTTCTCTTTAAAGTCTGATCACAGAGTCGCTTGCAATTCTCCAACACAGGAGCATTGGTTATCACAGCTTTCAGGCAGTCAAATGCCTATTGAAAGTCCAGTCCACTGAAATTTTTGGCGTTTCTTCAGCAAGTCCATCAGTGGAGCAACCACGCTACAAAACGTTTGCACAAATGTTCGATCAAATCCACTCATGCCAAGAAATCGCATTATTTCCCTTTGTCCTGAGGGTATCGGAAACTCCTCAAGGAAAGTGACTTGGGCTTTTCCAACTTCACTTTTCGCTAGGTTTATCACCAAACCCACCTCCTGAAGTCGATTGAATAACTCCATCAGATGTTTTAAATGTTCTTTCCATGTCTGGCTGAAAATTACCAGATCGTCGATGTATACCGCACAATTGGGTAATCCTGAAACAACTTTGTTAGTTAACCGTTGAAATGTGGCTGGGGCGTTTTTCATGCCAAATGGCATAACTTTGAATTGGTATATACCATCTGGAGTCACAAAAGCTGAAATCTCCTTCGCCCTTTCGGATAAAGGTACCTGCCAGTAACCTTTGAGTAAATCCAGTTTGGAAATAAAAGCTGATTGTCCCACTTTCTCAATGCAATTCTCCAAACGTTGGATAGAATAAGAGTCCGTTCTTGTAACTGCATTACCCTTTCTATAGTCCACACACAACCGTTGGGTACTGTCTGGTTTAGGTACCATCACTGTGGGTGAGCTCCATTGGCTGCAACCCACTTCAATTATGCCATTTTTAAGCATACTCTCAATCTCTTTGTTAACCTGTGCCAATTTTAAAGGGTTAAGTCTGTATGGATTTTGTTTGATTGGAACAGCATTTCCCACATCGAGATCACCTATAGCCATTTTAGTACTTCACAATTTATCACCACAAACCTGCCCACGTGATATCAATAACTCTTTCAGGTCAGTTCGTTTTTCCTCTGGAAGGTACCTCAACAATTTATCCCAATGTTTAACATCCTCGTTTTCCAATTTAATTTGAGGTCTGTCAAATTCACAGTCAGCTGGATTTGGTTTGTCACTTTGAGTTAGAATCATTAAAACCTCCTTTTTCTCTCCTTCCCTTTCAAAGTACTTTTAAGCATATTCACATGACACATGACACACTCGGTGAGTCTTCCTTCTATCTGTTGTTTGTACCACAGAATTCACCTCACTTAATTTCCTTTCAATCTGATAAGGTTCACAAAATCTAGCTTTTAAAGGTTCACCTACCACTGGTAACAACACTAAATCTCTATCTCCACTGGCAAAACTACGAACTTTGGATTTCTTGTCCACTACCCGTTTCATCACATTTTGTGCAACTTTTAAATGTTGTCTAGCCAAATCACCTGCTCTATTTAATCGTTCCCTAAAATTTTTTTTATTTTATTTTTTATAAATTTAGATTAGCCAATTATTTTTTCTAATTAAGGGGCAATTTAGCGTGGCCAATCCACCTACTCTGCGCATTTTTGGGTTGTGGGGGCGAAACCCACGCAGACACGGGGAGAATGTGCAAACTCCACACAGACAGTGACCCAGAGCCGGGATCGAACCTGGGACCTCAGTGCCGTGAGGCGGTTGTGCTAACCACTAGGCCACCGTGCTGCCCCGTTCCCTAAAATTTGACACGTAATCCAATAATGTAAGTTCTGATTTCTCACTCACCAATTTTCCTCAATCAATTTAAGTGGTCCTCTTACCTCATGACCAAAAATTAGTTCAAAAGGACTAAATTTGGTTGACTCATTAGGTGCATCCCTAATTGCAAACAGTACGAATGGAATTCCTTTATCCCAATCCTCTGGATAATCATGACAATAAGCCCTCAACATTATCTTTAATGTCTGATGCCACCTTTCTAACGCTCCCTGCGATTCTGGATGGTACGCAGTTGATTTAAATTGTTTTATTCCTAAGCTATCCATAACTTCTTTGAATAACCTTGAGGTAAAATTTGATTCTTCATCCGATTGTATTTCTATGGGCAGTCCATATCTAGAAAAGAATTTAAGTAACTCCTCCACCATCTTTTTAGCTGTAATATTACGTACTGGAATGGCCTCTGGAAACCTAGTAGACACATCCATTATCGTCAAAAGATATTGATTCCCACTTTTCATTTTAGGAAGCGGTCCTATGCAATCAATTAGGACCCTTGTAAAAGGTTCTTCAAATGCTGAAATGGGTATTAAGGACACTGGTTTTATCACTGATTGAGGTTTCCCTATCACTTGACATGTGTGACATGATTGACAAAATTTAACTACATCTTTATGTAGTCCAGGCCAATAAAAATGTTTCTGGATTTTAGCTTGAGTTTTCCTTAATTCCCAAATGACCTCCCACTGGTACCTCATGTGCAACTCGCAGCACCTCCTTTCTATACCCTACCGGCAATACTACTTGATGAACTTCTGCCCACTTTTCATCCGCCTGCATATGTAAAGGTCTCCATTTTCTCATCAAGACATCACTTTTACGGTAATAACACTCCGGTATACACGTAGATTCTTCTTCCATGTATGTTTTCTGATACAACCGTTTTATTTCTATATCTTTCTGTTGTAACTCCTCCAATTTTCCTGAACTAAAAATATCCGCCTCATCCTCCACCTGTTCCTTGTTCTTTTTCAACCATCTGATCAAAAATTATTTCTGATAGAATGGGGTAGTACGGATCTACCAGGATTGGAGTGCGGAGGTGGCTAAGCGGCGGTCCGGGTTTAATCGGACGAAAGAGCTGCTTTACAAGAAGAAGATAAAGTTCGGAATGTTGCAGCCTGCGCGCCTGTGGGTAACTTATTCGGACCGGCATTATTATTTCAATTCCCTGGAGGAGGCGCGGGCCTTCGTGCAGACGGAGAAACTGGACTTGAATTAGGGGTTGGGGGTTGCGGGGTTGGTTGTAATACTTTATTGCTGGTTTCTGCTGTTGCTGTGTTCTCTTTTTCTGTACTTTTGCAATTTTGATATGGTTATTTATGGGGGTGTTGTTCTGTTTTTTTTTGCTGTGGGGCATTGTTTGAGTTTTGTATCTTGCGGGGAGGGTTGGGGGGGTTTGTTGTATTCTACGTCGGGTCGGGGGTATGGAGTGGGGCTGGTATTTGGGAGCTGCGTCAGAAGGATGTGGTGGGGCTTCCTCTGGTTTCCCGCGCTGCGGGGCTGGGGGTTGGAGACGATGACGGGGGGAGGCGGGGCCTTAACTGGTTCTTCCCCGCGCTGGAGCGGTGCCTGGAGGAGGGATAGGATGGGGGATGATCCCACTTTGGGAGGGGTCGGGTTATTGGCGGGAGTTTCCGGGGTCAGCAGAAGTTAGCTGACCCACGGAAGTATAATGGAGGTCGGTTCGCGGCTAGGAGGGTTCCTAGCCTCGGGGGGGGGGGGGGGGGGGGGGGAATACCGGGTTGCTGCTGGCAGGGTCAGGAAGGAGCTGGTAGGGGCCGGGGGGACAGAGGTGAGGTGTTGCCGCTGGGGGGACAGAGGTGAGGTGTTGCCGCTGTGGGGACTGGGTCAGGCGGGGGGTTCTGGCCTGGGGCGGGCAGTCGACGGGCTACGGCTAGTCTACAGGGGAGGGGGGTGGGACGCCCTCTGATCCGGTTGGTCACCTGGAATGCGAGAGGATTGAATGGGCCGGTGAAGAGGTCGAGGGTACTTGCTCATCTGAGGGGGCTAAAGGCAGATGTGGCAATGCTTCAGGAGACCCACCTGAAGGTGGCGGACCAGGTGCGTCTGAGAAAGGGGTGGGTGGGGCAGGTTTTCCACTCTGGGTTGGATGTGAAGAACCGGGGAGTGGCGATTCTGGTGGGGGAAAATGTGTAGTTTGAGGCATCGGAGGTGGTGGCGGATAAGGGGGGTAGGTATGTTATGGTTAGGGGCAGGCTACAAGGAGAGAAGGTGGTACTTGCTAGTGTGTATGCCCTAAATTGGGACGATGCGGGCTTTATGAGGCGTATGTTGGGACGGATCCTGGATCTAGAGGCGGGAGGTCTGATTATGGGGGGGGGGGGGGGGGGGGGGGGGGGACTTCAATATGGTGTTGGATCCTTCACTGGATCGGTCCAGCTCTAGGACGGGTAGGAGGCCGGCAGCGGCCAAGGTACTGAGAGGGTTTATGGACCAGATGGGTGGGGTGGATCCATGGAGGTTTGTGAGGCCGAGGGCACGGGAGTACTCTTTCTTCTCCCACGTACATAGGGTCTACTCTCGGATAGACTTCTTCGTGGTGAGTAGGGGACTGATTCCGAGAGTGGAGGAGGCCGAGTATTCGGCCATTGCTATCTCCGACCACGCTCCGCATTGGATAGAGTTGGAGATGGGGGAGGTGCGGGACCAGCGCCCGTTGTGGCGGTTGGATGTGGGGTTGTTGGCGGAGGAGAAGGTGTGTAGGAGGGTCCGGGCAAGTATTGAGGGGTACCTCGAGGTGAATGATACGGGGGAGGTTCAGGTGGGGGTGGTCTGGGAAGCCCTGAAGGCAGTGATTCGTGGGGAGCTGATATCCATCTGGGCACACAGGGAGAGGAGCGAGAGGAGTGAGAGGGATAGACTGGTGGGAAAGATGCTGGAGGTAGACAGGAGGTACGCAGAGGCACCAGAGGGGGGACTGTTGGGTGAGAGGCGCAGCCTGCAGGCTAAATTTGATTTGCTGACCACTAGAAAGGCGGAGGCACAGTGGAGGAAGGCACAAGGGGCAGTGTACGAACATGGTGAAAAGGCGAGTAGGATGCTGGCTCATCAGCTCCGCAAGCGGGATGCGGCTAAGGAAATTGCTGGAGTGAGAGACAAGAGTGGGAATGTGGTGCGGAAGGGGGTAGAGGTGAATGAGGTCTTCAAGGACTTTTACGGGGAACTGTACCGGTCGGAGCCAACGGGGGAAGAGGAGGGGAATGGAGAGGTTCCTCGACGGGCTTTCTTTCCCGAAGGTGCAGGAGGAGCAGGTGGAGGGGTTGGGGGCGCCGATTGAGCTGGAGGAGCTAGTTAAGGGGATCGGGCAGATGCAGTCAGGGAAGGCACCAGGGCCGGATGGGTTCCCGGTGGAATTTTATAAAAAGTTTGTGGACCTAGTGGGCCCCTTGCTGGTGCGGACACTTAATGAAGCGTGGGAAGGGGGGACTTTGCCCCCGACGATGTCGCGGGCGCTGATCTCCTTAATCTTAAAGAGGGACAAGGACCCCCAGCAGTGTGGTTCATACAGGCCCATATCTCTCCTCAACATATATGCCAAGGTGCTGGCAAAAATCCTGGCCACCAGGATAGAAGACTGTGTGCCAGGGGTTGTACACGAGGACCAGACAGGGTTTGTGAAGGGAAGGCAGCTGAACACAAATGTGCGGAGATTGTTGAATGTCATCATGATGCCGGCGATTGAGGGGGAGGCAGAGATAGTGGTGGCGCTGGATGCGGAGAAGGCCTTCGATAGAGTGGAGTGGGGGTACTTATGGGAGGTTTGGATTTGGTGAAGGGTTTATTAGATGGGTGAGGCTGCTATACGAGGCCCCGATGGCGTGCGTGGCCACGAATGGGAGGAGGTCGGAGTACTTCCGGCTTTACCGAGGGACCAGGCAGGGTTGCCCCCTGTCCCCCTTGTTGTTTGCATTGGCAATCGAGCCACTGGCGATGGCGTTGAGGGATTCAGAGAGGTGGAGAGGTTTGGTGCGAGGTGGGGAGGAACATAGGGTGTCGTTGTATGCCGATGACCTGTTACTGTATGTGGCGGACCCGGTGGGAGGGATGCCGGGGGTGATGGAGCTGCTAGCTGAGTTTGGGACCTTTTCAGGTTATAAACTAAATTTAGGCAAGAGTGAGGTGTTTGTGGTGCATCCTGTAGACCAGGAGGAAGGAATTGGTAGGCTCCCGCTTAGGTGGGCAGGGGAGAGTTTTAGGTATCTGGGGGCGCAGGTGGCCAGGGACTGGGGGACTCTTCACAAACATAATTTCACCAGACTTGTAGATCAAATGGAGGAGTTCAAGAGGTGGGACATGTTGCCATTGTCGTTGGCGGGGAGGGTGCAGTCTGTCAAAATGACGCTGCTTCCGAGGTTCTTGTTCCTCTTTCAGTGCCTGCCCATCTTTATCCCCAGGGCCTTCTTTAGGAGAGTGACTAGCAGTATCTTGAGCTTTGTGTGGGCACATGGGACTCCGAGAGTGAAGAGGGTTTTCCTGGAGTGAGGGAGGGATAGAGGCGGGCTGGTGCTGCCCAACCTTTTGGGGTACTATTGGGCGGCCAATGTGTCAATGGTGCGTAAATGGGTGATGGAGGGGGGGGGGGGGAAGGGCGGCGTGGAAAATGGAGATGGCGTCATGTAGAGGTACGAGCCTGGGTGCCATGGTAACAGCGCCGTTGCCACTCTCCCCCAAGAGGTATACCACGAGCCCAGTGGTGGCGGCGACCCTAAGAATCTGGGGACACTGGAGACGGCATAGGGGGGAAACAGGGGGCTCGATGGAGGCTCCATTGGGTTGCAATCATCGGTTCATCCCGGGGAACAAGGATGGGGGATTTAGGGGGTGGCAAAGGGTGGACATCAGTAAATTGAGGGACCTGTTCATTGGCGGGAGATTTGCGGGTCTGGGGGAACTGGAAAATAAATTTGGGCTTCCCCAAGGGAACATGTTCAGATACTTGCAGGTAAAGGCGTTTGCTAGGCAACAGGTAGAGGGATTCCCTTTGCTGCCCTCGCGGGGGACGATGAACAGAGTGCTTTCGGGGGTGTGGGTCGGAGAGGGGAAGGTGTCTGACATCTATAAGGTAATGCAGGAGGTGGAGGAGTTGTCAGTGGAGGAGCTGAAGGCTAAATGGGAGGGGGAACTTGGGGAGCAGATAGAGGACGGGACTTGGGCGGATGCCTTGGAGAGAGTCAACTCTTCCTCTTCATGTGCGAGGCTTAGTCTCATCCAATTTAAGGTGCTGCACCGGGCCCACATGTCCGGGACTAGGATGAGTAGGTTCTTTGGGGGTGAGGACAGGTGCACCAGATGTTCGGGGAGTCCAGCGAATCATGCCCATATGTTCTGGGCATGCCCAGCACTGGAAGAATTCTGGAATGGGGTGGCGGGGACAGTGTCGAGGGTGGTTGGATCCAGGGTCAAACCAGGGTGGAGACTCGCGATTTTCGGAGTTGTGGTGGAGCCGGGAGTGCAGGAGGCGAAAGACGCCGGTGTTCTGGCCTTTGCGTCCCTAGTAGCCCGGCGGAGGATCTTGCTGCAGTGGAAGGATGCAAGGCCCCCAAGTGTGGAGACCTGGGTCAATGACATGGCGGGATTTATAAAGTTGGAAAGGGTCAAATTTGCCCTGAGAGGATCAATACAAGGGTTCTATAAACGGTGGCAGCCTTTTCTGGACTTCCTGGCTCAAAGATAGGTATCTTGGTCAATAGCAGCAGCAACCCGGGGGAGGGGGGGGGGCAAGGGGCGGGGGTGTTCCTTATTATAGTTTCTATTTTTTCTCGCTACGGTTATGTAACTTAACATGGTGTTAATTTAAGTTGTTGTTAATATGTTGGGTTGTTCATTGAGATGGGGTGAAGGTTCATGATTGTTGTCATTATTGTTATTGTTGGTATTTTAGTATGGTTTGATGTTGTATAAATTCAAAATTTTTCAATAAAAATTATTTAAAAAAAAAATCATTTCTGATAATTGCACTTCATCTTCACTCTTTGATTTCTCCTTTTGTCTTAACCTGTGACTTTGCAACCTTGTTACTACACAATCCGGAAAAATCCCAGGATATTCGTCCTTCAACACTTCAATTGTCTGATTTTCCACTGGCTTATCAACCACAGTAGGCATCACTCCCACCTGTGATCCAACTATATAATTACCCAGGATAAACTGTATTCCTGGACAAGATAATTTCTCTATTACTCCTACTACCACTTCAGCACTCTTCACGGGACTTTCCAACCTTACCGTATATAATTGAACACTACTCCTCTCACCCTGAATTCCACATATTACTCACCTTTTCTGGCAACATTCTACCCAAACTACATAACTCCTCATCTCTTACCATTAAAGATTGACTAGCTCCCGTATCTCTTAAAATGTTGACTTCTTTACCTGCTCCTCCTGATACACATGAAAAAACTTTACCCACACAAGTAAATTCTTTAAAGAGATCTGGCACCTTCTTATCAATCACCTTTTGATCAGGCTGTACAATCTTTTGCACTCCTTCACTTCACTTGGGCTTTCCTTTACCATTTTAACAAACCCCACTGTGTTATCCTATTTTACGACGTCAGCCTTCCCAGTGCTTTTCTTCAACCACCAACATTGGGACTTTACATGGCCTAGTTTATTGCAGTGAAAACATTTGAAACTTTTAATTTCTTTTCCACCCTCCTCGATTTCTTTTTAAATCTGAGGTACAGTCTCCTTTTATCTCCCATCAGATCAACTTTACCTTTACCATTTGAGTATTTCTCATGTCCCCAGTTTCTATCTCTCACAGGCTGAAACTGATGTTGGAAACCAAGCTTTGATTTATGAACTAATTCATAATCATCTGTCATTTCTGCTGCTAATCTCGCAGTTTTAACCCTCTGTTCTTCCACATGAGTTCTCACTACATCAGGAATTGTACTTTTAAACTCCTCCAAAAGCATAATTTCTCTGAGAGCTTCATAGGTTTGGTCTATTTTCAAAGCCCTTATCCACCTATCAAAATTACTCTGTTTGCGCCTTTCAAACTCCATGTATGTTTGACTAAATTCTTTCCTTAAATTTCTAAACCTTTGTCTGTAGGCTTCAGGCACTAGTTCATATGCACCTAAAATGGATTTTTTCACCTCTTCATACGTCCCAGATACCTCCTCTGGAAGTGATGCAAACGCTTCACTAGCCCTACCTACCAGCTTTGTTTGAATCAGTAATACCCACATGTCCTGTGGCCATTTCATTTGTTTAGCTACCATCTCAAATGAAATGAAAAAGGCTTCCACCTCCTTCTCATCAAACTTTGGCAATGCTTGGACGTATTTAAATAGATTCCCACCAAGCCTTTGACTTTGACACTCTTTCTCACTATCCTCATCACTATCATCAATTGTACGTTTCCTTTTACGTTTGCCAATTTTCACTGACTGTCATGTTTCATGGCCATTTCCTGAAGTTCAAACTCTCTCTCTTTATCTTTTTCCCTGATCTGTATCTCCCTTTCTCTTTCTTTTTGTTCTGCGAGGGCTATTCTTTCTTTTCTCCTTTCTTCTCTCTCCTTTTCTTTTTCCTCTCTCTCTTTTCATCTCGAGGAAACCTCTTTCTCTCTCTCTTTCCTCTCTATCTCTTTCGTATTCAAGCTGCTTTAATTCTTTCTCATGTTCCATTTGTTTAAGTTGTAATTGAATTTTTGCCATTTCCAATGAGTCAAACTGTATCTGAGGCAACTTTAAATGCTTAGCCACCGCCATAACTACCTCATCTTTTCGCATTTTGTCAGGTAATGTTAACTGCAATGTTTCTGCCAAATCTAACAGTCTGCTTTTAGTCTCTGTCCGATGACAGTCTCCACGCCCAAAAACTTCTGAGCCTCTGAAAGAGCCATTGTCCACAACACACTCCCTACTTAAACTAGAATACCACACCTGATAAGCAACCACAATATGCTCACCCCTCACTGTCTTTAAGTTCACTAAGTCAATCCAATAGATAGACTTTTATCCCCCTCGAGCCCCCAATTTATGGGCCAGGGAGAACCCCAAAATGTATCATGGAGTTCACCTGATCCACAACTTAAAAAAAATAAATTTAGAGTACCCAATAATTTTTTCCAATTAAGGGGCAATTTAGCGTCGCCAATCCACCTAACCTGCATATTAGAATAGAACAGTACAGCACAGAACAGGCCCTTCGGCCCTCGATGTTGTGCCGAGCAATGATCACCCTACTTAAACCCACGTAATCCGTATACCCGTAACCCAACAAACCCCCCATTAACCTTACACTACGGGCAATTTAGCATGGCCAATCCACCTAACCCGCACATCTTTGGACTGTGGGAGGAAACCGGAGCACCCGGAGGAAACCCACGCACACACAGGGAGAACGTGCAGACTCCACACAGACAGTGACCCAGCCGGGAATCGAACCTGGGACCCTGGAGCTGTGAAGCATTGATGCTAACCACCATGCTACCGTGAGGCCCCTTTGGGCTGTGGGGGTGAAACCCACGCAAAAACGGGGAGAATGTGCAAACTCCACACGGTGACCCAGGGCCACGATTCAAACCCGGGTCCTCAGCGCTGTAGGCAACAATGCTAACCACTGCGCCACCGTGCTGCCCTCTGATCCAAAACTTTTAATAGATTGTGATCTGGGGAGTACACGGCCCACTCTACAGGTGTAGTAGAGCAGAAATTGAAAAGTATTTATAAAAGCAAAACAATATTTATTCTATGAACTCAAGTTAACCTTTTTAAAACATAGTGAACATCTTAGCAACCGTCAATGCAAATACAACCCCCAAAGAATACAACACTAAGTAATCCTATAAGCTTTCCTTTTAACATCCATAAGACTTAAAACACCTTTTACCAGAAGCACATTAGGTTTAAATTCACTACTGAGAACATTTATAATTCTGAATTCACCAAATAATCAATAGATGGTCTTTTGAAGGCAGAGAGATCAACAGTGCACCTGCTCTGTCTGGCTTCAGCTCCAACACTGAAAACAAAACTAAAACACACCCTGCAGCATGCTCAAAAATGAAAGTAAAAAGTTGACAGACAGCCCAGCTCCACCCACTCTCTGACATCACTGCAGTAATAAACACCCATTTCGTAAAGGTACTCTCACTACAGATATTTATATACACACCAATTTATAAACACCCATTTCTTAAAGGTACTCTCACATGCCAATAAAGATAGATAGTTTTTTGAAGAATAAAGGAATAAAGGGTGATGTTGTTTTGGGGGGAAGTGGAGCTGAGTCCACAAAAGATCAGCCATGATCTCATTGAATGATGGAGCAGGTCGAAGGGCCAGATGGCCTACTCCTGCTCCTAGTTCTTATGTTGTTAATGTAAGCCTACTTGTGACACTAATAAAGATTATT
Source organism: Scyliorhinus canicula (assembly GCF_902713615.1). Lineage (NCBI taxonomy): Eukaryota > Metazoa > Chordata > Chondrichthyes > Carcharhiniformes > Scyliorhinidae > Scyliorhinus > Scyliorhinus canicula. Next base: position 185,755,427 of record NC_052146.1, on the reverse strand, counting down.
ATTATTATTACAGAATTGAGGGGGCAGAACAGTGGTTAGCACTGCTGTCTGTGGCGCTGAGGACCTGGGTGCAAATCCCGGGCCTGGGTCACTGTCCGTGTGGGGTTTGCACATTCTCCTCGTGTCTGTGTGGGTTTCACCCCCACAACCCAAAGATGTGCAAGTTAGGTGGATTGGCCACGCTAAATTGCCCCCTCAATTGGAAAAAAGATAATTGGGTACTCTAAATTTAAAAAAAAATAAAAAAAGTTATTTCAGAATTGAACACTTTAAACTAAGAATTGGGCATTTTAAATTAAAGCCCAGTCAGAATCACAGACAGACCTGGTGCGAAGTCAAACATCCAAACTCAAATACACTGGACAGAGACAGACAGCCGGGGCAAGTCCGGGCTTGTCCTTGGAAGATAATCATCCCCATTAAAATGGTTCAATTGTTGCGGATTGGCCAGATGAAGCCAGGCTTTCTGTCACCTTGATCTCCGTATATGGGCTGAGGTTACGTGCAAGCAATGCACCTGAGGATGGACCTCTGAGGGGAGTTCCTGATGTTCCGGGTGCCAGGGCCAGGGATGTCTCGGATCGTGTCTTCAGGATCCTTAAGGGGGAGGGTGAGCAGCCAGAAGTTGTGGTGCACATTGCTACCAACGACGTAGGTAGGAAAAGGGGTGTGGATGTAATAAACAAGTTTAGGGAGTTAGGCTGGAAGTTAAAAGCCAGGACAGACAGAGTTGTCATCTCTGGTTTGTTGCCGGTGATAGCGAGGCTAGGAATAGGGAGAGAGTACAGTTGAACACGTGGCTGCAGGAATGGTGTAGGAGGGAGGGATTCAGGTATTTGGATAATTGGAGCACATTCTGGGGAAGATGGGACCTGTACAAGCAGGAGGGGTTGCATCCAAACCAGAGGGGCACCAAAATCCTGGGAGGGAGGTTTTCTAGTACTCTTCGGGAGGGTTTAAACTAATTTGGCCGGGGAATGGGAACTGGACTTGTAGTCCAGCAACTAAGGTAGCCGATGTTCAGGATGTCAAAGCATGTAGTGAGGCAGTGGGGAAGGTAACACTGACAAAGCAGAGTACTTGCAGGCACGGAGATGAGTTGAAGTGTGTATACTTCAACGCAAGAAGCATCAGGAATAAGGTGGGTGAACTTAAGGCATGGATCGGTCCTTGGGACTACGATGTGGTGGCCATCACGGAAACTTGGATAGAAAAGGGGCAGAAATGGTTGTTGGAGGTTCCTGGTTATAGATGTTTCAATAGGATTAGGGAGAGTGGTAAAAGAGGTGGGGGGTGCATTATTAATTAGAGATAGAATAACAGCTGCGGAAAGGCAGTTCGAGGAGGATCTGCCTACTGAGATAGTATGGGTTGAAGTCAGAAATAGGAAAGGAGCAGTCACCTTGTCGGGAGTTTTTTTAATAGGCCCCCCAATAGCAGCAGTGATGTGGATGAATAGATTGGGAAACAGATTTTGGAAAGGTGCAGAAGTCACAGGGTAGTAGTCATGGGTGACTTCAACTTCCCAAATATTGAGTGGAAACTCTTTGGATCAAATTTTGGATGGGGTGGTGTTTGTGCAGTGTGTCCAGGAAGCTTTTCTAACACAGTATGTAGACTGTCCGACCAGAGGGGAGGCCATATTGGATTTGGTAATGAACCAGGGCAAGTGATAGATTTGATAGTGGGGGAGCATTTTGGAGATAGTGACCACAATTCTGTGACTTTCACTTTAGTAATGGAGAGAGATAGGTGCGTGCAACAGGGCAAGGTTTACAATTGGGGGAAGGGCAAGTATGATGCTGTCAGACAAGAACTGAAGTGCATAAGTTGGGAACATAGGCTGTCAGGGAAGGAAACAATAAAAAATGTGGAACTTGTTCAAGGAATAGATACTAAGTGTCCTTGACATGCATGTCCTTTTCAGGCAGGGAAGAGATGATCGAGTGAGCGAACCATGGTTGACAATAGAGGTTCAATGTCTTGTTAAGAGGCAGAAGGATACTTATGTAAGGCTGAGGAAACAAGGTTCAGACAGGGCGCTTGAGGGATACAAGATAGCCAGGAGGGAACTGAAGAAAGGGATTAGGAGAGCTAAGAGAGGGCATGGAAAATCAAGGAATCAAGAATCAAGGAAAACCCCAAGGCCGTTTACACATATTTGAGAAATATGAAAATGATTAGAGCGAGGGTGGGTCTGATCAAGGACAATAGCGGGAGATTGTGTATCGAGTCAGAAGAGATAGGAGAGGTCTTGAACGAGTACTTTTCTTCAGTATTTACGAATGAGAGGGGCCATATTGTTGGAGAGGACAGTGTAAAACAGACTGGTAAGCTTGAGGAGATATTTGTTAGGAAGGAAGATGTGTTGGGCATTTTGAAAAACTTGAGGATAGACAAGTCCCCTGGGCCTGACGGGATATATCCAAGGATTCTATGGGAAGCAAGAGATGAAATTGCAGAGCCGTTGGCAATGATCTTTTCGTCCTCACTGTCAACAGGGGTGGTACCAGGGGATTGGAGAGTGACGAATGTCGTGCCCCTGTTCAAAAAAGGGAATAGGGATAACCCTGGGAATATCAGGCCAGTTAGTCTTACTTCGCTGATAGGCAAAGTAATGGAAAGGGTACTGAGGGGTAGGATTTCTGAGCATCTGGAAAGACACTGCTTGATTAGGGATAGTCAGCACGGATTTGTGAGGGGTAGGTCTTGCCTCACAAGTCTTATTGAATTCTTTGAGGAGGTGACCAAGCACGTGGATGAAGGTAAAGCAGTGGATGTGGTGTACATGGATTTTAGTAAGGCATTTGATAAGGTTCCCCATGGTAGGCTTATGCAGAAAGTAAGGAGGCATTGGAGAGTTTGAAATTTGGCCAGTTGGATAACGAACTGGCTAACTGATCGAAGTCAGAGAGTGGTGGTGGATGGCAAATATTCAGCCTGGAGCCCAGTTACCAGTGGCGTACCGCAGGGATCAGTTCTGGGTCCTCTGCTGTTTATGATTTTCGTTAATGACTTGGATGAGGGAGTTGAAGGGTGGGTCAGTAAATTAGCAGACAATACGAAGATTGGTGGAGTTGTGGATAGTGAGGAGGGCTGTTGTCAGCTGCAAAGAGTCAGAGATAGGATGCAGAGCTGGGCTGAGAAGTGGCAGATGGAGTTTAACCCTGAAAAGTGTGAGGTTGTCTGTTTTGGAAGGACAAATATGAATGTGGAATACAGGGCTAACGGTAGGGTTCTTGGCAATGTAGAGGAGCAGAGAGATCTTGGGGTCTATGTTCATAGATCTTTGAAAGTTGCCACTCAAGTGGATAGAGCTGTGAAGAAGGCCTGTGGTGTGCTAGCGTTCATTAGCACAGGGACTGAATTTAAGAGCCGTGAGGTAATGATGCAGCTGTACAAAACGTTGGTAAGGCCACATTTGGAGTACTGTGTGCAGTTCTGGTCGCTTCATTTTAGGAAGGATGTGGAAGCTTTGGAAAAGGTGCAAAGGAGATTTACCAGGATCTTGTATGGAATGGAGAGTAGGTCTTATGAGGAAATGTTGAGGGTGCTGGGCCTTTTCTCATTAGAACGGAGAAGGATGAGGGGCGACTTGATAGAGGTTTATAAGATGATCAGGGGAATAGATAGAGTAGACAGTCAGAGACTTTTTCCCCGGGTGGAACAAACCATTACAAGGGGACATAAATTTAAGGTGAATGGTGGAAGATATAGTGGGGATGTCAGGGATAGGTTATTTACCCAGAGAGTAGTGGGGCATGGAATGCACTGCCTGTGGAAGTAGTTGAGTCAGAAACATTAGGGACCTTCAAGCGGCTATTGGATAGGTACATGGATTACGGTAGAATGATGGGGTGTTGATTAATTTGTTCTTAATCTAGGACAAAAGTTCAGCACAACATTGTGGGCCGAAGGGCCTGTTCTGTGCTGTATTTTTCTATGTTCTATCTTGTTCTATGTCCTGCAGAGTTACGATCGGCAACTCCATTGGGTGTTGGAACCCCCGCACAACAGCCTCATTGACTGAGGGCCAGAGAAGCTTCTGGAAGGGTGTGAAGAGGGGGATTAGGAGGCATACAGATACCCTCCCCAGAGAAGACTCTGCGTAGAGGCAGCAGCGAAGACTCAAGGGTGGACCAGAGGACAAAAGGAAGCAGTGTGCAAGATCCATCTTTGCAGATGAAGGCCCGAGACGCAGAGGACTGAACCTGCAGCTCGGTCCAGATCATCGGCAGGGATAGTATTAAGAATCTTATGATTTTCTAGTTGGGAAAATTTGGGGGAAAATTGCTTTATTGTGTTTGAAAATAAACTTGGGTTGAATTGTTAATTTGTGTCTGTCCTTTGTTCATCTTGCAAATAAGGGCATCTGGGTATAACGTTTGAATAATAAACTGGTTGAAGTGTCTGAATTTTACAGACAACACTGCTTCCTGTGGTAGCGAATTCCATACACTTACCACTCAGAAAATAAATTTCTCCTCATCTCAGTCCTAAAAAGTTTACCCTGTATCCTTAGACGATGACCCCTGGTTCTGCTCCCCCACCATCGGGAACTTCCTTCCTGTATCTATCCTGTCTAGTCCTGTTAGAATTTATAGCTTTCTGTGAAATCCTCCCACATTCTTCTGAACTCCAGCAAATATAATCCTAATCTAGTCAATCTCTCCTCATACGTCAGTCCCGCGATCCCAGGGATCAGTCTGGTAAGCCTTCTCTGCACTCCCTCTACAGCAAGTACATCCTTCCACCCTAGCCAATTCTGACCGCCTCAATCACATGAGGATTCTTAACAATTTAACTCGGCTCATTGCAAAACATCCAAGGACATATCACCAAGCATATGCCTCGAAAAAAGACAATTATGAAATGCGCACAAGGATAAAATTAAATCATTGAAAGACGAACAGAGAAAGCAGCAAGGCAGCGCAACGGTTAGCACTGCTGCCTCACGGTGCTGAGGACCTGGGTTCGATCCCGGCCCTGGGTCACTGTCTGTGTGAGTTTGCACAGTCGCCCATTGACAGTGTGGGTCTCACCCCCACAACCCAAAGATGTGCATGGTAGGTGAATTGGCCACGCTAAATTGCCCTTTAATTGGAAAAGTTTAAAAAAAAGACGAGCAGAGCCAGAACTCGTGAAAACACAGCGCTCACATCACATGAACCCCCACCATCAATTACTTTGAATCTATCCCCCCGTCCCCCAACCAGTTATTAACCACTTAGCGAAGGGAAATAAGTCCTTCCTATCCACTTTTCCAGCACAGCTACAACACTGGCATCTACCCGGCAATGTGGAAATAGGACAAATCCAACCCAATAAATTACGGCCTTACCAATCTATTCTCCATCATCAGCAAAGTGATGGAAGGAGTCATCAACAGTGCTATCAAGCAGTACTTGCTCAGCAGTAACCTGCTCACGAACACGGAAGTTCAGTTTGGGTTTCGCCAGAGTCATTCAGCTCCAGACCTCATTACAGCCTTGGTTCAAATATGGACAAAAAATGTTGAATGCCAGAGGTGAGATGAGAGTGACTGCTCTTGACATCAAGGCAGCATTTGACCGAGTATGGCATCAAGGAGCTCTAGCAAAAGTGGAGTCAATGGGAATCGGAGGGAAAATTCTCTGTTGGTTGGAGTCAAAACTGGCACAAAGAAAGATGGTTGTGGTGGTTCGAGGGCAATCATCGCAACTCCAGGACATCACTGCAGGAGTTCCTCAGGGTAGTGTCCAAGGCCCTACCATCATCAGCTTCTTCATCAATGGCCTACCTTCCATCGTAAGATCAGAAGTTCGCAGATGACTGCACAATGTTCAGCATCATTCATGACTCCTCAGATAATGAAGCAGTATGTCCAAATGCAGCAAGACCTTGACAATATCCAGGTTTGGGCCGACAAGTGGCAAGTTACATTCGTGCCACACAAGTGCCAGGCAACAAGTGCCAGGAGGAACTCGCCAAGGCTACTTAGGCAACGCCTTCCAAACCCACAACAACAACCATCTAGAATGACAAGAGCAGCAGATACCTGGGAATCCCACCACCTAGAGGTTCCCTCCACGTCACTCATCACCCTGACTCAGAGATATATTACCGTTCCTTCACTGTCGCTGGGTGAAAAAATCCTGGAACTCCTTCCCTAACAGTCCACACCTCAGGGACTGCAGCGGTTCAAGAAGGCAACTCACCACTACCTTCTGAAGGGCAGCTCGGGATGGGCAATAAACGCTGGCCTAACCAGCGCGGCCACATCCCATAAATGAATTTTTAAAACGATCAGAGCGGCATGGTGGCACAGTAGTTAGCACTGCTGCCTAGGGCGCTGATGACCCGGGTTCAATCCTGGCCCCGGGACACTGTGTGGAGTTCGCACATTCTCCTCGTGTCTGCGTGAGTTTCACCCGCACAACCTAAAGATGTGCAGGTTAGATGGACTGGCCACGCTAAATTGCCCCTTAATTGGGAAAAAAAAATTGGCTACTCTAAATTTATTTTAAAAAACTATCAAGGTACCTAAGAACAAGCCTTTCCAATGTTTCCTCATAGCTAGAATTCTCCATTTATGGCAATATGGTTGTAAATCTCGTGTGCACCCTCCCTAATGCTACTACATTTATAATCCTTCCTGTAATGTGTACTAATTGTGGCCTAACCATTAAAAAACATTTTCTAGCATAACCGTCCTGCTCTTATTTCCTATGCCTTGGCTAATAAAGGAAAGTATCTCATATGCCTTCTGAACCACCTCAACAAACTCTCCTGCCATCTTCAGAGATCTGTGAACATGCACACCAAAGTCACCCTGTTCCTTGACAATTCTCAGTATCTAACTACTTATTTTGTGTTTCCTAGTCATGTTTGTCCTTGCCAAATGTACCTCACATTTCTCTGTGTGAATTCCATTTGCCACTTTTTTTTTCTTTTTTAAAATAAATTTAGTGTAACCAATTCATTTTTTTCCAATTAAGGGGCAATTTAGCGTGTTCAATCCACCGACCTTGCACATCTTTGGGTTGTGGGGGCGAAATCCACGCAAACACGGGGAGAATGTGCAAACTCCACACGGACAGTGACCCAGAGCTGGGATCGAATCTGGGACCTTGGCGCCGTGAGGCAGCAGGGCTAACCCACTGCGCCACCGTGCTGCCCCATTTGCCACTTTTACACCCACCTAATCAGTCCACTGATATTTTCTTGCAGTCTTGATTTTTTTTGCAGTGTAAGATATTTTCCTGCAGTCTACAGCTTTCTTCTCCACTATCGATCAGAAAGCCCGGCCCTGGGTCACTGTCTGTGTAGAGTTTGCACATTTTCCCCGTGTCTGCGTGGGTCTCACCCCACAACCCAAAAAGAGGGAAAAAAAATTGGATACTCTAAAGTTTTTTGAAAAATCAATCAGACAGCCAGTTTTTAGTGTCACCTGCAAACTCATGCCCCCATTGGTTTATCTTTGGATGCCAGCTTTGAGTTGTTGGGAGTGGCGCCTTCCTGAGTTTTAATCTTGGGTTTTATGCCAAGCAATGAAGGCTGCTTGTTTTTGTTCCAGGAGGTCTCATGTTTGAGCATCATTTTTGTTGAACCAGTCCTGGGGACAGCAATGTTCAAGCCTAATGGTCTGGGCACATACAGCTGACATTATCTCTTCAATTCTGCATACAAGAAACTTGGTCTGTCCTTAAATGTTGCTAAAATAAAACTGTAGATGAACCCACACCCGGTCAGCCAAATATTCCATCTCCCATATATCTGAGCATTTCACATACCATGGCAGCTTGACGAGGAGTTCTAACACCGATCAGCAGTGCGTTCAGTCTTCTAAAAACACAGCGAGTGTTTGACAACAGACACATCTGGCAAGTCAACAAAAGTCCTAGCGAATAGACCAGTACTACAGTGAGACCTGGACCGTGTTGCAGTAATGCATAAGGATGCTAAAATAATTCCATCAGCAATCCTTTTACTATAGCCTCCAAATTTGTTCCCCAACCCATTTAAGCAGTCCGACACCACTTCAAAAGCAGCAGTGGTTATTATCTAACCTATAAGCCCTCACTCTCCTTGTTTCAGTGTTCTGTCCTTTCCAACTATATAACATCCTATGGTTCTGTGTCCTGCTTCAACACTAGGATCTGTTCGAAAACTGCCATTCAGAGAGCATAGCTTCTTTTCTCTTTGCAGCAATTCCCAGTCTCCTGAACTGCCAAACAGAAAAAAAACAGGCTGCCGAACCGCCTCCCCCCTCCCCCCCACATTGCTTTCTATTTACCATTTGCTTCTTTGCTGTTCATCTTTATGGCAAACCTAAATCACATGCACATTTCTTTAATGAAAGATCATCTTGAAGTATTAACTTTCGCTCTCCACTGATGCTGCCTGAACTAGTATTTCCAGCATTTTGTTTTAATTAGCCATTTAGATATACTTTCTTCAATTTAGTATATTGCTCGCAAAGTAGTCTCCTCCACACTGGGGAGACCAATTGCAGATTGGGTGACTACTTTCTAGAACAACACTGTTCAGTCTGCAAGCGTGACCGTAAGCTTCCATTCACATCATTTCAGTTTGTCACCTTGCTTCCACTCTTGATGTTTCTGTCTTTGGCCTGGCAATGTTCCAGTGAAGCTCAATGTAATTTGAGGAACAGTATCTAATTTTCTGGACCCATCAGAGTTCAACAATTGATCTCCAAAAATAAATAAATGATTGGAGTCAGGGAGGGAACTCTGCTTAGGTAATTGTTAAGATAGACATGGCGATGATACATTGGAGAAAAGAACAGCGACAACAGGAGTCTCACCAAAACTGAGCATGGTGACAGTGCCAGTTAGCACTCTTGCCTCACAGTGCCAGGGACCTGGGTTCAATCCCGGCCTTGGGTGACTGTGTGGAGTTTGCACTTTCTCCCCGGTCTGTGTGGGTTTCCTCTCACAGTCCAAAGATGTGCAGATTAGGTGGACTGGCCATGCTAAAATTGCCCCTTAGTGTCCAAAGATATGCAGGTTCAGTAGGGTTATGGGGATAGGGTGGGGAAATGGGCCAAGGTAGGGTGTGTTTCAGAGGGTCGGTGCAGACTCGAAAGGCCGTTTTGCCTCCTTCTGCACTGTAGGAATTCTATGAACTATCCACAGTGTAAGAAAATAAAGTGGGAGATGTCCCACCACCGAGCGCAAAAGGGAGTACTGATTCGGTGTAAGGGGTATCTATGCTCCTTCTCACCCTGTAACTCAATGATTGCTGAGGGTCCGAGAGGATCTCCGCCATTTGGTCGAAGGTGTTTCTCTGCCTAAATCTTCCACGAGGCACAGGTGGTATGGCGGTCCAACTATTTGGAGCGTCCCGTGGCAGTGTTGCCAGACCCATCCTTTACATTGAGTTCGACAACTTCACACTGTGAACTCTCTCCTCCACCTTCACCCCATTTGTAATTCTATCAATCTATTTTAATTTCTTCCATCCCTCACCATTGTCCCCCCTCCCCCCATTTGGGCCTCTGTTCCCGGTTAGTTGCCCGTTGACACTGTTCACCTTTATTCTGCCATTCACACATTCTAATCTCATGTGCCACTATCAGCACCCTTCTTAGCCTTAATCACCCCTATTTTATTCCTTTTTGTCCTTCTGACCACAACGCCATTATCTATCTCCACCTATCACTGGCCCCCTATCCAGCCTCACCGCACCATGCCCCTCCTCCCTCCCTCCCTCTGGCAACAATAGAAATCTGTCTCTAATTCCAGTTGTCTCCAGCTCTGACAAAAAGTCATCCAGACTCAAAACATTAGCTCCCTTCTCTCTCCGCAGATGCTGCCAGATTTGCTGTGATTGTCCAGTATTTTCTTTTTTTGTCCCACCCATTACAACACTGGGGACAGTTAGAACTTCAGCATATAGTGACACTAGGTGTTTGCGTATTGAGGCCCACATAATGTTCTAGAGGCCCTTTATGAAAAGAAGATGGTGGATCTTGTTGCATGGTTCCATGAGAAGACTGTCAAGGTCATTTGGCAGAATAGCTCATCACCAGAACTTTCAAACAAGCAACAAGACCTAACTTGGCTGGTAGTGACAAAGGCCCTCCATGTCAGTTCCTTCCAACACACCTGGTGTCTCACCGCATCCACAGGTTGCCCTTCCAAGGTGACCATGGTGGGGAAGAGAGAGTTTTGTCCACCTCCTGTAATGTGCCTTTGCAAAGAAAGTCTAGAGAGACGAGGTGTTTTTTGTCAAGGTTCATCCGGAGCAGTTGCACGAGTCCGGATTCTGTAGACAAACTTCAGCTGTTGCTGGAGGATCAACTCGATGAAAAGGGCTTTGGTCTACCCAAAACTTGTTGGGTCTTCCCAAAACTTGTTGGGTCTTCCAGTGTAGAGTTGTCCTCGCCTGAATGCTGCAGCCTAGCACATTCCAAAGCCCAGGACTACAGGCTGAAGTATACACTCAAACTTGCGACAGCCGCCAGTGGTGCAATGGAAGTTGCGGGGCGGGGGGGGGGGGGGGGGGCTTGCAGAGGGTCACTATCTAAGAACTTTCAGCCATTGTGTACCGAGGGATTGGAAATTGTATAGAATCCCTATGGGCTGTATGATTTACACTGAATGCATACGGTGACTATTACACACATCACAATTGTACAGAAGCACCTCAGAGTGCAACTTGATTGATGTGGACACCTTAAATGCCTTTTGCATCATTTGCAATGACCATTTAGAAATGTCTGTGATGTTTCTTTCACTGTATGGAAGCATCTCAACAGTGAGACATGATGTATGTAGAAAAACAGAATATTATTGAGCTTTTTGTGGTAGCCATTTTGAAATGTGTAATGTTCTTTCAGTTATTTTACGAATAACATATATTGTTGCAAAACACAAAGAGCCCCACCATTTGGAAAGACATTGTGATGACACTCCCTTGTCGCAGTCCTGATGGGTACAAATATTTCTCACAAGGGCAGCACGTTGGCACAGTGGTTCGCATTGCTGCCTACAGCGCTGAGAACCCGGGTTCGAATCCCTGCTCTGGGTCACTGTCCGTGAGGAGTTTGCACATTCTCCCCGTGTCTGCGTGGGCTTCACCCCCACAACCCAAAAGATGTGCAGGATAGCTGGATTGGCCACGCTAAATTGCCCCTTAATTGGAAAAAATAATTGGGTACTCTAAATTTATTTTTAAAAAAGAAAAAAAATATTTCTCACATTACAAGGGAAGTAGTACAACATAGCACTGAGATCCGACGTTTATCCTGAAAACTTAAACATTCATTAATATTATGTAGGAAACACTGCTTCCACATACATTACTCGCTCACTCCAGGGTTGACCTCAGCTCGCGGCGGCGAGAGGGAGGGACGGAAACGGCCGGTCCACTTATACCCTCACGTGATTTTTTCAAATGACTGACGGTTATGACATCAACGCAGGTCATACGTCATTCAAGAGGGACAACGGAATGAAGTGACGTCAATGAGAAGCGCCGGAACCCGCGAGCAAAGCGGTGAGTGGCTTCTTCGGAGCCTTTTAATCCCTCCGTGTTCAAACAGCTCGTTCGGCTTTAGGACGCGTTGTGCAAATTGCGAGGTTTAATATCTTATCGAATTACATTTCCGAAGTGTGTTTCAAAAAAGTCGGGGTAAAGTTACACTGACGGAAGGTTATCGACCTGGAAGGTTCATTTTTGTATCTCCATAGATGTTGCCTGTCATGCAGAATGTTTTCAGCGTTTCGTGTTTTTGATTTCAAATTTTCAGCATATTTTTCTTTTTCTAAATTATGCAGCTGTTTACCTGCACTCGGACTGCCACGTTTTCCACCTCCTCGCAGCAAGGCAGCACTGATTCGTGCCACAATTTGTTATCTTGTACTTCAAAATCCAAACCACTGCAAATGCTGGAATCCCAATAAAAACTAAACTGTGGAGAGGCACTCAGTAGGCTAAACATGGGGTTGCCAACTCGTGTTGAAGGCATCCACATGGGTATTCTGACTACATGGGATCCAGGTTCGGTTCTGACCTTGGGTGACTATCTCCCTGTGTCTGCGTGGGTTTCCTACAGGTGCTCTGTTTCCTCCCGCAGTCCAAAGACGTGCAGGTTACTTTGTTAGGTGAATTGGACATTCTCAATTATCCTTCAGTGTACCTGAACAGGTGCTGGAGATTTTCACAGTAACTTCATTGCAATGTTAATAAAAGCCTATTTGCGACACTAATAAAGATAATTATGAATTGCCCCTTTATGGTTAGGTGAGGTTACAGAGATAGGGTGGGAATGAAGGTGCTCTCAGTGGGTTGTTACAGACTTGATAGGCTGAATGGCCTCCTGCTGGACTTTGTTGGATGCAAAGGTGGGGGTGGGGGGTACCATTATACCAATGCCTTCCCATGTAGAGGTTGCAAGGGGATCAGTGGATGGGAGGTCGGAGGAGAAGAGTGCATTTGGAGTCAGCAGACTGGAGCTCAGTATTTTGCTTTTACTCACGCAGGTTTGCCGTGGTTTTCTCTTTTTGTTCACCAAAGACGTCCTTTTTTTGGACTTGTTGTACAGCTGCCCAGACGCAAAGGATAATATGAGTCCAACTTGGTTTGTTACTCATCTGACATCTTCCCCAAACAATCGTGCGTAGGTCCAGCCATTTGCAACTGAGTTGGATCTTTCTCTGACTTGGTACAATAAATATGGCAATAGGAACCTTTCCCATGCTTGGGAAGCTGAAACCAACTGTACTGCTATTCTCTCAGTTCTGATTAAAATCAGCTAAATATAAAACGGATAGTTCAATCTCTGGAACATCTTATCCTCAGAATATCTTTTAAGTGTTCAGCTGTGCAATACAGACAAGGATTTCTTCTTAAACTGAAGTCACTGGTATGTAAGTAAATGCAACAAAGATTTTTTTAGAAAATTCATTCATAGTATGTAGGTGCCACTGGCTAGGCCTGCATTTATTGCCCATCCATAATTGCCCTTGAGAAGGTGGTGATCTTCTTGAACCGCTGCAGTCCAGTAATGTCTGAAACAATATATGAAAGAATTACCATATTGAAATATTGTTAATGGTGTTGGTTTGGGCAGTGTGTGAATTTTGGTCAGGATGCCAAGAGCTTCTTGATTAGAACCACAGGATCTTCAAAGTCCTTCCAATCAGGCAGCTAGTTTATGTGCTGGAATGGGACTTGAATCCCAACCATCTGATTTAGGATCTAGTTGGGAAATTTCCTTGTCTGTATTGGTGAGCTAATAGCATTGCAATATTAACTACTGGCTGGGGCAGTTTATTTTCCTTTTTATGCAGGGCTGATTCCCCCCCCCTCCCCCCTCCCCCTCTGTTTTGGTCCTTAAATCTTTTTTCTTTTTTTTTCTAGAAATGTAGGGTACCCAATTATTTTTTTCCAATTGAGGGAAATTTAGCGTGGCCAATCCACCGAACCTGTACATCTTTGGATTGTGAGGGTCAGACCCACACAGACACACGGAGAATGTGAAAACTCCACAGACAGTTGGGCTCCTTAAATCTTACTCTATTTCCTCCACATATGTATTTATGTATGAAATACCAAGGAACAAAAAAACATTAGTGGGTGTCATATATAGACCCCAAACTGCACTGGTAAGGTTGGGAATAGCATTAAACAAGAAATTAGTGATGCATGCCATAATCTTCACATAGATTGGGCAAATCAAATTAGCCACAATGCTGTAGAGGAGGAATTCCTGGAGTGTATACGACTTGGTTTTCTTGACCAATATGTAGAGGAACCAACTAGAGAGCTGGCCATCTTAGACTGGGTACTGTGTAATGAGAAGGGAATTATTGCCAATCTGGCTGTACGAGACCCTTTGGGGATGAGCGACCATAACATGATAGAAGTTTTTAATCAAGGTGGAGAGTGAAGTAGTTGATTCAGAGATTAGGGTGCTGAATCTTAATAAAGGGAACTATGAGGATATGAGGCATGAGTTGGCTGTGATAGATTGGGATACTTAAAGGGATGACAGTGGATAGACAATGGCAAACATTCAAGGAACGCATGAAGGAACTACAGCAACTGTTCATTCCTGTCTGGCACAAAAGCAAAGGGGGTAAGAGGGCCAATCCATGGCTTACAAAGGAAATTAGAAACCGTATCCGATCCAAGGAAGAAGCATACAGATTATCCAAGAAAAATAATAGGTCTAAGGATTGGGAGCAGTTTAGAATTCAGCAAAGAAGGATGAAGGGATTGATTAAGAAGGGGAAAGTACAGTACGAAAGGAAGCTTGCAGGGAACATAAAGACTGACACCAAGAGTTTCTACAGATATGTGAGGAGAAAGAGATTGGTAAAGACAAATGTAGGCCCATTGCAGACAGAAACAGGGGAATGCAGAATAAGGGACAAAGAAATGGCTGAGCAATTAATTACATACTTTGTTTCTGTCTTCACAAATGAGGATACAAATCAGTTCCCAGAAATGTTGGAGAATGAAAGGTTTAGTGAGAGGGAAGAACTGAGGGAGATCAACATTAGTAGAGAAATGGTGCTGGAAAACTGATTGGATTGAAGGCGGATAAATCCCCAGGGCCTGAGAATCTGCATCCCAGAGTGCTTTTGGAGGGGAGCTCACGTCACTCTGATATTCAAAAAGGGAAGTAGAGAGAAAAGAGGGAATTATAGACCAGTAAGCCTAACACCGGTAGTGGGGGAAATGCTTGAATCCATTATCAAGGACTTTATAGCGGAACATTTTGAAAGCAGTGGCAGGATCAGTCAGAGTCAGCATGGATTTATGAAGGGAAAATCATGCTTTACAAATCTGTTGGAATTCTTTGAAGAGGTAACCAGTACAGTCGACAAGGGGGAGCCAATCGATGTGGTATATTTGGACTTTCAGAAGGTGTTTGACAAAGTCCCGCATAAGAGATAATTGTGCAAAATTAAAGCGCATGGGATTGGGGGAAATGTATTGAGGTGGATAGAAATCTGGTTGGCAGAGAGGAAACAAAGAGTAGGGATTAATGGGTCCTTTTCAAATTGGCAGGCAGTAACCAGTGGGGTACCACAGGGATTGGTGCTGGGACCCCAGCTATTCACAATATATATGGATGATTTGGATGAGGGAACAAAATGTAATATCTCAAAATTTGCAGATTATACCAAATTAGGTGGGAGGGTGAATTATGACGAGGATGCAAGGATCCTACAGCAAGATCTGGATAGGTTGGGCGAGTGGGCAAACCAATGTCAGATGCAGTATAATTTGAATAAGTGTGAGGTTATTCATTTGGAAGCAAAAACAAGAAGGCATATTACTACTTGAATGGTTGTAAATTGGGAGAGGGGAGTGTGCAGCGGGACCTGGGTGTCCTTGTGCACCATTCGCTGAAGGTAAGCATGCAGGTGCAGCAGGCGGTAAAGAAGGCTATTGGTATGTTTGCCTTTATTGCAATTGGTTTTGAGTATAGAAGCTGGGATGTGTTGCTGCAATTGTACAGTGCCTTGGTGAGGCCACACTTGGAGTATTGTGTGCAGTTTTGGTCTCTTTATCTGAGGAAGGATGTTCTTGCTCTCGAGGGAGTGCAGCAAAGGTTTACCAGACTGATTCCAGGGATGGCGGGACTGTCATATGAGGAGAGATTGACTAGGTTGGGATTGTTCTCGCTGGAGTTCAGAAGAATGAGGGGGGAATCTCATAGAGACTTATAAAATTCCAACAGGACTAGACAGGATAGATGCAGGGAAGATGTTCCCAATGATGGGTGTGTCCAGAACCAGAGGTCACAGCCAGAGGATTCAGGGTAAACCATTTCGGACAGAGATAAGGAGACCCTTCTTCACACTAAGAGTGGTGAGCCTGTAGAATTCATTACCACAGGAAGTAGTTGATGCTAAAACTTTGAATATATTTAAGAGGCGGCAGGATATAGCACTTGGGGAGAATGGGATCAAAGGCTATGGGGAGAAAGAAGGATTAGGCTATTGAGTTGGATGATCAGCCATGATCGTGATGAATGGCGGAGCAGGCTCGAGGGGCCAAAAGGCCACCTGCTCCTATCTTCTATGTATGTATTACTGATGACGTTTGTGTTCAAGATGGCTTAAGAGCATAAGAAATAGGAGCAGAAACACATCACCAAGGCTCCTCAAGCCTGTTCTGCCGTTCAAATAAGATTGTGGCCTATCTATGTCACCTGCACTTTCCTGCCTTATCCCCATATCCTTTGATTCCCTCTCCATTCAAATCTATCTTGAAAATACTTCCCTCAACATGAGACTATGATTCTTAGTTTGAGACTTTCTAATCCGAGGAAACAGATTCTTATGCCTACCCTGTCAAGCCTTTCTAATAAATATTTACCTTTCAAGGTGATCACCTCTTCTTTTTTTAAATTACCTCTTATTCTAAACTGCAGAGAATACAGGCCCATTCTACACAAGATCTCCTCATAGGACAGCCTTCTTATCTCAGGAATCAATCTAATGCATCCCTCAAGTATTTATTTTCTTAGATAAGGAGACTGAAACTGGACACAATATTCCAAAACCCCATATAATTGCAGCAAAACTGACTTAACTTCTACGAAGATGCCCAGATCCCTGTTAATACCATAATTTACTGGTCTATCACCTTTTTAAAAAAAAAAGTTCTGGTTTTCCCTTCTTTTTGTACCAAAGTGGATAATTTTATATTTTCCACATTATACTCCACCTGCTAACTACTCCCCGCACACTTAGCGTGTCTAATTCCTTTCAGTGTCTATGCATCCTCTTCACAGCTTACTTTTCCACCTAGCTTTGTATCATCAGCAAACCTGGATACTCTTCTCCAGAGGGTGGTGTTGAAGAGCGTGCAATTCACTACCACAAGAAGCTGTTGAGACAAATAGCATAAATGTATTTAAGGGGAGGCTTAAAGTGCGTGTGGAAAAATAATTACTCGTTCCCTCATCTAAGTCAATTATATAGGTTGTACGTAGTTGTGGCCCAAGAACTGATCCGTGTGGCACCTCATTAGTCACAACCTGCCAACTCAAAAATGAGGTGTTTCCTGCCCATTAACAAATCCTCAATCCAAGCTATTGTCAGGTGGATGTATCTTTAAGAAATGGGTGTTTATCAAATAGCTGCCGTGATGTCAGTGTGTGGGTGGAGCTGGGCTGTCTGTCTGCCTTTTACTTTTGTTTTGAGCTGGCAGCTGCAGTGCGTTTAGTTTCATTTTCAGAGTTGGAGAGCTACATTCAAACAAGAAGCTGCATATCTCTCTGCAATCTAAAGACTGTCTCCAAATCACTTGATGATTTCAAAGTAATACCTGTTTCTGTAGAGAATTTAAACCTGCTGTCTTTATTTAAAAAGGGTCTAACCCATTTTAGATGGTCTGTTTTGTTTTCTTGTTTTTACATTTTTTTAGAGAACCCAATTCTTTTTTCCAATTAAGGAGCAATTTAGTGTGGCCAATACACCTAACCTGCACATCTTTGGCTTGTGGGGGAGAGACCCACGCAGACACGGGGAGAATGTGCAAACTCCACACGGACAGTGACCGGGGCCGAGATTGAACCCGAGTCCTCGGTGCCGTGAGACAACAGTGCTAACCATTGTACCACCATGCTGCCCCCCGGGTTGTACAGGTCTAATGGAGGTAATGTAGTAAAGAGGAAAATATGTCTAATTTGAAGAAAATAGTATTAATTACAGCAACGTAATTCAAAGTGCGGCTTGCGACCAGCGGGTGTGTCGGGTGGGTGTCGTGGAGCGATAGATTGCACCGTTCCTGCTGTGATCCCAATCATGGGAGAAGCGCTCAGCAGTCGCTACCAGCTTTTTTACATTGAGAATGGCAGCTGCTTCCACCTTTTAAATGAAAATAAATAAGGCTGTACAGTCGTCCAGCCAGAAGTGGCAGCAGAGAGCAGGTCACGCGCCCTGCATGCAACTTGATGCCATGTGCCTTGTACGTTTCTTTAGCGGCAAGTAACGGAGCAGAGTTGCTTCCATTTTCCAGCTGCTGGCAAGAGGACTGTGAAGCTGGATCGGTTTTTTAAAAAATCAAGGTAAGTGAATGTGGCATGGGGCACGAAGGTTGGCCGGTTGGCAAAAGTGGGCCCCAGGAAAAAAGTTTGAAAAACAGGGAATTAAAACAATTCTATATCTCTGTGGAAGAAGCTCTAAAGAAGAGCCATATGGACTCAAAAGTTAATTCTGTTTCTTCTCAGATGTTGCCAGACCTGCTGAGTTTTTCCAGCATTTTCTGTTTTTATTTCAAATTTCTAGCATCTGTAGTATTTTGCTTTTATTATACATCTACATCCCCTGTGGGGGGGGGGGGGGGGGGCACAGTGGCTCAGTGGTTAGCGCTGCTGCTTCGTGGTGCCGAGGACCCGGGTTTGAACCCGGCTCTGGCTCATTTCCCGTGTGGAGTTGCGCATTCTCCCGTCTGCATGGGGCTCACCCCCATAACCCAAAGACATGCTGGTTAGGTGAATTGACCACGCTAAATTGCCCCTTAATTGGGAAAAACAAAGAATTGGGTACCCTTTAAAAGATACTTCTACATCCCCTGGTTTTGTGATGCCTAATTCAGAATTAAAGTATATAATTTTTAAATGTGGTTTAACCATTGAGTTGAATTTATCCTATCTGCAGATTTACTTTAAGAAAATGTTGCAAGATAGAAAGATATATGAAGAATACAATGTTTTTCATTTATATTTATATTTCGATAGATTGGGAAAGTATTTGTACAGTGAATATGAATGAATGGATTACAAAAAAACCTTTGGAATGGGAAAAATATCTGAACAAAGAAGTAAAAGTCACTGCAGATGAAAAAAATGCATATCAAGGCTGGGTCTTTACTGTTGACCCTGTATCGGGAAGGTAAGTTAAATTTGATGAACATCTCTTTAAATCCCACTCTCCTTTTTCTAAACCTATCAACATAACATTTTATTATTTTCTCCTCCACGCACTTGAAGCTTCCCTTTAAATACATTTATCCTGTTTGCCTCAACAGCTCCTTTGGTATTCCACAGTCTAACCACTCCCAGGAAAATACGTTTCTCCTGAATTCCCCATTGGATTCATTAGTGACCATCTTATTTAAAGCTCCTAGTTTTGGTCTCCTACTCAAATTGAAACATCTTCACTATGTCATCCCCATCAACAAACATGCCTTGAACTGTCAAGTGTTGCTCTAGTAACAAGTAAAGGGTAACCATCACTTGTGCTGTCTGAGATAAGTCTTTATAACCATCTTTCCTAAAACCCCGAAGCTTGAATCCCTCCAATTTGGTTTCCACCCTGCCGCAGCGCCAAAACGACCCTTATCAAAATCACAAATGGCATCTTATGTGACTCTGACAAAGGTAAATTATTGTTCCTAGCCCTTCATGACCTGTCTACAGACCTTGACGCAAGTGACCACACCATCTTCCTTTAATGCCCCTCCACTGATGACCAGTTGGGTGAGTCTGCACTTAGCTAATTAATTCTCTTCTCTGCCCCCTCACATTATCTCTGGTGTTCCTGAAGATCTATTGACCTCTCTTGTTTCTCATGAATGTGCTGCCCTTTGGCAACGTGTTCGGAAAACAGACCATTTTTTTCACATGTACACCCAGCTCTATCTCCCCAAACTTGGGTTAAAATTTTCAATTTCTAACACTAGTATCTTCAGTTGTGCTTGATCTACAAGGTAGGAATTACTAGCATTTTAGAGTCAAGTAGAATTTATTAAGCAAGATTTTGCATATACCTAACAAGAAGTACTGAAGACAACATAGAAGTTTCTCATCTCTCAAGATCCCAGGAATTCTTGGTCTTGTCTTTGAACTGACATTGAACTGTGTACAGAAGAGTAATACCCCAGAAGCCATGGTATCACGGTGCCAACAAGGATTACAGTTTCTCAGCTTTTATCCCTCAGTATCCCATTCCTCCTTCCTATTTGGAGATGGTCCAAATTCACTTCTATTGGCTATAGGATGCAAATCATCTTGTCGCACCCAGCTTTGTAAACTCCGCTTTATGGGTCGTAAACTCCAGAAGTTTACATTTCATCACATGCAAATGCACATTTGCATCCAAATAGAGAAGCCATAAATAAATGCGCATTCTCTTGTCAACATATCTTAACCCAAACCCCACACTAAAGCTATTAAAATCAACAGTTAAGACCACTGTCAACCATAATTTGAGAGAATAAAGATTTCCTCTCTGATAACAGATCAATTAAAGCAATGCATTGTTTGTTTAAACATATTGCTATCTTTCGTTCAGGCTTTTAGCTATTCCTTCAAACTGATGAAAAAAACATGTAATTATACTGTGATCATAAAGACAACTTCAGCTGAAGACTCAAAGGAGCTCAGTCATAAACCAATAAAGCCGACTTCCAGTGGCGGCCATGGTGTGAGTGGTCGCACATAGGGCAGTTCCTGCTTAAAGGCACAGGTAAGAGCTCTTTTTACCCGATACTGGGTGGAATTTTGATGAAAAGGCGTAGGTGAAGCACTGCTACCTCACGGCGCCGAGGTCCCAGGTTCGATCCTGGCTCTGGGTCACTGTCCGTGTGGAGTTTACACATTCTTCCCGTGTTTGCATGCGTTTCGCCATGTGCAGGGTAGGTGGATTGGCCACGCTAAGTTGCGCCTTAATTGGAAAAAAATAAATTGGGCACTCTAAATTTAAAAAAAAACAAAAAGGCATAGATGAAGGTTGGAGCAGTAATTGATGTAAATTACGAGTAAATTGCTTTGTCCGCTGGCTACCAAACCTGGCAGAAGACGGTGAGAGACCTGGCCAAAGAGGTGGAGGAAACCTCTTCTGCAGCAGTCTGTGGAAGGCCCAGATTGAGCACTTGATGGCTTTTATTAAGGGGGAATTCCGCTAGCAGAGGAAGGAAATGCAAGGGAATCTCTTGAAGGCCATCGAAGGAGCTGCGGCACCCCTGAAGGTTTTGTTGGAACGGGTGGAGAAGTGTTTGCAGGTGCAGGGGTCACAGATTCAGGAGATGGAAGAAGTGATCCCAAACCACAGCGATCATGTAGTGGCTCTGGAGGCGGAGGTGGAGCTCCTAGGGGACCTGTGTAAAATGTTGAGGGCAAAGGTGGAGGAGCAGAAGAATGCCTTGAGAAGGCAAAACCAGAAAATAGTGGGTCTGCCTGAAGGAATGGAAGGTGTGAATGCCATGAGGTACGTCTCGAAGATGCTGGTGGCAGAAGGGGTGCAAGGTAAAGCCCCTGAAGTGGACCTGGCGCATAGGTCCCTGAGGCAGAAGCCTAGAGTTGGGGAACCGCCGCAGTGATCGTGAGACTCCACAAATTTGTGGAGCAAGAGAAGATTTTGCGTTGGGCCAGGGAGAAGCGAACCTGCTGGTGGGAAGGGAACAAGGTCCAAATTTATCAGGGCAACAGAGCCAAGTTGGTGAAGCGGCGGGCCGGGTTCAGCAAGGCCAAGGGGCGCTGCACCGGCGGCAGATCAGGTTTGGGGTGCTTTACCTGGTGAAATTATGGGTGACGTTTGGAGGCCAGGAGTATTATTTTGAGACCCCAGAAGCGGCCGAAGACTTCATTAAGGCGGATAAACAGGGGGAGAACTGAGTGGACAATACTTTGGAACCGAGGTGCTGGCACTTTGTAATGGTTGGGAACATGTTCGAAGTGGAGGTAGGGATTGGGAGAATTTTGTCCACTCCGGTTTGGAGGGGGTCCTTTTTTGGGTTTGCTGTTTACTGTTGGGTTTGTAAGGGGTGATAGGGGAGAAAGGTTTATGTAAGGATGGGTGTTCCCATCTCCCCCTCCTGTTTTATGGCTGGTTTCCCACTCTGGGTTTGATTCAAAATCGAGTGGAGTGGTGATTTTAATGAGCAAATAAAAGGGAATTTGTGAGTGCGAAGGAAGTGAGGGTTCCGGTTGGGAGATACGTGATTGTGAATGGGGTATTGGAAGGGCACCTGTGGTGTTGGCAAATGTGTATGCCCCAAATTGGGATAATGTGGGTTTTATGAGAGGGTTACTGGCAGTGATCCCGGATTTGGCCATGCACTAGTGGATCTTGGGAGGAGATTTTAATTGTGTCCTGGAGCCGAGGGTGGATAGGTAGAGACCTAGGTCGGTGGGTAGGGTACAAATGGCAAGGGAGCTGGGAGGGTTTATGGAGAGGACGGATATGGTGGATCCATGGCGGTTTTGGAATTCTGGGGGAAGGGAATATTCCTTTTCACACGTCCATAAGGTGTTTTGGAGGATTGATTGCTTTGTAGTGAGTCAGAAGATTTTGATTGGGGTGGAGGAGTTATCTCAGACCATGCGCCCCACTGGCTGGAGATTCTGTTTAGATCGGGACGAGAGTTGAGGCCGGGGTGGAGGTTTGATTCGGGGTTGTTGGCGGATGGAGGTTTTTGTGATAAGGCACAGGCGGCGATTAAGGAGTATGTGGAGTTAAATCAGAAAGGGGAGGTGTCAGCAGCAATATTTTGGGAAGCACTGAAGGCAGTGGTCTGGGGGGAAATTATTTTATTTAAGGCTTGTGCAGATAGGGAAAGGAGGGAAGAACATGACCGTCTAGTGAGCGAGATAGTGGAAGTGGACAGGGAATATTCAAGGGTGCGCACCGCGGAGGGACTGGCGAGGAGGAAAAAGTTGCAGCGGCAGTTTGACAACGAGGAGGGCAGTAGGGCAACTGCGGAACTTCCTGTGGTTTGAGAAGATAAAATATGAGTTCAGGGGCTCTACAGAGGGGTTTGAGGAAAGGTGGGGGATGTTTGTGACCGTATTTGAGGAGCTGTTCGTCGCTGAGGGGGGCCGTGAGAAAAGGGAAAACATTTGTACAGACTGTATAGTTGATTGCTGGGATGTGTGTTTCCTGGGGTGTTTATGTGTTGCAATCTGCTTTGATACATGTTTGTAATAAAATAGATTTTAAAAAAACAAAGTAATTTTGTTTCTTCACAAACAACTGACTTCCTGTTCCCCAACTACCTGGACTGTTAATTGTCCAACAGAAAGATAAAACTGAACCATTTGAATTTAAACTGGTTTTAGAATAAAATCCATAGATATTACAGATTCTTAAAAAAAGTAGAAATTAAAAATCTTGCACCTCCACTTCTGCCAAATAATCAGACTACTCATCTGACATCCAGTACTAAATAAGCAGAAATTTCCTATTAAAATATTGAAAAAAAGTAAAGCCATTGTCTTCATTCCCTGCTCCAGACTTTGTTCCCTAGCTAATGACGCCACCCCTCTCCCTGGCAACCGTTTGAGTCTAAACCAAACTGTGCAATTTTCTTGCCATATTTGACCCCGTGATGATTTTCCAACCACTTATCCATGTCATCGCTAATGCTACCTATTCCATCTCCACAATGTCACACTACGTCCCTGCTTCAGCATCTACTGCAACCCCATACATGTCTTTGCTACCTCTCCCTGCACTGTTCCAACAGATTCCTGGCCAGCCTCATAAACTTGAAATCATCCAAAACTTTGCCCCTGACTTTAGTTGTGCTAACTGTTGTTCACCTACTGCTCCCTACATATATATATATATATATATTTAAAAAAAAAAAAAAATTTTGTATAAATTTAGAGTACCCAATTCATTTTTTTTTTTCCAATTAAGGGGCAATTTAGCGTGTTCAATCCACCTACCCTGCACATCTTTGGGTTGTGGGGGCGAAACCCACACAGACACGGGGAGAATGTGCAAACTCCACACGGACAGTGACCCAGAGCCAGGATCGAACCTGGGACCTCAGCGCCGTGAGGCTGCAGGGCTAACCCACTGCGCCACCGTGCTGCCCTTCTGCTCCCTATATTGACTTCTGGTCACACAATACCTCGATTTTAAAAATTCTTATCCTGGTTTTCAAATCCATCCATGGCCTTGTCCTTCCCTATCCTTGTAATCTCCACCACCCCCAGGACTATCCAAAATATCTGTCGTCGTCTAATTCTGGTCTCTCTAGCAGTCCTGATTTTAATTACTTCACAATTGGTGGTCTTGTCTTCAGCTGCCCAGGCCCGAAGGCACTGGAATTCTCTCCCTAACCACGCCATCTCTCTTTCCTCCTTTAAGAGACTCCTTTGGCCACCTGCCCTAATCTCGCCTCGTATGGCTCGGGGTCAGAATTTGCTTTATAAAGTTTCTGTGAAGCACTTTGGGATGATTTATTTGCTTAAAGGTTAATAGATGCAAGTTGTAAAGTTACATAATTTTTGGGAGCATTGTACTCCCAACACAATCTTGCAGCTAGCAGTGAAGAACTAGTAACTCGTGCTCCATACAAAAATCTAAAGCTTAATACCATTAAGTAGGGATGAGGGGAGAGCTGGCTAAGGTCATTGGGTAAGTAGATTAAAAAGATGAAAATAAATAAACAGTGAGAAATATTTAAAGAAGCAATTCAAAATATTCTGAGTTCACATTGGAAGTCACAAATTGCATGCCAAAAATATAGAGGATAAACAAGGGGCTAGAAAAGCGAGGGGCTTAGCATAATAAATATCAGCAGAAAAAAGTATTAAAGAAACTTAAGGGACTAAAATCCAACAAGTCCCCAACCTGTATACAAGTTGTAGTTGCAGAGATCATCAATGCAATGGTTATGATTTTCCAAAATTCCATACTCTAGAATACTCCCAGTAAATTGGAAGTAAGCAGGTGCAATCTACCATTCAAGATAGGAGGGAGCAAGAAGGCAGGGACCTAGAGGCCTGTTAGCCGGGCATTAGTCATTGGGAAAATGCTAGAATCTCTTAAGGAAGTCTTAACAATACACTTCGTAAATCAACATGATTTTATGAAAAGTAATTATGTTTGACAAATTTAGTGGAACTTTTGAGGACGCAAGTAGTAGGGTAGATAAAGGTGAACCCAGAATATATAGTGTACTTGCATTTCCAAATACACAAGATAAGGGCTAGGAGTTGAGGGTAATATGTTAGTATGTTAGAGAATTGTTTAATAGTCAGGAAATAGCCTGTAGGGATAAACGGGGCATTTTCAAGTTGGCAGGCTGTGAGGGCAGCATGGTGGCGCAGTGGGTTAGCCCTGCTGCCTCACGGTGCCAAGGTACCAGGTTCAATCCCGGCTCTGGGTCACTGTTCATGTGGAGCTTGAACATTCTCCCCGTGTCTGCGTGGGTTTCACCCCCACAACCCAAAGATGTGCAGTGTAGGTGGATTGACCACACTAAATTGCTCCTTAATTGGAAAAAATGAATTGGGTACTCTAAATTTTTTTTCTTTAAGTTGGCAGGCTGTGAGTAGTGGTGTGCCACAAGGATCAGTGCTCATCTATGAAGAATCTATATTAAAGTTTTAGAAGGAGAGACCGAGAGTAATGTATCTAAGTTTGTTGATAATGCAAAGCTAGATTGCAATGTAAGCTTTGAGGAGAGTACTGAATCTGAAGGGGCTTGAGAGGGTAGACATTCGGAGGTTGTTTCCCTTGGTACGGCATTTAGAGTACAGGAACACAATCAGGAGTACAGGATGAGGAGAAATAACTTCATTCAAAGGGTTGTGAATCTTTGGCATTCTCTACCTCAGAGGATTGTGGATGCTCCATCATAGAATATATTTAAAGCTGAGATGGACAGATTTTTGAGGAATCAAAGGGAGCTGGCCGAAAAGCGAAGTTCAGGTCAATGTTCAGCCATGATAGTATTGAATGGTGAAGCTGACTTGAGGGGCTATATAATTCTACTGCTGCTCCTCATATTCTTATTTCCAGTCAGTCGCCTCAGGGCAATCAAGGTTAATCATAGTCTCTGGCATTTAGAATTGTTGATTAAAATGCATGTAGGGAGGAGGCCTCCTGCATGGGGACCTCACTCCGGTCCCTCGCCACGGTGGCACTCCCATCCCCACCCAAAAAACACTCCAGCAGCCCAGTGGTGACATCCACCCTCCAATCCTGGAACCAACTGCGGCAGCAATTTGGCCTGACCAAAATGTCGGACAAGGCTCCCATCTGCAACAACCATAGGTTCACACCAGCACTGACTGACGCCACCTTCAAAAGGTGGAGGCAGGACGGAGGGACACTGACAGTCAGGGACCTATACACGGACGGCAGGATCGCTACACTGGACGAACTGACAGAGAAATTTCAGCTAGCCAGGCGGAACGAACTACGGTATCTGCAGCTCAATAACTTCTTACGAAAGGAGACAAGGACGTACCCACAACCGCCACTACTGGAAGACCTACTGGACGCAAGCATCCTAGATAAAGGGAACTGTAGCGACATGTATGACCGACTGGTAGAAAGGGGCGACACCGTACTGGGCACAACAAGAAAGAAATGGGAGGAGGATCTGGGGATTGAGATAGGGTGGCGACTCTGGAGCGAGGCACTGCATAGGGTCAACTCCACCGCCACGTGCGCAAGGCTCAGCCTGACGCAACTAAAAGTGATACATAGAGCCCACTTAACAAGAACCCGTATGAGTAGGTTCTTCCCGGAGGTGGAGGACAGATGTGAACGGTGCCAAAGAGGCCCGGCCAACCACGCCCACATGTTCTGGTCTTGCCCCAGACTTGTGGAGTACTGGACAGCCTTCTTCGAGGCTATGTCCAAAGTGGTGGGGGTGAGGGTGGAGCCATGCCCGATAGTGGCGGTCTTCGGGGTTTCAGACCAGCCTATTCCCGGGGAGGAGGGCGGATGCCCTTGCCTTTGCCTCCCTGATCACCCGCCGTAGAATCCTGTTTGGCTGGCGGTCAGCAGCACCGCCCAGAGCTGCAGACTGGCTGTCCGACCTCTCGGAATCTCTCCAAATGGAGAAAATCAAATTCGCCATCCGAGGGTCAGACGATGGCTTCCACAGAACGTGGGAGCCATTCATGCAACTGTTCCGGGACCTGTTTGTGGCCAACGAACAAGAGGAAGAATAGCCGGGTGGCCAAGAATCAGGGGAAAATGGTCGGGAGTCGGGGGTAGGTATCCGGGGCATGGAGGCGACAGATGGACTGGGGGGGGGGGGGGAGAACGGCTAAACCTGAGGAGGGAGGGGCGAACCACGGGGGGGGGGGGGGGGGGAAGACAGCTAAACCTGGGGAGAGAGAGGCGAACCGTGGAGGTGGGGGGGCAGGGAAGCGGGAGCCGGAGGGAGGACACGGGATGCCAGTGGCCTACTTATGTGCGGTGGGTAATTTTGCCAGATGTACAGAGATGCCGCTGTCGAGCTGGTGCACAATACCCCACCAGTTATTCCATTTCATATGTTATTGTATTTTTTTTTATGTTGGGGTGTGCCCTTCTCTAAATGTGTGTATATATATATATATATATATATTTATTTATTATTCTGTGTACATAACGGTAATTATACCTTGTTCAAAAAAAACCAATAAAAACATTTATTTTAAAAAATGCATGTAGGAAGGCATCCATTTGGCTGCAATCATCTGTTCGGATGTAGTTTTTTGTCTATTTAAACATATGTGATCAACTTAAATCTTTTATTTTTTTCAGCATTGTTCTGGTAAACTTCGTGGATACTGGAAAGGTGTCTGTTGTGACTATTATGGGCCACGCAATTCAGACAGTGGAACTAATCCGTGAAGGAGAAAACAACACAACTGAGAAACTCTCTGCCTTATTTATGCCTGTAGCTGCCAAGGTCTACAGCAATGAGGAACTTGGACAAAGGAAGTCCAGCCTTAAATCTTGGTTAGAGAAAAATCGGATTCCTGTTACAGAGCAGGGTGACCAACACACAGTGCTGTGCGTGGCTGGGGTATTGACAGTATCACCACCATACAATCCAGAAGACTGCAATAGCTCCAATGAAATTATCCTATCCAGGGTTCAAAGCCTCATCAACTGTAATCCAGATGCTTATCACAAAACTGATTAAAGGGGAATACTTAATGTTAAATTATTAAATATATATTTCCTCTGGTAAATGTGGTGTCTATTCTTCAACACTATTGTTAAACGTGAGCTGTACTTCTGTTGTAGATCTCCAGCCTAGCAATGATGTGGTGGTGAATTTATTTGGTGTGCTTCGTAAAATTGAAAGTTATAGCTAATCTTACCCAAATTGATGTACCATTTTTGAGAAACCCAGAAAAGAATCTCACAATTGTTTAGAATATCTGCTATCGATGCAGAAATTTTTCATATACATTCACCTCAGGAAATAAGATGCTGTTGTTAGTGTGTTTTCCATTTTAGAATCTACCGATCAGATTTTTAAAATATAAATTTAGAGTACCTAATGATTTTTTTTTCCCAATTAAGGGACAATTAGTGTGGCCAATCCACCTAACCTACACATCTTTGGGTTGTGGGGGTGAAACTCACGCAGACACGGGGAAAATGTGCAAACTCTACACAGACAGTGACCCAGGGCCGGGATTCAAACCTGGGTCCTCAGCGCCATAGACTGCAATACTGACCACTGTGCCACGTGCCGCCCCTATCGATCAGATTTAATAAAGAAGGATGTGTTGAGAGCAACTGTTCCTATTTGTTAGTGTCATATATGGCAGAATCGTAGGTTTTTTTCTGCATTGTAATGTTTGAATTTTAAATCTCCATGAAAAAATGTCATCCACCAAAGTGAGCACGAATATCTTCTGCCAGTTAAAAGTTGTTTGAATGTTTTCATGGTGAGAGCGGGAAGATGGTTTTGCAGTTACATCATGTAAAACTTGGCTCGGAAAAGAACAGTTATTACCTTAGCAGAGTTCCGTAGAAGGACTGGTAGATCTGAAAGTTTCAGGCAACATACTCTAATAGGTTGGTACATGTTAACATACCGACTGCTGATAACCAATGTGTTTCTTGGGTAAGGGTAGATAGACGTCACGGATGCAAAGCCATTACCTTGGGGGAACAGTGTGGTGTTGGTAGATTCCCATAGCCTCCCTGACAAAACCCATATGCCTGTGAATAATGGATGGAATAAGTCTAGAACTACGCAAGTGGATGTGGTGGATTTTAAGTTGGACATGTTTGAAAATGGCTGGCTTGTCCAATTCACCGTGGTTAAAGCAAGTTTGATGTGCCTTGAGTCTAGTGTGCAGGCTGTGGCTTTTATAGATATGCTGTAAATTCCTGGTGGTGGCGATATTTTCACCTATATTCGAAAACTATAATTGATTTCAATACTTGGTACATAAATAGGGTACCACTCAAGAAAGAACTGGTGAAGATGTGGATCTTGATCCTGGAATTTAAAATAATCTATTAAAGTAAAGTCAATTTGCCCTATTTCCCAATGTGGATTGTCACAGCTGCCAAATTGTAAGCAACGTTTTCGGTAAGGGGATTAGCCTGACGCCTGCTTAGTGCGATGGAAGCTCTTAATCATTTTGGCTTCGTCGTCGCGGAGCATCATTCAGGCATTGGGGAGCCAGTTTTTTTTCCTTTCACGCTTGTATTAAGCCTCAAGGAAGAGCTGCGTAAATATATTAATGTTGAATTCAGGGCAGCACGGTAGCATTGTGGATAGCACAAAAGCTTCACAGCTTCAGGGTCCCAGGTTCGATTCCGGCTTGGGTCACTGTGCGGAGTCTGCACTTCCTCCCCGTGTGTGTGTGGGTTTCCTCCGGGTGCTCCGGTTTCCTCCCACAGTCCAAAGATGTGCAAGTTAGGTGGATTGGACATGATAAATTGCCCTTAGTGTCCAAAATTGCCCTTAGTGTTGGGTGGGGTTACTGGATAACCCAGGGGATAGGGTGGAGTTGTTGACCTTGGGTAGGGTGCTCTTTCCAAGAGCCAGTACATACTCAATGGGCCGAATGGCCTCCTTCTGCACTGTAAATTCTATGTCTATGATAATTAGCATAGCATAATGGAGGTATGTGTTCTGCTGAGTGCCCTCTCCCCTTGTTTATTATGCAAGAGATTTTTGTCTTTAAGGACATGAAAGGTGGAGTGGCGTTTCTTAGATGACGTGAGTATATGTTTTAGGCTTGGTGAGGTGGAGGGCACCCTCCAATCATTTTCCAACACCCTCATTAGAAGAAATGACAAGAAACATCTACGACAGGGCAGCATGGTAGCACAGTGGTTAGCACTGTTTCCTACGGTGCTGAGGACCCGGGTTTGAATCCCGGCCCTGGGTCACTGTCCGTGTGGAGTTTGCACATTCTCCCTGTGTTTGCGTGGGTTTCACCCCCACAACCCAAAGAGGTGCAGGATAGGTAGATTGGCCACTCTAAATTGCCCCTTAACTGGAAAAAATAATTGGGTACTCTAAATTTAAAAAAAAAGAAACATCTACGACAGAAAAGTCTAAATGTCAACTCGTTTACACAAGATTAACATAACATTCTCCATAGCAACTACTTCCACTAAGACAAGTCAGTCCCTTCTACAGCACTTCCATCTTGCACAGGCTACAATGTATACTCAAGTCAGTGGACGTAGAAGTCTGTCAAGAGTCTTCTAAGAAGCTCCACTCTGTGCTTCATATTCACAGAGACAAGTAACCATCTCTTAATAAGGCAGGAATTTACTGCATACCATGCGACTGTGGAACAAACTACATTACGAAAACAGGCTGCAGCCTACACACTAGATTCGGGGAATATCAAGCACAGTAAATGGGAGAATTCAGCTATAATCAAACACTCAATAACTAACACATCCAATGGTCTAACTTTAGACATATCTGTCACATGCTGGCATACAAAGAGTGTTAGGGTGGGCACAGAGATCTACCAACATCACACTGACTCCAGAGACTCCCAAGTGGCAACGGTGGTACAGTGGTTAGCATTGCTGCCTACGACACTGAGGACCTGAGTTCGATCCCGCCCTGGGTCACTGTCCGTGTGGAGTTTGCATATTCTCCCAGTGTCTGCATGGGTTTCACCCCCACAACCCAAAGATGTGCAGGTTAGGTGGATTGGCTACGCTAAATTGCCTCTTAATTGGAAACAAAAAATAATTGGGTACTCTAAATTTAAAAAAAGACATAAGTGACATCTATTGGCGCAGTGAGTAGCACAGCTGCCTCATGTCGTCGGTCCCAGGTTCGATCCCAGCTCTGGGTCGGTCACTGTCCGTGTGGAGTTTGCACATTCTTCCCGTGTTTGCGTGGGTTTTGCCCCCACAACCCAAAGATGTGCTGGCTAGGTGGATTGACCACGCTAAATTGCCCCTTAATTGAAAAAAATGAATTGGGTACTCTAAATTTAAAAATAAATAAAAAATCATAAAATAAGTGACATCTATCTACCCTTACTCAAGAAGCACACTTAACATCCATTCCACACAGTTGATTGATTGGCCACAAGAATCTTAACATATAGCAACCTATTTGGTGGTTAGTACCAGTATCATAGTGCCAGGGACCTGGGTTCAACTCCAGCCTATGTAGAGTTTGCACATACTCCCAATCTCTGAATGTGTTTCCTCCGGGTGTTCTAATTTCCTCCCACAGTCCAAAGATGTGGTTAGGTGGGGCTACGGGGAGCGGGCCTAAGAAGAGTCCTTATTCAGAGGGTTGGTGCAGATTCAATGGGTTGAATGGACTCCTTGTGCACTGTAGGAATTCTATGGATTATATTATAAATACAATAGCCTGACAAATCAACAGTAAGATCCCATCCTCTACTCCCCCTTTCACCTGTTCCAATCATTTCTCTACTCAATGGGCAGGGTATGGTGCCCAAAACATCAAGACCTACAATTTCTTTTAAGGTATTCTTCAGAAAATTAAAAAGATGTAACCCAAATATAATTTTACTCAATGTTTAATCCAATGGATTTTGAAGAGGTTGTTCAACAACTCCCCACAGGATGCATGGAATATCTTTGAAGGAATAATGCTGTGCATGTAGGACTAATATAGATCTTGGATCAGAAAGCTGAGACCAAATAAGAATGAATGTAAATTGAGTAACTAACAAATTACAGATGAAAAAGGGAAATTATCTTATGAATCATGCAGGGAGAAATGGGATGGGGTTCATTGATCAACGTTGATCAGAGGGACAAAGTGAGACTTGGCAAAATATATCAGCAATATGTTAATTCAATACGCAAGAGCAAAATGATTGTCAGAAGAGGTGAGAAGAATAAAAGGTGCAATTGGATGTGAAACAGGACTAGCACAAAATATTAAATATTCTAAATAGTTTACATCGATTAGAATGTACGCTGTGAACAACTTGAGTTTTTGGGGAAGTTCAAAACAGAATTTACAACTTCAATTAGAGATGAAGGTAAGTCCAGACAAGCAAAGAGATCTTAAAACAAATCCCATAGAGAGTTGAGACTATCAAGGACATTTGTGAGGCATTGATAAACATTCATGAAGTCAATAGAGAATGGGGAGATAACAGCCTAATATAACTAGCCAAGAAAGTGGTTAAAAACTAACCACAGACAGCTGCAAATATTAGGTTGAATTTAATTCCATCTACCATCTTTTAAAAACTTTTTTAAAATTTAGAGTACCCAATTATTTTTTTTCCAATTAAGGGGCAATTTAGTGTGGTCAATCCGCCTAACCGGCACATCTTTTGGTTGTGGGGGTGAAACCCACGCAGACATGGGGAGAATGTGCAAACTCCACACGGACAGTGACCCAGAGCCGGGATTCGAACCCATGTCCTCAGCACTGCAGTCCCAGTGTTATCCATCTAACATAATGGGGTAAATTATCAGGAGTACAATAATAGCGTAACAACTAGCTGTCACAACAGCATTAGGAGCAGCAGATCCTACTTGAACAAACTCCTTGACTTTGAAAGGGTATTTGACCAAGTTTATAAGGCTCCCTAGTTCTGGTGGATTTGGCTTTCAATGTATCTAATCAACATTGAGCTGCAATCAGCAAAAGCAGTGGACTGTTGGAAGTATACAACCAAAACTGTACAAGAGGAGTCTCGATGAAATATTGACCGAACTACAATGACATGAATCAGAAGGGCAACATGGTGGCAAGTGATTAGCACTGCTGTCTCACAGCACCAGGGTCCTTGGTTCAATTCCAACCTTGGGTTACTGTCTGTGGGTTTCCTTCAGGTGCTCCAGTTTCCTCCTACAGTCCAAAGATGTGCAGGCAAAGTGGATTGGCCATGTTCAATTGCCCCTAAATGTCCAAATCTTGGGTGGCGTTACAGAGATAAGGTGGGGGATTGGGCCTCGGTAGGGCAGTCTTTCAAAGGGTTGATGCAGATTCAATGGGCCGAATGGCCTCCAGCACTGTAGTGGATTCTATCATAATACTATGAATAATATAGTCATATTTAGTCAACAAGAAACAAGGGAGATGTTCATACATTGGAGACAGTGCAGAAAAAAAGCCATGTGCTTCGTCCCTGGTGTTGGGGCCAATTGGTAAAACATGAATAAAATTCTCTTCACATAAACAATGATCAACACGAGGAATGGTGACTTCCACATGGAGGAGGAGAGACAAAAACTGCAGTGAGGGAGGGATTGTAAGGTTTTTGAGTGAATAGCAAAATCTCCCACATTTATCTGATAATCTGTAAAACGTTATACATTCAAAAATGTATATTTTGCAGTTGTTAAATTAGTCTTTACCTGGTACATCCAGGAACCAGATAATAAATTTAAATACTATTCTAAAATAGGGCAAATTTATTTTGAATCGTGTAGTCTACAACCAAAATCTTCCTGGATATGTACTATTGAGGGAATTTCAGTTTATTGACTACCCTTCACCTTTGTTCCATTCATGCTCCTGAACAAAATGCAGCATTAATGCTATTTCACAGGGCTCTTCTGAGATAGCGAGACAAGTTATTTTTTCCTTCAGGCCTGTACTAAGGTATCTATATGTGGTTAACAAACTAAAATGCAGGGATGGCCAGACAGTACCATGAGCCAAATGATTCATCCCTGCAGTGAAATCTTAAAATACTTTACGCAGCTTCCCCACCCACACACGTAAACCCCATTGTGATAAATACACAATGGAACAGGATGCGAGCAGCGTTTTACTTCCTATCTGGGCAACATACATTCTTTTAAAATAAATTTAGAGTAGCTAATTCATTTTTTCCAATTAAGGGGCAATTTAGCATGGCCAATCCATCATGTATGCTGTGAACAACTTGTGTTTTTACGGAAGTTCAAAACAGAATTTACAACTTCAATTAGAGATGAAGGTAAGTCTAGACAAGCACGTCTTTGGGTTATGGGGGTGAAGCCCATGCAAACACTG
The DNA here is from genome assembly GCF_902713615.1 of Scyliorhinus canicula. Taxonomy (NCBI): domain Eukaryota; kingdom Metazoa; phylum Chordata; class Chondrichthyes; order Carcharhiniformes; family Scyliorhinidae; genus Scyliorhinus; species Scyliorhinus canicula. The sequence goes on along the minus strand of NC_052146.1, from coordinate 185,721,275 downwards.
GGAGAATGTGCAAACTCCACATGGACAATGACCCAGATCCGGGATTGAACCTGGGACCTCGCGGCAGCAGTGCTAACTACTGCGCCACCATGCTGCTCTTGGGCAACATACTTTTTGAGTTAATTATTCCTTAAACTAATTATTTGAACCTGAATCATAGAATTTAAAGTGCAGAAGGAGGCCATTTAGCCCATCGAGTCTGCACCGGCCCTTGTAAAGAGTACCCTACCCAAGACAACATCTCCACCCTATCCCCGTAACCCCACCCAACCTTTTTGGACACTAAGGGCAATTTAGCATGGCCAATCCACCTAACCTGCACATCTTTGGGCTGTGGGAGGAAACCGGAGAACCCGGAGGAAACCCATGCAGGCACGGGGAGAACGTGCGGACCCCGCACAGACAGTGACCCAAGCCAGGAATCAAACCTGGGACCCTGGAGTGGTGAAGCAACTGTGCTAACTACTATGCTACCATGCTGCCCATTATAGTGAATACATCACTATATCCAGCAGAGAACTTACTATGTCGGCTCCGTTGTTAATCAGTCGGTACAGAATCTGCTAAAGGAACAAATATAGACAACATCACTGTTATCAAAAAGAACAAGTCTTCAGCACCATTGATCTCTGCAGCAGAAATGTCCGAGATTTTCTTGGTTCTGAGGCTGTGGCTCTTAGAAGATGGAGAATTGGATGGAAAGAAGGAAAAAGACTACAATACAGATTTAAGTACATGAAAACAAAATATTTAAAAATCACATTGAGCTAAATTGTAGACAATATTATCGTAGTTACAATGAAAATATGGATATGAATTTTGTGGTCTTTTGTCAAAGCTCAAAGTCAATAAAAGATTGGGTATAATTGCAGAGTAGGACAGCACGGTGGCGCAGTGGGTTAGCCCTGCTGCCTCACAGCACCGAGGTCCCAGGTTCGATCCCGGCTCTGGGTCACTGTCCTTGTGGAGTTCTCCCCGTGTCTGCGTGGGTTTCGTCTCCACAGCCCAAAGATGTGCAGGCTAGGTGAATTGGCCACGCTAAATTGCCCCTTAAATTGGAAAAAAATAATTGGGTATGCTAAATTAAAAAAAAAACATTGGTGGGATTCTCCATTCATGAGACTAAGTGTTGATGCCGGGGCAGGATTCATGGATTTCCACGACAGCAAAACTGCTGCCGCATCTGTACCAATTCAGTGACTGTTAAGGGGTTACCGTCGGCGCCACGTGGAGCACAATCGATTCCAATGAGAAACAGAGCTGGATTCGCGATTGACACTCAGGAGGGTGACAAGATGCAGCCGCATATACATACTTCTCCCCACCCACACACACACGTCAGCCAACAAGATGGCACTGGTTGTGCTGGAGCACGCCCATCCTGCTGATGGGTCAGCTGGGGCCAGAGGGCACCCATGCAGGGCAGTCAGTGGTGTGTGCAGCTGCCTTGCAGGCTGCGGCAATGGTGTTCCGTATCCATCCCACAGCCCACCTCCTGGTCACTCCCTCGCTACTTCTCCCAGCCAAAACAGAAGACCCCCTGACCAGGGGCACGACTGTCAGCAAACTATGGAGATGTTGGACACATTCCATATCCTCCCCCTCGCAGCCACAGCGTTTGTTTCACGTTCTTTAAAAACACAAGTGAACCTCATCATCGGGAATTCGCCCGGTGGAGCGGAGAATCGTGGAGGCCCTGCAGAATACCAGGTCAGGCTAACTAATTGGATTGGATTGGATTGGATTTGTTTATTGTCACATGTACCGAGGTACAGTGAAAAGTATTTTTCTGCAAGCAGCTCAACAGATCATTCAGTACATGGAAGAAAAGGAAATTAAACAAAATTCAAGAAAATACATGAGAATACATAATAGGGCAACACAAGATATACAATGTAACTACATAAGCATTGGCATCGGTTGAAGCATACAGGGTGTAGTGTTAATGAGGTCAATCAATAAGAGGGTCATTTAGGAGTCTGGTGACAGTGGGGAAGAAGCTGTTTTTGAGTCTGTTCGTGCGTGTTCTCAGACTTCTGTATCTCCTGCCCGATGGAAGAAGTTGGAAAAGTGAGTAAGCCGGGTGGGAGGGATCCTTGATTATGCTGCCCGCTTTCCCCCGGCAGCGGGAGGTGTAGATGGAGTCCATGGATGGGAGGCATGTTCGTGTGATGGACTGGGCGGTATTCACGACTCTCTGAAGTTCCTTGCGGTCCTGGGCCGAGCAGTTGCCATACCAGGCTGTGATGCAGCCCGATAGGATACTTTCTATAGTGCATCTGTAAAAGTTGGTAAGGGTTAATGTGGACATGCCGAATTTCCTTAGTTTCCTGAGGAAGTATAGGCGCTGTTGTGCTTTCTTGGTGATAGCGTCGACGTGAGTGGACCAGGACAGATTTTTGGTGATGTGCACCCCTAGGAATTTGAAACTGCTAACCATCTCTACCTTAGCCCCATTGATGCTGACAGGGGTGTGTACAGTACTTTGCTTCCTGAAGTCGATGACAAGCTCTTTAGTTTTACTGGCATTGAGGGAGAGATTGTTGTCGTTACACCACTCCACTAGGTTCTCTATCTCCCTCCTGTATTCGGATTCGTCGTTATTCGAGATCCGGCCCACTATGGTCGTATCGTCAGCAAACCTGTAGATGGAGTTGGAACCAAGTTTTGCCACGCAGTCGTGTGTGTACAGGGAGTAGAGTAGGGGGCTAAGTACGCAGCCTTGCGGGGCACCGGTATTGAGGACTATTGTGGAGGAGGTGTTGGTGTTCATTCTTACTGATTGTGGTCTGTTGGTCAGAAAGTCAAGGATCCAGTTACAGAGTAGAGAGCTAAGTCCTAGGTTTTGGAGCTTTTATATGAGCTTGGCTGGGATTATGGTGTTGAAGGCGGAGCTGTAGTCAATAAATAGGAGTCTGATGTAGGAGTCCTTGTATTCAAGATGCTCTAGGGATGAGTGTAGGGCCAGGGAAATGGCGTCTGATGTGGACCGGTTGCAACGGTATGTGAATTGAAGTGGGTCAAGGCGTTCCGGGAGTATGGAGGTGATGCGCTTCATGATATGCCAAGAGTGTTTACTGTACTTGCGGAGTGGAATAGATTGGCGCCACTCTCCAGGCACCGGAGAATTGCAATTTGGCGTGAAACCAGTGCCCACCCTGATTTTGGCGACAAAACCAATTCTCCACCTAATCACATTTCTCGATTCCGGCGTCAGCCGTCAGAGAACCCATGTTTCAAATGCTGATACTTTATTTGGGAATTTTATTTGGGAATTTCACTCTTTTGTTTTATTCCTTAGCATTCAATTTATTTCAAAATTATTTCCTCTTAAAGTTCAAAACTGTACTTCAACAGGCATCAGACATGGTTCAATGGTAGCACTATTTCCCAAGTCAGTAGGTGTGGGCTTGAGCCCCATTGCCAGGGCTTGAGCACAAAATCTAGGCAGATACTTCAGTACAGTTCTGAGAGAACCAAGTAAATACAGTGCTGAACCACTGGATGTTCCATCCTTTGCATGAGGAAGTGTAGTCTTTCAGGTGACACGTTAAATGCCGGACTTCTCAAATGGTAAAAGATCCAATGGCACCATTTTGAAGAGCATAAGAGCGATCCTGGTGTCCTATTTCATATTTATCCTTCAACCAACATCACTGGAGCAGATTATCTGTCTATTTAGCTCACTGGAATCTTGCTGTGAGCAAATTGACTGCCACATACCAATAGTGGCAATATGTTTTGAGATGTCCTGAACTTAAGACAACATATAAATGCAAGTCCCTTTTAACCCAAATTTCTGAAGTGAGCTCTTCACATGTGACAGATCATGTTTAATTTCAAGAATCTATAACATTATTTCCCCATTCCCGTCAGTGATTGGATCCAGATTCATATTTCTTTTAATTCATTTGCAGGGTGTGGTGATACTAGCAAGGTCAGCAATTATCATCCATCCCTAATTTCCCTTCAGAAGATGGTGGTGAGCCATCTTCTTGAATACAATTCAGTGGCTTGCTAGTCCATTTCATATGGGATTCAAGAGTCAATCACATTGCTATGTGGTTTGGGGACAGCACAAGTGATTAGCGCTGTGGCTTCACAGCGCCAGGGTCCCAGGTTCGATTCCCTGCTGGGTCACTGCGGAGTCTGCACGTTCTTCCCATGTCTGCGTAGGTTTCTTCCGGCTGCTCCGGTTTCCTCCCACAGTCCAAAGACGTGCAGGTTAGGTGGATTGGCCATGATAAATTGGCCTTAAGTGACCAAAAAAGGTTGGGAGGGGTTATTGGGTTACGGGGATAGGGTGGAAGTGAGGGCTTAAGTGGGTCGGCGCAGACTCGATGGGCCGAATGGCCTCCTTCTGCTCTGTATATTCTATGTTTCTATGTATCTAGATTACACAAATAGTTCAGGCCAAGTAAATACACAGTAGCACTGTTGCTTCGCAGCTCCAGGGTCCCTGGTTCGATTCCTGGTTTGGGTCACTGTTCGTGTGGAGTCTGCACACTCTCCCTGTGTCTGCGTGGGTTTCCTCCGAGTGCTCCGGTTTCCTCCCACAAGTCCCAAAAGACGTGCTGTTAAGTGAATTGGATATTCTGAATTCTCCCTCTGTGTACCTGAACAGGTGCCGAAATGTGGCGACTAAGGGCTTTTCACAGTAACTTCATTGCAATGTTAATGTAAGCCTACTTGTGACAATAAAGAGTTATTAAATATGGCATAGAACATAGGGCCTTCGGCCCTCGATGTTGCGCCGTCCTGTGAAACCCCTCTAAAGTCCCTCTACACTACTCCCTTATCGTCCATATGCCTATCCAATGACCATTTGAATGCGTTTAGTGTTGGCGAGTCCACTACTGTTGCAGGCAGGTCATTCCACACCCTTACTACTCTCGGAGTAAAGAACCTACCTCTGACATCTGTCCTATATCTATCTCCCCTCAATTTAAAGCTATGTCCCCTCATGCTGGACATCACCATCTGAGGAGAAAGGCTCTCACTGTCCACCCTATCTAATCCTCTGATCATCTTGTATGCCTCAATTAAGTCACCTCTTAACCTTCTTCTCTCTAACGAAAACAGCCTCAAGGCCTTCAGCCTTTCCTCATAAGATCTTCCCTCCATACCAGGCAACATCCTTGTAAATTTCCTCTGTACCCTTTCCAATGATTCCACATCCTTCCTATAATGTGGCGTCCAGAACTGCACGCAATACTCTAAATGCGGCCGCACCAGAGTTTTGTACAACTGCATCATGACCTCATGGCTCCGAAACTCAATTCCTCTACCAATAAAAGCTAACACACCGTACACCTTAACAACCCTCTCAACCTGGGTGGCAATTTTCAGGGATCTATGGACATGGACACAGAGATCTCTCTGCTCGTCCACACTACCAAGAATCTTACCATTGGCCCAGTACTCTGTCTTCCTGTTATTCCTTCCAAAATGAATCACCTCACACTTTTCTGCATTAAACTCCATTTGCCACCTGTCAGCCCAGCTCTGCAGCTTATCTATGTCCCTCTGTAACTTGTAACATCCTTCTGCACAGTCCACAACTCCACCGACTTTAGTGCCATCTGCAAATTTACTCACTGATCCTTCTACACCCTTGTTTCCTTAAAAGACAATACGGAACTAAATGGCCGTTTTATGATAATCTCGTAGTTTCATGATCATGAATTACTAAAATCTGCTTTTATTCCAGATTTATTTAATTAAATTTAAGTTCCAGAACTGTAATTGTGAGATTTGAATTAGTCCAGGTTTGTGTTACTAATCCAATAACATAACCGCTAATTTACCATAGCCAACCACTATTTTACCATACCCAATTCTTCTTAGCTCCTGTTTGAGCCTGTACCCCTATTAAAGTGAGCATGTGTTAATGTACCAGGCAATAGAGAACAAAGACAGTTTGCAAGAACAACACATGATGCAAATATATACTTATTTTAATTAAGGATTTATGGTACTAATTTATATTTCAATACACCTTAAAGTGCAACAACTTTCACACAGTTTATTTAGTTACTGGAGAGTCTTTTAAAGATTGATGTAATTTCTTAGCTCTTAATTAAAACATTTATTTGTCCAATGTCACAGGGAGGAAAATGTGAGAGTCAAAGTCATGCATTTCACATTTTTCCTTTGGTTTGATGCAAATGCTTTGTGAACGGGCAAATCACCCAAAATCTCAAACTGCAGCAGCAATCACTCCACGATGCAAAACCAATGGCAGCAAGAAAATCAGTTGGTCTCAAGCATTTCTCTGGGAAAAGCTATGTTCTACTGAAATGGAAACTGGTCAGCTTCATCCCACAGGTATGTTAAGATTTTAGTCAGTAACAATAGTCCACAGAGTCTGCAAGCTTCCACGTGCACCCGGTGTTGAACAGTAAATGAGTGACTTGTACTACAAAGTTGTTGTGGGTCTGGGCTTGTCAGTAACATATCCTTTATTAATAGATCCAGCAGGTTTTTGCTTGTTGCGCTGTTTCAAATATTTGTGTATACATAATGTCACTGGACCAAGCAGTTCAATCACAATTATTTTCACCCTAAGTGCTTACAAGGAGAACAGATCTGAATTCTGCTGCCAGTGTTTGGGAAGGTAGTGAAAATGGCTGAGCAGCTTTGCCTCAAGTCCTCAGTTCATTCTAACGTCACCCCTTGGTCATCACTGAGTGGTTATAAGTTTCACAATCATGTCAATGATAAGTGATCCCCGTGGACAAGTGCACAAGTCCATATTGGGTTTCTTGATTTTATCCTCCAGCAGCTGGTCCAATTCCCAGCGAAGCTCTTTAACTAGCTCAGCAATCTGGGTGTAGTACAAGAGGAAAAAATACTGGTTAAAAAGAGAAAATACATTTGTAGGCATCTATACATACATGGGAGCTAGGAAAATGAGGGAAAGCAAAATATTCACTGTTTTATCTAGCCTTTCCCATATTGCTGTGATGCCATGTGCTTTCTACTCACCTTGAGCCATGTAATTTCCTGAAACAGGTGAAATACCAGATACTACTTCAAGCCAAGTAAGAGGACAAAATATAGAAAATTTCTTTCGGAACTTGGGCAATCTAAACAAGCCTATTAATATTAAAAGCTTCAGCCACCTGATTATTTTTTCAGTATTACCTGCACCATCAATTTGAACTCTATATCTATAAACGATATTAAGATAAATGCACAAGTTTATTTTAATAGCCCAGGTTTTAAAAATGAAACTGCTGTGACATAAATATTGTTTGACCGATTTGTACCTATAATTTCAATGTACTTCACAGAAGAGGCTCAATGTGTGTTAAGATTGTGTTAAATATTTGCTCAGGTCCATTTGTAATAGCACTGTTTGAACACCAAACATGTTTACTGAATTATTAATTGCAGAGAAAAATCTAAAATGTAATTATGACTTGATATTTATCCAAACTTTATAAGGCAATAAGCACTTCAGTTTCCTGACATCTGGGACTTATTAAGAAACAGACATTGCAAAATGGCTAATTTCATAGGAAAACAGGTGAAATAAATCCATCCCCATCATTTATTGGTCAAAGTCAGATACAAACTTTCAAACTCTCAAAAGTAATTTAACAATTAAAAATTCTTTTGAAGGTCATCAGAACATTAGGCCAGCAATATGGACGATAGTTAAGGAACTAACAGAGGAAACTGTAGGTACTCTGGCATAAATCGCCCAGATATTGCAGAATACTGATATCCAGTGAAAGAAGTGTTACTGAAAGTTGTCTGACACTGGGTGTTTTTTTCATCTAGCTGGGTCTGTTGTAGACTAACAGAGGTTGATTGGTAAGGACATGGACACAGTACTTAATGTGTGGATCGACTCAGTATCCGAGAGTTTACTGATTCTGACTTGTACCCGATGGTTTGATTTTCAGTTAAGCTTCCCATTTGCATTATTAATTTTCTGTTCTGCGCTGGTTAGATCCATTGAGCACTCAGACTCTGAAATCTCTTTGAACTTTATCCACAACAACTGTCACCATTCATAGAATAACAAACTCTCCCCTCTTAAAGCAAAATACATTCTCTCTCACTATGATCAGTATATTATTCAATTCAATTACATTTGACACTGTTCACTAACTAACTTACCCTTGTAAAGTACAATAATGCCAGGCATAAAAAGGTTCAGATTTGCACCTGCAAGTAAAAGGAGGTGAGACCAGACTTTTTCCCCAGTGAGAAGGGAGGAAAGGAAGGCAAGTCAACCCTGATTATTCATATGTCCCAGTGTATCAAAGTACAAAACTCTCAGTCAGGTGTCTGCCATTCTCTTTGTTTTAAAGGAGGGTTCTTATAGATGAAATGCAGGTACTTCACAATTCTGCTACTGTTAGCCCTGTCTGTTCTGCTGTTACTTAAAGTTATGTTAAAGAATTCAGTAACAACATATTAGTAAGAGTCAGCCCTCCAGGGAACATATACTAACTGTGACAGCTCTGATAGTCATTTTCATTTATTTCTGTTCCATATTTTCATTCTCTCAATAGTCAGCTGACTCTTGCGGTTGTACAGTTCTATAGTAAAATGCCTTTCAATGTCTCCGTTAAGTGATCATTCCCCAGGAGTAGGCACAAGTGATTGCTGACTGACTATTCTACCAGTTAGCATTATTGCCAAACTCAATCCTATTCGCACCGCGTGTACTTTCCAGGTTACACAACTCCTCCTGTCCAATTCAAAAGAATGATGATAGTTTTAATGGCAGCTCAGCAAGATAATTTAGCACAATGTAGGATCTTCCTCTTGATACAGGCTGGATTTACAGCTTGCTGTGACTTGGAGGAATCACTATTGGTGAGCTAGTGTTCAGTTTCAATGTTTCAATTTCAACTACAGAATGATAATTTCAAATAAATAACAAATTACCTTCAACCGATATTAAAATGCCTACGTACCTGGGGCGAAGCAGCGGCAAATCGAATCCATCCATCATCGAGGGAGATAATGAACTGTCCCATTTCGAGTTCCACACTGACCTGGCCACCCCCAAACAGTACGAGAGGATACACAGAAACCATGCTGCAGTCTCGCAGAAATACTCTGCTGGTTTTCACCTTCTCGTGGTACACCAAATAAGGGCTTTCAAAGTGCCGGACCTAGGATCCAAATATAGTGGCTGATTTAATATTCATGTTTTTTTTATATAGGGCAAATCCATTATTGAAGCAAAAAAAAACATCACTAATGGGCAATAATAATAATGATTTTAAATGGCAGTGCAGTTAAAACAAAACTTGCATTTATATAGCACTTTTCATGATCTTCAGACACTTTACAGCTAATGAACTACTATTGAAATGTAGGAAATGTGGTAGCCAATTTACACAAGCAAGTCCCACAAACAGTCGAGTTAATGGGTAAATAAACAGTTCTGGCTAATATTGATTCAGAGATAAATATTCTCCAGTTCTCCCTCCCCCCCCACTAGTACTAGTAGAGTGTTATCCTAGACTTTGTGCTCATGTCTCTGCAGCAATGCTTACACCAACAATCTTCTGACTTGTTGCCACTAAGCCTTGGCTGCCATTGATCCATCAATGTTTTGGGAAACCTGTTCAATTAAGCATCTAATTTACTTTATAATAATTATAATAATCACTTATTGTCACAAGTAGGCTTCAATGAAGTTACTGTGAAAAGCTCCTAGTTGCCACATTCCAGCGCCTGTTCGGGGAGGCCGGTACGGGAATTGAACTCGTGCTGCTGGCCTTGTTCTGCATTATAAGCCAGCTGTTTAGCCCACTGTGCTAAACCAGCCCTAGTGACTGCAGGAAGCACCAACACCCTGAAAATTCTGTGCCAGACGTCTGTTTAAAGAATAAAGAGAAAGACAATCCAGTTTGAGTCTACTGTCAATTTGTAAAAAGGGAAACTAAATTAGTAAGAAACGTCTTGGTGAAGATAATGCATCTTCTCCACACTGTTGGTTATGGAAGAAATCACCCTGTTGATTCTTTATTTAAAAACCCTTTAAGATAGATGCTCACAAATTTACTGTACGGACGGTGACTATTTGGCTTTCCAATTCTGTACTAGCTTAAGAGTTCCCCATTTAGTTCCATTCCACAGCCCTTTCTCCAATGTTTCAGTTTTTTCAATGTCAAATATTTTTCTCTTTCTCACTTAAAAAGCCATAAATGGCTCCATGGGGCAGCACGGTGGCGCAGTGGTTAGCATTGCTGCCTACGGCGCTGAGGACCTGGGTTCGAATCCCGGCCCTGGGTCACTGTCCGTGTGGAGTTTGCACATTCTCCCCGTGTCTGCGTGGGTTTCACCCCCACAACCCAAAGATGTGCAGGGTAGGTGGATTGGCCACTCTAAATTGCCCCTTAATTGGAAAAAATATAATTGGGTACACTAAATTTATAAAAATAAAACAAAAAAAAAAAATAAAAAAAAAAAAAAAATAAATAAATAAATGGCTCCATTTCCACTACTATTTCTAGTTGAGTCTTTGGGACAACCCTATGGTCATCAAATTTTATTTTTTCCTCTTTTGGTGAATTTGTGACCTTTTTAAAAAAATATATTTTTATTCTCCTCCTTTTGCTCATTTTCATCCAAATTTAAACCCACCAACAAACAATCAACAATAACAAATGCAATGTCAAATCCCCAGTCAACAATCCCCTCCTCCCACCAACAACCAAACAGCCCCAACATTTTAAGTACAAACATCACAGAAAAGGAATCAGGAATCCACCATCTGCCCATACATAGTCACCAACAACATATACAGTCCTAACCCCATCCAACCCATCCCCTTCCTCTCCCCAATGTTCAATGTCATCTAATTTTGGAAAGTGCATAATTAACAAAGCCCATGAATTGTAGAACCCTTCCATCCTTTCCTTCAACTCAAACTTCACCTTTTTGAGTGTTAAAAACTCCAACAGATCCCCCCGCCATGCCAGGACACAGGGTGGAGCGACTGACCTCCACCCCAACAGGACCCGCCTTCAGGCAATGAGCGAGGCGAAGGCTAAAACATCTGCCTCCGTGCATCCGCTACCAACCCCGGCCGATCCGATACGCCAAATATAGCCTCCAGAGAACCTGGCTCAAGTCTCACATGTACCACCTTCGAAATGACCCTGAAAACCTCCCTCCAATACCCTTCCAGCTTTGCACAGGACTAAAACATATGAACGCAGTTTGCAGGGGTGCCCCTGCAATGCTGACAAACATCCTTTACCTCCTCAAAGAGTCGGCTCATCCGCGCCTTTGTGAGGTTCATCCTATACACCATCTTCAGCTGTGTATCAGCCCCAACCTCACGCACAAAGTTGAGGCATTCACCCTGCAGAGCACCTCACACTACAACCCCTCCTCCATACCCTTTCCCACTCCTCCTCCAACTTTGTCTTAATCTTAATCCCCTCCAGCGGTGCCTTCTCTTCTCCCAGAATCGCCCCATAAATCATCGACACCAACCCTTTTCCATTCCTCCTGTCGTCAGCACCTCCCCCAACTGTGTTGTTCGCCACCGAAAAGCTCTGTATCTCCTTCTTAGCAAAATCCCAGACCTGCATATACCTAAATATTTCTCCCTGCCCCAACCCATATTTCGCCTTCAGCTCCTTCAGTCCCGCAAACCGGGCCAGAAACAAATCCTTTAGTGCCCTCACTCCTTTCTCCTCCCATTTCCGAAAACTCCCATCCCACTTGTCATAGTCATAGAATTTACAGTGCAGAAGGAGGCCATTCGGCCCATCGAGTCTGCACCGGCTCTTGGAAAGAGCACCCTACCCAAGGTCCATACCTCCACCCTATCCCCATAACCCAGTAACCCCACCCAACACTAAGGGCAATTTAGCATGGCCAATCCACCTAACCCGCACATCTTTGGACTGTGGGAGGAAACCGGAGCACCCGGAGGAAACCCACGCACAAACGGGGAGGATGTGCAGACTCCGCACAGACAGTAACTCAAGCCAGAATCAAACCTGGGACCCTGGAGCTGTGAAGCAATTGTGCTATCCACAATGCTACCGTGCTGCCCTGCTGTGGCTCAAATCTGTGATTCCCCCGAAATCAGCATTTCCCTTGTTCCCGCCCCCAGCCAAAAGTGCTGACGCAACTCCCTTTAGATTTTCAATGTCACCACTACTACCGGACTCCCTGAGTATTTCCCCGGAGCCATCAGAAGCGACGCTATTGCCGCGCCCTCAACCGTGACCCCCTGCAAAGACTCTCCTCCATCCTGACCCACTGGGAGTCCCCCCAGCTCCTCACCTTCTCTGCGTTCGCCGCCCAGCAATAGTACAATAAATTTGGGAGACCCAACCCAAACACCCCCCCCCCCCCCCGACTGCCGTCCTCTCTGCAACAGCACCTTCCTAATCCTAGCCACCTTCTCCACCCCCCCATATAAACGAGGTAATGGTTTTCTTTTTAAATTTAGAGTACCCAATTCATTTTTTCCAATTAAGGGGCAATTTAGCATGGCCAATCCATCTACCCTGCACATCTTTGGGTTGTGTGGGCGAAACCCACGCAGACACGGCGAGAATGTGCAAACTCCACACGGACAGTGACCTAGAGCCAGGATCGAACCTGGGACCTCGGCGCCGTGAGGCAGCAGTGCTAGCCACTGTGCCACCGTGCTGCCCTTGTTAATGATCATTTCAACCTCCTTGAAAAATGCTTTTAGCAGAAAGATCGGCAGGCACTGAAAAATAAATAAAAATTGCGGCAACACGTTCATTTTAATTGCCTGTACCCGACCTGCCAGCGACAGAGGGAGTCCTTGTCAGATCTGCTTTCACCATCTCCACCAAACTTGTAATGTTATACATACGGAGGCCCCTCCCAATCCCGTGCCACCTGCACCCCCAGATATCTAGGAGTCCCCACCCGACAGAATGGTCGCCCCCCCACCACCCCTGCCCCACCACTGGCTGAGACTCCACAAAATATTCATTTTTCTCTAAATGAAGTTTATATCCCAAAAAGACCCAAATACTTGAAGCAACTCCAATATGCCCCCCATCGACCCACTCGGTTCCGATACATACAACAGCATGTCATCCGCATACAAAGGTACCCCCCAACCATCTGCACTACACACCTCCGAACTCCTCAATGTGATGGCCAATGGCTCAATCGCAAGCGTGAACAACAGGGGGGACATAGGACATCCCTGCCTTGTCCCACGGTGCAGAGCAAAATATCCCGAATTCATGTTATTCATGCGGACACTCGCCCTCGGCTTGCTGAACAGCAGCCTTACTCAATCTACAAATCGTGGCCCAATCCCAAACCGCTCCAGAGCCGCCATCAAATACCCTCACTCTATACGGTCAAACACCTTCTCGCATCCAATACCACAACCACCCGTTTCCCTCCCCTTTGCCGGTGCCATAACCACATTCAATATCCTCCTAATGTTCGAAAAGAGCTGTCTCCCCTTCACAAACAAACCCCGTCTGATCTTCGGGAGGCACTCCTCCAACCTACCCGCCAATACCTTCGCCAACACCTTTGCGTCCACATTCAAAAGTGAAATGGGTCTATACGACCCACATGCTTGAGCAACAGGGAGATCGATGCCTGACCCAAGGTCTGTGGCAACACCCCCTTCCCAATTGCCTCCTCAAACATCCACACCATTAGCGGCACCAACTTATCTTCAATTTCTTGTTATACTCCACCAGAAACCCATCCGGCCCTGCTACCTTCCCCAACTGCATCCTCCCAATTGCATCTTTTATCTCCTGCTCCACTATCGCCCCATCCAATATGTCCCTATCCACCTCCTCCAACCTTGGGTATTCCAAACCATCCAGGAATTCCTGCATCTCCCGATCCCACCCACCCTGCCTTCTCTCCATATTCGTAAACCGCTCCCCTTGCCTGCCTCAAATGGCGCACCACCTTCCTTATGGACAGCCGGTCGAAACTCGCCTGTAGCTCCTTCTTCTTTTCCAACTTCGCTGGATCCCCATCTTCTGCATAACTCCTGTCTACCTCCAGCATCTCATCTATTACCCTTTGTCGCTCTACCCTCTCCTCCTCATCAACCTTTGCCTTAAAACAAGATCACCTCCCCCCTCACCACCGCCTTTAGAGTTTCCCAAACCACCGCCTGCGAAATTCCCCCGTACAATTGAACCCCACACATTCCTCGATTACTTTCCCAATCTTATCACAGAACCCTCGGTCCCTCAACAGCCCCACATCTAAATCTCCACCCAGCCTCTGCCCTGCCCCCCTCTCCAACACCATATCCACTCACTGTGATGCATGATCCGTTATCGCAATTGCCGAGTATTCCGACTCCTTAACCCCTGCCAACATCGCCTTCCCCATCACAAAAAACTCAAATTCACGAATAAATCTTGTGGACCGAGGAGAAAAAAAAAAAGAGTACTCCTGCTCCCCCGGGTGCAGAAACCTCTAAGGGTCCACCCCTCCCATATCCACCATTAAGTCCAGCCAACACCTTTGCCCCCCTGACGGGACAAGCGAGGAATTGTGACCTTCATTCATCTTTTTGTTACCTCCAGATTCATCTATTTCAACACACTGGATGGCCTATTTTCCACTCTTCGTAAACCTTCAGCTCATTCAAATATCTGCTGACTTTTCCCAAACTTGCACTATGTCCTGTTCACTCATTACTTTCAGAGTAGAATCATAGAATCTCTACCGTGCAAGAAGAGACCATTTGGCCCATCAAGTCTGTACCGACCCTCCCAAAGACAACCAACCAAGGCCCGAACCCCCACCCTATCCCTGTTACCCCACCTAACCATTGGACACTAAGGGGCAATTTAACATGGCCAATCCATCTAACCTGCACATTTTTGGACTGTGGGAGAAAACCGGAGCACCTGGAGGAAACTCACGTAGACATGGGAAGAACGTGCAAACACCACACAGACAGTCACCCAAGGTTGGAATTGAACACAGCAGTTAATAAATACAGACATTGATAAAATCTCCTTTGCCTGTTGAATCCATACTGATGAGCAAGGTGTGGATCTACTTGTGCTGGCTCCCAAATGTCCTTTCATTGGAAATAATGCATAAATATTGAAAGGGGGGGGGGGGAGATCAGCGATGATACCTCTTAAAACTGAATCGTTAGCATGCCACTGGACAGTTTTACATAAATTGTTTTATTAAGGATTGAAATGAATTATAGGACTGAGTAATCATTAATAACCATTAAACATGTATTTTTAGGACATAGCAGTAATAAGTAATCAAATGGGATTTAGGATAGCTAACTTGACCAAAAGGACATTACTTCTGACATCTTGTCTTTGTGAAACAATTCAGGGTGCTGGTTCTGTTGTTCTGCTTCTCACAAACCGTCAGCAAGCTGCTAGGATTGTAAGCAGCTGTCAGGGTGAGGATCAATCATGCGCTGCTTGCGATTCTGTTGGGTGAAGTTTAAACACTGCTTGCAATTCTATTGGATAAGTTTAAAAGTAGCAGTTTCAGGGATTGGATTGCGTCCAACTGGGGTGGGCTATTGATTTTTGAACGTTGTATAATTACTGTGTTCGGGTCATTGTTCGGCAGAACAGGTCTTGGCCGATATCCAGTCTGTTCTCCATGTACACGTAACAAGCTTGATTAAATTGCCATCTTGTCCAGGTTGTGATGTTTTGTTCCTCTCTGTACTGAGCTGAGCCACAGGGAATAACCCCCACACGGAAGCTGACTCAATACACAGGTCTTGAAACCGCTCCTACATCATTTACTGACCTGATAATTCACTGAAGAAGGGTGGATGTGGACATTGCCATCATTCTTCGTGACGAAGCGCAGTTCTTCTGGTTTTGGGAGCACTTTTAATGCACCACACATAGTCTGTGCGTACTTACTCTGAGGAGTGATCACCTACGTACAAGAAAATTAAGACTTTCAAGTTGATATGCATCATAGGTCCTTCTCCCGGTCTTCAACTTTTTCCCTCCCCTATCAAAGGCACTGGAATAATCCAGAGGTTTTCATTTGTCATCAAATAGAATGCAACACTGTTAATTTAAATATCCCAATTTTCTCCCTATTCCACCAATAGATTTGCCCTCTGCTTTCCATTCTTGTTCAGAATGAGGTTTTGGCTTTTAATTTCAAGATAAAAAAGCAGCACATGACCTCCTGCTAGTTCTGCCAGCAATAAACCAATGTGGTCCAGTTACACGGAGAATAGGACCTCCAGGGCAGGAGCTATTGAAACGCATGGGTAGATTTACAGACTTTCAAACAGGGAAAGGGAGAGCATTGTGGTACAAGAGAGAGAAGAGAGAAGAGAGGAGAAGAGAGAGAGCGCCAGAGCGAGAGCAAGAGAGTGAGGAAAGTAGCTGCCGTTGCAAGCAGCAGGGAAATGGAGGCTCTGTGCCAGGCAGAATGCTGGTCGAAGCTTGTCCTCTGGGTATAGTGACGGAATCTGCACAGATTTTAAGGACACTGGAAAATATGCCTGGCAAGATGTAGGCCTTGCGCGAGAAGTCAGTTTGGGGATTCCCAGAAGACCGAAGAAAACAATTTCAAGGTATGACTCCGCAAAACAAGGAGAAGTGAACCTGTTGGAAGCAGGGAGTGACTGTGGACAGATTCCTGTAAAGGCTAACTCTACAAAGACTGTGCTCTCGTGTATAAATGCAGTATAGGGTTACCAGCCGGGTTAAGGCATAAATAAAGATATTTTTAGTGGTTTTGATTGTTCATTGTCTACTAAGTAATGATGAGTCATTGTTAATTTTAGTTTGTTACAGTAAAAGTCTTAAAAACAAAATCAACAAGATTTAAAATTGGTAATGGGGAGTTCAAGTCTCTTTTTAAAAGTTATCGGTCTCTATAGGGATTGTAAAATGTTCATATTCTGAGAGGGAACATCTTTTAATAATTCTAAAAGTGGCCATCAGCAGATGATAAATCTGGGAAATGGCTCATGTTGAAACCTTAATTCAATATTAAACATATTCAATAACATTATAATTAAATGTTTATGCATCTGTGGAGAGAGAAGGGAGCTAACGTTGAGTCTGGATGACTCTGTCAAAGTTGGAGAGAACTGGAAATAGGGTCAGATTTATACTGTTGTGGGTGGAGATTGACAAAGAGGTCATGGATAGAAAGACAAAGGGAATGATAATAGGGATGATGATGTGGAGATGCTGGCGTTGGACTGGGGTAAGCACAGTAAGAAGTCTTACAACACCAGGTTAAAGTCCAACAGGTTTGTTTCAAACACAAGCTTTCGGAGCACTGCTCCTTCCTCAGGTGAATGGAGAGGTATGTTCCAGAAACATTTATATAGACAAAGTCGCACGGGCATCGTGCGACAATCACCAGGCAGGAATGTTCCCTTCCAGTCGGGGAACACTTCAGCAGTCAAGGGCATTCAGCCTCTGATCTCCGGGTAAGCATTCTCCAAGGCGGTCTTCAGGACACGCGACAACGCAGAATTGCCGAGCAAAAGCTTATAGCTAAGTTCCGCACGCATGAGTGCGGCCTCAACCGGGATCTTGGATTCATGTTGCATTACATTCATCCCCCACCATCTGGCCTGGACTTGCAAAATCCTACCAACTGTCCTGGCTTGAGACAATTCACACCTCTTTAACCTGGGGTTACCCCTAACTCGGGATCTGTAATGAATTGATTACCTGCAAATGCTTGCATTCCAAGCATTGTCTGGCATCTCTGACTTTGTCTATATAGATGTCTCTGGAACATACCTCACCATTCACCTGAGGAAGGAGCAGCGCTCCAAAAGCTCGTGTTTGAAACAAACCTGTTGGACTTTAACCTGGTGTTGTAAGACTTCTTACAATAGGGATGATCAAAGCTAAGAAGGGTGCTGATAGTGGCACATAAAGAGATTAGAATGTGTTAATGGTAGAACAAAGGTGAGCAATGTGTCAAAGGGTGACTAGAAACAGAACAGATGGCCCAAATGGGGTGGGTGGAGGGGACAATGGTGAGGGAAACAGAGCTATGGAAGAAATTTAAATAAATTGATACAAATAAAAATGGGGTAAAGGTGGAGTTCACAGTCTGAAGTTGTTGAACTCAATGCTAAGGCTTAAAAATGTTTCCAATTATCTGTGAGCGGGTGAGGGAGGCCATTCGGGGGTACATAAAGAGCAACGACACGGGTGAGACTGCGGCAGGGGTGGTTTGGGAAGCACTGAAGGCAGTTATCAGAGGGGAATTTATCTAGATTCGGGCCCACAGGGAGAAGACTGAATGGGTGGAATTGGACAGGCTGGTTGGGGAAATTTTACAGGTGGACAGGAAATATGCGGAGTCTCTGGATGAGGAGCTCCTGAAGGAGTGTCAGAGACTCCAAATGGAATTTGGGCTCCTGTCCACAGATAAGGCAGAGGGGCAGCTGAGGAGGGTAAAGGGGGCGGTGTACGAATATGGGGAGAAAGCTAGTAGGATGTTGGCACATCAGCTGAGGAAACAGGAGGCGGCGAGGGAAATTGGGAAAGTAAAGGGTATGAGGGGAAAGGTGGTGGTGGACCCGGGGGCGGTAAATGTGTTTTTCGTGAATTCTATAGTCGACTTTATAAATCGGAACCCCCAGCCGGGGAGGAGGGTATGAAGCGATTTCGGGGGGGGGGGGGGGGGGGGGGGGGGCTAATGTTCCCGAAGGTAGATAAGGAGCTGGTGGAAGGCTTGGGGAGCCCAATTGGGCTCGTGGAGGTGATAAGACAGATAGGGCGCGATGCAATTGGGTAAGGCCCCGGGACCTGATGCATACCCAGTGGAATTCTACAAAAAGTTTTCTGGGTTACTGGGGCCGCTCCTGGTTAAGGCTTTTAATAAGTCTAAGGAGTTGGGAATGCTCCCCCCAACGATATCACAAGCATCGATCTCTCTCTCTCATTTTGAAGCGAGATAAGGACCCAGAGAGCTGTGGATCATACAGGCTGATCTCCCTTTTGAACGTAGATGCTAAATTGCTGGCAAAGATCTTGGCCACACGTATAGAGGATTGTGTCCTAGAGGTAATCGGGGAGGATCAGACGGGATTAGTGAAGGGTTGGCACCTGACGTCCAACATTAGACGGCTCTTAAATGTTATGATGCCAGTGGAGGGGCGCAAGGTTGAGGTGGTAGTAGCCATTGATGCAGAAAAGGCCTTTGACCAGGCGGAGTGGAAGTATCTAGGGATATTCTAGGTAGGTTTGGGTTCGGGCAGAGATTTGTGGATTGGGTCCGGCTGCTTTACCAGGTTCAGGTGGCGAATGTAAGAACCAACCGGGTCCGGTCAGAATATTTTAGTCTTTGTAGGGGGTCAAGACAAGGATGTCCGCTCTCCCCACTGCTGTTTGCCCTGGCCATAGAGCTCTTGGCAATGGCCCTTAGGTCATCGAATGTCTGGCGGGGGATAGTGAGAGGAAGGGTAGAGCATAGGGTCTCGCTCTACGTGGACGATTTACTCCTTTATATCACAGACCCGTTGGGGGTGATGGCTGGAATTATGGAGACACTGGAAGAGTTTGGGCTGTTTTCAGGCTACAAGCTATACATGGGAAAGAGCGAGGTGTTTGTGATTCAGGCACAGGGGCAGGAAAGGAGATTGAGGGAGTTACCTTTTAAAGTGGTTGGGAGGAGTTTCAGGTATCTGGGGATTCAGTTGGCTAAGGATTGGGGGCAGCTTCACAAGTTAAATTTGGGTAAAGCGGTCGATCAGATGAAGAGGGATTTCCACAGATGGGACATGCTCCCGCTGACGCTGGCGGGGATGGTCCAGACGGTGAAGATGACAGTCCTTCCGAGACTGCTGTTCTTTTTTCAATGTCTCCCGATTTTTGTCCAAAGGCCTTTTTTAGGAAAATGAATGTGGTGATCTCGGGTTGTGTGTGGGCTGGAAAAATCCCCACGGCTGAAGGCATACCTGGAACGGGGTCGCAGGGAGGGGGCTTGGCTCTCCCGAGTTTTATTAACTATTATTGGGCAGCCAACATATCGATGGTCAGGAAGTGGGGGAGGGGTCGGTGTGGGAGCGGGTGGAGGCGGCATCTTGTAAGGGCACAAGCTTGGAGGTTTTATTGACGGCATCCCTGCCGTTCTCACCCGCTCGGTACTCCACAAGCCCGGTGGTGGTGGCAGCCCTGGGGGTGCGGGGGCAATGGAGACAGCACATGGGATTGGAGGGGTCATCAATGTGGTCACCGATTTGTGATAATCACCATTTTGTTTCAGGGGGGGCTGGATGGGGGCTTTTGGAGGTGGCAGCGGGCAGGGATTGAGAGATTTGGGGATCTCTTCATTCAGGAAGGTTTCCCGAGCCTGGCGGCATTGGCGGAGGAGTTTGAGATGCTGGGTGGGAACGGATTTTGGTACTTGCAGGTTCGGGACTTTGTTTGGAGGCAGGTTCCAAGTTTTCCTCGCCTCCCCCTGAGGGGGCTACAGGATAAGGTGATGCCAAAAACGGGAGTATGGGAGGGGAAGGTCTCGGAGATATAGAAGGAATTGATGGAATGGGAAGGGGTCCCAATTGGGGAAGTGAAGAGGAAGAGTTGGAAGTCAGAATATGGAAAAAGGCCTTCAGGAGGGTTAATTCATCCTTGTCATGTGCCAGGCTGAGCCTGATCCAGTTCCAGGTGGTTCATGGGGCTCATATGACTGTGCCCTGGATGAGTAGGTTTTTTGAGGAAGCGGAGGATAGATGCGGACGCTGTGGGGGAAGCCCGGCAAATCATGTACATAATGTTCTGGTTATGTTGGAAGTTGAGGGGATTCTGCAGGGATTTGCAGACGTCATGTCAGAGGTCGTGGAAGGGAGGGTGACCCCGTGTCCGGAAATGGCAATATTTGGGGATCGGAAGATCCAGGGGCCCAGGATGGGGGTGGCGATGCCTGGTGGCCCAGAGATGGATTTTGCTGGGATGGAGGGACTCGGAACCTCCAAAGTCAGGAATGTGGGTTAGCGACATGGCAGGGTTTCTCAGTCTGGGAAAAATTAAGTTTGCCTCGAGAGGTTCAACCCAGGGGTTCACCCGGAGGTGGCAGCCATTCATCGACTTCTTTAAGGAAAACTGAACGACGGCAGTAAGGGGTTGGGCGGGGGAGAAATACGGGGCATGGTAGTGTAAGATAAGGACAGGGAACGTAATATACGGGTAATCAGGAACTAGGGTGGGGGGTACAAGGTTATGTTACTTTAATGTTGTTGTGTGTGTTGGCCCGCTCGGTTGTTTAAGAAATGTTAAATTGTTACAGCTATGAAAATTACAAATGCTTCAATAAAATATTTTCTAAAAAAAAGTTTCCAATTGTGAGGTAACTGAAAACTAGTGGCCATAAATTCAAAGTAGTCATTGATAAATTCAATACAAGGAATTTAGGTGAAATCTCTTTTACTCAAGAGTGGTTAGAATATGAAATGAGCTACCACATGGAGTGGTTCAGGCAATTAGCACAGATGTATATATGGCGAATGTTAAATAAGTACACAAGGGAGAAAGAAATCAAAAGATACATTGAAAAAATTAAGTAACGTAGGAAGAGGTTCAAATGAAACATAAACACCCGCAGAGACCAGTTGAGCTAGTGTTTCTGAGCTGTAAATGCTTCAGACATTGAACAATAGGATGGAAGTTTGCATTTGCAATTCACCACATGGCAGTTACCGATTTCTGCCTTGCCATTGTGAAGTAGTGCAGAATAGGGGGCAGACCCTTTTCCCCAAGAAGGGAGTGACAAAAATAAAACCAATAATTTTAAGTGAGTTTGGCATACCCTCTAGTGGCCATCTATAGAACAGCAGATGATTGGAAATCAAGATGCTTGTCCCCTCATGTGGTCAGTTCACTTCCTGTATGGCTGAGGGTTTGATTGTATGGAACAGGTCTCAGGACATTTGCTGATCTTTGCATCATCTCCTGTCTGTGCTGTGAGTTGAGATGTGCCTGTGGGAAAGCCAGGTTCTCCATTCATCTAAATGGTTGATCTGCACCAACAGCGTTTACCCATTTGTGCTCTATGTGCCTTGATGCCATTATCCAACAAAAATCACAACGGCCTTTTATTTTGCAACAGAAGTTGGGCATTTAACCCTTCGAGTCAATTCCAGTTACACTTCCTTCAATGACATGTTGTTGCCCATCAAAAATCTATCAATTTTAGTTCTGAAAGTTTCAACTGATCTAAACTCAACAGCTCTGTGGGGGGCTGTTCCAGATTTCTTTTTACTTGCCTGTATGAGAAAAAGTGCTTCCTCACATGACCATGGAAGAGCCGAGCTTTAATCTTAAGGTTATGCCACTCTGTTCTGGATTCATCCACCAAAGGAAAATCCCTATCAAATCTTTTCTCATTTTAAACATGTGTCTCCTAAACTCAAGGGAATACAAAACAGGTTTATGCAACCTGTCCTCATAATTTAACCCTTTTAGCACTAGTGTTCTGGTGAATCTCGGTTGCACTCCCTCCAAGGCCATCTTTCCCACGGTGCAAAACCGATAATTGAATGCAATTCTCCAGATGGGGTTTGACAAGAATCTGTACAATCGTAGCTTAACCTTGAGCCTCATTATTTAGAAAATACTCCAATATTCTGAAGAATAACACGCTTGTTGAGACAAGTGTTGAGACCCTTCAATTTCTCTTCATCATTAGCTCCAGAGAGCACAGGCCATGCTTGAAATTATTTCTCTGCTCACAGCAATCCTCTGGAATTAGAAATCAGAGTATAGTACTTTGTTTCAGCATGAATTAAAAAAAAAAGAAAAATTCTGAAGTGAAGTTCAAGATTTGCCATCTTATAAAATAGAAACTTTGATTCCTCCCTCAGACCGGCCCCTAAAAACAAAATTTCAACTTTAAACATTTTGAAATTGGATGTTTACATTTTTTTAAAAAGGTTCTGAACTGACCTGGACTACATTTGGGTAGAGGGCAGCACACAATATTGCTGACATTAACTTCATGTTTTCCGCATTAGAGTTGGCCTAAAATAGAAGATCAAATTGACAAAACAGAGCTAGACATGACAAGATGATGAAAACAAACACAAAAGAAAAACCTTGCTACATATTATATATATCTATATACACACACATTATTTTATATATATATATTTTTATAGTACGCTATCAGACTATAGACTGGAGAAAACGTTGACACTGAACTCTGAAAGGTATTGAAGTTATTTTTCAAAAGAAAAAGCCAGTTTGTGGGCTATAATCAGTCATCCCACACACTGAAAGACAATAGAAGTCTTTCTATTAATTTGGCAATTTCCCCTCTTGGGTATAATTCTCTGATGGCCCAAGTGATTTCTTGGTGAATCTTCTCAACAACCCTGACCTTAACCTGGTATACATAGATGCTCAGTGGAAAGTGATAAGGATTAAAGCTCACATTTTTCTACCCTTAATTACCCTTCCTTATTTAGAGCCCACTGATACAGTTCCTGATTGAGCGAAACGTAGAGTGTTCTCTACGTAAAGGGGCAGCACGGTAGCATTGTGGATAGCACAATCGCTTCACAGCTCCAGGGTCCCAGATTCGATTCCGGCTTGGGTCACTGTCTGTGCGGAGTCTGCACATCCTCCCCGTGTGTGCGTGAGTTTCCTCCGGGTGCTCCGGTTTCCTCCCACAGTCCAAAGATGTGCAGGTTAGGTGGATTGGCCATGATAAATTGCCCTTAGTGTCCAAAATTGCCCTTAGTGTTGGGTGGGGTTACTGGGTTATGGGGATAGGGTGGAGTTGTTGACCTTGGGTAGGGTGCTCTTTCCAAGAGATGTGCAGACTCGATGGGCTGAATGGCCTCCTTCTGCACTGTAAATTCTATGATTCTATGTACCTGCAATCCTCCTCTTCAGTATGGCTCATTACTCCAAGACACAGTTCACTATCCTATTGAGCCACTAGCAGAAGTGGGGGCAGGGATGGCAATAGGTGCTTAGCTAAGGCCTGCACCTAGAAATTACCAAACGGCCTGTATTGTACCAGATAGGAAAATTGAAAGAATGAGCCCTTCAACCCTTTTGAGCCTATTTCACTATTCACCTAGATCAACTCCATTGGACTTGTCCTTGCTCGAGATTCCTTAATATGCCCTGTCTAAAAAAATTATGTCGATCTCAGTTGGGAAATTTTCAAATTGACCTTTCCTCTACCTTTTCAAGAGATATAGTCCCAAATTTCCATTATCTTTTTATGAAGAAGTTCTTCCTGACATCACCCTTGAATATTCTACCTTGAATTTTGAAAGGTCAAGGACTGTATCATGAATCTGCAATGTACTGAGTCAAGAAAGTATATAAAAGGAAAAATATTTCTTTAACCTCTTGGCCAGTGGCCTCAACAATTCCATCTCCTCCTTGTGGTGACATCTTATCAATATATCTGGCTCTCAGTCCTTCCTTCACAAATCCAATATCAGACAACAGCTCTGCAAACTGTCTTTTCATGCTCGAAATCTCCTACAATGTGGAAAACACAGCAGAAAATATGAATCACTGTGACTCGAGGTGCATTCACTACATTTTTAAGTGTCAGAAGAGCTTAAAGGCCACCTACCTGTAGTATTCTTCCGGATAAGAAATTTTGTCTGCAGTAATTGTATCCTGCTTGAGAGCCTCCCTTTAAGGCAACACTCCATCCCTAGATGGACAATGGAGAATTAAAAATATTTATAAACTTAGAAAATACACTCTCAACATTCACACCACGAGTAATGATGAATGATCATCTCCAAGAAGAAAATACATAGCGACCTCTTGGATGTTCAATGGCACCATCATTGCCAAGACCCTACCATCAGCAATCCTAGGTGGTCACCCCAGACCAGAAGCTGTTTTTTTTTTTCCAACTTAAATGCTGTCTTTATTAGAACAGAATAAAGGGTTAGTGTTATACAAAAATACAAGTCTGGTCACATAAATCCAAATGCACGCTTATTTTCTGCTTATACTGGAAATACCTAGTGAATTATGCTCACGCAGGAAATGCACCTTTACAGTACCAGGTCTAATACTGCATCAGTACCAATTCTACAAGCAAGGCACCTTCCTTTGCATTAAACATGGCATAGTCCCATAGGAAATATACAACAATGCAATTTTCTGAAGTATCAGAACCCAATGTTTTAAATATGTTCAATATTTTTAAAAAAATTTAGATTACCCAATTATTTTTTCCAATTAAGGGGCAATTTAGCATGGCCAATCCACCTACTCTGCACATTTTTGGGTTGTGGGGGCGAAACCCACGCAGACACGGGGAGAATGTGCAAACTCCACACGGAGAGTGACCCAGAGCCGGGATCGAACCTGGGACCTCAGCACCGTGATGCGGTTGTGCTAACCACTAGGCCACTGTGCTGCCCTTAAATATGTTCAATATTTTGAAGACAAAGCCGCATTGCTCGTTAGATGTATCCATCCAGGAAAGTTAGGCAGAGTACCACGGGTGTGGGCCTTAGTTCGATGTTCCTGCATCATGTCCCGCCGGTGCTGCAGAATCGCTTGTTCCTTTTTGTTTCTGCTGCATTATTTCAGCATCCCTCTGCTTTCTGGCGGCAGCAGATAAACCATCATCCTTTCTTTTCCGTTTACTTTGCTCGCTTGATTTTTTTGCATTTTTCTGACGAGCAAGCTCTCGTTGATTACCACGGGTCATCCCGTCTCTCCCAACGGTAGCCCCGGATCCGCTGCTGCAAACGGTCCCCCGGCGCTGCAACCCAACCAGAAGCTGGGTTGGACCAACTATATGTTTTTAAAAATAAATTTAGAGTACCCAATTCATTTTTTCCAATTAATGTGCAATTTAGCGTGGCTAATCCACCTATCCTACACATCTTTGGGTTGTGGGGGCGAAACCCACGCAAACATGGGGAGAATGTGCAAACTCCACACGGACAGTGTCCCTGAGCCAGGATTGAACCTGGGCTCTCGGCGCGGTGAGGACCAACTATATTAACAACAGGAAGCGGGACAGAGTTTGAAGTCTCACCTCCTGATGCATCTCCACTGTCCAGAAGTGTCATGTCAGTAGTGTGATGGCCTAGAATGATGAAGTCACAACACTCAAAAAGCTCAACACCATCCATTCGTTTGTTTGACAAATTGTAACTGGGCACAAATCTGCCACAAGCACATGATTGTGGTATTTGCAATTTACAAGATGTATGGCAGGTAACTCACCCAATATACTTTAGACCTCCACCAAAATGGGCATGAGCATCAAAATCATGGCAACACCAGCAGGGACGTTTTGCTGAACCTTTTAAAGTTCCGGTTAGGCTCAAACTAGAGACGTGGGTCCAGTTTTAGGTACCGTATTTTAGGAAGGAGGGAAGGGTGCATTAGATTTACCAGTTGGTTCCAGGGTTGTGGGATTTTAGTTACAAGGTTAGGTGAGAAAAGCTGGGCTTTTGCCCTAGGGCAAAGGAGATTGAGGAGGGATTTGATAGGGGTGTACAAGTTTAAGACAGGTTTAGATAAGACAAGAAAAAACTGTTCCCAATGACTGGTTGTACATGGTTTGGGGGATACCGATGTACGGTTTTGGGCAAGAAATACAGGGAGATGCAAGGAAGAACAGAGAGCGAATGGTGATTACCTAGAATTTGCTGCCCACAAGAGTGAAAATAATTAGGGCAGCATGGTGGTGCAATGGTTAGCATTGCTGCCTCACGGCGCCGAGGTCCCAGGTTCGATCCCAGCTCTGGGTCACTGTCCGTGTGGAGTTTGCACATTCTCTCCTTGTTTGCGTGGGTTTCACCCCCACAACCCAAAGATGTGCAGGCTAGGTGGATTGGTCACGCTAAATTACCCCTTAATTGGAAAAAATAAATTGGGCACTCTTTAAATTTAAATGATGTGGAGATGCCGGCGTTGGACTGGGGTGAGCACAGTAAGAAGTCTTACAACACCAGGTTAAAGTCCAACAGGTTTGTTTCAAACACTAGCTTTCGGAGCACTGGTCACCTCTTCATTCACCTGAGGAAGGAGCAGTGCTCCAAAAGCTAGTGTTTGAAACAAACCTGTTGGACTTTAAATTTAAAGACAGTGGAAACAATCAATGATTTCAAATGAAAATTGGATGGACCCTTCAAGAAAGGAAGCTTGCAGGGCTATGGGGATTGAGATGGGACGTAGACTGACTGGACCCAATGGGCTCCATATATTCTGTAAATTACTCTATGACCATCACTTTCCTTATCTTCTCTAAAGCATTGTGATCAGGCTGGAATCAACACTTAGGCCAGGATACCTAGCTGTCTGCAAGAGCACTCAAGTCAACACAAACTCGTTATCGCTATATGGATTTTGTGATTACCTACTCATGTTTACACAAAAGAACAAGACCATCCATGAATATGTAACAAACTTCCAGATACAGGAGATCAACTTTGCAGCAGGACGAAGGACAGACAAAAAAAGAATCAGACTCCATAAGGGGCTGATGGCTGGTCTGACGAGGGTGTTTCAGAGGACACTTTGGAAAGGGTTCAGAGGAGATTTACTAGATGTTGCCTGGTATGGAGGGAAGGTCTTACGAGGAAAGGCTCAGGGACTTGAAGTTGTTTTCGTTAGAGAGAAGAAGGCTGAGAGGTGACTTAATAGAGACATATAAGATAGTCAGAGGGTTAGATAGGGTGGACAGTGAGAGTCTTTTCCTCGGATGGGGATGACAAACACGAGGGGACACAGCTTTAAATTGAGGGGTGGTAGATATAGGACAGATGTCAGAGGCAGTTTCTTTACTCAGAGAGTAGTAGGGGTGTGGAACGCCCTGCCTGCAACAGTAGTAGACTCGCCAACTTTGAGGGCATTTAAGTGGTCACTGGATAGACATATGGATGAAAATGGAATAGTGTAGGTCAGATAGGCTTCAGATGGTTTCACAGGTCGGCGCAACAAGAGGGCCGAAGGGCCCGTACTGCGCTGTAATGTTCTATGTTCTATGTTCTAATGGGTCTTGATTGAATCACCTGGGATAAACAGAAGTATCCTGTTTTCCCCATTAACGAGCGGAGGACTGGATGGGACAATGGCTGGTTGTGGGCGTATGCCTATGACTCAATGCTAGCTTACCAGTATAAAGGAAGGAACATTTTGAACAGATCTTTAACGAGAACCTGGGGGTCACCCAGGCACAGCCATCACAAGAAGAAGTATCCATCCAGTTTTCATTTGGAATCATTGCTTGTTTCCACTTCCATCACCCTTGTGGGCAGCAAATTCCAGGCCATTACCATTTGCTCTGTGCTCTTCCTTACATCCCCCTGTACCTCTTGCCCAAAACCTGGCCAGCCTCCTTCACTAAGTGCGAGCAAAACCTAAAGCTCAGCTCTCAGTCTGAGTCATATTTGTTGAGTGAGAGAATTGTCAATAAAATTGCGTTAAACCGTGAACCTATTTTGTCCTTTGTTCATCTCGCAAATAAGGGCACCTCGGTAAAACTTTTGATTAATACATTGGTCGAAGTGTCTGAATTGGGCAGATACAACAGTATGTACCAATTTGAACATCTACCATAATTCACTATTCTTGGATGCAAATTTGAAGGTCCCTAACATAAACCATTAGCTCAAGAACTCAGTTTAAAGGAGACGGCCCATTCCCACTTTTGAAGATCCCAATGAAATGTGGCGTTCCCTGTGTCATTCATATCCCCAAGAACAAGTAATAAAATAAAATGACCAACCTACATTGGGAAGAGGTGGGCAGGTGTACTTGAATGTTAGAGTTACTGCAGCTTCTAATCCTGCCTCTCTCCCTTATTAGGGGAATTGTCACATATTAAGTTAGTATTACCAAACTGAGATTGTGAACTTAATATGTACAACATCTGTGCAAATTAAATAAGTCGATGTCAAACTATGCAGCTCACATTCCAAAGAAGTGGCAGAAAGTGTTTTTTTATTTTGCATTGAGAATTTCTAATTCTCCGTCCTTTCAGAGGTATGCAGCACAGAGGGAAGCAATTGGTCCGTCACACATGCGTTCGTTCTTTGAAAAAGCTATCCAATTAGTCGTAGTACCCTACTCTTTCCCCAAAGCTCTGCAATGGTTTCCTTTTTAAGTATACATATTATTTTTTGAAAGTTACAAAGGAGAGGCGGTGAACAAAAGACCAGGGGCGAAATTCTCCGACCCTGCTCGCCCGGGGCCGCCGAAAATCCCGCCCCCGCTGTGGCAGAAATTATCCGCCACCCGGGAATTGGCAGGGGCGGGAAACACGCCGCACCGAGCGGCGAGCCCCCTGCGGCGATTCTCCGGCCCGCAATGGGCCGAAGTCCCGCCGCTGGGAGGCCTCTCCCGCCGCCGAGGTTTGAACCACCTCTGGTGGCGGCGTGATCGGGCCCCCGGGGTCCGGGGGGGGGGGGGGGGGGGGGGGGGGGGGGGGCGCGGGCCGATCGGACCCTGGGGGGTGCCCCCACAGTGGCCAGGCCCGCGATCGGGACCCACCGATCGGCGGGCGGACCAGTGCCGTGGGGGCACTCTTATCCCTTCCGCCGCTGCCACGGCCTCCACCATGGCAGACGCGGAAGAGAATCCCCCAGCGCGCATGCGCCGGTGGTGACGTCACCACCGGCGCATGCGCGAACCGGCCAAGGCCTTTCGGCCAGCCCCGGCAGTCAAAGGCCGCTGGTGCCGGTTTTTTTTGCCAGTCGGCGTGGTGCCAACCCCTCCGGCGCAGGCCTAGCCCCTCAATGAATTCTCCGCACCTTTGGGGAGGCCCGACGCCGGAGTGGTTGGCGCCACTCTGCTACACCGGGACCCCCACCCCGCCGGGTAGGGGAGAATCCCGCCCCAGATTTTTAGCCACAGGGAGCGGGAAAACCTGTGGCCAATTATCACAGGCTGTTCTGTACACCTTATGATCAAGGTATACCAGTGAGGACAGATCACACTTAAAAGACAAAAATTTAGAGGTCTTCAGCAATCCATTATGAACAAATCTTTGCAGTGGCGGCACAATATCACTGTGGTTAGCACTGCTGCCAACAGCGCTGAGGACCCGGGTTCAATCCCGGCCTGGGTCTCTGTGTGGAGTTTGCACATTCAGCCCGTGTCTGTGGGGGTTTCACCCCCACAACCCAAAGATGTGCAGGTTAGGTGGATTGGTCACGCTAAATTGTCCCTTAATTGGAAAAAAATAAAATAATTGGGTACTTTAAATTTATTTTAAATTTGCTCTTTATTGTTCACCCAAATAAACACATCTCAGATATACAAAGGAAAGCTCAGTCATTGGTAGGAATGAGCAAGGTTGAGGACAATACAGAGAGATTGCTCAGCAGTCTTACCTTGTAGGCTTGGAGAAAAGCAAGAAAGTCGCTGTGAGCCACAGCAAATTCCAACTTCTTCACCTTGGCTTCTTCTCTCTTATCCCACGGAGAAACCTTTCAACAGCACAAACCATTGTATTTAGAAGGTATCTATTAAAATAACTGCATTTGATTAAAACATTTAAAACATTAATGTTTTATTCTCTCTATTATCCTTGAGGTTTCACAATTTATTTGTTTGCTGCTCAAAGAAAATTGCAGTTAAAATTAAAAATGATCGCATTAGACCCACTTTTTCACATCACTCTGCAAATTTTGCATGTTCCAATTAGGCGTCAACCTAGACTTAGTAACACACACACCTCTGAAACAGATGGTGTTGGTTTCAGTCCCATTCCAGGGGTTTAAGTATAATGAAGGCTGACAGTTCAGTATTAAGAGGTGTAGCACTGTTGGAGGTGTGTTTTTAGGACAAGACTTTAAACCGAGAACCTGATTGCCCTTTCAGATGATCAAAGACCCCACAACACTATTTTGAAGAAAACAAGAAAGTTTTTCCTGATGTCCTGGCCAACATCTAACCATTAGCAAACACCTAAAGAAAGCAAATGATAGATTCTCCATCACTTCAGCAGCTGAGTGTTCAGCAAGTAAAAAAAGACTGATTTATAGTCTAGGTTGGCCTCATTTGAGACATTAGGCCTAGTCTCGAATTGCATAACTGTTTGCAAACACTTATACAAAGTTAGTGTTGGGGGGATGGATGGAGGCATTGGCTCGCTTGCCTGGCAGGCACTTGACTTGTTCTCCTCAAATGTCAAAATTGCTTGATGACAGAGACTTGACCATTTGGGTCTGTGCAAGGTTTCTTCCCCCCCCCCCCCCCCCCCCCTGTGATGGTTAGGTCAAACTTGCTGCACAGAGATAAGGAGCTGGCTATTGGAGTTTGCTCTGTCAAATATCGTGGTGTCCTAATGCTCCTCTTCCATGTATTACAGTCAGTGCACGCTCAGGCACTGAAATCACCAAGAATGAGGAGTTTATCCTAATGGGATACTCCTCGAATTATTTTCATAAGAATGTTTATTTATTTAAATTTTTCCAATTAAGGGGCAATTGAGCTTGACCAATCCACCTACCCTGCACATCTTTGGGTTGTGGGGGTGAGACCCATGCAGACACAGCATAGAATGTTTCTTTGCAGTCTGCACAATCACTGTTGGAGCCAAGGCCTGTTGCATGCTAGTTACTAGTAAGACTTAAGGGAAGTCCTGAGAGTTGATTGCTGTTCCCCTTATGAAGCCTGTCAAACTTGTGCAAGTCCAGATAGAATGGGAAAGCTCAGGCCTGACTACTGGTCCTTGGACTTGCCAATCCAATAGAATGCGAGGCCTGCACTAATACTCAAATTTGAGACTCCTCAGCAAGCCTGACTTTGTTTAGGGTTGATGTTGTACCTGCCCAGCATTCTGGCTATGAGGGCTGTTCTGCTCTCTGGGCTTGTGTTGTTGTCCAGAAATGTTCTGACATAATATTGTCACAAGTAGGCTTACATTAACATTTCAATTAAGTTACTGTGATAATCCTCTAGTCACCACACTACAGCGCCTGTTCGGGTACACCGATGGCGAATTCAGAATGTCCAATTCACCTAACAGCACGTCATTCTGCTGTTAGGGGCTGTTTAGCACACTGGGCTAAATCGCTGGCTTTGAAAGCAGACCAAGCAAGCAAGCAGCACGGTTCGATTCCCGTAACAGCCTCCCCGGACAGGTGCCGGAATGTGGCGACTAGGGGCTTTTCACAGTAACTTCATTGAAGTCTACTCGTAACAATAAGCGATTTTCATTTTCATTCGGGACTTGTGGGAGGAAACCAGAGCACCTGGAGGAAAGCCACGCAGACACGGGGAGATGTGCAGACTCCGCACAGACAATGACCCAAGCTGGGAATCAAACCCGTGACCCTGGTGCTGTGAAGCTACACTTTGCTACCTTGCTGCCCATATTCCACAAATTGAGCTTTCGATAACTAGTAGTCTCGTTCTTTACATTCCGACATGTGACTGGATGACCAGCCAGGTGCAACAATCTGGCAGGTGCAGGGAGAGCAAGCTAGGTTTAGGATTCCTTTGCTTCCCCTTCTCCAGGTCAGCATGGTAGCACAAGTGGATAGCACTGTGGCTTCACAGCACCAGGGTCCCAGGTTCGTTCGATTCCTTGCTGGGTCATTGTCTGTGCGGAGTCTGCACGTTCTCTCCGTGTCTGCATGGGTTTCCTCCGGGTGCTCCGGTTTCCTCCCACAGTCCAAAGATGTGCGGGCCAGGTGGATTGATTATGCTAAAATTGCCCTTAGTTTCCAAAAAGGTTAGGCGGGGTTAATGGGTTACGGGAATAGGGTGGAAGTAAGGGCTTAAGTGGGTCGGTGCAGACTCGATGGGTCGAATGGCCTCCTTCTGCACTGTATGTTCTATGTCTGTGTCTGCTCTGTTGCCTCAGCCGGACACAAACTCAACGAAAATGTGCACCTCACGGTTTAGAAGTCACGAGTCAGTTACTTTACACCAATACACAAATATAATTGATGTAGAACAGTTGATAAAACAAACTGTAAAATAGCACTATATTAAAATGTTATATTAGAAGTTATTGTTTAATTGCAAGTAAAGTCACCATAGTTCTAGATGACCATA
This sequence comes from Scyliorhinus canicula, assembly GCF_902713615.1. NCBI lineage: Eukaryota > Metazoa > Chordata > Chondrichthyes > Carcharhiniformes > Scyliorhinidae > Scyliorhinus > Scyliorhinus canicula. The sequence continues at coordinate 185,688,318 of NC_052146.1, read as the reverse complement.
GGTTACTTTCCCCTTTGAGGGGGAGAGCTGACTGGTGGCGATTTAACCTGAGGATTACCACACCTTAGGCGAGGGGCAAGGTCAAGAAGGCATCTTCATGAATAACTGTATTTCATTTATGTTAGCATAAAAGTGTGAAGATTGAGTTTACTCACAAAAGGGGATTTAAAGGCCAAGCTGGCTGCAATGGTCAAAGCAGGATCAAGGCAACGGAAGATGGCGCCAAACAACATTAGTTTTCCAATGCGGACATCCACCGGCAAAAAAGCTAAGTGGTACCCCAAGGGAGTGAGTGTTTCATCTGGTGTGAGGGCCCCGAGGTCCTGCAGCCGACTCTTAGCTGCTTTCAAACCTTCTTCCATGGGTAGTTCGACCAGACGCGAAAGAACAGATTCCAAATCATGATCTGCAAAAATGTCCAGAACTTTGATCCTAGGCAAACAGAAAAAAAATGTAATTCATTAAAAAAAATTATACATAATCAATGACATGTGGTATGGCCCAGAATACCAACTACAACACTACTTCAAAAACTGCAGTCATTAGTCCAGTGAGGGAAAAAAAAACATTTGAAGCTTAAATATATGGCAGTAAACTGAAAGGGGTTACATTCAAAACTGAATACTAGCAACAAAAATCAGAAGGATAATGAGAAAATAAATTATTTTGTCAATGCAGTTTTTTTAGTATGGTATCTATTATCATTTCCCTTAAGCATTATCTCAACAATGTGTACCTCTGCCAGAATCCAGTGCAGTACTGAGGGAATGCTGTACTCTCGGAGGTGCTAGCTTTCAGACGAGATGTTAAACAAAGGCCCTGTCTGCTCTCTCAAGTGGATATAAAAGATTTAATGGGACTATTTCTAAGAAGAGCAGAAGGTCTCCTGGTGCCCTGGTCAATAGTTATCCTTCAACCAAAAATGGCTAAAACAGATTATCTGGTCATTATCGCATTGCTGTTTCTGGGACCTTGCTGTTCAAACATTTGGCCACCATATTTCCTATAGTACCACAATAAGTACACTGCAAAAGTAGTTCATTGGATAGGGATTCCAGAATTCAAAATTGTTTTTTCTTCCTAGGAGAAGGCAGACTGTATAGCTATTTACAGGGCTCCTGTCTCCAGGGTATTCCCATATTTCATAGCATTCACATTCATAGGAATATATATTTTGAGAATATTTGTTCTACCAGATTGCCACTGATGAATAAAATATGAAAAATCTATTATTGCACCCCACTCTCATTGCTGTGGCAGATCTGGTTCAATTTTATACCTCTGACCACCTGCGTCTTGGGTATATTGAATCTCTTGCTCACTGTGTTTCAGTGGGTACCCCTCACTCCTGTGATAGTCACAGTTCCATTTGATGCCACAGAATTGCAATCCACTCAGCACAATCGGACATTATCTGCAGCACAAGGACAGACTAAATAAATGCCATAGAATGTTATAGAACCTTGCAATGCAGGAGACCATTTGACCCATCAAACCTCTGCCAACCCTTTGAACCAGCTTTTCAATTAGTTCCACTTCTCAGCTCCATCTCATAACCCTGAAAATGTTTCAAATTTTATTAAGATTCCCTTTTGAATGTTGCTGTTAAATCTAATCCCACCATCCTTTCAGGAATGCATTTCAGATTACAACAATAAATCATACCATTAAAAAAAAAAATTCTCCTAATCTCCTTGCTGCTAACTATCTCAAATCTGTGTCCTATATTTCCAATTCTCTTGCCAGTTGTGTCCTCATTTACTTTTAGCATCAAACAGTATTGTGGATTGAAGCGCGGAGGGTTCCAAATGAAACTGAATGGAGCAGGTCTGGTTTGACATTTCCCACATTCAGTTCATTATGTGGTCTGGACAAGCTGCGGTGTAGGAAATGTACACGAGGGCACCTGGTGGGGCAGTGGTTAGCACTGCTGCCTTGTGTCGCCGAGGACCTGGGGTCAATCCCGGCCCGGTCGCTGTCTGTGTGGAGTTTACACATTTTCCCCGTGTCTGCGTAGGTCTCACCCCAACATCCCAAAGACGTGCATGGTGGGTGGATTGGCCACGCTAAACTGCCCCTTAATTGAAAAAGAAATTTAACAAAAAAAAAGAAGGAACATGTTGTGCGTCAGCCATGGATTAGTTGGAGCCCTCACAAGTCAAAAGGTTTGGGTTAAATTTCCATTCTAAGGACTTGAGCACAAAATCCAGGTTGACACTCTGCAGGGGGTACTGTCTTTTAGATGAGACATTAAACTGAGGCCTGGCTTCCATTTTGTGTGGACATCAAAGATCTCATGGGACTATTTAGAAGGGCAGCAGGGAAATTGTTTTGATCAAATTGACCCTCCAATCACCAGCACTGAAAACAAATGATCCAGTCATTATCACAACATTTGTGGGATCTAACTGCATACAAATCAGCTGCCACATTTCTAGATTACAACAGATCAAAAATGTGCAGTGTTTTGGGGCCCCAAAGTCATGAAAGGTGCTACAAAAATGCAAATTCCTTCTTTATACGTTTTAGCATGGGCAGCATGGTAGCATTGTGGATAGCACAATTGCTTCACAGCTCCAGGGTCCCAGGTTCGATTCCGGCTTGGGTCACTGTCTGTGCGGAGTCTGCACATCCTCCCAGTGTGTGCGTGGGTTTCCTCTGGGTGCTCCGGTTTCCTCCCACAGTCCAAAGATGTGCAGGTTAGGTGGATTGGCCATGATAAATTGCCCTTAGTGTCCAAAATTGCCCTTAGTGTTGGGTGGGGTTACTGGATAACCCAGGGGATAGGGTGGAGTTGTTGACCTTGGGTAGGGTGCTCTTTCCAAGAGCCGGTGCAGACTCGATGGGCTGAATGGCCTCCTTCTGCACTGTAAATTCTATGATAATTCTATAAACAACTGCAAATTTATTAAGTTAGAATCAACAAGTTTTTCTTCATACGCTATTATTTTAGTGAACATGGAATCGTTACAACTCCATAAATAATTGTCCCCAACCTTAGACAAAGCTGTTCCAGAGGCACCCTCTTGATCTCGGGCAGCTGCAGCTCTTGGAGGTGGTGACGGTAGCAGTGACTGGTAAACAGGTGGAAGCAGATCCCTGAAGCTACACGCCCAGCTCGACCCTTCCTCTGCTGGGCATTAGCTCGTGATACCCAGGTGTCCTCCAGGCTCTCCATCCCTTTGCATGGATCATACCTAATGTGCCAAACCAGAAGAGACTTGTTGCACTCTGATGATGGATACATCCAGACTAATCGGATAGCTCTTTCAAAGAACCGGCACAGGCACAGTAAGACAAATGCCATTGTGTTTGCTGGAAGATTCTGTGGTTATATTAAGATCAACCTTATTTACCTTCCAACTGCCCTTGACATTTATGGCTATACATCACCTCCTTTTCTGACCCTCGTAAGCACTCCGATCATCAACATTAAATTGATTTCCATTCTCTGGGTTTAGCCGTGATTCCATAATTTCAATTACATTGCAGTACCCTAATGCTACAGCAGCTTCCAGTTCTGGTGACTTATTACTAATGTTTCTATCATGCATGAATAAGTATCTTCCAGGAGATTTGCCTAATTTTGTGCGTACCAGTGTCTGTTTGTTCCCGGGTTCTTGTATCAGGAAGTTTCTGGCTTTGGTATTCATGTCCACCATTTAACTATCTTCTGCCCTATGATTAATATCGTCTGGGATCTGATTATCTCTCTGCCCTTCCCCATTCATCCAGTTAAAACTATTTCCGGTTGCTGCATCGACGTTACTTAAAAATCTTTCTTCCTACTTGAATTGAGGTACAGATATCTCTCATGCCAGACCTAACCATTTTGAAAATATTCTCAATCATTTATGAAGGTTAGCATTGGTGTTTTCAGAGCACAGGAGTTGCTTTGGCCCATCGTGCGTGGGATAGCTCTTTGAAAAAAAAAAACTTCCCAATTATTCCTGCTCTGCTGGTCTTTCTCCATAGCTCTGAAAAGTTTGCACCTTCACCATCCTCGCAGCCTGTGCACTCCATATGTTGTGTCAAAGGAAACATTGTTTCATCACCTCTTGGTTCTTTTGTTCAAGTTTCATAGCCACTCACGTGCATCCTTGGTTTACCCCAACCAGAGAGCACCAGCCTCCTTACAAAATGCTGACTTGATGCGATAGCCGGCAGTCAATTAGATTCTGAATTAAGACAAACCCAAGCCAATCATAGTGATAACCCTGAACATTAGGTAGCTATCCATGCAAGATTGAAATTTTGCTCAAGAGGCAAAGAGATGGCACCCTAACCCACAGTTTCACTGTCTCCAGTAAGTCTTAAATTATTTTATTACATTATTCTGTACCTCTTTTCTTTCATCTTGCCAGAATCAATAACATAAACAACATCATCAATGGTGACTGATGTTTCAGCAATGTTGGTGGAGATAATAATCTTGGTAGTTCCTTTAGGAGGGCGCAAGAAGACAGCTTGTTGTTCCTCACTGGACAGTGAAGAATGCAGTGGGTGTATAACACACCTGGAAGAGAATAGTCAGTTTATTTCATTATCAAAGGAGAACATTTGTTGGCAGTACTTTTGGAAATGGTAAAGATATTTGAAATATTTGGTCACTTATTGATAGAAGGAGGAATTCTGAAACAGTGGCACCAAGTTAAATTTATTAATTGCCCCAAAAAAGCTTAAAAATAACTTGCATCCTTGTGTGAAAGTTCTGGAGTGGCAGTGTGTTTGAGGCCTCACCACTGTTGCTGGAACCTAGGGTGATGCTGCACGCGGTTTCATTTTTGATAGTTTATGGAATCCGCAGAACTACTACCATTACAATGCGACGAGAGAGCATCTGATGATCTTAGGAGCAGAATTTGGCCATCGAGTCTGCCCTGCCATTCGATCATGGCTGATATTTTTTCATCCCCATTCTCCTGCCTTCTCCCTATAACCTCTGATCCCCTCATTAATCAAGAACCTATCTAGCTCTGTCGTAAAGACACTCAGTGATTTGGTCTCCACAGCCTTCTGCGGAAAGAGTTCCACAGATTTGCCACCTTCTGATAAAGAAGTTCCTCCTCATCTCAGTTTTAAAGGATCATCCCTTCAGTCACCAGTCTCCTACTGGTGGAAACATCTTCTCCACATCCCCTCTATCTAGGCCTCTCAGTATTCTGTAAGTTTCAATGAGATCCCCCCTCAACCTTCTGAACTCCATTGAATACAGACCCAGAGTCCCCCAACTGTTCTGCCTCGGACAAGCCCTTCCTTCCCAGGATCATTCTTGTGAACCTCCTCTGCACCCACTCCAAGGCCAGCACATCCTTCCTTAGATATGGGGCCCAAAACTGCTCAATATTCCAAATAGGGTCTGACCAGAGCCTTATACAGCAAACTTAACAGTGCCTTCACAGTTCCTTTAGTTCCTTCTTCCAGATCACTAATGTATATCGTGAATAATTGTGGTCCCAACTGTCACTTGTGGAATATTAGTCACTGGCTGCCCTACTGAAAAAGACCCCTTTATCTTCACTCTCTGCCTTCTGCCAGTCAGCCAATATTCTATCCTTCCTAGTACCTTGCCCTAACACCATGGGCCCCATATCTTATTTAGCAGCCTCCTGTACGGCACCTTGTCAAAGGCCTTCTGGAAATCCAAATAGACAAGGGAGAGCCAGTAGACATGATCTAACTTCCTCGTTACCTCCTAAAAGAAGTCTAACAGATTTTCAGGCATGACCTCCCCTTTACAAAGCCATGCTGACTCAGTCCTATTTTATCATGCACTTCCAAGTACTCCACAATCTCATCCTTAATAATGGACTCTAAAACATTACCAACTACCAAAGTCAGACTAATAGGTCTATAATTTCCTGTCTTCTGCCTCCCTCCCTTCTTAAACAAGGGTGTTACAGCAGCCATTTTCCAGTCCTCTAGGGTTCTCCTTGACTCAATGATTTCTGAAAGATCACCACCAATGTCTCCACAATCTCCTCAGCTATCTCCTTCATAACAGAGGTGTAATCCACCTGGTCTGGACGATTTATCCACATTCAGACCTTTCAGCTTCCCCAGCATCTTCTCCTTAGTGATAGCCACTACACTCACCTCTGCCTCCATATCATATGGATCCTACACCGAAATGCAAATTACACATGTACATAGTAAAATTGATAGAGAACCAAAGGAAGCCTTTGTAGCAACCTTTGATGTGGCAGCTTATGAAATGCTTTATAAAATCCAAGTGCACCACATCCACAGACTTGCTTTACCACCTTATCTAAATGTCCTCAAGGAACTCAAATAAATGAAATAAACATGATTTCCCTTTCACAAAACAGTTTGGCATGCCTGATCCTATTGTGATTTTAAAAAAGTTTTCAGCTATAAGCTCCTTAATAGTGGATTCTAGCAATTTTGCGATGACAAATGTTAGGCCAACTCGCCAATAGCTTCCCGCTTTCAGTCTCCCTCCTTTCTGGAATAAAGATGTTGCATTTGCTATTTTCCCAATCCAGTGGGACACATCCAAAATCCAATAAATTTTGGAAGATTATAACCAATGCCTCTACTGTGCGGAGTCTGCACGTTCTCCCAATGTCTGCGTGGCTTTCCTCTGGGTGCTCCGGTTTCCTCTCACAAGCCCCAAAAGACGTGCTATTAGGTAATTTGGACATTCTGAATTCTCCCTGAACAGGCGCCGGAGTGTACTGACAGTAACTTCATTGCAGTGTTAATGTAAGCCTACTTGTGACACTAATAAAGATTATTATATTATATTATCACTGCAGCCACTTATTTTAAGACCCTTGGATGCAGGCCATCTGGTCCATGGGACTTGTCAGCCTTTGAGCTAATCATTTTCCCAAAACTTTTCCATGATGATCGTGAAATATCCTTGGGAATACAGTGAAGGATAACACAAAATAGGGCAGCACGGTAGCATTGTGGATAGCACAATTGCTTCACAGCTCCAGGGTCCCAGGTTCGATTCCGGCTTGGGTCACTGTCTGTGCGGAGTCTGCACATCCTCCCCGTGTGTGCGTAGGTTTCCCCTGGGTGCTCCGGTTTCCTCCCGGAGTCCAAAGATGTGCAGGTTAGATGGAATGGTCATGATAAATTGCCCTTAGTGTCCAAAATTGCCCTTAGTGTTGGGTGGGGTTACTGGGTTATGGGGATAGGGTGGAGGTGTTGACGTTGGGTAGGGTGCTCTTTCCAAGAGCCGGTGCAGACCCGATGGGCCAAATGGCCTCCTTCTGCACTGTAAATTCTATGATAATCTATGATAATCTGTTCAATGTCTCGCCATTTCCTTGTTTTCCATCATCAATTTCCAAGACTCAACTCTCTCAGAGAGCTTTAGTTACCCTATTCCTATTTAAAATCTTGTAGAAACCCATACTATTAATTTTATATTACTAGCTACCTTTCTCTCACCCTTTACTTTCTCGCTCTATTTTTTTCTTCCTCTATTTTTTTTTTTAAGAAAAGGTCATTCTTTACGGGTCCTCTCTCACAATTCAGTCCAATCTTCTGACCTACCACCACTAACTTTTGCAATTTTGTATAGTGCTTATTTTAAACTTGATACTATCCTTAACTTCCTTATTTAGCCACCGATAATGAAACCTTCTCAAAGAGTCTATAGTTCTCACCGAGATAAACCTTTGCTGCGAGTTATTAAATATCTTCTTTGAAGTCTGCCACTGTCCTACAGTTTGACGTAGTTCCCCAGTAGTTCCGTAGGGCCTCATGGTAGCATGGTGGTTAGCATCAATGCTTCACAGCTCCAGGGTCCCAGGTTCGATTCCCGGCTGGGTCACTGTCTGTGTGGAGTCTGCACGTCCTCCCTGTGTGTGCGTGGGTTTCCTCCGGGTGCTCCGGTTTCCTCCCACAGTCCAAAGATGTGCGGGTTAGGTGGATTGGCCATGCTAAATTGCCCGTAGTGGAAGGTTAATGGGGGGATTGTTGGGTTACGGGTATACGGGTTACGTGGGTTTAAGTGGGGTGATCATTGCTCGACACAACATCGAGGGCCGAAGGGCCTGTTCTGTGCTGTACTGTTCTATTCTATTCTTTCAATCCAAGGTCATTCCTCACTATTTTTTTTTTTTTATAATTTAGATTACCCAATTATTTTTTCCAATTAAGGGGCAATTTAGCGTCGCCAATCCACCTACTCTGCACATTTTTGGGTTGTGGGGGCGAAACCCACGCAGACACGGGGAGAATGTGCAAACTCCACACGGACAGTGACCCAGAGCCGGGATCGAACCTGGGACCTCAGCGCGGTGAGGCGGTTGTGCTAACCACTAGGCCACCGTGCTGCCCCATTCCTCACTATTATAATGATGACATCCTTAACAGAGTTGTCACATCACATTTTCCCAGTTTCCTGTCTGTTCAAAATGTCAAATACCCATCAATATTCAGGTCCCAGTCTTGGTCACCTTGTAACCATATCTGTATAATGGCTATCATATCATACATATTTACTTCTATCTCTGCTGACAATTCATCAATTTTGTTACCAATGTTGCATGCATTCTGACATGCAGCTTTTAACTCTGCCTTTTTACCATTTTTGCAATCTCTGGCCTTATTTGCTGGTGCACTCTTAAGTTTGTCCCCTGTCTCTTCCTGCCACACTCTGGTGCTCATACCCAGATCACTATCCTGCTCTATTATCTCATTGTTTCCCCTTTGATTTATTCCATCTCCTCTCACATAATCCCTCCCCCTTTAGTTCAAAGCAAACTCTACCGCTCTAGTTACACAATTCGCCAGCACACTGGTCTCAGCAGGGTTCAAGTGAAGACTGTCCCAATGGTACAACTCCCCCATTTCCCAGTACCAATGCTCCATGATTAAAAAGCCATTTGGCTCACACTAGTCTTTGAGCCACACATTCATTTTTTAAATCTCATTTAGATTTGCTCATGGCTCAGGTAATAAACCAGAGATTATTGCCCTTGAAGTTCTGCTTTCTAATTTAATTTTTCTGTGGCTTCATCTGAGTGAATCTCTTGAGATTGCTCTTCATGACCTTGATATCTTTGTTAAAGTAGGGCACTCAAATGTGTCCCAAATAATAATACTTTACTAATTGTGCTACAAACCTTTTGTCACGCCTGTTGTTGAAGAAAGGGTTAGATTGAAGTTGTTCGTATAATAACTTGATTTCTGCCAGGCCAGGCAAGAATATTAAAACAGCACCTATTGGAATAATCAAATTAAATTTAAATTAAAATAACAGACATGAAGGGCAGCACGGTGGCCTAGTGGTTAGCACAACCGCCTCATGGCGCTGAGGTCCCAGGTTCGATCACGGCTCTGGGTCACTGTCCGTGTGGAGTTTGCATATTCTCCCCGTGTCTGCGTGGGTTTCGCCCCCACAACCCAAAAAATGTGCAGTGTAGGTGGATTGGCCACGCTAAATTGCCCCTTAATTGGAAAAAATAATTGGGTAATCTAAATTTATAAAAAAAAATAAAAATAAAAAAAAAATAAAAAAAAATAACAGACATGAAAAATGACTCTGTTGTTCTCGCACTTTGCACTACCTTTGTAACTGCCAGGTAATCACAAAGATTTATAATTGAGATTTTTTTCAAGCAACTAAGCTTCCTTAATCAAAGGCAACCAGCTATCCTGTTCACTTTTAGCACTTGTAAGTGAGCCTTACAACAAGCTCGGCAAAAGCTTGGGGGGAGGGGGTGAAGCAGACATTCCGTTTCAATTTCCAAGATAATGCCGTGATCAATCGGTAATGACATGCCTGGTTTGAATTTAAACAAATGCTTGACAGTTAACTGTTCCCTGGTGCGTTCACCATGGTGATGCCTCTACCAATCAGAGTCACTTGCCAATCAATCAGCACTCTCTTTTCATGCAATATACATGATGTTTACCTTCACAATTGATATTCTTGCGAAGGTGTATGCTTGTAATATCTAACTCTAAACAAATAGAAAAGTTGGAAAGCTCTGTCCTTTAAGAACTGATTTTCTAGAAAAGAACAACGAGCGTCAAGTACTCTGGTATGTCCTGAGGTTGAGGAATAGTGTTGATTGAATGCAAGTCTTAACTCTGATTTCCTCTTTCTCCCAATCTGCTCTCAGTAAATATTTGTGTTCAACCATGAGGTTCATGACAATCATTTTTACAGGGAACACTGAGCAGGTTTCAATTGGGGCAAAACTGCACACTGACCCATTTGCTGCTGCATCAGTAAAATTGAGCTCTAAATATGCAAGATTCAATTATTATACATGTTGGTCAATGGCTGCTTACACAGCTCTTAGAAATTACAGCACGTGCATAGCAGACTGTACATGGCTCCACTAACCTGGAGGGTAATTGTGTTTTCCATCCACTATCCACTCTAGTAGAGCTTCTATTAAATCCAAGTTGACCTTGTCCATGTCCATACTAGCCATTGTCTTTAATACTGACTTACTAACCCCTAAAAAGAAAAGAAAGTCTTAACAAAACAATACGAGAATGTGCAGGCCTATGTGTATTGCTGCGTTTGCAGTGCAATTAACATGCACTCTAGCTGCATATAAACATATTCACTCTACTCCTTCCTAACGCTGATGGAGGCAGAGAGCACAGAGTCTCACTCTATGTGGATGACCTGCACCTGTATGTCTCAAAGCCACAAGAAGGACTGTGAGCAATCATGCAGATCCTGAAAGAGTTCGGAACCTTAACGGGTTACAAACTCAACCTGGGCAAAAGTGAAGCATCCCCAGTGAACCTAACGGGGGAGGGACAGAGCTGGAGGTGCTCCCATTTAAAACAGTCCAAAACAGATTCCGATATCTGGGGATCCAAATAGCCAGAGGCTGGACACAGATCCACAAGTGGAACCTGACTAGCCTGGTGGAGGAAGTTAAAAAGGATGAAGATGTCCCCCATGGCCCTCATCTGCGGCAACCACAAATTCCCCCCCCAGCCATGCTAGACACCACCTTTAGGAAATGGAGACAGGACGGGGGAACACTGACAGATAGGAACTTTTACGTAGGGCACAGACTGGCGACACTGGACGAACTGACAGAGGAATGGGAACTGCCGACAGGACAGGAAATGAGACACCTGCCAATAAAGCACTTCCTCCGTAAAGAGACAGTAGGATACCTCGGGGACCCGGAGACTACGCTATTAGAGGACCTGATAAATACAGACAGTAAAGAAGGGGGACTCGTTGAGAAAATGTATGGACAGATACTGGACAAAGCCTGAATACCACTGAACAAGACCAGATGGAAATGGGGGGATGCACTGGGGACAGAAGTGGGATGGGGACTCTGGAGCGAGCCATTGAGCAGAGCCAACTCCACCTACTCCCGCGCAAGGCTCAGCCTCATGCAGTTCAAAGTGGCGCACAGAGCGCACCTGACCAGAATCCGGATGAGCAGATTCTTCCCGGAGGTAGAGGACAAATGTGAACAGTGCCAGAGGGGCCCAACCAACCACACCCACATGTTCTGGGCTTGTCCCAAATTTGCTGGGTTCTGGACAGCCATCTCAGAGGCAATGTCCAAGGTGATGCCGTGCTCAAATGTGGCAGTTTTTGGGTATTGGAGCAGCCAGAACTACACATGGAGCAGAGGGCTGACACACTAGCTTTCACTTCCCTAGGTGCACGCTGAAGAATCCTGCTCAGCTGGCCGGGAAAGAAAAGAAGGGGGTAGGGGGGGGGGGGGGGGAAACACCCCCGAGACCAATGATGGGGCTGGCCGCAGGAGGGAACACACGACGAGCCAGACGGCAGCAGACTGTATATAGGAGAACTTAAGGGAAGGAAAAGACAAACCATTCTGTATTGTACAGTGAATGAATATGCCCAGCAATGCACATAATTGGGACAAAGATAGGGAGGTTCTAAAACACGAACAGAAATCGAGGCAGCACCGTTATTTTCACTGTTTGCACGCGTCCAGCCAGCAAAAAGCGGCAAAACATCCCATATCTTAAAATCCTCCTTCATCCCCTCCACCAATCAAGCCAATTTCAATCTATGCAGTTGGGACCAGCTCCGCGCCTCGGTCCACAAAGCTCGTCCCCACCGCCTTAAATGCTAACTCCCCTAATCTCCTTTCCTGTCCTCTGGCATTGATCTGGAACCTTTCCCATACCCAATATGATCCAAAAACCTGCCAAATTTCCCCAAGGTCTCCATAATCCCCACAATGCTGCCCATCGGGGCCAAAATATATAATAACAAATTATCTGCATAAAGCAAAATCCTATGCACCCTCCCACTCAATTCCTCAAAGCCATCGCCATGCCAACAGCTCTATTGCCATGCCAACGGCTCTATCGCCGAGGTGAACAGCATTTGGGAGAGCAGGCACCCCTGCCTCGTCCCGCGATGTGGCCCAAAGGACCCGAATCTCACTTGGTTCGTCCACACTCTCGCCACCAGCAACTTGTACAGCAGCTGGACCCAATCCACAAACCCCTGCCCAAACCGCAAACAAATATGCCCACTCCAGCCAATGAAAAGCCTTCCCCACGTCCAACACAACTGTTACTTCTACCTCCTGCCCCTCCGAGGGCATTAAGTGGCAGCATGGTAGCATTGTGGATAGCACAATCGCTTCACAGCTCCAGGGTCCCAGGTTCGATTCCGGCTTGGGTCACTGTCTGTGCGGAGTCTGCACATCCTCCCCGTGTGTGCGCGGGTTTCCTCCGGGTGCTCCGGTTTCCTCCCACAGTCCAAAGGTGTGCAGGTTAGGTGGATTGGCCATGATAAATTGCCCTTAGTGTCCAAAAGTGCCCTTAGTGTCCAAAATTGCCCTTAGTGTTGGGTGGGGTTACTGGGTTATGGGGATAGGGTGGAGGTGTGGACCTTGGGTAGGGTGCTCGTTCCAAGAGCTGGTGCAGACTTTATGGGCCGAATGGCCTCTTTCTGCACTATAAATTCTATGAAATTCTATGAAATAAGTAACCTCCGCACATTCGCCAACAACTGCCTTCACTTTACAAAACCAATTTAATCCTCCCCAATCAACCGCGTACGCAATCCTTAATCCGTGATGCAAGCACCTTTGCCAATAGTTTGCCATCAACATTCAATAACGATACCAGGCGGAGCTTTTGGCGGATTAGGGGGTATGCGAGCAGGTAAGGTTGCCATTCGAGGCTACGTGGAGTTGAATGACACGGAGGTCACAGCCGTCACATTGTGGGAGACACTCTAGGCTGTAGTTAGAGGCAAATGTATTTCTACACTGCTCCCAGGGGCTGTTTAGCTCACTGGGCTAAATCGCTGGCTTTGAAAGCAGACCAAGGCAAGCCAGCAGCATGGTTCGATTCCCGTAACAGCCTCCCCGAACAGGCGCCGGAATGTGCCGACTAGGGGCTTTTCACAGTAACCTCATTTGAAGCCTACTCGTGACAATAAGCGATTTTCATTTTCATTTCATTTCCAGGTCCTTATCCTTCTTTAAAATCGGGCAGATAGAAGCCGGTGACAAAGTAGGGGATGTTCCCCTCTCCCTCCCCTCATTATACACCCTCACCAGCATTGGCCCCAGTTGACCCTAGCTCCGCCACAAACTTTTTATCAAACTAATGGGAATCTGTCCAGCCTCAGGGCCTTACCCAGCTCTGCCCTGAACCTTTTATAAAACTCTACTGGGAACTCATGTGATCCCGGGGCCTTCCCCACCTACATCGACCCCATGCAGTGCATCACCTCCCTCAGATCAATCGGGGCCTCCAGACCCTGAACCGCCCCTCCACCACCTTGAGAAACTCCAATGCATCCAGGAACCGCTACATTCGCTCTTCCCCTGTCGGGGGCTCCGACTCATAGACCCTCCCGTAAAAGTCTTCAAATGCCCCATTCACCCCTCTGGGTCCATCACCATCTTATCCCTCTCATCCTTCACTTTACCAATCTCCCATGCCGCTGCCTGCTTCCTCAACTGATGGGCCAACATCCTACTCGCCTTCTCCCCATTCTCATACACTGCCCCTCTGGCCCTCCGCAATTGCCCCACTGCCTTCCCTATAGACACTGACGCAAACTCCATCTGGAGCCTCTGCCTCTCCTTCAGCAACACCTCCTCCGATGCCACCGAATACCTCCTGTACATCCTCAAGACCTCATCGACCAGCATTGCCCTCTCCTCCTGCTCAGTCTTCCCCCTGTGCGCCTAAATCGAAATAAAGCTGTTGGGCCTTCCCCTGAACAACTGCATATCCACCCAATGCAGGGCATCACAATCGCTGAATACTCCAAGACAGCCACCAGCAGCGTCTTGTCCATCACAAAACAATCAATCTGGGAATATACCCGGTGCACATGGGAGAAGTATGAAAACTCCTTTTCCCTCGTCCAGTGAGAGTTTCCAGCTCCCCTCCTTCTCCCATGTGCTCCATAAGCCTCCTGGCCACTTCGATACCCTTTGCTCTGCCAACGACTTCGGAGTCAACCAGTCCAGACCCGGGTCCAGGGCCATAATGATGTCACCCCCCAGAATCAACCGAAGCGTGTCCAGGTCCAGACTCTTCCTCAAAACCCGCCTCCTAAAATTCAAGTCGTCCCAATTCAGGGCATAAACGTTTTCCAAGACCATCGTCATCCCTTTCGGCTTCTCATTGACTATCATATACCTACCTCCCGGATCGGCTACAATGCTCCCCACCTCAAATGCCACACTCTTGTTAAAACTAAGTCTTCCGAAGCCTCCTTCCTCTGCTGCTGGAAATTTCCAATCAAAAACTCCACCAGCTGCTCCGTCGACCACTTGGTGGGTCGCACTGCCCCCTTGCCCTCTGCCATCTTCACCTGTGGCGGACCATGAAAACTGTCCTGCGCCAGCTGCTGTTTCCCGTGGCACTCCTCACCCTCTGATCCAGGCACCAATCTCACCAGAGTAGTATTACCTTCAGTGGGCACTTACAGACGTTTTGCACTCAAAAGTCCCCCCTACAAGTGTGGAAGGACCAACAAAATCCACCTTGAGCGGGAGCCACCAAACGTGCGACCACTCACTCCATGGTCACCACCGGAAGTCCAGAATACTTGATTATTTTACGGGGTGTGCATGTTGCTGGCAAGGACAACATTTGTTGCTCATCCTTAACTGCCCTTTAGGAAGGTGAGCTGCCTTCCTGAACCACTGAGGTCCATCTCGTGTGGGGTACACAGTGTTGTT
The DNA here is from genome assembly GCF_902713615.1 of Scyliorhinus canicula. Taxonomy (NCBI): domain Eukaryota; kingdom Metazoa; phylum Chordata; class Chondrichthyes; order Carcharhiniformes; family Scyliorhinidae; genus Scyliorhinus; species Scyliorhinus canicula. The sequence continues at coordinate 185,673,151 of NC_052146.1, read as the reverse complement.
AAGAAGGAAGTTCCAAGATTTTGACCCTATGACAGTGAAGGAACACCAACATATTCCAAGTCAGAATGGTGGGTGGCTTGGGGAAAGAGACTTCCAGGTGGTGGTATGCTCTTGGTGTGTGTGTGTGGGGGGTGGGGACTTCCAGGTGGTGGTATACCCTTGGGGTGTGTGTATGGGGGGGGGGCGGGGGGGGGGGGGGAGAAGCTTCCAGGTGGTGGTATGCCCTTGGGGTGTGTGTATGGGGGGGGGGGAAGAGGCTTCCAGGTGGTGGTACGCCCTTGGGGTGTGTGTGTATGGGGGGAGGGAAGAGGAGAGAAAGAGACTGCCAGATGGTGGTATGCCCGAGGGGTGTGTATATGGCGGCAGGGTGTGTGTGTGTGTGTGTGTGTGTGTGTGTGTGGTGGTGGGTGGGGGCGGGGGGGAAGAGAGGAAGAGGTCACGGGTTTGGCACCTTTGAGTTGCTGCAGTGCATCTTGTAGATCAACGTTTTTCAAACTTTTTTTGCCTGGTTTTGCCAACCAGCCATCTTTCGGGACCCTGCTTTTTGCTTACCATAGGTGAGCCTGCTTGGTCCTCACAATCTCACTTGCTTTGTCCTTCAATGTTGCATTTCTGCTAAGGGCTTCAGCTGATGATTTAAGTTCTCGTTGCATCGTTTGAAAAAGATCAAGAGGTTTGTCCTCAAATTTGCCATTCTTAGTCTTCAAATTCCTTTGGAGTTTTGAGGGCTTTAATCTTTCATTTGCCAGTATTTCCCTGCATACAACACATATGGGGCGGTATTCTCCGCCAGCTCCAAAAATCGCGGTTGCCGTCGTGAACTCGGCCGAGGTTCACGACAGCCTCGGGGCCCGCTCCCCACACCTAATTCATCCCCACCCGGGGGGCTAGGAGCGGGCCCCCATCGTTCCCGGCCGTGACCTCGGCTGCTGGAAATGATGCCCGAACGGCGCTTCGCGGATGTCATCCGTGCATGCGCAGGAACCCACGCATGCGCGAATGACATCAGCGCGCAGACGACGCGAACCTGCGCATGCACGGTGCCGTCTTTCTCCACCACCGCCCGGCAAGACGTGGCGGCTTGATCTTGCTGGGCGGCGGAGGGGAAAGAGTGCGTCCGTTTTGGACGCAGGCCCGACGATTGGTGGGCACCGATCGCAGGCCTGTCCCCTCCGGAGCACAGTCGCGGTGCTGCCGTGCCAATCGGGCCCCTGGATGCCCCAAACGGGCATCCGGCGCCCGTTTCACGAATGCAGCGACCAGGTGTGGTTGCTGCCGTGGTGAAATGGGCGTGAAGGGCCGGCCGCTTGGCCCATCAGGCGAGCGCCGATATTTCCGAGAGAGGGAGATGGGGGAGAATCGCGGGGGCGCCAGGGGGTGCGTAAAAAATGTCGGGAGGCCCTCCCATAATTCACCCACGCCACGTGGGGAGCGGAGAATTCCGTCCATGGGCTTTGCTTCCTGATATGCATTGGCACAATTAATAAAGCCGCACCAGGAGAAATCATCTTTATACTGCTTAGTTCCCGATTTCAGCTTCTTAGTGGGTTGTTCAGAGGCCCTGGAGCTCACACCAGCCCTGCTTTGTCCGGCCTTGGACTCTCCAGGTAAACTCTCTCCAGCAGATTCAGTTGCAAGATCCTGGCCCGTTTGTGTCTCTGTCTCTTTTTTTATTACAAACTGGTCCATCTTGAGTTCTTCACACACTCCTGTTGCTTGCTTTCTGGCAGCCATAAAATGGAAGAATCCCTCCTCCGTGATTTTGCAGCCAAAGTACGGATCGCGTGATGTTAGTGTACGGCTGGGCGCGTGACCTGCTCTCTGCCGCCACTTCTGGTGGGAAGATTCTGCGGTTTTTAAAAAGAAACTTGGTCCTGGGACAGCGCGCCAGGAAGAGACTGTACTGGGACAGCGCGCTGACGTCAGGAAGAGACTGTACTGGGACAGCGCCCTGACGTCAGGAAGAGACTGTACTGGGGCAGCGCGCTGACATCAGGAAGAGACTGTACTGGGGCAGCGCGCTGACGTCAGGAAGAGACTGTACTGGGGCAGCGCGCTGACGTCAGGAAGAGACTGGGCACCGGGCTTGTGCACTGCTGGATCTGCCTCATGGGGTATGCATGCGGACAGCATACTCTTTTGTTTACACAGTACTTGGCTTTCCCTGAGTTTTATCTGTGAAGACGGATAACTTAAAATACACCATTACAACTTAAATACACCATTACAGAAGGTTTCAAACATTAACACAGATTTCACATGCTGGTCTTTAAATTCTACCTGCCCTGCCCCAAGAGGAGAACCACACATCATTTCCTTTCTGTGATTGCTGCTGGTGCCTTCCACTTGGATCTCAGTTTAAGAACAAATAAATTGCTGCAATCCCTACAGATGCAGCTCTCACGTAATTCCTCCTCCCGGTGAAGGTGTAGGCATTGAAGTACTTGTGGAAGCCAGTGAACTGGTGCTGACTGCCAGCATGGTGACCCGCCATTCTCACCTCTCACACAGACTTCACTTGGCTGCTCTCCGTGTCCTTCACAGGCCCCGAGCTCCAACAGTCCCAATGCCAGAAGTACATCCCCGTCTCCACCTACTGGCCATTGCAAGAATGAGGCACCGGATAGGACGATAGGAAAGCTAATCATCCATTGAATAATCTTGGACGGCACCGTGATTAGCACTGATGCCTCACACCTCCAGGGACCCGGGTTCAATTCTACTCTTGGGTCACTGTCTGTGTGGAGTTTGCACTTTCTCCTAGTGTCTGCGTGGGTTTCCTCCGGGTGCTCCGGTTTCCTCCCACAGTCCAAAGATTTGCAGGTTAGGTGGATTGGCCATGGTAAATTGCCCCTTAGCATCCAACAATTAGGTGGGGTTACTAGGTGATGGGAATTGGGTGGAGGTGTGGGCTCAGGTAGGGTGCTCTTTCAAGGGCCGGTGTAGATCCGATATACCAAATGGCCTCCTTCGGCATTGCAAATTCTATTCTATGTGGATGGAATAAGGCAAAATGCTGCGACAACCTAAAAGCTGGTCGAGGCCATTGGGCACTTCTCCCGCGACCAGGAACAACGGATCGCTCCACAGCCTTCCCGACACGCGGTCACGACCCACACGCAGGTCCTGACCCGGAGTTTGAAAAATTCTGTTGTAGATAGTATACACTGTGCGTCGGTGATGGAGAATGTTTAAGGTGGAGGATGGGGGGCAATCAAGGGGGCTGCTTTGATCTCGATTGTCCCAAAGTTCTCGAGTGTTTGGACCTGCGCGCATCCAGGCAAGTGCAATGTATCCCATTACACTCCTGACTTAGTAAGAAGACATACAACACTAGTTTGAAGCCCAACAGGTTTATCTGGAGTCACTAGCTTTCGGAGCACAGCTCCATCATCAGGTCCTTACTTATGCTTTGTAGATGGTAGAAAGGCTTTGGGAAGTCAGGAGGCATGTTACTCTCCACAGAATTCCTAGCTTCTGACCTGCTATGTAGCCCCAATATTTATAAGGCTCGTCCAGTTCAGTTTCAGGTCAATGGTAAGTTCCAAGATGCTGATGTAATGGGGGATTCAGCAATTGCAATCCCATTAAACGTCAAAGGGAGATGGTTACATTCTCTCTTGCAGATGGTCATTGCCTGGCACATGTTGCACCAATGTTATTTGTCACTCATCAGCCCAAGCCTGAATATTATCCATATTTTGCTACATATGGACATGGATTGCTGCAGTATTGAAGTCCCGAATGGTGCTGAACATTGTGCAATGTAGAGTCATCAATGAACATCCCCACTTCTGACCTTAGGGTGGAGTGAGGGTCATTGGGGAAGCAACTGAAGATGGTTGGTCCGAGGACACTACCAAGGAACCCTTTCAACGATGCTCTGGGAGTGAGATGATTGGCTTCCAATAACCACAACCACCTCCCTTCGTGCTAGATATCATTCCAACTAGCAGGGCATCACCCCACTGATTTCCATTGACTTCAGTGTTGCTAGGGTTCTTTGATTCCACACTCAGTCAAATGCTGCCTGGATGTCAAGGCAGTCACTCTCACCTCACCTGTGGAGTTCAACTCTTTTGTCTTCCCACCCAGCTTACTCACTCTTCCAACTTCTTCCATCGGGCAGGAGATACAAAAGTCTGAGAACACGCAAACAGACTCAAAAACAGCTTTTTCCCCACTGTTACCAGACTCCTAAATGACCCTCTTATGGACTGACCTCATTAACACTACACCCCTGTAAGCTTCACCCAAGGCCAGTATTTATGTCGTTACATTGTGTACCTTGTGTTGCCCTATTATGTATTTCTTTTCTTTTATTTTCTTTTCCTGTACTTAATGATCTGTTGAGCTGCTTGCAGAAAAATGTTTTCACTGTATCTTGGTACACGTGACTTTAAACAAAATCTAATCCAATCCAATCTATGCTTGGATCAAGGCTGTAATGAGATCAAAAATGGAGTGTCCTGCCACACAGAGCAGGCTACTGCTTAGTGCCACTTGATACTACTAGCAATTGCCTCTTCCATCACTTTGCTGGTGGAGAATAGACTGATTGGTTGGACTACAGTTTCCTGCTTTTTGGGGACATGACAAAATGGGCAATTTTCCATATTGCCAGGTAGATGCCAATACTGGAACAGCTTGGCATGAGTTGGGATAGGGGCAGTAGAGATTTGGGTGAAAGATCAGAGGCGAGAGTACAATAAAGAGCAAGGAGATAAAAAGCAGGGAGAGAAAGAGGCGAGAGTTCAATAAAGAGAGCAGAGGGTCAAGGCTTCAATAAAGATTGCAGAGAGAGACAGGCGAGACTTTAATAAAGAGTGCAGAGAGCAGGAAACAGGCAAGGCTGCAATAAACAGAGCAGAGAGAGGAGCAAGGCTTCAGTAAAGATCGCAGAGATAGACAGGCAAGGCTTCAATAAAGAGTGCAGAGAGAGAGATGAGGCTTCAATAAAGAGAGCAGAGAGAGGGGCAAGGCTTCAATAAAGATCGCAGAGTGACAGGCGAGGCTTCAGTAAAGAGTGCAGAGAGAGAGACAGACAGATGAGGCTTCAATAAAGAGTGCAGAGAGAGAGAGAGATAGATGAGGCTTCAATAAAGAGAGCAGAGAGAGGGGCACGGCTTCAATAAAGTTCGCAGAGAGATAGGCGAGGCTTCAATAAAGAGCGCAGAGGGGCAAGGCTTCAATAAAGAGCATAGAGAGGTGAGGCAATGAATGGCAGCACTTATTGATGAAACATTTTTTTCTCCCTGGTGTTTGCACCATATATTCCTGGTCAGTGACAGCATGGCTTAATACAGACATAGGTTCCCCTTCAGCCAACGAGCTGGCCTAAACTCTAGCTGCCCAAACAATGTACCTCAACTCCAACACGAGAACACTGGCAAATGTGCAACATCATTGTACATTTATCAGCACTTTTAATGCAGTAACATGTCCCAAGAACTTCACAGGAGCATAATGAGAAGTGGAAGACTGAGCCATATAAGTAGATATTAAAACAATAGTTAGCACTGCTGCCTCACAACGCAAGGACCAGGGTTCAATTCCGGCCTTGGGACGACTGTCTGTGTGGAGTTTGCATGTTCATATCATGTCTGCATGGATTTCCTCCCACAGTCTAAAGATGTGCAGGTTAGGTGGATTGGCCATGATAAATTGCCCCATAGTGTCCAAAGGTTAGATCAGGTAACAGGCTTGCGGGATATTCTATGATTCTATTCTATGAAAGGTTGGTCAAAGAGATTGATTTTAAGCAGCATCTTAAAAGAGGTGGAATGGTTTAGGGAGGGAATTCAAGAACTGTAGGCCAAAGTAGCTGAAGGCACACCTGCCAATGGCAGAGCAAAGGAAATTGCGAATGCACAAGAGGGCAGAATGCAAACTTGTGATGCCACATATTCACTCGCAATTCAGCCAATGTTGGACAAACTACTTTGCCCCAAGGATGCCAACAAGACTTGGGGAGGTGGAGATTATAATTTCATATTCTTCCTGGATTCAAATCCAATTCTTAAAACTGTATGGACAGTGTTTAGTCATTTTTCTACAGCAATCATATGCAGAAAAATTGTGCTTTTTTTCTGTACACAAACCTACCTGTATATCGGGCCATCAGTTGAGTAACAGTAAGTTGCTGGTCAGGGATGCGGTCTTTGATTGATGGTGCATCATGTAGACGTAAAGACCTTAGCTGTTCCTCAAACGATTCCACTGCATTACCTTTAGCTCCCCATGTCTCAGCATATTGGTTCAGCTTCACAGTTCGTGCATAGGGACTTTTATCTTCCAAAACATACCTGGAATAAAACATTGGAGGAGTTTACATCAGGATTCACTACCTCATCTCTCCCCAGGAAATGAAATCAATGCCTGATCACCACACTGAAACACACATGCACTTGTCCAATTCCAAGGGCGTCAAGATTTCAGTACGAGAACATGATTAAGAAACTGGGGTTTTGGAAAAAATGTGTTTGTGTAGGCATATAAAGCTCATTAACTACAAACAGTCCAAAGTTTATTTTCTGCTTTTGCTTTATTGGAAGGGTTCTTGTTATGACATAGTCTGCTTGATATAGCTGTGTTAATCCTGAGAGAATGGTGAGAGCAGAGTCTCTCTCCGTGTGGTCCTGCTAGCATGGAGAAACCACCATGAGAAGAAATGTAGACACATTAATATGCAATATTAGTCCACGTTGGTCATTAGATGTAATTATGTCACCTCCTCAATCTTTCTACAAAATCAATGCCTCTAATTTGCTAGTTTGAGACTGGAAACTGCCTATTTGAAGCTGCCCAACATATTGTAAAATGCCTCTTACTGACTGAATCAGTGGCTAATACATCACAAACATTTTTTGTCTCAATGAAAAACCCATTTTCACTTGTTCTTAAGTTTTGCTACGTCCAACTAAATTTAGAGTACCCAATTAATTTTTTCCAATTAAGGGGCAATTTAGCATGGTCAGCCCACCTACCCTGCACATCTTTGGGTTGTGGGGGTGAGACCCACGCAAACATGGGGAGAATGTACAACTTCCACACGGACAGTGACCCAGAGCCGGGATCAAACCTGGGACTTCGGCGCCGTGAGACAGCAGTGCTAACCACTGCGCTGTCCTATTACACCCTCTCAAACAGTAGATAATCCAACACATTTCTCCCTCTCTTCAGCTCTGAAGAGTCATACGGATGTGAATCATTAACTTGGTTTTCTCTCCCTACTGATACTGCCAGTTTCTTCGGCATTCTCAGTTCTGCTTTCAGATTCGAGAATGCGCAGTATTTTGCTTTTACTTTAATTCCTCTGGACTTCAGCTCTTATGTCTTGCTGTCCCCCACTCCCTCCCTGACCACTCCTCATTCTGTATAGACCAGAACAGCCCCTCTTCCCTCACTGTACTGAATTTCCTCACTCACCAAATTTCACTGTTGAACTGGATCTTGTGCTATTCACATCGTTAATTGTATTAAATGGTCGTTTTTCACCCATTCGTACATTTGTGTAAAAGGAAGACAATTAGAAATTTAAAAATTCAGATTAACACAAATCAGCAGGCGGCAAGGTCTGATCTATGCCCAGACATAAGCATAATTTGGTGTAAATATACAGGGAAAATGGTTTAATGACGCGTCTGAATACCCTAATTGGCTAACATTCCAACTTCTTCCATCAGGCAGGAGATATAGAAGTCTGAGAACACGCACGAACAGACTCAAAAACAGCTTCTTCCCCGCTGTTACCAGACTCCTAAAAGACCCTCTTATGGACTGACCTCATTAACACTACACCCTGTATGCTTCATCCGATGCCGGTGCTTATGTAGTTACATTGTATACCTTGTGTTGCCCTATTATGTATTTTCTTTTCTTCCCATGTACTTAATGATCTGTTGAGCTGTTCGCAGAAAAATACTTTTCACTGTACCTCAGTTCACGTGACAATAAACAAATTCAATCCAATTATAGCCAAATTCTTTAAAATGAAATTCATTATTAAAGTCAACCACGAACTGTTAAAAAAAAACTTAGTTCACAATCATTAAAAAGTATTTCGGTAGTCACTTATGCCATGTACTGATACAATGTAAACAATTCTTACCTAGTCATTGTAAGTGCATCTTCCAGGAAATATTGATCCACTGGGAAAGTATGTCCTAAAACACCAGAATGACAAAATTACGCATGTTCACAAATAGCTATTTGGTCCTTAAGTGTAACTGAAAAAAGACACGGATTAAAGAGAATCGCAAGGCATTTTATACATATATTAGGAACAAGAGGGTAGCTAGAGAAAGAGTTGGTCCACTCAAGGTCAAAGGAGGGAAATTATGTGTAGACCAGAGGAAGTAGGTAAGGTCCTTAAAGAGTATTTTGCATCGGTATTCACAAAGGAGAGGGACACATTGATTGGTGATGTCTCAGAGGGATAGGTAAATGCTTTAGAACAGGTCGTTATTACGAGGGAGGAAGGGTTAGCTGTGTTAAAAAGCATCAAGGAAGACAAATCCCCAGGGCCAGGTGGCATCTATCCTGGATTACTGAGGGAGACAAGAGATGAAATCGCTGGGCCTCTAACAGAAATCTTTGTGTCCTCATTGGCCACAGGTGAGATCTGAGAGGATTGGAGGATAGCCAATGTTGTACCGTTATTTAAGAAGGATTGCAAGAGGGCAGCACAGTCGCACAGTGGTTAGCATTTCTGCCTACGGCGCCGAAGACCCGGGTTCGAATCCCGGCCCTGGGTCACTGTCTGTGTGGAGTTTGCACGTTCTCCCCGTGTCTGCATGGGTTTCACCCCCACAACCCAAAGATGTGCAGGGTAGCTGGATTGGCCACACTAAATTGCCCCTTAATTGGAAAAAATAATTGGGTACTCTAAATTTATAAAACAAAAGAAGGGTTGCAAGGATAATCCGGGTAATTATAGGCCAGTGAGCTTGACGTCAGTGATAGTGAAATTGTTGGAAAAGATTCTCAGAGATATGGGCTGAATTCTCCGCCCCGCCGTACCACTTTTCTGCCCCGACCCGCCAGTGGGGTTCTCCGTTATGCCGGTCGGTCAAATGGAGTTTCCCATTGTGGGGCAGCCTCACTTCGTCGGGAAACCCCTGGGCGCTGGCAAAACGGAGAATCCCGCCCAGGATCTATGCACATTTGGAAGTGAATGGTCTTGGAAGTGAATTTGCTTGGCCATTGAAGACAGAGGGTAGCAGTGGAAGGGTGTTTTTTCGAATGGAAGTCTGTAACTCATGATGTTCCACAGGGATCAGTACTGGGACCTCTGCTCTTTGTAATATATATAAATGACTTGGAAGAAAACGCAGCGGGTCTGATCAGCAAGTTTGCAGATGATACAGGGTGGCATGCAGCACAGTGGTTAGCACTGCTGCCTATGCCACTGAGGACCAGGGTTCGAATACCGGCCTTGGGTCCCTGTCCGTGTGGAGTTTGCACATTTTCCCCGTGTCTGCGTGGGTTTCACCCCCACAACCCAAAGATGTGCAGGTTAGGTCACGCTAAACTGCTCCTTAATTGGAAAAAAAATAATAGGGTACCTATAAATTAAAAATAAAAGTTTGCAGATGATTGCAGGAGTGGCGGATAGTGACGAAGATTGCCAGAGAATACATCAGGATATGTATAGGCTGCTAAATTGGGCAGAGAAATGGCAGATGAAATTTAACCTGGACAAATGAGAGGTGATGCATTTTGGTCGATCAATTCAAGTGGGAGCTATAAAATAAATGGCAGAACCATCAGGAGCATAGAGAACCAGAGATCTAGGCGTGCAGGTCCACAGATCCTTAAAAGTGGCAGCACAGGTGGAAATGGTGGTGAAGAAAGCATATGGCGTGCTTGCCTTCATAGGACGGTGTATCGAGTCTAAAAGCTTGAAAATTATGTTACAGTTATATAGAATGTTTGTTAGGCCACATTTAGAATACTGTGTCCAATTCTGGTCACCGTACTACCAGAAGGATGTGGAGACTTTGGAGAGAGTACAAAAAAGGTTTACCAAAATGTTGCCTGGTATGGAGGGTATTAGCTATAAAGAGAGATTGAATAAACTGGGATTATTCTCCCGAGAATACAGAGGCTGAGGGACGGCTTGATAAAAGTTTATAAAATTATTAGGGGTATAAATAGGGTGGACAGTTGGAGGCTTTTTCCCAGGGCGGAACTGAAAATCACAAGGGGGCACAAGTTCAAGGTGAGGGGGGACAGGTTCAGTGGAGATGTGCGGGGGAAGTGTTTTTACACAGAGGATGGTGGAGGCCTGAAGGGCCTGTTCCTGTGCTGTATTGTTCTTTGTTCTTGCACTCGTCAGAACAAAGACACGTCAAAGCTTTCCTTCTGGCACTCATCAGAACAATTTGCAAGAATACCAAATGTAAAAGGAACAACAATTTATACTTCATAAGAGATAATGCTGATTGGTTGGAAAGTGGACTCCAATTGATAGAGGTATTGCCATGGAGAATGTACCAGTCAACTGATGACAGTTAACTGATAAGCTTTATTCAAGTTCAAACAAGGCAAGGTGATTGACCAGGCATTGCCCTGGCGAATGAACCCGCGAATGGCTGTCACCTATTTTGTTTAGTTGAAACATGTGCAATGTGTGTACATGTTCTTGCTGTCTGCATCCATGCTTCCTAGCACTGTAAATGTGTCACATTGTGATGGTCTTAAATTGGTTGTCAGCGCAATTCTTAACACACTTAAGATTGTTCAGCAGGGGCAGCACGGTGGCACAGTGGTTAGCATTGCTGCCTACGGCGCTGAGGACCCGGGTTTGAATCCCGGCTCTGGGTCACTGTCCGTGAGGAGTTTGCACATTCTCCCCGTGTCTGCGTGGGTTTCACCCCCACAACCCAAAAAGATGTGCAGGTTAGGTGGATTGGCCACGCTAAATTGCCCCTTAATTGGAAAAAATAATTGGGTACTCTAAATTTATTTTTTAAAAAGATTGTTCAGCAAATGTCCAAACACAGAATCACATCTAATGTTGGACACCATTTGGAGTGTTGCAAGTGCAGGCTGGATGTCAGTACCTTATCTGTTGAATAGCTGAAGGGACATGCTGTTTGATACAATTTGCGCCAGTCTTTGGGACATACAGCATATATAACTAGCCTTATACCAACACTCAAATTCATATTCCACATTACTAATGTGTGGTAGACAGAACGTCTTTTTGGTTTGAGGGAAACATCCTGTAGTCGTGAATACCACTCATAGCAGCATGAAAGAGTTTACATAAAGTATAACAACTTCTCATGAAGTCTTTAATTTCAATTGAATCTGTGCTATGCTCTTCACACAGACAGTGACCGGGGGCCAGGATCGAACCAGTGTCCTCGGCTCTGTGATGCAGCAGTGCTAACCACTGCACCACCCTAGATCTGTCATTCTAAAAGCCCAATATCTTTCCCTTCTCTCCAAGTTCAAAAGCTTCCTTTTAACCTTGTCTCACCTTCCCCACTTTCCTCCCCAAATCCTGTTCAGCATTTACTTCCTCTTTGTGAAGTAGTAAAGGTGCTATAAGTACAAGTAGTTGCTGCAATGAACTTGGATTTCCAGGGTACAAATATTTCAATTGACTATATGTATCTTTCATTAACTGAATCTACAATTTTTCATACATGCAATAAAAGTAGTTTCTTATAATAATTTTGTGTCTGATTTATGCACTAAGCAGTGTACAATCTGCTCGGAGGCCTTGGGTAATGTTTATGACACTAAAATGACCACAACATGGACAAGAATACACGGAACGACTCGCGTTTCACCATTCTGTCCTATCTCTGCTTTTTTTCTTGAATGGGCAGAATTTTATGCTGCTCATGGTGTGGGGCGTTATCGTCTGGGAATGGCATATGTTAAATTTTGATCTTGCAAGCAACACAGAGAGAAGACCTAGATCTTGCCTATTCACAGCACACTCTTGAATTAAACAAATAATTTAGTGTATTATTCATAGACCTACTCCTGTAACTTTAGACAAGTGATGGAACTTTAAAGCAAATATTTACATTATATAGATCAAATCTTACCTGGAATATGAATACTGGGGCAAGAATTGAAGTACTCTGTGAATAACTGTGCATTCAGTGTTGCACTCATCAGAACAATGCGCAGATCATGCCGAGCCATCATCAGATCCTTTAGCACCAACAGCAAGAAGTCACTACAATACAACCAATATACAATTAAGTTCAAGCTAAAATATATACAGAACAAATGCATTTAAGATGCACACAAACTGGCACCGAGGACCAGGATTTGATCCCGGCCCACTGTCCGTGTGCAGTTTGCACATTCTCCCAGCGTCTGCATGGGTTTCACACCCACAAAGATGTGCAGGGTAGGTCGATTGGCCATGCAAAATTGCCCCTTAATTGGAAAAATAAAGATGCGCACAAACATTGAACAGCAATATTTCCGTTGGGGGTGGGGGGGAAAAGGGAAGGCTGGGAGGATTTGTGATAAAAGGCACTCAAAATCTTGAAGGTTCTGGACAGAGTCGATAGGGAGAAACTGTTCCTATCTTGAAAAGGATGAATAAGGGGACACAGATTTAAAGTAATTGGCAAAAGAAACAAAAATGTCATGAAGAAAAATGTTTTCCACAATGAGCGTTTAATATCTGGAATGCAGGGGGGAGGAGCATCGAGTGTCGCTGTACGTGGACGACCTGTTGCTGTATGTGGCGGACCCGGTGGGGGGGATGCCGGAGGTGATGAGGATTCTTAGGGAATTCGGGGGCTTCTCGGGGTACAAACTGAACCTGGGCAAGAGTGAGGTGTTTGTGGTGCATCCGGGGGATCAAGAGGAGGGGATTGGTAGGCTCCCATTGAAGCAGGCAGGGAAGAGTTTCAGGTACCTAGGGGTCCAGGTGGCAGGGAGCTGGGGGGCCCTGCACAGGCTCAACCTCACAAGATTGGTGGAGCAGATGGAGGAGGAGTTTAAGAGATGGGATATGTTACCGCTGTCACTGGCGGGGAGGGTGCAGTCCGTCAAGATGACGGTGCTTCTGAGGTTTTTGTTCCTGTTCCAGTGCCTCCCCATCCTTATCCCGAAGGCCTTTTTCAGGAGGGTCAACAGCAGTATCACGGGATTTGTGTGGGCGCATGGGACTCCGAGGGTTCGAAGAGTGTTCCTGGAGCAAGGCAGGGATAGGGGGGGCTGGCGTTGCCCAACCTCTGTGGGTACTACTGGGCGGCCAACGCAGCGATGGTGCGTAAGTGGGTAATGGACGAGGAGGGGGCAGCGTGGAAGAGGATGGAGGCGGCGTCTTGTGTGGGCACGAGCCTGGAAGCGCTAGTAACGGCGCCGCTGCCGCTCCCTCCAATGAGGTATACCACGAGCCCTGTGGTGGCGGCTACCCTCAAAATTTGGGGGCAATGGAGACGGCACAGGGGAGAAATGGGGGGCTCGATGGAGGCCTCAATACGGGGGAAACCATCGGTTCGTCCCAGGGAACATTGATGGCGGATTTCTGGGCTGGCACAGGGCAGGGGTTAGGAGGTTGAGGGACCTGTTTGTGGAGGAGAGGTTCGCGAGCTTGGGAGAGTTAGAGGGGAAGTTTGGGCTCCCCCCGGGGAACATGTTTAGGTACATGCAGGTTATGGCGTTTGCCAGGCAGCAGGTGGAGGGGTTCCCCTTGGTGCCCCCACGAGGGGTGCGGGATAGGGTGCTCTCGGGGGTGTGGGTCGGAGGAGGGAGGATCTCGGACATATACCGGGTAATGCAGGAGGTAGACGAGGCCTTGGTGGAGGAACTGAAGGGGAAATGGGAAGAGGAGCTGGGGGAGGAGATTGAGGAGGGGACGTGGGCGGATGCCCTGGAGAGAGTGAATTCGTCCTCTTCCTGTACGAGGCTTAGCCTCATACAGTTCAAGGTGCTGCATAGGGCCCACATGACTGGGTCGAGGATGAGCAGGTTTTTCGGGGGAGAGGACAGGTGTGCTAGGTGCTCGGGGAGCCCAGCGAACCACGCCCATATGTTTTGGGCGTGCCCAGCGTTGGGGGAGTTTTGGAAGGGGGTAGCAAAGACGGTGTCGAGTGTGGTGGGATCCAGGGTCGAGCCAGGCTGGGGACTCGCAATTTTTGGGGTTGCAGTGGAGCCGGGAGTGCAGGAGGCAATAGAGGCCGGTGTTCTGGCCTTTGCGTCCCTAGTAGCCCGGCGGAGGAACTTGCTCCAATGGAAGGATGCAAGGCCCCCAAGCGTGGAGACCTGGATCTCTGATATGGCGGGGTTCATTAAATTGGAGAGGGTGAAATTTGCCCTGAGGGGATCAGTACAAGGGTTTTTCAGGCGGTGGCAACCTTTTCTGGACTTCCTGGCGGAACGTTAGGGAAATAGGCCGATAGCAGCAACCCGGGGGGGGGGGGGGGGGGGGGGGGGGGGGGGGGGGGAGAACTGTGCACATGGGTTGGCGGAGGGTGCTATCTCTCTTTTTTTTTTATCTTGTGTTTTTCTCTTCTTTCTTTTTCTTTGTTTTTGTTCTTTCTTTTTGTTTGAAGTTGCTCTCGAAGCTGGGTGGGGTACTGTTCATGGGGTGTGGGGTGTTACCGCGGTTGTATGTTAATAGAGTTAAGATGTTTATATTTTGTATTTTGTAAAAATTTCAATAAAAATTATTTTAAAAAAATAAAAAAATATCTGGAATGCATTGCTTGAGAGTGTGATTCATTCAAGGCATGTAAAAGGGAATTAAGCCAGTTAACTGAAAAGGAAGACATGGAGAATTTCAGGAAAAGGCAGAGGGTTGGCAATAGATTAATTTCTCATTCGGATGTCCAATGCAGACACAATGACTGAATGCATCCTCCTGTGTTGCAACAATTTTGTGATTATAATTGTCGCCCTTGAAAATAGAACATAATGTTTAATTAATGATCAGACAGCCAATTCTCTCCACAATCATGGATAATTCATTTTCATAGCCCTTAGCAAATCTAGTGCTTAAAAATTCATCAAGAATTTGATATTTCAATCACCTTACAACAATCAACAGAAATAGACCGCAGATAACAAGACACACTAGTGCATTCTAAAAATATTTTACAGGTCAATGTGGGAATATCTTTTCATATCCATCTCTCTCATGCGTTCAAATGTTATTAGGCATGTAAAAATATCTAATAATGAACATAAGAAATATTTCCTACAAAACACTTAACTATAAAATGTAACATTAGAAACAGGCGGCCTTATAGCCTCTCAAGACTTGCTCAGCCATTTAAATAGGACAGGGGTTCTCGAACTCATTGCTTCAGAGGCTCCCGCCCTCACTGTGCTATAAATATTTCACTGTTCCCCTTGTCACACAATGCAAGTATTTATTCTTTGTAAAAATTAATTATACAGTTAACCACATACATTTATTATTTATGTTGCACTTAATAAATGGGTAATTTGTTACCAGAGCAGAGTACCATTTGTGTCAAGATGTTGAGGTATCTTCAATGTCTCTCAATGTACTTTGGTCTGAGCAGCACATGCTGTGTTTTTCTCAAGCATGCTGAATCTCCACTGCTAAGCAAGGCCCCTTCCCTGGATCTGTCAACTCCATTTTCTATTGGTCAGAAGAACCTATACTGCCCAAAGGTGTGTTTGGCTTCAATTCACCCAGATCTACAATCGTCTGCTTCGTCTCCCATATCCTGGGGGATTAGCTTCTTGTATCTTCTTTTCACAGATTTTTTTTTTTAAACACTTGCCCTTCGT
The DNA here is from genome assembly GCF_902713615.1 of Scyliorhinus canicula. Lineage (NCBI taxonomy): Eukaryota > Metazoa > Chordata > Chondrichthyes > Carcharhiniformes > Scyliorhinidae > Scyliorhinus > Scyliorhinus canicula. The sequence continues at coordinate 185,657,404 of NC_052146.1, read as the reverse complement.
AACCAACTGTTCGTCAAAAAGCCATTTTTGTTTAAAACAGGTTCATGTGCTGCTTTGTGAGACCATCCACTCACAATGCAGGTGCTGAAAATCAGAAGGAAGGGGACCACAGTAGGTTACGCTGTTGGCAGATCCATCTCGTCTTCCTCATATACTCACAGTTGAGAAACCCCGAATTAGAAGTTGGCAGATCTGCACCTCCATTCCATTTTCCTGCCCATGTCCCAAATCATTTGATAGGCTTACTTTAAAAAAAAAAACCCCAGCAATCTAGGTCATGAAAATTCCAAATACCCCATTATCCTTTCAGGGTGAATGGAGGGAGTGGAGAAGACAGTTCCATAGTTATACCATTTGTGAAAAAAATGGTTCCCAATTTGTCTTCAGAATAGTTTACCTTTCATTTTAAGATTATGTTTCTTTGTTCTTCATATTCATACCAGTGCGGCACGGTAGCACAGTGGTTAGCACTGTTGCTTCACAATGCTAGGGACCCAGGTTTGACTCACAGCTTGGGTCACTGTCTGTGCAGAGCCTGCACGGTCTCCCCATGACTGCTTCGGTTTCCTCCCACAAGTCCTGAAAGGCGTGCTTGTTAGGTGAATTGGGCAATCTGAATTCTCCATTAGTGTACCTGAACAGACGCCAGAATGTGGCGACTAGGGGCTTTTCACAGTAACTTCATTGCAGTTAATGTAAGCTTACTGAAATGAAATGAAATGGAAATCGCTTATTGTCACAAGTAGGCTTCAAATGAAGTTACTGTGAAAAGCCCCTAGTCGCCACATTCTGGCGCCTGTTCAGGGAGGCTGGTACTTGTGACACTAATAAAGATTATTATTATTAAAAGAAATGATCAATTATTTTAACATTAAACATCTCAATCAGATCATCCCTAATCTCCTAAATTTAGGGTTTGTGCAAACCCTTCTCATAAATTTACCCTCCAAGCCGATATAATTCTGGTGAATCTGTGCGACACACTTTTTTTTATCTTTTTATAAAAATAAAGTTAGAGTACCCAATTAATTTTTTCCAATTAAGAGGTAATTTAGCACGACCAATCCACCTAACCTGCACATCTTTCGGTTGCGGGGGCGAAACCCACGCATCACACGGGGAGAATGTGAAAATTCCACACGGATAGTGATCCAGAGCCAGGATCGAACCTGGGACCTTGGCGCCGTGAGGCAGCAATGCTATCCACTGCGCCGCCCTTTGTGCTACATACCTTTAAGGGCTTTGCCTAAAAAGAAATGCAGTACACTCAATGGAGCCTTACCAATGTTCTATAACATAAGTTATCCAACTACAATCCAGAAAGGCAAAATGCTTCCTGAACATGGAAAAGAAGCTGCTCTGAATCCATGCAGTATAGTTTGGTTTTATTAATTTACAGGATGTGGGCGTCGCTGGCCAGGCCAAGATTTATTGCCCATCCCCAATTGCTCTCAAGCTGGTGGTGAGCTGTCTTCTTGAACGCCGCAGTTCATGTGGTCTAAGTACACCCGCAGTGCTGTTAGGGAGGGAGTTCCAGGATTTTGACCCAGCGACAGTAAAGGAACGGCGACATAGTTCCAAGTCAGGATGGTGAGTGGTTTGGAGTGACCCTCCAGAGGATGTTCCCATGTGTCTGATTCTTGTCCTTCCTGATGGCAGTGGTCGTGCTGCCGAAGGAGCCTTGGCAAGTTCCTGCTCTGGGACACATTGCTGCCACTGTGCATCAGTGGTGGAGAGAGAGAATGTTTGAAAAATGGGAGCCAATCATGCAAAGCGCTTTGCCCTGGATGGCGTCAAGCCTGTTGAGCATTGTTGGAGCTGCACATATCCAGGCAAGTGGAGAGTGTTGTATCACATCCTGACTCGTGCCTTATGGATGGTGGACAGGCTGTAGGGAGTCAGGAGGAGAGTTACTCGCAGCAGGAATCCTCTCCTCTGACCACCTCTTGTGGCCACAGTATTTACATGGCTAGTTCAGTTCAATTCTGGTCAATGGTAATCTCCAAGATATTGATAGCGGGAGATTCAGCAACAGTCGAGGGGTTAAATTCTCTCTTGTTGGAGATGTTCAGTGCCTAACACTTGTGTAACACAATTGTTACTTGCCAGTTGCCAATCCTGGATATTGTCCAAGTCTTGTTGCATTTGGGCATGAGAGAAGAATCATGCAGACTTGAGACCGTTAACTCTGTTTCTCTCTCCACAAATGTTGCCAGACCTGTTCAATTTATCCAGCAATTTCTGTTCTTAGATTCAGATTTCCAGTATCTGCAGTATTTTTCTTTTACAGAGGTTACATGTCATCGAGTTGAAACCGAATAGCAACCAGGGAGTTGGATGCAACCAAAGATAAGGGTACAAAGTTTAAGTCAGGAACCAAATAGGATTTTCTTTTCCCAATTAAGGAGCAATGTAGTGTGGCCAATCCACCTACCCTGCACATCTTTAGGTTGTGGGGGTGAAACCCACGCAGATATGGGGAGAATGTACAAACTCCACACGGACAGTGACCCAGGGCTGGGATTCAAACCCTGGTCCTCAGCGCCGCAGTCCCAGTGCTAACCACTGCGTCACATGCCACCCTTAAAAGCAATTAAGAGTCAACCACATTGTTGTGAATCCTGAGTCACATGTAGGGTAGGTCAGGTAAGGATGGCAGATTTCATTCTCTAAAAAGGACACTAGTGAAGCAGATGGGTTTTTACAATAATCAACAATGGTTTCATGGTCATCATTAGATTTTTAATTCCAGATTTTTTTCTTAATTTAATTCAAATTTCGTCATCTACCATGGTGGGAGTCGAACCAGGTCCCCAGATCTTGGGTCTCTGGATTACTTGTCGAGCAACAATACCACTGCCTCCCCTGTGGAATCTAAAAAGATAGCCTCCCTCCCCCTCCACTACTATGTCACTGTCACACCTGTGGGATCTAAAAAGATTCAACCCAACTTGCAAACATGACATGAACATCTGCCAGGAACAAGCTGACGTAGAACACTTGAAAATGCATCATCGTATTTTATTTGTTACCTCCACAGGGTGGAGGTAAAGAGCTTCATGACGAACCTATTTTATTGTATTTTTGACCAGGATAATTTCATATATCTTAAAAGGTACAAAAAAATTGTGACGATTTTACCCCTTTTAGTCCACAAGACTACAGGGCCATAAGAAAAAGGAGCAGGAGCAATTGAGCCCCTCAAGCCAACTCCGTCATTTAATAAGATCATAGCTGATCTTCTACTTCAACACCATTTTCCCGTACTTTTCCTATATCCCTTCAAGTTTTTGACAAAAAAAATAAATTTAGAGTACCCAATTCAAATTTCCAATTAAGGGGCAATTTAACGTGGCCAATCCACCTACCCTGCACATCTTTGGGTTGTGGAGGTGAAACCCACGCAGACACGGTGAGAATGTGCAAATCACACGGACAGTGACCCAGAGCCGGGATCAAACCTGGGACCTCGGTGCCATGAGGCAGCAGTGCTAACCACTGTGCTGCCACCCCTTCACGTTTTTAATATGTAGAAATCTATGTTAGGTCCAAAACAGTGGTCCCTGTTGATCCAAGTTTTCTTTTATTCATTCTGGCCTTGGTTTCTTTGTGTAAGGGGGAGATGAGGCAAGGGATGTGCCCATCCTTCCTTCTGCACCCAACATCCTAGCTAAGATTACGGGTCTGACATTCTCCTGGGAAACACAGATGAATATCAGGAGAGCTAGTGGTAGAATGGGTGGCATGGAGGCACAGTGGTTAGCACTGCTATCTCAGCATCAGGGACCCGGGTTCAATTCCGGCTAAGGGTGACTGACTGTACATTCTCCCAATGTCTGCGTGGGTTTCCTCCGGGTGCTCTGGTTTCCTCCCACAGTCCAAAGGTATGCGGGTTAAGTGAATTGGCCACGCTAAATTGCCCTTTAATGTCCAGGGATGTGCAGGTTAGGTTATGGGATTACGGGAATAGGGGGAGATGAACATTTGTCAATGGGCCGAGTGCTCAAAAGGGTCAGTGCAGACGCGATGGGCCGAATGGCCTCCTTCTGCACTGTAGGGATTCTATGAATAACTAAGGCTGTCTGTTACACACAAGTCATTATTGAAAGATACCCAACGGTGCTGAAAAGACGAATCCCGGTGGGGGAAGGTCCCCTGAGGAGAACTAGACCGATTTTATGGTCGGTACTCGGAGTGGAGCGGCAAGAAAAGTGGCAGCAGCTCCCCAAAAAAAGCGGGGGAAGAAAATCAAAATGGCGGCCGGCGGCGCACCGGAGGAAATGGGCGGAGGAGCAGCAGGCCGCTCTCCTCCGTTTTTTCACGGAGCTGAAAGTGGAGCTCTTAGAGTCCATGAACGCGACGACCACCAGGTTGGTGGGAGCCCAGGCGACCCAAGAGGCGTCGATCAGAGAGCTGCAGCAGGAGATGACCGCGAGGGAGGAGGAGGCCACGGTCCTCGGGGCAAAGGTGGAGGTGCACGAGGCACTCCACCTGAAGTGGCAGAGCCGTTTCGAGGAGCTGGACACTCGGATGAGGAGGAAAAATTTGAGGATCCTGGGCCTAGAAGAAGGCCTGGAGGGGTCGGATCTCCCGAGATATGTTGCGGAGATGCTGAGCTCCCTGATGGGGGAAGGGGCCGGTCCTGCGCCCCTGGAGCTGGAAGAGGCATACCGGGTCATGGCCAGGAGGCCTAGGGCAAACGAGCCCCCGAGGGCGGTGCTGGTGCGGTTCCAGCGGCTATGTGATCGGGAGAAAGTCCTGAGGTGGGCAAAAAGGGAGAAAAGCAGTAAGTGGCAGAACTCGACGGTAAGGGTGTACCAGGACTGGAGTGCGGAGGTGGCAAAGCGGCGGGCCCGGTTCAGCCGGACGAAGGCGGTGCTACACGCGAAGAGGATCAAATTTGGAATGCTGCAGCCGGCGCGCTTGTGGGTCACCTACAAGGACCAACATCATTATTTTGAGTCCCCAGAGGAGGCCTGGACCTTTGTACAAGAAGAAAAGCTGGACATGAACTAAAACCTGGGAGCACCGGCGGTCGTAGCCGCCTGGGTACTCTTGATTGAGCAAGTGGCCCTTATCTTTTCAGGCCAGGTCGGAGCTGGGTAACAGTTTCTTGGATTGTTTGGCTTTTCTTGAACGTTTGACTTTTTGAATATCTTGAAGGTTTCGAGTTGTTTGGTGTTTCTGTATATTTGAACTGTTGAAATTTCTATTGCGGGTCGTTTTCTTCTTATGGTGTGTTTCTTCCCGTTTCCAACTTCCCTTAGTCATTTACCCTTTTTACCCCTTTTTCTTCGGGTGTTTGGTCCCCTTTTTTTTGTTTTTTCTTCCTTCTCTGGTTATGGTTATCTGTGGTTATTTATACTGTTTGATGGAGGGTGATGGTTAAGCACATTGTTAGTTGATAGCTATTTAATTATTTTGTTATTTAAGTATGTAGTTAAGTATTTATGTATTTATTTGCCATTGGGTATTTATATTGTTAAGTTGGGAAGACGGGACGGGGGGGGAGTGGGTTGATCATGCGGGTTTATCTCTGGGGTTTTAAGGGGATCCTTCACGGGCGTGGATGGGGATGGGGGGGGAGTGGAAGATGGCGGGGCGGGGTGTGGCCGGGCGAAAGCGCGGGCTTTCCTCTGTTTTTCCCGCGCGCGGGATGGAGGAGAGAGGAGGGGAGAAGAGTGGGGCGTGGCCAGTAATGGCGGCCTTTCCCGCGCTGGAGCGGGGTCAGAGTGGAATGGCGGGGGGGGGGGGGGGGGGGGGGGGGGGGGGGGGGGGGGGGCCTCTCTCCCCCCCCCCCCCCCCCCTCGAACCGGGAGGAGTCGGAGTGTGGCAGGAGCAGCCGGGTCAGCTGACTCTCGGGAGTACGATGTTGGGCACATCGCGGCTAGGAGGGGTCCTAGCCAGGGGGGGGGGGGGAGGGGGGGAGGGGGAGGGAGGGTTAGGGGGAGATACCGGGTTGCTGCTGGAAAGACCAGGGACGAGAAGGGGAGAGCTGGGGGGGGGGGGGGGGGGGGGGGGAGGGGGGGGGAGGCATCGCTATGGGAAACGGGTCAGAAAGGGAGGGATGACCCGGGGCGAGCAAGGGACAGAACATGGCTAATCGACAGGGAGCAGGGACGGGTCGCCCAGCGATCCGATTGATTACGTGGAATGTAAGGGGGCTGAATGGGCCGGTTAAAAGATCAAGGGTCTTCTCGCACCTGAAGGGACTGAAGGCTGATGTAGCGATGTTGCAGGAGACTCACTTGAGGGTAGCAGATCAGGTCCGCCTGAGAAGGGGGTGGGTGGGACAGGTGTTCCACTCAGGCTTGGATGTCAAGAACCGGGGGGTGGCGATTCTGGTGGGAAAGAGGGTGTCGTTCGTGGCGGCAGAAGTGGTGGCAGACAAGGAGGGCAGGTATGTGATGGTGAGGGGTAGGTTGCAGGGAGAGAATGTGGTGCTGGTGAATGTGTATGCCCCGAATTGGGACGACGCGGGCTTTATGAGGTGCCTGCTGGGCCTCATCCCGGGACTGGAGGCAGGGGGCCTGATCATGGGAGGGGACTTTAATACGGTGTTGGACCCTGGGCTGGATAGATCGAGTTCCAGGACGAATAGGAGGCCGGCAGCGGCAGAGGTGTTAAGGGGGTTTATGGAGCAGATGGGAGGGGTAGACCCATGGAGATTTGGTAGGCCTAGGGCGAGGGAGTATTCTTTTTTCTCCCACGTCCACAGAGTGTACTCCAGGATAGACTTTTTCGTATTGAACAGGGGGCTGATACCGAGAGTGCAGGACATGGAGTACTCGGCCATTGCGATATCGGACCATGCACCACATTGGGTGGACGTGGAATTGGGGGAGGCGCGGGATCAGCGCCCGTTGTGGCGCCTGGATGTGGGGCTGTTGGCGGACGAAGAGGTGTGCAGAAGGGTTAGAACGGGCATTGAGAACTATCTGGGTACGAACGACACGGGTGAGGTGCAGGTGGGGACGGTCTGGGAGGCCTTGAAAGCAGTGATTAGAGGAGAGCTGATCTCCATAAGGGCACACAGAGAGAGGAAGGAGAGGCAGGAAAGGGAGAGGCTGGTGGGGGAGCTCCTAGAAGTAGATAGGAAATATGCGGCGGCACCAGAGGAGGGGCTATTGAGGGAGCGGCGCAGTTTACAGGCCAGGTTCGACCTACTGACCACTAGGAAGGCGGAGACGCAGTGGAGAAGGGCGCAGGGTGCGGCGTATGAGTACGGGGAAAAGGCGAGCAGGATGCTGGCACACCAGCTTCGTAAGCGAGATGCAGCCAGAGAGATTGGTGGAGTGAGAGAGAGGGGTGGGGACGTAGTGCAGAAGGGGCAAGAGGTGAATAGGGTCTTCAGGGACTTCTACAGGGAATTGTATAGGTCTGAACCGCCGAAGAGGAGAGGGGGAATGGAGAACTTTCTCGACAAATTGAGGTTCCCAAAGGTACAGGAGGAGCTGGTAGAAGGGTTGGGGGCGCCGATAGAGCTGCAGGAGCTAATTAAAGGGATAGGCCAGATGCAGGCGGGGAAGGCGCCGGGGCCGGATGGGTTCCCGGTGGAGTTTTACAGGAAATTTGTGGACTTGGTGGGCCCAGTGCTGGTGAGAGCCTTTAATGAGGCGCGCGAGGGGGGGGTTTTGCCCCCAACAATGTCGCAGGCCCTGATCTCCTTGATTTTGAAGCGGGACAAGGACCCGGTCCAGTGCGGGTCCTACAGGCCTATCTCCCTCTTAAATGTAGATGCCAAGCTGTTAGCAAAGGTCCTGGCAACCAGGATAGAGGATTGTGTGCCAGGGGTAATCCATGAAGACCAGACGGGGTTCGTGAAGGGACGCCAACTTAACACAAATGTCCGGAGATTGTTAAACGTGATCATGATGCCGGCAGTGGAGGGGGAGGCGGAGATAGTGGTAGCGCTAGACGCGGAGAAGGCATTCGATAGGGTGGAGTGGGAATACTTGTGGGAGACGTTGGAAAGGTTTGGGTTTGGGGAGGGATTTATCAAGTGGGTAAAGCTGCTCTATTCGGCCCCGATGGCGAGTGTGGTAACAAACGGGAGGAGGTCAAAATATTTTGGGCTCCATCGAGGTACTAGGCAGGGATGTCCCCTATCCCCCTTACTCTTTGCATTAGCGATTGAACCGTTAGCGATGGCACTGAGGGGTTCAGGGGGGTGGAGGGGACTGACAAGGGGAGGGGAGGAACATCGGGTCTCGCTCTATGCGGATGACCTGTTGCTGTATGTGGCAGACCCGGAGGGGGGAATGCCGGAGGTTATGGAAATACTAGCGGAGTTCGGGGACTTTTCGGGATATAAATTAAATCTGGGGAAAAGTGAGGTCTTTGTAATACACTCGGGAGACCAGGGGGAGGGAATTGGGAGACTCCCCTTCAAAAGAGCAGTAAAAAGTTTCAGGTACTTGGGGGTGCAGGTGGCAAAGAACTGGGGGACCCTCCACAAGCTGAACTTTTCTAGGCTGGTGGAACAGATGGAGGAGGAGTTTAAGAGGTGGGACATGGTGCCGCTGTCGCTGGCAGGGAGGGTGCAGTCAGTTAAAATGACGGTCCTCCCGAGGTTCTTGTTTTTGTTCCAGTGTCTGCCCATCTTCCTCCCTAGGGCCTTTTTCAAGAAGGTAACGAGTAGTATCATGGGGTACGTGTGGGCACATGGCACCCCTAGAGTTAGAAGGGTCTTTTTGGAGCGGAGTAGGGATAGTGGAGGGCTGGCGTTACCCAATCTTTCAGGATATTACTGGGCGGCAAATGCATCGATGGTACGAAAGTGGATGATGGAAGGGGAGGGGGCAGCTTGGAAGCGTATGGAGAGGGCGTCCTGTGGCAACATAAGCTTAGGGGCACTGGTAACGGCACCATGGCCGCTCCCTCCCACGAGGTATACCACGAGCCCGGTGGTGGCGGCCACCCTCAAGATCTGGGGGCAGTGGAGGCGACACAGGGGGGAAGTGGGGGGTTTGATAAGGGCACCGCTAAGAGGGAACCACAGATTTGCACCGGGAAATACAGGAGGGGGATTTCTGAGCTGGCAGAGGGTGGGCATTAGGCAACTGAAGGACTTGTTTATAGAGGGGAGGTTTGCGAGCTTGGGAGAGCTGGAGGAGAAATTCGGGCTCCCCCCGGGGAACACGTTCAGGTACCTCCAAGTGAAGGCATTTGCCAGACGACAGGTAGAGGGGTTTCTCGTGCTTCCCGACAGGGGGGCGAGTGATAGGGTGCTATCAGGGGTCTGGGTCGGGGAGGGGAAGATCTCGGACATTTATAAGATTATGCAGGAGGTGGAGGAGGTACCAGTAGTGGAGTTGAAAGACAAGTGGGAGGTAGAGCTGGGGGAACAGATAGAGGATGGGACATGGGCAGACGCCCTAGAGAGGGTCAACTCGTCGTCGTCATGTGCGAGACTGAGTCTCATTCAATTTAAGGTACTGCATAGAGCCCACATGACGGGGACAAGGATGAGTCGGTTTTTCGGGGGTGAAGACAGGTGTGTCAGATGTTCGGGAAGCCCTGCGAATCATGCACACATGTTTTGGGCATGTCCGGCACTGGAGGAGTTCCGGAAGGGGGTGGCAGGGACGGTGTCGAGAGTGGTGGGGTCCAGGGTCAAGCCAGGATGGGGACTTGCGATCTTCGGGGTTGGGGTGGAGCCGGGGGTACAGGAGGCGAGGGAGGCTGGAATATTAGCCTTTGCGTCCTTGGTGGCTCGGAGGAGGATCTTGATTCAGTGGAGGGACGCAAGGCCTCCAAGTGTTAACACCTGGTTAAACGACATGGCAAACTTCATCCAATTGGAAAGAATCAAATTCGCCCTGAGAGGGTCGGTGCAGGGGTTTTTCAGGCGATGGCAACCCTTCCTGGACCTCTTAGATCAGAGATAGAAACTGAGGTCGTGACAGCAGCAACCCGGGAGGGGAGGGGAGGGTGTGGGGGAAGGGGGGGGGGGGGGGGGGATAACAACGAAGGAAACACGGTATCGGTGGTGTCACGGGCAAGGCCTGCCCGAGGACACTGCCAGAAACGACAAGATGGTCTGGCGGCCGGTTCGTCGGCGGGGGGGGGGGGGGGGGGGGGGGGGGGGGGGGGTGCGGGTAGGGGGTGGGGGGGATTCTTGTTAAGTAGGGGGGTTTGACTTTGTTTTGATATAATTCAAATGTAGGGGGGGTTAAAATGTTTGTACTCTGAAAAATTTCTTCAATAAAAAGTATTTAAAAAAAAGTCATTATTGAAAGATATCTGATAAAAAACCTTGTATTTTATGACGAACTGAAGATGTAATACAAAACATCTGATTACCTTTCTTCTGTTCTTTCGTGCACTTCATCTACAATAACATGGGACACGCCTTGAAGATCTGGATCTGCCTCCAGTCGTCTGAGCAGCAGCCCTGTAGTGCAGTAAAGCAACCTAGTCGAGGAGGACTGCAAACATAAATCACAATAAGTGAGTTTCCAAAATATACAGTGCATATTTGAGATCAAGAGTAGAAATCACAAAAATGTATAAAAAGGTATATATTTAAACAAATTTATATATGATATATATTTTTTAAAATATATACATCTATGTTATTATATATATATATATATATATATATATATATATATATACACACACACACACACCATATATATATATAAAAATATATTATATAGTCTGTGTGCGCAAGCGCACTTAAAAGGAATAACTACATCAACCAGGAAATATTGCTGAAAGAAAATCCCCACGGAAAATAGCACATTACTAAAACAATAATGGCAATTATGCAGAATTAATATGTACCCAAACAAAATAAATGTAAAAGCATCAAGCAATCTCCAAATGATTAAATAGGCCAATTATAATAGGAATGAACAGGAAAAATAGGCAAAAAACAGAAAATGCAAAAAACTAACTTAGATTGAAAGGCATTGTAGACGTGCAAATAGAACCCGAGAGATGATGATATGGACATTCCATAGACTGCCTACAGTGCAGAAAGAGGCCCATCGGTCTGCACCAACCATTCGAAAGACCACCCTACACAGACCCAATCCCCGCCTTATCCCTGTAACCCCATCTAACCTTTGGACACTAAGGGACAATGTAGAATGGCCAATCCACCTAACCTGCACATCTTTGGACTGTGGAACGAAACCGGAGCACCCGGAGGAAACCCACGCAGACGGAGATGTGCAAACACCACACAGTCACCTGAGGTCAGAATCAAACCCAGATTCCTGGAGCTGTGAGGTAGCAGTGCTAACTATGCCAGCATGCCATGGACATTTGCCATGGACAGAAGGTATTTGCTTTCGTACTTCCCGTAATCAGTATGTTTTTGTATGGAAAGAGGTGCGTATGTGTCTGTGTATTGCAATTTTAAAAATTAACAGCAAGGTTTTATGAATTTAAAAATAAAGCAGATCATTTATTTTAACATACTTACCCAAAATTAACACATAACACACTCAGGCACACACACACATACACAAAGATTTGACAAATAAAGAGGAGTGCATTTTTACAGATTAAAGTTGATTTAGTCTCTGATTAATTACGATTTCCAGTCCCCTATGTGGCAAACCTGTGGTCTTTTGATGGATATGATTTAAAGTTGAAGTGAGATTCTTGTAAAGCAAAGGGTTCTCAAAAGGTTGGACAAATATAGAGGGAAAAAAAAATGAAAATCGCTTATTGTCACAAGTAGGCTTCAAATAAAGTTACTGTGAAAAGCCCCTAGTCGCCACATTCCGGCGCCTGTTCGGGGAGGCTGGTACGGGAGTTGAACCGTGCTGCTGGCCTGCCTTTGTCTGTTTTAAAAGCCAGCTCTTTAGCCCTGTGCTAAACCCCTTCATGCTGGAGGTTGGTTCTCAGGTGAATTTTAAAACTGGAACAGGTGAAGAAGCACTTTGGCTGTTTGATGACTTGCAGATAATTTCAGAGCCTATTTCTCAGACTGACAAATGGTTGTTTTTAAGACAAAAATGACACTGATGCGGTTATTTTGTTGGTGTTCTTCTGCACTCTTCCCTGCTCTCATCTGGGTTTTGGGATAATAAAAGGATCTCGGTGTCAGAATCCAGTTTCAGGCACATGGGCAATAGCCAATATTCACCCATTGATCTACATTGGAGATAGATGGATGGTGGTCTTTCACAGTGAACTGGTGAATACCTGGTCTGCTCAGCTTTCCTTGGTTGAACTGCAAATCTGGAGATGGAGTTTAGTCCATTGACTTGTGTTTTGAGTACAATGCATAACAGCTTGGTACAATGTGAGGTCGGAATTCCATAGATAACCTTCGTCTTATATCCATTCCTTGGTAAAGCCCCCAACCATGGTTATTCAATGCAGAAATTTCCAGAAGCTGAATAGTCTTTTATTGAATAAACAAAGGTCATCTGACCTCCTGGCAGCCATCTTAACAGTTAATCAGTGTCCATTTTAAACAATTAAAAGGTAGTTCCAGAAGTTTCCATACAAGCTCAATCCATGTGTAAAGTTATGAATATGAAGTGTCTTTATTGAACATGAAAACATTAAACATAATATCAAGGGCTCCTCTGCAATCACAACAGAAAAAGACTCACATTTATATAGTGCCCTTCATGACCTCACAATGACATAAAGCACATAACATGAAAGAAAAATAAACTTGAATTTATATAGCACTTTTCACAACCATCTCAAAGCACTGCACTGTAGTCAATGGTGTAATGTAGGAAACACAGTAGCTAATTAATGCACAACAAACATATGATAATGACTAGAATCAGTTTCTTCAAATTGTTGATTGAGGGGTAAATATTGGTCAGGTCACCAGGTCATCAAGCTCTTCAAATTAGTGCATGGGATCTCTTACATCCACTCATCCAATTAGAAGAGGCTTCTGTTTAACTTTTCATCCAAAAGACAGCACCTCCAACAGTGCAGGGCTCCCTTATTACAGTATGGAGTGCCAGCCTTGATTTGTGCTCAATCCCTGGAGTGTGACTTCAACTGGGACTTTGTGACGAAGAGGCAAGAGTGCTTTTGTCAGAGCCACAGATAACATATCCAGGTAGGAAGAAAATTGGAACAGCATTGACCATACACGTGGTAATGAGTTGAAGGATATAGTTTAGTTGAAATATTAAATGGATAATTTCCCGAGCCATTCACTGGATATATTAACCTGCTCCAATTTTTGTACTACATCCAGAAGCAGCTCAGAGTGCTGTTTGAAGTTAGAAGCAGTTAAGGAAATTGAAGTCTAGCAATACCCTGAGCAGAATAATTGTATTCCTTAGATTTTTTTAAATATGAAAAAACTGCTCAAGTTATCTGCTGATTAGTGTAACATCAATACCTAGTGCTGTTGAGTTCCAGGATTTTGACCTAACGACTGTGAAGAAACCGTGATATATTTCCAAGTCAGGGTAATGAATGGCTTGGAGGGGAACTTCCAGGTGGTGGTGTTCCCATATGTCTGCTTTTCTTGTCCTTCTAGAGAATAGTTGTGGGTTAAGAATGTGCTCTCTTAGGAGCCTTGGTGAGTTCTTGCAGAGAATCTTGCGGATGGTACATATGGCTGCCAGTGAGTTGTTGGTGATGGCAGTGAATGTTTGTGGAAGGGGTACCAATCAAGTGGGCTGCTTTGCCCTGGATGGTGTCAAGCTTTGTTCAGTGTTGTTGGAACTGCGCTCACTCAAGCGTGGAGATTATTCCATTGCACACTTGCCTTGTGCCTTGTTGATGGTGGACAAGCTTTGGAGAGTCAGGAGATGAGTTACTCTCCACAGGATTCCTAGCCTCTGACCTGCTCTAGTAGTCACAGTATTTATATGGCTAGTTCAGTTCAGTTTCTAGTCAATGGTAACTCCAGTGATAGTAATGTAATTGGATGATGGTTAGACTTTCTGCTGTTGGAGATAGTAATCGCCTGAAGCTTTTTGGGGCAAAGGTTCCTTGCCACTTGTCAGCCCAAGCCTGCATTCGAACATGCACTGTCTCAGTATGTGAGGTGCTGAACATTGTGCCATCATCAACTAACATCCCTGTTTCTGGCCTTCTGATGGAAGGAAGATCATTAATGAAGCAGCTGAAGATAGTTGGGCCGAGGACACCATCCTGAGGAACTCCTGCAATGATGTCCTGGAACTGAGATGATTGACCTCCAACAACCATCTTCCTTTGTTCTGATATGACTAATCAGAGGAGTGTTTTCCTGCTTATTACCATTGACCTGTTTTGCTATGTCTCCACGCTCAGTCAAATACTGCCTTGATGTCAAAGACAGTCACTCTCACCTCTGGAGTTTAGCTCTTTTTTTCCATGTTTGAACCAAGGCTATAATAAGGGCAGGAGCTTAGTGCCCCTGGCAGACCCAAACTGAGTGAAAGTGAGCAGGTTATTGCTAACAAGTGCTGCTTTACAGAACATTGTTGGCCCCTTCCATCACTTTACTGATGATTGAGAGTAGACGGATTGATAACTGGCTGGGTTTGATTGATCCTCTGTGGACTGGACATACCTGGACAATTTTCCCCATTTCCAAGTCAATGCCAGTGTTGTAGCTGTACTGCACCAGCTTGGCTAGGGGCGTGAAAGTCCTGGAGCAGAAGTTTTCGGTGCTATGTCTTTTCGTCCGACGTCATTTCGTCCAACGACACTTCGTCCACGTCTTTTGGTCCAACGTCTTTTTGTCCGCTCGTCTTTTGGTCCAACGTCATTTTGTCCGGTGATTTTTTTCGTCAAAGAATTTTTGTGACTTTTTACGTGTTTTTGTCGGATGATTTTCTTGGTCAAAGAATTTTTGTGACTTTTTGAGTGTTTTTGTCGAATGATTTTTTTTGTCAAAGAATTTTTGTGACTTTTTACGTGTTTTTGTCGGATGATTTTTTTTGTCAAAGACTTTTTTAGTAGCATAGTAATTTAGCATGACCAAACTTGCTTAGTAGCACTCCACTCCACTTTAACTTTTGTAAATAGAAATCTTCTCAAATGCACATAATATACAATAAAGGATCTTTATTACCAGCCTCTTTCCTTTAACGAGCCTCGTTAAAGGATAGTTATTATCGTTCTCTCCCCTTTAACGAGCCTCGTTAAATGATAGATATTATCGGTCTCTTTCCTAATCCCGAATTCGCCCATCCAGAAATGGCAAAGTTCAGGGAAGGGCTAATAATAGGCAAAAAGGCTCAAATTCTTCGGGGAGATCAGTCGACGTCATGTCCGCGATACAAGAAAATAACTGAACGCCTCAAAAGATTGGTCGTTGAATATGTTCCTACAGCGAAAATTGATTTCTTGAGGAATTTTGCTCACAATTTACATCAATTTTAAGTAATTTCGGGAATTCATCCTTAGTAAACTTTTAGATCTTTTTAAATGCATTTTTAGATTTTTTAACTTTTTAACTGCATTTTTCAGCTTGCATTTTACTTGCATTTCATCAATTACTTGCATTTTAGCAATTAAATTCACTTGCTGTATTGTGCCTGCTTTCTATCAATTAAATGCTTTTATACGGAGTTGATTTGTAATTGGTTAATTGGACGAAGTGACGTTGGACCAAAAGACGGGCGGACAAAAAGACGTTGGACCAAAAGACGTGGACGAAGTGTCGTTGGACGAAATGACGTCGGACGAAAAGACGCGACACGGAAGTTTTCAGTACTATTATACTGAACTCTGTCCAAATTTCCACATGAAAAAGACTTCTAGATAAAATAAAAATCTCAGGAATCCAGGGTAGAACATGAAAATAGTTAAGAGACTGGCTAAAATAAATAGGAATCCAAAATATTGGAGATGCTGGAATCGGAAATAAAAATAGAAAATGCTGACTACATCTAGCAGGTCTGGCAGCATCTGTTGAGGGGGGAAGAGAGCATACCTTTTCTTGTGTTATGCTTCTTCATGTAGCATAAGCTGCTTCCTCGATGTATGCTCTGACAAAGGAAGGTTCAGACTTGGAGATAGGTTTAACACATTTATAGAACAGTTAACAATCTCCTAATTGAGTTTGACTCTCCCGCTAATCTTGCTATAGTAACTCGATCTAACTAACCAGTCTGCTCTAAGCCATGCGGTGGGTGTGATGCTTCCGATCTGCCCCTGTCATTCTGAGTCTCGCCTGGGAAAAGAGAAAGAGCATGTGTGCCCTGTCCTTTTATATGGGTTGCTCCCTTGTGGTAGTGTCACCTCTGGGTGTCTTGACTGCCCATTGGTCGTGTCCTATTCTAAGTGTTCATTAGGTGTATGTTTGCATGTCATGTCTTTGGTGCTCCCTCTAGTGTTTATTTAGTCTTAGTGTATTTGCATTAACCATTTGTGTATGTAGTGATGCATATCGCCGCACCTTTCAGGTCGTAACCTTTCTTCAAAACAGTTTCAGGTTGTGACCCTTCACCAGAACGGGAGTGAATGTTTAAGGTGGTTGATGGGGGGGGGCAGTCAAGCAAGCAGCTTTCTCCTGGATGGTGCTGAGCTTCTCGAGTGTTGTTGGAGCTGCACTCATCAAGCAAGTGGAGAGTATTCCATCATACTCCTGACCTGCACCTTGTAGATGGTGGACAGATTTTGGCAAGTCAGGTGGTTCGTTAGTACTTAAATTGCTAAACAGATATTCTTCACACAACCTTACACCAAAAAAAAAATCTAAGATAGTTCAGGATAACACTGAAAATATTACTTATCCGATAAATATATACCAACCTTCACACTTTCAAGTCGAATCTGGTATCCTACACTTCCTCCTAGCCTCTCAATCCGTTCTTTGGCTACACGCTCAGCAACAGAAATAGCAGAAATTCTTCGAGGCTGAGTACATATGATGTTTGCAACCATTGCTGGAGGACCAGTGAGAGTGTCATCCAGGATAAACTGAGGAACCTGAGTCGTCTTTCCACACCTGAGGAATGTTGAAAATAACTTATTTGCATATCTCACATCTTCCAAGGCTGTGGAAATGCAAGTACATCCCTTCCTCTTTATACCAGATCAACCATATAAACGTTTAAGAAACTCAAAACCATTAATCCATTTTTTGATTGAAGAAATAGCCAAGTTTAAATTTGTGTATTTTTAGAAAATTAATCCTCCAAAGAACAGAGTAGTTTCTGAATTCTGAACCATTCATCAAATATTAAATAGCTAATATTTCAACACTCAGCCTCGTTCCAAATATTCCCCAATACCCAACTCCAAATATTTCAAATAAGCGAGAAAGGAATCAATAGTAGAGACTGAAAGTTGAAACAGAGTTGACATTTTACTTTAAATACTTGACTACATTATCTGATCTATTTCATTTGAAGTTGCATTGACCCACAGCTGCATGCAGTTAATATTTTCTCTGACATCTAATTAAGAACCAGCAAAGCTCAATGAGGCTTCTTGACCACCATCTGTAATTAAGGTTTTAAAAAAATAATTTGTTGCTCATGGGTGTCACTGGCAAAGCCAGTAATTATTTTCTGTCTGAGGTGATGGTGCTGAGCTGTCTTCTTGAACTGCTTCAGTCTGGCAGAGGTGCTCCTTGGCAGAGGTGCTGCTGGTAAGGGATTCCAGGATATTGACATGGCAGTTAAAGGAATGGACCCAAGTCAGGATGGTGTGAGACTTGCATGGAATCTTGGAGGCAGTGGCAGCGCCGGCCCTAGGGTTGCTGGCGCCCCGGGCAAGCTGAACTTCGGCGCCCTTCGGGGGGGGGGCAGGAGTGACCACCGGCGAGCCTGGATCCATCCGCCATGTTTGTGCGGGGCGGCCTGAGGGAGGGCGGCCACCGCGCATGCACTGGTTGGCATCGGCCCAACTGCGCATGCGCGGGACCCGCACTCCTTGATAGCGCCCCCTAGCACATGGCGCCCCGGGCGACTGCCCGAGTTGCCGGTACCTTGAGCCGGCCCTGGGCAGTGGTGCCTGCTGCACTTGTCAGTCTAGGCAGCAGAGATTGTGATTTTGGGAGAGGTTGTTTAAGAGGCCTTGGCAAGTTGCCACAGTGTATTCTATAGATTGTACACGCTGTGGCCAGGGTAAACAGGTGGTGGCTGAATTTGGAGTTTAAGGTGATGGATGGGTTGATCAAGCAGACTGCTTTCTCCTGGAATATACAGAGCTTCTCGAGTGTTGAGGCAAACGTGCATGTTCTATCATATTGGGGAATATTCACGTTTCTCCAGCAGAGCTCAATTTAATTTGCATCCTTTTATGTGATCAAATTACAGATCAAGTTTTAATCTGCTATAGTTAGTGGACAACATTTCTACATTGTCCAAACTTGATTATCAGAAAATACTGAGAAATTAGGCAAATGTTCAAATAATTAAGGGTGCCAGCATAAAATTCCATCAATTTCCAAAAACACTTCTGGCAGAATGTAGGAGGAGATCGCATGTTGGGTTGCTCCCGCCAGAGTCTTGGGTTTTAGGCCCTCTTCATCCTTTTTATGTGGGGAAAATTGCATGAAAAATTGTACCCAGTTGAGAGGAGCTGCAGAAAAATCAGGGGATGAAGGATTTGAGCACTAGTCCGCCAGAAAGTTCAAGCACAACAAAGGGTGCATGGGCGAGTAGATGGAGGAGGCCAGGAATGGCCCCGTATATAACGGTGGATACATTGACGGAGGTGATGGTGATGGAGTTCGAACGGCAGTTCAATAAACACTTTGAGAGACAAGGTAGGGAGATGCTGGAGACCCTCAAGCATTTGGTGGAGGACTTGCTAGCCCTGATAAGGAAGACACTCAGAAGAACGGTGGAGACAGTGCAGGAGCAGGGAGAGTCATTGAGCAAAGGTGGAGGACCTTGAGAACCGGTCTCGAAGGCAGATTGTGGGGCTGCTGGAAGGCATGGTCCGAAGCCAACAAAGTTTATAGCAAATAAGTTGAGGAAGCTGATGGGGGAGGAGGGAAATGCCGCCCGGCACCCACCCCATGAAGTTGGATACGGTGCACCTATCGCTCTTGCTGAAGCCATGGGTGAATGAGCGGCTAAGGGTGGTAATAGTGTGCTTTTATTTATTTATTCATTTTTTAAAAATTTAGAGTACCCGATTCATTTTTTCTAATTAAGGGACAATTTAGCAAGGCAAATTCACCTATCCTTTACATCTTTGGGTTGTGGGGGCGAATGTGCAAACTCCACACGGACAGTGACCCAGAGCTGGGATCGAAACAAGGACCTCAGCTCCGTGAGGCTGCAGTGCTAACCACTGCACCACCGTGCTGCACTCTATCATGTGCTTTTATAGATACCAGGCAAAGGAGAATGTGCTGTAGTGGGCAAAGCAGACCCAGGAGACGGGGGGGTGGGGGGGCACTGTGATTCGAATATACTAAAAGCTCACAGTGGATTTGGCGAAAAGGAGAGCTGCCTTCAATAAGGCAAAGGGGGCACTGTATAAGAGTGGAGTGCGCTTCGGGATGGTCTACCCAGCGAAGTTGAGGGTCACGTGCAATGAGAGACACCATTATTTTGGCAGAGGTGTTCAAACAGAAGGACTGGGATTTGGCTGATCGTGGCAGACGAGAAGCACTGTTGGTGGTGTGTTGGGGCCAATTCTTTGATAAATTTGTATGTTTTTGTTCGTCTAGCTGTTTTGTTTTACCTGAACTACAGACTTGAACCTGAAAGAGGACCGCTCCCAGGGCAATGTTGCTTACCCCTTTTTGGGGCAGGGGTTCTTCTCGCACGGTGCACAAGGTCTACTCGCGGATCAACTTTTTAATAATGGGGATGGCTTTGCTGCCGGGGTAAGGACAGCGGAGTACTCTGTGATTGTAATTTCTAACCTTGCTCCACAGCTGGTGGATCTGGCTTTAGAGAGGGAACCGGTTCGACAGCTGGCGTGGAGTTTGGATGTGGGGCTGTTCGCAGACCTGGGGTTTTTTGTAAAGCTGGCCAAGACATTGGATTATTATGTAGAGTTTAACAGGAATCGGGAACGTTTCAGCCTCGGTTTTGTGGGAAGCCCTGAAGACAACGGTGAATTGATTTGATTGGGGAGGCAATTGCATGTAAGGCACAGGAGGAGAGGGAATCGAGGGTAGAACACCAGTCGTTGGTGGATGAGAAATTAGAGATGGGTGGGAAGTGTTTGCAGGACCCTACCCCAGAGCCTTTACATAGAATTTATAGTGCAGGAGGCCATTCGGCCCATCGAGTCTGCACCGGCTCCTGGAAAGAGCAACCTACCCAAGGTTGACACCTCCACCCTATCCCCATAACCCAGTAACCCCACCCAACACTAAGGGCAATTTTGGAGACTAAGGGCAATTTATCATGGCCAATCCACCTAACCTGCACATCTTTGGACTGTGGGAGGAAACCGGAGCACCCGGAGGAAACCCACGCACACACGGGGAGGATGTGCAGCCTCCGCACAGACAGTGACCCAAGCCGGAATCGAACTTGGGACCCTGGAGCTGTGAAGCGATTGTGCTATCCACAATGCTACCGTGCTGCCTACGGTGAACAAGAAACTGTTGCAGGCACAGTTTGACCTGGTGTCCACAGATAGTGGTGCAGCAGTTGAGACGGGTGGGAGGGCAGTTTATGAGTATGGGGGAGAAGGCCAGCAGGCCTGGAGAAAGAGAATATAGTGTTTGAGGCGTTTTACAAAACGTTTTCGTCACGGATCCAGTCCCGACAATGGAGGACATAATAGGAATACTGAAGAGCTTTTTCCAGGTATAAAAGGAATTGAGACAAAAATGAATGTTTTCCGGTCACCCTGCTGGGGAGGGGAACTAATTTGGGGGGTGTTGCCGTTCAAGCTGATGAACTCGCATTTCAGATAATTAGGGGTACAGATGGAAAGGGATTGGGCACAGATTCGGAAGCTAAATTTTACAAGCTTAGTGAGCAGGGTGAAAGCAGACCAACACAGATAGGATATTATTCTCCTGGTGTCGTTAGCTGGGTGAGTGCAATCGGTGAAGAGGAGTATCGTGCCACGGTTCTTATTTCTGTTTCAATGCCTGCCAGCATTTCTATCAAAGGCATTCTTTGTAGGGGAGGAAAGCATGATTTAGTTTATATGGCGGCGAGGTGGTCCTCCAGAGGGATCGGCAGTCGGGGGGGTTGGGGCTGCTGAACCTGCTTTACTACTATTGGGAGGTGAATGCAGAGGTGGTGTTGGGTTGCTGGAGGGGTCAGGAGTCAGTGAGGCCTGGTCATGTGAGGGGACAGGATTGCAGGTGCTGGTGATGGCCCCGCTCCCACTCTCCCAGAGAAAGTTTTCAGGGAACCCAGTGGCGGTGGCTACACTAAAAATATGGAGGCAATTAAGGCAGCACTTTAAAGTGAGAGAGGATCGAGGATGATACCGATCAGGGAGAACCATATGTATGAGCCGGCTAGGATGGACGCCAGGTTTAGGGGATTGGAGGATAAGTGGGTGGCAGTAATGGGAGATTTGTTCCTGGAGGGGTGGTTTGCGATTTGGGGAGTTAGTGGAGAAGTACAGGCTCGCGGAGTTGGAGGCATTCAGGTACTTGCAAGTCTGGAATTTTACACAGAAGGTTTATTCGAGTTTTTCAGTTGCGCCGCCTGCGTCCTTAGCGGAGAAGGTACTGTCACTGGCCGGGTTGGAGGACGGTAAAACTTCAGGTATCTATAGGAGGCTGCTGGCAGAGGATGGGGCCCCACTGGAGGGCATTAAGGCAAAACGGGAGGAGCTAAGGGGTGACGTGAAGGAGGGGGTATGGTGTGAGGCCTCACGGAGGGTGAATGCCATGTCAGTGTGCGAGGCTTGGGTTCAAACAACTGAAGGTGGTGCATCGGGTACACTTAACAAGGGCAAGGATGAGTCGGGTGTTTGAGGGGGTAGAAGATAAGTGCAAGCGGTGAGGGAGGTGCCCAGCAAACCACGTACATATGTTTTGGGCATGTCCTAAGCTAGCAAAATTTCTTCAGCACCATATTGGCAATCTTAGGCAGGGTTCTGGAGCCAGGTCTCCTGGAGGCCATATTCGGAGTGTCAGAGCTACCAGAATTATAAAAGCAGCGATGTGCTACTGAGCCTTTATAAGGCTCTGGTTAGGCCCCATTTGGAGTACTGTGTCCAGTTTTGGGCCCCACATCTCAGGAAGGACATACTGGCACTGGAGCGTGTCCAGCGGAGATTCACACGGATGATCCCTGGAATGGCGGGTCTAGCATATGAGGAACGGCTGGCGTTCCTGGGATTGTATTCATTGGAGTTCAGAAGGTTAAGGGGAGATCTAATAGAAACTTACAAGATAATACATGGCTTAGAAAGGATGGACGCAAAGAAACTGTTTCCGTTAGGCGAGGAGTCGAGGACCCGTGGGCACAGCCTTAGAATTAGAGGGGGTAAATTCAAAACAGAAATGCGGAGACATTTCTTCAGCCAGAGAGTGGTGGGCCTGTGGAATTCATTGCCGCAGAGTGCAGTGGAGGCCGGGACGCTAAATGGCTTCAAGGCAGAGATAGATAAATTCTTGATGTCGCGAGGAATTAAGGGCTATGGGGAGAATGCTGGGAGGTGGAGTTGAAATGCCCATCAGCCATGATTGAATGGCGGAGTGGACTCGATGGGCCGAATGGCCTTACTTCCACTCCTATGTCTTATGGTCTTATAATTGCAGGCAGGAGCGGGAGCAGATGTTTTAGTCTTCGCCTCCCCAATTGCTGTTAGGTGGGTTCTGCTGGAGTTGAGGCCGGCTTCTCCACCTAGTGCCTTGGTGTGGCTGGGGGACCTCCTGGCATTTTTGTAACAGAGAAAGTTAAATACACACTTGAAGGGGTCATAGAATTTACAGTGCAGAAGGAGGCCACTCGGCCCATCGAGTCTGCACCGGCTCTTGGAAAGAGCACCCTACCCAAGGTTAACACCTCCACCCTATCCCCATAACCCAGTAACCCCACCCAACACTAAGAGCAATTTTGGACACTAAGGGCAATTTATCATGGCCAATCCACCTAACCTGCACATCTTTGGACTGTGGGAGGAAACCAGAGCACCCGGAGGAAACCCACGCACACACGGGATGTGCAGACTCCGCATAGACAGTGACCCAAGCCGGAATCGAACCTGGGACCCTGGAGCTGTGAAGCAATTGTGCTAGCCACAATACTACCGTGCTGCAGAAACTCACCAAAGCATCTTTGGCAGCACCTTTCAAACTCACGACCATCGAGAAGGGCAAGGGCAGCAGATACACAAGAGCACCACCATCTGGAAGTTCCTCTCCAAGTCGGTCACCATCCTGACTTGGAATTATGTTGCCATTCCTTCACTGTTGCTGTCATTAAAATCTTGGAACTCATTCGCTAATAGCAACAGTGGGTGCACCTACACCACATGGACTGCAGTGGTTCAAAAAGGCAGCTCACCACCACCTTCTCATGGGCCATTAGGGATGGGCAACAAATGCTAGTCTAGCCAGCAAAATCCAAATTCCGTAAAAAAATGTTTTTTAAAAATATAAAAACTTCACAGGCATGGTAGAAATCCCTGAACTGAAGGCACGGCAACAATTTATTTTAGTCCATCTTCACAATCCACACTTTTTTTCCCCCTATGGGGAATATTGGGCAAGTGGTGGAATGATTCCCAGGCTGATCATCAGCCCATTGAATTGTGTAATGGACATTCCTTCCGTGACCAACAAGTCCTCACGTGGGGCTTCAAGCCCAGAAGTAGGGATGCTACCCTTGTGTCACAAAACGTGAAAAGGGACAGGTCTTGATTAAAAAAACATTTCATCAGTTACCCATTTTGGACAATTTTACTCACTTTGATTGTATTTGGTTACTATTTTCCTTGCATTTTAGAGCAGCAAAATTCTGACAAGATCAGTTGAACACTGTCAAAGAAAACATTTGTCGCAGTGACCTTTAATACTGGGAGGAGAGAAACATTTATGAAGTCTTTGGGAACGATTCCTTAGGGAACAGAGAATCGATTTGGAGGTCCCATATAAATGGCAACCATTTGTTATGCATTTTAATTGTCTGGTCACTGTCAGCTTTTAGTGAGAGGGGGTTCTTGTTTTTATATTATGTTGTCGCAAATAAATTTTAAAATGTTCAATAAAAATATTTCCAACAAAAAAGAATTCCTCTATACACTTTGCTTAAACTTACCCAGTCATACCACTCACTACCAGCACCTGGGCCTTGTTCAGTAAAGCTAAGATTGTGTCTCTTTCATGAAATGCTGGAAGTTTCTTCCTCTCCTGCAACATTGACTGATAGCGCCTGGAAGACTGGAATAACAACAACTTTCAGAAAATCGGGAAATTACTTGGGACACAAGGACAAAAAGCATCTGCCCTCAGGCAAGATGATACATAGAAATAAATAGAACTTACAAGACAGAATCAGGTCATTCATAGCGGTCTGCAGCGCAGAAAAGGCCCTTATGGCGCAAATCATAGAATTTACTGTGCAGAAGGAGGCCATTCAGCCCATCGAGTCTGCACCGGCTCTAGGAAAGAGCACCCTACCCAAGGTCAACAACTCCACCCTATCCCCATAACCCAGTAACCCCACCCAACACTAAGGGCAATTTTGGACTCTAAGGGCAATTTATCATGGCCAATCCACCTAACCAGCACATCTTTGGACTGTGGGAGGAAACCGGAGCACCCAGAGGAAACCCACGCACACACGAGGAGGAAGTGTCTGCACCAGTCACAAACAACCACCTAACTATTCCAATTCAATTTTCCAGCACTTGGCCCATAGCCTTGTATGCCTTGGCACAAGTATACATCCACATACTTCTTAAATGTTATGAGGGTCTCTGCCTCCACCACCTTTTCAGGCAGAGAGTTCCAGACTCCCACCACCCTCTCCCACCACCCTCACATCCCCTCTAAACCACCTCACTGTAAATCTATGATCCATGGTCATTGATCCCTCTACGAAGGGGAAATGTTTCTTCCTGTCTATTCTATCTATGCCCCTCATCATTTTATACATCTAAATCATGCCCCTCTCAGTCTCCTCTGCTCCAAGGAAAACAATCCCAATCTACCCAATTCTCTCTTCATAATGAAAACTCTCCAGCCCAAGCAACATACTGGTAAATCTCCTCTGTATCCTTTCCAGTGCCATCACATCCCTCCTAGAATGTGGATTCCAGAACTGTACACAATATCCTAGCTGTGGTCTAACCAACATTTATACAGTTCCAGCATAACCAACTGCTCTGAAACTCATTGCCTTAACTAATAAAGACAAGTATACCATATGCCTTCTTAACCACTTTATCCACCTGCCCTGCTAACTTAAGGGACCGGCACACATGCACACCAAAGTCCCTCTGATCTCCTGTGCTTCCCAAGGTCCTGCGTTCATCATGTATTCCCTTGCCTAGTTTGTCTTGCCCAAGTACATCACCTCACACTTATCCAGATTGAATTGCATTTGCCACTGTTCATTCCATCAATATCCTCCTGCAATCTAAGGCTATCCTCCTCACCATGTACCACCCCACCAATTTTCAGATCATTCACAAACTTGATCCCTGCAGGGCCCCCTGCCAAACAATGTATTGGCGTTTGCTCTCCAAACAAGCAAACAGTTCAAATCACATTTACCCCTCCTTGTTCTCGTATCTCTTTTTCCTTCATCCAACTGTCCAATCGAACCTTGAATGTTGACATAGTTTCTGCATCAATCACCAACCCCCAAAGTGATTTCCACAGCTTCACAACTTGTTATAGAGATGTTTCTCCAGCAGTTTTCTAAATCTCTTGTATTTAATCCTGCATTAATGCCTCCTCAGGCTTGAGTCTTGAACTTTGACCCCAGAACCACTGGAAACAATTGCCTTCTATTTACCCAGTGCCATCCTTTTAAAATCAAAAAAAAAAATTGCTGGTCACAAGTAGGCTTCAATGAAGTTACTGTGAAAAGCCCCTAGTCGCCACATTCCGGCGCCTGTTTGGGGAGACTGGTATGGGAATTGAACCATGCTGCTGGCCTGTCTTGGTCTGCTTTAAAAGCCAGCTATTTAGCCCAGTGTGCTAAACCAGCCCATAATAATAACCTTTTATTGTCACAAGTATGAAGTTACTGTGAAAAGCCCCTAGTTGCCACATTCAGGCGCCTGTTCGGGTAAGCTGGTACGGGAATTGAACCCGCGCTGCTGGCCTTGTTCTGCATCACAAACCAGGGGCGAAATTCTCCGACCCCCAGCAGGGTAGGAGAATCGCCTGGGGCCGCCGAAAATCCCGCCCCCGCCGTGGCAGAGATTCTCCGCCACCCGGGAAGTGGCGGTGGCGGGACTCACGCCACTCCAATCGGCGAGGCCCCTGCGGTGATTCTCCGGCCTTGATGGGCCAAAGTCCCGCCACTGGGAGGCCTCTCCCGCCGCCGAGGTTTGAACCACCTCTGGAACGGCGGGATCAGCGGCGCGAGCGGGCCCCAGGCCCCGGGGGGGAGGGGGCGCCGGAAGAGAACCCCACATCGCGCATGCACCGACCGGCGAAAGCCTTTCGGCCAGCCCCGCTGCCGGGGGCGCCGTTTTTTTGCGCCAGTCTTCTGGTGCAAACCGCTCCGGCGCGGGGCTGGCCACCAAAGGTGAGGAGGCCCGACCCCTGAGTGGTTGGCACTACTCCCCTACGCCGGCACCCTCCGTCACGCCGGGTAGGGGAGAATGCCACCCCAGCTGTCTAGCCCACTGAGCTTCAGAAGTTTAAACCCGATATATTGCTCCATAATTGGTTTGTTATTTAACCTTATCTATCCAGGCACAGCTACAGAATCTCCTGCCATTATTTTTCGATTCCTGCATCATACCATTGGGAGTCACCCAAAGATCTATCTTGGGTCCTTTCTTATTCTGCATCTAGATGTTCCACCGTTCCAGCATATCAGGTTCCACATGTGCACTGATAAACCCCAATTCAACCTCACCAACACCTCTCTTAACCCTTCCATGGTCTTCAATTTGTCACACTGCTGGTCTTGACATCCAGCATTGGATAAGTGGAAATTTCCTCCAAACGTGTACTGGGAAGAAATGCAATGAAATGTGAAGAAACATGGTGAGTCAATATAGTAATAGTAATCGCTTATTGTCACGAGTAGGCATCAATGAAGTTACTGTGAAAAGCCCCTAGTCGCCACATTCCGGCGCCTGTCCGGGGAGGCTGGTATAGGCTCAATGGTACAACTTTGTGGAGAGTGCAGGAGCAGCGGGACCTCGAGGTTCAAGTGCATAATTCTCTGAAGGTGACCAGGCAAGTTGAAACAGTTGTTAAGAAGGCTTGTAGCATCCTTGGGTTTACAAATAGAGGCATAGAGCATAGAAGCAAGAAAGCGATGCTACACCTCTACAAATCATTGATCAGGCCAAATTTGGAGTACTGTGTTCAGTTCTGGGAACCTTATTTGCAGAAAGATGTTAAAGCCCTGGAGAGAGAGAGAGAGAGAGAGAGAGAGAGAGTGCGGAGGAGATTTATTAGAATGATACCAGGAATGAGGAATTTTAGATACAAGGACAGATTGGAGAAATTCTCCTGGAGCAGAGAAGATTAAGAGGCAATCTTATTGAGGTGTTCAAAATTCTGAATAATTCTGACAGGGTAAAGAAAGATATT
The DNA here is from genome assembly GCF_902713615.1 of Scyliorhinus canicula. Taxonomy (NCBI): domain Eukaryota; kingdom Metazoa; phylum Chordata; class Chondrichthyes; order Carcharhiniformes; family Scyliorhinidae; genus Scyliorhinus; species Scyliorhinus canicula. Next base: position 185,629,848 of record NC_052146.1, on the reverse strand, counting down.
CTGTTTCCACTAGTTGGTATGTCAGTGACTAGGGGGTCACAATGTCAAGATGGTCAGCAAGAGAGCTAGGAGTGAGAGGAGGAGAAACCTGCAGTTGTTGGGGTTTGGAACGCACTGCCCGGGAAAGTGGTGGAGGTGGATTCCATAGGAGGTTTCAAAGAGAGCTGGATTTATATTTGAAAGTGATGAACTTAGAGAGCCACGGAGATAGGGCTGGGGAATGGGACTGGCTAGGTTACTCTTTTGGGAGCCGGTGCCAACACGATGTGCCAAATGGCTTCCTTCCGTGCTGTAAATAACAAACAAACAGACCAAAGCCATTGCCTTCTGTACCTGCAAAGAATCGCTTTGCTAATCACCAAATCAAATCCTCTCCCTAGCCACCATCCTTGGTTGAACTTTTGCAACTTTGGTGTTCAATCTTATCCTGGGTGGACTTTCAAATCCTTTATCATTCCATCACCCGCCCCCCATGTTCAGATTTGTAATATTGCTCATCTACACCCCTGACTCAATTTATAGATTAGTGGATTAAAACATCTTGCAGGAGAACATCTGCTCTTGGAAAAAGCTGTCAAATTTAGACCCACACCCCAGCTTTGTCCCCCACAATGCTGCAAATTACATTCTTCAACTGCATTCCCAATTACCTTCTAAAACATTCCTACAGAATCCGATTCTACCACTCTTTCAGGTAGTGCATTCAAGATCTTAACAACTCTTATGTAAAGAAATTTCCTGTCATTTCCCCACTAGTTCCGCTGGCAATTGTTTTAACCTATGAACTCTGGTTACGGACTCATTTGCCAGTGGAAATAGTTTCTCGCCACTGACACCTCTATCAAAACTCCTCATAATTCGGATTACCTCTCTCGGGTCTCTTATAACTTTCTCTGTTCAGAGAAAAAAACAATCCCAGCTTCTCCAAATCCCTCCACATTACAGAAGTCCCTCATCCCTGGTATCATTCTGTTAAACCTCCTCTGCACCCTTCCTAAGCAGTACCTTGACAAACCTTCCCAAATTGTGGTGCCCAGATTTGGGAATGTATTCCAGTTGAGGCTTAACGGTAAGCCTCGGGCAGCACGGTAGCATTGTGGTTAGCACAATTGCTTCACAGCTCCAGGGTCCCAGGTTCGATTCCCGGCTTGGGTCACTGTCTGTGTGGAGTCTGCACATCCTCCCCGTGTGTGCGTGGGTTTCCTCCGGGTGCTCCGGTTTCCTCCCACAGTCCAAAGATGTGCAGGTTAGGTGGATTGGCCATGCTAAATTGCCCATATAGTGTCCAAAATTGCCCTTAGTGTTGGGTGGGGTTACTGGGTTATGGGGATAGGGTGGAGGTGTTGACCTCAGGTAGGGTGCTCTTTCCAAGAGCCGGTGCAGACTCGATGGGCCGAGTGGCCTCCTTCTGGACTGTAAATTCAAATGATACTATGAATTCTATGATTAACCAGAGTCCAGTAAAAGGTCTAGCATAACTTCCTGGTCTTTATACTTGATGCCATTATTTACCAAGCCAAGAATCCCATGTGGTTTCTTAATAGTCTTATCAACTTACCCTGCACCCTCAAAGATTGCTGAATATGCATCCCCAAGCATCGAGCTCTTCAACACCCCCCAAAGATTAAACTGTCTATGTTGCTTCCAAAGGATCACTGCACAATTACCTGTATTAAATGGCACCTGACACACATTTTCCATTGCACCAGTAAATGTCTTCCTGAAGTTTGCTCCCATCATGCTCAATATTACTACTTTGATAAGTTATGGATCATTTGCAAATTTTGAAATTGTACCCCTTAATAACCAAGACCAAGTTGCAAATTCTTTTTTTTTCTTTTAAATTTAGAGTATCTAATTCTTTGATCCCCCCCCAATTTTTCCCAATTAAGGGGCAATTTAGTCTGGCCAAATCACCTACCAGGCCCATGTTTGGGTTGCGGGGGTATGACCCACGCAGACACAGGGAGAATGTGCGAACTCCACAAGGATAGTGACCTGGGGCCGGTTTTGAATCTGGGTTCTCAGCACAGTGAGGGAGCAGGGCTCACCAGTGCACCACCATGCCGCCCCTGTCATCTATTCATTTCTGTAAAAAAAGCATTTTGTCACAGCCCCCTCTTTTGACTGGCGAGGAATTTACATTTACTCACTACGACTCTATCCCGTAGCCAATTTTGCACCCAAGTTCCCTCATACTTTTAATGTCATGTGCTTCTTTTTTCCAAATTAGCCTATTGTGAGGTACCATATCAAATGTCGTTTAAAAGCTCATACATGTACAACCTTCAATGTTACGTCATATAACCCAATAACATTAGTCAGACATGATTTTCCTTTTACAAATTCATACTGACTATCCCTTATAACCCATGCTTCTCCAAGCATGGTTTAATTTGTCATTTGTAACCAAAATCTTCATCCAAGCCTTTGTTAGTTCTGGACACTACTTACTGCTCCAGCTGGCCTTCTACCTACTCCAAGTAAATTTGAACTTCTCAACAACTCTGTCACCTGAAGCCCAATGCAATGTTCCATTCAACCATCAACCCTGTGCTTGCTGGATCAGGATTTGGGTCAGCAATGCCTCAAATTTAAAATTATCATCTGTTTTCAAATCCTTCCATGGCCTCACCCGTCCCAATTTCTACTACCTCCTATAGCCGTTTAATTCAACAAGATCTCTGTACTCCTTTAATTATGGGCTTCTTGCCCATCCCGAATTCCCATTGCTTCAGCAGCCCAAGTCCCAAGTTCTGGAATGTCTTCCCTGATCCTTACCACCTGTCTGCTTCTCCTGCTTTAATACACTACTTAAAACTCTTTGATCAAGTTTTTAGTCAGTGAAGCGTGCAAATTTATATGAAAATGCTCCTACAAACTGCCTTGGAATATTTTACATTAAGGGAATTATACAAATGCAAATTTGTATAATTACCACCTGTCTGCTTCTCCTGCTTTAATACACTACTTAAAACTCTTTGACCAAGTTTTTGGTCAGTGAAGGGTGAGCTGCTCATCATTATTATTTAATCTGAAACATTCAAGTCTTACAGCAGGGAATTCAATTGAACTGGTATGCGTTTCTAAAGGTCAGATCTTTACTGAAGGAAAAGTGACCTTATAAATTAAATTCACAATAAAGCACACCATTATTAACCATCATATACTGTACACATTGTCGCTCTCAGGAATAAAATTAGAACATGGATGAAGTTACCTGCTTGGTTTGAAAACTATTACAAAGTTTCTGGTTTTCCCTATATACATTCTCCAGTTTCCAGTTATACTTCTTCAACTGTCTCTTCTTCAGATGAACATAACTCTCAGTTTCCATAACCACAGCCTCAGGCTCTTCCTCCGGTAAGTCATCATCTTCTTTGGGACACACTTCTGTCCCAGCATCATCTTTCACTGCAACTATAACATATTAACCAAATTAGTTATAAAAGACTAAAGACTATAAAAGGCTAAACTACGATGAGTCATAACGAAACCAAGTGCCAACGCTGTTTCAGTGATACCACTCCAGCCTCAGAATGAAAAGGCTATGGGGTCAAAGTGCTGGACCAGAAACTTGAGCTGACATGCTGATTTCAGTCTTGCACTGTCTCTCAAATGAGACTATGAGTGAGGCAGGTTGGGGGAATGGACACTGTTCTCTGTGACCAGCATCCAGACTCCCAAAGGTTGTGTTGCCTACCGGGTGCTCAAGTTTGGAATATCTCATCTGGGCTGCAGAGAAACTTGGGAATGGGAGGGTAAAGATCCAGGTGCCATGGTCCATGTAGGTACCAACAACATAGGTGGAACAAGGATAGAGGTTCTGAAGGATTAGAAGCAGCTAGGGGCTAAATTAAAAAGCAGAACCAAAAAGATAATAATCTCCGGATTACTACCTGAGCCACGGGCTAATTGGCACAGGGTCAATAAGATCAAAGAGGCAAATGTATGGTTTAAAGGTTGGTTTGGGAGAAGTGGGTGTGAATTTATGGGACATTAGCACCAGTACTGGGGAAGGAGGGAACTGTTGCAAAAAGACAATCTTCACCTGAATCATGCCAGGAGCAGAATCCTGAATCATTGCATCATGAGTGCTGTAGAAAGGGCTTTAAACTAAATAGTGGGGGTGCAGGGGTGGAGTTCAGTTGTGTGGAAAATTTGAAAATGAAAGTTAAAGGAGAAGGTAGGAGTGCAGGTTAATGATGAGGTGGATTGTTACTAGGAAAAAAAGGAAGGGACAGAACATGTGAAAGTAATATTGCACCAAGGAATCAGATAAGAGTGGGAAAATTTAATACTAGAAACTTAAAGGCTTTATGTCTGAATGCATAAGTATTCAGAACAAAATTAATGAGTTAACAGCGCAAATAGAGACAAAGTTGCATGATTGGTAGCAATTACTGAGACATGGTTACAAGGAGAGTTGAATATCCAAGGGTACTCAGTATTTTGGAAGGATAGACAGAAACGTAAAGGAGGTGGTGTAGCTTTGCTGGTATAGGAAGGTATCAGTGGTGTTGTGATTTACAGTAAGAAGTCTTACAACACCAGGTTAAAGTCCAACAGGTTTGTTTCAAACACGAGCTTTCGGAGCACGGCTCCTTCTTCAGAAGAAGGAGCCGTGCTCCGAAAGCTCGTGTTTGAAACAAACCTGTTGGACTTTAACCTGGTGTTGTAAGACTTCTTACTGTGCTCACCCCAGTCCAACGCCGGCATCTCCACATCATGGTTGTGATTTAGGCATTGGAGATCAAGATGTGGAATCAGTCTGGGTAGAAATAAGAAATAATAATGGAAAGAAGTCCCGATGGGAATAATCTATAGGTCCTCAAACAATAGTTTTGCAGTGAGGCATAGTATAAACCAGGAAATATTGGAGGATTGTACAAAAGGTACAACAATAATCATGGATGATTTTAACATGCATATAGAGTGGATTAATCAAATTGTCACGGGTAGCCTCGAGGGAGAGTTCATTGAACGCATTACAGATTGTTTCTTGGAGCAATATGTTGTGGAACCAATCAGGGAGCAGGCTATTCTGGATTTGGTATTGTGTAAAAAGGGGGGATTAATTCATGATCTCATGGGAAAAGTGATCACAGCACAATAGAATTTCAAATTCAGTTTGGGAGCAAGAAACTGGAGTCCCACACTAGTGTTCTAGAGTTAAACAATGGGTAATTATGTTGGCATGAGGACAGATTTGGTCCCAGCGTATTGGGTAGGAAGACTAAAAGGTAGGACAGTTGTTTAAGGGGAGATTAAATTCCTTGTAGGAGGGGGAGAAAACATTCATGGCAAAGCAAGGAAGATAAAGATAACAAACTAAAACCAAGGCATACCATATTGCAAAGGCTAGTGGCAGGCAGGGAGATTGAGAAACTTTAAAAAATAATGGGTTACCAAAAAAAAAGTAATAAAGAGAGCAAAGGTAAATTAAGAAAACTAGCACAAAATATAAAAAAGGATAGCAAAAGCTTCTATAAGTATATAAAAGGGAAGAGAGAAGCAAAAGTGAATGTTGGTCTCTTGGAGGAGATCAGGGAGTTAATAATGGGGAATAATGGGGAACACAGAAATGACGGACATGCTAAATCAATATTTTGTCTCAGTTTTCATGGTGGAGGACACTATCCCAATAGTAATAGGTAATGCAGAGATTAATAGAAGGGAGGAAGTTGGAACAATCATCAATAGGGGAAAAGTACTAAACAAATTATTGGGATTGAGGCAGACAAGTCCCCAGGGCCTGGTTGCCTGCATCCTAGGGTCTTAAAGGATGTGCGAAAGGTTCCAGTGGGTTGGGAAAATGCTAATGTAAAACCCTTATTCAAAAGGCATCCTGTAGACGTATTTTAATCTGGACTTTCAGAAGGCATTTGATAAGGCGCCGCACAAAAGGTTAAAACACAAGGTAAGATCACATAGGATTCGGGGCAATTTATCCACTTGGATAGAAGACCGGCTAACCAACAAAAGGCCTAGAGTCGGGATAATGGATCTTTTCCTAGTTGACAAGATGTAACTAGTGGGGTGCCACAGGGTTCGGTCCTCGGGCCCCAACTATTTACATATATATTAATGACTTGGATGGAGGGATAGAAGGCACGATAGCCAAATATGTAGACAACACTAAAATAGGTGGGAAAGCAAGTTGCAGTGAAGAAATAATAAATTTGCAAATGGATATAGATAAGTTGCGCGAGTGGGCCAAAATTTGGCAGGTGAAGTTTAATGTGGATAAGTAGGAAGTTATCAATTTTGGTTGGAACAATGGAATGACAACTTATTATCCAAATGGAGAGAAACTTACGAGTGCTTTGACGCAGAGGGGATCTGGGTGTCCTTGTGCATGAATCGCAGAAGACTAGCACGCAAATACAGCAGGTAATAAGGGAGGCAAATTGAATTTTGACTTCTACAGCTAAAGGAATAGAGTATAATAGTACGGAAGTGTTGCTGTAACTGTACAAGATACTGGCAAGTCTACACCTGGAGTACTGTGTACAGTTTTAGTACCCTATTTAAGAAGGGATGTAGTTGCATGAGAGGCAGTTCAGAGGCCTAGATTGATTCCAGAGATGAGGAGTTTGTCTTTTAATGAAAGATGGAACAGTTTAGGCCTGTACTTTCTGGAGTTTAGAAGAATGAAAGGAGATCTAATTGGAGGTATACAAGATGATCAAAAGGTATTGAGAAAGTAGATATAGAGCGGATGCTTCCTCTAGTGGATCAATCTAGAACGAGAGGTCAATAGCTTTAGGATAAGAGCTATCAGATTTAAGACAGAAATGAGAAGAAATTGATTCTCTCAAAGGCTCATGAATCTGTGGAATTCATTATCCCAGAGTTCAGTGGCTGCTGGGACATTAAGTAAATTTGAGATGATTGGAAAAATGTTTAATTAGTAATTTGTTTTGAAGGGTTATGGAGAACGGGCAGGAAAGTGTAGTTGAGGCTGAGATGAGATCAGCGATGATCGTATTGAATGGTGGAGCAGGCTCCAGGGGCTGAATTGCCTACTCCTGCTCCTCGTTCTTAAGTTCTTATAAACGATCAGCCGCTCAGGTGACTGGAAAAAATCTTATGACTTTACACGAAGACAACCAAGAGCATTCTCATGTGGCTGCCGATATTACTCTCTCAATCACAATCAACATCACCAAAGCAGATAATCTCACCATTTTTAAAAACTGGTGTTCCTAGGAGCTTGCCAAGTTCACATTAGCTGCCGCGATTCATACATTGCAAATAGGGACAACATTTCAAAAAATGCTTTGGGACATTCTGAAGTTATGAAAGGCACTATACGAACAGAATTTTTTGTTGTTGTTACTTGAAGTAAAAAAGACCCACAGGGCAATTTCCCACCCGATAGCATTGGACCCAGGTTCAAGATCTGTTGACTGCTGTATTGGCCCTAAATCTGTTAACCTCAGTACCCCGGAATTTTCCCTTTTCCAAAAAAAAGGTTTCAATTACGTCTATGTTCACTGCAGTAAGTACCACGCTATTCCACAGGGTAATTCCTTCAAGACTCAAGAAATTACTCGTTAAAACTCAAGTCATAGCTTGTGCTTTCCTGAACTCTGAAACAAAACCTTTCAGGGTGCAATAGGTACCACACAAATCCCAAGGACTCCAGGTTCACAATAGTACCTGCCGGCTGATGACGAAGAGGATAGTTACGAGGTGTTTGTTGACCGTTAGTTTGTTCAGTAAAGACAGTAGGCACAACAGGAGGAACACTGTATTTGTGGGTGGTTTCAAGGAGCAGTTCGGTCATATTCGCTTCATTTTCCAAGCACATGATCAATGTATGAACCACTGGTTCATTTGTTCTTGCTGCTAATAAGGCCTCTCCATAGAGATGCTCAGTTATATGCAAACTGCAAGCTTGGGGCAGACTGTCATTAGTAGAAGAAAAGGCTACAAGTGGGACCTCGTACGGATACTTATTATCAGGTGGAAATCGGATCTCAAGTGTGTATAGGAGTGCATTAGCGTCACAACGCAAATGACTGTCGTCTTTCCTTTCTTCTTTTGAAGGAAACTCATGTCGGAGCTTACATCTTGACCCAAAGCGGCAACTACCCTTGAGGTAATGCTGGCAAATGTTTATCAGAGTCTTTGCTGCCGAGTCTTCAGTCTCACAGCTTCTCGATTTATTAAGCTTGTGTGTCAGAAACACAAGCGCCAGTTCAACACTCCAGACCCGGTTTTGAATCCTTTCAGAGAATTTGCTCTCATATATGGAGCTAAGAGCAAGTGCTTCTTCTTGCCTCCGCTCCACACAATCCTCCATGCTAATGTTACCAAATTTGGGAGAGGCTTTGATTCTATCTTTAAACTTTTCCCGAAAGCACTGCTGCAACAGATATTCCAAAGATGATCCTACGTCCCCATCAAACATTTTGAGCGTTGAGCTGCAATGTTCTGCATGAAAACCATACCTAAAATAAATATAAGCATGTTATTTTAACATTTCAAAACAATTCATTGGAATACATAATATACCTATATGCCAAAACACGTTAACCGTAAATCCATGCAATAGTCAGCTCTCTCATGTCCAATTGGATAGATTACATGTTCTGCACCTAGTACAAGTTAAGTTGTCATGGTAAAACAGCTAGGGTATTTGAGCTAAAACTATTCATATTAACTGCAGTTAAATTAAACCTACCTTTAAATAATCTAAATACTGCAAATGTTGGAAATCTGAAAAAAGAACAGAGCACGCTGGAAGTACTCAGCAGGTCAGGCAGCCCATCAGTTGGGGACACTCTCACTTGAGTCACAAGATTCCAGGTTCAAATGCCATGCCAGGCTTCCAGCATGAAAATCAAGGATGATGACCCAGTGTAGTAGAGGAAGTGCTGCACTGTTAGAGGTTTGCACTTTCAGATTAGATGTTAAACGCAGGTTTCGTCTGCCTGCTTGGATTAATGCAAAAGATCCCGATGCACTATTTTCGAGGAAGGGCAAAGGAATTATCCGCAATGCCCTGGCCAATATTTATCCTTCAATTAAAATCCCAAAAAGAGATTATCTGGTCATCATCACATTACTGTTTGCTGTGTGTAGCTGGCTGCCATGTTTCCTATATTTGAACACTGACTACACTTCAAAAAGCACTTCTTTAGCTATATAGCACCCAAGACATTCAGTGATCACGAAAAGCGTGATACAAATGCTCATCTTTCTTTAGCATCTATAAAGAGAGAGAGAGAGCTCCCCCTCCATAATGACTGGCAGCTGCAGACATTTTTATTTCTAAAATGCCTGAAAGTGCAGAGAGCATGCTCTAACTTAAGGCGTCCTCTTTCTCCCTTACCTATCCTCACGCATTGGAAACTTGTCTGCCATCTTTAATTGGATTGTTAGCCCAGACCAATTAATTGGCCTTTTCTTTGAAAATTGTAGCATGGTTTACTTCAGATGTGGTATGGGATTGGAACGTGGAAACAATCCCAGACTATGGTTCCGACCCCAGACCAACAATTTAGAACGCAAACTCTGCTTCTCTCTCCAGAGATACTGCTCGTCTTGATGAATATTTCCCGCATATTGTTTTTATTCTAAATGACCTAGAACTACTTAAATTTAGAACAGTACAGCACAGAACAGGCCCTTCGGCCCGCGATGTTGTGCCGAGCAATGATCACCCTACTCAAACTCACATATCCAACCTATACCCGCAACCCAACAACTTACCCCTTACCTTACTTTTTAGGACACTACGGGCAATTTAGCATGGCCAACCCACCTAACCCGCACATCTTTGGACTGTGGGAGGAAACCGGAGCACCCGGAGGAAACCCACGCACACACGGGGAGGACGTGCAGACTCCGCACAGACAGTGACCCAGCCGGGAACCGAACCTGGGACCCTGGAGCTGTGAAGCATTGATGCTAACCACTATGCTACCGTGCTGCCCCTTGTCTTAAAGATCCTGCAAACCTTTAGTAGGCTCAAAACTTCATTTATAAAAACACATTTCTGACACATAAACCTGCTAATAAACAATAGGATTAGAAGATGGGAGAAAAGGTGCACGATAAGCTTTGCACACTGAAGTGCAAGCCACCACTTCTACCTCACACATGGGACCCAATTTGATCTCTATGCAAATTAGTTGGTTTTGAGTGAGTTAAAATTTCATCCCAGATGGAGTGCATGCATTTCTTATTGTAGTCCACATTTAAAAATAAACAGATGTATTCTAAATAAGCATAGCATTTTGGGACTTTGCCAAACTGGAAGAAAGGCATTGCCTAGGAGCTGGCATCAGTTCCAAAAAAAGTGTGGTGCACTATTCAATCTAGTTTGACATCTTTACCAGGAAGGGAATAACTATTGATACTTGAGCAAAACAGGATAAGTTTTCAATAAGAATTAGATAAAAGTCTAGCTTTGTATTTTGCTCTTTTTTTAAGGGGGTTAGTTTGCTTGGTGGTGTTGAACTTATTGAATTTTAATTAAGATAACTTATGATGCATTAAAAAAATTAACTGTTCTCTGCAGTAAAAGAAACAATTATCCAGACACCAGGAAATCAACAAGCACAGTGTCCCTATTCATTGAAAGCACATACTTCAACTATATCATTCTACAGTTTTGTAAAGGAATCCATTTTGTCTATTATAAGGGCAGCACGGTAGCACAGTGGTTAGCACTGTTGCTTCACAGCGCCAGGGTCCCAGGTTCGATTCCCGGCTTGGGTCACTGTCTGTGCGGATTCTGCACGTTCTCCCCGTGTCTGCGTGGGTTTCCTCCGGGTGCTCCGGTTTCCTCCCACAGTCCAAAGATGTGCAGGTTAGGTGGATTGGCCATGCTAAATTGGCCTTGGTGTCCAAAACGGTTAGGAGGGGTCATTGGGTTACGGGGATAGGGTGGAAGTGAGCGCTTAAATGGATCGGTGCAGACTCGATGGGCCAAATGGCCTCCTTCTGCACTGTATGTTCTAAGATGCACAGAAGAGCGGCATGGTGGTTAGCACTGCTATCTCACATTACCAGGGACCTGGGTTCAATTCCAGTTTCGGGTGACTGTGTGGAATTTGTACATTCTCCCAGTGTCTGCGGGTTTCCTCCGGTTTCCTCTAACAGTCCAAAAAGGTGCAGGTTAGGTGAATTGAAAATGATCAATTGCCCCTTAGTGTCCATGGATATGTAGGTTAGGTTACGGGTTGTTGGGATGTGGTGGAGTGCTCTTTAAGAGGGTTGATGCAGACTCAACGGGCCGAATGGCCTCCTTCGGCACTGTAAGGATTCTGAGATTCGAATGACACAAAATAAACTGTAATACGCGACTTCCGGTTGCGGCTATGCCTCGGTAGGTCGCACGGTCAGCAGCGCCTGCCGATAACGGACTTTTGGGCCCTTTTACGGAGCTCCAGCGGCACTTGGATGACGATTCCCGGTGTGGGAAGGAAACAGTGAGGGTCCCCCAGCGCTGTATGGAGTGGACCAGGAGTGGGGTGATCACAAAGCGGCTTTGGAGAAGAGAGGAGAACGGGCGCGACAAAACAAGATGGCGACCGGTGGGGATCAGGCAGCATGGGCCCAGTGGTCACGGGAGCAGCAGGAGTTTCTCAGAAGCTGCTTCGCCGAGTTAAAAGCAGAGATGTTGGCCCCTATGAAGGCTTCTATTGAAAGGTTGGTGGAGACCCAGAATATACAGGGGACGGCGATCAAGGAGGTGCAGCGGAAGGCCTCTGATAACGAGGATGAGATTGTGGGCCTGGCGGTTAGAGTGGAGGCACACGAGGCCCTGCATAAGAGATGGCAGGAGAGGCTGGAAGACCTTGAAAACAGGTCAAGGAGGCAGAACCTGCGGATTCTGGGTCTCCCTGAAGGCGTGGAGGGGTCGGATGCTGGTGCGTATGTGAGTACGATGCTGGGAACGCTGATGGGCGCGGGGGCTTTCCCGCGGCCCCTGGGGCTGGATGGGGCGCACAGAGTCCTGGCAAGGAGGCCTAGGGCGAACGAGCGGCCGAGTGCTATGGTGGTAAGATTCCACCGCTTCACCGATAAGGAGTGTGTCCTGCGATGGGCGAAGGAGCGAAGTAGCGGGTGGGAGAACTGTGAGATCCGTATTTACCAGGACTGGGATGCAGAGCTGGCCAAGAAGCGTGCGGGATTCAACCGGGCCAAAGCGGTCCTCCACAGCAAAGGGGTAAAGTTCGGGCTGTTACAACTGGCGAGGCTGTGGGTTACATATCAGGACCGGCACCACTATTTCGATACGCCGGATGAGGCGTGGGCTTTTATAAAGAACGAGAAGCTGGAGTCGAAATAAAGGACTGTAGTATGTTGTTGGGGCATGCTGGTGGGGTTGGGGGGGGGGGGGGGGGGGGGGGGGGGGGTTGGAGTCCCATAGAGGAAGCCAACGGGGGCATTGGAGGTAGAGGCAGGAGCGGCCTGGGTCAGCAAGAGTCAGCTGACTTGAGGGAGTGCAATGGGGGGGAAGGGAAGAGAGAGAGAGAGAGAGAGAGAGAGAGACGGAGAGAGAGGAGGAGAGAGAGAGAGAGAGAGGAGAGAGAGAGGAGAGAGAGAGAGGATGAGAGAGAGAGAGAGAGAGAGGAGAGAGAGGGAGAGAGAGAGAGAGAGAGATATTACTAACCCCCCCCCGACCAGGCTGATCACGTGGAACGTGAGAGGCCTGAATGAGCCGGTCAAGAGGGCCCCGTGTGTTTTCGCACTTAATGGGGTTAAAGGCAGACGTAGCCATGTTACAAGAAACACATCTGATGATCGCGGATCAAACCAGGCTGAGGAAGGGATGGGTGGGGCAGGTCTTCCACTCAGGGCTGGATGCGAAGACCAGGGGTCGCAGTCTTGGTGAGCAAGCGGGTGGCATTTGAGGCGGGGGGTATTGTGGCAGATAAAGGGGGTAGATATATTATGGTGAGCGGCAAGCTGCAGGGGGCCCGGGTGGTGTTAGTGAATGTGTATGCTCCAAGGGCGAAGGAGTTTTCTTTCTTCTCCCATGTTCACAAGGCGTACTCGCGGATTTACTTTTTTGTGGTGAGTAGGGCATTAATCCCGAGAATGGAGGGGGTAGAGTTTTCAGCCATTGTGATTTCGGACCATGCCCCGCACTGGGTGGAGTTGGGGCTGTGGGAGGAGAGAGGCCAACGCCCTCTGTGGAGACTGGACGTAGGACTATTGGCAGATGAGGAGGTCTGTGGGCGGATTCGGAGGAGTATCCAAAGCTATGTGGCGTCCAAGATACTGGGGAGGTTCCAGTGAGTGTGGTCTGGGAGGCGCTGAAGGCAGTTATCAGAGGGGAGCTAATATCAGGGCCCATAGGGAGAAGAGGAATAGGATGGAGAGGGAGAGGTTGGTGGGGGAGATACTTAGGGTGGACAGGAGGTATGCAGAATCCCCCGAGGAATGGTTGTTAAAAGAGCGCCGGAGTCTGCAGGCGGAGTTTGACTTGCTTACCATAGGGAAGGCAGAGGCTCAGTGGAGGAAGGTACAAGGAGCGGTGTACGAGTATGGGGAAAAGGCAAGCAGGATGCTGGCGCACCAACTATGGAAGAGAGAGGCAGCCAGTGAAATTGAGGGAATTAGGGACGGGGGGGTAACACAGTGCTGAGTTCAGCAAGGATCAATGAGGTCTTCAAGGACTTTTATGGTAAACTGTACGAGTCAGAACCCCCGGGGGGAGGGGATGAAGCAATTCTTGGACCAACTGAGCTTCCCGAAGGTGGAGGAGGGGCAGGTAGAGGGACTGGGGGCCCCGATTGAGATGGAGGAATTGGTTAAGGGTTTGGAGGGTATGTAGTCGGGCAAGGCCCCGGGACCAGACGGATATCCTGTAGAATTTTACAGGAAATTCTCAGAGCTGTTGGGCCCGTTATTGTTGAGAACCTTCAACGAGGCTGAGGAGAAGGGAATCCTACCCCGACAATGTCGCAGGCTCTGATCTCGCTCATCCTTAAGCAAGATAAGGACCCATTGCAATATGGCTCATGCAGGCCGATATCACTCCTTAATGTAGATGCCAAACTGTTGGCCAAGATTCTGGCCACCAGAATTGAGGACTGTGCCCCAGGAGTGATCAATGAGGATCAGACGGGGTTTGTGAAGGGCAGGCTACTGAACACGAATGTGCGGAGGCTCCTGAATGTGCTTATGATGCCCTCGGAAGGAGGGGATGTAGAAGTGGCGGTGGCAATGGACGCGGAAAAAGCCTTCGATCAGGTGGAGTGAGAGTACCTGTGGGAAGTGTTAGGCAGATTTGGAGAGGAATTTATCGGGTGGGTTAAATTGCTGTATCAGGCCCCTGTAGCGAGTGTGTCAAAAAACCGGCTGCAGTCGGAGTACTTTCAGCTACATCGAGGAGCCCCTGTCCCCCCTGCTGTTTGCCCTGGCAATTGAGCCGCTGCGGGAGTCTAGAAACTGGAGGGGGGTGGAGAGGAGCTTTCGCTATTTGGGCATACAGGTGGCTAAGAGTTGGGATGCCCTGCACAAGCTCAATCTAGCGTGGCTGGTGGATCAGATGGAGGAGGACTTTAAGAGGTGGGACATGCTGCCGCTTTCCCTGGCGGGTAGGGTGCAATCCGTGAAGGTGACGGTCCTCCCCAGGTTCTTGTTCGTCTTCCAGTGCCTTCCCATCCCCAAGTCTTTCTTCAGGCAGGATTATTATGGGATTTGTGTGGGCAAACAAGACCCCGCATGTTAAGAGACTGTTCTTAGAGCGCATATATCCATGATTCGGAAATGGGTAGTAAAGGGAGGGGGGGGCAGCATGGAAGCGGTTGGGGGAGGCGTCTTGCAGGGATACTAGCCTGGGGACATTGATAACGGCACCGCTGCCGCTCCCGCCGACGCGGTACACCACGAGCCCGGTGGTGATGGCGACATTGAGGATCTGGGGTCAGTGGAGACAGAACAGGGGGAAGGTAGGGGCCTCAGTTTGGACCCCGATACGGAACAATCACAGGTTCGTTCCAGGTAGAATAGATGGTGTCCCCTAAGCTGGCACAGAGCAGGTATCAAAAGGATGGGGGACTTGTTTATTGGCGGGACTTTTGCTAGCCTTAGGGCGCTGGAAGAGAAATTTGGGTTGCCCCCAGGGAATACCTTTAGGTACCCGCAGGTCTGGGCTTTCATGAGGAAGCAGGTGGGGGAATTTCCGCTGCTACCGGCCCGGAGGATACAGGTCAGGGTGGTCTCGGGCGTGTGGGTAGGGGACGGAAAGGGATCGGACATATGCCAGGAGCTGCAGGAGGCAGAGGAGGCCTCGGTGGAAGAGCTGAAGGGCAAGTGGGAGGAGGAGCTGGGTGAGAAAGCAGAAAGTAGTGATGAATGGTTGTTTTTCCAAACTGAAGGGAAGTAGTAAATGGTTTGAATTAAGACTACTGCTATTTTTGATGTATAATAATGACATGGTCTGCTGGGCATAATTTCAAAGTTTGCAGATGACGTGAAACTCAAATTATAGTAAAAAATGAGGAGGATAGCAACAGACTTTGGGAAGAATGTAAAAAGTAAAATAGATTCTGGAAATTGGTAATAAAAACAGCAAATGCACTTAATAGGTCAGGCAACATGTGGAGTTAGAAACGGTGTTAACATTTTAGGTCAAAGGCCTATCATCAGAACTTGAAAAAGTCAAGAGATTTAACAGTTTATATGCAAGTATCGTGTGAGGTTAAAAGGGAGGAGAATTGGGTGAGAGCAAATTGAAGGGGAAGGTCTGCGATCAGTTAGAGGGCAGGATAGATAAATGATAAGGGGGATGATGGTGCAAGATGAAAGCAGGTGTTAATAGGACAACATGGGTCTATGGGATGTGTAAAAAGGACCAATTACCAATATCTAGTGTCCAATAAAACTAGAGCACTGGTTATGATCTAAAGTTGCTGAATTCAATGTTTATGCTGGTAAATCCCCAAATGAAAGAGGTGGTGCTGTCCTTCAAGTTTACATTGGGGTTCAGTGGTACAGTGTTGGAGGCAGAGGAAATGAGAAGCAAAGATGATGAAACCTCGCAGTTCAGGGCAAAAGGTGGAATCTTCTCCAACACAGTAATCAATACACAAGAAACAATAACGAAGGAGGGGGGAAACATGGACAGAAATGTACATGTATTCCACGTAAATGCAAGCATAACTAGGACCTATATTGCTTCCCAGATTGGCAGCTTTTATTTGGAAGGAATTAGTACTTTGAAGGAAAAGTTGGTCAATTTCAGAGAGAGAAACCATTGGGCCTTCATTCAAAGGAGAAGCAGATGGCCTGAGGCAGGTTTGGTGGAGAGTGGAGGTGGAAGGAGTGGACATACATGAAAACAAAATAAGTAGTTAAAGTGGCTACAGACGAGTTGTGGATGTAGATTGGAAAATATTGGACACACAACAGAAAAGTGAAATCAAGATAGTTAGAAATTAGTTTAATGGAACAGCAACAGGCTGAAATGATGGGTACCTCATGGTTATCCAATTTGCGGATCCTGGGAAGGAACCAGAAGCGGGTTATATAGCATTAGGAAACTATGAGGTTGAAGGCTATGCTGGGAGTGGTGATGGTGGGATTATGGTCTGAAGATAGGAGGTGGTGTTGGAGAGTTGATGGTTAGCCTCAACAAAGTAGCCATTAAACCGGCAGAGCAGATTGCTATGTAGGCAGAACTGAAGACATGGAGTGCTGCAAATTGATGAGGACATCAGCAGCCCGGTGAAAATGGGCAGACCAAGTTTAACCAAGGAAGTGTGAAGTGTTCCATTTTGGTAGGAAGAATGGGAAGTGATCATGGTGGATCTCATCCTGGCCTTAACTCCACCCTCCTGCCCTTTCTCCATAACCCTTCAACCCAATACCAATTAAAAATCTGATGGACAGCATTTTGATTTTCCAAATGTCCTGATGTTACTTCCTTGATAATTGAACCAGAGGATGTTGTGTACCTGGACTTTCAAAAGACTTTTGACAAGGTCCCACAAAATAGATTATTGAGCAAAATTAAAACTCATGGTATTGGGGGTAATGTATCAACGTAGCTAGAGAACTGGTTGGCAGACAGGAAGCAGAGAGTGGGAACAAATGGGTCCTTTTCAGAGTGGCAGGCAGTGACTAGTGGGGTACCGCAGGGTTCAGTGCTGGAACCCCAGCTGTTAACAATATACAGTAATAATTTAGACAAAGGAATTGCATACAATATCTCCAAATTTGCAGATGACAATAAGCTGGGTGTGCTGTGAGGAGGATGCAAAGAGGCTGCAGAATGGCTTGAGTACCCAATTAAGGGGCAATTTAACGTGGCCGATCCACCTACCCAGCAGATCTTTTTGGGTGGTGGGGGTGAGGCCCACACAGACATGGGGAGAATGTGCAAACTCCACATAGACAGTGACCCGGGTCCGAGATCGAACCCAGATCCTCGGCACCGTGAGGCAGCAGTGCTAATCACAGCACCACTGAGCTGCCCCTGGGAAGTGGCAAATTGGCTACATGGTGCAATTTTGAAAGAAATGCAGGAGAACTGGAATTAACATCGGCAAATTTTCGAAGGGGACAGGAACAGTTGAAAAAAACCCACCGGATCCTTAGCTCTATAAACAGAGGCACATAGCACAAAAACAAGGAAGTAATGCTAAAGCTTTACAAATCACAAGGTCCCAGCTGGAATATTGTGTCCAATTCTGGGCACTACACTTTAGGAAGGATGTCAAGGCCTTAGAGAGGATGCAGAGGAGATTTACTGGAATGGTACCAGGGATTAAAGACTTTAATTGTGTGGAAGCTGCGACTGTTCTCCTTGGAGTAGAGAAAGTCAAGAGGAGATTTAATAGAGATGTTCAGAGTCCTAAAGGGTTCTGATAGACTAAATGAAAAACTGTATCCAGTGTATCCAAAGAACACAGACTTATAATTAATTGGCAAAAATTGTCATGATCTGGATTGCACTACTTGAAAGAGTGATGGAATAATTTTCAAAAGGGAATTTTCTCCACATTTCTCCTCATCTATTCTATTTGTTCAAACACTCCAAGCGGCAGCAGGTTTCACGTTCACATTGTTAATTTGCAGCTTTAAAATGTGACTAACCAATATGTTTTACATGGATTCAATAAAAATCTATATCAACAAACCTAGTCAGCTTCCGAACAGCAAATGTAGATATCTTGGGCTGTTCAAAATCAGTTTGTTGGTCAACAAGATGGTACACAAGAGGAATATTTTCAGCCACCGCCAAACCCTCTTCCTTCGTGGACCAATACTGATCTTCATCCCGGTAATCCAAGTCATCATATTCTTCCTTCAGATCACATTCTTCTTCAGAATCCTCACTTCTACAGAATAAAGGGGGAAGGGGGAAAATAAAATAGGGAACAGAAAGTGATAATGTAACAACAAAAATCAGTATTCAAAACACAATCAAACATCAGTAAGATTACGGTGGATTTGTCAATGGTCAAGTTCAATAGGCCATTTAACCCAGTTAGTCTGTGCCCTTGTTTATGCTTCACTTGAGCCTCACCCTAACTTACCTCATCTATCCCCGTCAGCATGCCCTTCCAATCATTGGCACCCTCATGAAATTATTTAGCTTCCCCTAAAATGCAAACTTATGTAACCTTTTGAGAGGCTGTAGGTATTTTGTGACGAATATATTACAGCATTTTAATGGAGAAATATCAGAAATTAGAATCATATTTTTATAGATAAATCAGCAATTCCACTGGGCTTTGTGAACTTAAAAGTGACAATGTCAGTTGAAAATTTAAATTAAATGAAATAAAATACATTACACCAGTGATTGAAGCAACCCCACACCAATGGACCAATCTCAATGATGGAGGTGGTCTTTGAAACAAAAAAACATTCAATCAGAGACCAAACACAAACAAATACGGTCAAGCATAAACAGTGGTGCGGCAGCACGGTGGCGCAGTGGGTCACGGCGCCGAGGTCCCAGGTTCGATCACGGCTCTGGGTCACTGTCCATGGAGTTTGCACATTCTCCCTGTGTCTGCGTGGGTTTCACCCCCACAACCCAAAGATGTGCAGGCTAGGTGGATTGGCCATGCTAAATTGCCCCTTAATTGGGAAAAAATGAATTGGGTACTCTAAATTAAAAAAAAAGTATAAACAGTGGTGATAAGCATTTTTTTTAAAAACTGTTCCAACCCACGGTTGTATTTCCCCTTGAATAATAAAGAAATGTTCATAAATGCTTGAAGACTAACATTGTTTACTGCTTCTCAGATGTATATAGGGTGAATGCACATGCATGATTGGATTGTGTACGTGCAGAAGAATTATAAATTTCCCATCAGTTCTGAGAATTTTTTTCATAGGAAGCTGTTTCCAAGACAAGTGTGGGGAAGAAGTGGTTTGCAGTAACTGGAGTGTGATGCTGAACATTATTCCTTTTGCTACAGAAATGTCTTGCTCACTGGTCAGAGTTTTATCTCTGATCACTATAGGCACAAGATTTCCTGACATTGAAAATAAGGTTTTGCTCTGTTCGAAGGGAAATAGGTTTGCAATAATACTTTAAAAGAGGTGCATTGTATGTACCAAAACAAACTTATACTGGAGACATAATGGTAAATGGAAAAAGAAAATATATTTTTGCACCTGCAAGAGTAAATTTCAGGATATACTATAACAATAACAGGACCAAAGAAATACGGAATGTGAAGAAACGTTTATTCACTTCAACCATGAAGAAACAATCATACTTAGTGTGAACACATTTTAAGACCCTTTTATTGAAATCGACTTCCTGACACTACATAAACTAAGGTAACAAAGCGCTTCGAAAGTTAAAGATTCTTATCATTGTGATCAAATCCCATCATGGCCTCGACCCTCATTATCTCTGAAACTTCCTCCAGCCTGAAAATGCTGCAACAATTCTGTTTTCCTTTAATTGTGGTCTCCTGTGCATCCTTCATTTTGCCATTGATGGCCATGCCTTCAGCTGCCCAAGCTGCAAAGCCTGGGAATCCCTTTATAAATCTCTCCAAAACCTATTTATGATGACTGTAGGGATTTCTGATGTATTGTATTATATGTATTTGGTGCAGTAAGGATTAAAAGCCTGGGTTAGTGTGTGACTGCGACTGGTTTTAAAGGCAGCTAGGCTTTTTGGAGACAGAAGTGCAATTAAAGCATTGTAAAAGAAAGACATTCCAGACATGGACATTGTTTGCTGAAGTTGGGCTAATGGAATTTTTTTTATATTAAGAGGGCTTCCTGGGGATTAGATAATTAAAGACATTGTGGTCAGCTTGGTGAGATAATATAGTTAATGGGAAGAGCCACGGGCTGAAGCAGTCAGGTGTTAGAATTTGGAGTTTCAGTTCAGTTAAAGATTTAACTGGGGCAGGACAGGAGCAATTTCTCAGGCTTGCAGTTTAAACAGTAGTTTGAGACAGACAAGAATCTGCAAGCTGGGTCCTGAGGATATCGCTTTCTCAAATTGGGGTATTCAAGACATCTCTCTTAAGCAAGTATTCCTGGTCTGCTAACTGAATTTAAAAGTGGATTTTGACCCATGAGGGTTTTGCTTGAGTGGAAATCAATGATAGCAGTTAAGGGTTATTATTTCATTGCGGACTTCTAGTGACGGCGGGCGGGAGGCAGCCACGCGTTGGAGGGCTCCCGTTCAGGAACGGCATTGTCAGGGGTTAACGCCCGGTCCCAAGGGCAGCAGAGGCAGCAAAAGTCGGGAGACAGCACAGGGAGGGGAAATGTTGAAGATCAGCAAAAAAACAGCCGTGAGAAAAGCGGCTGAAAGTCCGTTGGGGAGTGGAAAGGTCACCGCGGGGTCAGTAAAGAAAATGGAGGCTGGAGCACCAAGGGAGGCCTAATTGCTTATGGCTGAAGAAATAACTAAAGTGATGGCTGTGGAAGTCGAGAGGCAGTTTACAAAACACTTGGAGGCAATGAGGAAGGAGATGGGGGTGGTTTTGAAAGCGCTGGTGGAGGAGGCGATTACCCCGGTGAGGACGGCGGTGGAGAGTGCAGTGGCGGAGGTGTGGGAGCAAGATGAGGCGCTGAAGGAAGTGGAAGAGACATTACTGCAGCACAGTGATCAACTTACCTAGATGGGGAAGGAGATGCGGAAGGTGATAGGGATCAACAAGGATCTGCGAGGCAAAATGGAAGACCTGGAAAACAGATCCAGGTGACAGAATTTGAGGATTGTGGGGCTGCCCGAAGGAGTGGAAGGGCCGAGACCAACTAAGTATTTGGCCACGATGATGGCAAAACTATTGGGGGAGGGGGAGGATCCCTCCCGATATGAGCTGGATCGGGCTAATCGGTCGTGGAGGCCTGTACCAAAGGGGAGTGAGCCGCCAAGAGTAGTGACTCTGTGCTTCCGTAGGTACAGTGTAAAGGAGAAGGTCCTGTGCTGGGCTAAGCAGAAGCGGGTGGTGCAGTGGGCTGGAGCTAGTATACGCGTATACCAGGACTTTACGGTGGAGCTGGCGAGAAGGCGGGCTGCCTTCAACCGGGTGAAGAGGGCGCTGTACATTAGTAAGGTGCAGTGCGGCATTGCATATCCAGCGAAGCTGAGAGGGTGACCTTCAAATTCAAGGACTTTTATTTTGGGACGGTGGAAGCAGCCCGAGGAGTTTGCGGAGGCAGAAGGACTGTGGCAGAATTGAGAAATGTTCATGTACCGATGTAGCCTCATGACTGTATTTTTTCTTTTTTTTTTGGTTTCACTGCGTGCTGGTGTATGGGCTATAGGAGCCAACGTTGTATATATTTGGACAAGGGAAGAAATGGGACTTTCAGTCGTAACGACGGTTCTTTGGGGTGTGGGTGTGTATGCGGGGTTTGTGTGCTAAAGGGGACTTCTGGGTTTTTCCTGGGTCCGGGCAAGGGGGAACGAGACCCG
This sequence comes from Scyliorhinus canicula, assembly GCF_902713615.1. NCBI lineage: Eukaryota > Metazoa > Chordata > Chondrichthyes > Carcharhiniformes > Scyliorhinidae > Scyliorhinus > Scyliorhinus canicula. The sequence goes on along the minus strand of NC_052146.1, from coordinate 185,607,968 downwards.
GGTGGGGGCCTCCACTGTGCCACCGTGCTGCCCCGGGGGGGAGGATTTTTACAAGAGGAAGTGGAGGGGAGGAATTGTGGGGGGGGTTTACAACTCTTGGGTGTCATTTACGGTACTCTTTTGGATGGCATTGAGTGTCGTCCGGGTTTTGGGGGGGTGGGGGGGGTGGAAGAGACTCTACAGGTTAATGGTGACCATGGGCGATTCCGGACTCCTTTCTCTTTTTCGCCTTTGTTTTTTTTCCCACCGTGGGAGGGTTTATTTTATTTGATACATATATTGACAGGTGGGCCGTTGATTGGGGTGGTGGGAGGATGGGATCGTTGTTAAGGGGATTGACTTTGTATCTGTTACCGTTTACTGCTTGTTAGTGGGGTGTAAATTTAAGGAAAATGTGAAAATGGAGAATAAAAACATTTTTAAAAAAAGGGTTATTATTTAATTGTATTGTTAAGCATTGCTTAATAGGTAATTGTAAGCTATTTTTCTTTGTGATGCTAATGTTAGTAATAAAGTTTGTTTTAATGTACCATATCCCTATTTGTGCACGGAATCACTCCTGTAGCGAAGTATCCTTTCCTCACAGGTTTACAAATTAAATAAAATATTGGAGCTTCTGTCTGGTATCCAGCAACTGTTGGGGTCTAGTCCGGGATCATAATGTAATACTTTTACCAGGTGTTATTATCGATGAGCCTCTTGCTGTAAAGCCCCTTAGGACATCCTACTACAAAGGCACTATATAAATACCAATTGTTGTTGCAATAAAACATTCACAACTACGTTCATAGAACATAGCACAAAGGAAGGCATTTGGGCACATCATGCCTATTTTGGCTCTTCAATATCTAATTAATCCCTGTGGAGGAGGGGTTCTGGTGTGAGGTGCGCCGGAGAGTAAACGCCTCTATCTCGTGCGCGAGGTTGGGCAGATACAGCTAAAAGCGGTATATAGAGCACACCTCACAACGGCGAGGATGAGCCGGCTCTTTGAAGGGGTAGAAGATGTGTGTGAACGTTGCGGTGGGGGAGGGGGGGCAAATCACGTTCATATGTTTTGGTCCTGTCCAAAGCTGGAGGATTACTGGAAGGAGGTTTTTAGGGTAATTTCTAAAGTGGTGCACGTGAAACTGGACCCGGGCCCTCGGGAGGCCATATTCGGGGTGTCGGACCAGCCGGGATTGAAAACGGGTGCAGAGGCAGATGTTGTAGTCTTCGCCTCGCTGATCGCCTAAAGGCGGATCCTGATAGGAGGGAGAGCAGCCTCTCCACCCTTTGCCCTGGCGTGGCGGGGGGGACCTGTTGGAATTCTTGACTCTTGAGAATGTTAAGTTTGAACTGAGTGAAGGATGGAGGGGTTCTACAATTCATGGGTGTTATTCATTATGCACTTTCAAGAACTGGATAACATCGAACATTAGTTTGGGGAGAGGGGGTGGACTGTATGTGTTAATGGTGACTATGGGTGATTCCTGATTTTTTTGTCATTTGTTTATGCTACCATGCGGGTTAATGGTTGGGGGTTTGGTGGGAGGATGGGATCATTGTTATTGATATGGGGATTGACATTATATTCGTTACTGATTATTGTTTATTGTTGGTGGGTGCAAAACTTGGGTGAAAATGTGAAAAAGGAGAATAAAAGTATTTTAAAAAAAATATCCAATTAATCTCACTCTGCTGCTCTTTCCCCTTGGCCCCCTAAATATTTCCCTCTGATGTGTTAATCTAATTATTTTTGAAAGCTGCTATTGAATCTACTTGCACTTTCCTGTCAGGCATTGTTTGCCTGAACACAACAACTTGTTAAATCATTTTCTTTTCCTCATGTCACCTTTCACTCTATCATCATTTTTGGTAATTGGAGGATGCAGAGCTATCGTTTCACCACTGGAAATAATTTTTCCTTCATTTATTTTCTCATGTCACCTTTCACACTTTTACCAATTATCTCAGGTCAGCATCCTCTAGTTACCAACCATGCGACCACTGAAAACTTACCCATGATTTTGAACACTGAAGTGATCCAGCCATTTCTTGATATCACGTGAAGGGAATAGAATTGGCTGAAGACTGACGTTGGTGATAGGAGGGAATTCAGGAGGGGGCAAAGATGGCTGAAGATAATTGTAAATGCTTCACTGATACACTGGGCTCCCCCCTTATTGAGATTTGTGATGCATTTAGAGCTTCGCCTTCTGTTAGTTGATTACTTGCCCACCACAATTCTGTAGTCTGATCTATTGGCTGAGGGATTGTTTAGCTGTTCTTATTGCACGCTGCTTTGTCATGCAGGCAGCCCGGCTTCATCAGATTTGCACCGCAATTTTAGGTATGCCTGGTATTCTTCCACACTCGTCAGGGTTGCTCCCCTGGCTTGATGGCAATGGCACAGTGAGGAAAATGTTTCCTCCCACAAGTCCTGAAAGACGTGCTGTTAGGTGAATTGGACATTCTGAATTCTCCCTCTGTGTACCCGAGCAGGCATCGGAATGTGGCGACTTGGGGCTTTTCACAGTAACTTAATTGCTGTGTTAATGTAAGCCTACTTGTGACAATAACTTAGAGCAAATTCAGCACAGCTTCTAAAACCAACATTTCTGAAATCATTTCTATTATTGACACTAGTGGAAAACTATACAGCCTACCCTAGTGTCGTTCCCATTTTTGAAAAAAATCAAAGACAAAAAAAAAATTTAACAAAAAGTGTAAGCGTCAAATTAACTGTTCTGGAAGAGGGCATTATACTCTTTGTGGACCAACTTGTTTCTTTATTAGTTTACTTCCCTTGGACCACTAGTAACTTTTCCTTTAGTATCAAATTCTTTATTTTTCCAATTAAGGGGCAATTTAGCATGGCCAATCCACCTACCCGGCACATCTTTGGGCTGTGGGAGTCAGATCCATGCAGACACGGGGAGAATGTGCAAACTCCACACGGACAGTGACCCGGGGTTAGGATCGAACCCGGATTCTCGGCACTTTGAGAGAGCAGTGCTAACCATTGCGCCACTGTGCCGCCCAAATTACTAGTAACTTGTTATGTCTCACTTTAGGTCTATAATCTCACCTGCAAATACATTTTAATCACAAGTTCTAGCCATTACTCTGATTTTGGGATATTTGTTGTCTTTGGAATAGACAGAAGAATAGCATGAGCAACCTACATACATAAGTGATATATATATATCATAGCTTACCAGTAGTTCATGGAAAGCTATCACAGTCGATGCATACCAAAGCAAGGATTCAGATCTTGGTTCATAAAATACTTAGTTTACTAATGGAAAATGCCTGTTGTGACAGTAACAAGTGGAGAAGAAAATCTGGATGGAAGAATTTATATTCAAAGTAAAGTCACCTAAAATTGCACCACCGTCTAATATTACTAACTTGAACAAACCACTGCTAGAAAATAAACATTTAATTCTCACTTCCAACAAAGCTACATTATAAGAATTTGAGGGAAATTATACATTAATTTTCCTGATATTTTTTGACTCATTGCTGGTTAAAGTTCCACCGTTGTCCAAGTGGCTAATATTCACATGGGAGGCTTGACAGCGGGTATCAGGAAGATGCAAGGATTCCATTATACTATTTTGGTATACCTGGTGCACTGGCCAAATTTATCCTCAAGTCAACCTCACAAAAGAGATTATCTAGTCATTATCACACTGCAATTTGAGAGTCCTTGCTGTGAGCAAATTCGCTGCTGCATTTCCTACAAGAAATAGTGGTGACACTTCAAAATTGCTTATTTGGCTGTAAAGCACTTTGGAATGTCTCGTGGTCATGAAATAATAATCTTTATTATTGTCACAAGTAGGCTTACATTAATACTGCAATGAAGTTACTGTGGAAATCCCCTAGTCGCCAGATTCTGGCGCCTGTACAGGTACACCGAGGGAGAATTCAGAATGTCCAATTCACCTAACAAGCACGACTTTCGGGACTTGTGGGAGGAAACCAGAGTACCCGGAGGAAACCCACGGAGACACGGGGAGAACGTGCAGACTCCACGCAGACAGTGACCCAAGCCGGGAATCGAACCCAGTTCCATGGTGCGGTGAAGCAATAGTGCCAACCACCGTGCTACCATGCCATCCAAGGTGACATTTAAATGCAAATCTGTTATATATTCAACTGTAATCGTCCATCAGTTTCTAGCCCAGTCTCGTCTTTGCTCGCGTGCTACACAGAGTCACTTAGGGGAGTCTTGTAACACTACAGAAGTAAAATGGTTAATGGGAAGCAAGGCAGCAGGTTAGCAGGTGGGAAGTGGATTCAACTATATGGAAAGTTGTGAAAAAAGATAATGGGAAGAAGAACTCAGGAGATGTTACTAATGGAGGTATTAGGATTCAAAAAGGTATTAAAATGAGCGTAAAGGCACAAGATAAATGAGTTGGTGGCACAAACCATCACAAATGAGTATGATTTAATGGCCATTACAGGAACATGGTTGCAGGATGGGCACAACTGGGAGTTAAATATCCAGGGGTATCAGACTATTCGGAAAAACAGCCAGGAAGGTAAGGGAGGTGGTGTAGCACTGATATTTATGGATGACATTAGGGCAGTAGTGAGAGATGATATAGGTTCTATGGAGAAAAAGGTTGAATCCATTTGGGTGGAAATTAGAAATAAGAAGAAGAAACGGTCACTGGCGTAGCCTATAGGCCACCAAATAATAACATCACGGTGGGACGGGCAGTAAACAAAGAAGTAACTGATGCATTTAAGAATGGCATGGCAATTATCATGGGGGATTTTAATCTACATGTCAACTGGTCAAACCAGGTTGGTCAGGGCAGCCTTGAGGAGGAGTTCATAGAATGTATCCGTAATAGTTTCCTTGAACAGTATGTAATGGAACCTACGAGGGGTGTTTCTTATAAACATACAAAATTATGAAGGGAACAGACAGGGTAGAAGCACAGGGATTGTTTCCACTAACAGCTGAAACTAAAACTAGGGGGCACAGCCTCAAAATTAAGGGGAGCAGATTTAGGACTGAATTGAGGAGGAACTTCTTCACCCAAAGGGTTGTGATTCTGTGGAATCCCCTGCCCAGTGAAGTAGTTGAGGCTACCTCGCTAAGTGTTTTTTAAGGCAAAGGTACATAGATTTTTGAACAGTAAAGGAACAAAAGGTTATGGTGAGAGGACGGGTAAGTAGAGCGGAGTCCACAAAAAGATCAGTTATGATCTTATTGAATGGCAGAGCAGGCATGAAGGACCAGATGGCCTACTCCTGCTCCTAGTTCTTATGTTATGTTAGAAATGTTACTACTCATAGAATCATAGAATGTACATGCAGAAGGAGGCCATTCGGCCCATCGAGTCTGCACCGGCTCTTGGAAAGAGCACCCCACTTAAGCCCAGACCTCCACCCGATCCCCGTAACCCAATAACCCAACCTAACTGGGGAATGGAACATTTCCATTTCGGGCAGTCATGAACTAGATTGAGGCCGGCTAATCTCATTACTCAGAATGATCAGGCAGAGTCTGAAATCCAAATTAGTCCACAAATCAATTACAACATTCAAACGGGTTTGAGAGGGAGAAAACAAAACACGTGATAAGCTTACTCTGCTGGAGCCTCCTTTTCATGATTTTGCAGCTCCCGGAGAAGTTGCTTAACATCCTTCTGGTTTTCGGTAGTCATGTTTATAGTCTGCAAGTGTACTTGGTGTTCAGATTTGGATTTAAATCTGCCTCCCTTTTGGCTATTATTGTTCGACTTGCTGAGAGGAAAATAACAAAAAATGTCAACAGAATCACAGCAGCACCATTTACTTTTCCCACCAAAGCCATGCACCCAAAATCTATGCAGCACATGAACTGTTTCTTTTAAATAGATAAAATATCCAGATTCATTGTGTTCAAAGGAAAGGGAATGAAATAAGTGTTCCTTGAAAATCTACACCACATCAACATCCAGGAATGGAATAGGACAATAGAAACAGAGGTGGCAACACTGGTCTTTGCCAATAACACAAAACAGGCTCATGACGAATCAGCAGCTCATTTTACTCCACTCTTTGACTTTCTTTTCACTGAAATTAATTTTAAAAGCAAAGATCAATTTCATCCCCAAGACTTTCTGCTGATTCGGTGGACAACCCCAATGCACATTCCATGTCTGAAGCTTCTGGTCAAGAAATGAAACTGTTTTGAAGAGTCGTCACATTGGACTCGGAATATTAACTCTTCTCTCTCCACAGATGTTGCCAGACGTGGATTTTTCCAGCACTTTCTGCTTTTATTGAAGTAAAAATGTTTCTTTAATCTTCTAGCGCTTCTGCTCCCTCCCTAACTTAACAAAACAATTTTTGCCAACTAACATCGATTATCAATTGATTGCATTTTTAAACACCACTAATTTTAAAACTCTTCCACTTTAAAACAAATTGTTTTCTACCCTGCTTACAGTTCCAAAGCACCATTCTCACAACTGACCAGCAAGATGAATTGCTCACAAGCATCTTCAAGTGTCACTTGCTTACCACCTGATATAAGCAGCGCAAGAATCACTTGGATTACATTTTTTTCCCCCCCAATTTGTGATGAATTACCCAATTTGTTTGGAGTGTTTCTTCCACTAGATAGTGCAAATCAGTAGCATGGGGAGCCACAATTGAAATATGTTCACTAAAACTTAATCAGAAAGGCTCAAATGATACAAGCACTGCGAGTCATTTAATCCATATTGGTCACGTTCTGCACCTACCTTTGAGTTTTGACCAGATTACCAAATAAATTGAACTCGCTTTGCTCCTTGAACAGGTCATCAGGATATTTCCTACTTTCAGCTCCAGCTCTACTTCCAGTTCCAGCTTTACTTCCAACTCCTCCTCTGGCTCCTCCTCTATTTCCAACTCCAGCACGGGCTCCTGCTCGACTTCCAGCTCCAGCTCTACCTCTCCCCCTACTCCGAAATCTGGTCGGGAGTGTTGGCTTTGGGGTGAAACTGAAATCATCCCCATCATCCCATATTTTTCCCGAGGCTTTCCTACTTCCTCCTCCTGCACTGCCACGAGGCTTGTTGAACTTTCCACCTCCTCGGTTTGGCCTCCTTCCAAAATTCATTTTCTGTAATCACTGTTCAAAAGATAAGTCACTTGTTATATATTACAGATTTGAATTACAATCAAATAGTCATCAATTCTGAGCATTTCTAATACACTGTAGGCGAGTTCTACCCAGTGTTCTAGCCAAAATATTCATCCATCAGAATCATCACTAAAACAGACAGATTATCTGGTCATTATCTCATTGCTGTTTGTGGGACCTTATCACACATCTTGGCTCCTGCAGTTCTTACATTACAATAGTGACTATACTTAAAAAAAAACAGAATGCCTTCACTGCACTTTTCCAAATTTTTAATGGTGGCAAAACTAAAAAGAACCACTCCCAAATCAACATGAGAGCTTTGAAAGACAGGGTATGAATGGATTAGGTCATTATTCCATGTTCTTGCTTGTTCAAATATGCACGGTGCTTTATTTTCCCAAATCCACTTCTTATCCTGATGAACATGACGTGGAGATGCCGACGTTGTTGGACTGGGATGAGCACTGTAAGAAGTCTTACAATCCAAGGTTAAAGTCCAACAGGTTTGGTTTTGAATCACTAGCTTTCAGAGCACTGATGAGTTGATCGCCATATCCTGTTCGTACGAGGGCATATTTCAGCATTTGTAGAGATCTGTTAAGCTCCTCCTCGTCTGAGCAGATCCTGTGTATACAGAGGACTTGTCCATAGTGGATGGCCCCCACTACTTGCCTTCAAACAACCACACAACCTAAAACAAACCATTGTTTGCAGCAAACTACCCAGCCTTGAGAACTGCAACCACGACACCACACAACCCTGCCATGGCAATCTCTGCAAGACGTGCCAGATCATCGACATGGGTACCACCATTACATGCGAGAACACCACGCACCAGGTACGTGGTACATACTCGTGCGACTCGGACAACATTGTCTACCTCATACGCTGCAGAAAAGGATGTCCCGAAGCGTGGTACATTGGCAAGACCATGCAGACGCAGCGACAACGTATGAACGGACATCGTGCGACAATCGCCAGGCAGGAATTTTCCCTTCCATTCGGGGAACACTTCAGCAGTCAAGGGCAATCAGCCTCTGATTTTCAGGTAAGCGTTCTCCAAGGTGGCCTTCAGGACACGCGACAATGCAGAGTCGCCGAGCAGAAACTTATAGCCAAGTTCCGCACACATGAGTACGGCCTCAATCGGGACCTTGGATTCATGTCGCATTCCATTCACCCCCCCTACCATCTGGCCTGGGCTTGCAAAATCCTACCAACTGTCCTGGTTTAAGACAATTCACACCTCTTTGACCTATGATTATCGCTCTCTCCAGTTGCTCCGTCTGGACCTGCAAACTTAATTACCTTCAAAGACTCGCATTCAAAGCATCGCATTGCATCATTGACTTTGTCTATATATATGTTTCTGGAACCCACCTCTTCATTCACCTAGGAGCAGTGCTCCGAAAGCTGGTGATTCGAAACAAACCTGTTGGACTTTAACCTGGTGTTGTAAGACTTCTTGCTGATGAAGGTTGAAGGCAAATGAGTGACATCAACCACAATGAAAATAAAACCTGATATTTTTGCAAATGTTTAAAAAAAAATCACATCTCACAGTAAGAGATCACATTTTTAAGATATTATATTAATTATTTTTTAGAAAGGTTGTTGCTGCATAACCTGCTGGGGACAGTCAACACCCTTTAATTCAAAGTAACTTGATTGACAAACTCCCATTTTGCTGCTATTTATAGTTAATTGAAATGACTAAATAATTCAAATTTTAAGCACGGACAAAGGACATAAAACTCCATAGTCTATCCAGTTTGTCTTACATCACCTTTGGTAGTTTCATAATACAATTACGACAGAGTTGACTAATTATCACAATCAATCACTCTCTATTGGGCTACAGCAGACCTAGACATGGCGTGAGAAAAAAGACAGTGCCATGAGCTTTGGGAACTATAGCTTCAAAGTCATCAGTTCCTCCCAAACATCCCATGTCATGTCTCAAATTACACATATAAATGTCATCTCTTGAAATAAATATATTTCTCTTTGAATGGATCAACAATTACTACTTCCATCATTTTCCTAATGTCTTCCAGAAATTGGCCACCAGCTCACCGAAATATGGTTCCCATAGATTCATTTTGAATTTATTTCCCCAAGTGCAGGTCATATCTTCTGATTCTACTGTGAATCCATAGCAATATTTTCAAGGAGTCCTCCCGAAATATTTAGCCCTCAACATCACTACATGTAGTACATCACTATGAGACTTAGGATAGCAGGGTCATTTGGGACCTCGGGGGATGGTCATACCTGCCGTTGTGCAAGTCATTCTGGGCCCAGACAAGGATGCGAAGCTCAAGGTAATGGGTCATGGCCAACAGTGGAACAAGCACATTTTCAATGGTGATGGTGGAAGAACAAACACCCCAAGGGACAATGTTTTCTTCAAAGCAGAGGATCTTGGGGGTAGAGGGCTGGCATTTTCCTTAAACACACACAGGAAGGCAACGTCTCGTGTAATCTTCCCCCTAGTCATATTGCTCATTGAAATTGAAAATCAGAGGCTTCTCGGAGCAACTAAAGAAAACATTACAAAACCAAGAGGCGTGGAGAAAGGAGCAGAGGACCTACCCCCTCGACAGATCACGACTACAGGTTATGTTGGTCATTAACAAACTGCCAGACCTGACTGCGCGCAATTTGGCTGCCCCCCTTCTAATGTCACAACAGTTCATCGTTGGCTGCAAAGTGTTTGGAACTTCCTGAAGTCGTGAAAGGCGCTTTATAAATGCAAGTTTTTCTATACTTCTAAGAGGAAGGGGCATTATCCCAAGTCTACAATTAATGCAGGTAACATTTTTTAAAAAACCAACCACAACATACAATCCAGCCGATCTCCGAGCTTCTCCAGTTGTTTTTTTCCTTCCACCTATTTTTCATCCCCCACCCACACACCAAGTACAGGCTGCCTTGGGGACGCCGGGTGCTCCGGAAATGACTCCGCAAACTTCCGGGTCATGTTGGTGGCGCCGGTTACCATGGAGATTTCTCAGCGTCCGCCTCCTGGCTTCGCTCCGTTAAAACTCAGGCGTATTTGATCGTCACTGTGGTCACTGCAAGTGAAAGAGAGAGAGAAAACGGTATTCTCCTTTGGCTCTGTTAAATCTGTCTTTGCCGATCAAAATGCCGGGTAAGTGCATGTCACCGAACCACGCTGCTCTTAGTCAATCGTCGTTTATTTATGATTACAAAACAAGAGAAAGGGCGCATCTAGTGAAGGGGCACTGTCAATAGCGAGTTCTAACCCTCCCTCTTGCGCTCGCCACAACCCCCCCCCCCCCCCCCCCAGGGTTTAAAAACTTGGACAACATTAGAAAACCGTGGGAAGGCAGGACTCTGTAACGATTGACACGTTGGATGACCAATATCCCGAAAGACCTGCTGTTGGGTGAATTGGACATTCTGAATTCTCCCTCTATATACCCGAACAGGAGCCGGAATGTGGCCACTTGGGCATTTTCACAGTAACTTCATTGCAGTGTTAATGTAAGCCTACTTGTGACACTAATAAAGATTATTATTATCAATGGCACTGTCATAATATACACCCAGGTGTATATGATGTAGTGCAGACAGGCAGTGATTGACACACAGGATGACCAGTGAGCACACAGAACACAGCAGCCAATGACCAGACAGGACACGACCACTATAAAGCCAGAGGGCACCAGTTTCCCCACTCTTTCGGGATCCAGCCTCTGAGACAGTCAGAGCTCGTGAGCAGCAGCCAGTACAAACACCATGTGGTAGTCAGTTAGTCTGGTCAGGTTAGCCTCAGGTCTCCAGTCAAGTCAGCATAGTGTCAACCCACAGTTAAGCATGTATTATAGTTAGTTGTTCAATAAAATCGTGTTGCATCTCTTCAAGTGTTGGAAGCCTGTCTCTCTCGACACTGCATCAAACGCAGTCCACATAGACCCAGCTTACCCAACACATCATGGTACCAGTGAGTAATGCTGAAGTTTGATGGACCTACCTTGAGATAATCTGCCTTTGACCAGCGATCAGCCATCTGGTAACATGGACAGCTTCCGCCTCCTCCGCAGCTCCACATCGCCGGCAACCTCGGTGCAAACTGGAAGATTTTCAAACAGAAGTTCCAGCTATATCTCGAAGCCACCGACCTCGAGGCCGCATTGAATGCCAGGAAGTTCACACTCTTCCTTTCTACAGCCGGGGACCACGCTTCTACAGCCGGGGACCACGCTATCCACATCTACAACTCCCTCGCATTTGCTGAAGGCGAAGACGAGACGAAGTTTAAAACAGTCCTGCTGACGTTCGACAGCCACTGCGACATTGAGGTCAATGAGAGCTTTGAACGGTATGTTTACCAGCAGAGGCTTCAGGGTAAGGATGAACCTTTTCAGTCCTTTTTAACCCATCTCCGTATCCTCGCGCAGTCATGCAACTATGACTCGACAACTAATTTCATGATCCGGGATCAGATCGTTTTCGGGGTCCACTCCAATTCCCTTCACCAGCAGCTCCTAAAAGTTAAGCAGCTCACCCTTACCATCGCTATCGAAACCTGCGCCATCCATGAGCACGCTAACAACTCCCACATCAGGGCGGCAGAGACGGCAAAGCTAAACCCCCACGAGGCAGAATGGATGCAGGCCATCACACAAATGCAGGGCCTGAGTCTTGATGAGAGTGGCCATTTTGCACGCTTTTCCCGGGCTCCAGCGCATGTGCACCACGACCGAGGGGACGGCGAGACCGACGACCACGCGCAAGTGTGCACGTCGTTCGACTGCACTGCGTATGCGCGGTGGCGCACGGAACGTCCTGACGTCAGCGTCATGACGTGTTCCAATTGTGGCTCCGCCCATTTAAAGCAGCAATGTCCGGCAAAATCTCAACGCTGACTCCAGTGTGGCAAGCTTGGCCACTATGCAGCCCATTGCAGATCTGTTCCACTGCCTAGCACACAGAGATCCCAGCCACAGCGCAGGAGCGTCCGATCAGTACAGCAGCCCGTGACAGACTCTGACAATCTACCAGATCCCGATGCTGAGGGCCTCAAATCCCCATTCCGGGTGGGCATCACCACTAAGCATGCGCTGCGTTTCTCAATGATGGTGAAACAACTCCCAATCCTGAGCATTGATCCGGACGACGAGTGGTGTGCCACCCTTACGGTTAACAAGGCTTGCATACGTTTCACGCTGGACACCGGCGCTTCAGCAAACCTCATTTTAAAGTCTGACCTCGACACCATCCGCGTCAGACCAAGCATTCTTCCACCAGCCTGCCAGCTCCTCGACTACAATGGCAATGCCATTGCTGCCAGTAGCTCATGCCAGCTTGCGGTGTCCAATAGGTCACTAAAAGCAACGCTGCGATTTGAAATCTTAGGAACCCACAGAGCTTCCCTGCTCGGTGCTCGGGCCTGCAAACCCCTGAACCAAGTGCAGTGGGTTCATACCATGTCGTCCACACAGGCAACAGCCTCGCCAGATGATAACTTCCAGGCTCAACTCGATGACATCATAGCGCAAACCATAGCATGTTCGAAGGTATGGGCACACTCCCATACCGGTACAAAATCCTATTGAAGCCAAATGCCACCCCTGTGGTTCATGCACCACGTCGGGTGCCGGCACCCCTCAAGGACCGCCTCAAGCAGCAGCTGCAAGACCTCCAGGACCAGGGCGTCATTTCAAAGGTCACGGAACCCACAGGCTGGGTTAGCTCCATAGTTTGCGTCAAGAAGCCGTCAGGGGAACTTCGAATCTGTATCGACCCCAAAGATTTGAACTGCAACACCGTGAGGGAAAACTACCCAATATCTAAATGAGAAGAGCTAACCAGCGAGATGGCTCATGCCAAATTCTTCACAAAGCTGGACGCTTCCAAATGCAGCTGGAAGCGACCAGTCGCAAACTGTGCACATTCAATACCCCATTCGGTCGCTACTGTTACAACCAAATGCCCTTTGGCATCATCTCCGCCTCAGAGGTGTTCCATCGCATAATGGAATAAATGATGGAGGGCATTGAGGGGATCCGAGTGTACATCAACGATGTCATAATCTGGTCCACAACTCCTCAAGAACACATCGATCGCCTCAAGCGGGTGTTCCACAGGATCCACGAGCATGGCCTCTGACTCAACAGAGCCAAATGTTCGTTCGGTCAATCAGAAATCAAATTCCTTGGCGACCACATTTTGCAGCACGGCGTGCAGCCAGATGCGGACAGGGTTTCGGCGATCAACACCATGAAGACCCCGGAGGACAAAAAGGCGGTCCTCCACTTTCTAGAGATGGTCAACTTCTTGGGAAGTTTATCCCCAACTTGGCGTCACACACCACAGCCCTCCGCCATCTCGTTAAAAAAACGACGGAGTTCCAGTGGCTACCCGCTCATGAGCAAGAGTGGCGTGAGCTAAGGGCGAAACTCACCAATGCCCCGGTGCTGGCATTTTTCGACCCCGCCAAGGAAACAAAAATATCCACCGACGCGAGCCAGGATGGCATTGTGGCAGTGCTCGTCTAACGGGATGACTCCTCCTCCTGTGCCCCAGTTGCATATGCCTCTAGAGCCATGACGCCCACTGAGCAACGATACACTCAAATTGAAAAAGAATGCCTGGGCCTCCTTACAGGGATCAACAAGTTCCATGATTATGTGCATGGCCTCCCCAAATTCACGGTCGAGACGGACCACAGGCCATTGATTCACATCATCCAAAAATACCTCAATGACATGAAGCCACGGCTACAACGCATCCTCCTCAAGCTACAGCGCTACGATTTCGACCTGGTGTACACCCCGGCCAAAGAGCTCATTGTTGCCGATGCGCTCTCCAGATCTATCACCACACCGCGTGAGCAGACTGACTTTGTCTGTCAAATAGACGCGCAGGTGCAATTCTGTGCCTCCAACTTTCCGGCCTCTAATGAGAGGGTCGTGCAAATTCGTGAGGAGACGGCCAAGGATCCTCTGCTCCAGCGGGTGATGCAGCACCTCACGAATGGGTGGCAAAAGGAGCACTGCCCCAGTTTTATAATGTCAAGGACGATCTAACGGTGGTAGACGGCATCCTTATGAAGCTTGACAGAATTGTGATCCCACAGAGTATGCGAGATTTGGTTCTCGGCCAAATCCACGAGGGTCACCTGGGGGTCGAAAAATGTCCCTGTCGAGCCTGAGAGGCAGTATACTGGCCAGGCATCAGCCAAGAGGTCGCCAACACAGTCCTCAATTGCCCAACGTGTCAAAAATTCCAGCCGGCCCAGCCTAAAGAGGCTCTACAGCAGCATGAAATGGCGACCTCCCCATGGTCCAAAGTTGGTGTTGACCTGTTCCATGCCAAGGGGCGTGACTAGGTCCTCCTAGTGGACTACTTTTCCAACTACCCCGAAGTGGTCAGACTGCCTGATCTCACGTCGGTGGCGGTAATCAAGGCATGCAAGGAAACTTTTGCCCGACATGGGATCCCACTCACGGTGATGAGTGACAACGGCCGCTGTTTTTTCAGCCAGGAGTGGTCAGATTTTGCCCGGCTGTACAACTTTTGGCACGTCACATCCAGCCCCCACTACCCCCAGTCGAATGAGAAGGCCGAAAAAGGGGTCCACATCGTTAAAAGACTATTGTGCAAAGCTGCTGACTCGGGTTCTGATTTCCACCTGGCACTGTTGGCTTATAGAGCAACCCCTCTGTCCACTGGACTGTCCCTAGCGCAGCTCCTCATGAACCGCACACTGTGAACGACGGTGCCGGCCATCCACATTCCGGACCTTTACAATTTCCCGGTCATACAGAGGATGCAACAGTCTCGGGCCCAATGCAAGTCGGCATACGACGCCCATGCCACAGATCTCCCTGAGCTGGTCCCTGCTGACCAAGTTCGTGTTCAGCTGCCTGACGGTGGCTGGTACGCCAAGGCTGTAGTGGTCAAGCAAGTGGCCCGAGATCGTTCCTCGTTCACATGCCTGAATACTCATTTCTCCAGCGCAACAGGTGGGCACTGGGCGACTTCCACGCCCGCCACACGACCGTGATGTCCCGCCTCGCACACTGCTTCCTCAGGATGCGCCCTTCCACGAGGCCACCGATCTGCCAATTATTCTACCAACCTCTACGACCACCGCATTGGAGGCAGTCCCGCCCATTCAGGTGCAGGCGGTCAACCAGAATTCGTCGCCCGCCACAGAGACTGAATTTATAGACTAAATGTTGCATTATCTTGTTATCTCACCGTTTTGACATCTGTACATATCTTTTTTTTCTCATGTGTTATCTGCCCTCTATCTGCACTAGACACCTTCCCATGTATATAAGTTAGCATATTCTGTATATAGTCAAGTTCCTGTACACATTATTTATTGACCTGAACACATTTTTTTTTTAAATGGCGGGGAGATGTCATAATATACATCCAGGTATATGATGGAGTGCAGACAGGCAGTGATTGACACACAGGATGACCAGTGAGCACACAGAACACAGCAGCCAATCACCAGATAGGACACAACCACTATAAAGCCAGAGGGCACCAGTTTTCCCGCTCTCTCAGGATCCAGCCTCTGAGACAGTCAGAGCTCGTGAGCAGCAGCCAGTACAAACACCATGTGGTAGTCAGTTAGTCTGATCAGGTTAGCCTCAGGTCTCCAGTCAAGTCAGCATAGTGTCAACCCACAGTTAAGCATGTATTATAGTTAGTTGTTCAATAAAATCATGTTGCATCTCTTCAAGTGTCGGAAGCCTGTCTCTCTCTACACTGCATCAAACGCAGACCACATAGACTCAGCTTACCCAACACATCAGGCACATCTTTAGTTTAGACGGGCAGCATGGTTGGCGCAGGCTTGGAGGGCAGAAGGGCCTGTTCTTGTGCTGTATGTTTCTTTGTAATGGCAGGAGCCTGGGGGTGGAAAAGTTGAAGGTGGGATGATATCTCCCTGAATATGCCCAGCCCAAGTTGGCAACACTATTCCATAGATCATTTAAAAAGCATCACCAGCGATGGAGCACTTGCTGCTAAAACGGTGGTGACAACCCCATTGGAGACGACATAGGTGGGAGTACGAATACAGGTCTGATGTATACAATGCGATAGGTGTTCTAGGAAGAAGCTCCTAATGTTAAATCTAGTTATTGAACCCTATTCCTAACCCTGATCTTATCCCTAGCCACCAACTGTCATATCTCAGCCTCAAAGTCAGTTTTTTTCCCACAAATTTAGAGTAGCCGATTTTTTTCCAATTACCGGGCAATTTACTGTGTCCAAACCACCTACCCTGCACATCTTTTTGGGTTGTGAGGGTAAGACCTACGCAGTCATGGGGAGAATATGCAAACTCCACACGGACAGTGACCCGGGGCTGGGATCGAACCCGGGTTCTCGGTGCCATGAGACAGCAGTGCTAATCATTGCGCCTCGTGCTGCCCTTCAAGTCACAGATTTAACTGCAAGAACAACATCATTTAATCTGCCACCTGGGTTAACTCCCTAACCAGCCTCCTTCCGCACTGTAGAGATTCTATGAATTCTATGATCCCATCCTTTACAAAACATACTGCAAAAAGTTTTGCAAATAAACAGGAATTATTTCCCCTAACTCACTGAGTAAATGAATTTCTTCAATTATGAATGTCAGGTAAGTTCAGTGCATCACAGTCCAATATAGCCAGTATTTTCCAGTATTTCACTTTCTGCAACTTTTACTTTCATTATTTAACTGTGACATCCCTTGTGATAATTATCAGTATGTAATTTGACGCTTCTCCGTGATGCAATCACAAAATCTTTATATCACTTTGGTGGTTCCCTCATGCCATGGTCTGACTGCTTTTTCAGGGACTCTGGTCATCATGGCAAGGTTAGAAAGTGTCATAATCTCCTCTGGAACTGATATTTTCCCCTGGATAACAAGCTGTCTGCCTGGCATCAGAATTGCTAGCTTAGACTTCTGGATTGCTGGATGTCAACTTCGCCTCAGCTCCTCCATCTGGTTCATCTGCTGCTGCGTCTTTGTCACCATGATATATTTTAACACATGAAGAACTTTTATCATACAGTACTCCTTCTGGTGACTGCAAAGTCACACTGTTCTCCTCCTTGGCAATGACAGTGTACGACTTGGAGTAAAATGGTGCATCCATTATATTCAGTCAACCCGGCGCCTGTTTGGGTACACAGAGGGAGAATTGAGAATGTCCAAATTACCTAACAGCACATCTTTCGGGACTTGTGGGAGGAAACCGGAGCACCCGGAGGAAACCCACTGTTGGTCGTTCTGGGTGAGTGTGCTTAACACTCAATTTGGCTCTGTTTCTTTACTTAGCTCTGGAGTCGCCAGGTATCGTTAAGATACCGCCACAAGTTCAAGGTGAAGTTCAAAGCAATAAAACCATACACCAATTAGTAAGTTCAAACAACTGAATTTATTATAATACAATTATAATAACTATCCATGCACACGCTAAAAGGATTAAACTATTCCTACCGCTAGATAAACTAATACTTATCTCGAAGGAACTACCGGGTCAGGGAACAAGGCCTCTTGCTCTGCTCTGGTCTGCAGACTTCAGGTTGGCATAAGTTAAAAGGGGTCAGGAGTGTCTGTCTCTGGTAGCGATCGTTGTGAGACACTTACTTACTGGCAGCTGCTGTCCGAACCCTCTCCTCTCTCTCGTTCAAGATCTTCTTGGCAAAAGCTGGTCGAGGTGCTGGTCCACGGAGGAGTGTTGGTCAAAGAGAGAGGAGGGCTGGACGAGAAGACTGAACCATGTGTGGGACCTGTCTTTTATAGGTCCCAGGGATCCGCGCCCCTTTGGGCGGACTCCCTTACCTGCTTGGAATCGATTGGGTCTCTTCCCAATCGATATGTTTGAATCCCCCCAATACTGAGGCTGTTCCTTAGCTACTGGGCGGGCTTTCAGGCTCTTTGTTTTCGAACCTTGCTGGTGCCTGAGTGTCTGGTATCCTTTACAATGTTGCAGTTGCTTCCCCATTTGTGTCCATTGTCTCTGGAATCGTCCCATTAACATGTAAACTATCCCGGAGATTGCCTCATTAGTATGCGGAATGTTTGTTTCGGTGCTGTCTACTTTCTTAGCAGACAGAATCCACACCTGCTAGGTGCAGCCTGCTGGCGCTGCAAACATTGTCCATTTTATCCTATATGCTTTGCGTTCCTCCATTTTGTATTCAGGGAATGGCCAACTTCGGTGGCTACACTCCCTCCTTGTGATCCTCATGAGAAATCATGAAGGATCACCTAACTATGGTGTCTTTGGGTCCCCTGACCTCAGCGAGTTCCATTGCTTCATTCTTTCCTCAACTTTGGCAAAACATTTTTAACTAACAGTTTCTGATTGGCGCTCTGTCAAAGGGGACATGCATTACCTATTCGAATCGGGAACCTCTAACTATCTCAATAAACTATTCTCATCTCACATTTAAAACATTCTATAACATTCTAAACCCTTATTCATACAACAGCATCTTTACATTTCGTTTTCTGACTCGGCAGTCGAGCGCAGAACATTATAATACATCCGCAATAGTCTTTCTTTACAGATCGTATCAAAATTAAATCCTTTATTATACATCAAGGGGTTGGGGGGATTGGTGTAATCTGAAAATGGGGGATTGTACTCTGTACACTGTTGAGGTCCGCGAGCGGTGGGCTCTCCTCCATTTCCTCATCCTGAGGGTCTGGACTATGATACATAGGACTGCAATCACCAAAAGTGATTCTATTACATACGACAAGGAGTACCATGTCAGAAATTTGGTACACCAAGTCGGGGTACTGTTACCATTGACTGGGCTGGGGGTGGTCTGGGTTTGGGAGAAGTTAGCAAACATTGTACTGTGGGAAAGGGAGTCCGCATCCACGCGCAACCACACAGATGCCACAATAGTTAAAACCATAGCAATTCGAGTGCTCTTCATCTTCTCTTCTTTTCTCTTCTCGTCTCTTCTGGGATCTTGCTGTGTTGTTGCCTCGGTTCCTGTCCTGAACGTCCGAAAGCTAAGGGGATCAGCATATTATCTGTTAGTGTTCAGCTTAATATCTTGACTTTAAGTATATCTGTCCTCTTGTTCCAATTTTCCCTTTATGATGGTCACCTCCATGTGACTCCCTCATTTTTTTTTTTCAAAAAGCGGATTTAGGACCAGACATATACTTATCTTAAACCAGTGCGAGCCGTCTCGCAGAGTGTTGAAATTTACCATCCCAAAATGTTCTTGGATGTAAATAGCATATGGAGTGGCGGCCGAAGGGCTACTTTAAACAAAATGAAACCAAGTTTTAGAAACGAAAAAGGTCGAATGAGTTGCGTATGGGCCGCGACGGGTAACAGTTGAATGGGATCCCCGGGTAGGGCGTGCTGTGCTGTACCCGAGCTTGGCTGACCAAAGGGGTGGTACTCAGACAGGGCGGGTCCTCAATGCCTTTTCTCCACTGCCTGAGCAACCTGAAATGAACGGGCAAGAATGTAGTCATTGTGGAATTGCAGCCTCTATTCCCAGAATAGAGGGGCACCTAAAAAAAAGCGAGGAGCCAAGATGCTCCAACATCTGTAAACAGAAGACAAGTCATGAACATTGTCGGTTCAGCAGAGGACATTTCAACTGAGTGAAGTTCTCAGAAATATCGGCGGACAAACTAACGTGCATGTGAGGTGATTAGCACCATTGCCTCATGGTGCCGAGCTCCCGAGTTTGATCCCGGCCCATTGTCCGTGTGAAGTTTGCACATTCTCCCCATGTCTGTGTGGATCTCACCCCCACCTCCCAAAGATATTGTGAATTGACCACGCTTAATTGGAAAACTAAAAAAAAGTTCAAGGGACCTCAGCCAGGAATGTGTTGCCGAGGCCGCACATAGCCCCGTTTTGAACACTAAGGAGCTCTGCCTGCTGGAATTCCCCAGTGTAGCAAGAGATCGGGATGCCATTTTTAAATGGCGTCCCAATCTCCGAGAACCCCCCTTTTTCCCCGACCTTTCATTGAAATTCATTAGAATGGAATAGGAGGCCAAGAAGAGGGAGGTCACAGTGGGAGTGGGCAGAAAATTTAAATGAGAAACAACCGGAAGTACAGAGTCGTGGTTGCAGACTGTCAGAGGTGTTCCCCCTCCCAGCCCGAACGCAATATGGGAAGGTCACTGAAATGTACAAATAAAATTCTGACAGGGCTGGACAGACTGGATGCAGGGACATTTCCCCTGGCCAGGAAGTCTTGAGCCAGGGGTAACAGTCTCAGGGTACAGGATAGGCCATTCAGGACAGGGATGAGGAGAAATTTCTTCCTTCAGAGGATGGCGAACCTGTGGAAATTTCTACCACAGACTGTGGAGGCCAAGTCACTGAATATATTTAAGAAGGAAATGGATAGATTTCGAGACACTAAAAGTGTCAAAGGGTATGGGGAGGAAGTGAGAGTATGGCATTGAGATGAGCAGCCATGATCATATTTAATGGCAGATCAGGTTTCAGGGGCCGAACGGCGGGCTCCAGTTCCTATTTTTTATGTTTCTATGTTTAATATAACAGCGGTTTCCATGAAGGCAAGGCATGAAGGTTTCAGGGGAGATTACGTGCACAAAACCAAAATGTAATGTTCGTGGGTCAGATTCAATAATTTGGACTTGATGTAATCATTATATTTCTCCTGGAAAATTGCTTGGAAAATCACTATGATTTGACAAAGTCAGTAAAGTTTTATGAAAGGGAAACCATGTTTGACAAATCAGCTGTTTTTCAGGAGACATTTTTCTCAGGTGATTTTACAGGGTAGATGCTAAAAGGCTGTCTCCCATGACCGGAGAATATTAAACTAAAAGCCATAGGGTGCGATTCTTCGCCCCCAATGCTGGGCGGGAGAATAGCGGGAGGGCCTCCCGACATTTTTCACGCCCTCCCGCTATTCTCCACCCCCCACGCCCGACCCATGCCGCGATTCTCCAAGGCCGATGGGCCGAGCGGCCGGGCCTTCACGCCCGTTTCAACACGGCAGCAAACACATCTGCTCTCTGCCGTCATGAAACGTTTGGGGCATCTGGCGCCCTGATTGGCAGGGCAGTACCACGGCCTGCCGATCGCGGGCCGTGCGTCCGTAACGGACGCACTCTTTTCCCTCTGCCCCCCCGCAAGATCAAGCCACCACATCTTGGGGGGGCGGCTGAGGCAAAAGACGGCAACTGCGCATGCGCGGGTTGGCGTTGTCCAACCTGCGCATGCGCAGTCGACGTCATCGGCCACGTCAGCCGGCGTGATGCTTGACGTGCGGCCTTGACGACCGTCGTTCAGGCCACGCCGCCGTGACGCACGGGGCCGTGCTCCTAGACCCGCCCGGGGGGGAGAATTGGCCCCGGAAGTGGGCGTGTAGGCTGCCGTGGGTCACGGCCTGTCCCACGGCAGCCTTTACGATTCTCCGCATTTGCGGAGAATCTCGCCCATAGTCTCAGAATAAGGGATTGGCTGAGGTGTGAAGAAACCTCTTCACTCAAAGGGTTAAGAGTCTTTGGAATTTTCTACCCCATAGGGCTGTGGATGCTCAGTCGATGTGTACACTCAAGACTGAAATAGAATTTTGGGCACGAAGGGAGTCATGGAATATGGATTTCGAGAAGAAATATTTAATAGATGTGCAGACAGGATCTTATTGAATTGTGGAGCAGACTCAATGAACTCTATGACTTAATGTTGCTCCTCTGTTCTTAAGTTCTTACATAACATAAATTGTAATGAATGATTGAATCATAGAATCATAGAATTTACACTGCAGAAGAAGGCCATTCGGCCCATCAAGTCTGCACCGGCCTTTGGAAAGAGCACCCTACCCAAGCCCACACCTCCACCGTAACCCAGTAACTCCACCTAACATTTTTGAACACTAAGGGCAATTTAGCATGGCCAATCCACCTAACCTGCACATCTTTGGACTGTGGGAAGAAACCGGGGCACCCGGAGGAAACCCACACAGACACGGGGAGAAAGTGCAAACTCTGCACAGACAGTGACCCAAGCCGGGAATCAAACCTAGGACCCTGGAGCTGTGAAACAACTGTGCTAAACACTATGCTACCGTTATTTTTAAAAAATAAATATGGAGTACCCAATTCTTTTTTTTCCAATTTAGGGGCAATTTAGCATGGCCAATTCACCTATCATGCACGTCTTTTTGAGTTGTGGGGGTGAGACCCACACAGACATGGGGCAATGTGCAAACTCCGCATGGGCAGTGACCTGGGGCTGGGATCGAACCCGGGTCCGCAGTGCCATGAGGCAGCAGTGCTAACCACTGCGCTGGCATGCTGCCCAAAAACAATTATTTTGGTTAATAATGCCCGTACAATGTAATAGGTTTTGTTAGACTTGTCCACTATTAGAACGGCATGGTGACACAGTGGTTAGCACTGCTGCCTCACGGCGTTGAAGACCTGCGTTCAGGTCACTGTCCATGTGGAGTTTGCAGATTCTCCCCGTTTCTGCATGGGTCTCATCGCCACAAGCCAAAAAGATGTGCAGGGAAGGTGAATTGCCCCTTAATTGGAAAAAAAGAATGGGATACTCTAAATTAAAAACAAAGACTTGCCCACTATTTTTGACTGGATAAAACAAACTGTTTTGCACTTCTCGGGGGAAATTTTATGGAGGCGACAAGGGTCTCAGCAGCCAATGAGACCTGCATTTCTCTTTTGGCAATTAATAGGTTAACACGCGACTGACAGATCTTTTGCTCAGCAGGGCCGGTGGTGGCTGTTGCTGAAATGACTCCTATTGAGTGCACAGGATCATAGAGTGACCCAGGTCAGTGTTAAGTGATGTGGGAGGGGATTCACTGGGTGCTGATCATGGGTGAAGGGAGGGATGGCAGCAAGGGCTCTCAATGGGCTCCCCCTTTCCCAACGCCAAATTCTTGATCCACAAGGGAATCAAAAGGTATGGGGGGACAGACAGGAAAATGGAGGTAAGACCACAATCAGGTCAACCATGATCGTATTGAATGGAGGAGCAGGCTCGATGGGCTAAATGGCCTACCCCATTCATACGTCTCATTATCTTAATCACCACTCCATTAGTGACGGGGCAGATAGGCCTTCCATGGCTTCCTGCTACGGACTTAATGGAGTGGAGGTGGGAAGATGGCAGAGTAACCACCTGCCACTATCCCATCCAATCAAATGCCTTCCCCGCCACCAAACCCACCAATGGGGAAAGCATAAAATCCAGCCCCTTGATAAAGGTATCATGTGACTGTATTTCCAATTGCCACTAACTTCCATGTTTGCTGTCTTGTTATAGTAAAACCAAAAAAGAAAACTCAACTAATTGAAAAAACAAGTAAGTGTTCTTCACAATTTCTTGCTCTTATTAATACATAATTCAATATCTTTCTTTTTAAAACTGGAGAATTATTTGTTCATCCCAAATCAGCAAACTTGAACACTTCAAGCAATGTTGAATGAATTAGATGAACTACTATTTATTTAATTGTTGTTTTTTTTATAGCATTTAAAATATATTTAGGTATGAGGGTCAAAACTTTATGTTCTCTGCTGGCAGGTTTGTAGGCAGAGATGGTCATATAATTCTTCCAATGGCCTTCCCAGTGGGCTCTCGCGTGTACCAACCTCGCCACAATTTTATGATGGGATGGGTATGATCAAGACAAGCTAAAAGTGATCCTGTTCCGGTCTCCGATGGGCAGGGTGAGGGTATGACTCCTCCATCAATGGCTTTGTTTTAACATCAGGCACCTGTACCCCCACCTAAAAAGATTTGGCCGCTGCAAGTGTTCTTCTGCCCTGGCCTCTCCACCAAAACTCCTACCTCCCTCTGCCCACCCCACTAGACCTCAGCTCCACTCACTGCCCTGGGATCCCCTAAATTTAGCTGGTCCTAGACTTTTAGGGACACAGGTTCAAATCTCACCAAGACAGCTGGCGGAATTTAAATTCAAATATTAAATATAGAATCTTAGTACTGTAATGGTGGCTATGTCAACTGTCAACAACTGTTGTAAAACCCATCACTAATATCTTTTTGGGAAGAAAATCTGCCATCATTAGCTGGTCTGATCTGTATGTAACTCCGGTCACACAGCAATGTGGATGACTTTTAATTGCCCTCTGAAATGGTCTAGAAAGCCACTCAATCCAAGGGTAAATAGGGATGGGCAACGATGCTGGCCTTGTCAGTGACACTCACATTCCATTAAATATTTTTTTTGAATTGTCAGCCTCACAGCTCCGATGGGCTATATGCCTGACTAGAAACTGAAATAAACCCCCTCCCCTCCTAAAAATAAGAGACTGAAATAGAATAATTCATACTGACCCTTAGTTTGCTGAGCTAGTGAGAGTTTGGGGAGTTTATGTTTAACTCGTGCTGCTCTGACGGTACTCAGTAGACATTAGTGCAAAAAGTAGAAAAGCAAACCATTCTTCTGCACTGACATCCACAGTTTGATCAATATAACAAGATACATTTGGACAAAGATGTTTAATTACTTTGTAACTATGATTCAACTTTCTGCAGTTGATCATCAAGAAAACCAAAGCAATCTTATTAGCCTGTTGCTAAAAGCTTTCTGCCCTTAGCTCCCACTGCCATTCCCTTTGCCATTTTATCACTCAGGTTGAAGCAAACGGTGCACAATTCTGCTTCCCTATTTGACACACTGAAAGTGGCTAAAGGACTGTATTGGTTTATTCTGGCCTTATCCATTCATATGATCCAGAATTAATCTTCAAATCCTTTCTGAAGCCTCAACCTCCAACACATTGTCCACCTTCACCCTGACTTCAACCACATCACATTACTCATGCTTTCGTTATCTCATCTTTATTTCTGGAGCATCCTCATTAACTGCTTCCCAAGGTCTTCCATGTACAGATTGCTATCTGGTCCAAAATCTCACCACCCACATCCTAACCTACACCAAGCTCCACTAATCCATCACCTGGCCAACATCCAGTGGCCATTCTGTCTCTCAGTTATCAAAATTAAAATGTATTTGTCTTTATTTCTAAATCCCTTTCTAGCTTCAATCCCATTTTACCACTTCTACTTTGTAGAAACAAATAACTTCCACTTGGTACTTATTTTTGCCAGCAAATTCACCCATAACTCCATGGTACAGTGTAATTAGTGTGGGTCCAAATGGTACAAACCGACAACTCCATGGCACCAACACTATGTAAGGTTTTTGGCCGTTACTCCAAACAAAAGACTTGTTAAATTTAGCCAGTGAGTAAATGTGCTTGATGCAGACTATGAAAGTCACAAGTTCAAACTCTGGTAAACATGTTTATAAAGAACAGATTTACAGTTTTGTTTTACACACAATGTACAGAGGAAATATCCTTCCCCTCATCCACACCAGGCCAAGTTGTTTATATGGAAAATGCAAATTTTCAATGTGCAACACAGGCAAGCAGAAATATGGGTTGAAATAATGATATCAGTGAAAACACGGACGGTTGATTCACAAAATATCAGTTTTATTTTTTAATGTAAGTCAAATTCTGAAGAATAAACAAAAAATGTTTAATACTTCTACTGCTATAAAAGTAAAAATGTTAAACAAGATCACAATTCTCTTTATCTTTAAGCAATTCCTGAAGTTCTAAATGTTCATGTCATCTTTCCCAATGAAGAGAGTTATGGTAAGTCAAAAAGTTGTGCTCTAAATGGTAGTTGGCAGCAGTAAAGTATAATTCCATTGTGCTATGCAAAAATGTTCTTTTACTGGATTGATTTTTTTTTCTGATTCACTTTCCCCAAATACCAATGTCTCTTTTGACTTGCTGAAATCAGCATGCTTGTTTGTGTCAGATACCTTTGCTACAAACAATGATTGCAAAGATTCTCCTGAATTTCTACATGGACTATACTCACAATGTTGTTCTAATATAATTTTAGATTAGAGCTACTTCAGGTTCAGAGTACTTAGCAGAGGATTTTATTTCTATTTTTAAATAAATTTAGAGTACCCAATTCATTTTTTTTCCAATTAAGAGGCAATTTAGTGTGGCCAATCCACTTACCCTGCACATCTTTGGGTTGGGGGGGTGAAACCAACACAGACATAGGGGAATGTCCAAACTCCACACGGACAGTGACCCGGGGATGGAATCGAAGTCAGGTCCTCAGCGCTGTGAGGCAGCAGTGCTAACCACTGCACCACCGTGCTGCTCTGGATTTTATTTCAATTTTCAAAATATTTTTATTGGTATTTCAAATAACAGTTACAGAGTGAACAAGAAAACAAGAGAAAACAAATGGTTTTTAAAAATGGTAGCGTAGAATGACATAGGTTTGAGTGGCCAGCCTTGGGCCCTCCTTGTCACCATAGCCATGACTTGGAGCTCTAACGCTGGATAGTATTTGCATTTGTACAACAATGTTCGATTTTAAGAACAGTCTGTCGGGTTTCACTAGGATCCCTGTCGCTTAATGGTTGTTTCTTGTTTGTAGCCAGGTGTGTTTGCGGTTTACCCCCTTGCTTGTAGCCTTCATTCTGTTGGTGGGGAAATATTATTTTTTTTTAAATTATGAATTTAGAGTGCCCATTTCATTTTTTCCAATTAAGGGACAATTTAGCGTGGCCAATCCACCTACCCTGCACATCTTTGGGTTGTGGGTGCGAGACCCACGCAAACACGCGGAGAATGTGCAAATTCCACATGGACAGTGACCCAGAGTCAGGATCGAACCTGGGACCTCAGCTCCGTGAGACAGCAGTGCTAACCATTCTGCCACCATGCTCTCCCTGGTGAGAAAATATGATGACCTGGCCAATGATGATTTAGAAATTACAGATTAAGAGAATTCTTTCATTTTCCGCAAGTCCTCAATTGTCTCAGGAAATAAGAGGTTGCGGGAGAAGGACAAAGACTTCTGAGAGGAAATCACTCTATCTGCACTATCACAGAACTCATGCGCACCTGATGCCAGCTCAGTTACACATGCCTTGGTGGCATGGTCAAGACAGATGGTTTGGTTGTCAAATGGTGAAGCACACATCATGTGTAAGCAGGAACAGGTGATACAAAGAACAAAGAAAATTACAGCACAGGAACAGGCCCTTCGGCCCTCCCAGCCTGCGCCGATCCAGATCCTTTATCTAAACCTGTCTTCTATTTTCCAAGGTCTACTTCCCTCTGTTCCTGCCCATTCATATACCTGTCTAGATGCGTCTTAAATAATGCTATCGTGCCCTCCTCTACCACCTCCACTGGTAAAGCGTTCCAGGCACCCACCACCCTCTGCGTAAAAAACTTTCCACGCACATCTCCCTTAAACTTTCCCCCTCTCAACTTGAAATTGTGACCCCTTGTAACTGACACCCCCACTCTTGGGAAAAGCTTGTTGCTATCCACCCTGTCCATACCTCTCATAATTTTGTAGACCTCACCAGGTCCCCCCTCAACCTCAGTCTTTCCAACGAAAACAATCCTAATCTACTCAACCTTTGATGGAGGGAATAAAGTAGCGGAAACAGGTCCAACTGTGGTGAGTCCCTGCCAGAAGGATACATGAAGCAGAGCTGAGAGAGCCCTGAGGCCTTCGATGAAGTGAACTGTTCTGGAACAGCATTAGAAAATGTGGGAGGTTTTGTCAGCTTTTCCAGCTTCGAGCGATTGGAGAAAGATTGAAGGAGTCTGTTTCTAGTAAGAGTATTATAATGTCGTAAGCATTCATGCTTATGTTCATATCACACACAATCACAGAATTGTTATGGTGCAGAAGAGGCCATTTGGCCCATGGTGTCTGCACCTGCTCTCCAAACGGGCAACATGACTTAGTGCGAGATTCTCCCAAAAGGGAACAAAGTCCCCTAGCGAGTGTGTTTAGTCACGTGTTTCCCAGCACTTGCAGTGCTGAAAAACACATTGCTATTCAACGTGACTCACATTAAATAAGGGGTTTGAATGGGGAACGCATGGCCGAAGCCACACATAGCCCCGTTTTGGACAGTGGGAATGTCCGCTCGCCGGAACTCCTCATTGCGGAACTCCCTATTTAAAAATGGCGGCCCGATCTTCGAGGCCCCTGAAACAATCCCCGACGTACCCCCTGCCAGCCCAAATGCACTATGGAAGGGCCCTCGCCCCCCGCATCCCCTACTCCTCCAACATCCACACTGAGCAACCCCGGCCTGATCGCACGCAAAAAATGCCAGCTTGACATTGAAAACCTACCAGTGCCCATGCCAGCTGACAGTGCCACCTGGGCCTTTTGGCACTGCCAGGCTGGCACTGCCAAGGTACTCAGGTGGCACCAGCAGTGTCAGGACACCACCCTGCCCAAAGGGCATACAGCTGGAGCCCTCCGATCCCCTGGGAGACCCCCACAGTGCCGTTCCGTCTGGTCCCCATTTGTGGGGAGCAGTCAGTGTTGATCGGCACTCACCTGAGGTCTCTGAGGTGAAGGGGTTGAATCCCAAAGCCTCAGATACTCGGGAATCTGCACATTAGAAACAGGCTTACTGCCTCGCTCTAATATGCAGATTTGCCAAAAAGTCATCATGGCCATTGTGGATGGGATTAACATCGCAACGTGTCGCGAACGGGGTCTCCCACCTTTCAACGGCCATGCTGCACCATCGCGAGCTGCTTTTCTGGCGCAGTGTGGCCATTGAATCGTGACCCAAGTGTCGTTCCCATGCCTTTTTCCCATACCCCTGTACATTGTTTCTAATCAAATACTCATCTAATGCCTTCTTGAATGCCTCCAGGTAGTGCATTTCAGACCCAAACCATTCGTGTGAAAATGTCTTCTCATATCACATTTGCTTGTTTTGCAAATCATTTTAGCTTTGTGTTCTCTCGTCCATGGAAAGCATGACCACCTGCATGGAGAATCAGACACAGCAGGTAACTGAATGCATGCGGGCCTTCACAATGGCCTGCACTCTCAAGAAATGACCTTATTGAAGAATGTAAAAGCCTCACCTTGGCCATTCAGAACCTCTGTGAAGTCAAAAAAATGTGCTGCAGCTCACCATTAACATAGAAGTGCAGGTGGATCATGCGTGGGAAGATGGAGATGGAATTGCGACTTTGCTCAAAGGGCTGTCACTTTTTACCATTGCCTCCCCACCATTCAGAGCCCCACCTGCTGCCTCCCGTCCTGATGGTAGACTCTGCCCTTGCACAAGTGCAAGTGAGGCAATGTTTGGCAAGGGTCTCACAGGTGCCAAAACTCGGACAAATTTGGCTAAGAACATTTAAGCTGTCAAAACAAAGATTTGAGCAGCCTGCCTTTAGCACTACTGAAGCATGTAAGAGGAATAGAAAAAGGTGGAAAAATTATTAATTGTTGCACAAGAGTATTCAGTTTGGTGTTTAACACTGTTGCATTGTCATATTTATGAATCATGTTTATTTCAGAGCTCCATTACTCTGACCTCCCTATTTGTGCCTGTTGCCTGCTAAATGGCCTTCTGCCTTGTGAAGAATGGTATGGCAATTGTTAATGGGTGCCTGTGTGTGAGTTGAATTTTTGCCTGAGGGATTGCTTTGTGCTGGAGGCTGGGGTCTCAGTGGGTTCAGAATTGGTGTGTTAGGAACAGAGGAACAAGAGGGGGGCCATACGGCCTTTGAGCTTGCTTTGCATTTAACTAGATCATGGCTGATCTTCCACCTCAACACCAACTTCCCACCCTATCGTCATGTCCCTTGATGTCATTGGTATTTCGAAATCTAATGACCACTGCTTCGAAAATACTCAATGAGTGAGCCTCCACAGAGAATTCCAGAGATCCAGCACTCTCTAGGTGAAGAAATGTCTCCTCATCTCGATCCTAGGTGGCCTACGTCTTATGAGATTTTGCCCTCTGGTTCTAAACCCCAAACCGGGTAAACATCCTTCCTGTACCCACACTGTTGAACCCTGTAAAAATTTTGTACACTTCAATTAGATCACCGCTCATTCTTCTAAACACTGAGAATACTAGCCCAGTCTCCTCAGTGTCTCCTCACAGGAAATTCCACCATCCCATGGATTAGTCTGGTGAACCTTTGTTGCATTCTCTCTATGATTAGTATATCCTTTCTTAGGTAAGGAGACCAAAACTGGTCTTACCACGGTGTAGTCTCACCGAGGCAAAACTTTGCAATAAAGGTTAACATACCATTTGCCTTCCTAATTGCTTTCACCAACATGTTGGCTTTCAGTGACTTATGAACAAGAACTCCTGCTCCCTTTGGGCATCAATACTTCCCAAATTCTCCCCATTTAAGAAATACTATACAACTGTTTCTCCTACCAAAATAAGTAACTTCACATTTTCCACATTGTACTCCACCTGCCATGTCCTTGCCCACTCACTTAGCCTGTCTAAGTCTCCTTGAAGCTTCTTTGCATCCTCCTCACAACTCACCTTCCCGTAAGTTTTGTGTCCTTACTGTGATAAAGCAAGGGGAGTCCAACAAACATCTTAAAAGTCCTTTATTTCAGCATACATTCACAGGGCCCGGTTACCTTTCACTGGGTCCTCATTCCTTTTTAGCTGGCTCAACAGCTGCCGGTCTTTTATGCTAGTGCTGGGTTAACTCAGTCCAATTGAACACGGGGAACAATCATCCCCAGCTAGATGAGTCCTGTGCAGGTTATTACACTTACAATATTACATTTGGTCCCCACATCCAAATGATTGATATATATTGCAACTAGCTGGAGCCCGAGCAATCATTCTTGCGATACCCCACTAGTCACAACCTGAAAATGATCCATTTATCCCTACTCTCTGTTTTCTGTCTGTTAATCAATCCTCAATCATTGACAGTATATTACCTCCAATTCCATGTGCTCTAATTTTGCTTACTAATCAATTGTGTGGGACCTTATCAAAAGCCTTCCGGAAATCCAAATATGCCATATCCGCAGGTTCTCCCTTATCTATCCTGCTAGTAACATCCTCAAAAGACTCCAAAAGATTTGTCAAACATGATTTTCCTTTCATAAATCCATATTTATTCTGTCCAATCCTACCATTATTTTCTAAATGCTCAGTTATCGCATAGAAACCCAGAGCAGGAGTAGGTTATTCGGCCCTTCAAGCCTGCTCCATCATTCAATATGATCATGGCTGTACCTCAGTCTCAATGCCATATTCCCACTTTATCCCCATACTCCTTGATGCCATTAAAATCTAAAAAATGATCTATCCCTTTCTTGAACACATTTAGTGACTTGGCCTTGTAAGGGCTCTTTCTGTTGATTCCCTTATTTTCCACTCCATTTCCTTTGTGGTTATCATTTTGATCCATGGATATTTAATGGACATATACCTTTAAGTCGAACAGAGGAAGTGAGGAATTCAAAAGTTGCAAAATAGTACATTGTGCTGTGACGGTTTTGCTTTTGAATAGCAGAACTCTAAGAATTTCTGACACACGAGAGATCGGAGGGATTAGGTTCGATTGGGTGGCTGGTAGCCAGTGAATTGACTAAATGCCGTGTTCTGCCCGACGACAGGTCGTGATTGGGTCCTACCCATGTGGGATGGATTTCAGAGAACCCAGGAAAGCACAGTATGATCCTGGACATTGAGAGGAGAAGCTGTGAGCTGCTGTCTGTCTGTCTCTCGCTCTCTCTTGTGTCTAAATTTACAAACCTGGCGACTGTAGTTATTGGGCAGCCAAAGACCAGAGACTTTGGGTATTTTCTAAGAATTATTTATTAATTTCAATTGTGTTATGACTCTGGATCAAGTGGGACTGGAATTGTCTGCAAACTAACCCAGGATGTCGTATAAGCTTCTGCGTTAGAGAATTCACATATTTTACAATAGACTCCAGCATTTTCCTAATTCCCTGTTAGGCTAACAGGGCTGTAGTTGCCTGTTTACTCTCTCCCTCCTTTCTTAAATAGTGAGGTTACATTTGTTACCTTCCAATCCAGAAACATTGGGCGAGATTGTGTGATCCTCAGGCTAAGTGTTGACGCCATTGGAAACGCCGTCGCGTTTCTCGACGTCGTCAACACAGCCTCCGAATCAGCAATTCTGGCCCCTACAGGGGGTCAGCACAGCACTGGAGCAGTTCACACCGCTCCAGCTGCTGATCCCGCTGTGAACTGGGCACCACGGGATCCGAGCATGCGCTGTGGTACCGCCACCAACACATGCATGCGCAGTGGCTTGGCTTCCTTCAACGCGCTGGCCCTGACGCAACATGGCGCAGACTACAGGGCCGGCGCGAAAGAAAGGAGGCCGCCAGCCAGAGAGGCCGGATCCTGATTGGTGGGCCCGATCGCAACCCAGACCACATCGGAGGACCCCCCCCCCCCCCCCCCCCCCCCCGGGTCGGATACCTCCCGGGGTCGGATACCTCCCGGGGTCGGATACCCCCCCCACAGGCCGCCCCCGATCCTGCCGGCTGAGAGCAGGTGTGGACCGCGCCCACGGGACTTGGCATTTTTACGACGGCCGCTCGGTCCATCCCAGGCTGAGAATCGGTGGGCCAGTCGCGTAGAGCGGCCCCGGGCTGACAGAATTCCGCCCACTATTCCATAATCTATAGAATTTTGAAAGATGATCACCAATGCATCCACTATCCCTATAACCACCTCTTTCAACAGTCTTGTCGATCATGGGCAGGAGTTTTCCCGCCGTTCTTGCCAGCTCAATCTTCTGGTCCTGTCGATGGTGAACCCCCGCCGTGGGCACCACAGCGGCAGGGGACATATAGAACTGATCCTGCCACCAGCCAATGGTGGCCGCCTCCGCCGCCACCAAACACGCCACAGGGGTGCGCGGAAAGTCCCACCCAGGGTTTCCAAAACTTTTCCAGCATGGAGCTCTTTTGACCTTCCAAGAGTACTGACGGGACCCCTATGAAACATTCTCATTGTGTTGAAAAGCCAAACCTAAAAAAATGATAGTTTGTATGCATTGCGCAAAAACAAACAGAAACTTAATTCATAGAAAGTCTTTTCTATTTCTTATATGTATACGATTACTTAATCAAAAAGTTATCTTATTAAAAAACGTACTTAGGCCTTACCTTTGTCATTTTTAATGGAGGGGGTTGTTGCTGCTCCATTGGTTCAAATGGGAAAAGTGCTACTGGAATGTTGAATTCTAATATAGGACACACACACACTCCCAACTCTCTCTTGCACACACTCATCCCACATACATGCACATATACATACTCATCGCATACACCAATGAGAGTGAGACCACAACACGGCCCGAGAATCGCAGGTGCGCCCTCTCGCGCGTCTCCTGGCACCTGCGCCTCATGGGATTCACCCAAGTCCTGCGAGACGTCAGAGTCGGAACTCCGCCCAAAATGGGCGGGACCAGACTGTGCTCCTGGAAGTAGGTCTTAAACCTACAAGACCTACACACCCAGGACACCGGCCTCCCTCGATTCTCTGGCCTCCCCAGGGAAGCTGCAGCTGGGCGCTGTTCAGCACTGGTCCGCACAAATGTAGATCAGGCAGAACAGCACCCGGGAGGTCTCCCGGGCTATCGGAGACCCCTGGATGGTCAGGGTAAGTGCAGTGGTCCCCTGGCTCTCCCCCTGGAATGTGGGTACTTTGGCACTGACCAGCCGGTACCTTGGTACTGCCAAGGTGTCCGGGTGACACTGCCAAGTTGGCTGGAGCAGTGCCTGGGTGCCAGGATGTCAGTGCGAGGATGCCCGGGTGCCAGGGTGGCATTGCCAAAGGTCAGGGCCCGAGGGAGCCATGCCCATGAAAGGAAGGTGGAGGGGGGGTTTGAAGGGAGGGTGTGTGCTGGGCAGGTAGGTAGGGGCCTCTGGTAGGTTAGGGGGTGATGGGTGGGGATCCTGGAAGGGAGGGGGTGCTTTATGAAGCTTGGGGGGGGGGCTTAAGAGGGGGGCACCCAGGGACCCCATAGCGAGATTATGGGGGGATAGTGTCCATGTGTGTGGAGGGTAACATTGCACATGTGTGGGGGATTTGGGGGACTTACAAGCGCACTTAGAGATCAGGGTACCCTTTCAAAATGGTGGTCCGATCTCTGAGTTCAGCTCCCCAGAGCTAAAGAAAATCCTAAGTGTGGGATAAACTGGTAAGAAACTCCCCAGGGCCCAAAAAAGCGACTAAGTGTCATTGGATAGTGGTTGGGGACTTGCTGGTAGAGCCGGCGGGAAATTCCCTGAAAAAACCTGCCACAGACGAAGTTAGAAATTTTGGGGGAGAATCGCGCCCACAAACACACTCGCACCACTCTCACACACACACTCATTTCACACACACTCATCTCTCACACTCACTCAGTCTCATCTCACTCAGCAGAAGGCTGATGGTTCTGGTGTTGGTCCTCTTGCTGCTTTTGGTGTTCTTTTTCTGCCTCTTCTGAGGTCCAAGGTAGAGTTTCATAAGTGACTCCCATGCTGTTGGGAAGGCTGGCACCAAGAAAGTGCAGATGAAAGGAAAAAAAATCTAAAGTAGCAGAAATCACCTCCAAAATATTAGAAATCATCTCCAAAAGCATTGAAATAACACTCGGAACATGTTCTGTGGGCAAATATTTTTCACTTCAGCATGGAAGCAGGTTTTAGATCTCAATACCTGAAGCCTTTCTTGCCTGTCACTTTCTCAGCCTCATCAATTCCTGCAGTCCTCTCACTTAAATTTTGATTTAATTCTCTCTTAACATATTTTAAAATATGAGGTATCCTATGCATTTCCAAACACATTGTGATTAAAGGCAGATTTTATTTTTGAAATTTAGAGTACTCAATTGTTATTTCTTTTTACAATTCAGGGGCAATTTAGCGTGACCAATCCACCTGCCCTGCACATCTTTGGGTTGTGGGGGTGAAACCCAAGCAGACACGGGGAGAATGTGTAACTCCACACGGACAGTGACCCAGGGCTGGGGTTTGAACCCGGGTCCTCAATGCCACAGTCCAGTGCTAACCACTGCGCCAGATGCTGCCCTTGGTTAAAGGCAGAAATTAGTTGAATGATGTTGGGTTTCTGACATACCAGCCTTTATCCTGATTTAACCCCCCTTCATCCGCAGAAGCAACCGACCCCCCCTTCCCCTTTTGCATGTTAATATTTTGCCCTAAACTCTGTGATTCAGCTGCTCGTTAACTTAACCAACTGAATCACCAGGCAAGTTGGATTGCATATATCAATACATAAGATGATCTTAGGATTCATTGATAGTACATATGCTGGGGACTTCCAGTGGCTTTTATTTTATTTTTTAAAAATAATTTTTATTGGAATTTTTTACAGAACATATAAAATATAACGACAAACAATGAAATGCAACAAAATAACCCATAATAACTGTAACACCCCCCAGACCGTATCAATGCATGTATCACATCCCCCCCACCCCCCAACCCCAATGAACAACAAGAGAACTTAAAAATAAATTAAAATTAAATAAACAAACATAGTCATCCCCCCCCGGGTTGCTGCTGCTACTCTCCCCGTACCCTATCGTTGAGCCAGAAAGTCGAGGAAAGGATGCCACCACCTAAAGAACCCTTGTACCGATCCTCTCAGGGCGAATTTCACCTTCTCTAGCTTAATGAAACCCACCATGTCATTGATCCAGGTCTCCACGCTTGGGGGCCTTGCATCCTTCCATTGTAGCAAGATCCTTCGCCGGGCTACTAGGGTCGCAAAGGCCAGCACACCGGCCTCTTTTGCCTCCTGCACTCCTGGCTCCACCCCAACCCCAAAAGTCACGAGTCCCCATCCTGGCTTGACCCTGGATCCCACCACCCTCGACACCGTCCTCGCCACCCCCTTCCAGAACTCCTCCAGTGCCGGGCATGCCCAGAACATATGGGCATGGTTCGCTGGACTCCCCGAGCACCTGACACACCTGTCTTCACCCCCAAAGAACCTACTCATCCTCGTCCCAGTCATGTGGGCCCGGTGCAGCACCTTGAATTGGATGAGGCTAAGCCGCGTACATGAGGAGGAAGAATTAACCCTCCAGGGCATCAGCCCATGTCCCGTCTTCGATCTGTTCCCCCAGTTCCCCCTCCCACTTAGCTTTCAGCTCCTCTACTGACGCCTCCTCCACCTCCTGCATAACCTTGTAGATATCAGATATCTTCCCTCTCCGACCCAGACCCCCGAAAGCACCCTGTCACTCACCCCCCTCGCGGGAAGCGAAGGGAATCCCTCCACCTGCCATCTAGCAAATGCCTTTACCTGCAGATACCTGAACATGTTTCCCGGGGGGGAGCCCAAATCTCTCCTCCAACTCCCCCAGGCTCGCAAACCTCCCGTCAATAAACAGGTCCCTCAGCTGTCTGATGCCCGCTCTGTGCCAACCCTGAAATCCCCCATCAATGTTCCCCGGGACGAACCTATGGTTCCCCCTTAACGGAGCCTCCATCGAGCCCCCCACTTCTCCCCTATGTCGCCTCCACTGCCCCCAAATCTTGAGGGTAGCCGCCACCACCGAACTCGTGGTATACCTCGTAGGAGGGAGTGGCCACGGCGCCGTTACCAGGGCCCCCAGGCTTGTATCTCCACAGGACGCCTTCGCCATCCGTTTCCATGCTGCCCCCCCCCCTCCATCACCCACTTGCGCACCATCGACACATTGGCCGCGCAATAATACCCCGAGAGATTGGGTTACGCCAGCCCCCCCCACACCTCTACCCCGCTCCAAGAAGACCCTCTTCACCCTCGGGGTCCCATGCGCCCAAACAAAGCTCATGATGCTGCTAGTCACCCTTCTAAAAAAGGCCCTAGGGATAAAGATGGGCAAACACTGAAAAAGGAACAAGAACCTCGGGAGAACCATCATTTTGACGGACTGCACTCTACCCGCCAACGATAGCGGCACCATGTCCCACCTTTTAAATTCCTCCTCCATCTGCTCCACCAGCCTGGTAAAATTAAGCTTATGGAGAGTCCCCCAACTCCTTCCAGTGGCTTTTATAAGGTGAACGGTCACACACAAGGTGGCTCCCATTTGGGGATTCGGTTTTTGGCCCTTTTTACCTGTTTAACGGGTGTTGTTTGGAGAGAAAAGTAGGGTAATTTGGGACTGTTAGTTTCCCCTTTGGTGTGTGATATCTGTAAGTTATAATACGAGGAACAAATTGAATAAAGGGTCCTCGAGTGACATGGAAGGCCCTTGTGTCGCAGGAGGAGAGTAAATGACAGAGGCCCCTGAGTCATCATTACCCTCTCAATGGACAACTGAGAGGATGGTGGAACTCCTAATGCAGGAGTTGAAGAAACAGAGACAAATGTTTGCTGATGACCTGGCAAAAGCGATTGAAGTGGCAGTGGCATCCATTCGTGTCACTTTGGACAGGGTGGAACAATGACTGGACGTACAGGGCTCGATGATTTAGAAGGTGGAGAAAGCAGTCAGGGAGTATAGTGACCGAGGGAAGAAGACATTGAAGGCCAAGGCCAATGACCTGGAGAATCGCTCCAGACACCAGAATTTGAAGATCGCGGGCTGCCTGAGGGCACAGTAGGCACGAGTGCCACGGAGTAGGTGGCGAAGGTGTTCTGGATGCTGGTGGAGGAAGAGTCTTCGCGAACCCTCCCAAAGTGGACCGGGCCCACTGGTCGTTGTGGTGATTGCAGATCTGAGTAGATGCAATACAACTGAGCAAGCACTAGAGGGAGCACGGGAGAGCTATATATATACAGGGACAGGAAGTGAGGACACACTTCACGGAAGGCAGAACTGAAAGCAAGACACAGACACAAGCAGGCAGCATTTGAGGTAGCCGTAAGTTAAGCTCTGTAGAGAGAACGAATTCACAATAAAGCATCTTCTCCAACTTTGAGACTACGAGCTTTATTAAGACACGAGGAAGAACATATGGTACCAGGAGTGGCTTCAGACGCTTACTACAGGACAACTCAGCTGCAGATACAGAAAGAACAAAATGGCATGGAAATCTCCTACTGGACATTGGACTTGGGAAGACATCGCTTATTCGAGGATGTGGCATGGAACCCCACCTCAGCTGGACACAACCGGCAATGTGAGAAATGTCTGGAAAATGTTTAAACAAATGTTCGATTTATATATCATAGCTAATGATGTAGCAGCAGCCTCAGATGAAATTAAAATAGCAATGCTCATCGCAGGACATGAAGCTAGGAAAGTTTATAATGGATTTAAATACTCAAAAGATGAAGCCAGCAACAGCTTACAAATAATACTAAACAAATTTGAAGAGTACTGTAAGGAATTTGAACAGCACGGTATGCTCAGAGGCCAAACTGCACAGAGACTGAGTGATGCAAAACTTAAACAATCAAAATCAGAACAGAAAGGTTTCAGTCAAGAAATCGCGAGTGAAAAGTACAGATCAAAAAGAAGAAATAACTTGAATTTTTCACAAAGCCAAAATGGCTGAAATTCAGTCCAGATCGAAAGGAAAGGGAACTTACAACTTTCAGAAAGAAAATAACGCTGAAATCCGCGATAAAATGGCGTCAGAGCACATTTTACAGTCTCGGGCAGACAAAGAACTACAAACTGCGTCTGCGCATGCGTAGGAAACGGAAGCCGCGCATGCGCAGTTACAATCACCCGTTTATCGTTCTGCGCATGCGCCAGCCGTGCATGCGCAGTTAAAAAAAGTTCACGTTGCTGATTGTTATCAAAACGTTTTGGTCGCGGATCGTTATGCGCATGCGCAAGGCGCGCATGCGCATTGGACACAAAACCGCACAGTAAAGGAAGGCCGATTTGCGCATGCGCAATTGATTCCTATGCATGACGTCACGAGCGTCATGATGTCTGAGCATCCGGACCACACCTACTT
Source organism: Scyliorhinus canicula (assembly GCF_902713615.1). NCBI lineage: Eukaryota > Metazoa > Chordata > Chondrichthyes > Carcharhiniformes > Scyliorhinidae > Scyliorhinus > Scyliorhinus canicula. The sequence continues at coordinate 185,569,080 of NC_052146.1, read as the reverse complement.
AAAACGGAAATGCCCGAAAATTGAAAACAAAATACTTAAAGCGGTAAAACCAAATTTTCTTGCCTCAGAACACAGAAAAACGCCTGAACTTAAACCAGCAGTTGAAAACAACTCGCACAACACCCTGGAAAAAGCAGTCTGCACCACCCAAAGTGAAGAGAACAAAAAGAAATCAAAAACAAAAAAAGATGATTTGTTTTTCGAAGATTACTACTCAGACATGGCTGAGTTATTCGGATATGCTGATTACAGCATCAGTGACACGGTCGCAAAGTTCAACACGAATCTACTCATGGTAGATGAATCCAACCAAGATGATTTGGTTTTCAAAGAATACTACTCAGACATGGCTGAGTTATTCGGATATGTTGATCACAGCATCAGCGACACGGTCGCAAAGCTCAACACGAATCTACTCGTGGTAGATGAATCCAACACCATGGTGCCATGGCAGATCGTCAATACATTGGATGACAGCAATGCCCAAGATGAAGACGACGCCACACAGAGAGCACAGAAAGACTCCACAGAGAGAGCGATGACAGGCTCCACAGAGAGAGTGATGAAAGACTCCAAAAGGGAAGCAAGCAAACACTCCCTGGCGAACACCATGCATGAACAAGACCATGAAGGTCAACCCGCTGTATCTGAGCAACCGCAAGCAGACTATGAAAGTCTACCAAGCTCACAGAAACAAGAAGAAGACAATGTACATCTACCCACTGCATGCGAAAACAGTGACAAGGTGATCACACTCGACATACAGGAGGTACAGGATCACAGCGAGACTGACAGTTCTCAGCTTGTCTGTACAGAAGCACAGAGTAGGGCCACCCAAGAGTCCAGAGAGACCACGCCAAGAGAAACCATCCAGATTTTGACTCCAGAAGAGGAGCACCAAGAGTCCAGTGAGACCACATCAACAGAAACCATGAAGATTTTGACTCTGGAAGAGGAGCACCAAGAGTCCAGTGAGACCACATCTACTGAAATTATAAAGATTTTGACTCCGGAAGAGGAGCACAAAAAAAGCAAAGACGACAAATCAAATCCACCACAAATGACTGATGTCACCAGCATCAATGCAACATCAGATCATTCTCACCATTCTCGAGACGAAACGTTCAATGACTCAAATTATCCACACGGGACACTCATTGAGCATAACAAGAAAAACAAAAGCCAAAAGAAGCACAGCAGAAACGAGAACAACAACAGCAAGAACAAAAGCAACATGAAGCGTGATAAGAACACCAAAAATCGCAAGAAGCACTGCAGAAACAAGAACAACAGCACCAACAAAAACTACAAGCACAACGACAAAAACTACAAGAAAAACAACAAAACCAACAAGAAGCATAACAAAGATAGCGACAACAACAAAGACAGAAACGACAAAAACAGCAACAAGGACGGCAACGAAAACAACAAAGACAGGAACGACAGAAACAACAGCAATGAAACAACGACTTGCACAAAATGGCACAACTCTGCACATGAAGGACAATGCCACAGCACACTGCAAAACAATGACAAGACTACATACATGCCATGGGATGGCAACGAATCGCACAAACTCACATCTGCTCCAGAACAAGCAAGCACACCAGCTTTCAAGGCAGATGACATAATAAATCGATACCACAAGCACAGAAAAAAAGTTCATGTCAGTCAACATCAGTGGTTCGACCATGCAAACACCTCGGGATGACGCATTGGTTACTTAAAATAACAAGGAACACCAACATTCACAACGGAGTTGCAATATCAATATCACCAAGTCAACAACAACAAAAGAAAAAACTCTGAACAAATTCATCAAGTTTGGACTCATAAATGCTTTTATTAAGATTGGACTCATAAATATAAATTGGCTTTGTAAAATATGCAATAGCACCATCACTTGTATAGATACACATATCATAAGTAACTGTTTTGTACAATTTTCTTTAACGATGTACAGAAAATATGTAAAGAAAAAAGGGGGATGTGGTGATTGCAGATCTGAGTAGATGCAATACAACTGAGCAAGCACTAGAGGGAGCACGGGAGAGCTATATATACACAGGGACAGGAAGTGAGGACACACTTCACGGAAGGCAGAACTGAAAGCAGGACACAGACACAAGCAGGCAGCATTTGAGGTAGCCGTAAGTTAAGCTCTGAAGAGAGAACAAATTTTCCAACTTTGAGACTACAAGCTTTATTAAGACACGAGGAACAACACAGTCGTTAAGACAGAAGCCCAGTTCTAGGGAGCCGCCACGGGCGATTACAGTTCGACTCGCTGTTTCCCCGCTGTTACCAGACTCCTAAAGGACCCTCTTATGGACTTACCTCATTAACACTACACCCCTGTATGCTTCATCCAATGCCAGTATTATGTAGTTACATTGTGTACCTTGGGCGGAATTCTCCGCTCCCGGGAAAAATCGGGAAGGCCGTCGTGAACACGGGCGAGTTTCACGGCGGCCTCGGAGGCCGCTCCTCTCACCGTATTTACCCCCGCCCGGGGGCCTAGGAGCGGCGCTCCGTTATTCTCGGCGGCCGGGCCTTGACGCTTGGGCGGTGCGCCGAGAATGACGCGACGGCGGTGCTTATGTGACGTCAGCCGCTCATGCACAGGTTGGCCGGCTCCAACCCGCGCATGCGCGGCTGACGGCTCAAACCCGCGCATGCACGGTGGCCATCTTCCCCTCCGCTGCCCCACAAGACGTGGCGGCTTGATCTTGCGGGGCGGCAGAGGGGAAAGAGTGCGTCGCTTTGAGACGCCGGCCCGACGATCGGTAGGCACCGATCGCGGGCCAGTCCCCTCCCGAGCACGGCCGTGGTGCTCACTCCCCTTTCCGCCCCCCACAAGCTTCAAACGGGCCTTTGGCGCCTATGTTCACGACGGCAGCGACCAGGTGTGGTTGCCGCCGTCGTGAAACGGTCGCGAACGGCAGGCCGCTCGGCCCATCCGGGTCGGAGAATCGCCGGTCGCCATGAAAAACGGCGAGCGGCGATTCTTCCGACCGGGGGGGTGGGAGAATCGCGGGGGCCGCCAGGGGGGCGTGAAATGAGTCGCCCGGCCCTCCTGCGATTCTCCAACCCAGCATGGGGAGCGGAGAATCGCGCCCCTTGTGTTGCCCTATTATGTATTTTCTTTTCTTTTCATGTACTTAATGATCTGTTGAGCTGCTCGCAGAAAACATCTTTTCACTGTACCTCAGTACACGTGACAATAAACAGAATCCCAATCGAAGACTCACGGACACTTGGAGAGGAGAGGATCCCGAGGTGGGAAATCCCATCAGAATTTATCAGGACGTCGGGGCTGAACTGGCAAAAAAGCATGCAGGGTTTAACAAGGCCAAAGTGGCTCTTTACAAGAGCATGGTGCATTTTGGAGTGGGGTACCCGGCTCGTCTTCTGGTTACGTTCAGAGTCCAGGACTATTATTTCAACACGCTGGAGGAGGCAAATGACTTTGTGATGATGCATGGACTGGGGGGAAATTTAATGAAGTTGTTGGTTACACCTGAATGGTGGTTACACCTGAATAGTGGTTCTTTTGATGTGTTTTGCTATTTCTTTGCCTTTTTTTCTGGATATGTGGGGCGCGATTCTCCGCTCGCCACGCCGGGTGGGAGAATCGCGGGAGAGCCCCCCGACTAATTTCACGACCCCCTGGTGCCCCCCGCGATTCTCCCACCCCCGCTCGGATGAATCGCCGCTCGCCATTTTTCACGGCGACCGGCGATTCTCCGACCCGGATGGGCCGAGCGGCCTGACGTTCGCGACCGTTTCACGACGGCGGCAACCACACCTGGTCACTGCCGTCGTGAAATCGCCGTGAGATGCCCATTTTGGGGCTTGTAGAGGGCCTGGTGGGGAATGAGCACCACGACTGTGCTCGGGAGGGGACAGGCCCGCGATCGGTGCCCAACGATCGTTGGGCCGGCATGTCAATCGGACGCACTATTTCCCCTCCGCCGCCCCGCAAGATCAAGCCGCCACGTCTTGCGGGGCGGCTGAGGGGAAAGACGGCCACTGCGCATGCGCGGGTTCGATCTGTCAGCCGTCGTGACGTCAGCCGCGCATGCGCGGGTTGGAGCCGGCCAACCTGTGCAAGCGCGGCTGACGTCACATAGGCACCGCCATCGCATAATTCTCGGCGGCCGAGAATAACGGAGCGCCGCTCCTAGCCCCCTGGGTGGGGGTGAATTTGGTGAGAGGAGCGGACTCCGAGGCCATCGTGAAACTCAGCCGAGTTCACGACGGCCTTCACGATTTTTCCCGGGAGCGGAGAATCGCGCCCGTGGTTCTTTCGTTTTTTTTACTGTATTGGTGGAAATGTTTGAGCGTGGGTATATGTTTTTCCTTCCTGAAATATTTGATATTATAGTTGGGTTTCTGTAGGGCAGCTGTTTGTTGAATACGTTGTATTATAACTTTGATCATTCCAGAGGTGGGGAATCACCACACTAGTTATGTTATGTTAATAACTAGTTAATTAACTAGTTATGTTAATTAACAGGAGCGATATAGGTGAGAGCTGCGGCTGTGAACCTGTGGAGATTTAGAAACTTGAGGGAGAAGGAGTTTTCCTTCTTTTCGCATGTGCATCAGGTCTACTCCCGTATTGATTTATTTGTGGTGGAGCAGTCGTTATTCCTTGGGATTGTGGGAGCAGGGTACTCGACGATTGTAATGTCAGACCACACCTCACACTATGTGGATATGTAGTTTGAGATGGGCTGTGCTCAGCAAACCCCGTGGATGTTGGATAAGACGTTGCTTGCAGATAAGGGGTTTTGTGAGAGGATGGTTTCTGCTGTTGGAAATTATGTGGATTTTTAAAAAAATGTTTTTATTAAACATTTTGAGAAGTACAAAACAATAAAGCATGAAAAACAAACCCAAAGCAACAACAACACTTGCACCCCCCACAATGCTGACGGTGACTAGCTCTTTGAAGATCAGAATAAACGACTACCATCTTTTGTAGAACCCCTCAGTTGCACCCCTTATGGTGTACTTAATTTTCTTAAGATGTAGAAACTCCATAAGATCCCCCATCCATACTGAGTATTGGGTGGAGAAGCTGACCTCCACTCCAGCAGAGCCCACCTGCGAGTGATCAGCGCGATGAAGGCTACAACATCTGCCCCCCCACCCGTCTGCAGCTCCGGCAGGTTTGACACCCCCAATATGGCCCCTAGAGGACTAGACTCCAATTCATTTGCAGAATCGCCAACATGGTGCTGAAGAAGGAGACCCAGACTATCACCAGCTCAGGACATGTCCAGAATACACGCACATGGTTTGCCGGGCCCCTCCCATAGCGCTCACACTTATCAACTCCCTCAAACAGCTGTCTTATCCTAGCCCTTGTTAACTGTATAACCGGAAGCCTCATGTACGACAAAGTGGCGTCCCCCAACTCCTCCTCCCATTTATCCTTAACCCCTTCCAGGGATGCGGCATCCTCTGCCAAGATCCTCCTGTAAATTCCTGAACTACTGCCCTCCTCCGTCCCCGTAAGCAACAAAATGCTTTCCAACAGCGACGATGGCAACACTGCCGGGATGAGGGAAAAATCTTCCCCGCAAAGTCCCAAACCGACAGATACTTAAAGCATGCTTACCTTCATCGGCTTGGGAATTGAGTATAAAAATTGCCAAGTCATGCTGCAGCTGCATAGAACCTTAGTTATCCAAACTTGGAATATAGTGTTTAATTCTGGTCGCTACACTACCAGAAGAATGTGGAGGCTTTGGAGAGAGTACAGAAGAGGTTTACCAGGATGTTGCCTGGTATAGAGGGCATTAGCTATGAGGAGAGGTTGGATAAACTTGGTTTGTTCACACTGGAACGATGGGGATTGAGGAGCGACCTGATAGAAATCTACATTCGGGATTATAGGGGACATGGACAAAGTGGATAGTCAGAAGCTATTTCCTAGGGTGGAAGAGTCAATTACTAGGGAACATAGGTTTAAGGTACGAAGTGCAGAGTTTAGAGGAGATGTTCAAGGCAAGCTTTTTACATAGAGGGTAGTGAATATCTGGAACTCTCTGCTGGAGGAGGTGGTGGAAGCAGGTACGATAGTGACAATTAACGGGCATCATGACAAATACATGAATAGGATGATAATAGAGGCATACAGACCCTGAAAGTGTAGAAGGTTTAGGTTAGAGGAGCAGCATGGTCGACGCAGGCTTGAAAGGCTGAAAGGGTGTGTTCCTGTGCTGTACTTTTCTTTGTTCTTTGTAACGTTTTCCGACTGTGAAAGCCCAAGCTTCTCCGACAGCGTCTCAAAACCCGCGAATCATCCTTCCAGAATCAGATCCATCATTCCTTGCGCCCTCTTGCCCTCCCAGCCTCTCAACCTGGCTACCAGCCTTGCCGGCTCGAATATCTGATTAGCACAAATCAGCACCATCTTTGATACCGCTCCCAATTTAAAGTGGTAATTGTCTCCACATTTTCAATATGGTGACCACCACTGGGTTTTGTGGATTTTCTAAGAATGAGGAGGTCCCACATTCCACTTTCTGGGAAGCACTAAAGGTGGTCAACAGACAGGAGATAATTTTGTTTGAAGCTCATAGAGATAAGTCTACCAAGAGGATTCCATCCTTGAGGTGACTCGTCAATACTCTGGAGCAGAGCTGTTCGCGGAGAGGAAGAAGTTTCAGATGGAGTTTGAGTTGGGGAAGGAGATGAGCCAGCTTCGTTGTGTGACAGGGCGTTTTACGAGTATGGGGCGAAGGCCAGCCATTTATTGGCTCACCAGCTGAGGTGGCCTCTCAGGAGATAGTTCAGGTTAAGAACTCCAGGGAGGGTTGGTTTCTGCTCCAGAGAAGTTCAGTTGGGTTTTTGAGACCTTTTCCCGGGGGCTATACAAGTCTGAACCTCCGGAAGAAGATTCAACTATGGTACTGGTTTATACCGGCTGGGTTATACGATTCATCGTATAAGATTTGGGAGAAGAAGGGGGAGGAGACGTTTAGGGATTTGTTCATGGAGGGTAGGTTTGCTGGGCTGGAAGAGTTGGTGGTGAAGTTTCAATTCCTGAAGGGAATGTTTTTAGGTATTTGCAGGTGTGGAACTTTGTGCATAAGGGACTCTTTGTTTCCTCAGTTGCCGACACCTTCATTATTGATAAGGTGCTGCCTCTTGATAAGATAGGGGAAGGGAGGATATCAGATATACTTGGGCCGATGATGGCGATGAAGAAAGCTTTACTGGAGGAAGTAAAGGGGAAATGGGAGAAAGAGTTGGGTTTGGTTTTGGAGGGGGTATGTGGAGCGAGGTTCTGCATAGGGTCAATTTTACCTCCTCGTGTACAAAGCTCAGTTTGATTCAGTTTGAAGTGGTACACAGGGCGCATTTGATCAAGGCACATATGAGTGGGTTCTTTCCGAGCTGCAGAAAGGGAAGAAGGATGATATCTTGGCCTTCGCCTCTCTGATAGCCCGGAGATGAGTCTTGCTTGGATGAATTGCACCGGCGCCGTCTAAGGGTTTGGCATGGTTGGTGATGTACCATCAATTGGACGCGAGACACGATGAAGGTCCAAACTTAGGCTTTAATCAGCTAGCCCGGTGGTCGACTACAGTGAAAGGCCGACCGCCGGGAACTCTGGGTACTTATACCCCGCCTCGGAGGCGGGGTCTACTAGCCTCTCGACCAATTGGTGAGCAGTCACATGACTAGTCCCAGCCAATCAGCCGAGAGGCACATGACCAGCCAGAGCCAATGGGAAACCAGTGCTCTGCACCAATGGCAGTGCTCCTATTCATACCACCACATTCACCCCTTGTGGAGAAAGAAGCCAGGTGGGGGGTGTTGTAAGGGGAAAGAGAGAGGGGGGGGCGAGGACTGGTGGGATGAATAGAGACAATCGAGAAGATGGGGGCTGCCCACTGGCTCGTGGCAAAAGTGAACAAAACCGAATACAGTTGGGTGCAAAAAATAATATTACAATAGAGTCCAATAAAGTCCCATGGTTGCATCAGATGGACACGATCAGCCTGTCGGGTGCCCATGGTGTTCTGGTGGACCGTCGCAGTGGAGCCGGTAACGTCGGGCCGGTGGTCGTTCTTGACTCCGGGAGCGTCGGTCGTAGATGTGTCTCCGTACCCCGGGCCGGTGGTGGAGACACTGTAATCGCGGAAGGGGGGGTCTGTGCGCTGGGTCGTGGGGGCACAGGGGGCGCTGGGGGGATTGGGGGGGGAGGTGTTGATGTAGGGGGGGAGGCCGCACGCCGGCGGGTGCCAGGTCCCGAAGCGAGACCGTATCCTGCCGACCGTCGGGATACTCCACGTACGCATACTGCGGGTTGGCGTGGAGTAACTAGACTCGCTCAACCAATGGGTTGGACTTGTGCACCCGCACATGCTTCCGGAGCAAGATGTACCCGGGGGTGGCCAGCCAGGTCGGGAGAGGGGATCCTGAGGACGACTTTGTAGGGAAAACAAGAAGACGTTCATGAGGTGTTTGATTAGTGGTGGTACAGAGGAGCGACCGGATTGAATGGAGGGCGTCGGGGATGACCTCTTGCCAACGGGGGATAGGGAGGTCTCTGGACCGTAGGGCCAGCAGGATGGTCTTCCAGATGGTGCCATTCTCCCGCTTGCCCTGTCCGTTACCCCGAGGGTTATAACTGGTCGTCCTGCTAGAGGCTATGCCCCTGCTGAGCAGGAATTGACGCAGTTCGTCATTCATAAAGGAGGACCACTAGGGGGAACTGGGGGAACAGATCGAAGACGGGACATGGGCTGATGCCCTGGAGAGGGTAAATTCTTCCTCCTCGTGTGCGCGGCTTAGCCTCATCCAATTCAAGGTGCTGCATAGGGCCCACATGACTGGGACGAGGATGAATAGGTTCTTTGGGGGTGAAGATAGGTGTGCCAGGTGCTCGGGGAGTCCAGCGAACCATGCCCATATGTTCTGGGCATGCCCGGCATTGGAGGAGTTCTGGAAGGGGGTGGCGAGGACGGTGTCAAGGGTGGTGGGATCCAGGGTCAAGCCAGGATGGGGACTCGCGATCTTTGGGGTTGGGGTAGAGCCGGGAGTGCAGGAGGCGAAAGAGGCCGGTGTGCTGGCCTTTGCGTCCCTAGTAGCCCGGCGAAGGATTTTGCTACAGTGGAAGGACGCGAGGCCCCCAAGCGTGGAAACCTGGATCAATGACATGGCGGGCTTTATTAAGCTTGAGAAGGTTAAATTCGCCCTGAGAGGATCGGTGCAAGGGTTCTTTAAACGGTGGCAACCTTTCCTCGACTTTCTGGCTCAACGATAGGGTACTGGGACAGTAGCAGCAGCAACCCGGGGGGGGGGGGGGGGGGGTGAGGGGGGGGGGGGCGTTGATTATGTTAGCTTATTTTATTTAAATTTGATTATCTAATTTTAATTTATGGTTAAGTTCTCTTGTTTGGGGGGGGGGGTGGGGGAATGTGATACATGTGATGTTACGGTATGGGGGGAATTGTGGGTGTTAGGGGGCTGTTAGTTGCATATTACTGCTTTTTGCTATACTTTTTGTTATATTTTCTGCAAAAAATTCCAATAAAAAAATTAAAAAAAAAAAAAAAAAAAAAAAAAAAAAAAAAAAAAAGGAGGACCACTGGTCGCTGTGGATGTACGCGGGGTAACCGAACAGGGAGAAAATGGACAGGAGGGCCTTTATGACGGTTGTTGTGGTCATGTCGGGGCAGGGGATGGCGAAAGGGAAACGGGAGTACTCGTCAATAACGCTCAAGAAATATGTGTTGCGGTTGTTGGAGGGGAGAGGACCCTTGAAGTCTATACTGAAGGGGCGGGACGCCTTGATCAGATGCGCTTGATCGGGGCGGTAGAAGTGCGGTTTGCACTCTGCGCAGATGTGGCAGTCCCTGGTGACGGCCCTGACTTCCTCAACGGAGTAGGGCAGGTTGCGGGTCTTGATAAAGTGGTAAAAATGGGTTACCCCTGGATGGCAGAGGTCCGTGTGGAGGGAGCGGGGGCGGTCAATCTGCGCGCTGGTGCAGGTACCAAGGGATAGGGCATCGGGAGGCTCGTTGAGCTTCCCAGGACGATACAAGATATCGTAGTTGTACGTGGACAACTCGATCCACCACCGCAAGATCTTGTCGTTCTTGATCTTGCCCCTCTGTGCATTATCGAACATGAAGGCTACTGACCGTTGGTCCGTGAGGAGGGTAAACTTCCTGCCGGCCAGATAGTGCCTCCAATATCGCACAGCTTCAACTATGGCCTGTGCCTCCTTTTCCACCGAGGAATGGCGGAGTTCGGAAGCGTGGAGGGTCTGGGAGAAGAAGGCCACGGGTCTGCCCGCTTGGTTCAGGGTGGCCGCTAGAGCAACTTCGGACGCGTTGCTCTCGACCTGGAATGGGAGGGACTCGTCGATACCATGCATCGTGGCCTTTGCGATATCCGCTTTAATGCGGCTAAAGGCCTGGCGGACCTCCATCGACAGGAAAAGGAGGTGGACTGGATGAGGGGGCGGGCTTTGTCGGCATAGGTGGGGACCCACTGAGCGTAATAGGAGAAGAAGCCCAGGCAGCGTTTGAGGGATTTGAGGGTGTTGGGGAGAGGGAGTTCCATTAGGGGGTGCATGCGTTCGGGATCGGGGCCTATCACTCCGTTATGCACTACGTAGCCAAGGATGGCTAGACGGTCGGTGCTAAACACGCACTTATCCTTATTGTAGGTTAAATTAAGGAGTTCTGCGGTTCGGAGGAATTTTCGGAGGTTGACGTCATGGTCCTGCTGGTCGTGGCCGCAGATGGTGACGTTATCGAGATACGGGAAGGTAGCCCATAAACCGTACTTGTCGACCATTCGGTCCATCTCCCGTTGGAAGACCGAGACCCCATTTGTGACACCGAATGGAACCCTGAGGAAGTGGTAGAGGCACCCATCTGCCTCAAACGCGGTGTACTTGCGGTCACTCGCGCGGATGGTGAGCTGGTGGTAGGCAGACTTAAGGTCCACCGTGGAAAAGACTTTGTATTTCGCGATCCTGTTAACCAGTCGGAAATACGGGGGAGAGGGTACACGCCCAGCTGCGTAAACCTGTTGATGGTCTGACTGTAGTCAATGACCATCCGGTTTTTCTCCCCAGTCCGAACTACCAGCACTTGGGCTCGCCAGGGACTGTTGCTGGCCTCGATGACTCCTTCCTTTATGAGCCTCTGGACCTCGGACCCGATGAAGGTCCGGTCCTGGGCACTGTATCGTCTGCTCCTAGTGGCGACAGGTTTACAATCTGGGGTGAGATTAGCAAACAAGGAAGGGGGGTCCACTTTGAGGGACGCGAGGCTGCAGACAGTAAGGGGGGGAATATGGCTGCCTAATTGGAAGATCAAGCTCTGCAGGTTGCACTGGAAATCAAGGCCCAAGAGTGCCGGTGCGCATAGACGGGGGAGGATGAGGAGTTTGTAGTTTTTGAAAACCCTCCCCTGGACCGTGAGGTCCGCTATGCAGCACCCGGTGATCTGGACGGAGTGCGAACCCGAGGCTAACTCGATCTTATGTTTGACTGGGTGGATGGGGAGCGCGCAGCGTCTTACCGTGTCGAGGTAGACAAAACTTTCCGTGCTCCCGGAGTCCAGTAGGCATTTCGTCCCATGCCCGTTGAGCTGGATCGACGTCGTTATCTTGGCGAGCGTGCGTGGTCGCGACTGGTCGAGCGTGATGGAACCAAGTCGTAGCGAGAGTTCCAGATCATCCTCGGTGGCAGAGTAATCGCTGGCAGGGCCTTCCGTGTTGGCCCAAGATGGCTGCGCCCAGGACCCGCACGTGGAGTCGGGGCCCCAAGATGGCGACGCCCAGGACCCGCACGTGGAGTTGGAGCCCCAAAATGGCGGCGCCCGAGGCCCACACGCGGCGTCCGGGGCCCAAGATGGCGGCGCCCGTGGGACCCTCGTGGCGGCTGGGGGCAGGGTCAGCGGCATCTGCGGGCCGGTCAGGGCAGCCGGGAGCGGGTGTAAGGAGGACCGTGGGCCTGTTGCGGGGGCCAGGAGGTGAGCCGGAGAGGACGGTGCGCGGCGCTGGGCCCTCGGAGGGCCCGGGTGGGGGGGCGATCCGCGGTCGCTGCGCAGAACAGCAGCGACTGACTTGGTCTGGCAGACCACAGTGTAATGGCCCTTCTTCCCGCAGCTCTTACATACAGCGGGACGGGCAGCGCGGGCGGGGGTGTTTTGAGAAGCCGCAAAAATAGCAGCGGGGCCCCGCTAGCTTGTCGGAGCGTCCCGCAGCGCAGGCCTGGGGGGGTCGAGGTCAGCGGAAGACGGAGGTGGCGCGTGCCATGAAGGCCAAGGGGTTGCCGTGCGGCCGGGGGCATATGCGCGGGCGTTCAGGTCGGCGACCTCCAGGGAAGTTGCGAGGGTCCTTGCCTCAGCTAGGCTGAGGGCGTTCTTCTCCAGCAATCGTTGGCGGATAGAAGAGGATTGCATGTCGGCAACGTTAGCGTCTCTGACTAAAAGTTCCATGTGCTCTGTCGCAGAAACTTGGGGAAGCATGCGGGCTGATGCGGAGGCAGTCAGGCTTGATGCGTAGCTCCATTTCAAAATTCTAGCTGATTAAATTGATGTACCATTAATTGGACGCGAGACACAATGAAGGTCCAAACTTAGGCTTTAATCAGCTAGATGTTAGCCCGGTGGTCGACTACAGTGAAAGGCCGACCGCCGGGAACTCTGGGTACTTATACCCCGCCTCGGAGGTGGGGTCTACTAGCCTCTCGACCAATTGGTGAGCAGTCACATGATTAGTCCCAGCCAATCAGCCGAGAGGCACATGACCAGCCAGAGCCAATGGGAAACCAGTGCTCTGCACCAATGGCAGTGCTCCTATTCATACCACCACAGTTGAGGGATCTGTCGTAATTCCTTCATTTGGAAAAGATAAAGTATCCAAATAGGGATCGGAGGAAGGGTTTTACTCTAGGTGGCTGCTGTTCATTATCTTCTTTAAGGAATTGGTTGTTATCAGCAATTAGGGGATGGTTAGGAAGGAGGGGACGGTTAAGGGTAAATATGGAATGGGGGGGCTGGGTTGGAATTCTTATAAAAATTGTATAAATTTGCTGACAATTCTGTATGTTATAAATGAAAATTTTCTGATTAAAAATACGTTTAAAAAAAGGATAGTACATATGCTGGACTGTCACTCTTATGGTTTATTACATTATCTGAGTTGCTTGTTCAGTCCAGCCTGGGAACCCTGCCCAAGTCAGCCATGTTTTTCTACAGAAGGGGAATGTACAAGAACTGAAGATGGTACATTGGAGAGAAATGGATTTGGAACTCACATGACACCCAACGGTATAATCTACACAGGTCAATGGAAAAATGACAAGGTAAGGGGTGTATTTAAACAATCCAATGCCCATATTTGAAAACTAAACAATAACAAGCATGAATGGCAGAGGTGTGATTACTGGCTTCTATATATTGACACAATGTTTGTTAATAAGGTTAAATATTTCATAAAAGAGATTTTTTGTAAATTGATTACCTAAAAGGGAAGGTAAATCTTCCATGAGTACTTCCAATGACTCTGTTTGCATATTCAAACCAATCAATTAAAAACATAGCAACTGTTTGTAAAAATATCAAGGGTGCGATTCAGCCAAAAGATTCCTTAGAGCCCGATTCTCTGGCCTCGTGCTCTCGCTCAAGCGAAACGAGGCCGGCGAATAGCGGGAGAGGCCGAAAATGAGAACCGCACCAGGCGCCAAACAGTTTGAGATTTGGCCGGCCCACTCCCGTAGGCGAAATCGAGATCTCGCCGTCGCATGGCGAGAAACCAATTATCACCACTTATGCCCTATTCCTATACAATTAATGAGAGCCACCCCATATCCAACAGCCTCCCGTGATTCAGCGGCATCCCGAGCAAGTGATCACGCTGGCGCCGATTAGTACTCCTTTTGAAAAATGTGAACCTGGTGGAAGGCTTCTGTGGGGAGCCAAGCAGGTGAGTAGCCATCTTTGCTCACAGGCAAAGAGCCAGTGAGCGCGAGGCTTGCCGCCCCAGTGCTTGGCAGGGATGGGCTGCCATGGGGGAAGTGGCAACCATGCGTGGCACAAACATGCCAACCCCTGGATCATGTGTGCCTGTTCCGGGGGCAAAGCCTGTCTCTGCCTTTCTGCCCCACCGACCATCCATGACCCCTATCGACTGTCAAGGGAATGGGACAACTCATCGCCGCCGATTCATCGCCGCCAACTCATCGCCAGCCCAACTCATCGCCAGCCCAACTCATCGCCAGCCCAACTAAAAATTGAAATTCATGGTGTGCTCAATAAAAATTAATGGAGGTGAAAAGACTTATTTCTGCGTGGTTGTTGGTTCTGTCTTCATGATTTAAAGTTCGAACATACAAATTCCACATTTCCATTGGGAAGAGTGGGGCACGTCTGCTATTTCCGCGTCTGTTTAACCGACCTATATAATTGTTTTCGAGCCAATTCAGGATTGGCAAATGCTCTGTAGATAATTCGTCAACTAAGGCATCAATATAGGAATCTATATGTTCGACAGGGACAAATGCACGAGCCAGTATCATCTTGACTTGTAACGAAAACTTGCTGTCGTTATTATAACGAGAAGTTAGACCCGAAGCCTCAATGTGCTTCTGCATATTTTGACTAAGGTGAAAGAAGCACCCTTTTAATTCTACGTTTGGAAATATTTCTTTGATTGCACTAAATGCCGCGAGTTCAAAATCACATACAATTGATTTCGGGTTTACGGTGGGCTCAATTTCTTTTATCATTTCAAATAACCTTGAATATGTAACTTTTTGCTTGTTAGGTAAAAGAGCATAAAGTACTGGGATGACACCTCCGAATTTTTGAGCCAGTACAATATAAACCTGAGAAAATAACTTCGGAGCTATCTTAAAGGTTCCATCTACATACCAAACTTCTGATGAAGCCAACTGTTGCAACCGACTTCTCCTTCCAAACAGCAAGATTCTGTCTTCTCCGGGACCACTGTCTTTTAGTAAAAAAACTTCCTTCTGGTTTGGCTCCGTTTCGTAGGTCACATATTCATCAGGGATTGCTAACTGATGAAGGTCAATTGGGTCTGGCGGAGGGACGCTAATTTGATTCCGTTTCCGTCTAATTGTTTTCTTCAGAGCAGACGCACACGGTAGTGATCCTTGTTCCGCTTGGGAAACATTCGCCAAAACTTCATTAATCAATACACTTGGGTTTTCCATTGTCTCCTCGGCTCGGGTTTTAATTTTTGTAGTCGTCCTTGCCACTTCTATTCGTATTGGTGAAGAGTCATGGGTGTGAGTATTTATGAATTTCACTACGTTTCCAAATCTTGTGTGAATTCTTGCTTTGCATCTGCTGAGCTGTTCACATCGCCAAAACATCAAATCGCCTTCGGTTTTACTGAATTTATCAAAAATGAACAAATATCCATTATGAGAAAACTTCTCTTTGCCTCGCTGACTTAAAATTTGCTCCATTGTAAAGGGTTTAAAATTGGAACAAATAAAATTGAAGTTCCTGTCCTGAAGGTCATTTGTGGATCTAGTTCGGTTATTACTTGTTATGTGGAGGAGCAGATTTATTTGTTGACAAATAGGTGTGTTGGTAATTGAGTAACTTGTGGATCTAGTTAGTTGGTAATTACTTGTTATGTATGAAGAGGCGTTGCGTTGGTAATTGAGTAATTTGTGGATCTAGTTAGTCGGTAATTACTTGTTATGTATTTGTTTTTATTATTATTGTGGGCTGGCGATGAGTTGGGCTGGCGATGAGTTGGGCTGGCGATGAGTTGGGCTGGCGCTGAGTCGGCCGCGATGAGTTGTCCTAGACCCACTGTCAAGGCTTCTGGCCGTGCGGCTGAAGGCTATTGCTAATTGGGAATTGGTAATCGTGGTTAAGTGAGCACGTCACATAACTCAAATGGATTCCCGTGGGTAGGCGGGCCATGCATGTGGGAGTCATTGCCTAGCATCCCAATCATACCTTGATGCCTGGACATTGTGCTTCAACACTGCAGGAGGCAACACCACACATGTAGAAGCCAACATCCAAACACCCGGGGTGGAACCCAACTCCAGGGACATGTCCACAGTAGGAGGGTGGGGAGTGCCACAGGAAGGGGGAGTTGCCTGGAGAGATGGGCCAGGAGTTCGGCGGTCAGCCCGCATTGAGGAAGAAAGTGACAGGCATCTGACTGGTTGTGCACAAGGGTGTTTATTCTGTGTAACAATTCCCCACTCACCCGATGGTGCCGCCCCCCCCCCCCCTCACCCCCACCCCCTACCTACCTGCCCTTCCCCACGACCACCCTGTCCCCCTGGTGCCCTCAGTGATCCTCGATGTGCTTGGCCCTCCTAGCTCTACCACTACGTCTAGATGTGTTCCCAGGAGCACATCAGACAAGAAGGCAGCCAGCTGCTTACCTTGTCCCGTGGCCTATGGTGCCATTGGCACGAGTGCTCCAGGGCTGGAGGGCCCCCGGCTCACTTGTCAGCAGCACATGCACTGTTGTGCCGCCCTATCCGATGTGCTGGCCGTGAGATGCAGCCTCATCAGAGGGGTGGAACTTGGGGGAGCTGCTGGCCTCCACCACCACACCATGAGATGGGTCTGGTTTGGCAAGCGGCGTCCCCTCCTCCCGCTCAGTGACCATAGGGCCCTGGGGTTCACTTTCGGATGGGGGGGGCAGACGGTTCGAGCCCCGGCTGCCCCTGCATCATCTGGCTCTGCCAACCCTGTCAGTCCCCCTTCGTCCACTCCATTATGTCGATGCACTCGGCGATGTTCCTCAGTGACTGGGACATACTCTGCAATGCCTCAGCAATGCTCACCTGCGACTGAGACAAGCTCCGCAGCAACCCGGCCATTCCCAATTGAGAGCAGGACGTCCCGCAGAACCTCATCAAGGTCAGCCACTGGGTGATGTCCCCCAGTTAGTCAGACATTTTGCAGAGACCTTCAGCCATGGCCGTCACTGACTGCGATGCCTTAGGCACCTTCACTAATGATGCCGAAGATGTGCACTTGGCTGTCCACTGTGGTCGCCACCCTAGCAGTGTTGGCCTTGGTGCCACACATTGCGGGCGACATCTCATGCGTCCATAGTCTCTAGACTCCTCCAAACGGCTATAGACTTGCTGGAATGTCGATGATATCTCCCTCTGAATGTCCTGGTCACGCTCTAACGTCTCCATCAGCTCCGGGTTGACCTCTTCCACAGGCTCAGCATCAGGCTGGGACCCAGCTGGATCCTGGGGTTCAGCAGACCTCCAACTGATGTCTTGCCTGGGCATTACTGCCTCCACCTGATGTACTTCAGCAGCAATATGGTGCCCACCAGATTGTGCCCCAGAAGCCTCACCACTAACATTTACCACCGAAGTGCGTGTATCTCCGCTGGTGGAGGGTGGGGATGACGGCTGTGATGCCTCAATCGTGTCTTCCTCTGAGCTCTCCTCCAAGATGCTTTCCTGGGAGGCTGGTGAGGGGGCCACTCAGGATGGGCCATTGGCTGGAGGACCTGCGGGAGAATGGACATGTGGTCAGTGGGAGAGATGGGTCAGTCAGTAAGGCAATAACAATTCACGTTTGACAGGCCTTTGGCTGGGGCCTGGTGGTTCCTCACCAATGTGGTGTATGCCAGCCTCGGCATTGGTGACTGCTCTGTCCTCAGCCACACCAGTCACCTCCAGGGCCAAAGTAGTGAGGATTCTTATGTCTAGCACGCCACCGCCTGCTGGGCCCACTCCCAGCGATTGTGGGAGAGCTTTTCCTGAGTAGACACAGAGAGGGCATCATTGGCCACACGAGTGGTCCACAGTGGTGGGAGGGGGATGTGCAGGAAGGGTTGGGGGGTGTTGAAGGGAGAGGTGGGGGTGGAGGGCGGGGTGAGGGCTGCATGGCAAGTTGGGGGTAAATGCTCGCATGGGGGCGGAAAGGTCTCCGGGGGGGTGGGGGGGGGGGGTGAATTGCTGTCTACTCGCTCTTACTGCTCTGTACAGGTCATTGACCTTTTTCTGGCACCGGAGGCCAGTCCTCCTGAAGGCCACTCTCGGCACTCATAGCTGCTGCCACCTCGTCCCAGGCAGCACTGGCCGGCCTATGGCTGACCCTCCGGGACCCTCGGGGGAACAAGATATCCCTCCTGGCCTCCACTGCGTCTAGGAGCTTCCCCAGGTCTGCGTCCCTGAATCTTGGGGCCAGTCTCCTGGGTGGTATTGTTGTGAGCTGGCTGAGGTTGGCTGAGCAAGTGTTGCTTAAGTGCTGCTCGACCTTGTTTTTTAAAAAAATATTTTTATTCAGCAAATTTTCAACATTTTCAAAATACATCACCCAAACAGCCCCAAGTAACCCCCAAACAAACAAGACATTCCCCCCACCTCCCATCCAACAGTAACCAAGTCCCAAAAATGCTTAATAAACAAACCCCAACAATTGTGGAACCCCTCCTTCATCCCCCTCAGCTCGAACGGTACCTTCTCTAGGGTCAAAAACTCCAATAAATACCCTTGCCATGCCGAGACGCAGGGTGGAGAGGATGACCTCCACCCCAACAAAATCCGCCTTTGAGCGATCAATGAGGTGAAGACTATGACATCTGCCCACTCGCAGCTCGAGCTGGTCCGACACCCGGAATATGGCTTCTAGGGGGGAGGGGGGGGGGGGGGGGGGGGGGGGGGCTTCACATTCACATGTTAGGTCCTTGAAACTGTCCTGAATACCGACCTCCAAACATTTTCTATTTTCGGACAGGACCAAAACATGTGAACATGATTCGCAGGACCCTTGAACAGTTGGCTCATCCTTGATTTAGTGAGGTGTGCCCTATACCTTCATCCGCCCTGACCTAGCCCTCAATTTAAAGTGCAGTCTAAACTGCCTCCAAATCATCTGTGTGGCCACCACCACCTGACTCCCCGAATACTTTCCTGGGACCATTGGGAGCGGTGCCATTACCAGCACCCGCAACCCTAACTCCCTGCAAGAGCCCGCCTCCTTCCTTCCCACAGAGCCCTCCCCTACTTGCACCATCCTCTCACATTCTCAGCATTTGCCACCCAATAATAGTAAAGCAAGTTCGGGAGGCCCAACCCCCCCCCCCCCCTTGCACCTTCCCCTCTGCAATATCAGCTTCCTAATGCTGGAAACCTTCCCCTGCCAAATGAACGAGCAGATCAACTTATCCATCCCCTTGAAGAATGATTTAGGTAGAAAGACCGGCAGACACTGGAACAAAAATAGGAACTGCGGCAACACATTCATTTTGCAGCCTGCACCCGGCCTGCCAATGACAAAGGAAGATTGTCCCTCCGCACCAAACCAGCCTTCACCCTCCCCACCAAACTGGTAAAATTAGACTTCCGTAGCCCTGCCCAGTCCCGAGCCACCTCCACCCCCAGATACTTAAAATGAGATGTTGCCAAGGGGAATGGCAACCCTCACACACTGCTTCCCACTCCCAGTGGGGAGACCTTGAAAACCTCACTTTTCCCTTTGGTTTAACTTGTTCCCCGAGAATTTCCTAAACCTCTGAAGCAGCTCCATTATATCCCCCATCGATACCTTTGACTACGAAATGTACAGGAGCAGATTATCTCCATATAAGGACACCCTATGTTCTACCCCATCCCACACTATCCTCTTCCACAATCCTAAGCTCCTTAGAGCAATGGTCAAGGGCTCTATAGCCAATGCAAACAGAAGGGCGACTTAGGGCACCCCTGCCTCGTGCCTCAATATTATGCAAAATACCCCGAGTTTGAATTATTCGTGCGCACACTTGCCCTTGGTTCCTTATATAGCAGCTGATCCATGCCCCAAACTTCGGCCCGATCCCAAACTTCTCCAGTACCACCATCAGATAGATAACCTATTCTACCCAATCGAATGTCTTCTCTGCATCCAGAGCCACCACCACTTCCATCTCCCTTCTCTCTGCTGGAGAGAGGACCACATTCAGCAACCTACTCACTTTCTAGAACAACTGCCTTCCCTTAACGAACCCTGTCTGATCCTCCCCGATCACCTTTGGAAGACATCCCTCCAGCTTTAACGCGAACACTCTTGCCAATATTCTGGCATATACATCAGCAGAGAAATGGGTCTATACAACCCACACTCCACCGGGTTCTTATCTTTCTTTAGCAGCAACAGGATGAAAGCCTGCCCCATCGTTTGTGGTAAGACACCCTTGTCCATGGTGTCTTCACACATGCTCACCATCAGCGGAGCCAGCCTGTCTTTAAATTTCATATAAAATTCGGCTGGGAACCCGTTGGGCCCCGCAACTTTCCCTGCCTGCATCCTCCCAATTGCCTCCTTCACCTCTTGCACCCTCACTGACCTTCCAAGCCCGCCCTATCCTTCTCTCCCAACCTCAGGTACTCTAATCCATTCAAGAACTCCCTCATCGCCCGTTCCTCCTCTGGTGGCTCCCACCTATATAGATCTCTATAAAATGTTTCAAATACTTCATTAATCTGCTCCGGATCCACCAACAACTTCCCCGCCTTATTCCATATCCAAACTATCTACCTCTTCACTGTCTCCCTCTGAAGTTGGCCGGCCAGCATGTGTCCTGCCTTCTTGCCATACTCATATACCACCCCCTTCGCCTTTCTCAGCTGACGTACCGTTTTCCCCGTGGACAGTTGATCGAACCTCACTTGTAGCTCCTTCGTCTTAACCAGGAGACCCGGGTCCGTGCCCTCAGCATTCCTCCCATCTACCTCCACAATCTCCTCTATTAGTCTTTGGTGTTTTTCCCTCTCCACCCTGTCTACCTTAACCTTAAACAAAATCACCTCCCCCATTACTACCGCCTTCAACACCTCCCAGACCCCGATTGCGAGGCCTCCCTCGTACAATTAAACTTCGCATACTCCTCGATCATCTTCCCAATCTTCTCAGAGAAACTCCTGGTCTGCTAGTAACCCCACATCTATTCTCCACCCCGGCCTCTGAGCAGCCCCCTTTTCCTATTCATCCAGTGTGGGGCATGATCCAAAATCGTGATTGCTGAGTACTCAGATCTCTGAATCCCAGCTAATAGCGTCTTTCCCACCACGAAGAAGTCAATTCTTGCATGCACCTTGTGTACCAGAGAGAAAAAAGAATTCTCCTATGCCACTGGATGTAGGAACCTCCACCTATCTACTCTTCCTAGCTCCCCCATAAGCCCAGCCAACGCTTTTGTGCACCAGATTGGGACAGCGAGCAGGGCTGGGACTTGTCCACCTTCTGCTCCAACACCATGGGCCAATCTCTCCCTCCTATCAGCTCATGGTTATCCAGGTCCGGGATAGCACCCATCGCTGCCTTTGCAAACCCCGCATCATCCCAGTTGGGGCCGTATTTGTTCACTAATGCCACCAACCTACCCTCCAGTCACCCGTCACTACTACATACCTACCCCCCTGGTCCCCCACCACCTTCTCCATCTGAAACCATACCCTCTTACCTACCAGTACCGCCACACCCCAAGCCCTACGGTCAAACCCCGAGTGGCATACCTGACTCACCCAGACCTTCCTACGCCTCACCTGATCTTTCACCCTCAGATGTGCCCCCCCCCCCCTCCCCCGCCCTTCCTATCCGCCATCATCATAACCCTGGGTCCTGCCTCTTAGGCCAAACCCGCCCCATCATTTAGTTACCGTCGAAACCCTTACCCACCCCCCCAAAAAGCAACAGCTACTTCCCCTTACCAACCCCCTTACCCACTTTAACTCCCCCCCCCCCCCGCCAACTTTCACACCTCCCAGGCCCACCGCAACCTGCCCAACCAGCCTCCAACAGCCACAGCCCCTCCCCCCCGTTCACTAGCCAAACCACACTCCCATTCACTAGCCAAACTCTACTCGCTTGTGCGGGGCCCCTACTCGAAACCCCTCCTCCCAGTCCCAGGAACACAAAAAGAAAACAACCACCCTCACCAAAGCTAGAGCACATATCCTCCAAGCCCAAAGTACTTATAACAAAAATTATAAACACAGCTAGACTACCCTACCACATTCAACCAACCCCAAGACCCCTACTTTCCCACCACACAATGCACAAATGTAAAACCCTAAAAACGAAAAAACAAAGATTAAGCTCAGAACCCGTCCCCTCAATCCAGATCTCATTTCCAGTCCCATCTCTCATTTCAGGCCCAATCCTTCGACCTTCACGAAAACCTCCGCTGCCTCCACCGTTCTAAAGTAGAAATCCTTCGAGTTGTATGTTACCCTCGACTTCGCGGGATAGACCACTCCAAACTGCACGGCTTTGTTTCGAGTGCCACCTTCACCCAGCCAAAGGCCTTCTCGCCAAATCCATCATCAAATCTTGGTAAATTTGTATACCTGCACCCTCCCACTTCACTTCTCGCCTTTGCTTCGCCCAAAGTAGGACCTTTTCCTTGGTACGATACTTATGGAAGCAAAGTATAACTGCTCTTGATGGTTCATTCGCTTTCAGATTTAGCGACCAATGTGTCCTGTACAGCTCATATCGAGAGGGTTCTTCCGCCTCCCCATCAACTCCGGCAGCACCTTTGCAAAGTATTTGGTCGTCCTTTCCCGCTCTTGGCGAGGTTGAGTTGGGTGAGCAGGCACTAGACCAACCCCTCCGGCAAGGTTTTGCCTACTTCACCTGTTCTCCAGGTCCTCTACCTTAGCTTTGAGCCCTTTATTCACCTCCACCACCCTCCGCAACGCCTCCCCCATCAAAGTGATCTAGTTGCTGTACTGTGACGTAGATTCCTCTATCTCTTTCAACTTCTCTTCTTGCTCTCTTATCTCGGCCGCATTCTTCGACACAGTGTCCTTTACTCGGGCAATCAGCTTCTCCACCCATGTTTTCATCACAGTCATCATTTCCCTTCGCATCACCTCCATATGTTTGGCGAACAGCCTTTCAAATTCTCCGGACATCTCTTTGATCAGAGATTCCACCATGAGTGAAGCGGCGTCACATTGTGCTCCTTCCCCCACTATCATTTTTCCTGCCTGAGATTGCAACTCACTCGATGATGGGTTTTCGTTCTCCCCCTTCTTTCCGCTGTTCCTCTTCTGGGTCTATGACATCACACTCCTGTCTAATATCTTCCCACACCGACTTAATCAAAAATTGCCCCTGGGATCGGGCATTAAAGTTCAAAAAGCCAAAACCTCGATTTTGCTGCGATGCCGAGCTGAGGGAGGAACGAGACCAGCAGCATGGAGAGAGGTGGGTTTATTATTAATCGGCCCATTTTTAAACCCCAAGACGCGGCTCCAGGTACCGAAGGGCGGATCCCAAGTACACCAATCTGCCGGGCATCGCCTTCAACGAGCCCGACGTCTATGAAACCAGTGACCTGCCCGAGATGACCAGGCGCAGTTCGAAACGAATCGTGAATACCAGTGCTTCGTACAACAAGTTTAAAGACAAACGTGTCAGCACCAAAGACATCGACGTCTCCGATCAGAGAAGCAAGGCCAGGAAAACTGGTTACGAATCTGCTGATTATGAGATTCAAGCAGAAATACCAGCGCCTCCTCCACGAGATGAAGGAGCTCTCCAAGGAAGTGTAGCAGATTAAGAACTCGATGAAGGAGTCTGCCTCCGAGGAGAAGCTGATTCCTGTGGCACTCGCCAACCAGATGGCCAGCCTGAAGCAGCACCTGGTCACCTTGCAGCTGGAGAAGGTGCTGGACCCCAACGCCACCATTGACCTGACGGATCCGGAGGGTGCGCTGGTCAAGTGCCTGTTCTCCCAACTCAACCTCGCCAAGAGCGGAAAAGGACCCGCGCAGCCAGCGGGCAGATTCCCTGGCAATGCCGGAAAAAGCAACGCCATCACCTACGAGCTGTACTACTGGCCAGAGCAGACCTGGTTCACCCAGACAGCGAAGGTAGTGGAACTAGAGAAGCGACTTGTGGACCTCGAGGCAGCGGTGAGGACCGACTCCGAGAGACAAAACTCACTGAGCATCGGACTGCAGGGAACGTGTCTGATGGGCACCTTGGAGGTTCCGCAGAGCAAAGTAAGCACCCTGGACCCGGTGACGCTGGACCTGGTGGAAGCCCTACTGCAGAGCGTGCTGGCCAAGCTGAATGAGGTTGCTAAACACAAGGCAGCGAATGAGGAAGCGGAGACTCAGAGCAAGGTGGCCCAGCTCTACGACCTCGCGCAGAAGTGGGACGCCCTGGCCACCACCCTGCCACAGGTTGTGGAGAGGCTGGTGGCCGTGAAGGACCTTCGTGAACAAACGATGCAGTTTGGGCGGCTGTTAACCCACATGGACAGCACAAAGCAGACAATTGCAAATAGCATGAAGGAAAACTCCACTCTCTTGACGCAGGTGCAGAAGACCATGAGGGACAATTTGGTGGTCGTTCATGAGAACTTCATCAGCCTGGTCACTCAAATTTTATTTTTTTAAAATAAATTTAGAGTAGCCAATTATTTTTTTCCAATTAAGTGGCAATTTAGCGTGGCCAATCCACCTAACCTGCACATCTTTGGGTTGTGGGGGTGAAACCCACGCAGACATGGGGAGAATGTGCAAACTCCACACGGACAGTGACCCAGGGCCGGGATTCAAACCCGGGTCCTCAGCGCCGCAGTCCCAGTGCTAACCACTGCGCCACATGCTGCCCTGCCTGGTCACTCAAATGAAGTAACTGGCGGCTTGAGACTGACTCCCTCCCTCCCCCCACACACCCCCAACCCGCCCGACCGAAACTGCATACCACCGGTCCCAGCTTGTGACCCCCCAGAACGAGACCCCCCACCCCGCCTTTGGAGAGGGAGGGCTGACCCTCCCCACCCACCCACCCCAGCTCCTCGGCAAACCGGGGAGAGAGGGTGCGGCCAGTCCCATGTCCTCCTCTTCCACAGACCTTTATTTAATTACCGTAATCATCGTCATCCAGTACATTACTCCAGCCCACCCCTCTAACCCCCTCCCACCCACCCTCTACCCCTGCTGTCTATTTAACCAGGAGGAGAAGGAGCGAGTTGAGGGGAGCTCTTTTCTCCTCTGCCCCCCTCCTCTGAGCACATATCAAGTGCCCCCCACCCCAGTGTAATTCCGGGCCCAGATGGAGTAGCTCGCCCCCTCATTCGTATTCCCCCCACTCCCCCCAAACTTGTTTGTGATCAGGTGAAAATAAAAAGGCTCCTGTGCCAGAATAAAAAAGCCAAAACCTTGAGCAGGATCTTCCCATTGTGCGACCTCCACCTACATGTTGGGCTGGATTCTCCGATCCCTGACATCGAAATCGCATTCGGCGACGGGGCGGAGAATCCCCAATGACGCCAAAATTGAGGGGGGGGGGGGGGGGGGCAGCGGCACTTTCGTGAAGCTCCGCCCCCGGAACAGCATCCGAAGGTTAGCTGAGGCCTGTCCCACGATGCTCCATTCCCGACAGCGTGGGACACGTGTGGTCTCACCTGTCGGGAACTCAGCATGGCGGCTGCAGACTCAGTCCAGCGCCGCCACAGCAAGGGGAGGGCCGATCCACACGGGCAGGGGGGGACATATTCGAGGCTGGGGGCACTGTGGTGGGGCGGTCCAGGGCACACAAGCCGGCCGAAGGGGGGGTCTATTACGCGAACCAGGTCCGCGGGTTGCGTCTGCCATGAAGCACAGCGCGGCCGCTGCAGGCTGCCGGCGTACGCATGCACGGCCATTGAACCGGCCACTCTCCAGGCCATATCGGCAGCTAGAGGTGGGAACTCTACGCTGCCTGGCTGTTTGTCCCTTCAGAACAGGGAATTGGTGACCATTTTACTCAATTTTCCTGGCGTTTCCACGCAGCGTAGGACTTAGTTTCCAGAACAGAGAATCCAGCCCGTCATCACCAGAAGTCCCCTGTTCAACCTTGTTAGCGGGGGGACTGACGAGCGGCATGCCGGCGAATAAGATGGAAAGCCTTCATTTGCAGCGTGAAACCCGTGGGACTTCGTTAAATGGACCAGTTAGCATTGAATAGCCTTGCTGGGCCGAGTGCCGGGAAGCTCACGGCAGTTTCCGCTCACTATCATACTTAGAAATCTTTCCGGAGTGGCGCTGGATGCGGAGAAGGCCTTCGATAGAGTGGAGTGGGGGTACTTATGGGAGGTGTTGGGGAGGTTTGGATTTGGTGAAGGGTTTATTAGATGGGTGAGGCTGCTATATGAGGCCCCGATGGTGTGTGTGGCCACGAATGGGAGGAGGTCGGAGTACTTCCGGCTTTACCGAGGGACCAGGCAGGGTTGCCCCCTGTCCCCCTTGTTGTTTGCATTGGCAATCGAGCCGTTGGCGATGGCGTTGAGGGATTCAGGGAGGTGGAGAGGTTTGGTGCGAGGTGGGGAGGAACATAGGGTGTCGTTGTATGCCGATGACCTGTTACTGTATGTGGCGGACCCGGTGGGAGGGATGCCGGGGGTGATGGAGCTGGTAGCTGAGTTTGGAACCTTTTCAGGCTATAAACTAAATCTAGGCAAGAGTGAGGTGTTTGTGGCGCACCCTGGAGACCATAGAACATAGAACATAGAACGATACAGCGCAGTACAGGCACTTCGGCCCTCGATGTTGCACCGACATAGAAAAAAAGTAAAGGCCATCTAACCTACACTATCCCCTTATCATCCATATGCTTATCCAATAAACTTTTAAATGCCCTCAATGTTGGCGAGTTCACTACTGTTGCAGGTAGGGCATTCCACGGCCTCACCGCTCTTTGCGTAAAAAACCCACCTCTGACCTCTGTCCTATATCTATTACCCCTCAATTTAAGGCTATGTCCCCTCGTGCTAGCCACCTCCATCCGCGGGAGAAGGCTCTCACTGTCCACCCTATCTAACCCTCTGATCATTTTGTATGCCTCTATTAAGTCACCTCTTAACCTTCTTCTCTCTAACGAAAACAACCTCAAGTCCATCAGCCTTTCCTCATAAGATTTTCCCTCCATACCAGGCAACATCCTGGTAAATCTCCTCTGCACCCGTTCCAAAGCTTCCACGTCCTTCCTATAATGAGGCGACCAGAACTGTACGCAATACTCCAAATGCGGCCGTACTAGAGTTTTGTACAACTGCAACATGACCTCATGGCTCCGGAACTCAATCCCTCTACCAATAAAGGCCATCACACCATAAGCCTTCTTCACAACCCTATCAATCTGGGTGGCATCTTTCAGAGATCTATGTACATGGACACCGAGATCCCTCTGCTCATCCACACTACCAAGAATTTTACCATTAGCCAAATATTCCGCATTCCTGTTATTCTTTCCAAAGTGAATCACCTCACACTTCTCCACATTAAACTCCATTTGCCACCTCTCAGCCCAGCTCTGCAGCTTATCTATGTCCCTCTGTAACCTGCAACATCCTTCCGCACTGTCTACAACTCCACCGACTTTAGTGTCGTCTGCAAATTTACTCACCCATCCTTCTGCGCCCTCCTCTAGGTCATTTATAAAACGACAAACAGCAACGGCCCCAGAACAGATCCTTGTGGTACGCCACTCGTAACTGAACTCCATTCTGAACGTTTCCCATCAACTACCACTCTCTGTCTTCTTTCAACTAGCCAATTTCTGATCCACATCTCTAAATCACCCTCAATCCCCAGCCTCCGTATTTTCTGCAATAGCCGACCGTGGGGAACCTTATCAAACGCTTTACTGAAATCCATATACACCACATCAACTGCTTTACCCTCGTCCACCTGTTCAGTCACCTTCTCAAAGAACTCGATAAGGTTTGTGAGGCATGACCTACCCTTCACAAAACCATGCTGACTATCCCTAATCATATTATTCATATCTAGAATCATATTATTCCTATCTAGATGATTATAAATCGTATCTTTTATAATCCTCTCCAAGACTTTACCCACCACAGACGTTAGGCTCACCGGCCTATAGTTACCGGGGTTATCTCTCCTCCCCTTCTTGAACAAAGGGACCACATTTGCTATCCTCCAGTCCTCTGGCACTATTCCTGTAGCCAATGATGACCTAAAAATCAAAGCCAAAGGCTCAGCAATCTCTTCCCTGGCTTCCCAGAGAATCCTAGGATAAATCCCATCAGGCCCCGGGGACTTATCTATTTTCACCTTGTCCAGAATTGCCAACACGTCTTCCCTACGCACCTCAATGCCATCTATTCTAATATCCTGGGTCTCAGCATTCTCCTCCACAATATTATCTTTTTCCTGAGTGAATACTGACGAAAAGTATTCATTTAGTATCTCGCTTATCTCCTCAGCCTCCACACACAACTTCCCACCACTGTCCTTGACTGGCCCTACTCTTACCCTAGTCATTCTTTTATTCCTGACATACCTATAGAAAGCTTTTGGGTTTTCCTTGATCCTACCTGCCAAAGACTTCTCATGTCCCCTCCTTGCTCGTCTTAGCTCTCTCTTTAGATCCTTCCTCGCTTCTTTGTAACTATCAAGCGCCCCAACTGAAACTTCACGCCTCATCTTCACATAGGCCTCCTTCTTCCTCTTAACAAGAGATTCCACTTCTTTGGTAAACCACGGTTCCCTCGCTCGACCCCTTCCTCCCTGCCTGACTGGTACGTACTTATCAAGAACATGCAATAGCTGTTCCTTGAACAAGCTCCACATATCCAGTGTGCCCAACCCTTGCAGCCTACTTCTCCAACCTACACATCCTAAGTCATGTCTAATGGCATCATAATTGCCCTTCCCCCAGCTATAACTCTTGCCCTGCGGGGTATACTTATCCCTTTCCATCACTAACGTAAAGGTCACCGAATTGTGGTCACTGTTTCCAAAGTGCTCACCTACCTCCAGATCTAACACCTGGCCTGGTTCATTACCCAAAACCAAATCCAATGTGGCCCCGCCTCTTGTTGGCCTGTCAACATATTGTGTCAGGAAACCCTCCTGCACACATTGTACAAAGAACGACCCATCTAATGTACTCGAACTATACTCGAACCAGGAGGAAGGAATTGGTAGGCTCCCGCTTAGGAGGGCAGGGGAAAGTTTTAGGTACTGGGGGTGCAGGTGGCCAGGGACTGGGGGACTCTTCACAAGCATAATTTCACCAGGCTTGTGGATCAGATGGAGGAGGAGTTCAAGAGGTGGGATATGCTGCCATTGTCGTTGGCGGGGGGGGGGTGCAGTCCGTCAAAATGACGGTGCTTCCGAGGTTCTTGTTCCTCTTTCAGTGCCTGCCCATCTTCATCCCCAGGGCCTTCTTTAGGAGGGTGACTAGCAGTATTTTGAGCTTTGTGTGGGCACATGGGACTCCGAGAGTGAAGAGGGTTTTCCTGGAGCGAGGGAGGGATAGAGGCGGGCTGGCGTGCCCAACCTTTTGGGGTACTATTGGGCGACCAGTGTGTCAATGGTGCGTAAATGGGTGATTTGGGGGGGGGGTGGAAAAGAATGGAGATGGCGTCATGTAGAGGTACGAGTCTGGGTGCCTTGGCAACGGCGCCATTGCCGCTCTTTCCTAAGAGGTATACCACGTGCCCGGTGGTGGCGGCGAGCCTAATAATCTGGGGACAGTGGAAACGGCATAGGGGGGAAACAGGGGGATCGATGGAGGCTCCATTAGGTGGAAATCATCGGTTCATCCCGGGGAACAAGGATGGGGGATTTAGGGGGTGGCAAAGGGCGGGCATCAGTAAATTGAGGGACCTGTTTATTGGCGGGAGGTTTGCGGGCCTGGGGGAACTGGAAGATAAATTTGGGCTCCCCCAAGGGAACATGTTCAGATACTTGCAGGTAAAGGCGTTTGCTAGGCGACAGGTAGAGGAATTCCCTTTGCTGCCCTCGCCGGGGGCGATGGACAGAGTGCTTTCGGGGGTGTGGGTCGGAGAGGGGAAGGCGTCTGACATTTATAAGGTAATGCAGGAGGTGGAGGAGTCGTCAGTGGAGGAACTGAAGGCTAAATGGGAGGAGGAACTCGGGGAGCAGATGGAGGACGGGACTTGGGCGGATGCCTTGGAGAGAGTCAACTCTTCCTCCTCATGTGCGAGGCTTAGTCTCATCCAATTTAAGGTGCTGCACCGGGCCCACATGTCCGGGACTAGGATGAGTAGGTTCTTCGGGGGTGAGGACAGGTGCACCAGATGTTCGGGGAGTCCTGCGAACCAGGCCCATATGTTCTGGGCATGCCCAGCACTGGAAGAATTCTGGAAGGGGGTGGCGGGGACGGTGTCGAGGGTGGTTGGATCCAAGGTCAAACCAGGGTGGGGACTCGCGATTTTTGGAGTTGCGGTAGAGCCGGGAGTGCAGGAGGCGAAAGAGGCCGGTGTCCTGGCCTTTGCGTCCCTAGTAGCCCGTCGAAGGATTCTGTTACAATAGAAGGATGCAAGGCCCCCAAGTGTGGAGACCTGGATCAGTGACATGGCGGGATTTATAAAATTGGAAAGGTCAAATTTGCCCTGAGAGGATCAATACAAGGGTTCTATAAACGGCGGCAGCCTTTTCTGGACTTCCTGGTTCAAAGATGGGTACCTTGGTCAATAGCAGCAGCAACCGGGGGGGGGGGGGGGGGGGGGGGGATGTTCCTTACTGTAGTTTCTATTTTTTTTCCTATGGTTATATAACTTAACATCGTGTTAATTTAAGTTGTTGTTAATATGTTGTGTTGTTCATTGAGGAGGGGCGAATGTTTATGATTGCTATTATTATTGTTATTGCTGGTATTTTATTATGGTTCGATGTTGTTGTATAAATACAAAATTTTCAATAAAAATTATTTTTTTTAAAAAAGAAATCTTTCCGGTGAATTGCGCCCTATGTATCATTGTGGGTGTTTTTGGGGCGGTGTTTATCGCTGGCTTTCTGAGTGAGATCCACACTGCTATTCAGCCACACTTAGTCATTTTCTTGGGCCTTGAGGAGTTTTTCCCCGGTCAAGCCCACACTTGGAAATTCTTTCAACATTTCAACACTGGGGAGCTGAACCGGCTCCTCAGCGATCGGGGCACTATTTTGAAACGGTCCCCCAATCTCTAAGTGAGCTTGAGGCTTCCCCGGACATTACCCATAACACCCCCCACCGCACTATGGGGTCACTGAGGGCCCTTCCCTTTTCAGGCCTCCCCATCCCCTTTTAGGCCCCTCCCTTTTCATGACCCCCACCCTTCACCCACCCAATCCCCCTTTCAGGCCCAGATCCTTGGCTGTGCTACCCAGGCACCCTGGCAGTCCCAGGGTGGCAGTGCCAAGGTGCCAGGCTGGCAATGCCAAGCTACACAGGTGCCAGATGGAGAGCCAGGGAGCCACTCTGCCCCATCCCCAACCATCCAGGGATCTCCAAAGACTTGGAAGGCACCTCCGGTGCCATTAGGCCTGGTCTACGATTGTGTGGAACAGTACTAAACGGAGCCTGGTCCATGCCTCACTGACGAGACGTTACTTCCCAGGCCCCAGGAGGATATGGCGCTGCATATTTAAATGAGCCGTACGGTTTATTTAAAATGAAATTCTAGTGAGAGGCCTAGTGAGATTCATCGGCCTCAGTGTGGAGTCTGCACGTCCTCCCCCTGTGTGCGTGGGTTTCCTCCGGGTGCTCCGGTTTCCTCCCACAGTCCAAAGATGTGCAGGTTAGGTGGATTGGCCATGCTAAATTGCCCGTAGTGTCCTAATAAAAGTAAGGTTAGGGGGGGGTTGTTGGGTTACGGGTATAGGGTGGATACGTGGGTTTGAATAGGGTGATCATTGCTCAGCACAACATCGAGGGCCGAAGGGCCTGTTCTGTGCTGTACTGTTCTATGTTCTATGTTCTATCACGTCACCATGTTGGGGGCGACGAGGCCGTTAAATTGCACCCCAAACCGTTTCATTTTAACAAAGTCCTTCGAACCAGAGAATAGGAAAGGATTTACTGTCTGTTAAGTACCAAGACTGGTGTTATGAATAAAGGCTGAGAAAGATATTACCTTAACAATTTTCTCAAGATTACGTGCACCAGCAATCTGTTCTACAAAAATAAATTAGTCTTTATTGTTCTGGGTTGTTTTCCATCCTGTTTGAAACCATGACCAGTCCTTTTTTTTCTTATCAATTGAAGAACAAGTCAAATCTGTTGGCTCCAACAAACAAAGGAAATTGCAGAGGGGCTTCCACGTTTCTGACAACCTCTCTATGAATCATGACAGCCACTTAAACTTTGTGTTTTGGTAGAGTAAGAATAAAATTACAATAAGTGCCCACACCTGCAGCCATATTAAGAATTATCTTATAATAGGTCTCTCAAAAGCAGATTTATTTTTAAATTATGTATTTGCCAAATAGAATTACATAGGAAGTGTTTCAAGTAGCAGCATCCCGCATTTATTGTTGCTTGTTTCAAAAGCTTTATAAATATATTTAAGGAAATCTCCCCTGATAATCTACTGTGTAAGTAGCTTACAGTTTATGAAGGTCCTGAGTTATATCACTGGTTGGTGATAAATTAGTTACTCTTCATGGGCTTTACAATTGGAACACTTAAGTTGGCCTCAGTAGCCCAAGCTCCACAAAAACCTGCTAGAGTTCCTGTCCATGATTGCTGACCCCATTTGGAAATTACTAGTATTTTAATTTCATTTGCCAAATCACTGAGTCACTAAGACACTGAGTGTCTTTAAGACAGAGCTAGATAGGTTCTTGATTAATAAGGGGATCAGGGGTTATGGGGAGAAGGCAGGAGAATGGCGATGAGAAAAATACCAGGCATGATTGAATGGCGGAGCAGACCCGATGGGCCGAGCGGCCTAATTCTGCTTCTATGTCTTATGGGTCACCGGAGAATCGCCGCGCCGCCAGTCAGCCCCCCCCCCGGGTTTCTCTGCCCAGTATGGGCCGAGAGGCCACTAAATTGCCCGAGTCCCGCCGCCACCATTCACATCTGGTCTTACCCGCCGGGAGCTCGGCAACCATCCTGTTGGGGGTGATCTGGAGGGGGGGGGGGGGGGGGGGGTTCCGACCCCAGGGGGGCCTCCACCGTGGCCTGGCCCGCAATCAGGGCCTACTGATCGGCGATCCGGCCTCTCCTGGTGGGGGCCTCTTTTACTCCGCGGCGGCCCCTGTAGTCCTACGCCATGTTGCATCGGGGCCGGCGCGGAGAAGGAAGCTACAACGCTTGCGTGGACCTGCGGCACCCATTTGATGCAGCTGGAGTGCTGTGGGTCGCTCCCGTGCAGTACTGGCCTCTGGTAGGGCAGAGGATCGCTACACTTAGCGGTCCAATGACGCCGTCGCTAAACTCTCCAGTTTTTACGATGGCGTCAACACTCTGCCATCAGAAGGGAGAATCCCGCACATGGTCTTTAAGGGTGGATGAGCCCAGTAAAATCAGAAGTTTCTGACATAGATCATAGAATTTACAGTGCAGAAGGAGGCCATTTGGCCCATCGAGTCTGCACCGGCTCTAGGAAAGAGCACCCTACACAAGGTCCACACCTCCACCCTATCCATGGATAATGAACACTTGGGGTTCGTGCTGCAGAATACCTGGGCAAGGCATAAATTCCATAGAGTTTCAGTGAGAGCTGAATGTCGGTCCGGCCATGTGTGATCAACAGAATTAGGCTGGAATGACATTACGTATCTTAACTCTGTCTTTCCGTGTGCCCTTTAAACCACAGTTTAAAAGCCTTTGTTTGCCAGGACCTATTCATCAGGACAGAAGCATTTGGCTAAAGGCTCACTTAAATTGCCCGTTGATACTTTTAGCCATATCTTGCGACTTACTGCAGCTAATGAAATGTTTATTGTTGTACTTACGATGCCTTCACCTAAATTGTTTTTCATAGAATCCCCTCAGTGCAGAAGGAGGCCACTTGGCCCATCAAGTCTGCACCGACCCTCTGACAATGCACCCTACCTAGGCCCACTCCCCTGCCCTATCCCTGTAACACCACCTAACCCAGTGATCTTCGAAGTCGGGTGGGTCGTGGGCGTGTGTCGGGAGCGTCGCGGAGCCGACCGTCGGTGTGCTCCCGATTGTGCACATTCACGCGCAACAGCCGGCTTTTAAGTATACTGGCTGTGAGCGGCCTTTTTACCATATAACCCTGCATGCGCAGGGTTTTGTGCACCGATGATCGGGCACACATGCGCAGTGCGGCCGCATTTTTTTTATATGCTAAAAAGGCCGCTCACCGCCGACATAGTTAAAAGCTGAATGCTGCTTGCACTGCCCGTTTCAGAAGTGCTCTGAATGAAGCTAATGCTGAGTTTGCCCCCCGGCGATTAGCACCATCGGACCCACCAGCAGAGATCCAGCGCCATGGCCTCCACCTCGGAACTCGCCTGTATCTACAGCGCGCTCATCCTGCACGACGACGAGGTCACTATCACCGAAGACAAACTCAATGCCCTGATTAAAACAGCTGGTGTGAACATTGAGCCTTTCTGGCCCAGTCTGTTTGCCAAGGCATTGGCTAATATTGACGTCAATAGTCCGATCTGCAACGTTGGTGCTGGTCATCGTACCCCAGCTACTGCAGCAGTTGTTTCCACCGCTGCCCATGTTGATGCTGAAGAGAAAAAGGAAGAGAAGAAACAGGAAGAATCTGAAGAGTCTGACGATGACATGGGCTGTGGTCTCTTTGATTAAACGTGCTTTGCAACAACATTGTTACAATTTACAAAAATTAAATAAAAATTGAATATAAAAGCCAGCTGCTGCGGCTGAAGACCGCAAATTTGTCCAATCGGAGACGCAGAAGATTTTTTAAAAAAATTCTATGTAATCTTCCTGCCTGAGGGAGGCAGAGAACAGGTCACGGCCCCCGAATGTCACCTTCACGTGCTTTGGGCGCAATTGCGATTCCTCAATTTTGTCAGCAGCAAACAAGGTAAGAGAAAATGGTGGGTCGCGAAGGCCGGCCAGCGTGGGTCACGAAGGCCGGCTGGCGTGGGTCCCGAAAGCTGGCCGGCGTGGATCCCAAAGGTTGGCCACGTCCCCGGAAAAAAAGTTTGAAAAACTGACCTAACCTACACATCTTTCGACATTAAGAGGCAATTTAGCATCACCATCCGCCTGTACCTTTGCAATACTTTTGGCAGGTACAATATTTCAACACAGTTGTTGAGCTAGTACTTGTTACCAGTGGGAATCATACTTTACATGACACAAATGGAGGAGGAAGAAGAGGAGCCAGGAGTCTAAGGGAAGCTAGGTTAACCAGGAAACACCAGAGGAATGATAGGCCATTACACCACCACCCCATCTAGTAGGCACACTTTCTAAGAGCTTATCCAAACACTCTTTCAGAACCCTGAACTTCAGCCATGCAACTTCGGAGGTTTCTTTACACAGATGCAGACCTGCTGAGTATTTCCTGCATTTTCTGTTTGTATTCCAAATAATATAATTAGTTGATATTGACAACTTGCAATGCCAGTAAAGCAAATAGTTATTTCTCTTGTAAAACACTGACAAGCTGATAAAATGAAAGCTGATGGTTAGTATGTAGTGTAAGTTTTACAATGCTGAACTTATAATTTGTTATCAACACTCACGTTGTTGAATAATTAGGGATTCTTCTAATGCAAGGACATTGAGGGCATGATTCTCTGGAAAGATTTCCTTTTTTTAAATATAAATTTAAAGTACCCAAATCATTTTTTTTTACAATTAAGGGGCAATTTAGCATGGCTTGCCAATCCACCTACCCTGCACATCTTTGGGTTGTGGGGGTGAGACCCACGCAGACATGGGGGGAATGTGCAAACTCCACACGGACAGTGACCCGGGTCCAGGATTAAACCTAGATCCTCGGCGCCGTGAGATAGCATGCTAACCACTGCGCCAACATTCTGTCCCCTCCGGAAAGAGGGTACTTGCATGAGGAACCCCACTCAGCACCGAGATAACCAGCCCCAAGATTTGGAGACGGGGACCTAGGGACACTCCTGGATGTGATGGAGGCCTGGAGGGATGTCCTGTTCCCACGAGGGTCCTGGAGGGTGAGCCACAGAGCAGCCAGTGCTGCCTGGGACAAAGTGGCGTCAGCTGTCAGCTCGGGCAGCATGACCAGGAGGACTGACCTCCAGTGCCGCAAGAAGGTTGTGGTGATCCACTGTGTTAACTGTGTGCACCTGTATTAGGGGATGTACGGTAGTACCTATACTACAGGTTCACCGGTAGCCCCTGCCGTCTAGCTCCGCCCACAAGGAGCCGTATAAATATGCATGACTCCTCCTGATCAGCCATTCAGCCTGCTGCAGTAGGAGGCCACGCATCTGACAGTAATAAAGCCTCTGTTGTACCAATCCGAGTCTTTCGTTCAATTGATAGTGCATCAACTTATTACAGTCAGATTTTCTGCATTATGGACATCAGGATCAAACCAGATCGCCTGCAGCTGGATCCGCACTCGCCAGACGCCAGAAAGGACTTTAATCACTGGTTGGCTTGCTTTGAGGCCTACATCAACGCTCCGAACCCCGTGCCGACGGATGCCCAGAAGATCCAAGTTCTATACTCCAGGTTGAGCTCCAGCGTGTTCCCGCTGATCCAGGACACCCCAAATTACGCAGACGCCATGGCACTCCTTAAAGAGAACTACGGTCAGAAGACGAACACTCTTCGCAAGGCATGTACTCGCCACTCGCGTACAACTACCTGGTGAGTCGATCGAAGACCTTTGGCGGGCTCTTATCCCACTCATACGGGACTGACTGTCAGGCCATCACGGCCACGGAACATTCCAATCTCCTCATGCGTGACGCATTCGTGACGGGGATTGCGTCGGACCCCATCCGACAATGACGGCTGGAATGGGCCACGCTCGACCTAGCGCAGTCGAAAGCTTTAGCGCTCTCCATGATGGTCGCATCTTGCAACGCCCAGTCCTACCCCACTCGCCGCGTGGCCCACCCCTCCTGCTCCTCTTGGACCCCTAAAACGACCCCCCCACCCCCCGACTAGGGCCACTCCTGCTCAATATGCTTGCGCTGCCCGCCACACCATGCACTCTGGTGGTCCCCGCTGCTACTTCAGCGGCCAACAGAAGCAACCCCGCCAGCACTGCCCAGCCCGCGCTGCCACCTGCAAATCCTGCAGTTAGAAGGGCACTTTGCAGCGGTGTGCCAGGCCCGCGCAGTTGCCGCTATCGCGCCCGAATTCGCTCCCTTCCCCCAGCCGATCGCACAATGGGCGCCGCCATCTTCTGCTCCCGGGGCCACGTGCGACCAGTGGGCACCACCATCTTCTTCCCCAGGTCCATGTGCGGCCCGTGGGTGCTGTCATCTTGCCCCGCCCCCACAACGTGCGCACCATGGACGCTGCCATCTTCTCCCCCACAGGTTCTCCGGACGTCGCCATCGCCGCCATTTTGTCTCCCCCTCGGGACTGGAACGCTGGACCCGGGTCGCCGTCGCTCGCCATCTGACTCCTCGGACGACCACCCGCTGCTTGCCTCCATGCGCTGGACCAGTGCCTTCCTCACAACCTGGCCACCGCTTCGACGACAGTGCTAATCAACGGCCACGCGACGTCCTGCCTACTGGACTCACGGTCCACCCCGCCAATCAACGGATCTCCCTGGCCCCCGGGTCCCACTCTGTCCCGATTCGAGGTTTCTGTGTGGTCAATCTCACTGTCCAAGGTGTGGAATTCAGCGGTTTCCGCCTCTATGTTCTCCCCAACCTCTGTGCTGCTCTATTGCTGGGTCTGGACTATTGCGGCCTCACGAACCTCAAGGTTGACCTTCCCTCCCTCTTTGCCAATCTAACTGGATTGCAAGCCCGTCGCCACCAGGAGCAGACGGTACAGCGCCCAGGACAAGGCCTTCATCAGGTCCGAAGTCCAGCGGCTGCTTCGGGAGGGTGTTATCGAGGCCAGCAACAGCCCCTGGAGAGTCCAAGTGGTAGTGGTTAAAACTGGGGAGAAACACAGGATGGTCGTGGACTACAGCCAGACCATCAATCAGTACACGCAGCTCGACGCGTACCCCCTCCCTCGCATATCTGATATGGTCAATCAGATTGCACAATATCGGGTCTTCTCAACGATTGACCTTAAATCCGCGTACCACCAGCTCCCCATCCGTAAATCGGACCATCCATACACTGCCTTTGAGGCAGACAGTCGCCTCTATCAATTTCTTAGGGTTCCCTTCGGCGTCACTAACGGGGTCTCTGTATTCCAAAGAGAAATGGACCGAATGGTTGACTGGTACGGACTGCGGGTCACGTCTCCATACCTGGACAACGTCACCATCTGCGGCCATGACCAGCAGGATCACAATGCCAACCTTGCCAAATTTCTCCACACCGCCTCACTCCTCAACCTCACCTACAACAAGGAGAAATGTGTGTTCAGCACCAACCGCCTAGCCATCCTCAGCTACGTAGTCCAAAACGGACTCCTGGGGCCTGACCCCGACCGCATGTGCCCCCTCATGGAGCTTCCTCTCCCCCACTGCCCCAAGGCCGTCAAATGCTGCCTTGGGTTCTTCTCCTACTACGCCCAGTGGGTCCCAAACTATGCGGACTTATACTTATAAGGCCCGCCCACTTATACAGTCCACTCAATTTCCCCTCATGGCCGAGGCACAACATGCCTTCGCCCGTATTAGAGCAGACATAGCCAAGGCCGGGATGCACGCAGTAGATGAGACACTGCCCTTTCAAGTAGAGAGCGACACTTCAGATGTCGCCCTTGCCGCCACTCTAAACCAGGCAGGCAGACCCGTGGCATTCTTTTCCCGCACCCTCCATGCCTCTGAAATTCGACATTCGTCTGTTGAAAAGGAGGTTCACGCGGTGCGACATTGGAGGCATTACCTGGCCGGCAGGAGATTCACTCTCCTCACTGACCAACGGTCGGTAGCCTTCATGTTCAACAACACGCAGCGGGGCAAGATCAAAAATGATAAAATCTTGCGGTGGAGAATTGAGCTCTCCACCTACAATTACGAGATTTTGTATCGCCCCGGCAAGCTCAACGAGCCCCCAGACGCCCTCTCCCGAGGTACATGTGCCAGTGCACAAGTGAACCAGCTCCGTGCCTTGCACGAGAGCCTTTGCCATCCGGGGGTCACTCGGTTGTATCACCTCGTCAAAGCCCGCAATCTGCCCTACTCTGCCAAAGTACAGACAGTCACCAGAGACTGCCAGGTCTGTGCGGAGTGCAAGCCACACGTCTACCGGCCAGACCGCGCGCGCCTGGTGAAAGCGTCCCGCCCCTTTGAACGCCTCACTGTGGATTTCAAAGGGCCCCTCCCCTCCACCAACCGTAACACATATATCCTCAGTGTGGTCGATGAATTCTCCAGGTTCCCCTTCGCCATCCCATGCCCGGATATGACGTCTGCCACCGTCATCAAGGCCCTCAACTCCATCTTCGCTCTGTTCGGTTTTCCCGACTACATCTACAGCGACAGGGGATCCTCATTCATGAGCGATTAGCTGCGTCAGTTCCTGCTCAGCAGGGGTATCGCCTCCAGCAGGACGACCAGCTACAACCCCCGGGGAAACGGGCAGGTCGAGAGGGGAACGGGACGGTTTGGAGGGCTGTCCAGCTGGCCCTACGGTGCAGGAACCTCCCAGCCGCTCGCTGGCAGCAGGTCCTCCCGGATGCATTGCACTCCATCCGGTCTCTACTGTGCACCGCCACAAATAACACACCCCATGAATGTGTTTTTACCTTCCCTAGGAAGTCCACATCCGGGGTGTCACTCCCGACTTGGCTCGCAGCTCCAGGACCGGTTCTACTACGTAGGCATGTCCGACTCCACAAGGCGGACCCCTTGGTGGACAGGGTACGCCTGCTCCACGCCAACCCCCAGTATGCCTATGTGGAGTTCCCCGACGGCCGCCAGGATACGGTCTCACTCAGGGACCTGGCCCCCTCGGGTTCCACCCCCACACACTTCCCCACCCACGCGCCACTCTCCCCTCCCCCGGTGCTCCCAGCATCAGCCCCACCAGGTCCATCCCTCCTTCCCCTGCCCACACTAGAGGACGAGGAAGATTTTGTAGTAAAGGTACTACCGTACATCCCCTAATACCCCAGCCAAAGGTCCCCCACTGAGCAATGAGGTGACAAGCCCAGCACCTCCGGGCTCTTTGCCTGTGAGCAAAGATGGCTACTCACCTCCTCGGCTCCCCACAGAAGTCCTTCCGCCAGTTTCACGTTTTTCAAAAGGAGCACTGATCGGCACCAGTGTGACCACTTGCTGGGGAGTCCGCTGAATGACGGGAGGCCATTGGATATGGGGTGGCTCTTGTTAATGGTATGGAAATGGGGCTTAAGTGGTGATAATTAGTTTCTCGCCAGGCTAAGGCGAGATCCTGATTTTGCCTACGAAGGCTCCTTGTGCAGTTCTTGCTTTTGGACTCTCCTACTATTTACCGGCCTTGTTTCGCTTGAGCAAGAGCGTAACGAGGCCGCAGAATCGCGCCCATCCTCTCCACATCCACCCTGTCAATACTCCTCTTATTCATCAGAACTCTAAAGGATAAAAAGCTAACCGCCCTAACTTTTCCTCATAAGACAACCCACCCATTCCTGCTATTAGTCTAGTAAGCCTTCTCTGAAATACTTGTAACACATTTACATCTTTCCTTGAATAAGGAGACCAATGCTGTACATTGGGGCAGCAGGGTAGCATGGTGGTTAGCATAAATGCTTCACAGCTCCAGGGTCCCAGGTTCGATTCCCGGCTGGGTCACTGTCTGTGTGGAGTCTGCACGTCCTCCCCCTGTGTGCGTGGGTTTCCTCCGGGTGCTCCGGTTTCCTCCCACAGTCCAAAGATGTGCGGGTTAGGTGGATTGGCCATGCTAAATTGCCCGTAGTGTCCTAATAAAAGTAAGGTTAAGGGGGGGGGGTTGTTGGGTTACGGGTATAGGGGTGGATACGTGGGTTTGAGTAGGGTGAACATGGCTCGGCACAACATTGAGGGCCGAAGGGCCTGTTCTGTGCTGTACTGTTCTATGTTCTATAATACTCCAGGTATGGTCTCATTAATGCTCTGTACAACTGAATCATAACCTCTCTACCTTTGTAATCAATTCCCTTTACAATAAGCAATAACATTCTGTTTGCTTTCAAAATACTTGCTGGACCTGTATACTAGCCTTTTGTGATGCATGCAGCAGGACACCCAGATCCCTCTGCATCTCAGAGCTCTGCAATCTCTCACCATTTAGATAATCATCTTTTTTTTATTCTTTCTGCCAAAATGGACAATTTCAAATTTGTTCACATTGTACTTCATTTTCCAGATTTTGCCCACTCAACCTTCACATGCCCCTTTGTAGCTCTTTTGTGACTTTTTCACAATTTACTGTCCTACCTGTCATAATATGCACCCATGCACATCATGAGGGAAAAGCAGGCAGTGACAGACACCCAGGTGAGCCAATCAACATACAGAACAGAACACAACCAATCACCAGAGGGGATGTTTTACCGTTAATTCACTGTGAGACCATGAGAACGAGTGAACATTAGGCTTTAATATCCATGAACTCGCCTGCCAGAGTCGGCTGTACAAATGAGTGCCATCCACAGGTGGCCGGACTATATATGGCCCCGGTGATGGCGGAGCCAGAGGCGGAGCCCACCGGGGTTCCAGTACAGTACCTGGAAGTAGCCCATATCATAACTTCCAGGTCATGGGCCACGTCATAATACAGACAGTACAGACCGCTCATGCATTAGGTGAAATACATTCACCACAGGGGGGCTTCCAACTATAAAACACAGGAGGCATCAGCACTCTGCCTCTTTCCACCGGTGACAACTGTAGTGACAGTCAGGGTGTACAAATTATTCAACACCTTCTACACATGGATCAGAGTCAACCCACAGGCAGCTATGTGTTTTGTTACTAAAGTTTAATAAATCTTATTGAACCAACCCCTACGTTTGGTGTAAGCTTTATCGTTTATCTGCATCGTGTTGCAGTCCGTGTTACTCCATGGTGAATAACACAATATGATACCAGGATACCAGGAGTGGCTACTGCTTCTAAGTAATTTACCTTCGAAAATTCACTGACGACTAGCAACTGCCTTCAAGCGGCATGGAAAAGATCGAGGCACCTCCACAGCTCCGGATCTCCGTAAATCTTGGCGCCAATTGGCGGGTCTTCAAGCAGAAATTCAGTCTATACATCGAGGCGTCGGGCCTCGAAAGCGCGTCCCCAAAAAAGTGCGCTACTACTATCGACCAGGCCATCCAAATCTTCAATTCACTCACTTTTGCCGACGGTGAGGATAAGACCACAGTCCAGACCGTCTTAGCCAAATTCGACAGTCACTGTGAAGTCGAAACGAACAAAAGCTACGAGCGTTATGTCTTCCAGCAGCGCCTTCAGGGTAAGGATGAGCCTTTCCAATTTTTTCTCACTCATCTGCGCATTCTAGCACAATCCTGCAACTACGGTGACACCGCTGACTCCCTCATCAGGGATCAGATCGTGTTTGCCGTCCACTCCGATGCCCTGCGGGAGCAGCTCCTAAAAATTAAAAATATAACCCTGCCAGTAGCCATCGAGACGTGCAAAGTCCATGAACAGGCGAAAAGTCACTATTCCCGCCTTAAGTCGGCAGAGCAGGACCAACTTGCCTCCCACGAGGCTGAGAGTGTACAGGCCATCACCCGAATGCGGCGCCTGAGCATCGACATGAGTGTGGCCATTTTGCTCCCTTTTCCAGGGGTCCCACGGATGCGCACCACGGTCGGGAGAACTAAGCGGCCGAAGACCACACTACGCAGGTGCGAGCGGCGGCTGACCGCACTGCGCATG
This sequence comes from Scyliorhinus canicula, assembly GCF_902713615.1. NCBI lineage: Eukaryota > Metazoa > Chordata > Chondrichthyes > Carcharhiniformes > Scyliorhinidae > Scyliorhinus > Scyliorhinus canicula. The sequence continues at coordinate 185,526,378 of NC_052146.1, read as the reverse complement.
TGCGACAATGCACGGAGCGTCACGATGTCGACGTGATGATGTGCCCCAACTGTGGCACCGCCCATTTAAAGCGGCAATGCCCTGCAATAGGCAGGTGATGTCTCAACTGCAAGAAGCCTAGCCATTATGCGGCCTTGTGCAGGTCTGCACCTTCGATAGGGGGCCAGTGATCCCAGTTCCAACGCAAATGCGTTCGAAGTGTGCAACAAGGGCTGCTGGATTTGGAACCTGATCCTGCCATGGATCCAGAGGACGACTGTTCCAGCCATTCATTTACCTGATCTGGATCACCTTCCAGTGCTGTAAAAGATGCAGCAAATCAGAACCCGGCGAAAGCTGACATATGCTTATGCTACTGATCTGCCCGTGCTCTCTCCGACGGACGCTGTTCGCATCATGTTTCCTGGTGGAGGCTGGTCAGCTCCAGCTGTTGTTGTTCGACAGGCTGCTCCCCTGGTGGGAAGGAGCTTTCGCTATCTGTGAATCCACGTAGCACGGGAATGGGAGACATTGCACAAGCTAAACTTGTCCCGGCTTGTAGAGCAAATGAAGGAGGACTTTAGGAGATGGGACATGCTCACGCTGTCACTGGCGGGGAGGATACAGTCCGTGAAAATGAAGGTCCTCCCCAGATTTCTGTTTGTTTTTCAGTGCCTCCCCATCTTTATCCTGAGGGCCTTTTTTGAATGGGTAAATAGAGTGATTTGGGGCTTTGCGTGGGTAAACTCCGCAAGTGAAGAAAGTGTTGCTGGAGCGTAGCTGGGGGGAGGGTGGGTTGGCGCTGCCGAACGTTTGTAACTACTACTGGGCGGCAAATATAGTCATGATTAGGAAGTGAGTAGTTGGGGGCGGGGTCGGTGTGGGAGCGTGTAGAGGTGGCATGATGCAAGGACACAAGTCTGTTGGCACTGATAACGGCACCTCTTCCATTCTCGCCGGCCCGGTACTCCACAAGCTTGGTGGTGGTGGCGGCCCTGAGAGTCTGGGACAGTGGAGGAGATATAGGAGAGTGGAGGGAGCATCGGTCTGGCCCTGATAACCATCGGTTCGTACCGGGAAGGCTGGATGGAGGGTTTTGGAGATGGCAGAGAGCACGGATCAAGCAGATGGGAGATTTATTCATAAATGGGAGCTTCCCCTGTTTGAAGGAATTGGAAGAGAAATTTGAACTGCCAGCAGGGTTTAGATATCTGCAGGTATTTTTTGAGAAGGCAGGTTCCGACCTTTCCGCTCTTGCCACCACCGGGGTTACAGGACAGTGTAGTTTCCAGAACGGGGGTGGGAGAAGGGAAGGTATCGGATATCTACAAAGAGCTTATGGAGTCAGAGGAAACTCAGATCGAGGAGCTAAAGGACAAGTGAGAAAATGACCTAGGGGGAGAGGTAGAGGGGAGTTTGTGGGCGGATGCCTTATGCAGGGTCATCATATGCCAGGCTCAACCTGATACAATTTAAGGTAGTCCACCGGGCACACATGACGGTGACCTGGATGAACAAGTTTTTTGGGATAGAAGACAAGTGTGCAAAGTGCGCGGGAAGCCCAGCAAATCTAGTCACATGTTTTGGGCATGCCCGAAGCTTAATGGGTTTTAGCAAGGTTTCGCTGATGTCATGTCCACGGTACTTAAAACAAGGGTGAAGTCGAGTCCAGAGGTGGCGATCTTTGGAGTGTCGGAAGAGCTGGGAGTCCAGGGGGTGGGAAAGGCTGACATCTTGGTTTTGCCTCCCTGGTAGCCCGGAGATGGATCTTGTTAATGTGGAGGGACTCAAAGCCCCCAAAAGCAGAGACCTGGGTGAGAGATATGGCTGGGTTTCTCAGTCTTGAGGAAATAAAGTTCGACCTCAGAGGGTCAATGTTAGGGTTCGTCCGGAGGTGGCAGCCGTTTGTCGACTTTTTGGGGGGAAATTAAATGCCAGCAGAGGCAGAAGTCTTAGGTATTGTCCTGTGTTGGGGGTGTGAGGAATATGCCAGGAATGGAAATGTTTTATATACTATGTTCATGTTATTGTTATAAAAACTATAAATATCCTAATAATTTTTTTTTAAAAAAGCAATGCGATCTCCAATCAGCTGGCAGCAACAGACCTTGGTCACGTGGTATGGCAAACTCATCAGTTGGTAGTAAGGTGTATACAAGGACGGTCGAACATCGGGTAGTTCCAGAGCAACCTAGTTTGTACAGCATTCTGCATGTTATCCTTCCACGTATTAAATAATAAATCATAATTCTAAGTAACAATTCTGTGAGTATCATTGCTGCACCAAGAGCACAGAACCCAACATGGTACCAGGAGTTTTGAACATTTAAGGAAACAGCAGAAAAGACAAAGGAAAACCGGCCAAAGAACAAAGGCCAAAGTTACTTATGGACCCACCCGGCGGGACCTCAGAGTTCTGGCTGAGGGGGCCGTCCTGGTGAGGGGGAGGGGGGATCTGACTCCGGGGGGTGTCTCCACGGTGGCCTCGCCCACGATCAGGGCCCACCGATCGATGGCAGGGCTTGTTTCGTGGGGGGCCTACGGTCCTCCGCGCCGGGCCCCTGTAGGCTTCGCCATATTGCCTGGGGGCCGGCACGGAGACAGGAATCCATGCACGTGCGTGGACTCGCGCCGGCCGTGGCGCGCATGCGCGGACCAGAGCTGGCTTTCGAGCACCGGAGCAGCACACACCACTCCGGCACCGTACTCGCCCCCGAGGAAGGGTTGAATACCCGGGCCTGGAGGCCCGTCGACGCCGGAGTGGCTCGCGCTGCTTTTGACGCCGGCGTCAGAACATGGCCGCGGGATCAGAGAATCCCGGCCAAGATACAGATTAGCCATGATCTATTTGAATGTGATGGAGAGACTCAAAGAGCTGATGACCTACTCTGCTCCTCCAATACATTATTCAATAGCAATTTTGTAATTTTTTTAAAATTTAGATTACCCAATTATTTTTCCAATTAAGGGGCAATTTAGTGTGGCCAATCCACCTACTCTGCACATTTTTGGGTTGTGGGGGCGAAACCCATGCAGACATGGGGAGAATGTGCAAACTCCACACGGACAGTGTAACCCAGAGTCGGGATCGAACCTGGGACCTCAGCGCCGTGAGGCAGCTGTGCTAACCACTAGGCCACCGTGCTGCCCTGCAATTTTGTTGTATAATACTTCATATAGTAGATTACCTTCATGAGAGTTTTGTGTTTCTTTCTCAAAGATAAATGGCACAGGAAAACTGGAGCATCCATCAGGTGCGATATATGAAGGAGAATTCAAAGACAACAAATTCCATGGTACAGGGATCTATACATGGCCAAATAAGTTAATGTATATTGGAAGCTTCAATGAGAACAAGTGAGTGACTCTAAACATTAAAATAGACCTGGTTATTTGGTTAGAAGAGAAGCTATGCTTGAATAGGTTGACACAGATGCAAGTAAGTTGCCAACTCAGGTTGGATGTACTTCATGCTCTCTCCATTGGTCATCCAGTTTGTTCATTGTCATGGTGCCGATTGAAAAGCAAACAGACTCTTCACTATCCAATTGACTAACAATCAAGAGTCACCCAGTTTGTTTTTTCTTTACAAACTTACACATTTTAATAATTGATAAACAAAAGTTTTGAAAGAAAATGATTTGCTTTACAATGCCAGCATGATTTTTCTCCCTGGTTGTCCTCAAAATTAATCTTTCAATTCCTGGAGACTCTAAGGAAATCTTGGAGGGTTGGCAACCCTGAATTGTATCTATAAACAACATGAGTGGTTGAATCACAGTTCCGTGTCCTCTGCTCACAGCTTAACAGTGGGTAACATGATTATTCGATACAGGTCAAGAATACTAAGACTGAATGGTTTAAAAAGGTTATTGTTTATTGTTTAGACGTACTGCCTCCATGTTTGACCATACTGTAGAATCTGGTCTATTAAGTGCAAACACCTTACATTATTCATGTTTTTTAAATTATTAATTAATTGGGCATTACTTGCAAGGCTAATGCTAATTACCCAATCCTAGTTGCCAGTTTTGATGGAATTGAGTGACTTGCGAGGCCATTTCAGGGGGCAGCTGAGGATCAATCACTCTCATGTTGGATTGGAGTTATGCATTAGTCAGGTCAGGTAAGGTTGGCAGGTTTCCTTCCCTAGAGGACATTAGTGACCTGGTTGAGTTTTCATTTTACTGATACCCAGCTTTTTTATTTCCAAAAGATGGAAACGGATACAGTGGAAGGATGGAGCAAAGGCTGGGCATGGGAGGCAGGCAAAGGGCGAAAGGGTGGAGCAAATGCTGAACATCGAGAGTAGGTGGAGGTTGTAATGGGAGGGTTGGGTAGAAGGGTGGAGCAGAGCTGGAGGAGCAATGACCTAAACAACAAGAGGCAGTGGAGGCTAAGACGACCAGGATACTGGTGACCAGGGTCCACTGCGGTGGCGAATATTGGCCCAACCGCGGATATATGTAAGGCGGTATAACTGTCTATAGATGAGTGAAAGGCAATGTCAGGATGGCCTTAGAGTGTTCGAGTGCACCACTTGCATTATGGGTTGTTGAGTAGCAACCACTCCCGGCCTTCCAATCAAAGAGACTCCTACAAGGCTCAGTCCTAGATAACCTTATTATTCATGCAAGACTGTGATCTGTCATTGTAGATACCCCAGCCAAAGGTAAATATCTTTCCTGCATGCACCCTGCAGAGACCTATTAGAGCTGCTGATGTTTCACGTGGATAGGCTTGCAGCCCTCAGCACTGTCTAGCATGTTCAACTTTCTTTCACGCCATGGGCTATGACCCCGGTACTTCAATGATGGCCGATGTACTTTGGTTGCAAACCCTTTATGTGAAGTCTGCTTCAAGAAGGGGGATCATGGACCTTGGTGCTTCTCCTGTTTCTGGGCTGCATATTCCCCACTTTAACCCTCGCCCTCAATCACACATGATACTTTTTCCCCTTCCAAGATTCACCAATTCATCACACAATCACAGAAAGTCACTCACCACCCTGAATTGGAAATGTATCGCCGTTCCTTCGCTGTCGCTGGGATAAAATCCTGGAATTCCCTCCCTAACAGCACAGTGGGTGTACCTACACCTGAAGGACAGCAGCGGTTCAAAAAGGCAACTCACTAACCCCTGAAGGGCAACTAGTGATGGGCAATAAATGCTGGTCTAACCAGCGATGTAACATCTCATAAATGGATATTTAAAAAGTAAAGTGATAACAATTTGTAACATCTAGTTACAAATATCATCCGATATATATGCAATGTGAGTCATTAGTATTAAGAGCAGCAACAATATAATGCAGTGTTAGTTTGTATGCAGCCAATTAGGTGATCCCAACACAACTATTAAACAAACCGCAGAGTACAAATTTTACGTTAACAGCATCGTGAAATATTGCTAATTTGACAGGAAAATATCCCAGTAGTTATGACATTGTGCAGCTGATAACACTGATTTTAGTGACTGCCTCAGCCCTCATAGAATGTACAGTGCAGAAGGGGGCCATACGGCTCATCGAGTCTGCACCGGCTCTTGGAAAGAGCACCCTACCCAAGGTCAACACCTCCACCCTATCCCCATAGCCCAGTAACCCCACCCAACACTAAGGGCAATTTTGGACACTAAGGGAAATTTAGCATGGCCAATCCACCCTAACCTGCACATCTTTGGACTGTGGGAGGAAACCGGAGCACCCGGAGGAAACCCACGCACACACGGGGAGGATGTGCAGACTCCGCACAGACAGTGACCCAAGCCGGAATCGAACCTGGGACCCTGGAGCTGTGAAGCAATTGTGCTGTGGGTTTCCTCCGGGTGCTCCGGTTTCCTCCCACAGTCCAAAGATGTGCAGGTTAGGTGGATTGGCCATGGTAAATTGCCCTTAGTGTCCAAAATTGCCCTTAGTGTTGGGTGGGGTTACTGGGCTATGGGGATAGGGTGGAGGTGTTGACCTTCGGTAGGGTGCTCTTTCCAAGAGCCGGTGCAGACCCGATGGGCCGAATGGCCTCCTTCTGCACTGTAAATTCAATGAGGGCTGAGGCAGTCACTAAAATCAGTGTTATCAACTGCACAATGTCATAAACATGCTCTACACATTTCACTAGATTGACAAGCTGACAGTAAATTTTTATTTGTGGAACGATTCAATACTTGTACCCAAATAAACTGCACAAGTTATTTTTTATCTGTAGAAGAAGAAGAAGACTTTCACCTGCCCGGGTGTATATTATTGAATATAATAAATTTCATACAAGGGGTGTTATTGGGTTTTATTTTGAGTAATTTCACAGGGTAGAAAGATCAAATGACTGCTGAACAACAAAGTGGAATGATTGAACGACAGGTCTTCACTGTCAGTGAGAAGCATTGGAGCTCTCAAGTGTCTATGTATGCCACAGGCCAGAGGACAAAGACTAAATGGTTCACAATTGTACCTGTGCTTTTTTGGTCAGCAAATCTGAAGATTTTGTGATTACTGCTTCCCACTACAATATAGGGCGGGATTTAACTAAATGGGAACAAAGTCCCAAAGTGAGCGCGTTTAGCTTGCAGAGACGAGAAACACAACGCTATAAAACGGCATCCCGGGTTAGATTGGGAGTCTCAGCGGGGATGCGCGGCTGAACCGCACAGATCACCATTTTGTGCACTGAGAAGCTCTGCTCGCCAGAGCTCCTCAGTGTAGCAAAAGATTGATATCTGGAGCCCCGAAGCAAACCCTGACCCCTCCCCCAAGCCCTAACGCACTATGGGAAGGTCCCAAGGCACCTGCACATGCGCTGGGCAACCCGGCCCAATTGCCATCACACAGAAAATGCCAGCCTGGCACCCGGGCTACCTCGGCACCTTGGCAGTGCCAGGCTGGTGGTGCATGGATGGCACCAGCAGTGCTAGAGTACCACCTGCTCAAAGGGCATGCAACTGGGGGCCTCCATTCTCCTGGGAGACCCCCACAAATGTCTTTATGTCTGGTTCCCGTTTGTGGAGACTAGTACTGAACAGCGCTCGCCCAAGGTCTCCGGGGCGACGGCAATAGATCCCAACCCCTTGGGAAACTGCATATTAAAGTGAGACCACCTATCTCGTTCTAATATGCAGATTTGCTGAAAAGTGATCCCGCCCACACTGGGTAGGATTTACATTGCAACGTCTCGCAAGATCTTGTGAGGCATTGCAAGCCAGATAGATCCCGGGAACGGGGTCTCCCGGCTTTTATCGGCCACGCTGTGCCGCAGCACATGAATGGCTGTTAAACCCCACCCATAGTTTCAATATCTACTACGCTCGCAGCTTTATCACAATATTTTGATATCTCAAAAACTCACAGAAAGCAGCTTAATAGATGAATAGACAAAAAGACAAGATTGAAGTCAATGGGAAAGACTTTGAGAATCATGGGTGGGATTCCCCGACCCCGGGCCGGGTCGGAGAATCGCCGGAAGGGGAGGGAGGGACTTCCGACCCCGATCCGCCGATTCTCCGCGCGCATTGGTCCGAGTGGCCGCCGAGGAAGGCCGAGTCCCGCCGGCTCCATTCATGTGTGGTCCTACCCAGCGTGAATTCGGCGTTCATCTTGGCCTTTGCCCCCTTGATAGCCCAGAGATGGATTTTGTTGAGTTGGCGGCACTCGTGGGCCACCAAAGGTGAGGGTATGGACCAGTGACCTGGCAGGATTTCTGCACCTGGAAAAAGTAAAGTTCACCATATGTGGAGTGGAGGAAGGGTTCATCCTGAGGTGAAAGCCTTTTATTGAGTTTTTAAAAGTGAATTGAGGCGTTGGGAGTTATGGGCGTTTGTTTTTGGTTTTGGTCGGAGTATGGAGGGAAGGGAAAAAATGAAATGAAAATGAAATGAAAATCGCTTATTGTCACAAGTAGGCTTCAAATGAAGTTACTGTGAAAACCCCCTAGTTGCCACATTCCGGCGCCTGTTCGGGGAAGCTGGTATGGGAAAAAGGAGGCGAGCTTGGGGTTGCAGGGGTTGGAGATGGGGAGGGTAGGTTGTTAGTTTTTGTTACCTGTTGCCAAGGTTTGGCTTTTGTATTTTTATATATATGAAAAATGCCTTCAATTAAAATATTTCTTATAAAAAGACTCCCAACAACTCCACTAATGTCCCCCACATCACCAACCTTCCCCAGTCTCCCCTACCTCTCCCAACACTCTCCTCCAACCTCCTTCACCCCATCCCAACAATCTGCTCCCCACCTTCCAACCTCCCCCCACCTCCCAAAAATCGGAAAGCTGAAGCTGCCCAAAGGTTGGAGGCTGCGCAACAACTCAGTCAAATTGACACTGGCAGACCACTGATATAAAAAATCCGAATCTTCAGCCTGACAGTTCCAAATCTTTCAAGCTGGTTTTTAAATTCTGAAGTTCTGCATGGAGGACGTGAGAATTCCATTTAATTTTTTTTAAAATTATTTTTATTAAGGCATTTACATATATACATCAAACACAACCAAAACCAAAAAGAGAACAAACAGGAAATCACATAACAAATAAATAACCAACACCCCCACACCTCACCCTCCCTGTTGTTACCGTCCACCCGCTCTGCCTCCATTCCAATAAGATCCGTCTCCGAGCTTCCAGGGAGGAAGGACAAAATGTTGGCCTCTCTCATGCCCTGGACTCCCGGGTCATTCGACTCTCCAAAAATCGCCACTTCTGGACGCGGGACCACCTTCACCCTCAGCACCTCAGATATCACGTTAGCGAACCCCCGCCAAAATCCCTTCAGCTTCGGACAGGGCCAAAACATGTGGGCATGGTTTGTGCCCCCCCCCCCCCCCCCCCCACGCACCACACCAATCCTCCACCCCCTCAAAAAACCTGCTCGTTCTGGCCACTGTCATTGTGCCCTGTGGATTCAGCAAGCTCCTTGCAGATGTAATAAGCAATGAACTAAACAGCATAAGACCGCAAATGGTCAACCATCTCCCCATCCCAGCAGGAATCACACCCATTTCCACGTCTGCCATGAAATTAGACTCCAGAATGGAGGTTTCCAGCTACTGTTTCCAATTCTGGGCACTACACTTAGGAAGGATGACAAGACATTAGAAAGTGAGCAGGGGAGATTTATCAAAATGGTACCAGCGATGAGAGACTTCAGTTACTTGGAGACACTTGAGAGGCTAGGTTTGTTTTCCTTAGAGCAGAGAAAATTAAGAGGAAATTTAATAGAAGTGTTTAAACTAATGAAGAGCTTTGATAAATAAATAAGGAGAAACTATTTCTACCGTAGGAGGGTGAATAACCAAAGGACAGAGATTTAAGCAAAAGAACCAGAGGCGAGATGAGGAGAGTTTAAAAAAAAAAATAACTTAATGAGCTATGATGATCTGGAATGCACAGCCTGAAAGGTGCTGGCAGTACATACTATTAACTTTCAAAAGTGAATTGGGTAAAATACTGAAGGGGAAAGATTTATGGAAATACGAGGAAAGCCCAGTGGAGTGGAACTAATTGGTTAGCTCTTCCAAGGAGCAGGCTCAGGGCACAATGTACAGTATGGTCTCCTGTGCTGTGTCATCTGATTCTATGTGGCTCAGCTGCTTACTGTCGTCACTCTCTGATCTATAAGGAAATGCTGTCAATATTTTGTTGTTTTTTTGATGCAGAGTACCATCAGATCGAATGAATTTTTTTTCTGTGACCCAATGCTTTATCAAATTTCTTCTCTGGAGTTCAAATATTAGATTGTATTTAGATTTTAATGAACGCACACAGTGGCTGATGTAATCCTGATTCCTATGAGAACTCATTAACAAGCACATTAATAGATAGCCAAGTCTTTAAGAAGCCATGTGAAGCTTATCTATTTTATTCAATGTTCATTCCATCCTACTTAGCTAATATGTTTTAATGTATACTTTATATAAATGTTATTTCAATGATAAACTTTTTCATAAGTTGTTCCTTTGCAGATTGGAAGGGGAAGGCAAGTTCATAGATGCAGACGACTATGAATGGGTTGGCACATTTCATTACAGAGCTGCGCCAGGACTGAAGTTGAAACTGGATATGTAATCCCTGTCTAGATGGGACTGACTCCTGGAACATTGTTACACAATCTTAGTGACATTTTCTTCGAAACATCACAGTTGTGTTTTTTTGCATCTAAAATATTAGAGTGGAAATACAATTTTCTTTCAAGAATCCACATTATGCACATTCTGTTTAGCTTACACTAAAACATTCAATTGGATCGTTCTAAAATGTTTATTTTAATTAACCAAATAAAACAACAAAGGTTTTGGTTGTAAATAGGAAGATTTTGATTATCGCCTGTTGTATCCTGTTCAAACAATGGAGTTCACAATGTGTTGTAGGTGTCAGGTTGCTGTCCAATTATCCTGGTTAGTGTATGTTGCTAGTTCTGTGGTATAACATGCTGTAGTAAGAGGTTCACTCACATACTTAACATTGTGACAATGCCAGCACATACTGCTTAACACAGGGAGTCCATCAGTGTTATAAAGCCAGCTGGTGAAGGATGTAACTGGAACCAATCTCTTATGAGCATTTATTTACAAATTATGGATTACTACATTCATTATAGTTGTATTCATAACGCTTTTGGAGCAAAATGGTGAACCAATTGAACTAAATCAAATAAACTGAGATGTATTTATAGGGGCACGAGTGCATCCCTAATTAATGCCCATCACCTGCCTACAATTAAACACAATTAATGTACAACTAACAGATTCCCTTCTCTATCTTGAAATAAAAGTCAGAGATTATTGGCAGGAATTTTGGTTTAGTGTGCAGATCGTTTGCCAGTCCCAACACAGTGATATGTTCAACCCAATTTTAGTTGGATTGGCCAGCTAATGACACACCATTCAATTAAGGATGGCAGGTGGGCTCTTAATGCTGTCAGGGCAATAGGAGGCCTACACAGTGAAAATGTTGCAGCCTATTAAGAGAGAGACAATGCCTCAAGATGGATGGGTCCTCTCTGCATTTTAAAATCTTTGAGAATAACAATAGCCACAGCTGCCTTTGCAGATGGCCATTTTAGTGCAGTGGAAGAAGATTTGTAAAGTGTCATAGGGGTGTTGGCTCGCTGGTCTGCTTCTGGGAAACAGACCATTTTTGCAGGCTGTGTTTCAATTGCTGATTGAGTAAGTCTAGTCGGTGAAAGTGGCCTTAATGTTCTCAGTTCTTACCTCTGGTTGACGTCCAAAATTCTGTCCTATGCACAACCAAAATTTCAAAACAAATTAAACAAGTAGAAAGTGCTTTTTTTTAAAAAATACATTTACAGTACCAAATTCATTTTTTCCAATTAAGGAGCAATTTAGTGTGGCCAATCCACCTACCCTGCACATCTTTGGGTTGTGGGGGTGAAACCCACGCAAACACAGGGAGAATGTACAAACTTCACACGGACAGTGACCCAGAGCCGAGATCGAACCTGGGACCTCGAAGCCGTGAAGCAGCAGTACTAACCATTGCACCACCGTGCTGCCCGTGTTTTTTCAGTATGTTACTTTCTAGTGAAATGTTCTTTACCAATTTTTACATTTGTACCAAGTTTTAACCAAGAGCTTTCGAGGGACCGGATTTGGGATCAAATGGGTCAAATGGGTAGACCCTGCCCTGCACTTTGTTGGGAAAAGGCATCTAACAGCAGTTTCTGCTAAATTGATTAACCAGCGCATAGAGGATATTGTGCTATCCAGTAGACGGGAAGGAAAATATATATCCATGTCAACCTGGCTATTTTATAAAATTATTTTTTTTTAAAAATGGGGACAAAGGCTTTGCCCTGATATGCCTGACGAGCAATGATTCCTATCAGAGGAATTTCTAGCCTTTAGAAAACTAGCAGGTAACTCATTATCTTTGAAGAGATGCTAATACACCCTGTGAATCGAGAAAATCAAATTCCCCAAAAATGTAGCACCACCTTGGTCTGGATTCGCCACCCCGCCGCATGCCACATTTCTATTTCACCAGTCAATGGGGTTTCCCATTGTGGGGCAGCCCCACGCCGTCGGGAAACCCCCAGGCTGCAGGCAAAATGGAGCATCCCACCAGCGGAGAATTCAGCCCCTTTTACCTCTGTAAAGCAGAACGCTGGCCAATGGGTATGTCTACAAGGACAAAAAGGACCTAGACTCCACTGTTAAATATTTCAAGATTCCAGGATTGGACAAATACATCCTTTGTCCAAAAGCCAGGATAAGAAGTGGGAGTTGTGTCACATGACCTCCCCAAGCTGCTGGAACCTGTAATATTGCTGTGTGGAACTTAACCCAGGCAATCTATCACTTTATCACCTAACAGGTAGCAGCAAAAATGTTGTCCAGGTAAATTTCCTGACCCTCACCTACATTGTGTGCTCGTGGAACATCAGAACATCTTTATTGGTGCCTATAAGACAAATTCATCTCTATGTGCCTTCCATCTGGGAAGTCATCACTCGACGGTATGGTGGCACTGTGGTTAGCACTGCTGCCTTACAGCACAAGTGACCCAGGTTCGATTCTGACCTTGGGTGACTGTGTGGAGTTTGCACCTTCTCCCCGTGTCTGTGTGGGTTTCCTTCGGGTGCTCTGGTTTCCTCCCAGTCACAAAGATGTGCAGGTTAGGTGGATTGGCCATGATCAATTGCCCCTTGGTGTCCAAATGGTGAGGTGTGGTTACGGGGAGAGGGTGAGGAAATAGACCTGGGTAAGGTGCTCTTTCGAAGGGTTGGTGCAGACTTGATGGGCCGAATGGCCTCCTACTGCACTGTAGGGATTCTGTGATTTAAAAAAACTCCTGGGAAGACGGATCACCGTACAACAGTTTCTTAGCCTGCTAGCCTCTGAAGGAATGTGCCGTTGGACTTTTGATTATAGACTCTGCACTGACGTGAAACCATAACTCTTATTTTCTTGTGTTTTTTTTCCCTGTACCCCTTTATTTCCCTTATCCCTCTTTTATTGTATGAGTGCAAAAGGGACGAATGTTACGAAACCCCTTCCCGCGTTTTTGTATGTGAATGTTAAATAAACCAACCCTCTTATTTTACCTTATCTTGAGTTTGCTGTGGGATTATTAATAGAGCAGCGATCAATCTAACTGAAGTGTTGGGAAAAGTAGTTACAAAATTATAACGGGGGAAATCAAAAACACCTTTCTGTTTACAGACGGGTAGTGAGAGGAGAAATCAGGGCTTTTAAGTTAATCCTCCACCTTGCTCATTGTCCAATAATGGATGGTATGTGGGCTCTCAAAGTTAAAGGGCCATTAGGAGCTGCAGTCTGCTGTTGCAGCTAAGGGAGAGAAAGAGTTCCTCCTCCTTGAGAAGCCCTCTCAGCACCTATAAAATGTTTGACACGAAGAATGGTCACAGCAACCAGGCCAGTATTGTAGAGAGGAAGGACAGCCTGCAACTGTGACCAAGCAGGCTCGGAGCTTCAAAAGCTTTGTGGAGTATTGGTCCCCAATCTGTCACCAAGATGCTACCTTCAGGCAGCTGCTGTGCTACTGACACCAGAGATGGAGTTGAGCCTGTAGGTCAATAATTCTGATCCAAGGCTTTATTGATCTTTTTCATTACCTTAGCTGGTTACTTGCTACTTGTGGATAGCTGTTACACCCCCCCCCCCCCCCCCCCCCCCCCATCCACTCCAATCTGGCTTTCCTCAAAGTAGTTTGGGGGCAGGATAGTGCCAGTAATCCAGTAATTCTGCACTTGCCCACCTCCTTTTCCATCCCCTTAACAAGGTGGAAATACTGTCCGGAATATCATATTCAAAAGTATCAAGAGGAAGTCAATCACTTCTTGTCAGTTGTATTGACCCTGGACAACAGCTAACCATCTGCAGAGAAACAATCACCCTCTAATTAACTTTACAATGTCTCCATTTACAAAACTTAGGCAAGCATACATACATGTGCAATTTAACGGAGGAATACTATACCCTGTGTTCTAACATTCTTGCGCTTAAGTGTTAGGAATTGTTCAGCAATAGTGCTCTCATCTCATTGATCAGGAAGTTGTGGATTCAAGTCCTCCTCCCTCAAGAGATTTCAGCACATAACCTGATACCTCAGTGTAGTTCTGTAAGAGTATTGCACCGTCAGATAGCCATCTTTTCAATTAGGGGCTAATTATTTGAAGACCCTGAAAATGAGTGCGGGGATCACAATGGGCAATTAGCCCAAGCCCATTCAAACAAATGCAAACTTCACATTGTGAAGTGGCTAGAAACCTCAGCAGAGGGCCCAGATTTGTAAGGAGCTTGCGCCATATAAAACTAACCTGCACTATTTATAGCCACAGTGTTTCTAAAAAAGGATTTGTGTTGTGGCTGCCGCAGCTATTGGAAGTCACGGAAGAATGATGTGACCTACAAAAGAGTGAAGATGGCACAACCTGACCAAGAATGGAAGCTCCCAGATTTTCTCATGCAGCATTCTAGGTCGTGATGCAGGAGGTGAACAGGAGGAGAAAGGTCCTTTTCCCACGGGGGACCAGAAGGCCCTCCAGCACTTAGAAGGGAATATGAGCAGATGTCACCTCGATGACTTGGATGCAGTGCTGCAAGAAGATTAATGACCTCTCAAAGTCAGTAAATTAATTTTTAAATGCCATATCCTTACGACTGAACCACTAGCCTCATGCACTGCTCAATTCAACATATCCACTTCTCTCATCTACCAACATTCTCTATCAAACATGACTCATACCTCACATTTAGATCTTCGCCATACACTTAGCACTGCTGCGAGCCTCACACGTATCTCACGACTTGCACACATTGCCAGCTTTTGATAGCTACATTGACCAAACATATTGCAACACACTCACTGACTCACTTCTCTCTCCCTTGCAGGGTAAAGTGGCCCATAACCTCAGGCAGCAGTACCTCATAATCAGGAACAGACACAGCTGCCTGTCCTCAGCCTCGGGGAAAGTGGTCAGCATCATTGGAGTCGCCATCACTGAAACTGGCTAGTAGCAGGGCAGAGTCCTGAGAAGACAATATGTTCTACCTAACCCACCTTCTCACATTCAGCTTCACCCTCATTCCACAATCTCTTCGGATATACAAGCTGCAAATGCTGCTGGCATGAACATTTGACATCTCTTCCTCCATTCAGCACAATGTGCCTTTCTCCTTTTAGATATCCCAAAATACCATTTGGCCAAGCAGTGATGTGGGAGAATGAAGGCCAAAAAATGCAAGACACTGATGATGAAGAAACAATGTTACTTGATCTCACACAGCCACCAACTTAAATACCGCCGCTGCCCTTATTTTAGAGGGTAGCATATAGGCAGGAACTGCACATGGTGAGGCACCAAGCAAGTGGTCTGCAGCTGGGGCAGGGGCAAGTCACAAACAAGCCCTGATGCAGAGAACTGTCCAGGAGTAATTCATTCATGACCTACATTGAAAAAAAGTAATCTCACTACAAGCTAATAAAAATGTCAATCATATAGACCATTTAAAGTACCAATAATAAAAACCACAAACCCTTGAAAGTGCCTACTGTTTTGTAAACAAATGTGAAATTGACAGGAGAGATCAGATAGCTTGAATTGTCATTCAAACAATGTTTTCTCTGTGGCCCACTTATTTTAATAAGCAAAATAAATGTCTGGGCTCGTGGCAATCCTCATTATGTATACTTGGCTGAGATGCAAGACAACTGTTACATATAGATTTAGTGATCACGGACAGCCCAGCCCAACATTGGTGTGCATGCTGACTCCTCCCTTCTCCTCTTCCTCCTGAGGTGTTTGCCATGTCCCTAGTGGCAAGTGTCGTACCCTCATGATGGCTTGGTTGCAGAGAATATAATAGACCAGGACAAATCAAGACACACACTCCTATGCGTAATGGAGGGCTTCTTCAAGCAGCTGAAGCAGGGGGGCTGTTGCTTCAATTGTCTGCTTGATAATGTATCTCTTGCTGCAATGCTCTATTTTACATATGCTGACCATGTATGCTTGGGTTGTGGAATGGAGTCATGAGCCAAGTGTTGGATGGATAGCTCTTGTCACCTAGCAGCTACCTTCTGGTTTGACACTGTGGCTTAAAGACTGAGGAATCAGTTGGCTGGCTCAGAAAGAAAACATTATTATTGCTGCTGTAAAGCCCCTTCCTGTTTATTCCCTTATTTCCCATTTCCTTTATTATGCCATTATCATTTTCAATCCATGGATGTTCAATAGACATCTACCTTTAAGTCAAGCAGAGGAAATGAGGAACTCTAAAGTTGCAATATATTACACTGTGCTAGCTTTTGAACAGCAGAGCTCTGACTTTTTGACACCCAAGAAAGATCGGAGGGATTCAGTTCAAATTGGTGGTGGTCAATGAATTGGCCAAAGGCCATTTTCTACCCATCAACATGCGGTGATTGGGTCCTACCCAAGTGGTATGGTTTTTAGAGAACTAAGGAAAGGACAGTCAGGACCTGGATGCTCAGAGAAGAAGCTGTGAGTGTCTCTCTCTCTCATTCTCCAGAAAATACAGTGGTTAGCACTGTTGCTTCACAGCACCAGGATCCCAGTTTCGATTCCCAGCCTGGGTCACTGTGCGGAGTCTGCATGTTCTCCCTGTGTCTACGTGGGTTTCTTCCGAGTTTTCCAGTTTCCTCCCACAAATCCTGAAAGATGTGTTTGTTAGGTGAATTGGACATTCTCCCTCAGTGTACCTGAACAGACTCCGGATTGTGGCGACTAGGGGGTTTTCACAGTAACTTCATTGTTGTGTTAATGTAAGCCTACTTGTGACAATAAAGATTCTTATTATTATTATTATTGTTAGGTGAATTGGACAGTCTGAATTCTCCCTCAGTGTACCCGAACAGGCACCGGAGTGTGGTGACTAGGGGATTTTCACAGTAACTTAATTGCAGTATTAATGTAAGCCTTCTTGTGACACGAATAAATTTTATTAGTATTATATGCATAGCTGCTATATCTCTGAACCTACAGAGAATCTGGATGAACCTACAATGAAAACCATTATGGATTAGAGTCATAGATGTTTACAGCATAGGAACAGGCCCTTCGGCCCAGCTTGTCCATGCCGCCCAGTTTCAATCACTAAGCTAGTCCCACTTGCCCGCATTTGGCCCATATCCCTCTATACCAGGGGTGGGCAAACTTTTCCGTGCAAGGGCCACAGTCAGAAATTCACAAAGGGCCGCATAGTATATTAAGTAAAATAATTACTTCACCCGGTTATGATTCTGGGCGCCTCATATAGAACATAGAACAGTACAGCGCAGAACAGGCCCTTCGGCCCTCGACGTTGTGCCGAGAAAAAAAAAATTTTTTAATGACTTGGTGGGCCGCAGAAATACCTTTGGCGGGCCGCATGCGGCTCGCGGGCCGTAGTTTGCCCACCCCTGCTCTATACCCACCCTGCCCATGTAACTAACTGTTTTTTAAAGGTAAAAATTGTACCTGTCTCTACCACTGTCTCTGGCAGCTCGTTCCAGATGTTCACCACCCTCGGTGTGAAAAAACTTCCCCTCTGGTCTCTTTTGTATCTCTCCCCTCTCACCTTAAACCTATGTCCTCTAGTTCTAGACTCCTCTACCTTTGGGAAAAGATGTCGACTATCTACCTTATCTATGCCCCTCATTATTTTATAGACCTCTATAAGATCACCCCTAAGCCTCCTACACTGCAGGGAAAAAAGTCCCAGCCTATCCAGTCTCTTCTTATTGCTCAGACCATCAAGTCTTGGTCGCATCCTCATAAATCTCTTCTGCTCTCTTTCTAGTTTAACAATAGCTTTCCTACAATAGGGTGACCAGAACTGAACACAGTATTCTATGTATGGTCTTTCCAATGTCTTGTACAACTTCAACAAGACATCCCAACTCCTGTATTCAATATTCTGACCAATAAAACCGAGCATGCTGAATGCCTTCTTCACCACCCAGTCCACCTGCGACTCCACCTTCAAGGAGCTATGAACCTGTACCCCAAGATCTCTTTGTTCGGTAACTCTCCCCAACTCCCTACTGTTGGTCGTTCTGGGTGAGTGTGCTTAACACTCAATTTGGCTGTTTCTTTACTTAGCTCTGGAGCCGCCAGGTATCGTTAAGATATCGCCACAAGTTCAAGGTGAAGTTCAAAGCAATAAAACCATACACCAATTAGTAAGTTTAAACAACTGAGTTTATTATAATACAATTATAATAACTACCCATGCACACGCTAAAAGGATTAAACTATTCCTACCGCTAAATAAATTAATACTTATCCCGAAGGAACTGCCGGGTCAGGGAACAAGGCCTCTTGCTCTGCTCTGGTCTGCAGACTTCAGGTTGGTATAAGTTAAAAGGGGTCAGGTGTGTCTATCTCTGGTAGCGATCGTTGTGAGACACTTACTTGCTGGCGGCTGCTGTCCGAACCTCTCTCGCTCTCCTTCAGGGTCTTCTTGGCAAAAGCTGGTCGAGGTGCTGGTCCACGGAGGAGTGCTGGTCAAGGAGAGAGGAGGGCTGGACGAGAAGACTGAACCATGTGTGGGACCTGTCTTTTATAGGTCCCAGGGATCCGCACCCCTTTGGGCGGACTCCCTTACCTGCTTGGAATCGATTGGGTCTTTTCCCAATCGATATGTTTGAATCCCCCCAATACTGAGGCTGTGTTCCTTAGCTACTGGGCAGGCTTTCAGGCTCTTTGTTTTCGAACCTTGCTGGTGCCTGAGTGTCTGGTATCCTTTACAATGTTGCAGTTGCTTCCCCATTTGTGTCCATTGTCTCTGGAATCGTTCCATTAACATGTAAACTATCCCGGAGATTGCCTCATTAGTATGCGGAATGTTCGTTTCGGTGCTGTCTGCTTTCTTAGCAGACAGAATCCACACCTGCTAGGTGCAGCCTGCTGGTGCTGCAAACATTGTCCATTTTATCCTACATGCTTTGCGTTCCTCCATTTTGTATTCAGGGAATGGCCAGCTTCGGTGGCTACACTCCCTCCTTGTGATCCTCATGAGAAATCATGAAGGATCACCTAACTATGGTGTCTTTGGGTCCCCTGACCTCAGCGAGTTCCATGGCTTCTATCTTTCCTCAACTATGGCAAAAAAAAATTAACTAACAGTTTCTGATTGGCGCTATGTCAAAGGGGACATGCATTACCAATTCGAATCGGGAACCTCTAACTATCTCAATAAACTATTCTCATCTCACATTTAAAACATTCTATAACATCCTAAACCTTTACTCATTCATACAACAGCATCTTTGCATTTCGTTTTCTGACTCGGCAGTCGAGCGCAGAACATTATAATACATCCGCAATAATCTTTATTTACAGATCATATCAAAATTAAATCCTTTATTATACATCAAGGGGTTGGGGGGATTGGTGGAATCCGAAAATGGGGGATTGTACTCTGTACACTGTTGAGATCCGCGAGCGGTGGGCTCTCCTTCTCCATTTCCTCATCCTGAGGGTCTGGACTATGATACATAGGACTGCAATCACAAAAAGTGATTCTATTACATATGACAAGTTGTACCATGTCAGAAATTTGCTACACCAGGTCGGGGTACTGTTGACTGGGCTGGGGGTGTGGGTGGTCTGGGTTTGGGAGAAGTTAGCAAACATACTGTGGGAAAGGGGGTCCACATCCACGTGCAACCACACAGATGCCACAATAGCTAAAAACATAGCAATTCGAGTGCTCCTCCTCTTCTCTTCTCTTCTTTTCTCTTCTCTTCTGGGATCTTGCTGTGCTGTTGCTTCAGTTCCTTTCCTGAACATCTGAAAGCTAAGGGGATCAAGCATATTATCTGTTAGTGTTCAGCTTAATATCTTGACTTTAAGTATATCTGTCCTCTTGTTCCAATTTTCCCTTTATGATGGTCACCTCCATGTGACTCCCTCATTTATTTTTTCAAAAAGCAGATTTAGGACCTGACATATACTTATCTTAAACCAGTGTGAGCCATCTCGCAAAGTGTTGAAATTTACCATCCCAAAATGCTCTTGGATGTAAATAGCATATGGAGTGGCGGCCGAAGGGCTACCTTAAACAAAAATGAAACCAAGGTTTGGAAATAAAAGGTCTAATGATATGCGTATGGGCCGCGACGGGTAAGAGTTGTATGGGATCCCCGGGTAGGGTGTGCTGTGCTGTACCCGAGCTTAGCTGACCAAAGGGGTGGTCCTCAGACAGGGCGGGTCCTCAATGCCGTTTCTCCACTGCCTGAGCAACCTGAAATGAACGGGCAAGAATGTAGTCGTAGTGGAATTGCAGCCTCTATTCCCAGAATAGAGGGGCACCTACAAAAAAAGGGAGGAGTCAAGATGCTCCAACATCTGTAAACAGAAGACAAGTCGTGAACATTGTCGGTTCTGCAGAGGACATTTCAACTGAGTGAAGTTCTCAGAAATATCGGCGGACAAACTAACGTGCATGTGAGGTGGTCACAAGCTTTTCAGCTGAAAAGTAAGTGGCCAATCTCCAAATCAAACATTTAACATACAAACAAACATACGTGCAGGTTCCATCAGTGGTGGCGTGGGGCTGTGAAAAGCTATTTAAATTTAAATACTGAACATTTAACAAACGCATACAGACAAACATGCAACGAATATCGTACAGGTTCCATCAGAACGAAGGATACCGTAAATCACATTTGGCTGGGGGTGTAACTAGCATATGGAGTCAGTGCAGTGTGACCGAAGAAGAGAGGAAGGAGAGAAACAAAAATGAATTGGCATTGCTGAGGTATCCCTGCCATGAGAAGTGGTGGATAAGCGCTCATAGTTTGCATGGGGCAGCTGGGACCTTGTAGCTGCTGTGGGTGGTGTTCTCTTTCATATCTGGGGCGGGTCTAGCTGGTGGTGGGGGTCTCTTGCAATCTCGGGCAAAGTGTCCTGGCTGCCTACAGTTGTAACATGACCCCTGAGGCACATAAGGCGGAGCAGGCACTCTGGTGCATTGTTCCCTTGTGTATTGTTCCCTGAGTGGGGGGTCAGGGCTGTTGGTTTCGTTGCTGCTTCGGGGGGCATTGGTGGGCTGATTCTGCTGCTGTTTCGGGGGGGCTTGACATTCTCGAGCGTAATGTCCTAACTGTCCACAGTTAAAACATTCCTGTGACATGGTCTGCTGTGGGCTGTTCCTTCCCTCATTTACACATGCGGGGTTTTGATGTGTTTTAATTGGATGC
This sequence comes from Scyliorhinus canicula, assembly GCF_902713615.1. NCBI lineage: Eukaryota > Metazoa > Chordata > Chondrichthyes > Carcharhiniformes > Scyliorhinidae > Scyliorhinus > Scyliorhinus canicula. The sequence goes on along the minus strand of NC_052146.1, from coordinate 185,505,229 downwards.
ATGTCTGCATCTGCCTGCTCTTCTTCGGGATTTATAAATGCTGTTTTATTGTGGACGGATTGCTGCCAAGCGCGGGACAATCTTTTCAAGACCCATTTTTCATTATGGGCTTCTTCTGAGGGGTCATAATTGGAGCAGACATTCTGTCCTGCATCTGTGGCGTGGGAGATTATTGTGCGGGTCCATTTAACCATATTGTCGCGGGTTAAATGAGCGCGGTCTAAATCGCCAAAAACGGCAGTGAAATGAATCCACAGCCTTCCTGCGAATGCTGTGGGATGCTCTGTCCTTTTCTGCCTACACTTATTTAGGCCTTCGACGGGGTCTCCTCTGTTGTACCCTATCGCGTCTAAAATAGATGTATGCATCTCCTCTAGGGTGCCTCCTCCAACGTTCTGTGGGTCGGGGAGGGCTGCTACTACTGATGAGTCTAAACTCAACACTGTGAGCTTTACTTGCTCTCGCTCATCCAGGCCGTACATGGTAGCCTGTTGCTTCACTCTTGCGAAAAATTGGTGGGGGTCTGCAGTGGGGAGGAACGGGGTGATTTTCTCACCTGCGTCCCTTAGTTGTGTTACGGTTAAGGGGGTGGTGTAGGTGATGTCGGGTGCGCCTTCTGTGGTTGCCTTTCTTTGGGTGGTGACTGGGTTCATAGGTGCGGGTGCTACCTGATCTGTGGAGGGTTCGGGCGCTTTCCTTTTCTGTTGCGCTGCTGGCGCACATGTTCCCTGCACATAGCGCTGCGCTGTTTCACTCAACTCCTGCCAATCTGGGGCATTTTCCTCCTCTAACTGGGTTCCAAATGTCTCTTGGAACCCATTCTGTACAGAAAGCAGAGATTGCAGCTGCGCAATCTGCTTCCTACACTTCGCGTGATCCACTGTGCTTTGCCTTTGCTCAGTGGTGGCAGCATGGAGTGCTCTTAAAGCTGCCTTTAGGTCAGAGCATTGCCTTTGCAGTGCCTCTACCTGCTTCTCTGAATCTTCCCTTATCAGAACTGCTCAATGCACATCCTGATAGGCTTTCTCATACTGGGTTTGGGAACTGCTCAGATGGGCTAGACAAGACTGATGTGCCCTCTTGGCATCATCCACCTCTCTATCCTTCTCTGCCAGCTTCCTTCTTAATTCTAGGTTTTCCTTTTCGATGTCCCTGATATCCACTTTGCTCATCCTATTCCTTTCCTCTAATTCTTTGCGGAGCGTCCGAACGACCTCCTCTGTGCCTCGCAATTGTGCCAAGCAGGACACAATTGCCATCGGCTTGCGTGCTTTTCCTATATTCTTTTTGTGAATTTGAGAAAGGTTCTCCCACCAAGTATGTCCTATACTCCCGGGACCTGTCTCCTCATTCACACAAAACTCACTCCAAAGGGGCCATCCTTTCCCTTTGAGGTATTTCCTGAGTTCCAGCTCCCATACGGGACACTGGCCTACTCTGCTACTGTTGGTCGCTGCGACCACGAACTGCTCTGGGTTCATGAGGCGTTCCATTGCCTGCATGGCCATTTTCTCTTTCACTAAGCTCTTTTTAATTTGGAACGAGGGATGATAAGGTAATGCTTTTAAAATACGGGTACGGCTTTCGCTATGTTCCGACTTATAAAACTCCCGACAGTTTGACGCAACAAAAATCTCTCGGTTTAACCTTACAAACCTGTTAGTTACACATGCAAATACACACTTCCGAATTATGACTATTGATTTGAACACCTTGAACACTTGTGGTTTTTCCTTTTTTCCCAATTGGATTTCCAATTCAAATTTCTGGGTTCTTTCGGAGTGGGGGGCCACTTCTAATCGAGTCCCGGCCGGATGGCGTCACTAAATGTTGGTCGTTCTGGGTGAGTGTGCTTAACACTCAATTTGGCTCTGTTTCTTTACTTAGCTCTGGAGTCGCCAGGTATCGTTAAGATATCGCCACAAGTTCAAGGTGAAGTTCAAAGCAATAAAACCATACACCAATTAGTAAGTTCAAACAACTGAGTTTATTATAATACAATTATAATAACTACCCATGCACACGCTAAAAGGATTAAGCTATTCCTACCACTAAATAAACTAATACTTATCTCGAAGGAACTGCCGGGTCAGGGAACAAGGCCTCTTGCTCTGCTCTGGTCTGCAGACTTCAGGTTGGTATAAGTTAAAAGGGGTTAGGAGTGTCTATCTCTGGTAGCGATCATTGTGAGACACTTACTTGCTGGCGGCTGCTGTCCGAACCTCTCTCTCTCTCCTTCAGGGTCTTCTTGGCAAAAGCTGGTCGAGGTGCTGGTCCACGGAGGAGTGCTGGTCAAGGAGAGAGGAGGGCTGGACGAGAAGACTGAACCATGTGTGGGACCTGTCTTTTATAGGTCCCAGGGATCCGCGCCCCTTTGGGCAGACTCCCTTACCTGCTTGGAATCAATTGGGTCACTTCCCAATCGATATGTTTGAATCCCCCCAATACTGAGGCTGTTCCTTAGCTACTGGGCGGACTTTCAGGCTCTTTGTTTTCGAACCTTGCTGGTGCCTGAGTGTCTGGTATCCTTTACAATGTTGCAGTTACTTCCCCATTTGTGTCCATTGTCTCTGGAATCGTTCCATTAACATGTAAACTATCCCGGAGATTGCCTCATTAGTATGCAGAATGTTTGTTTTGGTGCTGTCTGCTTTCTTAGCAGACAGAATCCACACCTGCTAGGTGCAGCCTGCTGGTGCTGCAAACATTGTCCATTTTATCCTATATGCTTTGTGTTCCTCCATTTTGTATTCAGGGAATAGCCAACTTCGGTGGCTACACTACCATTAACTGTGAAGGTCCTGTCCTGATTTGGTCCACCAAAATGCATCACCCCTTCAATAAAAATTATTTTAAAAAAAAACCAAAATGCATCACCTCACATTTATCCAAATTAAACTCCATCTGCCATTCATCGGCCCACTGGCCCAATTGGTCAAGATCCTCTTGCAATTTTCTATAACTTTCTTCACTATCCACTATGCCACCAATCTTGGTGTTAACCATGCCTCATACATTCTCATCAAAATCATTAATATATATAACAAATAACAGTGGACTCAGGACCGATCCCTGAGGCACGCCGCTGGTCACAGGCCTCCAGTTTGAAAAACAGTCCTCCACAACCACCCTTTGGCTTCGGCTGCCAAGCCAACTTTGTATCCAATTGGCTACCTCACCCTGGATTCCGTGAGATTTAACCTTTTGCAACAACCTACCATGCGGTACCTTGTCAAAGGCCTTGCTAAAGTCCATGTATACAACGTCGACTGCACTGCCCTCATCTACCTTCTTGGTTACCCCTTCAAAAAACTCAATCAAATTCGTAAGACTTGACTTTCCCCTTACAAAGCCCTGCTGGCTTTCCCTAATTAGCCCTTGCCTGTCTAAATGCCTGTAGATCTTGTCCCTCAGAATACCTTCTGACAATTTATCCAAAATAAGGCTAACCGGTCTGTAGTTCCCAGGCTTATCCCTACAGCCCTTCTTAAACATTTGCTATCCTCCAATCTTCAGGCACCGCTCCTCTGGCTGTCGATGATTCAAATATCTCAGCTAGGAGCTGGCAATTTCCTCCTTAGCCTCCCACAATGTCCTGGGATACATTTCATCAGGTCCTGGGAATTTATCTATCTTGATGCGCTTTAATAGCTCCAGCACCTCCTCTGTAATATGTACACACCTCAAGACATCACTTTTTATTTCCCCAATTTCCCTAACATTTGTGCCTTTCTCAACAGTAATTACTGACGAGAAATATTCATTTAGGACCACTCCCATCCCTTGTGGATCTGCACGCGGATGACCTTGTTTATCCTGAAGGGGCCCTACCCTCTCCCTAGTCATCGGTTTGCGATTGATCCTGCCCATTGGCAAAATCAGGATCCCGCCATAGCGTGGCGATAAACCAATAATCACCACTTAAGGCCAATCTACATACAATTAACAGGAGCGACCCTCTATCTCCAGCCTCCTGTGATCTAACCACCTCCCCAGCAGGTGGTCACGCGAGTTCCGATTAGTACGCCTTATTAAAAACGTGAACCTGGCGGAAGGGCTGCTGCAATGACCCGTGGCAGCGAGTAGACATCTTCACTCCCAGGCAATCAGTTCGGGGGCACAGGGATTGCAGCCTCGGTGTTCGACAGGTGTGATGGGGAAGAGTAATAGGGAATTGACAATTGGACGTAAGTGAGCACGTCACAGCTCCCAAATGGATCCCCGTGGGTAGGCATGCTGTGTAGCATGTGGCAGTTATTGTCTAGCATCCCAGTCAGACTGTGATGTCTGGACACTGTACCTGAACGCTGCAGGAAGCAACTCCACGGACGCAGCGTCCATCATCCAAACACCCAGGGGCTGGGCCCCAGCATCGGGCCATTACCCCGACCAGAGGATGGGTGTGTGTGTGCACTGGAGAGCGGACCAACAGCTGGTCTAGGTCAGTGTTCTTCAAACTTTTATTCCGGGGACCCATTTTTACCAACCGGCCAACCTTCAGGACCCAGCCCGGCCGACCTTCGCGACCCACGCCGGTCGACCTTTACGAACCACGCCAGCCAACCTGTGCAATCCACCATTTTCTCTTACCTTGTTTGCTGCTGACAAAAATGGAGGAAATGGTTTTGGGTCCCTTTGGCCCTCGTACACGCTCCTCCGATGGAATCTGTTGGATGAAGGTGAAGCCTTCCGGTGTCGGAATGTATGGAGTCTCCATCTGTCCAAAGTTCTGCATTTTTTTCCTGTAAAATTTTATCAAGTAAAACTCCCCCGAACTTGTAAAACAAAATAAAAATAAAATGAATAAAATAAATGAAAAAATAAAAATTAAATGAATAAAATAAATGAATAAAACACCCCCGAACTTGTAAAACTAAAAGCTGCGACCATTTAAAAAAAAAAGCGGCTGCACTGCGCATGCGTGCCAGATCATCGGTGCACATGCATATAGTTTTGCACATGCGCACCGATGATCAGGCACGCATGTTCAATACGGCCACAATTGTTTTACATGTTCGTGGCCATTTTGAAGGCCGTTTGCAGCGGCGTTATTAATAGCCGGCTGCTGCACGTGGACTTACGCGATCGGTAGTGCCACGAAGGACGGCTCCGTGACCCTCCTGACACCCGCCCGTGACCCATCCACGGGTTGCGCCCCCGGGTTTGACAATCACTGGCCTAGGTAACGTCACGTGCCAGCACCATCAGATGGAGATCCTGTGGGAGAATGGACATGTGGTCAGTGGAAGGGATGGGTCAGCCTGTATGGTATTAACAATTCACTTGTGACAGGTAATCTGAGTGGGGGCCCATGGATCCTCACCTCTGTGCCATGCGCCAACCTCTACGTCGGTGACAGATCTGTCCTCGCCCCCCCCCCCCCCCAAACCTCCAGAGCCCATTCCTCACACAGTGAGGACTCTGATGTCCGGTGCTCTGCTGCCCATCAGGGCTGTCTCCTGTCTGTTGTGGGCCAACTTCTGTGGAACAGAGGGGTCAGCGTGAGCTGCACACATTGTTCATCCCAGGGGCGGAGGGTGGAGGGGAGGGGTTTGGGGGGTAAGGGGGGTTGGGGAATATGGGGGATGGGGAGTATGGGTGGGGTTGGGAATATGGGCGGGCATATGGGAGGGATGGGGAGGATGGTGGGATGGGTAGTATGGGAGGGATGAGGTATATTGGTGTGGATGGCACTGCTGGATATGGGAGGGCCGGGGCACAGAATGGTGCTGGGTGGGGGCGGTGCCAGGGATCCAGTGCCAACCCACCTCAGCGGCCTGGTGGCGATCATTGCTCTTCTTTGACAATGGGTGCCAGTCCTTCTGGTGAAGCCCCCCGAGGTGACGGCCGCTGCCACGTCCTCCTAGGCATCACTGGCTGCTCTGGGGCTGACCCTCCGAGATCCTCGGGGGAACAGGGCATTCCGTCTGGTCTCAACTGAGTCCAACAGTCTGGCCAGGTCGGCATCCCCGAATCGTGGGGCTGGTATTCCCGGTGGCATGGCTGCGAGCTGTGTGGGATTTGCTCTGCAGGATCGGTTTAAGTACTGCTCTCCCTTGTTAGTGGGGTGGGTGCTGGCTAACACGGTCCTGGCAACTCAGCCAACGGGACAGTCATTTGGGGCATGAATCCCGTGGGGCCTCATTAAGTGGACCAATTAATGTCTGATACAGTGACAGCCTCGATAGGCCTAACGTGGAAGCCCGTGGCAGTTCCCCCTCGCTACCACACTTAGAAACCTTCCCATTAAATCGAGGTTCTATACAGGATGAGTCAATCCAAAGAGTGCAGCGATCCAACCCGTGAGAGGTGCTACCCCTCCTTACACCCCAGAGCCAGCTCCTAATCCTGTCACAAATGATATTTGGGTTGCGCCATGCCAGTTGTGTGAATGGATGTCATTCTGATTTTTAAAAAATGCATCTAGCTCTGAAACTATGGGTGAGCCTTGATGTTTTACTAAGAATATTCAAAGAAGGGTAAAGTAGTTCTCCCTAATGTCTTGGCCCTGTATTCGTCAACCAAAATCACAAAAACAGATTATCTGGTCATTATCACATTGCTATTTGTGGAAACTTACATTCTAATGGTAACTAGCAATATACTTCTAAAGTACTTAATTGTCTGGAAAGTGCTTTCTGACTTCCGGAGGTTATGAAAGGTTCTATATAAATTAAACTCTTTCTTCCTCTATAAAATTATGTATCAATTAGTTTAACACATGCAATGCCACGGGGGAACTGCTAGTTGCTTTAAAGATTTACAAGCCTTTAAAGCATTTTGGCCAGCACTATTAGAGATATGATACAAAAGGCACTCTGTTGACAGTGGCCATTATGGTTTCTGGACCCGACACACTGGCTCATGAATGGTGAAATATTCCTTATTTAAGTTCATGACTAATTCCTAACATGATCAACGTCCAGTAAACATCCAGCAGTTACTCAACACTGAGTCTTTTGTTAACAGAGCTTTGAAAGAAGATTCGTCTTTACATCATACTGCAGTATTCAATGAAGATGATAAGTAGCCAAATTGCCCGTAAGTATATTTTCAAACTTTTCTTTCCAATGTCTGTTGCGTGGACATACTTGTCAAAAGAATTTGGAACATGTGGCGCTAATAACCTTTGATTAGTCAGTTTCAATGTTTTTCTTTCCGTTCAGCACAATTTCTTGTTATTTATTTGGAATAAATAGTGCAATCACTCCTGAACTGCAATTCACAAGACTGGTTGGTAACAGCAGTCTTTATTTTGCTTGAACTTTCATCTGGGAGTTTTGCCTCATAGTTCAATTGACAGCTCACAACGATCTGACACTGTCACATAGTGGTTAGCACTGTTGTTTCACAGCTCCAGGGACCTGGGATCGATTCCCAGCTTGGGTCACTGTCTGTGCAGAGTCTGCACGTTCTCCCTGTGTCTGCATGGGTTTCCTCCGCATGCCCCGGTTTCCTCCCACAAGTCCCGAAAGACGTGCTTGTTAGGCGAATTGGACATTCTGAATTCTCCCTCTGTGTACCCAAACAGGCGCTGGAGTGTGGCGGCCAGGGGCTATCCACAGTAACTTCATTGCAGCGTTAATGTAAGCCTACTTGTGACAATAATGAAGATTATAATTATAAATTTACATGGACTATTGCAAAATCATTCTGGAATTGGGTAATTCAAAAGAGTGAACACAATTTAGAGAGTAACTGCAGAAAAGTTCCCTCCTGTTACTAATTCACAGCTACAAACAGGAATAATCCTTCTCCACCCAAAACAAAACACGTCATTTTCAGTTTTGTTAACTTATGATTAAAAATAATGTCTGCATTAAGTACAATCTGTAATTACATTTTAACTGATGGATCAAACACTTGTATTATAGCATTAATAGCATTAAAATTTCATTTTTGAAAAAAGCTACTTTAAAATATCTGTATTAGCTGTAGCTCAGTGGGCAGAACTCGGGCTTCAGAATCAAAAGGTTGTGGTTACAAGCCCCATTAAAGAGATTTCAGCACAACATTTTAAGGGAGTGTTGCAATATCAGAAGTGTTGTCTTTTGGATGAGAATTTAATCCAAAGCCCTGTCTGCCCTTTCAGGCAGACTTAAAAGATACCAAGCCACCATTCCAAAGAAGAACAGGGGAGTTCTCGCTGGTGTCCTGGCCAATATTTATCACTAAAGACCCATTTCTGTCTGCTTCAACTTGCTTCCACCCCACCCTAGGGGGACACATTTATTTCCTTTCCATTCGCTCATCACTCCTCCTGGTTCATCATGATCTGCTCAGTGATTTCTCTTGTGTTAGTAATCCCTCGGCCATGGATGATTCAGTATGGGCTGGTGCTTAAGGAGTTAAGGTGCCGTGGTGAAGTGGAGAAAGGAGCCTTCTGCAAGTGCTACACTGCTCACTAGATCCTAATTTCAGCTTCTGAGAGGGTCACAAGATGGCATGCATCTTAGGAAGTTGCTTCTAACTTGTGAATCAGTAAAACTTGACTGAACAATAACAACAAGGCTTTTCATCACACTGTTCACAGTAAACAAAAATTTACAGCTATGCATGCAACTTCTCTCTTCGTCCTTTACCAATCTGATTCCCACAGCTCTCTGCTAGATTTTCCATTTCCCAGCACAGTACAACCTCCCTCCATGCTGCATCCTTTCCTGAGGCAAATCTCCCTGGATGCCGAATGTCTTTGTCTACTGACCATTGTTACTGCTAGCATCATCTCTGCCGTAACTTCTGAAATCCTTGGGCCTTGGTTGTTGCAGATCGAAGTGTTCCTCTTGCCATCACTAATCAGTTTTCAAATGCTCTGAATTTCTCTCCCTCTCCTCTTTCTGACCAACATGCTGGGCTCGTGCCCAATTTTGCTGCTGCAGAGTTTTAGCTGCAGCAGATTGCGTAGTTTCCCCTCTAACAGCCTAATAGAAACCCGGTCAGGATCAGGGTTGTAATGGAGAGTATGCCCTGCATACCCAGTGAGACCAGTCTTCACTCCACCACCCCTCGCCCCGACCCCAGGAAAATATCATCAGATGCTCATGTGATCAATTGGGTGGAAGTCTCACCCCATCATTGAATCAGCTGTTTTGTGAACAATGTCCCCAGTCTCCCTCCCATCCTTTCTGAGGCTGTGTGACTGGGTTTTGGAAATGCAATGGTGTACTAATCACCTGGTTTGCCATAATCATGTGGCTCTGCTATGAAGAGGCAGACATCTTGGGATCAGTTCATTAAAAGACTTTCACATAAACACAAGAAAGAAGTACAATTTATACTTGCAACATTATGTCAGGAGAGAGTGCCAAAAAATTGATTTTTGAAATCTGCAAAAGGAGCAGGGAAGACACTGACAACCCAGGAACGCAACAGACATTCAAAATCTGGGAAAAGCTGATGAAAATAACAAAGGGGGGCAGATAAAGGCTGCACATGAAACAGCTCAGAAAGACACGAATAGGCTTCAAATGAACTTACATGCAACAGGGAAAAAGACAAAGGAAAACACACACAGGCTGCAAGTGAAATTGCAAGTTGCAGAGAAAAGAACAAAATAAAAGCACATACAGACTGCAGGTGAGATTACTGGCTGCAGAGACAAAGGAAATACAGGTAAAGGCTACAAACAAATTACTGAGTAAGTAAAAATAGCTGCAGTAAATGTTCCAATCCCATCTCCAGTAACATTTTATGATGATGTGTGACAAACCTGGCCATTTTTTCAATCACAATGGCAAAACTATGATATTGCACCAGACTTAATTAACAAGTATGAAAAGAAGAGTATCTACACTTCTAACACTGTTGCGGAGGGATTGATACAAAGTATATATAGAACATAGAACAGTACAGCACAGAACAGGCCCTTCAGCCCTCGATGTTGTGCCGAGCCATGATCACCCTACTCAAACCCACGTATCCATCCTATACCCGTAACCCAACAACCCCCCCCCTTAACCTTACTTTTTTTTTAGGACACTACGGGCAATTTAACATGGCCAATCCACCTAACCCGCACATCTTTGGACTGTGGGAGGAAACCGGAGCACCCAGAGGAAACCCACACACACACGGGGAGGACGTGCAGACTCCGCACAGACAGTGACCCAGCCGGGAATCGAACCTGGGACCCTGGAGCTGTGAAGCATTTATGCTAACCACCATGCTACCGTGCTGCCCCTAAATATATCACCCTAAATCTAACAGATAAGCTAAGAAAAGGGACAATACATTTTGAAAGCCTTGAATTCACATTTTGAACCCTGGGTGAATATTACTTATGAACATTATGTATTTAACTCTAGAGTTGAGAATGAAAATGAGACCATTGAACAGTATGCCACGGCAGTAACACAGCTGGCAGAACCATGTGAATTTGGATAGTTAAAAGATGATCTGATTGAAGATAGATTAGCCCCAGGTATGAGAGACCCCTCGGTGAGAGCAAATCTGCTGAAAGATGAAAAGCTGACGCTAAAGAAAGTGATAGATATGTTTTGAAATGCAAAAGTTATGAAAAAATACTTGAGCATTGATGCGACCATCAATTCACGTGAAACAGAGAGTAAATGTAAACTGTGGCTTTAATCGACTAGAATAGAGCCTGCCTGCGACTATCTGCTAGAGAGAGCCGCCTATAGAGCTGCTGCTCTTTATACCTCCCCTCAAGGGGCGGAGCCAGGGGCGGAGCCCACAAGGGCACCAACATGATACATCCTATGTAATATCGTACAATAGTCCATAAGTGGAGCCCACATGGGCAACAGCGTGATACAAAGTAATACATGGTGAATGGTTAATACAATACGTTCACCACAAGCATATGTATGGCAAACAGACCAGGAGACACATTATGCTGAGAGACAGTGGAAGCCTAAAGAGCTGAGCAATCACATAAATAGAAAAGGATGCAAATATTGTGGAGGACTGCATGCAGAGGAAAAGAAGAAATGGGGAAAGCAGGATTTTTATTGTAAGAAGCAGAACCATTTCACACACTTGACCAGAAAAAACAAAACCAGCCGACACAAATGGCCAAAGGGGAGATATTGGCAGATGAGTCTGACAAAGAACTACACCATACAACAGATTGGTTCAGTCAAGTCTATGGGTGACAAATGGTTTGTGACTATTACTATGAGGGTTGCAGAGGAAGTATCAAGGGAACAAGAAGTGTCAGATAGACACAGGTGAGTCATGTAACAAAATGACGTTCACAGATCCATGTGAAGTGGCTCAACATTGTAATCTGAAAATGAAGCCCTCAAAAGTAAGGTTGAGGCTATATGATGTAACAATACTCATATTGCAAAGACAAACTAGACAGACAGCCCAATGCAATGGCAAGAAGCAAGGTCTAGAGTCTCAGATCATCGATAGGTCGCCATGGCCACTTATCTCAGCTGGAGCAAACCTCAAGCTTAGACTGGTACCCTGAACGTGTCAACAGAGAAAGGGCAACAAAAACCCGGAAACAGGGAAATGAAAAACTCCAGCAAGAGGGAAGTAGAAGACCCCAGAGAGAGTGAGACAGTATTCAAGTAAACTACATGATGGTTGCCAACCATGTCAGTGCAACAAAGTGCGTAAGCTGAAGGTAAATGTTCCACAGGAAAAGATTCACATCAGAGCTGAACTGGAACGAAAAGTGAATATTTAGTGGTGTCTTCTCTAGGTGCAGGAGTGGGAGTGGGTAACAACAACTTATTTTACGTATTAGGGGGTGCAGGTGGCATTTGACTGGGCACAACTTCGTAAGCTTAATTTCACGAGCCTTGTGGGGAGGGTGAAGGAGGACTTGGCGCAAAGGGAGAGCCTCCCCTTGTTTTTTTTAAATAAATGTTTTTATTCTCCATTTTCCCATTTTCCTCCAACATTTACACCGCACCCCCCCCCCCCCCCCCCCCCCCCCCCACTCCTTCCCAACTCCTCCCATCCACTACCTCTTGTAAAACTCCTTCCCCCAACCTCGGTTCCTTCCCCTCCAACTTTCCACCCCGGCTAGACCTATTGGACCCTGTTCTGCCAGGCTCCGATGGCTGTAGCCCCTCCCCCCACCTCACTCCCGTTCACTGTCCGGCTTAGACCGGCCAGCGTGGAGGCCCCCGCCCGGGTCCCTTTCCCCCTTGCCCGGCCCCAGGAAAGCCCAAACACCCCCCTTTTAGCGCACAAACCCCGCATATCCACCTACACCCCAAAGAGCCCTCACTTCGAGTGAAAGTCCCATCACTTCCCTTGTCCAAATATATACAACACCGGCTCCTTTAGCCCATACACCCGCACGCAGTGAAACAAACAAACAAAAAAAAGAAGAAAATACAGTCATGAGGTTACATCAGCACATGGCCATTTCTCAATTTCTCAGTTCTGCCACAGTCCTTCAACCTTCGCAAACTCCTCCGTTGCCTCCGCCATTCCAAAATAAAAGTCCTTGAGCTTGTAAGTCACCCTCAGCTTCGTTGAATATACAATGCAGCACCGCACCTTGCTAATGTATAGTGCCCTCTTCACCCGGTTGAAAGCAGCCCGCCTCCTCGTCAGCTCCACCGTAAAGTCCTGGTATTCATGTATACCAGCTCCAGCCCACTGCACCACCCGCTTCTGCTTGGCCCAGCACAGGACCTTCTCCTTCACACTGTACCTACGGAAGCACAAAGTCACTACCCTTGGCGGCTCACTCGCCTTTGGTACAGGCCTCCACGACCGATGAGCCCGATCCAGTTCATATTGGGAGGGATCCTCCCCCTCCCCCAATAGTTCCGCCAGCATCGCAGCAAAATACTCAGTTGGTCTCGGCCCTTCAACTCCTTCGGGCAGCCCCACAATCCTCAAATTCTGTCGCCTGGACATGTTTTCCAGATCTTCCATTTTCCCTCGCAGATCCTTGTTCGCCTCCACACCTTCCGCATCTCCTTCTCCATCAACGGCATTGTCGGGGATTGACGCCCGGTCCTAGGGGCAGCGAAGGTGGTGAAGGCCAGGAGAAAGTACAGGGAAGGGATATGTTGAGGTCCAGTAAGAAAACGGCCGTGAAAACAGCTGAAAGTTCGTTGGGGAGTAGAAAGGTCACTGTGGGGTCACCAAGGAAAATGGTGGCTGAAGCATCAGGGGAGGCCACATTGCTTACGGCTGAAGAAATAACTAAGGTAAGGCCCTCAAGTCAGCTTGAGGCCTTTAAGCTCGCCCTCCTCCCGCCTGCATGTTGAAAGAGGCTTTTGTCTCTGCTGTAGCTTCAGCCAAATCTTTCACTGTTTCTGCGGGTCTGGTAACCAAGAAACATACCATTCTGGGGGAAAGTACTCCTCCAACATTCACTTACGCCTTATCATCAAAATTCCACCCCGTATTGCTTAAAAAAGAGCTCTTTTCTGTAACCTTGGGCAGGAGCTGCCGTGTGTGTGACCACTTACTCCATGGTTCACACCGGAGGCCAACGGGATAACCTCCCCTTGTTGCTGGCAGGTTGGGTGCAAGTTCTGCCACAGTTCCTGTTTCTGTTTCAGTGTCTGCCGATCGTTTTGTCAAAGTCATTCTTTGGAGGAATGGACAGGTTGGCCTCATTGTTTGTGTGGGCAGGGAAGGTGGCCACGATAATGAAAGTGGTGCTCCAAAGGTGACAGCAGTTGGGGGTGTTGGCCCTTCCGAACCTGTTATATTATTACAGGGTAGCAAATGTGGAGAAGGTGCGGGGCTGGAGTAGGGTGACGGAGGCTTTATGGGTGCAGATGGAGGCGGGTTATAGATATAGATATAGAACAGTACAGCACAGAACAGGCCCTTCGGCCCTCGATGTTGTGCCGAGCAATGATCACTCTACTTAAACCCACGTAACCCGTAACCCAACAATCCCCCCATTAACCTTACACTACGGGCAATTTAGCATGGCCAATCCACCTAACCCGCACATCTTTGGACTGTGGGAGGAAACCGGAGCACCCGGAGGAAACCCACGCGCACACGGGGAGGACGTGCAGACTCCACACAGACAGTCACCCGGCCGGGAATCGAACCTGGGACCCTGGAGCTGTGAAGCATTGATGCTAACCACCATGCTACCGTGAGGCCCCTTGCAACCTTCTTGCAAAGGTTCAGGATTCCGGGTGCTGGCAACGGCGCGGCCACCTTTCACACTGGGGAAACACTTGGGTATCCTGTAGTGGTAGCTACTCTGAAATCTGGAGGCAATTCGGACAGCACTTTAAGTTGAGGGCAGGCTCGAGGGTGATGCTAATAAGAGGGAACCATGGGTTTGAGTCAGGGAGGATGGATGCGAGGTTCTGGGGATGGGCGGAAAAAGGTGTGAAAGAGATGAAGGATCTGTTTATGGAGGGGTGGTTCGCAAACCTGGAGGAGTTAGGGTGAAGTTTGGGCTCCAGTGTGAGGAGAGCTTCAGAGATATGCAGGTGCAGAAGTTTTCAAGAAAAGTCTTCCCGAACTTTCCGGTGGCACCGTCCTCCTCGTTGCTGGAGGAGGTGCTGTCGTGGGGCGGGGGCTGGAAGGGGGGGGGGGTTGTTTCAGCGATTTATGGTAGGATCATGGAAGAGGATTAAGGTGTCCATGGAAGGGATTACAGTCAATGGGATGAAAAGTTGGGGATGGGGCTGGAAGAAAGATTATGGTGCGAAGTGCTGCGAAGGGTCAATGCCTTAACCTTATGCGCAAGGTGTGGGAGGGGCCCAGCCAATCATGCCCAAATGTTCTGGTCCCGTCCAAATGTTGGAGCCACATTGGGGTTGATTTTCAGCACCACGTCCGAGGTTCTACACATGGATTTGGAGCCGGGTCCCCGGAGATCATATTCAGGCTGTCAGATTTGCCGGAGTTGCAGACAGGCACGGGGGCAGATGTCTTCACCTCATTGATCGCTCGCAGGGGTTATGGATGTCAGCCTCGGCGTCGCTGGGGGATCTAATGGAGTTCCTGTTTCTGGCGAAGGTGATATTTGCTCTGAGAGGAGCAGATGAGGGGTTCCACAAGAGATGGGGTTTGTTTGTCTTGCACTTTGGGGACCTGGTTGCTGTCAAGGGGTGTGGGGAGGGTAGTTCGGCAGGGGTGGGGGGCAGGGGTGGTGTTGGGGTTGTGTGTATTTGTTGTAAAAATGTAAAAATGATGAAAATTTGATTTAAAACATTTTTCAAAAACAAGAGCAGAACTGGAAGAGTTGAACTGCAAGATTCCAGCTGAGTATATACCTTTGAAAAGACACAATAAACTGAAGTCCTCAATGGACAAAGCTGTATGAGATATGTCCAAATAAACCTCAGGGACAACACAAAGTACTAGGAGAAAAAATGACCTACAAGTCCACAGTTGTCAACTCAAAGCAGGAATTGAAATAGCTCAACTAAACATGTCGGCACAATCACAAGCATATCCAAGCAACGAGCAAAAATATATATCGCTCATAATAAAGTGAAAATGATTCCATCTGTGCCCCTAAACCCTTTTAAAAGTCTGTTGGTATGCAAAGTTTAATGGTCTGTTAGATGAAGGTAAAAATAATTCCTTTAAAGTGGTAGAAGCCTTTGAAGTGGTTTTCCCATAGTCAATTTCATTGCCTTTAAACTATAGAAACATGTGTGTATGCCTAGTAGGCTAAAAGCTTTGAACTGCATTGTTTACATTCAATTTCACACATAATTGTCTGCTAAACGTTTTTGATTGACAGAACGAGGCAGTTTCAAAGGGGAGATTTGGATTGTTTATTCATATAGTTCTGCAGGGATCCATTAACTCAGGGGAGCAGCTGTTTCCCTAACTGTAGTTTTTAAAATCAGGCTACCTCTTTGTTCTCAATAAAATGATGAAAATTTGATTTAAAACATTTTTCAAAAACAAGAGCAGAACTAGAAGAGTTGAACTGCAAGATTCCAGCTGAGTATATACCTTTGAAAAGACACAATAAACTGAAGTCCTCAATGGACAAAGCTGTATGAGATATGTCCAAATAAAGCAGCTGCGGAGGCCCTTTCAGTTCCAGCGCAGATCCCAGTGTGCCATGGAATGGCACTGAAAACCAATTTCAGGCAAAAAATATTTCAAAGTACCGTTGCATGGCATGTCGGGGTCATTCCTAGTGTCAGCAGGAATCGCTCTGGTTTTCCCACTGGCGGGAGTACTTAGTCGCAGATCGGGAGAATCGCTGCCAAAAAGTCAGAAACTCACCGCATAAAATCACGTTGCAATTCTCCCAATGGCAAGTTGGCTTTCCCACTGGCTGGTGGTGTGAACATGATTTGTATTAATTTGCATCTCATGGACGCTCATTTAAACAGCTGCCTGCCGGAATCCCGTCTGGCCTTCCAATCTTGTATCATGCCAGCAAGTGAATATGTTGGTCTAAAATGCAATTGCTAAAGAGTGGCATGCAAAAGGCAGTCCTCAGTTCGCAAGGATCTCGAGGCGAATGCAACAAAGCCTTTCTGCCATATTGCTGCATTGCTTCTGATGCACTGTTCACCAGTCTGCATCCAGGATAGACACCTTGGGATGAGATTCGTAAAAGCCTCTCACAGAAATATACTTCAGAAGTACAGCTGTCCTTATACTTGAAACACTGTGTATTGCTTTGCACTTAACCACACTGAATTTCATTCAGCTTAGTTTTGCCCTCCACCCTCATATGCAAAATCAATTCATTGTTATTATATTTCTGGTTATCGGGGTTTATTTAGCTGCTCTCGCCAGGCTTTAACAGTGCAGTAGCTACCTCAGAAATGGGACTGGTAGCACTTCCATCTCGTTAACAAAGGCAACATAGCAAGCTCCATTTTGAAAAAGGAATAAACCACTCGATATCCAAAACACCCAACTGTTTCAAGCAATGGGTCCTGTTTTAATGGAATTCCTTTATCCCAATCCTCTGGATAATCTTTACAATAAGCCCTGAACATTGTCTTTAATGTCTGAGGCCACCTTTATAACGCTCCCTGCGATTCTGAATGGTACGCAGTTGATTTAAATTGTTTTATTCCTAAACGATCCATAACTTCTTTGAATAACCTTGAGGTAAAATTTGATCCTTGATCCAATTGTATTTCTGTGGGTAGTCCATATCTAGTAAAGAATTTAAGTAACTACTCCACAATCTTTTTAGCTGTAATATTACGTACTGGAATGGCCCCTGGAAACCTAGGAGACACATCCATTATAGTCAAAAGATATTGATTCCCACTTTTCGTTTTAGGAAGTGGTCTTACGCAATCAATTAGGACCCTTTGTAAAAGGTTCCTCAAATGCTGGAATGGGTATTAAGGGCGCTGGTTTTATGACTGTTTGAGGTTTCCCTATCATTTGACATGTGTGACATGATTGACAAAATTTAATTACATCTTTATGTAGTCCAAGCCAATAAAAATGTTTCTGGATTTTAGTTTGAGTTTTCCTTATTCCCAAATGACCTCCCACTGGTACCTCATGTGCAACTCGCAACACCTCCTTTCTATACCCTACCGGCAATACTACTTGATGAACTTCTGCCCACTTTTCATCCGCCTGCATATGTAAAGGTCTCCATTTTCTCATCAAGACATCACTTTTACGGTAATAACACTTTGGTGTACACTCAGATTCCTCTTCCGTGTATGCTTTCTGATACATCTGTTTTATTTCTATATCTTTTTGTTGTAACTCTGCCACTTTTCCTGAACTAAAAATATCTGTCTCATCCTCCACCTGTTCTTGTTCTTTTTCAACCATTTGATCAAAAATCATTTCTGATAATTGCACTTCAACTTCATCTTCACTCTTTGATTTCTCCTCTTCTCTTAACCTGTGACTTTGCGACCTCGTTACTACACAATCCGGAAAAATCCCAGGATATTCGTCCTTCAACACTTCAGTTGTCTGATTTTCCACTGGCTTATCAACCACAGTAGGCATCACTCCCACCTGCGATCCAACTATATAATTACCCAGGATAAACTGTATTCCTGGACAAGATAATTTCTCTATTACTCCTACTACCACTTCATCATTCTTCACTGGACTTTCCAACCTTACCTTATATAATGGAACACTACTCCTCTCACCCTGAATTCCACTTTTACCATCTTTTCTGGCAATATTCTTCCTAAACTACATAACTCCTCATCTCTTACCATTAAAGATTGACTAGCTCCCGTATCTCTTAAAATTGTGACTTCTTTACCTGCTCCTCCTGACACACATGCGTAAACTTTACCCACACAAGTAAATTCTTTAAAGAGATCTGGCACCTTCTTATCAATCACCTCTTGATCAGGCTGTACAATCATTTGCTCCTCCTTCGCTTCACTTGGGCTTTCCTTTACCATTTAACAAACCCCACTGTCTTAACCCGTTTTACCACATCAGCCTTCCCAGTGCTTTTCTTCAACCACCAACACTGTGACTTTACATGGCCTAGTTAATTACAGTGAAAACATTTGAAATTTTTCATGTCTCTTCCACCCTCCTGGATTTCTTTTTAAATCTGAGGCACATACTCCTTATTATCTCCCATCAGATCACCTTTACCTTTACCACAAGTATGTCTCATGTCCCTAGTTTCTATCCCTCACTGGCTGAAACTGATGTCGGAAACCAAGCTTTGATTTATGAACTAATTCATAATCATCTGATATTTCTGCTGCTAATCTCACAGTTTTAACCATCTGCTCTTCCACATGAGTTCTCACTACATCAGGAATTGAATTTTTAAACTGCTCCAAAGGTATAATTTCTCTGAGAGCTTCATTGGTTTGGTCTATTTTCAAAGCCCTTATCCACCTATCAAAATTACTCTGTTTGATCCTTTCAAACTCCATGTTTGTTTGACCAAAGTCTTTCCTTAAATTTCTAAACCTTTGTCTGTAGGCTTCAGGCACTAGTTCATATGCACCTAAGATGGATTTTTCACCTCCTCATTCATCCCAGATACCTCCTCCGGTAGTGATGCAAACACTTCACTAGCCCTACCTACCAGCTTTGTTTGAATCAGTAATACCCACATGTACTGTGGCCATTTCATTTGTTTAGCTACCTTCTCAAATGAAATGAAAAAGGCTTCCACCTCCTTCTCGTCAAACCTTAGCAATGCTTGGACATATTTAAATAGATCCCCACCAAGCCTTCGACTATGATGCTCTTTCTCATTATCCTCATCACTATCATCCAACTGTATGTTTCCCTTTACGTCTGCCAATTTTAACTGACTTATGTTTCATTGCCATTTTCTGAAGCTGAAACTCTCTCTCTTTTTACCTATTCCCTTTCCTCTCTATCTCTTTCCTTTTCCTCTCTATCTCTTTCTTTGTTTCTTTCTTCTTTCTCCTTTTCTTTTCCCCTGATCTGTATCTCCCTTTCTCTTTCTTTTTCTCTCATTGCATATTCAAGCTGCTTTAATTCTTTTTCATGTTAAAGTTGCTTAATCTGCAACTGGATCTTTGCCATTTCTAATGAGTCAGACTGTATCTCAGGAAACTTTGAATGCTTAGCCACCGCCATAATTACCTCATCTTTTCGCATTTTGTCAGGTAATGTTAACTGCAATATTTTTGCCAAATCTAACAGTCTGCTTTTAGTCTCTGTCCGTAAGGTACTGTGTGTGACCATCTCCACCCCAAAACCCTTCTGAGCCTCTGAAAGAGACATTGTCCACAACACACTCCCTACTTAAACTAAAATAGCACACCTGAAAAGCAACCACGATATGCTCACCCCTCACTGTCTTTAAGTTCACTAAGCCAATCCAATAGATAGACTTTAACCCCCTCGAGCCCCCAATTTGTTATGGGCCAGGGTTTAGAGAACCACAAAGTATATCATGAAGTTCACCTGACCCACATATTTTGATAGATTGTGGTATGGGGAGCACACGGCCCACTCTACAGGTGTGGTACAACAGAAATGGAAAAGTATTTTTTAAAGCAAAACAATGTTTATTCTATGAACTCAAGTTAACCTTTTTAAAACATAGAATGAACATCTTAGCAACCATTAATTCAAATGCAACCACCAAAGACTACAACACTAAGAAATCATTGAAGCTTTCCTTTTAACATCCATAAGACTTAAAAACATAACCTTTAACAGAAGTACATCAGGTTAAAGTCACTACTGAGAGCAGCTATTAGTTTTAAATCTCCAAAGGATCAATTTATATTCGTTAGATTACAGAGAGAGACTCATACACCTTCTGGCTATGACTGCAGCTATCCAGCTCTGAAAACGAAACTAAAACACACCCTGCAGCAAACAACCTAAAACAAAAGTTAAAAGCTGACAGACAGCCCAGCTCCACCCACACTCTGACGTCACTGATAAACACCCATTTGTTAAAGGTACATTTCTTAAACACCCATTTCTTAAAGGTACTCTCACATGACACCATGCTCCATGCTAAATTGCCCTTAGTGTCCAAAAAGGTTAGGAGGAGTTATTGGGTTACGGGATAGGGTGCAAGTGAGGGCTTAATGTGGGTCGGTGCAGACTCGATGGGCCAAATGGCCTCCTTCTGCACTGTATGTTCTATGTTCTATGTTGTATCCTGGAGATAATTATTCCATCATCTTAATGGATCCCAGAACATGAGGCTCCTGTCGCCTCAGGAACCTCTTCCTCCATTAATATGACCTACTCTCCTCTCTGCACCCTCAAAACTTGCATTTCTGGGGGGAACTTTCGTCCAATTTTCAATGTTCCATTTAGCAAGTTGCATCAAGATACCTGTTTGGTACTCTACCAAATGTGGTCGAGACTGAAGCCTCAAAGTCATGGGGGCCTCAGACAATCAATCACCTGAAAATCAAAATCTACTTTTTGGGTATTTATGTAAATTTGAAACAGTATTTAATTCAGCAAAACTCCCCAGTGCCAGTTCACAACCCACAACTAGTGCCTGTTCTTTTCAATCTCATTCCTTATTAACGAAAATTTTGTACAGGATATCCAGGGCCTTCACTTGTGAAGTAGCATATCTGTGAGACTTTATCCAAATCTTTCTGCAAATTTAGGTACCTTTCTTGATACCACATTGCAATTTCAAATGGAGATTTTGACCAGGCACCTTATAGATCTGCGTTCATTCATTATTGCATTTCCAGTTATTTGGCTTTGGCAGTCCCATGGCTTGAACACAATTAATTTTCTATAGGCGGTGTCTGGTAAGCCAAATAGTAAGTAAATATAATTTTTTTTTAAAGTGGAATGATCATGGTGCAAGGCATTGGTGACCGCACCTGGAGCATGGTGCGTACTTTTTGTCCCCTTATTTGAGGAAAAATGTAGAGGCATTGGAGGCAATTCAGAGGAGGTTCATTAGATTGATTCCAGAGATGAGGGGTTTGTCATATGAAGAGAGATTGAACAGTTTAGGCCTCTACTCTCTAGTGTTTAGAAGAATGAGGGGAGATCAAATTGAGGTATTTAAGATGATAAAAGGTATGGATAAAGTAGATGTGGAGCGGATGCTGCCTCTTGTGCAGCATTCCAGAATGAGAGTTCATCGTCTCAGGATAAGAGGTAGCAAATTTAAAACAGAGAAACTACTTCTCCCATGAATCTGTGGAATTCACTACCCTAGAGTGTGGTGGACGCTGGCACAGTGAGGAAATTTAAGGAGGAGTTAGACAAATTTTTAATCAGTAATGGGTTGAAGGGTTATGGAGAATGGGCAGGTCTTTGGAGGTGAGGCCAGGATGAGATCAGCCCTGATCGGTGGGGCAGGCTTGAGAGGCTAAATTGTCTGCTCCTAGTTAGCTCTTATGTTTTAAGAAAAAACTATTCTGTCTAATTCCACCTCCCAGCTCTTAGTCTGTAGCCCTGTGGGTAAAAGCACCTAAAGCACAAATCTAGTGTTCTTGATTAAAAAGGGATCAGGGATTATGGGGAAAAGGCAGGAGAATGGGGTGAGGAACATATCAGCCATGTTTGAATATCGGAGAAGATTCGTTGGCCAAAGGGCCGAATTCTGCTCCTATATCTTTTGGTCTTAGCAACTGTTTCCTAATTATGAGCAGTTACGTTCAGAATCTCATCAATAAGGTAATCAACCTTTAACCTGACATGAACAGTTGCTTTACGACCCAAATCTGCTTGAAAGCCTGACTGGATGATTTCAGCAGAACTTTTTGAATCAATTGCCCAAAATAGTTAACACCCTTAATAGGTTATAAACCACATCATTGTAATTGACCCCAACGGTAATGGTTGGTGCTATTTGTCCAATATGGCTGCAACCCATAGACTGTGTAAGTGATGAAGAGTGTAATGGATTGTTTGTATTTATTGTTCACACATTTTCTGATATTAACCAAGCCTAAATTAAAGAACAAACTATTTAGACCAACCTTTGAAATCTTGCCATATATTATGTCGAAATTAGTCCACTATTTCATCTTGCTCAAGCTCAATTTACACAGATACCTACGCTCCATGTTTGTTGCTAATTATGCTGCTTCCATTCTCTCTACAGGGAACATCAAAACACTGCACATGTAAAGCCATCTTTCACTCGCATAGAATTGTGGTTTCTCAGAATATCTTGATGCTTACAATCGACAATCAGCCACCCTTTGTTAGCCAAGCTGCATGATCAATGAGCATTTCAGAGCCATCGAAAGGAAGCCCGGGATTGAGAATTTAAGAAGCCAATAATGGAGAATATTAATGAAGGTATAGCGATGTTGAAATGTTTATTTATTGCTGGTAGATGCAAATGATATTTTTTAAGGAATTGTGCTGTGAACTATTTGAACAGCCAAAAGTCTGAATGTAAATTTCAGCTAGCTGGGGGGAACGAGCTACGGTACCTGCAGCTCAAAAACTTCCTACGAAAGGAGACAAGGACGTACCCACAACCGCCACGACAGACACTACTGGAAGACCTACTGGACGCAAGTATCCTAGAGAAAGGGAACTGTAGTGACATGTATGACCGACTGGTAGATAGGGACGACACCGTACTGGACGCAACAAGGAGGAAATGGGAGGACGACCTGGGGATGGAGATCGGGTGGGGACTCTGGAGCGAAGCACTGCATAGGGTCAACTCCACCTCCACATGCGCAAGGCTCAGCCTGACGCAACTAAAAGTGGTACATAGAGCCCACTTAACAAGAACCCGTATGAGTAGGTTCTTCCCGGAGGTGGAAGACAGATGTGAACGGTGCCAAAGAGGCCCGGCCAACCACGCCCACATGTTCTGGTCCTGCCCCAGACTCGTGGAGTACTGGACAGCCTTCTTCGAGGTAATGTCCAAAGTGGTGGGAGTGAGGGTGGAGCCATGCCCGATAGTGGCGGTCTTCGGGGTTTCAGAACAGCCAGATCTATTCCTGGGGAGGAGGGCGGATGCCCTTGCCTTTGCCTCCCTGATCGCCCGCCGTAGAATCCTGTTTGGCTGGCGGTCAGCAGCACCGCCCAGAGCTGCGGACTGGCTGTCCGACCTCTCGGAATCTCTCCAAATGGAGAAAATCAAATTTGCCATCCGAGGGTCGGACGACGGCTTCCACAGAACGTGGGAGCCATTCATGCAACTGTTCCGGGACCTATTTGTGGCCAATGTACAAGAGGAAGAATAGTCGGGGGAAGGTAGCGGGAGGGGGGGGTGGGGGCTACAGGTTCGTTACGGGGGTTCGATGGCTAGCTAAGGCCCAAAACCAAGCTAAATAAACATGTTGAGGAGGGGGGGGGGGGGGGGCGCAGTTACTACTACGAAGATGCTTACCTGTAAATATGTATGTTAATTTTTGCGTGTTTGTTTTTGTTTGTTTTTTTTTTCTCTCTCCTAACAATTTGTAATTTGTTCAATATAAAATACGAAAACTGAATAAAAACATTTATAAAAAAAAAAAAGTCTGAATGTAAAAGTACAATAGCAGTGACTTGGATGAAGGGATTGAAGGTATGTTTGCTAAATTTGCAGATAACACAAATCTAGGTACGAAAGTAAGTTGTGAAGAGGACACAAGGAGGCTACAAAGGGATGAATGGTTGGGCAAAGATCTGGCAAATGAAGTACAATGTGGGAAACTGCAAAATTGACCATTTTGGCAGGATAAATAAAAATACAATGTAGATTGCAGAGCTCTGAGATGCAGAGGCATGTGGGTGTCTCTGTGCACAAATTAAAAAAGGCTAGTATGCAGGTACAGAAAATAAGTAGCAAAGCTAATAGAATGTTATCATTTATTGCAAGGGGAATTGAATACAAAAGTAGGGAGGTTATGCTTCAGTAATAAAGGGCACTGATTTAAAAAAATAAATTTAGAGTACCCAATTATTTTTTTCAATTAAGGGGCAATTTACCATGGCCAATCCACCTAATGTGCACATCTTTGGGTTGTGGAAGTGAAACCCACGCAGACAGAGGGAGAATGTGCAAACTCCACATGGACAGTGACCCGGGGCCGGGATTGAACCTGGGTCCTCAGCGCCATAGACAGCAGTGCTAGCCACTGCGCCACCATGCCGCCCTATATAGGGCATTGATAAGATCATATCTGGAATACCGTGCATAGAATTGGTCTCCTTTATTTAAGGATGGATGTAAATGTGTTGGAAGCATTTCAGAGAAGGTTTCCTGGACTGGCATCTGGATTGGGAGGGTTGGCTTATGAAGAAAGGTTGGACAGGTTAGGCTTGTGTCCACTGGAGTTTAGAAGAGCAAGAGGTGACTTGTTTGAAACATACAAGATCCTGAGGGGTCTTGACAGGGCGGATGTGGAGAGAATGTTTTCTCTTGTGGGAGGATCTAGAAGTAGGAGGTACTGTTTAAAAATAAGAGTCCACCCATTTAAGGCGGAGATGAGGATAATTTTTTTCTCTCAGAGGGTCATGAGGTTTTGGAACTCTCTTCCTCAAAAGGCAGTGAAGCAAAGTCTTTGAATATTTTTAAGGCAGAGCTAGAGAGATTCTTGATAAGCCTAGGGGTGAAAGATTATTAGGGGTAGGTGGGAATGTGGAGTTGAGGTTGCAATCAGATCAGCCATGGTTTTATTAAATGGTGAAGCAGGCTCGAGGGACCAAACGGCCAACTCTTCCTAATTCATATGTGTGGGTGTTTGGATGTAAGTTTGCCATATTTTATCTATTTTATTTCAATGTGGCTCCTTCAAGTAAGAATTCTGCTTTAAATCCAAATTAATTGCGCTTCACTAGATAATTTCAAACCCAACTGTCTTAACTGAAAGTTGGAGAACAAATTTATAATGCAAGTAATTTCTTAAACCTCCAAGAAAAATCAAATGACTTCTTTGACTATTCTTGATCTAAGTAATAAGCTATTCTGTTCTCCCATAAAGACAGAAAGATCAACTGACAATCCAACAATCTACCAATAACAATCATTTATTTTCCACCATGCTACACAGTAGAATATCCTCAGTCAGGGGGAAATTTGGCAGTGCCATTCTATCTGGTATCTCTGCGCCTTGTCTTGGTTAATCAAAGGAAACCACAATGGTCCCCAGCTGTGGACATACTTGCCATTATTTAAAATTGCGAAAAGTAGAGGCATCACACAAGGCTGAGGATTTTGGGACAATGTCCCTACTACATGTTTGACAGCCAGCCATGTAGGAAATGGATGGTTCAAGATGTTTCAGTGTGGAATTGATGAAGATCTAGGAGTAGGCCCTATTGGCTGGATTTTATGTCTAGCCACAGAGTCATATAGCAGAGAGAAGGCCATTTAGCCCATTATCCCTTGGCAACTCTTTGAAATAGTAACTCCAAATTATTTTCATGTGTTATCTGTGTTGGTCTAACATCGACTGCAACTGGATGCAGTGAAACGAGAAACAGGCTTCCGACACAGGAGATGGTCCAACACTGTTTTATTGAACTTGCTGATTGCTGTACATAATCTGCTGTGGGTTGACACTCTATTAACCTAACTGATAACCTCCTACTGGCTTGACCAGACTAGCTCTCTATCACATGGTGATGATGTTCACTGGCTTGTGCACTGTGACTATCTCAGTAGCTGTATCCTGTGAGAGAGGGAGAGTCTTAATGCCCTGTGGGCTTCATAGTGGTGGTGTCCTGTCTGGTGATTGGTTGTTTTGTGTCGTGTGTGTTCATTGGTTATCCTGTGTGTCAATCACTGCCTGTCTGTATCTCATGATATACATGAGTGGATATTATGACAAATTCTACTCCTCTAGTTCTTGCCCATAGACCTTCAAATTTCTCCTTTTCAAACATATATCCAATTTCATTTTGATATTACTACTGAAGTTCTAGCAGTCAGAGGATATCAAGAAAAAGAATAGGGGGAGAACCTTACAAAGACAGCATCATATGTTGCAACAATGAACCAGAAATGCAATGTTATCACTTTATTGCAGCCTGCAATTACAGGTCTTTCAACTAAACTTCACTTGAGCCAGTTCCTTCATAAAAATGATTAGAGGAGACTTGAAATGAAAATAGTTTATTGTCACAAGTAGGCTTCAAATGAAGTTACTGTGAAAAGCCCCTAGTCGCCACATTCCGGCGCCTGTTTGGGGAGGTTGCTACGGGAATTGAACCCACGCTGCTGGCCTTGTTCTTTACAAGCCAGCTGTTTAGCCCACTTTACTAAACCAGTCCCAATGCAGAAAAAGAAAGAGCAAACCTTAAGATGATATTGTAATTCATAGAAACATAGAATCTCTAAAGTGCAGAAGGAAACCATTCGGTTCATCATGTCTGCACTGACCCTCCGAAAGAGCACTCTACCCAGGTTCACTCCCTTGCCCACCCTACCCTATCACCATAACCCAACCTGTACCCTAAGGGGCAATTTAGCATGGCCAATCCACCTAACCTGTACATTTTTGGACTGTAGGAGGAAACCAGACGCCTGTCTGAAACCCATGCAAACACAGGGAGAATGTGCAAGCTCTAAACAGTCACCCAAAGCTGGAATCAAATCCGAGTCACTGGCACTGTGAGGCCGCAGTGCTAATCACTATGCCATGATGCCGCCATGTCTGCATTGCATACTTTATTTGGGACAGAAACATTACAATAATTTTCAAATAGCTGCCAATTCATTAGCTAATAAATATCCTAGATTTCTGAATTGTTTCATTCATGGGGCGGGATTCTCCCGTACCCAGCGGGGTGGGGGGTCCCAGGGGGGCGGAGTGGCGTGAACCAATCCGGCATCGGGCTGCCCCAAAGATGCGGAATCGTCTGCACCTTCAGGGGCTAGGCCCGCCCCGGAGTGGTTGGCGCCTCGCCGGCCGGCGTGGGAGGCCTTTGGCGCCGCGCCAGCCGGGGCAGAAGAGACTGCGCCGGCCGGTGGAGGTCCGCTCGTGCGCGAAAGCGGCAGCGGCTGCTGATGTCATCCCTGCGCATGCGCGGGGGGGGGGTTCACCTACGCATGGCCATCGCGGAGGACCACAGCGGCTGACGCATAGGAAAAGTGCCCCCACGGCGCGGGCCCCGATCGCGGGCCAGGCCACCGTGGGGGCACCCCCCGGGGCCAGATCGGCCCCTGCCCCCCCAGGACCTTGGAGCCCGCCCGCGCCGCCAGATCCCGCCGGTAAGGGATCTAGTCCAATGTACGCCGGCGGGACCTGCATAGATCGAGCGGGACTTCGGCCCATCGTGGGTCAGAGAATCACCAGGGGGGGGGGGGGCTGAGAGCGGCCGCCAACCGGCGCGGCACGATTCCCGCCCCTGCCAATTTTCCGGTGCCGGAGAATGCAGGAGCCGGCGGGGGTGGGATTCACGCCACCCCCCGGCGATTCTCCGACCCGGCGGGGGGTCGGAGAATCCCGCCCATGGACTTTCCATGTCATTTTTGTGAGGTGAGCAATCACAACACCCTTGGATCTTGAATATCTTAGTTCATCCAAAACCATGTCCTAACTTGCACAGAATCTCATTCACCTCTTACCCCTGTGCTCTCCATCCTAAACTGGCTCCTGGTCTGGTAGTGCCTCAATTCCTTGTTTTCATGACATCACCTCTCCCTATCGCTTTAAGATCGTCAACCCCTGCAACTCTCCAAGGTACTTGTGGTTCTTCAATTCTGACTTCTTGTGCATCCCTGATTTTCATTGATCCATGTGTTTTCAGCTGCCTAGGCCATAAACTCTGAAATTCCCTTCCTACGCCTCTCTCTCCTCCTTTGCAACTAAACACTCCTTTAATTCTGTTTACTTGACCCACCTTTTGGTCACTTATCCTAACATTGTTTCATGTGGTTTGGTTTCAAATCTGTTGCAACATTTTATTGAAATAAGGGTGCGATATAAATGCATTTTGTTTTTATTTTCATGCATATATATAAATATATGTTTATACCCTTTGGTGATTATTTACTCCCATCTTGGGTTCCTTCAATACATAGGCCATTCCAATTGAAAGACAAAGCCAGGTCCTGCTACTAGACCTTCATCTCTGTCCCTCTTGAGCCAGCCACCAGAAAAAATGCTAAATTGCCATAAGTTTGCACTGTTTTAAAATTCTTAAAACATATGTTACTATTTGAAAGCCGGTTTGATAAATGAGCTGAAGTACGAGTGTCACCTGAGTAGATGAGTAGGTGAAGAACAGCCCCATTGTCATTTGCAGAGATGTTCCTAGGTCATGGCTAAAACAAAGCCTTCTTGTTACTGCCTCAACCCCCTTTAGGCTGTTTCCTTGGGCTGGTTGCGCATTCAATGATCTAAAACTTAATTCTTATACATGGGTTATCATTCTGCAGGATTAATGATCACCCTCTTATCATAGAATCAGTAAATGGTGACAGCGCAGGAGGAGACCATTTGACCCATCATGTCTACGCTGGCTCTCTGAAGGAGCAATTCTTCAGGTGCCACTCGCCTGCCTTTTCCCTGTAATCCTGCAAATTTTTCCTTTACAGAAAATGATCCAATTCCCTTTTGAAAGCCTTGATTGATCCTGCCTCCACCACACTCTCAAACAAATGCATTTCAGATCCTGACGACTTGCTGCATAAAAACATTTTTCCTCACATTGCTGTTGCTTCTCTTATCAATTACCATAAAGCACAGTGGTTAGCACTGTTGTTTCACTGCGCCAGGGTTCGAGGTTCAATTCCCTGCTTGGGTCACTGTCTGTGCGGAGTCTGCACGTTCTCCCCGTGTCTGGGTGGGTTTCCTCTGGGTGCTCCGGTTTCCTCCCATAAGTCCCGAAAGACGTGCTATTAGATATTTTAGACATTCTGAATTCTCCCTCCGTGTACCCGAACAGGCGATGGAATGTGGCGACTAGGGGCTTTTCACTGTAAGTTCATTGCAGTGTTAATGTAAGTCTACTTGTAACAATAAATATTATTATTTTTATTTTCCTCTCTCTTTTCGTTTTTAACTTTCCAGTTTCCTTATCTATTCATTGTTGTTGGCCTTGAACAGGTTCTGGAACAGGCTGACAAACTGCCCCCATGCATTTAGGAAGCCTCCCACCAACCCTCGGATGGTAATTTAATCTTCTCCAGGTGGAGAAATTCTGAAAGGTCTTCCAGCCAGTCTTCAGCTGTGAATGGTGCTGCTGATTGTCAGCCGAGCAGGATTCTTTGTCGTGCGACTAGGGAAGCGAAAACTAGGACATCGGCCCTCTTCCCCTTGTGTAGCTCTGGCTGATCTGATACCCCGAAGATTGTCACTATTGGGCATGGCTTCACCCTCACCCCCACAGCCTTGGACATTGCCTCGGAGAAGGCTGTCCAGAACCCACCAAGTTTGGGACATGCCCAGAATATGTGGTTGTGGTTGGCCAGGGCCCCTCTGGCACCGTTCACATTTATCCTCCATCACCGGGAAGAACCTGCTCATTCAGGTTCTGGTCAGGTGCGCTCTATGCACCACTTTAAACTGGATGAGGCTGAGCCTTGCGCAGGAGTAGGTGGAGTTGGCCGGCTCAGTGCTTCGCTCCAGAGTCCCCACCCCACTTGTGTCCCCAGTTTGTCCCCCCATTTCCGTCTTGTCTCGCCCAGTGGTGTTCGAGATCTGTCCAGTAGCTGTCCGTACATTTCCCGCAGAGTCCCCCATCTTTACTGTCCGCGTGCATCAGGTCCTCTAATTGTGTGGTCTCTGCGTCCAAGGGGCACCCTATTGGCTCCTTGTGGAGGAAGTATTTATCTGTAGGTGTCTCATTTCCTTTCCTGTCGGCAGTTCCCATTCCTCCGTCAGTTTGTTTAGCGTTGCTATTCTGTTTCCTATGTAAAAGTCTCTAACTGTTAGAGGTACGGGGGTATCTCCATCCTGTCTCCATTTCTTAAAGTGCTGTCTAGCATGGCTGGGGGTAATCTGTGGTTACCGCAGATGGGGACCATGGGGGACATCTTAGTCATCCCAAAGTGCTGTCTTAATTAGGCCCACGTTTTTAGTGCAGCCGATACCACTGGGCTTGATGTATATTTTGTCAAGGGGGATGGGAGTGTTACCGTAGCCAGGGCCCGAAGGTCCCCTTGCAGACGGCCACCTCCATCTGCACCCACTCCGAATTGTGTTTGTGTACCAATCCCCTCACTCTTTCTGCCATTCCTGCCCAGTGGCAGCACTGCAGGTTTGGTAATGCCAGGCCATCTTTGATTTTCCTCCTTTGCAGTGTTGGTTTGGGAACTCTCAGATTCTCACCCCCCCCCCCCCACCACACACACACACACACACAAACAGCATGATTAAGCCGTCTACGTTTTGGAAGAAGGCCTTTGGGATAAAGATCGATATGGATCTGAACAGGAAGAGGAACCACGGCAGCATGTTCATTTTGATCGTCTGCATTCTCCCCGCCAGGGAGAGTGGGAGTGCGCCTCACTCGGTCCTTTTTGACTTCCTCCACCAGGCTGGTAAGGTTCCACTTGTGAATCTGTGTCCAGTCTCTGGCTATTTGGATCCCCAGATATCGGAATCTATTTTGAGCTATTTGAGCTCTGTTCCTCCCCCGTTTGGGTTCACTGGGAATGCTTCATTTTTGCCCAGGTTGAGTTTATAACCCGAGAAGGTTCTGAACTCTTTCAGGATCCGCATGATTGCCTTCAGTCCTTCCTGTGGCTTTGAGACGTACAGGAGCGGGTTATCCGCATAGAGTCAGACTCTGCACTCTCTGTCTCCTCTCTGGATGCCCTTCCAGCTTATTCATCACTGTAGATACACAAGGAGTTCATGTAAGTACACGTAGACTAGCTAGACACTAGAGGGAGCACCAGAGACATGATACACAGACACTCAACCAGTAGGTCAGTAAGATAGGACACGATCAATGGGCATTCACGATACACACAGACGTGACACTACCACAGGAGGGCATTACACCAACCCATATATGCGGCATCTCCACATCATATATAAAGGCCACAGCACACATGATCTTCCTCTTTCCAGTGGAGACACTCAGTGAGTACAGACACAGGGTTGATTCAACATCACACCCACCACGTGGATTGTAGCAGACTGGTTCGTCAGTCTGAGTAGTTATAGAAGGATTAACAGTAGTGGTAAATCCGAGTAGGAGAATTGCAAATAGTTTAATAAACGTGTTGAAGTTATCTCCATGTCTGAACCTTCCTTTGTCAAAGTGAACATCAAGGAAGCAGCTTATGTTACGCCAAGAGCATAACAAGACATGGTACCAGCGAGTGACTGTTTCAATCCATATAGTTACAACTCAGCAAGCAGTGACAACCAGCAACAACACCCAGGCAAGATGATCGAGATTCCGGTTCCACAGCGGCTCAAGTGCCACGGCAATCTCCGCGAAAACCGGCGTGCATTCAGGCGAAGGTTTGAGATCTTTCTGGTAGCAGCCAACCTACAAGATGTGGCCGATGCTGAAAAGACAGAGCTTCTGCTCACCATCGCCGCTGCCAGAGCAGAAGAAATCTTTAAAACATTCAAGTTCTCCAAAGGGCAAAACAGGAACGACTTCCAGGCAGTCCTGGACAAATTCGGTAAATACTGTGAGGAAAACACAAAACAAATCAACAGAAAATGGTAACAGAGGCGCCAATACTTATAACGAGGCCGAATTCCTGAAGCAGAGAATGACATTTTTGATCGGCGGCCATCAGCTCACTGGGCTAAATCGCTGGCTTTTAAATCAGACTAAGCAGGCCAGCAGCACGGTTCAATTCCCGTACCAGCCTCCCCGTACAGGCGCCGGAATGTGGCGACTAGGGGCTTTTCACAGTAACTTCATTGAAGGCTACTCGTGACAATAAGCGATTTTCATTCATTGAAAAAGGTACTGCACGTGCGCAGTTGCGCGAGAAGCGCACAGAACGGGAAGGTCCGTTTGCGCATGCGCGAGGAGCCGCGCATGCGCAATTGCGAAAAGGGCCCCCAGTAAAGGGACAGCAATATGCACATGCGCAATCGCTTCCTACGACCGACGTCACACGCTTTGTGACGTCAGAGGCCCCGGACCACACCCACTTAAAGGGGAAATGTCCCAAAACACAAAAAAAAAAATTAACGCTGTAAAACCTGATTCTTTCACCTGGGACGACAGCACAATGCCTGAAATTCAACCAGTAGCTGAAAGTAACCTCTGCAGAACCCTGCAACAAACAGTTAGCACCGCTCAAAGAGATGATATAGTCCTTGAATACTATGACTCCGACCTTTATTTCTTCTTTGGACATCATGAGCCCAATGCCAGCTCCGACACAAAAAGTGATGATATGGTCCTAGAAGACTATGACTCAGATGAAGGTTTCATCATTCGAGATGGCAACCCCAGTACCAAATCCGAACTGCAACGAGATGTGTTCTACAGTGAAGACTCCGACACAGACGCGGATGTGTTCTTCGGATTTGAGGATCTTCAGCCCAGCATATATGGCATCCCGACTCGTGAGTTCAGGATTATGCTGCGGCCTGACACCAAAAGACAGAGAGTGGTCCACGCACCACAAAGGGTCCCAGCCTCTACACAGGAAGCGATGAAAGACTCAACAGCGAGACAACTCACATCTCCACACAAGAAGTGACTCGAGTGACACAAGCCTCCACAGCGAGCTCGTGGACAGCCTCCACGATAGAAGCTATGCAAGACTCCAAAGCGCAGTACTTGCATGAACAAGACCATGAGGATCTAGCAACCTCCTCTGAGCAACCAGCAGCAGACGATGCAAGTCTGCCACGCTTAAATGAACAACAGAAAGACTATGACAGTCTGCCACGCCCAAGTGCACAGCAAGATGACTATGACAGTCTACCATGCTCCAGTGAACAACAAAGCAACTATGACAGTCCACCCACATTGTTTGAGCCACCAGAAGAAGACTATGACAGTATACCCAGCCCAAGTGAACAACAAGAAGCTACTGAGGCTCTACCCACTGTATGTGAGACAAGTGACGACAGCATCCCACTTCCCATACAAGATGTGCAACATGATAGACCTCAGCTGGTGTGTACAGTGGCACTCGATGATCACAGTGAGACTACTGGTGACTCCGGTGACACCACGTTACTTCAAACCTCATTCGCTCGAGCCTCTCCACAAGCAAATGCATTCCTGAATGTTTTGACTCCAGACAGGGAGCATCGACAAACCAAAACTGACTCAGGTGACAAAGACCAGACTCTAGACAGAGAGCATCGACGAACCAAAACTGACTCAGGTGAAACAGACCATGGGGAGAATCAACAAGCCAAAGCTTATTCAAGTAAGCCGGACTTGACTC
Organism: Scyliorhinus canicula; assembly: GCF_902713615.1. NCBI lineage: Eukaryota > Metazoa > Chordata > Chondrichthyes > Carcharhiniformes > Scyliorhinidae > Scyliorhinus > Scyliorhinus canicula. The sequence goes on along the minus strand of NC_052146.1, from coordinate 185,471,622 downwards.
CAGACGGGGAGCGCTGTAAACTCAGTGACGGCACGCTCAAGAAAACAGCAGATGCCACAAAGCACGCTGACACGAGTAACTGTGTGAAGGACTCGTATTGTCCACAGATTGTGGTCCTTGAGCCCAGCAAACACGGCAACAAAACCCACCGACACAACAACACAACCTATGAAAACCATATCAAAGACAACGACACGACGCGCACCAAAGGCAACATTGTCGACAGCAAGCACAACAAAGACTACACCAATGGAACTACGACTGGTACGACATGGTACAACTCTGCCCATGAGGGACACTGTTACTGCTCAGCTCAGTACAATGACATACCATGGCAGGACGATGCATCTTCCCAATTCACGTGTGCTGCACCACCAACAGGCAACCTGGCTTTCAGGACAAATGCCATCCAACATCACTATCACAGGCATCGGAAGAAAAAAAGACTCCAAATCAGACAACAAAGTGATTTGACCACTTCTTGGTTCCTTACGCACAGGGACACTGATGGCGTTCACAAGGACATGCCACCATCAAAATCACCAACGCAACAAGAAAGACATTCAACCATGATAATTGATGGGTTTTGGACTCATACATATGAGTTCGACTTATTATTTAATGATCACTGTTATAATAATTTGTAGAGAGCATCGCTTATCTACCTGTTTTTTGTTCAATTTTCTTTAACAGTGTACAGAAAATATGTAACATGAATAAAGGGGGATGTGGTGATGTGCATCACTGTAGATACACAAGGGGTTAATGTAAGTACACGTAGACTAGCTAGACACTAGAGGGAGCACCAGAGATGTGACACACAGACACTCAACCAATAGGTCAGTAAGATAGGACACGACCAATGGGCATTCACGATACACAGAGAGGTGACACTACCACAGGGAGGCATTACACCAACCCATATATAAAGGCCACAGCACACATGATCTTCCTCTTTCCAGTGGAGACACTCAGTGAGTACAGACACAGGGTTGATTCAACATCACACCCACCACGTGGATTGTAGCAGACTGGTTCGTCAGTCTGAGTAGCTATAGAAGGATTAACAGTAGTGGTGAATCCGAGTAGGAGAATTGTAAATAGTTTAATAAACGTGTTGAAGTTATCTCCATGTCTGAACCTCCTTTGTCAGAGTGAACATCAAGGAAGCAGCTTATGTTACGCCAAGAGCATAACAAGACACTTCCAGCTTTTCACATTCCTCAGGGCTATCGGCAGTGGTTCAATTACTCATGCGAACAACAGCGGGGACAACGGGCATCCTTGCCTTCTGCATCTTTGTAGCTGGAAGTATTCAGAGCTGATGGTGTTAGTTCGAACGCTCGCCTTGGGAGCATTGTAACGAGTCTCGCCCAGGCGGTGAATCCCGCCCCTCGCCCAAACCGTTCCAGTACCTCGAGGAGGTATTCCCATTCGACTCTGTTGAAGGCCTTTTTTGCATCCAGGAAGACAATCACCTCTGGTGTTTTCTCCCCCGCTCCTATGATTCCTGCTGCAGATTTCCCCACTGCAAAGAAGTTGATGCGGGTGTGCACCCTGTGCACCTGCGAGAAGAACGAGAACTCCTTTTCACCCGGGTGCAGGAACCTCCATGGGTCTACCGCCCTCATCTGCTCTATGAATAGTCCACTAATATTCCAGGTGATAATCTTGGTCGGGAGTTCCTGTCCACCACTTCCTGCGGGATCAACAATACTTACTTGGTGGACATGTCCCTGCACTCTGGGGTTTCCCTTTGTTTAGGGACCCTCCAAAGTGGCTGCTAACAGTGCCACCTTGTTCCATCAATCCGAACCTGACCTGCTGAAGCCAGTCTAAAACCCTTTCTTCCCTTATCATATGTTCCCCCCATGGTTCCGATTCCCCCCTCTATCCCCTTTCTGCCCTTCCTCACCCCCATGCCCCCTCCCTATTTACCCCCTAACCACCTCCATTCCTGAGTCCCCCCCCTTGCCGGGTGTTCTATCCCAGTTGGGAAATGCACCGTGCCCGGCCTTCCTCTCTTTCATACTTCCTGGCGCTAGCTTTCCCCGTTAGTGTGATGGCCCCCCTCCCGGGGATAATCTTTCCCCCTCCTATGCCCAATCGTTGCTGCCATCTCTGTCTCCTCTTCACCCTCTCCTACGCTCTGCTGCCGGCTCCACTTCCTTCCTCGGAGCTGGTGCTCCTACTCATAGTGAGGCAACGCCGTCCGCGCAAGGATTGTCCATATTTGTAACTTTTTCTTTTGCTTTCTCTCCCTGCCGCTTCCTTACCGCCGCTTTGTTTCCTTTTGTCCTGTCCAGGCCATTCGCACCCACAAACCCGTCCACCTCTGCCGGGGGGGGGGGGGGGGGGGGGGGGGGGGGTGAAAAAGTGTTCTTTATTCTGGAATGTCATCCAGAGCCTGACTAGGAATAACTTCCCAAATTTTACATTGCCCTTTTTTTTTTAATGTTTTTATTCTCCATTTTCACATTTTCCTCCAAAATTCATACCCCACCCACAAACAATAAACGGTAACAAATACAAAATCAATCCCCTTAACAATAACAACGATCCCATCCGCCCACCACCCCAAACAACGGCCTACCTGTCAATATATGCATCCAATAAAACAAACCCTCCCACAGTGGAAACAAAAAACAAAGGAGAAAAAGAAAAAGGAGTCAGGGACTACCCATGTTCACCCTAGAGTCCACTACCCCCCCCCCCCCCCCCCCCCCCCCATACTCAACGCCATCCAACCTCTGAAAGAGTACCGTACGTGATACCCAAGAGTTGTAAACCCCCACCCCCCTCCAACTCCTCCCGCCCACTGCCTCTTGTAAAACTCCTCCCCCCAATCTCGGTTCCTTCTCCCCAACTTTCCACTCCAGCTAGACCACTCGGACCCTGTTCTGCCAGGCTCCGATGGCCACAGCCCCTCCCCCCACCTCACTCCCGTTCACTGGCCAGTTTAAACCGGCCAGCGCGGAGGCCCCCGCCCGGGTCCCTTTCCCCCTTGCCCGGCACTAGGAAAACCCAGAAATCCCCTTTTAGCACACACACCCCGCATATCCACCTACACCCCAAAGAGCCCTCACTTCTAGTGCAAGACCCATCACTTCCCTTGTCCAAATATATACAACATTGGCTCCTTTAGCCCACACACCCGCATGCAGTAAAACAAAAAGGAAGAAACAAAAAAGAAGAAAATACAGTCTTGAGGTTACATCGGCACATGGCCATTTCTCAATTTCTCAGTTCTGCCACAGTACTTCTGCCTTCGCAAACTCCTCCGCTGCTTCCGCCGTTCCAAAATAAAAGTCCTTGAGCTTATAAGTCACCCTCAGCTTCGCTGGATATACAATGCCGCACTGCACCTTGCTAATGTACAGTGCCCTCTTCACCCGATTGAAAGCAGCCCGCCTCCTCGTCAGCTCCACCGTAAAGTCCTGGGATACACGTATACCAGCTCCAGCCCACTGCACCACCCGCTTCTGCGTGGCCCAGCACAGGACCTTCTCCTTCGCACTGTACCTACGAAAGCACAAAGTCACTACCCTTGGCGGCTCACTCGCATTTGGTACAGGCCTCCACGACCGATGAGCCCGATCCAGTTCATATCGGGAGGGATCCTCCCCCTCCCCCAATAGGTTTGCCAGCATAGCGGCAAAATACTCAATCGGTCTCGGCCCTTCAACTCCTTCGGGCAGCCTCACAATCCTCAAATTCTGTTGCCTGGACCTGTTTTCCAGGTCTTGCAATTTTCCTCACAGATCCTTGTTCACCTCCATCACCTTCCGCATCTCCTTCCCCATCGAGGTAAGTTGATCACCATGCTGCGCCACCGTCTCCTCCACTACCTTCAGCGCCTCCCCTTACTCCCGCACCTCCGCCACTGCACTCGCCACCGCCGTCGTCACCGAGGAAATCGCCTCCTCCACCAGCACACTCAAAACCTCCCTCATCTCCTTCCTCGTCGCCTCCAAGTGTTCTGTAAACTGCCTTTCGAATTCTGCAGCCATCACCTTGGTTATTTCTTCAGCCTTAAGCAATGCGGCCTCCCCTGGTGCTCCAGCCTCCTTTTTCCCTGGTGATCCCGTGGTGACCTCTCCACTCCCTGACAGGCCCTCAGCTGCTTTTTTAACGGCCTTTTTCTTACTGACCCTTGACATCCTCTTCTGCTGTGCCTCCTCTGCGCCTTCTCCGTGCCTTTGATGTCTCCGTGGACCCTGGGACCGGGCTGAAAGCCCCGAAAATGCCATTCCCGAACGGGAGACCTCCATTGCGTGGCTACCTCCCGCCCGCCATCACCGGAAGTCCCTACATTGCCCTTTTATAGGGCCGACTTTGCGTGGTTAATCTCAGCGCTGCGCTTTGCCAGTTCTGCCCCAGTGTCCTGATACACCCGTATTCTGTATCCTACCCAACTGCTCGCTTTGGTTTGCTGATCCCAACGTAGGATCCTCTTCCAATCCTGGTACCTGTTCAACTTGGCGATTGTTGCCCTCAGCTGCTCCCTGGCCTTGGGCTTCAGCTTAGAGTGACCTGTGGGCCCTGTTGATCTCCAGTGATTTGAGGAAGCTGTCCTTTCCAACCAAGTTGCTCAGTATCTAGGCCACATAGTCAGTCGGGTCTCTGCCCTCGATCCCCTCTGGCAGGCCCACTATTCAAATATTCTGTTGCCATGACCGGTTCTCCTGGTCCTCAACCTTCCCCTTCAGGCTCCCTTGGATCACCACCAACCTTTTTATCTCTGCTTCCAGGGTGACGATCCTGTCACTTCAGTCAGTTGATGCCTTTTCGAGCTCTTGGATTGCTCATCCCTGAGCCTCCAGCTTCTTCCCAATCCCATCGAGTGCCGTCTGCATGCCGACCAGTGCCTCCACCACCCTAACCGCCACCTGGCTCTCCACTTTGACCCTTCCTTCATCGCAGTCAATTCCTTGGTTAGGAATGTCTTCCATTCCTCTCCAGGTTGCGGGGGGGGGGGGGGGGGGGGGGGGGGGGGGGACACATCGGTCTCCCTCTCTCGGGGTGGCCAGGGACCCCTCGCCTCGTGGGTGCGCCAACTCACTTGCTTGATGCTCCTGCCATTTTCCGCTGCTTCTAGCTTCCCTGCAGCTTCTTGAGCTACTGCTTGCTGGCGTATTGCTCTTCTCTTTTTGTTTAGGAGTTGAACATTCTGAATTTTTGGATTAAATTCAGTCAAAAGTGCCTATTTTACTGTGTTCTGAAGGAGAGCCACCTGATGTGTGACTACTCAGCACATCCCCGTCACCGGAAGTCTTGATTATTGGTTTCTAACCATGTTACGGCAGGATCCTGATTTCGCCAACAGTAGCAGGCCGTTTACATTGCAAACAGATCGGCGCCCAACGCGGTTCTCGATTTTGACCTATCCTGCGATTTAACGGCCTCATCGGGCTTAAGTGCAATGCGGACATTAAATCACACCCTTTAAATTGACTTGATTACAGGCAATACATTTACACATCAGCAAAGCAGCAAATATAAATAATAGTTTACTGATACCTTAAAACTGCTTCCAAAACCATCATAACAAAATATTTGAGTCCATTAAACTGATGGATATCTTTCTCACAGAGTTCTTTAACATAAAAGATATATGATTAAACTAAGAACTCAGGCTAGTTGGAGGGAGCCGGAGAGAGGCTGGTGTGCTTGATCTTACTGTTATTCATATGTTATTTTATATATAGTTTACCCACAGTTGATGTTAATAAATCATTTATAGCTTTAGCTACAAGTGTTCTTTTAATATAAATCAGGCCATCCAACAAGAACATGACAGCCCCCTCTTCCCTTTGTCTGAAAGTCAGCTCCTTTGAAAGCACCTTGGGTCTTTATCGAGAGGCCAGTAATTACATTTCGATCATCAGAGTTGATGGGGTTTTGAGAGTCGTATTGTAGTCAGGAGTGATGTTTACTGAGTGAAGGCCAAAGCACAGCCTTTCTCGCCTTACGCATTAAATTCTGAGACAACTGCCCGTGGGACAGTTTTTGAAAATTATTGTTATTTGGCTCTTCAGTCGGACAACTTGTTGCAGCAATTGAAAAGCCTGAGGCATTTGGTTCGAATAACTGATATATTAATGAAATAAAAACAAAAAATGATTAAAATACTCAACAGATCAAATAGCACCTGCGGCGAGAGAAACAGAGTTAATGCTTCAAGTCAATGACACTTCATCAGAATGTCTGATGAAAGATCATTGATCTGAAACTTTGGACAGAATTTTGAGTCTCCGTTAACTGTCAGTATAAATGGCGACGCGGACCCAAAATATCAGGAGAGTGGGAAATCTAGATTCTCACCAGCGTGATCTCGTCTTATAATTTTCCACGCCCCTTGGTGAAGTAATGAGGTTCCTGCCCATATCATTAGTGAGCGGTCCCGCCATCACTTTCATGCTCATTGAATATTCAAACTGCATAAGTGTGACATCACATCGGCGCGGTTTACAACAGCTCCATCAGAACGTGAAGCTCACCTCCGAGGGAATATCGGAGGAGAGCATGCAGGTCACCACTAACCACCAGCGAGTCCCATGGAGAGGGGCACCATACATTAAATGGGGAACCAGATAAGTCCTTCTTGGGATGGGGGGGGGGGTTAAGTCATGGGTGTTTTGGTGGGTGGGGGGGTTGATTGTTGGTCGTAGGCCTGGTGTGGGCTTCCAATATCTCCTGCAAATGTCTGACTCCTACCTGACAGAAACCTGATCGCGACCTGCCAATGAACCGGGTGATCTGTGGGCAATGAGATGCTGAATGATCCATCTCTGCTGATTCTGCCTCCTCCGAGGTTCGGGTTGCCGGTGAAGGTTTGTGGCCACGGTGCATATGGAAAGACCCCCATGAGCTTTCAGCCGATGGCGGCAGAGGCACAGGCGTTTGTGAAGGCTTAAGCCTGGACAGAGCTTGGACTTTGATGGTTTTTGTTCCTCCTTTTTCTGTGATGTTGTTATTTCTCATTATGGCTGTCTATCTGTATGTGTTTTTGTGTAAGGGGTGTTTGGGTAGGGATAGTTTGGGGACGTTGATGGGGATCTGTGGGATTAGGGGCTTAGTACTGGATTGTGTTAGAAGTTTGAAAGGGTCGGGTGATCAATGGCCCCCGTTAATGTTGATGTGTTTCTTTGGTGTGGGGTCTGGCAGGAGCCGCTGCACTTGCAAACAAAAGTTGGTTGGTGAACAGGAGCGAGGTGGGGGAGGGGCTATGGTCGTTGGCCTCCTTCTGCACTGTAGGAATTCTATGAACCTGTGTGAACAGGTTTCGATGGGCCTGGGAGGTGTGAATGATTGGTGGATGCCAGAGGTAATTTCGAGACGAAGTGGCGGGGGGAGTCTCAATGGAAGGGGGAGGGGTAGGGAGATGGCAGCGACTAGGGGTAGAGTGGGGGCCTGCTTATGGGGCAGGGCCTGGAGGAGTAGTAATGACTGACAGCAGGGGCATGGGGGCTGACAGACTCTCGGTCCTGGTGGTGACGTGGAACGTGCGAGTGCTGGGGCCACAAGTGAAGTGAGCAAGAGTATTTGGCATCTAAAGTGTTTGAACGCCGATCTGGCGCGTCTGCAGGAGACTCATTTGAGGGTGAAAGATCAGGTGAGGCTGTGGAAGGGTTGGGTAAGCCAGGCATTTCACTTGGGCTTTGATAGCAGGGGGGTAGTGGTATTGTTGGGTGAGAGGGTGAAGTTTGAGATGGAGAAAGTGGTGGCGGATCAAGGGAGTAGGTGTGTAATAGTGACGGTGCACTGGAGGGGAGGTTGGTGTCGCTGGTTAGTGTATACACCCCAAATTGGGATGATGTAGGATTGATGAAGGGGATGTTTGTGGCCATACCAGATTTGTGGCCATACCAAAACCTGGGAACACCATGTCCTGACAAATGGGCTGCTTCAGCTTGGGTGTTCTGCTTAAAGACATATTCCAATTATGGGTCCACGGTCCAAAAATAATAAACGTAAGTAAAAGAAATGGGAACAAAGGAAATAAGCAGGAAGGACTCTTACAATATAAATGTATGTACACAAAATGTCAAAATAAATAAAATTCAGCCTTGTGCCAGCTCTTTGGAAGATCGATTCAATTACTCGCACTCAGTTGCTCTTTCCCCATAAGTCTGCAATTTTTCTCCAGTTCAAATATTCATCCAATTACCTTTCGGCATTTAGTACTGAATCTGCTTCCACCACCCTTTCAAACACTCATTTCAGATCATAACAACTCACATTGCAAAAATGTTATTCATCTCCCCTCTGGTTCTTTTGCTAATTATGTTAGCTCTGTGTCCTCCGATTATGGAAGTTTATAATATGATGCAGAATAAAATTTCATCAGCACAAACTGAATCTCATTTTATTTTTCTCAGCAGAGACTGAAGTCATTGCAGGGATAGATTTACCATTACAGATCTCACAGGTAAGTGTTCTTACATCATTTTTTAATATGTTATATTATGGGCATAAGCTGGATTTTTAAGGTCATAAATGACTCAACGTGAATCTTCATTAAATATTTTTATTGGGTTTCTGAAACTTGCGGTTGGATTCTCAGTTCCATGGCAGCAAAACTGGTGCCGTACCTGGGCCGATTCAGCTACTGTTAAGGGGCAGAGGCATCATGTGTAACACAATCGATTCCAATGCGAAATGGTGCCAGATTTGCCAGGTTCGGGATTGACGCTCAGGAGGCTGACAAACTGCAGCCACATGCACAGACTTCAATCCCGACACACACCAGCCCAGCCAACAAGATGGCAGCAAGGAGAGTGACAACCGTTTCATGGACGCCGAGTTGGAGACCCTCCTGGATGAGATGGAGGAGAGGAGATGGACCCTGTACCCCGGCCGCCCGCTGCCTCCGTTCGCCGTAATGGGCACAGTTGGCAGAGGCGGTCAATGCCGCGAGCAACACTGTCCGGACTCGCCAGCAGTGCCATAAAAAATGACACGACCTCCTCAGGGCGGCCAGGGTGAGTAGGCAACACTGTGCACCTGGCACTAATCCCATCCCACACAACCATTACCCTCTCCCTCCCCTCCCTCCCTCCACCCGGAGGACGGCCGAACTCCCATGCTCACACATGCCGGCACCCATACCGGCCGCCATGGCCGAATGCCCTGGCGACTGAGGCCACCAGCTACCCACCTCCTGAGCTGCAGCCCACAGATGTGCCTCAATGTTTCCTACCTCCTCTCTCTCTCCTTCATCAGCCATGGCGCCGGTTTCACAATTTTTAAAAGCATAAGTGTACCACGCCATTGGGAACTCGGTCCATAGGAGGCAGATAATCGTGGAGGCAGGGTTCGGGCCTGCTAATGATATGCAAACAGTGTTTGCTGTACATGCATTCCGCACCACATTGGCGCCGCTGTCGAGGCAACGGAGAATTGCGATTTGCCGTCAAATCGGTGTCCACTGTGGTTTCGGCGTCGGAACTGATTCTCCGCACAATCGTGTTTCCCGATTGAAGTGTCAGCCAATGGAGGATCCCGCCCACCCTGCATGTCGTGCGCCAGCTTGAGATGAGAGCGGGAAATGGCAGCAATACAGTCATTGATATACCAGTAAAAGAGTGGAAGAGGGGACCGGTATAGGACTGGAACAAAGAATGTTGCATGTATCCCAAGAAAAAGCAGGTTCAACAAGGGTTCCTACTGGAACACTTTTTATTTGGATGAAATAAGCGAGTCAAATAAATTATTCAAGGTAAGAATTTGTTCAGCCAGGCGGAGGAAGACAATGGTTCTCTCAGGTCCAACCATAACATTGCCATTAAATCTGCTAACAAGGGGGCACTGTTGTTGTTTGACAAATGGATGCAAAACTAAACACCTGTTTTTTTTTTTGTTTTTTTTTTTTGTTTTTTTGTTTTTTTTGCACTGGAGTGCTGAGCTTGTGGCATTTGAGTGCTACAGTGAGAGTTTGGTGACTGAGGGAGTGCTGAGCTTGTGGCATTTGAGTGCTACAGTGAGAGTTTGGTGACTGAGGGAGTGCTGAGCTTGTGGCATTTGAGTGCTACAGTGAGAGTTTGGTGACTGAGGGAGTTAGGTGAGGAGGGAGTAAGGTGCTCCTTACATTTCATTTCCTATATTTATCAAAGAGCGTGAAGGGAGCCAGGAGTTTAGAGTACAGCTGACTGGAAGTAGAGTCGGAGGGCGGAGGTCCAGTTGGTCCAAGGGGCAGCTAATTCTGTAAAGTAAGAGGGGATGGAGGCTAGGGCAGTTGCATGCTCCTCCTGTAGGATGTGGGTGGTGAGGGATACCACTGGTGTCCCCGCTGACTATACCTGCGGGAAGTGCACCCAACTCCAGCTCCTCAGAGACCGTGTTAAGGTACTGGAGCTGGAGCTGGATGAACTTCGGATCATCCGGGAGGCAGAGGGGGTCATAGAGAAGAGTTACAGGGAGGTAGCCACACCAAAGGTACTGGACAAGAGTAGCTGGGCTACAGTCAGGGGAAAGAAAACTAACAGGCAGACAGTGCAGGGATCCCTCGTGGCCGTTCCCCTTCAAAACAAGTATACCATTTTGGATGCTGTTGGGGGGGATGACCTACCGGGGGAAGGCCCCAGCGGCCAGGTCTCTGGCACTGAGTCTGGCTCTGGGGATCAGAAGGGAAGGGGGGAGCACAGAAAAGCAATAGTAATAGGAGATTCAATGGTTAGGGGAATATATAGGAGATTCTGTGGTCGCGAGCGAGACTCCCGAAAGGTATGTTGCCTCCCGGGTGCCAGGGCCAGGGATGTCTCTGATCGTGTCTTCAGGATCCTGAAGGGGGAGGGTGAGCAGCCAGAAGTCGTGGTGCACATTGGTACCAATGATGTAGGTAGGAAAAAGGGTGTGGAGGTAATAAACAAGTTTAGGGAGTTAGGCTGGAAGTTAAAGGCCAGGACAGACAGAGTTGTCATCTCTGGTTTGTTGCCGGTGCCACGTGATAGCGAGGCTAGGAATAGGGAGAGAGTGCAGTTGAACACGTGGCTGCAGGAATGGTGTAGGAGGGAGGGCTTCAGGTATTTGGATAATTGGAGCGCATTCTGGGGAAGGTGGGACCTGTACAAGCAGGACGGGTTGCACCTGAACCAGAGGGGCACCAATATCCTGGGGGGGAGGTTTTCTACTACTCTTCGGGAGGGTTTAAACTAATTTGGCAGGGGAATGGGAACCGGATCTGTAGTCCAGCAACTAAGGAAGACGATAGTCAGGACGCCAAAGCACGTAGTGATGCAGTGGGGAAGGTAACAATGACAAAGGAGAGTACTTGCAGGCAAGGAGATGGGTTGAAGTGTGTATACTTTAATGCAAGAAGCATCAGGAATAAGGTGGGTGAACTTAAGGCATGGATCTGTACTTGGGACTACGATGTGGTGGCCATCACGGAAACTTGGATAGAAGAGGGGCAGAAATGGTTGTTGGAGGTCCCTGGTTATAGATGTTTCAACAAGATTAGGGAGGATGGTAAAAGAGGTGGGGGGGTGGCATTGTTAATTAGAGATAGTATAACAGCTGCAGAAAGGCAGTTCGAGAGGGATCTGCCGCCTGAGGTAATATGGGTTGAAGTTAGAAATAGGAAAGGAGCAGTCACCTTGTTGGGAGTTTTCTATAGGCCCCCCAATAGCAGCAGAGATGTGGAGGAACAGATTGGGAAACAGATTTTGGAAAGGTGCAGAAGTCACAGGGTAGTAGTCATGGGCGACTTCAACTTCCCAAACATTGAGTGGAAACTCTTTAGATCAAATAGTTTGGATGGGGTAGTGTTTGTGCAGTGTGTCCAGGAAGCTTTTCTAACACAGTATGTAGATTGTCCGACCAGAGGGGAGGCCATATTGGATTTAGTACTTGGTAATGAACCAGGGCAGGTGATAGATTTGTTAGTGTGGGGAGCATTTTGGAGGTAGTGACCACAATTCTGTGACTTTCACTTTAGTAATGGAGAGGGATAGGTGCGAGCAACAGGGCAAGGTTTATAATTGGGGGAAGGGTAAATACAATGCTGTCAGACAAGAATTGAAGTGCAGAAGTTGGGAACATAGGCTGTCAGGGAAGGACACAAGTGAAATGTGGAACTTGTTCAAGGAACAGGTACTGCGTGTCTTTGATATGTATGTCCCTGTCAGGCAGGGAAGAGATGGTCGAGTGAGGGAACCATGGTTGACAAGAGAGGTTGAATGTCTTGTTAAGAGGAAGAAGGAGACTTATGTAAGGCTGAAGAAACAAGGTTCAGACAGGGCGCTGGAGGGATACAAGATAGCCAGGAGGGAACTGAAGAAAGGGATTAGGAGAGCTAAGAGAGGGCATGAAAAATCTTTGGCAGGTAGGATCAAGGAAAACCCCAAGGCCTTTTACACATATGTGAGAAATATGAGAATGACTAGAGCGAGGGTAGGTCCGATTAAGGACAGTAGCGGGAGATTGTGTATTGAGTCTGAAGAGATAGGAGAGGTCTTGAACAAGTATTTTTCTTCAGTATTTACAAACGAGAGGGGCCATATTGTTGGAGAGGACAGCGTGAAGCAGACTGATAAGCTTGAGGAGATACTTGTCAGGAAGGAAGATGTGTTGCGCGTTTTGAAAAACTTGAGGATAGACAAGTCCCCCGGGCCTGACGGGATATATCCAAGGATTCTATGGGAAGCAAGAAATGAAATTGCAGAGCCGTTGGCAATGATCTTTTCGTCCTCGCTGTCAACAGGGGTGGTACCAGAGGATTGGAGAGTGGCGAATGTCGTGCCCCTGTTCAAAAAAGGGAATAGGGATAACCTGGGAATTACAGGCCAGTTAGTCTTACTTCGGTGGTAGGCAAAGTAATGGAAAGGGTACTGAGGGATAGGATTTCTGAGCATCTGGAAAGGCATTGCTTGATTAGGGATAGTCAGCACGGATTTGTGAGGGGTAGGTCTTGCCTTACAAGTCTTATTGAATTCTTTGAGGAGGTGACCAAGCATGTGGATGAAGGTAAAGCAGTGGATGTAGTGTATATGGATTTTAGTAAGGCATTTGATAAGGTTCCCTATGGTAGGTTTATGCAGAAAGTAAGGAGGCATGGGATAGTGGGAAATTTGGCCAGTTGGATAACAAACTGGCTAACCGATAGAAGACAGAGAGTGGTGGTGGATGGCAAATATTCAGCCTGGAGCCCAGTTACCAGTGGCGTACCGCAGGGATCAGTTCTGGGTCCTCTGCTGTTTGTGATTTTCATTAACGACTTGGATGAGGGAGTTGAAGGGTGGGTCAGTAAATTTGCAGATGATACGAAGATTGGTGGAGTTGTGGATAGTGAGGAGGGCTGTTGTCGGCTTCAAAGAGACATAGATAGAATGCAGAGCTGGGCTGAGAAGTGGCAGATGGAGTTTAACCCTGACAAGTGTGAGGTTGTCCATTTTGGAAGGACAAATCTGAATGCGGAATACAGGGTTAATGGTAGGGTTCTTGGCAACGTGGAGGAGCAGAGAGATCTTGGGGTCTATGTTCATAGTTCTTTGAAAGTTGCCACTCAAGTGGATAGAGCTGTGAAGAAGGCCTATGGTGTGCTAGCGTTCATTAGCAGAGGGATTGAATTTAAGAGCCGTGAGGTGATGATGCAGCTGTACAAAACCTTGGTCAGGCCACATTTGGAGTACTGTGTGCAGTTCTGGTCACCTCATTTTAGGAAGGATGTGGAAGCTTTGGAAAAGGTGCAAAGGAGATTTACCAGGATGTTGCCTGGAATGGAGAGTAGGTCATACGAGGAAAGGTTGAGGGTGCTAGGCCTTTTCTCATTAGAACGGAGAAGGATGAGGGGTGACTTGATAGAGGTTTATAAGATGATCAGGGGAATAGATAGAGTAGACAGTCAGAGACTTTTTCCCCGGGTGGAACACACCATTACAAGGGGACATAAATTTAAGATAAATGGTGGAAGATATAGAGGGGATGTCAGAGGTAGGTTCTTTACCCAGAGAGTAGTGGGGGCATGGAATGCACTGCCTGTGGTAGTAGTTGAGTCGGAAAAGTTAGGGACCTTCAAGTGGCTATTGGATAGGTACTTGGATTAGGGTAGAATAATGGAGAGTAGGTTAACTTCTTAAGGGCAGCACAGTAGCATTGTGGATAGCACAATTGCTTCACAGCTGCAGGGTCCCAAGTTCGATTTCGACTTGGGTCACTGTCTGTGTGGAGTCTGCACATCCTCCCCGTGACTGCGTGGGTTTCCTCCGGGTACTCCGGTTTCCTCCCACAGTCCAAAGATGTGCAGGTTGGGTGGATTGGCCATGAAAAATTGTCCAAAATTCTATGATTAACCTAGGACAAAAGTTCGGCGCAACATCGTGGGCCGAAGGGCCTGTTCTGTGCTGTATTTCTCTATCTATCTATCTATCTACCTCTTTCTACCTTCCCAGACCATGACCTCATCAACTAACATTAAGCTATTGTAGATCGTCATTCACCTCATCTCCACTGGAGATCATCATCCCCCCGCCCCCCAAACCCGGCTTCCAACCTTCTACCTCTTTTGTATGCTGCAAAGCACTATGGGAGGGTCCCTGGCCCCCCGCACCACCCCAATACCCGAACAGGGCACCTAGGCCTGCCTGGGTGCCAGCTTGGCACTGCCATGGTGCTAGATTGGCACTGCCAAGATTCCAAGTTGGCATTTTATGCACGGGTGCCCTACGCAGGTGTTTGGGGGTGCGGGGTGGGCTGGGAACCCTTCCATTGTGCATTGGGGCTTCAGGGGGGAGGGAATCAGAGGTTGTTTCAGGGGCCTCGAAGATTGGGATGCCATTTAAAAATGGCGTCCCGATCTCTCACTACACTGAGGAGTTCCGGCAAGCTGAGCTCCTCAATGCAGAAAATGGGGCTAAATTGAAGTCCCTTAACCAATGCAGGTCGCCTTTTAAAGTCTTGTGTTTCTCGGCGCTGTGAGCGCTGGGAAACATGCGGCTAAACGCTCTCGCTATGGGACTGTTCCCATTCAGTTAAATCCCGCCCAAACTTACAGAATAGATATGTAATTGACTGATGAACTTCAATATAGGTAAGTGTAAGGTGGTACAACTTGGTCAGGAGACTAACAAGACCGCATGTTCCTCCTTGGAACAAAAGTTTTGTCACATACTTCCTACTAAAAAGAAAAAAAGCTTTCATTTATCCAGTATCTTTCAAAACCGCTGGTTGTCCCAAAGTGCTTGCCAGCCAAGGAAGAACTTCTTATGTGGAGTCACAGTTGTAATGTAGCAAATGCACCAGCCATTTTGCACAAAGCCAAGCCCTAAAAACAGTTTTTAGTGATGCCCGTTGAAGGATAAATATTGGCCAGGACATCAGAGAGAACACCTGTACTCTGTGTGGTAGTATGACTAGAGGTATTACGGTAACTAGCAATGCCGATACATCATTGGTGGAGAAGGCCCGCTGCTCATTGGCCCAATTGTATGTAACACTAGTCACCCATTGGTTAGAGCTGTAAGGTAGCTCCGCCCTGTAAGGCGGGGTATACGAGCCCGTGTGTTCCCCACAGCTTCCTTTCTGTACCTGAGCTGCTGGGGAAACATCTTGTCTATTAAAGCCTTCAGTTTCGGACTACAACTTCGCTTCTGTGGTCAATTGATAGTGCATCACTCTGCTTGAAAGTTACGCTGTGGGATCTTTTATTTTTAATTTTTTTAAATTTAGAGTGCCCAATTAATTAATTTAGCGCGGCCAATCCACCTTCCCTGCACATCTATGTGTTGTGGGGGCGAAACCCACGCAAACACGGGGCGAATGTGCAAACTCCACACGGACAGTGCTGTGGGATCTTTTTCTGTCTACCCAAACGGACAGACGAGTCTTAGTTGAACATCTCACCCAAAAGAAAGCATCTCAAATGGTACTTTAACTCTCCCAAGGTGTCCCGGGGTCCTATCCAAAGAGTGCCTTACCTCTCCAAAGGGGTTTTCCTTTGCCTATCCAAATGTATCCATCAAATTCAGACCTTTTACCTGTTCTAATCTGCACACTCTGGATTCCACACTCCTGTCCTTCTAAAGTCCCACTTCAGTGGAGGCAGTTGCTGGTTTAAATGGCCAGTTACCCAAGTGAGATGCCTTTGTGTGAACCCCGACCTGACTCTAGTTCCACCTTCATGAAGATGGGAACTACCATCTTCCTGAGAACTTAGGATTTCCTGCCATTTTCATTCGGACTTGAGATATTGTGTAAAAATCTGGACCTAAGATAGTTGTGAAAACAATGAGCGCGATTTAACAGGGCAGAGTCCCATTTTGGGCACATTTAGCGGGGTACCTACAGAGGCGAGAACGATGCTGCTATTTAACGGCCAGCCAGGGAAGATCCCGATCGCGACGTCTCATGAAATCTCATTAGTTCTCGCAAGGCGTTCCATGCATCACGCATCTTGCGAGAGATTAAACGGCCTCATCACGTCACTAAGCCGGGCATGACGAGGCCATTAAATCGTGCCCTACAACAGTGATCAAATTTCAAAAGTATTTAATGCAAATCTTTCTTTCATTAAGAAAGGATCCACTTCACATGCTTTGGTGAAATAGAGACAATGAAAGTATAGGCAGCTCGGTGGTGCAGTGGGTTAGCCCTGCTGTCTCACGGTGCCAAGGTCCCAGGTTCGATCCCGGCTCTGGGTCACTGTCCGTGTGGAGTTTGCACATTCTCCCCGTGTTTGTGTGGGTTTCGCCCCCACGACCCAAAGATGTGCAGGCTAGGTGGATTGGCCACGCTAAATTGCCCCTTAAATAGAAAAATTTAATTGGTTACTATAACTTTATTTAAAAAAAGACATTGAAAGTATATATAATTTCCATAATTCCTGTTTCATACAGGAAAAGTGAAATTCAAGGCATAGCTGTGTATTTTAAATTAAATGAGGTTCTCTACTGTCATGTTATGTACTCTGGGATAACACACTGCAACTGGATGCAGCTTTAACCAAAAGATACTCCAGACCTTGAAGTTAGTTCAATCTGATTTATTGAACCAATAGCACTGTTAGCACAGTTCTCTATGAGTTCGACTCTCTGCTAACCTAGGTGTGGTTACTCTGTCTGACTGAACCAGACTAGCTCTTAGCCACGTGATGGAGGTGTGATACTGTACATACACCCTGACTCACTCTGTAGATGTTCATCAGTGGAAAGAGGCGGGGTATAAGTGCCTCATGCCTTTTATAGTGAGATACCACCCCTGAGTGTCCTTCCTGCTCATTGGTCATATCCTGTTCTCTCTGTTCATTAGCTGCCTGTCTGTGCCTGCCTGTATATCATTATCTACATGTCTGCATATCATGACATCTACTTCAACAGGAACAACAACTTCTATTCATATAGGCCACAATCTTCTGCCCATTCCGTGGCAGAATCTACTGGTGCTGCCGGAGGTGATCCCCGCTGCGTTTTCCCCGGTGACAGAGGGTGCAAACATTGGGAAAACCTACTGCAGGACCGGAAGATCCTACTGCCAGACAATGGCGGAACCCCTGCATCACAGCGAAACACTCCCTGGGGGGTGGGGTAGATTCCTCCCATAGTCTTTTGAAAGAGTATTAAATTGGTCCTCCACACTTCATAGGAACAAAATCAACACAAACTGGACACATAAGGAGATGATAGGACAGATGACCAAAAAATTGGTCAAATGAGTATGTTTGAAGGAGCATCTTAAAGGAGAAAACAGAGGTACGGAGATGCAGAGGATTAGGAAGAGAATTTCAGAGTTTAGGGAGCTGAAAGTATCGCTGCCAATGGGGTGGGATTAAAATTGAGGACTGCAGATATCTGAGTGTTTTAGGGCTGAAGGAGATTAGAGGAATAGGGAGGGACAAGGCCAAGGAGGAATTTGAAAATAAGGATGAGAATTTTAAACACGCTAGAAATTATAAAAAGAAAAAAAAGACTTGCACTCGTATAGCACCTTTCATGACCTCAAAAGCCCCCCAAAGCACTTCACAGCCAATTAAGTGCTTTTCAAGTATCGTCACAGTTGTAATGAGGGAAATACCGCAGCCAGTTTATGCACAACAAAGTGCCATAACTGGTAACATAATGATGACCTGGTCATTTGATTTTTGTGATATTTGTTGAGGGATTTTTTTTTGACCAAGTCACTAGGTAGAACTTTTCTGCTCCTTGTCAAGTTAGTGCGATGGGATCTTTTACGTCCAATGCAGACTGGGCCTGAATTTAAAGTTTAATTTGAAACAGAGCATCTCCAGCATTGCAGCACTCTCAGTATTGCATTGTGTGTCAGCCTGGATAATGGATTCAAGTCTTTCGAGTTGTTAGTAGAGTTCCATAATGTGTTGTCTGTGCTTAACTCATTCAGTGTCCTTCAGTTGCAGGCTTTGGTAGCTGACCTGAAAGCTGAATTCACAGGATCCATGCAAGTGCTGGCCAGAATTGAAGGTGCCAAACAATTCCTCAAAGAAAGCATTCAAACTTTTGAACTGGAATGGCGAGAAAAACTGAAGCAGCTTAAAGACACAGTGAGCTTATTTAAGGTGTGAAAACTTTTCTACTGTATCAAAAAATAATTCTATCCATTTATTTCTGAAGAAGGTTCTGCAACAACATCACTGATTTTAAAAACAAATTCCAATTGAGGGGCAATTTAGCGTGGCCAATCCACTTACCCTGCACATCTTTGGGTTGTGGGGTGAGACCCACGCAGACATGGGGAGAATGTGCAAACTCCACACGGATAATGAACCCGGGTCCTCCAGTCAGCTAACCACTGTGCCACTGTGCTGCCCCGACAACATTACTGTTGTCCATGGTGTTAGAATTTCTGTTTTCTCTATTTTGTTTTACCTGGATGGCTAGGATGCGTAGTGTTGAATAAAGAACACAAAGCTTTAACAAACAAGTACTAAGATTCATTCACATTCCTAAAGTAGAAGTTTCTATATTAAACTGGGCTATCTCTCACGACAGAACTCTCAAGTACAACTGCTCCTTGCTTCACCATCTTCAAACACCATCTAATCCCAGAATCCCCGAAGTCACATGATAAATGGGGGGGGGGGGTATGGTAGCACAGTGGTTTGCACAGTTGCTTCACAGCTCCAGGGTTCCAGGATCAATTCCCAGCTTGGGTCACTGTCTGTGCGGAGTTTGCACTTTCTCCTCGTGTCTGCGTGGGTTTCCTCTGGGTGCTCCGGTTTCCTCTCACAGTCCAAAAATGTGCAGGTTAGGTGGATTGGCCGTGCTAAATTGCCCTTAGTGTCCAAAAAGGTTGGGTCAGGTGGGTTACTGGGTTACGGGGATAGGGTGGAGGTGTGGGTTTAGGTAGGGTGCGCTTTCCAAGGGCTGGTGTAGACTCGATGGGCCAAATGGCCTCCTTCTGCTCTGTAAATTCTATAAAATGCTATACTGTATATATGACTGTTCTGTGGTTCCCTCTAGCGGTAAGAAGTTTTATCATTAACTTGTTAACTCTTTACATCCCAATCAATATACATATCATTACAGAATTGTTCATCAACTCTAAATTAATATTGTAATCCAGGAGACATGAAGAAGAAGGGTGAAACAGATTTCTTCTGAATTTAAAAGTAAAGTCACAACTGCGGCGTACAACACAAGAGTCCCAGCCCGGGACTAACGGAAATCCTGGTCGGGGTCTGGGACGGCATTTAAAGGGCTCGGTAATGAGTCCCAGTTGGGCAGGCCTCTGCCTATTACTATGGGAACATATATTCCACAGTCCCCTGTAGTCCAGATGAAGGTTATCGCATCCCTCCTCCTTCAAGTGCAGATCTTCCACCTCACCCCCGTGATAATGAGGCCTTCTTTGCCTCTTTGCACATGGCCTTGAGTCCACTGCCAATGGAGCCAGATCTGGGGCTTCCTAGATAAGGGTTAAAGGGCAACTGATGGGAGCTGTTCCTTGACATTGACTTCCGGCCGGGGGTCTGTTACCTCAGTCTCCATTTCTGAGCCCAAGTCTTCATCCTCTTGGAAGATGACTCTTGGGTTTCACATAGGTTGAGAACCCTGCCTGGAGGTAGGTTAAAAGGGCATTGAGGGCATCGCCTCGCCTGGATTAGTGTCCATGGTAGAGGGATCCCTGCTCCTGAGATGTTTTATAGTCCCTCCCCTGGTTTTGACCTTGTACAATACAGGGCCAGTCTTTTCCATTACAGCTCATGGGATCCAAGGGGATACAAAATTGTGAACATAGATGGTACCTCCCAGCCTGAAGGCCCTATTTGGTCGTCGGGTATTGTAATTTTCTTTCTCTTATTTTGGGTCTCTTATTTTTATCTTATCTGGGTCTCTTATTTTGACTCCACTTTCCCAACTAGGCTGGGAAACAGTAGACTGAGTCTGGTCCAGAGGTGCCAGCCCTTCAGCAATTCTGCGGGTGCAACCCCCATCCTGGTGTGTGGCATGGTTAGTAATTGAAGAGGGCTTGATGTTAAATCTTGGTTGAAAATCACTCATGTAAAGCATCGCAGGGAGTTTTATTACATTAAAGGTGCTACAAAAATGCAAGTTATTGTTACATCTAAGTCCTCCTCAATCATTCTGCCTCATTGCTTCATAATTTTAAAGACTTTTCGAATCAATTCCCCAATTTGACCAAAAGTATACATATTAATACAACTGTGGTTATATTAAGATTCTTTCATATAGATTCACTGTTACATTTCAATTTTGATGTCTTAAATCCCAGTTTCTTTATGGCCTTATCCAAAGTACTTTTCTTGCAAACCTAAGTCCCAAATTCCCTCTGCTCTTCCACATGAAAAAACCTGTCAAAACACCACTGTTTTTAAAATACCAACATATATTACTTTACATTTACAGATAATAAATTTCATTTCCATTGATTTTGCACACTCCACCATTGCATTAATATCTCCTTCAGCTTCTTTTAGAGTTTAGGATTACTTACTACAGTTTCTATGTTAATATTGGCTGCATTTTTGGGTTCCTTCCTCTAACCCGAAATGCAAATCTTTGGTGGTGTACACAGTGAGGAGAGGTGATCTCAGCACTGAACCCTATAGAACACTGCTTTCCAATTCCTTCCGTTCTCAAACGTTTCCCTTAAATCTTTTCCAGTCTGTTTTTTAAAAGAACATTTTTATTGACATTTTCAGTTTTGTAGACATTGCATTTCGTGTTTGTTATTGTACAGTACATAAGATTTTCTTGTACTTATTTATAATTTGTCACCATCTGTCTCAGTGCGCTATCCTCCCTCACCCCCCAACCTAATAACCCCTGAGACCCTCCATGCTCGTTTGGGGGTGTGCTTTGGCTCTCCCCTTCCCCTTCTTTCCTGTGAGTATCTGAAGCGTCTGCTTTGTGTCGTTCCTTTTATTCCCCTCAGGTTCCCTCCTGTCTCCCCCCCGGGTTCAGTGTTCCTGTCATTCCTTTTAGTTTTTTATTTTCCTCTGTGCTAGTTACTACTGGCCTTGAACAGGTCTTGGAACAGGCCGACAAACTGTCCCCATGCTTTAAGAAAGCCTTTCTCCAACCCTTAGATGGTTTATTTGATTGCCTCCAAGCGGAGAAATTCCGCCAGCTCTGCCAGCCAGTCTGCAGCTGTGAGTGGTGCTGCTGATCGCCAGCCGAGCAGGATTCTCTGGCTTGCAATTAAGGAAGCAAAAGCCAGGGCATCGGCCCTCTTCCCCATATGTATTTCTGGCTGCTCTAATACCCTGCAGAATGCCACTTTTGGAGATGGCTCCACCCTCACCCCCACAACCTTCGACATCACTGTTGAAAGTGAGCTTGAGTGTCCTCTACACCCCCCACCCACAGGCAATGTTACCCCCCTCACGCAAATAGGCATTACATCATATCTTCCTCTTTAGGTCCCCCCATGCCCTCTTACAGGACCCCCCCTCTTCCAGGACCCTCACCCGTCACCCTTCTCAAACTCCCAGAGGCTCTTACTTACCTGGAATGAACCCTTCATAACCCCCTCCAATCTCTTTTTATGGGCGTGGCCCCACTCAGGCGCATACCCTTGGCAGTGCCACCTTGTCATCTGGGTAGATCCTGCGAGGTGTAGTAGCTGCCAGGAAGCCCACGGATTCCCAGTCTGGCATGACATGGCCGCCGATAGATCGCGTCCCTGATGTTTCACTGTAACCTGCAATATGGGAGATTAAAAAAATTATTGAATGGGATGTGGGCATCGCTGGCAAGGCCAGCATTTGTTGCCCATCCCCAATTGAGCTGAGTGGCTGAGCTTGCTAGGCCATTTCAGAGGGTAGTCAAGAGTTAATCATATTGCTGTGGGTCAGGAGTGCCATGTAGGCCAGACCAGGTAAAGATGACAGATTCCTATGTTATGATTGAAGTATTGCAAGTACATGGATGTTTGCACATTTTTGCCTTTTTTTGCTTTCTTTCTGATGATGTCTGTAACTGTTTATAAAGCCAAAAACTACCTCAATAAAATTGTTTATTAAAAAAAAAGATGACAGACTCCCCTCCCTCAAGGACATTAGTGAATCATATGGGTTTTACAATAATAGTTTAATTGCCATCATGAGAATTTTAGTTCCAGACTTTTATTGAGTTTAAATTTCACCAACTGCTGTAGTGGGATTTGAACCCAGGACCCCAGAGCATGATCGTGGATCTCTGGATTACTAATCCAGTGACAATATCCATACACCATCACCTCCCCACTGATTTATGGAGGAGGCGTAAATGCTCTTGAGAGTTGGATAACACCTGTTTAAGTGTTATGATCTGAAGTTGTTTAAATTCCTTGCCCTTTAAGCATGGGGGGAAAAAAGACTGTGCCTGAAAAATTAGAGTTAAAAAAGTGCTGCTGGAACGCATTGATTGACAGGCCATTCGTGTATCTTCGTAAAAATCATTACCATCTGTTCCTGCAGTTTTGATAGACAGCAATACTGCCATTTTCCAAGAAGTGTTAACACAGCTGAGCCCATTTTAAATGGTTGGCTGAGTTCCAAAGGTTTCAAACCCACTAACTTCAGCAGGGGGATTGAGTTCACATTCTGATTGATAGTTTAAAGAAGTTATTGTAGGATTAGCTGTCTTTGATGAAGTTACTGAGTAGAAGTTTGTTTGTTTTAATAACAGATTGACCCTTGAGGGGGATTTAAAATCTAATAAAAATAATAATCTTTATTGTCACAAGTAGGCTTACATCGCAATTAAGTTACTGTGAAAAGCCCCGAGTCACCACATTCCGGCACCTGTTTGGGTACACAGAGGGGGAATGCAGAAGTTCAAATTACCTAACAGCACGTCTTTTGGGACTTGTGGGAGGAAATCGGAGCACCTGGAGGAAACCCACGCAGACACGGGGAAAATATGCAAACTTCGCATAGACAGTGACCCAGACCGGGAATCAAACCTGGGACTCTGGTGTTCTGAAGCCACAATGCTAACCACTGTGCTACCGTGCTGCCCACTTCGAATAGGCTTAGTGATTGAAACTTTTTTTTTTCTGAATCAAGTGTTTATGAATGAGAATTCTATTGGATTTTTAGAAGTTTTTTTTTTATCTCCACATGGCTCCCCAGGCCCTAATGGATACTGGGTTAGTGGCCATAGAGGGGGCATGGAAAGGACATGGGGGTTATGGGAGACATGGGGTTGGCATGGAGATATGAGGGGTTATGGGAGTAGGTGGAGGGTGAGTCTAGAGGGTCTCACTCTTTTATAAAACTGGGCTAAGGTCTCAAGAGAACCAAACAGGCCCTCTAACCAAGCTGCTCTGCCCCACCTGTGAACTACTTTCAGAGGCGGTTGGCCTGACTCCCATCCCCACCTGCCAGAAGCAAAAATCAGGTGTGTGGACATAATTTCCATGGAGGCGGGTCTGCCGAGTTGGAAGGTTTCTTGCCTCCATGATGAAAATCCTGCCCTTAGTCTCCACTATTGGCATAATTTGCATTTTGTGTTTAAATAGTGCCTTTCGCAACCTCAGGGGTCCTAAAACATATGAAGACATTTTGAAATAGACTCACTCTTGCCTTGTAGGAAAGTTGAATAGTTAATTTGTGCATAGAAAATGAAAATGAAAATCGCTTATTGTCACGAGTAGGCTTCAAATGAAGTTACTGTGAAAAGCCCCTAGTCGCCACATTCCAGCGCCTGTCCGGGGAGGCTGGTACGCATTGGTATGCAATGGTATGCATTGAGATAGATGGCCTGTTAATCTTTTCGTGGTGTCAGTCGACAGGCAAATATTGGCCAGGATATTGGGGGGAAATCCCCTGCTCTTCTTCAGTATAATGCTATGGGATTGCTTACATCCACCTAAGAGGAAAGATGGGCCATGGTTTAATGTCTCACCTCAGTGATGGCATCTCTATTAGTGCAGCACTCCCTTAGTAGTGCACTGGAGTTCAAGGCTGGATTATGTACTTCAATATCTGGAGTAGGATTCTGATTCAAAGTGTTTTTTTTTGTAACAAGAAATCAAATGATTGCTTTAAAAATTAATTTTACAGGAACAACTTCAAGGATCAACCACTCAAATCAAAGAACTTGGTGAAAGACAGAAAGAAATAAAAGAGCTGATTGAAATACTCCAGCACAACAATCAAACCAGAAAGAAAGAGACAGCATCTACATCAGCACAAAATGGGTATCACATTGTGGAGGGAGTGTGGCTCTAATTAAATGAATCTAATCACATTTTTGGAAAACAGCATTTTGAGAAATGGAAATGTGAATGAATTACTTTCTGAATAAGGTAGAAACGTATGCTGTGGTTCAGGAAACAAAGAGTCATCCAGACCCGAAACGTTAGCGCTGTTCTCTCTTCACAGATGCTGTCAGACCTGCTGAGATGATGCAGCATTTTCTGAGTTTACTTCCAATTAAAGGGCAATTTAGTGTGGCCAATCCACCTACCTGCACATCTTTGGGTTGTGGGGTGATACCCTCACAGATACAGGGAGAATGTACAAATTCCAGACAGACAGTGACCCAAGGCCGGGATCGAACCCAGGCCCTTGGCACCCTGAGGCAACAGTGCTAACCACTGCGCCACTGTGCCACCCTGCATTTTCTGTTTTTGTTTCAGATGCTAGCATCCGCAGTAATTTGCATTTTATTTTACTTCAGAGAGGGGTGATGCTCGATCAATGACTCCAGAAGCGAGATTGGACGACAATTGAAGGTTTTATTGTACTAGATGTTTCCCCCAGCAGCGCAGGTACAGAATGCAGCTGCTGGGGAGACACGGGCTCTTATACTCCGCCTTACTGGACGGAACCAGCAGGCAGGCTTCACCAATGATATAGCAGTCTCAGGTACCTCCCACACCAATGGTTTCACAGCATTATCCAGGATACCGTAATACCCCTAATACTGACTACCACAAGGGGTCCAGGCTGAGGTACAGGTTTTGAACCTCAACCAGAAGGTCGCAAGCTCAAATAGAGTTTATCTGGTCACTCTGCTTCTGTCAATTGGATAGCCATCATTAACTCTTGATTGGAACGCTTTAAGAAACTGACGTATTTCAGTTATAGAGGAAATAATAGGTTGACAAAGTATTGCAGAAAATCAGCAGGATTGTTTGAGTAATTCCAAGTCCCTCATAAGTACGGTCAGCAATTTTGGTTGCTCAATACCAATGATCACAACACATGCAATTGGTGTCAGCAATGTTCTTCCACCTTTCCTTTCTACAATACCCTCTTCAATATCAGATGAAGATTACCTTCACTTCAGACACACCCACTCATTTTCCATCCATCATTCACATTGCTGTGATATATTCCCTTGATGCAGACCTGCGTTCACACGAACTTCCAATTTTCTCCCACACTTCCAGTTCAAATGCCTTTCATCTTTCCTGAGATACATACACAAAAACTTTCAAACTCTCAAATTAGAACTTGCACATCTAATGGAGATCAACTCACTTGAATAATGCACCCTCCCTTGATATGAATTCCAACTTAGACACACACGCCATCCACATTACTGTTGATCAATGCCAACCAGGATCCAATCCTTAATTTACTTTTGATGCAATCATGGTCCAGTCCTTCTCCTGCACCATGAATGCATATATCAATGTATTATTAAAAAACTTGGGCCGGATTCTCCGTTTCAGAGACTAAGTGCTGACACTGGGGCTGAATCAGTGGTTTTATACGACCCCAAAAGCTGTGCGGGTCCTGGTCGATTGTACCGAAGGTCTAACTGAACTCAGCACTAATTTC
This sequence comes from Scyliorhinus canicula, assembly GCF_902713615.1. Lineage (NCBI taxonomy): Eukaryota > Metazoa > Chordata > Chondrichthyes > Carcharhiniformes > Scyliorhinidae > Scyliorhinus > Scyliorhinus canicula. Next base: position 185,445,434 of record NC_052146.1, on the reverse strand, counting down.
AAATCGCCCTGCTGATTTTGTACGATACATGTCCTATCCCTTCCTCTGCCAGCAAAATGACATATGCTTGTAATAGGGTAGGACAACTGGATCAGGGTTCCAGCCAGCATCTTCAAAAGCCTCCAGAGTCAACATACCTGGCTCCCTTTGACAGTGAGTCATCTCCCGTAGGTGCGGGACCAACGCTGCTGAGAATTTCTTGTAAAAGTCTACCGGGAACCCACCTTGTCCCGCAATGTAAGCATTTCTAAAGGGAAGATCACTTAAAATGTAAACTTTTAGCTGCAGTACATTTATCCATAAACTTATATGTGATGCACTTTGTGATTACCTAACAAGAAATCTTATGTTAAATGATAATTTTGGCTGATAACGATCTATTGTACATTTGGTGGCATAGTGTGAGAACAAAGAACAAAGAAAAGTACAGCACAGGAACAGGCCCTTCGGCCCACCAAGCCTGCGCCGACCATGCTGCCCATCTAAACTAAAATCCTCCACACTTCCAGGGTCCGTATCCCTCTATTCCCACCCTATTCATGTATTTGTCAAGATGCCCCTTAAATGTCACTATCGTCCCTGCTTCCACCACCTCCTCCGGCAGCGAGTTCCAGGCACCCACTACCCTCTGTGTAAAAAACTTACCTCGTACATCTCCTCTAAACCTTGCCCCTCGCACCTTAAACATATGCCCCCTAGTAATTGACCCCTCTACCCTGGGAAAAAGCCTCTGACTATCCATTCTGTCTATGCCCCTCATAATTTTGTAGACCTCTATCAGATCGCCCCTCAACCTCCTTCGTTCCAGTGAGAACAAATCAAGCTTATTCAACCTCTCCTCATAGCTAATGCCCTCCATACCAGGCAACATCCTGGTAAATCACTTCTGCAGCCTTTCTAAAGCCTCCACATCCATTTTAACCTATGTCTGAGTTGCTTTGTGAGAACAGCACCTTGCTGTCTATCTCTCCACTGAAATACCTTAAAAAGCATTAAGTGGCAATATTTGTGTGGTAAATACATCTCTAAAGCCTCCACATCCTTCTGGTAGTGTGGTGACCAGAATTGAACACTATACTCCAAGTGTGGCCTAACTAAGGTTCTATACAGCTGCAACATGACTTGCCAATTTTTATACTCAATGCCCCAGCCAATGAAGGAAAGCATGCCGTATGCCTTCTTGACTACCATCTCCACCTGTGTTGCCCCTTTCAGTGACCTATGGACCTGTACACCTAAATCTCTCTGATTGGCAATACTCTGGAGGGTTCTACCATCCACTGTGTATTCCCTACCTGCATTAGACCTTCCAAAATGCATTACCTCACATTTGTCCGGATTAAACTCCATCTGCCATCTCTTCGCCCAAGTCTCCAAACGATCTAAATCCTGCTGCATCCTCTGACAGTCCTCATCGCTATCCGCAATTCCACCTACCTTTGTGTCGTCTGCAAACTTACTAATCAGACCAGTTACATTTTCCTCCAAATCATTTATATATACTACGAACAGCAAAGGTTCCAGCACTGATCCCTGCGGAACACCACTAGTCACAGCCCTCCAATCGAAAAGCGATTGGAATAGTAAAACATTTATTAGACAAGAAAAGATGAATTATAATATACTACTCCTTCACCCCAGCTATACCTTTACAGATATATACAGATTTGTAAGGATACCATAAGATACAAAAAAATCCAATTTATACTCTAATTTACACAGTAAGTACACAGTCCATGTAAACCAATAGGTGAAATATGGTCAACACACCACACCATAAAACCAACTTCTATAGTTTTCTTATCAACTCCCCCAGTCATACTGTGAGCCAACTGGTTTTACTGGAACTCTATCTTCCACAAAAGGATTTCCAATATCCACTTTCGAAGAACACACCTTGAAATCGTCTCCTAAACAAAGCTTTCTCTTGAATGTCTTCACCAAGGAACCACCTCCAGGGTTCCACCTTCTCCTTCCAGCTTTTCTTTGCCCTGGATTTCCACATGCATTCAAGCTTCCTATCTACACAATCTACCACCTATCCAGCCATGCCAACAGACACTGCTACTTCACAGACCCATAGTAAGTAGTCACCAACCTCTGGTCACCTTCGATCTGTGGCTTCTTGCAAGTCAGTGTACCAGGTCTGCACCTTACAGCCCTGTCTTTAACTTGGCACCTCTCTCTTTGCCCCTCACTTTTGACTTCACTGAACAGAACCTTTTTCCCAGATCTCTTTTCTATACTCCTTTGAACAGAAGCTCTTGTTGGAACTTGTTTTCATGATTTCTGGGACTTTCTTCCTATGTTTCTGGGACTTGCTTTCTTTCCCGGTGTATTTTCCTGCCTATTCTGGCTGTTTCTATGAAAAGCTCCTTAGTTCTGGGTTACCTTGTTCAAACTGACTCAAACTGCTTCTTGCTATTTCTGTGGGCCTCTAGTTGCTAAGCAACAGCCTAGTTTTTTATACCCTGGGATGTATTCTCACCCCCCTCAGCCACGTGTTTCTTGGCGGCAGCGGGATTCTCCTATCTGTGTGGCTTGTGGAAGTGAAAAGGGTTATGAAGACAGAAGAGATAAATGGGTCTTTTAAGGAATTTTATGCAGGATTATACAAGTCTGGCAAAATCTGGTGGTGAGTTGGCGACCGTGGAACATTTCTTCTCTGCTTTGAAGCTCTTGGAGGCCTTGGAAAACCAATGTGGGGCTCTTAATGCCCCACTCTCTGGGGAGGAGGTATCAAAGGCCATTAAGGAGCTTCAGTTGGGTAAGGCACCGGGACCAGATGGCTTTGGGTGTGTGTTTTATCGGGACTTAAGGGATTTGTTGTTAGACTTGTTGGACCCATTGGTGGGTATGTTTTGTCACTCTTTTGAGTCGAGGATATTGCCGCCGACTAATATTCCTTTGATTATGAAAGCAGGCAAGGACCCAGAGGAATGTGCCTCCTGTAGGTCAATTACTCTTCAGGATGTCAACTTGAAACTGGTATCTAGGATTCTGGCCAAAAGGCTGGAAGACAGCCTCTGACAATCATGTGGGAGAACCAGACTGGAATTATGAGAGGAAGATTTTCATGTAAGAACATTAGAAAGCTGCTAAATGTGATACAGGCATTTCAGAAACATGCAGTGGATGGTCTGGTTATTTCCTTAGATGCAAAGAAAGTATTTGACCGAGTTGAGTGGAATTATCTGTTTTATACGTTGCGAGGCTTTGGGTGAGGGGTGAATTATATTAAGTGGATCCAATTATTATATCATAGACCCACGGCAGCGGGGATCATGAATGGTTTGATGTTATTGATCTTTGGGCTTCAGAGAGGGACTAAGCAGGATTGCCCTCTATCCCCTTGTTGTTTGCACTGGCCATTGAGCCACTGGTGCAGCACGGTAGCATGGTGGTTAGCATAAATGCTTCACAGCTCCAGGGTCCCAGGTTCGATTCCCGGCTGGGTCACTGTCTGTGCGGAGTCTGCACGTCCTCCCCGTGTGTGCGTGGGTTTCCTCCGGGTGCTCCGGTTTCCTCCCACAGTCCAAAGATGTGCGGGTTAGGTGGATTGACCATGCTAAATTGCCCGTAGTGTCCTAAAAAGTAAGGTTAAGGGGGGGGGTTGTTGGGTTACGGGTATCGGGTGGATACGTGGGTTTGAGTAGGGTGATCATGGCTCGGCACAACATCGAGGGCCGAAGGGCCTGTTCTGTGCTGTACTGTTCTATGTTCTATGTTCTATGGTGAAGGCCATTAGGTTGGACCCCTTGATATCGGGGTTGCAATGTGGGATGAAGCTGCAGAAGATCAAGCTCCTTGTGGATGATGTGCTGCTATTCATGTCAAAGAATAAGGTTATTTTAGATGCAAGGTTAATTAGGAATCTCATAGTAAATGATCCATTGGTAAATAGTTTTCATAATACAACTGAATTCCATATTAAGTTTGAGAGCGATATACTTGAGTCTCAAACAAGAATCTTTTTAAACAAGAAACTTTCAAAAAAATTTTTAGATACCCAATTATTTTTTTTTCCCAATTAAGGGGTAATTTAGCATGGCCAATCCACCTACTCTGCACATCTTTGGGTTGTAAGGATGAGACCCACACAGACACGGGAGAATGTGCAAACACCACATGGACAGTGACTCGGCCCTAGGCCATAGGCAGCAGTGCTAACCACTGCGCCACCGCGCTGCCCTAGAATCTTAGGCTTAAATGGAGCCAATTATGTAGATATGAGGGGGGAAGTGGCTAAGAGTGATAGATAGAGAGAGAAATACAGCACAGAACAGGCCCTTTGGCCCACGATGTTGTGCCGAAATTGAGAAAATGATTGAGTAAATAGACTAAAAGTGTGGCAGTAAGTAAACAATGGGGAACATTCAGAGGTGGACTTTCAATGAATCACACATGGGAACACTAAACAGAGCCTTGGTAGCTCTAAATTTGTTGATAGGCTCAAGAAATTAGAATGGGTCTCTCAGCAGCCTATACTGAACAATATCGGGCTCTGATTGGTGGACTCCCTTTTAGGGCGGGAAAACAGTTTGCCAGATATTGAGAGGTGGCGGAGACTCCGAGCAGTTCAGACACGGATCTCCTGAATTGGTGTGAAGTTTCTGAACTTTCATTGGTTAAAAGTACAAAGCAGCACCCAGGCTTCAGGTGCACAGCCTGAGGCAAAAGTGAGGTCATCAACCTAACAGGGTGCGAGCCTGCAAAGCCTTTCGTGAAGCAAGAAGGATGTACTGGCCAACAGTTGTCAAGGGGAGCAGTAGAGTGACTCTTGACCTCAAGGCCAGGGCTGAGCAGGACAGGCGGGCAACCAACCAAAAAGAACAGAGATCACCAGGCTAAATAGCCAGCAGCCACCAGTCAGGAGCACATGTGGTTGCTGAGGGTCGAGGCTCGGCTCGGCTCGGCTACCCAAGAATGTGCTGAGAGCTGAGCAGTCGGGAGTTGCAAAGAAGGCCAGGCAAGTGCTGGCATCATGTCTCAGGAGCAGTGGCCAGGAGGGGTGGGGTGACTCTAGCTGAGTTAGAGGCCAGCCAGGCAGAACTGAGAGTGAGATGAATGGGCTGGGCAGCAACCAGGCCTGGTGGCAAGGGCGAGAGAGAGAGCAGAGGCCAGGCCAGATAGCCAGCAGCAGCAACTGGGCAGGCAGGTAGCCAGCCAGGAGTGCACACGGTAGCCGAAGCTCGAGGCTCGGCAACCTGAAAGAGAGGTGAGCGGAGCAGTAGTCAGAAGGTGCGAAGAAGGGCAGGCAAGCATTGGTGTCGTGTCTCACGTAATGGGGAAGCAGCGGGCAATGGTAGCTGGGCGACTCAACCAGAGCCAGAGGCCAGCCAGACAGGGCTGAGGGTGAGAGAGCTGTGCAGCAACCAACATCTTCTTTCTTCTTGTTGGTTTTGCATGTTGAACTTACTGCCTGTTTTGGTATCAGTCATTTCTCTCTGATTGAAGTGTCTTTTATGATATCCGGCTTGCTTTGACCATCCACCTGCATCACAGCTTTCCCAGAGGTTATTGCCAGCAGCCAGTTACTCTGGTAGGATTTTGGCGGTGACCTCCGGCTCATCCTCCCACTTTCTGATCCAGTGGCGTGCAGAGGTCTGGTGATGCCCGGGGCAAACCTTGATTGTATGCCCCAAAGCCCCACGTAAATATTTCATTAAATATCACCAAAAAACCTATAAAAAACGTAGTTGCACCCGTTCTAGAGCTATTCACTGACCTCTTTATCTTTGTCATCTCTAAGGTATAGGACGGCTGCCTGAGGTTAAATTGCGCTGTAAGAGTTAGTCAATTTCCCCTTAGCGCTGGGATTCTAGGGATATTGTTTTCTTCTTCAGTCATTTTGCTTTGCAGCAATGGGTGAGATGTTATGTCTCGAAAGTTGTGCCTCCCTCCTCTGCAACCCCCATGGAGAAGGATAAGAGCAGCAACGTCATGGAAATACTGTTATGACCCTTGTGGAAACAAACTACAAACAACCCAACTAAGACCAATATACAAGACTTCACTTTTATATTAGCAATCACACCAAAATCAACGTAAATTAAACATGAATTAACAGGAAAATTGCAATAATATGATCAATAAATTACACATAGCAGATACAAAGACATATCTCACACATTTCTCAGTCAGCCCATTCAGCACGTATCACATTCATTTCAGCCACAATATCCTTCAAAACGTTGAACTTCTTCAAATCAAATTCCATCTTCATTTCTCTAAAGCTTTAGCACCAAGTCTCATCAAACACCGGCATTACTTCACCCAATTTCCACAAATATAATTTTCACAGTCGACACATTTCAAGATCACTTCTTCTTCACAAAACCCTGGTCATGTGGGGCCTGTTTTTGCACTATGCCAGTGCATAAAGGGTCCCCAAATCCAGATATAAAAGCTCTGTTCAAGATCCGAGCTCCAGCAGCTTGCAGTCAAGTAGAACATAGAACATGGAACAGTACAGCACAGAACAGGTCCTTCAGCCCTCGATGTTGTGCCGAGCAATGATCACCCTACTCAAACCCACGTATCCACCCTATACCCGTAACCCAACAACCCCCCCCAACCTTACTTTTTTAGGACACTACGGGTAATTTAGCATGGCCAATCCACCTAACCCGCACATCTTTGGACTGTGGGAGGAAACCGGAGCACCCGGAGGAAACCCACGCACACACGGGGAGGACGTGCAGACTCCGCACAGACAGTGACCCAGCCGGGAACCGAACCTGGGACCCTGGAGCTGTGAAGCATTTATGCTAACCACCATGCTACCGTGCTGCCCCTGTCTCTGAGAATCTCCCATTTATAGGACCCTGGGCTTTAAGTATAAAGGGTAAGAGGGCAAAAGTTAAGAGGCCATGATGAATCTTTATAAAATACTGGTTCTGTCCCAAATGTCAAATTCTGGGCACGACAGTTTAGTAAGTTGACAACTATAGAGAGGGTGCAGAGAACAGTTTAAAAATGGATCAAAAGATAAAGATAAAGAATAAATAAAACTCACCCATGGTGGCATTGATTGCCGTCGATTCGGGAGAATTCGCGCCCTTTTTATTCACGCTCCAGCCGCCGAGTGCAAAGCCGCCTCTTCACCAGCGGCGACCGCGGAGCGCAGGCGCACTCCGGCCGACCGCGGTGCGCAGGCGCGCTCCGGCCGACCGCGGTGCGCAGGCGCGCTCCGGCCGACCGCGGTGCGCAGGCGCGCTCCGGCCGACCTCGGTGCGCAGGCGCGCTCCGGCCCGACCGCGGTGCGCAGGCGCGCTCCGGCCGACCGCGGTGCGCAGGCGCGCTCCGGCCGACCGCGGCGCGCAGGCACACTCCGGCCGACCGCGGTGCGCAGGCGCGCTCCGGCCGACCTCGGTGCGCAGGCGCGCTCCGGCCGACCGCGGTGCGCAGGCGCGCTCCGGCCGACCGCGGTGCGCGCTCCGTTCTCTTCACGCTGCTGCCCCCATCCAATGGATGCCCGGGGCCAGCGCACCGTCGGCCCCCCCCTCTGCACGCCACTGTTCTGATCATAGCCGGAGTTTACTTGGAATGCATCACTTCCTGTTCCTATGATGCTAACTCTGGTGTCTAAGAGGATCTAAATTTGTCTGTTTCCTGTTTCTCATCTACTGTCCCCGCAGCAACATCATCCAATAACACAGCATTCATTTTCACATGTATTCTGGTGATAGCCAGTTCCACCTCACCACCACCTCTCTCATCTCCTACACTCTTGCTAATTTATCTGACTGCTTGCCAATATCCAGTCCTGTCTAAGCACACATTTGCTTCAATTAAATGTGGGAAGACTGAAGTAATTTTTGTCACAACTCCAAGCTCAGCTCCCCTATTGATTTCATTCCTCTCACTGCCTGTGACTAAACCAGACTATTTAATCCTCGTGTCACATTTGACCCCAAGATGAGTTTTCAATCACAAATCCACACCATCACTCATCCAGACTATTTCCATTCCATAACATTGAACAACTTCATCCCCAACTTTTCCCACCTGCTGCTGAAGCCCTCCTTCATGCCTTTATTATCTCTTGACTTCACTCCAATGCACTCCTGGCTGGTCTCCCACATTCTACTGCAGTAAGCTTGAGGTAATTCAAAGCCTGTGTCCTTGCTCACAACTTCCCTGCTTGCTGACCTATGTAGCCCCCTCCCCACCCCAGTCAAGCAACATCTTGATTTTAAAATTCTCACCCATGTTTTCAAATCCCTCCAAGGCCTCGTCCCTCCCTATCTTTATAATTTCCACCACCTCACAACCCTCCGAGATATCTGGCAGGTGGTAGAGGGTCCGGGGGGGGGGGGGGGGGGGGGGGTCCGTGTGTGTAGGGAAGACCTATGGAATTATGAAGGTGGCAATCGGTGTAGATCAATGGGGGGGAGGAAGGTCCAGAGACCTCTATGGCTTTAAGGGGAGGGCATCCCCAGTCAGCAGGGGACCTCTGATGGAGGCACCCCCCCCCCCCCCCACCTGATTTTGAATAGTCTTCAGTTTCCCCCTCCCACTGATCTATCACCCCCCGCCAGCCTGAAACGTCAGGCTGGGTGGGAAGAGGCCCTTCAGTGGCTACTTCAATGCCTTAACGAGGACAAGGGCGGCCTTCCCAGCTGAGGCCCTGCCCACACCAATGTAAAATCGCAACAAGGTCTGGCGGGCTGGATCCCGGAAGGAATCCCATTCATGCACTTTCACGTACTCCCCATTTTTCAAAACCCCTAGTTGGGGTGGGGGAGAGCAAAGGTCTGGGTTATAATTTTTTTTTTACACTATGGTCAAAATTATGAATATTTTGCGAAAATTATTTGAATGCAATGTACAAACTGTGAAATAACCACAAACAAGTTAACCAGTCACATTTTGCAACCAATCATTCTCTGTCTTTACACATTCTAGTCAAAAGGCACCAAGCTGCTATGGAACTGCTGAAGTCAGAAAGAATGTACACATTCTATCTCTCATTAATTCTGAAGACCAATATCAGTGCAAGTAGAAAGAATATGTTACTGGAGAGCGAAGACTTGAGGTACAGTTTGCAATGTCTTTAAAAATGATAACTTAAGATGTGTTTTGTACTTTTGGTGGATTTAGTGAATAGTTTTCATTTTTATTTTCATCTTCAATAAACACTCGTTGTGTGGACTATAATCGGTGTGAAAAAGTTACAAAAATGGAGAAGCAAGAAAATCGGTCATATATGAGAGAAATTTATACAATCTATAAATATCTCACTCGTTTTCAGTCAGTTCTAAATTAAACGTGGGATTATATATTGTCATCTCAAGTCTGGGACCTGCAAAGCTCGTAGGTACTGATCATTCTTTCACTGAAACAGTCTGCTATTTTCGCAAAGGCAGCTTTCACATATTAGTTTGTTCTCTGTGTTCTCGTCATGAGTCTAGCAGCTCACTGATAAATTATGTAAACATCTTTGGGACCCTGCCTCATTCCTTCCTCTTCACACATAATGAATAATTCTCATTATACCCATACTGCAGTTGCTGTCTTACATTATATTTTGTCAATTTACTTCTTTCTCATTGGTTAAGTGTTTAAATGGCTCATTTTATTTGATTTCCAATTACTTATTTTTTCCTTCCATTATCTCACTAATCATATTGGATAAAATAGTTTTCCCTCCCTAAACAAAATCCTAATCCAAAGACATTTCTCAATGTACAGCTACCATGAGTTTCTCACGAAACCAAACATACTCCTACAAATTAAATTCATAATAGTAAGCGCATGAATAAACAGAAAAATCACCGCCTCCATCTTTCAATGTTCGAACAATTTCCTCCCCTTACCATTCACGACTCAATGAAAACTGTTTGCTTCATAAAGCTTCTCACATGGCTTGGCTGTTGAATCTATTTTTAATTTAATGACTTAAAAAGTCGGAGAGCGAGTGGTTCCATTTGAAACATCTCTCTTACTTACATTCCATTAAAGCTTGCTGTTCTCTGAAGATGGAAGATCTTAGACTGACCCTCCGGTTTCACAAGCCCACCTACCATCTTCAATTAGATGGCAAATATGCCCTCTGGCTATTAATTGGCCGTTCTGTGAAAATCACAGATCAATAACAGTATCCCTGGGGGTGAGGTTGATATCCAGGATACAGCCCCCTCTGTTTCTCATCCTCACTGGGAAAATTCAGTCTAGTGACAAAGCAGAATGAATTTGGCATGTTGCAGTCAACTGGCATCCTTGACATTGGACTTCAGCCATTCGGCGATTAATAACTCACTCGTACCAAGTCCAAAACATAGAGGGAAATATTGGACATGAAATGCCCATTAGTTCTGATAAGGTCTCTTTTAACCTTGCTTGGAATCTGAGAACCACCTGGAGGTTTCCTGAAGATTACTACAGTATGGAAAGATGACAACATATTGTACTCTGAGTAAGCTGATTACAATCTCATTCTGGATGTGTTAGTGTTGATTATTTACAATCAAATCTCTTTCAATGAGTTCAACTCTAAGAAGTTCGATAGCCCTTCAGAAGTAGCAGGTGCTTCGATTATGTAACTGTCATAGACTCATAGAATCCTTACAGTGTAGAAAGAGGCCATTCGGCCCATCGGCTCTGCACTGACCCTCCGAAAGAGCACTCCACCCAAGTCCACCCCCACCTTCATCCCCCCTCCACCCCCAAATTCACCCTGCCCTATCCCCATAATCCGCACATCCCTGGACACTAAGGGCAATTTATCATGGCCAATCCATCTAACCTGCACATCCTTGGACTGTGGGAGGAAATCGGAGCACCTGGAGGAAACCCACGCAGACACAGGGAGAACGTGCAAACTCCACACAGGCACTCACCAAACACTGGTCCCTGGCGCGTGAGGCAGTTTTGTGCTAACCACTGTGCCACCGTGCCGTCCATTATAGATTGTGGGGAAATAAATTTGACATTTAGAATTTTGCTAAAGTTAAGGAAGGCAATAGCATAGAATGTATGGAAGCAAGTAGTCCCCGTTATTGTTTGAAAAGCAAAGCTGCAGCACAGAATCCTTGTAAATTCTTTGGCAAAAAGATTTCTCACAATGAAAAATCTTAAAATACATAATGAACTAGATAAATGGCTTTGTGTTCATTAGCCCCTCAGTCACTATCTCACTGTTTATTTATCAGAATGTTCATTTATAAATTTCCTTGCTGCTCAAGGCCCCACAATGAATGGATAATGATAAATAAGTGAGCTGTAAGCTAGTCCATTTTGAGTGCTTTCAATAGCTTTATGCAAGAAGATAATCACATTTCAACAGTGAATTATCCATGAACTTGTGTCTCCCCCCCTCCCCCATTCATCACCTGCAGCTGTGATGATTTTTTAAAATTCGGGTAGGGGACGTCCATCCCATAGGGCAATTAAGAGTCAACCACATTGCTGTGGATCTGTAGTTACAAGTAGGCCAGAACAGGTAAGAACAGCAGATTTCCATCCCTCAAGGGCATGACTGAACCAGATGGGTTTTTACGGCAATTGACAATGATTTCATGGTCATTTAATTCCAGATTTCTATTGAATTCACCTTTCACCACCTGCCACGCTAGAATTTGAATCCGAGTCTCCAGAGCATTATTCTGGGTGACTAGTCCAGCGACAATACCAATCTGCCATTACCTCCCCAATATTTCAATAAGCCCATCTGCCCTGGGCGTGATTCTCCCAAAAATGTCTAAGTTAATTTATGGCGTGTTTTTCAGGGAGTCTCCCACCGGCTCTGCCGACGAGTTCTCCACCGCTATCCAATGACACTTAGTCACTTTTTTAGGCCTTGGGGAGTTTCTCACCAGTTTAGGCCACACTTAGAATTTATTTTTAGCATTGGGCAGCTGAACTCCGAGACCGGGCCACCATTTTGCCCCAATCTCTAAGTGAGCTTGTGGGTCCCCCACACCCTCACCCATGGGCAATGTCACCCTCCACACCTTGGTCACTACCCCCCTCAAGTGAGGATGCCCTGGGGGTCCCCCCTCTTCTGGCCACTCCCCTTTCCTGGCCTCCCCTTCCAGGACCTCCACCTGTCACCACCCCAACCTTCCAGAGGTCCCTACTTACTTGCCTTGCACACACTCACCCTTCAACACCCCCCCACTCCCTCACCACCTTCTTTTCATGGGGAATGTCCCCTCGGGTCTGGACCCTTGGAGTGTCACCCTGGCATCTGAGTACCCGTGCACTGCCACCCTGGCACCCGGTCAGTGCTCCCGCCAGCTTGGCATTGCCACCCAGGCACCTTGGCAGTGCCAGGGTTGCAGTGCCAATGTGTGAGCTGAGCAGGGCCAAGGTGCCCACATTCCAGGACCAGGGAGCCACCCTGCACTGACCCTGACCACCCAGAGGCCTCCAATGGCCCAGGAGACCCCCTGGGTGCCATTCCACCTGGCCCAGTGCTGAACGGTGCCCAGCTGCGGCCTCGCTCAGAAGGCCGGTAGATCCTGCGAGCCTGGTGGATCCTGGCTAAGTTAGCCGAAGTCGGTTTAAAACAGTTTTGGTGCGCGCTGTTTAGTCCTGCCCCAACTCGGACGCCTGGCAGGACGCTGTTTAGTCCTGCCCCAACTCGGACGCCTGGCAGGACGCTGTTTAGTCCTGCCCCAACTCGGACGCCTGGCAGGACGCTGTTTAGTCCTGCCCCAACTCGGACGCCTGGCAGGGCTTGGATGAATCCCACGACATGTAAAGACCACTGGGAAGCCTGCGAGAGGGCTCTCCTGGGATTCAACGGCCACGCTCGAGCAAGAGCGCAACGCGGCCGGTGAAATGAATCTTCATTTTCATACTTTGAACACCCAAGTTTGCAATCAACTTATCACTTCCTCATTTATATTTTTCTTAAGCTATTGACCCATCAGCTTATTTCTCATCAAAACAATACAGGAGCTGGGCGGCACGGTGGGGCAGCGGTTAGCACTGCTGCCTCATGGCACCAAGGGGACGGGTTCAATCCCAGCCCTGCGCTACTGTCCGTCTGGAGTTTGAACATTCTCCCCGTGTCTGCGTGGGTTTCACCCCCACAACCCAAAGATGTGCAAGGTAGGTGGATTGGCCACACTAAATTGTCCCTTAATTTAAAAAAAAATACAGGAGCTATTTAATGCCGAACAAACTTAAGAATTTCTAATGCCACTAACATACACATCCTGAAATTTCACTGAAAATATTGGGAAAAGCAAAAATAAAGGTAAGGCTGCATAAAATTACCGTTTGAACAAGTTTGAGATATCTGAATTTTGCTAAATAATTACAACGGCCAGACCTTTGCATGGAATTCCAGCCTCATTTGGGAGACGGTCCTGCCTCCAAGAGGATGTTAAACAAGGGGCACCGAGAAGACAGAGCTAGAAGATCAACTCAAGATGGCCACCAAGCCAAGTCAGGTTACTCAACAAAGAGAGACCAGTAGACGCCGTTAGAAAACTGAAACAAAAACCCACCCCCACCCCTACTCCCCAATCCAAACATTACATCGCAGTCAAGCGTAACCACACCCAAAGGAAAATGGAACAGTGGCAAACAATAACCTACAAATAGCAGAACTCAACTCAACACAAATTCTAAGCTCATTTTAAAAACTACTATGAGCTACAGAAGACCCTTTAATATCACACCTGTTAACTAACACACTTTGTTACCATGGCGACTCCCAACTGGGGAATAAAACTTATTTAACTTAGAGTGTCACGAGGGCGACTGAAAGTCACGCCAAATAGTAAGAACAAAGAGAAAGAGAATGGATTATTGTAGGGAGCGAACAGTAGAAATCCCGCATAATCAAGATTACACCCAACAACAGACATGAAAAGTACCCATACAATGAGCCATAGATCAGGTTAAACGGAGCCCAAATTGTGCTTCTGGACACCGGAATCGGCATCTCCCGACGAGTCAAAAAAAAATCTTTTTCACGGAATGTTACACGAAGGCGAGCTGGATAAATTATCCCAAAGCTGACTCCATTCTTATATAAGGAAGATTTCACTTCATTAAAGGCGGCCCTTTTCTTGGCTAGGTCCGCATTCTTGCCCTGATATAATCTGATAGTAGCTTTCCCACCTAAAATCCCGGTGCCCTCTTGACCATTGAAGCACCAACTCCTTCTCCTTAAAGCTGTAAAACCTTGCAATTACTGCACAAAGAGAATCTCCAGATGAGGCTTGGGCCAAAGCGAACGGTTGGTCCAGTCTCATTTTGGGGGGCTGGAAGTACGTTCTCACCCATCATTTTGTGGAACAGATCTGAGAAATATTGAGTAGGGGTGTGGCCTCCTATCCCCTCCAGTAACCACACAACATGAACACTTTGCCTTCTGCATCTGTTCTCGAGGTCGTTCAGCTTGGATGTTAATGCCCTGTTATCCTTGACCAAAATGGACCCCAAGGAGGTGATCGTATTGCAATGGTCAGGCAATGCAGTCTCCGTGTCCGTGACTGTGGCTCCTTGTGCTTCGATGGTCTGGCTGGTGATCTTAAGAACTGAATGAATGAGGGCCAAGCCCTCCTTGATTGATCTTTTAAAATCCAAAGTCAAGCACTGTCGATATTTCCAAAACTTTGCTGAGTGCTTTGGCTGAGTGGAGTGGCTGGAGAAGAAGCTGCCATTGCCACCTTGCCTCCAGCTGATCCGTGGGAAGCTTCAGAGTCTGCTGTTGAAATTCGGGCTGATTCTTTTCCAACTTTGTCTCTCCTGGGCATCAAAGAGACGAGAGAACTCTAGCCAGTTAATTTCCAGGTCTTCTCCGATAAATTAAACACTTGTAGCATCTGGAAAAAGGGTAGAAAGGTCAGGTTTCCAGCGGTAGCCACTTCATAGGCACGTTCCCTCACATCGCAGCATCGGAAGTGATTGCCTTCCCCCAATTGGGACAATTGAAGCCCTTAACTGACTAACTGATGGCCACTTAAGGGCCTCATCAGACTCCATTGGTATTTTACCAGTGACGGGAGGTGTCAATGTCACAGGGCAAGCCTGCTAGGTGAAACCTGTGGGCTCCTCCTGTTCGGACACACCATTCCAAATGGAGGATGTCCCCCACAGTACACCCCATCCCTGCCTGTTCCCCCATCCTGTGCTGAACCTGGCTTCCCCATCACCTTTCAAGCCTTTCAGCTTGGCCATGGTTGAACCCCAATTTTACCTATGTCTCTAGCACCAAGACCACTCTTTTTTGGGGAACTGCCTGTAGTTCCAAAAGGGGCCACTGCTCCTTTTGGTGCTGCTGGGTTGAGAAGGCTGCCAGCTTTCTGATTGGCCGGCAGCTCTTGGCCAGCTTTCCGGTTTTATAGGAAACACCACGCACGCAGCAGCCAACATCCAAACACCCAGGGGATAGGACACATCTCCGGGGACATGTCCACGGCTGGAGGGTGGGTGAGGGCTATGTGGAGGGGGAGATGGGCCAAGGGTTTGGAGCTCAGGCTGCTTTGCGGAAGAAAGTGGCAGAGGCATCATACTTGTTGTACTCGAGGGTTTTTAATGTGTACTACAATTCTCCATTTCCCGATGGTGCCGCCCCACTCTCCCCCCCCCCCCCCCCCTTAACCCCCCTACTCCCTACCTACCCCTACGCACTTGGCGGCAGCACATGCACAGCCGTGCCGCTCTGTCCCGTGTGCTGGCTCAAGACGCGGCCTCATCAGAGGGATGGAACACAAGGGAGCTGGAGGCCACCATTCCCCACTCCATGAGATGGGACCGGGTGCCTCCTCCCGGTCAGTGCCCATAGGGCCCTGGAGTTCTTGGGACGGAGGGGCATCTGGTTTGCCCTGCATCATCAGGCTTGGCCAGCTCTGGCGGCTCTCCATGGTCTGCACCATCATGTCGTCACCCTCGGTGATGTTCTTCAGTGACTGGGACATGCTCCCTCGATTCACTGGCCTCCCCAGGGAGGCTGCAGTCAGCCGCCGATCATCGCTGTCCACAAGAAAAGGGCTCTCCCTGGCCTTCTTAGACCCCTGGGGAGTCAGGGTCAATGCAGGATGGCACCCTGGCTCTCCCCATGGAATGTGGGCACCTTGGCACTGCCATGCTGACTGGAGCACTGCCTGGGTGCAAGGTTGCAGTGCAAGGGTGCCCAGGTGCCAGGGTAACACTGCCAAGGGTCCAGGCCCGAGATGGGAATTGCCCATGAAAGGAAAGTGGGGGGGGTGGTATAAAGGGTGGGGGGAGTGCAGGGCAGGTAAGTAGTGGCCTCCGGGAGGTTGGGGGGTGACTGGTGGGGGTTCTGGATGAGTGTGTGCAGTAAGGGGGTTTTGGGGTGTTCCCACTTGGTGGGTGTGGGCTAGTACCTATGTATGTGTGGTGGGTGACATTGTCAGTGGATAGTGGGACCCATAAGCTCACTTAGAGAACAGGGCACCCTTTCAAAATGGCGGCCCAATCTCTGAGTTCAGCTCCCCACTGCTGAAAAAATTCTAAGTGTGGGCTAAACCGGTGAGAAACTCCCCAGGGCCCTAAAAAGTGACTGAGTGTCACTGAATAGCGGTGGGGAACTTGCCAGCAGAGCCGGTGGGAAATTCACTGAAAATTGCGCCACAAATCAACTTAGAAATTTTTCTGGAGAATCGCACCGTATGTCTAATATTCTTTGATTAGAATTATAGCCATATGGGCGGCACAGTGGCGCAGTGGGTAGCACTGCTGTCTCACGGCACAGAGGACCTGGGTTTGATCCTGGCCCCAGGTCACTGTCCATGTGGACTTTGCATGTTCTCCCTGTGTCTGTGTGGGTTTCACCCACACAACCCAAAGATGTGCAGGGTAGGTGGATTGGCCACACTAAATTGCCCCTTAATTGGAAAAAAATTAATTGGGGATTCTAAATTTATATTAAAAAAAAGAATTACAGCCATGCCCACTGGTACCCATATTTAGGAGGCGGGATTCTCTGTCCTGCTACCGGCCAATGGGGCTTCCCATTGTGGCCACATCCACGCTGTCAGGAAATCTGTGGGCGCTGCCGACGAAGCGGGGGATCTCGCCCGCAGAGAATCCTGCCCAGGGTTTCGGACTCTCCAGCAGTTGACTCTGGGGTAGATGCGTACGTTGTTGCCTTTGTATCATTGATAGGCGTGAGGCGGATACTGTTCGGTTTGAGGTCTCCCACTCCACCTAGTGCCTCTGACTAGTTAGGGGACTTTTTCCTTTTTGCCTTTGGAAAAAATTAAATTAACCATCCGGGATTCTGTTGAATGATTCTTCCTGAGGTGGCAACCGTTTATCTCCTTTTTCTAGACACCGTCAGCTGTTAGGGTTGTTAGGGATTTGAGTGATGCGACCATCAATTCACTCAAGACACAAGTAGAAGTAAACTGTGGCTTTAATCGACTTACAACTGAGCCTGCCTGCGACCAGATGAACTGAGGGCAGGCTCGCAAGACCGCAGCACTTTATACTTCTGGTAGTGGGAGGAGCCATGGGCGGAGCCATGGGCAGAACCAAGGATGGAGCCCTGTACATGCTCCTCATCTCCCCCTGTGGGCAGAGCCGCGCATCGGCTCAGAGACAGAGCCCACAGGGACACAGTGATACACAATGTGAATTATACATATTATACATTCACCACATTGGGGTAAAGAGATTAAGTTATTTGCTTCTTCTTTGTTTTGTTTGTATTATCGGAAACATTTTCTTTTTGTTCTTGTTCGATCCTGTGCCTGTTTTGCGTTGAAAATTTTGTTTGTTGTATTATTTGTAAAAAATTCAGAAAACCCAATAAAAATATGTATATTTTTTTAAATGGTGAGAAGGCTGCCTTTGCCAGCCCTGCCACTGTTAAAATACCAGTGGAGGCAGGTATGCAATGTGTATGGAGCCTGACAACATCACCCCCAATTTCATGGCCACCCCACTTGCCAGCCCACTCCTGTGGGTGGCCATAAAATTCCATGGAGGAAATTTTGAAAGCTGACATTAAACATAACTAAAAGTTGGATTGTTCCCTGCACTGGAAGAAGTTTGAAATCTATGTCACATGACATGTTGACACTGTGTGTTTTGATCAATTTGTTTTGATCAGTTGTTCTTTGACTGCCTTTTCTTTGCAGCAGAATTTTACCGAGTTCCCTAAGAGCCCTCACCCAGCCTCATATTGCTCTACTTTGTAATCTGGAGGAGAGGATGAACAGATGGCAGTGGCAAGACGTTGTGGGAGATATATTCATGAAGTTGCTGAACAACGATGAGGTAAATAGAAAGTAAAACTAGTCCAGGAACTAGTTTGTTCAATATGTCTCCCCATTAGAGTTATTTGCTTTAGTGGTAAAAATAAATAGTGAAGAATAAGGCGGGGGGGGGGGGGGGGGGGGGGGTTTCTGGCTGTTTTTGGCAGCGGGATCTTTTGGTCCCACCATGGGTTTTCCGGGGTTGGATTCAATGGGAAATTCCATTGACAGTGACGGGACCAGCCCTTTGCCCAGAAACACAGCGGGAGGTGCAGAAAATCCCTGCCCCCCCCCACCGTTTGCTCAGTATTCCAGACGTTACTCATGTTGTGTTTGGTCCTTTATATTTTACGAAGGAATCCAGCAAACACCACGATTGTCCCAACCAGAATCTTTTATTGAGTCTCGTGTGGTAAGATAGCAATCTGATACAGAGCACGTTATCATAGAGTCTGCTAACTACTCCTCTGAAACTTGCACCTCACATTGACCATTCACATGTATGTCTTATTACCCTATCAATCTTCTCTAGATGGCTGGATGCGTCTCCCCTTATATCGGAGTCACAGCTCACGTGAGACCATATGGTGTATCTGTACCGCCACCTGCTGGTTGGAGGTCACATACCACCCATCTATGATATAGCCATAGGCATATCACCACAACTCATGCTGATCCGGGTGGTGTTCAGTTGTAATATGATTGTGTTCATTACCACATTCTAGGCTTTTTATTGCCTGGAAGGCC
This sequence comes from Scyliorhinus canicula, assembly GCF_902713615.1. Taxonomy (NCBI): domain Eukaryota; kingdom Metazoa; phylum Chordata; class Chondrichthyes; order Carcharhiniformes; family Scyliorhinidae; genus Scyliorhinus; species Scyliorhinus canicula. Next base: position 185,426,499 of record NC_052146.1, on the reverse strand, counting down.
ACCATTTAAACCACTTTTTCAACAGGATTCCATCATCTTCAAAATGAAAAGTGAAAGTGCTGGGATAGAAGAATAAAGATAAGTTCAAGCCAGAGCCTAGATAAATTAGACTATAAAACTAGAGTTATGAAAAGATTACACAGAAAAATTAAAAAAGAATAGGACAAATAATCGTAGCACACCTATTTTTCTTCATGCTTACTGTATAATGAGGATGCCTGACAATATTTTCTAATGTTATTTTTTCTTTTCATTTCATGTGAGGTTCCTATCTTTAGGATATTGCCCCAATGAGTGAGAGAGCAGACGCCCCTTGTTTTGAACCAATTGCAAAATTTTGGCACAGTCATCTGATCTCCTCAAATATGGACAGCATGGTAGCAAAATGGTTAGCACTGTTGCTCAACAGCACCAGGGGCCCCGGTTCGATTCCTGGCTTGGGTCACTGTCTGTATGGAGTCTGCATGTTCTCCCCATGTCTGTATGGGTTTCCTCCCGGTGCTCCAGTTTCCTCCCACAAGTCCCGAAGACTGTTAGGTAATATGGACATTCTGAATTCTCCCTCTGTACCTGAACAGGCACCAGAATGTGGCAACTAGGGGTTTTTCACAGTAACTTCATTGCAGTGTTAATGTAAGCCTACTTGTGACAATAATGAAGATTATTATTATTATTATTACCACCTCTTTTTCGTATCAACCCCCCAAGCTTGATTTATTCCCCAACGGCCTGGCTGAGATCAGATAGTCATGAGAAATCACACAGGGGAATCCACATTCTGTAATTCAGCAATGTATAAATATGGTGCCTCAAAGAAGCAAACATTTTAGAGTTTATTTTTAAAGAAAACTAATTATTTTGAAATGTTAGTAATGAGATCTACTTTTATATAATTAATAATGGGACACTTTCCAGATTATTTCAGTCTTTTCTCCAAAGATAATGAGCATTTTAGAATGTAAAAAAAAAATTGCATCTCAGCAAATTGAGGGATAATTTTTTTAGGTTGGAACTTTTAAGTGTAAATTTTCTCCTGTTTTAAAATTAATACTTCACGACAAATATAATTCTTCTTCAGAGCTCAAAAACCATTTTTGAAGAGCCATATTTCACTCAAATTGTTAACTCTGTTTCTCTGAAAGAGCTGCTGATTATTTCCAGCACTATTCATTTTATTACAGATTTCTCATATCTGCAGCATTTGGATTTTATTAAAAATAATGTTTTTCTCTTGACCCTCCTTTCACTATTTTTTGATCAATGACACCTCCACAATACCTGCACTTGGCCCTCTGTTCTTGCTTTGCAACTGGTCATTGGGAGAGTCATACAATGGCTGAAAAGCACTTTGTGACACCTGAAAGTTGTGAAAGGCACTATATAAATGCAAGTTCTTCCTTTTCTTTATTGTCTGATACAAAATTGAATCACTGATCTTCCTTCTGTTCCTGGAGAGGAGCACTGGAGTACTGTCAGCACTGATTTATAAAAACACAGTCAAATCCAAGATGTCAAATTTACATCAAAGACACAATTTCACTTTGAATTAGGCAGGTTTCCCCAAACCTTTGACAACGCTGTTATGTATGTCAAATAAAATCATTTATTTTATGCTAATACAGATTTCATCACATGAAGTGATGCAATGATTTAGCTATCTTGCACAGTTGATTAGATGAAGCAGTAAGAAGTCTCCATTAAAGCTGTGTTCAATCTCTCTGCCTGCCCTTTAGCTTCATTTATATTAATCTATGACGTGGAGATGCCGGCGTTGGACTGGGGTGGGCACAGTAAGAAGTCTTACAACACCAGGTTAAAGTCCAGCAGGTTTGTTTTGCATCACCAGCTTTCGGAGCACAGCTCCTTCCTTGGGTGAACGAAGAGGTGGGTTCCAGAAACATATATATATAGACAAAGTCTATGTGTCATGTATGTTTCTGGAACCCACCTCTTCATTCACCTGAGGAAGAGGCTGTGCTCCGAAAGCTAGTGATTCGAAACAAACCTGTTGGACTTTAACCTGGTGTTGTAAGACTTCTTACTATATTAATCTAGAAATAGATAATGTAACACGGTGGCAGCAGTAGTGGTCAACAGCATTGATCTGCAGCTGAAAGAAACAATTCAAGTCAAAAGCCCTACCTTAAGCACTGTGACCATATCATAGCTCTCACATCGGGAGAGCAACAGTGTGACTAGGGATTGACAGCAATTTAGCTGCACTCTTGGTTTTGCCCTGAGCTGACAAGGCAAATAAATCAATGGCGGTTTCAGCCACACATATTAGTGCAGAATTGTGTTTTGGCATGGATTCCTTTCTGCTAATGCCACACTTTTGCACCATTAGCCAACCCCGACACCAGAGCCCCTGCCATTCGTAAGCTTGAAACCCACAACGCAGCAACACAGCACAAGGTGTGGTTTCTGCTCATATTTGCAGCTCGCTGCAATTTATAAAGCAAGGTTTGCTCTTTTGAGGGAAAAGCTGGTAAAAGACTTAGGCTATGGAAGCCAGATTTCCAGAGGTAGATTGGAAAGCCCCTGATGTCCTGTCAACCTATTGCATTTTCAATAATCTTTATTGTCACAAGTAGGCTTACATTCACACTGCAATTAAGTTACTGTGAAAAGCCCCTTGTCTCCACACTCTGGCACCTGTTCGGGTACACAGAAGCAGAATTCAGAATGTCCAATTCACCCAACAGCACTTCTTTCGGGACTTGTGGGAGGAAATGGGAGCATCTGGAGGAAACCCATGCAGACACTGGGAGAACATGCAGACTCCGCCCAGACAGTGACCCAAGCCGGGAATCGAACCTGGGATCCTGGCGTTGTGAAGCAACAGTTCTAGCCACTTTGCTACCGTGCCGCCCAGAGGACTGAATTATGCTCCCTGGATCAGAAGGTTGTTGATGCATAGAAACAGGCTTTAAAAATTAGGATCACCTGAGGAAACAAAGGTCTGCGCAGAATCAGCACCCTGGTATAGCTGATGCTGACCAGAAAGATCCATCAAAGCCTGGGCAACATTTAGAAAATCAGCTTAGAATTAAAGTTAATTTCTAAATACATCACCTGGAACTCATGCCGTGTGAACAAAAGCTGGAGTGAGCTTGGACAACTTAATTAACTGATGCAGAGAGAAAACAAAAGAATGTGACTTGGCTTATGCTGAACTCTTGGAATGTTAAATCCAATCGAGGCCTTCCAGTAGGACCTCCTGGAAAAGCTGAAGAGACTGTGTAAAGAGCATACTACAGGACAGATGCAGATATTGGGCCATTTTGGCTTGGAGATAGCATTTGCAAGCCTTGGACTCCAGAATATCTTTGGGTACAATATCTAAGACTCCCAAATAGAGAAAAGCCGCCACAAACCATGTAGATGCTTCACATATACAAACAAGTGCAAGGTCTGTGGGCTTGGAGAGGACTGAGTCAAACTTTGCAGATGGTCCAGCAGCAGGAATGTGTGGAGAAGCCAGGGCAGATAGCGTTCAAACTGCAGAAATGTGCCCCCCAGAGTCAAAGGGAGGAGAGAATTTTCAGGTATTGCCAAAAGCATAGACCCATCTACGAAATTGGGAATGCTTGAGCAAAATGGATAATGTGGATCAAGGTGAATCCACTACAGGTGAACAGTTATTTCACACAATCACCTGAGTGGAAGAGTTCCATTTGTTAACACGGTTGAAGCTTTTTCAACACTTTATTAAAATATTTTTATTCAAGAAATTTTCCATTTTACAACATACACAAAAGAAAATCAACTTTATACAATTTTATCAAAATATCCCCACCAGTCCCATATTTCCCTCTTTTATTCATACCTCCGCCACCGCCCCCCCATTCCACCGTCTAACTTGCAGATAACTACCTATTCTTAAAGAAGGAAATAGACAGCCTCCACCTCGAATAGAACTCCAACAGTTCCCCAAGCAAGTCATCGCTTTAGGCGGCTCCAATGCCCATCACCCAAGCAGAACCCTCCTCTGGCCTATCAGAGAAGCGAAGGCCAAGTCCTCAGCCTTCTTCCCCTCCTACAGCCCCAGCTCATCCGATACCCCAAAGACTGCCACCCAAGGGTGTTATGTTATGTGTTGTGTTATGTACTTTGGGTAACACAGGCTGCAACTCGATGCAGCTGTGACCAAAAGATACTCCAGACTTTGAAGTAAGTTCAATGTGATTTATTGAACCGTTAGCACAGTTCTCTATGAGTTTGACTCTCCTGCTAATCTTGCTATAGTAACTCAGTCTAACTAACCAGTCTACTCTAAGCCACGTGGTGGGTGTGATGCTTCTGATCTGCCCCTGTCCTACTCGCTAAGTGTCGCCTGACAGAGACAGAGCATGTGTGACCTATCCTTATATATGGGTTGTGTAATGCCCCTTGTGGTAGTGTCACCTCTGGGTGTCTTGACTGCCCATTGGTCGTGTCTTATTCTATGTGTTCATTAGCTGTATGTCTGCATGTCATGACGTCTCCGGTGCTCCCTCTAGTGTTTGCTTAGCCGTAGTGTATTTACATTAACCCCTTGTGTATTTACAGTGATGCATATCACCACAAAGGGCAAGGCACCACTGTTACCCCCAAAATCTCCAACATAATTTCAAGAAAAGAAGCCCAGAGCTCAACCAACTTAGGGCAGGACCAAAACATATGCGAGTGGTTTGCCAGCCCCCTGAACGACGTTTGCCTCTATCCTCCACCCCCAAAAAGAACCCACTCATGTGTGCCCTAGTCATGTGCACTTTTTTCACCACTTTAAACTGAATCAAACTCAGTCTTGTGACACGAGGAGGTAGAATTTACCCTGTGCAAAGCCTCACTCCATACACCCCCGCCCCCCAAGTGTGCACCCATCTCTTCCTCCCATTATCTCTTTATCTCCTCCAGCGAAGCCCTCTCTCTCCACCAAATACCCATGGATATCAGAAATCCTCCCTTCCCCTATCTCATCCAAAGACACTAGTTTATCCATCAGAGTGGGGGCGGCTACCGAGGAAACATAGAAAGTTATTTTCGATCAATGTTCTGAACCTGTAGATATCTGAACCCATTCCTCCCCTGAAGCTGGAACTTCTCCAGTCCCGCAAACTTATCCTCCACAAACAAATCCCCAAATCCTTCGACCCCCACCATTCCCAGACCCTCCGATTCTCGACAGAATAAATCTGTGGTTCTTACATATAGGTGTCGTTCGCGACATAGACTCCACCTTAAAATGTTGTCTAAATTGATTCCATACTCTCAGAGAAGCTGTAACTATTGGGCTCATGGAGTACCTCACCAGTGAGAATGGAAGACGTGCAGTCACAAGGGCCCTCAAACATATAAAAGAAACCTCCTCCATCTGTCCCCAAACTGACGCCTCGTCCATGACCCATCGCCTTAGTTTCTCAATATTTGCCGCCCAGTAGTAATTCATCAGACTAGGTAAAGCCAACCCCACTAACGATCTATCTCTCTGTAAAAACACCCTCCGAACCCAAGGGGTCTTACCCGCCCAAACAAAGATCGAAAACTAGACCAGGTCAGCCAAAAGGACAATTTCTCCAGATCAGCTCCCTTCCCCAGAGAGTTCACTGGAAACACCTCACTCGCTCCCACGTTCAGTTTATAACCTGAAAAGGAACCGAATTATAATTTAATACCTCCATTAGCTTTCCCACATCAGAGAGGGTTTGTGACTCATCCGCATAAAGGGTCACCCGATGCTCTCTACCTCCCCTTTCCAAACCCTTCCACCCGCTCAATTGCTAGAGCAAAAAGTAGCGGGGAAAGTGGACATCGTTGCCTTGTACCCCTATACAGCCGAATGTACCCCGAGTTTAATATGTTGCTGTGTACACTCGCAGTGAGGGCCTTGTACAACAGGCTAATCCATTAAATGAACCCGGGTCCAAAGCCAAACCACCCCAGTATCTCAAAATGATACTTCCATTCCACCCAGTTGAATGTCTTCTGGGTGTCCATGGAGATTATTGACTCTGGCTTTGTCCCCAGCGAGGGCGACATCACCACGTTCAGGCATCTCCTTATGTTGGCTGACAATTATTGGCCCTTAACAAACCTCATCTGATTCTCAGAAATAACCCCTAGCAGGCACCCCTCCAAACAAGTTGCCAGCACATTCACCAACATCTTTGCGTCATGGGCCGATATGACCCACACTCCTTGGGATCTTTATCCTTCTTAGGATCAAGGAAATTATATCACTGTGTCCGGCAATACCCCTTGGGACAATGAATCATTAAACATGTCCAGCAGATGCGGGCCAGTTCTGTTGAAAATGTTTTGTAAAATTCTACTGGGAATCTGTCCTGACCTGGTGCCTTCCCTGACTGCATAGAACAAATGCACTTCACAATTTCCTCCAGCCCAAGTGGAGCCTCCAACCCCTGAACTCTTTCCCTCTCCGTCACTGGGAAGTTCAATCCAATGAAGAACTGTGTCATGATCAAGCCTTCCTCTAGTCTGTGACCTGTACAATCCCCAGTAAAAGGTTTCAAATACCTCATTAACCATTTCTGGATCAGCGACCACTCCTCCCCCCGGGTCCTTAACCTGAACTATCTCCCGAGAGGCCACCTACCATCTCAGCTGGTGAGCCAATAACTAGCTGGCCATCTCCCCATGCTCGTAAAATGTCCCTCTTGCACGACAAAGTTGGCTGACCACTTTCTTCGTCGATACCAAGTTGAATTGCATCTGGAGATTCTTCCTCTTTGCCAACAACTTGACTGTGAGGATAACAGAGTAATGCCAGTCCACTGCCGGCCTCCCCACTCTCCGCCCTCCCTGACTTGTCCCTGTGAGCTTTCATTGAAATCAACTCCCTCCTAATGACCGCCTTTAACAACTCCCAGAACATAGAAGGTGAGACCTTCTCGTTCTCATTAAGCTCCTATGTCCCAATAGCAGAGGCTATATTCTCACATGTCCCCCCCCCCTATCTACAAGCAGCGCTGTATCCAGCCTCCAAGGGGGTTGCTGAGTACAGTTCCTCTCCAAACACAAATCCACATGGTGTGGAGTATGGTCAGATATAACATTCGCCAATTAGCCCGCTCCCACCACCCCAGCGAGCAACGACTTTCCCACTCCAAAGAAGTCAATATGGGAGTAACCCGATGCACATGTGTAAAGAAGGAGAACTCCTTCTCCCTCAGGTAACTGAATCTCCACAGGCCCGCTGCCCCCATCTGCTCCATAAACACGACTAACTCCTTCACCACCCCCAATGTCATAAGGGATTTAGGGTGTGGCCTATCTAATCTGGGATCAAGCACACAACTACAGTCGCCCCCCAAGAAGAACTGATGTGAGTCGAAGTCAGGAATGGCCGCCAACACCCTCTTGATAAAATCCACATCCTCCCAATTTGGCACAAACCCATTCACCTGGATCAAGAGAGACAAGCAGGAGACCTCTTGGCAACACCCATGATCCAAGCACTGGCACTTAATGGACTACATCATCGTCCAAGTAAGGGACCGTAAAGATGTCCCCATCATCCCGCGTCATGACCGGAGTTGACAATCGCTGCACTGACCATTAACTCATCAGTTCTATCATCGTCATCAAACCAACACTGGCAGAAAAAACTCTGCTGCAGGAGACTCAATGTCGCTGGTCTCAAAGACCCTTAGAAGAGCTACTCAGTTGGCGCCTCACAGCTAACCTGGCCACGACCAATGACCCAGAGCCACAGAACACCCACAATGCCTGGCCCACCTTAAAAGCCACCATAGTCAACGCCTGTAAGGAGACGCTTGGGCTCTTGACCAGGAAACACCAAGACTGGTTCGATGAGAATGATCAGGAGATCGAGGATCCACTTGACCACAAACACAAGGCATTCTTGATGTGGCAGCTCCACCAAAACCTGAGTGAGAGGAAACAAGTCTCCAGGCAACTGAACGCTAAGGTGCAACAAAGAACTTGCGATCTAAAGAACAGATGATGGGTGGAAAGAGCGGAGGAAACTCAGCAACTCGCCGACAATCAAGATGTGAGATTGTGCAATAAAAACCATCTACGGACCGACTACCTAGGGACCCATCTCACTGAGAGTGAAAAACAGAAAGGCGCTCATCAAAAACAAAGAAGCAGTCAATGACCGCTGGAGAGAGCACTTTGAGGACCTCCTCAATCAGGACGCTGCCTTCGACGCAAGTGCCCTCGACACCATCCCGCAACACGCTACCCGCCACCATCTCAGCGCAACCCCAGCTCGTTGTGAGATTGAAAAGGCCACCCGACAGCTGAAGAACAGCAAGCACTCTGGCGCAGATGGAATCCCTGCAGAAGTATTAAATTGCAGTGGAGATGCACTCCTGACAAGAATTCATAACCTCATCACCCTTGTTGGACGATCTCAGAGATGACTTAATTGTGACCATCTTCAAGAAAGGAAACAGGTCCGACTGCGGAAATTACAGAGGAATTTCCCTAATCTCCACTATTGCCAGTCATTTTGAGAAGCCTCCTCCCAGTGGCTGAAGAGCTCCTCCCTGAGTCTCAGTGTGGCTTCCACCCATCAAGAGGCTCAATGGACATGACCTTCAGCGCACGACAAATCCAGGAAAAGGGCTAGTAGCTACATCAATTTCTGTACATGGCCTTCTTCGATCTCATAAAGACCCTTTACTCTGTCAACCGTGAGGGATTGTGGAACATCCTCCTCAATTTTGCCTGTCCGCAGAAATTTGTCACCATTGTCCGCCTGCTCCACGATGACATGCAAGTTGTGATTCTCACCAACGGAACCACAACAGACCCAAAACGTGTGCAAACTGAGATGCAAATAAGGCTGTGTCATCGCACCAAGGCTCTTCTCCATATTACTCGCAGCAACACTCCACCCCACCAGTCGGAAGCTCCCCGTTGATGAGAATCACAGCTTGCATGTCATCGCGGAGCAGGGGGACAATGGTGACAAATTTCAGCGGACAGGCGAAAATGAGGGCGAATTGCAGCTAACCTACCGAATAAGAGGGGAACTACTTTTATTGGTAGAGGAATTGAGTCTCGGAGCCATGAGGTCATGTTGCAGTTGTACAAAACTCTGGTGCGGCCGCATTTGGAGTATTGTGTGCAGTTCTGGTCACCACATTATAGGAAGGATGTGGAAGCATTGGAAAGGGTACAGAGGAGATTTACAAAAATGTTGCCTGGTATGGAGGGAAGATCATATGAGGAAAGGCTGAAGGACTTGAGGCTGTTTTCGTTAGAGAGAAGAAGGTTAAGAGGTGACTTAATTGAGGCATACAAGATGATCAGAGGATTAGATAGGGTGGGCATTGAGAGCCTTTTTCCTCGGATGGTGATGTCCAGCACGAGGGGACATAGCTTTAAATTGAGGGGAGATAGATATAGGACAGATGTCAGAGGTAGGTTCTTTACTCAGAGAGTAGTAAGAGCGTGGAATGCCCTGCCTGCAACAGTAGTGGACTCGCCAACACTAAACACATTCAAATGGTCATTGGATAGGCATATAGACGATAAGGGAATAGTGTAGAGGGACTTTAGAAGGGTTTCACAGGACGGCGCAACATCGTGGGCCGACGGGCCTGTACTGCGCTGTAATGGTCGATGTTCTATGTTCTATTCCACCTCCAACGCTTCCAGGCCAGAACCAAGACCAACCCAACGACTTTCATCGAGCTGCAGTACGCAGATGACACCTATGCGTGCGCACATTCAGAGGCCCAGCTACAAACCATCATCAACGCATTCACCGAGGCATATGAGAATGGACCTCAGACTAAACATCCGGGACAAAAAAGATTCTCTACCAGCCTGCTCCTTCCACACAAAAACTGCCATCCGACCATCAAGATTCCCGGTGAGCCCTTGGACATTGTGGATCATTTCCCATACCTCAGGAGCCTTCTCTTGGTACAAGCAGACATTGACAACAAAATCTAGCTTTGACTCCAATGCACTACTATAGTCTTCGGACGCCTGAGGAACAGAGTGTTCGAAGACCGAGACCTCAAACCCAGTACCAAGCTCATGGTATACAAAGCAACCATGGTCGCTGCCCTCCTACATGCATGAGAAACATGGCCAATGTTCAGCAGACACCTCAAATCCATGGAAAGATATCACCAACTTTGCCTCCGCAAAATCCTGCAAATCCACTGGCAGAATAAGCATACCAAGGTGTACATCCTCTTCCAGGCCAATATCCCCAGAATTGAGGTACTGGTCAAGCTCGCCCTGCTGCGATGGGCAGCCTCATTGCCCTCATGCCCGACACATGATTCCCAAAACAAGTACTCTACTCCAAGCTCCACTATGAGGGCAGAGGAAACGCTACATGGACACTCTGAAAGCTTCCCTAAATAAATGCAACATCCCCATTGACACGTGGGAACACACACACTGGAGAAAAAGCATCAGCGAGGACACCAATCACCTTGAGCTTCATAGGATGGAGCATGCGGAGGCGAAGCATAAACAGCGGAAGGAGTGCGCAGAATCCAGAGCATCCTACCCACCACCTCAACAAGGACCACCCACCAAACCTGCGGCAGAGTCTGCGAATCCAGGATTGGACTATTCAATCACTGCAGAAACCACCTCCCTGGAGTGGAAGCAAGAAGAAGAGGGGTCCTTTCCAATGTCCCACTCACCATCACATAACTCCTTCCTGAATCCACCACTCTATTACCCACCGAAAAGTCCAATCTCTTATTAATAAGCATCACGGTCCCCCTCATCTTCACTTCAAAGCTCGAATGGAATACCTGCCCCTAACCACCCCTTCCCAGACCTTGTCTGGTCTCGAACTCTCAGATGGTCTCCTGTAGGAAAATAATATCTATCTTCAAACTTTTAAACATCCAAGATCTTTTAACCAGCCCATTTAATCCCCTTCCGTTCCATGTGACCACTCAGTTCGGAGGCCTCTGCCTCCAGCACCCCCACGATCAGCCTTATCCCATCCACAAGGAAGTCCAACTGGGCCCCATCTCACTCAGATACCAGACCTACCCAAGATGGCCACCATCTCCCCCTTCTACTCAGTAGCTCAACAAAAAACCTTCATCGTCAGCAGCTGCCCCCCCCACCTAGACCCGGCCCCTCCCTCCCTCCCCAGGCCCTACCCCCTGAATACCAAACCAACAGTCCACCCCAAATCATACATACAATTTACAGTACAGAAGGAGGTCATTTGGCCCATCGAGTCTGCACCAGCCCTCAGAATGAGCACCCTACTTAAGCCCACATCGCCACCTTATCCCAATAACCCCACCTAATCTTTTGGACACTAAGGCGCAATTTAGCATGGCTAATCCACCTAACCTGCACATCTTTGGACCGTGAGAGGAAACCGGAGCACCCAGAGGAAACTCATGCAGTCATGGGCAGAAAGTGCAAACGCCACGCAGACAGTCACCCAAGGCCGGAATTGAACCTAGGTCCCTGGAGCTGTGAGGCAGCAGTGCTAACCACTGTGCTGTCCTCCCCCACTGACCCCTCCCTCTCCCCATCCCAAACAAAGAAAACCCAACCGTCATAGGCTTGTTACCCCAACAAACAAAGAAAACAAGCCCCCCCACCCCCGCAGGTAACCAGTCACAGCTTTCTCCCCCACTTCACTCCCGTTAACTAGCATCACTGATCCCCACTCCCACACCCCCCAACAATTCCAACCATTCCCAGCAACACTTATAAAAGAGCTGCCTTGATCTTATTAAACTCCGCTCGCTTTTTCACCAGTTCTGCTCCAAAGTCCTGGTAAGTTCTGATGGTGCAGCCTTCCCATCTGCACTCCCGTGTTTCCTTCACCCATCTCAGGATCTAAGCACCTGTGGAGTTGGACTATGATTGCCCATGACAGCTTCCCACGTCTGGGCTACTTTCGCAACAACCAGTGGGCCCGGTCCACTTCGGGAGGGCGTGCAAAGACCCCCTCCCTCACCAACTGCCCAAACATCTTTGCCACATAGTCTGTGGCATTTGCACCTTCTATGCCCTCCACAGCCCAACAATCCTCAAATTCTTGCATCTAGACATCAGTGCGATTCTCCAGCTCTATCTTGGCCTTCGATGTTTTATGCCCCTCCGCCAACATCATCACCTCCGACTCCAAGGAGGCATCTGAGATCGTCTCCTTAACCTTCTAGATTGTCGAATTCTGCATCTCCAACGGCTGTTCCACCCTGTCCAGAGCAGCCCCAATTGGCTCAGTGACTTTTGCCAGATCGTCCATGACCCCCTGTCTCTGCCTTCTAAACTCCTCCGTCACAAATTCCAATGACGACTCAGTCATCCACCATTTTTCCACTCCTACGCCATGCGAGCTTTCTGAGTCCAATGAGGGCTCTTTATTCAACACATTCCTCGTGCCTGCAAACATGTCACACCGGAGGAGGGCTCCAAACTCTTCAACTCTGTCACTTTTTCACTTGCACAGTACCCTTTAAATGGCCAAAAAGGATCAAGAACCAAATCCCCAGGCAGGAGCCACCGTGTGTGCGACCACTCAGTTCAGGGGGCAGCAAGGGAGGAAACCAGGGAAATACCAGGATACACAGGGAAAGAGCGAAGAGGGGGCCAGAAGCCCCCCCCCCCCCCCCCCCCCCCCCCACTCCCCCAAAGCCATAGGGACAACAACGATAAAAACAAGACAAAAGATAGACTATAACATGTATGGCGGAAGGAGGGACCTAAGACAGAGCTCGGATAACAGAAAAGGCGGGGGGAGACATGTAAATTGTAAATAGTAACTGTTTCAATCACCTTCTGTCTCGTGTACAAATATAAAATTCAATAAAAATGTTTAATTAAAAAAGAGAATGTATTGGCCATATCAAGATGGGATTGGTATATCCAATGGAATATTCCTCAAAAGACAACAAGTACTCACTCCTGCAACACTTAGGCCTGGCATACTTGATCAGCTCCATCGGAGATTCATGGAAATAGAGTGGATGGGACAATTTACTCATGAGTCAGTGGCCTGGCCCAGCATCAAAAGATCAACCAGATAGTTGAAGATGTGACACCAAATCAGGGGGCATGGCTAATTACCTTCAACTGAGCTGTCCTCATGCGGGATGGGATTGACTGGATTTCAAGGTAAGTACTTTCGAGTTGAGTGGCAAACCAATTCAGTTGCCACTCCATTTACGGCCGAGGCTTTTCACTGCGATTGGAGATTGCTTAATTGTCACAATCCAATCCGAACCAATCCGATCAGTTAGAGGGTGGGACCAGATAAACGTTTCTCCCACTGTTCATTGCTGTTAAAACAGAAAAATTATAATTTGAGCTGATGTTTCACACTTGTACTATTCAAAACCTGGTTTGCTGCCATCCAGATATGGTAGGTAACAAGGCAGTAGGATGGTTCATCGTCGAGTGTAAGGATATCTGGGAAATGGAGAGAAAAAGTACATTTTAGCAAATACTACAAACCTATCCATTCTCTGACAGCAAGGTCTGTTCAACAATTTACTAATTGCATTTCATTTTCTTACAGGTCCAGTTTTTGGACAATTACATCATTTACCTAAGGGAGCTTCCTGAGTGTATTTCTGTGCTTAACGTCTACAGGGTGGATTGTTTCAAACTTACAAGGCAACATGAGGTGAAAGACTTTTTTTTAACAACATTAGATCATATCTAATAAATAGCACAAGTGATAATGCATACAAACCATTTTGTAAAAATACATCTAATTTTAACAGTAATTACTAACACATAACAGAGATGGATAGTTTAGGAAAATATTGGCCGAGATCTTTCAGTCTCCAGATAGTCAGAGTCCAGACATGCCTCGCAAGATACACTAACCCTTGGACTTCCCAACACAGTTACTCCATGGGAATTCTCTGTGACGTTTGAACTTTGGCTAGGCAATTCCCCTGTTCCTTGTCTCCCAAATGTCACCAAATCTATGACTTTGGATAGTTCCAACTTACTTATCTGGATAGTTACCCAGGAAATGTTAGACAGGTTAAAATGTAGTCTAGCACTGGGCAACTACAGATCTGACCCCCGACTCCCCTGAACTTTCAAATCCTGACTAACCCCTGACTCCCCTGGCCCTCTGATTACCCCATCAACACCCCAACTTGACTTGACTAGCCCCCACCCCCGACTGGGTAACTATGGGTAAATGTGAGGTTATCCACTTTGGTGGCAAAAAAAGGAAGGCAGATTATTATCTGAACAGTGGCAGTTTAGGAAAAGGGGTAGGGCAACAAGACTTGGGTGCAATGGTGGAACAGTTGCTGAAGGTTGGCATGCAGGTACAGCAGGCAGTGAGGAAAGGTAATGTAATGTTGGCCTTCATAGCGAGAGGATTTGAATAAAGGTGTAGGGATGTCTTGCTGCGGTTATACAGAGCCTTGGTGAGGCCACACCTGGAGTAATGTGTGCAGTTTTGGTCTCCTAGTTTGAGGAAGGACATTCTTGCTAATGATTTGTTTGGATTTGGATTTGTTTATTGTCACGTGTACCGAGGTACAGTGAAAAGTATATTTCTGCGAGCAGCTCAAACAGATCATTTAGTAGATGAAAAGAAAATACATAATAGGGCAACACAAGGTACACAATGTAAATACCTAGACACCGGCATCAGATGAAGCATACAGGAGTGTAGTATTAATCAGGTCAGTCCATAAGAGGGTCGTTTAGGAGTCTGGTAACAGCGGGGAAGAAGCTGTTTTTGAATCTGTTCATGCGTGTTCTCAGACTTTTGAGGGTGTCCAGCGAAGGTTCATCAGACTAATTCCCGGGATGACAGGACTGACATATGAAGATAGACTGGATCGACTGGGCTTGTACTCACTGGAGTTTAGAAGAATGAGGGGGGGATCTCATAGAAACGTATAAAATCCTGATGGGACTGGACAGGCCAGATGCGGTAAGAATGTTCCCAATGTTGGGGACGTCTAGAACTAGGGAGTCACAGCCTAAGAATAGGGGAAGCTATTCAGGACTGAGATGAGGCAGAACCTCTTCTCTCAGAGAGTTTTGAACGTCTGGAATTCTCTACCACAGAAAGCTGTTGGGGCCAGTTCGCTGGATATCTTCAAGAGGGAACTGAATGTGGCCCTTGTGGCTAAAGGGATCAAGGGGTATGGAGAGAAAGCGGGAGTGGCACACTGAATTTGCATGATCAGCCATGAATGGTGATGCAGGCTCGAAGGGCGAATGGCCTACTTCTGCACCTATTTTCTATGTTACTCCCCCCAACCCAACCTGACTAGCCCTCACCAACTGACTTCCCACAACCTAACCTAACTAGCGTCAACCACTCAACTTCCCCCCCCCACCTCCCCACTCCCCTGATCCAACCCGACCTCACCACGCTATACCTTCACTTACCCTACTTCCTTACCCATTCACTTTACCCTCCTCAACCCCCTTACCCACCTACCCCCTTAAACTTTACTCCCTACCTATGCGACCCCGATACCCTTTTACCCACCTTATCCCCTAGCTTACCCATCCTATCCCCTTACCCACTTACCTTCTCTCTCTGGCTTTTCAAAGAAGCTTCGGGACATTTAAACTATTTACTTACCAGAATTCTGAATTCTGCAGGAGTCTCAAAAGGAAGATTGACCTGAAAATTTGGAGGATAATAGTGTGTATGTTTTGTTTGAACAGGATCAGAAATAGAGGTTCTGACCCTATACAGAAGATTCAGGTTATCATTGTTCTATTTAAAAAATAATTATTCCATCAAATTTCAAATAATTTGTAGTACAGGTGATTTTATGTTTGGTGCCTTTTTTGAACTCCCTTGGTGACTCATTAGGCAGTTTTTTTTGGTGTGGAACTGAAATACACTGACCGGAAAGGTGTGGTCTGCGTTGAGTTAGTTGATTTTGGTTCAGATGTCATTGTAATGAACACAGCAATTAGTCTTTTTATCCTAAGGCCAGGGACTAGGGAAAATGTACAGGACTTTCCCACTCCTGATCAATGAATACTGATTCCTCCTGTGTAGACAGGCATCAGTTGAGGAAAAAAATCAACCATGAAAGTGATGCCTCTTTGGTTGAATGGCCTGTTGACAAGTTGTTGTATGCACTCACATGAGGAGCAGTTAGTTGGGAGAGGGACTGGGGGTATGTCAATGCATTTGAAACTGTTCTCCAGCAAAACAGAAAGCCTTCAGGAATGGAAATAAGGGAAATGAGGGAGGATGTAGCTTTGTAACAACAGAAATCACAACTGCTAATCTTCTGGAGTTTTGGGTTTTAAAATGTAACATTTTTAACAGGTACATTTATGTTTCACCGTGATATTCAATTGTTCAATTCTCTTTTCTTTTTACTATAACGTGTTTTCTTTTTTTTTATTACTTTCTACTGAGCCCCAGAGAGGTTGTGAACGTTGTTTCAGTTTGACAATTATTGTCTCTTCCCACAGGACCACCATTCTGAGGCCATGCCCGATCTGCTGACACTGATCTTTCAGCCTATTCATCGTATCCCAGAATACATTCGACTTTTGCAGACAAGATCACTGACTACTCTCACAACTCGGGTTGCCAAACCTCCAGAATTGCCTTGGGGTGTCTGAGCAAGCTGGGAGGAAAAATGTTGGGCAATAATGAAAGATTGTCTTTCAAAATTCTGTTTGAATGTTAATTATTTATTAGTTAATTAGTTCTGCAAATATTGAAGGTGGTAAAATGGCTGGTTGACTGGCAGTCAAGACATCATCCAACTGGGTAGTGAAGAGTCTTCTTGTTTTCTAATTGGTGTGGAAAGGGGTGCATTGGAGGTTGGACATATCAGATGACCAATGACAGAAGGCTCAGAGTGGGCAGCTGGTAGCAGGAGATGAGGTAATGAAGCCTCTAGGAATGCAACCAGAGTTGGCAGCTCTACTCACAAATTAACATGCAGCCTTTTCAAATGATCATTTTTATCAGCTCATTATTTGTCGAATTATTTGGGAGACAGCAGGTATAAACAGATGAATAAAACTGACACTGATGCCATTTCTAGATGTACAAGCATTTTTTGATCATCAGAGGGGCTCCTATTTGCATCTCTATTTCAGTTCAACAAACAATATTGGGTTAGAAATTGGGATTGTTTGTGCCCAGTCTTTAGGCAATAACACACACTTAGCACTCCAAAATGGTATCTGCAATGCAAATGAACGCTTTTGAGGAGAACCGCACTGGATGCCGTATTGATACATGAGCAGTGAATGGCTTGAGAGTGTGCAAAGCAAACAGGTCCTGATGTCAATCAACATCCAATGCTGGTTTGATGCCAGTTGTGACATCCTGGAGCTCAATGCTCCAGCTAATGGCCTCTCTTAACCTCACACCACTGAACACATGTTCAGCGGGGAGGACCCACCTTCTATATCATTTAACAGAATCATCTACTTACTGCTTAGTTGCTGTTTGATTTTTTTTCTGTCATGCTTGTGTTTGATGCTTTATATTCTTTTTTTTAAGTTGCAAAAGACTACAGGGAATGGTATGGCAGGTGCTGAAGGTATTTTTTTGCTGATTTCAAGGCTTCTGCGTAACCAGTTGTTCCTAGATATGAGAGCTATAGTAGGAATTCCCTTTGAAATACTGCATGTCTTGGAGAATGAGCAGAGGCCAGGCAGAGCAGGACAAGCTGCTGGTTAGAAGATTAGGGA
Organism: Scyliorhinus canicula; assembly: GCF_902713615.1. Classification (NCBI taxonomy): domain Eukaryota; kingdom Metazoa; phylum Chordata; class Chondrichthyes; order Carcharhiniformes; family Scyliorhinidae; genus Scyliorhinus; species Scyliorhinus canicula. The sequence goes on along the minus strand of NC_052146.1, from coordinate 185,408,853 downwards.
AGAAATGGCCTCATGTACTAAGCCATATCTGTCCCAGGTGTTCAGAGAGCAATTTTCCTACCTGAACCTCAACGAGTAACAATATGTGAGATTCTGCACCTCAGTAAGGAGTTCCTCAATGAAATCTATCACCTGCTGCAGCTGCGACTACAGTCTTGGAGCACAGCAGGGATCATATAGCTAGTGCCTCTGAAAGTGACCCTGGTGATAATCTTTTAGCATCTGCCTCTTTCCAGGCTGGAGATGGAGATATTTGCAACATCTCACAGTTTCCATGCACTGCTGCGGAAAGGAGATTACAGAGGCTCTCTACTTAATAAAAGCTAAATACATTTCATTCTCTCTTGCCAGAAATCAGCATATGGAGTGAGCAATTGGCTTTGCAAGGACTGCAGGCTTCCCCATGGTGCAGGGGGCCATGGACTGCGTGCACATCACTTTATGGTTGCTTAAAGTCAACTCTGCCCTATATCGGAATCAAAAGGTGTTCAACTGCCTCAATCTGCAGCTGGTGTGTTATCTTGGGCAGTGAATCAGGTCATTGGCTGATTTCCTTGCAATAATCATGTCCTTTCACTCTGCATCAGTCCAGTTTGTCAGCTCCATTTGAGCCACTATGCCAAATTTTTAAAAAAAATTTAGAGTACCTAATTAATTGTTTCCAATTAAGGGACAATTTAGCGTGGCCAATCCACCTACCCTGCACATCTTTGGGTTGTGGGGGCAAAACCCACATAAACACAGGAAGAATGTGCAAACTCCACACGGACAGTTACCCAGAGCCGGGATCGATTCTGGGACCTCAGCTCCGTGAGGCAGCAGGACTAGCCCACTGTGCCACCGTGCTGCCCCATTATGCCAAATTAAGGGGTTACTACTGGGCAATAAGAGATTTCTGCTGACTACGTGACTGACGACTCCAATGTATAACTCATGCACACATGAGCAGTATGCATAAAATGATAACCATGCTGCCCAACAGCATGATAGAGTAGAAAACTGATGTGCTAAAGCAGTTCTACAGCCATCTGGACTGCGCTGGTGGAGCCCTGCAGCCCCTAGCAGAATGAGTGGTTAGAGGTGAGAATGACTGACCTTGATATCAAGGCATCATGTGACTGAGTGTAGCATCATTGAGCCCAAGTAAAATTGAATTAAATGAGGATCATGGGAAACGCTCCCCTGGTTGGAGTCTTACCTTGTACAAAGGAAGATGTTTATGGTTGTGGAGACCAATCATATCAGTCCTGGGACTTCACTGCAGGAGTTCTTTAGGGTAGTGTCCAAGGCTCAACCATCTTTAGCATTTTCACCAATGATCTTCCCTCTATCATAAAGTCAAAAGGGGAAATGTTTGCAATTGATTGTACTGCGTTCAGTATCATTCACAACTCCTCAATTACTGAAACAGTTGGTGACTGCATGCAGCAAGATCTAGGCAATGTTTTGGTTTGGATTGAAAAGTGGCAAGTAACATTTGCAACACACAAGTACCAGAGGAAAGTGCCCATCTCCAATCTAACTATCTCCCTTTGACATTCAGAGGTGATTCCTGAATCCCACAGGATCAACAACTTGGAGGGTTATCGTTGGCTTAACACTTAACTGGACCAGCCAAATACATATTGTGGCTTTGAGAGCAGGTCAAGGGTGGAAATACTGTGACAAGTAACTCACCTTGACTCCCCAAAGTCTGCCCTCAATCTACAAGACACATGTCTGGAGTATAAAGAAATGTTCACCACTTTCCTGGATAAGTGCAGCTCTGAACATTCATGAAGCCGACACCATCCAGAATAAAGCAGCTGCTGGGTCAGCACCCAATCCACCACCTTAAACATTCACTTCCTCCGCCCACTGGGACATAATGAAATGAAATGAAAATGAAATGAAAATGAAAATCGCTTATTGTCACGAGTAGGCTTCAATGAAGTTACTGTGAAAAGCCCCTAGTCGCCACATTCTGGCGCCTGTTTGGGGATGACAAGAGTAATGACAACAGTATGTGCCATCAACAAGATTCACTGCAGCAACTCACCAATCCTCCTTCAATTGCACTTTCCAAATCTGTGACGTTTACCACATAGAGGAGCAGGGGATCCAGACGCACCCCATCTACACATTTCCCTCCAAGCCTCACGCCATCTCTTGGAACTGTACCATTGTTGTTTCACAGTTGCTTGGTCAAAATCAGGCAATTCCATCCGGCAATGCTGTGGGTATACATGCACCATATGAATTTCACTGGTCAAGAAGACGGTTATCCCCCTCTCAAGGGCAAAAGGAGATGGGCAATAAAAGCTGGCCTGACCAGTCATATTCACATGCCATAAACAAATGGAAACAATTGTGGTGGTTGGCTGCATGCCATCATGAGGGGCAGCTCTTGCCACAAGCTATAGGGTAAGGCAGCTAAGGAGCAGGAGCATGAGGAGGAAGAGTCAGAGGAGGGAGAGGAAGAAAGGAGACAACAATCACTGTCTTTTTTTCTGGCTGGGCTTGCCATGAGGAATTCATCTGAGTACAACAGCAATAACTACAACCCCAGTTCCTCATTTACCAACACCCCCACACTCCATTAAATTCCCTAGCCACACCGAGACACAGGGTGGAGAGACTAACCTCCACCCAACAGGAGATCCACCTCCGAGCAATCAATGAGGGCAGCACGGTAGCACAAGTGACTAGGTTTGATTCCCCGCTGGGTCACTGTCTGCGGATTCTGCACGTTCTCCCAGTGTCTGCGTGGGTTTCCTCCGGGTGCTCCGGTTTCCTCCCACAGTCCAAAGACGTGCAGGTTAGGTGGATTGGCCGTGATAAATTGTTCTATGTTCCATGTAAAACATCTGCCCCGCACCAGTCTGCAACTCCAGCAAGTCCGACACCCCGAATATGGCCCCCAGGGCTCTAAATCCACACGCAAGATGCTGAAGAACAACCTCCACAATTTCTCCAACTTCAGGCAGGACCACAACATGATTCCCACACTGCTCACAAATATCCTCCATTCCCTGATACAACGGACTCATCCTCGACTTTGTCAGGTGCGCCCTATGTATCAAGTTCAGCCTCGTACATGAGGTTGAGGCATTCACCCTCTGCAGCACCTCACACCACAGCCCCTCCTCCAGCACCATCCCCAGCTCCTCCTCCCACTTGGCCTTAATTCCCCCCAGAGACGCCATATCCTCCTCCTAAATCCTCCAAGAGACACCCCCCCCCCCCCAAACAACGAGGAGGGCAGGGCAACCAAAAGAGTTGGAAAATGTTTTGGTGAAATCCCGCACCTGGATGTACCTGAAAGCCTCTCCCAGCGGGACCTGTGTCCATACAGGTTCCAATGGCTGCGGTCCATCCTCCCACCTCACATGACTTACGTTGGCTAGTCAGGTGACCCCTGCCAGATCCCCCTCCCCCACATAGAGAAATAACAACAGACCGCCCCCCACACCCAAACCTTCCAAACGCCCAACACGGTAATCCCTCAAAACCAAGAGAAACAAATCCCAACCAATCACCACAGAGCCCCAAACCATCCCTTCCGAAACACAACTTGAGAAGAGTGGAGAAAAAACCCAAGAAAAAAAAGCGAGAAAAAAAAAGAAAAAGAAGAAAAAAGATTAACACAACCAAAGTCCAAACTCATTTCTGTCCAGTCCTTCAGCTTTCACGATCGCCTCTGCCATCTCGAAGTAGAAGTCCCCGGACATATATTTTTTAATAAATATTTTTATTCTCCTCCTCTTTCATATTTTCTCCCAAATTTACACCCACCAACAATAAACAATAATCAATATCAAATGCAATGTCAATCCCCATATCAATAGCAACAATCCCATCCTCCCATCAAACCCCCAAACAACTGCCCGCATGTTAACATAAACAAATAACAAAGAAATCAGGAATCACCTATTGTCACCATTAACACATACAGTCCCCCTCCTCCCTCCTCTCCCAAACCCACCCCATATGTTCAATGTGATCCAATTCTCAAAAGTGCACACTGAATAATGCGCATGAATTGTAGAACCCCTCCATTCTTCCCCTCAGTTCAAATTTGATCTTCTCAAGAGTCAAGAATTCCAGCAGGTCTCCACGCCACGCTAGGACACAGGGTGGAGAGGTTGATCTCCATCCCAACAGGATCCGCCTTCGGGTGATCAACGAGGCGAAGGCTACAACATCTGCCTCCGCACTCGTTTTCAATCCCGGCTGGTCCGACACCCCAAATATGGCCTCCCGAGGGCCTTGGTCCAGTTTCACGTGCACCACTTTAGCGATTACCCTAAAAACCTCCTTCCAGTAATCCTCCAGCTTTGGACAGGACCAAAACATATGAACGTGATTGGCGGTCCTCCCCCCCCCCCCCCCCCCCCCCCGGCTTCCCCTCGGCAACGTTCACACAAATCTTCTACCCCCTCAAAGAGCCGGCTCATCTTTGCCCTCGTGAGGTGTGCTCTATACACCACCTTCAGCTGTATCAGCCCCAACCTCGCGCACGAGATGGAGGCGTTCACCCTCCGGAGCACCTCACACCAGAACCCCTCCTTCATACCCTCTCCCAACTCTTCCTCCCACTTTGCTTTGATCCCATCCAGCGGTGCCTACTCCTCTTCCAAAATAGCCCCGTAAACCGCCGATACTACCCCCTTCTCCAGTCCCCCTGTCGTCAGCACCTCCTCCAGCAATGTGGAAGCTGGCTCTAACCAGGAAAGCTCTGTATCTCCTTTCTGGCAAAGTCTCAAACCTGCATGTATCTAAATATTTCCCCCTGCTCCAGCCCATACTTCGTTCCCAGCTCCTTAAATCCTGCAAACCGACCCCGAAGAAACAAATCTTTCAGTGTTTTCTCCTCCTTTCTCCTCCCATCTCCGAAAATTTCTATCCCACTTCCCTGGCTCAAATCTATGGTTCTCCCGAATTGACATTTCCCTTGACCCAGCCCCCAACCCGAAGTGTTGGCAAAACTGCCTCCAAATTCTCAGTGAAGCTATTATTACCGGACTCCCTGAGTACTTCCCTGGGGCCATCAGTAGCGGCGCTGTCGCTAGCGCCTTCAATCCCGACCCCCTGCACAAACTCTCCTCAATTCTGACCCACTGGGAATCAACCCCTCTTGACCCAGCTCCGCACCTTCTCCACATTCGCCGCCCAGTAATAATACATCAGGTTTGGAAGACCCAAACCCCCTGCCTGCCTTCCCCTCTGTAGCAGCACCTTTCTCACTCTGGCCACCTTCCCTCCCCATATGAACGAGATAATCATCCCTTCAATCTCTCTAAAAAATGCATTTGGGAGGAAAATCGGCAGGCATTGAAAAATAAACAGAAATCGCAGCAACATGTTCGTTTTAACCTGAAGGTGGCTGCGCAGGTCGATAGAGTGCCAGCGAAGGTGGTAGAGGCGGGCACGATAGTGTCATTTAAGATGTATCTAGACAGGCAGGGAGCAGAGGGATACAGATCCTTAGAAAATAGGCGACAGTTTCAGACAGAGGATCTGGATTGGTGCAGGCTTGGAGGGCTGAAGGGCCTGTTCCTGTGCTGTAATTTTTCTTTGTTCTTTGTTCTTTGTTCTTAACTGCCTGTACCCGATCCGCCAGTGACAGAGGGAGACCATCCCACCTTGCCAAACCAGCTTTCACCCTCCCCACCAAACTAGAAATGTTATACCTACGGAGCACCCCCCCCCCCCCGATCCTGAGCAACCTGCATCCCCAGGGATCTAAAGTGAGTCCCTGCCCCACGGAATAGCAGCCCCCCCACCCCTGTCCCCACCCCCGGCCGAGACACCACAAAATACTCACTCTTGTCTAGATTTAATTTGTACCTTGAGAAAGACCCAAACACCCAAAGCAGTTCCACCTATTGACACACTTGGTTCCGACACGTATAATAACATGTTATCGCCATATAAGGAGACCCTATGCTCTATACCCCCACCCCCCGCACTATCCCTTTCCATTCCCCTGAACTTCTTAACGCAATGGCTAATGGCTCAAACGCGGGTTCAAACAGCAGGGGGGACATAGGTCATCCCTGCCTAGTCCCACGGTGGAGAGAAAAGTATCTCGAGCTGATGTTATTTGTGCGGACACTCGCCCTCGGCTCCTTATATAGTAGCTTTACCCAGTCCACAAATCTTGGTCTAATCCCAAACCGCTCCAGAACTTTCATCCAGAACCAGCAAGGCTGGTTCAGCACAGGGCTAAATCACTGGCTTTTAAAGCAGACCAAGGCAGGCCAGCAGCATGGTTCAATTCCCCGAACAGGTGCCGGAATTTGGCGACTAGGGGTTTTTCACAGTAACTTCATTTGAAGCCTACTTGTGACAATAAGCGATTTTCATTTCATCAAGTGCCCCCATTCTACCCACTCAAACGCTTTCTCGGCATCCGATGCCACAACCACCTCTGTTTCCTTCCCCTCCGCTGGTACCATCGCCACGTTCAATACGCTCCTAACGTTCAAAAAGAGCTGCCTCCCTCTCACAAACCCCGTCTGATCTTCACCTATCACCTTCGGGAGGCAGTCCTCTAGCCTACCTGCCTGTACCTTTGCCAATATCTCTGCGTCCAGGTTTAAATGTGATATGGGCCTATACAACCCGCACTCTGTCAGATCCTTATCTCTTTTAAGCAACAGGGAAATCGATGCCTGCCCCATAGTTTGTGTTAACAACCCCTTCCCTATCGCCTCCTCAAACATCTTCACCATTAGCGGTACCAGCTTATCTTTGATTTTTTAATAATATTCCACTGGAAACCCATCCGGCCCTGCCACTTTCACCGCCTGCATCCTCCCAATCGCATCTTTTATCTCCTGCTCCATTATCGCCCCCTCTAATGTAGCCTTGTCCCCCTCCCCTAACCTCGGGTACTCAAGCCCATTTAGGAATTCCTGCATCTCCCGGCCTCCCCCAGGTGGCTCTGACCTGTACACCTCTCATAGAATTCCTTAAAGACCTTGTTAATCTGATCTGGAGCTACCACCAACTTCCCTGCCCTGTCCCGCAGCTGGACAATTTCCCTTGCCGCAGCCTCCCTATGGAGCTGACCTGCCAACATACCGGCAACACCCGCCTTCTCTCCATGCTCGTAAACTGCACCCCTTGCTGGCCTCAATTGGCATACTGCCTTCCTGGTAGATAGTCGGTCAAAGCTCCCCTGTAGTTCTTTCCTCTTTTCCAACTTTGGGTCCCCATCTTCTGCATACATCCTATCTACCTCCAGCATCTCATCTATTACCCTCTGACGCTCCAACCTCTCCTCTTTGTTGAGCCTAGCCTTGAACAAGATCACCTCGCCCCTCACCACCGCCTTTCGAGCCTCCCATACTACTGCCTTCGACACCTCACCCGTGCAGTTGAAACCTACATATTCCTCGATTACATTTTCAATTTTGCCACAGAACGCTTGGTCCCCCAACAGTCCCACATCTAATTTCCACCCCGGCCTCTGTACTACCCCTTTCTCCAGTACCATGTCCAGCCAATGTGGAGCATTATCTGATACTGCAATTGCCGAGTACTCCGACCCTTTAACCCCAACCAGCAGCGCCTTCCCCACATGAGGGGCTGTTTAGCTCATAGGGCTAATCGCTGGCTTTGAAAGCAGACCAAGGCAAGCCAGCAGCACGGTTTGATTCCCGTAACAGCCTCCCCGAACAGGCACTGGAATGTGGCAACTAGGGGCTTTTCACAGTAACTTCATTTGAAGTCTACTCGTGACAATAAGCGATTTTCATTTTTCATTTTCACATGAAAAAGTCGATCCGCGAGTACACGTTATGGATCGCCGAGAAAAAATCGGTTGCAAAAATCTCCAAGGGTCCACCCCGTCCCATTTCCACCATTAGCCCAGCCAACGCCTTCGCCACCCCCCCCCCCCCCCCCCCCCCCCTGACAGGACCAGCGAGCGCGGTCATGACCTGTCCAACGTTGGCTCCTGCACCAAGTTCTAGTACCCCCCCCCCCCACAATCATTCGTGTGAGTCCAAGTCTGGGATGGCCCCACACCTTCTTCAGGAATTCCACATCGTCCCAGTTGGGACCGTATACACTTACCAGCACCACTAACCTCTCCTTCAGTGTCCCTGTCACAATCACACACCTACCCCATTGTTCTGCAGCCACTTTCTCCACCTGGAACTGTAACCTTTTGCTGACCAACACCGCTACCCCTCGAGCCCTTCCGTCAAATCCAGAGTGAAACACCTGGCTAACCCAGCCCTTTTTAAGTCTCACCTGGTCCTTCACCCTCAAGTGAGTCTCCTGCAGCATTGCTACATTTGCGTTCAAACTTTTAAGATGCGCAGGGCAGCACGGTCGCGCACTGGGTAGCCCTGTTGCCTCATGGCGACGAGGTCCCAGGTTCGATCCCGGCTCTGGGTCACTGTCTGTGTGGAGTTTGCACATTCTCCCCGTGTTTGCGTGGGTTTCGCCCCCACAACCCAAAGATGTGCAGGTTAGGTGGATTGGCCACATTAAATTGCCCCTTAATTGGAAAAAGGAAATGATTTGGGTACTCTAAATTTATAAAAAATAAAACTTTTAAGATGCACAAGCACCCATGACCTTTTGATTGGACCTCCCAACCCCCTCACGTTCCACGTGACTATCCTAACTGGGGGTCTCTAACCCCACCCCTTCTTATCCACCAGGCCCTGCCCCATGAGCCTGACCCGCCCCATCCATTATTAACATCAACCCCCCTCCCAGAACCCCCCTCCCCCCCTCCCAGAATCCCCGTCTGCACTTCCCCTCGAAGAAATGTCACCTGGTATCGATCCTCTCCCCACGCCCTTGTTCACCTCATAGGCCCGTCGAAACCTGTTAACCAGGCTCCGCAGCCCTCCTCTCATCTCACCTCCTTCACTAGTCGACTTAAGTTAGCTAGCGCAGGTGCCCCCCCACCCAAGGCATACCGTCCCCTCCCACCCAGTTGCAGAAGAAAAAGGAAAACAATCTAACCCATACAATTCAACAAAATAATATAACATATAACCGTTGCAACAAAATAAAAGGAACATAAATGTCAATGAAACAAAACAAAAACTTAAAATCTATAACAATGTGAAGTCAAGTAAGTTACAATACAGGTCAATGAAAAGAAAGTTAGAACATTTATACATTTTCCAGCTCCCCAATCACAGTCCACGATCTCTCTTCTGATGTGTTAGGCAGGTTGGTTCAATGTAGACTGCACTCGATGAAGGGAAGTTAGAAACAGACGTCTAACACTGGAGAAGATCCAACACTGTTTTATTCAACTATAGAACTGCTGTACATATTCAGCTGTGGGTTGACACTATACTGAACTGACTGGTGACCTTGTAGTAGCCTGACCAGACTTACTAGCTACCGCATGGCGTTTGCACTTGCTAGCTCGTGGACTCTGACTGTCTCAGTAGCTGGGTCCCGAGAGAACGGGAAACCTAGTGCCCTCTGGCTTTATAGTGGTAGTGTCCTGTCTGGCGATTGGCTGTACTGTGTTGTGTGCTTACTGGTCATCCTATGTGTCAATCACTGCCTGTCTGCATCTCATTATATACATGAGTGGATATTATGACATCTTCCAGCTCCAATCCTCACTTTTGTCCCAAGCCTTCTGCCTTCATGAACGCCTCAGCTGCCTCCACTGTTTCAAAATAAAAATCTTTGGCGTTGTACGTCACCCTCAGCTTTGCCGGGTATACCAAACCAAATCACACTCCCTTGTACAGTGCTGCCTTCACTCGGCTGAATGCTGCTCGTCTCTTTGCCAACTCCGCCATCAAGTCCTGGTAATTCCGAACTTTAGCACCCTCCTCCCGCTTCTGCTTCACCTAGTTTAACACCTTCTCCTTCATGTGGTATTTATGGAAGCAGATAATTACTGCTCTTGGCAGCTCATTTACTTTGGGTTTCGGCTTTAACGACTGTTGAGCTCGGTCCAGTTCATACTGAGATGGGTCTTCACCCTCCCCCATCAACTCCGCCAGCATCTTAGCAAAGTACTCAGTTGGCCTTGAGCCCTCTGCCCCTTCAGGCAAGCCCACAATTTTCAGATTCTGCCACCTTGAGTGATTCTCCAAGTCCTCGAGCTTTGCTCTGTGTCCTCTGGTGACCTTCACCACCCGCTGCAGCTCATCCCCCATCGAGGTGAGCTGGTCACTGTGCCTCCTCCACTTCCTTCATCTTTTCACCTTGTTCACTCACCTCGGCCGTTGTCTTTGCCATTGCTACCCTCACCGGGAGCGATTGCCTCCTCCAACAATAATTTCAATGCAACTGCCATCTCCTTCCTCAATGCCTCCATGTGCCTCGCAAACTGCTTATCCAGCTCCACCATCATCACCTCAGTCACCTTTTCCACTGTAAGTAGTGCAGCCCCACCACACGGTCTGGCATCCACCATCTTGTCAGCGCTTTTACTGGTCCTCTCATTCGACGGCGAACCCACGTTTCCTCCCTTCTTCCCAGCCGTTTTTGGCATCCTTTAACGACTTAGTATTTTTCCCCTTCTTTCTTCAATCTTAAAATAAATAAATAATGAAAAAGAAATAAATAAATAAAAAATAAATAAATAAAACAAATAACAAAAAAAAAGTCAAAATTCAAAAAATCTCTTCCCCCGCGACCAGACTTCAAACATCTCGAACATTCATTTACAGCGGGGGCCACCCAATGTGCTCTGCTCCCTCTCTACACCACATCCTGGATTCGGGCCTTGCCTCATGTCAAGCTCCGACCCCGCCGCTCACTTCGGGCTTGATGCCCCCTGCTCCACCGGCTCCAAACCGACCCGACGCGGCGCCCATCCCTCAGGCCCCAAAGGCCAAAGAAATCGGGATTGCAAAAACAATGGGAAACCCCTGAAAAAGGCCACAATATTGCAGACTGGCAGGAGCCTCTTCTTAACGTGGCCGCTGCACTCTCGAGTGCCACCGGAAGTCAGAAGTCCTCAGAGGTATGTATAACTCTCAGCTTCGCCGGGTAGACCATCCCAAATCTCACATTGCTTTTGTACAATGCCGCCTTCGCCCGACCAAAGACCGCACATACACACACACACACACACTGGCCACAATGCAAAAATAAAAGACATCATTGTTTTAAATCATTCATGGGATGTGAGTGTTGCTGGCAAGGCCAGCACTTATTGCTCATCCCTAATTAACACTGAGCAAGGGATTGTGAGCTGTCTTCCTGAACAATGCAGTCTATGTGCTGTGTGAACACCCACTGTTCTGTTGGGGGAAGGAGTTCCGGGATTTTGGCTCAGTGACAGTGAAGGGATGGTGACATATTTCAAATCATGGTGGTGTATGAATTGGAGGTGTTCTCATGTATCTGCCATCCTTGTCTTTATAGATGGTAGAGTTCAAGGGTTTGGAAGGTGAGGTGAAAGGAGCTTTGATGCATTGCTGAAGTGCACTTTGTAGTTGGTGTGGTGATCACAAGTTAACCAGATGCAACACAACTGAGCGACCACTAGAGGGAGCACGGGAGAGCCATATAAATACATCAGGACAGGAAGTGGGGAGACACTCTTCACAGCAGGCGGGCTGATAAGCAGGACACAGCAGGCAAAGCTGGTAGTTAGCACTGGAAGGTAGTTCTAGGTCGAGCTCTGGAAACTGAACAAACCCACAATAAAGCATCTTCTCCACACTTGAGACTGCGAGCTTTATTAAGACACGAGGAACAACACATGGTACCTAGGAGTGATTTCAGACGCTTACGACAGGACAACTCAGCTGCAGATACAGAAAGCACAAAATGGCATGGAAATCTCCTACTGGACATTTGACTGGGGAAGACATCGCTAATTCGAGGATGTGGCATGGATACCCACCTCAGCTGGACACGACTGGTAATGTAATAAATGTCTGGAAAAGGTTCAAACAAATGTTCGATTTTTATCTCATAGCTAATGATGTAGCAGACGCCTCAGACAAAATTAAAATAGCAATTCTCATCGAAGGGCCTGTCAATAAGAAAGTGTATAATGGATTTAAACACTCAAAAGGTGAAGACAGGAACAGCTTACAAACGTTACTAAACAAATTTGAAGAGTACTGTGAGAAATTTGAACAGCAAGGCATGCTCACAGTCCAACCTGCACAGAGACTGAGTGATGCAAGACTTAAAAAAATCACAAAAAGATCAGGAAATCGCGAATGCACAGTACAGATCAAAAAGAAGAAATAACATGAATTTTTCACAAAGCCAAAACGCTGAAATCCAGTCCAGATCGGAAAGAAAAGGTAACTTACAACTTTTAGAAAGAAAAAACGCTGAAATCCGCGATAAAATGGCGTCGGAGCACATTTTGCAGTCTCTGGTAAGCAAAGAACTACAAATCGCGTCTGCGCCGGAACCGGAAGTTGCGCATGCGCCGGAACCGGAAGTTGCGCATGCGCCGGAACCGGAAGTCGCGCATGCGCCGGAACCGGAAGTCGCGCATGCGCAGTTTACAAAAGATCGCGGCGCCGATCGTTATGCGCATGCGCAAGCCGCGCATGCGCAGTCAAAAAAAGTCTTCGTCGCGGACCGTCATGCGCATGCGCAAGCCGCGCATGCGCAATGGACACCGAACCGCACAAGGAAAGAAAGCCGATTTGCGCATGTGCAAGTCGTTCCAACGCGTGACGTCATGACGTCTGAGAATCCTGACCACGCCCCCTTAAAAGGGAAATGCCCGAAAATTGAAAACAAGACACTTAAAGTGGTAAAACCAAATTTTCTTGCCTCAGAACACAGAAAAACGCCTGAACTTAAACCAACAGTGAAAAACAACTTGCACAAAACCTTGGAAAAAGCTGCCTTCACCACACACAGTGAAGCGAACAAAAAGAATTCCGAAACAACAAAAGATGATTTGTTTTTCGACGATTACCTCTCAGACCTGACTGGGTCAGTCGGATATGCTTATCACAGCATCAGCGACACGGTCGCAAAGCACAACACGAACCAACTCGTGGTAGATGAATCCAACCAAGATGATTTGGTTTTCAAAGAATACTACTCAGACATGGCTGAGTCAGTCGGATATGCTTATCACAGCATCAGCGACACGGTCGCAAAGTTCAACACGAATCAACTCGTGGTAGAAGAATCCAACCAGGATGATTTGGTTTTCGGAGAATACTACTCAGACATGGCTGAGTCAGTCGGATATGCTTATCACAGCATCAGCGACACGGTCGCAAAGTTCAACACGAATCAACTCGTGGTAGAAGAAGCCAACGAAGATGAAATGGGTTTCAAAGAATACTACTCAGACATGGAGGAGTTATTTGGACATGCTGATCACAGCATCAGCGACACCGTTGCAAAGCTCAACACGACTCTACTCATGGTGGATGAATCCAACACCATGGTGCCATGGCAGCTCGTCGATACATTGGATGACAGCAATACCCAAGACGAAGACGACGCCACACAGAGAGCACAGGAAGACTCCACGGAGCGAGCGATGACAGGCTCCACAGTGCGAGTGATGAAAGACGCCAACAGGGATGCAAGCAAACACTCCCGGGCGGACACCAAGCATGAACAAGACCATGAAGGTAAACCCGCTGTACCTGAGCAACCGCAAGCAGACTATGAAAGTCTACCAAGCTCACAGGAACAAGAAGAAAGAGCGGACTATGAAAGTCCAACACGCTCACAGGAACAAGAAGAAAGAGCAGACTATGAAAGTCCAACACGCTCACAGGAACAAGAAGAAAGAGCGGACTATGAAAGTCCAACACGCTCACAGGAACAAGAAGAAGACAATGCACCTCTGCCCACTGCATGCGAAGACAGTGACAAGGTGATCACACTCAACGTACAGGATCACAGTGAGACTGACAGTTCTCAGCTTGTCTGTACCGAAGCACAGAGCGAAAACAGTGACAAGGTGCTCGCACTCGACGTACGGGATCACAGTGAGACTGACAGTTCTCAGCTTGTCTGTACAGAAGCACAGAGTCGGGCCACCCAACAGTCCAGAGAGACGATGCCGAAAGAAAACATGCAGATTTTGACTCCAGAAGAGGAGCACCTGGAGCCCAGAGAGACAACGCCAAAAGAAAACATGCAGATTTTGACTCCAGAAGAGGAGCACCTGGAGTCCACAGAGACAATGCCGAAAGAAACCATGCAGATTCTGACTCCAGAAGAGGAGCACCTGGAGTCCAGAGACATCAAACAAAAAGAAACCATGCAAATTTTGACTCCAGAAGAGGAGCACCTGGAGTCCAGTGAGACAACATCAACAGAAATCATGAAGATTTTAACTCCAGAAGCGGAGCACCAAGAGTCTAGAGAAACCACCTCAACTGAAATCATGAAGATTTGGACTCCAGAAGAGGAGCGCCGAGAGTCCACAGACACCGCGTCAAATGTAATCAAGAAGACTTTGACTCCGGAAGACGAGCACCAAGAAAGCAAAGATACGGAATCCAATTCTCCACAACTGATTGATGTCACCTGCACCGATGCAACATCAGATCATTCGCACCACTCGCAAGACGGAATGCTCAATGACTCAAATTATCCACTCGGGACACTCACAGAGTATAACAAGAAAAACGAAAGTCAAAAGAAACACAGCAAGAACAAAAACAACATGAAGCGCGACAAGACCAACAACAATAGCAAGAAGCACAGCAGAAACGAGAACGACAACAGCAAGGAGAAAAGCAACATGAAGCGCGACAAGACAAACAACGATAGCAAGAAGCACAGCAGAAACGAGAACGACAACAGCAAGAATAAAAGCAACATGAAGCGCAACAAGACAAACAACAACGTCAGGCACAAAGATAGCGACAACGACAGGGACAGAAACAACAAGAATGGCAACAAACACAACAAAGTCAGGAACAAAGGAAGCGACAACACCAAAGACAGAAACGACAAGAACAGCACCAAGACCGGCAACGAGAACAACAAAGTCAGGAACAACGACAGTGCCAACACCAAAGACAGAAACGACAAAAACAGCGACAAGTACGGCAACGAAAACAACAAAAACAAGAACGACAGAAACAACAACAATGAAACAACGACTTGTACACAATGGAACTACTTGGCACATGACGGACAATGCCACAGCGCATGGCAAAACGATGACAAGACTACAAACATGTCATGGGATGACGACGAATCGCATAAACACACGTCTGCTCCAGAACGAGCAAGCACACCAGCATCCAAGGCGGATGAGACAATAAATCAACACCACAAGCACAAAAAAAAAAAAAAAAAAGTCCATGCCAGTCAACATCAGTGATGTGACCATGCAAACACCTCGGGATGACGCATTGGGTACTTAAGATAACAAGGAACACCAACAACATTCACAGCGGACTTGCAATATCAATATCACCACGTCATCAACAACAAAAAAAAAAAAAAGCTCTGAACAAATTCATCAAGTTTGGACTCATAAATGTGTTTATTAAGTTTGGACATATAAATACATTGGCTTTGTTAACTAAGGCAATAGCATCATCACTTGTATAGATACGCATATCATAAGTTACTGTTTTGTATAATTTTCCTTAATGCTGTACAGAAACTATGTAATGAGAGAGAGGGGGATGTGGTGATCGTAGATTGACCAGATACAAAAACAACAGAGCAAACACGAGCGGGAGAGCTATAAATACACTGGGACAGGATATACAATTTTCTTTAACGATGTTCAGAAAATATGTTAAGAGAAAAAGGGGGATGTGGTGATCACAAGTTAACCAGATGCAACACAACTGAGCGACCACTAGAGGGAGCACGGGAGAGCCATATAAATACATCAGGACAGGAAGTGGGGAGACACTCTTCACAGCAGGCGGGCTGATAAGCAGGACACAGCAGGCAAAGCTGGTAGTTAGCACTGGAAGGTAGTTCTAGGTCGAGCTCTGGAAACTGAACAACCCACAATAAAGCATCTTCTCCACACTTGAGACTGCGAGCTTTATTAAGACACGAGGAACAACACAGTTGGTACATACTGCTGTTACTGTGCACCAGTGCTGGAGGACTGAATGTCTGATGTGGCAGAAGGGGTGTCAATCAAGCAACTGCTTTGTCTTGGCTGGTGTTAAACTTCTTGAGTGTTGTTGGAGCTACTTTCAGCCAGGAAATTGGAGAATATTCCATAACACTCCAGTCTTCTGCCTTGTGGATAGTGGACAGACTTTGGGGAATCAGGAAGTGAGTTATTTGCTCCATAATTCCTAGCCTCTGATCTGCATTTGGTGGTCAGCCATCCAGTCACAGTGGCTGATCCACTTCTGTCAATGGTAACCATCAGAATGCTGATGGTGGGGGAATGTCATGGGGAGATGGTTAGGTTCTCTCTTCTTGAAGATTGTCATTGCTTGGCAATTGTGTGATGCAAATGTTGCTTGCCACATTTGATCCCAAGCCTGAATGCTGTCCAGATCTTGCTGCACATGGGCATGGACTGCTTCATTATCTGAGATGTTGCAAATGGCACTGAACACTGCGCAATCATCAGCGAACATCCCCATTCCTGACCCTATGTTGGAGGCAAGGTCATTGATGAAATAGCTGAAGATGGTTATGCCCAGGCCATGACTTTGAGGAATGCCTGAAGCAATATCCTGGGGCTGAGATGATTGGCCACAAACAATTTCCTTTGTCGTAGCTATAATTCCTATCAACTTCAATTTTTCTAGGGCTCCTTGGTGCCGCACTTGGTCAAATGCTGCCTTGATGACAAGGGCTGACTCTCCTAGCTCACTTCTGGAATTCAGCTCTTTGATCCATGTCTTGAACAAGGCTGTAATGAGGTCTGCAGATATGTGGCCCTGACCTGTAGTGAACACTGATGAGCTGCTTATTGTTCAGTGTAGCTTGATAGGATTATCAACTGTGCTGTGTTTCCATTCAAAGTAAATGCACCAATCATACAAGATTGGTAAAAAAAATAACATGGGTTCTTTCTTTGAAGTCATGACCATATGAAATGAAATGAAATGAAAATTGCTTATTGTCACGAGTAGGCTTCAAATGAAGTTACTGTGAAAAGCCCTTAGTCACCATATTCCGGCGCCTGTTCGGGGAGGCTGTTACGGGAATCGAACCGTGCTGCTGGCCTGCTTGGTCTGCTTTCAAAGCCAGCGATTGAGCCCTGTACGAAACAGCCCCTATACAGACAATGTTAACTGGGATGCTGTGTATACATATCTGACTTCTACAAGTTGCTGCCATAAGCAGAGTTCTGAGTTCATGAGACTAATTCAGCATATTCTGATCATGTGGATCATATCACAACACGTCTTCACCTTCCATCACTTTGCTGTATTGAGAGTAAATTGAAAGGGCAGTAATTGACCGGGTTGGATTTGTCCTGCTTTTTGTAGGCAGGACATACCTGGGCAATTTTCCACATTGTCGAGTAAATGGCAGTGTTGTAGCTGTACCAGAACAACTTGTCGAGGGACGTGATTAATTCTGAGCATGTCTTCAGTACTTCAGTACTACTATTGTATGAAGTGCCTTCAGCTATTTCTTGTTAGCACATGGAGTAATTTGAATTGGCTGAAAACTGGCATCTGTGATGCTGGAGTCCTCAGAGGGAGGCCAAGATGGATCATCCACCTGGCAGTTCCGGCTGAAGATTGTTGCAAATGCTTCAGCCTTGTCCTTTGCACTGGCAAACTGGGCTTCACCATTATTCAGGATTGTGCTATTTGTGGCGCTTCCTCCACCAGTTTGTTGTTTACTAGTCAACTGCCATTCACAACTGGATGTGACAGACTTAGCTCCAACAGTAGCATGCTGCTTCTGCTGTCTGGAGTACATTTAGCCTATTTGTTACTTCACCAAGTTGACAACTCAGTTTTAGGTATGCTTAGTGCTACTCCTGGCATGCTCTACTACATTCCTCAATGAGCCAGGATTGGTGTCCTGGCTTGATGGTAATGGTAGAGTGAGTGATATTCTGGACCACAAGGTTACAGATTGTGGTTGGACACAATTCTGCTGCTGCCGATTCCCCAGAACAACTCATGGATAGCAGTTTTGAGAGGCTTGATCTGTTCTGAAAGTATTCTAAGCAGAATGTTTTAATGACGCCATTTCATATTGCTAACATTGTGCATCCACTTAGTGCTTTTCTTAATTGTGCCTTCACCTGTCTCATTGAGTGACTGAAGCATGGTTGGTGAAGGGCTGTTGACTTTCAGAGGAGGGGACTGATGGTTTTGGAGGACAACCTCAAGCTGTTTTGGGCCTAGAAGGCCTGGCTGTGGCCTGCTCCATTATGGCATTGGTAGCTGAAGCCTGGGCTGGCTGGAAGAGCACAGCAAGGGCATTGGTGGAGTGGCAGGAATGGGGACACAGATACTATCATCCTGAGAAAGGTCAGAATGTGCATGCAACACAGAGCCACTGCCTCTTTCCCAGAGCCGCACCTCAACAACTGCTCTATAGAATCATAGAATTTACAATGCAGAAGGAAGTCATTCGGCCCATCGAGACTGCACCGACCTTTGGAAAGAGCATATGTGTTGGAGGACAGATTGCTGGACTGCTGTGACACTCTGCAAACCCTTTGACACAATGTGATCCAGAACCACAATGGCAGTAGTCTGACCTTGCATGGCAGGATGACTTTGCAAGACACCAGTCTGAGCCTCTGTTGTAGCATTTAGATGTTGGGCGGCGGCTGCTTGTACTGCAAAGGAAGCTGCAACATTGGTCATCAGATGCAGAACCATAGTTGCATTCAGAAGTGTGTGAACGGACTTAGCCACTGTTTCCATTCTGGAAAGGATTGACTCCAAGCTCTGCACAAAGACCTGCACCAGTTGGTGCCAAACCCCGGCATTCTTCTCGACATTGACTGGCCTGCCAATGCACAAAGCATTTTGTTGGGCATATCTATCAGCTGTCTTCTGTAGGCTTCCCCATTGAAGATGCCAGAAGCATGCAACTCTTACAACCTCCTGCCCCATTTCCCTCACCACAATCTAACCAGCGTGTGACCTCACCCTCCAGCGGCTAACACCTGTGCTATCCTTGCTTCCAACCTGACTGTAAGCCTCTCTACCTGGTGTCTCAGCAAGTCCAGATTTTGCTTCTATATTTCGTAAAGTATGCATAGTTTCAATATCTAAACTGGTGGCTGCAAGTGACAATGCATCATCATTCCTGTCCCCAAGTTGCTCCTTCATTGCTTGGCCAGGTTGCACTTCCTGGGTGTCTGAAAGGACAGAACCACAGGATAACATTGTGGTGCGGGAAATGGAGTGGGAGGTTATATGAGTTGTATGCCATCTTCAGCTTGTGAGTCAGAAAAAAGTATGTGATGAGGGGCACAAGGCACACAAGAGCATGGGTCAATAGGTGTGAAACCCCAAGACTGTTAGAGAAGCATCCCAAGAAGATTTTGGGGAATGGTTGCAAGGGTATTGTGCCTCTGCCCAAAGAGTATACTCAAGGCAAGGCTGCCAGAATCGTCAGTACGTATATGGCCCAGGCCAGAAGCCAAAGGCATCTCAGGCCCGAGCCTTGCAAATCCACCAGATCGAGCATGATGAATTGATGCAGCTGAACTGCATCACCACCCCCAAAGTTGCCCCAATCAAAATTAAATTCCAGGTCAACAGTCAATCGTTAGAAATAGAAGTTGAGGCAGCACGGTGGCGCAGTGGGTTAGCCCTGTTGCCTCACGGCGCTGAGGTCCCAGGTTCGATCCCGTCTCTGGGTCACTGTCCGTGTGGAGTTTGCACATTCTCCCCGTGTTTGTGTGGGTTTCCCCCCCACAACCCAAAGATGTGCAGGGTAGGTGGATTGAACACTCGAAATTGCCCCTTAATTGGAAAAAATGAATTGGGTACACTAAATTTTAAAAAAAAGAAAAAAAAAAAAAAAAAAAGAAATAGAAGTTGACACAGGAATTGATGTCTCCATTTTAGGGGAATGAACCTTCAGATATTTCCAAGCCAGCATTGCACCCCTGTGTGGGACACCATGACCAAGCTGGCCACATACACCGGGGAGCCTCAACAAATTGTAAGGACCACCATGACCACGGTCACCCATGGGCAACAGACAATCCAACTCCCCCTAATAGTCATACAAGGACCAGGACCCAGTCTTTTGGGTAGAGACTGGCTGCAAAAAAATCCAATTGGACTGGCAGCAAATTTTCAGACTGCAAACCGGTGGCCTGTACAAAGCCATTGGGAAATATCTCTAGGTGTTTCCGGGATAACCTTGGCAAAATCAAAGTAGCAAGATCCCAGACCAGACCCCAACAGATGCTGGGATACTGGACAGAACCCCCAATATTTTATTTTAATTTTGTAAGACTGTGAGGAAAGGATACCTCACTTCAGGAGTGACTGCACAAACAAATAGGGATATGATATATTAAAACAAATTTTATTACTAACACAGTATCTTTAACATCACACCAGAAAATAACTTACACTTACCCTTTGAGCAATACCAGTCAATACAGTAAACACAATACCCTTAACTGCTATCTTTATTCCCACTTAAACAACAAGAAAATAAATCTCAGCTCTCAATCCACATTAACTACCAATGGCACATATGAATATCTGCTTTACAGAGATGTTCTTTGAGAAGGAAAAATCTTTTCACACTGCTTTAAAGAAACGATCTGACTCCTGTCAGACCCATGCAGAAACTCTGGCTGTATTTCTTCAGAAGATGCTTCTTAGCTCGTTTCAGCTCCCCCTTGGCCTCAGACAAGTCTGCCCTGCTTTAAATAGTTAACCTATTTTAATTGAACAACTGCTTGACCTCTGGACAAAACATTTACTGTATTGAGTAGTATTGCTTAAGGGGTAAATGTAAGTTATCTTCTGGTGTGATGTTAAAGATATCTGTGGCGACGCAATGAACAAATCAAAAAAGAAGGTCTTGCTGTAATATTTGCAGTAAAGAAAGTTCATCTGTAAATGTACAGCTGACACTTTACGATAATCACAGACCATAAACCTCTGTTGAGTGTTTTTAAGGGGGACAAAGCGATCTCACCCATTCCCTTGGCTTCGATTCAATGGCGGGCACTATTTTTGGTGGCATATGAGTACTCCTTTGAGCACCACCCAGGAACCCACATAGCCAATGCCAATTCCCTGAGTTGCCTACCGTTACCCACAAGCTCCCCCCCCCCCCCTCCTCCCCACCCAAGAATGAACAAAGTCATCATGACGTTAAACCTTATGGACACCCTGCTTGTGTCTGCCAAGGTAATCCAGACATGGACCCAGAAAGACCAGGAATTCAAGGACACCGTGTGGAGGATCTAAAACCCTTCCTATCTAAAATTCAAGAATTCAGCGTGGAAGATGGCATCATCCTGATGGGATCCCAAGTGGTTGTCCCCCGCCTAAGCCAGTGCTCAATCTTGAAGGAGCTACACAGCGGTCACCTAGGAGTCTCCAAGAAGAAGATGCTCACAAGGAGCTATGCCCCGTGGCCCGGGCGCGACTCTGACATTGAGAATTTGGTGAAACAGTGCCTGTCATGACAGGAAAATCAGCAGCTGGTGCCGTCGGACTCGCAACAGCATGACGGCCTTCGTGATGGCGCAGATGCACCTGTGCACCAAGCTCTAAGATTCCGGGCAGGTCTCCTCTCGGCGCTCGGAAGGACCCTGCAGTGTAAAGGTTCAGGGCAACCGTCAGTGGGTGTCCTCCGTCATTCCCCCATGGTGCCAGGTGCGCCATGATCTGGCAGATATGTTGCACTGTTCCCCTGCTCAGCTGGAGTCTTTGACGGCATGCCTGGTCCAGCAGGTCCTCTATTGACGGGTGCCGCCGATACACACGAGGCCACAAGCGGCACCTCCTTTGCACATCCCCTTCCTGTTGGGCAGCCGGCTCTCTATCTACAGGGCTGCCTCCTGTTCCTCTGGGACATGCACCGCTGCTGTAACTTCCTCCTTCTCCAACAGCTCCAGCCCGTACAGCCGCAGGGCATCCCCCAATGCTACGGCGACTAGGAGGAAGGCCATCATTGTTGGTTGTATTCCAATATCCATTATCTGCAGGGGTTGCAAGGCAGACATGTGAGCAAGATGTGCACCTCGTGCCCAACCAGGTCCAACGGGCTACATGGTGACCCGGTTGGCACTGCGGACCCTGCCCCATATGATCTCCACCCCTTCCCTCAACCATGTCCGGCACTGCGGGGATTTCTGGCACTGGCACCCTACCCTGCTGCCAGGGGTACCATCAGCTGACGCTGTCCATGCCAACGGTATGCTCTGCAGCCCCTGTCTGGCGACTCCTGTAGGGGCTACTGTGGGCATTGCCCTGTGCAAGCCGCGTGATGCGTCACCGAGGGGTGGCGGCTGGTTGCGAGGTGGTGGTATGGCGGAGGGTGGGATGCAAGGCTCATGGGGCAAACGGTAGGGTCTGGGGTGCGAGGGTGGTGGGGTGAAGTGCGAGGGTGGTGGGGGTGAAGGGTAGGGGCTGGGGTGCAAGGGTAGTGGGGTGGGGGCACCCATATGGCCGGTGTCACTTTGCAGAACCAGAGTGGGTGGTCAGTGGGGCACTCAGCAAGGTGTCTGTCGGCCACAGCAATGGTGAACCGTGCCTGGATCCCCCCCCCCACACACACACCAACCCAACCCAGCCAGTGTCAGGACCAGCAACCCACAGTCGCGACACTCCATGTCCTCTCTCCCTCATCAGCAACAGCGCATGTTTCTCAATTTTTAAAAGCACATGCGAATCCCACTGTGGAGGCGGATAATTGCGGACGCCCCGGAGAATACAAGGTCAGGTCCGCAAATGATATGCAAACACCGTTTACTGTACGTGCGAAGTGCAAAGCATTGCCGTCGCTGTCGAGGCACCGGAGAATTGCAATTTGCCCTGAAACTGGAACACGCCACGATTTTGGCGCAAAACCGATTCTCGGCGTAATTGCCTTTCCCGATTGTGGCATCTGCCGACGGAGAATCGCGCTCCATGTTCTATTGTGTTGGAAAAATTTATAGAGATTATGAAATTTCACGTTACTTCAATTACAATTATTTTGTTTGCATTATAGAATATACTGAGGCACACGGAACCAAATCATCCTGATTATTACCTGCTGCCATTATGCACACACCATTTCCAAGCTTTCCTTTCCCGATTCAGCCATCTACTAAAGTATAATGAAGAATTGTTGAAACAGAACAGAAAAGGCTTAACAAGGTAGGTAACTCTGGCACTAGAATCTTTAGAGTTCAACCTAAAATTCAATTTGACCTGAATAAATATAGGAATTGCTCGACAACAAGAGACCAAAGTCCATCTAGCTCACCTTCTCCCTTCCTGGTATTCACCTGGTTATAGTAATAATGGTGTCGTTGAGCAATCATAGCAGTTTATTCCTATCAATTAGCCTAAAACAGACCGAGACATTGCACCAGGAAAACCCCAGTGGCGGGGAGCGTTTGTGAACCTTTGATTCAAAGTCACCTCTTCCTTCCAAGCCTGCGACACAAACTGTAGGTCACCTCTCAAGTTACTCATATACTATACCCTAAAGTGCTATTTTATTAAATAAATCAATTTCATTTGCATTTACACCAACTGCTTCTGCTGTATCCCTTTGGGAGTCTGTTCTATTGGCTGTTAGATAAAATGGGACGGCTTGGCAGGGGAAAATAGGAAAATTGTCAGACTCATCCCAGGCTGGTTTAGCTCACTGGGCTAAATCGCTGGCTTTTAAAGCAGACCAAGCAGGCCAGCAGCACGGTTCGATTCCCGTACCAGCCTCCCCGGACAGGCGCCGGAATGTGGCGACTAGGGGCTTTTCACAGTAACTTCATTGAAGCCTACTTGTGACAATATGCGATTTTCATTTCATTTCTTTCCAGAATCCCCATCAATTACCTCATATGGAATAAGTTCAGGCTACAAGCAGGAAAACGGAGTTGTAGCCCATTCAACTATTCCTCATTTCCACATGACAGCTGTAGTGTTACTCCAATACACTAAAATATAGCAGAATTTTCCATTTTTTTTTAGCTTACTGTGGTTTTGGGCAGGATAAGTGGTGAGCATTCGCCAGCGGCAGTGGTGGGTTTCACACCATATTTTTAGCCACTTTGGGGAAGAAAACACTTTGCCCTGGATTCTCGCTGCCTCCATATTGGGCAGATTCTGATTGGCCTGCTCTGCCATCAGCTGAGTGCTTCAATCAGCAGGGCGCTCTATTTAAAGGTCAACCCAGCACTTGTTCAAATTCCACCGATGACTGTGGCTATGAAGAGAGCTGCCTCAAGATTCAGTGAAATGTTACTTGGCAGAATGCTGGATGCTGTGAAGGAGCAGCGGCACATCTTGTATCCCCAAATGGGGAGGAGATCCTCGAGCAAGGTCACCAACCCTTCAAGGGAGTCTGTGGCAGTGCTGGTAAGTGCCAGCACCCTGCACAGGAGGACAGCCAGCCAATGCAGGAGGAGGATGAATGCTCTCCGCCGTTCTGCCAGGGTAAGTCATTCTTCCCATCTGTTACCACTCATCCACTGACCACACATCCACTGGGAGCTCACTCATTGCCACCTCAAGGGACAACATCACGTGCTGTCTGACACACTTCCTCGCCTCCCCTGCGGCTCAACATCTCTTCACATCCCTGTTCCCACTCACCATCCACACAATCCGGGCCTCCTTACCATCTGCCCTGGTATGTGGCCTGTTTACACTCTCCCCACCTGTGTTCTTTCAGGACAAGCTGGCTCACAATCAATGGAGAGATACCAGACAGGTAGAGGGATTTCAGAGTTTGAAATCCTTTCCACATTCTGACATAAACTGCTAACGGGGATGTGCTGAGTAGTCGCTCATCACCTGGCTATGAACAGGGGAACCAGCTCATAGAAAGGAGGGGAAAGTGCAGCAGGGTTAGGAGAGGGTGAGGAGGGGATAGTAGGGACACCAGCATAGCGGGTATAGGAAGGGGTCAGATCGACCCTGCGAGCGGGGCCACCACACTAATGGGGAAGCTCACGCCGGAGGTATGAGTGAGAGGGTGCCCACGTTGCATCTCCCCCCGGGGAGAGAAACACAGCAATGGGGGGGGGGGGGAAGGGACACAGAGGGATGGACAGAAGAGGGGGGATCCATTGAGGGGGGGGGGGGGGTTGGGGCAGCGAGAGGGGGGGGGGAGCAAAACCACAGAGAGAACAAAACAGCAAAGTTGAGGAAGGGCTCGAGACTGGCTTCAGCAGATCACTCTCAGAAAAGTGGTACAAGATGGCACCATTAGCAGCCACTTTGGAGGGTCCCTAAAAAGAGGGAAACCCCGGAGTGCAGGGGCTCACCCATATGGCGTACACGCAGTTGGCATCATCATTTATAGAGAGGGAATTGAATACAAAATTAGGGAGGTTACCCTTCAATTATACAGAGTACTGGTGAGATAACATCTGGAGTACTGTATACATTATAGTCTCCTTATTTAAGGAAGGATGTAAATGCATTAGAAACAGTTCAGACTTATGAGGAAAGGTTGGATAGGCGAGGCTTGTATTCACTGGAGTTTAGAAGAATAAGAGGCCACATGATTGAAACCTTTAAGATCCTGAGGGGTCTTGACTGGGTGTATGTAGAGAGGATGTTTCCTCTTGGTGGAGAATCCAGAACAAAGGGTTTGCTGTTTTACAAAATGAGGAGAATATTTTCTCTGAGGGCCGTGAGTCTTTGGAACTCACTTCCACAAAAGGCAGTGGAAGTAGAGCATTTGAATAAGTTTAAGGCAGAGGTAAATAGATACTTGCTAAGCAAGAGGGTGAAAGGTTATTGGGGCAGGTGGGAGGTTACAATCAGATCAGCCACGGTCTCATTGAATGGCGAAGCAGGTTTGAGGGGCTGAGTGGACTACTCCTGCTCCTAATTTGTGTTTGTATACTGTCCATATGTTGTTGTTAGATGAGTTCCTGGTTCAGCCGATTCTCATAGCAGTCGGCTGAACACCATTTAAACTGATGCTCCATTTACTATTACACAGACTGTTCTTCTGCTGTACATTAATTTGAAAAGAATCTGCATGAGCACTGCTGATGCTGCACATTGTATTTACTCCTTTGTTTTCAAATTAATAATTTGACCTCACTATACTGCTACCCCTTTTAATATTATGGCCGGAATTCTCCGCCCGTTGGGATTCTCTTTTCCCGTTGGCAACATTCCCGCGTCCATGGTTTCCCGGCAGCATGGGGTGGCTTCAATGGGAAATCCCATTGACTAATGGCTGGAGTGGAGAATACCATCTCCAGTCAACGACATGCCGCTGAAAAACATGCGGCTGGGGGACAGGAGAATCCTGCCCTACATTTTAGGCTGCATGTAGTAATGCCCTAAGACCTGGCCATAATTGGGTTGATTGGCTAATTCCCCCATTAATTGCACTTAAAGTTGTACTGTTGTAAGTCCTACCTTACTTTAATGCATATCTATTGTATAACTATAGTGCACTCACTCCATTTTGCTAGAGAAACAATTCTGCTTCTGGGGGGGGGGGGGGGGGGGGGGGTTCTGCTGTAGTTTTGGTCACAAGCTCTGTCTGCTGTAATTTGTTCAGATTCTGATTGGTTAAACTCTTTGCTGAGTAAATAAACTCTGGGCGTGATTCTCCCAGTCCCGCGCTGGGCCGGAAAATCGGCGCAACTGTGCCACGCCGCCCCGACGCCAGCGCACAATTCTCTGAGGTGCGGAGAATAGGCGCCATTTGTGCCGGCACGTTTGGCGCGGTGCCATTTGTGGGCCGCTGTACGAGGCCGGACCGCCGATTCTCCGGCCCGGATCGGCTGAGCAGCCGCGCAGAAAAAGCAGAGTCCCGCCGGCGCCGTCCACACCTGATCGCTGCTGGCGGGAACTCTGCGCGAATGGTCGGGAGGCGGCCTGTGGGAGAGGGGCTCCGTCCCCGGGGGGGGCTTCCGATGGGGTCTGGTCCGCGATCGGGGCCCACTAATCAGCAGGCCAGACTTCTCCCCCCCCCCCGGGCCTACTTTGTTGCGCGTCCGGCCCCCGAACCCCCGCGCCATGTTGCGTCGGGGCCGGCGCATTCCGTAAAGTCACCGCGCATGCGCGGGTTGGCACGTCGCCACTGCTCATGCGTGGGTTGGTGCCGCCCTCAGTGTATGCCAGGAAGTGAGGCTGTAACGGAGTGAACCGCTCCAGTGCTGTGCTGGCCCTCTATGGGGGTTCAGAATCGCTAGTGCCCGTGCACGTTTTGCGCCGTCGTGAAACGCAACAGCGTTCACGATGGTGCCGACACTCTGTCCCGCTATCGGAGAATCGCGCCCTCTGTTTTCTGTTAGATTCTGCTTGCTGAGTAAATAGACCATGAGTGGGATTTGGCACCCTCCTGCAGCGTGTTTTCCGGAGGTGGAGGCAGCTCACCATGGGGAGGTGGCAGCATCTTCCGTTCCGGCCGATGCCAACACTGCACTGCAGGGGACCCCGCTGTGGGAGGTCACCATCAGCGGAACTGGAAGATCACACTGGAGGGAAGGGATCGATAATTCAGCCCCATGTTTGCTGTGAGACTCTGTTTATCATTAGACTCCATTTGCTGAGTAAATAAGGACTTTGTTTGTTGTAAAGCCTGCCCTGTCTCCAACCCATTGATTAACATGGTGGTGCCGCCCAGGTTTGATCCCGGCTCTGGGTCACTGTCCGTGTGGAGTTTGCACATTCTCCCCCAGGTTCGATCCCGGCTCCGGGACACTGTCCGTGTGGAGTTTGCACATTCTCCGGGCTGCACGGTGGCGCAGTGGTAGCCCTGCAGTCTCACGGCGCTGACGTCCCAGGTTCGATCCCGGCTCTGGGTCACTGTCCGTGTGGCGTTTGCACATTCACTCCGTGTTTGTGTGGGTTTTGTCCCCACAACCCAAAGATGTGCAGTCTAGGTGGATTGGCCACGTTAAATTGTCCCTTAATTGGAAAAAATGAATTGGGTACTCTAAATTTATAAAAAAAACATGGTGGTGCCAATACTAACTCTGGGGCTGGGATTTTCCACCCACATTTTCAGCAGGTAGGAAAGTCGGTGGGGGCAAAGAAAGCCGGTGGGAGTCCCCCAACCGGCTATTACATCGGCCAGATTTCCCTTTTGATTGTTCCCACCTCCTCTGCTAATGATATAATGGCATTCTCACCATGAAAGGTCTGGAACCCCATTTTCATACTTTTAACCAGATTAGCAGGCTTCCCCATTGTGTTAGGCCCCCTACAGTGGGAATCCCTCCTACCCACTAATGTGACATAATCATGTCACTGAAGTTTACAGGAAGTCTGGACCAATGGGGATCTGGTGTAAGGTCCCCCACCAGGGGCACACAGGTAAGTGAAGCCCCCAGTGGGGAGCTCACCATCGGTCACTGGTGGGATCTTCCAGTCCCACTGATGTCCACAGCGTTTTGTGGGGCTCGCCTGTCCTGCTGCCGGAGAACCTGCTCCTAGAGGTCACCGTCAACGCCACTAGAAGATCCCCCACAAGAAGGACCAGAATATCCTACCCATTGTTTACTGCTTCCCATTAGATTAGAAACACACAAATAAAAACAAAGCAGTAGATAGGTAGACCAAAGAAAAGGAGCAAAAACGTGTTGCTGACTTCAGCAGAACACCTAGCCCTTTCTGAAATCCTTTTTTAAAAAAAAATTTAGATTATCAATTATTTTTTCCAATTAAGGGACAATTTAGCGTGGCCAATCCACCTACTCTGCACATTTTTGGGTTGTGGCGGCGAAACCCACGCAGACACGGGGAGAATGTGCGAACTCCACACGGACAGTGACCCAGAGCTGGGATCGAACCTGGGACCTCAGCGCCGTGAGGCAGCTGTGCTAACCACTAGGCCACCGTGCTGCCCACCCTTTCTGAAATCCTGAGCAAAACAAAAATCAGACTCTTCCCTATTTCTCCTACATTGCAACAATTATAGCATTTTCATATCTGTAAACTGCTTAGAAACATCCTGAAGTTATGAAAATCATTACATAAATGCAACTCTTTCTTTTTCCCCAAACCTTGTGCTGCACAAGGAGCTCAACAATGCCTTTGAAAATGGTCCTACATGTAAATTAGGTTCAGTAGAGATAATTTACTATATTAATAGTACAACCTTTACTATTGGTGCATTTCAGAAAGTTGTTTACTGTGATTTATGTATGCTTTGTTTAGTCTTCAAGAGATAATGAACATACAGTGTAAATATGTTCACTCCACAATTACCTTCAGTGCAGTTGTCGTTGCCTTTATGTTCATTACTCTGAACTAAAATTGAATCTGTTATACAAAGAGACTGTTTCATCAGTAACAATAAGTCACTTTCATTAGGGAAGACCTCACAACTCACGAGTTCCACAGTCATGAGAAAAGACATCAAGTGACTTTTAGTACCCTGTGGGCAAATAAATCCTCTGAGCATGATTACAATCTGACACCATCCAGCAGAGGTCCAAGAAAACAGTATCATCCTTCAAAAACATCTACACTTTTAGGGGAGGAGGAAGCTGACGGAAGAGGAGACCATTGTTTGTGAGCAGATGTGACCCTTGACCCTCATTAGAAAATTAACATCTATGAGGGTTTTGACAGACTTTAATGTCAGTGAAGACACCAAAAATAAGTGAAATTGTCAGATTATTGTGACATTTAGATGTTGTCACCAGAATGCTTGCTAAATATCCAGAGATAACTCAAATTCACGTAGTATTTTTGATTTATGAATAAGCAGTTATGTATATAGTGATAGACAAGACCTCCAACCAGCAGGTGGCAATAGAGAACAACCACGTGACATTGTTACCTCAGGGAGTTGATAGAGGGTCTTTGTAGTGGATAGTCAGTTTGTAGCAGTTCGTAATTTATTATAGTTAGTAATTTCTTTTTAATAAATATTTTTATCCTCCCTTTTCATATTTTCTCCCAAATTTACACCCACCAACAATAAACAATAATCAGTAACGAATGCAATGTCAATCCCCATATCAATAACAACAATCCCATCCTCCCACAAAAACCCCAAACAGCAGCCCACATGTTAACATAAACAAATAACAAAAAGGAATCAGGAATCACCCATAGTCACCATTAACACATAGAGTCCCCCTCCCCCCAACCCCCCCTAAAGTTCGATGTAAACCAATTCTCGAAAGTGCATTATGAATAATGGCCATGAATTGTAGAACCCTCCATCCTTCTCCTCAGTTCAAATTTGACCTTATAGTTAGTATTTTCTTATTATATTCTTACAGTTATCTTACCCACGCAATTGTTAAATACTAAAACTTTACCTCGCTTAAGAACTCGTGCATTTATTCCAACTGGCCAAGCACCAGACCATAACATGGTACCAGGTTGGAAGATCAAACAAGACTGGGAGTGATAAAACGCATAGAAGAACTGACAGATTTGGTGAACTCCATGGTTTGCCTGAGGAAACATAACAATATCCTACGTATCTGTATGGCTTTGAAGGATTGCAATTTAAACATTAAAAGAGAGGACTCTCCTATTCCGAAAAGAGAAGAAATCACATGTGAGATGTCAGGAGCAATGCAAACTAGATGCATCATAGGGTTTTGGCAACTTAAGTTAGATGAGGAGCGCACCAAGTTGTGCATCTTCAATATAATCCATTTGGGCGATACTGTTTTCATAGAATGCCATTTGAAATGCCGATTCGGGAGAACCACAGATTTGAGCCAGGGAAGTGGAATGGAAATTTTCAGAAATGGGAGGAGAAGGAGATTAAGACACTAAAAGATTTGTTTGCATGATTGAAGGAGCTGGAAGTGAAGTATGGGCTGGTGCGCGCGGTTGAGGTTGATACAGCTGAAGGCGGTATACAGAGCACACCTCACGAGGGCGAGGATGAGCCGATTCTTTGAAGGAGTAGAAGAAGTGTGTGAATGTTGCAGGGGGTTTGGGGGGGGGGGTTGGTGGTGGTGGTGTTGGGGGCCCGCTAATCACATTCATATGTTTTGGTCCTGTCCAAAGCTAGAGGATTACTGGAAGGAGTTTTTAGGATAATTTCTGAAGTGGTGCACGTGAAACTGGACCCATATTCGGGGTGTCATACCAGCCGAGATTGGAAACGAGTGCGGAGGCAGATGTTGTAACCTTCGCCTCGTCGATTGTCCGAAGGCAGATCCTGTTGGGATGGACATCAACCTCTCCACCCTGTGCCCTAGCGTGACGTGGAGATCTGCTGGAATTCTTGACTCTTGAGAAGATTAAGTTTGAACTGAAGGGAAGGATGGAGGGGTTCTACAATTCATGGGCATTATTCATTATGCACTTTCAAGAACTGGATAATATCGAACATTAGTGGGGGCGGGTGGGTGGGAGGGTTGGGGAGGATGGTGTGGTTAATGGTGACTATGGGTGATTTCTGATTCCTTTTTGTTATTTGTTTATGTGAACATGCGGGCTGCTGTTTGGGGGTTTGGTGGGATGATGGGATCGTTGTTATGGGGATTGACATATTTGTTACTGATTATTGTTGGTGGGTGTAAATTTGAGAGAAAATGTGAAAAAGGAGAATAAAAAATATTTTTTTAAAAAGAATGCCATTTGGTATTATTTCAGCATCTGAAATTTTCCATCTGGCAATGGAATACATCGTAGGAGGCATTTCAGGCGCCAGAGAATACGTTGACGACGTTATTGTATCAAACTCAACAAGAGAAGAGCAAACGAAAGGCTTGTCAAAGTGCTGAGAAGCATCAAGAAGTATGGACTGAAACTGAATAAAGAAAAATGCAAAAGATGAGTCACGGAGATGGTTTACTGGCAACAAGATATTCAAGTCATGATTGACAATTGTGTAACTTGTCAGAAATTTCAATACAAACAGCGAAAAGAATCAATGCAAATGGACAAATCATTACAAGTCCATGGCAGAAAAAGGAATGGATCGGTTTTATCTGGCAGGAAATGAATACCTGTCAGTGATTGACTATTTCTCCAACTTTCCAGAAGTGGTATAACTAGCAAACTCATCAGCTAGGTGTGTCATCAAGCATTCCAAAGACATTTTTGCTCGCCATGGAATACCTCATATCGTCATGAGTGGTGGGGGTGGTGGTGGGGGTGGTGGCGCAGGTGCCATGGGGAACTACAACTCAGCGGTGCCTCACTTGCTCGTCTAATGCCGACCTCTGGCTCGGTGACCGCCTCCTCCCTGGGCCCATCGATCAGGTCTAGTGCTTGCTGCTCAGCTGCGGTGAGGGGGTGCAGTTCTGACGGTCCCCCTCCAGATTTCTCCCTCTCACAATGGTTATGTGCCAACCTCTGTTGGGGCGAAGGGTGGAAACATAAAATGCACAGTGTTTGACAGTCGGGTGTATGCAGCATATGGGTGGTTGGTGGCCTTTGTGGCCAGGGATACGGCCATGGTGGCCGTTATGTTTGCTGGCAAGTGG
This sequence comes from Scyliorhinus canicula, assembly GCF_902713615.1. Classification (NCBI taxonomy): domain Eukaryota; kingdom Metazoa; phylum Chordata; class Chondrichthyes; order Carcharhiniformes; family Scyliorhinidae; genus Scyliorhinus; species Scyliorhinus canicula. The sequence goes on along the minus strand of NC_052146.1, from coordinate 185,376,434 downwards.
TGCAGGGCGGAGGTTACTGTTGTGTGGGTCAGGGGCTAGTGCCAGGGGCACAGTGCTGCCGACTCACCCTGGCCGCCCTGAGGAGCTTGTGCAGTTTTCTACGGCACTGCTGGCCTGACCTGGCGGTGTTGCCCGCAGCACTCATGACGTATCCCTTTTGCGCCCAGGCCCGGTGCACGGCGAAGGGTGGCAATCGCCTCCCCAACCCGGGGTACAGGGTAGCCCACCTCTCCTCCACTGCGTCAAGTAGGGTCTCCAGCTCGGCTTCTGTGAAATGGGATGCCGCTCTTCTTGCTGCCATCTTGTTGACTGGGATGAGTATGTGCGGGGAGTAGTGTGCTTATATGCTGCTGCAGCTTGTCAGTTTCTCGAGTGTCAATCCCGACTCCTGTGAATCGGGAACAGTTTTTCATTGGAATTGGTCGTGTTCCACGTGGCACCGTCGTGAGGCCATTAACGGTCGGGTGAATTGATCTGGGAATGGTGCCAATTTCGCTGTCATAGAACACCATTGATTCAGTCCCAGCGTCAACACTTAAGGCACGATTCACTGGCCGCATTGTGGTCTCACTCGAGCACGGTACGGCCGATGAAGTTTTAAAAAATATATTTTTTTATTAAAGTTTAACATTTTTAAATTGTACATTGGTTAAAGATAGATAAGATGGTTACAATTTACAAGTTATTTTTCAGTATGACCCCCCCCACCCCCCACCCTCCCCTCCCCCACGAATGCAAGCCGCAAGTGATTTAAGTTCCCTTTTTAAAAAAAATTTAGAACACCCAATTAATTTTTTCCAATTAAGGGGCAATTTAGTGTGGCCAATCCACCTACCCTGCACATCTTTGGGGCGAAACCCACGCAAACACGGGGAGAATGTGCAAACTCCACACGGACAGTGACTCAGAGCCAGGATCCAACCTGGGACCTCAGCGCCGTGAGACTGCAGTGCTAACCACTGCGCCACCGTGCTGCCTTAAGTTCCCATTTTTATTGAATATTATTAATTGAGGGCCATGGGGACAGAGCAAGGGACTGTGGCTGACCGGATTCTACAGAAAGTTGACATGGACCCGATGAGCTGATTTATTTTTATTTTTCAGTATACTAACAAGGAGAACATGAGTAATAATATTATCCATGGATTATTTTAGCGGAATGTTACAGTTAAAGTTCTAGCTTTAATGGTAGGATTGAAGTAGAAAGCTAATTATCATTGATGATTGCATTTTTTAAAATTTGAGGTGCGTGATTCCACTGATGCAACAGAACAAGGCGGAAGGGTTGGAGAAGATTCAAGATTCAAATTCAGATGAATGGGAATACAGGAGATACCAGAAACTTGATAATATGGACTATAGCCCACTTTACACCAGTGACATTGAGCTGGAGCCTAAATTATCACTAGAAAGCAGATCGGAGCCTAATAAATGCCAGGCTTTCTGTATGGAAACCAGGGATGATTTCAATGTCAACAAAGCAAGGTCCATTGTTAGTCATGAGGGTCCTATCTGTTTCTCAAAGGATGATGCAAAGAACCTTACTCCAGACCAGCGAGATTTTCTGTGCAGAAGATTGGGAGAAAGGATAGGAGACCATGCACAGGAAGCTCCAATTCATCCCGAAGACGAAGAATCCATTCAAAATGCTTCTTTGTTTGATCAGTGTTCAGTCATATCTTCTGATTCTAGCTTGGATGTAGATTTTATGAAAACATTAAACTATATTCCTGCAAGGGAGTCTGAAACAGCTTTGCAGCTCACACCCCATCATTCTATCAGTCAAGAAGACCTTGATAACATGTACCAGCACCATTGTTGCGAAACAGGACATGATATATTTAATGAAACACAATCAGAGAATTATTCCAGCACAGAATGCACAAGCAGCCCCAGTGAAAACTGGAAAAATCCTGATTCCTTCATTTTAAGTAACACCGGAAGCTCAGCATTAAAAATCAAAGCAGGCAACCCACCTCGGGTGAAATTATTTATGACAAAAAGCTCCCAATGGGCAATCTCTTCAACACCTAGATCTAAAGATTACAACAACCAAACTTCAGATGAATGGATGGAATCAAAAAAAGTAATTTATCTATCCTATTATACATATATATATATATATATATATACACACACACAATGTAGATAATTGTATTGTCTCTGACTGACAAAAATATTTACAAGTGCGTTATGGAATAATTACAGTTTTAGTAACCTCTGCCCTCATTTTGTTTCCTTCTTCTTTGCTGGTATTTCTTTTTCTTATTTCTCTTTTTCCCTTTGATTCAACTTTTGGATAGCAGCTGTTCATGATTCTGCCATTCTTGCCTCCTCTCGACCGAACGTCAGTGTATAAGTCGACCTTCGAAGAACTCCTTCCAAAATTGGGGGTCCGTTTATAAGCCGAGTGTAAAGGAAATCACCAGTGTGGGACGCTGCCACTCTGAAATTTAATTGCTGTGGTGATCTTTGTGAGGGGTTTTCAGGATGGAAGGCGTAGTGATCACAAAGACACTTGAAGCTCCTTTTAAGAACTAAACTAATTTTATTGACACTACTAAATTAGAGTTCGACACTTATTCCAAATAGTAAACATATATATAGATATAAGAATTAAACTACACTCACTAATACTATCTTTATCTACTAACTATGACTATAATATCTCAACTAGCTCTGCAATTCACTTCTAATCTTGTCTTCTTCAGCTCTAAACCACTCTCTCCCAGAAGTCCAAGGGCCAGTGCAATACATAGTACTGTCCCTTAGCTCCCTCTCGTGGCTAGGCTAAACATAGCATTAACTCGTCACATGCTGTACATTTGTATCATCTCACAATTGCCATCTGAAGTAAAGTGGTTGTGTCTTTAACTCCTGTGCATCTTTGCAACAAAGCACGTATCAGCTATTTGATCCAAAGCTTTGACAAAGGTCATCTGGACTCGAAACGTTAGCTCGTTTCTCTCCCTACAGATGCTGCCAGACCTGCTGAGATTTTCCAGCATTTTCTCTTTGGTTTCAGATTACAGCATCCGCAGTAATTTGCTTTTATACTATATGCCCAGGTTTCAATACAGGTTTCACATAACTTTCTTTTCGATTCTATCCCTGTAGAAATAAAGCCTAGTGCTTGGTCTGCCTTTAAGACCTTGCCAGTTGTGTAACCTTTAATTATTAATGTAGTTGTAATCCGAAATTCCTTTGTTTCTGTAGCTCCATCAAGACTTGGACCTTCCAATTAATAAGTGACCCCCCCCCCCCCCCCCCCCACCAGAATGTGCTACCTCACATTTAACTGTGTTGAACTTAAATTGCCAACTTTTTGCCCATTTTGCAAGTTTATTGATGTCCTCCTGTCATTTGTTGCACTCCTCAGTATTTACTAACCCCCCCCCCCCCCCCCAATCCCTCCAAATTTGATGTAATCTGCAAATTTAAAAGTAGGGGCACGATCTATCTGTTACGGTCACGCCCAACTCAGGACACAATGCGGTCAGTAAATCTCGTGAGAGGCCTCTTGCGAGATTTGCTTGGCTCGCCACACCTCGTGAGATCTATCGGGATCTTACATGATGTCGTGATCTCGATACTGCTCACGATGGGCGGGATGTAAATTTGCATATTTAAGTGTGCAGTTAGGCACAGTTAAATATGTCTCCGCCAGAGCTAACCAGCCACTAGGATCAATTGGCCTCCCTGAGGAGACTGCAGCCAGCCGCTATTTAGCACTGATCTCCACAAACGGGGATCAGGCTGAACGGTAGTTCGGATGTCTGAGGGGGTCTACCCAGGCGATCGTGAACCCTGAGTGATTAGCTTCTGGATAGAGAGGCATGCTGGCACTGTCACCTGGGCACCCTGGCAGGGCTACCTGGGTGCCCTGCCCTTGTCAGGTGGGGCGCATTGGGCTTGAGGATCCACCAACAGGTGAGTTGGGGCATCTGGGGTCTGTGTTGGGGGAATTGAGAGATCAGGATGCCATTTGAAAATGAAGGTAAGTGCCCTGCCAAGGCCTGAAAAAATATCAGAGTCCTGTTTGACAGCAGTCATTCCCGGTGCCACACCCCACTAAACCCACCCACAACGGGGCTCCCTTTTTCCGTTAAATTGCACCCAGTGTTTTTCATTCCAAAGGGCAAATTATTCCAGTAATTGTGAACAGCAGTGTTCCCAGCACTGAGATCCTTAAACACCACTTCCCACCTTCTGTCACTCTGAATAATGAACTATCCTTCACTCCTGGGCACTCAAAAGATATTCGGATGCAGCGTTTGCGTGTGATCGATCCTTTATTGCCCTCTTATAGATAAGGAGAGAACTGGAGAATCCCTAAGACTTCTTCAGTCTGCCCTCCCCAATTGTGTAGAGTCAGCCTTTTTATAGTAAGAAGTCTTACAACACCAGGTTAAAGTCCAACAGGTTTGTTTCAAACACGAGCTTTCGGAGCACTGCACCTTCCTCAGGTGAATGGAGAGGTGAATGGTACCTCTCCATTCACCTGAGGAAGGAGCAGTGCTCCGAAAGCTTGTGTTTGAAACAAACCTGTTGGACTTTAACCTGGTGTTGTGAGACTTCTTACTGTGCTCACCCCAGTCCAACGCCGGCATCTCCACAACAAGCCTTTTTATAGGGCATTTCTTACAACTTCCAGTAAAGATAATTGTTTCTAGTCACGTACACCGGTAAATTATTTACATATGATACAAAGACGATAGCTGTTTAATCGTGTCCCATCGGTAATGTCATAATCTTTAGTGGCAGACGGATGGACTATCTGTTCAGACAATGGTCACTTAATCATGTCTTTATTACAGTTTTGGTGCTGTTAGCAAGGAGATTCAGCTGTATCCTGTTGATAGGTGAAACATTCACCTTTGTTTGCGCTGTCTATTTCATGTATATGCAGACAGTCAGTCTACTATGAGGGTGCTGCTGCTGATGTGCTGATTTTCCTGGTCCCCTGACTGACTCCCTGCTGAACTCCGACTCCTCCTCCACACTCCCACTCTCTGCTTTCTGTGTTGAAGCCAGCTAGCAATCCACTCTGCCACTTGTCCCATGACTCTATATTCTCTAATCTCACTCATTAGTCTATTATGGGGCAGTTTATCAAAAATCCTTTGAAAATTTAGGCTAAACAAACCTATTACATTAACTATTCACAGAAACCTCCTCAAAAATGTAATGAATTTGGTTCAAACCAAATTTGCATTTTTAAAATCCACACTGACAATTTATTGTGATATTTCTCATTTCTAAATCTTCTTCTCTTCTCTCCTTCAGGAAGAATTCTAATATATTTCCTCCCATTGATGTTAATTCCTTGGCTAGGGGTGACCCCCCCCCCCCTTAAAGATAGGAATTTGCATTAGCTAACCATCAATACTCGAGCAATACATGTTTCCAAATGCATTATTAAATATGAGTGGTATTCCCTCCGCTGTCTGTTTCCTGGAATATTTTTAAACATGTGGCTCTTTTATCCACCTGGAACATGATGAGGCATCCTGCCAAATGACATCTAACAGTCTGCGCAGGGAATCATTCAACAGGATCCACCATCTCCTTTTCCCTCTGGGCCTCAAGGAATATACATGCAGACCACTGTTTGATGGATTTGTGATCAAAGGTATTTTTCTGCACAAACTATTCCATGAGGGACAGGTGGTACAGCATGGTACAACTACTTGAAGCGTTCCATGGCAGCATGGCCAGACCCATCCTTTGCCAAACTGGCGACAGGTAGAAATACAGCGCGGTAGCATAGAGGTTTAGCACAGTTGCTTCACAGCTCCAGCGTCCCAGGTTCGATTCCCAGCTTGGGTCACTGTCTATGCGGAGTCTGCACATTCTCCCCCTGTCTGCGTGGGTCTCCTCCGGGTGCTCCAGTTTCCTCCCACAGTCCAAAGATGCGCAGGTTAGGTGGATTGGCCATGATAAATTGCCCTTCGTGTCCAAAAAAGGTTGGGTGGAGTTACTAGGTTACAGGGATAGGATGGAGGAGTGGGCTTAGGTGGGGTGCTATTTCCAAGGGCCGGTGCAAACTCGATGGGCCGAATGCCGTCCTTCTGCACTGTAAATCTAACTTGGTGTTTGCATACCGAGGGTCTATGCACAGCTTGATGCAACTGTGCACAAGGTGACCACCTGGATGAGGTCGATATTGGGAATGTTACTCGGCCCTTCATCATGATTTGTACATAGTGTCCCTGCAGACGCGGTCCATCTTTGACCTCCAGATGAACTTGAAGCTGACACGGTTGATTGCTGCAGCGTAGGATCAGGGTATGGGCCAGACATGAGCCATGTACAGCAACACCAAAAGCACTTCACACCTGAATGACGGTCTTGTTATGCTCTTGGCGTAGCATAAGCTGCTTCCTTAATGTTCACTCTGACAAAGGAAGGTTCAGACGTGGAGATAACTTCAACACGTTTATTAAACTATTTACAATTCTCCTACTCGGATTCGCCTCTACTGTTAATCCTTCTATAGCTACTCAGACTGACAAACCAGTCTGCTACAATCCACGTGGTGGGTGTGACGTTGAATCAACCCTGCGTCTGTACTCACTGAGTGTATCCACTGGAAAGAAGAAGATCATGTGTGCTGTGTCCTTTAGGGGTTGGCATAATGCCCTCCTGTGGTAGTGTCACCTCTGTGTGTATCGTGAATGCCCATTGGTCGTGTCCTATCTTACTGACCTATTGGTTGAGTGTCTGTGTGTTATGTCTCTGGTGCTCCCTCTAGTGTCTAGCTAGTCTATGTGTGCTTACATTAATCCCTTGTGTATCTACAGTAATACATATCACCACATCTCCCCTTTTTCATGTTACATATTTTCTGTACACTGTTAAAGAAAATTGAACAAAAAACAAGTAGATAAGCGATGCTCTGTACAAGTTATGAGAACAGTGATCATTAAACAATAAGTCCAACTCATATGTATGAGTCCAAAACCCATCAATTATCATGGTTGAATGTCTTTCTTGTTGCGTTGGTGAGTTGGTGATGTTGATGGTGACATGTCCTTGTGAACGCCATCAGTGTCCCTGTGTGTAAGGAACCAAGAAGTAGTCAAATCACTTTGTTGTCTGATTTGGAGTCTTTTTTTCTTCCGATGCCTGTGATAGTGATGTTGGATAGCATCTGTCCTGAAAGCCAGGTTGCCTGTTGGTGGTGCAGCACATGTGAATTGGGAAGATGCATCGTCCTGCCATGGTTTGTCATTGTACTGAGCTGAGCAGTAACAGTGTCCCTCATGGGCAGAGTTGTACCATGTCGTACCAGTCGTAGTTCCATTGGTGTAGTCTTTGTTGTGCTTGCTGTCGACGATGTTGCCTTTGGTGCGCGTCGTGTCGTTGTCTTTGATATGGTTTTCATAGGTTGTGTTGTTGTGTCGGTTGGTTTTGTTGCCGTGTTTGCTGGGCTCAAGGACCACAATCTGTGGATAATACGAGTCCTTCACACAGTTACTTGTCTCAACGTGCTTTGTGGCATCTGCTGTTTTCTTGAGCGTGCCGTCACTGAGTTTACAGCGCTCCCCGTCTGGAGTCAAGTCCGGCTTACATGAATCAGCTTTGGATTGTGGATGCTCCCCATGGTCTGTTTCACCTGAGTCAGTTGTGGTTTGTCGATGCTCTCCGTCCGGAATCATTGCAGGTTCACTGGAGTCAGCTGAGATTTCTTGATGCTCCATGTCTGGAGTCAAAACATTCAGGAATTCATTTGTTTGTGGAGAGGCTCGAGCGAATGAGGTTTGAAGTAACGTGGTGTCACCGGAGTCACCAGTGGTCTCACTGTGATCGTCGAGTGTCTCTGTACACACTAGCTGAGGTCTATCATGTTGCACATCTTGCATGGGAAGTGGGATGCTGTCGTCACTTGTCTCACATACAGTGGGTAGAGCCTCAGTAGCTTCTTGTTGTTCACTTGGGCTGGGTAGACTGTCAGAGTCTTCTTCTTGTGGCTCAAACAATTTGGGTGGACTGTCATAGTCGCTTTGTTGTTCACTGGAGTGTGGTAGACTGTCATAGTCAGCTTGCTGTTCACTTGAGCGTGGCAGACTGTCATAGTCTTTCTGTTGTTCACTTGAGCGTGGCAGACTTGCATCATCTGCTGCTGGTTGCTCAGAGGAGGTTGCTTGACCCTCATGGTCTTGTTCACGCAAGGACAGCGCTTTGGAGTATTGCGTTGCTTCTGTCATGGAGGCTGTCCACGAGCTCGCTGCGGAGGCTTGTGTCACTCGAGTCACTTCTTGTTCATGCAAGGACTGCGGTGTGGAGTCTTGCATTTCTTCCATCATGGAGTCTGTCCACGAGCTCGCTGCGGAGGCTTGTGTCACTCGAGTCACTTCTTGTTCATGCAAGGACTGCGGTGTGGAGTCTTGCATTTCTTCCATCATGGAGTCTGTCCACGAGCTCGCTGTGGAGGCTTGTGTCACCGGAGTCACTTTTTATGTGGAGACGTGCAGTTGTCTCGCTGTTGAGTCTTTCATCGCTTTCTGTGTGGAGGCTGGGACCCTGTGTGGTGCGTGGACCACTCTCTGTGTGGGGTCGAGGACTCTTCGTGGTGAGTGGACCACTCTCTGTGTGGAGTCGGGGACTCTTTGTGGTGCGTGGACCACTCTCTGTGTGGAGTCGGGGACCCTTTGTGGTGCGTGGACCACTCTCTGTGTGGCAGCAGGCCGCTCTCTGTGGGCTTGTACCGCTCTCTGTCTTTTGGTGTCAGGCCGCAGCATAATCCTGAACTCACGAGTCGGGATGCCATATATGCTGGGCTGAAGATCCTCAAATCCGAAGAACACATCCGCGTCTGTGTCGGAGTCTTCACTGTAGAACACATCTCGTTGCAGTTCGGATTTGGTACTGGGGTTGCCATCTCGAATGATGAAACCTTCGTCTGAGTCGTAGTCTTCTAGGACCATATCATCACTTTTTGTGTCGGAGCTGGCATTGGGCTCGTGATGTCCAAAGAAGAAATAAAGGTCGGAGTCGTAGTATTCAAGGACTATATCATCTCTTTGGGCGGTGCTAACTGTTTGTTGCAGGGTTCTGCAGAGGTTACTTTCAGCTACTGGTTGAACTTCAGGCATTGTGCTGTCGTCCCAGGTGAACGGCTTTAAAAAAAAATTCCCGTGTTTTGGGACATTGCCCCTTTACGTGGGCGTGGTCTGGGGCCTCTGACGTCACAAAGCGTGTGACGTAGGTCAGAGGAAGCGATTGGGCATGCTCAGATCGCTGTTCCTTTGCTTGGGGCCTTTTTCTCAACTGCGCATGTGCAGCACCTTTACCAAGATGGCCGCCAATCAAAATTGTTGTTCTCTGCTCCGGGATCTCGGCCTCGTGGTAAGTACTGGCGCCTCTCTTACCGTTTTCTGTTGGTTTGTTTGTGTTTTCCTCACAGTATTGTTCGAATTTGTCCAGGACTGCCTGGAAGTCGCTCCTGTTTTGCCCTTTGGAGAACTTGAATGTTTTAAGGATTTCTTCTGCTCTGGCACCGACGATGGTGAGCAGAAGCTCTGTCTTTTCAGCATCGGCCATGTCTTGTTGGTCGGCTGCTACCAGAAAGATCTCAAATCTTTGCCTGAAGGCACGCCAGTTTTCGTGGAGATTGCCATGGCACTTGAGCCGCTGTGGAACCGGAATCTTGATCATCTTGCCTGGGTGTTGTTGCTGGTTGTCACTGTTTGCTGAGTTGTAACTATATGGAGTGAAACAGTCACTCGCTGGTACCATATCTTGTTATGCTCTTGGCATAGCATAAGCTGCTTCCTTCATGTTCACTTTGACAAAGGAAGGTTCAGACGTGGAGATAACTTCAACACGTTTATTAAACTATTTACAATTCTCTTACTCGGATTCGCCTCTACTGTTAATCCTTTTATAGCTCCTCAGGCTGACAAACCAGTCTGCTACAATCCACGTGCTGGGTGTGATGCTGAATCAACCCTGTGTCTACTCACTGAGTGTCTCCACTGGAAAGAGGAAGATCATGTGTGCTGTGTCCTTTATATATGGGTTGGTGTAATGCCCCCTTGTGGTAGTGTCACCTCTGTGTGTATCGTGAATGCCCATTGGTTGTGTCCTATCTTACTGACCTATTGGTTGAGTGTCTGTGTGTCATGTCCCTAGTGCTCTCTCTAGTGTCTAGCCAGTCTACGTGTGCTTACATTAACCCCTTGTGTGTCTACAGTGATGCATATCACCGCAATGACCAGGATCTTACCCACAATGGAGATGGAGTGTTGCTCCAACATGACTGGTTTCTGCCTCACCTTGGCAATACACTCCACCCAGTTTTTTTAATGTAATTTAAAAAAAAATTTTGAGTACCCAATTCATTTTTTCCAATTAAGGGGCAATTTAGTGTGGCCCATCCACCTAGCCTGCACATCTTTGGGTTGTGGGGGCGAAACCCATGCTAACATGGTGAGAATGTGCAACTCCACATGGACAGTGACCCAGAGCCGGGATCGAACCTGGGACCTCGGCACCATGAGGCAGCAGGGCTAACCCACTGCGCCGCCGTGCTGCCCCTTCTCCCAGTTTTTGGCACACTGCCCGGCCTTCCCAAACCACATACCCAGCACCTTCAGATAATTTGACCTAACAGTGAAAGAGACAAAGGACTGTTCGGCCCAGTCCCCAAAGAACATGGCCTCCCTCTTGCCACAATTACCTTGGTTCCCATAGTCATTTTGAATTGGTCGCAGACGCTCATTAGCCTGTGCACGACCGCAGATCCAAGCTGAAGATGGCAGCATTGTCTATGTACAGGGAGGTTTTGGCCAGAGTGCCTCCCCTGCCTGGGATCGTCACCCCCGAATCCTTCTTGATGGACTCAGCAAAAGTTTCCAAACAACGCAGGAACAGGACAGGAGAAGAGGACAGCCCTGCTTGACTACAAATTCGATCGGATAACATTCCGTTTCCTACCCATTGACTGAAACTGTGCTATTGAAGTTTATGTGGAGCAGTTGGATATAATGCTGATTCCGTCCTCAAACCCCATCATGTAGGTGTGTAATATTCTGTCAAAAGCCTTCTCCAGGTCCAAGCTGATGAGGCAAGTGACCACCCCCTGTCCTGCACATAGGCAATTGTATTCCTGAGTGGCGCAAGGCTATCAGAGAGGCGTATTAATGTTTATTATCATAATCTTCATTATTGTCACAAGTAGGCTTGCATTATCACAGCAATGAAGTTACTGTGAAAATCCCCTAATCGCCACATTCCGGCACCTGTTCAGGTACACACAGAGAGAATTCAGAAGGTCCAATTCACCTAACTAGCACATCTTTCGGGACTTGTGGGAGGAAACCAGAGCACCCGGAAGAAACCCGCGCAGACACGGGGAGAACGTGCAGACTCCGCACAGACAGTGACCCAAGCTGGAATAGAACCTGGGACCCTGGCGCTGTAGAACATAGAACATAGAACAGTACAGCACAGAACAGGCCCTTCGGCCCTCGATGTTGTGCCGAACAATGATCACCCCACTTAAACCCACATAACCCGTATACCCATAACCCAACAATCCCCCCATTAACCTTACACTACGGGCAATTTAGCATGGCCAATCCACCTAACCCGCACATCTTGGGACTGTGGGAGGAAACCGGAGCACCCGGAGGAAACCCACGCACACACGGGGAGGACGTGCAGACTCCACACAGACAGTGACACAGCCGGGAATCGAACCTGGGACCCTGGAGCTGTGAAGCATTGATGCTAACCACCATGCTACCGTGAGGCCCTGTGAAGCAACAGCGCTAACCACTGTGCTACTGTGCCGCCCCGATCACGGTAGCAGGTCCTCAAGCAATAGAAATTTACAATATCTTTGCGTTCAACGGCGAAAAGGAAAGCAAAAGCTACGATGCAGAAATAAAATACTTTGATCGGCATTGCTCTCTGAAGAAAAATGAAACGTGTGAACGTTACATATTTTGTACGTGTACCCAAAAGAAAAGCTTCAATTAGAAAACCCTGTCAAGATTTGTCATGCAAGTGAGCCAGCAGCACAGCAGATCAGTAGGCTTAACCTAAAAAATTTAACGCCAATATGGACGAAGACGCCAGCGCTATCAGCAGTCAAATGAGAAACGTGGTCGCACTGCGGGAGGCCATTTTAAGTGGCTGACCGGATCCGCCATTTTATGCAGCGATGCGGCAATCGATACAGGCCACTGAAATGTCCAGCATTTGGAGAGGTATGTTCCAAATGTGGCCGAACAAATCATTTTGCGAAGCAATGGTTTTAGCGTCCAGCAGTGGATGAAACAGGAACAGTCCATGCTATTGATGAGGTGTCCATTAACCTGATTTTGTCTAAGGACATGATGAGTCTGAATATACAGAGCGAAAAAGTCCTACTAACCAGTTGAAGCAATAGTGATGGTGGTGCTGGTACCATCGAAGACAGAGGGACAATTCCAGTGATGCTGAATGCCACAATGATCAAATGTAAGCTCGACACGGGAGCGAGGGCCAACCTTCTCAGCTTGTTCGATTTGAACGGGCTGGGAGTTAAACCGAAAGTCATCAATCAAACAAGAGTACTGAGAGACTACAGTGGGAATGAGATTGCAACGCTGAGAGCATGTGAACTCGAAGCATGGGTACACAACAGAAGTCGCATCATATAATTTTCCATTGTGGACATGGAACATGAGTCCATCATAGGAGCGGGTGTGTGTGAGGCCCTGAACCTAGTTGAGTGGCTGTACATTCCAGTCAATGCTGCGACGGAGGGTCATTGTGACTAGCAACGAGATATAATGGTGCAGTTATCGGATGAGATACAAGAAAAAGTCAAATTGGAGGATGATAAACCAGATGAAGAGATGGAGGAACCAAAGGGATTTCCAGAATTCTGGATAACAATCTTCAAAACTGTGGATTTGCTCAGTGACATGATACAGGAGCATGATGAGCCGATCTTAAAGCATTTACAAGATGTATACGTAAAATGTTCAGAGTCTGGACAGCCAATGAGCTTTACTCTGGAGTTGAAGTGTGAGCCAAAGGAGTATTTCACAAATGAGATACTCGCAAAAACATACCAGATGGAGTCGCGGCCTGCGAGTTAGACTCTCTTTTCTTTGATGAACCAGATAGGAAAAATCGACACATTGAAAACTATTAAAATGAAGCAGAAGGATAAAGGTCGGGGCATTGGTAAAACAGTTACGAAAATTGGATCAGAGGCAAGTAAATTAAGTTGAGGTACAAGTCTGTCATGATTTAAGTGAATGAGCAGCACAATTTTGCATTCATTTGACCCTGAAAAACCTACATTAAAGGCACAATATAAATGCAAAATTGTTGCTGTTGTTGACGTGAAGAAGTTATGGGTACATTTTTATACACACCAATCATATGGATTTTGCAGTCCAGATAGAGTTAGATGGTCACTTTAATTAGCTGGACAACCTGAAATTCAAATTCACAAATGGAGACCTGAATGGTGCACAATGGAACCTTAACTCAGTGCAAGTGATGATTTGTTTTTGAAGGATGTTTTATTCTAAACACATTCAACAAAATAACACAAGCTTAACATCCAATCAAAGTATGCAGTTTGTACAATTTTCCCTTTTTAATCCCCCCTTCCCCCGCGACAAACAGCTCGTCAAATAAGCCAAGAATGGCCTCCATCGCACCTCGAAGCCCTCCTTTAACCCCCTTAAGGGAAATTTGATTTTCTTCAATCTGAGAAATATGTACAGATCCCCCAGCCATGTCGTGACTCCCAATTCAAAAGCATCCGTCGTCGGGCAATCAGAGAGGCGAAGGCCAGGAGATCAGCCCCCTCTCCCTCCAGCAACTCTGGCACCTCCAACACCCCAAAGATCGCCACCATATGGTCCGACTTCACCTCAAACCCCACAATCCTTGATTGAGTCCCGAATACCGCCTCCCAAAAGTTGTCCAACTCCTCACACCCCCAGAACATGAGCATGATTTGCTGGCCTCCCTCCCGCACTCCTTACACCGTCTGCTACCCCGGAAAAAACTCACTCGTCCGAGCCCGAGTCATGTGGACCCCGTGCACCACTTTAAATCATCATCCACTGCAGTTTGCCTATCACTGCAACCAGTCCACAGCAGATGCTATCTCCCTGGCTCTACAATCAACACTCGAACACCTCGACAACAAGGACACCCATGTCAGACTGCTGATCATAGAGTACAGCTCCGCCTTCAACACTATTATCCCAACAAGACTAATAACCAAACTCTGCAATCTTGGACTTGATCCCTCCCTGGGCAGCTGGATCCTTGACTTTCTCACCAACAGACCACAATCTGTCAGAATAGGCAACAGCACCTCATCCACAATAGCCCTCAACACCGGAGCCCCGCAAGGATGTGTGTTCAGTCCTCTACTGTCCTCCCTATACACCCACGACTGTGTGGCAAGATTTAACTCCAACTCAATCTTTAAGTTTGCGGATGATACGACTGTGGTGGGCCGTATCTCAAACAACTACGAATCAGTCTACAGGAGAGAGATAAATCACTTGGTTGCATGGTGTTCCGAAAACGACCTCTCTCTAAATGTTGGAAAGACCAAGGAACTGTTAATCGATTTCAGGAAGCATAGCACGACAGACACTGCCGCCTGCATCAATGGCTCCGAAGTGGAGATGGTCGACAGCTTTAAGTTCCTGGGGGTCAACATCACCAACAGTCTGTCCTGGCCCACTCACATTGATGCAACAGTCAAGAAAGTCCAACAACGTCTCTACTTCCTACAGAAGCTAAAGAAATTTGGCATGTCTGCATCGTCTCTCACAAACATCTACAGATGTGCGATAGAGAGCATCCTATCTGGCTGCATCACAGCCTGGTATGGCAACTGCTCGGTCCATGATCGCAAGAAACTACAGAGTGTGGTGAACTCAGCCCAATGCATCACACAAGCTTGCCACACCCACATTGATTCTGTCTACACCTCCTGCTGCCTCAGGAAGGCAGACAGCATTATCAGAGACCCCTCCCACCCAGGCTTTGCCTTCCTCCAGACCCTTCCATCAGGCAGAATGTACAGAAGTCTGAAGACCCGCACATCCAGACAAAGGAACAGCTTCTTCCCCATAGCTAAAAGACACCTCAATGACTCCCCCTCGGACTAATCTGTTCCCTGTAAGAACACTATTCACGATGCCCTATGCGGCTCTTGCTCATGTATTTGCTTTGTTTGGCCCTTGTTCCGCACTGTAAGCAATCACTGTTTGTCGATGTACCATTTGTCAATGTTCTCTGCTGATTATTCCTTTGTCTACTATGTATGTACTGTGTACATTCCCTTGGCCGCAGAAAAATACTTTTCACTGTACTTCGGTACATGTGACAATAAATCAAATTTTTAAAAAATCAAATTGTATCAAACTCATTCTTGTGCAGGAGTAGGTTGAGTTCACTTGCCGCATTACCTCACACCAAAGTTTCCATTATATCTCCCTCCCAACTCCTCCTCCCACTTCCGCTTGATCCTTTTCGGTACTGTCCTGCCCTGCTCTCCCAGCCATCCATATATATCCCTAATCCTGCCATCTCCCACCTAATCCGGGAGCAGCAGTTTCTTGAGAAGTGTATACTCCGGTACCTGAGGGAACGAAGACAGCTTCTTATGCGCAAAGTCCCGCACCTGCCAATACCTAAACTCAAACCTCTCCCGCTCCTCTAGCCCAGCAAAGTTCCCCTACGAAAATATGCTAACCCGCTGCAGCCCCTCCTCCCTCAACCCATATATCACATCTCCCCCCCCCCCCACGGAGTACCTATGGTTCACACACACTGGCATCAACACCAACATGTGACCAAGTTTAAAGTGCCTCCTCGGCTGGTTCTCAATTTTTACAGATGACTCCATCACCGGACCCGCTGGATATTTCCATGGAGCGAGAGGCAATGGGAACGTTACCAGAGCCCTCAGGCTAGTATCCTTACAAGACTCCTCCCCCAACCTGACCCAGTCCACCCCCTCCCCCTCCCACCATTCTCTCATTCCACATTCACTGCCCAAAAGTAATGCAACAGGTTCGGAAGCGCCAACCCCCCTCCCCGCCTCGGACTTTGCAACAAAACACCTGTTCAGCCTTGGCACCTTCTGTGCCATACAAGTTCCGAAAGGGGAGAAAAAGCAAGAGGGACTGAAACACAAACGGCAATCTTGGCAGCACATTCATCTTCACCACCTGCAGCCTCCCTGTCAATGTCAGGTGCAGCATATCCCACCTTTTAAAGTCCCCCTTGATCTCCTCCACCTGTGATGTTCCACCTATTCACTGTGGTCCACGCATGCATTACAAAACTGCTCACTTGCTACTTTAAATGGCACAGCCCCCAGGTTCATTTTCATTTATTGTACAGTACAAAAGTTTTTTTCTTAAGTTTCTCTGTTTACAGTCTGTCGTCACCTGACTCGACGTACAATCCTCCGCCCTCCCCCCCCCCCCAGCCCCCCTCTTCCTAATCCCCCCCTCTCACCCCCTCCCCTATTGCCCTCGATGCGTGATCTGGGGGGTGGGGGGGGGGGGGTGTCCTCCTTCTCCTCATTTCCTCCCTTTATCCCCCCTTTCTTTTCTGCCCCTGTCGGTTTTGGCCGTGTCCATCTTGTGGATCGGTGGGGGGGGGGTTGTCACCTCCCCCCTCCCTCTGCGTTGTTTCTTTTATCCCTCTCAGGCTCTCTCTTCTCTCCCCCCCCCCCCCCCCTTTCCCCCTGGGTTGCATGGCCTTGATGTTCCTCCTTGTCTTTTTTTTTACTTTCCAGTTCCCCCTCAACTGGTTGTTGTTGGCCTCGAACAGGTTTTGGAACAGACCGACAAATTGCCCCTAAGTATCCAGGTAGCCTTCTTCCGACCCTCGGATGGCGTATTTTATCCTCTCCAAGTGGAGAAATTCCGACAGGTCTGACAACCACTGTAGCTGTGGATGGTGCTGCTGACCATCAGCCGAGCAGGATTCTCCGGCGTGTGATTAGGAAAGTGAAAGCTAGGGAGTCAGCTCTCTTCCCCTTGTGTAGCTCTGGCTGCTCTGATACCCCGAAGGTTGGCACTATTGGGCATGGCTTCACCCTCACCCCCACAACCTTGGACATTGCCTCGGAGACGGCTGTCCAGAACCCAGCAAGTTTGGGACAAGCCCAGAACATGTGGGTGTGGTTAGCCGGGCTCCTCTGGCACCGTTCACATTTGTCCTCTACCTCCGGGAAGAACCTGCTCATTCAGGTTTTGGTCAGGTGTGCTCTGTGCACCACTTTAAACTGGATGAGGCTGAGCCTTGCGCAGGAGGAGGTGGAGTTGGCCCTGCTCAGTGGCTCGCTCCAGAGTCCCCATCCCACTTTGTCCCCAGTCCGTCCCCCCATTCCCATCTGGTCTTGTCTAATGTGTTCAGACTCTGCCAATCCTGTCCATATATTTTCCTACAGAGTCTCCCCTCCTGACTGTCCATGTTCATCAGGTCCTCTAATATTGTGGTCTCCGGGGCTCTGGGGTACCCTACTATCTCTTTGAGGAGGAAGTATTTTATTTGTAGGTGTCTCATTTCCTGTTCTGTCGGCATTTCCCATTCCTTCGACAGTTCATTCAGTGTTGCTGCTGTGTGCCCACCGTAGCAGTCCCTAACTGTCAGCGTTCCCCCATCCTGTCTCCATTTTTTAAAGGTTGTGCCTAGCATGGTAGGCGGGAACTTATGGTTGCCGCAGATGGGGGCCATGGGGACAACTTGGTCAGCCCGAAGCGTTGTCTTAGTTGGCCCCACGTTTTCAGTGTGGCCGTTACCACTGGGCTGGATGTGTATTTCGTCGAGGGGGATGGGAGTGCTGCTGTATCCCCAGGGCCCGGGGGATCATTCCCTTGCGGAGGCCTTCTCCATCTGTACGCACTCCGAGTTGGGCTCGTGTACCCACCCCCTCACTCTCTCCACTGTTGCTGCCCAGTGGTAATATTGCAGGCTTGGCAGTGCCAGGCCTCCGTTAAATTTCCTCCTTTGCAGTTTTGGTTTGGTTTGGTTTGGTTTGTTACCCCTCCACACACAAACGGCATGACTAAGCTGTCTATGTTTTGGAAGATGGCATTGGGGATGAAGATCGATATGGATCTAAACAGGAAGAGGAACCTCGGCAGCTCGTTCATTTTGATCGTCTGCACTCTCCCCGCCAGGGAGAGTGGGAGTGCGCCTCACTCGGTCCTTTTTGACTTCCTCCACCAGGCTGGTAATGTTCCACTTGTGGATCTGTGTCCAGTCTCTGGCTATTTGGGTCTACAGGCACATTCAATTTATAACCCTAAAAAGCCCCAAACCTCTCCAATAAGCCCATGCCTGTGCTTTCCAACAGGTCTGACACAAACAACAGGTCATTAGCCCGCAACAACATCTGGTGCTCCCTGTCCGCCCTCAACGGAGTGCCATCGCCAAGGACTCAATCGGCAATGTAAACAATGGTGGGACACAGTGGACACCCCTGCCTCATACCCCTGTGCAGCCCAAAATACCCGAGTTCATCTCAATCGTTTGCACATTTGCCATGAGGATGCATACAGCAGCCAAACACAAGCCACAAACCTTGGCCCAAACCTCCACTCTACCCAGTCAAAGGCCTTCTCTGTGTCCATGGGCACGATCACCTTTGGCACTTGCCCCCCTGACAGGGTCATAATTACATTCAGCAACCTCTTAATGTAACTGGAGATCTGCCACCCCTTCGCAAAGCCCGTTTGGTCCTCTGAAACCACCTCCGGCACACATCCTTCCAACCTTCTCACCAATACCTTTGTCAGGACTTTCACATCTGTATTTAGCAGCAAGATGGGCCTATGGGACCAGCACTCCAATGGATCCTTCCCCTTTTTTGGGATCAGCGAAATCGCGCCTGCGTCAATGTAGCCAGAAACTCCCCCTTTTCCACCACTTCACTAAACATGCCCAAAAGGTGGGGGGCCAGCTCCGTCGCAAACTACTTATAAAATTCTGCCGGGAAGTCATCTGGTCCTGGCTCCTTCCCCAACTGCATCATGCCAATGCACTCCATCACCTCCTTTAGCCTTAATGACTCCTCCAGTGTCTTCCCCCCACCATCACCTGAAGAATTTCCCTTGACGCTGCCTGCCACTGCAGCTGGTGGAGCATCATGGGACTCATCTACTGTCCATACTCATACTGCACCCCATCACCCGCCATAGCTGACCCGTCACCGTACCCGTTGTCAACCAGTCAAATTGCCACTGCAACTTCTTTCTTTCCGCCAATAACTACTTCATGGGGGCCACTAAAAATCTCCTATCCACTCGACTACTTCATCCAACAGTAGTCGATATTCCTCCCTCCTCATTCTTTGAATGGATAATTTCCCCCCGGACCACCGCTTTTAAGGCCTACCAAAACGTGGCTGCCAATACCTCCACATTCTTTTTTTTAAATTTAGAGTACCCAATTAATTTTTTTCCAATGAAGGGGCAATTTAGCGTGGCCAATCCACCTGCCCTGCACATCTTTGAGTTGTGGGGGTAAAACCCACGCAAACACGGGGAGAATGTGAAAACTCCACATGGACAGTGACCCAGTGCCAGGATCGAACCTGGGACCTCGGCGCCGTGAGGCAGCAGTGCTAACCACTGCACCACCGTGCTGCCCCTATATCTCCGCATTCTAATCGAGCTCAACATAATTCTTAATTACCACCGCCACCTTCCCACAGAACTCCTTGTCAGCCAAAAGCCCTGAATCCAACACCCACCCCGACCTCTGCACAAATGATGATTATAAGTACTACCTCAACCTCGAGCTCGAGGCCAGTGAGAATTGAGCTTTGGACCCTATGCTGTTGCACGTTTTGCTATGGGTGTAAAACGCGTTTATTGGGGTGTATTAACTTGCCTGTGTTAAAGGCCGTGTGCTTAACACCACTAGGCTCTGTCTATGTATTTTTCAGCTCAGGAGTCGCCAGTTGCCGTATAGACAACTCACAAAATATCTCAAGGTCAGGTTCAAAGTAATAAAACGATACACCGATTAGTAAGTTCCAAACGATCAATATTTATTATACAATTATAATAAATACGCATGCATACACTAAGGGACTAAGCTATGACTAAACTAAGCAAACAGAATACTTAACTACACAGGAACAGGCAAGGTCAGGGAGCGAGGCCTTCGTCCCGGTCTTGGTCTGCAACCTTCAGAAAGTGTGCTGGTCACTGGGGGTCTAGCGGGCTTGGTTCGCGTAGCGAGCGTCGTATTGGCACTTACGGTTCGGCGGCTGGTGCTCAACGGCTGGAGTCAGGATACACGTTGGAGGTCTTGGTCAAAGCCGGAGCACGAAACAACAGACAGGACCATGTGTGGGGTCTATTTTTATAGGGGTCCCCAATGTCCTTCCCTCTTCCTGGGCGGGCTTTACCTTTAGGTATCGATTGGATCGCTTCCAATCGATATCTTTTGAATTCCTCCAATGTGAGGGTCTTTCTCGATGGTGGGGGCGGTTTCTATAGTGGATACTTCTGGTGCCGCTCTGTCTGGACATCCACTTAAAGTATCTTATTCAAACCCAAATGTTGCCATTGTGTGTGCCTAGATCTGGACTGCCTCATTAGTATGTAGAACGTTCTGCCATTATCACCTTTGGTTGGAGATCTTCCACCTGGCCAGAAACTGGTTTTGCTGCTTGCAAAATGCTAATGAGTGTTTGCAGGCTGTTTGCCTTGGCTAAACTGTTTTTCCCTACAGTCTTAGCGATTCTCCATTTTGTTTGGTTCAGTGTCCATTTTAGGTGGCTACAGTGGCTACAATGCCAAAAATATAAGTGCACTGCTCTTCATTCCTCCAGAGGCAACACACATAGTTAAAACCGCATGAGGCCCTTAGGTAACTCCTGGAGGCTGGGAAGAGGGCACTGGAAAGAGGACCAATCATGGATTGAGAGCAATCCTCAGGGTGCAGCGAAGCTGGGAGGAGCACTTCTGGGGTGACTTCCTCGTGTACCTGTGCAAAGAATCTGACCTCACCCAAGTACTCGACCGGATGCAGCATTTGGAAAACTCTGCACACAAATTCATATGTTGCTACTCTACGGCAGTGTATAGCATATCTTAACATGTTGCTGCAGGGGTGAAATGTTTCATGACGTAGCTGCTGTAACAAAAACTTTTACTTCTAATTTCAGGGTAACGCTAGCATGGCTGTAAAATTGGATCACGCAGGTAGAGTCTGTAAGAAAGAAGAAAGCAAGCAGGCAGATGCACAAAACAGAAATCAAGAACAAAAAGGAGGCTTCAGGAACTCTTTCCGGAAGTTATTCAGGAAAAAGTAAGGAAAATTATAAACCAAGGTTCTGAAACCTGAGGGAAATATATTCACAATGTTATGGTAACAATTATTTGTGCTCAATATCTACTCATTCATCAAATAGATGGAGCGGGTTTCTCCGGTCGGCGAGGCCGGAATCGCGTTCGACAATCAACAGGAGAATCAATGTTCCTGACCAAATTGCGGGCGGCGCTGCTTTCATAATGCTGGGCGCCCTCCAAAGCGGCATATCGACGGCCTCAGGACGTTGACTGAGGCCCGCTCCCTGATACTCCGCCCCCGACCAGCCGAGTTCCCGACGGCGTGCATTTCTCATGGTCTCACCCGTCTGGAACTCGACGTGGAGGCTGTGGACTCAGACGGGGGAGGACCGATCAGCTGCAGGAGAGACTTTACCAGGAGCTGGGGGCACTGTGTGTGTGTGTGGGGGGGGGGGGGGGGGTCCGGGACACACGAGCCAGCCAAAGGGGGGGGCATTATTTTGCAGGCCAGGTCCACAAGCAGCCACTGCTGGCCGCTGCCGTGCACATGCGCGGCCACGGACCCGGCAATTTTCCGGGCCGTATCGGCAGTTAGAGCCGGGTGCTGTACGCTGCCGGCATGCTAGCCCCCAGCTACATGGGGGATCGGAGGCCGTTTGCGCTGCATTTTCGGCTGTTCCAACGCCGGGGCAGCACCCCAAACTTCACTCTCTCCATTTAGAGGACAGCATTGATCCAGTTGTAGCCACCCTGCCACTTGACCAACTTCGCTGATGGGGGTCCTGGTATATTCTCTGCTCGCTGCCCTCCCGGGTGAACTTCTTCGTCTGCCCCACCCATCTCATGATTTTCTCCTTATCGAGAAAACAATGCAGTCTCAACAACATCGCCCTTGGCGGCTACCCGCCTTCGGCCTCTTCCTCAGCGCCCTGTGTGCCCGATACATCACGAGGGGATGGTCAAAGACCCCCTCTCCCATCAGTTTCTCCAGCATATTTGCCACATATTTAGCAGCCTGCATTCCTGCAACCCCCACAGGCATCCCCATGATCCAGAGATTCTGCCTCCTGGAGTGATTCTCGAGGTCCTACACCTTGTCTCTCAACCGATTGTTGCTATCCCACCACCAACACCATCTCCGCCTCCAGCAAGGCTAGCTGGTCCTCGTGCTCCCCTATCGACTCCTCCAGGACCTACGCCTCCAGCCTTTGCTCCACTCTTTTGGTATCCACCCTAAGCAGCTCCACCACCTTAGCCAGGTCCTCTGAGGCCTCCTTCTTCTGCTGTTGGAACCTGTTGTTCACAAGGCTCACCAGCTGCTTTGTAAACTGTCTACCTTCTACCATATTTTTTTGTATCGCATCTCGAATATTCTTGCGATCAAGCTGCTGCCTCTTATTTGTTACACTCCTCCTCTGGTAAGCCATAAACCGGCCCCAGCAGAGGAGTATTGCAATCCTTCAGTGCTTATGCACCATTCGCCAGCAAAACACCCCTCAAATTCATGTTGGGAAGACCAGAAAATGTCATGTCAAGCGGCAGCCACCAAATGTGCAACCACTCACTCCATGGCTACCACCGGAAGTCAATGTCTTCATCCCTTTTTGAATAAGGGTGTTACATTGGCAGTTTTCCAATCCTCCAGTACTTCCCCAAAATCCAAGGATTTTGGAAAGTAACAACAAACGCATCCACTACCTCTGTAGGTACATCTTTTAGGGTCCAAGAATGCAAGCCATCAGGGCCAGGGGGCCTATCTGCCTTTAGCCCCATTAGTTTGTCTTATAGTACTTCTCTAGTAATGGTGATTGCTTTTAGATCCTCCCCCGTATTCTTTAGTATTAATGGGATGTTCGAAGATTCTTCCACCAAAAAGACTGTTGCTAAATATAGAATCCCTACAGTACAGAAAGAGGCCATTCGGCCCATTGAGTCTGCACCGACCATTTGAAAGGCCACCCTAGGTAGGCCCTATCCCCTGCCCTGAAACCTCACCCGAAGGGGAAATTTAGCATGTCCAATCCACCTAACCTGTGCATCTTTGGACTGTGGGAGGAAACAGGTGCATCCGGAGGAAATCCACACAGACATGGGGAGAACGTGCAGACTCCACACGGATAGTCATCCAAGGTTGGAATTGAAACCAGGTCCGTGGCGCTGTGACGCAGCAGTGTTAACCACTGTGCCACCGTGCTGTCCCCAATCTGTTTAACACCTCTGTCAGTTCTTTGTTCCTATACTGATCTGTCCAGCTTCACTTTCCAAAGGGCCTATGTTCACTTTGATCTCTTCCTCTTTATATATTTCAACAAGCTCTTGTCAGTTTTATATCTCTCACTAGTTTGCCCTCGTAGTTTATTTTTTCTCTTTTTAGTCCTCCTTTGCTGTATATTGTGGAAACAACACTTATATGCATTAAAAATAATGATGGCTTCCTAACACTGGTCTGTATCTTCCAGGTCAAATCAAAATTCTTGCAGTTTTGAGAACATGCAGAAACCTGATGGTAATTCCACGCAGGATGCTTGCAAGATAGAAATTCAAGAATTCAAGGAGAGGGTTGCTCATGTCAGCAATATAGATCGTGGTACTGCTGTTTAACCTTACATTTTTTTAAAACTCTAAACCAAACATAGTAAATTTGAATTGACTGTACTTGTACTCATGTTTTATAGAAAACAATCTTGATCCAGTTCATATGGATGAGTGAGAATCACACATTAGATTGACAAATTTCAAACACCAAATGACAATGTTCTCCATTTGGAGAACAACCTTGTGTATATATGTTAAAAGAAAAAAAACACGAGTTCATATTAACATCTCTCATGTTAGGATATCCCAAAGTGCTTTACAGCTAATTAAGAATTTTTGTGCCATTGTCACTATTGTAATGTAGGAAACAAGGCAATCTGCATATAGCAAGCTCCCGTGAATAGCAATGTTAAAGTTATGTTGGTTTTTAAAAAAATATTTTGTCCAGGCATTTTCATAAAAACAAACCAAAGCAGAAGAAAAATCATACATTATAAATAACCAACACCCACTCCCCACCACCGCCCCCTCCTCCCGCCCTGCCCTCCCCCTTCCTTTTGCTGACCCCTCAATCCTCCTTAAAGAAGTCAATGAATCACTTCCACCTCCGAGTGAACCCCTCAACTGACCCCCCCCCAGAACAAACTTGACCTTCTCCAGCCTCAGGAATTCCGCCAGGTCGCTCACCCACACTCCGGGTCTCCGAATCGCTCAATCCCTGTCTACCGCTACCCCTGAAACATTGCATCTAGCCAGCCGGTCCAAACCTATGGTCGTGACAAGTCGGTGCCCACACCAAGCCACCCTCCAGTCCCAAATGTTACGTCCACTGCCCCCTCACCCTCAAGGCCACCACCTGACTCATGGAGTGCCTGGCTGGTGAGAACAGCAGAGGTGCTGTTAACAACGCCCGTAAGCTCGTTCCCCTCCAAGAAGCCGCTTCCATCTGCCCCAAGCCGACCCCTCCCCCACTACCCATTTCCTAACCATGGCCATGTTCGCTGCCCAGCAGTAGTTCATTATATTCGGCAATGTCAGCCCCCTCCCCCCTCCTTGTCTCCACGCCAAAAAAGCCCTCCTGACCCGCGGGGTCTTCCGTAACTGTGGTGAATGTAATATATGATATGATAATTCACACTGTCTTTGTAAGCGCAGTAGCGTTATCCAACCACTAGGGGGAGTAGCTCTGGGAGTACTCAGGAACTTGTACTGGGCTCCACCCTTGGCTCCACCCACGACTCCTCCCCCTAGTGCTGCTGTATAAATACCCTTGTCCAGAGTCAGCCTGAGTTCACTAAGAGTTCATCAACGGGTAACAGGCTAGCTCCGAAGTAAGTCGATTAAAGCCTAGATTCATATCGGAAACACGTGTCTGGTGAATTGATGCTTCCATCAATTTAATCGACTTAAGAACAGTAAAGATCGATCATGGAATCGGCCCTCAAGCCTGGACGCCTGGAATTCGACCCGCAGGATGCAGAGGCTAAAGAAATCTTCTCCCACTGGCTGCGGTGCTTCAAGGCCTACCTGGCCGAAGCGAGCACAGCCGAAATGACAGAGGAACAGAAGCTAAGTCTACTGCACACGAGGGTGAGCCACAGAATCTCTATGCAACTAAACTCGGCCAGTTCACATACTGCGGCGCTAGCAGCTCTGATAAAATTTATGTAAGGCCTATTAATGAAGTTTACGCTCGCCATGTGTTCACGACTCGCCGCTAGCGGCCTACAGAATCACTCGCCGAATTTCTAAGGGAATTCAATAACTTGTCCAATGACTGTAATTATCAAGCGGTTACCGTGGCTGAACACAGGGAACTTGCTGTACACGATGTTTTTGTAGCGGGCCTCAGGTCTAACTATGTGCGCCAACGACTGCTGGAAAAGGGGGCCCAGGACTTAGAAACGACTGTGGAAGCTGCTACCACGATGGAGGTCTCCTTCCGCAGCCTTAACTCGTTCCCCGCGGACCCCGCGACCCAATCATGGGCCCCCGACCAGCGACTCCCCCAGGCCTGTTCTACGCGGCCGCCCAGCCACCATGCTGCCCCAGCCAGCCACTATGCTGCTCCAGCCAGCCACTATGCTGTTCCAGCCTGCCATTTCTGCGGCCAGAACCAGCACCCGCGGCAGCATTGCCCGGCCCGCAACGCGACCTGCAGCAGCTGCGGGCGGAAAGGCCACTACACAAGAGTGTGCCTCGCTAAAAGGGCCCCAGCTTCCAACTCCCCAGCGACTCGAAGTAATCGCTCCCCTCACTCGCAGGCCCACGGGGCCCGAAACGCTGCAGCCTATGCCCCGACTCCGCCCCCTTCAGCCACGTGCGATCCATGGGGGCCGCCATCTTGGAAAATCTCCACCATGCGGCCGGCCACGTGCGACTCATGGGGGCCGCCATCTTGGATGCCATCTTCCTCGCCGTCCGCCACGTGCAATCCACGGGCCCGATCGGCATCTCCGCACCCGGACAACTGAGCGGAAGAAAACGACTATTAACTCAGAGGGCAGTTATCACGGGGCCACTCCAGCACAGCTGATCGAGCCGCCGACTACCCGCAACTCAGCGCGGTCACCCTGGATCAATCACGCCCGAAGCATCTGCGAAATTCGATGGCAAAGGTCCATATCAACGGGTACAAAACGCCATACCTCTTCGACTCCGGGAGCACTGAGAGCTTCATACATCCAGACCTGGTAAGACGCTGTTCGCTCCCCGTTTTCCCCGTGCAGCAAAGTATCTCGCTCACTTCAGGCTCCCATTCGGTCCAGATCCAGGGGTGCACCGCCGTGACACTCACAGTCTGAGGCACTAACTACTCGAAATTCAAACTCTACGTTTTGCCTGAACTCTGCGCGCCACTCTTATTAGGCCTAGACTTCCAATGTAACCTCAAGAGCCTCACCCTCAGCTTCGGAGGGCCCCTGCCCCCACTCACTATCTGCAGCCTCGCTACGCTGCGAACCCCCCCAACTCCTCTATTCGCCAATCTCACAAAGGACTGTAAACCCATAGCCACTCGTAGCAGGCGGTACAGCCTGCAGGAGAGGGTATTTATCAGAGCAGAGGTCCGAAGGCTACTCAGTGAGGGGGTTATAGAGGCCAGCAATAGTCCCTGGAGAGCTCAGGTCGTGGTCGTCAAGACCGGGGAAAAATTCCGTATGGTGGTCGACTATAGTCAGACCATAAATAGATTTACGCTCCTCGACGCGTATCCCCTCCCCAGGATTGCAGACATGGTAAACCAGATCGCCCAGTACCGGCTCTTTTCCACGGTGGATCTGAAGTCTGCATACCACCAGCTCCCAATCCGCCCGGAGGACCGCCACTACGCGGCATTCGAGGCCGATGGCCGCCTCTTCCATTTCCTCTGGGTCCCTTTCGGCGTCACTAATGGGGTCTCGGTGTTCCAACGAGCAATGGACCGAATGGTGGACTAGTACAGGCTGCGGGTCACGTTTCCGTACTTGGACAATGTCACCATCTGCGGCTATGACCAGCAGGACCACGACGCCAACCTCCACCGTTTTCTCCAGACGGCACAGAAACTGAATCTCACGTACAACAAGGAGAAATGCGTTTTCCGCACAACCAGACTAGCCATCCTCGGTTATGTCGTGGAAAACGGAGTCCTGGGCCCAGACCCGGACCGTATGCGCCCCCTCTTAGAACTCCCCCTCCCCCATTGCCCTAAGGCCCTCAAACGGTGCTTGGGCTTCTTCTCCTACTACGCCCATTGGGTCCCTCAATATGCGGACAAAGCTCGCCCACTCTTTAGGGCCACACGATTTCCCCTGTCAGCCGAGGCACGCCAGGCCTTCGACGGCATCAAGGAGGACATCGCCAAAGCCGCCATGTGGGCGGTGGATGAATCCACTCCATTTCAGGTAGAGAGCGACGCCACGTTAAATCAGGCAGGGAGACCAGTCGCATTTTTCTCCCGTACCCTCTCCGCTTCAGAACTCCGACACTCCTCAGTCGAGAAAGAAGCACAAGCCATTGAGGAGGCTATCCATTACTGGAGGCACTACCTCGCAGGTAGGAGGTTCACCCTCATCTCCGACCAAAGATCGGTTGCCTTCATTTTCGACAACTCGCAAAGGGGCAAAATTTAAAATGACAAAATTCTGAGGTGGAGGATCGAACTCTCCACCTACAATTACGATATTAAATATCGACCCGGGAAGCTCAACGACCCTCCGGATGCCCTATCCCGCGGGACATGCGCCAGCGCGGAGATCGACCGAATAAATGTCATCCACAATGACCTCTGCCACCCGGGGGTCACCCGGATCGCCCACTACATCAGGGCCCGAAACCTGCCTTTCTCCAATGAGGAGGTAAAAGCGGTCACCAGGGACTGCCCGATCTGTGCGGAGTGCAAATCGCACTTCTATAGACCAGACAGGGCCCAGCTGGTCAAGGCTTCTAGGCCCTTTGAATGCCTCGCGGTTGATTTCAAAGGGCCACTCCCCTCAACTAACAAGAACGTTTACTTCTTAAACGTCGTAGACGAGTTCTCCCGTTTCCCATTTGCTATCCCGTGCCCCGACATGACCTCCCACACAGTCATTAGGGCCCTGCATAGCATCTTCACCCTGTTTGGTTTCCCCAGCTACGTACACAGCGACCGGGGTTTGTCCTTCATGAGCGACGAGCTGCGTCAGTACCTGCTCGACAAGGGCATTGCCTCGAGCAGGACTACCAGCTACAATCCCAGGGGGAACGGGCAGGTGGAGAGGGAGAACGCGACGGTCTGGAAGACCGTCCTACTGACCCTCCGGTCTAGAAAGCTCCAAGTCTCCCAGTGGCAGGAAGTCCTCCCAGACATGCTCAACGCTATTAGGTCCCTTTTGTGTACGGCGACCAACCAGACCCCTCACGAGAGGTTCTTCATTTTTTCCAGGGGCACTACCACGGGGGTCTCACTTCTGGCATGGCTGAGGACGCCAGGCCCCGTACTTCTGAGGAAACACGTCAGGGCGCACAAAACCGACCCCCTTGTTGAAGAGGTGCGCCTGCTCCACTCGAACCCCCAGTGCGCATTCGTCGAGTTCCCTGACGGCCGTCAGGACACTGTATCCCTCCGGGATCTGGCACCCGCCGGAGCCAGCGCCCCCCCACCCCCACAGAAGGACCTCTCACCCTACACCCTATGCTGCCGCCCCCTTGCTGCCTGAGCCCACGAGCTCGCTCCACCAGTTCCGCGCACCCGCGCCGGCCAGCCCCCAGCGCCCCCAGTCCCCGGTCGAACAGGAGAGTATGGAGCTCGGATACAACCCTCCCTGGAGTCCGCCATCACACAACACCCATCCAGCCACCACAAGAGGCTGCAACCCCGGTGCTCCGCAGATCACAGCGGACAATTCAGCCACCGGACAGTCTGACTTTGTAGACCACCACCCCCGCCGGACTTGATTTTTTTGCAGGGGGTGAATGTGGTGAATGTAATATATGATATGATAATTCATACTGTCTTTGTAAGTGCAGTAGCGTTATCCAACCACTAGGGGGAGTAACTCTGGGAGTACTCAGGAACTTGTACTGGGCTCCACCCTTGGCTCCGCCCACAACTCCTCCCCCTAGTGCTGCTGTATAAATACCGTTGTCCAGAGTCAGCCTGAGTTCACTCAGAGTTCATCAACGGGTAACAGGCTGGCTCTGAAGTAAGTCGATTAAAGCCTAGATTCATATCGGAAACACGTGTCTGGTGAATTGATGGTTCCATCAGTAACCACACAAACCCAGAGATCGGTACATTGACCTTTTTAAAGAACACCTTTGGGACAACGATTGGGAGGTTTTGAAATATGAACAGGAACCTTAGCAGCACTGTCATTTTTATTGTCTGCACCCGTCCCGCAGGCGACAGCAGCAACACATCCCACCTCTTAAACTTACCCTGCATCTGCTCCACCAACCGCGTTAAATTCAACTTGTACAACTGACTGCGCCCAACCCCACGTCACCTGAATGCCCAGGCATCTAAAGCTTGCCCTCACCACTTTAAACTGCAGCTCCCCTAATCTTCTCTCCTGCCCTCTGGTCTCAATCGGGAACATCTCGATCTTTCCTATGTTCAATTTGTACCCAGAGAACCCGCCAAAATCCCCCCAAATCCCATAATACCCACAATGCCACCCAGTGGTTCCAAAATAAATAACAGCAGGTCGTCCACATACAGCAGAACCCTGTGCTCGACGCTCCCCAGCACAATCCCTCTCCAGTCCCTCGACATCAAAAGCAAAGACCAAGGGGAGAGTGGGCATCCCTGCCCCATCCCCGCCCCATCCCCCGATGCAGCCCAAAATATCCCAAACTCACTCGGTTCATCCGCACACTTGCGACCGGTGCCTTGTACAGCAGCTGGACCCAGTCCACAAACCCCTGCCCGAACAGCCCCAGCCTCTCCCACATATATTCGCACTTCACTCGGTCGAACGGCATCTCCATATCCATCGCCACTACCATCTCCTGCCCCTCTGAGGGCATCATAATTACATTGAGCAGCCTCCTCACATTCGCCGACAGCTGCCTCCCTTTCACGAACCCCGTTTGATCCTCACCCATCACCCCCGGGGCGCAGTTTTCAATTCGCAAAGCCAGCACCTTCACCAACAACTTGGCCTCTACATTCAATAGCGATATCAGACGGTATGATCCACACTGCTCTGGATCCTTGTCCTTTTTCAGTATCAGGGAGATGGATGCCTGCAAATAGTGGAGGGGGGGTTTCCGTTCACCCCCTCCGGGTCCAGAACCACCCTTCCCATCTCGTCCTTTACTCTGCCAATCTTGTTCACCGCCTCCTGCTTCCTCAGCTGGTGGGCCTGCTTCCTGCTCGCCTTCTCCACCATATTCTTATACTGCTGCCCTGGCCCTCCATAGCTGCCCCACTGCCTTCCTCATGCACACTAATCTGAACTCCATCTGGAGCCTCTGCCTCTCCTTCAACAATCATGTCTCAGAGCCTCCGAATACCGCCTGTCCAGCCTCAGAATCTCCTCCACCAGCCTTGCCATCTCCACCAGTTCCACCTTCTCCCTAAGTGCCCAAATTGTTTGAAAACTCTTACCATCTCAATTACATTTAAATATATTTTATAAGTTTGCACATTCTCCCTGTGTTTGCGTGGGTTTCGCCCCCACAACCCAAAAGATGTGCAGGGTAGGTGAATTGGCTATGCTAAATTGCCTCTTTATTGGAAAAAATTAATTGGGTACTCTAAATTTATATATTTTTTTAAAAAGTATATACATTTTACAATGTTTTCATTAAATGAAACTCTAAGATATCTAAAATCATTAGAAGGCAGCAAGTGTGTTTTGAAAATCTGAGTTGTGATCCTTTTCCATGGTTTTGTACAATAACAAGAAGCCTCAGTTGTGTCCCCTTGGCATCTGGTGGGCAGGGTATGTCCTGCATCAGAATGGCGAGATGTGACTTGCCCTTAATATTGAGCTCCAGGTAAAGAGATTGTAGGTTCAGGCTGTTGGAAATCGTAGGCTTCAAACAGGGCAAGGAAAGAGATTGGGAGCTTTGGGGGTAGAGATTGCAGGGATCAGGCACTGGAGGAGCAATTAGTTTCCAAAAGAAATTGCATATTAATAAAAAAGGTGCCAGTTTCTCTCGTCATAACTAAAACCGTTCATCCATGTTATCAGCGCATCCCTTATGCACCATTAACTTAATCACCCTTCTTTCAAGATATGGAAAATGGAAGGTCCTAACTTCATGGGAGTGTTTTCTTTGTCCCCAAAGTTTCTGCTCAATTTCATTTACATATTGCCAAACATGAGATCTTGCATGAACCAGTTTTATAAAGTAATTAAAAATATTGCTTTAAAGTATTCCTTGATATTTGTAGGAGTGATCTCTGGTGCATCTTATTGGATTCTCCTGTCATTTTGACGGGTGAGTGTTGAGCAAGACCAATTGTTTATCGTCTAGGTTGGTATTGTCTCATATATGATGTTAATGCAAATGCCGATTTGCTGATTCAATTGCAGAGATTTTTTTTAATGGAACCATTTTATTGAGGCATTTATAATTTTAACATATTTACATTCTAAATAACAGAACGGTCCAACACACGCAAATACCCCACAGTAACATATCCAACTTCCCCTCTGCCCTAACTCCCAGCTACCCATATATTAGATTCTCTGCCCTTATTCTCCACTCTCCCGCCCCCCCCCCCCCCACCCCCCACCCCCCACAATTCCCCACACCCGCCTTCTGCTGACGGTCAGTTTTCCTTAAAGAAGTCGATGAACGGCTGCCACCTCCAAGCGAATCCCTGTACTGAACCCCTCAAGGCGAAATTTATCTTCTCTAGCCTGAGAAACACTGCCACGTCACTGACCCAAACCTGATGTCACTGATGTAGACCATCCGGTCCATGACGAGGATGAATTAATTCTCTTCAAAGCCTTTTCCCATAATTCGATTTCCAACTCTCCTCCCAGCTCCTCTCCCACTTCCTCTTCACCTCCCCGATAGGTACACCTTCCTATTCCATCAACTCCTTATATATCTCCGAGACCCTCCCGTCCACAACCCCTGATTTTGACATTACTTTATCCTGTAGTCCCCTCAGAGGGAGGTGAGGAAAGCTTGGAACCTGCCTCCAGACAAAGTCCCGTACCTGTAGGTACCGAAACCCGTTCCCACCCGGCAACTCAAACTCCTCCTTAATGCACGATCAATTGCACAAAAGACTCAGATTGGTACAACTGTGGCTTTATTGCAGTCAGATGCGTGGCCTCCTTCTGCAGCTGGCAAAATGGCAGCTCAGAGGAGGCCACGCATATATATATACGGCTCCTTGTGGGCGGAGCCAGCCGGCAGGGGCTACCGGCGAACCTGTAGTACAGGTCCTACCTTACATCCCCTAATACAGGCACACTGTGGTTCACCACATTCACCCCCTGTTAAAAATGAGTCCGGCGGGGGTGGTGTGGAACTATATACAATGTTGCAAATTATTAACAGAGGGGAGAGAAAATAATGT
Source organism: Scyliorhinus canicula (assembly GCF_902713615.1). Taxonomy (NCBI): domain Eukaryota; kingdom Metazoa; phylum Chordata; class Chondrichthyes; order Carcharhiniformes; family Scyliorhinidae; genus Scyliorhinus; species Scyliorhinus canicula. Next base: position 185,343,590 of record NC_052146.1, on the reverse strand, counting down.
CCATTTTGATGGTCCGGTGCCCGTCAGAGGTTCAGTCGATCCAGTGCTTTGACAATTCGCTGGGAGCGACTTAACGGTGGCGGCGATGTCAGTGCTGGTGTTACCGATGTCGGTGCTGGCGTTGCTGGTGTCACCAATTTCGGTGCTGGCCGTGCTAGTGCTGGCCAGTGGTCGGATGACCCCGGGAGCATGCCGAAATCTTCATCGTCCTCTTGCGTGGGCAGGGGAAGGAGGGATGGACCTGGTGGGGTTGATGTTGGTAGCGCCGGAGGAGGGGAGGGTGGAGGGGAGGGTGGAGCATGGGTGGGGAAGTGTGTTTGGCTGGAACCTGACGGAGCCAGATCCCTGAGGGAGACAGTATCTTGGCGGCCATTGGGGAACTCCACGTAGGCATACTGGGGGTTGGCGTGGAGCAAGTGTACCCTGTCCACCAAGGGGTCCGCCTTGAGGAGTCGGACATGCCTACGGAGCAGGACCAGTCCTGGAGCTGTGAGCCAAGTCAGGAGCGACACCACGGATGTGGACTTCCTGGGGAAGGTAAAACACATTCATGGGGTGTGTTATTTGTGGCGGTGCACAGTAGTGACCGGATGGAGTGGAGTGCATCAGGGAGGACCTCCTGCCAGGGGGAGGCTGGGAGGTTCCTGGACCATTGGGTCAGCTGGACAGCCCTCCAAACTGTCCCGTTCTCCCTCTCTACCTGCCCGTTTCCCCGGGGGTTGTAGCTGGTCGTCCTGCTGGAGGCGCTATCCCTGCTGAGCAGGAACTGACTCAGCTAATCGCTCATGAATGAGGATCCCCTGTCGCTGTGGATGTAGGCGGGGAAACCGAACAGAGCCAAGATTGTGTTGAGGGCCTTGATGACTGTGGCAGACGGCATGGGAAAGCGAAGGGGAATCTGGAGAACTCATCGACCACACTGAGGATGTAGGTGTTGTGGTCGGTGGAGGGGAGGGGCCCTTTGAAATCCACGCCGAGGCGTTCAAAGGGTCGGGAGGCCTTCACCAGGCGCGCACGGTCTGGCCGGTAGAAGTGCGGCTTGCACTCCGCACAGACCTGGCAGTCTCTGGTGACTGTCCGTACTTCCTCGACAGAGTAGGGCAGGCTGCGAGCCTTGACGAGGTGGTACAGTCATGTGACCCCCGGGTGACAAAGGCTGTCGTGCAGGGCCTGGAGTTGGTCTACTTGTGCGCTGGCACATGTACCTCAGGAGAGGGCGTCTGGGGGCTCGTTGAGTTTGCCGGGACGATACAAGATCTTGTAATTTTAGGTGGAGAGCTCGATTCTCCACCGCAAGATTTTATCATTTTTGATCTTGCCCCGCTGTGTGTTATTGAACATGAAGGCTACCGACCGTTGGTCAGTGAGGAGAGTGAATCTCCTGCCGGCCAGGTAATGCCTCCAATGCCGCACAGTTTCAACGATAGCTTCGGCCTCTTTTTCGATGGATGAGTGCCGAATTTCAGAGCCATGAAGGGTGCGGGAAAAGAATGCCACGGGTCTGCCTGCCTGGTTTAGAGTGGCGGCGAGGGCGACGTCTGAAGCGTCGCTTTCTACTTGGAAGGAGAGTGCCTCGTCTACTGCGTGCATCCCGGCCTTGGCTATGTCTGCTCTGATACGGGCGAAGGCCTGTTGTGCCTCGGCTGCGAGGGGAAACTGAGTGGACAGTATGAGTGGGCGGGCCTTGTCTGCATAGTTCGGGACCCACTGGACGTAGTACGAGAAGAACCCCAGGCAGCGTTTGAGGACTTTGGGGCAGTGGGGGAGGGGAAGCTCCATGAGGGGTCGCATGCAGTCAGGATCGGGCCCCAGAAGTCCGTTTTGGACTACATAGCCAAGGATGGCTAAGCGGGTCGTGCTGAATGCACACTTTTCTCTTTATTATATGTAAGGTTGAGAAAAGTGGCGGTGCAGAGGAATTTAGCGAGGTTGGTATCGTGGTCCTGCTGGTCATGGCCACAGATGGTGACATTATCTAAGTACGGAAACGTGGCCTGCAAACCGTATCGGTCAACCATTCGGTCCATCTCCCTTTGGAAGACCGAGACCCCGTTAGTGACGCCAAAGGGAACCCTAAGGAAGTGATACAGCTGACCGTCCGCCTCGAAGGCAGCGTATGGACGGTCCGATTTACAGATGGGGAGCTGGTGGTAGGCGGATTTCAGGTCAATTGTTTAGAAGAGTCGGTACTGTACAATCTGATTGACCATATCAGATATGCGTGGGAGGGGGTACGCGTTGAGCTGCGTGCACCGATTGATGGTCTGGCTGTAGTCCACGACCATTCTGTGTTTCTCCCCCATTTTTACGACTACCACTTGGGCTCTCCAGGGGCTATTGCTGGCCTCGATAACACCCTCCTGAAGCAGCCGCTGGACTTCGAACCTGATGAAGGTCTTGTCCTGGGTGCTGTACCGTCTGCTCCTGGTGGCAACGGGCTTGCAAGTCCGCAGTTAGATTGGCAAATAGGGAGGGGGGGTCAACCTTGAGGGTCGCGAGGCCGCAAATGGTGAGTGGAGGTAGAGGCTCGCCGAAATTGAGGGTGAAGCTCTGGAGATTGCACTGGAAATCCAGGCCCAGCAATAGTGCGGTGCAGAGGTTGGGGAGGATGTAGAGATGGAAACCGCTGAATTCTATGCCCTGGACTGTGAGAGAGACCGTGCAGAACCCTCGGATCGGGACAGAGTGGGGTCCGGAGGCCAGGGAGATCCTTTGATCGGCGGGGTGGACCGTGAGGGAGCAGCGCCTTACCGTATCCGGGTGTATGAAGCTTTCGGTGCTCCCGGAGTCCAGCAGGTAGGAGGTCACGTTGATTTTCACCGTTGTCGAAGCGTTGGCCAGGTTGTGAGGATGAGACAGGTCCACTGTCATCGAGGCGGGATACGGGTGGTTGTCCGAAGTTTCAGATGGAGAGCGTCGGCGACCCAGATCTGGCGTTCCAAACCCCGTGGGGGAGACAAGATGGCAGCGTCCGGAGTTCCTGTGTGGAACAAAATGGCGGCACCCATTGCGGGGGCGGGACAAGATGGTGGCGCTCATGGGGCGCACGCTGGTGGCACTGGGCAAGATGGCGATGCCGATGGGCCACAGGTGGACTGAGGGAGGGAAGATGGCGGCGCCCACTGGCTGCACGTGGCCCTGGGAGAAGATGGCGGCACCCACTGGCCGCACGTGGCCCGGGGAGAAGAAGATGGCGGCGCCCATTGTGCATTCAGCAGGGGGGAGGGGGCGATTGCGGGCGCGATAGCGGCGACTGCGTGGGCCTGGCACACAGCTGCGAAGTGGCCCTTTTTACCACAGGACTTGCAAGTGGCGCTGCGGGCCGGGCAGCATTGATGGGGGTGCTCCTGCTCACTGCAGAAGTAGCAGCGGGGACCCCCAGGGTGCGCGGATTGGCGTGCGGCACAGGCGTATTGACTAGGCAGGTCCCCCGCCGGGGGGGGTCGTTTGTGGGGTCCAGGAGGGGTAGGTCAGGTGGGCCGTATGGCGAGCGGGGTAGGCCTGGACATTACGAGATGCAACCGTTATGGAGAGTGCTAAAGTTTTTGTCTCCGCTAGGTCGAGCGTGGCCCCTTCCAGCAGTCGTTGTCGGATGGGGTCCGACGCAATCCCCGTTACGAACGCGTCGCGCATGAGGAGATTAGAATGTTCGGTGGCCGTAACGGCCTGACAGTCACAGTCCCGGATGAGTGGGATTAGGGCCCGCCAGAAGTCTTCGATGGACTCACCAGGGAGTTGCGAGCGAGTGGCGAGTACGTGCCTGACGAAGATCATGTTTGCTTTCTGAGCATAGTTTTCTTTTAGGAGTGCCATCGCTTCCGCGTAATTCGGGGCATCCTGGATCAACGGGAACACGCTGGAGCTCAACCTGGAGTATAGAACTTGGATCTTCTGAGTTTCTGTCGGTGTGGGGGTCGCTGCGTTGATGTAAGCCTCAAAACAAGCTAGCCTGTGATTAAAGTCCTTTCTGGCGTCGGGCGAGTGCGGATCCAGCTGCAGGCGATCTGGTTTGATTCTGATATCCATTTCGTAGAAGATCTGACTGCAATAAATTGATCAATTGCACAAAGACTCAGATTGGTACAACTGTGGCTTTATTACAGTCAGATGCGTGGCCTCCTACTGCAGCTGGTGAAATGGCAGCTCAGAGGAGGACACGCATATTTATACGGCTCCTTGTGGGCGGAGCCAGCCGGCAGGAGCTACCGGCAACTTTCAAGAATTGGATGATATCGAACATTAGGGTGGGGGTGTTGGAATTTGTATGTTGTTGATGACTATGTATGGGTGGATGGTGGATTCCTGATTCCTTTTGGGTTTGACATTGTATTTGGTTTTGTTGATTGTTTGTTGGTGGGTTTAAATTTGGATAAAAATGTGAAACAGCAGAAGAATAAAAATATTTTAAAAAAATAAATCAATAGGGTGCCATGACTCCAGATGGGTGATTGATGGGACAGGCCCAGACATGTTCTGGCAGCTTGTCTGATTGTTGTGTATTTGACTTCGGTCAAGTCGGAATTCAAATATTCAAAATTCATATTCTCCATTCCAGCGTGGGCATGGCGGCCTACGCGATGATAGAGGAAGAAAAGGAATATGACGTGGCCATGGATACACTAAAAGGACAATTTCTTAAGCCGGTAAACCGAGTGTACACCCGACATCTGCCGGCTACCAGACAACAGTTCCCCGATGAGTCCTTAGATGATTTTTACCGGGCCCTCGCTGTCCTGGGGAGGACCGCTAACCCCGGCACTGCTAACCCCGCCCCCAGCAACCACGAGGGTCCTGCGGGCGCCACCATCTTGGGGCCCCGACTCCACGTGCGGGTCCTGGGCGCCGCCATCCTGGACTGGCACACAAGGTCCTGCCAGCACCTACGACGACTATGGATCTTCTCCACGGTTCGCGGCCATTCAGCTCGACACGTCACGTCCACGCACGCTCGCCAAGACGACGACGCAAATCCACAACAACGGGCACGAGACGGACTGCCTGCTGGACTCCGGGAGCACGGAAAGTTTCGTACACCCTGACACGGTAAGATGCTGCGCGCTCCCTGTCCACTCTGTAAAACACAAAATCGGGTTAGCCTCAGGTTCGCACTCCGTCCGCATCACCGGGTGCTGTATCGCGGACCTCATGGTCCACGGGAAGGTTTTTTAAAATTACAAACTCCTTATCCTCCCAGACCTTTGCGCACCGGCACTCCTAGGACTGGACTTCCAGTGCAACCTGCAGACCTTCCAATTTGGCGGCCCTATACCCCCCTCACTGTCTGTAGCCTGCGTCCCTCAAAGTAGACCCCCCTCCTTGTTTGCTAATCTCACCCCCGATTGCAAACCCGTCGCGACCCGGAGCAGACGGTACAGCGCCCAGGACCGGTCCTTCATCAGGTCCGAGGTCCAGAGGTTGCTGAAGGAAGGGGTCATCGAGGCCAGCAACAGTCCCTGGCGAGCCCAAGTGCTGGTGGTCAGGACTGGGGAGAAAAACCGGATGGTCATCGACTACAGCCAGACCATCAACCGGTTTACGCAACTGGATGCGTATCCTCTCCCCCGCATTTCCGCCAGGTAAACAAGATTGCGAAATACAAAGTCTTCTCCACGGTGGACCTCAAGTCCGCTTATCACCAGCTCCCCATCCGCGCGAGTGACCGCAAGTACACCGCGTTCAAGACAGATGGGCGCCTCTACCACTTCCTCAGGGTTCCATTCGGTGTCACAAATGGGGTCTCGGTCTTCCAACGGGAGATGGACCGAATGGTCGACAAGTACGGATTACGGGCTACCTTCCCGTATCTCGATAATGTCACCATCTGCGGCCACGACCAGCAGGACCATGACTCCAACCTCCGAAAATTCCTCCAAACTGCAAAACTCCTTAACCTAACTTACAATAAGGATAAGTGACTGTTTAGCACCGACCGTCTAGCCATCCTCGGCTACGTAGTGCGTAACGGAGTGATAGACCCCGACCCTGAACGCATGCGCCCCCTGATGGAACTCCCTCTCCCCAATACCCTCAAATCCCTCAAACGCTGCCTGGGTTTCTTCGCTTACTACACCCAATGGGTTCCCAATTACGCCAACAAGGCCCGTCCCCTCATTGAGTCCACGCCCTTCCCGCCATCGACAGAGGCCTGCCAGGCCTTTAGCCGCATCAAAGCGGACATCGCAAAGGCCACGATGCGCGCCATCGACGAGTCCCTCCCCTTCCAGGTCGAGAGCGACGCATCAGAAGTAGCTCTGGCGGCCACCCTGAACCAAGTGGGCAGACCCGTGGCCTTCTTCTCCAGAACCCTCCAGGCTTCCGAACTCCGCCACTCCTCAGTGGAAAAGGAAGCCCAGGCCTTAGTCGAAGCTGTGCGACATTGGAGGCACTATTTGGCCGGCAGGAAGTTTACCCTCCTCACAGACCAACGGTCAGTAGCCTTCATGTTTGATAATGCACAGAGGGGCAAGATTAAGAACGACAAGATCTTACGGTGGCGGATCGAGTTGTCCACGTACAACTGCGATATCTTGTATCGTCCTGGGAAGCTCAATGAGCCTCCTGATGCCCTGTCCCGCGGTACCTGTGCCAGCGCGCAGATAGACCGCCTCCGCTCCCTCCACGCAGACCTCTGCCATCCAGGGGTGACCCGTTTCTATCATTTCATAAAGACCCGCAATCTGCCCTACTCCATCGAGGAAGTCAGGACAGTAACCCGTGACTGCCACATCTGCGCAGAGTGCAAACCGCACTTCTACCGCCCCTAGCGCACGCATCTGATTAAAGCATTTGATCAAAGCATCCCGCTCCTTCAAACGCCTCAGCATAGACTTCAAGGGGTCCCTTCCCTCTAGCAACCGCAACATTTACTTCTTGACGGTGATCGATGAATACTCCCGCTTCCCCTTCGCCATTCCCTGCCCCGACATGACCACATCGACCGTCATTAAGGCCCTCCTCTCCATCTTTTCCCTGTTCGGCTACCCCGCGATCGGGGGTCCTCCTTTATGAGCGACGAGCTGCGTCAATTCCTGCTCAGCAGGGGCATTGCCTCTAGGGTAACGGACAGGTCGAGCGGGAGAATGGTACCATCTGGAAGACCATCCTACTGGCCCTCTGGTCCAGAGATCTCCCTATTTCCCGATGGCAGGAGGTTATCCTCGATGCCCTACATTCCATCCGCTCCCTCCTCTGTACAACAACTAATCAAACACCTCATGAACGTCTTCTTGTTTTCCCCAGGAAGTCGTCCTCCGGATCCCCTCTCCCGACGTGGCTGGCCGCCCCTGGACCCATCTTGCTCCGGAAGCATGTGCGGGTGCACAAGTTCGACCCGTTGGTGGAACAAGTCCAGTTACTCCACGCCAGCCCGCCGTATGCGTACGTGGAGTACCCCGACGGTCGGCAGGACACGGTCTCCCTCCGGGACCTGGCACCCACCGGCGTGCGGCCTCCCCCCCTTCACCACAGACCCCCCCTGCCCCTTTTCCCCCAGCGCCCCACCCAGGCCACCCCTTCCCCATCCATGGCGTCTCCACCACCAGCCCTGGGTACGGAGACAGTTCAAGGACCACCGCTCCCGGAGTCCAGGACATCAGCTGAACCACCACCATTGGCTGAACCAACATCACCAACTCCCCTGCGGCGGTTTGCCAGGACGTCACAGGCAACGAAAAGGCTGATCGAGTCCATTTAACTTCGACACGGCCATGGACCTTGTATGGACACTATGTACTGTTGCTAAATGTCTGGGCCAGTGGGAAGCCAAGGATACATCTTTTTTCTCCTTACTACTCATACCACCAGTTCTCCCCCCCCAGCTCTCGTTGACACCCCCCCCCCCCCCGGCTTCTTTCTCCGCAAGGGGTGAATGCCATTGGTGCAGAACACCGGCTTACCATTGGCCCTGGTCGGTCATGTGCCTCTCAACCGGTTGGTTGAGACCAGTCATGTGACGGCTCCCCGATTGGTCGATAGGCTGAGTTAACCCGCCTCCAGGGCGGGTTATAATACCCAGTACTCCCGGCGGTCGTCCTTCTACTGTAATCGACCGCAGGGCTTAACATCTAGTATATTAAAGCCATACTTTTGTTCAGCAACTCATCTCGCGTTCAATTGATGGTACATCATATACAATAGTCAATTTCTTAGTAAATTAAGATAACATTTTTACAAACATACAAAATAGGAGAAGTAGGCCATTCGGCAGCTCAGCCTACTTGGCATTCAACAATATCATGGCCGATCTATTTGTGTTTCGAATTCCACATTCTCATCTACCCCCGATAATTGTTCCTCATCTAAAAAGAATCTATCTACCTCCACCTTAAAAATATTCAATGACTGATAGACGCCAAGGTCCCAGGTTCGATCCCGGCTCTGGGTCACTGTGTGGAGTTTGAACATTCTCCCCGTGTTTGCGTGTGTTTCACCCCCACAGCCCAAAGATGTGCAGGCTAGGTGGATTGGCCATGCTAAATTGCCCCTTAATTGGAAAATATGAATTGGGTACTCTAAATTTATTTAAAAAAAGAATTGATGCAATGTAATTTTTAAATTCAGTACTTAGCAAAAGGAATATCCACAAAGCCAAAACCATGGTTTCAGATAAAAATGAGACTTGTTGTACAAAACTAACATTTTTTAAATTTAAAATTTTTTAAAAAATACATTTTTATTTTATTTTTATAAATTTAGCGTACCCAATTCATTTTTTTCCAATTAAGGGGCAATTTACCGTTTTTAATCCACCTACCTTTCACATCGTTGGGTTGTGGGGGAAAAATCCACACAAACACGGGGAGAATGTGCAAACTCCACACGGACAGTGATCCAGAGCCGGGATCGAACCTGGGACCTCAGCGCCGTGAGGCAACAGAGCTAACCCACTGCGCCACCGTGCTGCCCATACAAAGCTAACATAAGTTACATAAAAGCCCTGTAATGTTTAAAACATATCTTCATATCTTAGCCTAGCAACAGAAACATTTAGTACTAAAAATGTATCAAAAGCAAGGACCTTATCTTTGTAGGGATGGCATATGTGGCGGGTGCACGTAGGCATTTAATTAATTTGATGGACACAAGTGAATTCTAAGTAATGACCAATGCTTGGATAACAAATTATATTCTAAGTGACAGACAGTAGTTTGAATAAATCAGAAAGCCTCAGCTGGGAATTGGAGACCAATGAGTGTAAATAAGGGGTTAGACCATAGATATGGATTCCCTTAAAACTAAGACCTTGTGGACGAGGTTTCGTTCCTGAATTCCTGAGCTCTTGAATAATCTGTGAACCCGAACATTGAGCCTCTTAAGGTGAACTTTATCTTCTCGAGAATGAGAAACTCAGCCATTGTCACCAACCCAGGTTTCTACACTTGGGGGCTTCAAGTCCCTCCACATTAACAAGATCCGTCTCGGCCAAGATGTCAGTCACTTTCGCCCCCTGATCTCCTGGCTCTTCCGACACTCCAAAGATCGCTACCTCTCGACTCGGCACCACCAGTGTTTTTAGTACCGTGGACATCGCCTTAGCAAAACCCTCCAAGTTTCGGGCATGCCCAAAACATGTGGACATGATTTGCTGGGCTTTCTGCGCACCTCGCACACCAATCCTCAACACCAAAAAACTTGCTCATCCTAGCCACTGTCATGTGCGTCTGGTGGACTACCTTAAATTGTAAAGGCTAGCCTGGCACATGATGAGGAGGTATTAACCCTGCTTAGGGTATTGGCCCATAGACCTGCTTCTATCTCTCCTCCGAGCTCTTCCTCCATCTTGCCCTTAAGCTTCTTCACCGGAGTTTCCTCCGCCTCTGAAAGCTCCTGGTAAATACCTGAAACCTTGCCCTCTCCCACCCAGGTACTGGAGACTATTCTATCCTGTATCCCCCGAGGCGGCAGCAGCATAAAGGCCGGAACCTGTTTTCTCAGGAAGTCGCGCACCTGCAAATACCTAAAACCATTCCCTGCTGGCAATTCAAATTTATCCTCCATGGCTTTCAAGCTGGGAAAGCTCCCATCTAGAAATAGATCCCCCATCCTTCTAATTCCTGCCCTCTGCCAACTCCGGAAACCGCCACCTAGCCTGCCCGGTACAAACTAATGAATATTATAAATCGGGGTCCAAACCGATGCTCCCTCCACCCTCTTATATCTCCTCCACTGCCCCCAGATTCTCAGAGCCGCCACCACCATCAGAATTGTGGAGTATCAGACCGGCAAGAACGGAAGAGGTGCCATTATCAGTGCTCCCAAACTTGTATCTTTGCATGACGCCGCCTCCATCCACTCCCACACCGACCCCTCACCCACTACCCACTTCCTAATCATGGATATATTAGCCACCCAGTAGTAATTGCAGAAGTTCGGCAGCGCCAAGCCACCCTCCTCCCGACTGCGCTCCAGCAACACTTTCTTCACTTGCAGGGTTTTACCCACCCACACAAAGCCCGAAATAACCTTATTCACCCGCTTGAAAAAGGTCTTTGGGATGAAGATAGGGAGGCACTAAAAGACAAACAGAAATCTGGGGAGGACCGTCATTTTCATGGTCTGTACCCTACCCACCAGTGATCGTGGGAGCATGTCTCATCTCTTAAAGTCCCTTCCATTTGTTCCAGGTATACCTTGTGCAGTGCTTCCCATTCCCGGACCACCTGGATTCACAGATACCGAAAGCTCTTTCCTTTCATTCTAATGGCAGCTCTCCCAGTCTCTTCTCCTGTCCTCTTGCCTGGATCGCGAACATCTCGCTTTTCCCCATGTTCAATTTATACCCCGAAAAATTGCCAAATTCCCCCAGGATTCGCATTACTTCCCCCATCCCCTCCAACGGGTCCATCTTCCCCCCCCCCCCCCCCCCCCCCCCCATCCCCAAACCAGCCCTTTCCAGTTCCTAGAGGCTCTTAACACCATGGCCAATGGCTCTATGGCCAGAGCAAACAGTAACAGGGAGAGGGGGCACCATTGCCTCGTCTCTCGGTGTAGTTTAAAGTACCCTGATCTCAGCCGGTTCATACGCACACTCGCTACTGGTGCCTGATAGAGCAACCGCACCCAGTCAATAAAGCCTTCACCAAACCCAAACCTTCCCAGCGCCTCCCATAGGTAATTCCACTCCACCCGATCAAAAGCCTTCTCCGCATCCATCGCTACCACCACCTCCACCTCCTCTCCTTCTGAGGGCATCATAACATTCAAAAGCCTTCGAACATTGGCTTTGCGTTGCCTGCCCTTACAAATCCCGTCAGGTCTTCCCCCTATCACCCCTGGGACACAGTCCTCTAGCTTGTGGCCAGTATCTTAGCCAGCAGTTTGGCATCCACATTCAGTAGAGAAATTGGCCTGTATGACCCGCATTGCTCCGGATCCTTCTCCCATTTCAGGATCATTGAAATCGAGGCCTGCGACATTGTTGGAGGAGGACTCCCTTCTCTCTTATTTCATTAAATGTCCTCACCAGCAGTGGCTCAATATCTCTGAAAACGTCTTGTAGAATTCCACCGGGTAGCCGTCAGGTCCCGGGCCTTGCCCGACTACATGCCCTCCCAGCCCCTTGATTATTTCCTCAATTTCAATTGGGGCTCCCAGTCCCTCCTCCACCCTCGGGAACCTCAACTGATCCAGAAATTGCCTCATCCCCTCCACCCCAGCCGGGGGTTCCGACTCATAGAATTTACTATAAAAGTACTTAGAGTATTTAATAAAACTATAAAAGTACTTATATTATTTACTATAATAGTACTTAAAACACCTCATTCACCCCCACTGGGTCCAGGACAGTATTCCCACCTCTACTCTTACCTTACCCATCTCCCTGGCTGCCTACCTTTTCCTGAGCTGATGCGCCAACATTCTGCTAGCCTTTTCCTTGTACTCATAAATTGCCCCCCTTGCCTTCCTCAACTGTTCCACCACTTTCCCTGTGGTCAACAGCCCAAACTCCACCTGTAACCTCCGCCGCCCCCTCAGTAGCCCCGCATCCGGGGCCTCCGAGTATCTCCGGTCCACCTGGAGAATCTCCTCCACTACCTATCCCTCTCAGCCCGTTCCACCTTTTCTCCTGTGGGCCGTATTGAGATTAATTCCTCTCTGACCTCTGCCTTCAAAGCTTCCCAGACCGTTGCTGCAGAGACCTCCCCTGTATCATTTTTTTCCAGGTAGTTCTGGATGGACTTGTTAACTCGCCCCACAGATCGCCTCGTCCGCTAACAACCCCACGTCCAGTCTCCACAGTGGGCATTGCCCCCTCTCCACACTAACCCATAGATCACCCAGTGCGGGACATGATCCGACACTGCGATGCCGAGTACTCAGTCTCCACCCACCCTGTTATTAGCGCCCTGCTCAGAACAAAAAAGTCGAAGCGAGAACAAATAAAACTCCTTCTCCCTTGGCCGTGCAAACCTCTGTGGGTCTACTCCCCCTATCTGTTCAATAAACGCCTTCAATTCCTTTGCTGCAGCCGGCCTCCTCCCTGTCCTGGATTTTGACCGGTCCAATTCCAGATCAATGACTGTGTTAAAATCTCCTCCCATAATCAGGTTATGTGACTCTAAGTCTGGGATCTTACCTAAAACCCGCCTCATAAATTCCACATTGTCCCAATTCGGAGCATATATGTTCATGAATACCACCCGCACACCCCATCCAGCTCCCATCACTATTATGTACCTACCCCCCTGTCTGACACGGTTCTCCCTGCCTCGACTACCACTCATTTGTTGATCAAGACCGCTACCCCCCTGGTCTTTAAATCCAGCCCTGAGTGGCTAATCCACCCCTTCCTCAATCTAGTCTGGTCTATACCTTTAGGTGTGTCACTTGTAGCATTGCCACGTCCGCCTTCAGCCCCCCTCAAATGCTCAAACACGTGAGCCCTCCTGACCGGCCCATTCAACCCTCTGATGTTCCACGTAATCAGCCTGGTCGGGGGGCTAACCCTTCCTTCCCCCCCCCCCCCCCCCCCCCCCCCCCCCCCCGAACTAACCATCCACCCTTTTTAGGCCAGCCTCTAGCTCATGCCCTCCGCCTCATCAAGGCCCCCCCTCGGGCCCCCCCCCCCCCCTCAGGCATTCCCTGTTCCCAACCTGACCTCCCATTTGTCCCGTAGCAACAGTTCCTCCCGTCAGCAAAGCAGCTCTCCCCCCCCCCTCCTCCCCCTAGCAACAACACGAGAAACCCAACCCCACCAAGTCAAGCTCAGCTTAAAACCTGCTCGCCCCCCACTGTGCTTCCGTGAGTCAGCGGACCCATGCTGACTTGATAGCACCCGCCATGGCATCAAGCAGTTGTCTCCCCATTGTTCTCTCCCATCTCCCCCCACTTGGACAAACATATTCAAGCATCACATTCCCCAGTAACAAACATCAGAAAAAACAGTGAAGAAACAGCCACTTTAGAAAAAAAACAACAAAAACAAATCCAGCCTCAGAGACCACCCCACCTCCAACCAGCTCCCTGCCAGACAAAGTTATCTTTAGCCATCAACAACATTCCCTTATTACACATAACCTACTTATACTTATACAGCCCAGCACAACAAATTGCCACCACAGTACTTCCCAAGGCTTCAGTGTCTTTTAATTCACCTCTGGTCTTTTTTCTTTAATAAAAGTCCATACTTTGTCTGGCGTTTCAAAGTAGAAGTCCCGTTCCTCATGTGTGACCCACAGGCGGGCTGGGTACAACATCCTGAACTTCACCCTCTTCTTAAAGAGGGCCGTTTTTGCCCGATTAAACCCAGCTCGCCTTTTGGCCAAATCCGCGCCCAGGTCCTGATAAATGCGTAGCTCACAATTCTCCCACTTGCTGCTCCATTCTTTCTTGGCCCACAGCAAAACGTGTTCCTTGTCCAGGAATTGGTGCAAGCGCACCACCATCGCCCTTGGCAGCTCGTTCACTCGGGCTTCTTTCCTCGGGCTCTGTGCGCTCTATCCACTTCCAGGGGCCGAGGGAAGACCTCAGCCCCCATCAACTTCTCCAATATGTCCGTCACATAAGACCTCGCATCTGATCCCTCACTGCCTTCAGGGAGGCCAACAATTCTAAGATTCTGCCTCCTGGACCTGTTCTCCAGCTTCTCCTGTATTCTTTCTGGCGGTCATTCATCATCTCCACCTTGGTCTCCAGCTTGGTACTGGTTATGTGTTCCTCATGCTCAGACACCTTTTCTCCACCTCCTGGATCGCTCTTCCGTGGGTCTCTTGATTCTGCCCAACTTGATCAATCGAAGCCTTAATCGGGTCCAGTGTGTCCTTCTTCAGCTTGGCGAAGCAATCTTCAAAAAACGTCACCAGCTGCTCCGTCGACCACTGTGCCGTCTCTCCGCGGCCCTTGCTCTCCGCTATGCTTTCCCGCATTGCCAGCTCTGCTCGCTTCTTCCTTATAGCACTTGGCCATCTCACACGGCCACTTCTGGTCCAATTCTCCATACACCGGAGGGGGATTTCTCCTTCCTGTCTCACTCTTCACCGATTTATCCCATAAAATCCTGAAAAAACCGGGGGAAAAAGGTCCAAAAGTCCATCAGAGGCGGGAGCTATCAAATGTGTGACCTACTCCTCCATGGCCACTACCGGACATCCCGCACAAAGCATACTCAAGGATAGACTTCTTGCAGTGGGAAAATCGGTGCTTCCAGAAATATTAAGGGCTGAATACTCCGCGATAATAATCTCCAACCACACTCCGCTTTACATGGTTGGGAGGTTGGAGACGGGTCGTGCCCAACGCCCCGCATGAAGGCTGGACATGGACCTCATGGCCGAAGAGATCTTCTACCAGAAAACATCACAGGCCACGGGCAAGTACGTTACTAATAACCAGAAAGGGGAAGTCTCACCTTCCACGTTCTGGGAAGCACTGAAGGCTGTGATTAGGGGAGAGATTATAGCCTACAAGGTGTGTAGAGACAGGGAAGAGAGGGAGGCCAGCCAACTATTGATCGACTCCATTCTGGAGATCAACAGAAAGTACTCTGAGGCCCCGAGCGTAGAGCTTCAAGCAGAGAGGAGAAAGTTACAAATGGACTTTTAACCTGCTATCCACCAGGAAAGCAGTGCACCAACTCCGCCAGACACGGGGACCTTCAATGAACATGGACCAAAGGCTGGCCGCCTACTGGCTCATCACCAGCTGAGAAATGGCACAGGAAGCCATGCATTGGATCAATGTTGCCTCCCTGCAGAGCAATCTAAATGGTCCCACTCCTCCCCTGCACTGCAGGTTTATTTTCTTCAAGTGATCATCCAATTTCGTTTTGAAATTCTTGAATATTTCTATTTCCAGTAGGATTGCCAACCCTCCAGGATTGGCATGAAGTCTCCAGGAACTGAAGATCAATCTCCAGGAGACTGATTAGGGAAACCCTGGAATAAAATAAATTGGACATTAAAAAGATTTGATTTGTAATTTTCTTTTAATATTTCTCTTTACCAGATATAAAAGTATTGAAAATATGAAAAGGCTGTTTTACTGACTGTCCATCATCATCCAATTGGCATAGGAAAGCAATACGTCAGAAGGATGAATGTGTTGGCCAATGATGGCTGGCACATGGGGGTGGCGGGGGCAAGTCATGCCATGAAAACTCCAGGAATACAGTTGGCAACCCAAGTAGGCAGTGAGTTAGATAATTTGGACATTCTGAATTCTCCCTCTTGTGTACCCGAACAGTCGCTGGAATGTGGCGACTAGGGGCTTTTCACAGTAACTTCATTGCAATGTAAGCCTACTTGTGACAATAAAGATAATTAAATTAAAAGTTCCAGATTACCACTGTGTAAAAGAAATTCTTCACATCCCCTGTAGCACTTGTCCAAAATCTAAAATCACGCCCTCGAGTCCTCGTATTACCATTCATAGAACATAGAACAGTACAGCACAGTACAGGCTCTTCAGCCCACGATGTTGTGCCATTTATCCTAATCTAAGATCAACCTCACCTACACCCCTTCAATTTACTGCTGTCCATGTGCCTGTCTAAGAGTCGCTTAAATGTCCCTAATGACTCTGACTCCACCACCTCTGCTGGCAGTGCATTCCACACACCCACCACTCTCTGTGTAAAGAACCGACCTCTGACATCTCCCCGATACCTTCCTCCAATCACTTTAAAATGATGTCCCCTTGTGACAGCCATTTCCACCCTGGGGAAAAGTCTCTGGCTATCCACTCTATCCATGCCTCTGATCACCTTGTACACCTCTATCAAGTCACTTTTCTGCCTTCTTCGCTCCAGTGAGAAAAGCCCTAGCTCCCTCAACCTTTCTTCATAAGACATATGCTCCAGTCCAGGCAGCATCCTGGTAAATTTCCTCTGTACCCTCTGCAAAGCATCTGCATCCTTCCTATAATGAGGCGCCCAGAACTGGACACAACATTCCAAGTGTGGACTAACTAGGGTTTTATAAAACTGCAGCAAAACCTCGTGGCTCTTCAATGGGAAGTTTTTGTCCACCTTATCTAAGCCTGTCATAATCTTGTACTCTATCAAATATCCCCATAATCTCCTTTGCTCACAAGAAATAAAATCCTGATGTTTCCAAGTTTTTTTTTAAAATAATTTTTATTGAAAGAGTTTTTCCATACAGACATTTACCCCTACTAATTTTTAAATTATTTACAACACAATCCCTCTAGGCAAATGTCCCTCCCTCGCCCGCCCTCCGCGCCGCACCAGTCCTCCCCCCCCCCCCCCCCAGGCAACCTTAACAAACAAGGCAGCCTACAGTTTCAGACATGAGCAGCGAGCAGACTTGCCCGCGTTACAGTCGTGCATGTCCCCCCACGGACCCTTGCTGCCCCCTTCCCCCCCCCCCCCCGGGTTGCTGCTGCCACGACCCCGAAACGTCTATCTCTGATCTAAAAAGTCAAGGAAAGGTTGCCACCGCCTGGCGAATCCCTGTACCGACCCTCTCCAGGGCAAATTTGATCCTTTCTAGCTGAATATAGCTAGCCATATCGTTAATCCAAGTTTCAACGCTTGGAGGCCTCGCGTCCTTCCATTGAATTAATATCCCTTCGTCGAGCCACTAGGGACGCAAAGGCCAGTATTCCGGCCTCCCTAGCCTCCTGTACCCCCGGTTCTACCCCGACTCCAAAGATCGCAAGCCCCCATCCTGGTTTGACCCTGGACCCCACCACCTTCGGACACCGTCCTTGCCACCCCCTTCCAGAACCCTTCCAGCACCGGGCATGCCCAGAACATATGCACATGGTTCGCTGGGCTTCCCAGACATCTGACACACCTGTCCTCACCCCCAAAGAAACGGCTCATCCTGTCCCCGTCATGTGAGCTCTATGCAGCACCTTAAATTGAATGAGGCTCAGTCTCGCACACGAGGAGGAAGAGTTGACCTTCTCCAGTGCATCCGCCCACGTCCCGTTCTTCTATCTGCTCTCCCAGCTCCCCTTCCCACTTGGCTTTCAGCTCCTCCCCTGATGCTGCTTCCGCCTCCTGCATTATCTTGTAGATGTCTGATATCTTCCCCCCTCCGACCCAGACCCCCCGAGAGCACCCTATCACTCGCCCCCCTTACTGGGGAGCAGGGGAAACCCCTCCACCTGCCGCCTAGCAAATGCCTTCACTTGTAAATATCTGAACATGTTTCCCGGGGGGAGCTCGAACTTCTCCTCCAGCCCTCCCAGGCTCGCAAACCTCCCCTCTATAAACAGGTCCTTCAGCTGCCGTATGCCCACCCTGTACCAGCTCTGAAATCCCCCGTCGATGTTCCCCGGGATGAATCTATGGTTCCCTCTTATTGGCGCCGCCAACCAGACCTCCCATTTCCCCCCCTATGTCGCCTCCACTGCCCCCATATCTTGAGGGTGGCCGCCACCACCGGGCTCGTGGTGTACCTCGTGGGGGGGAGCGGCCATGGTGCCGTTACTAGGGCCCCCAGGCTTGTGTTGCCACAGGACGCCCTCTCCATTCGTTTCCAAGCTGCCCCCTCCCCTTCCATCATCCACTTGCGCACCATTGACACATTTGCCGCCCAGTAGTACCCCGAGAGATTGGGCAGTGCCAGCCCTCCACTGTCCCGACTCCGCTCCAAAAAGACCCTCCTCACCCTTGGGGTGCCATGCGCCCACACGTAGCTCATGATGCTACTCGTCACCTTTTTGAAGAAGGCCCTAGGGAGGAAGATGGGCAAGCACTGAATAAAAACAAGAACCTTGGGAGGACCGTCATTTTGATTGACTGCACCCTCCCCGCCAGCGACAACGGTACCATGTCCACCTCTTAAATTCCTCCTCCATCTGTTCCACCAGCCTGGAAAAGTTCAACTTGTGGAGGGTCCCCCAGTTCCTTGCCACCTGCACCCCTAAGTACCTAAAGCTCTTTCCTGCTCGCTTGAAGGGGAGTCTCCCAATACCCTCTCCCTGGTCCCCCGGGTGTATCACAAAAACCTCGCTTTTGCCCAAATTTAGTTTGTACCCCGAAAAGTCCCCAAACTCTGCTAATAGTTCCATTATCTCCGGCATTCCCCCTTCTGGGTCTGCCACGTACAGCAGTAGATCATCCGCATACAGCGATACTCGATGTTCCTCCCCTCCCCTAGTCAGTCCTCTCCACCCCCCTGAACCCCTCAGTGCCATCGCCAACGGTTCAATCGCCAGTGCGAAAAGTAGGGGGGATAGGGGACATCCCTGCCTGGTCCCTCGGTGGAGCCCGAAATACTCCGACCTCCTCCCGTTTGTCACTACACTCGCCGTCGGGGCCGAGTAGAGCAACTTCACCCACTTAATAAACCCTTCCCCAAACCCAAACCGTTCCAACGTCTCCCACAGGTACTCCCACTCCACCCTATCGAATGCCTTCTCCGCGTCCAGCGCTACCACTATCTCAGCCTCCCCCTCCACTGCCGGCATCATAATTACATTCAGCAATCTCCGCACGTTCGTGTTGAGCTGCCGCCCCTTCACGAACCCCGTCTGGTCCTCATGGATTACCCCTGGCACACAATCCTCTATTCTAGCTGCCAGGATCTTTGCCAGCAACTTGGCATCCACGTTCAGAAGCGAGATAGGCCTGTAGGACCCACACTGCACGGGGTCTTTATCCCGCTTCAATATCAGGGAGATCAGAGCCTGCGACATTGTCGGGGGCAGAACCCCCCCCCTCTCGCGCCTCATTAAAGGCTCGTACCAGTACCGGTCCCACCAAGTCCACATTTTTCTTATAGAATTCCACCGGGAACCCATCTGGCCCCGGCGCCTTCCCCGCTTGCATCTGACCTATTCCCTTGACTAGCTCCTCTAGCCCTATTGGCGCCCCCAGCCCTTCTACCAGCCCCTCCTGGACCCTTGGGAACCTCAATTTGTTTAGGAAGTCCTCCATTCCCCCTCTCCTCGTCGGCGGCTCAGACCGATACAACTCCTTGTAAAAATCCCTGAAGACCCCGTTCACTTCTTGCCCCTTCTGCACTACCTTCCCGCCCCTCTCCTTCACTCCCCCGATCTCCCTAGCCGCATCTCGTTTGCGAAGCTGGTGTGCCAGCATCCTGCTCGCCTTTTCCCCATACTCTTAGACCGCGCCCTGTGCCCTTCTCCACTGCGTCTCTGCCTTCCTGGTGGTCAGCAGGTCGAACTTGACCTGCAGGCTGCGCCGTTCTCCCAGCAGCCCCTCCTCTGGTGCCTCCGCATATCTCCTATCCACTTCCAATAGCTCCCCCACCAGCCTCTCCCTCTCCTGCCTCTCCTTTCTTTCTCTGTGCGCCCTTATGGAGATCAGCTCTCCCCTGATCACTGCCTTCAGGGCCTCCCAGACCATCCCCACCTGCACCTCACCCGTGTCATTCAAGTCCAGATAGCTCTCAATGCTCTTCCGGACCCTTTTACACACCTCGTCGTCCGCTAACAGCCCCACATCCAGCCGCCACAGCGGGCGCTGGTCCCGCGCCTCCCCCATTTCCACATCCACCCAATGCGGTGCATGATCAGAGATCGCAATGGCCGAGTACTCAGCTTCCCGTACCCTCGGGATCAGCCCCCTGCTCAACACGAAGAAATCGATTCTGGAGTACACTCTATGGACGTGGGAGAAAAAGGAATACTCCCTCGCCCTCGGCCTACCAAACCTCCATGGGTCTACTCCTCCCATCTGCTCCATGTACCCCCTCAGCACTTCTGCCGCTGCCGGCCTCCTATTGGTCCTTGAGCTCGATCTGTCTAGCCCGGGGTCCAGCACTGTGTTAAAGTCCCCTCCCATGATCAAGCCCCCTGCCTCCAGTCCCGGAATGAGGCCCAATAGGCGCCTCATAAAACCCGCGTCATCCCAGTTCGGGGCATATACGTTGACCATCACCACTTTCTCCCCCTGCAGCTTACCCTTCACCATCACATACCTACCCTCCTTATCCGCCACCACCTCCTCCGCCACGAACGACACCCTCTTTCCCACCAGAATCGCCACCCCCCGGTTCTTTGCGTCCAATCCAGAGTGGAACACCTGTCCCACCCACCCCCTTCTCAGGCGAACCTGGTCCACTACCTTCAAATGGGTCTCCTGTAACATTGCTACATCAGCCTTCAGTCCCTTCAGGTGTGAGAATACCCTTGATCTCTTGACCGGCCCATTCAACCCCCTCACGTTCCAAGTGATCAGCCGGGACGACCCGCCCCCTTCCCCTGCCGATTAGCCATGTCCTGTTCCCTGCTCGCCCCGGGTCGACCCTCCCCTTCTGACCCGCTCCCCATGGCGATGTCCCCCTCCCCCCACCTCTCCAGTCCTCCACTTCCCGTTTCTGGTCTTTTCAGCAGCAACCCGGTGTCCCTCCCTAACCCCCCTCCCCCCCCCCCCAGGCTAGGACCCCTCCTAGCCGCGATGTACCCTCCATCGTACTCCCGTAAGTCAGCTGGTTCACGCTGACCCGGCTGCTCCTGCCACACTCCGACTCCCCCCGGCTCGGGGGGGGGGGCCTCCCCCCCCTTGCCACTCCTCCCTGGCCCCGCTCCAGCGCGGGAAAGGTCGCCATTGCTAGCCACGCCCCGCACTCCTCCCCTCCCCCCTCCCCCCTCCTCTGCCCCGCGCGCGGGAAAACAGAGGAAAGCCCGCGCTTTCGCCCTGCCACACCCCACCCCGCCATCTTCAGTTCCACCCCGTCCCCGTCCATGCCTGTAAAAGAACCCCCCCTAGGGGCCCATATCCCCGATCTGCTCTCCCCCCCGTCCCACCTCCCCAACTTATCATAAATAACAGATAAATAACAAATAACAATGCACTTAACAGTCGCCCTCTACCAAACAGCATAAATAACCATAAATAACCATGAATAACCACAATAACAATAACTAAGGGAAGTTGGCAAAGGGGGAAAAAACATCAGAAGAAAAACCACAGCAAGAGTTCAAAATCCAAACAAAGAATTCAGCTGAAAGTACCCGAGCGGCTACGGCCGCCAAGTATCCCCTGGGTCTAATTCGAGTCCAGTTTCTCTTCCTGTACAAAGGCCCACGCCTCCTCTGGGGACTCAAAATAGTGGTGTTGGTTCCTGTAGGTGACCCACAAGCGCGCTGGCTGCAGCATTCCGAACCTGATCCGTTTTGCATGTAGCACCGCCTTCGTCCGGTTGTACCGGGCCCGCCGCTTTGCCACCTCCGCACTCCAGTCCTGGTAGACCCTCACCGTCGAATTCTCCCACTTGCTGCTCCTTTCCCTCTTGGCCCACTCCAGCACTCTCTCACGGTCGCTGAGTCGCTGGAACCGCACCAGCACCGCCCTCGGGGGCTCATTTGCTCTTGGCCTCCTAGCCATGACCCTGTAGGCCTCTTCCAGCTCCAGGGGCGAAGGGACGGCCCCTGCCCCCATCAGGGAGCTCAGCATTTCTGCTACATATCCCGGGAGGTCTGACCCCTCCAGGCCTTCTGCCAGGCCCAAGATCCTCAGGTTCTTCCGCCTCATTCGGGTATCCAGCTCCTCAAAACGGCTCTGCCATTTCAGGTGGAGTGCCTCGTGCACCTCTACCTTTCCCACGAGGACCGTGGCCTCCTCCTCCCTCACAGTCATCTCCTGTTGCAGCTCCCGAATCGACGCCTCTTGGGTCGCCTGGGCTCCCATCAGCCTGGTGGTCGTTGCATTCATTGACTCCAAGAGCTCCATTTTCAGCTCCGTAAAGAAGCGCAGGAGAGCGGCCTGCTGCTCCTCCGCCCATTTCCTCCATTCCTCGGGTGCGCCACCGGCCGCCATTTTGGTCTTCTTCCCCCGCTTTTTTTTTGGGAGCTGCTGTTGCTTTCTTTACCACCCCACTCCGGGTACCGACCATAAAGTTGGTCTGGTTCTCTTCAGGGAGCCTTCCCCCACCGGGATTTGTCCTTACAGCGCCGTTGGGGCCCTCCAATCGGCCCGAAAACACCTTTGTAGCAGGAGCAGCCAAACGTGCGACTTAGCTGGTCATAGCCGCAACCGGAAGTCCTGATGTTTCCAAGTTAACCTTGAAACTAAAATTCCCCTTTCCTGGAACCATTCTGATAAATCTCTTCTGCATCTTCTCACAGACCCTTACATCCTTCCTAAAATGTGATGACCAGAATTTGAATGCAATATTCTAGCTGGGGCCTAACCAGGGCTTTATAAAGCTTCATCATAACTTCCCTGCTTTAGTTCGCAACGCCTCTATGAAATCCCAAATTGTATATGCTTTGCTAACCACTCTTGATATGTCCTGAAACCTTCAGATATTGTTGCACATGCACCCCAGGTCTCTGTTACTGCACTCTTTAGAACTGTGCCATTAAGTCGACATTGCCCCAACATCCCTTCTACCAAAATCCTTCTACCATACTTCTCCATATTAAATTCTACCTACCTATTCTACTAGTCTATGCCATGTTACAGATTTGTATCATACTCAATGTTTGCCACACCACCAAGTTTGGTATCATCAGCAAATTTTGAAATGTACTCATTCCAAGATCAGTCATTTACACAGTGCAGGTAAAAAAGTGGTAACCCTGACCCAACACACACTGTCTACCATCCTTCAGTCTGAAAAATAACCATCTGTCGATGTACCATTTGTCAATGTGCCCTGTCGATTATTCTTTTTTGTCTACTATGTACGTACTGTGTACGTTCCCTCGGCCGCAGAAAAATACTTTTCAATGTACTTGGGTACATGTGACAATAAATCAAATCAAACCTTGCCCTCCACCTCTTAGCAAATATCACTTCCTATGTCCCGAATAGGACCCACTACAACTCGTTACCTTACGACTATTGAAATAACCCAAGATGATTTTTGGGTTCCCTTTAAACCAACTGCCAATCTATTTTCTTATTCTCATCTTGCCAGTCTTATTTTCCTCTTCACTGCCTCTCAATCTATTGCATTTGATCTGATTCTCACTTGAAGGATGCACCTGACATGCAGCATTGACTTTTTAAAAATTCTATTTCCCTCGCCCTCCAAGCAGCTATCCATTGATTTGATCTGGATCTCTTTCAAGATTTGTGGTTGGAACCAATTTCTAGCATGATGCTTTTTAAACTTGCACAAAGATTGTGGAAACTTGGGGCGGGATTTTCCATGAAACCCCAGTGGGGGCGACATGGTAGCACAGTGGTTAGCACTGTTGCTTCACTCTGGGTCCCTGTCCATGTGGAGTTTGCACATTCTCCCCGTGTTTGTGTGGGTTTCTCCCCTACAACCCAAAAGATGCGCAGGGTAGGTGGATTGGCCACGCTAAATTGCCTCTTAATTGGAAAAAGTGAATTGGGTACTCTAAATTTATTTTTTAAAAGCCCTGTTACTTCAGAGTGCCAGTCTCCAAGGTTCAATTCCAGGCTTGGATCAGTCTGTGTGGAGTCTGCACGTTCTCCCCGTGGCAGCATGGGTTTCGTCTGGGTGCTCCGGTTTCCTCCCACAAGTCCCGAAAGATGTGCTGTTAGATAATTTGGAAATTCTGAATTTTTCCTCTGTGTACCCGAACAGGCGCCGGAATGTGGCAACTAGGAGC
Organism: Scyliorhinus canicula; assembly: GCF_902713615.1. NCBI lineage: Eukaryota > Metazoa > Chordata > Chondrichthyes > Carcharhiniformes > Scyliorhinidae > Scyliorhinus > Scyliorhinus canicula. Next base: position 185,319,629 of record NC_052146.1, on the reverse strand, counting down.
TTTTCACAGTAACTTCACTGGAGTGTTAATGTAAGCCTACTTGTGAGAACAAAGTTTTTTTAAAAACTAGCCCTGTCGTTGTCAAAGGGGTTTCCCATTGAATGCACCTCTCACCACCGGGAAAGGCATGTTGGGGGTACACTGTCAGCGGGAGCAGAAAATCCCACCAGCGTGAATGGTCGGAAGATTCTAGCCATGATCTGTGTTGCATGCAAATTGTGCCCAAACTTTTTAAACCTGGTTCTTATTTAGTAGGTTTGAAGTAAATTGCAGTGGAAAAACAAAACAACACAGTTGAGTGGAAATTGTTGTCCAGAGTCTTTACATAGGCCTGAATTTCTGTGGAGTGGCAATCAGAGTCGGATTGCCACTCTACAATTACTTTGTTACGTTTAAATTTTCTTAATCTTGGCTCACCTAACATTCTGACCCAGGCTGGATGAGAACTGTGCAGGACAGCACACTCCTGGGGCCTTTTGTTGAGGGCCTCAGAGTCACTTTGAAGCGGGTGTCGACAAGATCAGCGGTCAGACTGTGTTTGGTAGGGGGCATCAGGCAGTTGGCAGGGGTGTAGTTGGTGGGAGTCCCGGGGGCTGGGGAGGGTGAGAAGTCCCCTGGATGTTCAGGGGAGATGGAGGAGTCCCTTGGGAATTTTGTGGAGCCAGGGGTGAGTCAATAAGGTAGTTACTCTAAAGTTAGAAGTGGTTTTAATTCTTCTAACTTTATCTGGGTGTTTGATGTAAGAGGCAGTCGGAACCATTCAAAGTTTGCGATTTAAATCAGCTTTTCAGATGGTTCACAAAGCAGGGTAATTGTCCATGAAAAGTACGCACTTCTCATGGGCAATTGCCATGTAAAGCTTACCAGGAAACATCCTGAGGGAGTGGTTCCTCAGCGCATCTTTGGGTATCCCCCTTACACTGCATTGGAGATTGGAAGTTACGGCCTATTATGTACTGGTTAGACACTGAAGTAAAGCAAAATCTCATTAATAAGAGTGAAAGGTATCTGAACTATAAGAAGCTGAACTAGCAAACTATAGTATTAAAATGAACTATGGAGTTTAATACTGTCCAGTATTATTATGCTGGAAAGGGGCATGCTAAATACAATTGGATGCATGTTTTTTTCTCTTGGAAAACAGAAAATCCTTGATAATTCTTGATCTACTCCAAAAGATGACTCAAGTGACTACAGTATTCATTGACGTTTCCTTTTGCTGTTCTAAAATGTAACATATAAAAGAGAAACATTCTTATTCCTGAAATAAAGATCAGCAAGAACAGATGCTTAAAAATGAAAACGCTAAAACAGGTTTTAAACATATTTAATATACAGATTTCATTTTTTAAATATAAATTAAAAAGAAAAACAAATCTGACACCTGGAAATTTAACATAACGATTTAAAAATAAAACCCAATTACACACAAAACTTAGGCAAATGCAAAACCTCCCATTGCGAAGCATTCTAGGATTTACATACCAGTTGAAAAAAAACTTTGAATTTCCTTAAAAATAATTGTTCCAGGAAAGAAACAAAATATCCTGGTGCAATACATTAAAAATGTCAGTCTAATACACTCTGGACCAAAGAAAGGCAAAAACAATTTTATTTAATTATTGTGTACATTTTTCTGGCTCCTATTTTGTAAGTCAAATGTTGCTTTGCCATTACTTACTTGCTCCCATTCCGAATATTACTTCTCAGTGTAATCAATACAAGGAAAAGACAGCAATTATTATACTTAATTGCAAGATGAATACTGTTACTCCTAACATAGAATACAAAGTTCTACAGACATGGTTAAAGTATACAGGTCATGTTAGATGTGCCAAGAAAGATTACCATTTATTTGTTCTTGAATCTGGTCAACTTCACTTAATATCGACATATAATCATAGCTGAAAATAACCATGCCATTAAAACAAATGCATTATATATATATATATATATATATATATATATACACACACACACATATATATATATATACACAAACACACACACAAAATTTAACCATTGATATGTACATTTTATGTTTATAGCTGAAAGGCTTGTGTTTTGATGCATATAACCAGAAATATAATTTTCCCGCCTCCCCTGTTCAAATTGAAAAAGATTAACAAAAGAATCAGTTCAAAAAGTCAGAAAGGAAAATTGAGACATAATAAAAAGGCACATTTGGCAGCTACTGAAACTGGCATGTGTCTGCCATAAACAGTACAGGGCACATCACTAAACAATCAACCATCTAGGAAGTTCCAAACCAAATCAGAGTAAATAAAGTTTCCTTTGCATGAAAGTTCACCAGTTTTGGTGCTGTGACTTGCAGAAATTGCTTCTTTTATGTAGGAAGGTTCATTCAGTTTGGTATTTCTCAAGAGGGATATGGAAAAAATGTGAGTAAACGAAGGTGAGGTACAAATCATCCATCATCTGGTTGAATGATGTACAAAGGGTGGAGGGGCTGAATTGCCCATTCTGTTCCTCTTTCTTTACAAATTATATTATGAAAGTCAATGCACTTTTAAGGAGACACATAGTTGGACCTACTTTTAAAAAAAATAAATTACACTTTGCCGCCTTATTCCTGTATTATGTGGTCAATGCCAATGAGTACAAAATTTGAAAGAAAATAAAGCTGTACAGAAAAACACCTATTATTTCTGCAGTCTGCTAAAACTACACCAAATCTGAACTTTGAAGTTATAAGGGGCGGCACGGTGGCGCAGTGGTTAGCACTGCTGCCTCACAGCGCCGAGGTCCCAGGTTCGATCCCGGCTCTGGGTCACTGTCTGTGTGGAGTTTGCACATTCTCCCCGTGTCTGGGTGGGTTTCGCCCCCACAACCCAAAAACGTGCAGAGTAGGTGGATTGGCCAGGCTAAATTGCCCCTTAATTGGAAAAAATAATTGGATAATCTAAATTTATTTTTAAAAAAACTTTGAAGTTATAGACATTTACCATGCTGACATGTTCTGAAAATAATTTTCCTTGATTTAATTTGAAGTCTACATTCGACATACAGACAGAGATACTGCCTCATTTGTCAACTGCAGTTATGACGACAACCATGGATTCCAGCGCATAGACAGCCAAGTTTGCATAATTAGGGAATATATTTTTCAAGTGCTTTCTTTCATTTGCTGAACCACAACTAATTGACATTAACAGCACAAACAGAAATGCACATTAGTAATTGTGTTTTCCAACTGGTATGTAACCCTGAAACTGAAATTGACTTATCTGCAATCTTTTCCTGCCTACATATTTTTCACTGAAGTTTTCCTTTGAACATTATTAAAATATTTCAAGTTTAGCCTTCTGTGCATTCACTGCCTTTCACAGTGACATCAATTCTTCAACTCAAACACCATGCTTATAATTCACATGTGGTTAAGTGTTTTGCCAGTCTTAAAAGATCCAATAAACACTCGATGGGATTAAGAGAAAAATAATTGGCAAAGAGACACAACAAATTTTGATCCAATGACAATATACAACGGTTTCTCAATGACACTGGCATTTACGAAGCTAAAAATATCTCTTAAACAATGTCCAAAACTAATGGGTTAATGGGCTTAAATATACTTTTGTGATGCAGCACTTTTTATATCATGCTCACAAAGGTTAAGCAGTTGTAAGACTTGTTTAACTCACTGATTATAATTGCATACATATCAAATTTGTCACAAAAGACATTTTGTATTTTACTCCCAACCATCCCGGATCCCTCCTGTATTTTTCAAATTTACAAGATAAAGGAAAACACCAGAAGCTGAAGTCTTCTTTCTTACAAAAAAATGTATTTAATGCCAATTATGCCTTTTCTCAGGACTAAACATTGTAAAAATACCCACAAGAGTTTATATATTGGCAGCCCTATCAATAGATTAACTGAAACAGTATAGCCAAGATATGTCAAAGTGCTTAAAATGGTCTGCCGAAATGATAGCATTTTAATATTGTTTGGCTGTCCCATAGATGAAGTATTTTGAATAAAGCATGATAACATGAAGTTATTTAGGTACAGTAGATTTAACAGTGCTTGGTGAACTTAATTATTCTAGTGACAATAAAGTGATTTATTTTAAAATTAGCATGCAGAGGTGTAATTGTTCAAATCACAAATGTAAGCTACTGGAATGAAGACTCGCAGATAATCCAAATCATAACATCAGTACATTATGAACCAATAGGCTTTTTCTATTGCTCAGATCTGTAGCTATAAACACCAGAGTTCAGATTGTGCACTTGCCTTCAATGTGTCAAAGATTTGCCATCAAGTCATGTACTACATCTATGATTTCTCATACAAAATTTTTAATAGGTTCTAACTTTAAAAGCCTTACATCCCTGTTTCTAGGCTCGTGATCTTGGATGGTTTAAATACTTTTGGGAAAACAAGAGCATGATTTAGTGATACATTGAGATCATGTGAAAGATTTTAAGTAATTGCAGGCAAATAACTTACAGATGTGACAAAAGGTCTGAATAATAATCAACTATCTACCATCATGAAAAATGAAGAATTTTAACTAAATGATAAAGCATTATGTTTTGAAAATACTGTGATACAATACAGACAAGCCAACAAAAGAGATGGTTTGGGGGGGGGGGGGTAGAGACGGTGAGTTGTCACTGAACTAGTAATCCAACGGTTAATATTCTGGGAACCCGGGTTTAAATTTCACCATGGCAAATAGTGGAATTTGAATTCAATATTGGAGAGCAGAGCCAGGAGGATAAAAGAGCGCGAGAAAGAGCGAGACTTAGAGCGGTGCTGGGATGTTGAAAGACAGAGACTGAGAGTGAAGTGCTAGCTTGGAGTTTTGAGCTCCTGAGGTGACTTCAGGATTCAAAAGAGACGCGGGGTAATTGGAAGCAGCTGATTGGGTGAGTACGGTTGGGTAAGTATTTACTACTTTTATTGCTTATAGATGGTATGTTGCCTTCCTGGTTCAGCGTGGCTGCAGGACTTTCTGGAGGGGGAGGGTTAACGACCAGGGTCATGGTACACATTGGTACAAGCGACATAGGTTTAAAAAAGGGATGAGGTCCTAAAAGCAGGGCCTCAAAAGGTAGTGATCTCGGGATTACAACCAGTGCCACGTTAGTCAAAGCACAAATAGCAAGGTATATCAGATGAATACGTGGCTGAAGAGATGGTGCAGGGGGGGGGGGGGGGGGGGGGGGTCCAGTTTCCTGGGACATTGGGACTGGTTCTGGGGATGTGGGACCAGTACAAACTGGATGGATTACACCTGAGCAGCATCAGGACTAATGTCCTAGTGAGAGTATTTGCTTGAGTGGTTTAGGAGGGTTCAAACTAAAATGGCAGGGGGATGGGAACCTATGCAAGGAGTCAGAGGAGGGGAAAACACGGACAAGAACAAAAGACAGAAAGAAAATAAGAAAAGTGAAAGACAAGAAAATCAAGAGCCAGAATCAAACAGGGCCACAGTGAAAAATAATGGGAATAATAAGGTATGTTAAAACAACATTATGGCTTGATGTCTTAATGCGTGGAGCATTTGCAATAAAGTGAATGAACTGATCGTTCAAATAGATGTAAATAGGTATGATATAGTCGGGAGTCATGGCTGCAAGGTAACCAGGGATGGGAATGAAACATCCAGGGGCATTTAGTATTTTGGAAGAACAGACAAAAAGGAAAAGATGATGGGGTGTCATTGTTGGTTAAAGAGGAAATTAACACAATAGTGAGGGTGGCTATTAGCTCTGACGATGTGGAATCTGAGAGTAGAGCTGAGAAACACTAATCGGCAAATAACAGTAGAGGGTTGTATATAGACCCCCAAACTGTAGTGGTGATGTTGGCAATAGCATTAAACAGGAAATCAGAGGTGTCTGAGATAAAGGAACATCTGTAATTATGGGTGACTTTAATCTGAATATAGATTGGGCAAATCAAATTAGCAATAATACCAGAGAGGAGGAATTACTGGCGTGTATACAGGATTCTTTTCTGGATCAATATATTGAGGACCCAACGAGAGAACAGGCCATCCTAGAGTGGGTATTGTGCAATGAGAAAGGAATAACTGGCAATCTAGTTGTGCAAGGCCCCCTGGGGTGAGCTGGAATTCTTCATAAAATAGAGAGTGACGTAGTTGATTCTGAAACTAAGGTCCTGAATCTAAATAAAGGATACTCCGATGTTGGCTATGCTGGATTAAGGAATGTTAATTAAAGGGTTGACGATGGATAGGCAATGGCAAACTCTTGGTTCAACTGCAAGAAGTGTTCATTCTGTCAGGCGCAAAAGTAAAACAGGAAAAGTGGCCAAACCATGGCTTGAAAGGGAAATTTGAGATAGTATTAGATTCAAGGAAGAGTCCTACAAATTGTCAAAAAACAGACCAGAGGATTGGGAGCAGTTTAGAATTAAGCAAAGGAGGACCAAGGAATTGAGTAGAGGAGGAAAATGGAATACGAGAGTAATCTTACAGGGATCATAAAAACTGACTGTAAAAGCTTCTATAAGTACGCAAAGAGAAAAAGATTAAAGACAAAGTACAGACAGAAACAGAGGACTTTATAATTGGGAACAATGGTGTACCAACTAAATATATACTTTGATTCTGTCTTCACAAGGACACAAATAACACACCAGAAATGTTGGGGAATACAGGGTTTAGTGAGAGGGAGGAACTAGAGGAAATCAGTATTAATAGGGAAATGATGTTGGGGCAGTTGATGAGTTTGAAAGCCAATAAATCTCCAGGGCAAGATAGTCTACACCCCAGAGTACTGAAGGAAGTAGCCCTGGAAATGCATTGGTGGGCATCTTCCAAGATTCTCTCAACTCTGCAACAGTTCCTACAGATTGGAGGGTAACTAATGTAACCCCACCATTTAAAAAGGAAGATAGAAAGAAAACAGGGAATTATAGACAAGTCAGCTTTATGTCGCTAGTGGGGACAATGCGAGTGTCCAGTATAGATTTAATAACAGAGCACTTGAAAAACAGTGGCAGGATTGGACAGAGTCAGATGGATTTACAAAAGGGAAATAATGCTTGACAAATCTACTGGAATTCTTTGAGAATGTAATGAGTAGAGTAGCTGAGGGGGAGCCAGTTGATGTGGTTTATTTGAACTTTCAGAAGGCTTTCGACAAAGTCCCACGTAAGAGATAAGAGTGTAAAATTAAAGTGCACGGATGCAGACAGAGATGCTTCAGTGTGATTTGCACAAGTTGAGTGAGTGGGCAAATGCATGACAAATGCAGTATAATGTGAATAAATGTGAGGATATTCACTTTGTTAGCAAAACAAGAAGGCAGATTATCTGAATGGCTGTAGATTGAGAGGGGAATATGCAACGAGACCTGGGTGTCCTTGTACAGTAGTCATTGAAAGTAAGCATGCAGGTGCAGCAGGCGGTAAAGAAGGCAAATGGTACTTTGGCCTTCATAGCAAGAAGATTCAAGTACAGGAGCAGGGATGTCTTGCTGCAATTATATAGGGCCTTTGTGAGACCACACCTCAAATATTGTGTGCAGTTTTGGTTTCCTTATCTGAGGAATGATGTGCTTGCTATAGAGGGAGTTAGTGAAGGGTTACCAGACTGATTTCTGATATGGCAGGACTGATGTTATGAGGAGAGATTGAGTCGGGTAAGATTGTATTAACTGGAGTTAAGAAGAATGAGGGGGGGTCTCATAGAAATCTATAAAATTCTAACAGGTCGAGAAAGGGTAGATGCAGGAAGAATGTTCCTGATGGCCGGGAGTACAGAGCCAGAGATCACAGTCTAAGGTTACATGGTAAACCATTTAGGACTGGAGACTTCCAGTGGAGGCCATGGAGTGAGTGGTTGCACATTTGGTGGCTCCCGCTCAAGGTGGATTTTTTTGATCCTTCATCTCCCGAATTGTGTGTGTTTGAGAGCAAAGGGTGCATGAGTGCCCAGGAACGTAAGAGACTGGTGTATGGCTCAACGGGCGAGGAGTGTCACGAGGTAGAGACAGCAACTGGAGCAAGGAAGTTTTTGTGGTGTGACACAGGAGAAGATGGCGGAGAGCAAGGGGGCAGCCCTGCCTGCCCAGTGATCGATGGAGCAGCTGGTGGAATTTCTCAATGGCAAATTTGAACAGCAGAGGAAAGAGGCCTCAAAGGACCTGGCCACGATGGTGGAGCGGCTTAGGGCAGCGATCGAGTGGGTGGAGCAGAGGCAGGAGGCTCAGAGCCTGGTGACCCAAAAGGTGGAAGAGTTGGTGGTGGAACAAGAGGATCGGTTGACCTCGCTGGAGGAGGAGATGTGGATGGTGTTGAGCAGCCAGATAAGTCTTCGGGAAAAGCTGGAGGACTTTGAGAATCGTTCCAGGAGGCAAAATCTGCGGGCTGTGGGGACGCCCAAAGGCATTGAAGATGTGGAGGTCACCAAGTATGTGGCGAGCATGCTGGAGAGGATGATAGGGGAGGTGGCCTTTGGCTAGCCTCTCGAGGTGGATCGAGCACACAGGACGCCGAGGAGGTGGCCACAGGTGAGGCAGTAACCGAGGGCGATGGTGGTTAGGCTGCAGCTGGGAAGGGAAGAATGATGGTGGACATTTTGGAGTGGGCCTGGAAGAGCTGCTTTAGAAAAGGGGTATGGCTGAGCGCCAGGGGAGGGAGGGGTGGGGATTCCCCTGATTAGGCTGGTTACTTGGAATGTCCCAGTGTTGAATGGGCCAGTTAAGCAATCACGTGTTTTTACGCACTTGAGGAGTTTGAAGGTGGGCGTTGTGCCGTGGCAGGACTTGAACCTGGGTTCCCAGAGCATTACTCTGGGTCTCTGGTTAAGTAGTCCAGTGACAATACCACCATGCCACTGCCTCCCCTATTAGAGTGGATCGGCAGTACTCGGTAGTGCCAGAGCAGGGATTGTTGAAGGAGAGACAGAGGCTCCAGATGGAGTTTGGGTTAATATCCATTGGGAAGGCAGTGGGGCAATTCTGGAGGGCCAGAGGAGCAGTGTATGAGTATGGGGAAAAGGCAAGTAGGATGCTGGCCCACCAGTTGAGGAAGCAAGCAGCGGCGAGGGAGATTGGTAGGGTGGTGCTGAATCCAGAGAGGGTAAATGGGGTATTTGAGGCCTTCTACAGAAGGCTGTACGAGTCGGAGCCGCCGCATTTGGGGGGGGGGGGGGGAAGGGGAGATGGTTCCTGGATGGGTTGGAGTTCTCTAGGGTGGAGGATGCAGGGATTGGGAGCCCCGATTCAGCTGAGGGAGGTGATGGACAGCTTTGGGGTAATTCAGGCAGGGATTGCCCAGGGGCCAGGCGGGTTCCCATTGGAGTTTTACAAGAGTTTTGGTGCAGAGTTGTAGCCCCTGTTAGTGAGGATGTACAATATGGCGACGGATAGGGGGAGCTCCTCCCACATTGTCGCAAGCGTCCAATTCGCTGATTTTGAAGAAAGATAATGACCTGGACTAGTGTGGGCCGAACCGCCCAATATCGTTGCTTGATGTTGATGCGGAGTTTTGAGTGAAGGTGTTAATGTCACAGATAGAGGATTGTGTGCCGGGGGTGATGGGGAGGACCAGACGGGATTTGTGAAGGGGCGGCAGTTCTCGGCGAATGTAAATAAGCTGCTGAATGTTATTATGATGCCCTCAGAGGGGCAGTAGGTGGAAGTGGCAGTGGCAATGGATGCAGAGATTGCTTTTGATCGGGTCGAGTGGGCATATTTGTTGGAGGTACTGGGTCAGTTCGGGTTTGGCCAGGCTTTTGTGGTTGGGTTTATCTGCTGTAAAGGGTGCCGATGGCGAGTGTACGAACGAACAGGACAGGTTCGGGATACTTTGGGCTGCATAGGGGGACAAGGCAGGGGTGCCCGCTCACCCCGTTGCTGCTCGCTTTGGTGATAGAGCCACTGGCAATGGTACTTAGGACGTCGAGGGGTTGAAAGGGATGGAACGGGAGGGCGGAACTCAGAGTCTTGCTGTATTATGTGGATGTTGTTATATGTCTCGGACCTGGTAGGCAGCTTTGAAAGGATCACGGAGATCTTGAGGGAATTTTGACGGTTTTTGGAGTATAAATTAAACATGGGAAAGAGTGAAGTGTACCCGATTCATGCTAGAGGGAAGGAGAGAAGGTTAGGGGAATTGCCGTCCCGGTTGTGGAGGCGTGTTTTTGGTATTTAGAAATCCAGGTGGCTCGATGTTGGGCGCAGCTACATAAATTGAACTTGGCATGGCTGGTGGAGGGAATGAAGGCGGATTTCAAGAGGTGGGATTTGTTGCCACTGTCACTGGCTGGGCGTGTGCAGATTAAAATGTCGGTGCTGCCTCTTGAAATCCGCCTTCATTCCCTCCACCGGCCATGCCAAGTTCTTGTTCGTTCCAGAACCCCACATCTTTGTCGCCAAGTCCTTTTTTCAGGAAGGTAAATGGGATAATTTGGGGGGTTGTCTGGGTGGGGAAGTCTGGCAGGTGAGGAATATGGTTTTTTTGGTGGTGGGGGGCCTGGCGTGCCAGGTTTGATGACTTATTATTGGGCGGCAAACATCACAATGGAGGTGGGGTCAGTTTGGGGGCAAATGGAGGCTGTGCAGTGTAGGGGTCGAGTTTCAGGGCACTGTTGTTGACACCATTCTCGTGAGCCCAGTGGTGGTTTCAGCGTTGCACGTCTGAAGCCAGTGCAGATAGAATTTTGGGTTACAGGACATGTCATTGTGGGCGGTGATATGTGACAATCACAGGTTTGCGCTGGCGGGGCTCTGGTTCTGGGGGTGGCAGGAGATGGGGATAAAGACTTGTTTATAGAGGGCAAGTTTGCAGGTTTGGAAGAGTTGGAAGAAATGTATGAACTGCCCAAAGGGAATGGTTTCAGATCCCTGCAGGTGAGGGATTTTGGGAGGAGAGTTGCCATCCTTCCTGGGGCTGCTGCCTCCGGTGTTGCAAGACAAGCTGTTGTCGGAGGATAATACTGGGGAGGGGAGAATGTTAGACATCTACAGCGAGTTGATGGAGAGGAAAGTTGCTCTGGTGGAGGAGATCAAGTGTAAATGGGAGGAAGAGTTGGGCGGAGAGGTGCGGGCCAGGACGTGGAAAGAGGCCTTGCGGACAGTGAACGTGTTTTCTTTGTGCGAGAAATTAAGCCTCATCCAGTTTAAGGTGGTTTGTAGGGCCCACATGACAGTTGCAAGGATGAGCCTGTTTTTTTGCAGGGGTGAAGGATAGGTAGCGGCAGTGTGCGGGGCGGCCCGTGAATCACATTAACATGTTCTGGACATGGGGGCTGGTTTAGCACAGGGCTAAATCGCTGGCTTTGAAAGCAGACCAAGGCAGGCCAGCAGCACGGTTCAATTCCTGTACCAGCCTCCCCGAACAGGCGCCTGAATGTGGTAACTAGGGGCTTTTCACAGTAACTTCATTTGAAGCCTACTTGTAACAATAAGCGATTTTCATTTCATTTCACATGTCTGAGGTTGATGGGATTCTGGCGGGGGTTCTTAGATGTGATGTCGGAGTTGTGTGTGTGGAGGTAGCACTGTGTGGGTGATATTTGGCTTGTTGAAAGATCCGGGAGTCCAGGTGGGGAGAAATGCCGATGTACTGCCATCCTCGTAGCCCAGAGACGGACCTTGTTGTGCTGGCAGGACTCAGAACCGCCAAAGGCGGGTGTATGGGTGAGTGACTTGACAGAATCCCTGCATTTGGAGGTCAAGTTCGCCTTGCAGGGGTTGGAGGAGGGGTTCACCTGGAGGTGGAAACTGTTCATTGATTTCTTCAAGGTGAATTGAGGAGTCAGCGGGGTGGGGAGATGGGTGGGAGATAAGGGGAAAAATTAAGGCGGTGGGGTGTTGTGATCAGGGGAATGGTAGAGGCCTGTGTTTGCTGTCCATGTTGATGTTTGGTCTTCTGAGATTTTCATGTACACATTGAATAAAAATATATATTTAAAAAACCCATTAAGGGCTGAGAGGAGAAATTTATTCACCCAGAGCACGGTGAGCCAATGGAAATCACTCATACAGAAAGCAATTGAGGCCAAAAGATTGAATGTTTTCAAGAAGGAGTTAGATATTGCTCTTGGGCTAAAGGGATCAAATGCTATGGGGGGAAAGCGGGAACAGGTTACTGAGTTAATGAACAGTGGGCAGTCTTGAAGGGCTGAATGGCCTACTCATGCTCCTATTTTCTATGTTTCCATGTAAGAGGGTCTCTGTGTGGAGCGATGCCTGAAAAAAACGTCCTTAGTGGTAAAACTTCTTTTTGATGCTATTGAAATAATCACTCCATTATTAACAAAAAAGTACTGGTTTGCACTGTGGTTTAACCAGCACATGGTCATTTGTTCATTCTAATGTACTTTGTCACATAGCTTTTGGAACTTTAGAGACCAAGGATAAACTTCATAATATTATTTTATAATACTGTGCTGGTGTTATGTACTCTACAGTCCATGTAAATCTGCCTTCGAGTCAATAACCGCCCCATTCAAGATCTATTTGTGAATTCAACATTGCCCCCTTTTTCTGAAAACAGGTCACTAAAAATTATTCGACTGTCCCATTTACATTAAGCCTCAAGTTAGTTCAATAGCACTTGGCCCCTACAAATTTGAGTGTAGTTTGTTCACTTTGCTAAATACGTGACTCAAATTAGCAAATAATATGTATGGGGTATTCAGCTAAGGCTTAAATCTTCTTTACGTCAATATCGTTTGACAATTTAACCTGGCATAAGGTACAGAAACATGGGGTTGTCTGAATAAATAGTTTAGCTTTGTCATATACAGTGAAAAAAATGCGACCCAACGGATTATTTTGTATCAAACCCAGATTTTCACTTCCAGATTACGCCATTTCATTGTATATTATTCTTAAAAGTGCAGTTTCTGAATACATTCTGCAAGGAACTTCAGACAGTGCAGTGATGTTATGACATGGGTTATCGCTAAAATGCACATTTAAGAGTATGATATAATGTCAAGAACTCATTGAAGATGTAAATGCAGAGATCACAAATTTTCATATTTTGCTGCATCTGGGTTAAATTCACTTTTTTTAAAAACAGTAATAAAATCAAATGAACGTGTTCTCCTTTGTCTAATGAAGATGGGTGCTACATTCTCATTAAAGGGTCTCTCTAGTAGGACTGGTTGTTGAATCAGTCTCCATAAAGAATATGCCTCTTTGGTGTAGCAGGTACCCATATTTCAACAAACAAAATGTTTTACAGTTACTGCGCAGAGCAAATATTTCCTTAATAGTCTAGGTACCGAAAATGCATTTCCAGACGTCCCCTTTTTTGATACACGTAAAACTATTTAAACAAGGCATGATCGCAGGAAACATCAATCCTGTTTTTAGGTTGGAGATGCAAACCACGTTTTCCTCCAACGGACCTTTTCCCAGCTGGTTGATATTGTATCTGCTCTTTGTCATCAATGTGAGTTCACCATTGGTACAGCAAACTGACAACTGCATTTTCAGTTACTGGCAAAGTCAATATGGTTACATTTTTAGGTGTAACTATTCAGTTTGTTTCCCATTGCCTGAATGCAAATTGATGGAAACTCTGGTCCATGTCAGAAGTGATAAAAACTTACCAAGCCAGGCATTAACAGGATTTTTACAGCCTAAAACATTTTCATTCTCCCATGCTGCAACCTCACAGTGTCCAGGAGCTTGTAGTGTTTAAGGAAAATACATCAGGGCTAAGAGGAGTGGGCATTTTCTAGCAATGGTAGTCCATCTCGATGGAATGATGGATGTGTATGCTCCCTTTTGTAGGTTTTTGGTGGAAGCTTTGGAATTATTTGAGATGTAGAGCTCTGTCTTGGTGGAACAGGTGGTCCAGCAATGGTACCAATATCAACATCTTGTGACAAAGGAGGTGATGGCAAATGCCTACGAGTTCCAAGTGGCGAAGGTGTTTGAGGAGGAGGTGGAGTAAAAGGTGTAGGAGAGTTGGGGAAAAAAGTGTTGGGATGCTCTGTTTTTCGACCCAAGGGTGGAGGCTGCAGGGGCAGAGGTGAGCCTGGAAATACATCTGGTGTTCGTACAGGCTCTCGGGGTGGCAAACTGGGAGGACTGTCAGGAGGTTCTGATATGGATGACCTCTCTGATAATGGGTATCGAGGTGAGTAAACCTTAGCTGTGGGTTGACGGGGTGGAATAGCAGGCGGACTGTCCAAATGTTTTGACTTGATCTGAAACAGACAAAAACAAGTCTGTTAAAACAAATCACCAACTAAATAGCCATGATAATCATTATTTTCAAAGTATTAATTCTTCAAGAGGTGCTAGAAGATGAAGGCTTGAATTAACGATAATATATACATGGAATGATAAGGGCCTGTTATCATAGCATTTACAGTGCAGAAGGAGGCCATTTGGCCCATCGGGTCTGCACCGGACCTTGGAAAGAGCACCCTACTTAAGCCCACATCTCCACCATATCCCCGTAACCCCACCTAACCTTTTTGGACACCAAGGACAATTGATCAGGCCAATCCACCTAACCTGCACATCTTTGGACTGTGGGAGGAAACTGGAGCACCCGGAGGAAACCCACGCATACACGGGGACGACGTGCGGACTCCGCACAGACAGTGACCCAAGCTGGGAATCGACCTGGGACCCTGGAGCTGTGAAGCAACTGTGCTAACCACTATGATACCGTGCTACCCTTAATTAAAAGGATAACAATCAAAGATACTGGATAAACTTCTGATCAAATTCATTTATTAGGAGAGTCAGCTACTTCCCCCTTTATTTAGCATAACTCTTGAAATAGATGTAGGCTGGCAGGACTTTCTAATATTCAATAGATTAAGCCCATTTTCGCCTCAATGAAATTAATATGTGTCCCCATTGACACAAATATCCACACATAATACAACATACTATGAAACAAATATGTTTTTGAATACCTCAATAAAGGAACACAAGAATTCAGAAGAGTTAAAGGTTATTCAGCCCGTCCAGCTGTGTCAGGCGGCCCCTAAAACAAAGAAAAGTACAGCACAGGAACAGGCCCTTCGGCCCTCCAAGCCTGTGCCGATCACGATGCTCTAACTCAAAAAAACTCCTGTCCTTACTTGGTCCGTATCCCTCTATTTCCTCCCTATTCATGTATCCATCCAGAAGCCTCTTAAATGTTGGTAATGTGCCTGCTTCCACCACATCCTCTGGCAGCACGTTCCAGGCACCCACCACTCTCTGCGTGAAAAACTTACCCTTGAATCTGTACCCCCTTGTAATTGACATTTCCACCCTTGGAAAAAAGCCTCTGACTGTCCACCCTGTCTATGCCGCTCATAACGTTGTCAATCTCTATCAGGTTTCCCCTCAGCCTCCATATTTCCAGTGAAAACAATCCTAGTTCATTCAACCTCTCCTCATAGCCAACACCCTCGATACCAGGCAACATCCTGGTGAATCTTCTTTGCACTCTCCCCAAAGTTTCCACATCCTTCTGATAATGTTGTGACCAGAACTGCATGCAATACTCTAATTTGGCGTAACCAAGGTTTTATATAGTTGCAACATGATTTTCCAATCTTGTACTCAATGCAAGCATGGCATATGCCTTCTTAATCACCTTGACCACCTGTGCTGCCATTTTTAGGGAACTGTGGACCAGCACGCCCAGATCTCTCTGTATGCTAATGTTCTTAACGGTTCTGCCATTTACAGTATAACTCATACCTAGATTTGATCCTCCAAAATGTATCAACTCGCATTTGTCCGGATTAAACTCCATCTGCCATTTCTGTGCCCAAATCTCTAATCTTTCTACAGCTGTTGTATCCTGACAATTCTCGGTACTATCAGCAACTCCGCCAATCTTGGTGCTGTCCGCAAACTTAATCAGACCACCCACATTTTCCTCCAGATCATTTATATACACTACAAACAACAGAGGTCCCAGCACTGATTCCTGCAGAATACCGCTAGCTACAGATCTCCATTCAGAAAAACACCCTTCCACCGCTAATCTCTGTCTTCTATAACCAAGCCAGTTCTGTATCCATCTAGCCAGCCCACCCGAATCCCATGTGATTTTAGTTTTTGTACCAGTCTGCCATGTGGACCTTGTCAAATGCCTTACTAAAATCCATATAAACTACATCCACAGCCCTTCTCTCATCAATTTTCTTTGTCACCTCTTCAAAAAACTCAAGTTGGTGACTTCCGGTGGTGGCAATGCGGAGCTAAGCCGCACATTCGGCAGCTCCCGCTGAAAACGGACTTTGGGCCTCTTTTCAGGGCCCCCAACGGAGCTGTCAGCAAATCCCGACGTGGGAAGAGGACAGGAGTCGACCCCTACGGTCCTATGGTCCGGACCAGGAGTGGAGTAAGGAGAAAAACGGAGAAAGCACCCCTGAAAAAGCGGGGGAAGGAAGACAAAATGGCAGCCGGCGGAGGCCTTGAGGAGCTGAGGCAGTGGGCTCAGGAGCAGCAGGCGACTCTGCTGCACTGCTTCCAGGAGCTTAAGTTGGAGCTGCTGGATTCGTTGAAGGTAACCAACAGGGAGCTGATGGAGACCCAGACAGCCCAGGGGGCTGCGATCCGGGAGCTGCAGTAGCAGGCCTCCGAAAGGGAGGATGAGGCCGTGGCCGTGGCGGGGAAGGTGGAGATGCACGAGGCGCTCCATAAAAGATGGCAGGAGCAGTTCGAGGAGCTGGACAACCGGTCGAGGAGGAAGAATTTGCGGATCCTGGGCCTCACGGAGGGGCTGGAGGGGTTGGACCTGGCGGCCTATGTGGCGGTTATGTTAAACTCGCTGATGGGGGCTGGGTCCTTCCAGGGGCCCCTGGAGTTAGAGGGGGCCCACAGAATTCTGGCTAGGAGGCCCAAGGCAAACGAGCCGCCGCGGGCGGTGTTGGTGCGGTTTCATCGGTTCGTGGATCGTGAGTGTGTGCTCCGGTGGGCCAAGAAGGAGCTGAGCAGCAAGTGGGAGAACACGGAGGTGCGGATCTTCCAGGACTGGAGTGCGGAGGTGGCGAGGCGGAGGGCCGGGTTTAACCGGACGAAGGTGGTGCTCCATAGACGGAGTGTGAAGTTCGGCATGTTGCAGCCGGCGCGTCTGTGGGTCACCTATAAGGATCGGCACCATTATTTTGAATCCCCGGAGGAGGCGTGGGCCTTTGTGCAGGACGAGAAATTGGACTCAAACTGAGGGTCTAAGATGGGGGATGCTGTATAATACTGTACTTGTATTTGCTTGGTTTAATGTAAGATGTGGGTTGGCCTTAGGGTGGGTGGGGTGATGTCGATTTGTCTTTTCTATATGGGTTTTTCTGTAGGGGTCTGGTGGACGGGTTCGGGCAGGGGGGTAAACGGGGAGTTCGGGGAGCTGGTGGGGGGGACTGACAATGGGAGTAGCCCTGGAGGAGGCGGGGCCGGGCAGGGCGACAGCGCGGGCTTTCTGCGGGTTTCCCACGCTGGGAGATGGTGGGGGCGGGGTCGGGGCTGAGAAGCACGGGTCGTTGCTGGCTGTTTTCTTTTCCCACGCAAGAGCGGGGGGGGGGGAAGAGGAGAACCCATTGACAGGCACGATGGAGGAGGGGTAGTCCCACGTGGGAGGAGTCGGAGGTAGGGCGGGAGTCGCCGGGGTCAGCAGAAGTTAGCTGGCTCACGGGAGTGCTATGGAGGGAGGGGCGCGGCTAGGAGGGGTCCTAGCCGGGGGGGTGGGGGTACCGGGTTGCTGCTGAAACGGTCAGGAAGGAGCTGGAGGACGCAGGGGGTGCTGGAGGGGGGGGGGGGGGGGGGGGGGGGGGGAGTTGCCGCCGTGGGAAACTGGCAGGACGGGGGACGCTGGCCGGTGGTGAGCAAGGGATCGGGTATGGCTAATCGGCAGGGGAGGGGGGCTGGGAGCTCTCTGATCCGGCTGATAACCTGGAATGTGAGGGGGCTGAATGGGCCGGTCAAACGGGCCTGGGTATTTGCGCACCTGAAGGGGCTGAAGGCGGATGTGGCCATGCTCCAGGAGACACACCTGAGAGTGGTGGACCAGGTTCGGCTGAGGAAGGGATGGGTGGGCCAAGTATTTCACTCAGGGCTGGATGAGAAGAGTAGGGGGGTGGCGGTCCTGGTGGGGAAGAAGGTGTCGTTTGAGGTGTTAAATGTGGTGGCTGACAGCGGCGGGAGATATGTGATGGTGAGTGGTAAGCTACAAGTGGAGCGGGTGGTGTTGGTGAATGTTTATGCCCCAAATTGGGACAATGCGGGGTTTATGCGGCGTATGCTGGGCCGCATTCCGGACCTGGAGGTGGGGGGCCTGATCATGGGGGGGGTACTTCAACACGGTACTGGATCCCCCATTGGATCGATCCAAGTCCCGGACGGGTAGGAGGCCGGCGGCGGCTAAGGTGTTGAGGGGATTTATGGACCAGATGGGCGGGGGGGTGGATCCCTGGAGGTTTGCGAGGCCAAGGGCCAGGGAGTACTCGTTTTTCTCCCACGTACATAAGGCCTATTCGAGGATTGATTTTTTTTGTCCTGAGGGTGGAGGATGTGGAATACTCCGCCATTGCCATTTCAGATCATGCCCCGCACTGGGTGGACCTCGGGCTGGGGGAAGAGAGGGACCAACGTCCGCTCTGACGCTTGGAGGTGGGGCTGCTGGCAGATGAGGAGGTGGCCAAGAGGGTTCGGGGGTGTATCGAGAGGTACCTTGAGGCCAATAACAACGGGGAGGTCCGAGTGGGGACGGTCTGGGAGGCAGACCTCTGGGAGAGGGGGGAGCAGAGGGAGAGGGAGAAACCGATAGGGGAGATGGTGCGGGTGGATAGGAGATATGCGGAGGCTCCAGAGGAGGGATTGCTGGGGAAGAGGCGTAAGCTCAGTGGAGGAAAGCACAGGGGGCGGTGTATGAGTAGGGGGAGAAGGCGAGCAGGATGCTGGCACACCAGCTCCGAAAGTAGGGCGCGACCAGGGAGATTGGGGGAGTGACGGATAAGGCTGGGAAGGTGGTGCGGAGGGGAGTAGATGTTAATGGGGTCTTCAGAGACTTCTATGGGGAACTGTACCGGTCGGAACCCCCGGTGGAGGGGGGAGGAATGGGGCGCTTCTTGGACAAGCTGCGGTTCCCGAGGGTGGAGGAGGAGCACGTGGAGGGACTGGGGGCACCGATCGAACTGGAGGAGGTGGTCAAAGGGATAGGGAGCATGCAGTCGGGGAAGGCGCCGGGGCCGGACGGGTTTCCGGCGGAATTTTATAAAAGGTATTTGGACCTGTTGGGCCCCCTGTTGGTCCAGACCTTCAACGAGGCGGGAGGGGGGGGGGCTTTGCCCACAACGATGTTATGGGCACTGATTTCCTTGATCCTGAAGCGGGACAAAGACCCTCTGCAGTGCAGGTCATATGCGAGGCCCCCAAGCGTGGAGGCCTGGATCAATGATATGGCGGGGTTCATTAAATTGGAGAAGGTGAAATTTGCCCTGAGGGGATCAGTACAAGGGTTCTTTAGGTGGTGGCAGCCTTTCCTGGACTTCCTGGTGGAATGGTAGGGAAATAGGCCGGCAGCAGCAGCAACCCGGGGGGGGGGGGTTGGATCGGTGGGAGGGAGAACTGTGTACATGGGTTTGTGGGATGTGGCGGGTGTTATCTCTTTCCCTTTTGTTGTTTGGGTGTTCTTTTGTTTGTTTTTTTTTCTTTTGTTTGTAGTTGCTTTTGAAGTTGGGTGGGTATTGTTCTTGGGGTGTTACCGCGGTTGTTTTATTAATAGAGTTGAGATGTTTATATTTTGTAAAAATTTCAATAAAAATTATTTTAAAAAAAAACTCAAGTTGGTGAGATATGATCTTCCCCGTACAAAACCATGCTGCCTGTTACTAACTAGTCCATTTTCCTCCAAATGTGCATACATCCTGTCCCTCAGTATTTTTTCCAAAAGCTTCCCCACCACTGATGTCAGGCTCACTGGGTTATAATTTGCTGGATTGTCTAGTCTTAAACAAGAGAATAACATTGGCTATTCTCCATCCTCTGGAACCTTGCCTGTGATCAAAGAGGATGCAAAGATATCTGTTAAGGCCCCAGCTATTTCTCCCCTTGCCTCCCGGAGTAACCTGGGATAGTACCATCCGGCTGTGGGGACTTGTCTACCTTAATGCAATTTAGGATACTCAATACTTCCTCCTTTTATATATTGACCTTTTCAAGAAAGTTCACACACCTATCTCTGACCTCATATCCGTCATGTCCTTCTCCCTGGTGAATACCAATACAAAGTACTCATTAAGGATTTCACCCACTTCCTGTGGTTCCACACACAACATCCCTCCATTGACCTTAAGTGGGTCTACTCTTTCTCTTGCTACCTTCTTGCTCCTAATATATGCATAAAATGCCTTGGGATTCCCCTTGACCATGTTTGCTAAAGACACTCCTTCGCCCCTTTTAAGCTCTCCTAATTCCATGTTTAAGTTACTTCCTACTTTCAATGTACTCAAAGGCTTCATCAGTTTTTAGATGCCTAGACCCATCACATGCTTCCTTTTTCCTTTTGACTGAGTTTACAATTTCCCTTGTCATCTATGTCTCCCGAATCCTGCCATTTCTATCCTTCATTTTTGCGGGGACATGCCTGTCCTGCACTTCAATCAACTGGCCTTTAAAAGCCTCCCACATGTCAGACTTGGATTTGCCCTCAAATAGCCGTTCCCAATCCACATTCCCCAGTCCCTGTCTAATTTGGATATAATTGGCCCTCGCCCAATTAAGCACCACCCCCCACAGGCCACTTTTGTCCTTATCCATGACTACTTGGCATCTTATGGAATTATGGTCGTTAAGACCAAAATGCATCTCCACTGAAACATTAATCACCTGGCCAGTTTAATTCCCCAATACCAAGTCTAGTATGGCCCCCTTCCTGGTTGGATTGTCAACATACTGTGTCAAAAAGCCCTCTTGGACACATCTAACAAATTGCTCTCCATTCGAGCCCCTGGATGTAAGGGATTCCCAGTCAATATGAGGGAAGCTAAAATCGCCATCACAACTACCCTTCTTTTTTCACACCTTTTCAGTGTTTGACTACACAACTGCCCCTCTATCTCCTGCGGGCTGTTGGGAGATCTATAGTACACTCCACCCTCACTGGTCGCAGGATCGGGACGGGGGCGCCACCAATTTTTTTGACATAAAACACCACAGATCCTCCACACTTAGTCAAAAACGGTGAATCCAACTCATGATGTCTGAAAAAGGATATGGATTTTACTTTCTCTTACCCTTCATTTTAGGTTTGAACTGCTTTTCCGTGAGCAATAATTAAAACGGCAAAATATTATCTTGGAATATGTGATTCATAATACAAACACTAAACCTTATAAATACTCAACCAGCCAGGCAGTATGTTCAATGATAAAAAATAAATGGCTGAACGTTTCGGGTCAATGGCCTTCCATCACAGCTATCAGGTGCTGCTTGATCTGCTGACTATTTCCAGTATTGTCTGTTTTAAATTCAGGTACTTTGCATCTGGGGGTCGGTTAGCTCAATTATCCTGTCCTCACTCAATATTGACATAAATTCAAATTCAATGCATCAGGAGCTACTGGATAATGATTAAGAACAGGAAAACTAGATGATTTTCTTCCCTCCCTTGCCTGGGCAAGAAAACTCCCAAACACTGCCTCGATTTAGGATAGACTGGGTAAGCGAACGTGCCGTGGGTCCCAAAGGTTGTCCAGTTGACAAAAGTGGGTCCTGGGAATAAAATCTTTTGATGGTTTACCTTGGATGGGGAAGATTCTGCTGGAGCAGATTCAGGTCGTCTACGAGGTGGAACAGGAGGGGGGATGTGAGCTTCATCGACACTTTTATTGCAGCTCATTAATGAAGAGATTGATGCTGGCCCTGTAATAAAGAACAATGCAGTTTTGCTAACAATAGTAGGCATCAAAGCATTATTCATATCACACTAAACGCTGTAAGGTGCCAATTAATTCTATTAGCAAGTTCCAAAGCTGCCTTGAACATTTACTATCAAGTGATTAAGAACTGCGTTCGCATTCTAACACATGCATTGAATTAGGGTAACCTGCATTTCAGATTTCACTACAAAACTAGAAAGGGAAAAGCAATAAAAACATGCAAATTGAAGGTTAACTTATAGTCATTACTGAAATTTAAAAAGTATTAAAAGCATTAGAAGCTTTATCCAGGTTCTAGGTTAAGGCTATTTAATAATCTACTCTAAAATCCCATGAAAATATTAAATGTATTACAATGCTAAATGCATAAATTGCAATTTACAACGAGGTATTTTCCTACTTAAAATTAGATGGGAAATGAAAAACGCAACTTAAAAAAAGTTCCCCAAATCTAAATGGACTTTATTAACTTTTGATTATAATGCTTTTAAGTTCATACTGTTTGAATACCAAAACTGTTGAGAAAATCCAGACGCATATGGAATTATAGACATGAAGGAAAGCGAACATTTTCAATGTTCCAGCATGCACGCTGTCATCTATGTTAAAATAAAGCTGCTTTTAAGCATAAAAGACAGTGCATGATCAGCTTTAAAAAGCGTGCTGCGTATTAAATATGCAACATTAAAGCCCAATACTAACTTGCACCATGGGCCAGTGAAACTGGGGCAAATATGGTATCACTGCCTGTGGAAGAAAATAGAGAAAAACTAAGGATGGCACAGCCACGCAGATTTATCAATTTTTACCATTTGCAAATGTCAGCTATAAGCTTCTTGATGTCGTTGGCTGTTTAAATTTAGTGCTAATTTGCTATTGCCTGCATACCTGCAATTCAGAGACATTTGAAGTTTAATCTGAACACAATTTAGCACTAAAAAATGTAAGTACCCCAAAATACCTCAGGTGATGGGGAGAAATCAATCCAATTATAAAAACAGATTAACACAAATAAAAGGACCTAGATTTGCTGAAGTGTTTAAATTAATTTTTACAATTGACAGCCATATTACTTGCCTTTTCTAAAGTTACCATATACTAAATCCCATTAAAGAAAAAAATATATACCAAAAAAGATTCTCCATTTAATGAACTTGACAAATATTGTTAACATTGTGATAAAAGCAGTGTAAAAGCTCTACAAAAGTGCCACACACATATTCTTTATATCAGTGCATGGAAACTCTGCTGCTCCAAACACTTTTGCGGTTGAATTACCACAGGGATTCTCCCTAACGCTGCACTAATTTGGGCATATGATCCTTAAAACTACAGGAAAAATTGCATAAATAATGTTTTACAATTCAAATTCAAAACTACTTAGCAGCATTCATTGAAGTTAAATTCAAGTAAAAGGAGCTTTTACTTCAGTGGATTGTCATGATCCCTCTCCCTCCTATAATACATCTAGGTACACATTACTTTCCAATAGAATTACTACCAAATTAAAGAATTGCCTATCTTGACTCTCAAACTTTTAGAATAAATGACAACAGTTCACAGATGAAATGTGACTATTTCTGAGCATTAATGAAAAGAATTTGAGCATCAACATCTCAAGGATCTGAAAAAATATCTTCTGGGGCACAACACTAAAATTCAAACTTGCAATTCAGAGCAGTCATGTCAGACAGGAGAGGGAGGAGAACCAGAGTTAATTTATTTTGAATATAATTAGATGAGTTTTACAAAAAGGCACTTATTGGATTGAGTGCCCAGTTTTGGAAAAAGGGACTTCGTACTTTACAAATCCATATGACTTGGAATTGAATATCCACTCTGAACAATATTCATCATCCTAGTAGTGATGGATACGTAAATTGACATTTTATATTGATCTCATTTGTCACATAACTTTAGCGGTATTTAAAATGACAATGTCAGTCTCGCCCAAGTGCACCAAAAGCAAACAAAGCACTACTTGGTTTTGGATGAGTCTTGTGTTTTCTCCTTCTTCATACGAGATAAGCCTGATCTTCAAATCAAATTCTCCCACAATCAGTTCCAATATCCTCCAGTGTTAGATGAATCTTGTCCTAATAAAATGAGCCTTCAATACACCTCTTCTTTCTAGAATACCTAGCTCCTGTTTCCATAGCTGATGTAAAGTGCATGTTGCCATTTTTCCCCCCCATTTAATCTAGCCAAGTGTTCTATTACAGAAAGCTGGGGCCAATCTTTACTCAGTCTTGCATTTATTTACAGAATGAAACATTACAAGCATATACCAGCTCAGCTACACTACAATTTCAATAAGTGTGTTTTTATATGCTTTCAAATGAAACCCCATTGAGTCTTCCAACTGCATATAATTAAACATAATTGATAGACAATTAATGTCAAGTCTCTTTCTAATCACAATAATGTGCTATTTTCCAGTAAACTGGCTTGTCCACAACATATTGATTTACCTTTCTGCCTTTATACTAACGTTAGTTAAATTTAGATTACTGTTTCCCAACTAGTCCTTGATGTTTGCTTACATACCGACAAAACTTTATTCCCACATCAAATCATATAGCACATTCTTCCTTGTTGAACAAGTGACATATGTAATGTCGAGATGCTGGCGTTGGACTGGGGTGGGCACAGTTAGAAGCCTTATAACACCAGGTTAAAGTCCAACAGGTTTGTTTCGAATCACGAGCTTTCGGAGCGCAATTCCTTCCTCGGGTGAATGAAGAGGTGGGTTCCAGAAACACATATGTAGACAAAGTCTCTATATGCATCATTGACTTTGTCTATATATATGTTTCTGGAACCTACTTTTTCATTCATCCAAGGAAGGAACTGCGCTCCGAAAGCTAGTGATTCGAAACAAACCTGTTGGACTTTAACCTGGTGTTGTAAGACTTCTTACTGTGCTCACTCAAGTCCAATGCCGGCATCTCCACATCATAGTGACATATAGACTGAGAACATAGTCTGCAAAACACTTCTCCACATGACAAACAAAGTCAATCTTTTGGATATTTCTCGTCTCCTTAAGTCATGCTTTGTTGCTTTTCCATGACTCTCAAATTTGGATATAAATTTTATCCTTAATTTCAGTTTTACAGCATAATTAAAATTATGAATATGCAAATAACATATACATACTTCAATGCCACAGATGTCAGTCATGTTCATATTTACTTAACAAATACAAACCACTTTATTTTGTGACCAAACAGTTACCAAAATTAACTGACATACTTGAATAGAATGGACTAGCTGGATCAGAGTCCCCAAAAACACTGCAGACGTCCGTCGAGCTGGATGCTGCAGAAGCGGGTGGCGGCGTCAGCGGCGTACGTGGGGAATTTGGTGCTGATGCTATACTTTCAGTCTCATTTTCTGTGATTCGGCTGTAACTGATTTTCCGTGGCTCCTGCTGTAGCGGTGTGGGATGCCCACGCAAGGTGCCTGACCCTGGATGCCTGGGGTTAGATGGTCGAACACCCGGAGATTTCAGAGGATAATTAAATTTCTTTGCCTATAAATATTTTAATTGTAAAGGTCAATTAAAGGAAGCAATTGAAGTCATTTTCCCAAATAAGAACCGTGGAGAAACAAATGCCCATCTTTAAATGGTAGATAATAATAATCTTTATTAGTGACATAAGTAGGCATACATTAACACTGCAATGAAATTATTCTGAAAATCCCAGGGTCGCCATACTCCGGCACCTGTTTGGGTACATTGAGGGAGAATTCAGACTGTCCAATTCACCAAACAAGTACGTCTTTTGGGACTTGTGTGAGGAAACCAAAGCACCCGGAGGAAACCCAAGGAGGCACGGGGAGAACGTGCAGATTGCACAGTACATTTCTAAGGTAAAATTCCAAGTTATTTTAAAATATTCTAAACTCAAGTATCAAATAATCAACATGTGAACATCCACTAGTCTATTATAGTAAAATATTTTATTAGCTGGGGAATTAAAAAAAAATAAATTTAGTGTACCCAATTCATTTTTTTCCAATTAAGGGGAAATTTATCGTATTCAATCCACCTATCCTGCACATCTTTGGGTTGTGGAGGCAAAATCCACGCAAACATGGGGAGAACGTGCAAACTCTACACGAACAGTGACCCAGAGCCGGGATTGAATGTGGGACCTCGGCGCCGTGAGGCAGCAGGGCTAACCCACCGCACCACCGTGCTGCCCTTAGCTGGGGAATGTTTAAACACAGATGGAAAACAGATGTGAGGTAACATCGTTTAACAGTGACTATGTCAGAACATGCCTGCAATCTGCAAATCATGAGAATGTACTTGAAAGTAAAATATTAAAAGATGAAATGCAAAAGATACACATGCGAACTATCTACCTCTTTTAATAATCATAACTAAGGTTAGGGTACTCACTGAACATTAATTAAATTTCATGGCTCATCAATTGTTAAAATGTTAAAGAATTTATGTTTAGTTTAGTGTTAAAATTCAATGTGTGAGAGTATCAGTTGGGTACTTTCACATTCTTAGACAAACTAAGCTCGGAATACATATTTTTTTTTCAAGCTGTTCAGTAGATTATGGAGGCAGGGTCCAACAGAACATTTCATACCAACTGATTATATCCCTCTTGGACAATGGCTGAAAAAGCTAACAATGAGCTATGGATGCTTCAAATGAGTAATCTGTAATCATCATATTATTCATTTAGATCTAAGTGAACATTTAAAACAAATTGAGATAATATCTTTTGTAAAATAAATTTAGAGTACCCAATTCATTTTTTCCAATTAAGGGGAAATTTATCGTATTCAATCCACCTATCCTGCACATCTTTGGGTTGTGGAGGCAAAATCCACGCAAACATGGGGAGAACGTGCAAACTCCACACGGACAGTGACTCAGAGCCGGGATCGAACCTGGGACCTCGGCGCCGTGAGGCTGCAGGGTTAATCCACTGCGCCACCATGCTGCCCGGAGATACTATCTTTTTATACATAGGCCTTAGGAAAACTCTGGTAAACCAATCAAACACATCATTTAATTTCACCTGATCTCGAAACTAAAATCTTACCAGTGTTATGGTACAAAATATTAAATGTCCCACAGCAGAGAGGTATTTCTAATTTGAAAGAAGTTCAACCCCCACATACAAAATATGGTCATTACCTATTGAAGATAATCACATAGAACATAACAGCGCAGTACAGGCCCTTTGGCCCTCGATGTTGCGCCGACCTGTAAAACCACTCTAAAGCCCATCTACATTATTCCCTTATCGTCCATATGCCTATCCAATGACCATTTTAATGCGTTTAGTGTTGGCGAGTCCACTACTGTTGCAGGCAGGGCATTCCACGCCCTTACTACTCTCTGAGTAAAGAATCACAGAAACACTTGTTTTAAGAAAATCTCAGTTGAACGTTCAGGTGATTTTCCCACCCACTCAGCTACATATAATCTTATTATGGGCCATGCCTTCGATTCTTTCCCCAGAGGAGAACTGATTTTAATCAAATAAGTGAAATAGTGTGGATGCTGGAATCTGAAACAAACAGAGAATGCTGCAAAAACTCAGCATGTCTGTCAGCATCTATAGAGAGAGGGAAGAGTTAATGTTTTGAGTCCATTTGCCTCTTCATCAGAACTGAAAGAGTGGCAAAATCTGTGATAAACTTCTGGAGTTGCAAGAGATTTCAACAAAAGTGTAACAGGTTGACACATGGGTCTATCAGGACAGTCCTGTTTCTAGATTTTGGGAAGGAGGTAGAATCAGGCTGTGCAGCTTTGGGGAACTATAAGGTTGGAGGCTGTGAAGAGAAGATTTACAGAGGCCATGAGGTCAGTGACAGTCCTGGAAACAGAGGCTTGATATTTGGTGGTGGGGTCATGATCCATGGGGAGATAGGAGGAAGTTTCTGAGAATTGACACTCAGCCTCTGCGAAGTAGAAGACAGTATGCCAGACAACAATGGCACCACCCTTGTCAACAGGTTTGATCACAAGGTTCGGGTTGGAATGCAGTAAATTCAGAAGGAGACAGGTTGGAGTGGGTGATAGGGGCAGAGAAATTGAGATGAAGAGCCAAAATGTCAACTCTGTTCACTCTTTCCATTGATATTAATTCATTATTTTGACTTTAAGATTGCAAGCAGATTAAATTGCTGGCGAAGATCCTGGCCACCAGGATAGAGGACTGTGTGCCAGGGGTGATACACGAGGATCAGACAGGATTTGTCAAGGGAAGACAGCTTAACACGAATGTGCGGAGATTGTTAAATGTTATTATGATGCCGGCGGTGGAGGTGGAGATAGTGGTGGCGCTGGATGCAGAGAAGGCGTTTGATAGAGTTGAGTGTGGGTACCTGTGGGAGGTCCTGGAGCAGTTCGGATTCGGGGAGGGGTTCATCAAATGGGTGAGGTTGCTCTATGAGGTCCCGATGGCGAGTGTAGTTACCAATGGAAGGAGATCAGAGTACTTCAGGCTCGACCGTGGGACCAGGCAGGGGTGCCCCCTGTCCCCCTTGCTTTTTGCACTGACGATAGAACCTTTGGCTTTGGCGCTGAGGGAGTTGGGGAGGTGGAGGGGCCTGGTGCGGGGAGGGGAGGAACATAGGGTATCGCTGTATGCGGACGACCTGCTGTTGTATGTGGCTGACCCAGAGGGGGGAATGCCGGGGGGTGATGGAGCTGTTGGCTGAGTTTTGGAGCTTCTCGGGCTATGTTAATCTGGGCAAAAATGAGGTATTTGTAGTACACCCGGGTGATCAGGAGGGAATTGGGAGGCTCCCGTTTAAGAGGGCAGTGAAGAGTTTTAGATACCTGGGGGTGCAGGTGGCCAGGAGTTGGGGGACTCTCCATAAGCTTAATTTTACCAGGCTTGTGGAGCAGATGGAGGAGGAATTCAAAAGGTGGGACATGGTGCCGCTATCGCTGGCGTATAGAGTGCAGTCCGTCACAATGACGGTTCTCCCGAGGTTCTTGTTCCTTTTTCAGTGTTTGCCCATCTTTATCCCATGGGCCTTTTTTAGGAGGGTGACTAGCAGCATCATGAGCTTTGTTTGGGCGCATGGGACCCCGAGGGTGAAGAGGGTCTTCTTGGAGCAGGGTAGAGATGGTGGGGGGCTGGCATTACCCAATCTCTCGGGGTATTATTGGGCGGCCAATGTGTCGATGGTGCGCAAGTGGGTGATGGAGGGGAGGGGCAGCATGGAAACGGTTGGAGATGGCGTCCTGTGGAGGCACAAGCCTGGGGGCCCTGGTAACGGCGCCGTGGCCGCTCCCTCCTACGAGGTATACCACGAGTCCGGTCGTGGCGGCTACCCTCAAGATTTGGGGGCAGTGGAGGCGACATAGGGGGGAAGTGGGGGGCTCGATGGAGGCTCCGTCAAGGGGGAACCATCGGTTCGTCCCGGGGAACATTGATGGGGGGTTCCAGGGTTGGCACAGAGCGGGCATCAGACAGCTGAGGGACCTGTTCATTGATGGGAGGTTTGCGAGCCTGGGGGAGTTGGAGGAGAAGTTTGGGCTCCCTTCGGGGAACATGTTCAGGTATCTGCAGGTAAAGGCGTTTGCTAGGCGGCAGGTGGAGGGATTCCCTTTGCTTCCCGCGAGGGGGGTGAGTGACAGGGTGCTTTCGGGGGTCTGGGTCGGGGATGGGAAGATATCCGATATCTACAAGGTAATGCAGGAGGTGGAGGAGGCATCAGTAGAGGAGCTAAAGGCTAAGTGGGAGGGGGAACTGGGGGAACAGATCGAAGATGGGACATGGGCTGATGCCCTGGAGAGGGTTAACTCTTCCTCCTCATGTGCGCGGCTTAGCCTCATCCAGTTCAAGGTGCTGCACCGGGCCCACATGTCCGGATCTAGGATGAGTAGGTTCTTTGGGGGCGAAGACAGGTGTGTCAGGTGTTCGGGGAATCCAGCGAACCATGCCCATATGTTCTGGGCATGCCCGGCACTGGAGGAGTTCTGGAAGGGGGTGGCGAGGACGGTGTCGAGGGTGGTAGGATCCAGGGTCAAGCCAGGCTGGGGACTCGCGAATTTCGGGGTTGGGGTGGAGCCGGGAGTGCAGGAGGCAAAAGAGGCCGGTGTGCTGGCCTTTGCGTCCCTAGTAGCCAGGTGGAGGATCGTGCTACAGTGGAAGGATGCGAGACTCCCAAGCGTGGAGACCTGGATCAATGACATGGCGGGATTTATCAAGCTGGAGAAGGTCAAATTTGCCCTGAGGGGATCGGTACAAGGGTTCTTTAGGTGGTGGCAACCTTTCCTCGACTTTCTGGCTCAGCGATAGGGTACTGGGTCAGCAGCAGCAGCAACCCGGGGGGGAGGGGGACGTTGATTATGTTTGCTTATTTAATTTTAATTTAATTTATTTTTAAGCTCTCTTGTTTACTGGGTTTGGCGGGGTGGGGGTGTGTGATATATGCGTTGATACGGTCTTGGGGCTGTTACAGTTATTATGGTGTTTTATTGTTGCTTTTCATTGTTTGTTGTTATATTTTCTGTAAAAAATTGCAATAAAAATTATTTAAAAAAAAAGATTGCAAGCAGATGCACGGGAATAGGTTTTTTCCTGAGGTGGAGAATAGATGCGAGTGGTGTTAAGGGGGCCTGTGAGCCATACACACATGTTTTAGTCCTATCCAAAATTGGATTTTGGAAGTCCTTTTCAGGAATGATGTCGAAGATCTTGGATTGGAGGTGGCCCTGAGCCCGTGGGTGATGATAATTGCGGTATCAGAAGATACGTGAATGCAGGAGGGGTAAGACTCCGATGTGTTGGCCTTTGACTCCCTGATAGCCCAGAGGAGGATCCTGTTAGGGTGGTGGGTTCCAGAACAGCTAAGGGCAGCAGGGTGGGTGAGTGACCTGGCAGAATTTTTACAGTTTGCCATTAGGGAGATGGTGGAGGAGCTCTACTCAAGTTTGAGGCTGTTCATCTCCTTCTTTAAGAGTTGGTAAGCATCAGCGATGTGGAGGGGGGGGGGGGGGGGGGGGGGGGGGGGCGTTGTTTTGTTTTATATAATAGTTATAAGGCAATGCCTGTGGGGTGATATGGTGGAGGGGGTGTTTATAATGAGAAAAGAATACAGTTGGATCGGAAGATTGGGTGGGATTCTCTGATCCTGAGTAAACACCGTTGCGCTTCACGATGGCGTCAACAGGCCCTCAGGAGCAGCGATTCCGAGCCCCTCTGTAGGCCAGCATGGCACTGGAGTGACCCACTCCTCTCCAGCTGCCGATGTCAAATGGGCGCACATGCGCAGTGCGACCGGCATGGTTGCGCGGTGGCTCCCTTCTCCGCGCCAGCCCCAACACAACATGGCGTAGGGCTACAGGTGCCAGCGCGGAGCAAAAGAGGCCCCCAGCCTGAGAGGCCGGCCCGCCGGTCAGTAGGTCCCGATCGCGGGCCAGGCCATAGTGGAGGCCTCCCCCAATGGGGTCGGATCCCCCCCACACCAGGCCGCACCTGGATGGATGCACGCCGAGATCCCGCTGGGTAAGACCACACGTGGACGGCGCCGGCGGAACTTGGATTTTTTTTGCGGCCGCTCGGCCCACCCTGGGCAGAGAATCGGCAGGGGGCCGCTTGGAGCGATTTATGCCTGGCCTGGCGATTCTCCAGCCTGGCGTGGGCTGAGAGAACCACGCCCATTGTGTTTTGTATATAAAATGAAAATGTCCTGAATAAAAATATTTTTCAAAAGATTGCCAGCAGTAGCATTCTCTGCTGCTTCATAGAAGTATCAGCTGAAACATTGCGAGGCAACATTTCATGTGGCTGCAAAAATTAAATTGGCCTAAATTTAGCAGGGCAGGCAATCATGGACAACTTGGCAGTTCAGCAGTGCTGCTTCTCATTGAAGTTAAAGCCTTTTTATATTAGTGCTTCATGGTTTGGCATTAGCTCAAGGGGAAACATTTGATAAGATATTCTTGAAGTCAAAAAAGTAAGAGATTGCATAAATGGCGATATCCCATGTCACATCTTCCGCTGGAAGTACAAGTACAAGCTATAGAGCTGCAACAATAGCTCTTGCTGTTTTGGACTTAGACAAACCTAACGTTTATTTAAATGAAGAATTAACTGAAATCCTTTTCTGCAGAGCCCCCTTTCAGTGAACTATGCATTCATACTGTAAAGTCGCAGGATTTACCAGGTAATGCACATCTAGAAATTACACTGGAAAAGTAGAAGTGCATACTTTGTAAGGATGTACAGTACTTGCAACAGATTGTGGGCATCTGATTAATTCAAGCACAAACCTGAAGTGGATGAATTATGGAGATGATCAATCAAAGCCTTAATGCAGAAACTTCAACACAATAACACTGCCTCCAGTTTTACTATGAATAAAAGATGAAAACAAATACTTACAAATCTAGGTAAAGATCTGGCATTACGAGGTTCTATTTCCAAAGACTTATTGAACAAGTAATCTGTAAATTCTTTCTCCAGGGTATTTCCCATTGGATTTAAATTTTCAAAAAACTTCTGTAAAATTAATCAAAACAATTTTTCGTTAGCAAAATAGAAATGCGTGCCCGAGAAACTTATTGAAAGTAGCAATGGTAACAGCTTATAGCCATGCTGTGAACATGCCTCTCAGGGTAAAAGAGATGATTTTTTGGGGGGAAAACATTTAGAGATAGAGAAATACAGCACAGAACAGGCCCTTCGGCCCACGATGTTGTGCCGAACTTTTGTCCTAGGTTAATCATAGAATTTTGGACAATTTTTCATGGCCAATCCACCCAACCTGCACATCTTAGAACTTAGAACAGTACAGCACAGAACAGGCCCTTCGGCCCTCGAAGTTGTGCCGAGCAATGGTCACCCCACTCAAACCCACATATCCACCCTATACCCGTAACCCAACAACCCCCCCCCCCCCCAACCTTACTTTTTAGGACACTACGGGCAATTTAGCATGGCCAATCCACCTAATCCGTACATCTTTGGACTGTGGGAGGAAACCGGAGCACCCGGAGGAAACCCACGCACACACGGGGAGGACGTGCAGACTCCGCACAGACAGTGACCCAGCAGGGAACCGAACCTGGGACCCTGGAGCTGTGAAGCATTTACGCTAACCACCATGCTACCGTGCTGCCCACACAACTTTGAAGGCCGAAGGGCCTGTTCTGTGCTGTACTGTTCTAAGTTCTAAGATGTGCAGCTTGGGTGGATTGGCCATGAAAAATTGTCCAGACTCCACACAGACAGCGACCCAAGTCGAAATCGAACTTGGGACCCTGGAGCTGTGAAGCAATTGTGCTATCCACAATGCTACCGTGCTGCCCTTAAGAAGTTAACCTATACTCCATTATTCTACCCTAATCCATGTACCTATCCAATAGCCGCTTGAAGGTCCCTAACTTTTCCGACTCAACTACTTCCACAGGCAGTGCATTCCATGCCCCCACTACTCTCTGGGTAAAGAACCTACCTCTGACATCCCCTCTATATCTTCCACCATTTATCTTAAATTTATGTCCCCTTGTAATGGTGTGTTCCACCCGGGGAAAAAGTCTCTGACTGTCTACTCTATCTATTCCCCTAATCATCTTATAAACTTCTATCAAGTCGCCCCTCATCCTTCTCCGTTCTAATGAGAAAAGGCCTAGCACCCTCAACCTTTCCACGTATGACCTACTCTCCATTCCAGGCAACACCCTGGTAAATCTCCTTTGCACCTTTTCCAAAGCTTCCACATCCTTCCTAAAATGAGGTGACCAGAACTGCACACAGTACTCCAAATGTGGCCTGACCAAGGTTTTGTACAGCTGCATCATCACCTCACGGCTCTTAAATTCAATCCCTCTGCTAATGAACGCTAACACACCATAGGCCTTCTTCACAGCTCTATCCACTTGAGTGGCAACTTTCAAAGATCTATGAACATAGACCCCAAGATCTCTCTGCTCCTCCACATTGCCAAGAACCCTACCATTAACCCTGTATTCCGCATTCATATTTGTCCTTCCAAAATGGATAACCTCACACTTAGAACATAGAACGATACAGCGCAGTACAGGCCCTTCGGCCATCGATGTTGCACCGACATGGAAAAAAAACTAAAGGCCATCTAACCTACACTATGCCCTTATCATCCATATGCTTATCCAACAAATTTTTAAATGCCCTCAATGTTGGCGAGTTCACTACTGTTGCAGGTAGGGCATTCCACGGCCTCACCACTCTTTGCGTAAAAAACCCACCTCTGACCTCTGTCCTATATCTATTACCCCTCAATTTAAGGCTATGTCCCCTCGTGCTAGCCACCTCCATCCGCGGGAGAAGGCTCTCGCTCTCCACCCTATCTAACCCTCTGATCATTTTGTATGCCTCTATTAAGTCACCTCTTAACCTTCTTCTCTCTAACGAAAACAACCTCAAGTCCATCAGCCTTTCCTCATAAGATTTTCCCTCCATACCAGGCAACATCCTGGTAAATCTCCTCTGCACCCGTTCCAAAGCTTCCACGTCCTTCCTATAATGAGGCGACCAGAACTGTACGCAATACTCCAAATGCGGCCGTACTAGAGTTTTGTACAACTGCAACATGACCTCATGGCTCCGGAACTCAATCCCTCTACCAATAAAGGCCAACACACCATAGGCCTTCTTCACAACCCTATCAACCTGGGTGGCAGGTTGTCAGGGTTAAACTCCATCTGCCACTTCTCAGCCCAGCTCTGCATTCTATCTATGTCTCTTTCAAGCCGACAACAGCCCTCCTCACTATCCACAACTCCACCAATCTTCGTATCATCTGCAAATTTACTGACCCACCCTTCAACTCCCTCATCCAAGTCGTTAATGAAAATCACAAACAGCAGATGACCCAGAACTGATCCCTGCGGTACGCCACTGATAACTGTGCTCCAGGCTGAATATTTGCTATCCACCACCACTCTCTGTCTTCTATCGGTTAGCCAGTTTGTTATCCAACTGGCCAAATTTCCCACTATCCCATGCCTCCTTACTTTCTGCATAAGCGTACCATGGGGAACCTTATCAAATGCCGTACTAAAATCCATGTACACTACATCCATTGCTTTACCTTCATCCACATGCTTGGTCACCTCCTCAAAGAAGTCAATAAGACTTGTAAGGCAAGACCTACCCCTCACAAATCCGTGCTGACTATCCCTAATCAAGCAATGCCTTTCCAGATGCTCAGAAATCCTATCCCTCAGTACCCTTTCCATTACTTTGCCTACCACCGAAGTAAGACTAATTGGCCTGTAATTCCCAGGGTTATCCCTATTCCCTTTATTGAACAGGGGCACGACATTCGCCACTCTCAGCGAGGACGAAAAGATCATTGCCAACGGCTCTGCAATTTCATTTCTTGCTTCCCATAGAATCCTTGGATATATCCCGTCAGGCCCGGGGGACTTGTCTATCCTCAAGTTTTTCAAAACGCGCAACATATCTTCCTTCCTGACAAGTATCTCCTCAAGCTTATCAGTCTGCTTCACGCTGTCCTCTCCAACAATATGGCCCCTCTCGTTTGTAAATACTGAAGAAAAATACTTGTTCAAGACCTCTCCTATCTCTTCAGACTCAATACACAATCTCCCGCTACTGTCCTTAATCGGACCTACCCTCGCTCTAGTCATTCTCATATTTCTCACATATGTGTAAAAGGCCTTGGGGTTTACCTTGATCCTACCCGCCAAAGAGTTTTCATGCCCTCTCTTAGCTCTCCTAATCCCTTTCTTCAGTTCCCTCCTGGCTATCTTGTATCCCTCAAGCGCCCTGTCTGAACCTTGTTTCTTCAGCCTTACATAAGTCTCCTTCTTCCTCTTAACAAGACATTCAACCTCTCTTGTCAACCATGGTTCCCTCACTCGACCATCTCTTCCCTGCCTGACAGGGACATACATATCAAAGACACACAGTACCTGTTCCTTGAACAAGTTCCACATTTCACTTGTGTCCTTCCCTGACAGCCTATGTTCCCAACTACTGCACTTCAATTCTTGTCTGACAGCATTGTATTTACCCTTCCCCCAATTATAAACCTTGCCCTGTTGCACGCACCTATCCCTCTCCATAACTAAAGTGAAAGTCACAGAATTGTGGTCACTACCTCCAAAATGCTCCCCCACTAACAAATCTATCACCTGCCTTGGTTCATTACCAAGTACTAAATCCAATATGGCCTCCCCTCTGGTCGGACAATCTACATACTGTGTTAGAAAAGCTTCCTGGACACACTGCACAAACACTACCCCATCCAAACTATTTGATCTAAAGAGTTTCCACTCAATGTTTGGGAAGTTGAAGTCACCCATGACTACTACCCTGTGACTTCTGCACCTTTCCAAAATCTGTTTCCCAATCTGTTCCTCCACATCTCTGCTGCTATTGGGGAGCCTATAGAAAACTCCCAACAAGGTGACTGCTCCTTTCCTATTTCTGACTTCAACCCATATTACCTCAGTAGGCAGATCCCCCTCGAACTACATTTCTGCAGCTGTTATACTATCTCTAATTAACAATGCCACCCCCCCCCCCCACCTCTTTTACCATCCTCCCTAATCTTGTTGAAACATCTATAACCAGGGACCTCCAACAACCATTTCTGCCCCTCTTCTATCCAAGTTTCCGTGATGGCCACCACATCGTAGTCCCAAGTACCGATCCATGCCTTAAGTTCACCCACCTTATTCCTGATGCTTCTTGCATTAAAGTATACACACTTCAACCCATCTCCTTGCCTGCAAGTACTCTCCTTTGTCATTGTTACCTTCCCCACTGCATCACTACGTGCTTTGGCGTCCTGACTATCGTCTTCCTTAGTTGCTGGACTACAGATCCGGTTCCCATTCCCCTGCCAAATTAGTTTAAACCCTCCCGAAGAGTACTAGAAAACCTCCCCCCCAGGATATTGGTGCCCCTCTGGTTCAGATGCAACCCGTCCTGCTTGTACAGGTCCCACCTTCCCCAGAATGCGCTCCAATTATCCAAATACCTGAAGCCCTCCCTCCTACACCATTCCTGCAGCCACGTGTTCAACTGCACTCTCTCCCTATTCCTAGCCTCGCTATCACGTGGCACCGGCAACAAACCAGAGATGACAACTCTGTCTGTCCTGGCCTTTAACTTCCAGCCTAACTCCCTAAACTTGTTTATTACCTCCACACCCTTTTTCCTACCTACATTGTTGGTACCAATGTGCACCATGACTTCTGGCTGCTCACCCTCCCCCTTCAGGATCCTGAAGACACGATCCGAGACATCCTTGGCCCTGGCACCCGGGAGGCAACATACCTTTCGGGAGTCTCGCTCGCGACCACAGAATCTCCTACCTATTCCCCTAACCATTGAATCTCCTATTACTATTGCTTTTCTATGCTCCCCCCTTCCCTTCTGAGCCCCAGAGCCAGACTCAGTGCCAGAGACCTGGCCGCTGGGGCCTTCCCCCCTAGGTCATCCCCCCCAACAGCATCCAAAACGGTATACTTGTTTTGAAGGGGAACGGCCATGAGGGATCCCTGCACTGTCTGCCTGTTAGTTTTCTTTCCCCTGACTGTAACCCAGCTACTCTTGTCCAGTACCTTTGGTGTGGCTACCTCCCTGTAACTCTTCTCTATAACCCCCTCTGCCTCCCGGATGATACGAAGTTCATCCAGCTCCAGCTCCAGTACCTAAACACGGTCTCTGAGGAGCTGGAGTTGGGTGCACTTCCCGCAGGTATAGTCAGCGGGGACACCAGTGGTTTCCCTCACCACCCACATCCTACAGGAGGAGCATGCAACTGCCCTAGCCTCCATCCCCTCTTACTTTACAGAATTAGCTGCCCCTTGGACCAACTGGACCTCCGCCCTCCGACTCTACTTCCAGTCAGCTGTACTCTAAACTCCTGGCTCCCTTCACGCTCTTTGATAAATATAGGAAATGAAGTGTAAGGAGCACCTTACTCCCTCCTCACCTAATTCCCTCAGTCACCAAACTCTCACTGTAGCACTCAAATGCCACAAACTCAGCACTCCCTCAGTCACCAAACTCTCACTGTAGCACTCAAATACCACAAGCTCAGCACTCAGTGCAAACAATTTTTAAAAAAAATATTTCTTTATTCTCCTCCTTTTTCACATTTTCTCCCAAATTTACACCCACCAACCATAAACAATAATCAGAAAGATATATGTCAACGCCCATATCAATAACAACGATCCCATCATCCCACAAAACCCCAAACAGTAGCCCGCATGTTCACATAAACAAATAACAAAAAGGAATCAGCAATCACCCATAGTCGTCATCAACACACACAGCCTCCCTCCCCCCAACCCTCCCACCTACCCCCCCCCCCACAAACTAATGTTCGATGTTATCCAGTTCTTGAAAGTGCATGATGAATAATGCCCATGAATTGTAGAACCCTTCCATCCTTTCCCTCAGTTCAAACTTAACTTTCTCAAGGGTCAAGAATTCCAGCAGGTCCCCCTGCCACGCCAGGGCACGGGGTGGAGAGGTTGCTCTCCAACCCATCAGGATCCGCCTTTGGGTGATCCACGAGGCAAAGGCTGCAACATCTGCCTCCGCACGCGTTTCCAACCCTGGCTGGTTCGACACCCTGAATAAGGCCACCCTGGGGCCCAGGTCCAGTTTCACGTGCACCACTTTAGAAATTACCCTATAACCCTCCTTCCAGTAATCCTCTAGCTTTGGACAGGACCAAAACATATGAACGTGATTAGTGGGTCCACCCCCCGAAACATTCACAAACATCTTCTACTCCTTCAAAGAATCGGCTCATCCTCGCCCTTGTGAGGTGTGCTCTGTATACCACCTTCAGCTGTATCAGCCCCAACCTCGCGCACCATGTGGAGGCGTTCACTCTCCGGGGCACCTCACACCAGAACCCCTCCTCCATATCCTCTCCCAACTCTTCCTCCCACTTTGCTTTGATCCCTTCCAGTGGTGCCTTCTCCTCTTCCAAAATAGCTCCTAAACCGCTGACACTACCCCCTGCTCCAGTCCCCCTGTCGTCAGCACCTCCTCCAGCAATATGGAGGCCGGCTCCTCCGGGAGGTTCTGTATCTCCTTCCTGGCAAAATCTCGAACCTGCACGAATCTAAACATTTATCCCTGCTCCAGCCCATACTTTGCTTCCAGCTGCTTCAATCCTTCAAACCGACCCCGAAGAAACAAATCTTTCAGTGTCTTAATCCCCTTCTCCTCCCATTGGGGAAAAACATTTTAGTGAAGGCATTTTAAAAAGTATACATAATCACTCAAATACAAAAGCCAACTGCGGCAACAGGTACCGAACCCCTCCTCCCTGCATCACCCCCAGCAACAGACTCCACTCATCTTGCTGCCACCTCAGTACCCATCTACTTTCAATTTATCATCCCCCCCCAAAACAAAGGGGATCAAAGGATATGGGGGAAAGCGGGATTAGGCTATTGAGTTGAATGATCAGCTACGATTATAATGAATAGAGGAACGGGACTGGAGGGCTGAATGGTCTCCCCCTGCTCCATTTTTTCTGTGTTTCCATGTCTTTTTAAA
Organism: Scyliorhinus canicula; assembly: GCF_902713615.1. Taxonomy (NCBI): domain Eukaryota; kingdom Metazoa; phylum Chordata; class Chondrichthyes; order Carcharhiniformes; family Scyliorhinidae; genus Scyliorhinus; species Scyliorhinus canicula. Next base: position 185,280,239 of record NC_052146.1, on the reverse strand, counting down.
AAAAACGTATTTAATTCCAAACATGTATCAAAACAGGTTACAGCAAATAAACACCCGGGGAAACATACAGTCTGTACAGATTTTTCCCCTTTTTCATCCCCCTCCCCCCGCGACAAACAGCTCCTCAAACACGGTGACAAACATCCCCCAACTTTTCTCAAACCCCCTTGCTGAGCCCCTTAACTCATACTTTATCTTCTCCAACCACAGGAAGTCGTACAAGTCCCCCAACCATGCCGCTACCCCTGGTGGCGAAGCTGACCGCCACTCCAACAAAATTTTCCACCGTGCAATCAGAGAGGCGAAGGTCACGACATTGGACTTCCTCCTCTTCATGAGCTCCGGCTTCTCCGAAAGCCTAAATATCGCCACCAAAGGGTTCGGGTCCACCTCCTCCTCCACTATCTTGGCTAAGACCGGGAACACTGCCGCTCAGAATCTTCCCAATTTTTCGCAACCCCAAAACATGTGCACGTGATTCGCCGGCCCCCGCCCACACCTCTCGCACTCATCTGCTACCCCCTGAAAGAACCCATTCATTCTCGCCCAAGTCATATGCACCCTGTGCACCACCTTAAACTGCATCAGGCTCATCTTTGCACAAAAGGAGATTCCGTTTACCCATCGCTCACTTGCCTCACTCCGTACTCCCCAATTGATCTCCCCCCCCAACTACGCTTCCCATTTCTCCTCGATCTTCACCACCCGCTCACCTCTCTGCTCCTCCAGCCACTTGTATATATCCCCAATTCTTCCCCCCCTTCCACATCTGGAAGCAGCAGTCGCTCCAGCAGGGTGTATCCCTGCAACCTAGGGAACCCTCTCCAGACCTTTCGCGCAAAGTCCTAACCTGCAGATATATGAATTTGCTCCCCCTCGGCAGCTCTACCCTCTCCCTTAGCTCCTCCACACTGGTGAACCCTTCCTCTAAATCTGTGTTTCTAAGTCAATAAACTGTTTCCACCTCGAGGTGAACCCTTCCTCCCCCACTTAATTTTTTCCAAATGCAGGAACTCTGCCAAATTGTTCAACCGTACCTCCACCTTTGGCGGTTCCAAGTCCCGCCAACACAGCAAAATCCATCTCCGGGCTATCAGGGAGGCAAAGGCCAAGTCATCGGCCTTTCTCCCAACCTGTACTCCCGGATCCTCCGTCAATCCAAATATCGCCACCTCCAGATTCAGAGCTATCTCTATATCCCAAAATCTTTCACATTTAAAAAAATTAGAAAAACCCTTCCAAACCTCCCTCAAACTCAGGCATGCCAAAAACATATGTACATGATTTGCCAACTTCCCTGCACACACCTATCTTGCACTCCCGAAAAGAACTGACTCATCCTGGACACTGCCATCTATGCCCACATCTATTATTATGAAGTGCTTTGAGAGGTTGGTCATGAGCACATCAACTCATACTCCCAGAATGCCTTGATCCACTACAATTCGCATATTGCCACAATCGGTCCACAGCAGACGCCATCTCCCTGGCTCTACACTTGTGTCTGGATCATGTCGACAACAAGGACTTCTACGTCAGACTCCTATTCATTGACTACAACTCCGCCTTCAACACCATAATCCCAGCCAAGCTCATATCAAAACACCAAACCTAGAACTTGGCTCCTCCCTCTGAAACTGGATTTTCAACTTCCCGACCCATAGACCATAATCAGTAAAGATAAACAATATCTCCTCCATGATAGCAATACTGGGTCTTGGCAAGGCTGCGTACTTTTTTTTAAACAAACAATTTTTAATGAGGTATTTTTGGCATAACAGACAATCACAGTACAAAACACTGACACCGACCCTCTCAAGGCGAACTTGATCTTTTCCAGGCCGAGAAAGCTCGCCATGTCGGTTAAACAGGCCTCTGACTTTGGAGGCTGAGAGTCCCTCCAAGCCAGTAGTATCCGTCGCCAGTCTACCAAGGAGGAAAAGGCCAGAACATCTGCCTCTCTCTCCTCCTGAACACCCGTGTCTTCCAACACCCCAAAGATCGCTACCCCTGGACTCATTTCCACCCTCGTCTTCAATACCCTGGACATGACATCCGTGAATCCCTGCCAATATCCCCTAAGATTTGGGCATGCCCAGAACATGTGGACATGGTTCGCTGGTCCACCCACGCATCTTACACACTTGTCTTCCACCCAAAGAAATCTACTCATCCAGGTCGCTGTCATGTGCGCCAGGTGCACCACCTTAAACTGGATCAAGCTGAGCCTTGCGCATGTAGCGGTCCGCGTTGACCCTGTTCAGCGCCTCCGCCCATAGGTCGTCCTCCATCTCACCCTCCAGTTCCTCCTCCCACTTACGCTTCAGCTCCTCTGTATGCGTCTCCTCCGCCTCCATTAATTCTTTGTAGATGTCCAAGATGCTCCCCTCCCCCACCCATCCCACAGACACTCCCCTATCTTGAATCCTTCTTAGTGGCAGGCGTAGGAAGGATGCGCTTCCTGCGCAGAAAGTCACGCACCTGTAGATATCTGAAATAATTCCCTGCTGTCAGCCCGAACCTCTCCTCCAGCGCCCTTAACCTAGGAAAGCTCCCTTCCAGAAACAGGTCCCCCATCTTCTCAATCCCCGCCCTTTTCCATACCCGAAATTCCCATCTAAGCTCCCCGGAGTGAATCGATGATTGTCGCATATTGGGGACCAAACCGACGCCCTCACTGCACCAACAAATCTCCTCCACTGACCCCAGATCCTCAGGGCCGCCACCACCACAGGACTGGTGGAATATCTTGCCGGCGGGAACGGCAATTGTGCCATTATCAGAGCCCCCAAGCTGGTGCCCCTGCATGAGGCTCCCTCCATCCGCTCCTAAGCCACCCCTGTCCCCACTACCCACTTCCTTATCATTGCAATATTGGCCGCCCAGTAATAATGACTAAAATTTGGCAGGGCAAGCCCCCCCTCCCCGATTCCTCTCGAACATAACCTTTTTCACCCGTGGGGACTTACCCGCCCAAACAAAGCCCAAAATGATTTTCTTGATCCTCTTAAAAAAAGACCGCGCGATATGAAAATCGGGAAGATCGGAAAGTTGTATCTCACGAATCTGAACAGTAGCTCCCCCAGCCGACCCTCCTGGCCTCTTGTCTGGACTACATACATCTCACTCTTCATCATATTCAGTTTGTATCCCGAAACCGGCCAAATTCCTCCAGAATCGTCATAATCTCCCGTATCCCTGCCCTTGGATCTGCTACATATCGGAGTAAATCATCCGCATACAGTGATACCCTAAGCTCAACCTCCCCCCCCCTCCCCCGGACCGGCCCTTTCCAGCCCCCAGAAGCTCTCAGAGCAATTGCCAGTGGCTCTATGGCTAGCGCGAACAGCAGTGGGGAGAGGGGACATCCCTGTCTTGCCTAAAATAGTCCACGGTCGTCTTGTTTGTCCTTACACTAGCTTCCGGGGCCTGGTACAGCAGCCTGACCCAGTCGATAAAGTCCCTACCAAACCCAAACCGTCCCAACATCTCCCATAGATAGTCCCACTCTACCCAGTCAAACGCCTTCTCTGCATCCATGGCCACAACTACCTGTACTTCCCTTCCCTCCAGGGGCATCATAATCAAGTTAAGCAACCTCCTAATATTGGCCACCAACTGCCAACCCTTGACAAATCCGGTCTGGTCCTCCATAATCACCTCCGGCACACAATCCTGGAGGCCAACACTTTGGCCAGCAGCTTAGTGTCCACATTGAGCAGCGAGATCGGCCTGTAGGACCCACACAGCTCTGGGTTTTTGTCCCGCTTCAATATTAACAAACTGGTGGCCTGTGACATCATCGGGGGCAGCACATCTCTATCCCTCGCCTCGTTAAAAACCTGGACCAGCAACGGCCCTAATATCCCCGAAAATTTCTTGTAAAATTCTACCGGGAACCCATCCAGCCTCGGAGTCTTGCCCGACTGCATTGCCTTCAAGCCCTCAGATATTTCTTCGGCCCTAAACGGAGCCCCCAACTCACCCATCTGCTCCCTGTCTACCCTTGGGAAAGTCAGCCCATCCAAAAAGATTTTCACCTCCTCGGGCCCCATGGGGTGCTCCGAGCTGTAAAGTCCGCTATAAAAATCCCTGAACGCCGTATTTAGCCCAGCCGAATCCCCTACCAGGTTCCCACCCCCGTCGACCACCTTATCAATTCCCCTGGCCACCTCCCTCTTCCACAACTGCTGTGCCAGCATTCTGCTGGCCTTTTCCCCATATTCATACAGCGTTCCCCTCGCCTTTCTAAGCTGTTCCACTGCCTTGCCCATGGACAGTACCCCAAAAAAGCTGCATACTTAACCCCCTACAATACTCCCTATATATATACACACACACACTATGGTGTGGCAAAATTTGACTCGAACTCCATCTACAAGTTTGCTGATGTCAAGTCTGTAATGGGTCGGATCTCAAACTCTCACCTTAGGCGCCTTGTACAGCAACCAAATGCAATCCACATAGACGTGCCAAACCCGAACCGAAACAAAACACCTCAAACAAATACAGCCATGCAACACAATGTAATGCCTTTTCTGTGCCGATTGCCATCGCCACCTTCACTTCTCGGCCCCCCCGTGAGCATCATAATAACATTAAGCAGCCTCCATGTATTTGGCGACAGCTGCCGCCCCTTCACGAACCCCGTCTGGTCCTCTCTTATCACCCCGGCACGCAATTCTCTATCCGTGACGCCAGCACCTTCGTCAACAACTTTGTGTCTACATTCAACAGTGAGGTCGAGCTGTACGATCCACACTGCTCCGGGTCTTTGTCCTTTAAAATGAGCCTCCGACAGCATTGGCGGGATGGGAGGAGGGGGGGGGGGGGGGGGGGGGGGGGGGGGAGAGCTCCCACTTCACCATCGACTATTATACATCCCAACTAGCAGGGTCCCAGCTTCAACCAAACTTCTTATAAAACTCAGCTGAGAATCCATCCGGCCCCAGGGCCTTCCCCGCCCCCACGCAATTCATCACCTCCCTCAGCCCAATTGGAACCCCCAGTCTCTGCTTCGCTGCCTCAATCTTCAGGAACTCCAATCCATCCAAAAACCACTTCATCCCCCACTGGAGGCTCCGAACTAGAACACAGAACATACAGTGCAGAAGGAGGTCATTCGGCCCATCGAGTCTGCACCGACCCACTTAAGCCCTCACTTCCACTCTATCCCAGTAACGGAATAACCCCTCCCAACCTTTTTTGGACACCAAAGGCAATTTAGCATGACAAATCCACTTAACCTGCACGTCTTTGGACTGTGGGAGGAAACCGGAGCACCCGGAGGAAACCCACGGGAATTATACAACCTGCGATGGAAGGCCTCAAAAACCCCATTCACCGGCTCCAATACCACCGTGCCCCTCTCATTCCTCACCCTTCAAATCTCTCTCGTACCGCCTGCTTCCTCAGCTGATGCGCAAGAATCCTTTTTTCTTTCTCCCCATAGTCATAAACCGCCCCTCTGGCTCTACACGCCTTTGTCCCACCGACCTTCCTGTGAACATGAGCCCAAACTATCTGGAACCTCTGTCTCTCCTTCAGTAATGCCTTCTCCGCCGCCACCGAATATCTCCGGTCCACCCTCAGAATGTCCCCCACCAACCTCAGTCTCTCAGCCCATTCTGCTTCTCCCTGTGTGCCCGCATTAATATAAATTCCCCCTTTACTGCTTTCAGCGCCTCCCACAGCTTGGAGACATAAGCCTCCCCCCCATATTATTCAGCTCCACATAATTCCATACGGCCACCCTCACCCTCTCACAGACCCCAAATCCAATCTCCACTGCGGCCCCTGAGCCTCCCCCTGCACCACCCGCAAATCTACCCAATGCAATACGTCTTGCCCGAATCAAATAAATCAACACACACACATACGTCTGGAATCTTTGCTAGAACCCACCTCAAGAAATCCACATCATCCAACTTGGAGCATATACAATCAGTAGTACCACATGCGTCCCCTCTAGCTTTCCGCTAACCATCACAAACCTATCCCCGAGACCGGTTACAATACTGCCGGCCTCAAAGGTCATCCTCCTGTTGACCAGCACTACCACCCCCTCGTCTTTTTAAACCAACCCTGAGTGGAACACCTGTCCCACTCAGCCTTGTCTGGTCCCACAGCTTCATGTGCGTCTTCTGAAGAAACACAACGGCAGCCTTCAAACTCCTTAAAGTTGCGCGAAAACGCGCAGCCGTTTGACCGGCCCCCAGGTCCACGCCTCGATCATTCTTGGGCTCTCCCCAAGTTGTTTGCCCCCACCTCCCCTTAACCAACTCCCCAGTTCATAGTCTCTCATAAATTCACTCGCCTCCTCCGGTGTATCAAAATAAAACTCTCAATTCTGCTGTGTGACCCACGGAAGAGCAGGGTACAACACCCCAAACTTCACCCCTTCCTTGTGGTTGGGGGGGGGGGGGGGGGGTGCCAGCCTCAATCCAATTATAACTGGCCCACTGCTTGGCCAACGCCACACCCAGGCCCTGGTAGATCTTCAGCACGTTTCCTTCCCGGGTGCACTTTTATGTTTGCTTCGCCCACTTCAATATCTTCTCCTTATCAAGAAAACAATGCAGCTGCCCTACCTTCGCCCTTGGTGGCTCTGCTAACCCTCGGCCACCGCCTCAGTGCCGTGTGTGCTCGATTCACACACAGGGGATGTTCAAAGACCCCCTCCCCAACCAACTTCTCCAACATACTCGCCACATACTTTGCGGCCTGCGTTTCCCCACGATCCAGAGATTCTGCATCCTGGGACGGTTTTCAAGGTCCTCCACCTTCTCCCTCAATCTCTTATGGCTATCCGCCATGAGCACCATCTCCATCTCCAGCGAGGCCAGCCGGCCCTCATGCTCACCCATTGACTCTTCCACCTTCTGGATTACCAGACTCTAGACATCCAGCCTCTGCTCCACTCTCTTGATGGCCGCCCAAGCGGCTCCACATTGTTACCAGGTCTTCTGAGGCCTCTTGTCTCTGCTGCTGGAACTTCAAATTTAAAACGTCCACAAGCTGTTCGGTAGACCGCTGGGTGGGCAACAACTATCTTTAGCTATCCCCTCGATTGAACTTTACGCTCAAGCTGCTGCTCACTGAAGTATTTGACTATTAAATTTATAAACAACTGCCCAATCAGAATGACAGTGTCAGTGCTCTGATCCACACACAATTTCATAAACTTACACACTTTGTCAATTTTATAGCTGAACAAAATTACTGACGTACAATTATATGAAAACTATATTTTTTTTCAGACCAATGCAGGCATCTTAGGTACTAGAATGCACTGAAGACAAACATGGAGTTGGTACAACAGCTGCAGTCACGTGGTTTTTTGTTTACAAAATGAAATATCTAAAACAGACAAGTAGAATTTATTTTTCCTGATTAGATGCACCATTTTACCTCTGGTTGCCATGCCTGGACTAGCCATTAAAGGGAGCCTAAGATTTTTTGAGTCAACCCACATTTGAAACAATGACCGTGAACCCCAGATTTTTCTATATAGGAAAGTTATACATTTCATGAAAATTTTTTTTTTTTTTTTTTTTAAAAGAGTATCCAATGATTTTTCTTTTCCAATTAAGAGGCAATTTAGCATGGCCAATCCACCTAACCAGCACATCTTCGGGTTGTGGGGCTGAAACCCACGCAGGCACGGGGAGAATGTGCAAACTCCACACGGACAGTGACCCAGGGCCGGGATTCGAACCCGGGTCCTCAGCACCGTAGTCCCAGTGCTAACCACTGTACCACGTCTCGCCCAGTTATACATTTCATAACCACAATAAATGCTGGGCACGTTTGTGTGTTTAGCTGAATCACTAAATAGAGCATTGCATTGCACTGAAATGTTCTTATGGGAGGGGAAAAATGATCAAAGCGCAACTTAAGAACTCAGTCCTCTTCACTGAATGCATCTCCTGCGAAATCACCAGTTAGCAACTTGAGCAGCAAGTGTAACTTATGTGGTCCAGACTGTCTTACCTCCATGATGGAGGAAATATATGTGATTGCAAATATGTTGCAATGATACAAAATACAAAAATTGTGTTGAATTAGAAAACAATCCTCAAATATTTAATCAGTAAATTAATCATTTATTAATTGACTGTTGATGCATACAAAGGTATTTGTGCATTTTTCTCTCCTCCCATGCTCGAATTTTCACCCCTAAAACTCACCTTAATGTCTTGCTCCACTCGTAAGCAGTATGGCTGGTTTTGGTACTGCTGGATCTCTCCTGTTATTTCTGCCACTTTTCTTCTCTTACTGAAATTTATCAACTCTTTGCCATGTCTTTTCAAGAAATCAGGATTACCTTCTTCAGTCTTCAAGATATTAGTCAAATATATTCCTAAATAATGAAATAAGGTGTCAGTTTGTTTTAAGAAATCATTTTATATATTTACGGTCTATTGATCAAATTATGTTTAAAACAATATTTTCAAACAACATAAATTTTTCAAATAACTAAACCCAAAATGACAAAATGAAAATTCCTTTATGCTCATTGCTTGGTATATTTGTTCTATGCTTTCCAATTATTCCCAATATTATGCCTCAGTTTCTAACTGAAACTATCTCGAACTTTCCATAGTTAGAGGCATGGATGCACCTTACTTCCATGTGGTGTCTTCTGCTGTTATCAAAAACAAACAAGTCTTTGTAGATGGTACAAACCTATTTGTGCAAGCCATTTTCTCCTTGGTTTCCCTGCATCATGACCCTAGAATCCATAGAATCTCTACAGAGCAGAAAAAGGCCATCGGGTCTGCACCGGCCCTCTGAAAGGGCACCCTACGAAGACCCCCCCCCCCCCCCCCCCATCTTATTCCCGTAACCCTATCCAACCTACAATCCTTGGACACTAACGGGCAATTTTTAAACTCAAGGCTCATCCAATTAAGCTGCACATCTTTGAATTTTGATTTTGATTTGATTTATTGTCACATGTACCGAAGTACAGTGAAAAGTACTTTCCTGCGGCCGAGGAAGGTACACAGTATGTACATAGTAGACAAAAAGAATAATGAACAGGGAACATTGACAAATGGTACATCGACAAACAGTGATTGGTTACAGTGCGGAACAAGGGGCAAACAAAGCAAATACATGAGCAATAGCAGCATATGGCGTCATAAATAGTGTTCTTACAGGGAACAGACCAGTCCGAGGGGGAGTCGTTGAGGAGTCTTGTAGCTATGGGGAAGAAGCTGATCCTATGTCTGGACGTGCGGGTCTTCAGACTTATGTACTTTCAGCCTGATGGAAGGGTCTGGAAGAAGGCAATGCCTGGGTGGGAGGGGTCTCTGATAATGCTGTCTGCCTTCCTGAGGCAGCGGGAGGTGGAGACAGAATCAACGTGGAGGTAGCAAGCTTGTGTGATGCGTTGGGCTGAGTTCACCACACTTTGCAGTTTCTTGCGATCTTGGACCGAGCAATTGCCATACCAGGCTGTGATGCAGCCAGATAGGATGCTCTCTATCGCACATCTGTAGAAGTTTGTGAGAGTCAATGCAGACATGCCAAATTTCTTTACCTTTCGTAGGAAGTAGAAGTAGGAAGAGAGATGGGGATTTGAGACAGAAATTCAGGGAGCTAGGGTGGAAGCTGAGAGCTAGAACAAACAGAGTTGTTATCTCTGGGTTGTTACCCGTGCCACGTGCTAGCGAAGTGAGAAATAAGGAGAGAGAGGAGTTGAACACGTGGCTACAGGGATGGTGCAGGAGGGAGGGTTTTGGTTTCCTGGATAATTGGGGCTCATTCTGGGGTAGGTGGAACCTCTACAAACAGGATGGTCTTCACCTGAACCAGAGGGGTACCAATATCCTGGGGGGGAGATTTGCTAGTGCTCTTCGGGGGGGTTTAAACTAATTCAGCAGGGGGATGGGAACCTAAATTGTAGTCCCAGTGTACAGGATGTTGAGAGTAGTGAGGTCAGGGATAGGGTTAAAAGTTCGAAAGAGGGCACCGGCAAGCAGGACGCTGGTTTGAAGTGTGTCTACTTCAACGCCAGGAGCATCCGGAATAAGGTGGGTGAGCTTGCAGCATGGGTTGGTACCTGGGATCTCGATGTTGTGGCGCTTTCGGAGACATGGGTAGAGCAGGGACAGGAATGGTTTTTGCAAGTTCCAGGAACAGAGAAGATGGTAAAAGAGGGGGAGGTGTGGCATTGTTAATCAAGGAAAGTATTACTGCGGAAGAAAGGACGCTTGAGGACTCGTCTACTGAGGCAGTATGGGCCAAGGTTAGGAACAGTAGAGGAGAGGTCACCCTGTTGAGTTGTCTATAGACCTCCGAATAGTTCCAGAGATGTAGAGGAAAGGATTGCAAAGATGATTCTTGACAGGAGCGAGAGTAACAGGGTAGTTGTTATGGGGGACTTTAACTTTCCAAATATTGACTGGAAATACTATAGTTCGAGTACTATAGATGGGTCAGTTTTTGTGCAGTGTGTTCAGGAGGGTTTTCTGACACAGTATGTAGACAGGCCAACAAGGGGCGAGGCCACATTGGATTTGGTACTGGGTAATGAACCCGGCCAGGTGTTAGATTTAGATGTAGGTGAGCACTTTGGTGATAGTGATCACAACTCGGTTATGTTTACTTTAGCAATGGGCAGGGATAGGTATATACCGCAAGGCAAGAATTATAGCTGGGGGAAAGGCAATTATGATGCTATTCGGCAAGATTTAGGATGTATAGGATGGGGAAGGAAACTGCAGGGGATGGGTACAATCGAAATGTGGAGCTTTTTCAAGGAACAGCTACTGCGTGTCCTTGATAAGTATGTACCTGTCAGGCAGGGAGGAAGTTGTCTAGCAAGGGAACCGTGGTTTACTAAGGAAGTTGAAGCACTTGTCAAGAGGAAGAAGGCGGCTTATGTTAGGGTGAGACATGAAGGCTCAGTTAGGGCACTTGAGAGTTACAAGTTAGCCAGGAAGGACCTAAAGGGAGTGTTAAGAAGAGCGAGGAGAGGTCACGAAAAGTCGTTGGCGGAAAGGATCAAGGAAAACCCTAAGGCTTTCTATAGGTATATCAGGAACAAAAGAATGACTAGAGTAAGATTAGGGCCAATCAAGGATAGTAGTGGAAAGTTGTGTGTGGAATCAGAGGAGATAGGGGAAACATTAAATGGATATTTTTCGTCAGTGTTTACACTGGAGAAAGACAATGTTGTCGAGGAGAACACTCAGGTTCAGTCGAACAGGCTAGATGGAATTGAGGTTCAAAAGGAGGAGGTGTTAGCAATTTTAGAAAATGTCAAAATAGATAAGTCCCCTGGGCCAGATGGGATTTATCCTAGGATTCTCTGGGAAGCCAGGGAGGAGATTGCAGAGCCTTTGTCCTTGATCTTTATGTCGTCTTTGTCGACAGGAATAGTGCCGGAAGACTGGAGGATAGCAAATGTTGTCCCCTTGTTCAAGAAGGGGAGTAGAGACAACCCTGGTAATTATAGACCTGTGAGCCTTACTTCGGTTGTGGGTAAAATGTTAGAAAAGGTTATAAGAGATAGGGTTTATAATCATCTTGAAAAGAACAAGTTGATTAGCGATACTCAACACGGTTTTGTGAAGGGTAGGTCATGTCTCACAAACCTTATTGAGTTTTTTGAGAAGGTGACCAAACAGGTGGATCAGGGTAAAGCTGTTGATGTGGTGTATATGGATTTCAGTAAGGCGTTTGATAAGGTTCCCCACGGTAGGCTATTGCAGAAAATAAGGAAGTATGGAATTGAAGGTGATTTAGCGGTTTGGATCAGTAATTGGCTAGCTGAAAGAAGACAGAGGGTGGTGGTTGATGGCAAATGTTCATCCTGGAGTTCAGTTACTAGTGGTGTACCGCAAGGATCTGTTTTGGGGCCACTGCTGTTTGTCATTTTTATAAATGACCTGGAAGAGGGTGTAGAAGGATGGGTTAGTAAATTTGCAGATGACACGAAGGTCGGTGGAGTTGTGGATAGTGCTGAAGGATGTTATAGGATACAGAGGGACATAGATAAGCTGCAGAGCTGGGCTGAGAGGTGGCAGATGGAGTTTAATGCGGAAAAGTGTGAGGTGGTTCACTTTGGAAGGAGGAACAGGAATGCAGAGTACTGGGCTAATGGCAAGATTCTTGGTAGTGTAGATGAATAGAGAGATCTCGGCATCCAGGTACATAAATCCCTGAAAGTTGCCACCCAGGTTAATAGGGCTGTTGAGAAGGCATATGGTGTGCTAGCCTTTATAAGCAGGGGGATTGAGTTTCGGAACCACAAGGTCATGCTGCAGCTGTACATAACTCTGGTGCGGCCACACCTGGAGTACTGCGTGCAGTTCTGGTCACCACATAATAGGAAGGATGTGGAAGCTTTAGAAAGGGTTCAGAGGAGATTTACTAGGATGTTGCCTGGTATGGAGGGAAGGTCTTACGAGGAAAGGCTCAGGGAATTGAGGTTGTTTTCGTTAGAGAGGAGAAGGCTGAGAGGTGACTTAATAGAGACACATAAGATAGTCAGAGGGTTAGATAGGGTGGACAGTGAGAGTCTTTTTCCTCGGATGGTGATGACCAACACGAGGGGACATAGCTTTAAATTGAGGGGTGATAGATATAGGACAGATGTCAGAGGCAGTTTCTTTACTCAGAGAGTAGTAGGGGTGTGGAACGCCCTGCCTGCAACAGTAGTAGACTTCCCAACTTTAAGGGCATTTAAGTGGTCACTGGATAGACATATGGATGAAAATGGAATAGTGTAGGTCAGATAGGCTTCAGATGGTTTCACAGGTCGGCGCAACATCAAGGGCCGAAGGGCCCGTACTGTGCTGTAGTGTTCTATGTTCTATGTTCTAGAGACATTGTTGAGCTTTCTTGACTGTTGCATCAATGTGAGTGGGCCAGGACAGACTGTTGGTGATTGTGACCCCCAGGAACTTAAAGCTATCGACCATCTCCACTTCGGAGCCATTGATGTATACGGGAGTGCGTGTCGTGCTATGCTTCCTGAAGTCGATGATCAGTTCCTTGGTCTTTCCGACATTTAGAGACAGGTTGTTTTCTGTACATCATGCAACCAAGTGATTTATCTCCCTCCTATAGACTGAATCGTCGTTGTTTGAGATACGGCCCACCAAAGTCGTATTATCCGCAAACTTATCGATTGAGTTGAAGTTAAATCTTGCCACACAGTCATGTGTGTATAGGGAGGACAGTAAAGGACCGAGCACAGAGCCTTGCGGGGCCCCGGTGTTGAGGACTATTGTGGAGGAGGTGCTGTTACCCATCCTGACAGATTGTGGTCTGTTGGTGAGGAAGTAAAGGATCCAGCTGCACAGGGAGGGATCAAGTCCAAGATTGCAGAGTTTGGTTATTAGTCCTGTCAGGATAATGGTGTTGAAGGCGGAGCAGTAGTCTATGAACAGCAGTCTTACATCGGTGTCCTTGTTGTTTGATTTTAGAGCGAGGGAGATAGCATCTGCTGTGGTCTGGTTGCGGTGATAGGCAAACTCCAGTAGATCGAGACCGTCTGAGAGGCTGGCAGTGATCCGCCTCATGACTAGCCGCTTGAAGCATGTCATTTTTTTTTTGGAAATATTTTTTATTGAGTTTTCATATTTTATATCCAACAAATTACAAATTATTAGAAAAAAACACGCAAAAAATTAACATGTATATTTACAGGTAAGCATCTTCATAATAACAACTGTGGCCACCTCCTTTAACCGGCATACATATTTTACATTCCCCAATATGGCCGAGGCACATGTTTATAGGCATTTATTTACAATTTGGTTTTGGGCCTTAGCTTGCCATCAGACTGTCGCTTGCGGCTTTGTCCTTCCTTTTTTTTTGGAAAATTTTTTATTCAAGTTTTCAGCAACAAATTTTATCACAACAGAGAAAAACAATGACCCCTCCCCTCCAATACAAAAACAATAAATTAACAAGAAAAAGAAATAAGCGTAAAACCATGCGAACAAACCCCCATAACAAACCCGTAGCCCTCCCCCCCCAGCTACCTTCCCCCGATTCCCGTCCATTTTCCCCTGATTCTTGGCCACCCGTCTATTCTTCCTCTTGTTCGTTGGCCACAAACAGGTCCCGGAACAATTGCATGAATGGTTCCCACGTTCTGTGGAAGCCGTCGTCTGACCCTCGGATGGCGAATTTGATTTTCTCCATTTGGAGAGATTCCGAGAGGTCGGACAGCCAGTCTGCAGCTCTGGGTGGTGCTGCTGACCGCCAGCCAAACAGGATTCTACGGCGGGCGATCAGGGAGGCAAAGGCAAGGGCGTCCGCCCTCCTCCCCAGGAATAGATCTGGCTGGTCTGAAACCCCGAAGACCGCAACTATCGGGCATGGCTCCACCCTCACCACTTTGGACATAGCCTCGAAGAGGCTGTCCAGTACTCCACAAGTCTGGGGCAAGACCAGAACATGTGGGCGTGGTTGGCCGGGCCTCTTTGGCACCGTTCACATCTGTCCTCCACCTCCGAGAAGAACCTACTCATACGGTTTCTTGTTAAGTGGGCTCTATGTACCACTTTTAGTTGCATCAGGCTGAGCCTTGCGCACGTGGAGGTGACCCTATGCAGTGCTTTGCTCCAGAGTCCCCACCCTATCTCAATCCCCAGGTCATCCTCCCATTTCTTTCTTGTTGCGTCCAGTACGGTGTCGTCCCTTTCTACCAATCGGTCATACATGTCGCTACAGTTCCCTTTCTCTAGGATACTTGCGTCCAGTAGGTCTTCCAGTAGTGTCTGTCGTGGCGGTTGTGGGTACGTCCTTGTCTCCTTTCGTAAGAAGTTTTTGAGCTGCAGATACCGTAGCTCATTCCCCCTCGCTAGCCAAAATTTCTCTGTCAGTTCGTCCAGTGTTGCAATCCTGCCGTCCGTGTATAGGTCCCTGACTGTCAGTGTCCCTCCGTCCTACCTCCACCTTTTGAAGGTGGCGTCAGTCAGTGCTGGTGTGAACCTATGGTTGTTGCAGATGGGAGCCTTGTCCGACATTTTGGTCAGGCCAAATTGCTGCCGCAGTTGGTTCCAGGATTGGAGGATGGCTGTCACCACTGGGCTGCTGGAGTGTTTTTTGGGTGGGGATGGGAGTGCTGCCGTGGCGAGGGCCCGGAGGGAGGTCCCCATGCAGGAGGCCTCCTCCGCACGCACCCACTCAGCTTCTGGCTCCTGGATCCATCCCCTTACTCGCTCGGCTGTTGCCGCCCAGTGGTAGAATTGTAGGTTCGGGAGGGCTAGCCCCCCCCTTGGATTTTGTTTTTTGTAGGGCCTTCTTTGGGATCCTAGCATTTTCGAAGCATGTCATGATAACAGACGTCAGGGTCACCGGTCAGTAGTCAGCAGCCGTTGAGGCAGGCTCCTTGTTCGTCTTTGGTACTGGTATTATGAGGTATTACCTGTGGGAGGAAACTGGAGCACCTGGTGGAAACCCAAGCAGGCATGGGGAGAACGTGCAAGCTCCACACAGGCAGTCACCCAAGGCAGGAATTGAACCTGGGTCCCTGGCCCTGTGATGCAGCAGTGCTAACCACTATGCCACCATGTCGCCCCGCTGACAATGGCATAATTTGCTTCCAGGGTTACCATAAGCTTTATCAGTTACAAGCAACCAGGAATGATTTCACTTTTTCCCTCTAGGATCTAGCACATCCACAGTAGCGCAGTTGTGATTGCAAATTTGACAGTGGAGGAAAAACAAAAGTGCTTCCAATGCCATTATGCATTGATACCATTCCTCAAGCCAACCTTCCTACATCCTGCACCATCAGGATATTGCCAAAATCACAGCTTCTAAACTGAATTGGATTTATTATTATTTATTATTTCACATGTGTTTTTATAAAACATAAAAATCAATATCAGTTGAAAAGTATATACTTAAGATGAGAAAACTCCATAAATAACACAATATTCCCAAATGATTAATCTTATGTCAATGTACAATTAAAACAGCCAGTGGCTTCTATTTATATATGTGGCGGCATGATAACACAGTGGTTAGCACTGTGTCTTCACAGCGCCAGGGCCCCAGGTTTGATTCCTGGCTTGGGTCACTGTCTATGCGAAGTCTGCACATTCTCCCCATGTCTGCGTGGGTTTCCTCCAGGTGCTCCGGTTTCAGCCGATTTCACATAGGGCGTAATTTCCCCAAAATTTGTTGGAGTGTAAGGCTCTGACTGAAAACTGACATGTTTCTCTCCAGAAAATAGCTGAGGTTTCAGACCAGATTTTCTGGCACATTGTGCATAGAATTTTGCTGGAGTGGCGGTCAACATCGCCACCGGGGGTAGCAGCATTGTTAGGTGAACTGTACGACTTCCTGTGGTTGGAGAAGATAAAGTATGAGTTAAGGGGCTCAGCAGGGGGGTTTCAGAAAAGGTTGGGGATGTTTGTGACCGTGTTTGAGGAGCTGTTCGTCGCAGGGGGGGTGGGGGTGAAAAAGGGGGCAAATCTGTACAGAATATATATTTGATTGTCGGGAAGTATGTTTCCCGGGGTGTTTATTTGCTGTAACCTGCTTTGATACATGTTAGTAATAAAATACATTTAAAAAAAATACAAATTAGCAGAAATCACTGGCGGTGAGTGGGATAGATTTCAAACCAAGATCTCAAATCACATTTTGGTCCTCTTGCGAGATTTAGCAGCGATAACAAGATTTGTGCCCATGGCGAACTGGGACACTAGATCTCGCCATAGTCTACTGCTCTACCCACATACGCTCTAGATCATGGGATTTCAAACTAGAGTCTGAAGTCCTTAGGGTAGTACATTAAATCAAAGGGCTTTCAGCAAAATCTGGTATTCCAAGCTGAAATAAATTGTTGTGCCATTTTTTGGACTTGCTGTGGACAGAAAGAATCCTTGTTTGTCTGTAAATATGGCTTCTTTTGTTTTCTCCTCACTTGCAAAACCAGGTTCTACAGAGGAAGGCAGGAGGGCAAAAATAGGATTTACAGATCTGAGTGACATAGAAAGCAAGAGTGACAGAAATGGATAACATTAAGAAGAAAATTTGATTATGAGAAAAAATAAGAGGAACAATAATGTAAGAGCAAGTGAGAGAAAACAATAGTGATAAAGAAGAAGAGCTGGCATGAGAAAATGCAAAAATGTGGAAGTCAAAGAGTATATTCTCATGTATTTCTGTTTTATATAATGCTGAACTTAGGTGTGTTGTAAGGAGCATATTCAGGAATTCTGTATTCTTTCTGTAATTGTTAATTTATATTCACATTGTTTCAGTTGGTTTTTGGTGAATTTAACCCATTTTCTGACAGAATGGCATTTCATTCGGGTAGCTGACATCGTCATTTGAAGTTGCAGCAGAGGGCCCCTCACTCAGATTGTCAATATTTGTAGGGATTCCCACTCAAAGTTGAAAATCACTGCTTTGGGTTGTGGTTGCAGAATGGCTGGATCTGAAATTACTTTTGAAGAAATTAGTTATGAATCCTCAGTCATATTTCAGGACTTTCAGGGGCAGGTTTAGCTCACTGTGCTAAATCGCTGGCTTTTAAAGCAGACCAGCAGCACGATTCGATTCCCGTACCAGCCTCCCCTGACAGGCGCCGGAATGTGGCAACTAGGGGCTTTTCACAGTAACTTCATTGAAGCCTACTCGTGACAATAAGCAATTTTTATTTCATTTTTCATTTCTACTTAACAAACATTTTTGCGAGCTGTGGAGCTTATCATCTTTTAATCTTTGTTTTATCCAGGCCAGGGCTCTCCCGAGGAGGCAGTTTCCCGAGAGGCTACACTGTTCTGCCCTGGTATCCTTTTTGCGAAGGTGTACGGCATTTCAACTTGTCTGGCATTGCTCTCTTTTTGGAGTTTCTATTCTGTTCTTAGGTAAGAAGGGCAATGATACATGCTTTGATTTTGTATCTCATGTCTTAGGGTTTTTTCTTATCGTGTTGAGTGCGAGGGGAGAGTTTGTACTCTTCCCGAGGCACGCAGCTGATGGGTGGCTTGATGATTCTTCTTCTCTTTGTTGGTGGAGTTTCCTCGGTGGAGGATGGTGCAACATTTCTAGTATCATTCTTTGCATGGATGTCTTGGGAGGCGGAGTTAGGTTTTGAATGTGCCACTTTTTCCTTTTTTGTCTTATGGTGGGGGACGTGCACCATAGGGCCATGTGCTCATGGCTATATTCTGATGCCCTGTTATCCTGAGTTGCTGTGCTCTTGATCGTATCTTTTAATCCCGTCATCATCAGTGTGATGGGAGACGCCGACCGCAATGATTACAATCTTAAGCAACTGTATGAATATTTGCGGGTCTTCTCTGTTTAAATGTGTGGATTGATGATTGTTCTGTACTGTGCTTGATTTTGGGGATTTATTGCGTCTTATGGTTATATGTAAACCATTGTATGTAAGGTATGATTCAGTGAGTGTGACTATGTTCCAGACACCACCCATCACAATTCATGAGCATGCCCTGCCCCACCAGCAGGTCAGACTCACCAGAAGTGATGACATGGTGGTAATCTGTTGGAAGGGAGTTGCCCTGGGAGTCAACATTGACTTCGGATCCCATGAAGTCTCAAGACATCAGGTCAAACATGAGCAAGGAAACCTTCTCCTGATTACCACCTACCCACCGCCCCTTTCAGTTCTTCCATGCTACTCAATTGGAAGCATAGAGAGTGGCAAGAGCACATTCTAGGTGGGGGGTTTCACCAAGAGTGGCTCGGTAGCACAACTACCTACTGAGTCCTAAAGGAATTAGCTTCTGGACTGTGCCTGCAACAAGCCATGAGGGAACCAACAAAAGGGAAAAACTACTTGACGATGTCCTCACCAATCTATCTGCATTTGTTCATGACAATACCAGTACGAGTGACCATTGTACAGATAAAGTCCTGCCATCACATTGAGGATATCCTCCATCATGCTGTGCAGCACCATCACCATGCTAAGTGGGATAGATTTTGAACAGTTCTAGCAGCTCAAAACTGGGCATCCATGTGGCATTGTGCACCATCTACAGCAGGAGAAATGTATTCAACCACAATCTATAAACCTCATGGCCCCCGCTCTCAATTTACCATCAAGCAAGGGCATCAATCTTGGTTCAATGAAGAATGCACAACGGCATTCCAGGAGCAGACCAGACATACCTAAAAATGAGGAGTCAACCTGGTGAAGCTACAGGACTGGACTGAACAGAGAAAGCAGTATGCTGGAGACAGAGCTAAATGATACCACAGCCAAGCTCTGTAGTCCTGCCACATCTACCTTTGAATTGTGATGGACAATTAAACAACTAACAGGAGGAGGCTCCACAAATATTCCCATTCTCAATGATGGCAGAGCTCAGCATATCCAGAAAGCCTTTGACAAGGTGCCACACAAAAGATTGCTGCATAAGATAAAGATGCATGGCATTAAGGGTAAAGTAGTAGCATGGATAGAGGATTGGTTAATTAATGGAAAGCAAAGAGTGGGGATTAATGGGTGTTTCTCTGGTTGGCAATCAGTAGCTAGTGGTGTCCCTCAGGGATCAGTGTTGGGCCCACAATTGTTCACAATTTACATAGATGATTTGGAGTTGGGGACCAAGGGCAATGTGTCCAAGTTTGCAGATGACACTAAGATGAGTGGTAAAGCGAAAAGTGCAGAGGATATTGGAAGTCTGCAGAGGGATTTGGATAGGTTAAGTGAATGGGCTAGGGTCTGGCAGATGGAATACAATGTTGACAAATGTGAGGTTATCCATTTTGGTAAGAATAACAGCAAACGGGATTATTATTTAAACGATAAAATATTAAAGCATGCCGCTGTGCAGAGAGACCTGGGTGTGCTAGTGCATGGGTCACAGAAAGTTGGTTTACAGGTGCAACAGGTGATTAAGAATGCAAATGGAATTTTCTCCTTCATTGCAGGAGGGATGGAGTTTAAGACGAGGGAGGTTATGTTGCAATTGTATAAGGTGTTAGTGAGGCCACACCTGGAGTATTGTGTTCAGTTTTGGTCTCCTTTCTTGAGAAAGGACATACTGCCACTGGAGGATGTGCAGAGGAGGTTCACTAGGTTAATCCCAGAGCTGAAGGGGTTGGATTACGAGGAGAGGCCGAGTAGACTGGGACTGTACTCGTTGGAATTTAGAAGGATGAGGGGGGATCTTATAGAAACATTTAAAATTATGAAGGGACTAGATAGGATAGATGCGGGCAGGTTGTTTCCACTGGCGGGTGAAAGCAGAACTAGGGGACATAGCCTCAAAATAAGGGGAAGTAGATTTAGGACTGAGTTTAGGAGGAACTTCTTCACCCAAAGGGTTGTGAATCTATGGAATTCCTTGACCAGTGAAGCAGTTGAGGCTCCTTCATTAAATGTTTTTAAGGTAAAGATAGATAGTTTTCTGAAGAATAAAGGGATTAAGGGTTATGGTGTTCGGGCCGGAAAGTGGAGCTGAGTCCACAAAAGATCAGCCATGATCTAATTGAATGGCGGAGCAGGCTCGAGGGGCCAGATGGCCTACTCCTGCTCCTAGTTCTTATATTCTTATATCAGTGAAAAGAACAAGGCTGAAGCATTTGTAACCATCTTCAGCTAGAAGTGCTGGGTGGGTATTCGATCTTGGCCTTTTCCTGAGGTCCACGGCATCACAGATGCCAGTCTTTAGCCAATTTGATTTAGTTCACATGGTATCAAGAAACAACTGAAGGTTCTGGATATTGCAACAGCTATGGGTCCTAATAACATTTTGGCACTAGTACTGAAAACGTGCTTCAGAACTAGCCATGCCCCAAGCCAAGCTAATCCAGTAAAACTACGACACTGGCATGTAACTAGCAATGTGGAAAATTGCACAAGTATGTTCTGTAAAGACAGGACAAATCCAATCAGGCCAATTACCACCCCACCAGACTATTCTTAATCATCAAAAAGTGATGAAAGGGGCCATCAACAGTGTTATCAAGCGGCACTTGCTTTGCAATAACCTGCTCGCTGATGCTCAGTGTGATATCATTACAGCCTTGATTCAAAATATTAACAAAAGAACTGAACTCCAGAGGTGGGGAGGGAGTGAATCCCCCTGATATCAAGGCAGCATTTGTCCAAGAATGGAATAAAGGGGGCCCTAGCAAAACTGGAATTAATGGAAATCAGGGGGAAACTCATCCCTAGCGCAAAGGAAGATGGTTGTGGTTCTTAGAGGTCAATCACCTCAGTGCCAGAACACCACTGCAAGAGTTCCTCAGGGTAGTATGGCCCAACCATATTCAGCTGCTTCATCAATTAATTTCCCTCCATCCTAAGGTGAGAAATGGGGATGTTTGCTGATGATTGCACAATGTTCAGGACCATTCGTGACTCCTCAGATACTGAAACAGTCCATGTTCAAATGCAGCAAGGCCTAGATAGTATCTAGGCTTGGGATGACTCCCCAAAGCTTGTCCACTACAGGCACAAGACAGGAGTATGATGGAATACTCTCCACATGCCCAGATGCAGCTCTAATAACACGAGCGAGCACTTTTCCAGGAGACTCATCCGGAGTGAGACTCATACAGAGTGGGGGATTGAAACTTGGTAATTTGGTGCAGTGAGGTAAATCAGCAACGGTAAGTGGAAAATCTAATTCTGCTGTTTTTCAGTTAAAAGTGCAGTGTGGAGCTTAGTGTCTGATTGGTTGAAGCTGCCCCCACCCTAATTGCTGAGAGGCAGTTATCTGTCAATCACCTGAGGCCTGTTTAGGGGCACATTGTATTCTTCTCTTTGAAGTTAAGGTATTTTTTGAGTCATCGGTTAGCTGAGGTCTGTATAAAAGACAGACAGACAGCGCACACAGTAAGCGAGCACTTTTCCAGGAGACTCATCCGGAGTGAGACTCATAGAGTGGGGGATTGAAACATGGTAATTTGGTGCAGTGAGGTAATTCGGTGCAGAGTGTGAGGAGGTGCTTTTTAACCCTGGTAAGTGACTGGTAAGTAGTCTCTCTTTTTCTTTTCATTGTCTAATTTATTTATTTTTATTCTGAAATTCTAGTTGTTTAAGTTTACCAAGGGTTTAAGACATGGCAGGAGATCCCAGACCCGTGTCATGCTCCTCGTGTGCGATGTGGGAGCTCAGGGACACGTCCACTGTCCCTGGCTCCTTCACGTGCAAGAAGTGTGTTCAGTTGCAGCTCTTGTTAGACCGCTTGACGGCTCTGGAGCTGCGGATGGACTCACTTTGGAGCATCCGCGATGCTGAGGAGGTCGTGGATAGCACGTTTAGCGAGTTGGTCACACCGCAGGTGAAGGTTACTGAGGGAGATAGAAAATGGGTGACCAAAAGAAAGAGCAAGAGTAGGAAGGCAGTGCAGGTGTCCCCTGCGGTCATCTCCCTGCAAAACAGATATACCGCTTTGGATACTGTTGAGGGAGATGGCTCACCAGGGGAAGGCAGCAGCAGCCAGGTTCATGGCACCGTGGCTGGCTCTGCTGCACAGCAGGGCAGGAAGAAAAATGGCAGGGCTATAGTGATAGGGGACTCGATCGTAAGGGGAATAGACAACCGGTTCTGTGGACGCAATCGAGACTCCAGGATGGTATGTTGCCTCCCTGGTGCAAGGGTCAAGGATGTCTCGGAGCGGCTGCAGGACATTCTTTGGGGGGGGGGGGGGGGGGGGTGAACAGCCAGCTGTCGTGGTGCACATAGGCACCAACGATATAGGTAAAAAACGGGATGAGGTCCTACAAGCGGAATTCAGGGAGTTAGGAGTTAAACTAAAAAGTAGGACCTCAAAGGTAGTAATCTCAGGATTGCTACCAGTGCCGCGAGCTAGTCAGAGTAGGAATGTCAGGATAGATAGGATAAATGCGTGGCTCGAGAGATGGTGCAAGAGGGAGGGATTCAAATTCCTGGGGCATTGGGACCGGTTCTGGGGGAGGTGGGACCAGTACAAACCGGACGGTCTGCACTTGGGCAGGACTGGAACCGATGTCCTAGGGGGGGGTGTTTTCTAGAGCTGTTGGGGAGGGTTTAAACTAATGTGGCAGGGGGATGGGAACCGATGCAGGAAGTTGGAAGGTAGTAAAACAGGGACAGAAACAAAAGGAAGTAAGGGGAAAAGTGCAAGGCAGAGAAGACATAGTCAGAAATCCATAAGGGCGACAGTGCAAGGTACAGTGACTGAGGGGAGCACACTGAATAGGCCCAGTAATAACAAAAGGAATAAAACTGGAGTTGTTAAGATTCAAAACAGAGGTAAAAAAACCAACATAAGTGTACTTTACCTGAATGCTCGTAGTATTCGGAATAAAGTAAATGAGTTGGTGGCACAAATCATCGTAAATGACTATGATTTAGTGGCCATTACTGAAACATGGTTAAAGGATGGTCACGACTGGGAGTTACATATCCGAGGGTATCAAACTATTCGGAAGGACAGAGTGGATGGTAAGGTGTTGCTCTGTTATTTAAGGATGACATCCGGGCAATAGTAAGGGATGACATCGGTGCTATGGAGGATAAGGTTGAATCCATTTGGGTGGAAATCAGAAATAGTAAGGCGAAAAAGTCACTGATAGGAGTAGTCTATCGGCCACCAAATAGTAACGAGATGGTGGGGCAGGCAATAAACAAAGAAATAACTGATGCATGTAGAAATGGTACAGCAGTTATCATGGGGGATTTTAATCTACATGTCGATTGGTTTAACCAGGTCGGTCAAGGCAACCGTGAGGAGGAGTTTATAGAATGTATCCGCGATAGTTTCCTAGAACAGTATGTAATGGAACCTATGAGGGAACAAGCGGTCCTAGATCTTGTCCTGTGTAATGAGACAGGATTGATTCATGATCTCATAGTTAGGGATCCTCTCGGAAGGAGCGATCACAATATGGTGGAATTTAAAATACAGATGGAGGGTGAGAAAGTAAAATCAAATACTAGTGTTTTGTGTTTAAACAAAGGAGATTACAAGGGGATGAGAGAAGAACTAGCTAAGGTAGAGTGGGAGCTAAGACTTTATGGTGGAACAGTTGAGGAACAGTGGAGAACCTTACAAGCGATTTTTCACAGTGCTCAGCAAAGGTTTATACCAACAAAAAGGAAGGACGGAAGAAAGAGGGAAAATCGACCGTGGATATTTAAGGAAATAAGGGAGAGTATCAAATTGAAGGAAAAAGCATACAAAGTGGCAAAGATTGCTGGAAGATTAGAGGACTGGGAAATCTTTAGGGGGCAACAGAAAGCTACTAAAAAAGCTATAAAGAAGAGTAAGATAGAGTATGAGAGTAAACTTGCTCAGAATATAACAACAGACAGTAAAAGTTTCTACAAATATATAAGACAAAAAAGAGTGGCTAAGGTAAATATTGGTCCTTTAGAGGATGAGAAGGGAGTTTTAATAATGGGAAATGAGGAAATGGCTGAGGAACTGAACAGGTTTTTTGGGTCGGTCTTCACAGTGGAAGACACAAATAACATGCCAGCGACTGATAGAAATGAGGCTATGACAGGTGAGGACCTTGAGAGGATTGTTATCACTAAGGAGGGAGTGATGGGCAAGCTAATGGGGCTAAAGGTAGACAAGTCTCCTGGCCCTGATGGAATGCATCCCAGAGTGCTAAAAGAGATGGCTTGGGAAATTGCAGATGCACTAGTGATAATTTACCGAAATTCACTACACTCTGGGGTGGTCCCGGTGGATTGGAAATTAGCAAATGTGACGCCACTGTTTAAAAAAGGAGGTAGGCAGAAAGCAGGAAATTATAGGCCAGTGAGCTTAACTTCGGTAATAGGGAAGATGCTGGAATCTATCATCAAGGAAGAAATTGCGAGGCATCTGGATAGAAATTGTCCCATTGGGCAGACGCAGCATGGGTTCGTAAAAGGCAGGTCATGCCTAACTAATTTAGTGGGATTTTTTGAGGACATTACCAGTGCAGTAGATAACGGGGAGCCGATGGATGTGGTATATCTGGATTTCCAGAAAGCCTTTGACAAGGTGCCACACAAAAGGTTGCTGCATAAGATAAAGATGCATGGCATTAAGGGTAAAGTAGTAGCATGGATAGAGGATTGGTTAATTAATAGAAAGCAAAGAGTTGGGATAAATGGGTGTTTCTCTGGTTGGCAATCAGTAGCTAGTGGTGTCCCTCAGGGATCCGTGTTGGGCCCACAATTGTTCACAATTTACATAGATGATTTGGAGTTGGGGACCAAGGACAATGTGTCCAAGTTTGCAGATGACACTAAGATGAGTGGTAAAGCGAAAAGTGCAGAGGATACTGGAAGTCTGCAGAGTAATTTGGATAGGTTAAGTGAATGGGCTCGGGTCTGGCAGATGGAATACAATGTTGACAAATGTGAGGTTATCCATTTTGGTAGGAATAACAGCAAACGGGATTATTATTTAAACGATAAAATATTAAAGCATGCCGCTGTTCAGAGAGACTTGGGTGTGCTAGTGCATGAGTCACAGAAGGTTGGTTTACAAATGCAACAGGTGATTAAGAAGGCAAATGGAATTTTGTCCTTCATTGCTAGAGGGATGGAGTTTAAGACTAGGGAGGTTATGTTGCAAGGTGTTAGTGCGGCCACACCTGGAGTATTGTATTCAGTTTTGGTCTCCTTACTTGAGAAAGGACGTACTGGCGCTGGAGGGTGTGCAGAGGAGATTCACTAGGTTAATCCCAGAGCTGAAGGGGTTGGATTATGAGGAGAGGTTGAGTAGACTGGGACTGTACTCGTTGGAATTTAGAAGGATGAGGGGGGATCTTATAGAAACATTTAAAATTATGAAGGGAATAGATAGGATAGATGCAGGCAGGTTGTTTCCACTGGCGGGTGAAAGCAGAACTAGGGGACACAGCCTCAAAATAAGGGGAAGTAGATTTAGGACTGAGTTTAGGAGGAACTTCTTCACCCAAAGGGTTGTGAATCTATGGAATTCCTTGCCCAGTGAAGCAGTTGAGGCTCCTTCATTACATGTTTTTAAGGTAAAGATAGATAGTTTTTTGAAGAATAAAGGGATTAAGGGTTATGGTGTTCGGGCCGGAAAGTGGAGCTGAGTCCACAAAAGATCAGCCATGATCTAATTGAATGGCGGGGCAGGCTTGAGGGGCCAGATGGCCTACTCCTGCTCCTAGTTCTTATGTTCTTAACACTCAAGAAGCTCAATACCATCTAGGACAAATGAGGCCGCTTGATTGGCATTCCATCCAGAAACATTCACTCCCTCCACTACCGATGGACAATGTGAGTAGTGTGTGCCATCTACAAGATGCACTGCAGGAACTCACCAAGCCTCCTCAAACATCACCTATCAAACCCACGACCATCAGCATCTAGAAGGACAAAGGCAGTAGACATATAGGAACATCACCACCTGGAGGTTCCCATCACCCACCATCCTGACTAGGAAATATATCACCATTCCTTCACTGTCACTAGGTCAAAATTCTGGAACTCCCTCCCTAACAACAGTTGATGCACCTACACCATAGGAACTGCAATAGTTCAAGAAGGCAGCTCACCATCACCTTACGAGGGCAATTAGAGATGAGGAATAAATGCTGGCCTAACCAACGACACCCATATCCCAAGAATGAATTTTTAAAAATCCAACTGGCCAATTACCACTCCATCAATCTACTCTTGATCATCAGCAAATGAATGGAAGATGTCATTGACATCCTCTCAAGTGGCATTTGCACAGCAACAACCTGTTCACAGTCGTTCAGCTTGAGTTCTGCCATGGCCACTTAACTCCTGACCCCATTACAACATTTGTCCAAATATGGACAAAAGAGCTTGACTCAAGAGGTTGGGCTGACGAGTGGCAAGTAACATTTGCGTCACACAAACACCAGGCACTGAGCATCTCCAACGAGACAGAATCTAACCATTGCCCCATGATATTAATGGGATTATATTCGCTGGATTCCCATAATCAACATTCTGGGTGCTACCATTGACCAGAAACTGAACTGGGCTAGCCATATCAATATTGTGGCCACAAGAGCATGTCAAAGGCTGTTAATTCTGTGTGAGTAACTGACCTCTGACTCCCCAAAGCCTGTCCACCATCTATAAGGCACAAGTCAAGAATGTGAGGAATATCCTTCACCTGCCTGGATGAGTGCAACTTCAACAACACTTGTAGCCACCTGGGGTGGCCCCGTCCCGATTCCAAAATGACCACTCGCAAAGAGTACAGGGAAAAATGGACAGCACTAGAAGAACAAGCAGGTACAAGGTTTCCTGTGGATTGGAACCTGCAGAGCCCAGACAGAACTGAAACTACAAGCCATTAGCATTGTAATGAGCTATCTCCGGGGACAAAAGAGAAACATTTAAACAATCGATACCAGGGCAGACTCCCCGGCGCCAATGGAGACTAAAACAAAGGCAGGCCAACGGTTACCTAGGGCCCGCCCAGCGATCGGGGAATGACCCCGTTATTGGAGAGAATCGATATAAACGATTGGGACATGGTCCAATTAATTGGGACCAAGTCCAGGGTCCGCCCAGAAGGGCGCAAAACCCGTTGCACTATAAAACAGAGTCCCCAAGGTCAGAACGCTCTCTCTGAAGCTCTCGGAAGAACTCTTACTCTTCTTCTTCACCTTCACCTTGGCCGTTGGCTCTCAGCGACGAGAGGCCCGCCAAGTAAGTCTAAGGTCAACGCACGCTACGAGATAGGCGCTCCTAGCTACTATTCTATACCAGTTCAAAACCAGCAGTATCAGAACCGGACAACGGCCATTGTTCCTCTGACTGAGTGGGCCCCCGAAGCTAAGTATAGGCTTTTAGTAGTAGTTGTAGTTTAGTGAGTAGAGTTTGTGCATGAGTAATAATTGACTGTGTGTGTAAATAAATGTGCA
This sequence comes from Scyliorhinus canicula, assembly GCF_902713615.1. Classification (NCBI taxonomy): domain Eukaryota; kingdom Metazoa; phylum Chordata; class Chondrichthyes; order Carcharhiniformes; family Scyliorhinidae; genus Scyliorhinus; species Scyliorhinus canicula. Next base: position 185,252,411 of record NC_052146.1, on the reverse strand, counting down.
TTGATTTCAAACTTACTAACTGGTGTATCGAGTCATTGATCAGTATTCGGTTTTGAACCTTGTGGTGGTATCAGAAAGATACCTGGCGACTCTTGAGCAAAGGTAATTAAAACAGAGCAAATTAAGGGAAAGCAAAACGAGCAACACACTCAAGAGGTTGGACACCATCCAAGGCAAAGCTCGCTTGACTGACACTCCATCCACAATTTTCAACATTCACTCCCTCCACTATCACAAACAGTAACGCGGTGTGTACCATCCGCAAGATGCACTGCAGCAACTCACCAAGGTTCCTTGGGCAGCACCTACCAAACCCACAACCTCTACTATCTAGGACAAGGGCGGCAGACGCATGGGAACACCATCACCTGCAAGTTTCCCTAAAAGCCACACACCATCCTGACTTGAAACTACATCGCCGTTCCTTCACTGTCACTGGGTCAAAATCCTGGATTGCCCTTCCTATTAGCACTGTGAGTGTTCCTCCAACACATGAATTGCAGTCGGTCACCACCACCTTCTCAAGGGTAATTAGGGATGGGTAATTAGCCAGTGATGCCTGCATTCCATGAACAAATACATAAAAATGATATGCCTACAGCTTTCTCTGTGTCTCTCTTGGCATCCTCTGAAGGGCTCATCAAGGCACTTGGCGTGGTTCATTATGAACAGTAACCCAACGATAACATTCTAGTCTCTTGGCAAACTTTCTGCCCACCATGCCTGCTGGGGGATAATCTTATCAATCTTCTTCGTGGCAAACTCATCCCTCTCAATACTGACCCCATTGACTCTGCCAGCAGATCATCTCTCACCATCCTCAATGCATCTCGGTCCAGCTTATCCATTCGCTTGTGAACAAAGTACTTGCCATCCGCGAACTTATTGTAGATGATTGCATCAATTTCATGGCCTTAATGGGCCGATGATACCTTATCCCTAAATGAAACCTCCCCACCAATTGCCTGGTCAAGATTTTTTAAATTATAAATTTAGAGTAGCCAATTATTTTTCTTTTCCAATTAAGGGGCAATTTATTATGGCCAATCCACCTAACCAGCACATCTTTGGGTTATGGGGGTGAAACCCACACAGACATTGGGAGAATGTACAAACTCCACATGGACAGTGACCCAGGGCTGGGATTCGAACTCGGGCCATCAGTGCCGCAGTCCCAGTGCTAACCACCGCGCCACATGCCGCCCCCGGTCAAGATTTTTACAGTGGCAAAGTAACAAGCAAGGTAGAAAATGGGGGAACCAATAGTGGTGTCTTTGAATTTCTAAAAGGCATTCACTAAGGTGCCCCATAAAAGGTTGCTACTGGGGTGTTTTATCGACCCCCTTTAAACACATTTTGTTGTTATTTTTAAAGTTTCCTTTGTGATTTGTTTTGTTTGGCACAGTATCCCTTTAAGAGACTCCCTTGTCATTTATCCCTCAATTAGTTAATTTAGTTTAATTGTTTTGCCTAAAACAGTATAAAAGGTTGCTATACAAATAAGAGCTCAGTCTGGTCTCAATTTGTGGACACCAGTACTGAACAGCGCTCATCCAAGGTCTCCAAGGTGCAGGGGATAGATCCCAACGCCTCGGGAAACTGCATATCACAGTGAGACCAGCTGGCAGCACGGTAGCACAAGTGGATAGCACTGTGGCTTCACAACGCCAAGGTCTCAGGTTCAATTCCATGCTGGGTCACTGTCTGTGCGGAGTCGGCACGTTCTCCCCGTGGTATCCATCTACAATGTGCATCCTGGGGACACACCTAGACAGAGCTGTCGATCAAGAAAAGCTAAGCACGTTAAGGATCACTGTGGCACTGGGGGAGGGGAGGGTGGTAGGGGGTGGTGGAGAGAGTGGGGTGGCACCATCGGGCTAGTGGGGCATCGTTGGACACCTGTGACACATTAAAAACCCTTGACCTCAACCAGTATGCCGCCTCTCACTTCCGCAATGCGGGCCGACCTCCGAACCCTTGGCATCTCGGTAGCACGGTGGTTAGCACAGTTGCTTCACAGCTCCGGGGTCCCAGGTTCGATTCCCTGTGTTTGTGCGGAGTCTGCACATTCTTCCCGTGTCTGCGTGGGTTTCCTCCGGGTGCTCCGGTTTCCTCCCACAGTCCAAAGACGTGCAGGTTAGGTGGATTGGCAATGCTAAATTGCACTTAGTGATCAAAAAGGTTAGGAGGGGTTATTGGGTTACGGGGATTGGGTGGAAGTGAGGGCTTAAGTGGGTCGGTGCAGACTCATGGGCTGAATAGCCTCCTTCTGCACTGTATGTTCTATGTCTCGCTCTAATATGCAGATTTGTCAAAACGTGATCCTGTCCACAAGGGGCAAGATTTACATTGCAATGTCTCGTGAGACCTTGCGAACTGGGTCGATCCCGGGAGCAGGGTTTCTCCGCTTCATGGCCACATTGCGCTGCTTTTCAGGTACAGCGTGGCCGTTCAATCGTGCCCAATATACCACTGTCCTTTAGGTTTCCTGTTATCACCCCCGTCCTCAAAAAACAACTTTTTAAAAACAACTTTTAAACCCTTTATCCTGGAAAATTACTGCCGTATCTCCAACATCCATTTGATTTCCAAAGTCTGTGAACTTATCAGTCTTCAAAATTTGTGCTAATCTTTTCTGGAATTTCATACCGAATCTCTCCATTCAGGTTTTGTCCCTACTGCAGTGCTGAAACATACCTCATCAAAGTCACAAAAGACATCTTCTGTGGTTGTAACAAAGGTAAATTATTCCTCCTGGTCCTTTTCGACCTGTATGCAGCCTTTCACAGTTGACCACATCATCATACCCCAGCACCTCTCCAGTCCTCCAACTTGGTGGGGCTGCACTTGCCTGGATCCATTCCTATCTATCTAATCATAGCCAGATAATCCTACCTAGTCTAATCATAGCCAGAGTATTATCACTTACAATGGCTTCTCTGCCCATTCCTGCAGCATTACCTCCAGTGTCCTACAAGAATTTATTCTTGGCCCCCTCCTAATTCCCATCCACTTGCTGCACCTCGGCAATATCATCTAAAAGTGCAGCGTTAGTTTTTGCATGTATGTTGATAGCTAATTCCACCTCACTGTTACCTCTCTCAAATCCTCCACTTTTGCTAAATGATCAGACTGTTTAACCGACATCCAGTACTGGTTGAGCAGAAAACGTCTCCAAACTATCCAAATTAGGACAAAGAAATAGCAATGAATAAAGGATTCAAGTGGATAAAAATGAAACTGGCGACCAATGCACAAAAATCATGTGACATATTGATGTCCTATTATTTACGTACGGCTGGTTACCAAACAATGAAAACGACTTTTCATAACATCAGTTACCACAGAAAAAGGATAACAAAGCTTACCAAAGAAAGGCACACATGGAGGGTTGATGGATCGGAGTTTAGCCAAATACTTTTTATAGTGATCTTCACTCAATTCATGAGCCTCTTCTAAAATTTTCTTTTGTCGACTTGCTATTTGCTATGGACGCAAGAAATGCAGAATGTATATTTAGAAGGCAGTATTGATAAAAATTCATTTGACCTAATCAACTTGTTCATTTTTGTACCCCAAATCTACAAACCTGGTCAATGCTGAATTTGAACTTTATCCAAATACTTTTTGAATGCTTCAATGGATTATTGATGGTACTAAGCCGTGGTGAATCCAATACGTTGATGACCAAGTATTAAGAAGTTATTCGCTAAACCATGGTCAACTTGTGGTATCTTAATTTTTTTCTTTTAAAAAAAAATAGATTTGGAGTACCCAATTTTTATTTTCCAATTAAGGGCAATTTAGTGTAGCCAATTCACCCACCCTGCACATCTTTGGGTTGTGGGGGTGAGACCCACTCAGGCACAGGGAGAATATGTAAACTTCACACGGACAGTAACCCAGATCGGGATTGAACCCGGGTTCTCAGCGCCGTGAGGCAGCAGTGCTAACCACGGTGGCATTGTGCCACCCCTATGGTATCTTAATTTATAATCACGTTTTAAAAAATATTTTATACATAACAAAGAAAACACACCCCACCCCAAACAGAACTACTTAATTTATAATAATGTCCTCTAGTTTTCCATCCGGACTTTGTACAAAACACCCATCTACTTCAAATGTAGTCCCTTGGTTATTTTAAAGCTTTTCCTCCTCTTCTTAAATCTAGTATTTTTGAAAAATATGGAATTAATTTTTACCTTTTCACACAGCCAAATTAAATTAATTTTGTTGTGGTTCCCGAATTCTTTCCATTGCCTCTTATCTTAAGAACAAGTAGCTCAGTTGGCTGAACGACTGGTTCGTGATGCGGAGCAACGCTAGCAGCATGGATTCAATTCCCGTACTGACTGAGTTTATTCACAAACGCCCCGCCTTGTCAACCTTGTCCCTCACCTGAGGCGTGATGACCCTCATGTTAAATCATCACCAGTCAGCTCTCTCTTAAAGGGGAGTGCAGCCTATAGTCCGTCCTCTAGGACTGTGGCACATTTCAATTTCATCTCAAGTACAGTGACCATAGCTGTAAACAACACTCTAAATGTGTGATTATAAAATTTTCTAAGTGGCCAATAATACTTCCTTTGCTTCTTGTTTTATGGGATAACTTGGGCTGAAGTTACATAGCACTTATAATGTTGCTAAGGGGTTTCCCATTTTGAAGTGATGCTAAAGATGGCATGTAAGCTGGCTCAATGGTATATAGAGTAGAATAGATCTCAAAAACTCTGAATTCGATTGCTTGTGTTTGAATGCACTTTTACTTATTATGTACCACAGTTTGGACACCTATCACATCCAGATCCTTTTTCTTCACTTTGTTTCATTTTCCAATCATATTTGCATCAATGTGCATTAACTTTCAGTTTGGTCATCGGTCACTTGTGAGGTACTTCAGAAAGTTCCTTTTGATATTCCTGAATCCAACATCCACTACATAAATTTTATTCAGCAATCTTGTTGTGCACTTGTTACCCCCAGGCTCAACAATTCAAAGGTTTCCCTGGCCACCAACTCACATTTGATCCTTCATAAACTTGAACTTATCCAAAACTCGCCTGCACATATTCTAACTTGTACTAAGTCCTGTTCACCCATCATGTTTGCCTACATTAGCTGCCAGACTCAGTAAGACTTCTAAATTCTGAATTTTTTGTTCCAAACCCTCCATAGCCTCACCCCTTGCTAATGCCGTAACCTCATCCAGCCTTACAAACCTCCAAATCGGAGCTCTTTTCATCCATGATTTCCTTGTGCCTTCAGCTGTCTGGAAATATCTCCATAAACCTCTCTGCCTGACTCTGCTCCTTTAAGGCCCTTAAAATAAATCTCTTTGACCAAGCTTCTCTCCTAATCATCTTATGTGACAATGTCAAATCATATTTGATAACACTCTTGAAACACATTCGGACATTTCTTTAAGTTACTAGTGTTTTATAATTGTAAGTCGCTGCAGTAGATTCTTTACAGGATTCCAAAATACTTACAAAACCTGACCTGTTTTAAGCAGATTTATTATTGTTGATGAAAAGCTTGTGAACTGTTTTTGCTATCATTTATATTTTTAGATTATTAGGATAACTGGAATAATAAAAATAAGTTTGAACTTTTTGGTTAGCATGTTCTATGGCTGAGACTAGAAACTTGCCTTCTGGGAAACATGAGTTTGCATACACCCATCAAAGGCTGCATAAAAATTCAGCAAAGCTCAGGTTAACATTGCAAAATTCAAACCATATTTTCTATGATATTCCCTATGACATTGTAATGCTGAAAAACACAGCTAAAACAAGATACACAATTTCGAAAATAAATTTAGAGTGCCCAATTCTTTTCACCCCCCAATTAAGCGGCAATTCAGTGTGGCCAATCCACCTACCCTGCACATCTTTGGGTTGTGGGGGGGGAGCAAGGTGGCGCAGTGGGTTAGCCCTGCAGCCTCATGGCGCCAAGGTCCCAGGTTCGATCCCGGCTCTGGGTCACTGTCTGTTTGCACATTCTCCCCGTGTTTGCGTGGGTTTCGCCCCCACAACCCGAAGACGCGCAGGCTAGGTGGATGGGCCATGCTAAATTGCCCCTTAATTGGAAAAAAATTAATTGGGTACACTAAATTTATAAAAAACAAATCTTTGCGTTGTGGGGGTGAGACCCACGCAGACACGGGAGAATGTGCAAACTCTACATGGACAGTAACCTTGGGCTGGGATCGAACCCGGGTCCCCGGTGCCTTGAGGCAGCATTGCTAACCACTGTGCCACCCTAATAACAATAATCTTTATTAGTGTCACAAGTAGGCTTACATTAACACTGCAATGACTTTACTGTGAAAATCCGCTAGTCGCCACACTCTGTCGCCCATTTAGGGGCACGGAAGGAGAATTCAGAAGGTCCAATTCACCGAACAACCCCGTCTTTAGGAACTTGTGGGTTGAAACCGGGGCACCTGGAGGAAATCCACGCAGACACGGGGAGAACGTGCAGACTCCGCACAGACAGTGACCCAAACCGTGAATTGAACCCGGGTCCCTGGTGCTGTGAAGCAACAGTGCTATCCACTGTGCTACCGTGCGAACTGTGACCACCATTTGTCAGCCACTGCTGTTGAGAGTTTTCCTGCAGTCTGACGGCAGATCAGACACCTGCTTCTCCTAGCTCTGTTTGTCACTCAATAGATGGTGCCTCGACCTTTGAATAACAATTTCCAGTGTGAGACTGTCAAGGGAGATAGATTCTGCGAGAGACCAGGTAAACGGATACTGTCCATTCAATTTAAGAGTGTTTGTTTCTTCAATCTTGGGATTTGGGTGTCACTAACAAGAGCAGCAGATATTGTCAATCCCTAGTTGTGTTGATCAGCCTTCTTCCTGAACTTCTGCAGGAGCAGGATGACCGCACATGCGTCCTGCTGACCGTGCCCCCTATAAAGATTGCGGCTGGTAATTCGGGGCCTCCCACTCAGGCAGATGCTGCCGCGGCACGGTTTGGTGTGAATGCAGAACCAATTGGTTCTTATTCAGGTTTTGCGACATCCAGTGGGTGTTTATGAAGCCTCACTACCCACTCCGCCTCCTCTATTACCCTCCTGCAATCGATTGTTCTTGTCCAGTTCCAGAGAAGAAATAAACATTTTCTGCTGTTGCGGTCACAACAACATACACAATTTAAAAAAAAAATTAGAGTACCCAATTCATTTTTTACAATTAAGGGGCAATTTAGCATGGCCAATCCACCTACACTGCACATCTTTGGGTTGTGGGGGCGAAACCCATGCAAGCACGGGGAGAATGTGCAAACTCCACACGGACAGTACAACATAAACAATTAACTAGACTATTAACTGTATTCTCTGAATAAAGGATTATTATTCATTATAGCTAATTTCCATTCTGTGTACGGTATTCTACACACTAAATGCACCATAATCTAACAATTAGGAATGTTCACTTTCAGCTGCTGTATTTTGTTTGAAACTCCCCACATGTTAAGTAATATGCCAATACTTGCACTCTATTTTCTCTCAGTGTAGAAATGTGTTTGTTCACAAGGGAAAATATGGGAAGGGCAATATCTGAGTGCTGGTCATAAGCAGGAGCAACTGAAATGACAATATTACTTTCTTCTATCCTTCTTTTAATTTAGTATGTCACAAAGATGTAATTATATATTTGGTAAAAAAAAGCAAATCTTTCTTTTAAATGGACACGAGGAACCATAAAAATTGCTGCCAAAAGTCACCTGACCTCTTTGCAACCACAATGTTGTCAAGCTTCCAGAAGGCTCCAAGTGAATTGCAAATAAACTTACCCAGGCATGTGAGGACCGTTGAAAATTCAATGCATTTTCACAAGTGTAAATAGAAATTCATTGATAATGGTTTCCCTGGAGGTGTAAATAATTATTTCATATCCCACCCAACCTGGAAGAATGGGAGCCATTAAAATTAATGGATGAGTTTTTTTAAAAAGATTAATTATATCAGCTGAAAGACAACGGATGGGACTATACCCCAGACCTGGAGCAATGTAATACCTAAAATGAAAGCATGATTTGACAGTTTGGGATAACAGCCATGTTGAGTTTTGGAATGTATAAAGGCCAGCTGAGAACAGCCTGTAATGCAGAGAAAGAACAAGGAGAGCCATCATCCGAGACAGCTCTTCTCCATGGGAGGGCGAAGAGGGTATTCATAAATCAACAACTTTTTAAAAAAAAAATTAGAGTACTAAATGTTTTTTCCAATTAAGGGCAATTTAGGTGGCCAATCCACCTAACCTGCACATCTTTGGGTTGTTGGGTGAAACTCACACAAACCCGGGGAGAATGTGCAAATTCCACACAGACAGTGACTCAGGGCCGAGTTCAAACCCGGATCATCAGCGCCGTAGGCAGCAGTACTAACCACTGAGCCATCGTGCCGCTCCATAACTCAACTTCTGTTCCGTTTTTTTTTTTTAAATTTAGATTACCCAATTATTTTTTCCAATTAAGGGGCAATTTAGCGTGGCCAATCCACCTAATGTGCACATTTTTGGGTTGTGGGGGCGAAACCCACGCAGACACGGGGAGAATGTGCAAACTCCACACGGACAGTGACCCAGAGCCGGGATCGAACCTGGGACCTCAGCGCCGTGAGGCGGTTGTGCTAACCACTAGGCCACCGTGCTGCCCTGCTTCTGTTCCGTTATGAAGTGTCACGGCAATCAAAGTGCTGGAACCACAGAACTGTTTGGTCCACAACTTCAATGATCTGACTACAGGCGCCATCGCAGCTGCTGAACATAACTCTTCAACTTCAACCCTTCACTTCAGGCAACCAACCCTTCAATTACAAGCCACAGATCTGCAATAACATCTTAAAGGGCTGATCTGAATTTCAATTTCACATTTATAAGTATCTTTTATCCTCAGCCATCTTTAATCTATGTATTCAGTTAGCAACTTTCTTATTTTTAATTAAATAACTTACAGCAGTGTTTTGTAATAAACTAACCTTTATTTTGTTTAAGACTAAAGCTTTGCTGTTGGTTATTTTTAAATTGAATGACTTGCAATTTAAAAGGGGGCTAACATATAAACACACACAAATTCTTAGCTCATGGGCCACTTTGAGGAAACGCTTCTTACATGGTCATGACACTAAAGTTTGCTATTCTTCAAGCAATTCTGTGCATCTGGTTCAACCACATACCTCAAATGTGTGATCCAGTCTATAAACAGGAGATGAATTCATGGCACTGACCACCTCCAAAACTCCGTTAAAATTGTTTAGTTCTTGGAAAACCTGCAGAATCTCAATTATTCGACTGACAACGGCTATTCTTTCCTCTAAGTTTTCAGTTTCTACTATGCATCTGAAAATTAAAAGATGAATGAACTTATCACTTATGTATATTACAGTCTGAGTAAATACAAGGGAGAGCTTGAAGCAACACTTATTTACAGCTTGGATGTTGTTATAACTTTGACCATCTGCTTAATGTCACAGGAAGGCTAAAAACTGGTTTATTTTAAAGTCATACAGCATATGATTGAAAAATAATTGTTGGAAAACAATGAAGCTATTAAAGATTTTAAGAAAATACCATCTGAAATGTGCAGCCAAAACTTTCAGAATAACTTCACTACAAATTTCTTTCAAGCAACATAATTATATTCTGTGCAAACAGAACATCCAATGTACCTTGAACATCATTAAAAGTGAAGCATTGAAAATACTTTAGATATTAATATTAACGATAACTTATTTTTCTTGAATATTGGTGAAGAGAGACATGTTGCTGAAGCTTTGGCATTCTTGCATTTGTCCTGATGAGTTTAAGACAACAGGTTTGGAAATATGTCTCTCTTTTAAGCAAAATTAAAGTTCCTACTACCAAGCGACAATAATATTTTAATGAAAATAATATTAATAATCTTTATTGTCACAAGTAGGCTTACATTAATACTGCAATAAAGTTACTGTGAAAATATCAGGTTTAGAATCAGGTTTTTGGAAACAAACATAATATGTTACTGTTTAATACTTACACAGCACTAACTAAATTAAGACTTATACATATTTCAAAATAGTTTACCCATTTTGCCTTTCTACCATGCACTGAAGCCAGGCAGCCTCCTAATCAACAAAAGGAAGGTTGCATTGACTTTTCAGTAAACAAAATTCTCAGTCAAATTTGGTCTTAATATTAAGTAGTAACATAAACAGTGTCACATTATCCAGCCATAATCTCAAATTTTACTTCATCTGAGGTATCCCCTCCATTCATGATACTCACACAAAATAAAGATCAACTGTGTTAATACACATATATTCCTTACTTTTCAAACCACAAAGTGAGATTAGTAGTGTGTCGTATCATCTTGAGGAGGTTTGAAGAATTAATTTCTTTGTCGTCTTTTGTCCATACACTTCCTACTAGTTCTGAAGGCTGGACAGCTCTAAAATCCAGATATAACAAAAGCATGAATCATTTCTATACTTAAGTAAAACCTATCAAGTTTCCTGGAAACATAATTTGAAAACTACCACCATGTCATTAAACTTCAAATATTAATTAGCAGTTCAAACTTTATCAGATAATTTTGTTTGATAAATCTTCCAAAAAAGCATTTTCACTGCTTAAAGCAACTAGGGCAACACGGTGGGACAGTCGTTAGCACTGGTGCCTTACAGCGCCAGGGACCTGGCTTTGATTCCGACCTCGGATGACTACCTGTGTGTGACGTTTGTCCATTTTCCCCATGTCTGCGTGGGTTTCCTTTGGGCGCTCCAGTTTTCTCCCACAATCCAAAGATCTGCGGGTTAGGTGGATTGGCCATGCTAAATTGCCCCTGAGTGTCCAGAGGCTAGGTGGACTTCCGGGGATAGGGCAGGGAATTGGGCCGAGGTAGGATGCTCTTTCAGAGACTCGATGGGCCAAATGGCTTCTTTCTGCACTGTAGAGATTCTACAATTCTATGAACTGCATAAGGAATTTCTTAAACAAATACCTCGACCAGAGACAAGTTGGTTAAAGCTTTAATGCTTGACTAAGTCATCAATGATTGTCTTTGGAAAGTGATAAAGCACTTTGAGGGGAGAGCTGACTGGTGGTGATTTAACCTGAGGATCACCACACCTCAGGCGAGGGACAAGGTAGACAAGGCGGGCCTTCATTAAAGCTTATTAGTTCCTAACAAATGGTTTATTACTGCTTAACACAGGGCATTCATGCCAGTAAAATCATTACCTGTAAAGATCAGATTCTAATAAAGTTAGCTGTCGTGCAATTTCTATTGGATGCAAAGTTAGCAGGTCAAATGCTTCAACTTGACCAATTCTACTTATGTGCCATTCTATAGAAGGGGGCAAACTTTCAAATGTGATAGCATGCGATGGTCCATTTGCTTGTGCCTGCTTTTTCCTTAGGATGATTTTACTGATAGATTCAACCCATTTCTTCATGGCTTTACCTGCATCATAAAACAGTATTTAAGTTACTTAAAACACACTCCATTAATAAAACACTGCAGCTTTTGCACATTTAAAGTTGCAAATTTTCTGTAGTTCAGGGCTCCTCACCTCTAACTGTCCCAATGAATTCTTCTAATTGATATAATAACTCTGTATCTCTTTCAAAGTCATAGAAATGATGTTCCACCCAGTGTCGACATACATTCAGAACTCTTGAAAGGATGCAATAAAACAAAAGTTTAAAAAAAATTGGGGGAAAACATTAACCAGCTCTCACATTATTACCATTCAATGCTCAGTTGGCTGTGTAAACTTATTCTGTGCATTATTGTATTTAACTGGCTAAGAACGTGATAAGATTCACATTTTGGCAGTTTAAAATATTAGCACACCCATAGAATCTTTGATTGTAATACTTTTGAGACATTTATGTATCAAAAGATAACACTGACACAGTAAGCTGTCAAAGTCACACTCCATAATCTACAACAAACCTATAGTGCAAAACTAAGAGTGATGCATCATTGCTGTGGGTCATTCTGTAGTTAATCACAATATAAGATGTCTTCTTTTTGTATGAAGAACCATGCACAAGTAAGTTGTTTCCTGATTATGAAGTTGAATCAAGTAATTGTAACAGATCCCAGTCTTAATGTCCCACAAGGCCAAATGGAATACTTGAAGTTTGAACAAACAGATTGAGGGGCTCAAAGTTCCAGGTCCAAGTACTCTGCACAGGTCTCCAGACTGCTAGTAACAGTAACCACCCATACTAAGCCATGGATGATGAAGGATGCAACAAAAATCCTGATGGGCTTCACTTATGAAAGCCAGGGCAAAATTGACTCATGAGACATAGGTGATTTCACTGGGTAATATAAATAGAGAAAGCTTGAGAGTAGATTCAGTTTTAGTGCAACAAAATGACTACCATCATCAGACACAATACATACATGCAACGTTCTGCTGATATTTACAGCTTTTCAAAATGAAAAAGTTGGTCCTGAAGTACAATTCACTGAAAGTGAGGGACAAACAAGTCCTGAAAAAGCCTAATATGGTGTCTTAAAATGTAAAATACCCTACTGATTCTAAATTAGATTTTTATGGCAAGAAACTAGAGGCTCTGAAATATGGAGACCGTTAGTTTCTAATTGTCAAGTAGGTGTACAATAATTGCATTGCAACTATAAATGGACTTTCTTAACATGCCAGGGAATGAGCAAGTATTAATTCCTTCCCCAAACATGAAAGATCATGCATCACTGACAAGAATAGCTGATAGCCAATGTCCAAGGTAAACTAAATAATTTGTGATGAAGTAGGAAGGAGTTTCGCCACAGGATGAAAATTCCCAAATTGTTTAGAAAACAGAACATCAGTAGAGTGTGTGTTTGTTTACTGGCTCGCTGCTATACCTCTGGAATCAGAATGGAACAGACTTGTTGCCAGACATGGGTGCCAAATGTGTTCAATCACACGGTTTCTTCATCAGACTTTTTTGATTGTAGAAAATAGATAGGTGCTTAATAGCCGCCGCAGACACAATTTTCTTTCTGTGCTGTATTATGATCCCAGACCAGACACCAACAATGGCTAGGATACTGGGCCAAGACCCCAAGACCATCCTATCACCATAACCCAGTAATCCCACCCAAACCTTTTGGACACAAAGGGCAATTTAGAATGGCAAATCCACCTAACCTGCACATCTTTGGACTGTGGGAGGAAACCGGAGCACCCGGAGGAAACCCACGCAGACACGGGAAGAATGTGCAGACTCCGCACAAACACAGGGAATCGAACCTGGGACCCCGGAGCTGTGAAGCAACTGTGCTAACAACCGTGCTACCGAGATGCCAAGGGTTCGGAGGTCGGCCCGCATTGCGGAAGTGAGAGGCGGCATACTGGTTGAGGTCAAGGGTTTTTAATGTGTCACAGGTGTCCAACGATGCCCCACTAGCCCGATGGTTCCACCCCACTCTCTCCACCACCCCCTACCACCCTCCCCTCCCCCAGTGCCACAGTGATCCTCAACGTGCTTAGCTTTTCTTGATCGACAGCTCTGTCTAGGTGTGTCCCCAGGATGCACATTGTATATGGATACCAGCTGCTTACCACACCCAGTGGCCTTCGATGCCCCAAGCGGGCGTCCTCTAGACGCTCTAGGGCTGGCGCATTTGTCGGTGGCACATGCACAGCCGTACCGTCCTGTCCCGTGTGCTGACTTCGAGATGCAGGGTGGAACTCGGGGGAGCTGGTGGCCACCAACCCCACTCCATGGGACGGGTCTAGGTTGGCACCCAGAACCCTCTCCTCCTGCTCTGTGCCCGTAGGGACCCAGGGCTCTCCTCGGGACAGAAGGGCAGCTGGTTAGAACCCCAACTGCCCCCGCGTCATCAGGCCCTGCCACCCCTGGTGGCTCCCCGATGTCTGCACCATTGTGTCGACACCCTCGGTGATGCGCCTCAGTGACAGGAACATGCTCTGCAGTGACTCGGCAATGCCCTCCTGTGACTGGGACAAGCTCCACAGTGCCTCAGCCATTCCCATCTGAGAGCGGGACATGTCCACAGCATCTCATCAAGGTCAGCGTGGTACTGGGTCACGTCCCCCAGCAAGTCGAACATTCTGCCGAGGCCCTCAGCTGTGGCTGTTACCAACTGCACCACGCCTTGGACACCTCCACTAGTGCTGCCAACGTCATGCACCAGGCTCTCCACTGCAGTCGCCACCCTAGCAGTGTCAGCCTCAGTTCCACGCATTGCTGGCGACATCTCCTGTGCCCATATCCTCTGGGATTCCTCCAGATTCGCTGTCATCTCCCTCGGCTGATACCCAACATCTCCAGGTATATCTGTTCAATATGCTCAACATCTGGCTGGGACTGAGCTGGAACCTGGGATCCAACAGACCTTCGACTACCGTCTCGCCTGGACATTCCTGCCTTCACCTGATGCACATCAACAACTGTGTGGTGCTCACCAGATTGTGCCCCAGAAGCCTGACCACTAACATTTCCCAACAAGATGTGTGCATCTGCGCAGGTGGAGGATAGGGATGACAGCTGTGATGCGTCGATCGTGGCATCCTCAGAGCTCTCCTCTGAGGTGGTCTCATGGGAGGCAGGGTAGGGTGGGCTGGTCGTCGGCTGGAGGACCTGTGGGAGAATGGACATGTGGTCATTGGGAGGGATGGGCCAGTCGGTATGGCAATAAAAACACGTTTGACGGGTCCTCCGAGTGGGGCCCGGTGGATCCTGACCATTGTGGCATGTGCCAACCTCCATATTGGTGAGCACTCTGTCTTCCACCACCCCAGTCACCTCCAGGACCCACTCCTCAAAGATCATGAGGATCCTTACGTCCAGCACTCCTCCGCCAGTCTGGGCCCATTCCCGGCAATTGTGGGAGAGCTTCTCTTGCGGAGACACAGAAAGGACACCGTTAGCCACACGTGTGATTCACAGCGGTGGAGGTGGTGGTGGGTCTGAAGTCCGGGCTGGGGGGATTTTAAGGGAGACGGGGTCAAGGGAGGGTTGAGGGCCGCATGGGGGGGGGGGGGGGGGGGGGATGCTTGCGTGAGGGCGGAAAGGTCACGGGGGGGTGGGGGGGGGGGGGGGGGCATTGTTGTCAACTCACCTGTGCTGCCCAGTGTAGGTCATTGGCCTTCTTGTGACATTGGAGGCCAGTCCCGGTCACGCTTCCCGAGCTGACGGCTACTGCCACTTCATCCCATGTGGCACTGGCTGCCCTGTGGATCACCCTCCAGGACCCTCAGGGGAACAGGACACCCTTCCAGGACTCCACCGCATCCAAGAGTCTCCCCAGGCTCACAACTCCAAATCTTAGGACCGGTCTTCTCGGCACCATGGCTGTCAGCTGAGTGGGGCTGACTGTGCAAGTGCTGCTCGACCTTATTAGCGGGGCGGGGGGGTGCTGCCGAATTGTCTGCCATGCCTTTATTTGCGGCGTGAAGCCAGTGGGGCCTCGATAAGTTGACCAATTAATGTTGAATAGCGTTCCGGCCTTGCCGGGCTGAGCAGCGGGAAGCTCGCCGTGTGAACAGTGTTGAGGAATTGCAAAGGAAAAAAGGCCCTGGATGGAAGTTTTTTTACAGATCCCTTAACAGTAGTCAGTATGTGGGGTAGAAAATATAATAGGAGATAGAAAGGGCATATAAGAAAAGCAATATTACAATAATCACGGGGGACTTTAATAAGCAGGTGGACTGGGACAATCAGGTGGTAGCAGATCCCAAGAAAAGGAATTTGCGGCACAAAAACAGAAAATGTTGGACAATCACAGCAGGTCTGACAGCATTTATGCAGAGGGAAGGGAGTTAACATTTTGAGTCTGGGTTACTCCTTGTCAAAGCTTTGTCAGAGCTTTGACACAGTGTCATCCAGACTCAAAACATTAGCTCCCTTCTCTCTCCACAGATGCTGACAGACCTGCTGCGATTGTCCAACATATTCTGCTTTTGTTTCAGATTCTAGCATCCGCAGTAATTTGCTTTTATAAAGGAATTTGGGGAATGTCCAAAATATGTTTCTCTTTGGAGCAGCTTGTGTAGAGCCCACTAGGGAACAGGCAATATGAGGCAGATATGATTAAGGAACTTAAGATGAAGGAACCCTTAGGTGGCAGTGATCACAACATCATAGAATTCACCCTGCAGTTTGAGAGGGAGAAGCTGGAATCAGATGTAATGGTTTTACAATTTAATAAAGGTAAACACAAAGACATGAGGGAGGAGATGGGCAGTGTTGATCAGAAGCGGAGCCTAGCAGGGAAGACTGTGGAACAGCAATGCCAGGAGATTTTTGGGGGTTTTCAAGAGAACACAACAGAAATTCATCCCAAGGAAGAGGAAACATGCTAAGGGGAGGACAAGGCAACCATGGCTAATAAGGGAAGTCAGGGACAGCATAAAAGCTAAAGAAAAAGCATACAATGTGGCAAGGATTAGTGGGAAGCCAGAGGATTGGGAAGCCTTTAAAAGTAAGCAGAGGACAACTAAAAAAGCAATAAGGGGGAGAAGATGAAAGATGAGTGTAAGCTAGCTAGTAATATAAAAGAAGGTTGCAAGAGATTTTTCTGATATAAAAGGTAAGACAGAGGCAAGAATGGACATTGAACCACTGGAAAATAAGGGTGGAGAAGTAGTAATGGGGAACAAAGAAATGGCAGAGGAACTGAATAGGTACTTTGCCTCAGTCTTCAGGGTGGAAGACACCAGTGGCATACCTGAACGTCAAGAGAGTCAGGAGACAGAGGGGAGTATAGTGCCCATCACAAAGGAGATAGTGCTGGGAAAACTGAAAGGTCTGAAGGTGGATAAGTCACCTGGACCAGATAGACTACATCCCAGGTCCTAAAAGAGATAGCTGAGGAGATTATGGAGGCATTGGTGGTGATCTTTCAGGAATCACTGGAGGCAGGAACGGTCCCAGAGGACTGGAAAATGGCTACTGTAACACCCTTGTTTAAGGGAGGCAGAAGACGAGAAATTATAGGCCGGTTAGTCTGACTTTGGTCATTGGTAAGATTTTAGGGTCCATTATTAAGATGAGATTGCAGGGTACTTGGAGGTGCATAGCAAAATAGGGCTAAGTCAGCATGGCTTCGTCAAGGGGAGGTCATGCCTGACAATCTGTTAGAATTCTTTGAAGAGGTAACGAGGAAGTAAGACAAAGGAAAGCCAATTGGCGTAATCTATTTGGATTTCCAGAAGGCCTTTGACAAGGCGCCATGTAGGAGGCTGCTAAATAAGATAAGAGCCCATGGTGTTAGGGGCATGGTACTGACATGTACAGAGAATTGGCTGACTGGCAGAAGGCAGAGTGGGGATAAAGGGGTCTTTTTCAAGATGGCAGCCGGTGACTAGTGGTGTTCCGCAGAGGTCAGTGTTGGGACCTCAACTGTTCACGATATACATTAACAATGTGGAAGAAGGAACTGAGAGCATTGTTGTTACATTTGCAGACTATACAAAGGTATGTAGAGGGACAGGCAGTGTTGAGGAAGTGGGGAGCTGCAGAAGGACTTGGACAGGCTAGGAGAGTGGACAAAGAAGTGGCAGATGGAAAAATTGAGGCTTAGGTTAAATGAGGAAATCTGAAGCAGTAAGGGACTTAGGAATCCTAGTTGACGATTCTCTTAAGGTTAACATGCAGTTTCAGTTGGCAGTTGATAAGGCAAATGCAATGTTAGCATTCATTCCATGACAGTTAGAATACAAGAGCAGGGATGCACTGCTGAGGCTGTAAAAGGCTCAAGTCAGACCCAGTGTGGAATATTGTGAGCAGTTTCGGGCCCCGTATCTAAGGAACGATTTGGTGCAGAGGAAGTTCACAAGAATAAAGGGCTTGTCATAGGAGGAACAGGTGAGGACTCTGGTTCTCAATATATTTTAGAAGGCAGAGGGAGGGATCTCATTGAAACCTACAGAATACTGAGAGGCCTACGTAGAGTGGACGTGGAACAGATGTTTCCATTGGTAGGAGAGACTAGAACCCAAAGGCACAGCCTCAGGCTGAAGGGACGTTCCTTTCAAACTGAGATGCTGAGGAACTTCTTCAGCCAGAGAGTGGTGAATCTGTGGAACTCATTGCTGCAGAAGGCTGTGGAGGCCAAGTCACTGAGTGTCTTTAAGACGGTGGTAGATACGTTTTTGATTAATAAGGGGACCAGGAGGTACGGGAGAAGGTAGGAGAATGGGGATGAGAAACAGATCAGCCCTTCTTCTGGTGTGGACCATGGAGTAAGTGGTCACACACAAGGCAGCTGCTGCCCAAGGTTACAGAAAAGAGCTCTTTTTTAATCAATACGGGGTGGAATTTTGATGAAAAGATGCAGGTGAATGTTGGAGGAGTACTTTCCCCCAGGAATGGTAAGTCTCTTGATTACCAGACCCGGCAGAAACAGTGAAAGATTTGGCTGGAGCTGCAGTAAAGACAAAAGCCTCTTCCAACATGCAGGCGGGGAAGGCGAGCTTAAAGGCTTCAAGCTGACTTGAGGGCCTTAATTAAAGCTGAATTCTACATTCGGCAGCTCCCATCCGGAACGGACTCTTGGACCTTTTTCAGGAGTTTCCACAGACTTTTTGAGGCAGATTGATGAAGTGAACACTGCCAAAAGGATTCCCTCTCTGTTGTATGAATAGCTGGACCAGGAGTGGTCGGGTGAAGCATTTAAGTCCCAACAGACGGGAGAGTGAGGAGCGGGCGCCGAGGCATGGCATAGCGGCTGGTATAGACCAGGGTGCATGGGCGCAGTGGGCACAGGAGCAACAGGAGTTCCTTTGGGGCTGCTTTGCTGATCTTAAAAAGGACATGCTGGCCCCGATGAAGGCATCAATCAACCAAATGATCGCAACTCAGGCAACACAAGGGAAAGCGATTAAGGAGATGGAGAAAAGCTATCCGACCATGAGGATGAGTTGGTCGCATTGGCCCTTAAGTTGGAGGCGCAGGATGGAGGACCTAAAAAACAGGTCCAGGAGACAGAACTTGAGAATTGTGGGTCTCCCCGAAGGTGTGGAGGGGTCGGATGCGGGAGCATGAGTCCATGATGCTGGAGACGCTGATAGGAACGGGGGTATTCCCTTGACCCCTGGAGCTGGACGGGGCGCACAGAGCCCTCGCAAGGAAGCCCAAGGCGAATGAACCGCCGAGGGCCATGGTGGTGAGATTTCATCGCTTCTCGCACGAGGAACTTGTCTTGCGGTGGGCAAAAAAAGAACGGAGCAGCAGGTGGGAGAACAGCGTGATACGCATCTACCAGGACCTGGGTGTGGAGCTGGCCAAGAGGCGTGCTGGATTGAACCGGGTGAAGGCGACCCTCTTCAGCAAGGGCGTGAAATTTGGGATGCTACACCCAGTGAGGCTATGGGTCACGTACAAGGAACGGCATCACTATTTTGAGATGCCGGACGAGGCGTGGTCATTCGTCAAACAAGAAAAGCTGGACTTGAATTAAAGGACGGCTAAGCTTTGGTGGAATGCAGCGGTGGGGCTGGGTAACACGTACAGTTTCTAATATAAGATTCTATACAATATTGGGTACGTGTAAGGGCTGTGGTGGTGGCTGGAGGGCGCAGTGTTTTCGGCAAAGTTGAGATACGGAGGGGGGAGGGGGCCTTGTACTTAGTGCAAATTTTCGGGAAGTTGGAGCCTTGGTTCAACAAGTGTCTCCTCACGGGGCAATGTTAGTGTCTTTTTTTTTTGTTTCGCATTACTATTTACTCACTGGGGCTGGAGAGGTAGTTTCATTGGTTTATTCACGTGGGGAGAAGGGTCCGGACAATGAGGCGACAGTCTGATCGGCGCCAGGGGCGGGAACTGCCAGTGTCAGCTGACTCTCGGGAGCATAGTGGGTGGTGAGCAAGTGCCCAGCTGGTGCTTGGCGGGGGTTTTTGGGTCATGGGGCGGAATGCTGCTTTGCTAACAGAGGAGGTATCAATTTCGGGGTACCAATTGAGGGTCGGGGGCGGCGGCTCCCTGTGGGGGCGCTCGAGGAAGCGAAGGGCGCGGGCTCGAGGTTGGCCAAGAAAGGGAGATGGCTAGTCAGCAGGGGGGGGGGGGGGGGGTTATCCCCCCATCCAGGCTGATCACGTGGAATGTGAGGAGTTTGAATGGGCCGGTCAAAAGAGCGCGCGTGTTCGCGCATCTGAAGGGGTTAAAGGCAGATGTAGCAATGCTTCAGGAGACACATTTAAAGCTTGCAGATCACACGAGATTGAGAAAGGGATGGGTAGGCCAGGTGTTCCATTCAGGGCTGGATTCGAAGACCAGGGGGGTAGCAATTCTGATCAGTAAGGGTGGGGCATTCGAGGCTGGGAGAATTGTGGCAGATAAGGGGGGCAGGTACATAATGGTGAATGGAAAGTGGGAGGGGGTCCGGGTGGTGTTTGTGAATATCCATGCTCCGAATTGGGATGATGTGGAATTTATGAGACGCATGCTAGGCAAAATCCCGGATTTAGAGTCACACCACCTGATCATGGGGGGGGGGGGGGAGACATTAACACAGTCATCGACCCCGAGGTGGACCGGTCGAAGTCCAGGACAGGGAATCGACCAGCAGTGGCTAAGGAACTGAAGGGTTTTATGGAGCAGATAGGGGGGTGGGGGGGGTGGGGGGGGGGGGGGGGGGGGGGTGGGGGTGGTGGATCTATGGAGGTTTGCGCGGCCAAGAGCGAAGGAGTTCTCTTTTTTCTCCCATGTTCATAAGGTTTATTCCCGCATAGACTTCTTTGTCTTGAGCAGGGCGTTAATCCCAAAGGTGGCGGGGACAGAATACTCAGCAATCACAGCCTTGGACCATGCCCTGCAGTGGGTGGACCGGCGGCTTAGTGAGGAGAGAGGGCAGCGCACACTCTGGAGACTGGATGTGGTGCTGCTGGCGGACGAAGAGGTTTGCGGGCGGACTAGCAGGAACATCCAGGATTACCTGAAAACAAATGATACGGGTGAGGTAGCAGCGGCAACGGTCTGGGAGGCTCTGAAGGCAGTTGTCAGAGGGGAACTCATCTCAATTCGATCCCATAGGGAAAAGAGAGAAAGAACGGAGAGGGAGAGACTGGTGGAGGAGATACTCTGAGGGGACAGGAGATACGCGGAGGCCCCCCGAGGCGGGGCTACTGAGGGAGCGGCGGAGTATGCAAGGGAGTTTGAACTGCTGACCATAGGGAAAGCGGTAGCACAGCTGAGGAAGGCAAAGGCGGCAGTCTGTGAGTATGGGGAGGAAGCGAGTAGAATGCTGGCACACCAACTGCAAAAGAGGGAGGCGGCCAGGGAAATCGGGGGAGTAAAGAATAAGGAGGGTAACATGGTCTTGGATCCGGGGGGGGGGGGGGGGGGGGGGCAGAGCGCAGGAATCAGAAGGATGGGAGATCTGTTCAGAGACAGAAGCTTTCCCAGTTTGAAGGTGCTAGAGGACAAATTTTATCTGCTGTCAGGAAACGCCTTTAAATATCTGCAAGTACGAGCCTTCCTGAAAAAACAGATAGTCGTCTTTCCGACACTGCCGCCATTGATGATAGAGGACAGGGTGGTCTCTGGCACCTGGGTGGGGGAGGGGAGGGTGTCGGATTACTACCAGGAACTACAGGAGGCGGAGGAAACCCCGGTGGAGGAGCTCAAGGGCAAGTGGGGGGGAGGAGCTAGGTGAAGAGTTGGAAGCGGGTCTGTGGGCAGAGGTCCTGGACAGGGTTAATTCCTCATCATCATGTGCCAGGCTCAGTCTAATTCAATTTAAGGTGGTCCACACATGACGGCAGCGAGAATGAGCAAGTTTTATAAATTTAGATTACCCAATTATTTTTTCCAATTAAGGGTCAATTTAGTGTGACCAATCCACCTGCTCTGCACATTTTTGGGTTGTGGGGGTGAAACCCACGCAGAAATGGGGAGAATGTGCAAACTCCACACGGACAGTGACCCAGAGCCGGGATCGAACCTGGGACCTCAGCGCCCGTGAGGCAGCTGTGCTAACCACTAGGCCACCGTGCAGCCCTAATGAGCAAGTTTTTTGGGGTAGAAGACAGTTGTGTGAGGTGCAAGGGCAGCCCTGCAAACCATGTCCACATGTTTTGGGCATGCCCGGAGCTTAGAGGGTTCTGGCAGGGGTTCGCGAGGGCAATGTCCAAGGTGCTTAACACACGGGTGGTGCCGAGTCCAGAGATAGCGATCTTTGCAGTGTAAGAAGACCCGGGAATTCAGGGGGCGAAAGAGGCTGACGTCTTGGCCTTTGCCTCCCTGGTAGCCCGGAGACGGATTTTATTAATGTGGAGGGACTGAAAGCCCCCAAGTGTAGAGACTTGGGTTACCGACATGGCCGGGTTTCTCAGCCTCAAGAAAATAAAGTTTGCCTTAAGAGGGTTTATATGCTAGGGTTCTCTCGGAGGAGGTAGCCGTTCGCGACTTTCTCAGGGAAAATTAAAATATCAGCAGCAGCAGCAATCTGTGGGCTGGGTGTGTGTGTGGGGGGGGGGGGGGGAGAGAGAGTGCTTCATTGGGATGGTGTGGGAAGGCTGGGTCGCGTGGGGTAATGTCTATTTAATTGTTATTGTATATTCTCTTTTTGCACTATGTTAATGTTCACTCTAGTTTGTTTTGCTATTATGGTTACTACTGTTTTATTATGAAAAATTCTGCAAAACCTTAATAAAAATACTTCTAAAAAAAAAAGAAACAGATCAGCCATGATTGAATGGCAGAGCAAACCCGATGGTCCGAATGGTCTAATTCTGCTCCTATGTCTTTAGGTCTTATGGTATTAAAATCTTTAACACCGCCTCAGAAAATAGCTTACAATTACCCCATAAACAATAGTACTCAATACAGTGAATACAATACCCTTAATTGCTCTCTTTATACCCACTTAAACAATAAGAAAATAAACCATCTCAGCTCTCAATCAAACTCAAATACCAATGGGACAGAGGGAGAGGAATATTTGCTTTGCAGAGTTAATCTTTGAGATATAGATCTCACAACACTGCTTTACAGAAAAGTTTCAACTCCGGTCAGACCCATGCAAAACCTCTGGCTATGTCTTCAAAAGCTGTTTAAATTGGCTTGTTCCAGGTTCTGCTTGTTCTCAGACGGCGACACTGCTTTAAAGAGTGTTATCTCTTTTTAACTAAACTGCAGAGAGTAAAACCTGACTTTCAGTCCCAGCTTCATCCAGAACAGAACTGAACTGACAATGCCTTCCCAAAATGCCCGATGCCTTAGTTCCATCCAGCAATGACATCATCCCACCAAGCTGAAAATTAATTAAATCCCCAGGGAATATCCTAATTAATAAAAACAAAATTGCATTAGCCCTAGCTTTTTACAATGGTTAATTCCACCTCTTGCTCCCAAAAGGTTTGTTGTCTTTCAACCTAAGAATCTTTTAAAACCGGACTGCAGAAGTCAAACACACTCTAACCCTGAATTTAAAAAAAAAAATATTTTTATTTTCCTCCTTTTTCACATTTTCTCCCACACTTGCACCCACCAACAATAAACAATAAGCAGTACCGAATGTAATGTAAATCCCATATCAACAACAATCCCATCCTCCCACCAACCCCCAGAAAACTGCACGCATGTTAACAAATAACAAAAGGGAATCAGGAATCACCCATAGTCACCATTAACACACACCGCCCCCCTCCCCCTCACAACCCCCCCCCCCCAACTAATGTTCGATGTTATCCAATTCTTGAAAGTGCATAATGAATAACGCCCATGAATTGTAGAACCTCTCCATCCTTCTCCTCAGTTCAAACTTAACCTTCTCAAGAGTTGAGAATTCCAACAAGCCCCCCCGCCATGCCAGGGCACAGGATCGAGAGGATGCTCTCCATCCCAGCAGGATCAGCCTTGCGGCGATCAACGAGGCGAAGGCTACAACATCTGCCTCCGCACCTGTTTCCAACCCCGGCCGGTCCGACACCCCGAATATGGCCTCCCAAGGGCTCGGGTCCAGTTTCACGAGCACCACTTTCGAGATTATCCTAAAAACCTCCTTCCAGTAATCCTCGAGCTTTGGGCAGGACCAAAACATATGAACGTGATTTGCGGGGGCCCACCCCACAACGTTTACACACATCTTCTACCCCCTCAAAGTGCCGGCTCATCCTCGTCCCTTGTGAGGTGTGCTCTATATACCACCTTCAGCTGCATCAGCCCCAACCTCGCGCACGAGGTGGAGGCATTCACTCTCCGGACCACCTCACACCAGACCCCTCCTCCATACCCTCTCCCAACTCTTCCTCCCACTTTGCTTTGATCCCTTCCAGTGGTGCCTTCTCCTCTTCCAAAATAGCCCCGTAAACCGCCGACACTACCCACTTCTCCAGTCCCCCTGTCGTCAGCACCCTCTCCAGCAATGTGGAGGCTCCATCGGGAACTTTGTATCTCCTTCCTGGCAAAATCTCGAACCTGCATGTATCTGAACATTTCCCCCTGCTCCAGCCCATACTTAGCTCCCAGCTCCTTCAATGCTGCAAACCAACCTCCAAGAAATAAATCATTTAGTGTCTTAATCCCATTCCCGAACATTTCTGTCCCAATTCCCTGACTCAAATCTGTGGTTCCCCCAAATCGGCATTTCCCTTAACCCTGCCCCCAACCCGAAGTTGGCGAAACTGCCTCCGAATTCTCAATGAATCTATTATTACCGGACTCCCTGAGTATTTCCCCGGGGCCATCGGGAGCGGCACTGTTGCTAGCGCCTTCAATCGCAACCCCCTACACAAACTCTCCTCCATTCTGACCCACTGGGAATCAACCCCTCTGACCCAGCTCTGCACCTTCTCCACATTCACTGCCAAGTAATAATACATCAGGTTCAAAAGACCCAAACCCTCTGTCTGCCTTCCCCTCTTTAGCAGCACCTTTCTAACTCTGGCCACCTTCCCATCCCATATGAACGAGGTAATCATTCCTTCAACCTCTCTGAAAAATGCCTTTGGCAGGAAAATAGGCAGGCATTGGAAAATAAACAGAAATGGCGGCAACACATTCATTTTAACCGCCTGTATCCAACCGGCCAGTGACAGAGGATCAAACCCAGGGTTTTAACCCTTACTTCATCTAATACGTATAAACCAATATATTTAAAATATTGTAAATACTGTAAAACTTTATGAATACATCTGATTTAGCATGTTGTTGAAATATCACTTTCGAAGTTACTGAGAATACTCAGGCACCTCATATTGTTAAATGTTCGCAATATTATGAAATGTTACTTACCGAAGCTGCACAGGTTGAACATATTCTTTCCTAAAACGTTTTAATTCTGCACTAAGAGGCTGGTCACCCTGCTCCATTGCCTTCCGATCAGCTTCTGTAGGCTCAGGCTCTGGAATCTCAAATCTGATATTAAATTCAGTACAAAAATATAAAATCAAAATAAGTACATTGAAAAGTGTCACAAATCTTGATTTGATCAAATAAGACATTTTACATTGGTAATGCACTCCATAAAATTGTAAGCTGATAGCAAACATAACTAAATTTGCTAGTAATCAGAATGTAATTATCCAGAGAATGAATGGTCTTGTGTGAACATTGTGCATGTCATGACTATAATCACATTCGTTAGCTTTCTTCTCCATCGTTAGTTAAATATCTTTTCTTCTTCTGCACTTATAATCCATCAGACTACACAGAAAAAATTTAGAATTGCACAGAGGATTACAGCACAGACAAAGGCCATTCAACCCAACAGGTCTATGTCGGTATTTATGCTCCATCCAAGTCTTCATCCACCTTACTTCAGCTCACCCTATCAACATATACATCTGTTCCTTTCTTCCCCATGTATTTATGTAGCTCACCCTTAAATACATCCATGCTAGGGCGGCACGGTGGCACAGTGGGTTAGCCCTGCAGCCTCACGGCGCCGAGGTCCCAGGTTCGATCCCGGCTCTGGGTCACTGTCTGTGTGGAGTTTGCACATTCTCCCCGTGTTTGCGTGGGTTTCGCCCCCACAACCCAAAGATGTGAAGGCTAGGTGGATTGGCCACACTAAAATTGCCCCTTAATTGGAAAGATTAATTGGGTACACTAAATTTAAGAGAAAAAAAATGCATCCATGCTATTTGCCGCAACTATTCCTTGAGCTAGCAAATTCCACACAGTCATCCACGCTCAAAAGATTAAAAAATAAATAAATTTAGAGTACCCAATCATTTTTTTTTCCAATTAAGGGGCAATTTAGCATGGCCAATCCATCTACCCTGCACATCTCTGGGTTGTGGGGATGAAACCCATGCAGACACGGGGAGAATGTGCAAACTCCACACGGACAATGACCCAGGGCCGGGATTCGAACCCGGGTCCTCAGCGCTGTAGGCAGCAGTGCTAACCACTGTGCCATATGCCGCCCATTCAAAAGATTTTTTGACCAAAACAAAATTGTCTAAAGTTCAAGCTATCATAAATAATCACCCATCCACTTAATAGTCACAAAAGTAACGGCACAAATAAAATGCTCAATTTACAAAATGCACAAACAATTCACAATTTTTGAAACCACTTTTTAAAAATCAAATCTCCCTATCCATCATCCTATCACATCAGCATTTCTCCCACTCCACCAATACAAAACCAACAGACTGAACCTCTGATACTTTTTCTAAATTACCAGACACAACATTTTGCCACATCACTCCAATACACTAATGCAGCTCAGCCCCGATGTGCACACAGCACATCCAACTCAGGGCTGACAAACTATGCTCAATTCCACCCTCCGGTTTCTCTGCACTCTCCTGACTACTCCCAATTGCTTTCAGGGTAGGCTGATTGGTATTTTGCAAGAGATCGGTGAAGAAAAAAAGAGTCAGCAGAGGCTAAAGCAGAAACAGATGCAGAATAGTAAATAAAGAGAAAAGGAAACAATTGAACAAATATAATCTTTATTAGTGTCACAAGGAGGCTTACATTAAGACTGCAATGAAGTTACTGTGTCAAATCCCCTAGTCGCCACACTACGGCACCTGTTCAGGTACACCGAAGGAGAATTCAGAAGGTCCAATTCACCTAACAAGTACGTCTTTCGGGACTTGTGGGAGGAAACAGGAGCACCTGGAGGAAACCCACACAGATACGGGGAGAATGTGCAGACGATGCACAGACAGTGACCCAAGCTGGGAATCAAACTTGGATCCCTGGTGCTGTGAAGCAACAGTGCTAACCACTGTGCTACAACAAAGACATTAAACTGAGAAAAAGTACAGGCAGACAGTAACTAAAATACTAAAGAGAGAAAGGCCAAGAAAATAGAAATAAAAATGTAAGATAGAAAGAGATACAGAGTTTGAGCAACAGTTTCACATCCCCATGTGCAATTTGGGTACCCCAAGATAGACCACATGGGTCAGACAAGTCTCCCTGACAAGCCCCAAAGCCTGTAATCCAGAAAACACACATTCAAGATACAGCAAAAGTGGAAGCACTCTGGCTCATAGCTTATCCACAAATATTTTCAATGCCTGTCTAAATAAAACAATTAGGAGAAACTGGAAATCTTAATGAGAAACAAAGCACTGCCATCAGTTCAATGCAGATACAGATATCATAGGGAAAGCCATGTTCTACAATCTCAAGTATCTGTGGACAACAAATAAGCCATTAACAGAATAGCTTTTCTCCCCAAAACTTCTGAAGTTTTCTTCAGTAGCATATGTGGTTACTTTAAACTTTCAAAAGTTGGACATTTATGTAATTCTATTGTTTGGTTTCTAAAAATACTCTCAGCTCACTAAAGATTTTGGTCTTGCATATCTATTACAATTAGAGGAAATATTTTTTTATTTGAAACTTTTATACACTAATAATGAATTATTATTTTCTACTTTAGAAAAAATGTTTGTACATTACAACAGCATACCTTTCAATTAAAAGACTTAGCAACTCTCGGGGCTTGCAGAAGGACCGGTACGTTGTGAGGAATGTCCTAACAAAGTTTGGGTCTAGAGAAATATAAAGTATTTTAAGCATGATTATCTTAACATGGTACCTGTAAAAGAAAAATATTTTCTTTTCCTGCAAACAAAAAGATGCATTAATTTGCGATGAAAAGATGACTTTCAAATATTTTGGTTTATTTTACCATTACACAACACAACACAAGGGTTACGGGTATAGGGTGGATACGTGAGTTTGAGTGGGGTGATCATTGCTCGGCACAACATCGAGGGCCGAAGGGCCTGTTCTGTGCTGTACTGTTCTAAATCTAAACGCCTCAAAAAATACACTGCTTCAAAAAAGAAAAAGAAACTGACCAGTTGCCACACTGTTGATGTACACTCACATGTATAAAATACATACTGTTTAAAATTCATTCATGGGATGTGGGTGTCACTGGCAGTTTATTGCCCATGTGACGACTTTAGGAATATTGGATTGTAAGTATTGGGCAACTTAAGGGTCAAAAGGCTGGAATTGGAGCGTGTATGACAGCACTGGTTAAGTTTTTAAAAACAAAATCTGTTTTGCAGGGCCTGGGTGCTTTTAGCAGCCAGAAGGTGAAATTAGCAAAGGAATGTGTTCTTCAGTGTGGACTAATGGACTGTGGTTTGACTGGGAAAGTCCCTGGGGAGTTAACGTGTTTTGCAGCCTGCAGAGATCATTTGTTTTTCAGCTCAGGGAGATGAGGTCATTGCTGGGTGGAGCCAAGGAAGGAAAAGAGACATTTTGAAAAGTTTTAGAGAATTCGTTTTTGGAGAAAAGTTTGGAAGAGAGGAGCTGAAATCTGATCCACCTGATGCAGAGTCCATAATTCTCCCACAGTAAGATAGATTGAGACCTGCATGTTTCTTTTCTTGTTGTTTAATGGGAAATTGAGTAGCAGTGCTTAAGGGGTAATTGTAACTAAGGGGCTGGTTTAGCTCACTCGGCTAAATCGCTGGCTTTTAAAGCAGACCAAGCAGGCCAGCAGCACGGTTCGATTCCCGTACCAGCCTCCCCGGACAGGCGCCGGAATGTGGCGACTAGGGGCTTTTCACAGTAACTTCATTGAAGCCTACTCGTGACAATAAGCGATTTTCATTTCATTTTAATTTTCACTTGTCCTTTTCAGGTGTGAAGTTCAAATAGTTAACACTGTACTCATAATATTGTTCTTAAAAATACCAAAGTGCTATTTCTTCATGCAATCACTCTTGGAGTGAATCATTCTTCCGTGAAGTCTTACAAATAAACTAAAATATTGGGGTTTTGGCCCAGTATCCTCGCCACTGTTGGGGTTTGGCCCTAACTGAAAACTGAGTGACTTGTAACACCATTTCAAAGGGCATTTAAGAGTCAACCACATGTGGAGACAGATGTAGGCCAGACCAGGTAAAGATGACAGATTTCCTCCCCTAGAGAGCAGCACGGTGGCACAGTGGTTAACATTGTTGCCTCACGGCGCCGAGGTCCCAGGTTCGATCCTGGCTTTGGGTCACTGTGTGTGGAGTTTGCACATTCTCCCCGTGTTTGCATGAGTTTCGCCCCCACAACCCAAAGATGTGCAGGTTAGGTGGATTGGCCACGCTAAATTGCCCCTTAATTGGAAAAAATGAATTGGGCACTCTAAATTTATTTTAAGGAAATATTTCCTCCCCGAAAGGACATTGGTGAACCAGATGTTTTTTTTACAACAATCAACAATAGTTTAGTGGTCTTCATTAGACGTAGTTCCAGATTTTTATTGAATTCAAATTTCACCATTTACCCTGGTGTGATTTGAACCCGGGATCCCCAGAGTAATATCCTGTGTCTCCACAGTCCAGTGACAAAAATATGTCACCCCCTCCCCTTTTGCACTTTTCTTTAAAGTATACTTTTGTCTTCATCTCACTTAAGTGTCTGCGATACACCTTGGATACAGGCAGCAGATGTCAAAACCAAATGGATTATTTTGGTTTCTGTGAGCAGGTGGCCCATGAATTATGTTCCAACTGCTCATTTCACAACATTTTGTAGGTGGCAGAGCATGGTGAGAAAGAGAATAGAGTTAAAAAAAAATAAATTTAGAGTACCCAATTAGTTTTTTTTGTAATTAAGGGGCAATTTAGCATGGCCAATCCACCTACCCTGCACATCTTTGGGTTGTGGGTGTGAAACCCACGCAAACACAGGGTGAATGTGCAAACTCCACACAGACAGTGGCCCGGGGTCGGAATTGAACTCGGGTCCTCAGCGCCGTAGGCAGCAGCTAACCACTGCGCCGCCCTGAGAATATCGGTTTAACCATGCACCTCACATTCCTTCTATGGAATATAATCTCCAAGGAAATATCGAATATTGAGTGACTGGTAAGTAGTTAAACAGAGCCCCTAAGTACAATGAAATTTAAAAGATACAAGATGACTCAAAATAAATGAGACCCATTTGCAAAACTATCTTCAGGTTGATAATATTAGTGCCACACAGCCTCAATTTTTATTTGCTGTGTTCCACATTTCAGTAATTTAACAAAGGCCAGCAAAGCCACAGGCTGAATTTTGTTGAACATTTGTCCTTTCGATGGATAAGTCCCCGTTCTCTGTTTAGTGCTTGCAAGGCATTCTGACTCCTATTAAGAGTATTAACAAATGCTTTGAGCAAATGCTGCCTTTATCTCCCAACTTTTCACTTTACCAGGATATCTCTACCTGCCTGCTACCTGAAGAATATATTAGCATCGATAAGAAATCGATCATTAAACCTGCTTTCTCTGAAGACTGATCCATCTGCAACACTCAGTGGCTAAATATGTCAGTGAAAAAATAATTTGAATAACAAATCATTGCCACTCAGCTAGGTGTATCCAATATCCCCCCTCCCCCCTCCCCCCACCAAAAAGCTAGAAAGCAGGCGCAGTGTTCCTGCTCTATTCACTCATATGTGTCTGTCCAAGGGTTGCTGAGAAATGCTGTGTTCACTCCAATATGTCGTTAGACACTTTTTCTCTCTTTTCCTAGTTTGTTTACGTTTTCCTCAAGGTGTCACTGCTGCTTAACGCCTACCTTTTGCGATCTCGGGGCTGCCGGCCTGCCTGACTTTCTGCAGCAGCAATAAAAAGCTGACGTCTGATTTGTAAAGTGACAGCGCAATGGACGTCCTGGTTCAGATCTTGTGTCTATGGCAGTTTGACCAGAGCGGCACCAAAACTACGGAACCGCCCAACGAGCTCTGCAAGTCAAAACGCAGATCTACGTTTTCATGAACACGTCGGTTTAATTTTTAAATAGCTTTTAACGCCGACCACCGACTCTGAACATCATAGTGCCAGAAACTCCCCAATGGTCAACTTTGATTTGCGCATGTCAAAATGAGGTGTTTGCGGAGTTATCGGCATTCGGACCAGGTGTCCACATGGCTGGTTCAAAATGAATTTAGTGCCGAATCCATTCAAACATCCGGATTGATGCGCTTGGCGGAGTTGCCTCTAGGCTGGTTGAGAATCGAAAGTGCGCAAGTTGCCGCAGGCTGACAGGAGAGAGGGACTGATAATGGAGAGGAGTTGAATAAATATTTGCTGTGTACGAAAAAAAAGTATATATTTTCTGATTTCTGTTAATGTTTTGTGCGTTTCCTTCCCCCTCAATGCATTCGAGCCATGTTTTATTTACTTTGTAGTACTCTAAACTTCAGGTCATTACAAAGGTTGCACAATGCACGCTTCGATTTAAAATTCCATGGAAACATTTTGCAGAGGAAAGCAATTAGTAGTTCCAAATCTCCATAATTAATCGCAAAAACTGTGAGAATATTTTTCAATTCTCTAACTACTTTTAGATCCTATTTACCACCCAATTTAGCCCCTCACCCACACCCAACTGCACAAGAAAATATTTTGATTATTTCAGCACACAAACCCTGTAATCTTCAGTATGTTTCCAAATATTTTATGTGATCAACTTTTGAATAATTAATAAATATTTGTTTTGACAAAATCTCTTCCACATATTTACAGTTGCAGGAAAATACATTTCTTTAGCCTTGAGAGCAACTTCAAACCTCTCATTTTCTGTATTCATAGTCTGTCGAATAGCCTGCTTATACCTACACATCCCAGCAGTTTAATGCCTGAATCTGGTCTCTATTTCTCCAATTGTTACGATAGGGCGATGTTAAGAAATTGGATCGAAGTTGCAGTGGACAATTTAGGGATTAACAGACTGAGGGTAAAACTGCTAGAACTGAGTCAAAGGTATACTCCCGCACCTGGCCTGTGTACATTGTCCATTTCAGAGTTAAACTCATTAATGGGAATAAACAGAATACCCTGTTGTCGAGGTGATTCACGCAAGAGCCATTGTCCTCCGGGACACTCTGATCTGACCACCCATTAGCCCATTACAAAGTCTGATAGCCTCTTTTGTTCGTAAATTGGAAGTTAGTTGCATATTCATAGCATGGCCCTGTTCTTTTGTGTGAACGGAAGTGGCCAATCAAAAGCCCAGATAGTGACACCCCAGGGTAGAACAACTGTTTGAGGGGCTGGTGGAGCTGAGAGAGAGAAAAAGAATCTTGTTTGAACAGGTGCGGGCAGAATGCTTTGGAATGCCACCAGGAGAGGTCATAAAAAGTTGCCACAGAGACAGACTCTATAAGGCTCTCCTTGTACCTATGAATCCAAAATTCAGACTAATCCTGGCCGGTGTTCTCCAACTCTTCCCATGCATCAATGTCCTTTTAAAGTAAGAATGTCCAAAACTGCACTGCATACATAAAAGTGTGGCTTTAGTAAGGTTCTTCTTTCAAACTAGCAGTTTTTCTCCTACTTTCTAGAGATTGACTCAGATTTTACCAATGTTAGC
The DNA here is from genome assembly GCF_902713615.1 of Scyliorhinus canicula. NCBI lineage: Eukaryota > Metazoa > Chordata > Chondrichthyes > Carcharhiniformes > Scyliorhinidae > Scyliorhinus > Scyliorhinus canicula. The sequence goes on along the minus strand of NC_052146.1, from coordinate 185,219,653 downwards.
TCTGTTGGTATCATAGAATCCCTACAGTGCAGAAGATAAAAGATAAAGATCCTTTATTGTCACAAGTAAGCTTACATTAATGTAAGTAAATGTAAGTAAGCTTACATTAACACTGCAATTAAGTTACTGTGAAAAACCCCCAGTCGCCATATTCCAGCGCCTATTCGGATAAACAGAGGAAGAATTCAGAATTCTCAGCTGGTACAGGAATTGAACCCACACTGCTGGCCTTGTTCTGCATCACAAACCAACTGTCTAGGCCTGAGCTAAACTATTAGGTTTAGAAGGAGGCCATTTAGCCCATCGAGTCTGCACCAACCCTTTGAAAGAAACGTCTATCCACCCCGTCCTATCCTCATAACCCCATAACCTAACTTGCACATCCCTGGACACTATGGGGCAATTTATCATGGCCAATCCACCTAACCTGCACATCTTTGGACTGTGGGAGGAAACCGGAGCACCCGCAGGAAACCCACACAGACACGGGAAGAACGTGTTTACTCCACACAGACTGTGAATGGAATTGAACTCGGGTCCCCTGGCGTTGAGGCAGCAGTGTTAATTGTTGTACCATCGTGCCGCCCTATATGATACCAATGAGCCAATTGATTTATGGGACAATTCTGAAAGCACATCTAGATGCAGAGCTCACAAATGTTAGCTCTAGTGGGTATGATATCAACGAGCCAAATTATTTTTTGTGATAATTGTGAAAGCATGTCTTCTTTAGAAAGAGACTAACCTTCATAACGTTGAATCTGCTCTGACTGAGCGTTGTATAATTTTCTTTGTACCAATGCGTTACGTGGAAAATTAGACTTGCATTTAGAGTTTTTTGGGGGTATCAAATTATTTTAAAAATAGGAAACAGTATATGCCGAAACTCCACATGCAAACAGATTTGGGCATCATCCCATCGAAATAAACCTCTTAAGATCTCAGTCCTTTTCCAAATTCTTATGTGTACTCAGCGAATTAAGGGATTCAGGATAGTGGAGTAGGGTGAAGTTCAGGCATGTCAACCATGATATGTTGAATAACAGTGCAGGCTTGAAGGGCCAAAGAGCCTAGTCCAGCACTAATCTCAAGTTTTAATGTAACTATAGCTTTGGGCAATCAGCCGTTTAACAGACGGCTTTGATTCTTTCACTACAAAAGATCACAGTGCAATCCAATAAACCAGAATGTGCATAAAGCATAACAGTAGATTTTTAAAAATAGTACATCTAAATGATCAATTAAATAGTAGCAATGAAATAGACAGCACACAAGTCATTCTAGATCAGAAAAAGATAGGAATGAAATTTTGTTGAAGTAAATAAATTTTTTCAATGAAGAAAGAAAGAAAACAGTAAAAAACCCAACCTACATTTTCATTCAACATTCAAATGCGAATAAGTATATCAAAATCAGGCAATACTAATGGCGCTGCTCTAATGAAGTATATCAACATCTTGTATATATAGCATCTTTAATGTTATAAAACATCCAAGTGCTTCACGTTATCAAACAAACTGACACTGAGCCACAAAAGGAGGTGTCTTATGGGAAGTAAATTGAAGTGTCTGTCCTGTAATGCATGGGAAGTTGTGGACGCCACTGGTGTCCTGTGCAGGAATCATCACCAGCTGCAGAAACTTGAGCTCTGGGTGTTGGAGCTTGAGTGGCAGCTGAAGTCAGTGTAGCCCATTCTTAAGGCTGAGAGTTAGATTAGCAGCACATTCAGAGGGGTGGTCACACTGCAGCTTAGGAGCCTTCAGGCAGGAAAGGAATGGATGACTGCCAGCCAATCTAAGAGAACAAGACAGGTAGTGCAGGAGTCTCATGGGGTCCCGCTCACCAATCGGTTTTCAGTTTTGGATACTTGTGAGGATGTTGGTTCCTCAGAGGAATGCATCAGTTTATGGTATCACAGGCGGCTCTGCTGTACGGGGCGGGGGGGGGGGGGGGGGGGGGGGGGTGGAGAGCGAAGAAGGAAGGGCAGTAGTGATAATGGATTCGCTAGTTAGGGGAACAGACAGGTGTTTCTGTGGTCGCAGACACGACTCTAGGTTGGCATGTTGCCTCTCTGGTGCCAAGATTAAGGATGTCACGGAGCAGCTGCAGGGCATTCTTCTGGGGGGAGGCTGATCAGCCAGAGATTGTGGTCCAGTTTGTGCTGATGACTTAGGTGGAAAGTTGAGGGGTCCTGAAAGCGATTTTCAGGAGCTAGGAAGGAGATTGAAAAGCAGGACCTCTAAAGCAATAAATTCAGGAGTACTGTGACTTCCACATGCTAGTAAGCATAGAAATAGCAGAACCTGAACGATTAAACACATGGCTGGAAAGCTGCAGGAAGCAGGGCATCAGATTTCTGAGGCATTGGGACTGGTTCTGGGGAAGGCGGGACCTGTAAAAGCTTGATTATCTACACCAAGCGATTGAAAACAAGCTGGATGAACTTAACGCCAGACTTACCTCTCAGAGGGAAGTAAGAGACTGCTGTGTGCTAAGAGACATGGCTCACCCCCGCCTCACGGACTGTGCCATACAACCTGAAGGCTTCTCTATTCCACGGGCAGACCGCACGGCATCTTCAGGCAAAGCGAAGGGTGGAGGGGTTTGCCTCCTCATCAACTCCTCCTGGTGCTTGGATGTGGTGACCCTGGCGACCTACTGCTCCCCAGACCTGGAATACTTGACCGTAAAGTGCCGCCCATACTATCTTCCACGAGAGTTCACTTCAGCCATTATCACAGCAGTCTACATCCCACCCCAGGCAGAAGTGAGGAAGGCGCTGGATGAACTGTACACAGTTAAACAACTATGAACAGAACACCCGGAGGCCTTGTTCATTGTGGCCGGAGACTTCAACAAAGCCAACCTCAAGAGTGTACTGCCAAAATTCCACCAACACATCTCCTGTCCCACCAGGGGCGACAACACTCTTGACCACTGCTACTCAAAAATCAAGGGCGCCTACCGTTCCATCCCCCGACCGCATTTTGGGAAATCAGACCATAAGACTGTGCTCCTTCTCCCGGCTTACAAGCAGAAACTCAAGCGGGAGAATCCAGCTAAGAAGGTTGTGCAGTGCTGGTCCGAGGAGACAGAAGAGCTCTTACGTGACTGCTTAGAGACAGTGGACTGGTCCATATTTAAGAACTCAGCGACTAACTTAAATGAGTATGCCACCACCGTCACAGACTTCATCAGCAAATGTGTGGACGACTGCGTGCCAAAGAAAGCAGTACATACGTTCCCCAACCGGAAACCATGGCTCAACCGCGAGATTGACTCCTTACTGAAGGACAGATCTGAGGCGTTCAAGGCAGACGACCCTGTCCTATACAAGAAATCCAGGTACGACCTTCGCAAAGCCTCCGAGATGCCAAGAGAGAATATCAAACTAAGCTAGAGTCACAGACAGACTCTCGGCGGTTGTGGCAAGGACTAAACAACATAACGGGCTACAAAGCGAAGCCGAGCAGTATCTCTGGCAGCAGCGCACCCCTCCCCGATGAACTTAATGCATTCTATGCTCGGTTTGAGCAGGTAACCAACAATCCACTGTCGAGTGCCCCAGCACCATAATTCACCCATACCCACCATCACAGTTTCCAAAGTCAGATCGACCTTCCTGAAAGTGAACCCACGGAAGGCGACGGGCCCGGACGGGATCCCTGGTCGTGCATTCAGAGCCTGCGCATACCAGCTGGCAGAGGTATTCACAGACATCTTTAACCTATCCCTACTCCACTCCAAGGTCCCCACCTGCTTCAAGAAGACCACCATCATACCGGTACCAAGAAGAACCAGGCAACGTGCCTCAATGACTACCGCCTGGTGGCCCTGATGTCAGTTGTAATGAAGTGCTTCGAGAGGCTGATCATGAAGCGCATCTCCTCCATACTCCCGGAACGCCTTGACCCACTTCAATTCGCATACCGTCGCAACCGGTCCACATCAGATGCCATTTCCATGGCCCTACACTCATCCCTAGAGCATCTCGAAAACAAGGACTCCTACATCAGACTCCTATTATTGACTACAGCTCCGCCGTCAATCTCAGCCAAGCTCATATCAAAGCTCCAAAACCTAGGACTTGGCTCTCCACTCTGCAACTGGATCCTTGACTTTCTGACCAACAGGACCACAATCAGTAAGAATGAACACCAACACCTCCTCCACAATAGTCCTCAATACCGGTGCCCCGCAAGGCTGCGTACTTAGCCCCCTACTCTACTCCCTGTACACACACGACTGCGTGGCAAAACTTGGTTCCAACTCCATCTACAAGTTTGCTGACGATACGACCATAGTGGGCCGGATATCGAATAACGACGAGTCTGAATACAGGAGGGAGATAGAGAACCTAGTGGAGTGGTGTAACAACAACAATCTCTCCCTCAATGCCAGCAAAACTAAAGAGCTGGTCATCGACTTCAGGAAGCAAAGTACTGTACACACCCCTGTCAGCATCAACGGGGCCGAGATGGAGATGGTTAGCAGTTTCAAATTCCTAGGGGTGCACATCACCAAAAATCTGTCCTGGTCCACTCACGTCGACAAGAAAGCACAACAGCGCCTATACTTCCTCAGGAAACTAAGGAAATTCGGCATGTCCACATTAACCCTTACCAACTTTTACAGATGTACTATAGAAAGCATCCTATCGGGCTGCATCACAGCCTGGTATGGCAACTGCTCGGCCCAGGACCGCAAGGAACTTCAGAGAGTCGTGAATACCGCCCAGTTCATCACACGAACCTGCCTCCAATCCATGGATTCCATCTACACCTCCCGCTGCTGGGGGAAGCGGGCAGCATAATCTTTTTTTTTTAAAATAATTTTTATTGAAAAATTTAGAATTTATACAACAACAACGAACCATAATAAAATACAAAAATAACAATAATAATAGCAATCATAAACATTCGCCCCCACCTCCATGAACAACACAGCATAGTAACAACAACGCAAATTAACACAATATCAAGTTACATAATAGAAACTACAATAAGAAACCCCCCCCCCCCCCCCCCTCCTCCCCGGGTTACTGCTGCTATTGACCAAGATACCTATCTTTGAGCCAGGAAGTCCAGAAAAGGCTGCCATCGTTTATAGAACCCTTGTATTGATCCTCTCAGGGCAAATTGACCCGTTCCAATTTTATAAATCCCGCCATGTCACTGATCCAGGTCTCCACACTTGGGGCCTCGCATCCTTCCACTGCAGCAAGATCCTTCGTCGGGCTACTAGGGACGCAAAGGCCAGGACACCGGCCTCTTTCGCCTCCTGCACTCCCAAGCTCTTCCGCAACTCCAAAAATCGAGAGTCCTCACCCTGGTTTGACCCTGGATCCAACCACCCTCGACACCGTCCCCGCCACCCCCTTCCAGAATTCTTCCAGTGCTGGGCATGCCCAGAACATATGGGCGTGGTTCGCTGGACTCCCCGAACATCTGGTGCACCTGTCCTCACCCCCAAAGAACCTACTCACCCTAGTCCCGGACATGTGGGCCCGGTGCAGCACCTTAAATTGGATGAGACTAAGCCTCGCACATGAGGAGGAAGAGTTTACTCTCTCCAAGGCATCCGCCCAAGTCACGTCCTCTATCTGCTCCCCGAGTTCCTCCTCCCATTTAGCCTTCAGCTCCTCCACTGACGACTCCTCCACTGACGACTCCTCCACCTCCTGCATTACCTTATAAATGTCAGACACCTTCCCCTATCCGACCCACACCCCCGAAAGCACTCTGTCCATCGTCCCCCGCGAGGGCAGCAAAGGGAATCCCTCTACCTGTCGCCTAGCAAACGCCTTTACCTGCAAGTATCTGAACATGTTCCCTTGGGGAAGCCCAAATTTATCTTCCAGTTCCCCAGGCCCGCAAACCTCCCTTCAATAAACAGGTCCCTCAATTTACTGATGCCCACCCTTTGCCACCCCCTAAATCCCCCATCCCTGTTCCCTGGGATGAACCGATGATTGCCACCCAATGGAGCCTCCATCGAGCCCCCTGTTTCCCCCCTATGCCGTCTCCACCGTCCCCAGATTCTTAGGGTCGCCGCCACCACCGGGCTCGTGGAAACCTCTTAGGGGAGAGCGGCAACGGCGCCATGGCACCCAGGCTCGTACCTCTACATGACGCCATCTCTATTCTTTTCCACACGCCCCTCCCCCTCCATCACCATTTATGCACCATTGGCCGCCCAATAGTAACCCAAAAGGTTGGGCAGCGCCAGCCCGCCTCTCTCCCTCCCTCGCTCCAGGAAAACCCTCTTCACTCTCGGAGTCCCATGTGCCCACACAAAGCTCAAGATACTGCTAGTCTCTCCTAAAGAAGGCCCTGGGGATAAAGATGGGCAGGCACTGAAAGAGGAACAAGAACCTCGGAAGCACCCGTCATTTTGACGGACTGCACCCTCCCGCCAACGACAATGGCAGCATGTCCCACATCTGAACTCCTCCTCCATCTGATCTACAAGTCTGGTTGAAATTATGTTTGTGAAGAGTCCCCCAGTCCCTGGCCACCTGCACCCCCAGGTACCTAAAGCTCTCCCCTGCCTGCCTAAGCGGGGAGCCTACCAATTCCTCCTCCTGGTCTCCAGGGTTGCACCACAAACACCTCACTCTTGCCTAAATTAGTTTATAACCTGAAAGGTCCCAAGCAGGCAGCATAATCAAGGATCCCTCCCCACCTGGCTTACTCACTTTTCCAACTTCTTCCATTGGGTCAGGAGATACAGAAGCCTGAGAACACGCACGAAACAGACTCAAAAACAGCTTCTTCCCCACTGTCACCAGACTCCTAAATTACCCTCTTATTGACTAACCTCATTAACACTACACCCTGTATGCTTCAACCGATGCCCAATGCTTATCTAGTTACATTGTATATCTTGTGTTGCCCCTATTATGTATTCTCATGTATTTTCTTGAATTTTGTTTTAATTCCCTTTTCTTCCATGTACTGAATGATCTGTTGAGCTGCTTGCAGAAAATACTTTTCCACTGTACCTCGGTACACGTGGACAATAAACAAATCCAATCCAATCCAAACCTGAATAGGACTGGGACAAATATCTTACAGGGAGATTGGTATGTGCTCGTTGGGTATGGGAATTAACTTGATTGCTGCTACAGAAGCAGCAGAGTGAAATTTGACAGTGTTAAAGGTATATGTGCAAATGCAGGGAGCAGAGTAAATAAAGTTGGTGAGCTGAGGGCACAGATAAAAACATGGTAGCATGCTATCATTGCTATAAGGGCAACCTGGCTTAAAGAGGGACAAAAACGGCAACTCAATATCCCTGGATATAGAGTTGCCGTGCAGGATAGAGAGGGGAAATAAAAAGGTGGGGGCAGAGGCGGATTTACAATGAAAACACCGCACCTAGGCACAGGGTTCAGACCAATGGGAGGGCCCTGCGCATGCCAATGCACTGGGCATCCAATCAGAGCCGTAATACTCTGCATTTGCTGATAGGATCAACAAATATAAATGATAGGCCAATGACAGAGGCGCCAAAAGCAACCATAAGGTAAGGTGAGCCGCCGAGAGGAGCAGAGGGTGAGGAGAGCAAGTTTGCGACTCAACCCATGGCAAGCCAGCAACAGCGAAGTGCAATGCTCCAAAGCAAGCCTCAGCCATGAGGAGATGACAAGTGAGGCAGAAGGCTGCCTTGAAGACCCAGGTGAGCGAGGTGAGTGGGAAAGGGTGTGCGTGAGCAAGGGGGGGGGGGGGGGGGGGGGGGGGGGGGGGGGTGAGGGGAAAGGGAGAAGAGTGGGAGGGCCCCAGAAATGATTGGAGGTCCGAATGCTGTACCATTATTTAAAGGGCTGTGAGAGATAGGCCAGAAAATCATAGGCTGATCAGTCTGCCTTTGGTATTGGGAAAATTATTGGAATCAATTCAGAGACACAGGATAAACTGTGACTTAGAAAGGCACTGATTGATGAGGGATAGTCAGCATGGTTTTGTACACGAAAGATCATGTCTAATTAACTTAATCACAAATTACTTGAGAAACAAGGAGGATGGAGGAGGATAGTGTAGTGGATATATTCAACATGGAATTTAATAAGGCATTTGACAAGGTTCCACATGGCAGACTAGTCAGAAAGATGCAATCCCATTGGATACAAGGAAGGTGGCAAGTTAGATCCAAAATTTGTCTCAGCGACAGGAAAGAACGGGCAATGGTTGATAGCTGGTTTAGCTCAGTGGGCTAGACAACTGGTTTGTGATGCAGAACAAGGCCAGCAGCACGGGTTCAATTCCCGTACCAGCTGAGAATTCTGAATTCTCCCTCTGTGTACCCGAACAGGCGCCGGAATGTGGCCCTACTTGTGACAATAAGCAATCCCTTCAATGAAGTTACTGTGAAAAGCCCCTAGTCGACACATTCCGGCGCCTGTTCGGGGAGGCCGGTACGGGAATTGAACCCGTGCTGCTGCCTTGTTCTGCATTACAGGCCAGCTGTTTAGCCCCATGAAATAAATATATATGACCAAATTGTGATTGGATAATTCTACTCATATGTTAAACATTCAAATGCTCCACTGCCAATGTACAGTGGCAAGCCAATGTACCATCTGCTGGTTGGAGTCATACCGGGTCACTGTCCGTGTGGAGTTTGCACATTCTCCCTGTGTTTGCGTGGGTTTTGCCCCCCACAACCAAAAGATGTGCAAGGTAGGTGGATTGAACACGCTAAATTGCCCCTTAATTGGAAAAAATGAATTGGGTACTCTAAATAATAATTTTAAAAAGGTTTGCCTTGAGGAGATCAATTCAGGGGTTCGCCCGGCGATGGCAAACGTTCATCGATTTCTTCAAGGAAAATTGAACGTCAGCAGGGGAAGGGGGGTGGGGGAGGGGGGGGGGGGGGGGGAGGAGGGATACAGGAGGCATGGCAATGTTAGATAAGGACAGGGAACTTAGTATATGGGTGATTAAGGAATAGGACGGGAATGGTAGGGGACATTGTTTTCTGTTTTTTAATTTGTTTAGGTGTTTTGCCTGTTTCTGCCCGTGCCGTTGTTAAGAAAAGTTAATGTGTTAAACTGTGAAAATTACAAATGCTTAATAAAATATTCCCAAAAGAAAATAAGTTCAGTTTTCAGGGTCAAAATCAGGGTCATGCTGTTAAAAATCTAGACAGTTGTTAAAAATCCAGTTGTAACTTATTCAAGGGTTTTTACTGTGGGAGCACATGGGGAAAGTTCTTGTCAATTCAGTGACTTCTAATTGATTGCAATCTGGGGGTACTTTAACAGTTCACCCTGTGGAGAGGTTTAGAATCATTGACAGGCGGTACTAGACTTTTGCATTTAATTGTAAGAGTGAAGATCCGGGAAGTTGCTGTCAGTTTCAGAGAGCTAATGGTGATGAATATTGACAGTTTTACCATTACTACTGGAGCATCTAGGCCATGAATAAATAAAAGTAGTGAAGGTCTTCATTCTTACTAACTTTAATTTTGGTCTATGACTCCCTCTGGGGAAATATAGATTTGGAGTGTTCTAGTACTGGATAATGAATTTGGGACAAACTATACAATTTAAAACTTTTTTTTGCCAATAAATGGATAAAAATGCACTCACAAATTTAAGGACATTTAACATTTGAAAATGTTGGAATTTCGGAGTTAGCAGTATTATCAAGAGTTGCAGCAGAAACTTGCTTATTTGAATTTAGCACCAATTCATAGGGTGGGATTTTGCACCCAACCCACCACATGTTTCTCAGAGGCAGAAGCTGCTTGCAATTGGCAAGCGGCGGGATCTTCTGATCCCACCGTTATCAACAGGGTTTTTCCCATTGATTGCACCCCTCGCTGCCAGGAAATCTGCAGCAGGGGTGAATCATCGGTGGGACTGCAAGATCCCGCAGGTGTGAACGGCCAGAAAATTCTGGCCATAATTTCCACTTCTGCAGTAGACACAAGAGTTATTTTGGTACCAGTCTAGTTGTGGGTATAATTGTGAGAAGTTGCATCCTTAATCTTGCCAGGCGCCGGTCAACAGCATTTTCCAAACTTGCAACCTAACTTCTAGAAGGACAAGGGCAACAGATGAAAAGGGAACACTACCTCACCTTCAAGATTCGTCAATTCACCACACCTATAAGATTATTAATTTATTTAACAAGAATCCCAATTGTTAAAATCTAATTTTATTATAGATAATATGACTTGATTAGAAATCCTACTTTGTAGGAAAATAAAATGGTAACACTTGAAGTAGGACACAGTATAGAAAAGATGCCAAGGTAGAGGGATTCTTGGAGTTTATGCAAAGTGTAAGTTTATGTCAAGTTATAAAGAGCTTGCTAACTGCAAAATGGACAAGACCTTGAAGATTTTCTGTGAAAATTGCTCGTGTGAGAATAGAATGTAATGACTTTTCAATCAGACAAGGAACCACAGCATTGAAATACAAAGGGCCAGATAATTTATTCCTGGTAGTCAAGGAAAGCATTCTCACATGCAGGGCTGAGGACGTTTGGACGTGAAGGAGGGGTTAATTGGATAACGGGCCCGAATAAAAAGGATGCTCTAAGGCAGGTTTTTTCAAACTTTTTTTTCCAGGGACCCATTTTTACCAATCCGGCCAATCTTCAGGACCCAACCCAGCCCGATCTTCGCGATCCCACGCCGGCTGACCTTCGTGACACACGCCAGCCGACTTTCGCAACCCATGCTGGCCGATCTTCGCGATCCCCCCTTTTCAGTTACCTTGTTTGCTGCTGACAAAATGGAGGAATCGCAATCACACCCAAAGCACATGATGTCAATGGGTTTGGGGGTGTGACCTGCGCTCTGCCTAACTTCAGGCAGGAAGATACATAGAATTTTTTAAAAAATCTTCTGCTTCTCCGATTGCGCAAATTCGCGGGCAACAGCCACAGTAGCCGGGCTTTTTTTTTTTACAAGTTCGGGGGTGTGTTTTATTTGATAAAGTTTAACAGAAAAAAATGCAGAAACTGAAAATGTTTTCATCCTCTAGAATTGGAGGTTCACCACATTTCACCTAAACATTACAATTAAAATGTAAAAAAATAAAGACACTTAAAAATCAATGAATTGATTAAAGCTTCCAAATACGACCTGCAGGCCACATGGTGTTGAAATGTTTAAAAATAAGATTAAAACAGTTGACATCTCTTGGTTTGAAGTTACAGTTGCGGTTGAAACCATTTTGGATCACTCATCATTCTTAGAGTAAGAGACTTCACTTCATCAGCATCAAAGTTCAGAAAGCAATCAGTCACATCATCTCACCGAACTTTTTGCAGCCTGCTTTTTAACAATGCCGGCTGCGAACAGCCTTCAAAAAGGCTGCGAACCAGATTTTAAAAATGCGGCCGCAAATGCACATGCCTGCCGCTCACTGGTGTGCATGTGCAAAACTCTGCGCATGAACACCGAATGAGCGGGCACGCATGTGCAGTACGGCCGCAATTTTTTAATATGTTCGTGGCTATTTTGAAGGCCGCTTGCAGCCGGCATTATTAAATTGCCTCATTGACTAGCGACTAGTGGCCCTGACATCTATTATTATGAAGTGCCTTCGAGAGGTTGATCATGAGACACATCAATTCCAACCTTCCAGATTACCATGATCCACTACAATTCGCCTATCGCACACACCGGTCACAGCAGACACCATCTCCCTGGGCCCAAACCTCATGCCTGGAGCACCACAACAACGAGGAGACTTACGTCAGATTCCTGTTATTGACGACAGCTCCACCTTCAACACCCTATCCCAGTCAAAGGTCATATCCAAACTCCAAAATGTTGGACTCAGCTCTTCCCTCTGCAACTGGACCCTCGAACTTCCTGACCCACAGGACTCAATATGTAAGGATAAACAACGACACCTTCTCCACAATAAGTCCTCAATACCGGGTCCTGCAAGGCTGCATACTTTTTGAAAATTTAGGGTACCCAATTTTTCTTTCCAATTAAGGGCAATTTAGCATGGCCAATCACCTCCATCCAAGTTGTGAGGACACAAACAAGGAGAGTCAAAGCACGGAGGGAGATAGAGAACTTAGTGATATGGTGCAATGAAAACAATCTCTCCCTCAATGTCAGCAAAACTAAAGAGCTGGGTCATCGACTTCAGGAAGCAAAGTGTCGTCCACGCCCCTGTCTGATCGTGGTACCGAGGTGGAGATAGAAACATAGCAAATCGGGCAGGAGTAGGCCATTTGGGCCTTCGAGCCTGAACCACTCTTCAATATGATCATGGCTGATCATGCAAATTCAGTATCCCACTCCCGCTTCTCCTCATATCTCTTGATCTCTTTAGCTGCAAGGGATTTCAAATTCTAGGGTAACCATCACCAACAATCTGTCCTGGTCTACCCACGTCTACGCTACAAACAAGAAAGCAGAACCAGCACCTATACTTCCTCAGTAAATTCGGAAATTCCACAACAACTCTTACCAATTCCTATGGATGTACCATAGAACGCATATATCTGGCTGCAACCCCAGCTTCATATGGCAACTGCTCAGCCAAGACCACAAGAAATTCCAGACAGTCGTGAACACAGCCAGTCTATCACAAGGGCCCCGCCTTCCATCCATTGACACTGTCTACACTTCCTGCTGCCTTGGGAAAGCAGTCAGCATAATCAAAGACTCCTCCACCCGGGTTATTCGCTTTCCAACCTCTTCACTTGGCAGAAGATCGAAAGGTTTGAGAATACGCACATTGGTTCAAAAATAGTTTCTTCCCCGCTGTTACAGACGCATGAATGATCCTCTTAGTCTGAACTGATCTAATGGTCAAAACTGATCTTCCTACGTGTCTTCTCTACAGTTATATTGTATCCTATATATGTATCCTTCACCCACTGTCTATGTTTATTTATTTTCATTATGTATCCTCATGTATTTGTCATGTACTGTTTTTCATGTAAAGAGCTATCTGCCTGGACGATACTCAAAACAATACGTTCACTGTACCTCGGTACACATGACAATAATCTAAATCTAATGTGAACGGGGAGCCTTTGGTCCTCACAATCTCATTTGAATCAGGTGCAAAGGAGGAGAGGGCAATGCGCCTATCAGGGGCAGACTTCAGCCAGTTCTCTTTGTGCCGTCTTCACCTTTATGAAAATAGAAAATCCAACCTCGTACCTGCAGGCCGCCATAAAGGGCAATAGCAAACAAATGCGTTTTTTTATTCAGCACTGGATACTCCTGGAAGGTGCCACTCAGAATTCGGACAGCTTCATGGGCTTTTGCTGTATTTTAATGTGGCATCACGTGTCTGCCACCAGTAGTGTAGTCTTTTAATTTGGAGTTGGCTCTCAGTTAATAACTGACTCTGGGGTCTCAACCTCAAATTAATTTTTCACCCACACTTCTCTTTCAAAATCTGAAACTTTCCTCTCATTGCCAGTACTAGGTGGCTTGGCCATGCTAAATTTCACTAGGTCCAACAATGATTGGGTGGGGTTGTGGGATAGGGTGGAGGTGTGGCCTTACGTGGGGCGTGCTCTTTCGGGGAAGGTGCGGACCTGATGGGCTGAGTGGCCTCCCTCTGCATTGTTTGATTCTACTTCTTGTATATAACACATGGGCTTGCATTGGCACAACTAACAAAACTACACCTCAAGAAATTATCTTTATATGGCTTTATTCCTGAATTAGCTTTCTTCTTTGAGGAAGTGACAAGGTTAATTGATGAGGGAAGGGCTGTAGATGTCATATACATGGACTTCAGTAAGGCGTTTGATAAAGTTTCCCATGGCAGGTTGATGGAAAAAGTCAAGTCGGATGGGGTTCAGGGTACTAGCTAGATGGATAAAGAACTGGCTGGGCAACAGGATACAGAGAGTAGTGGCGGAAGGGAGTGTCTCAAAATGGAGAAAGGTGACTGGTGGTGTTCCACAGGGATCCGTGCTCGGACCACTGGACGAAGGTATAGGTGGTCTGATTAGCAAGTTTGCAGATGATACTAAGATTGGTGCAGTTGCAGTTAGCGAGGAGGACTATCATAGAATACAGCAAAATATAGATACATTGGAGAGTTGGGCAGAGAAGTGGCAGATGGAGTTCAATCCAGGAAAATGCGAGGTGATGCATTTTGGAAGATCTAATTCAAGAGCGGACTATATGGTCAATGGAAGAGTCCTGGGGAAAATTGATGTACAGAGAGATCTGGGAGTTCAGGTCCATTGTACCCTGAAGGTGGCAACGCAGGTCGATAGAGTGGTCAAGAAGGCATACAGCATGCTTGCCTTCATCGGACAGGGTATTGAGTACAAGAGTCGGCAGGTCATGTTACAGTTGAATAGGACTTTGGTTAGGCCACATTTGGAATACTGCGTGCAGTTCTGGTCGCTACATTACCAGAAAGATGTGGATGCTTTAGAGACGGTGCAGAGGAGGTTCACCAGGATGTTGCCTGGTATGGAGGGTGCTAGCTATGAAGAAAGGTTAAGTAGATTAGGATTGTTTTCGTTGGAAAGACGGAGGTTGAGGGGGACATGATTGAGGTCTACAAATTATGAGAGGTAGGACAGGGTGGATAGCAACAAGCTTTTTCCAAGAGTGGGGGCTGTCAATTACAAGGGGTCACCATTTCACGGTGAGAGGGGAAAGTTTAAGGGAGATGTGCGTGAAAAGGTTTTTTACGCAGAGGGTGGTGGGTGCCTGGAACGCTTGCAGCGGAGGTGGTAGAGGCGGGCACGATAGCATCATTTAAGATGCACCTGGACAGATATATGAACGGGCGGGGATTAGCGGGAAGTAGATCCTTGGGAAATAGGCGACAGGTTTAGATAAAGGATCTGGATCTGAGCAGGTGGGAGGGCCGAAGGGCTGTTCCTGGTGTAATTTTCCTTTGTTCTTTGTTTGTTGTTCTTTCTTTTAACAGAAAGCCCTGGAGCTCTGCCCTGCCCTGACTCTATGATGCAGATTCTCTCCAGCAGATTTCTGTTGTGAGATTCTGTCCAATACGTACACTGCCTATTTGAGTCTCTGGCCGTCTCTTACTTTTCAGAAAATGATCCATCTTCACAGTCCTCTTTCCAGGAGCTGAAAAATGGAAGCAACTCTGCTCCATGATTTGGCACCAAAGGTACGTACTTAGAGGCGCTTGATGCCAGGTGTATGTGCTGGTGTGTGACCTGCTCTCTGTTCACGCTTTGGTCGGAAGACTCCACAACAGCCTAATTTATTTTCATTAGAAGGCCAGTAGCGGCCGCCATTCTCAATGTAAAAGCCAGTAGCGGCTGTTAGGCGCTCTCCCAAGTTCGGCACCACCGCAGGAACTGCACAACCGATCACTCCACAACCCTCCCGGCACCCGTCCATGACCCACCTGCAGGTCACAACCCGCACTCGGAAAGCCTTGCTGTAGGGTTTCATTCTTACGGCAGAGAGAAAAACTATGTGGAGACAAAGAAACAAAATAAGGCAAGGGACAGAGAGGAAGGGAGAGAAGCTCGAAATACCAAAAGACAAAGCTATGGAGAAACAATTTTGTGCACCCTAACATCCAGATATTGAAAAGGGAGTATATGCCACATAAACTGGAAATCACGCACAAGTTCATTGACATAGTTTGTCTGAGAATGCAACACATTTGCTCATACCTTTTCTCAATAAAGTGATTCTCAACAAAGCTTTGTTGCCATAAGCCATAGGAGTAGAATTAGGCCATTTGGTCCATCGAGTTTGCTCCGCCATTCAATCATATGCTTCTCATCCCCATTCTTCTGCCTTCTTCCCATAACCCTTGATCCACTTATTAATCAAGAACCTATCTATCTCTGCCTTAAAGACACTGTGACTTGACTCCACAGACTTCGTGGCAATGAGTTCCACAGATTCACCGTCCCCTGGCTAATGAAATTCCTTCTCTTCTCTGTTTTAAAGGATCGTCCTTCAGGCTGTGCTCTCAAGTTCTAATTTCTCCTATCCATGGAAACATGCTCTCCACGTTAACTCTATCTAGACCTCTCAGTATTCTGTAAGTTTCAATGAGAACATCCTTCTAAACTCCATCAATTATAACCCAGAGTCCTCAAACCACTGCTCATATGAACAAGACCTTCATTCCGGAGATCATTCTTGTGAATCTCCTCCGGTCTCTCTCCAAGGCCAGCACACACTTCCTTAGATACGGGCCGAAAACTGCTCACAATATTCCAAATATGCCAAGTCTGGTCTACCTTAAAAGGGTGCAACAACCCCCTAAAACCTACACACCCACCCTGACTTGGAACTAGAACAGGTTCTCATTGTCGTGAGACGAAGTCCTGAGCACTGTGGGAGTATCTACTGCAGCAGTTGAAGAAGGCAACTCACCACCACCTTCTTAAGGGGAATCTGCGATTGACAAAAAAATGCTGGCCTTGCCAGCAATGCTCACATCAATAAACAATTTTAAAAAAACAACATTTAGGCTACTTTCCATCATTAACTATAAGTGGGAACATTGAAACTTGCTTTCCAAAGACATATTGTCCCCTTTTGATCTCTGAAATTATTTGCCTAAGGTTTATTGTGAAAGCCCTGATGATTTCCATGTTTTGTGGTGTGACATTTTCTAATTCTGCAATAATAATTTAATTCCTCAGTCAAGTCAGGCCACTTTGAACAGAGTACCTGCATTATCTGGTGTTCAATCCACACATATGATCCCACCACTACCAGCACAGTCCTCTCCCCGGCCACCTGTCTAGAGTTTCACACAATACTTCTCTATTCAGGTGAAGCATATCCAGTGCATAATTATCTGGGACCAATACTCAACATTCAAAGCATCAGAACCTTATGGCAAGATCATCCAATTTTATAAAAAAAGTTTTTTCAAAAACTGTCATTTGGTTGCCGAGAGGCTATAGGAACATTGGAGCAGGAGGGAGGCCATTCAACCCATTGAGCCTGCGTCGCCATTCAATATGATCATGGCTGATCATCCATTTCAATGCCTGTTTTCCACACTATCCCTGTATCCTTTTACGTCATTCGCACTGAAAATATGACAATTTCTACTGAATGACTGAACCTCTTCAGCTCCCTGGGGTAGATAATTCCAAAGTCCCCACAACCATTCTGAATAAAATAATTACTCCTTTTCCTCGATCCTAAGTGGCTTCCCCCATATTCTGAAATTGTCCCGTGTCTTAAATCCACAACCAGGAGAAACATCTTGCCTGCATCTACCTTGTCTACCCCTTTAAGTATTTGGAATGTTCCAATAAGATCACCTCTCATTCTTCTAAACTCTAGCTTTCACAATCTCTCTTCATTGGACAGGCCTGCCATCCCAAGACCAAGTCCAGTGAACCTTCGTTGCACTCTGTGGAAATATTGTTCAGGACTGTGCGAGAATTCCAATAATTTGCAATTTGTACTTCTGGGAGGGAAGACTACTTAACCATAGGAGTGAAGAGCGACATGGTGGTGCAATGGTTAGCACTGCTGCAACACAGCCCCAAGTTTAATCACGGCCCCGGGTCACTGTCAGTGTAGAGTTTGCATATTCTCTCCCTGTGTGCAGGGGTCTCACCCCCACACCCAAGATGTGCAGGGTAGGTGAATTGGCCACGCTAAATTGTCCCTTATTTGGAAAAAAAGAATTGGGCACTTTAAATTGAAAAAAATTATAGAACAAAAACCCCCTTAAGAGTGACACCATTGACCAACAGGTATCATTTATGGTAAAACAAACTTTAATTTTGAACACAGAATTAAACCATATTAACAACAAAGTAATAGATTTACAATTCACAGTTAAAAACAGTTGTTAAATAAATGGAAAAAAGAACTTTAACTTACTAGCTACACTTCCCACTGTATATTCCAATTAAGCAAACCCAACACAGTTCAAATGCCACTTAGAAGTAAAGTTAACAATCAGGGTTACTTGCTTCTCTATGCAGACCTTTGGAGAGAGACTCTTTCAGGAAACAAACTGAAGAACCTCCTGGTCAGACTCTGTTATTCAACTTAAAATCTTAGAGCAGACTGCAAAACTACAGACAGACTTGGCTGCTCTCAAGCATAAGACATTCGCCAATCTTCTTCCATTCAGATATCCCATGACCTGCTTAGCTAGGATTAAACAAATCCCTCAAATTATCTATAGAGAGCCTCCTAAATGTAAACAATATTCCATTAACAGAGCTGCCAACCTTTCCCAATAGAAATCAGCATTCCAGATACCAAAATCAGTATTTTGGCAGTAAAATCGATATTTTCATTTCAAAGAAAAAATGGCCACCAATCTGAAGTACAGCTTTACACCTTTATTGCACAAATCTGAAGCACAAATAGAAAATGCACATCCGGGTCACCGTCCATGTGGTGTTTGCACATTCTCCTGTGTCTGCGTGGGTTTCAGCCCCACAACCCAAATATGTTCAGGTTAGGTGGACTGGCCATGCTAAATTGCCCCTTAATTCGAAAAAAAAACAATTTGGTACTCTAAATTTATAAATATAAAACGAAAAAAAGAAAATGCAAATCCAATGCTTTTACATACATGTGCAGGCACCTTGATGCGAGACTGCTCGAAGGATCACATGACACACATGCGCTGTTTCGTGTGTGGGATGGAGATGAGAGGGGGTGGGGCCTCTGCCGGGGCCCTGTCTTCCAGCAGCCGTTACCAAGGAAACCAATCAAAGGCGTTTCAGGAGGAATGCATTCACTGCGCTTTGCCAATCAGCTCCTCTTCCCACCTCCCCCTCAGCCCCCGACCCCACAAAGCCAGCCAGCCCTTTACAGGGAGCTGCCTTTTAAGATTTTTTTTCTTCTCTCAAAAAAAAAGTCCTCTTGCTTAAATACTCTCCTTCAGAGAGGTGTCAGGTTGGATTTGACCGACAGCTGCAGTGGTTGCGTATTTCAACACGAGAAATCGTATTGCCGTATTCAAGCAGAATGAAATACGGAAAATTTGTGCTAGTTGGCAGCGCTGCTCATCAGTAGCTATCTCTCTGTAAACAAGTAAATCATTAAAATTAATGATTACCTCACCGTTACCACCTTGCAGGTCAGCCTCACTGACGTTTTGACGAGGTCACCCAGTTCCTTTTGTACATTTACACTTTCTAATCTCTTACCATTTAAAAAATATGTGCGCATTTATTCCGCATACCAAAGTGAATAACCTCATTTTTCCACATTTATATTCCACCTGCCATTTCTTTCCCACTTCTAACTCAGGCCAAATCCTCTTGAAGCTGCTTTGCATTTTCCTCACAACACACATTCCAACCTAGCTCAGTGTCACCCGCAAACTTGGAAATGTTACATTTGGTCCCTGCATCCAAATCATTAATATACATTGTGAATAGCTGGGGACCAAGTACTGATTCTTGAATTCTGAACCAGTCACAGCCTGCCAATGCAAGAATGGTCTGTTGATCCCTACTCTTGGTTTTCTGCCTGGTAACCAATTTTTAATCCATGTCAGTATATTACTCCGATCCCACGTGTTTTATTTTCCAACCAACCTCATGTGAGGGCTTTATCAAAAAACTTCTAAAATCCAAGTGCACTACTTCACTGGCTTCCCTTTATTAATTATTTAAAAAAAATATATTTTTATTAGGGTATTTGAAGTTTTTATAATATTAATAACAGCGACATAAACATGGTACAATAAACATTTCCACCCCCATCACAATCTTCACACACCCCAATATTAAAACAAACAGTCCGCTCCCCCCCGCTTTGGAATTCTGCCTCTGTTGACATTTTAAGCCTGGCACATGATGAGGATGTATTAACCCTGCTTAGGGCATCCGTCCACAGACCTGCCTCTATCTTTCCTCCTAGCTCATCTTCCCACTTGCCCTTCAGTTCCTCTACCGGAGTTTCCTCAGCATCCTAAAGTTTCCTCATGTCCGGCAGCAGCGGGAAGGCCGGGAACCTGCCTTCAAGAGGTCTCGCACCTTCAAATACCTAAACCCATTCCCTGCTGGCAATTCAAATTATCCTCCAAGGCTTTCAAGCTGGGGAAGCCCCCGTGTATAAATAGATTTCCGGAACCCACCATCCAGCCTACCCGGTACAAACCGATGGTTACTATAAATCGGGGTTCAAACCGATGCTCCCTCCACTCTCTTATATCTCCTCCACTGCCCCCAGATTCTCACAGCCGCCACCACCACCGGACTTGTGGAGTATCGGGCCGGAGAGAACGGAAGAGGTGCCGTTATCAGTGCTCCCAAACTTGTGTCTTTACATGATGCCTCCTCCATCCGCTCCCACACCGACTCCTCCCCCACTACCAACATACTAATTCATGGCTATATAGCCACCCAGTAGTAATTGCAAAAGTTCGGCAGCGCCAACCCACCCTCCCCCCCGGCTACGCTCCAACAACACTTTCTTCACTGCGGGGTTTTATCCGCCCACACAAAGCCCGATAAAATCTTATTCACCCGCTTGAAAAGGCCCTGGGATGAAGATGAGGAGGCACTGAAAGGCAAACAAGAAACCTGGGGAGGACGTCACTTTCACAGTCTGTACCCTCCCCGCCAGTGACAGCGGGAGCATGTCCCATCTCTTAAAGTCCTCTTTCATTTGTTCTACGAGCCGGATAGGCTTAACTTGTGCAGTGCCTCCCATTCCCGGGCCACCTGGTTTCCCAGATATCAAAGCTCCTTCCTACCTTTCCAAACCGCAGCTCTCCCAGTCTCTTCTCCTGCCTTCTGCCTGGATCGCGAACATGTCGCTTTTCCCCATGTTCAATTTATACCCTGAAAAATTAACAAATTCCTGAGGATCTGCATAACTTCCCCCATCCCCTCCAACGGGTCTGAAATATATAAGAGCAGTCATCTGCGTAAAGTGAGAACCAGTGCTCCATCCCCCCACTTCCCGAACCAGCCCCTTCCAGTTCCTAGAGGCTCTTACGCCATGGCCAATGGCTCTATGGCCAGAGCAAACAGTAGCGGGGAGAGGGGGAACACTCGCCTCGTCCCTCAGTGTAGTTTAAATACCCTGTCCTCAGCGGTTCTCGTACGCACACTCTTGCCTGATAGAGCAACCGCACCCTGTCAATGAAGCCCTTACCACAGGTAATCCCACTCCACCCAGTCCATAGCCTTCTCCGCATCCATCACTACCATCACCCCCATCTCCCCTCCTTCTGAGGGCATCATAATAACATTCAAAAGCCTTTGAACATTGGCCTCGAGTTGCCTGCCCTTTACAAAATCTCGTCTGGTCTTCCCCTACCACCCCCGGGACACAGTCCTCTATCCTTGTAGCCAGTATCTTAGCCAGCAGTTGGCGTCCACATTCAGTCGCGAAATTGGCCTGTATGACTCGCATTGCTCCGGATCCTTCTCCCGTTTCAGGATCAATGAAATCGAGGCCTGCGACATTGTTGGGGGGAGGACTCCCTTCTCTCTTCCTTCATTAAATGTCCTCATCAGCAGTGGGCTCAATATCTCTGAAAACTTCTTATAGAATTCCACCGGGTAGCCGTCTGGCTCCGGGGCCCTGCCCGACTGCATGCCCTCCAGATCCTAAACTATTTCCTCAATTTCAATTGGGGCTCCCAGTCCTTTCACCAGATCCCCATCACCCTCGGGAACCTCAACTGACCCAAAACCTGCCTCATCCCCTCCACCGCAGCCAGGGTTTCCGACTCATATAATTTACTATAAAAGTCCGTAAACACTCATTCACCCCGCTGGGTCCAGGACAGAATTCCCACCTCTACTCTTTAGTCTCCCTATCGCCCTGGCCGGCTTGCTTTTTCTGAGCTGGTGCGCAAACATCTGTTAGCCTTTTCCCCATACTCATAAATCTTGCCTTCCTCAGCTGTTCCACCGCTTTCCCTGTAGTCGATAGCCCAAACTCCGCCTGTAAACCTCCGCCGCTCCCTCAGTAGCCCCGCGTCCGAATATCTCCTGTCCACATGGAGTATCTCCTCAACTAACCTATCCCTCTCAGCCCGTTCTGCCTTTTCTCTGTGGGCCCGTATCGAGATTAATTCCCCTCTGACCACTGCCTTCAAAGCTTCCCAAACCGTTGCTTGCAGAGACCTCTCCCGTATCATTTGTTTCCAGGTAGTTTTGGATGGACTTGTTCACCCACCCACAGATCGCTCTGTCCGCTAACAACCCAACATCCCAGCCTCCGTAGCGGACATTGTCCTCTCTGCAAACTAACCCGTAGATCCACTCAATGTGGCGATTGCCCAGTACTCAGTATCCACCACCCCCGGCATTAGAGCCCCTGCTCAGAACAAAAAAGTCGATGCGAGAGTATACCTTGTGGACATGGAGAAAAAGGAAAACTCCTTCGCCCTTGGCCATGCAAACCTCCATGGGTCTACTCCCCCCATCTGTTCCATAAACCCCTTCAATTCCTTTGCCGTGGCTGGTATCTTCCCTGTCCTGGATTTTTGACCTGTCCAATTCCGGATCAGTGACTGCATTAAAATCAAGTTATGTGACTCTAAGTCTGGGATCTTACTTAACACCCACCTCATGAATTCCACATCGTCCCAATTCGGAGCATACGTTCACGAGTACCACCCGCACCCCCTCCAGCTTCCCCTCACCATGACGTACCTTACCCCGATATCTGACACGATTCTCCCTGCCTCAAATGCCACTCGTTTATTGATCATGATCGCTACCCCCCCGGCCCACGAGTCCAGCCCTGAGTGGAATACTTGGCCAACCCAACCCCTTTCTCAATCTAGTCTGGTCTATAGCCTTTAGGTGTGTCTCTTGTAGCATTGCCACGTCCGCCTTCAGCCCCCTGGTCAGGGGACTTTCCCCCCCTCCTCCCCCCTGTCTAGCATCACCCTTTTTAGCACAGCCTCCGGCTCGCGGGCCCCGGCCTTCTCGAGCCCCCCCCCCCCCGGCATTCGCCTACCTGACCTCCCATTTGTCCTCTTGTAGCAGTTCCTGCCCTGTCAGCAGAGCAGCTCCATCCCACCCCCGCTCCCTCCCGTCCTGGTAACAGGACTAGAAACCAACTCCCCCATATCAAGCTTCAGCTTAACAGCTGCTCACCCCTCCACTGTGCTTCCGTGAGTCAGCTGACCCATGCTGACTTGTAGCACCCGCCCCATGGCACCAAATAGTCTATCTTCCCATTGTTCTCTCCCCTCTCCCCCACTGGACAAACATATTCAAAGCATCACATTCCCCAGTAAAACATCAGAAAAATGGAACAAACAGCTGCAGAAAAAAACAACCACAGAAACCCCCCCCCCCCCCCCCCCCACCCCCCCCCCCCCCCCCCCCCCCCCCCCCATCAACCAGCTCCCAGTAAGACAAACTTAACTTTAACCATACTGTGAATCGTCAGCCTCCCTGAAGGGCAGTGAGGGATGGATGCGAGGGCCTATGTGTACGAAACATGCTGGAGAAGTTGATGCGGCTGAGGCGTTCCCTTGGACCCTGGAAGTGGATAGAGTGCACAGAGGCCTCTCGAAGAAGCCCCGATGCGAACGAGCCGCCGGGGCCCCCTTATTGCACATAACATTACTTATTCAAACCAGCACAAAAGTGATTTTTCAACAAATCACCACACAATACTCTCCAAGGCTTCAGTGTCTTTAATCCATCTCCAGTCATTTTTCCTTGAAGCAAGCCCATACATCGTCTGACGTTTCAAAATAAAAATCCCTTTCCTCATACGTGATCCACAGACGGGGTGGGTATAACATCCTGAACTTCACCCCCTTCTTAAAGAGGGCTGTTTTTTCCCCGATTAAACCCAGCTCGTTTCTTGGCCACATCCGCACCCAGGTCTTGATAAATGTGCAGCTCACAATTCTCCCACTTGCTGCTCCGTTCTTTCTTGACCCACCGCAGAACGTGTTCCTTGTCCAGGAATTGGTGCAAACGTTCCACCATCGCCCCCGGCGGCTCGTTTGCTCGGGGCTTCTTTGCGAGGCCTCTGTGCGCTTTATCCACTTCAGGGGCCGAGGGAACGCCTCAGCCTCCATCGACGTCTCCAGCATGTTCATCACATAGGCCCTCGCATCCGATCCCTCACTGCCTTCAGGGAGGCCAACGATTCTCAGATTCTGCCTCCTGGACCTGTTCTCCAGGTCCTCCCCAGCTTCTCCTGCATTCTTTTCTGGTGGTCATTCATCATCTCCACCTTGGTCTCGAGCACGGTTAGGGATTCCTTGTGCTCGGACACCTTTTTCTCCACCTCCTGGATCGCCGTCCGTGGGTTTCTTGATTCTGCACCATCTGACCAATTGAAGCCTTGATCGGGTCCAGCGCGTCCTTCTTAAGCTTGGCGAAGCAATCTTCAAAAAACTTCACCAGCTGCTCCATCAACCACTGTGCCGTCTCCCCGTGGCCCTGCTGCTCTGTCATGCTTTCCGTGTTGCCAGCTCTGCTCACGTCTT
This sequence comes from Scyliorhinus canicula, assembly GCF_902713615.1. Lineage (NCBI taxonomy): Eukaryota > Metazoa > Chordata > Chondrichthyes > Carcharhiniformes > Scyliorhinidae > Scyliorhinus > Scyliorhinus canicula. The sequence goes on along the minus strand of NC_052146.1, from coordinate 185,195,289 downwards.
CCTTGTCGAACTTTGTCTTCTCACACAGCCACTTCTGGTCAATTCTCCATACACTGGAGGGGGATTTCTCCTCACTGTCTCACTCTTCACCGATTTATCCAATAAAATCCCAAAAAGAAACTGGGGAAAAAGGTCCAAAAGTCTGTCACAGGCGGGAGCTATCAAATGTGCGACCTACTCCTCCATGGCCGCTACTGGAAGTCGACCCTTGTATTAAGTCTGTTACTGTAGTAATGTTCTCAAAAGACTCCAACAGGTTTGTCAAACATGACTTCCAATTCATTAATTCATGTTAACAATGCTGAACAGATCATTATTAACCTAGTGTCTATTTATCACATCCTTTTTCATAGTTTCTAGCATTTTTCCCCTACTACAGATGTAAGAGCTAACAGTTCCCTGTTTTCTTCCTTCCCTCCTTCTTAAATAGCGGAGTGACATTTGCTACCTTCTAAGCTGTAGGAACCATTTCAGAATGTATAGAATTTGGAAGATGATCACGAATGCATCTACTACCTCGATAGCTACATCTTACAACACTCTGGGATGTGGTCCCGGGACTTTTTAAACCTGCAGTCGTATTAATTTCTGCAATACAACCTTTTTACCAATACAAAATTTGCTTCAATTCCTCATTCTCCTAGTAAGACGTCTGACAACACCAGGTAAAGTCCAACAGGTTTGTTTCAAATCACTAGCTTTCGGAGCACTGCTCCTTCCTCAGGTGAAGGCAGTGCTCCAAAAGCTAGTAATTTGAAACAAACCTGTTGGACTTTAACCTGGTGTTGTAAGACTCTCTTACCGTGCTCAACCCAGTCGGCATCTCCACATCATTCTCCCTAGTCATAGAATCATAAAATCCTTACAGTGCAGAAGGAGGCCGTTCAATCCAACGATGTCTGCACTGACCCTTTGAAAGAGTACCCCACCCCATCCCCATAACCCAGTAACCCCACCTAACCTTTTGGACACTAAACGCAATTTAGCATGGCTGATCCACCTAACCACCACATCTTTCGACTCTGGGAGGAAACAGGAGCACCCGGAGGAAGCCCACTCAGACATAGGGAGAAAGTGCAAACTCCACACAGACAGCCACCCAAAGTCAGAATGGAACCAGAATCCCATGTGCTGTTAGGCAGCAGTGCTACAGTCTATACTGGACCCAGCACTGTCACTAACAATTGGCCACCATTATTTCTTGCGAAACTTTTGACATCTGTATAATTTTTGATGGTACCCAGCTGCAAGAGAATAATCGGCAGCAAGAACTTGTGTCCTTTACTTGTAATGTTGTTGAGAGTTTGTCACCAGGTCAGCCAATATCAGACTGAAAGGACTCATGCCATTGCATGCTCAGTATCTGTATAAGTACTTTATTTTCAGTTATGCAAGAGGTAAAAAATGATTCCCATTGCTGACATTCGGAGGGGCAGCACAAACACGATGGGCCTATGTTGTTACAATTCTGTGACTAATCTGCAGGTTCTATTTACATCTCAGGCTTTTTTTTGTACAAAGGGAATCTCCCCTGTTTGATTGGACCATATTTTGATAATGCACGCCGGCCCCATATTTTGTCAGTTTCACATAAACTGGGTGAGATTTTCCCGAGTATTCAAAGTAGTGTGCAGCAGAATTTTTTGAGTTTTGGATAGGGTTGGTAACCAAGGGAAGAGGCTACAGGTCTCTTAATTGAGCCAAGGTTGGGGAGAACAAAATTGCTCACATCTCTGACCCTAGACGTGTGAGCAAAGGTAAAATTTTACTACATTTCCACCAGCAATAAATATTTTAAATAAATTACAATACCATCCAAGTCTCCATGCTCTCCCTTCTTCTTAAACACCAAAGTAGTTTGAAAAAAACAGGCAATGTTCTCAGGTTAAAAGAAGTATTATAACAAATAGAAATACGCACCCGAAGAGAAAGTAGAAGCTGACATTCAACACTAACATGCAAGATTAAGTCCCCTTTCAAGACTGTAGCACATAACAACCTCAAAATCCAACAGTTTGTTTCTTGTTCCTTTAAATTGGCTAGGTGGACAAATCAAAATCAGAAATACTTCTCAAACAAAATTTTACTAGTTTGAAGCAAAACTAGTGTTGCTCACGCCCACAAATTACAGCCCACCTGTAAAACTGTTCGAAAATTAGAAAAATACAGCTAATAGGTAGAGTCTGCTTTGGGTTTTACCATAGCTAGACTTTGAAAGGTACTGTCCTTTTTATGCTTGTTTTTCTAAATGCTGATAGACTGGTTTGATATCAGCCTTTTTATTTAGATCGTAGAACAGTGAACTCAGCGAACTGTGAAATCTGTGAACAAATGACTAGCGATGGAAAACTCATGGCGATCTACTATTTGATATTTCAATTGAGACATCAATTTCCCACTGAGACATGCATAAATGAAAAAAAATTATAAATTGGCTTTACAAATATTGTGTACCACTGTGAACATATTCAAATTAGATATGTAAACAGATATGAAGAACTTCAGGGAGTAGCAGGCTCCAGCTAAAGCCTTTCAGAAATATATGATGCACCATAAAGGATATAGCTAATGCACTTGTGCATTGTACTGCTGCGATTGGCCTTGTGAATTTGATCTTCATTGTGACCATGATAATTGAATTACCATTGTGTGTAACTGTAAAGTTTCCACTTTGTTGGAATGATAGAGTTGTTGCAAAAGTGGATTTGGATTTTTCTGAGGGATCGAATCTGGAACACTGAATATGAAACCACAGATTTATATACAAATCTTCCACACTGTACAATATGAAGATTTTATTCTTGAACCCATTAACTAATTTATATATGGAAATGATCAAATGATAAAAATGCTCAGTGTGGGGTGCGCACAAGGTCAGGCAGGACCCTGGGGAACACACGGACGGGACCCTGGAGGGCACCTGGGTGGACAGGATGGGGGGGGGGGGGGGGGGGGGGGGAACCCCTGGCAGTACCCAGACGGGAGAAATTTCACACATGCAAGCGCTGCGGCGAGCTCACTCAACAGGGGACCCCGCCTACCCGATCTACACCACATGGGACCCTCTACACACACACACACGGGATCCCAGCACATATCCAACAAATGCGCGGGACACATGCATACACACTGGTCCACACACACACACACAAATGGACCCCCTACACACATCGGATCCTCACACCCGCGGGACTCACTCATACACACGCAGGACCCCAGCCACATATGCATTCCCCCTCCACCACACATGGGACCTCATGCCCACACACAAGTGCACATATGTGGGGGGTGGGGGGGGGGGGCCACACTGCCCTCAAACTTGCAGGGGAATGGAGAAGAGACAATGACATTCCACTCACACTCCTGCACACTCACAAACCTCCACAGGCACATTTGGGACCCTACACATGTACAGGACTCACAACACGTGGGACAGTGGTGCCTATGGGGGTGGGGTGTAGCCTGTGGGGGTGGGGTGTAATGTGTCCATGTGGGGCTTCCGTGTGTATGTATGCTCGTGCGTGTTCTGTGTGGGGGGGGTCCATGTGTCTGTGTGTAGGGCGGTCCGGTCCTGTGTGGAGGGGTTGGGGGGTCCCCATGTATGTCTATGTATGTGGGGGAGGGTGGCCAGTGGTGTGTGCGATTGGGAGTGAGTGAGTGATTGACTGAGTGAGTGAGTGCGTGCGAGAGATCCCATGTGTGTGGGTTTGGTTGTGTAGGTGAGGGTCGGTATGTGTGTGCGTGCACATGTGCACCTGGAGGGGTCCCATGTGTGTGTGTGTGCACTTGTCTGTATGGAACTGTGGTCCTGTTTGTCTATTGGTGTGCGGCGGTCCAGTGTGTCTGTGGATGCGGGATGGTCCTGTGTGTTTAAGTAGGCAGGGTTGTTCTATGTGTCTGTGGAGAATGGGGTTGTGTCTCGGGAAGGGGGGGGGGGGGGGGGGGCAGTGTGGCTGGGGAGATTGGGGGTGGGTTTCTCTTGTCTGTGGGGGTAAGAAGCATGAAGGTCGAATTGCTGAATATATTTAAGGAAATGGATAATTGTCTAGAATCTAAAGGTGTCAAAAGTATGGAGAAAGCACTAGAGTATGGTGCTGAGATAAATGATCAACCATGATCATATTGAATGGCGGAGCAGGCTCAGAGGGATAAGTGGCTATTCCTATTTCTGTAAGATTATGGTACAGGAGAGTTTACATATACTGTTCTAATTCAGCATAAACTACTATCTGTTCAGCTATTTGGTACAAAACAAGTTATATCTTTAAACATTTATCAATGGCTGCAAAGCATTTTCCAGCACCCCACCCCCCCCAACCCTAATACCACTCCAACACTTCTGAATCAAGAATGAACAATAAGCTTCTTTGGAAACAATCATCCTTGAATTCACACAAGCAGTGGAACTAAAGCACCAGAACACTAAAAATAGAAAACATAATAGTGACATATATGCTGGCCAATTGTCAACAGCTTCATGACTTTGGCAACCCGGCCTACTTATTCAGCTTATATTTTTCTTTTGAAAGCTAAAATCAAAGGATCAAAATATTTTCTTATTTTCGGACAGGAAGTCAAAAGTCAAAATGAGTTTTCATGGAATGGTAGGAACAGCCTTATGAATGACCAAGTTGGGGAGGTGCAATGAACAGGAAGCACCTTTTTCCCACCATAAAAAACTACACATCATGTACATCCCTTACGGAACATTTTACTGACTGATATACCAAATTAAGCACATTTGACACAAATGAGATGAAAGAGTGATACAACTTCACCAATGAAACCAACATCTCACTAACAGAGCACAGATCATATTAACATACACCTGTCATAAATTACTTCCAACTGCATTACTACAATGCAATATTTATAATTCTGCTGACAAAACCGGATCAGAGGCTAAAAAAATAACCAAATCTCCAATTATAAAATAAAGCACAAACTTGGCAGATGAGAGAAATGAATAAAATCATATTGGTGCATCCAGAACTCTCCTCTAGAGGTTAGAAGTTAGGTTAAAAAAATTTGTTGAGACAGAGTAACAAATTTTACTTTCTAGCTCACTGACCCAGGAGTATTTCACATTAACAATGGATAAAGAGAAAAATGTTGCATTTTCCTACACCCTCATCTTCATAAGCACAAAATTTACCAAAACGAATATCAGTTATCATTGGTTTTGTTCCATAGCCGGATACGAATTGTTCTGTATTTTAATTGCTCCTTTAAAAAAAAATGAAAGTTAAGGGATAAAAGCAACAAAAAAAATCTTAAATGGGATAAATTGTTGATGACCTATTGTAGTCAGTATGCTTCCAATTAAGGCTACAAGGGCATCACTGCTTGGCACATGGTTCTTATTAACATTTAAACATGCATGAAAATCTGAGAAATCTACATAGTTAACTACTAAAATTCACCGTGGAGGAGCCTATGTCCAAATCTGAACTCGCTCTGCTTTATATGTATACGGATGAAATCAGAACTCTAAAGGTTGTATCAGTAATTGTTCCAAGACAAGTGACCTTCAACAGTGTCAACTGGTATAAATATATACAAAAACTAAACATAACTGAACTACACATAACCACATGACATTATTGAGACAGAAGAAACAGATTTGTCAAGTAAGGTTTATTGCAGGAAAGCAATGAACTGGGTGGACAAATCCGATTCTATTCAAAAAGGCACACTGGAATAGGACTATTATTGGTGAAGCTAATACAATATATTGCCACGATGATCTCCAATATGCATGATTCTTAAGCTGAGCCCAGCAGTCTTTGAATTTAAATATGACATTCTTTTCTAAAGTTGGAATGACTTAAACACAAAAGATCTGAGGGTAATATTTTTGAAATAGTTTTCCAACTTTCTTCCCTGTATTTCTGTCATCCTTTTAAATTACAGACAGAATAGCATAATTGCTATTTCTAAAAATTGTTTCAATTTTTTCCACAGCATCTGTCCATTTACATAGCAACGAATTAAGTACAAATCCTCAATACAGCAGACAGGTTGGAAACAAGATGGCTGTACTTACCTGCCATACATGTGGTAAGTTAAGCCGTTCAATCAGTTTTTATAACAGTCCAGCTTTCATAATGGGGAATTCCATATTTAGATTGCACCATTCTCATCAACCACAATGTCTCTCTCAGAGTCTGGCTCAGCAAACCTATACACTTCAGGACTTGGAAGTCTAAGTGGCTCCTCTTTTTCTTCCCTGTCGCATAGTGGTGTCCAACATTCTCTCCTAGTTGTACTGCGATATTGTAAAGAGATTAAAGCTGCCATCCCAATTATTTTTTTCTTCTGCTGATTTAGCAGCAAAATTACACTATTTTCATCCCTTCAAGATAACTTCAAAAGCATGTTTTTATTCATTGTGTCATCTTTGTCATTGATCTGTACCTTGCGCATGAAAACTTTTCTTGAGACGATATTCTGCATAGCTTCCGCCAGGCAACTAGGCTGACCGTGATTTGATTTACAGCAAATCATCAAACCCATCAAATAGGACATATGTGTCATTTCATGTTTTGCACCCACCCCGTGTGGAGAGTGCCTTCCATTATAAATTCATTACAGCACTGCCCAATGTCCTTGCCTTCCCAACCATCAATGTTTTTCTGGATCTCATTCATTTTCTTAATTGCCAGGTGTTTGCTTTTCATTTGTTGATTATAAAAACGACAGGCAGATTCACTGGAAGAGAAAATAAATGACCAAATTTCAATCAGTTGAAATGGATGAACTCAAATATCCATGCATTGGTGCAAGCGACTCTAATAATCTGTGAAAACTACAAAAAGAATTACAACACAGTTACGAAATAGAAGCAAATATTAGAATAAATAAAACATGAAACATCTATTATATATGTCATGAAGTTTTTATAGATTTTATTCCCATCTGTGCAACCCACTAGCACATCTCAGAAGTAGTCAGAATTATCAAAGTCACAACCATTTCTTGTGCTATTGTTAGGAAGTTCAAGAAGCATACTTCTGCACGGGTGGGTCAGTCTGCTGTTTTCCCTTTATTTTCCGGAAGTCACACCTTTCTGCACACAGAAGTATTACATTGAACAGTCCAAATGAAAAAGCAATATCACTCTTGTGGGTCATTTCGGAATTAAGTTTTGGCTCTCTGCTTAAAACATCCCTGTTGAATGACTAGAACTGCCCACTTTATTCAATTTGTTCTATTTAAAGTAGTGATCATTTGTTGAACTTAGAGTGAGCAGACCAACACTATGCACTTTAATCTCATCAAAAAGGAAAGTGAAAAGCACAACTGAATGAAAAAAATACATGCATCCACTATGTTTTATGGGCAGGAAATCTAGCAACATAGAACCTTTTGTTGATCATTTTCATGGAATGCCGTTACTTTTTATAAACAAAATAATACAGCTTGTCCCTCTTAAAACAAACCTTTTCAACAATTCATTTTAAAGTGGGTCACTGCTTACCACCTGATGCTCAGCAAAGTCGTCATGTTCATAATTGGGATGTTGCTCAGTTTTAAGCTTCAGTTGTACAAGCAACTTAACAGCATAAAATGCTTTGAACAAAAACAAACTTTCTGACCTGATGTCACTTCCTGTGTAAAAAGCAGCCCTACCAGTAAAGCAGCCCACTGTTGTTCTTTTCTAACAGTAAGAGGAAATGGGAACAACGGGAACTTACAGATGTAGTCAATCAGGAAAAATGCAGGGATAAATGGAAATTGCTTACCTCAGCCTTCTTTTTGCAAGTGATTTTGAACATATCCTTTCCATACTGCTCTGGAGGTTAAGAAGAGCGGTTATGGCTTGTTTTAGGCATTCTTTGTCTTCTTCATCTTCACTTTTCTCTTCTAATTGCTGTTTTATAAGGTAGGGAACAAATTAATATGTTTCAAATAGTTTATAGCTGTTGGGGGCACATATGAATAACAGATACTCAGGGTTTACCCAGGTATCAACACATTTGACTGTTTTTCTCCATCAACTAGTAACAAGATCACAATCTCTAATACACTGAAAAGTTTTGAACTTCAACCAATTATTTATAGAATTTATGAAGAATCCTAGTTGAATGAGCAATCTTTATTCCACCTTGATGACAACAACTGCTTGCAGCATAAAGATAAGCTATGGCAGAGCAAACAACGCCTACTATAAATAGAAATAACAAAACAATACGTCAGTATTACGTTCTAGTGCATTGCAATGGTTGAGTTAGTGCACCAAAGAACATCTAGTTAGTTTAGTTAAGATTTATTAAATTACAATAACATGAGTAGAAAACAATATGAATACTTCTAACAAATTGTAAACTAACTACTAGAATATGATAACTAATACTAAACATAACTATCCACGACGCCTCACCCAGACTTCTCGAGGTTGCAGTGTCACGCGGTGTAGTTCTACTACCACCTGCTGGTTGGAGGTCTAACATATTAACATACAGAATTGCTTATGCATATCATTACAATCAGCTCTGCAGTGCATCTTTACTGTAATGATGAGCTCCCCTTCTTTTAAAAATCAAGTAACTGGATTCAAAAAGGCACCAGAACATGTTCTGCTTGAAGCCAACATCAAGCTGGCTTTTATTTCTGTAACAACGAGACTGTGGTGTGTAATAAGTAAATAAAAATGAGACGAAAGTATATCCCTCAGCTATAGACTGACAACCCTTGAATCCAGTAAACTTAAACGTGCATTCTGCTACTGGAAAAGACAGACCTTTTGTCCCCTCTTTCAGTTAAATTCTTCATTACCTTTCAAAACAGATCCAAGATACACAGATTATAGGTTTTATAAATAGGTATTTGTCTTGTTTCCGGGTAATTTTTCATTTTTCCAATTCGGATTTCTTTTTTCCTGTCAGCGTTTTTTTGTTACTTTTGTCTTTTTGTTCTTGCACACTATTTCTTACTTCATCAAAGTTTCAAATCTATATATATATATATATATATATATATAGAATTTACAGTGCAGAAGGAGGCCATTCGGCCCATCAAGTCTGCACCGGCCCTTCGAAAGAGCACCCATACCTCCACCCTATCCCTGTAACACCACTCAACCTGTTTGGACACTAAGAGCAATTCAGCATGGCCAATCCACCTAACCTGCACATCTTTGGACTGTGGGAGGAAACCGGAGCACCCGGAGGAAACCCACGCAGACACAGGGAGAAAGTGGAAACTCCACACAGACAGTGACCCAAGCCGGGAATCGAACTTGGGACCCTGGAGCTGTGAAGCAGCTATGCTCACCACTGTGCTAATGTGCCCCCCGATATATATATTGTCTATATATATATATATATTTATATATTTAAAAAATCTTATGTTCGTGCATAACTTGACTTCCAGTTTTATGCTTAGGCATCAATTCCTTTGTGATAATGACTAAATGGATGCACTAAATTGCTTTGCATCTTTTAGTGCAGGTCATTAAAGATTTTCCTGGTTACTTGAGGCTCATTTTGAACTTAGGCTTTTGTTTAGCACTGTGAGTTTGTCAGGTGAATGCAGATTAAGTCTGAACATGCGTCGTGTACTTAGTTTTCCAAGATACACCAGTAACTGTTTCCTGAACTGATGCAACATTTTTATATAGTTGCTCGCAGTTTCTGTTGAGTTATCATTCAAAATGATTTGAAGGAAAGCGAGCAACCAGAGTGATTGAGGGATATTTGTGTAAATTGCACAAACTCTCGATAAAAGAGGACATTAACAGGTGAAATGATTGTTATTCTTGGTATTTTATAGGGAATGGTAGTATATATCATGACGAGCATTGTCATCTCATCCATTTAAAAAAAATTTAATTTAGAGTATCAAATTCTTTTTTGCCAAATAAAGGGAAATTTAGTGTGGCCAATTCACCTACCTTGCACACCTTTTTGGGTTGTGGGTGTGAAACCTATACAGACAAGGGGAGAATGTGCAAACTCTACACCGACAGTGACCTGGGACCAGGATCAAACCCAGGTCCTCGGTGCCGTGAGGTAGCAGTGCTAATCACTGCACCACCGTGCCACCCCTTTGTCACCTCATCCGTAACAATAGAACAAAGTGGTAAATATATGGAGACTGCTCAGGGAGATGGTGGAAAACAGTTAGAACTGATTCATTTAAGTTCAAATTAGATTTATTTCAGAAAACGTCATTTTGGGATACAGTACAGGAGTAATTTAAGATAAATATGTTAAGTGTAGCATGCTTTGGAGGAAAATGAACTTCGGACCTATGGTTTCCAAAGCGCTCCACCACTGGGGCAAGCTTTAGAAAAAATATTACATTTTTAAAAAACAATTTCTTTATCATCCTAAGCTTAATTGATTTTTTGATAGAACTGAAGCAAATTTTTAATGCCTCTATTTGTCTCAATAGTGCTATTCCAGCAGTTAGAAAATGTAAATATTCTAATCACTAACATCTGTGCGAGAGACAGTAATGCAGATAGACACAGTATGGGGAGGATGAGGAAGAAGCAGCATGTCTCCAACCCCTCATCCGAATTAAGCAGAATTATGAAAGCAAATAAAATCTCTGAATAGGCAGGTTTAAGAAATAAACATGGTGAATGACAGCATGATTTGGATTTAAAAAGCAAATACTCGCTTTTTTTGGAATCAGATATACACCCATTTCTCCAAAACTATTCTTGCACTTTCCTAATAAGCGTATACAACATGGTATGTGATCTGAAGCTATGGCAAAGATTACTTTGCGCTGTACTGAAAGTTTTGCAACTTGTTAGTGACATTTCCACTTCCAAAAAGAGATCACTAAACTAATTAAACCTTTAATGCAGAAATATTTACTGTCGTAGAAATGTTTGGATATACTTTTAAATTATTGCTGGAGTTTCCCAAACACAAGTGCCACGTTGTACTCAGGACATCCTCTGTATGCTCATATGCTTAAAATCAGAAAATTACTAAATCTTGTTACGAGTAATGAAACAGATTCAATAGTGACTTGAATGTATATGAACACTTCATAAGCAGTGGCCCAAGATCGGATTTAAGGAAAACCTTGACATGAATACAAGACACCTGATTGGAAGAGGGCATATTTCAGGAAGGTAAATAGTGAAGTAATGAGGTAAAGTGGAAAGAAAAATTGCACACAGAACCATTGGCTAACAATGGGATGTTTTTAAAAGAAAGCTGCAGTGTGTAGAATAAATATATGTAAATAAAAATTATGACTTAAAAGTATAAATAAAGGGGTTAGAACCCAAATGAAAATGGTGGATGTACATGGTCTTAAGTATGATTAAAATGATTAAAAATAAGATTGACTCGCGTTGAATGCAAACAGTGAATATTATATGTATCACAATTGTATTGAAGCCCGTCAAAGTGCAACTTTATCTGGGTAGACAACTTAAATACCATTGCACAATTTATAATGACCATTTTGAAATATTTATAATGTTTCTTTGACTGTATTGAAGCACCTAAGGGCAACAAGCTAGCATAGTGGTTAGCACTATAGTTTCACAGCACCAGGATCCCAGGTTCGAATCCCGCTTGGGTCACTGTCTGTGCGGAGTCTGCACGTTCTCCCCGTGTCTGCGTGGGTTTCCTCCGGGTGCTCCGGTTTCCTCCCACAGTCCAAAGATGTGCAGGTTAGGTGGATTGGCCATGCTAAATTGACCTTAGGTTAGATGGGGTTGCAGGGTTATGGGCATAGGTTGGAGGTGTGGGCTTAAGTAGGGTGCTCTTTCCAAGAGCAGGTGCAGACGCGATGGGCTGAATGGCCTCCTTCTGCATGTAAATTCTATGATAACATTCTATGATAACCTCAAGAGTACATGATGCATGTAAGAGAACTGGAATATTATTGAACTTTGTGTAATGGCTATTTCAAAATGTTTGTAATGTTCTTTCAGATATTTTAAGAGTAAGGTCTAATTTTTGCAAAAAAAAGATTAAAAATAAGAGTGAAATAAACAAGTAAGGATGAGTTGATCAGGAAAGCCAAAAAGGAGTGAAACAAGAATCTCAAAAGTATTTAAAGTGAAGTATTCAAGAAACACAGGAAACAAAATGTCAGATAAGCCCCCAGGATTGGACGGTTAGCAGAGGATAAACAACAATTTACTTTATAAAACATTTTTAACATGACATAAACATCCCTATTTGCTTCATAGCAATAATGAGAGAAAATCTGAATCCAAGCCACAAAGAAATATTCAGGCAGGTGACCAAAAACTTGGTCAAAGAGGTATGTTTTTCAGAGGAGAGGTAGAGACCCAGGGCGTGATCCAATGGCCATACTGCGCCCAAACAACAGCTCGCCGTGATGCAGTGTGGCTGTTAAAAATCGGGAGACCCCACTCCCAGGTTTTGCCCGACTCACCAAGCCTCGCAAGATCCAACGTGACCTTGCAAGACGTTGCTATGTGAATCCTACCCTGCATATTAGAGTAAGGCAATAAGCCTCATTCTAATGTGCAGATTCCCAAGATACCTGAAGCTTTGGGATTCAGCCCTTTCGCCTCAGAGACCTTGGGCAAGCGCCGTTCAGCAGATGGTACGGCATTTTTGAAGTCTCCCAGGGGGCCACCAGCTGCATGCCCTTTGGGCAGGGTGGTGCCTTGGCACTGCTGGTGACACTTGGGCGCCCTGGCAGTGCCAGCCTGGCATCTTGGCAGTGGCTCCATGGTGCAGGCCTGACACTGCCAAATTGCCTATGTGGTACTGCCAGCTAGCAGGGGCACTGCCAGGGTGCCAGGTTGGCACTGCTTGGTCGGGGATTGTTTCGGAGGCCTGCGATCAGGACGCCACTGTACAAAACGGGGCTATATATGGCCTCGGCCGCACGTTCCCCCTTTATTCAACATGAGTTGCATTGACTAGCCATGTGTTTCTCGGCACTGCGAGCGTTGGGAAACATGTGGTTAAACGTTCGCTAGGGGACTTGGTTTCTTTTTGGGAGAATCACGCCCATAGATGTCGAGGGACAGAATTCCAGAATGTAGTTGAAACTGATAGGATATAATGATGCGGTGATGACGGCTTTGAACTGAGCATAGTAAGAAGTCTGACAACACCAAGTTTAAGTCCAACAGGTTTGTTTGGAATCACTAGCTTTCGGAGTGCACTCTGAAATCTAGCGATTCCAAACAAACCAATAGGATATAAGTACTGCATAACACAGTGGTGGAAAAGCAGTCCCTGACAAGAGTCTTCTTATGTGCTGGAGTCTCACTCCATCTGCACATTTCCCTCAAGGTGACCATGGTGTGAGAGAGACAGTTATCCACCTCCTTGTGGAATGTGCCTTTGCAAAGAAGGTCTGGACAGAGATGAGGTGTTTTTTGTCAAGGTTCATCCTGAACAGTCCCATGACACAGGACATTATACTCTGTGGGCTATTGCCGGGATCGCACACCGAGGCAAATATCAGCTGTTGCTGGATGGTCATCAACTCAGTGAAAGACGCACTTTGATCTGCCCAAAACCTGCTGGTCTTCCAGTGCAAATAGTTGTCTCAGACTGAGTGTTGCAAACTGGCACATTCTCATGCCCAAGACTACATGCTGAGGATGCACTAAAGCTTGGAGCAGCCGCTGCAGAGGCGCAATGAGGAAAGGTCACTGTCTAAAACCTTTTAGCCATAGCAAGCAGAGAGGAGTGGAACTATATAGAACCTCCTTAGGCTGTATGACTCACACTGAATATAAACAGTGAATATCACATGTAACACAATTGTACTGCAGCATCTCAGAGTGCAACCTGATCTACGTAGACACCTTAAATACCGTTGCACCATTTGTAATGACCATTTTGAAATGCCTGTAACATTTCTTTGACTGTATTAAGCACCTCAGATGGCAACATAATGTACGTAGAGAAGCTGAATATTATTGCACTTTGCGTGATGGCCATTTTGAAATGTTTGTAATGTTCTTTCACATATTTTATGAATTTTATGAATATATTTTTGCAAAAAAAATTTCTAGAGAAAAATATTGGAGAAAATGTAAAAGAAATGAGAATGAATTAATCAAATGAGAATATTTGAGAAGTTAATTAGGCAAAATGAGGATAGCTTGTTGAGACCAAACATCCAGGGAGCCTGAGGGAAATGGGAAAATACATAGCAAAGGCTCTAGAAATTATGGAGATGCCTGCCTAATGAAAAGCCTACACCCCTTTTTGAAAAGAAAGCTAACTAAGGCAATTTATCATCTGCATTGGAGCAAATTTTGGAATCATTAATCAGCAGTGAAATTACTAGGTTATTCAGAAGAAAAAATGATTACAATTCACCAACACAGATTTTAGAAATTAAGATCGTGCTCAACAAACCTAATAGTCTTTTGAGATGCAACAGGTCATTGTGGATGTGGAAAACCTACGTGGAATTTCTGAAAGTCTTTCTCAAGGTACCACACAGGAGGCTTTCGGAGAAGATTAAGGTGCAAGGGAATAACAGCAGTTTCTCAAGAGTGATCAGGTGTGAGTAAAGGTATCCCATTGGATTTGGGTCTGACTAAAGATGACCCGTGTTTCATTTGGAGTTTTTAGCAAATGTCTGATTACTTTTTTGCATTGCCTCACTCTGCAACAACGGCATCAATTATGGTGTACGATTCATCATTTTCTTTTCAATCTTTGGTAGTGTTGTCATTCAGTCTTTTGTATGTTTGTATTTAGAGATAAGTAGTTTATCAAACATTTAATCACATTTGTTACTTTATGTTTCATGTATGTCCCAACAGTATTTTAATGTCCATATATGATTTGTGTTTTACATAAATACAATCATTCCTATTCATACCTTTAGAAGTTCAAAATAATGCAGGCAATGGTAAACAGGTGCCAGTAACAGTCTGGGGAGAACATATTGCACAGCTTCTTTGAAACCTTCACCTATTGACTGAAATTAAATGCATGAATTAGTTTAGTAGAAACTAGGTTACATTTGTAATTGTTGAGCAAGAGGCAGAATTTAAGTAGTTCACATTTGTGAAAATGCTCACCTGTAAGTAGAATGCAGCGCCTGGCTTTGATAGAAGACTGAGGAAATGATCATGAAAGCCAGGCCGTAGTATGTCCTGCGCATAGTTTTCATATGGATCAAATGCTAATTCCTGAAAAAAATGTCAAATATAGCTACCCGTCAATATATCAGGAAATAAATCAATTTATGCACTGATCATGCAAGATATAGAGCAAATGATGTTTAGTAATACAAAACATCTACAAACAGAAGAAATCAGTCGATTTGAAAAGCAGCTTGAAGATGATAAATTCAGAAATTAGTATTTCAGGATCATATGGGGATTACCCCATGTAACTACCCTTCAGTTTATTTTAATTAAAGCTTTTGAAATAGCTCCTGAGTTCAAAGACAACCTCATAGAACCAACCACCTTAAGTACCTAAATGTTATTTTCAAAGAACATTCTGATGAAGGTAAATCTACAAATTTTTACAAATTCACACTTTTAAAGGGTGATGCCACAGGTGAAAATATTTCCATTAAATAACAAATTTAAAGTGCTAAGACGTCCAAAGATGCCTCAGAAGGGAGAGAGGACACTGGAGGGGTTAGGGCTATGATCAATGGGATGGTCAAAGAGGATTTTGAAAGTGGACAACGATACAGCAAAGGACAGAAGATAGGAAGAAAATTCCATAATGAAGTAACATGATGGCTAAAAGTTCTGGTATTGGTGCTAGAATAGAGACAAGGGGGGGATGCACAGTTGACCAGCTTCTGAAAAGCAGAGGTATAAACTGAAATAAAGGACAGTGTGATGAATGTAGGAATTTCATATATATATATTGTATTATATGTACCTGGTGCAGTAATGGTTACAAGCCTGTTTCAGTATGTGTACATATCTGTTCCAGCAATGTTTTTAAAAATACTGGTTTAAAAAACAGGCAGACACTGTGCTACAGAAGGGGTAACTAAGGTATCGGACAGATGAGATCATCCTTATTTTAAATCATGTCTGAAAGGACAGGTTTAATGGATTTTTATTATTATTTCAGGGAGTAGGTGATTTGCCACAATGTGATTAAACTTAAGCAATCAGGTCATGGGATTTGAGTGGATAAGGATGATGTAATTAATGGGGAGAACCAGGGCTGAAACAGTAAAGTTTTGAGTCAGTGAGTTTAGATTTGGCTGTTAACAGAACAATAGCTTTTGGAATAAGCCGTAAAGTAAACAGTTGACACAGGCAAGAATCTGCAAGCTGTTTCCTGAAGAATCTATCTCTTCAAGCTATCTATATATAGCAAGCATTACTGTGTTTGCTAACTGTATTTTAAAGTGGATTTTGACCTGTGATGGATTTTGCGTCACTGGAAAAAAAGAAGATAGCAGTTAGGAGTTTAAAGTGTTTCATTTTATTGTTAAGCATTGTTTAATTGGTAATTGCTAAGCTATATTTTCTGTGCTGTTAAAGTTAGTTTAATATTGTGTTAATAATAAAGTTTGTTTCAATACGGCATATCCCTATTTGTATGTGGAGTCACTCCTGGGACGAAGTATCCTTTCCTCACAGCTTCACAATTTTAAATATTAGGGTTTCTGTCCAGTATCCTAGCAAAGGTTGTGGTCTGGTCTGGCATTGAATAACAGAAAGGTTGTAGAGTTTGGAAAAGCAAAACAAACGAGGAATTTGTAAACTTGGTTAAGTTTCTATGTCTCCAATGAAACAATGAAACATTAGACAGAAATCCAAAGGTTTACACAGGACCCAAATGAAGACTTCATTAAAATTGCTGCTGCATAGATTTGGGCCCTAGAAAGACAAGATATTTAAGGCATCAAAAGATATTTCAGTGCACGATAAAGTAGTACAGTGTGCAATAGAGTACCACTGAACATATTGTTTCGAATAAATATCTTCATATAATTATAAAAGTACATTATAAATACATAAGGTGCATACAATTACAATCTCTTTCAATACATGAAGCATATCCCTGTACTTACAATTAAAGGTCATATTTACAATGAGGATTTAAATTTCATATCAAACATTCTCTGATGTATACAGCCCGAGGGGTTTTATGTGGGTTCCAGACCCTGTATGTCCTCTGACAGGAGGGCTTTAGACTGTAGTCCCAGAACTTGAAATATGCCAGAATACAAGACTAAGTCATGGACAGGTCAGTGTACTGGAAATCCAACCAGTTTTGGGCTGAATAAAGAGTCTTTTCTCAAATTGATGGGTCTCCAGCAGTAGATGTTCGTCTCAGTACGGGTCCCAGAGAACAGCTTGTCGGGCATTTCCTGCATTACAGAGTTGCTTGGATGAACTGCAACAAAAATAACCATCTCTTTTCAGATCTTTTTTACAAAGTCACATTCCAGAAGGAAGTCTCCTCCCCACCGCAGATTCCTTGAGGCATGTATATAGTGATATTGAAACTCTAAGGATGTGACAGGAAGGGCCCTTCTCACCACCAGTCAAGTTATTTCCTGTGCTTGTCTGAAAGTTCTGGCAACGTGGCATTCTGCCAAATGACTTGCTCAGGGAAACATTCACCAGGACCCACCATCTCCTTTTCCTGCAGGGGCCTCAAAGACATTATGCGTGGATCATTGCCTGATGGACAATTGGTCAAAGTTGTCTTTCTGCACAAGCATTTCCATGAGGGACAGGTGGTATGGCACGGTCCTCCTAAATGGACCCTTTCTGAGGATCGTCACCATATTATGGTGGAGGGACTTGCACGTTCCAATGAACTGGAGAGTGATGCTGTCTAGAGCGCACGTTCTTGGTAGGGCCTCGCATGGTTGAGGGGGAAGGTTCCAGTCAAAGAGCGATCTAAGAAGTCCTTAATGGTAGAGCAGGCGGCCCCAACGGCCTAAGGAGGAAGAAGGCTGTAACAGGGAAGTGGCCCAGTTGTTGTGGTCTACCATGCCACTGAATCCGGCCACAAACCGCTAAGACCAACTCAGCTGTGCATTGGAGTTCCCGAGCTAAACAATGTCATGTGCAGGCCTCCATCAGGCATATGTCCTGTGGCGACGGAGGATTGGCGACAGGGCAGAGCTGTGATACCTGGAGACCCCCAGGCACGATTCCGCACACATGCAGCAGATGAGTGGTGGTTGTTGGGCACCTATATCGGGACACGGGTGCCTTTCAGAAATCACATTCATGACTGAGCAGCCCTCTTCAGCGTACCCTCTGCTGACCCCTAACGGGGCAGCATCCGGAAAAGATACCCCAAAAATAGATTGCCCAATTTCTCCTGGCTGGGAAACTGCACCCAGTGGGATCACCATCCCTGCGGTCAAAACAGGAAGTTAAATATCGGAACCTGGAATGTGAGGATGCTCATTGACACCCCTGTCTACACCTCCCGCTACCTTGGGAAAGCGGGCAGCATAATTGGATTGGATTGGATTTGTTTATTGTCACGTGTACCGAGGTTCAGTGAAAAGTATTTTTCTGCAAGCAGCTCAACAGATCATTCAGTACATGGGAAAAGGGAATTAAACAGAATTCAAGAAATACAAGAAAATACATAATAGGGCAACACAAGATATACAATGTAACTACATAAGCATTGGCATCGGATGAAGCATACATGGGTGTAGTGTTAATGAGGTCAGTCCATAAGAGGGTCATTTAGGAGTCTGGTAACAGTGGGGAAGAAGCTGTTTTTGAGTCTGTTCGTGCGTGTTCTCAGACTTCTGAATCTCCTGCCCGATGGAAGAAGTTGGAAAAGTGAGTAAGCCGGGTGGGAGGGATCCTTGATTATGCTGCCTGCTTTCCCCCGGCAGCGGGAGGTGTAGATGGAATCAATGGATTGGAGGCAGGTTTGTGTGATGGACTGGGCGGTATTCACGATTCTCTGAAGTTCCTTGCGGTCCTGGGCCGAGCAGTTGCCATACCAGGCTGTGATGCAGCCCGATAGGATGCTCTCTATAGTGCATCTGTAAAAGTTGGTAAGGGTTAATGTGGACATGCCGAATTTCCTTAGTTTCCTGAGGAAGTATAGGCGCTGTTGTGCTTTCTTGGTGATAGCGTCGACATGAGTGGACCAGGATAGATTTTTGGTGATGTGCACCCCTAGGAATTTGAAACTGCTCACCATCTCTACCTCGGCTCCGTTGATGCTGACAGGGGTGTGTACAGTACTTTGCTTCCTGAAGTCGATGACCAGCTCTTTAGTTTTGCTGGCATTGAGGGAGAGATTGTTGTCGTTACACCACTCCACTAGGTTCTCTATCAAATCAAAGACCCCTCCCACCCAGGTTATTCACTCTTCCAACTTCTTCCATCAGACAGGAGACACAAAAGTCTGAGAACACGCACTAACAGGTTCAAAAAAGCTTCTTCCCCGCTGTTATCAGACTCCTGAATAATACTCTTATGGACTGATCTGATCTCTTCACAAATCCTGTCTACTGAGTAGTACTGCACTCCATATGCTCACCCATTGCCTATGTAGTTACATTGTGGATTTATGTATGAACTATGTTTTTTTTCATGTTTGGAATTATATGTCTGGACTGTACGCAGAACAATACTTTTCACTGTACCTCGGTACACATGACAATAAATCAAATTCAAATGCAATCCAACCCAAAGAAGGATCGTCTGGAAAGATGATTTGCTGTCTTGGCCCAGGAGCTAGCAAGATATAACATCAACATTGCTGTTCTTAGTGAAACCTGGCCAGTAGAGGATACACCTTCTTCTGGTAAGGGAAGTCAGAAGCATCCACAGAGTCAGTTTCGTCTCGACGAACAAGTTTGCCACTGCTCTCTCAGAAATCCCCTTGAGTGTCAGTGAAAGGCTGATCACACTAGGACTACATAGCAGCCAAAACCAATGTGCCACTGTCATCAGCGCTTGGGGGCAGCATGGTAGCACAGTGATTAACACTGCTGCCTCCCAGTGCCAGGGACCCAGGTACAATTCTAACGTTCTAAACTCTGTGTGGAGTTTGTACATTCTTCCCGTGTCTGCGTGCGTTTCCTCCGGGAGCTATGGTTTTCTTCTATGGTCCAAAGATGTGCAGGTTAGGTGGATTGGCCATGTTAAATTACCCCTCAGTATCCAAAGGTTAGGTGGGTTTACAGGGATAGTTTGGGTATGGGCCTAGGTAGGTTGTTCTTGCAGAGGGTCAGTGCAGACTCGATTGGCCGAACGGCCTTCTTCTGCAATGTAGGGATTCTATGATTCTATACATTAGATTCCAACCATGAATTCAAGGAGAGGTTCTATTCTGATCTCAATGGTGTCCTTGCTTCCATCCCAGGGACGACAAGATCATCCCTCCTAGGTCACTTTATTGGGCGTCACCCTACAAAATCTGGAGTGGAACTATCAGCAAGAAATGGCATGGGGAAGGGCAAAACCAACAGCATCCAATCTTGACCACGTGTCCCCCAACATGGCCTAATCGTGAAGAACACAGCCGTCTGCCAGAAAAAACAGCTCAAGACCACGTGGAGACACCCACCGTCGGAGGACACCCTGGGCTGCATCATTGTCCGAGGCAGTTATGAGGGACCTGCTTATCACCAGGGCCATGAAGGGTTCTGAATAGTATTGGATGGACCACCGGCTTAGGCGTTTGGTGTTGAACATCAGCCTGGTGCCAAGACCATGAAGGACCCAAAAAGTTGCCTGGAGAAAACTGAACATTGCAGCATTGAAGAACGCGGGACAACGGGATGAGTTACAGGTTCAATTTTACATTGCACTGGAGCAAGTGCCCACCACTGTTGTAGATAGCTTCAAAATCAGTAGTTTTCGTGTGACTATCATTTTGTAGCTTGAATTACTGTGTTCTTGAGCATTTTCTGCTAAAATTGATGTAACCATTTTAATAAAAACTAAACCAGTATTATTAGAAACCAGTCGGATTAGTTAAGTAGAAAGCCTTAATTTTGAGACAATTAAAGAATAATTAATTAATCAATAGGTGTGTTAGAAAAGCCAGAAATGTAATTTGGAAGCACAAATGTTTTAACTTCCATAATTATAAGCATATTATTAACGCTTGATTATTAATACAGACTCTTAAAGTGCTGTGGGAATAAGAATATTATGTACTTCTCACGCCACAGAATAAAGAGGTAACATGAATGTTAAGCTTGACTAGGAAGACTGAATAGGCCCTTGTTTGAGGGACCTATCACCAAATGACAGACAGCTATGTTGACCAATTATTGGTCAAGACCCATCCTGCCTCAAGGTAAGAGATATAGTTTGAGAAAGCTGAGACAATGTCCGTAATTACATAAAAATCAACGGGTGAATTCTTATTTCATTACTGACATGTGATAAGTAATTGGCTATTTTTTCGAACAATTGGCTAAGGTGGGCTTTCAACTTCTAAGGTACAAAAAAAGGGGTCTCAAGAAGTCATTTTGGGTAAGGATGGACAGAGGCAGAGGACAGAGAAAGGCAGTCAGAGATGTGAAGACAGATGCAAAGAGAAAGATGTGGGTAGAGAGGGTCAGTGAGAAATGTTCACAGGGGCAAGGACAGAGGGGAGGTGGGGAAAGAGCTGTTTATGGAGAGATGCTGAAAGCAGATTTCTATGTTTTTCCAGAGTTATCATTTCATGACTTAGTCTGAGAATTCTGGTCAATTGTTAAAGTTAAGCTTTTTCCTCTTACTGTTAATTAAAGCTAATTTAAAAAAAAAATATTTCTATTCTCCTTTTTCACAGTTTCTCCCAAATTTACACCCACCAACAATAAACAATAATCAGCAACAAATATGTCAATCCCCACAATAACAACGATCCCATCCTCCCACCAACCCCCAAACATTAGCCCGCATGTTTACATAAACAAACGACAAAAAGGAATCAGGGATCACCCATAGTCACCCTTAATACACACAACCCCCTCCCCCCAACCCTCCTACCCATCCCCCCCCAACTAATGTTCGATGTTATTCAGTTCTTGGAAGTGCATAATGAATAATGCCCATGAATTGTAGAACCCCTCCATCCTTCCCCTCAGTTCAAACTTAACCTTCTCAAGAGTCAAGAATTCCAACAAGTTCCCCTGCCACACCAGAGCACAGGGGGGAGAGGCTGCTCTCCATCTCAACAGGATCCGCCTTCGGGCGATCAACGAGGCAAAGGCTACGTTATCTGCCTCCGCATCCATTTCCATCCCCGGCTGGTCCGACACCCCGAATATGGCCTCCCGGGGACCCGGGTCCAGTTTCACATGCACCACCTTGGAAATTACCCTAAAAACTTCCTTCCAGAAATCCTCTAGCTTTGGACAGGACCAAAACATATGAACGTGATTAGCCCCCCCCCCCCCCCCCCCCCCCCCCACATTCACACAACACTCACACACATCTTCTACTCCTTCAAAGAATCAGCTCATCCTCGCCCTCGTGAGGTGTGCTCTGTATTCCACCTTCAGCTGTATCAGCCCCAACCTCGCACATGAGGTGGAGGCATTTATTCTCCGGAGCACCTCACACCAGACCCCCTCCTCTATAACCTCTCCCAACTCTTCCTCCCACTTTGCTTTGATCCTTTCCAGTGGTGCCAGATCTTCTTCCAAAATAGATCCGCACACCGCTGACACTACCCCCTTCTCCAGTCCCCTTGTCGTCAGCACTTCCTCCAGCAATGTGGAGGCTGGTTCCTCCGGGAAGCTGTGTTTCCTTCCTGGCAAAATCTCGAACCTGCATGTATCTAAACATTTCTCCCTGCTCCAGCCCATACTTTGCTTCCAGCTCCTTCAATCCTGCAAACCGACCCCTTAGAAACAAATCTTTTAGCGTCTTAATTCCCTTCTCTTCCCATTTCCGGAAATTTACATCCCACCTCCCTGGCTCAAGTCTGTGGTTCCCCCGAATCGGCATTTCCCTTGACCCTGCCCCCGGCCTGAAGTGTTGGCGAAACTGCCTCCAGATTTTCAATGAAGCTATTATTACCGGACTCCCTGAGTATTTCCCCGGAGCTATCGGGAGCGGCGCTGTTGCTAGTGCTTTCAGTCCCGGCCCCCTGCACAAACTCTCCTCCATTCTGACCCACTGGGAATCAACCCCTCTGACCCAGCTCCGCACCTTCTCCACATTCGCCGCCCAGTAGTATCTCAGGTTCGGAAGACCCAAACCCCCTGCCTGCCTTCCCCTCTGTAGCAGCACCTTTCTCACTCTGGCCACCTTCCCTCCCCATATGAACGAGGTAATCCTTCCCTCAATCTCCCTGAAAAAAGCCTCTGGCAGGAAAATCGGGAGGCATTAAAAAAAAACAGAAATCGCGGCAACACATTCATTTTAACCGCCTGTACCCGATCTGCCAGTGACAGAGGCAGACCATCCCACCTTGCCAGATCGGCTTTCACTCTCCCCATCAAACTAGAGATGTTGTACCTGTTAAACCTCCCCCACTTCCGGGCAACCTGCACCCCCAGATACCTAAAGTATGTCCCTGCCCTATGGAATGGCAGCCCCCCCACCCCTGCCCCCACCCCAGGCCGAGTTGTTAATTACTGCTAATTGATGTTCATTGATACTTTGCTTTTTATCTTTCTGACTTGTTACCTTTTTAATGGTTAATAAACTTTCTGAATTCATCATTTAAAGTGTTCTTTCTTGCCATATGGTTAAGTCTCTAGAACTTGAGGTGATTTATGATTGGGGATTATTGCAAACAACTGAGCCCCATAAATCTTAGTTCAGATAAATCAAAATAACACATTATACTTATGCCTATTGATTCTAATGACATTGCAATCTGCAACCTCCTCAATCGGAAGCAAGCAGTCTTCGTCGTCTGGCACATTCACTCACGTGCCCGACAAAAGACAACAGTGTACTAGACAACTAAAGGTTGAGGTCCAGTGTTGCATTCATGACATGAAGACTAACTGGTGGGTAGAAAAGGTGCATCAGATTCAGGCCTATGCCGATCAGTATGACATGCGCAACTTCTTTTAGGCTACCAAGATGATCTACAGATCCCACTCGATTGGACAAAAGTCTCTGTATCACAGAAAGAAAGCCATCCACTAGCATTGAAGGAGTACTTCTCGAACTTGTCTCAATTGGGAGTCCACTGTATCAGAGACCATTCAAGCTATCCTACAACACCTTGTGAAGGATTCCCTCAGCAATCCACCACTGATGAGCTTAAGAAGCCCATCTAAAAAATGAAGGCCAACAAAGGCAGAGGATTGGGAAGCCTTTAAAAGCGTGCAGAGGACAACTAAAAAAAGCAATAAAGGGGGGAGAAGATGAAATATGAGTGCAAGCTAACTAGTAATATAAAGGAAGATAGGTAGAGTTTTTTTCAATATATAAAAGGTAAGAGAGAGGCAAAAATAGACATTGGACCACTGGAAAATGTGGCTGGAGAAGTAATAATAGGAAACAAAGAAGTGGCAGACAAACTGAATAGTTACTTTACATCAGTGTTCACGGTGGAAGACACCAGTAGGATGCCAGAGCTCCAGGAGAATCAGGGGGCAGAGGTGAGTACAGTGACCATCACTAACGAGAAGGGTCCGGGGAAACTGAAAGGTCTGAAAGTGGATAAATCACCTGGACCGGATGGACTACACCCCAAGGTTCTAAAAGAGATAGCTGAGGAGATTGTGGAGGCATTGGTGGTGACCTTTCAGGAATCACTGGAGGCAGGAAAGGTCCCAGAGGACTGGAAAGTGGCTAACGTAACACCGTTGTTTAAGGGAGGCAGAAGACGGGAAATTATAGGCCGGTTAGCCTGACTTTGGTCATTGGTAAGATTTTAGACTCCAGAAATAGCGGAGTACTTGGAAGTGCATGATAAAATAGGACTGTGTCAGTGTGGTTTTGTCATGGGGAGGTCATGTCTGACAAATCTGTTAAGAGTTCTTTGAAGAAGTAACAAGGAAGTTAGACAAAGGAGAACTAGTGGACGTGATTTATTTAGATTTCCAGAAGGCCTTGTTCAAGGAGCCGCATAGTGGACTGTTAAATAAGTTAAGAGCGCATGGTGTTAAGGGTACGATCCTGGCATGGATAGAGGATTGGCTGGCAGAAGGCAGAGAATGGGGATAAAGAGGTCTTTTTCAGGATGGCAGCCGGTGACTAGTGGTGTGCCTCAGGGGTCTGTGCTGCGGCCACAACATTTCACAATATACATTAATGATCTGGAAGAAGGAACTGAAGGCATTGTTGCTAAGTTTGCAGATGATACAAAGATCTGTAGAGGGACAGGTAGTATTGAGGAAGCATGGGGCTGCAGAAGGACTTGGACAGGCTGGGAGAGTGGGCAAAGAACATAGAACATACAGTGCAGAAGGAGCCATTTGGCCCATCAAGTCTGCACCGACCCACTTAAGCCCTCACTTCTACCCTATCCCCGTAACCCAATAACCCCTCCTAACCTTTTTTTGGACACCAAGGACAATTTAGCATGGCCAATCCCCCTAACCTGCATGTCTTTGGACTGAGAGAGGAAACCGGAGCACCCGGAGGAAACACACGCAGACACGGGGAGAACGTGCAGACTCCGCACAGACAGTGACCCAGCGGAGAATCGAACCTGGGACCCTGGGGCTGTGAAGCCACAGTGCTAGCCACTTGTGCTACCATGTTGCCCTTCAAGTGGCAGATGGAATACAATGTGGAAAATTGTGAGGTTATGCACTTTGGAAGGAGAATTGGAAGCATAGACTATTTTCTGAATGGGGAAATGCTTAGGAAATCAGAAGCACAAAGGGACTTTGGAATCCTTGTTCACGATTCTCTTAAGCTTAATGTGCATGTTCAGTCGACAGTTAGGAAGGCAAATGCAATGTTAGCATTCATGTCGAGAAGGCTAGAATACAAGAACAGGGATGCACTTCTGAGGCTGTATATGGCTCTGGTCAGACCCCATTTGGAGTATTGTGAGCAGTTTTGGACCCTGTGTCTAAGGAAGGATGTTCTGGCTTTGGAAAGGGTTCAGAGGAGGTACACAAGAATGATCCCTGGAATGAACAGCTTGTTGTATGAGGAACGGTTGAGGACTCTGGGTCTTACCCATTGGAGTTTAGAAGGATGAGGGGGGATCTTATTGAAACTTACAGGATACTGCGAGGCCTGGATAGAGTGGATGTGGAGAGGATGTTTCTACTTGTAGGAAAAACTGGAACTAGAAGACACAATCTCAGATTAAAGGGACGATCCTTTAAAACAGAGATGAGGAGGACTTTCTTCAGCCAGAGGGTGGTGAATCTGTGGAACTCTGCCACAGAAGGCTGTGGAGGCCAGTTCACTGAGTGTCTTTAAGACAGAGATAGATAGGTTCTTGATTAATAAGGGGATCAGGGGTTATGGGGAGAAAGCAGGAGAATGGGGATGAGAAAAAAATCAGCCGTGATTGAATGGCGGAGCAGACTCGATGGGCCGAGTGGCCTAATTCTGCCCCTATGTCTTATGGTCCAAAGCTTGTGAATGGTACAGCCACAGAGATCTACCATGCCGGCAGCAATAGCTCATGTCAAGACTTGTCCAGTTCATCCTCCGCCTCTGGGACAAAGAGAATCTCAAGAATGTGACCATCACTACTAGCCAAAAGAAGGGGGATAAATCTCGTTGTGAAAACTACAGGGGGGATTTCCCTCCTGTCCATTATGAGTACAGTCCTGGCCCGCATGCTTCTGAACCGCCTTTATCCTGCTGCTGAGGAAGTCCTCTCGGAAATCCAGTGTGGTTTCCAACCATCCCGGGGTACTGCGGACATGGTCTCTATGGTGAGACGGATCCAGGAAAAATGCAGGACAAAACCATGAATTGTTCCTCGCCTTCAGCGACCTGACCAAGGTGTTTTGATTCTTTAAATAACATAGGAAGTACACCATTCAGCCCCTCGTGCCTCTCCCACCATTTAATAAGATCATGGCTGATCTGTGACCTAACTCCATATCCCCGCCTTTGGCCCATATCCCTAAATATCTTTGCTTAACAAAAATCTATCTATCTCAGATTTAAAATTAATAACTGTTCTAGCTTCACCAGCTATTTGTGGGAGAGACTTCTAAACCTCTACCACTCTTTGAGTGAAGAAGTTCTTCCTAACACCTTTCCTGAAGGGTCTAGCCCTACTTTTTTGATTATGCCCCCTAGTTTTAGAATCTTCAATCAGTGGAAATAGTTTATCTTTATCTACCCTGTTTTCTTCACAGTGTCAGGGTCCCAGTTTCAATTCCCGGCTTGGGTCACTCTCTGTGCAGAGTCTGCTCGTTCTCCCAGTGTCTGTTTGGGTTTCCTCCGGGTGCTCCAATTTCCTCCCACAAGTCCCAAAAACTGTGCTGTTAGGTACTTTGGACATTCTGAATTCTCCCTCAGTGTACCCGATAGGCCATCGAGTGTGGCGAATAGGGGATTTTCACAGTAACTTCATTGCAGTGTTAATGTAAGCCTACTTGTGACAATAATAAAGATTTTTTTATCTTTCCCTGTTAATATCTTGAATACCTTGATCAGATCTTAAACCTTCTAAACTCGAGCGAAAATAGGTTTAATTTGAGTAATCTCTTCAGGTATCCTTTTTGTAAACCTACGTTGCACTCCCTCCAAAGCCAAAATATCCTTCCTAAAGTGTGGTGCCCAGAACTGCTCTCAATCCTCCAAGTGGGTCTAAACAGGCTTTTGTACAGCTGCAACATACAGCTTTTATACTCCAACCCTCTGGACTTAAAGGTGAGCATTCCATGGCTTTTTGATTATTTTCTGCACTGGTTGGTGGCATTTTAAAGATCTATGCACCTGAAGCCCCCAAGTCTCTTTGGACATCCACTGTACCTAATCTCTTTCTATTTAGAAAGTACTCTGCCCTATCCTTTTTTGGTCCAAAATGGATAACCTCACGCTTGCTTACATTAAATTCCATCTGCCACAATTTTGCCCATTCACCTAGTCTGTCAATATCTCCTTGCAATTATATGCTGCCATCCAGGCTGTCTACAATGCCATCTAACTTTTTATCGTTAGCAAATTTGGATATATGACTTTCTATGCCACCATCCAAGTCATTAATAAATAATGTGAAAATTGAGGCCCCAATACAGATCTCTGTGGTTCGCCACTAGACATCTCCTGCCAATTAGAGTAATTACCCATTATCCCAACTCTCTGTCACTCAACCAATTTCCTAACCATGTCAATAATTTGAAGCTCTTTGGAACATCCTCTAACGCTTTGGTTTGTCCTGATTTGTGATGGGTCAGTCCAGTATTCAACAATCCACTTCCTGTACCATGCCAAGTCCTGCCCAATTTTCCGCACAGACCATCTTGGATCTACATTGGACTTCAATTACCAATCGTCACCAGCTCAAAGTGGTAGTGGTGGAACCTGTGTGGCGCCAACTGGGAGGAATACAGCAAGATATTGGAGCAAAAAATGTTATAACAATATCATCCTGAAATATTCCCAGAAAACTGGCATTCAGTTGCTTCTGCAGAGCCAATATTTGCTCAGGTATGTAGGTTCAGGCTTTCCAAGAGGAGGAAGATGCATTAAACGATAATATTCCTAAATTGGCAACCGACAGTGGGTCAGAGCAGAAGGCAGCATCATCTTTCATGTATAAGGCGGCTTTGGGCAGCACGTTGGTGTAGTGGCTAGCACTGCTGCCCCACGGCACAGAGGTCCCAGGTTCGACCCCGACCCTGGGTCACTACGTGTGGAGTTTGCACAATCTCCCAGTGTTTGCGTGGGTTTCACCCCCACAACCCAAAGATGTGCAGGGTAGGTGGATTAGCCACGTTAAATTGCACCTTAAAAAAAATGTATGAGGCAGCTTCGACCAAGTGCATCTATTGCCTGAGATTGTCCGAGACATCGCAATCTGAATCCCGCCCATTGTAGGAGGGTTCCATAATTTGCCAATCTGCATATTGGAGTGAGACAGCTATTCTCACTCTAATGTATACTCCCTTGATCCAACCTTCGCCTCAGAGACCTTGGACGAGCACCGCTCAGTGCTGGTCCCCACAAAGGTGCCAGGCTGGCATTTTTCCCGTAGCAGGTATTGGGCCCGGGGGTGCCCTGCTCATGAGGTGGGGTGCGAGGAGGCCCCCTTAGGAGGTGAGTTCTGGGAGTTGAGAGAGAGATCGCTCTTCCTCCACCGAGGAGTTCTGGCGAGCGAAGTTCCTTAGTGCAGGAAACAGGACTAAGTGAGGCCTTGTGGCGACGTTCGCCGATGAGGTCCTGAATTTAAACAGAGCCCCAATAGCTGCGAGCGCCAGGAAACACCCGGCTAAACCCACTCGGCACTGTACTCTGTTCCAATTTAGTAGGTCGAGCCCTAAATGAAACAACTTTTGCCGAGTTAAAGAATGGGTGAAAGAAAAAGAAATGCAAGCTTTGAGTTGTGATCGTTCTATGATGCTTAAATCCTGCTAATCGTACTTAATACATATACTTGCTTTTGTTTTGTTTAAGTCTTTGTAACTTTATAATACAACATGTATAATGGTGGAACAAAGTGAAACGTTTAAGTGCATAGTATGCAAGAAGCTATTTGTTAAAAGTTTATGACGTTAAGTACTTGTGAAGAAATTGTTACCCGCCATTGTAAAGAAACCTTCAGTGTAGTGAAGTTCTCTTTCCTCCAGGGCCAAAGGTTTTAAGAAAACTACAGTGCCACAGAGTGAAATGTATAGCAGAGTGGGTGATTGGTGCGATTGGGACTAGGATTGCAGAGTATTGGATGATCTCAAGTTGATGAAGGTGTTTTGTATTGAAAATGTCTATGTATTGAGTGGGCTGCAGCCACGGAATGAATTTCAAAAACGGTAGCACAGTAGTTAGGACAGTTGCTTCATAGTGCCAGGGTCCCAGGTTCGATTTTTGGCTCTGATCACTGTCTGTGCAGAGTCTGCATGTTCTCCCTGTATCTGCGTGGGTTTCCTCCAGGTGCTCTGGTTTCCTCCCACAGTCCAAATATGTGCAGGATAGGTGGATTGGCCATGCTAAATTTCCCTTGGATAGGTGGGGTTACTGGGTTACGGGATAGAGTGGAGGCGTGGGATTAAGTAGAGTGCTCTTCCAACGGCTGGTGCAGACTTGATGGGCTGAATGGCCTCCTCCTGCACTGTAAATTCTATGATCCCTCTATGATCTATAATCTAAAAAGACTGAACAAGGGCAGCACATTGGCGCAGTGGTTAGCATTGCTGCTTCATGGCAGAGAGGTCCCAGGTTCGATCCCGGCTCTGGGTCACTGTCCGTGTGGAGTTTGCACATTCTCCCAGTGTTTGCGTGGGTTTCGCCCCCACAACCCAAAGATGTGCAGGGTAGGTGGATTGGCCACACTAAATTGCCCCCAAATTGGAAAACACGAATTGGGTCCTCCAAATTATTTAAAAAATAAAAAGACTGAAGTCATGGATGGCCTGTTTGCCTGCACCGCTAACGATATAAACATTGTCCTGGACCAAGCCCAACAGGAAACCCAGGCAGCAGGATTTTCCACTGTTGCCGGGATGCCAGGTCCAGGGGAAATAGATGGCACGCAGTCGCCTTGCATGCACATGGGCATTAGAGAGCGCCCTTCATCAACAGGAAGGGGTTCCACTCCCTGAAGGTCCAACTTGTGTGCGACCACCACATAAAGATCCTGCACTGTGTGCACGCTTGCACGGGTGGGTGCATGAAAGCTACATCCTGGGGTAGTCGAAGATCATTGGCCTATTCGAGGGTGACCGGTTCTCCCTTGGTGATAAGGGGTACCCGCTGAGGACCTGGCTAATGATTCCAGTGTGATGGTTAGAGACCGAGGAGACGACCCAATATAACGACGCCCATGTGACCACCCGGGCCGTCATTGAGCAGTGCATCGGACTGCTGAAAATGCCTCACCCATTCTGGTGATTCACTGCAATACACTCCCTGGAGGGTCGCCTCCTTTGTGGCAGTTGGCTGTGCCCTCCACAACCTGGCACAGCAGCGGGGTGACGTGCTGGAGGTGGAGGAGGAACATGCAAGCATCTCAGAGCAGGAGGATGGGGAAGCGCAGGACCAGGAAAGGCTGGAGACGAGCAGGGGAGGACCCACAGGACCAGCCGGAGGCAGTAGCAGTGAGGGTCCAGTATACCCGGAGAGCCAGTGTGGCCCTCATCCTCACCCGCCTCCCCTAGGACTAGGTTATAAGTCCACCATCTCACCGCCCCAAATCATTTCTTTCCCCTCTCCCATCGCCAATCGCCCTGTTCCACTCTCTGGGGGCATCAGGGAGAGTCCTTCATCAGCAGGAAGGGGTTCCACTCCGTGAACGTCCAACTTGTGAGCGACTACCACATGAAGATCTCCAGGGTGGTGGGATTGTGTCGGCAGTGTCACCGGGTCCATGTCGAAGGCAGGAGGGTGATGATAACCCGCTGTGAACTAAGTACTGGTGCTCCTCACTCTGTGCCGTAGTCTGACTCCTGTCTCTGCTAAGTGCACGCTCACGCCCATCACCTGTACATGATATGCCTGGATTGGGGGGTGGGGGGTGGGGGGGCGCAAACCCAGTACCATCATGCCTGGAAGGGGGTGGGGGTCAAAATAATGTACCAGAGGCTTCGCATGTCTCGGGTGCAACGTGCTTTATTGCTGTACAATTGTGACCCCAACTGCCCCTAGCCCGGTGGTGCCACACCCCCCATCCCCTTTTCCACCCCCCTTCTACACCCCAGTGCCCTCTCAGTGATCATCTGTCTGCTTTGTCCTCCACACTAACGCTACGTCTAGGTGTAACCCCAGGATGCACATTAGCGGTGGAGACAGCCTGCTCCTTACCGCATTCTGTGGACCTTGATGCCCCTGCCGGGCGTTCCTCTGGGGTCCTGGGGCCAGAGTGTTCCGGCCCACTTGTTGGCAGCACAGGTCCTGCCACGCCACCATGTTCCGGATGCCGACTCTGAAACACACTGGTTGTCAGGTTGTGGGGGAAGTTGGGGGAGTAAGTGGTCGCCGTCGTCACCCTGTAGGGAGGCTACGGGTTGGCTTCCAGCGCTCCCTCCTCCCAGTCAGATCCCATAGGGCCCTGGAGGTCTCCTTTGGGACATAGGGGCAGCTGGATCAAGCTTCAGATGCACCTGCGTGATCTTGCTCCGACAGCCCTAGCGGCTGTTGGACACCACCCCGGATGGCCCAGCACCACCGTCTGGAGATCCTGTGGGAGAGTGGACATGTGGTCAGTGCGAGGGAATAATCAGCATACTAGCATGAATAACACATGTGACAGGGCATCTGGATGGGGGCCGGTGGATATTCACCTCTGTGGTACAGACCAACATCAATGACCAATCTGTCCGTAGCCACCCTGGTACCTCCAGGCCCCGTCCTCATAGTGGGGAGTGAGGACTTTGATGTTCGCACCTCACCGCCTATCTGGGTCCTCTCCCATCTGTTGTGGGCCAACGTTCTCCTGCAGGGACACAGGAGGAGGGCAACATGAGCTGCACGCTTCGCGCATCTCCAGGGGATGGGGGGAGAGAACACGGCACATGGTCAGGTGACAGGCAGGACCGGGGCCAACTCACCCTTGCGGCCTGGTGGAGGTTGTTTAGCTTCTTGAGGCACTGGGTGGTGGTTCTCCTGATCACACCCCCACGCTGACAGCTGCGGTAACTTCCTCCCAGGCGTGATTGACCCTTCAAGCCCCTCGGTGGTTCAGGATATCCCGTCTGGACTCCCAACAGTCTCGCCAGGTCAGAATCTACGAATCTTGGAGCTGGTCCTGAGGTTGCATGGCTGCATGGGGTTTGCTCTGCGGGATCAGTTTAAGTGCTGCCCTCCCTCGTTAACAGGGAGCTGCCGGGCAAGGTCCTGGCGAAACAGCTGGCGGGACAGTCACTTGTGGCGTGAAGTCCATGGGGCCTCATGAATTAACATTAGGTACTGGTGATGATCTCGCCGGGTTGGCTGTCAGGAAACACCTGGTATTTCCTGCTCGCCACCACACGTAGAACAAATTTGGTTAGATTGCGTCCAATTGTATTCAGGGAGGTGTGGATCAAGCCATTAGGACTCAATCACTTTGGACAATGGACACCAGTTGAGGAGGGAACAATTTGTAGATGCGTAATCTAATCACTTCAAACTATGGGCCTGGAATGAGGGTTCCCCAACTTGCTGTGAGCATTTTGGAAACAGGCCCAGTCTGTGAATGGAGGTCATGTGATAATGAAAATGAAAAAATGAAAATGAAAATCGCTTATTGTCACGAGTAGGCTTCAATGAAGTTACTGTGAAAAGCCCCTAGTCGCTGGCCTGCTTGAAAAGCCAGCAATTTAGCCCACTGAGCTAACCAGCCCATAAATAAATGAAATGAAAATTGCTATTGTCACGAGTAGGCTTCAATGAAGTTACTGTGAAAAAGCCCCTAGTCGCCACATTCCGGCGCCTGTCCGGGGAGGCTGGTACGGGAATCGAACCGTGCTGCTGGCCTGCTACAGTCTGCTTTAAAAGCCAGCGATTTAGCCTGGTGAGCTAAACCAGCCCATAAGCAAGCTAACCTATGTTTTACGACACTAAATGAAAGCAAAATACTACAGATGCTGGAATTTTGAAAAAAAATCAGAAAATCTGGGTAAACGCAGTAATAACATAAGAACATAAGAACTAGGAGCAGGAGTAGGCCATCTGGCCCCTCGAGCCTGCTCCGCCATTCAATGAGATCATGGCTGATCTTTTGTGGACTCTACAGTTCTACAGTTAACTTCTACAGTTTAACACTATTTCTTTCCACAAATGCTGCCAGACCTGCTGAGTTTATCCGGTAATTTCTATATGTTTTAAGACACTGCTGTCCCAGGTCAGTGTTCAGAGAGAGACCATGTGAGGGAAACAGCAGGATGACGAATCGTGGGTTGCTTTCTCTCTCCAGCGATTCTGCTTTTTATTGTGACTAGTCAAACACCGCAGGAAGCATCATAAATATAAACGAAGCAGCTGCTGATTCCAGAAAAGGAGACAGAGGTCATCCATCCACATTTTAAATTGTGTCTGTGAATCTCTTGAATGCATGTGTGAGAACGCATTGTTTTATTATTTTTGCATATTCGGTATTAATTACAAAACTTACAGGAAAACCTATCAGAGCACTTAAATAGTTAAACACTCAACTCAATTGGGAAGCAAATCTTTTTAAAATACCTGTTGTGGTCAACCGAGATATGGATTTTCCACTTGTCACATGCCCATTTCAATAGATGGAACGTGAGAGGCTGGCCAGGAGTGCATGAGAGTTTACAAGACATGAATGAGGTTTCAGCAGCAGATGACCTGACGCAGCGATCAGGGTCAGGTGATGTTACGGAGTGGAAATAGGTGTCTTCGTGACTCTGCGATATGTGTTTGGAAGCTCAAATCAGGGTCAAATATAAACATCAGACAGGTTGCCTTGGAGAGGACTAAAGTTGGTAGCGATGGAATGAGCTTGTAGCTCACAATGACTTTGGTCTCCCAATAATTAATCAGAGAAAATCTTTGCTCATCCAGCATGTTTGTTGCGCAAACCTGTCTGGTAATTTAGCGACAGTGGAGCGATCCGAGAGAAAGCAGAACTCAGTTTTGTCAGCATATATGCGAAAATTAAAGCAGTGTTTTTAGATATTCTGCCAAGGGACAGCATGTAGATGAAAAAAAAGGCAAAAGGATAGTTCCTTGGGGACTCAGAGTTAATGGTCCAGGAGTGAGAAGACAGGTTACTACCACCAGTATTAATCTATATTACACAATTCATCACAGCAAGAATTACAACAACGAAATAGTCTTGACTGGGGATTAGGGTTATCCTCGTTTATGGTATTCAATATGCAAGCACCAAAAATAGTCTGTTCACACTAGACACAAAGAGGCCTGCCATAGGTGGCCCACTAGCAAGGAGTGACTCTCGGGAACATGATATGAGGAATAACCAAGCAAACTACAGGTCAATCAACTTACTGTCGGTGTTGGGGAAAACCTTTGGAAACAACAATCAAAATAAAATTGATTGGCAATTGTAACAAATACGGGTTCATAAAAGAAAATCAGCACCCATTTGTTCAAGTTAAATCATGTTTGACCTAAGACTAACTTGATTGAATGAAGCTAATGGAGAAGATTAATGGGGGTAATGCATTTGATAAATACCACGTCATAGACTTGTGAGTGAAATTGCGACCCACTGGATGAAGGTGCCGTGGCTACATTGTAAAAAAATGACTAAGGGATTTAAAGTAGAATTGTGGTGATGTTTTGTAAACTGAAGGGCAACATACACGTGTTCCCCAGGGGTCGATATGAGGATCTTTGATATATGCGAAAGACCAAGACTTGGGGATTAATTCAAATGACACAAAACTCAGTAATATATTAAACAATAGGGGGATAGTAATTGTCTTCAGAGGAAAGACTGGTAAAATAGCAGACACATAGTAGATGAAATTTAAAGCAGATAAAAAATTTTGTGGGAAGACTGATGAAGGCAATATAAACTAAATGCACAATTTTCTCGGAGTGCAGGAAAAATAAGACCATGGGTGTATGAAGTTGGCAGGACAAATTAGAAAGGCTGTTAAGATATTTAGAGTCCTTAGCTTTATCGAGACCAAGTTCAAAGGAAGTTATGCAAAAACTTTCCAAAATACTCAGCACAAGTTCCTTTTTTTATCCTTTCATGAGATGTGGACGTCACTGGCAATGCCAGCATTTTAGTGCCAGCCCTATTTGCCCTTGAACGGAGTGGCTTGTGAGGCCACTTCAGAGGGCATTGATAAGAGTCAACCACATTGCTGCAGATCCGGATTCACATTTAGGCCAGACCAGGTAAGGATGGCAGATTCCCTTCCCTGAACGACATTAATGAACCAGATGAGTGCTACCTGGCCCATTAGGGATGTTACCACTGCGTCATAATACCACCTGATACTCAACATAAAAGATGATATGCGGTCAAGTAGACATGGAGAAGATGCTTCCTCTTGTGGGGGCATTCCAGAACGAGAGGTCATAGTCTTAGGGTAAGAGATAGCAAATTTTAAAACAGAGTGAGGAGAAACTATTTCTCCCAAAGGTTGTGAATCTGTTGGAATTCACTAACTCAGAGTGGGGTGGAGGCTGGGACAGTGAGTAAATTTAAGGAGGAGTTAGACAGATTTTTAATTGGTAATGCGCTGAAGGGCTATAGAGAATGGACAGGACAGTGAAGTTAAGGCCAGGGTGAGATCAGCCATGGTCGAATGGTGGAGCAGATTCGATGGGCCAAATGGCCTAATTCTGCCTCTTATAGCTATGAACTTATAAAACGATTTAATGGAAATTATCTTTCTTAATTCACAGTGGCACTTATATTCAATTATCAATTATTTTTATTCAAGAATGCATTTTACTCATACTTTTGCTTCTTATTTTCCTATAGCAGAAATACCAATTCAATGTGTATTACTACAGAACCACAATGCAACAATATTTTTCTTCCATTTTGTGAGACAAGGTTAAAAATCACATTTTATTTTTACTTATAAACTTCACATTTTGGAACATGTATTTTTTGATTAACATCGGAAATTTGGGCAATTATACAAAAAGATTTCATTCAAAAAATAACTTGTCAGGTAAGGGGTTTGTTTTATCGTCTAACAACTTACCTCAGCTAAGTCTTCGAAACAGCTGCCAACTAATGGATGAGGGCTACCTTCGTCTGTCATTTCCACAGTATCTTCAATTAGGCCCAATAACTTCACAGTCAACTCATGGATATCCACAATACGACTAAATATGATTTCTACATCCTGTGAGAAGACAATGATCAAATTTTAAAAATAAAACTCCTCAACATCCACAAAAGAACGTGCAAACCAGAAATATAGGCACTTAAGGATTTATTACCAAAGGTTTAAGTGCCAAAGATCAACTGCATCAAGTGTGCCATGGCAATGGACAACTTGTGCATGAAAAGCCTTTTCATCAATAAGAGCAATGTTTCAGAAGTAAAGGTCAAGCTATGGATGGTGTCTCCTTTGATGTATACAAACGCCTAGTCCTCCCAGGTACAAACTACATTTTAATTCAGTTATTCCTCTCCTTTTCATTTATTTTAAGGAATGGCAATTTCCTGTTCATGAAATTCTAAAATTCTCACAAGACATTTTGGCGGGGATCAAATAAGGCTGTCGGCAACATTATTTCTTTAAAAAATGTATTTTATTACAAACATGTATCAAAACTGGTTACAGCAAATAAACACCCCTGGAAACATAAGAACATAAAAACATAAGAACTAGGAGCAGGAGTAGGCCATCTGGCCCCTCGAGCCTGCTCCGCCATTCAATGAGATCATGGCTGATCTTTTGTGGACTCAGCTCCACTTTCCGGCCCGAAACACCATAACCCTTAATCCCTTTATTCTTCAAAAAACTATCTATCTTTACCTTAAAAACATGTAATGAAGGAGCCCAACTGCTTCACTGGGCAAGGAATTCCATAGATTCACAACCCTTTGGGTGAAGAAGTTCCTCCTAAACTCAGTTCTAAATCTACTTCCCCTTATTTTGAGGCTATGCCCCCTAGTTCTGCTGTCACCCGCCAGTGGAAACAACCTGCCCGCATCTATCCTATCTATTCCCTTCATAATTTTAAATGTTTCTATAAGATCCCCCCTCATCCTTCTAAATTCCAACGAGTACAGTCCCAGTCTACTCAACCTCTCCTCATAATCCAACCCCTTCAGCTCTGGGATTAACCTAGTGAATCTCCTCTGCACACCCTCCAGCGCCAGTACGTCCTTTCTCAAGTAAGGAGACCAAAACTGCACACAATACTCCAGGTGTGGCCGCACTAACACCTTATACAATTGCAACATAACCTCCCTAGTCTTAAACTCCATCCCTCTAGCAATGAAGGACAAAATTCCATTTGCCTTCTTAATCACCTGTTGCACTTGTAAACCAACCTTCTGTGACTCATGCACTAGCACACCCAAGTCTCTCTGAACAGCGGCATGCTTTAATATTTTATCGTTTAAATAATAATCCCGTTTGCTGTTATTCCTACCAAAATGGATAACCTCACATTTGTCAACATTGTATTCCATCTGCCAGACCCGAGCCCATTCACTTAACCTATCCAAATCCCTCTGCAGACTTCCAGTATCCTCTGCACTTTTCGCTTTACCACTCATCTTAGTGTCATCTGCAAACTTGGACACATTGCCCTTGGTCCCCAACTCCAAATCATCTATGTAATTGTGAACAATTGTGGGCCCAACACTGATCCCTGAGGGACACCACTAGCTACTGATTGCCAACCAGAGAAACACCCATTTATCCCAACTCTTTGCTTCTATTAATTAACCAATCCTCTATCCATGCTACTACTTTACCCTTAATGCCATGCATCTTTTATCTTATGCAGCAACCTTTTGTGTGGCACCTTGTCAAAGGCTTTCTGGAAATCCAGATATACCACATCCATCGGCTCCCGTTATCTACTGCACTGGTAATGTCCTCAAAAAATTCCACTAAATTAGTTAGGCATGACCTGCCTTTAACGAACCCATGCTGCGTCTGCCCAATGGGACAATTTCTATCCAGATGCCTCGCAATTTCTTCCTTGATGATAGATTCCAGCATCTTCCCTATTACCGAAGTTAAACTCACTGGCCTATAATTTCCTGCTTTCTGCCTACCTCCTTTTTTAAACAGTGGCGTCACGTTTGCTAATTTCCAATCCACCGGGACCACCCCAGAGTCTAGTGAATTTCGGTAAATTATCACTAGTGGCATCTGCAATTTCCCTAGCCATCTCTTTTAGCACTCTGGGATGCATTCCCAACATACTTCCCAACAATCAACTATACAGTCTGTACAGATTTTTCCCATTTTTCACCCCCCCCACTGCGATGAACAGCCCCTCAAACACGGTCACAAACATCCTCCACCTTTTCCCAAACCCCCCTGCTGAGCCCCTTAACTCATACTTCATCTTCTCTAACTGCAGGAAGTCGTACTGGTGGGGGTAGCACGGGGCGCAGTGGGTTAGCCCTGTTGCCTCACAGCACCAAGGCCCCGGTTCAATCCTGGCTCTGGGTCTCTGCCCGTGTGGAGTTTGCACATTCTCCCCATGTTTGCTTGGGTTTTGCCCCACAACCCAAAGATGTGCAGGCTCGGTGGATTGACCATGCTAAATTGCCCCTTAATTGGAAAAAAAAAATTAATTGGATACTCTAAATTTGTTTAAAAAAGGAAGTCATACAGGTCACCAACCAAGCCGCAACCCAGGCGGCGATGCAGGACCGCCACTCCAGCAAAATTCGCCGTCATGCAATCAGAGAGGTGACACCCACAACATCAGCCTTCTTCCTCTCCATGAGCTCTGCTTCTCTGAAACCCCAAATATCGCCACCAAAGGGTCCAGGTCCACCTCCTCCTCCACTATCCTGACTAAGACCGCGAACACTCCTGCCCAGAATCTTCCCAATTTTTTCGCAACCCCAAAACAATGTGCGCGTGTTTCGCTGGCCCCCCGCCCACACCTCGCACACTCATTTGCTACCCCCGAAAGAACCCACTCATTCTCGCCCGAGTCATATGCACCCTGTGCAGCATCTTAAACTGGATCAGGCTCATCCTTGTACAAGAGATGGTCCCATTTTACCCTACACAGTGCTGCATTCCATACTCCCCAATTGATCTCCCCTCCCAACTCCACTTCCCATTCCTCCTTGATCTTCACCACCCTCCCTGCACCCGTCATTTGTATAGATCCCCAATTATTCCCTCCCCTTCCACAGCAGCCGTCACTCCAGCAGGGTGTATCCTGGCAATTTAGGGAACCCTCTCCAGACCTTTTGCGCAAAGTCCCTAACCAGCAGATACCGGAACTCACTCCCCCTCAGCAGCTCTACCCTCTTCCTTAGCTCCTCCAGACTGGCGACCCTTCCTTTACGCGGAGGTGCATCTCCTGCAGGAAGACTACCCCCGCTTTCAAGCTCCTGAGGTGCGCGAACACCCGCGACCTTTTAACCGGCCCATTCAGTCCCCAGACGTTCCACGTTACCAGCCTTACTGGAGGCTTACACCACCAATCCCCTCTACCGTCCGTCAACTTCCCCATTTAACATCCTCCCCCTTAATTTCACCCTATACCTAGCCATCCTAGATGACCCCCTTCTCCGCCCCGATCATGCCATCTCTCACCCACTGCCATGTCACAACAACCTCCCCTTCCCTTCATCGACCACCCCTCTTGGCCTTCTCCCCTACCACCTCACTTCCGTTCACCAGCATCACCTGCAGGCGCGCTGCCCCTGCCCAAAGGCACCTCCCAATTACCTCCCCTTCCCTCTACCCCCCCCCCCCCCCCCACTCCTTCGCTCAATGAGGAAGGCTCCCTGCTGACCTTACCCTCCCCACACAAACAACGATTTCTCCTGAACTCCAGGCAACCTTCTCCAAAAGCAAACAAACAAATGTTGAAACAAACAGTCCCATAAAACATATATCCCCACATAAACTCTTCACCCCTACAACTCCTTACAATCTCAACATAAACAACAAACGCCCCCCCCCAAAAAAAACAAAAATACTCCAATCCCTACCCCCACTTCAAACATGCTCCCAACTATTGCAAAGTGCCAGCACCCCAGTTCCCCTGCATTGTCCGCTCAGTTCTCCCACAGTTTATGCTCAATACCCCCGGCCTTCGAACGTCATCCATAATTTTGTCAGGTAGACCGCCCCAAAACTGATCTGCCAGTACCGCCGGTACAGCACCGCCTTGGCCTGGTTGAAATCTGCCTGTCGTTTTGCTAACTCGGCTACAATGTCCTGAAATTCCTAAATTTGGACATTATTCTCCCCCAGTCACAGGTACACTTCTCCCTGGCCCATCGCAGAATTTTCTCTTTCTCCACAAATTTGTAGAGTCTCACGATCACCACGCGCGGCGGCTCCCCAGCTCTATGCTTCTGCCTCAGGGACCTATGCACTCGGTCCACTTTAGGCGACTCATCTAGCACCCCTTCTGCCACCAACCCCGCCAGCATCTTCGAGACGTACCTCGTGGAACTCACACCTTCCACTCCTTCAGGCAGGCCAACAATTCACAGGTTCTGCCTTCTCGAGGAATTCTCCTGCTCCGCCACCTTTGCCCTCAATGTTTTACACAGGTCTCCGAGGAGCCCCACCTCCCCCTCCAGAGCCACCACGCCCTCACTATGATCCGAGGTCACTGCTTCAATCCCACAAATCTGTGACCCCCCACACCTCGCCACCCGTTCCAGAGAACTCTTCAGGGGTGCCGCAGCTCCTTTGATGGCCTTCGAGTGATCCTCAAGCATTTCCTTCCTCTGCTGGCAGAATTTCTCTTGAATAATCGCCATCAGCTCCTCCATCTGGGGCCTTCCAGCTACA
Organism: Scyliorhinus canicula; assembly: GCF_902713615.1. Taxonomy (NCBI): domain Eukaryota; kingdom Metazoa; phylum Chordata; class Chondrichthyes; order Carcharhiniformes; family Scyliorhinidae; genus Scyliorhinus; species Scyliorhinus canicula. The sequence goes on along the minus strand of NC_052146.1, from coordinate 185,153,940 downwards.
TCAGCCCTTCCGCCGCCTGCATGTTTACAGTGGTTGCTGCTGCACAGGTTTCCTCAACTTTTCAGCCAATCTCTCACTGTTTTCTGTCGGGTCTGATAGCCAGCAGATATATCACTCACGGGGAAACTACTCCTCCAACATTCACCTACGCCTTTTCAGCAAATTTCCACTCAGTAACAGGTAAAAAGAGTTCTTTTCTGTGCCTTCAGGCAGGAACTGCCCTCTGTGTGACCACTCACTCCATGGCCACAACCAGACGTGTACACAACATTGTTACGAGTTAAGAGTTTACACAAAACTAGAGCTTTCAGGGTAACAATCTGAAAATGAAATGCGATTAAGTTGATAAAAAGTAGGAGTTCACTTGGGAATCAGCGCCCACAATATAATCAGTTAAGTTTAAGACCAGATAATAAAAAAGTCAAAAATATAAGTACTGAACTGTAAAATAACTAACTTACTGAAATAAAAGAGGACATTGACCAGACTAAGTGGAAGGAAAAACAGCAAACAGTTGCGGATGAACAATGGAAAATACTTACACAGAAGATGAAAAGGATACAAATCAACTTTATTCTAATATGGGAAAAAGCAAATTTGAGATTACTTGGACGGAAAAGATCCTCCACAAGATCCTGACATAAAGGAAGATTTTTTTTGCCAAGGACCAATCATCACAACCCAATAGCATCACGACACAAGCGCTTCAAGAAAGCGTTATCAACCCAATCAACTTCAACTGCTTTAACGACCTTCCTTCACACCATGTTGAGCTCCATTCAGATTCCTCCAATAATTAGGGAGGTCATGCCAATGTACAACGGATCTGTATAACACATGGACTTGGGTGATTGTGGCAAGAAATATTCTTGCCAAGTAAATGCCAAGTATTGATCATGCTAACCAACAAAGCACAGCTATCCTTTTTTGACCTCTATATTACGTAATTAGAATTAAACTATGTGTGTTGTCACTTAGTAAGAACTACTCCAGAGAATATTTCAACTTTACTGTGGTGTTTAAGAGCATAAGAATTCGGAGCAGAAGTAGGCCATCTGGCCCCTCGAGCCTGCTCTGCCATTCAATGAGATCATGGTTTGATCTTTTGTGGACTCAGCTCCACTTTCCGGTCCGAACACCATAACCCTTAATCCCTTTATTCTTCAAAAAACTATCTTTATCTTAAAAACATTTAATGAAGGAGCCTCAACTGCTTCACTGGGCAAGGAATTCCATAGATTCACAACCCTTTGGGTGAAGAACTTCCTCCTAAACTCAGTCCTAAAACTACTTCCCCTTAAGAGGCTATGCCCCCGAGTTCTGCTTTCACTCACCAGTGGAAACAACCTGCCCGCATCTATCCTATCTATTCCCTTCATAATTTTATATGTTTCTATAAGATCCCCCCTCATCCTTCTAAATTTCAACGAGTACAGTCCCAGTCTACTCAACCTCTCCTCGTAATCCAACCCCTTCAGCTCTGGGATTAACCTAGTGAATCTCCTCTGCACACCCTCCAGCGCCAGTATGTCCTTTCTCAAGTAAGGAGACCAAAACTGAACACAATACTCCAGGTGTGGCCTCACTAACACCGTATACAATTGCAGCATAACCTCCCTAGTCTTAAACTCCATCCCTCCAGCAATGAAGGACAAAATTCCATTTACCTTCTTAATCACCGTTGCACCTGTAAACCAACTTTCTGTGACTCATGCACGAGCACACCCAGGTCTCTAGCACAGCAGCATGCTTTAATATTTTATCATTTAAATAATAATCCCTTTTGCTGTTATTCCTACCAAAATGGATAACCTCACATTTGTCAACATTGTATTCCATCTGCCAGACCCTAGCCCATTCACTTAACCTATCCAAATCCCTCTGCAGACTTCCAGTATCCTCTGCACTTTTCGCTTTACCACTCATCTTAGTATCGTCTGCAAACTTGGACACATTGCCCTTGGTCCCCAACTCCAAATCATCTATGTAAATTGTGAACAATTGTAGGCCCAATACTGATGCCTGAGGGACACCACTAGCTACTGATTGCCAACCAGAGAAACACCCATTAATCCCCACTCTGCTTTCTATTAATTAACCAATCCTCTATCCATGCTACTACTTTACACTTAATGCCATGCATCTTTATCTTATGCAGCAACCTTTTGTGTGGCACCTTGTCAAAGGCTTTCTGGAAATCCAGATATAAAGCACATCCATTGGCTCCCCATTATCTACCGCACTGGTAATGCCCTCAAAAAATTCCACCAAATTAGTTAGGCACGACCTGCCCTTTATGAACCCATGCTGCGTCTGCCCAATGGGACAATTTCTATCCAGTTGCCTCGCTATTTCTTCCTTGATGATAGATTCCAGCATCTTCCCTACTACCGAAGTTAAGCTCACTGGCCTATAATTACCCGCTTTCTGCCTACCTCCTTTTTTAAACAGCGGTGTCACGTTTGCTAATTTCCAATCCGCCGGGACCACCCCAGAGTCTAGTGAATTTTGGTAATTTGCAATTTCCCTGGCCATCTCTTTTAGTGCTCTGGGATGCATTCCATCAGGGCTAGGAGACTGGTCTACCTTTAGCCCCATTAGCTTGCCCATCACTACCTCCTTAGTGATAACAATCATCTCAAGGTCCTCACCTGTCATAGCCTAATTTCTATCAGTCACTGGTATGTTATTTGTGTCTTCCACTGTGAAGACTGACCTAAAAAACCTGTTCAGTTCCTCAGCCATTTCCTCATCTCCCATTATTAAATCTCCCTTCTCAGCCTCTAAAGGACCAATATTTACCTTAGCCACTCTTTTTTGTTTTATATATTTGTAGAAACTTTTACTATCTGTTTTTATATTCTGAGCAAGTTTACTCTCATAATCTATCTTACTCTTCTTTATAGCTTTTTTAGTAGCTTTCTGTTGCCCCCTAAAGATTTCCCAGTCCTCTAGTCTCCCACTAATCTTTGCCACTTTGTATGCTTTTCCTTCAAATTGATACTCTCCCTTATTTCCTTTGATATCCACGGTTGATTTACCATCCTTCTCCCGTCCTTCCTTTTTGTTGGTATAAACCTTTGCTGAGCACTGTGAAAAATCGCTTTGAAGGTTCTCCCCCGTTCCTCAATAATTCCCCGTTTCACCATAAAGTCTTTGCTCCCAGTCTACCTTAACTAGTTCTTCTTTCATCCCATTGTAATCTCCTGTGTTTAAGCACAAAACACGAGTATTTGATTTTACCTTCTCACCCTCCATCTGTATTTTAAATTCCACCATATTGTGATCGCTCCTTCCGAGAGGATCTCTAACTATGAGATTATTAATCAATCCTGTCTCATTACACAGGACCAGATCTAGGACCGCTTGTTCCCTCGTAGGTTCCATTACATACTGTTCTAGGAAACTATCGCGGATACATTCTATAAACTCCTCCTCAAGGCTGCCTTGACCTACCTGGTTAAACCAATCGACATGTAGATTAAAATCCCCCATGATAACTGCTGTACCATTTCTACATGCATCAGTTATTTCTTTGTTTATTGCCTGCCCCACCATAATGTTGCTATTTGGTGGCCTATAGATTACTCCTATCAATGACTTTCTCGCCTTACTATTCCTGATTTCCACCCAAATGGATTCAACCTTATCCTCCATAGCACCAATGTCATCCCTTACTATTGCCCGGATGTCATCCTTAAATAACAGAGCTCTACCATCTCCCTTACCACCCACTCTGTCCTTCCGAATAGTTTGATACCCTCGGATATGTAACTCCCAGTCGTGACCATCCTTTAACCATGTTTCAGTAATGGCCACTAAATCATAGTCATTCACGATGACTTGCGCCATCAACTCATTTACCTTAATCCGAATACTACGAGAATTCAGGTAAAGTACACTTATGTTGGCTTTTATCCCTCCGTTTTGAATCTTAACACCTCGATCAGTATCCTCTCCTAAGTTATATTTCCTCCTAACTTTTCTCCTAATTTTCCTTGTCGTTGAACCCATATCTTCATGTAACAACCTGCCGTGTTGCTTACCATTTATGTTTTTACTTCCCGTTTTATTCCTTTTAGTATTACTGGGCCTATTCATTGAGCTCCCATCAGTCACTGTACCTTGTACTGTCGCCCTTTTTGATTTTTGACTATGTCTTCTCTGCCTTACACTTTCCCCCTTACTGCCTTTTGTTTCTGTCCTGGTTTTACTGCCTTCCGACTTCCTGCATTGGTTCCCATCCCCCTGCCACATTAGTTTGAACCCTCCCCAACAGCTCTAGCAAACACCCCCCCCCTAGGACATCGGTTCCAGTCCTGCCCTGGTGCAGACCGTCCGGTTTGTACTGGTCCCACCTCCCCAAGAACTGGTTCCAATGCCCCAGGAATTTGAATCCCTCCCTCTTGCACCATCGCTAGAGCCACGCATTCATCCTATCTATCCTGACATTCCTACTCTGACTAGCTCGTGGCACTGGTAGCAATCCTGAGATTACTACCTTTAAGGTCCTACATTTTAGTTTTACTCCTAACTCCCTGAATTCAGCTTGTAGGACCTTGTCCCGTTTTTTACCTATATCGTTGGTGCCTATGTGCACCACGACAGCTGGCTGTTCATGCCCCCCCCCCCACAGAATATCCTGCAGCCGCTCCGAGACATTCTTGACCCTTGCACCAGGGAGGCAACATACCATCCTGGAGTCTCAATTGCGTCCGCAGAACCGCCGGTCTATTCCCCTTACGATTGAGTCCCCTATCACTACAGTATAGCCCTGTCATTCTTCTTCCTGCCCTGCGCGCAGCAGAGCCAGCCACGGTGCCATAAACCTGGATGCTGCTGCCTTCCCCTGGTGAGCCATCCCCCTCAACAGTATCCAAAGCGGTATATCTGTTTTGCAGGGAGATGGCCGCAGAGGACACCTGCACTGCCTTCCTATTCTTGCTCTATCTTTTGGTCACCCATTTTCTATCTCTCTCAGTAACTTTCACCTGCGGTGTGACCAACTCGCTAAACGGGCTATCCACGACGTCCTCAGCATCACGGATGCTCCAAAGTGAGTCCATCCGCAGCTCCAGAGCCGTCAAGCGGTCTAACAGGAGCTGCAACTGGACACACTTCATGCACGTGAAGGAGCCAGGGACAGTGGACTTGTCCCTGAGCTCCCACATCGCACACGAGGAGCATTAACAAAAAATTCTTAATTTTTGCCACAGTCCCATTCAAATAGGAGACAGGCCTTAGAATTGACAACGTTTTGACAAAATAGCATGCCCCATAAGTATGTGGGGCTCCAGTGTAGTTACCTGCATCTTTGCATTCACAATAATCTTTCTCAAGGACTTTACTGTTAAGAATTGGAGAGTTTTCCATAATTAGCTGTATAAGGATCAACTACGGCAAGTCTGAAAGCGCTAGAGCACTAGCTGCATTCTGTTTTCTTCAAAGAATGATGGAAGAATTTAAGGTAAACAAATGCTGACAGCAAACCTCAGAACAATAATTAAATTTCTCCATGAGGAAATTTTGTTACTTGTTGTGACGATGGCATAATCTTATACCAATAGAATTTATTGAACCGTATATCTCTTTTAAGTTGCAATATTTGTATTACAATATGAAAATCTAGATATTCTAATTAACTGATTTATCAATATGGAAACAAATTAATATTTTCAGAGCTAAAAATTCACATTTGGAAATGTTTTACTATCTAGTGTTAAAACGGTAAATGCAATTGCTTGTATTCTAAAGTACAATTTAATATAAATGTAACTTTTCATTTGCTTTAAAAAAAAATAAAAGTCTAAAATTTAAGACTATAAATCTACATTTTAAATTAAAACACTTGGAAGAAACATGTTAAAACAGAGGTTTGGGCTACAGTGGTTAGCCCTGCTGCCTCACGGCACCGAGGATCCGGGTTCACTCCCGGCCCCAGGTCACTGTCCATGTGGAGTTTGCACATTCTCCTCGTGTCTGCGTGGGTCTCACCCCCACAACCTAAAGCTGTGCAGGGAAGGTTGATTGGCCACGCTAAATTTCCCCTTTTGAAAAAACGAATTTTTTAAAGAAAAGGTTTCATTCTTTCCTGTGAAACCAAAACATATTTCATGGAGGCCAGTATGAAAAAAAATGTTGTGGCTTATTACTGAAAGCTAGTAATTAAGGTACTATCTTAATTGGAGAATAGACTGAAGTTTCCAGTATGCTTTACAGCAAGGAACAAAACCAAATCAAGTTGCAGTGAATTAAAAGAGACAGTGACAAAATGAGTTCCAGATCTAAGCCACACAATTGCTGGAATACACTGGGTAGAGGCGCCCGTACACTTGGATATATGCATGCTACTGGTAGCCATAAAGAACTTAGCAACAGGCAACACAGCATTATAGCTATAGATGTAGTTCAGGAAGCACAATAAAATGAAAGAAAAAGCAGTGTGTATATTATTAAAGAGGGCAACAAACTTATGAGGATGTGTACATTTGGAAAAGGTGTTCATAAAATTTACAACATACATTTGCAGAAAACAGCTTAGCATCTGATACAAAGGGTTCCCTGAAGACCTTGATGATGAGATTCAATTCTCTTAGATATTGCCGAATCTCAGACATATACATCTTCACTAAATCAAAGTAAGTTTGTTCGCCAGTGGTAATGGGTTCCTCTTCAATTACACCCAAATCTTCCTCATCTTGATGGAACATATCCATTAGTACCTAGAAAACACAATTTTTACTTTCAGTTTCTGCACTGTGCAATTGGAGAAAATTGATAACACAGGTGGGAGCGTGATTTGCATTGTTCTACAAGCAGTGAAGATAAATACAAAGCTAAATTTCCAATCAGACGAACTTGCAGATTGAGCATGACTACATTCCTGTAATCTCCATACTAAAAAACAATGGTCCACTCCTAAGCATCAGTTCTTGACTCAGGAGCAGCAGGATAAACCTAAATGACCCAAGCCTCATAATAACTTAAATGAATTTTCCAAGGCAAAGCTATCTTCAATTCAAGCATTGCGCTCTTGAATTCATTGACGACCAGATTCAGATCCTGCACTGGCACTGCAGGTTTCCCATTTGGATCAATTTTCTATCTTCTCTTCCAGTTTGGAGTCAACATGGGCTCTTAGCGCAATCAGAGTTGAAAAACCACAAGGCCACAGTTGAGCTCGATTTTAACTCCAGAATTGATTCAAGGTTGATAAATCGTACCTAGCCTGGCACACAACAGGAATTGATGGAATCAAAGTCTCAATGGTTGAGTCTGCAGTGGCTAGCATACTTACCTGAGTCTTCACTGGAAGTATTGACATTAGGCACCTAGAAATCCAGTAAGAATTGCATGAAATTAATAGAATCAAGTTGCAAAACATCAAGGGAGACTGATATGCAGACACAGATTCCCTTACAACTGGGAATCTCACACTCATGAAAGAAGTTAAGCAACAAGATTTGGAATGATTGGAAGGCATAGAACATAGAGTGCAGAAGTAGGCCATTTGGCCCATTGAGTCTCCATCGACCCACTTAAGCCCTCACTTCCACCCTATCCCCGTAACCCAATAACCCCTCCTAACCTTTTTGGACACTAAGGGCAATTTAGCATGGCCAATCCATTTGACCTGCACGTCTTTGGACTGTGGGAGGAAACCGGAGCACCCGGAGGAAACCCACGCAGACACGGGGAGAGCGTGCAGACTCTGCACAGACAGTGACCCAGCGGGGAATCGAACCTTAGACCCTGGCGCTGTGAAGCCACAGTGCTAGCCTCTTGTGCTATCGTGCTGCCCAATGTGTGTTCCAAGATCCGGCAGAAAGGTAGTACAGTGGCTAGCACAGTTGCTTCACAGCTCCAGTGTCCCTGGCTTGATTCCCGGCTTGGGTCACTTGTCTGTGCAGAGTCTGCACGTTCTCCCCGTGTTTGCGTGGGTTTCCTCCGGGTGCTCTGGTTTCCTCCCACAGTCCAAAGATGTGCAGGTTAGGTGGATTGGCCATGCTAAATTGCCCTTAGCGTCCAAAAAGGTTAGGTGGGGTTACTGGGTAACGGGGATAGGTTGGAAGTGGGAGCTTAAGTGGGGTGCCCTTTCCAAGGGCTGGTACAGACTCGAACGGCCAAATGGCCTCCTTCTGCACTGTAAATTATATGATCACACGGATGAATATCGTTCCCCAAGCACAGTTTTATCTTTTGCCAAAGAATGACCAGAGACATTGAATATTAAAATCACAAGTTAGTTCGATGTATATAAAACACTGTTGGGCGAGACTGAAGTGAAATTGGTGCCCAAAGGGTAGGTTCAACCCTTCATATCAAACAAGAATGAAGTGATATGTAGTTGATATTCTAAAATAATCAAAACAAAGCATATTATCTTATTGGGTCAGTCACTATGTTTTTCTTCAGTTTCGGAATGCTAAAGCATGTTAAACTCATTAATCTGTGGAGGATGTCAAAAAAGCATTTGCTCTCATTGTCATTTCATGGTAATTCCCAGGATCTAAATCTGTAAATATAACAAGTAAACAACATGTAAATTTCAACCTATCAGAGGTTTTGTTTGTATCTGAATTAAACAAAATACTAGAGAGTCTGCAATAAAACAAGTTTAAATCTGGATTTTACTCTCGATCCACTGTTCGTGTGCTGGAGGTACAAGTATATATTAATCTCAAGTATACACCTTGAAAAATTCACAGGGATATCATAACAGCATTGGTCCTTCAAAAACAATAAAAGCAAATAAAACATTTCCATCATGTCCTCATTAAGCCACCCCCCCCCCCCCCCCCCCCCCCCAGAAAGGGATCCACAGTATCTTGACAAAATACAATCTCAATGATGGTTAGTAAACTTGAAACAGGTAAGCAGAGGTTGTTAATCTGGGATCTACAAATTGGTTTGTCCCATCAGTACATCAGTAGTCTCCCATTTGTCCCTTCAGTACATCAGTAGTCTCCCATGAGTTGCTTGATCTGAGTAGTAGTTTCCCTGTGAGACGTGTGGCACAGTCTGGCTCGGAGCTATCACAAGAACGGGTTATTACAGTCCCGGACCAGACCCCCAAACATTTGGTATGATCTGATTGGGCCAAGTTTGAGATTCACAACACTGGCTAAGAAAATACACAACATTCGATGAGTTTTGAACAAAGGTAAACTTTACTATACAAGGTGAGAAAGTGGGAACAATTTACAATATCTATCACATACTCTAAGATTCAGGGTAAATATGAGAGGTATGTGATTTGAGCAAAAAGTGACCGAACACACCATACTTCACAATAAGTGGCGGATGCAACCCAGACAGATTCCACAGATTTCTCAACAATCCACCCAGACATCAGTAAACACCGTTAGTCAACCAGTCTCTGTGAAACTGTCTCTCACAGGGATCTAATCTTTAATTTCAAAGATCTCACCATGGATTTCTTTCCAAAAGTTGCTCCAACTCAGGTAGCATTGACAGCAATAAAACTATTTCAAATCTGGATTTTGCACCTTGTAGGATTTAAAGCTTGTCACCTGAGACTCCATTCCCCTGGGTTCCTGGTCTGCACTCCAGCACCAACGCATTGGGGCAGCATGGTAGCATTGTGGTTAGCACAATTGCTTCACAGCTCCAGGGTCCCAGGTTCGATTCCCGGCTTCGGTCACTGTCTGTGCGGAGTCTGCACGTTCTCCCAGTGTGTGCGTGGGTTTCCTCCGGGTGCTCCGGTTTCCTCCCACAGTCCAAAGATGTGCAGGTTAGGTGGATTGGCCACGCTAGATTGCCCTTAATGTTGGGTGGGGTTGCTGGGTTATGGGGATGGGGTGGAGGTGTGGGCTTGGGTAGAGTGCTCTTTCCAAGAGCCAGTGCAGGCTCGATGGGCCGAATGGCCTCCTTCTGCACTGTAAATTAAATGATCTATGATTAGCACAGCTTTGGCCACGCCAAATAAAATGCTACTGCTCCAAAGGGTTATCTTCACCCCAATGACTGGCAGCATGGAATCATCAACCTTATGCTGCCCTCCTTGTTCTTCAGGGTTCCCCCCCCCCCCCCCCCCCCCGAGTCCTTTTTCTGCTGGAGCCTCTTTCTCTGCTCTTTTCTGTTTCTTCTTATCTGAGACTCTACATTGGGATCTCTTCCTATCCTTTACCTGGCACTCTTCTTTGGGACCTCTCTCTAGCCCTCTGATAATTCCTCTCCACTGTCTTTGGACTCCCTCCTTTTATGGCACCATACTGGGCCCTGTGATCAAATTCTTGTTCAGTTTTTCTGCACAGGCACACTAACATTAGGATTGCTTTTAACTGCAGGAAGAGAAATCCAGAATAGGGCTTGTGTGATTAGTTATGCTGCTGCACACGGCACCAAAGCTCTCGGCCTACTGGGGATTGTAGTCTTTGGCCTCCACCAGCGAACACCCTCCACCACCCTTGAGATACAGGCAAATCAGGTTCATAACCATGTGCAGGTTGGACACCTTTAGCATGTGTCTGGGAAAGTTAATTGGTGTATCATGGCTTTGTCTTAATAAATAGCAGAAATTATAAATTTTTAAGACCAGGGTTGGGATGGGAAAATTGAGTTAATCAAACATTGTGTGGCTCGAGGTCATGCTGAAAGAAATAGTTTGTGCTGGTACAACTGCCCTGAAACTTGTTTGTTTGATATGGGAAACAAGCTTTTGTTTGTTTGAGATGGGAAGAGGTTGCATGCCACATGCCTTTGGAGTTGGGCGATGTGTGGTGTTGGAAAGAAACATACTGTAACAGCCGAAGGCAAGGACTTCATACGACACCAGGTAGGCAGGATAACAACCAGGTTTATTTACTGTACTCAATTCTACAATTACACTCATCACCCTGCAGTGTCATTCACCCTGAACTGCTTCCAGGTCGGGCTTTATATCCTGCAAGGAGGGGGGGGGGGGTGGTGCGAGTCCAGAGGTGGCGATCTTTGGAGCCCAGGGGGCGAGAGTGGCCAACGTCCTGGCCTTTGCCTCCCTGGTGGCCCAGAGATGGATCTTACTAGAATGGAGGGACTCGGGGCCCCTCGAAGTTGGTGGTATGGATTAGCGACATGGCGGGGTTTCGCAGACTCGAGAAAATGAAATTCGCCTTGAGGGGTTGTTGCAGGGCTTTGTTCGGAGGTTCATCAACTTCTTTGAGAAAAATTAAGCTGTCAGCGGGGCGGGGGGGGGGGGGGGGGGGGGGCATGGGAGAGACAAGTGAGGGCAGGAGAACCAACGGACAGGGGGGCTTGGGAAGGTGGCATTGTTTATGTAAATCATGTTGGATGGGGCCTGTGCTCGGGGGGTTTGTTGGTTATATTGCTGTGTTTTGTTCTTGTTGAAATTTGATGTTTAAAATTGTTAAAATTATAAATTTCTCAATAAAATATTTTCTAAAAAAAAGGTGGAGTGCAGCGATCACCTCAACGGCCCGAAGTGGGAGCTGGTGGTTTTGTGGCGAGAAGCAGGTGACTCAACGCGTCAGCGTGCTTGGGGGTTGCTCCAGTGTATATTCGTAGGCAGCTAGTAGCAAAGCCCACCATTGGACTCAGGAGGATGTGACCGGTGGGACCACCCTGTCCTCTTTAAATAATCCCAGAAGGGGCTTGTGATCCGTATAAATTGTGAAGGCTCCCCGTAAATGTACTTATGGAACTTCCGTACCGCAAATACGATGTCAAACCTTCCTTCTCAATCTGCGTGTGATTTCGCTCAGCACAGCGAGCATGTGGGAAGCGAAGACTATTGGTCGTTCTGAACCTTCGGGCATCCAGAGCACCAGGACCGCTCGACGCCGTAAGGCGAGCCATCGCACGTGAGCACCGGCTTTGACATGTTGAAGTGTGTCAGTAGTTTGTTTGATGCTAGGTGCCGCTTGACCTCCTGGAAGGCCTCTGGTGACATCATTGCCCTATCTTTAAGAGCTGGTGAGTGGGGTTTGAGCAACGTGGCTGTTCTGGGTACATATCTGCCGTAGTAATTGACCAGCCTGAGAAAGGGGCGGAGCTCCATCTGGTCACGAGGGATGGGGGCCTGTCGGATTACCAGCACCTTGTCCTCCACTGGGTGGAGGCCCTGGCTGTCCACCCGGTGACCCAAGTAAGTGACCTCAGGGCAAAAAAACTTGCCTTTCTCCCTTCAAGGTGGCCGCCGGCCTGTTCAAAGCGAGGACTTCGGCGAGATTCTCCAAATACCAGGGTCGAGTGTTCTCATCCACGCTGATCGTGGCCATCGCTCTCTTTATGGTAGCGAGGCTCTCGGCGAAGACTCCCGGGAACTTAACCAGCACTCCTTCCAGCCCGTGAGGGTACATCCAACATACACGCTGCCAATCCAACTGCAGGTGGCATAGCCAATCAGGGCCCACGCGGACCACCGTCAATGGAAAGCACGCTGATTGGTCCCCTGGGCAGTGCCCTCAATGGTAAGGGCTCCCTGGTTTAAGTGGCCAGCCTGGTTCCTGTATCCCAAAGTTCCAGTGTTTGCAGGCTGGTCCGGGTTCTGGCAAATGTCCGATGGCTGACCCCGGTGTCAAACTCCATCTCGGTGAGGTGTCTATCTCTGTAACGTGAATCACGTAGGTATGTTCCTGGGGAGAGTCCTCTGCTTCTGGGTCATCCACGTAGTAAGTCCAGTGGAAGGGGATGTAATGGGTTTAAAGCAAGGGGTGGGTGGAGCAAGGACAAAAGGAAGATCTGTGATAGAGTGGAAGACAAGACAGATTGTATGATGGAAGAGTTGGTGCTCCAAGGCCAAAGGGAATGGTGATGGGGCAACAAAAGATGTGCTACTAACTGAAAGGGAAAAAAAACAAGCAAAGCAAATAAAATGGACCAGAGATTATCGCTTAAAATTGTTGAACTTACATGTTGCATCCGGAAGACTGTAAAGAGTCTAAGCAAAAGACGAGATGTTATTACGTAAGCTTACATTGAGCTCAGTGGAATGGTGCAATCGACTGAGGATGGAAATGTTAGTGTGAGAGCCAGGTGAAGAATTAAAAGGACAGGTCACCAGAAACTCGGGGTGATGCTTGTGGACTCAACTAAGGTGTTCCAAAAAGCAGACAACCAATCTCCGTTTCCTCTGCCTAACGTAAAGGAGACCACATTTTGAACAGCAAAAACAGTTCACGCAGGTTGTCGCTTAGCCTGGAAGGAGTTTTTGGAACCATGGACAGTGAGGAGATAGGAGGTAAAAGGGCAGGTTTTACATCTCCTGCGTTTACACAGAAAGGTATTGTGGGAAGGGGACAGGGGTGACCGATGAATGGGGACAGGATATCACAGAGTGAATAGTCCATTTGAAATATGAGAAGGGAGGGGAAGATTTGTTTGGTGATGGCATCATTCTGGAGGTGATGGAAATACCAAAAAATGATCCACTACATAGCATCATGGTGCAGGTAGTGCAAATAGTAAAAATATATTTGTGATACCCCGGTCTACTTCTCAGTCATTAAAAATATCCTGTATCCTTTCTACAACACTTATCCACGCAAATGCTACAGATATAACATCTATCGTTTAGATCCTCTCTCCTCTCCATCCAAAGCCCCAAACACTCCCTCCAGGTGAAGCGATTCACATGTACTTCTTTCAATCAATTGTATTGTATTTGCTGATCAAAATGTGGTCTCCTCTACATTCGGGAGACCAAATGCAGATTGAGTGGCCACTTTAAGAAACACCTGCATTCAGTCTGCAAGCATGATTCTGGTGAACTGTCGTTTTAATTCTTCGCCTTGCTTTCACTCAGATATTTCTGTCCTCAGCCTACCGCATGTTTCCAATGAACCTGAATGTAAGGGGGAGAAACAGCATATCATTGTTCAATTTAGCACATTTATAGCCTTCAGGCGTCAACATGTATAGGGCATTGGTGAGGCCACACCTGGAGTACAGTGTGCAGTATTGGTGTCCTTATCTGAAAAGAGATGTTCTTGCACGGAGTGAGTGCAGCAAAGATTTACTAGGTTGATTCCTGGGATGGCAGGACTGTCATATGAGGAGAGACTAAGTCGGTAAGAACTATATTGATTGGAGTTAAGAGGAGTGAGAGGGGATCTCATAGAAACTTATAAAATTCTGACAGGATTAGACAGGGTAGATTCAGAAAGAATGTTCCCGATGGTGGGGGTTTCCAGAATTAGGGGTCATAGTTTGAGGATAAGGGGTAAATCTTTTAGGATGGAGGTGAGGAGAAATTTCTTCACCCAGAGTGTGGTGAATCTGTGGAATTCACTATCACAAAAAGGAGTTGAGGCCAAAACATTTTATAATTACAAGAAGAAATTAGATGTAGCTTTTGGGGCTGAAGGGATCAACGGATATGGTGTGGGGGGGGGGGGGGGGGGGGGGGGGGGGGCAAGATCAGGGTACTGAACTTGATAATCAGCCATGATCATAATGAATGGCGGCGCAGGTCTGAAGGGCCGAATGGCCTCCTCCTGCTTATATTTTCTATGTATGTTTCCAACACTCAGATCAACAATTTCAGACCATAATCTTTGCTACATTTTGTTCCCTTTTCTTTGCTTGCTTTATTTTTTCCTTTCAGTCAGCAGCACAATTGATCTTGGCACATCTTTTGTTTCTTATCTTGCTTCATACCATTCCTTTTAGCCCTGGAAGACCCTCTTCTGTCAACCTGTCTTTCACCATATTACAGACATTCCTTTTTTTCACTCACGCCTTGCTCAAAATCAGTTTTCCCATGACAGATCACAGACTTGAAACATTTCTCTCCACGTGTTGCCATAACCGTGTCGAAATTTTTGGCATTTTCTGCTTTTATTTTAGACCCCAGCATCCACATTATTATGCTTTACTGCTAATTATTGTTTGAATTATGTTGATTTTTGTTTGATTGTTAAAGTAAAAGTTTTAAGACTTCCGGTTGCGGCTATGACCAGCTAAGTCGCACATTTGGCAGCTCCTGCGACAAAGGTGTTTAAGGGCCGATTGGAGGGCCCCGACGGTACTGTAAAGACGAATCCCGGTGGGGGAAGGCTCCCTGAGGAGAGTGAGACCAACTTTATGGTCGGTACTCGGAGTGGGGCGACAAAAAAAGCAGCAGCAGCTCCCCGAAAAAAGCGGGGGAAGAGGACCAAAATGGCGGCCGGTGGCGCGCTAGAAGATTGGAGAAAATGGGCGGAGGAGCAGCAGGCCGCTCTCCTCCGGTGTTTTACGGAGCTGAAAGTGGAACTCTTAGAGTCCATGAACGCGACGACCACAAGGCTGATGGGGGCCCAGGCGACCCAAGAGGCGTCGATAAGAGAGCTGCAGCAGGAGATGGCGGTGAGGGAGGAGGAAGCCACGGTCCTCGTGGGAAAGGTGGAGGTGCACGAGGCACTCCACCTGAAATGGCAGAGCCGCTTTGAGGAGCTGGACACTCGAATGAGGCGGAAGAACTTGAGGATCCTGGGATTAGCAGAAGGCCTGGAGGGGCCTGATCTCCCGAAATATGTAGCGGAGATGCTGAGCTCCCTGATGGGAGAGGGGGCCGGTCCATCGCCCCTCGAGCTGGAAGAAGCATATCGGGTCATGGCTAGGCGGCCTAGGGCGAACGAGCCCCCGAGGGCGGTGCTGGTGCGATTCCAGCGTTTCTGTGATCGGGAGAAAGTGCTGAGGTGGGCCAAGAGGGAGAAAAGCAGCAAATGGGAGAATTCGACGGTGCGGATATATCAGGACTGGAGTGCGGAGGTGGCAAAGCGGCGGGCCCGGTTTAACCGGACGAAGGCGGTGCTGCACGCAAAGAGGATCAAGTTCGGAATGCTGCAGCCAGCGCGTTTGTGGGTCACCTACAAGGACCAGCACCATTACTTTGAGACCCCAGAGGAGGCATGGACTTTTGTTCGGGAGGAAAAGCTGGACCTGAACTAGAACTTGGGAACGCCGGCGGTCGAGGCCGCCCGAGTACCCTTGACTGATCAAGTGGCCCATGTCTTTCTTAGGCCAGGTCGGAACTTGGTTAAAGTTGATGGATCGTTTGGTTTCTTTGAAACTTGTGTTATGGGGGGTTTCTTTGTTCCTTCTTGTGTGTCTCTTCCCGTTGCCAACTTCCCTTAATTATTGTTGTTGTAGGGGGGGCTTTTTTTTTTACTGCTTTTTGATCTGTTCTTTAAGGGTTATGGTTACTGTTCTGTTCGATGGAGGGTGATGGTTAAATACGTTATTATTGGGTAGTTATTTAGTTATGCAGGCATAGTTATGTATTTATGTATTTATTTGAGATTTGTTATTTATATTGTTATATTGTTAAGTTGGGGAGGCGGGACGGGGGGGGTGCAAGTTGGTTATGCGTGTTTTCTTTTTCTCTTTTTTCTTCCTCTCGTTTTAAGGGGGCTTTTTTATGGGCTTGGATGGGGACGGGGGTGGAATTGAAGATGGCGGGGTAGGGTGTGGCCGGGCGAAAGCGCGGGCTTTCCCCTGTTTCCCGCGCGCGGGACGGAGGAAGGGGGAGGAGAGAAGAGTGGGGTGTGGCCAGCAATGGCGGCTTTTCCCGCGCTGAAGCGGGGTCAGAGAGGGATGGCAAGGGGGGGGGAGGCCCCTCCCCCCCCACATCGGGAGGAGTCGGAGTGTGGCAGGGGCAGCCGGGTCAGCGAAAACCAGCTGACTCTCGGGAGTACGATGGTGGATACACCGCGGCTAGGAGGGGTCCTAGCCGGGGGGGGGGGGGGGGGGGGGGTTAGGGGGGGATACCGGGTTGCTGCTGGAAAGGCCGAGGACGGGAAGGGAAGAACGGGAGGAGAGAGGGGGAGGGGCCATCGCCATGGGGAACGGGTCAGAAGGGGAGGGTCGACCCGGGGCGAACAGGGGACAGGACATGGCTAACAGACAGGGGAAAGGGACGGGTCGCTCCGCGACCCGGTTGATTACTTGGAACGTGAGGGGGCTGAATGGGCCGGTCAAGAGATCAAGGGTTTTTTCACACCTAAAGGGACTGCAGGCGGATGTGGCAATGTTGCAGGAGACTCACTTGAGAGTAGTAGACCAGGTACGCCTGAGAAGGGGGTGGGTGGGACAGGTGTTCCACTCAGGCTTGGACGCAAAGAACCGGGGGGTGGCGATTTTGGTGGGAAAGAGGGTGTCGTTCGTGGCGGCGCAGGTGGTAGCAGATAAGGAGGGTAGGTACGTGATGGTGAAGGGTAGGCTGCAGGGAGAGAATGTGGTGCTGGTGAATGTGTATGCCCCGAATTGGGATGACGCGGGTTTTATGAGGCGCCTGTTGGGCCTCATTCCGGGTCTGGAGGCAGGGGGCCTGATCATGGGGGGGGACTTCAATACAGTGCTCGACCCTGGGCTGGACAGATCGAGTTCCAGGACGAATAGGAGGCCGGCAGCGGCAGAGGTGCTAAGGGGGTTCATGGAGCAGATGGGGGGGTAGACCCTTGGAGATTTGGCAGGCCAAGGGCGAGGGAGTATTCTTTTTTCTCCCACGTCCACAGGGTGTACTCCAGAATAGACTTTTTTGTACTGAGCAGGGGGCTGATTTCGAGAGTGCAGGACACGGAGTACTCGGCCATTGCGATTTCGGACCATGCACCACACTGGGTAGAGGTAGAACTGGGGGAAGCACGGGACCAGCGCCCGTTGTGGCGCCTGGATGTGGGGCTGCTGGCGGACGATGAGGTGTGCGGAAGGGTCCGGAAGGGCATTGAGAGATATCTGGGCACGAACGACACGGGCGAGGTGAAGGTGGGGGTAGTCTGGGAGGCCCTGAAAGCAGTGATAAGAGGAGAGCTGATCTCCATAAGGGCACACAGAGAAAGGAAGGAGAGGCAGGAGAGGGAGAGACTGGTGGGGGAACTTATAGAAGTGGACAGGAGATATGCGGAGACACCAGAGGAGGGGCTGTTGAGGGAGCGGCGCAGTTTACAGGCCCAGTTTGACCTACTGACCACTAGGAAGGCGGAGACGCAATGGAGAAGGGCACAGGGCGCGGTCTATGAGTACGGGGAAAAGGCGAGCAGGATGCTGGCACACCAGCTGCGCAAGCGAGATGCAGCCAGAGAGATTGGGGGAGTGAGAGAGAAGGGAGGGAACGTAGTGCAGAAGGGGCAAGAGGTGAACGGGGTCTTCAGGGATTTCTACAGGGAATTGTACCGGTCTGAGCCGCCCAGGAGGAGGGGGGGAATGGAGAACTTCCTCGATAGATTGAGGTTCCCAAAGGTCCAGGAGGAACGGGTGGAGGGGCTGGGGGCGCCGATAGAGCTGCAGGAGCTAGTTAAAGGGATAGGCCAGATGCAGGCGGGGAAGGCGCCGGGGCCGGATGGGTTCCCGGTGGAATTTTATAAGAAGTATGTGGACTTGGTGGGTCCAGTGCTGGTGCGAGCCTTCAATGAGGCGCGAGAGGGGGGGGTTCTGCCCCCGACAATGTCACAGGCCCTGATCTCCTTGATCCTGAAGCGGGACAAAGACCCTGTACAGTGCGGGTCCTACAGGCCTATCTCCCTCTTGAATGTAGATGCCAAACTGTTGGCAAAGGTCCTGGCAACCAGAATAGAGGATTGTGTGCCAGGGGTAATCCATGAGGACCAGACGGGGTTCGTAAAGGGACGACAACTTAACACAAATGTCCGGAGACTGTTGAATGTGATTATGATGCCAGCAGTGGAGGGGGAGGCTGAGATAGTGGTAGCACTGGATGCGGAGAAGGCATTCGATAGGGTGGAGTGGGAATACCTGTGGGAGACGCTGGAACGGTTTGGGTTTGGGGAGGGATTTATCAAGTGGGTGAAGCTGCTGTATTCGGCCCCGATGGCGAGTGTGGTTACAAACGGGAGGAGGTCAGAGTATTTTGGGCTCCATCGAGGTACCAGGCAGGGATGCCCCCTATCCCCCTTACTATTTGCATTAGCGATCGAACCGTTGGCGATGGCACTGAGGGGTTCAGGGGGGTGGAGAGGACTGACAAGGGGAGGGGAGGAACATCGGGTATCACTCTATGCGGATGATTTGTTGTTGTATGTGGCAGACCCGGAAGGGGGAATGCCGGAGGTAATGGAAATACTAGCGGAGTTTGGGGACTTTTCGGGATATAAATTAAATGTGGGTAAAAGTGAGGTCTTTGTGATACACCCGGGAGATCAGGGGGAGGGAATTGGGCGGCTCCCCTTTAAGAGAGCAGTAAAGAGCTTCAGGTACTTGGGGGTGCAGGTGGCAAGGAACTGGGGGACCCTCCACAAGCTGAACTTTTCAAGGCTGGTGGAGCAGATGGAGGAGGAGTTCAAGAGGTGGGACATGGTACCGCTGTCGCTAGCAGGGAGGGTGCAGTCAGTCAAAATGACGGTCCTCCCGAGGTTCTTGTTTCTGTTCCAGTGCTTGCCCATCTTTCTCCCCAGGGCCTTCTTCAAGAAGGTAACTAGCAGCATTATGGGCTATGTGTGGGCACATGGCACCCCTAGAGTGAGAAGGATTTTCTTGGAACGGAGTAGGGACAGTGGAGGATTAGCGCTACCCAATCTTTCCGGATACTACTGGGCGGCGAACGCATCGATGGTGCGCAAGTGGGTGATGGAGGGGGAGGGGGCAGCTTGGAAACGTATGGAAAGGGCGTCCTGCGGCAATACAAGCCTGGGGGCGCTAGTAACGGCACCATGGCCGCTCCCCCCCACAAGGTATACCACGAGTCCGGTAGTGGCGGCCACCCTTAAAATCTGGGGGCAGTGGAGGCGACACAGGGGGGAAGTGGGGGGTCTGATGGCGGCGCCACTGAGAGGGAACCACAGATTTGTCCCGGGGAACACTGGCGGGGGATTCCAGAGCTGGCACAGGGCGGGCATCAGGCAACTGAGGGACATGTTCATAGAGGAGAGGTTTGCGAGCCTGGGAGAGCTGGAGGAGAAATTTGAGCTCCCCCCGGGGAACACGTTTAGATACCTGCAGGTGAAGGCATTTGCCAGACGACAGGTGGAAGGATTTCCCTTGCTTCCCGATAGAGGGGTGAGTGATAGGGTGCTGTCAGGGGTCTGGGTCGGAGAAGGGAAGGTCTCGGACATCTACAAAATAATGCAGGAGGTGGAGGAGGTATCGATAGAGGAGCTGAAAGACAAGTGGGAAGCGGAGCTGGGAGAGCAGATAGAAGATGGGACATGGGCGGATGCCTTAGAGAGGGTCAATTCGTCGTCGTCGTGCGCAAGGTTGGGCCTCATCCAATTTAAGGTGCTGCACAGAGCCCATATGACGGGGACTAGGATGAGTCGGTTCTTCGGGGGTGAGGACAGATGTGTTAGGTGTTCGGGAAGCCCTGCGAACCATGTACATATGTTCTGGATGTGCCCGGCACTGGAAGAGTTCTGGGAGGGGGTGGCGGGGACGGTATCGAGAGTGGTGGGAACCAGGGTCAAACCAGGGTGGGGGCTAGCGATTTTTGGGGTTGGGGTGGAGCCAGGAGTACAGGAGGCAGGGGAGGCCGGAATATTGGCCTTTGCGTCCTTGGTAGCTCGGAGAAGGATCTTGATTCAGTGGAGGGACACAAGGCCACCAAGTGTTAATACCTGGTTAAACGACATGGCAAGCTTCATCCAATTGGAAAGAATCAAATTCGCCCTGAGAGGGTCGGTGCAGGGGTTCTTCCGGCGGTGGCAGCCCTTCCTTGACTTTCTGGATCAGAGATAGGAACTGGAGGCCGAAACAGCAGCAACCCGGGGAGAAGGGGGGGGGGGGGGGGGGGGGGGGGGGGGGGGAAGGGAGGGGGGGGGGGGATAGCAACGAAGGGAGCACGTCAGCGGGGGGTCGCGGGCAATGACTGCCCGAGGCCATCGGTAGAAAGGGAAAAACGGTTTGGTTGCTAGACTGGTAGCGCGGGGGGGGGGGGGGGGGGGGGGGGGGGGGGGGGGGAGGGGGGAGAGGGTGGGGGGGTGCGCGCGGGGGAGGGCGTGGGGAGGATTTTCCAGGGGGGATTTGTTGTGTTATAATTTAAAATGTAGTAGGGGTAAATGTTTGTATCGAAAAATTTCAATAAAAATTATTTAAAAAAAAAAAGTAAAAGTTTTAAAAGTGTAATCTTGCCCATTGTTTATTTTCCATTGGCAGCAATGTAGGAGATTTGCTTCTTTTTAAAGTTAGCGATCGCTCTCCATTCGGATCATAGCATGAGGCTCAAGGAGCACTTCTGCCAGTTGGCATTTATTAAAACGTTTCCAGGCTAAATAGACACAAGGACACAAGAATTAGGAGCAGAATCGGCCATTCAGCTCCTCAGGCTTGCTCTGCCATTCAATAAGATCATGACTGATCTAATTTTGGCTTCAGCTCCAATTTCCTCCTGCCTGCCCCCCATAACCCTCGATTCCCTAAGAAACAAAAATCTATCTAATTCAGCCTTGAGTATATTCAATAATACAGCCTCAACTTCTCTCTAGGAAAGAGAATTCTACAAACTAGTGATCTTCAGAGAAAACAAATTCTCATCTCATTATTGAATGGGAAAACCTCTACTTCTTAAACTGTGTTCCATAGCCCTAGACTCCCCACAAGGGGAAACATTCTCCCAGCACCCACTCCGTCAAGTTCCCTCAGAATCTCTCTTCTTTTTATAAATTTAGAGTATCCAATTCATTTTTTCCAATTAAGGGGCAATTTAGCGTGGCCAATCCACCTACCCTGCACATCTTTGGGTTGTGGGGACAAAACCCACGCAAACACGGGGAGAATGTACAAACTCCACAAGGACAGTGACCCAGAGCTGGGATCGAACCTGGGACCTCGGCGCCCTCAGACATCAGTGCTAACCACTGTGCTGCACCTTCAGCCATTTCTTGATATCACATGGAGTGAATAGTATTGGAGTGAGGGACTGACATTTGTGATGCTGGGGACATCTGGAAGAGACCGAGATGGATCATCCACTCGGCCCTCCTGGCTGAAGATTGTTGCGAATGCCTCAGCCTTGTCTTTTGCACATATGTGCTGGGCTCCTTCATTATTGAGGATGGGGATATTTGTGGAGCCTCCTCCTCCTCCAGTGAGCTGTTTAATTGTCCACCACCATTCGCGGCTAGGTGTGGCAGGACGACAGAGCTTAGATCTGATGCAATTTAGCCTGGCCAATCCACCTATCCTGCACATCTTTGGGTTGTGGGGGTGAAACCCACGCAGACACAGGGAGAATGTGCAAATTCCACACGGACAGTGACCCATGGCCGGATATTTGAGAAGCTGCTGGGTGAGGGGTCATTTGAACAACTCTTGGAAGTGGACTGGACGCACAGGGTGCTGATGAAGAAGCCGCAGGGAAACGAGCCGCCGAGGGTGATAGTGGTGCGCCCGCACTGGTTCCTGGACAAGGAGCGGACCCCGAGGGTGGGCCAGGCAGACGAGGCGCTGCACCTGGGAGGGCAACGAGCTGCGTGTGTACCAGGATCTGGGTGCAGAGTTGGCCAAGAGGAGAGCGGGCTTCAACAAAGTGGTGGTGAGAGGGGAGTTTATCTTGACATGGGCGCACAGGGAGAAGGCGGTGCGGGTGGAGATGGAAAGGCTAGTGGAGAAGATCTTGCAGGTGGACAGGAGGTATTTGGAGGCCCCAGAGGTGGGGCTGTAGAAGGAGCGCAGAAGCTGCAGATGGAGTTCGGATTGTTATCTATGGGGAAAACGGTTGGGCAGCTGAGGAGGGCGAGAGGGGTGGTTTATGAATATGGTGAGAAGCCTTGATTTTGAAGCGGGATAAGGATCTTGTAGGCCAATAGGTCTTATAGGCCAACCTCACAATTAAATGTAGATGCCAGGTTATTGGCCAAGATTTTGGCCTCGAGAATTGAGGACTATGTGCCAGGGGTGATTGGAGAGGACCAGACAGGGTTCACGAAAGGGAGGCACCTGGTGGCTAATATCAGGATATACAAACTTCACTTCTCACACACAGCATCCCAGCCAACAATATGGTAGCAAGATGTGCAGCCCCACGCTTCGAATGCTGAGCTGGACACCCTCCTGGACTCGGTAGAGGAAAGGCGGATGACCCTGTACCTCATCCCAGGAATGAGGCTGCCAGCCGCCGCCATCCGCAAGGCCTGGGCACGGCGGGAGAGGTGATGAGCACCATGGGCAACACCGTCCAGACAGGCCAATAGTGCCAGAAAAAACTGCACAACCTCCTCAGGGCAGCCTGGGCGAGTCGTCAGCAACGTTGCCCTGGCACCAATCCCCCTCCAACACACCCGTAACCCCGTAACCCCCCCCCCCCCCCACAACCCGAAGGGCAGCCAAACACCCACCTTGCACCATATGCCAGCACCCATACCGGCCACCATGGTCAGGTGCCCTGGCCACTGAGGCCACAGTTACTCCTGGGCTGCATGTGTCAGACTGTTAACACTGTTGTTTTCAGTTTGCCACCCCCCCTCCAGAAGCAGGCCGCCCACAATAGCCGGGAGCGGGAGAAGACTGGAGGGGAACCGCCTCCTGAGTGTCAGCATGGTGCCCCTCACATGGCAGAGCAGAGGACCCTGGATGTGTCGGCGGCCGGAGGAAAGGGAGGTCTTCGGGGTGGAGTTCGGCTGCGGGCGAGGATGTGTGACCCTGCTGAGTTGTGGTTCCCTGTGACACGTGTGTCAAACCCCCCACCCAACACCAGACCCCAACTACCCTCACCCCCACTCCACCCACACTACCCCCCAGTCCACGGTCTAATCATGTGTCTTGTCTTGTGTCACGCAGGACCTGCTGGAGATGGGGCAGGCCCATCTGGTGTCCCCCTCCCCCCGCTAGTGCCACAGCCCGTGAGCAGAGTACCGATGCTCAGAGCAGCTCGGACGCCAGCCATCCACCCGAGACAGCCCGGAGCTCGAATCTGAGGATGACACAGATTTCCCATCGGAGCTGTCTTCAACACCCTCCACCATCCCAGAGACAATAACTTTGGTTGGGTAAGAAGCCCCTGGGATGCTATCTGGTGCGCACCACACAGCTGATCCAGTACAGCAGGTGGAGGTAGGAATACCCAAGGGGGTGGATGGTCGGAGGACAAGCCGACCCCAGGGATTAGCTGCCGTCCAGACAGGTTTCGAGTTTCTGGGACGGACAGTTGGAGGAGTCCAACTGCATGCAGGAGCAAGAGGTGGTGCCGACCATGCGTGCCACCCAGTCTAAACACCGCACGGGTGCGGCTCGTGGTGGAGGCATCGTGGCCAACGGCTTTGGCTATGGATCAGGAAGTCCAATGCCTGGGGCACTCTGTGCATGAGCTGGCCATGGCCCAGGACAGGATTGCAGCTCACAGGCAACCATGTACCAGAGCCACCTGGAAATCGCAGCTGCGCTCCTGAGCACGGCCCAGTCACAGCAGGCCATGGCTTAAGAACACTGGCAGCATTGCCCCTGCGCTGGCTGACGTGGGGCAGTCAAAAAGGGAGGGGGCCCAGTCCCAGAGGTAGATGGCGCAGTCACTGGCTGATGTGACACAAACCCAGAAGCTGGTGAGACATTCAATGGGTGACGTGGCGTAGTCCCAGACGGAGATGGTCCACTCCGTGTGCTCCATTGCCTCCAGGACTGGCAGTGCAAGGTGGCGAGGTAGTCTCAGGAGTTTGCTCTGAATGCACCCCCATCCCATGGAATGGCCTGGGGGTCATCGGGCGCCCCTGAGGGATGAGGTCCATGCCGGAACACCGCAGCACCTCAGATCTCTCCTGTGCATCTGGTAGGGAGTAGACAGAACAGGGTGGCATCACGCCACCTGGGACGCCAGAGCAGCAGTCGGGCCCATCCAGGCTCGGGCGCCCCAGAAGACGGCCACCAATGGGGTTCCAAGTCGCAGGGCGGGAGTCACAGCAGGTTACCTCCACTCCAGCTGTACCACCTGGGGATCCACCAAGACAGAGTGTTAGGGCCCCGAAGGCCAGAATGTTAGACACTAGTTAAGTTGGCACGGGTGCGGGGCAGTTTAGCTGTAGAGACGAGGGCACAAATCTGTATATACATTGTCACATTAAACATCTGTTCACACTGTTACAATCTGTCTCGGTGCTCTGTCAAATAGGTGAGGGGTGGGGATTGGGCGTACGTTGTGGAGGGATTAGGCCTACGTTGTGGGTGGTCTGGCACCCGTCCCTCCATCCGTCTCCACCACTGTCACCCCAGGAATTCAATGGCACAGCGTGATGGAATGGCCAGCTCGCATGCAGTGATCACCCAGGTGTATGGTGGAAAGTGCTATCGTGGGCAGGAGTCAGATAGTTGTCAATGAAGTGGAGCACCAGCGCTCATCGCAGAGCGGGTTGTCATCATCCTACATCCCATGGACCAAACCCATGGTGTTACTGCCTGCCAACCCAGGGCACACACCCTTTAGTGTGGTAGATATGAATCACAGGCAAGAGGGGGGTTGGGATGCGGTGTCCATGTCCCTGGCCAGTGTCTTCCCACCACCCCCCCTCCCTTTAAGTTGGTGAACCTGGAGGCAATCAGAGCGTCCTGTGCTCGTTGGCCCTGGTGCACATGTCGTGCGGCCTCCCGAGCATGATAGGGTTCCATGTGCTGCCCATCCTCCCCCTCATCCTCCTCGTCGGATGAGGCCTAGGGTTCCTCCTCCTCTTCCAACTCATTGCCCCTCTGCTGTGCGATGATGTGAAGGATACAGCAGGCCTCCACCATGCGCGGGCCATTTTCAGCATCATACTGGAAGGCCTCTTCAGAGTGGTCCAGGCACCTGAACCCAATATTCAGTAGGTCAAAGTACTGCCTGATTACACTCTTGATTGCTGCATGAGCGTCGTTGTAGTAGGTCTCCATGTCGGTCTGTGGCCTCCGGATAGGTGTCGTCAGCCACGACGGTAGTGGATCGGCCCTGTCGCCCAGAAGCCAACCCCCAGCCGGGATGCATCTCAAACATGTCATGAATCGGTTAATGTTCCAGGATGAAGGTATTGTGCACACTGTCCAGGTATCGGGCACAGACGTGTATGATGTGCAGTTGATTGTCACATGCCAGCTGTACGTTCATCTAGTGGAACCCCGTTCTGTTTGTGTAGAGCGGCCTGTCATCTGCAGGTGCTCAAAGGGGAACATGCATTCCATCAATCACCCCCTGGACCATTCCGACATGGCGGCGAACCCTGCTGCTTGAACATCCTGGTGGGCTTGATCCACATTGAAATGGATGTATTGAGCTGCCTGGGCATGTAGGGCCTCCGTGATGGTACGGATGCGCTTATGTACTGAGGTAAGTGAGATCCTGGACTGGTGCCCACTCGACGCCTGGAAGGTCCCCATGGCGTAAACGTTCAGGGTGACCGTCACCTTGATGGCCACTGGGAACAGGTGTCCTCCCCTATATCCACGCAATGCCAGATGCGTCATGATCTGGCACCTACGTCACACTGTCTCCCTGCTCAGCCGGATTCTTCGATGGCATGCCCAATCTGGCAGGTCCTCGAATGACAGGTGCTGCTGGTACACACAAGGCCTCATGCGGCATCTACTTTGCACCTCCTCCTCCTCAGCCTGTTGGGCGGTTGGCTCTCCATCCTCGGCAGTTGCCTCCTGTTCCTCTGTGGCACACTCCGTTGCTACAGCTTCCTCCTCCTCAAGAAGCTCCAGCTCGTACAGCCGCAGGGCATCCCCCAGGGCTGCAGCGCCACAAAGCCGTTTTCACGATTTTTAAAAGCACAGTGAATCACGCCGTCAGGAACTCGGCCCATCGGAGGCAGAGAATTGCGGAGGCCCCGGAGAAAACTGGATCGGGCCCGCTAATGACATGCAAACTATGTTTACTGTACATACGTTCTGGACCGCATCGACTATCGAGGTGACAGAGAATTGTGATTGAGTTTCAAATTGGCGCCCGCCACGATTTTGGCGTCAGAACCTATTCTCCACCTAATCACGTTTCGCGATTTTGGTGTCAGCCAACAGAGAATCCCACCCGTGATTTTGAAAGAGTAAATAAAAACATTGGTAAGACAACTTTCAAGTTCTCGAAAAAATAGTTTGCTTTCTTACCTTATCAGCGCACATGGCCACTTTAATGTCTTGTTGGGTGATTTCGTAGTGCCGAATGTTTCGTACATAATTGCCTGCTAGCTTAAGTATGTCAGCAGATATGTATTCCAACACTGCTACGATGTAAACAGAAACTTGATGATCAACTTTGTAACCAAGAACTTCCTGAAAGATGATGAAAAATAACATCCATCAAGGAACAAATAGTTTTTTTTTCTGTTGGTTAAAGTAAATAACGAGGGCAAGGCCGTGTGGACAATTCAGCTTTGTGGGTAACATCCAAACAACTAGATATGTAAACTTTTGCTCTCAGAGTAAGACAGGGAACTAAATAAAAAAGGTGTCCTGTAATTTAAAAGGTGATACAAAGACTAAATTAGGGGGATTCGGAGGTGTTTTTATAAAATGAGGACTTAATTGAATTTGAAGAAATCACTTTGGAAGTTTTGTTTCTCATTGCTAGGTCCTACTTGATGATGTTATTTACCTATTCATCAGCTTAACAGTGTGCTATTCCTATCCTTGTGATTTTAAAATATAGGTCAATAAAATTAATTTGAGAATGTTATTATCCTAAAACTTTACCAATGTCACTATTTATTCTGAGCCTTCGCAATAATTCAAGTGTTATTTCAAATCAGAGCATCCTTTGGAATGGATCCTAAGATCAGAAACAAAGTCCTCAAGGTACAATATCTTCCGATATGCTTCCTTTTTTGGAATATACTGGTTAATTTCCATAAAACTTCACACAGAATGTCAATTTACATCTACGTTGCAAAAAGGATGCAATAAGACAAGACACTCTGATGACAAGCTGTGCCCACATAAGATGGAGATGAAAAAGTAACGGAATAAGCTGAAGAACTTAAATTAGAACACAAATATGTCACTGGTTGTTTTGGCACCACACAATCACAAGAAGAAAACTGAACTCTCAGAAACAAAACATGTCACATCATCTCACTGACTACAAAAAAAAACAGTAGACGTTGCAAAACAGCTAGGAAGGCACCAATGGATTAATTACTTCATGAAACAGCGAGTGCCATAAAATCAGGAGCAACAAGACACCAGGAAATTAAAAAAATTCAAACATAAACAGGTATAGATTAAAAAAGCAAAAGGGACGAGCAAATTAAATGAAGAAACAGAAACTAAACAGGACTTTCTTCCTCTCCGTGAATGTAAAAGATAAGACTATTTCAAAGACGACCAAGGGAGTTCTCCCCAGTGTCCTAGATCAGCCCTCCCCCGCCCAACCCCAGTGTACCACGAAAAAAAGTCGAACTGATTGTAATTAAACAAAAATTAACCTACATCTTCAGCTCTGTGGTTGCCATTTCTTTTTACAATTAAATTTAGAGTACGCAATTCTTTTTTTTTCCCAATTAAGGGACAGTTTAGCGTGGCTAATCCACCTACTCTGCACATCTTTTTTGGGTTGTGGGGGTGAGACCCATGCAGACACAAGAAAAATGTGCAAACTCCACACGGACAGTGACCCAGGGCCAGGATTGAACCCGGGTCCTCGGTGCCGTGAGGCAGCAGTGATAACCACTGTGCCACCATGCTGTCGTGGTTGGCATTTCTAAGACCCGATGAATCTTGGGCCTCACGCACATGCGCCAGCTGGAAAGAGCTGTACATGCATGGTTTCAATTTTTTTGTTGGTCAGGCCCATGACCAACGCTGGGACTTGGAGCCAAAAGCAAAAGTCTCATGCGCCTGCACAAAAAGTGAAAACTCAAAAAGGGCTCAAAAGCCCTGGGAGAAGTGAGAGAGACAGGGCGAGGTAATAAAAAAAAGGAGAGCAGACAAGGAGAAATTAAAAACAAGTTCCCAGTAAGGGAAGAAGGGAGAGAAAATAGAAGGTGTGCCTCATAACCCTTTTATAGTATAGAGGTGTGCCATGACATATAAAAGATTGGGAACCACTGTCCTAGATAACACTTAAGACATTGGCCAACAACTAAAAACAGAATATTGGTCTCATTGCTGCTTGTGGAAGCTTTCTGTGCACAAATTTGCTACTGTGCTTCCTACTTTACAATAGTTACCATATTTCAAAAAAGTAGCTGAGAAGCACTTTGGTTTGACCAGATATCATGAAAGATGCTACATAAATATATTTATATCGATGGAGCAGTGGGCGAACAACTCTTCCTAAATTGATCCACAGCTGGAAAATAGCTTCTGTTGGTTTCACTAGCAGTTTGTTTTTCAAAAATTGCATAAAGCAATTTAAACCGAATTGTAATTGTAATTTAAAAAACAAAACCCTCTTCCAACCAAAAGGTTTGTAGTCCACCAATGAATTTAAAAGCTGCTCCATTCAGATATATAGAATAAACTAGGTTAAGATTTCTACCCTTCAGAACTGAACGATGGCTTCGTCACCAAAGGGATCACTCGGAGAAAAGATCCCAGAGATCGGTGGGGCATGAGACTCAAGGCAGTTTGTTCAAAGCTAGCCATCAGGGAAATCCAAACAAATAGCTGGAAATACTCAGCAGGTCTGGCAGCACTGTGAAGCGAGAAACAGAGTTTGATGACCTTTGTTAAAATCAGATTTTGGGCGGCACGGTGGCGCAGTGGTTAGCACTGCTGCCTCAAGGCACCCAGGACCCGGGTTCGATCCTGGCCCCTGGTCACTGTCCGTGTGGAGTTTGCATATTCTCCCCGGGTCTGCATGGGTCTCACCCCCACAACCCAAAAAAGATGTGCAGGGTAGGTGGATTGGCCATGCTTAATTGCCCCTTATTGGAAAAATAAAATTGGGTACTCGATATCAAAATTTTCTTTTTAAAAAAAATCAGATTTAGGCTTCAGCCCAATGTCAGGAGATGTCCAACAATCCATGGGTTCCAAATGCTCCAATTTTTGACTGAATAGGGAAAAATCATGTTTTAAAGGCTCAATATAGTAGGAGGGGAAAAACCCTCTGAAATCTGTGTAAGTATAAAATGACAACCATAGCTGGGAGACCGATAATCATTCCACAGTACCACCTAGTGGTTGAAATCCTTAGCTCCACCATAACCCAGAAGCCCACCAGCTTCAAGAATAAAATTAGCCTGGAAAGAAGTCAGTGACAAATTCAGGTCTGTCTTCAGAACCACCTTAATCTAATGCTGTTAAGTAATTTCCCAAAACAGCCCTTTGTGCTGCAGGTTAATAATTTTTTGTATTTCTACTTTGCCAAAGCTTGAGTGAACACTCAGTGAGACCAGGCCATATATGAATCGTTAAGCTACTTTATTTCATAGGGCTTGAAAACTGAGCATCAGCCATCAAAAAAGTCCTCTTATTTCATGAGCTTCACTTATCTTTCCATACAGAAAGCAAAAATGACCCCACTATGCTCTTTCCATTTGGTGGATTGCTTTACTTATACTTCCAGAATGATCTAACTTTTGGTATAAATGCTGGATACAAGAAACATAAGCCTTGCATTTTGTCCTCAGGCCAAGGCTGAACCTTTCTCTTTCTGGCATCTTTTATTTTCTCCAGTTGACTTTCAGTTATACTGACCATCATATGCCACCCAAGACTTGACAATGACCCCTCCCCCCTTACTGAGTTCGAATGAATAATTTCACAGACCAGCGAGTGTGAACTATCATTTGAATGTTAAGATTTAATTATCTGCAGCATATTGTATTACAGTTCTGATGGGGTGTCTGAATCAATGTAGCTTAGTATAATGTATTAACATGTCCAAGGCATGGCACATCTTTAGAAATATCAAGAAATGCTGCAAGGTGTGCCCAACCCGATACAATAGAGGACTTGACTGCACGTAGATTCTCAATCTGGCATAGGAAAGACACCACCAGGGTAGGCCAAACTTTCAGAGTGAACAGATCATCCCTTTCCACCAGGTTGGTGACCAAATTCAACCTTCACTACCTGCAGAATAAATACTTCCTCCCATGTCACGGTTGTCTTGCAAACGCTCAATACAAACCAACCTTCATCCAAACAACACTGTACTTCTAGCTCCCAAAAGACTCTTGACCATATTTATACGCTTTGCTTCAATTTTGTCTTTCAGTTCAAAAGACAAAAAAGAAAATCTGACTGGAACATTGGAGTAAGATTTAGTTTGAGAGATAGGACAGGAAGAATGGAGATTGGTACAGAAACAAAACATTTACAACTACCAATTGCAGTTGAATGCAACAATTAGCTTTTGATTATACATCCAGGGTACCACATTCCACATATGTCCACAAATTCTAACCTTACCCTGAAAGATGACTGTTTAAGGGGCTACAATCAGAAGTATATAATTCTACATATATTTCGCCCTGTAATTGTACATTCTGGATCAAAGTCAAGAGAAGAAATTATGATGAATTGACAATTCCTTCAGACAGAAACATGTACTAATTGGGCCTATCCAACTCATGCATCAAATTTTTTCTTCTTCTATAAATTTAGAGTACCCAATTATTTTTTTCCAATTGAGGGGCAATTTAGCATGGCCAGTCCACCTGCCCTGCAGATCTTTTGGGTTGTGGGGGTGAGACCCACGCAGACACAGGGAAAATATACAAACCTCACACAGACAGTGACCTGGGGCCGGGATCGAACCCGGGTCCTTGGTGCCGTGAGGCAACAGTGCTAACCACTATGCCACCGTGCTGCCCTTTCTTCATGCATCTTAATGAACATAGTGGAATTGGTATTTTATTGCCAAAAAAATGACGTGATGGTCAGAGGTACAGTATAACCATTTTCTACTGAGGAACAAACTTAATCTGAAGCTTCAGGACAATTCAATTATTGGGGCCAAATAAGTTAGAACTATTCTATGACTGTAGTTTCTGATCTTGGAATATTGTAGCCAAAAAAAGGAGTGTAGGTGATGTCTTCCTCATCCGTTAATAAAATGTAACTTCCATGTAAATGGTGTGAATATCCTTAACTTAGTTCTGCAGGACTTACCTTCAGAAGAGGGTGAATCTTGTCAACAGGCAACAAAAGGGGATTTCTACGCTTGCGTTTTTCTATGGCAGATTGAGCATCTGCTATGGCCCACTTGTCGATTGGATGTGGAAATGATTTCTGCACACGTTCCTAAAGAACAGATTTAAAAAACTAACTGCTATATTCTGTGAAATCAGTTAAATGTCACTTGCACCACACTGACATTCATTAACATATTCCAATTATACCAATTAGTTACTCAGAATACTGGACTGAATATTTTTCAATATAGATTTTGATGAATTATTCCATTTATATACATAACACAACAAACTTTCAAAACTGGTACGGTACAGCATAAATGCTTCTCCATACATGAGCACAGAAAAAGACAGGAGAACACCAACACAATTAGTTCAGTTTAATTATTAAACTTGGTGCATTTGTTTATATAAGGAAAACTAATGAATAGATAAACTAAAGGATGGGGGAAGAAGAACATAAAGGCATGACAACATGGCAAAATGGTGCACACCTTCACGTTTAGCTAGCTCAAGCCGGGCCACACAACTTATGGAAAACCTTGTAGGAGTGTGTCAGACATTATGGAACCTATGTATTTGAGACAAGGGCCCAATACTTTTCGGAATGCATCTGTATTAGAATGAGTCTGCAAGTCAGGAACTCCATTGGGATACATACCATGATAAATTGATGTCAATTCTGAATTGAAGGAGGCTTATTGATAACCCAGGAGCAAAGGATGTTCTTCCATGCCACAAAAATTTGGATATTCATAGAATCATAGAATTTACAGTGCAGAAGGAGGCCATTCGGCCCATCGAGTCTGCACCGGCCCTTGGAAAGGGCACCCTACCCAAGCCCACACCTCCACCCTATCCCTGTAACCCAGTAACCCCACGCAACCTTTTTGAACACTAAGGGCAATTTAAAATGGCCAATCCACCTAACCTGCACATCTTTGGACTGTGGGAGAAAACCGGAGCACCCGGAGGAAACCCACTCAAATACGGGAAAAACGAGCAGACTCCGCCCTGATGGTGACCCAAGCCGGGAATCGAACCTGGGACCCTGGAGCTGTGAAGTAAATGTGCTAACCACTATGCTACCATATTATACAGAATTTTTTCATTAGCATCAATAATGCTTCTGTCTAGGAGCCCTCGAATTGGCACCAGGGACCCGGGTTTGATTCCTGTCTGGGTCACTGTCTGTGCGGAGTCTAAATGAGGCTGTTTAGCACTGTTTAGCACAGTAAATCGCTGGCTTTGAAAGCAGACCAAGGCAGACCAGCTGCACGGTTCAATTCCCGTAACAGCCTCCCCAAACAGGCGCCGGAATGTGGTGACTAGGGGCTTTTCACAGTAACTTCATTTGAAGCCTACTTGTGACAATAAGCGACTTTCATTTTTCAAATGTCCTCCCCGTATCTGTGTGGGTTTCCTCCGGGTACTCCAGTTTCCTCCCACAAGTCCCGAAAGACATGCTGTTAGGTGATTTGGGCATTCTCAATTCTCCCTCAGTGAACCTGAACAGGCAACTAGGGGTTTTACACAGTAACTTCATTGCAGTGTTAATGTAAGCCTACTTGTGACACTGATAAAGATTATTATTAATTAGAAACAAAGGAACAAAATTTGTTTTCATTTAAAAAAAAATCTAGAGTAACCAATTCTTTATTTTCCAATTAGGGGACCAATTTAGCATGCCAATTCACCTACCCTGCACATCTTTGGGTTGTGGGGGTGAGACCCACACACACGGGGAGAATGTGCAGATTCCATAAATGGCACCGTGAGGCAGCAGTGCTAACCACTGCACCACCATGCTGCCTGCAATGGATCAAATTCTAAGGCTGTACCGAATGGCTTCTCAAGCTCTTAAAGTACACCAGACCAGTAGGATTTAACTTTGACACAGGACCACACGCAATGTATGCAGTCTCCCTCAACTAGCTTGCATTTTTGGCACAGCAAGGGTATAGACTTTGCAGTGAATATTGATGAGGAGACTTTGGATAATATATGGGAAAATGCCAACAGAATCTCAGTCTGTAATAGAACTAAAGGGACATCTGCATATCACATCAAGCTTGAGACCCAGCTTTGACCCAGTCCGATTGCCCTGGATGATCATAGGAAGAATTATTTCTCGGCAATGTGCCACCACCCGAGACAACAATTTCAAATCTACATTCAGGGTGAAATTGGCCTAGAGGGTGTATACTCTTCAGGATTCTGGCCTGCCTTCAGAATTAAGGAGATATTCACTTCACGGCTCGTCTGCAGCAGACCTGTTTCAAATGAATAACCATACATGCCAACCAGTGAATCAATTAGCAAGTCTTTAAATTCCTTATAAAATTCACATACAAACCCATCGGGCCCTGGGGCCTTACCAGATTGAAGCTCCCTCAGGGCGAGAACCACATCCCCTCCAGAAATAGGAACATTCAGGACCAACCTTTAGTTCTTGTTGGGAGTTTAAAGGAGGAGAAGAAACACTCAAGTGTCAATGCATCCCCAGGTCTGTTTTATATCAAATCGGCATAAAAACCTTCAAATGCCTGTTAATATCTTCTATTTTACTCATCCTATTATCCTTCGAGTCTAGCACAGAGGGAATAGGCCTCGAGTCAGCTCTCTTCTCACTAAGAAAAGCCAAGTATCCACTCGGTTTGTTGCCAAACTCAACTTCTGTTTGGCAAACGTTAAACTCCTCTCAGCATGTTGAGTCAATAAGGAGTCCAGCACCGTTCAAATTGCATAAATTTCTTTCAGCAATGAACTGTTAGGATTCCTGCAATACTCCCTCTCTGTTTAAACCAGTTTTACATCCAACCATCACTATCACTCCAGCATTTTACACCTTTTGTTGGTTGTATATGAAATGATAGACCCCTAGCATAAGTCTTACATGTTTCTTACAGGATAGAGGGGCTTACATCAGAGAAAGAATTGACTTGAGTAGAAGGGAGGTCAAATTTGGTCTTAAAGTATGTGATAACGGTATGATCCCTGAGCAAAGATGTGTCAAATCTCCAAGATCTAAGGGAGGGGGGGGGGGGGGGGGCCTTGAATAAAAGTTCCAGGAAAACAGGCGCATGGCTCGCAGATCACAATACAACCTATAGAGCAGGAAGCCACCGCGTGGTTTTGGCATGAAGTAATCGTCAATTCTCGTCTGACATTGATCAGGGGCAGAAAAGAAACTGAACTCTTTATTCTTAGGCCTAGATGCAGCAGTCACCACACATCCAAATACCCCAACTCCTCGCAAACCAATGCTGAAGCCCTTGCCTCTTGGGTTGAGCGGGGGTGGGGGGTTCCTGATTACTGGGAGTTTGTCTACCAAAGGTTTACGGTGACATTTGAAGTTCCCACTTAAAAGGGAATTAGGAGTGCAGCACGGTGGCGCAGTGGATTAGCACTGCAGCCTCACGGCGCCGAGGTCCCAAGTTCAATCCCGGCCCTGGGTCACTGTCCGTGTGGAGTTTGCACATTCTCCCCGTGTTTGCGTGGGTTTTGCCCCCACAACCCAAAACATGTGCAGGCTAGGTGGATTGGCCACGCTAATTTGCCCCTTAATTGGAAAACATGAATTGGGTACTCTAAATTTTTTTTAAATAAGGGAATTTGGAGGGTGGCGTGGTTAGCACTGCTGCCCCATGCCGCCAAGGATCTAGGTTCGATTCCAGTCCTGGGTCACTGTCCGTGTGGAGTTTGCACATTCTCCTCATGCCTGCATGGGTCTCACCCCACAACTCAAAGATGTGCAGGGTAGGTGGATTGGCCATGCTAAATTGCCCCTTAATTGGAATAAAAAGAATTGGGTACTCTAAAAAAAATGTTAAAAAGCAATTAACAGACAACATTCCAGCAAAGTCCATGAAGACTTTTGTAATAAAATAAGAAGAATAGTTTGGTGGGCTGTATACATTAATTCGCTAGACAATTTCTCCATATAAAAGTCCCTTAACAGTCATATACCTGCCCCCCTTTATCCTTCACATAGTACTCCATTTTGAAAGGCACAATTTTATTGACTAACACTGAGACCCTGACCGCTGGTGGAGAACAAGGCAAAAAACACCTGCCTCACCCAGTCCCTCTTCAACTTTAAGTGCGCCTCGTCATCCAAATGAGTTTCTTACAATAAAGCTATGTCAACTTTCTCTTTTTTAAGGAAAGACAAAATCTTTTTTCTTGTAATAGGATGATGTACTTCCCTCACACTCCCAAGCAGATTTTCAAAGTAGCTCCCACCATTGCTCATTCACCCGAAGAAAATGTAGGATAGGATTTTATTCTGGCATGCACCAAAACATACCTTCCCCCAATTCCAATTATACCAGAGGCACCGATTACATTTTTTAACGTCCTTTTCTCGGATATTAGTCCTGTTGGGGTACTTTGGCAGGAACTAGTTAATGATTCTTTAACCCCAAAATAAAAAAGGACAAAAGATTCGCAAGGTCATTAGTATTCACCGCATGCGAGATCTGTAGGGCTGTCCCTACAAACTTTCCATCATTATACCCAGGAGTCAAAAGGAGGAGACAAGGTAAGCCACAATAAGGAAGAGTACCGAATGTCCTTCCCACATTCTAACCTCACCCATTAGGATTTAAACCACTTACCCACTTCCCGGCAGTGGCGCTACTCATTTTTGCCATGGTTAAGGCAAGGAGGCCATAAAATATAGACTACCATCATAACTGTACGGCTAAGAAGAAAGGACGGTTATCTATCACGCCTCCACAGCACACCCCTGAAACAGAAGGAGCTCGCTGAGGATTTTCCATTCAAAACAAATGGAAGGTGCTGATATTCTCAAGTATAAAGCATTAATTGTCGTGATGATCAGGCAGGAAGTATAATGACAAAGGATAGAGTCCAAAGTTTACAGTGAACTGCAGACTGTTACTCCAGATTATTGCCTTCCATGGAGTTCACAAAAATCAAAGCATTCGCCGGATCGTCGTATGTCTTCAGAGAATTGTCGGATACTACCCTCAGGGTAAAGCAGGTCATAATTAATTCCAACAGCCTTGTGTCATTTTCTAACTTCATCAAAGCCTCTGAGCATCTGTTGCATTGCCGCTGAAAAACCTTGGAAGAAAGAGACTTTTGGCCCCTCATAGAGCAAGACCCCATTATGTCTTGCCTCTTCCAATACTTTTTGGTGATCTCTGAAGTTATGAAAAAGAATAATCCAAGGCCGAGATATTGATTGCCCCGAGCCTCAAAGACAGGATACGATGTTCCCTTTCTAACTTAATATGTCCAGTTTAAAAGAACGTGGTAGCCAGTTCTCAAAGAATTAAATAAGGAACACCTCTGGCAAACCAACAGCCTGAACATTTTTCTTCTGGCCTCAGTTTTCCAGATTATCCAGGATTTCTGACAGACCATGTTCCTAATTTTTCTAAGGATTCCACGCAGGCCTCAACCGAGGAAGTTACATTTTCGACAGTAAGGAGTCTCTCCTACATTTCATTGAGCCTCTTACTAGTATTCTGCAGATCAACTCAGGAGCACTGATATTCTGTGCCACTAAGCCGAGTTTGTTGTCAACAACTTTAATAATATTAGCAGTCATCGGCTGTAATGCCTTTGAGAGTGCCGGATCAAGAGTTTATTCGAGAATGAAGTCACCATGTTGAGGAGTCGGCTCTACTGCTTCTAACTGCTCTCTTTTGTCAACGATTCTCTTAGGATTTCTCAGCATTTTCACACCATCTCTTAGCTATAAGTCTTCCAGGGACATAATATGTAGTATTCACTCCCGGATTAGCTAAGTGTGGGCCATGTAAACGCGATAAATGAGAGGATGAAAGGATGGGTAGCGGCAGAGCCCATGGAAACACTTATATTTCCGTGCTTGCATCACGTGATCCCCAAACTGAATTTTTTAACATCCGTCCTTACCGGGCCTTAAACCTTTCACCAGGAAACCTGATATCTTGGCTTTAACGAACTGCAATTCATTTGACTTTTGTTTGTACTTCAGAGTTCAATATTTGTGAGTAAATAATGTCCTACTTCATCAGATATCGTTATTCAACAGTTGAGTATTTGAAACATTTCCTCATAAGAAATAATTTCTTCCTATACACTCTGTATTTCTTGCTGATTTTTATCTTCTCCTGCCCCACCCTGCCCACCCCGGTCATCTACTGTTTTGTGTGCACCTGTGTTTTAAAAAATTATTTTTTATAAATTTAGAGTAACCAATTATTTTTTTTCCACTTAAGGGGCAATTTAGTGTGACCAATCCACCTAACCTGCACATCTTTTGGGTCGTGGGGATGAGACCCGCGCAGACACAGGGAGAATGTGCAAACTCCACATGGACAGTGACCCAGGGCCGGGATTCGAACCTAGGTCCTCATTGCCGTAGGCAGCAATGCTAACCATTGTGCCATGTGCCGCCCCTTTGCACCTGTGTTTTTAGTTAATGCCACTATCTTTTCCTTCTCAGTGATGCAAAGTTAGCAGAATGCCCAGTCACAGCTATTTAATCCTTTGGCAGGAATATCCTGAAGTGGCTTCTCTGATGTTTTAAAAAAATTGCATTGCATTCCTCAATAATATTAATCTAATCAGTGACAGTTCTAATCAGAAGCACGGAACAAGTCCAGTGACAACATATTACAAAATACTACCAAGCTCAAAGTCAACCTTTGCTTTAAATGGCGTTGTTTCTTGCATTGGTTGAGTTGATGACATATTCTGGGTACAACTGTTTTTCAAATGGATAAATCTGAGGGCACATGTGGCCTCAAGGATATGACTTTGGATATTGTCTTCATTTTGTTTACAGTTGTGCCAAGACACTAAATACACACTAAAATAGACAATGGTACAAATTTATTGAGGAAGGCATATACATTAAGTCCTCTTTTTTCAATAATAAAACACAACAATCTTACAGCATTTGGAGAAAGTGGATACAAGTCAATGAGACAATTTAGGCAAAAGCAATGCTCAGAAAGACTCATGACTGCTGTAACTTGGTACTATTCTGAAAGAACCATAGAATTCTGACAAAGAACAATACAGCACAGGAACAGGCCCATCGGCCCTCCATGTCTGTACCAGTCATGATACCAACTTTTACTGGGAGGAGTGCGAGGACATTGAACTTTGGAGGGGAGTTGAGTGTAAATTGTGGGGCACATGGGGTGGGTAAATTGGGGTAGATTTCGAAGGGAGGTGGAGATGGTGAATGTGCCTTTTGTTTCTCTTTGTTTGTTGGTGGTTGGGCGGATTGGGTGGGAGGTGGACTGGAAAGGTGAGGGGAAGTCAGAGGTCTTGAGCGGAGCCACCATGCTAGCTGGGCAGGCTAGTTAATGGGAGTGAAGTGGGGGGTTGCCAGGAGGAGGGCATGGGGGGGGGGGGGGAGAGAATGGGTTGGTTTTCTGCTTGGTTGTTGCGGGGTGGGGAGGGAGGAAAAGAGTTGCTGACATGGGTATGGTTGATGTGGCGCAGTTGAGAAGAGATGGCGGCAGAAATAGAAGAGCGGGCCTGCAGGAGTGCGATGAAAGCCGGGGGCTGGCTTAAAAAGAGATATAGCTGATCGGCAGGGGAGGGGGCGGGGAGTCCCCCAACCAGATTGGTCATGCGATGGTTGAATGGGCCCATGAAACGGTTGAGTGTTTTTGTGCATCTGAGAAGCCTGAAGGGGGATGTTGTGTTCTTACAGGGGAAGCACCTGAAGTTGGGGGAACAGGCGAGGCTGAGGAAGAGATGGATGGGGCATCATTCGGGGTTAAACATAAAGATGAGGGGTGGTGGCGGTGTTGTTAATAAGAGTGACTTTTGAGGTGGGGTGCATTGTGGCTGATCGGGATGTAGATATGCGATGGCCAGTGGGAAGTTGGAGGGGATGCTGGTAGTCCTGGTGAATGATTATGTAACGAAATGGGGCGACATGAACTTGAGGCAGGTGTTAGGGAGAATCCTGAGTCGAGGCATGCATTATGGGGGCTATTTCAATATGGTCCTAGATCCAAGTTTGGCTGGTTGAGTCCTAAGCTGTTGAGGGTGTCAGAGGTAGCGAGAGAGTTGAGGGGCTTCATGGAGTGCATTGGGGAGGGGGGGGGGGGCTGACCCGTGGAGGTTTGGGAGGCCGAGGGCAAACGAGTTTTCATACTTCTCCCATGTACACCAGGTGTATTCCCAGATCATCTTTTTTGTTCTGGACAAGACGTTGCTGGTGAGGATGGCCGACTTGGAGTGCTCGGTGAATGTGGTTTCTGACCTCGAACCGGACTGGTTGGATTTGCTGGTGGTACATGATGGAATAATCAATTCAGCGAACACGTGTAGTTGGATCTGAACAGAGGCTTTAATACACTTACAATAGAGCCAGCCTATTCATCGTTGAACTTCAGGTGAAATGGCAGGCTGGCTCTAAGGCACTGATCTTTATACATCGGTCCCAGGGGGAGGAGTCTTAGGCGGAGCCAAGGGAGGAGCCCAGTACAAACTCTCGCATACTCCCAGAGCAACTCCCCCTGGTGGTCGGATAGTGCAACTGCACTTATAATGGGTAGATAACGAACATATATACATGGAGTGATATTGGCAACTATATATAGTGTGAATCACATTCACCACATTCACCCCCTGTTAAAAAAATCAAGTCCGGCGGGGTTGATGGCTCAAAGAGTCAGTCTGTCCGGTGGACGAATTGTCCGTTTTGATCTGCGCAGCCTCTTGCGGTGGCTGGGCGGGTGTCGAGGTCTGGGGTACGGTTGCCGGCTCTGGGGCGAGTCTTGTCCGAGCCTCATACACCTCCTGGTCGAATGGAGACTGGGGGCGCGGGTTGGTGCTGGCGCTCGGAACTGGTGGGGTGAGCTCACAGAATCAGGGGCTCAAGGGGGCGGCCGCATAGGGAACGGGGAAAGGAGTTCCTCGGTGGGGGTAGATGGGGGCTGGATCCAGCGGGTGCCAGGTCCCGGAGGGATACTGTGTCCAGGCGACCGTCTGGGAACTCAACAAACGCGTACTGTGGGTTGGAATGAAGCAGACGCACCTTTTCAACAATGGGGTCGGTCTTGTGTGCCCTGACTTGCTTCCTTAGGAATAACCGGGCCTGGCGTCCTCAGCCACGCCGGAAGTGAGAAGCTTCCTGGACCTGAGGGTCAGTAGGACGGTCTTCTAGACCGTCGTGTTCTCCCTCTCCACCTGTCCGTTCCCCCTGGGGTTGTAACTAGTGGTCCTGCTCGAGGCGATGCCCTTGTCGAGCAGGTACTGACGCAGCTCGTCACTCATAAAAGACGCACCCCGGTCGCTGTGCACATAGCTGGGGAAACCGAACAGGGTGAAGACACTATGCAGGGCCCTAATGACTGTGTGGGAGGTCATATCGGGGCATGGGATGGCGAAGGGGAATCGGGAGAACTCGTCAATAATGTTAAGGAAGTAAATGTTTTTGTTAGTGGAGGGGAGTGGCCCTTTGAAATCGATCGCAAGGCGTTCAAAGGGCCTAGAAGCCTTGACCAGGTGGGCCTTGTCTGGTCTATAGAAGTGCGGTTTGCACTCCGCAGAGATCGGGCAGTCCCTGGTGACCGCTTTTACCTCCTCGGAGAACCAAGCAGGTTTCGGGCGCTGATGTAGTGGGCGAGCCGGGAGACCCCTGGGTGGCAGAGGTCATCGTGGATGGCTTTTAGGCGGCTGCTTTGCGCACTGGCGCATGTCCCACGGGATAGGGCATCCGAGGGCTCGTTGAGTTTCCCGGTTGATATTTGATATCGTAATTGTAGGTGGAGAGTTCAATCCTCCACTGAAGAATTTTGTCATTTTAAATTTTGCCCCTTTGCGAGTTGTCGAACATGAAGACGACCGAACGTTGGTTGGTAATGAGGGTGAACCTCCTACCTGCGAGGTAGTGCCTCCAGTGTCAGATAGCCTCCACGATGGCTTGTGGTTCCTTCTCGACTGAGGAGTGTCGGAGTTCTGAAGCGGATAGGGTACTGAAGAAAAATGCAACGGGCCACCATGCTTGGTTTAAAGTGGCTGCTAGCGCTACCTCTGAGGCGTCGCTCTCAACCTGAAAGGGAGTGGATTCATCCACCGCACGCATGGCTGCTTTGGCGATGTCGTCCCTGATGCAGCTGAAGGCTTGGCGCGCCTCAGCAGACAGGGGAAATAGTGTGGCCTTGAACAGTGGGCAGACTTTGTCCGCATATTGGGGGACCCACTGGGCGTAGTACGAAAAGAGCCCCAAGCACCGTTTGAGGGCCTTGGGGCC
Source organism: Scyliorhinus canicula (assembly GCF_902713615.1). NCBI lineage: Eukaryota > Metazoa > Chordata > Chondrichthyes > Carcharhiniformes > Scyliorhinidae > Scyliorhinus > Scyliorhinus canicula. The sequence goes on along the minus strand of NC_052146.1, from coordinate 185,111,775 downwards.
ATGGGGGAGGGGGAGTTCTAAGAGGGGGCGCATGCGGTCCGGGTCTGGGCCCAGGACTCCGTTCTCCACGACGTAGCCGAGGATGGCTAGTCTGTTTGCGCGGAACACGCATTTCCCCTTGTTATATGTAAGGTTTAATTTTTGCGCCGTCTGGAGAAAACGTCTGGAGGTTGGCGTCGTGGTCCTGCTGGTCATGGCCGCAGATGGTAACATTATCCAGATACGGAAACGTGGCCCGCAGCCCGTACTGGTCTACTATTCGGTCCATTGCTCGTTGGAACACCGAAACCCTGTTAGTGACGCCGTAGGGAACCCGGAGAAAATGGAAGAGGCGGCCATTGGCCTCGAATGCCATGTAGTGGCTGTCCTCCGGGCGGATTGGGAGCTGGTGGTATGCAGACTTCAGATCCACTGTGGAAAATACCCGATATTGGGCGATCTGGTTTACCATGTCTGCGATTCTGGGGAGGGGATACGCGTCTTGGAGCGTAAAACGATTGATGGTCTGGCTATAATCGACGACCATGCGGAATTTTTCCACGGTCTTGACGACCACCACCTGAGCTCTCCAGGGACTGTTACTGGCCTCTATGATCCCCTCACTGAGCAGCCTTCGGACCTCCGTTCTGATAAATACCCAATCCTGCAGGCTGTACCGCCTGCTGCGGGTGGCTACCGGTTTGCAATCCGGGGTGAGGTTGGCGAAGAGAGGAGGGGGGGAGATGCGCAGCGTGGCGAGGCTGCAGATAGTGAGTGGGGGCAGGGGCCCGCCGAAGCTGAGGGTGAAACTCTTGAGATTACATTGGAAATCCAAGCCGAAGAGGAGTGGCGCGCAGAGGTCGGGCAAGACATACAGTTTAAATTTGGAATAGCTAGCGCCTCGAATCGTTAGTGTTGCTGTAGTGCGGCCTTGGATTTGGATGGAATGGGAGCCCGAAGCGGGGGCGATAGTTTGGTTGACGGGATAAATAGGGAGGGAACAGCGTCTTACCAGCTCTGGGTGTATGAAGCTCTCTGTGCTCCCGGAGTCGAAGAGGCACGACGTGTTGTACCCGTTGATCTGGACCTCCGTCATCGAATTTCTCAGATGCTTGGGGCGAGATTAGTCGAGGGTGACCGTGTTGAGTTGCGGGCCGCGTGGTGGGTGCCCAGGGAATCGAATTCTTCCAATCGGGCGTCCTGTTGAGTAGATGCCGCTGCGTTCTGGCGTGCTTGATGCAGGAACACTGAGTTACGGGCCATGTGGTGACTGCCCGGGGAGGTCGTACTCCTCCGATGAGCTGTTCGAGTCTGGGGATGCAGCTAGGGCCCGTGGATCGCGGTGATGAAGATGGCGTCCAAGATGGCGGCCCCCATGAATCGCACGTGGCCGGCCGCATGGTGGAGGTTTGCCAAGATGGCGGCCTCCATGGATTGCACGTGGTGGGAGGGGGCGGAGCCAGAGCGTAGGCCGCAGCGTTTCGGGCCCCACGGGCCTGCTGGTGCTGGGGGCGATGTTTTTGGACTGTTGGGGTGTTGAGGACTGGGGCCCTTCTGCCGAGGCACAGTTTAGCATAGTGGACTTTCTTCCCGCAGCTGCTGCAGGTCGCGGATTGGGCTGAGCAGTGCTGCCACGGGTGCTGGCTTTGTCAGTGGCAGGCTGGAGCAGTTGAATAACTGGTTTGGGGAGCTGAATAGTGGCAGGCTGGAGCAGTTGAATAACTGGTTTGGCGAGCTGAGTAGTGGCAGGCTGGAGCAGTTGAATAACTGGTTTGGCGAGCTGAGTAGCTTGCTGGGGGAGCTGAGTAATTAGCTGGAGCAGCTGGATAGTTTGAGTAGTTGACTGGGACAGTAGGACCGGCTGTGGCAGCGCGATAGCTGGGGGGCCTTGCGGCACAGGCTTGGGGGATCCTCAGGTCGGGAGCCCATGCGGGGTTAGCGGGGTCCGCGGGAAACGAGTTGAGGCTGCGGAAGGAAACTTCCATCGTGATAGCAGCCTCTACGGTAGTCTCTAACCCCTGGGCCCCATTTTCTAATAGTCTCTGGCGTACATAGCTAGATCGAAGGCCCACTACAAAAACATCCCGCACAGCAAGCTCCCTATGTTCGGCCGCGGTTACGGCCTGGTAATTGCAGTCATTTGAGAGATTATTCAACTCGCGTGCAAATTCAGCTAAAGTTTCAGTAGCCCGTTGTCACGAGTTCTGAGCACATGGCGGGCAAAGACCTCGTTCATGGGCCTAATATACATTTTGTCCAAAATCACCTGCGCAGCGGTGTAGGAACCAGCTGGATTTAATTGTGTAGAAATTCTGTGGCTTACCCTCGCGTGCAGTAGGCTGAGCTTTTGTTCCTCCGTAGTTTCAGCGGTGCTGATTTCAGCCAGGTCGGCCTTAAAACATTTCAGCCAGTGGCAGAAGGTTTCTTTCGCCTCTGCATCCTGCGGATCGAGTTCTAGAAGTCCTGGTTTTAGAGCGGATTCCATGCTTTACTTCGGCAGCTTCTTAAGTGTATTTAATTGATGGAACCATCAATTCAGCGAACACGTGTAGTTGGATCTGAACAGAGGCTTTAATACACTTACAATAGAGCCAGCCTATTCGTCGTTGTACTTCAGGTGCATCTTTATACTGCACTGATCTTTATACATCAGTCCCAGGGGGAGGAGTCCCGGGCGGAGCCAAGGGAGGAGCCCAGTACAAACTCTCGCGTACTCCCAGAGCGACTCCCCCTGGTGGTCGGATAGTGCAACTGCACTTACAATGGGTAGATAACGAACATATATACATGGAGTGATATTGGCAATTATATATAGTGTGAATCACATTCACCACAGTACAGTGGGAGGCCCAACGGTCACAGTGGAGGTTGGATGTGGGGCTGCTGCCAGATAAGAGGGTATGTGGAATGAGGGCTGCTATTCGGGGGCACGTGGAGTTGAACGATACGAGGGAGGTCACAGCCGCCATGCTCTGGAAGACACTTAAGGTGGTAGTTAGGGGGGAAATTTATTTTGAATCATACCCCTGCAAAGGGAGAGGATGGAGCACGAGGAGAGAATGAGGCTGGTAGAGGAGATTCTGAGGGTAGATCGGAGGTACTTAGTGGCGCCGGAGGAGGAGTTGTTAAAGGAAGAGGAGAGGCTCCAGGTGGAGTTTGAGTTAGTGTTCACATGGAAGGTGGTGGGGAAGTTGCAGAGGGCCAGAGGATCAGTGTGTGAGTACGTGGAAAAGGTGAGCAGGATACTGAACCATCAGTTGAGGAAGCAGACACCACAGAGGGAGATTGGTAGGGTGAGGTACGAGAGGAGCAAGGTAGTGACGGATCCAGAGGGGGTGAATGGGGCATTTGAGGCCTTCTACAGGAGGCTGTATGAGTCGGAGCTCCTGACCAGGAAGTAGAGAGAGGATGCAACTGTTCCTCGATGGGTTGGAGTTCCCCAAAGTGGAGGGGGAGAGGGTGCAGGGGCTGGGGGCCCTGAATGGGTTAAGGGAGGTGATGGACGGCATGGGTGTAATGCAGGTGGGGAAGGCCACCGGGGTTTGGTGCGGAGCTGTTGGTAAGGACGTACAATGAGGTGAGGGATGGAGAGAGATTCCCCCCCGCCCCCCTCTAAATTTTGCAGGCATCCATCTCCCTGATCGTAATTAAGGATAGCAACAAGGAGCAGTTTGGGTTGTATTGCCCGATATTGCTGCTAAACGTTGATGTGAAGTGCTGTCGAAGGTGCTAGCATCATGAATTAAGGACTGTGTGCCGGGGGTGATAGGGGAGGACCAGATGGGATTTGTGAAGGGAAGGTAGTTGTCGGCGAATGTGCGGAGGCTACTTAATGGAATTATGATACCCTTGGTGTGGGCGCTGTGCGAGGGGGCGTCCCCATGTTTTGGTCGTGTCCAAGACTGAGTGGGTTCTGGCAGGGGTTCTCTGATGTTATGTCCGGGGTTCTGGATGTGGGGGTGGCCCCGAATCCGGAGGTGCCAAAATTTGGTGTGTTGGAAGATCTGGAAGTCCAGGTGGGGAGAGAAGGGCTGTTTAGCACACTTTGCTAAATCGCTGGCTTTGAAAGCAGACCAAGCAGGCCATCAGCACGGTTCGATTCCCGTAACAGCCTCCCCGAACAGGCGCCGGAATGTGGCGACTAGGGGCTTTTCACAGTAACTTCATTGAAGCCTACTCGTGACAATAAGCGATTTTCATTTCATTTTAAGTTGATTGGCCTTTGCCTCCCTGATAGCCCGGAGAGGGATTTTGTTGAGTTGGTGAGACTCACAGCCATCGAAGGCAGGTGTATGGGCGAGTGACCTGGCAGAATTCCTATAGTTGGAGAAGGTCAGGTTCGCTTTGCGGGGGTCGGTAGAGGGTTTCACCTGGAGGTGGAAACAGTTCACTGATTTCTTCAGCGGAGTGGGGGGGGGGGGATGTTGGTATTGGGGATTTGTGGTTGTTGGTTCGGGTTGATGTTTTGGTCTTTTAATATATTGTATATATGTAAAAAGCCTTGAATAAAAATATTTTTTTAAAAAGAGGATGAAAAAGAGGTTCTTCAAATCTTTCTTGTTTTTGGACTCCTTGAAGCCAAGGATCTTGTAGAACTTTATAAACCACTTCTCAGACTGCCCTGTCACTATCAACAATTTGTGTACAAATATGCCCAGGTATTTCTGTTTCCTACACAGTTTACAGTTGTACACTTTAGTTTGTATTGATTCTCCTTGTTCTTCCTACCAAAATGTATCACTTCACACGTCTCTATCTTAAATTTAATCTGCCACGTGTGCACCCACTTCACCAGCTTGTCTATGCTCTCTTGAAGTCCATCACCATCCTCATTATACTTCTAAGTTTTGTGTCATCTGTAAACTTTGAAATTGTGCCCTATACACCCAAGTGTAGGTCATTAATTATAGATCAGGGAAAGTAGCGGTCCTAGTACCAATCCCTGGGGAATTCCACTGAATATCTACCCATAGTTCAAAGACCAACTGTTCACCATTACTTTGTTTCCCATCACTCAGCCAACTTCATATCGATGCTTCCATTGTCCCTTCTATTACATGGGCTTAAACTTTGTTGACTAGCCCTATGATGCAACACTTTAATAACACTTTTGCTAAGTCCCTTTGGACCATAGAAACTGCATTACCATCATTAACCCTCTCAGTTACATAATCAAAAAACTCAGTCAAGTTACTAAACATGATTTGCCCATAACAAATTTGTGCTGGCTTTCCTCATTTCATCAACATTTGTCCATGTGACTGTTAATTTTGTCCCAAACTATAGTTTCTAAAAGCTTTCCCAGTTAAACTGACTGCCTGAACGTGCTTGATTTATCCTTAAACCATTTCTGAACAAGAGAGGCAAATTCGCAAATTCCTTGTCCCCTGGCACCACCCTGTATCGGATGGAAACTGGAAAGTTATGGCCAATGTTGTTAATTGTATGTTAACTAGATTGTCAAAATGTACAGGTGAAAGGCACCATGTATCTTAAGCACTTCTAAAGAGGTACAGCTGGGACCAAGGTTGTAGATAGATGGCAGACATATATAGTGCTACATTCTGTAAATAAACTGATTATCGAGAAATGGATTGCCTCATTTCATACCTCACGATTTGGCTTGAGATCCAATTGACAAATATCTCCATCTTGTTTTTCTCAGTATCCTTGGATGAATCCCTTCCAGTACCGTTGATAAAGAAGACATCAATGTTGGTGCTTCAATCTGTACATGGGCCTGATCTAACCTCTTTAGGTTCTGCCTCGTTCTCTCCTCATGCTTTGGTCAAACTCACCCGAACACTAAAATCTACTTCTGCCTCCCTCAAACCGATTCTTACCAGCTGATATTGTAAACAGTTCACTCTTCCTGGGTGGTGCTCCCGACCTTTCAAATCCATCACCTTCTTCAAGAAACCCATACTCCACCCCTTCTGCCCAGTTAACAACCATCCCATCTGTCTTTTCGGTGCCAAGTCTGTCAATCCGTTCTGTTGTTGCGTTACAGATCCATGCCCATTTCTTCCGGCATTGCCATCTTACCTATCCAATTAGAACCAAAGCATCTTTAGCAATGGCTTCTCCTCATAACCCCTGCATCATCACCTTCAGTTTCCTCAAGGATCTTTGCCTTAGCCCCTCCACACTTCCTCATCCAGATGTTTCCTCTTTTAAGCCAAAGGCTCAGCTTCAAAATGTAGGCAGATAACCTCGACTTCAGCTTTAAAATCACCACCAAATCAATACCCTTTCCCTATCCACCATCTCAAGAAAAAACACAGTTTACAACCCTGTCCTACCCTGAGCAGAGCTGCAAACCTTGTACCCTTTGCCATCACAAAGCCTACCCTAGTCAGCCTTTAACATCAACTATCTCAAATTGTACCTCAACCCATCTACTGTTGAAACTCTCATTCATAATTTTGTTACCTCCACACTCAATTACTGTAGGTCGGAATTCTTACAATACTTGTTAATTCCCACCGACAACGTTCAGCCATATTATATTAGTTGAGCAAAACAGGAGGTAGCAACTGTTGTAGGGGTTGGAGTGCCATGCTGAAGGCAGGAATACTACTTTGAAACTTAAGGGGTGGGGAATCAATAGTAACAGCATGGCTGGAACAAAAAAGAATGTTGATATTGCAAAGAAAAGTGTGAGCTTAAAGTGGAGGGTGGAAGGAAAAGGAAGAAAAGGGGGGGAGTACCAGCTTGAAACATGGGCAAGGGAAGTACCAAAGTATTAAAAAGAATTGTGTGAAAGAGGAATCCAAACAATTTCATCACTGCAGAATGAATGAGGTCCATGATGAGCAATTAAATCCCTTACCACGTGAAAAGTTTCGATTTCCAGTGCATTACACAGTATACATACTTGTGTTAGGAATTGTGATAAAATGGAGAAATCAGCAATCCAATAATCTGGTAGCAGTAGGTTTAAAGGGAAAACAAGCTATTTTTTTTAAGATGGAAAAGAGACAAACATTGGAGTTAATAGAACTAGGCTCTTGATATGCTGATTAGCACAGTAGCACTGGTATTAATTATTTACCGAAGGCAAATTTGGTAACAATCGAGATGAGAGTGTATTTCGTGTTTACATTTTAAAAGGGGAGTTTCATGTAATAAAACCTAGCTCTGAGGTTAGGTTTTGGAACGTGACAAATTCAAATTTTTTTTTTTTAAATTTAGATTACCCAATTATTTTTTCTATTAAGGGGCAATTTAGCGTGGCCAATCCACCTACTCTGCACATTTTTGGGTTGTGGGGGCGAAACCCACGCAGACACGGGGAGAATGTGCAAACTCCACACGGACAGTGACCCAGAGCCGGGATCGAACCTGGGACCTCAGCGCCGTGAGGCAGTTGTGCTAACCACTAGGCCACCGTGCTGCCCTACAAATTCAAATTTAAAGGTATTGTGGCTAGCCATTAATGTAGTTAACAAGAAAGTCAATTAAATTAAATGTGTGTTTTACTGATTAATATACCTTTGTTTTGTTTAAAATCATCACAAGAGAGTCTGGGACATCCTTCACTGGTCTTCACATCTTTCCTCACACTATACCAAATTGCAAAGGTACAGTGAAAAGAGCAAGTAGTCTAATGTTCCTTTCTGGGTTTTGGAATATCCTAGCATTTAACATCAGTTATGCTCTTAACACTTGTAACTTAAATTCATCTCACCTCCACATCTTGAACACTGCGCGGCTGGGCTAAACAGAGCATGCTTAGCAATTGTAGGATTAGCTCTTCAATGTATTGCAAGGCATCCTCAGTAGATGCAAGTTTGGGATGTACCTGTTGCTGAACCTGTCAACAGCAAATATAAAAACCAATTAAAGATGAAAAAGCAAACACAAAACTGTCAATTGACACAAATTTAGCAATCTTTTAAAACTTAAGTCACACTTCAAATAGCAAAAGAAAAAGTATCAATCCCCAATTTCAGGGTGTAATGCTTTAGATTTACACCATACAAAATTGCAACAATCAGTCCTTCAGAGGATCATTACATATGTAGAAGGCTATTTAGCTCATCTAAATTCATTCATGCAGAAAGATTAAGTCGTTACAAATTTGGGCCTGCCAAATGCTTTTCCATACACTGGCATCAATCATGGTTATATGCTGTCTGACTATCTTACTTCTCTGGGAGTTAACTTAACTGCACGATATCTACCTGCACAATAACGGATCTTGGATCACAACACTGCTCCCCTCTAGTGTCTTGAACTGGATATTCTTATATGGCACAAATACTTATTAATTCTCTCAAAAGGCAGACAGATTAAGTGAACACTTGATGAGACACTGTTTGAAATAAATAATTAAGCTGTTTTAATTCATAGCATGTAACCATAAAGAGCAACAGTTCTGATCAGATTCACTTTTTTCAATCAGATGGCAAACATCACCAATGTCTTCATGTACTAATATAAAATAACTAATATATTTGCTGTGTCAGCAGGTCATCATACCTGACTTAAACAGGATTTTCCCATCCTTTAGCCCTGGGCAGAATCTTCCCCGTCTGTAGTCTACCTTTTCTCCCCTATGTCTAATTTCAGTGCAGGCTTTGTGTCAAATGCACTTCATCCAAGATTAGAGTCCACCAGCCGAACTTGACATGTTGATTGAAAATGAAGTGTTGTTCCAAGCACAAGGTCAATAAATAGTCACTATTAAACTATCTTGATCTTCATCCTGCGAATTTAACCTAAGCTTAACTCTTGTTGATTTAAAATATACTATAGCAAAGATATATCATAAATCTCAAATGTGACAACCTCTCCCCGCAATGTAACATCTGATCGTTTGCTTCCCAAGTTTTTACATCCACTACTTATCTCAAAGTGTATTCCACGTAATGATCAATTTGAATATGTGAATTTGAAATAATATTCCAGATTTACTTGCTCCATTTTGTTAACAAATTTAAATATCTCTAAAATCACCCCTCAAGACATCTCACTTCCATACTGAAAAACCCAAATTTTTCGGTATTCCTTCAGAATTCAGACACTAACACTAGGAATCAACTTCATGACTCTTCTTTGCACTGCCTCCAGCCTTTGGCGATCTTCTTTTTGTCTCAATGACTAGAACTGAACAAGAGTATTCAAAATAAAGCTGGACAAGATCCATGCAGTTTGATCACTATTTCTCCTAATTTACATTCTGCTTTGACAAAGACTCGTCTAGACTAGGAACGTTAGCTCCCTTCTCTCTCCACAGATGCTGTCAGACCGGCTGAGATTGTCCAGTATTTTTTGTTTTTGTTTCAGATTCCAGCATCCACAGTTATTTTCTTTTATCTTACATTCTAACGTTTTGGCTGTGCAGTTCATTATTTTACTGGCATTACTGTTAGCTACTCTGCACTGGTTAGACTTGTTAAGCACCCCAGTCTAAGACTACCAGGCTTCGTTCAGCTTAATTATCATCTATTTGAAAACCATCATGATGTTGTTTATTCGTTCCACCTATGTACATACAGTACAACACTTTAAAAGACTGCACAAGCAAGGTTATATCAAACATATGATGCAGTGAGATCACAAGAAGCATCAGAAATTACATTTCAGGGTGAATGGCTATACAGACAATGACTTGAAATTCATTTTGATATTTATTGTGGTTTTAGCACAGCTCAAACAAAACAGTGGATTGACAGTTGCTGGAATACAACAAATTTGCTGAAGCAATGCATGATATAACGGACAGGAAATAAAAGCCATTTTTATTTTACAGGGCCTCCCAGTTATAATCCTGGAAATGTTAAGCACAACAGAATTTTTTTTTGTACCACTAAGAGCCAAAAGCCTTAAGGAATGCTAATGAAAATAAAATAGACGAAAAACTGAGACTAACCAATATACTGGATGCATGTTTTAAGCATTCACTCGTGAAAACCAAGGTGCTTTTCCGAGATTAAACAATAATCCATGCAAGTTTAAGTAGTCTTGACAAGATGGAAAGTTAAGTCAGATTTCAAGGGTACAAAAGTAACATGTCCTGAATGGATCTTGTCCAGATTTATTTTGAATACTCTTGTTCAGTTCTCGAGATGGTATCTACTTCAGCATACGAGAGACGAGCAATGAAGTTTGAAATTAATTCAAAAAGTAAAAAATATGCATTTATATAGCATATTTCATCTCTTCCAGCCACTGTGAAGCATGTCACATGTCATGAAGTGCAAACTCATAGCTGTTAAGCTGGCAAATGTTCAAGCCAGCTTTCAAACAGTAAGAGTCCAAAACAGCTGACGGGGAATAACTGCTGGCCAGGACAGCTCCCCATCTCTTCTTAGAGAGCTCAAGGTCTTCTTATTCAGATATAATGAATGCTGTTACAATTGATGAGTCAGTGTTGGGATAGTTCCAATAAATTGTAAACAAAATAACATAATCCCCATCACCCCCTTGACCCAAGATCAAAGTTTCATTCTCTAAATAGCCCCAACACATGGCATTTCCCAGTGCTCAGGAGTTATAGAGTTATCAAATCCAAGGCAAGGAGACAGGCCCTTGGGCCCAAACTGGTCCATGCCAACCAAAGCCCATTTAAGCTAACCCCATTTGCCTGCATTTGTCCCATATCACTCTGAACCTTTCTTATCCATGTGTATTCATGGTGTGTCGGTGGCTGCTGGGAGTTCTGGGAGTGTGTCGGTGTATGCTGGTAGGGTTTGCAGTTGCCAGTGGGCCGATTGGCCAGGTGACCTTTGTGTTTTGGCTTCAACCTCGAACCAGACTGGGATGAACTGTCAGGGCTGAATGGGGTGAAAGGATTGCATACATGGTAGCACAGCGGTTACCACTATTGCTTCACAGCGCCGGGTTCGATTCCCAGCTTGGATAACTGTGTGGAGTCTGCACGTTCTCCCCATGTCTGCATGGGTTTCTTCCGGGCGCTCTGGTTTCCTCCCACAAGTCCCGAAAGATGTGCTTGTTATGTGAATTGGACATTCTGAATTCTCCTTCACTGTACCTGAACAGGTACCTGAGTGTAGCAACAAGGGGATTTTCACAGTAACTTAATTTCAGTGTTAATGCAAGCCTACTTGTCATTAATAAAGATTATCTGTCCCAATGCCTTTTAAATGTTGTCAATGTCCCCGCCTCATCCATTTCCTCCAGCAGCTCATTCCACATACGTACCACTCTGTGTAAATTGTTACTCAGGTTCCTATCAATTCTTTCCCCTCTTGTCTTAAAACTATGCCCTCTAATACTCGATTCCCCAATCCTGGGAAAAAGACTGCATTCACCCTATCCATGCCTCTCGTGATCTTATACACCTCTAGAAGATCACCCCTCAGTCTCCTACGTCCAAAGAAAAAGGTCCTAGTCTGTTCAAACTCTACCTGTAACTCAGTCCCCCGAGTCCTGGCAACATTCTTGTAAATCTCTTCTGCACTCTCTCCAATTTAATAACATCTTTCCTAAAGCATGGCGACCAAAACTGAACACAATACTCAAGGTGCAGCCTCACCAACATCCTGTACAATTGCAACATAACGGGAGGCATGGTGGTGCAGTGGTTAGCACTGCTGCCTATGGCACCAAGGACCTGGGTTCGATCCCGGTTCTGGGTCACTGTCCATGCCTGTGTGGATTTCACCCCCACAATCCAAAGATGTTAGGTTAGGTGGATTGGCCACGCTAAATTGCCCCTTAATTGGGAAAAAATTATTAGGGACTCAAAATAAAACAAAAACTTAAAACAAACAATTGAGACATAACTTCCCAACTTCTATATTCAATGCCCTGACTGATGAAGGCCAGCATACCAAAAGCCTTCTGCACTGCCCTATCTACCTGTAACTCCATGGTAGCATAGTGGTGAGCACAAATGCTTCTCAGGTTCGATTCCCGGCTTGAGTCACTGTCTGTGCGGAGTCTGCACGTTCTCCCAGTGTGTGCGTGGGTTTCTCCGGGTGCTCCGGTTTCCTCCCACAATCCAAAGATGTGCAGGTTAGGTGGATTGGCCATGCTAAATTGCCCTTAGTGTCCAAAATTGCCCTTAGTGTTGGGTGGGGTTACTGGGTTATGGGGATAGGGTGGAGATGAGGGCCTGGGTAGGGTGCTCTTTCCAAGAGCCGGTGCAGACTCGATGGGCCGAATGGCCTCCTTCTGTACTGTAAATTCTATGATTTAGAGAACCGTGCACCTGAACTCTGTTCCACGATACTCCCCAAGGTCCTACCATTCACCTTGAAAGTCCTGTCTTGATTTGACTTTCCAAAATGCAACACCTCACACTTAACTGTATTGAACTCCATTTTCCATTTCTTGGCCCACTGCCCCAGCTGATTAAGATCCTGCTGTAATTTTTGGTAACCTTCCTCACAATCTACAATACCACCTATTTTAGGATAATCTGCAAACTTACTGATCATGCCTTGTACATTCTTATCCAAATGAGAAATATAGACAACAAACTTCAATGGGTCCAGCACTGACCCCTGAGGCACACCACATGGGCAGCACGGTAGCAGTGGTTAGTACTGTTACTTCACAGCGCCAGGGTCCCAGGTTCAATTCCCGGCTTGGGTCACTGTCTGTGCGGAGTCTGCACGTTCTCCCTGTGTCTGCGTGGGTTGCCTCCGGGTGCTCCGGTTTCTCCCACAAGTCCTGAAAGACACTTGTTACGTGAATTGACATTCTGAATTCTCCCTCAGTGTATCCGAACAGGCACTTGACTGGCGTCTAGAGGCTTTTCACAGTAACTTCATTGCAGTGTTAAAGTAAGCCTAATTGTGACAATAATAAAGATTATTACTTGTGACAATAATAAAGAGTATTATTATTAGTAGTCACAAGCCTCCAATCAACCACCATTACACTCTGATTCCGACCATCAAGGCAATTGTATATCTAATTTGCCAGCTCTCCCTGGATTCCGTGTGATAAGAACATAAGAACTAGGAGCAGGAGTAGGCCATCTGGCCCTTCGAGCCTGTTCTGCCATTCAATGAGATCCTGGCTGATCTTTTGTGGACTCAGCTCCACTTTCCCACCCGAACATCATAGCACTTTATCCCTTTAGTCTTCAAAAGATTATCTCTCTTTATCTTTAAAACATTTAATGAAGGAGCCTCAACTGCTTCACTGGGCAGGGAATTCCATAGATTCACAAACCTTTGGGTGAAGAAGTTCCTCCTAAACTTAGACCTAAATCTACATCCCCTTATTTTGAGGCTCTGCCTCCTAGTTCTGCTTTCACCCGCCAGTGGAAACAACCTCCCCGCATCTATCCTATCTATTCCCTTCATAATTTTATATATTTTTATAAGATCCCCCCACATCCTCCTGAATTACGAGTACAGTCCCAGTCTACTCAACCTCTCCTCGTAATCCAAACCCCTCAGCTCTGGGATTAACCTAGTGAATTTCCCTCTGCACACCCTCCAGCACCAGTACGTCCTTTCTCAGGTAAGGAGACCAAAACTGAACACAATACTCCAGGCGTGGCCTCACTAACACCTCATACAGTTGCAGCATAACATTCCTAGTCTTAAACTCCATCCCTCTAACAATGAAGGACAAAACACCATTCGCCTTCTTAATCACCTGTTTCGTATTTCTAATGGTCTTATGGTCTGAGTTTCCATAAAAATGTTGACAGCTACAATTTGAACTAAAATACCATTGACACTCCTACAATATTGTGAATAAATTAAACTGCATTTTATTGTCACCATAAAGCAGTGGCACTGAACATATACTTTACCAAATAAAGCATAATGCAACTCAGTGTGAACAGCAACACGGGGGGAAACTTAACGCATTTCCTATGCATCACTTCAGCCATCACATTTGTAATATGCAGAGTCAACATTCGACTTCCAACTGATTGCTCATCAATTTATGAACAAAATCCCAGCTATCCACATTTGAACAGATAGACGGTATACTGTTGAATGTAAAAGAAATGGATCTCTAAACCTCCAATAAAAAGCTACTAAGAACTAATGAAAACGGATGCTCAATAACCAGGCAGAAGAATTTATGAATAAATTACACAAGCATCTCCTTTAGAGGTCTTCTCCCCCAACAGTTGATTATCGACCTTTAAAACTATTTGCTGGTTTATGCAAAAAGCATTCAAAAAGGAGTTGGACAAGTTGATCCTTGTGCAAAGGAAAGTGGAATGTTAGATTGTGTATCTCATGGTTCCCATAGTGTTCTAAAACTTCTTCAGGGGTCAGAGGAGGATGCACTCAGTCTTTGGTAGCCACAGCAGTGTGATGTTGGATGTTATTATTTTAATATTTTGGGGCATATGGTGATATTCAATAAAGAAGGTCATGTGTCTGAGTGTGTCCATGATTAATTAAATTGGCGGAAGGTCAATAGAGACAGCACATCTGTGAGAGTTGAAAGATAAAAGGGTAAGGTCCATGTATTTGTAATGAGAGGCTATGGGGAGGTTGGATTTAAAAGTCAGTAGGTTGTGTTTAGAATTTGCATTAGGAGATAGATGAGGACTTGGCATTTCAGTGTTACATTTACATAGATACATAGAAGATAGGAGCAGGAGGAGGCCTTTTGGTCCTTCGAGTCTGCTCTGCCATTCATCCCAATCATGGCTGATCATCCAACTCAATAGCCTAATCCTGCTTTCCCCCCGTAGCCTTTGATCCCATTCTCCCCAAGTGCTATATCCAGCCGCCTCTTGAATATATTCAAAGTTTTAGCATCAACTACTTCCTGTGATAATGAATTCCACAGGCTCACTACTCTTTGGAGTGAAGAAGTGTCTCCTTATGTCTGTCCGAAATGGTTTACCCTGGACCCTCAGACTGTGACCCCTGGTTCTGGACACACCTATCATTGGTAACATCTTCCCTGCAGCTACCCTGTCTAGTCTTGTTAGAATTTTATAGGTCTCTATGAGATCCCCCCTCATTCTTCTGAACTCCAGCGAGAACAATCCCAACCTAGTCAATCTCTCCTCATATGATAGTCTCGCCATCCCTGGAATCAGTCTGGTAAACCTTCGCTGCACACCCTCGAGAGCAAGAACATCCTTCCTCAGAGGAGACCAAAACTGCACACAATACTCCACGTGTGGCCTCACCAAGGCACTATACAATTGCAGCAACACATCCATGTTTCTATCTCGAAACCTCTTGCAATTAAGGCCAACATATCATTAGCCTTCTTTATTGCCAGCTGCACCTGCATGCTTACCTTCAACGAATGGTGCACAAGGACACCCAAGTCCCGCTGCACATTCCCCTCTCCCAATTTACAACCATTCAGGTAGTAATCTTTTTTCCTGTTTTTGCTTCTAAAATGAATAACCTCACACTTATACAAATTATACTACATCTGCCATTGCTTTGCGCACTTGCCCAACCTGTCCAGATCTTGCTGTAGGATCCTTGCATCCTCGTCACAATTCACCCTCCCACCTAATTTGGGATCATCTGCAAACTTTGAGATGTTACATTTTGTTCCCTCATCCAAATCATTAATATATATTGTGAAAAGCTGGGGTAGAACTGGAGTATAATCTTTACACATGTAAGGCTTTTACTTAACGATACACATTTCACAAGCATGCACTTCCTAATCCAACCACAGTTTCAGTCTACTCCTCTATATACCTCTTTTGACCCAACCGAAGGTACGAGTAAAGAGGAACTATGTATCCTTTCTGAAAGGGGCACCACTAATTTATTGTAACAAAAATAAACCACTAAAGCCTTTAAAGGAAGCTTCGTGAATTAGATTAAAGTGACATTCCCAAGGGCAATAATGCACAGCATCCCCTACCTGCATCCCCCAGCCCAGTGTCCATGGAAAACCTATTGGTGGAAAATTTAAAGTTAGACTTCACTAGGATAGAACATAGGATCGCACGTTTATTAGACAGGCGTGTTAACAAACTCAAGTCACATCATGCCTCTCCTTGTTGATTTCAACTGGCTTCAGTTCTCCAGTGCAATAAATTCAAAACTTTGATCTTTCTTTGAAAATCCTCCATCAGCTCTACATCTAGCACTAACCTCCTGTGTATTCCACACACTTCCACAATTATGGCATAGAATCCCTACAGTGCAGGAGGCCATTCTGCCTATCGGGTTTGCACCCATCCTCCAAAAGAATACTCTACCTGGGCCCACTCCCCCATTCTATCCCCGTAACCCCACCTGACCTGTACAATCATTGCACACTAAGGGGCAATTTAGCTTGGCCAATCCACCTAAACTGCACATTTTTGGACTGTGGGAGGAAACTAAATCACCCAGAGGAAACCCACACAGGCATGGGGAGAACATGCAAACTCCGCAGTTACCCAGGGCTGGAATTGAACCCAGGTCCCTGTTGCTGTGAGGCAGCAGCGCTAACCACTGTGCCACCATACTGCCAACGTCTGGAACACATTCCCTAAAACTCTCTCAGCCTTATCCAACTGCTTTTAAAAGCACCCTATTTCCCAGCTCTCCTACCACTGCTGAATTTTTTCAGAATATTTCCTATATTTCCTATTGTCCTAAAATGCACCTACAACTGAAAGCTCAAGATTCAAAAAACAGCAGTTTCACTATCAGAATCCTGAAATTCAATTACTTCCTTTTAAGTCTGCCAACTGAACCACACACATTGTATTTGTTTAGGAATGGAGCATACAACGTGTGACTTGGCAAGACATCAGCCAAGATTCCATTTAAATAGATCAAGGGTTATGGGGCAAACAGGAAAGTGGAGTTAAGGCCACACTCGGCTGAGCTATGATCTAACTGAATGGTGCAGCAGGCTCAAGAGGCTGAATGGCTTACTCCTATTCCTACTTATGACATGCTAGTTTTTCTGCCAGATAACAGCTGAGTTTGCTTACAACTCCTCAAATGCTTTTGCTGCATTAAATGAAATGATTTGCCTGAATATTGCCCGTACTAATACAAGCAATCACCACTGCCACTGTTAGATTTAACAATGGCATTGTTGAATTAGCCATTTTATACCTCTTCTTCAAAATAATTCTGTTCTTGGGGAAACAAGGGAAAATAGAGTAGTATCTAAGGAAGTGGCATTTGTTCAGATGGCTGGGAATAATTTCCTGTTTCTGTTATTTACAACTGAAAACTAAAAATAGGACAAAGTCTGTATTATGTGGTGCTATACTGCCCTCCCATTTAGCTTCTGTTATGTTAGTGAGCTGCCGCTCAGAAACCAATTTTACCAAAATCTGCTTACTCCAACAACTCCCCAAATGTTCTTTTTGCAGCACTAACTGAAATTATTTGTCTGGTTATTGCCAATACGTGTTCAATCATTACTGCTAGGAAAGCAAAGGTAAATTTAATGTTACAATGTCATGAGGTTACATAAAAGGCTACTTTCAAACTGCTTTCCTACTTAAGTGACAACACTTCACATGTTAATTCCATAACGTAAATAGCGCAAACTCAGGCCATTCAGCCCAACAAGTCAATGTTAGTGTTTATATTTCTTAAAATACTCAACCCAACGTATCTCATTCTACTCTATTAACATAATTAATTGGCTGCAGTGCTCTTTGAGATGGGTGAGAATATATGAACGGTGCAAGGTAAATACTCAAATTTCAACTTTATAATCTCAGCATTCTAACACCAGTTCCTGTATGCAGATCTTGTTCCATTTGATCCGAAAGTTGTACCTTTTCATGAAAGGTACATGAAAGTCAATAATGTTTTAATTGCAAGAGCAAAATACTGTAAATGCTGGAAATCTGAGATTAAAAAACAAAAATGCTGGACCTCCTCCACACTGAGCATTCGATTTTGGAATGGATTAATTATCCCCATGACAACAACTTTTGATGGAATCAGAGTCTTTGCTACTGTAACACCAATTTCTGTTTCCACACAGCAAATTCAGCATCCTTTCCTTTTCTCATGTTGAAATCTTAATGATCTCAAAACAAGCATGTTTGTCAGCTCTCACATGATTCAAACAATCCAAAGAACCTCACATAGACACAAGTGTCAAACACACCAACTTTTGTTAATTTCTCTAACCGCATAGATGCGTCAAAAACTTTTATTCTTTGTAGGTTTTTAATTAAAATATAAAACTTAATGAGACAAATAAAATACTAAATATTCTGTAAATCATGAAGAGTGGGAAGGGATAAAATATATGAAAAGCAACATCCAATTCAACAGTTCACATTCCATGAGCAGCAAAATAAATTATCTGGTCACTTTTTGATTTTGGTTGAGGAATGATTGTTGGCCAGGACACCAAGAATAATTCACTGGTTCTTTAGAATTAACGAGGTCAGACCTATTGGGCGCGATTCTCCGCCCCCCCACGACGGGTCGGAGAATAGCGGGAGGGCCTTCCCGACATTTTTCCCGACCTCCCGCTATTCCCCCCCCCCCCCCACCCCCACGGCCGCTCCACGACACGAATCGCTGCTCGCCGTTTTTTTACGGCGAACAGCGATTCTCCCCTATCCGATGGGCCGAGTTCCCAGGCCTTTACGGCCGTTTTCACGAACGCAAACACACCTGCTCTCACCGTTCGTGAAAACGGCCACAAAGTGCCGTTCTGGAGAACCATGGCACCGATTGGCACGGCTGCACCAAGGGTGGCATGGGCCCGCGATCGGTGGGCACCGATCGCGGGCAGCGGGTCCGAACCCCGCGCACTTTTTGTTCCTCCGCCGCCCCGCTGGATCAGTCCGCGGGGCGGCTGAGGGGCATGACGGCCCGCGCATGCGCGGGTTTCACGCATATGCGTGATGACGCCATCCGCGCACGCGCGGGTTAGAGCCGTGCAATCCGCGCATGCGCGGCTGACGTCATCATGCGCGTCAGCCGCCGTTACCCTTGGCGCGCGGGCTTAGCGAAGTTCGCTAAGCCTGCAATGCCATGGTTCACGGGGCCCCGCTGCTAGCCCGACCAGGGAGCAGAATCGGGTCCCAGGAGGGGGCGCGGAAGCTGCCGTGAAACACGGCCAGTTTCACGGCAGCCTTCACGACTCTCCGCATTTGCGGATAATCGCGCCCATTGAGTTTTTCTTTTAAAGCTTTGTTTGAAATTTCTGATATCCAGAAGATGGAACTTCTCCCTCACGACAGTATTGAAGTGCTAGTCAAGATTATTTGTTCATGGTTCTGAGGTAGGGCATGAAGTCTGCCATTGAACGAAACTTAGGTTCACCAGACTTGTTCTAGGGATGGCGGGACTGTCTTATGAAGAGAGATTGGGGAAACCGTGCCTGTATTCTCCATAGTCGAAGAATAAGAAGTGATCTTATTGAAGCCGACAAAATATTTAATGGAATAGACAGGGTAGATGCAGGTAGGTTGTTTCCCTTGGTTGGTGAGTCAAGAACCAAGGGGCATAATTTCAAAATAAGAGGATGCCATGAAGGACCGTGATTAGGAGAAACTTCTTTACACAGAGGGTTTTGAATCTTTAGATTTCTTTACCTCAGAGGGCTGTGGAAGCTCAGTCATTGTCCATGTTTAAACCAAAGATGATAGATTTCGTTTTTTTTCTTTTTAAAAAAAAATAAATTTAGGATACCGAATTCATTTTTTAAAATAGAGTTGCCAATCCACCTACCTTGCACATCTTTGGGTTGTGGGGGCAAAATCCACGCTAACACAGGGAGAATGTGCAAACTCCATATGGACAGAGACCCAGAACCGGGATCGAACGTGGGACCACAGCGCCATGAGGCAGCAATGCTAACTAACCCCTGCGCCACCATGCTGCCCACAATAGATTTCTGATTAACAATAACGTAAAGGTAATCACTGTGCCACCGTACTGCCCACAACAGATTTCTGATTTACAATAACGTTAAGGGTTATGGGGATAGTGGATGTAAAAGGCATTGAAGTGTCCGATCAGCCATGATTGTATTTAACGGCGGAGCATGCTTGACAGGCTGAATGGCCTACTCCTGTTCCTATGAACCTCAAATGTCAAACTCAAGAAGTGCCACCATTGAACCAAGGCTGATAGCATCCAAAGTCTAACAAAAAGAAACCACTGATTTTTTAAATACTAGTTAACAAAAATCAGCAATTTTTACTGTTGCATGTCAGAAGCATGGCAGCTCATGAGCAAGGTTAATTCTGGAGCCCAAGTCTTCAGTACTATCATCTTAAGCTCCAGCACATCGCTCCTCATGTCATGTTCTGTAGACTGGCCAGTGTAAATAATGCACTACAGAACATCTAGATCTTGACTGGTTTAAAATAATTCATTATGAAACAACTGTGTGGTAAAGATAACTGGAATAAATATATGACAAACTACTAACGAACTAGACCAGAGCTACTGCAAAATATGTCTATCCACCAACACGACTTACTCCCAACTCCCCCTCGGCAGAGTCCCGTGGTACATTTACACCGCCATTTGGTCAGAGGTCATGTACATTATTATATACAAGACTGCTTATGCATATCATCACATCCCCTTTTCTTTGAAAATGTAGTTATTTACATTTATTAGATAATTTTTCATAATTCAATATGAAATGCATAAGTATTTACATCTTTAAAAACTATTTACAGTCTGTCACAAATTAAGTCTCTCAAGTTTACATCTTAGCCTTGTGGATCTTCTGAATGGCTGATGAACTTGTAAAGTTACTTCATCTTCCTTTGTAGTTGTGGATGCTGCTTGTTGTTGTTCTAGTATCGGTATGTATTTATCTGGTTGTTGTGGCTCCTTATGCTGGACTACATCTTCTTGAGCTTGCTTAGGACTATTAACCACTTCTTCTTGCGGTTGCATCACAAAAGGTTGCTAAACTTCATCAGAGCTCTTCTGTTTCTCCTCAAGACAACACCTTCATCCGTGATGATGGGATACAAATTTGGACCTGCTTGTCGCAGTACCTTTGCATTCATTGACCATCCATTTCCTTTGGAATCTTCCAGTCTGACCATGTCATCTGCTTGCAATGGTTAAAGAATTCTCACGGATCTATTGTAAGATCCTTTTTGCCTCCTTTTTTGAGAGATCAGTTGTCTCTCTATGGTTCACTAGTTCTTGAGGACAATAAGGCAAGGTCGTTCTCAGTTGCCTATTCATCAGCAACTGAGCTGGCGAAAGCCCATTGATTAGTGGTCCAGCACGACAACTCAGGAGCACGAGATAAGTGTCGTCTTGGCGATCTATGGGTTTTTTCCAATAGCTGCTTAACGATATGAACACCCTTTTCAGCCTTTCCATTAGACGAAGGGTACAGAGGACTCGAATTGACATGTTTAAAATCATACTGACATGCAAACTCTGTCCACTCATACTTTCAAAATAGGGACCATTGTCACTTATGACTACATTAGGTATCCCATTGCGTGCGGAAATCTCTGACATGCTTGATGACACATCTGGCCGTGGAATTCGATAGCTGTGTTATTTCTGGATAATTAGAAAAGTAGTCATGGACGAGAAGGTTTTCCTTGCAATTCATGTAGAAGAGATCCATGCTAACCTCTGCCACGGAGTTGTGACAATCTCACCCATCTGCATCAGCTCCTTGCTTTGTTTACGCTGAAATGACTGACATATTTCACAGTTATTTATTTTTTTTAAATTTAGAGTACCCAATTCATTTTTTCCAATTCAGGGGCAATTTAACGTGGCCAATCCACCTAGCTTGCACATTTTTGGGTTGTGGGGGCAAAACCCACGCAAACACGGGGAGAATGTGCAAACTTCGCACAGACGGTGACCCAGAGCTGGGATCAAACCTGGGACCTCGGTGCCGCGAGGCCGCAGTGCTAACCCACTGCGCCACCGTTCCGCCCCTATTTTGCAGTAATTAACCATCACTTCAATGTCATGGTTGATCCTTGGCCAATAAACTGCATCCCTGGCTCTACGTTTGCACTTTTCTATTCCCAAGTGTCCTTCATGGAGTTTCTTTAGGACCATTGATCTTAATAACTGCGGAATGACAATCCTTTGTTGGTGAAGCAAAAATCCATTTGCATCACTTAACTCTGTTCTGATATTGTAAAAACTTTAGCAGGAATCTTTAGGCTATCCCTCATTGGGATGTGCTATCACCTTTTGCAAGATTGTCCTTGTTGGTTTCTTACTTTATTAATTTTGACTTGTCAGAAACCGGCAGAGATTCAGTGACAAGGTTCACATGGACTTGAATGTCCTCATCAAACTGGTATACCTCTTCTATGTGTGTGGCTCGAGGTAATGTATCAGCAACAATGAGATGCTTGCCCTGTGTGTAAATCAGCTCCAAGTCATAGTGTTGCAGCTTCATGATTATTCGCTGAATCCTCAGGGACATTTCGTTAAGGTTTTTCTTAATTATTGCTACCAGTGGTCTGTGGTCAGTTTCCACTACAAACGATGGAAGACCGTATACATAATCATGGGACTTGATGAGACCATTGATTAACCCGAGGCATTCCTTTACAATTTGCGCATACCTGCGATCCGTATCAGACATTTGGCTGGATACATATGCTACTGGAAGCCAGTTACTTTCAGATCTTGTTGCAGTAGGACTGCTCCCAAACCGTTCTTTGAAATGTCAGTCAAAATTTTTGTCGTTTTTGCTGGGTTGAAAACCATCAGGACTGGCGCTGTTGTCAATGATACTTGCAATGCTTGTCATTCCTGTTCATGTTTAGTAGACCATTGGAATATTGCATCTTTCTTGATAGTTTCACTGAGGTCTGCAGTCTTGGCTGCAAGATTGGGAATCAATTTGCCAATAAAATTTATCATCCCTAACATTCTTAGTATACCGTTTTTATCAGTGGGTCTTGGCATCTGCAAGATTGCCTTTATTTTATCTTGATCAGGCCTAACGACTTGTGCTGAGAGCTCGTCTCCCAGGAAGGTGATCTTGTCCACACCAATTTGACATTTCGTCCTGTTCAATTTCAAGCCATTCCTTTTAATGCTTTTCAGGATCCTGAGAAGCCTTTCGTCATGTTTTTCAAGTGTTGATTCCCATATGATTATGTCATCCACATAAACTCGGACTCCTGGAATCCTTTCAACTACGTGCTCCATGGCATAATGGAAAATTTCTGAAGCAGAAATTTTGTCATTTGGAAGAAAAGCAATATCTTCCAAAAGGTGTGTTAAACGTACATAGTTTTGTGCTTTGTTTGTCTAATTTAAGCTGCCATAAGCCATCTAACTTACTGAAACAAGTTGCGCCTGCCATTTCACACGTTATTTCCTCCCATTTTTGTATCGGATAATGTTCTCTTTCAATGTTGAGATTCAGATCTTCAGGGTCCATGCAGTTTCATAGGTCTCCATTTTGCTTCTTGACACAAACCATAGAGTTTACCTAGTCTGGGGCTCTTCTATACGCTTAATTATGCCTAAAGCTATCATCCTTTCCAGCTCAGCCTTCAATTTATCTCTCTATGGAGCTGGTATACATCTTGGTGGGTGAATCACTGGCTTCGCATTTTCCTCTGATTGGATTTTATATGTGTACATTAAAGTGCCAAAGCTTTGAAATATCTAAGGAAATTGCTTCAACTCGGAATCTACCGATGCTGTTATTTGGTAGCCATGGTACCTGCACTGTAAACACACTTAACTAATTGAAGTTCCTCACATGCTTCTACGCCTAGAACTCACGTACCGCCGCTACAATGGAAAATCTAATAGTGTGAGCTCGGTTTTTCGCTTTGACATCGAGTTTGCATGCTCCTAACGTTGTAATCTCATTTCCAGTGTAGTCTCTTAACAATACTGTTTTACTTACTACTTGCGGTTTAATTCTCAGCTCTTTTAAATCTGACAAATTGATAAGGTTGGCCCTCGCACCTGGATCGGGGTGAATGTTATTAATGTGTCATTAATCATTAATGGCACTGTCCATTTATCTTTTGAGTTTTCGCATTTAATTCACTATTACTGTAAATTGTCAAGAAAGCTCTGTCGTTTGGTGTGGCTTAACTTTCCTCGTCTTCACTGGAAATCATGCAACAAAAAAATGTGTCCTTGAGGCACACTTCATCAACTGTATTGATAACTTGGAAAAGCATGGTGTCGAAAAATGATTTCTGCCGTTGCAGTTGGAACATATCTTTCCAAATGCTTGACATTGTCGTGGCAAATGCCATTTGCCACATCGCGGACATGAAATGGAGGATCGGGTCGGTCGCTCAAAACGGCTGCCTGCGCTGTGAGCACATATTTTATTCGAGTACGTCACTAATGGCGTCGGCCGTCTCTTCTACCTTCACACCGAAATGCTGGAGATTCAATGTGCTGATCTGCTTTGCTGCAAGCTCTCCAGCGGGACATATTTTAATAAATAGCATCATCTAATTGAAGCTCTGTTTCTCTTAGAAGCTTCTCACGTACCTTATCGTTGGAGATCTCAAACATGATCTGATCACGGGTCATTGACGACTGGAGGGTACTAAAATTGCAGGATTGCGCCTTCAACCTCAAGTCGGTTCGAAAACTATCAAATGCCTCACCTTCTTTCTGGGTGCATGTATGAAATATACAGAGCTCGAAGGTTTCATTTTTTTCCCCCCCAAAGAGAGCAAAGCCGATCAAATTGGTTGAGAACTTAGTCAAAGTTCTTACTATCCACCTCACTTTCAAAGACAAATGTGTTCAAAATTTCAATTGCTTGGGGACCTGCTGCAGTGGGCAGCAACGCAATACACCTCTCGTCAGGCTGTGCCTTCAGACAAAGGGTTGCAGCATAGAGTCTGAACTAGTGTTTGAACACCCGCCAATTCTCGTAACCCAAATCTGTTGGGGTGCCTTGATAACTTTCATCCTGGGCTTTGAAGTCTTACCGCACGTTGACACTAGTTGCCAGTAGCTTGCAAGGTTAGTAGAAAATTTGCATTTTCTTATTTCTTCTTTGGAGTTATCTTTTTACAGTAACTTCATTGAAGCCTACTCGTGACAATAAGCGATTATAGT
Organism: Scyliorhinus canicula; assembly: GCF_902713615.1. Classification (NCBI taxonomy): domain Eukaryota; kingdom Metazoa; phylum Chordata; class Chondrichthyes; order Carcharhiniformes; family Scyliorhinidae; genus Scyliorhinus; species Scyliorhinus canicula. Next base: position 185,086,876 of record NC_052146.1, on the reverse strand, counting down.
ATATATATATATATAAATTGTTCGGATCTTTGCAGAATCTTCTTGTTCTTAGTCAATCATCAATCCTGGTTACCGGGCGGCGAATGTGGAGAAGGTACAGAGCTGGGTCAGAGGGGTTGATTCCCAATGGGTCAGAAAGGAGTAGAGTTGGGGAGGGGGTCGGGATTGAAGGCACTAGCGGCAGCGCCACTCCCAACGGCCTCGGAGAGATACTCAGGGAGACCGGTAGTAATAGTTTCGTTGAGAATTTGAAGGCAGTTTCGACAGTACTTCGGGTTGGGGGCAGGGTCAAGGGAAATACCGATTCGGGGGGAGCCATAGTTTTGAGCCAGGGAAGTGGGATGGAAATTTTTGGAGATGGGAGGAGAAAGGAATTAAGACACTAAAACATTTGTTTCTTGGGGGTCGTTTTGCGGGATTGAAGGACCTGGGAGCAAAGTATGGGCTGGAGCAGGGGAAATATTTAGATACATGCAGGTTCGAGACTTTGCCAGAAAGGAGATACAGAGATTCCCAGTAGAGCTGGCTTCCACATTGCTGGAGGAGATGCTGACGATAGGGGGACTGGAGAAAGGGGTAGTATCGGCAATTTACAAGGCTATTTTGGGGGAGGAGAAGGTGTCGCTAGAAGGGATCAAGGCAAAGTGGGAGGAAGAGTTGGGAGAGGGTATGGAGAAGGCGTTCTGGTGTGAGGTGCTCCGGAGGGTGAATGCCTCCACCTCGTGTGCGAGGTTGGGGCTGGTACAGCTGAAGGTGCTGTATAGAGCGCACCATACAAGGAGGATGAGCTAGCTCTTTGAGGGAGTAGAGGATGTGAGTGAACGTTGCGGGGGAGGGCCCCGCGAACAAAGTTCATATGTTTTGGTCCTATCCAAAGCTGGAGGATTACTGAAAGGAGGTGTTTAGGATGATCTCGAAAGTGGTGCATATAAAACTGGACCCGGGCTCTCGGGAGGCTATATTCGGTGTGTCAGATCAGCCAGGGTTGGAAATGGGCGCGGAGGCAGATTTTGTAGCCTTCGCCTCATTGATCGCCCGAAGGAGGATCCTGTTAGGGTGGAGATCAACCTCTCCACCATGTGCCCTGGCGAGGCAGGGGGACCTGCTAGAATTCTTGACGCTTCAAAAGGTCAAATTTGAACTGAGGGGAAGGATGGAACGATTCTACAATTCATGGGCTTTATTCATCATGCACTTTTGAAAATTGGATCACATCGAACATTAGGGGGGTTGGGAGCTGGGAGGGTTGGGGGGGGGGACTGCATATGTTAATGGTGGCTCTGGGTGATTCCTGATTCCTCTTTGTTATTTGTTTATGTTAACATGCAGGCTAATGTTTGGGGGTTTGGTGGGAGGATGGGATTGTTGTTATTGATCTGGGGATTGACATTACATTCGTTACGGATTATTGTTTATTGTTGGGTGTAAATTTGGGATAAAATGTGAAAAAGGAGAATAAAAAAATATTTTTTTATTCTCATGTTCTGTAGACTGGCTGGTGTCACTGATGCACTACAGAACACCTAGTTCTTGACTAGTTTAAAATAATTTATTATGAAACAACTGTGTGGTAAAAATAACTGGAATAAATATATAACAAATTACTAACGCTAACTAACTATACTAGAGCTACTGCAAAATACGTCTATCCACCAACACGACTTACTCCCAACTCCCTTAGGCACAGTCACGTGGTAGGTTTACACTGCCACCTGGTGCTCGGAGGTCATGTACATTATTATATACAAGATTGCATATGCATATCATCACACCCATGTGTTTTGTAAGTACACCCATTCCTCTCTGTCTACACACTTATTCACATGCCTGCCTATCCATCCACATCTTACACTCATCCTCACCCTTATGCAATGTTATGCTTCTCCTTCATAGTCAAACTCTCAAAACCACTTCAGCCATCACCCTTAACCTCACTCCTAGTCTCTTTGCCACATTGTAGAATGGAGCACAGAACACCAGGGAGAAGCAAAAGACCAGAAGTGCCCCTCCAGCCATCATGCAACGAACACCTGCAGAGGAGGAAGGATCAGGAGATCAGCAGAATCTCAGCATACCTGGTAATCAGTGATAGGAGTTATTTATAGAGCACCATCCATGACCATGGGATGCCCAAACCACATTGCAGCTAATTTAGTATTTTTGAACTGTAGTCACTGTTTAAATGTAGAAAACATGACAACCGATTTGAACATGAGAACATCAGAAGTAAGAATAAGAGTTGGCCATAGGGTCCCTCAAGCCTGCTCAAGTGAGATCATGACGGATCTAATTTTGGCTTTTACTCCAGTTTCCTGCCTGTTCCTCTTAACTCTTAGACGTGATCTCATCAACACCCTGTACAGCTGTAGCAAATCTTCTCAACATTCATATTTCACTCACTTGGCCTTGCTAACTATTTGCTGCACCTGCTTACTAACTTTTTCTGGTTCAAAGTCACCCAGATGCCTCTATACTGCAGCCTTTTTCAGTCTCTTCCCACTTAAAAAATATTTTGCTTTTTTATCTTCTTATTAAACAAGATAATCTCATATTTTCCCATATAATTCTCCATCCACAGGATGGCACGGTGATGCAGTGGTTAGCACTGCTGCCTCACGGTGCCTAGGACCTGGATTTGATCCCGGCCCCTGGTCACTGCCAGTGTGGAGTTTGTATATTCTCCCAGTGTCTGGGTGGGTCTCACCCCCACAACCCAAAGATGTGCAGGGTAGGTGAACTGTCACGCTAAATTGGCCCTTAATTGGAACGAAAATTTTACATTTAAAACTTTTTGTTTTTTTAATATAAATTTAGAGTACCCAATTATTTTTTTTCCAATTAAGGGGCAATTTAGCTTGGCCAATCCACCTAACCTGCACATCTTTGGGTTGTGGGGGTGAAACCCACGCAGACATGGGAAGAATGTGCAAACTCCACACGGACAGTGACCCAGGGCCGGGATTCGAACCCGGGTCCCAAGTCCTGCAGTCCCAGTGCTAACCACTGCGTCACATGCCACCCTAATTTTAAAAACTTTGTTGACCAAATATTTTGCCACTCACTTAACCTATCTACTCTTTAGCCCGAATTTGACCATGGGAGTTGGCACCCCAACATCAGGACAAAAAGCAGGCCCCGAAGCCACACATTTGCTCGCAATAATACCACTTCTGCCGTTGTACCACAGGCAGCCTTCTGATTGGCTACCTGTGGGCTCACTGTCCAACTAAGGGTGACAGGCAGACTCCAGATGCTGCTAGCCCAATTGGAAGGCTGGCAGCTGTGAAGCCTCAGCAACACCACCAGGGATGGTGGTCATTGCCAAGGCAGGCAGTAGACCTCGGGATAAAATAATTTACAAATGCAATTAAATTCAGGGGCCGAGGGGAATCCACTCCAGGGAGACTTTTACTGTGAGGACTGTCTTCCCTGCTCCGAGTCCCCTCCTTGGACCATAAAGCTTCCAATGGTTCCCCAGGCTGCAGTAGAGAAGCTGCCCCAGTAGGCTCGACAAAATGCCAGCAGCCTATAAAATGGCCCTTAATACAGCCTTTAATTCTGTCAAACAGCTGCCTGCCTCCTTGGAACAGGCAGCTTCCTCACAGCCAATCCCACCATTGGAAAATGCCCTATATTGGACCATATTGGAGGAGCCATCCCAATGCTATTTCCCTCCATTTTATTGGCGCCACTGACTTCACCCCCACCTCAAGCCAGTAAAAGTTTTCCTTTTGAGTTTCATATAAGTTGACATCCCACCTATCTTTGCATCATCAGCAAATAGCCATGATCATTTCATGAAAATCATTAATATAGATTATAAACTGTTGAGGCCCAGCACTGATACCCGAGTCACCCCGCTCATTACAGTTTTCCAATCTGAAAATGCTTTCGTTTTCTGTTAGTTAGGCAATACTCTATCCATGCTAATCATTACCCCCAACACGATAAGCTAATATTTTGTGCATTAACCTTTCATGTGGTACCTTATCTATTGCCTTTGGTAAATCTAGGTACATCTTCTTGTTCCCCATTATCCATCCTGCTTGTTATACTATCTGCCTTTATGTTCCTCCGTTTGATTGGATTATGGTTTTCTAAATGTCCCGCTATTAATTTCTTAAAAGATGGATTCCAGCATTTGCCCAATGACAGATATTAGGCTAATCAGCCAATAGTTTCCTGCTTTCTGTCTTCTTCCTTAAGAATATCTCTTCGGGACTAGAGAGAAGTTTGGAATGCCAGGATAAGGATCCAGCTGTCGTTGTCTAAGTGGGTACCGTAGATATAGGTAGGAATAAGAGAGAGGTTCTATTGAGGGGGTATGAGCAGCTTGAGAACAAATTATAAAACAGAACCACAGAAGTAATAAACTCTGGATTATTGCCTGAGTCACAAAAAATTGACATAGGTTAAATAAGATCAGAGAGTTGAATACATAGCTTACAGATTGGTGTGGGAGAAATAAGTTTTGATTCCTGGTGCACTGGCACCAATACTGGGGAAAGAGGGAGCTGTGCTGTTGGGACAGCCTTTACATGAACCACTCTGGTACCAGTGTCTTGGGGATTTGTATAATTAGGGCTGTAGGGAGGGCTTTAAACAAAATAGTTGGGAGGGAAGGTTCACATGAGGGGAAACGTGAAAACAAGAGAAAGGACAAGACAAGAGTGCAAGGTAATTATACTGGTGATGATTAACAGTGTGACAGGAAGGGACAGAATGGACAAACATAATGATACACCAAATAAGGTAAAAAGACAGAATTATGGGGCGGCACGGTGGTGCAGTGGTTAGCACTATAGAGACCAGGTTGAGTATTCAAGGGTATTTAATATTTCAGAAAGAGATGGATTAGTTCTGATAATTAATAAAGGAGGTGATCAGTACAATGGTGAGAGATTATCTTGGTTCAGAAGATCAAGATGTAGATCAGTTTGATTGGAGATTTGAAATAGCAAATAAAAGTAATCACTGGTGGAAGTAGTTTAGAGGCCCCTCGCAGTAGCTACACAGTACGGCAGAATATACAGCTAGAAATAGTGAGCTTCAAAAAAAGGTACTGCAATAATCTTGGGTGGCTTTAATCTTTACATCAGTTTGTTCAAAAAAAATTTACAAGGATGATGCCAGAACTGTACGGTTATTTCATCAGGAAAGGATGACACATTAGGTCTCTTCCCTTGAAAAGAGGAGGCTGAGAGGTAACCTAAATAGAGGAAAATTATGAGGCTGTTTCATAGGGCAGAAGGTATTTCCACTTGCTGAGGAGACAGAAATAGAGATAGAACATAGAACATAGAACAGTACAGCACAGAACAGGCCCTTCGGCCCTCGATGTTGTGCCGAGCAATGATCACCCTACTCAAACCCACGTATCCACCCTATACCCGTAACCCAACAACCCCCCCTTAACCTTACTTTTTAGGACACTACGGGCAATTTAGCATGGCCAATCCACCTAACCCGCACATCTTTGGACTGTGGGAGGAAACCGGAGCACCCGGAGGAAACCCACGCACACACGGGGAGGACGTGCAGACTCCACACAGACAGTGACCCAGCTGGGAATCGAACCTGGGACCCTGGAGCTGTGAAGCATTTATGCTAACCACCATGCTACCGTGCTGCCCCTTAGTCACTTGTAGACTCTTATGAAACAATAATTCTTTAATCAGTGTCCTCTGCCCTGTACCTCTGTTTCTCTATCCCCTTCTTTTACTGTATGAGTGAAAAGGAGACTATGTTAGACCACGGACCATAAGACATGGGAGCAGAATTAAACTGCACGGTAGCACAGTGGTTAGCAATGTTTCTTCACAGCACCAGAGATCCCAGGTTCGATTCCCTTCTTGATTTACTGTCTGTGTGGAGTCTGCACGTTCTCCCTGTGTCTACGTGGGTTTCCTCCGGATGCTCCAGTTTCCTTCCACAAGTCCTGAAAGACGCGCTGTTAGGTACTTTGGACATTCTGAATTCTCCCTGTGTGTACCCGAACAGGCGCCGGAATGTGGCGACTAGGGGCTTTTCACAGTAACTTCGTTGCAGTGTTAATGTAAGCCTACTTGTGACAATAAAGATTATTTTTTTTAAAAGTCCGCTCCGCCATACGAGCATGGGTGATGTGTTTCTCATCCACATTTTCCTGCCTTCTCCTTATAAATCCTAATCCCTTATTAACCAAAAACCTATCTATCTCTGTCTTAAAGACACTCGGTAATTTGGCCTACACAGCCTTCTGCGACAATGAGTTCCACAGATTCACCACACGCTAGTTGAAGAAGCTCCTCATCATCTCAGTTTTAAAGGATTGCCCCTTCAGTCTGAGGCTGTGCTCTTTGGTTTTAGTTTACCCCATGAGTGGAAATATCGATTCCGGCTTGGATCACTGTCTGTGGAGAGTCTGCACGTTCTCCCAGTGTCTGCGTGGGTTTCCTCCAGATACTCCGGTTTCCTCCCACAGTCCAAAGATGTGCGGGTTAGATGGATTGGCCATGCTAAATTGCCCTTAGTCTCCAAAAAGTTTAAGTGGGGTTACTGGGTTAGTAGGTTACAGGGATAGGGTGGAGACGTGGGCTTGAGTACGGTCTTTCAAAGGGCCGGTGTAGACTCGATGGGCCGAATGGCCTCCTTCTGCACTGTAAATTCTATGATTCTATGATCTTCTCCATGTTAACTCTATCTAGGCCTCTCGGTATTCTGCAAGTTTCAATATGATCTTCCCTCATCCTTCTAAACTCGATAGAGTACAAACCCAGAGTCCTCACCCACTCCTCATATGACAAGCCCTTCATTCACAGGATCATTCTTGTGAAGCTGCTCTCAACCCTCTCCAAGGGCAGCACATCATTCCTTAGATATGGGGCCCAAAACTGCTCACAATCACTTGGCGGGCTTTATTATGCAGACTTGTGTATGAATTACTAGCTTCTCTTCCAAGGCTATTTGCAAAGGTTTAGAATTAGAACATAAGAGGATGAAGAATATATTCAGGTTTCTAACGCTCTGCATGTGCACAACTAACTTTGACATACAAATCTCATGTCAAATAACAGTTGGTGCACCGTGTTCCATATCTTAAGAAAGACTTTAAAACACAAAATGATTTTCAAGTTTTAAATAAAACAGGAGAACATTCTACTCACTGGAAAATTATTGGTTACTCTGGAGATGAGTACAAAAATACTAGCTCATTAGCTGGGGAATTTAAAGTCAATTAATTAAATAAATAAAAATAAAAAGCTAGTATCAGTAATGATAACCAGGTAAGTGTCAGTTTATAGTATAAATCCACTTGGCTCATTACATGCTCTTTAGGGAAGGAGATCTGCCATTCTTATCCAGTGTAGCCAGATGTGACTTCAGACCCAGATCCACAGCAGTGTGGTTGACTCTTTTTTGACTCAACAATCAACTCAGTTCTATCTACCTGCTATGATCAAGGGCAAGTTGAATAAAACTGAACAGATCACAGGATCACACTGACCGAGGCATTGGATTCGGGCACGTAAAATGCACACCCATCCCAGTTGACCCCACAAAGTCCTCTTCAATAACTTCTGGGGGACCTGCCAAAATTGAGAGCTGTCCCACAGACAAGTCAAGCAAAAGCCCGACAATCACCTTCTTGACACCTCTACTACCAGGAAGGGCCATCACCCCATGGACTGCAGCAGTTAAAGACTACCACTTTGCAAGGCCAATTAGGAATAGTAAATAAATGTTGACTTTGCCAGAGATTCCCACATTCTGGAAATAAATAAAACAAAAAATGAGAGCGATAATTATAATTTCAACACCCTCCACTTCCTTTTTCCTTATTACTCTTAATTTATTTCCGTAAGTTTACTTTTTTTCAGATATCGTGAGCTATTACTTCACAGCGTCGAATTTGGGAATATCCCAAAGACGTGCTTGGGAATCCCTCTCAGGAGATTTCCAGGTAAGGGTTACATGACAATTGCCCAGAATAGCCAACTTCCTCTGAACAATAGGCCTGCACTTTGGATGGTTCCATATCACGGTTACACTAATAGTTATTCAGACCAAGCTGCAAGAATTAATGCCACTTTTTTAAAATAATAATTTTTATTGAAAAATTTTGAATTTTTACAGCATCAAACCATACTAAAATACCAACAATAACAACAATCGTGAACCTTCGCCCCTCCTCAATGAACAACCCAACATATTAACAACTTAAATTAACACAATGTTAAGTTACATAACCGTAGCGGAAAAAAAAATAGAAACTATAATATGGAACACCCCCCCCCTCTCTCTCTCCCCCCCCCCCTCCTCTACCCCCCTCTCTCCCCCCCCTCTCTCCCCCCCCTCTCTCTCCCCCTCCCCCACTTCTCTCTCCTCTCCCCCCCCCCCCCACCCCCCGCCTCTCTCCCGCCACCCCCTTCCAGAATTCTTCCAGTGCTGGGCATGCCCAGAACATATGGGCATGATTTGCTGGACTCCCCGAACATCTGGTGCACCTGTCCTCACCCCCAAAGAACCTACTCATCCTAGTCCCGGACATGTGGGCCCGGTGCAGCACCTTAAATTGGATGAGACTAAGCCTCGCACATGAAGAGGAAGAGTTGACTCTCTCCAAGGCATCCGCCCAAGTCACGTCCTCTATCTGCTCCCCAAGTTCCCCCTCCCATTTAGCCTTCAGCTCCTCCACTGACTCCTCCTCCACCTCCTGCATTACTGTATAGATGTCAGACACCTTCCCCTCTCCGACCCACACCCCCGAAAGCACTCTGTCCATCGTCCCCCGAGAGGGCAGCAAAGAGAATCCCTCTACCTGTCGCCTAGCAAATGCCTATACCTGCAAGTATCTGAACATGTTCCCTTGGGGAAGCCCAAATTTATCTTACAGTTCCCCCAGGCCCGCAAACCTCCCGCCAATAAACAGGTCCTTCAATGTACCGATGCCCACCCTTTGCCACCCCCTAAATCACCCATCCATGTTCCCCGGGATGAACCGATGATTGCCACCCAATGGAGCCCCCTGTTTCCCCCCTATGCCGTCTCCACTGTCCCCAGATTCTTAGGGTTGCTGCCACCATCGGGCTCGTGGTATACCTCTTTGGGAAGAGCGGCAACGGCGCCGTTACCATGGCACTCAGGCTCGTACCTCGACATGACGCCATCTCCATTCTTTTCCACACCGCCCCTCCTCCCCCCATCACCCATTTATGCACCATTGACACATTGGCTGCCCAATAGTACCCCAAAAGGTTGGGCAGCGCCAGCCTGCCTCTATCCCTCCCTCGCTCCAGGAAAACCCTCTTCACTCTCGGAGTCCCATGTGCTCACACAAAGCTCAAGATACTGCTAGTCACTCTCCTAAAGAAGGCCCTGGGGATAAAGATGGGCAGGCACTGAAAGAGGAACAAGAACCTCGGAAGCACCGTCATTTTGACGGACTGCACCCTCCGCGCCAACGACAATGGCAGCATGTCCCCACCTCTTGAACTCCTCCTCCATCTGATCTACAAGCCTGGTGAAATTATGTTTGTGAAGAGTCCCCCAGTCCCTGGCCACCTGCACCCCCAGGTACCTAAAGCTCTCCCCTGCCCGCCTAAGCGCGAGCCTACCAATTCCTTCCTCCTGGTCTCCAGGGTGCACCACAAACACCTCACTCTTGCCTAAATTTAGTTTATAACCTGAAAAGGTCCTAAACTCAGCTAGCAGCTCCATCACCCCCGGCGTCCCTCTCACTGAGTCCGCCACATACAGTAACAGGTCATCGGCATACAACGACACCCTATGTTCCTCCCCAACTCGCACTAAACCTCTCCACCTCTCTGAATCCGTCAACACCATCGCCAGCGGCTCGATTGTCAATGTAAACAACAAGGGGACAGGGGGCAACCCTGCCTGGTCCCTCGGTAAAGCCGCAAGTACTCCGACCTCCTCCCATTCGTGGCCACGCACGCCATCGGGGCCTCATAGCAGCCTCATCCATCTAATAAACCCTTCACCAAATCCAAACCTCCCCAACACCTCCCATAAGTACCCCCACTCCACTCTATCAAAGGCCTTCTCCGCATCCAGCGCCACCACTATCTCTGCCTCCCCCTCAATCGGCCGGCATCATGATGACATTCAACAATCTCCGCACATTCGTGTTCAGCTGCCTTCCCTTCACAAACCCTGTCTGGTCCTCGTGTACAATCCCTGGCACACAGTCCTCTATCCTGGTGGCCAGGATTTTTGCCAGCACCTTGGCATCCACATTGAGGAGAGATATGGGCCTGTATGAACCACACTGCTGGGGGTCCTTGTCCCTCTTTAAGATTAGCGAGATCAGCGCCCGCGACATCGTCGGGGGCAAAGTCCCCCCTTCCCACGCTTCATTAAGTGTCCGCACCAGCAAGGGGCCCACTAGGTCCACAAACCTTTTATAAAATTCCACCGGGAACCCATCCGGCCCCGGTGCCTTCCCTGACTGCATCTGCCCGATCCCCTTAACTAGCTCCTCCAGCTCAATCGGCACACCAAACCCCTCCACCTGCTCCTCCTGCACCTTCGGGAATGAAAGCTCATCGAGGAACCTCTCCATTCCCCTCATCTCCCCCGTTGGCTCCGACCGGTACAGTTCCCCGTAAAAGTCCTTGAAGACCTCATTCACCTCCACCCACTTCCGCACCACATTCCCACTCCTGTCTCTCACCCCAGCAACTTCCCCAGCCGCATCCCGCCTGCGGAGCTGATGAGCCAGCATCCCACTCGCCCCCTCACCTGCCCGCACACTGCCCCCCGTGCCCTCCTCCACCGTGCCTCCGCCTTTCTAGTGGTCAGCAAATCAAATTTAGCCTGCAGGCTGCGCCTCTCCCCCAACAGTCCCTCCCCCAGTGCCCGCGCGCATCCCCTGCCCACCCCCAGCATCCCCCCCACCAGTCCATCCCTCCCACTCCTCTCGCTCCTCTCCCTGCGCGCCCGGATGGGCACCAGCTCCCCACGAATCACTGCCCCCAGGGCCTCCCAGACCACCCCCACCTGAACCTCCCCCGCACCACCCACCCCGAGGCACCCCTCAACACCTGCCCGGACCCTCCCACACACCTCCTCCTTCGCCAACAACCCCACATCCAACCGCCACAACGGGCGCTGGTCCCGCACCTCCACCATCCCCAACTCCATCCAATGCGGAGCGCGGTCGGAGATTGCAACGGCCGAACACCCGGCCTCCTCCACTCCCGGAATCAGTCCCCCACTCACCACGAAGAAGTCCATCCGAGAGCAGACCCCATGCACGTGGGAGAAGAAAGAGCACTCCCGTGCCCTCGGCCCCACAAACCTCCCACCCATCCAAGAGCCGGACCGATCCAGTGAAGGATCGAACACCGCACCAAAGTCTCCCCCCACGACCAGACCTCCCGCCTCCAGATCCGGGACCCGCCCCAACACACGCCCCACAAAGCCCGCATCATCCCAACCCGGGGCACACACACCAGCAAGCACCACCCTCTCTCCCTGCAGCCGGCCCCCAACCACAACACAACCCACCCCCCCCATCCGCCACCACCTCCGATGCCCCAAACGACACATCCCTCCCCACCAAAATCGCCACCCCCGGTTCCTCACATCCAACCCAGAGTGGAAAACCTGCCCCACCCACCCCCTCCCCAGACGGACCTAGTCCGCCACCTTCAGGTGGGTCTCCTGAAGCATTGCCACATCTGCCTTTAGCCCCCTCAGATAAGCAAGTACCCTCGACCGCTTCACCGGCCCATTCAATCCTCTCGCATTCCAGGTGACCAACCGGATCAGAGAGCGTCCCGCCCCCCTCGACAAGCCATAGCCCGTCGACTGCCCGCCCCAGGCCAGCACCCCCCTAGGAACCCTCCTAGCCGCGAACCGTCCTCCATTGTACTTCCTAGCTAACTTCTGCTGACCCCGGAAACTCCCGCCAATAACCCGGCCCCTCCCAAAGTGGGATCATCCCACATCCTATCCCTCCTCCAGGCACCACTCCAGCACGGGGAAGAACCAGTTAAGGCCCCGCCTCCCCCCATCATTGTCTCCACCCCCCAACCCCGCAGCGCGGGAAACCAGAGGAAAGCCCGCGCTTTCGCACTGCCCCACCACATCCTTCTGACGCAGCTCCCAAATACCAGCCCCCACTCCATACCCCCAACCCGACATAGAATACAACAAACACCCCCAACCCTCCTCGCAAGATACAAAACTCAAACATTGCCCCACAGCAAAAGAAAACAGAACACCCCCATAAATAACCATATCAAAATTGCAAAAGTACAGAGAAAGAGAACACAGCAACAGCAGAAACCAGCAATAAAGTATTACAACCGACCCCGCAACCCCCAACCCCTAGTTCAAGTCCAGTTTCTCCGTCCGCACGAAGGCCCACGCCTCCTCCGGAGAATCGAAATAATAATGCCGGTCCGAATAAGTTACCCAAAGGCGCGCAGTCTGCAACATTCCGAACTTTATCTTCTTCTTGTAAAGCACCTCTTTCGTCCGATTAAACCCGGACCACCGCTTAGCCACTTCCGCACTCCAATCCTGGTAGATCCATACTACCCCATTCTCCCAGTTGCTGCTCTTCACCTTCTTGGCCCAGCGCAGCACACACTCCCGGTGGAACCTCACCAGCACCGCACGCGGGGGTTCATTCTCCTTAGGCCTCCTGGCGAGTACCCTGTGGGCTCCCTCCAGCTCCAGGGGCAGATGGAAAGACCCGGCCCCCACTAGCGAGTTAAGCATCGTAGCCACGTAGGTTGTCAGGTCCGACCCCTCCAGCCCCTCCGCAAGGCCCAGGATCTGCAGATTTCTCCGCCTCATGCGGTGATCAAGCTCCTCGAAGCGGTCCTGCCACTTCTTGTGGAGTGCCTCGTGCCTCTCCACCTTACTCACGAGGACCACGGCCTCCTCCTCTCGTTCAGTGGCCTGCGTCTGCAACGCCTTGATGGCAGCACCCTCGGACGTCTGAATCTCCAAGAGCCTTTTGTTCGTTTCCTGCAGAGAGCTCAGTACCTCAGCCTTGAAATCTGCAAAACAGCGCAGGAGAGCAGCTTGTTGCTCCTGGGCCCACTGCTTCCACTCCTCTGGAGCTCCGCCGGCCGCCACCTTGGATTCCTTCCCCCGTTTTTTCTGGGGAGCTGCTGCCGTTTTTTCCCCCTTCCACTCGGAGTTCGAGTCATGAACTGCGGAGAAAGTCGATCAGCACACCTTCTCCCACTGGGAGACGTCGAAAAATTTCCGTTTTGGGCTCTAAAAAGAGCCGAAAAGTCAGTTTGAAACGGGAGCTCCCAAATGTGCGGCTTCCTACGTTATCGCCGCCACCGGAAGTCAGAATTAATGCCACTTCTAACTTCACGGTAATTATTGTAAAGACACAGACTGATGCCCTGGGGACTTCCCCCACACCCACACAGGACTCCCCACCATCCCGGTGCACCAAGGACTCCCCCCACCTCTACTCACCCCTCCAATCGTCCCCTCTGGCCCTTCTTCCACTCTTGACCCAAGGTCCGCCCCTCTCCCCAACATTCACCCACATCACCACCCCCCCCCCCAACCAACACTGACTGCCAACCCCACCACTCCTTCTATGATTTTTCAAAAATTTAGAGTACCCAATTAATTTTTTCAATTAAGGGGCAATTTAGCATGGCCAATCCACCTAGCCTGGGTTGTGGGGGCAAAACCCACGCAAACACGGGGAGAATGTGCAAACTCCACACGGACAGTGACCCAGAGCCGGGATCGAACCTGGGACCTCGGCGCCATGAGGCTGCAGGGCTAACCCACTGCGCCACCGTGCTGCCCCCCACTCCCACCATGTTAACCACCGATTTCAGACCCCACACTGCACCAACCTCTGACTCCACCCCCTGCTAATCACCCAAATCCTATCCACTTAGCTAAGACACACACTCCAGCCCTTCCAGCCTCAGACTACCTCACCATCCCAAACCCCATCCATTTCCACCCCGACCTCACAATTCTCCACCCACTACCCATCTGAAGTCACATACGGCTACACTGGACAAGGATGGCAGATTTCCTATCCAACTATCTTCTCTCTGGCCTGTCAACTACACTGGACCCTTCACACATACCTGCTTTACAGCAACTAGTGCAGTTAAAAAGGGGGTGTGACTTACTTCAATCTGCCAGAGCTTGACTGCACTGGGGTCTGCGAGGAGTCTTTTGATGCAAGCTCTAAACAGCTCCAGTGATCAGAAGTGTCAGCATAATGGTGAAGGGCAGGTAAGTAGGTATTTATCTCTTGTAATTACTGTGGGCCATCTAGTTCCGACGCTAGTCAGAACTTATGGCCCAGTGTCTTTTGATTTAGTGGAAATAGGTAATTACATTATACTCACTTTATGTTAACTGGCAGGATAAATTTTGCATATTTTCAATAGCAAGTGCATGCATAACTTAATCTCTCAATATAGTAAGTCCTTCAAAGAATAACATGTCAACACTTTTGGGTAAACTAAATAAGTTACAAAAGCAAAATAGTTTTATGGTCTCTCTGTATTGTTCACATTCCAGCAGCAATCCCAAAATCACTGTCATCAAAAATCTCGGTGTAATACTTCACAAGACCAACACAGGATATCGAGAAAATACTGAACTCATGTTGTCTGAACAGGAGTAAATCATCTAGCCGCTTAAGCTTGTTCTACCTGTCAGTGAGATCATAGTTGATTTGTAACTGAGCTCTATATATTCTACTTTGCCACATATCTCTAAATACCTTTGGCCAACAAAAATCGATCAGCTTCGGATCTAGTCAACTGCCATTTGCAGAAAGGAATTTCAAACTATTGCTTGTAAAAGTGTTTCAAAATTTCAATCCTGAAAGTCCTGACTCTAGTTTTTAGTCTATGTCTTCTAGTCCTAGACTATCTACACACCTTAATATCTTGAAGGCTTTGATTTTTTAAAAAATTCACCCTTTATTGTAGAATCAAAGAATAGAATCATAGAATCATAGAAAGGTTACAGTAGAAAAGGAGATTATTAAATTCCATGTTTTTTTAAACCACTTTCAACTTGCCCTACCACCTTCAACTTTGTATGTATCCAGAAATTACTCTGCTCCTGCATCCACTTCAGAATGGCACCCTTCAGTTTATATTGCCTGTGTTCTTCCAACCAAAATGTACCACTTCACACCTCTTTGCTACATTTGATACAAATGCCAAAGAACGCAATCCAAGTTTCTGTAATCCTTGTATTTTCACACTGAAGTCCAGGTACCAAACAGTCTAGTAAATCAACGCTGTACTCTCCCAGAGACCAATATAGATTTCCTAAGTGGTAACCTCAACTAAACACAACAATCCAGGTGTGATCAAACTACAGTCTTGTGTATCTGCAAAATAACTTCTCACTGCGGATGATCTGTTACTGTATATGGTGGACAGCATTGGAGGCATTTGGCTAGCTTTCAGCGTACAAATTGGACATGGGAAAAAGCAAGGTGTTCCTGATGGAGGTTACAGGACAGGAAAGGAGACGAGGTCAGAATACAGGAAGAAGATAGAGAACCGAGTGGAGTGGTGCAACAACAGCAATCTCTCCCTCAATGCCAGCAAAACTAAAGAGCTGGTCATTGACTTCAGGAAGCAAAGTACTGCACACACCCTGTCTGCATCAACGGGGCCGAGGTGAAGATGGTTAACAGCTTCAAATTCCTCGGGGTGCACATCATCAAAATCTGTCCTGGTCCACCAACGTCGGAGCTACCACCAAGAAACCACAACAGCACCTATACTTCCTCAGGTAACTAAGGAAATTCGGCATGTCCACACTGACTCAAAAACAGCCTCTTCCCCACTGTTACCAGACTCCTAAACTACCCTCTTATGGACTGACCTGATTAATATTACACTCCTGTAGGCTTCACCCAATGCCGGTGTCTATGCATTTCCATTGTGGACCTTGTGTTGTCCTATTATGTATTTTCTTTTCATGTACTAAAGACCTGTTTGAGCTGCTCGCAGAAAAATACTTCTCACTAGGGGCGGCACGGTAGCACAGTGGTTAGCACAGCTCCAGGGTCCCAGATTCAATTCCCGGCTTGGGTCACTGTCTATGCGGTGTCTGGCATGTTCTCCCCGTGTCTGCGTGGGTTTCCTCCGAGTGCACCGGCTTCCTCCCACAGTCCAAAGATGTTCAGGTTAGGTGGATTGGCCATGCTGAATTGCCCTTTGTGTCCAAAAAGATTATGTGGGGTTACCGGGTTATGGGGATAGGGTGGAGGTATGGGCTTAACTAGGGTGCTCTTTCCAGGGGCTGGTGCAGACTCGATGGGCCGAATGGCCTCCTTCTGCACTGTAAACTCTATGAAATTCTACTGTGCCTCGGTACACATGACAACAAATCCAATCCAAGGGATCTGCCGTCTAAGGTGGTGGGCGTGAGTTTTAGGTATTTGGGTATCCAGTTGGGCGCCATTGCATAAACATAACCTGGCTCGATTGGTCCAGCAGATGAAGGGGGACTTTAAGAGGTGGGATGTGGTGCTGCTGTCGTTGGCAGAGTGGGTGCAGACTGTGAAAATTACGGTGCTGCCAAGGTTTTTGTTTGCATTCCAGAACCTCCCAATCTTTGTCTCCTAGTCGTTTTTAGGAAGGTGAATGGGCGGATCTCTGGGTTTGTATGGACAGGAAAGACTACGCATATTGCTATGGTTAGGAAATAGGCTGTAGGGGAGTGATAATGGTGGCATCGTATAGGGTATGTGTTTGAAGGCTCTGTTGTTGCTGCCTTTACCGTTCTCGCCGGCCAGGTACTCCGTGAGCCCAGTGGCGGTGGCGGCCGTAAGGGTGTGGGGGCAGTGCGGCAGCATCTGGGGCTGGAGGGCGTCTAGGTGTGGGTGCCGATCTGTAATAACCATAGGTTTCCACCAGCAAGACTGCAATTGAGGTTTCGGGGTGGCGACATGCGGGGATTGAGCATTTCAGCAATTTGCTTATAGGGGGCACATTTGTGGAGTTGGAGGACATGGAGGAAGTGTTTGAGTTACCATGGGGTCTGGCTTTAGGTGCCTACAGGTTCAGGACCTTGTAAGGAGAGAGGGGCCGTCCTTTCCTGGGCTGCTGCCCCTGGGGTTGCAGGACAAGGTGCTGTCGAAGGATGAAATAGGGGAAGGGAAGATGTTGGATGTCTGTAAGGAGTTGACAGAGTGGGAGAGAACCCTGTTGGGGGATATTAAGCGTAAATGGGAGGAGGAGCTGGGAGGGGAGGTAGGGGTCGAGATGTGGGCGGAGGCCTTGCAGAAAGTGAACGTGTCCTCATCATGTACAAGGTTAAGCCTCATCCAGTTAGGTAGTATGGTGGAGTAGTGGTTAACACTGCTGCCTCACGATGTCAAGGACCCGGGTACGATCCCGGCCCCGGGTCATTGACTGTGTGGAGTTTGCACATTCTCCCAGTGTCTGCGTGGGTCTCACCCACCCCACAATCCAAAGATGTGCAGGGTAGGTGGATTGGCCACACTAAATTGCCCCTTAATTGGAAATAAATAATTGGGGACTCTAATTTTAAAAAGCCTCATCCAGTTCAAAGTGGTGCATACGGCTCATATGATGATGGCGAGGATGAGTAAGTTCTTTGAGGAGGGAGAGGATAGGTGTGGGCAGTGTGTGGGGGGGGCCTGCGAATCACATTTACATATTCTGGGCGTGTCCAAAACTGAGGGGGTTCTGGCAGCGGTTCTCGGATGTGATGTCCGAGGCGCTGGGTGTGGAGGTGGTTCCGTTTCCAGAGGTGCAATATTTGAGGCGTCAGAAGACCTGGGAGTGCAGGGGATGAGAGAGGCCGATGTTTTGGCCTTTGCCTTCCTGACAGCCCGGAGACAGATGATTTTGCTTGGGTGGCAGGAGTGTGAGTGAGCGGCCTGGCAGAATTCCTGAGGCTGGAGACGGTTAAGTTCGCCTTGAGGAGGTCAGCAGATGGATTCACCTGGAGGTTTGGGAGGTCAGTGGGGGAGGGGTTAAAACGTGGAAAATGGGATGTGAGGAGGGGTTGGCGTCAGGGGAGCAGTGGTTGTTGGCTGTTTACTGCATTGTTTGATTATTCTTCTGATTTGGTTTGTATATATGAAAATGCTTTGAAGAAAATTTTTTTAAAAAATAAACATACACCCCATCACCATTGTACAGACCAAACGCAGACTGGGGGAGAACACCTTCGATCCATCTGCAAGCAGGACCCAGACCTACCTGTCGCTTGCCATTTCAACTCACTGTCCTGCTCTCATGTCCACATATCCGTCCTTGGCTTGCTACAACATTCCAGTGAAGACCAGTGCAAACTGGAGGAATAGCACCTCATCTTCTGATTAGGAATGTTACAGCCTTCCGGACTTAACAGACTTCAACAACTTCACACTGTGAACTCTTCACTCCATTTTCACCCCATTTATATTTCTAACAATGTATTTTCGTTTCTTCTGTTTTTCCCTCACCATTGATTTTTTTCCCCCCCTCCCCACCCCACTTGAGCCATCTGTTTCTTCTTCCTAGTTGCCCTTTGACACTCTTATTACCTTTGTCTTCCATTCACACATTCTAATCTCTTTATGTGCCACTATCAGCACCCTTCTTAGCCTTAATCACCCCCATTTACATTCCCTTGGTCTTTCTGTCCATGACACCTTTGCCAATCTTTCCCAATCGCTGGTCATCTAATCAGCCCCACTACTCCATACACCCTCCCAACAGTATAAATCTGACTCTACTGCCAGTCTCTCCAGCACAGTTTCAGAGCCCAGTCCAACGCCGGCATCTCCACATCATGTTGTAGGTGAGGTTGAGGAGAGTGGCGGTGTGGAGGAATTTGGCACAGTTGGCGTTGTGGTCCTGCTGACCGTGGCCGCAGGTGGTGACGTTGTCTAGGTACGGGAACGTACCGCTCGATCATTCGGTCCATCTCCCTTTGGAAGACCGAGACCCCGTTAGTAACGCCGAAGGGAACCCTGAGGAAGTGATAGAGACGACCGTCCGCCTCGAAAGCAGTGTGTGGACGGTCCGATTTACGAATGGGGAGCTGGTGGTAGGCGGATTTGAGGTCTATCGTTGAGAAGACCTGGTACTGTGCAATCCGATTGACCATATCAGATATGCGTGGGAGGGGGTACGCGTCGAGCTGCGTGTACCGATTGATGGTCTGGCTCTAGTCCACGACCATTCTGTGTTTCTCCCCAGTTTTAACGACTACCTCTTCGACTCTCCAGGGGCTGTTGCTGGCCTCGATGATGCCTTCCCGAAGCAACCGCTGGACCTCGGGCCTGATGAAGGTCTTATACTAGTACCGTCTGCTCCTGGTGGCAACGGGTTTGCAATCCGGAGTTAGATTGGCAAAAAGGGAGGATGGGTCGACCTTTAGGGTCGCAAGTCTGCACACAGTGAGGGGTGGCAGGGGCCCACCGAATTTGACGGTAAGGTTCTAGAGATTGCACTGGAAGTCCAGGCCTGGTAGTAGTGCAGCGCAGGGATTAGGAAGGACATAGCGGTGGAAGCCGCTGAATTCTACGTCCTGGACCGTGAGAGTGACCGTTCAGAACCCCCGGATCGCGACGGAATGGGATCCGGAGACCAGGAAGATTCTTTGATTGGCAAGGTGGACCGCGAGGGAGCAGCACCTTACCGTATCCGGGTGGATGAAGCTTTCGGTGCTCCTGGAGTCCAGCAGGCAAGAGGTGACGTGACCGTTGATTCTCACACTGGTCGAAGCGGCGGCTAGGTTGCGCGGACGTGACTGGTCGATCGTCACTGAGGCGAGCTGCAGTCGGTCGTCACTGGCGTCAGAAGATGGAGAGCGTAGGGGCCCCAGGTTGTGGAATGCTGTCGGCGTCAATACCCCGTGGGGAAGACAAGATGGCGGCGCCTGAAGATCCTGCGGGGGACAAAATGGCGGCATGGGCCTCACGTTGCGGGGGCTGGACAAGATGGCGGTGCCCATGTGCCGCATGTGGACTGAGGGGGAGAAGATGGTGCCCACTGGCCACTCGTGGCCCCGGGAGGTGAAGATGGCGGCGCCCACTGGCCACGCGTGACCCCGGGAGGTGAAGGTGGCGGTGCCTACTGGCCGTCGTGGTCTGGGAGGAAGGTGGCGGCGCTCATTGTGTGTAGGTTAGGGGGGAGGGAGCGATAGCGGCGACTGCGCGGGCCTGGCACACCGCGGCAAAGTGCCCCTTTTTGCCGCAAGCCTTACAAATGGCAGTGCGGGCCAGGCAACGTTCTGCAGGCCGCAGAAATAATATCGGGGACCCCCGGGGTGCGCGGGTCAGCATGTGGCGCAGGCGTACTGGCTGAGTGAAGCCCCGGCTGGGGCGGCCGTCTGTGGGGTCCACGAGGGATAGGAGGGGAGGGCCGTGCGGCCGGAGGGGTAGGCCTGAGCATTACGTGACGTGACCATCATGGAGAGTGCTAGCTTTTTAGTCTCAGCTAGGTCGAACGTGACCCCTTCTAGCAGTCTTTGGCATACGAGGTCCGACCCAATCCCCATTACAAACTTATCGCGCATAGGAAGGTTGGAATGTTCAGTGGCCGTAACGACCCAACAGTCACAGTCCCGGACGAGTGGGATTAGGGCCCACCAGAAGTCTTCTATGGACTCACCAGGAAGCTGAGAGCGAGTGGCGAGTATGTGCCTGGCGAAGAGTGTGTTCGTTTTCTGTGTGTAGTTTTCTTTGAGGAGCGCCATGGCGTCTGCGTAGTTCGGGGTGTCCTGGATCAGTGGAAACATGTTGGAGCTCAACCTCGAGTACAGGATCTGTATCTTCTGAGCCTCTGTCGGAGAGGTGGTCGCTGAGTTGATATAGGCTTCGAAGCAAGCTAGCCAGTGACTAAAGTCCTTTTTGGCGTCGTTCAGTGAGGATCCTGCTGCAGGCGATCTGGTTTGATTCGGAGGTCCATCTTTTAGAAAATCTTACTGCGATCAATTGTACAAAGACTAAGGTTGGATACAACTGTGGCTTTATTGCAGTAAGGTGTGTGGCCTCCCACAGCAGCTGGTGAAATGGCTGCTGAATAGAGGACACGCTCCTCCTGCTGGGCGGAGCCAGCAGGCATGGGCTACCGGCGAACCTGCAGTACAGGTCCTACCTTACATCACCTAATACAGGTGTAACAGTGGCTTACCACAGTACATAAGTGAACATTTGGATCCACAATGGATGAGCTAGTGTACAAAGACATTTGTGCGGATCAGCAAATTCGTGAAAGAGTAACTTCGAAACTCTAATGAGTATAGGCCTAACCTGTTCAACCTTGCTTCATAAAATAAGCCCTTCATCCCAAGAATGAGTCTAGTGAATCTTCCCTGAACTGCTTCTAAAGCACCTTCAAACAACTGCGCAACCTCAAACAAACCATTGTTTGCAGCAAACTACCCAGCCTTCAGAACAGTGACCACGACACCACACAACCCTGCCATGGCAATCTCTGCAAGACGTGCCAGATCATCGACATGGATACCACCATTACACGTGAGAACACCACCCACCAGGTACGTGGTACATACTCGTTCGACTCGGCCAATGTTGTCTCCCTCATACTCTGCAGGAAAGGATGTTCCGAAGCGTGGTACATTGGCGAGACCATGCAGACGCTGCGACAACGAATGAACTGACATCGCGCGACAATCACCAGACAGGAATGTTCCCTTCCAGTCGGGGAACACTTCAGCAGTCAAGGGCATTCAGCCGGGTAAACATTCTCCAAGGCGGCCTTCAGGACGCGCGACAACGCAGAATCGCCGAGCAGAAACTTATAGCCAAGTTCCGCACACATGAGTGCGGCCTCAACCGGGACCTGGGATTCATGTCGCATTACATTCATTCCCCACCATCTGGCCTGGGCTTGCGAAATCGTACCAACTGTCCTGGCTTGAGACAATTCACACCTCTTTAACCTGGGCTTACCCCCCTCTCTGCATCTGTAAAGATTTAATCACCTGCTAATGCTCGCATTCTAAGTATTGTCCGGCATCTTTGAATTTGTCTGTGTATATGTTTCTGGAACATACCTCTTCATTCACCTGAGGAAGGAGCAGTGCTCCGAAAGCTAGTGTTTCAAACAAACATGTTGGACTTTAACCTGGTGTTGTAAGATTTCTTACTGTGCTCACCCCAGTCCAACGCCGGCATCTCCACATCATGCTTCTAAAGCAATTGTATATTTTAACTAAGACCACCAAAACTGTACACAGTACAGTACTCCAGACATGACCTCACCAAAGCCCTGTACAGCTATAGTAAAACTTCCTTACTTTTATATTCCATTCCTCTTACAATATATACCAACATTTAATTTGCCTTCCTATACTTACTGTACCTGCAAACCGTGATTCCTGTACAAGAATGCCTAGACCCTCTGTATCACAATTCTGCAATCTTTCTTCTCAAAGTCCTCATGGAAAATGTTCAAAGACAGTCCCCCATTGGCTATTTTAGTTACCTGTTCAAAAAAATTAAATTACTATTGTCAGACATGACTTAACCGTTACAAATGTATGCGATCTATGATCAGCTGAAAATTTTCAAAGTGTCCAGTCACCCTGTCTTACTCCCAAACCCAGTCTTACTCCTAACAGTTCTGACAACTGGTCCATTAATTCCCCTATTATCCTTTCTCATCTTTGGCAAATAGTGCAGTGTATTTTGGGAATGGTTCCTCTGCTGTACGTCAAGAGCAAGTTAGGGGATATGTTGTTTCATGAGAACTACATAACATACTATTACTGCAGTGCTCATTAACTCTGGCCAATTGGCTCATTGAGTCCATGCCTGAACTTTAAAAAAATTACTCACTTTTAATTTGAGTGAATCCTCACAGCATGGTGTCACAAGGTAAAATTACCCAGGGCGGCATGTGGCGCAGTGGTTAGCATTGTTGCCTACGCCGCTGAGGAGCCGGGTTCGAATCCTGGCTCTGGGTCACTGTCCGTGTGGAGTTTGCACATTCTCCCCAAGTCTACGTGGGTTTCCCCCCCCACAACCCAAAGATGTGCAGGGTAGGTGGATTGGCCACGCTAAATTGCCCCTTAATTGGAAAAAAAAATAATTGGCTACTCTAAATTTATTTCTTTTAAATCAAGGTAAAATTACCCATTTCAGTGAGGGTAAATCCCTCAGTTATCAGCATCCAGTGCTCCAAGAAGTCTGGCTCTGATTGGCCCATTTGATATATTCCATCTCACTGTTGCTGATCGGAATAGCAATTGGGCAACAGCAAGGAAGAGGTGAGGCAGGAGCCAGAAGCTGGGTGGCAGCAGCAAAGAGATGCTGCATGTGTCCTACAGGAGGCAGCAGGGCCCGAGGAAAGGAACGGATGAGGTTTGAGCCGAGGGATAGGAGCGGTGCGATTCGGGCCTCGGGAAAGGTGAATGTGTGTTTTTGTGCGTGAAGATGTGAATGAGAGAGGTGCACGCGTTTGTGTGTATGTGAGAGAGAGGGCTGAGGATATATGTGTGAATGTGAGAGAGACATGAGAATGTTGGGGCAGCATAGTGGTACAGTGGTTAGCACTGCTGCCTCACGGCACCGAGGACCTGAGTTCGATCCCGGCCTCGGGTCACGGTCTGTGTGAAGTTTGCATATTTCCCCGTGAATGTGTGGGTCTCACTCCCACAATTCAAAAAGGTGTGCAGGGTCGGTGAGTTGGACACGCTAAATTGCTCCTCAATTGGAAAAGACCGATTGGGTACTCTAAATTTTTTTTAAAAGTGAGTGTGAGAGAGAGAGAGAGAGAGAGAGAGAGAGAGAGAGCGTGAGAGAGAGAGCACGAGAGAGAGCGCGAGAGAGAGAGTGTGTGAGAGTGTGTGTGAAAGAGAGAGTGTGTGTGTGAGAGAGAGAGAGTGTGAGAGAAAGGGAGAGAAAGAGAGAGTGTGTGAGAGAGAGTGCGTGTGTGTGAGAGAGTGTGTCAGAGAGTGTGTGAGAGAGAGAGTGTGTGTGTGAGAGAGGAGTGTGCGAGAGGAGTGTGTGAGAGAGAAAGTGTGTGTGTGAGAGAGAGAGAGCGTGTGTGAGAGAGGGAGAGAAAGAGTGTGTGAGAGAAAGTGCGTGAGTGAGGTGATCATCTCTCTGGATGCAGAAAAGGCCTTTGAGAGAGTTGAATGGAAGTACCTCATGCAGCTTCATGCAGTTTAAAGTGGAGCAGAGGGAGAGCACCTGACCAGAACCCAAATCAACAGATTCTTCCCGGAGGTGGAAGATAAATGTGAACAGTGCCAGGGAAACCTGGCCAACCACTCCCACATGTTCTGGGCTTGCCCCAGAATTGTAGGGTTCTGGACAGCCTCCTTTGAGGCAATGTTCAAGGTCATGGGGTGAGGGTGGAGTCATGCCCGAGAGTGGAAATTTTCAGCGTATCCGGAACATCCAGAGCTACACATGGGGAAGAGGCCCGACGCCCTTGCTTTCGCTTCCCTAATCGCACCCGGAGAACCATACATGGCTGGCGATCAGCAGCACACCCACAGTTGCAGACTGGCTGGCAGACCTGGCAGAATTTCTCCACCTGGAGAAGATCAAGTACACCGTCCGAGGGTTGGAAGAAGGCAGCCTCAAAACATGGGGGCAATTAGTCGACCTGTTCGAAGACCTGTTCAAGGTCAACAGCAACTAGGGAAAGAAGGGAGAGAGCAGACAAAAACACACAGCACTAAGAGGTACAAAAAGGGAAGGGGGAAGGAAATGAGGAGGAAACTTAGTGGAACCACAGGAAAAAGCATGGAGGAGGGAGAGGGAGAGGGGGCAGGGAGTTCCCCCCTCCCAAACCCATAAGGACTGCAACAAAAACCATAGAATGAAGGAGAGGGGGGAAACAGGAGCCCAGTAATAGAACACCCTGAGGGAAACACCAAGGAGGAGTCAGGGAGGGGGCAGTAGGGAGAGGTGGAGGGGGGGGGGGGGGGGGGGGGGGGGGAGAGAGAGAAGATATATCAAGAAAAAAAATGTATGTACATAAGAACTGTATAAATTGTAAATATCGAGCGCAAAGTTTCACTATATGAAATTGAAAATGCCAATAAAAATACTAAAAAAAAAAATAAACTGAGGTGGCCATGGATCGCAAATGCAAGCTGCTGGAGAGTTTTTAAGAAAGAGATAAATGTTGGCACAGACCAATCTGTTCATTGCCTGCTGTACCCTGCCAAAAATTCACAGGACTCGGGAAACGAGATTCTCGCCGTTGCCAAAACCTGGAATAAACTGGGCTCGTCATTTTCTAACTTTTTTAAGCCTAAATGATGGGTGAGGAGCCAGGGTTATCCAAGAGGACAAAAAACTACCATTTCAACAGAAGTGGGCTCCCCCCACCCTCTGACATCACTTCAGTAATATGAGCTGCTCTATTTCTTAAAGGTACATTGCTTAAACATCCATTTCTTAAAGGTACGCCCCAGTATGGGACAGTATGCCCCAAATTGGGATGATGTGGGTTTTATGAGGGGGTTGTTGGCAGCGATCCCGGATTTGGCCAAGCACCAGTTGATCATGGGAAGGGATTTTAATTGCATCCTAGAGCCGAGGGTGGATAAGTCAACCCCAGGTCGTTGGGTAGGGTATGAATGGCGAGGGAGGTGGGGAGGTTTATGGAGAGGGTGGGTATAGGGGGACCATGGTGTTTTCAGAACCATGGGGTAAGGGAGTATTCCTTCTTTTCACACGTCCATCAGGTGTATTCGAGGATTGACTACCTTGTAGTGAGTCAGGAGATTTTGGTTGGGGTGGAGGGGACAGTGTATGTGGGGATAGTTATCTCGGACCATGCACCCACTGGCTGGAGATTCGGTTCAGAACGGGACAAGAGCAGAGGCCGGGTGGAAGTTTGACTCGGGGTCGGGGTTTTTGTGATAAGGTACGGGCGGTGATTAAGGAGTATGTGGAGTTGAATCAGAATGGGGAGGTGTCGGCAGGCATTCTTTGGGAAGCACTGAAGGCAGTGGTCCGAGGAGAAATTATTTTCTTTATGGCTCATGCGGATAAGGAAAGGAGGGCGGAACATGACCATCTAGTGAGTGAGATAGTGGAAGTGGACAGGGAATATTCGAGGGTGCCCACTGTGGAGGGATTGATGAGGAGGAAAAAGTTGCAGGGACAGTTTGACAGGCTGACAATGGAGAGGGCGGTAGGGCGGTAGGGAAACTGAGTAGGACAAGAAGGGTGCAATATGAATATGGCGAGAAGTCGAGTTGCGTGCTGGCACACCAGCTGCGGAAGCAGATTGCGTTCAGGGAAATATTGAAGATACGGACTGGGAAAGTGGTGTTGGAGCCTGGGAAGATAAATGAGGCATTTAGGGAGTACTACCAGGGACTGTAGAGGTGGACCTGGGGGGAGAGGAGGAGGACATGTGGCAGTTTCTGGATGAGCTGGAATTTCCCCAGGTAGAGGAAGCAAAGAGGCAGGCGTTGAGGCGTTGGAGGAGTCCCTGGGGCTGAGGGAGGTGCTGGATAGTATCAAAGGTATGAAGTCGGGGAAGGCCCCTGGGCCGGATGGGTACCCGGCGGAATTTTATAAGGAATTTGCGACGGACCAGGCACCACAACTGTTGGGGGCATTTAATGAAGCACTGGAGAAGGGGGAGTTGCCGAAGATGATGATGCAGGCAGTAATCACACTAATCCCCAAAAAAGGGAAGGATCTTGGAGGGGTGGGGGGGGGGGGGGGGGGGGGGAATAGTGTATACAGGAGGTGGAGGGAATTGGGGCTGGTCAAGGTGAGGGATTTGTATTTGGAGAAAGGGTTCGCCAGTCTGGAGGAGCTAAGGGAGAGGGTAGAGCTGCTGAGGGGGAGAGAATTCAGGTATCTGCAGATTTGGGGACTTTGCACAAAAGGTCTGGAGGGAGTTCCCTAGGTTGCCGGGATACACCATGCTGGATCGACTGCTGCTTCCGGATGTGGAAGTGGAGGGAAGAATTGGGGATATATACAAGTGGCTGGGGGAGCAGGGAGATGAGTGGGTGGTGAAGATCAAGGAGAATTGGGAAACGGAGTTGGGAGGGGAGATCAATTGGGAAGCATGGAGTGAGGCATTATGAAGAGTAAACTCCCTCTTGTGCAGGGACGAGCCTGATACAGTTTACGGTGGTGCACAGTTTAACGTGGTGCACAAGAAGCATATGACTCGGGCGAGAATGAGTGGGTTCTTTCAGGGGACAATAGAAGCAACGACGACATGAGTAAAAAATGTTTTTTACACAGTGAGTGGCTGGGATCAGCAATGCATTGCAATAGAATGTGGTAGCGGCAGATTCAATTATAATTCTCAACAAGGAATTGGATTGTTGTCTGCAGGACTACAGGGAAAATGCGGGCTTGTGCTGCAGTGCAGTGCTCTTGCAGAGCAGCAGCACAGACATGATGAGCCAAATGGTGGCCTCCTATGCTTTAACCATTCTGTGATTCTACTTAAAGGATTTGTTGCACAGGTGAAGGTCTACATTAATCTAAAGTGGTGACATGGACAGAAGGATGGCTGATTGATAAATAGGCAGCCTGGGGAACAAATCGGAACTAGGGTGGCACTTTAGCATGTATACTGGAAGCTGCAGATATTAATACACAGGGTCTTGTTCTTTGAAGACAGACAGAACATATGTATGCACATTTTGTCTGTTTCAGTTGGACAAAATAAGTGACAGCTATTTGCTGACTCATTCCTCAGGGCCTTTACCAATCAGGGGCAAACTGCCCGATTAAAATTTCAGACAAATCTCGGCAGTTAACTGTCAATCACCATTAACTAACGCATTCTCCCTGGCAATACCTCTACCACTTAGAATCCACTTACCTACCATCAGATTCTCTTCTCGTAGTATAAATTGTTGCTTTCATATTGGTATTCTTGCGAAATGCCATGATGAGCACAAGACAGAAAGCTTCAAAATGTATTTTTTTCAATACTCAAACTCTGTATTACCAAACAACCATTTGATCTGTAGTTGGTCGTTTTATCCCTTTATGCTTTTTGAATAATGATGTAATATTCTCCATTATTCTGCCACAACTTCAGTTTAGTTGGTTCCTCTTATTTCACAATTAACTTTCATCAGTATTACTGTAGTAATCCACGGGAGGCAGGAGTTCCGTCACCACACCAATATTTATTTACAATAACGATATCACAGGAGCAGCTACAAAGAGTGCTGCTAGCAGTCCAGTCAACTTAAGACTGGCTCACAAAGCCTACACAGGTGCTTATATGGGCCCCCTCAATGAGCTATCATTGAGGGAGCTCATATTCCAATTGGCTAACCAATAAAGCCAATTGGAGTTCATTACACCCCTCCATCCCAAGGTCCGAGGAATTCCTGCCAGCTGGCATTCCTCTGAGCTTCTTCCTGCTCCTCATGTCTGGGTCTGTCACCTCAGTGTCGTCCGCCGGGTCGTTCTCCGAAGTGGGCGGGGTGTACCTTATAGGTGCCCGTCTTTTCCTTGACGACCTCCTTGGAAGTTGTTCTTCCTCCTCCTTGGGGAGAGGTGTCGCAGCGGCCTCGTCGAGCATGTCCATCTCCGACTCTGACGACTGGATGACGGGGTCTGGAGAAATTGATCGGGGCTGGGGTGTGGGTATCCTTTCCGTCTGGGCTATCCCAGCTTGAGGCGGTCCTGCTTTGCCTGCCTCCAGGTGTGGTTCCGCTGCCCTTATTTGGTCTAGGCGTTTCTTCAGCACCTTACCTCCTATTGAAACCTCATAGGATACGGGCCCTGTTAGGGACTCTACCGTGCCTTTGACCCACGTTGGTCCATTCCCCTAATTCTTGACCCAAACCGGTGCCTCCACCTGGAAATGTCTCTGCTGCCGACTATTATCATGCCCCCTGTGTTTGGCCTCCTGTTGTTTCTCCACTTTCCCCATTAAATTTGGGAAAAGGAGACTCAGCTTCGTTCGCAGCCGCCTTCCCGTTAAGAGTTCAGCTGGCGGTATGCCCGTTGTGGAATGTGGTGTGGTCCTGTAATCAAACAGCCAGCGGGAGAGCTTTGTGTCCATTGACGCTGCCAACTGCTTCTTGAGTCCCGCTTTAAGTGTCTGGACCGCTCTCTCTGCCAGGCCGTTGGTCGCTGGATGGTAGGGGGCCGTTTTGATGTGACGGACTCCGTTTTCCTTCAGGAATTTTCCAAATTTCCCACTTGTGAATGCCGTTCCGTTATCCGACACCAATATCTCCGGAAGTCCATGTGTTGCAAACGAGGCCCTGAGCTTTTCAATTGTCGATGCTGTGCTTGCCGTGTTTACCCGGTGGACGTCCAACCATTTGGAGTGGGCGTCCACTATCACCAAAAACATTGAGCCCATGAAAGGGCCGGCGTGGTCAATATGCAGGCGGGTCCACGGTCTGCCTGGCCATTCCCACGGGTGCAATGGCGTCACTGGTGGCACTCTTTGCCCCTGTTGGCACTCCTGGCACTGATGTACCAAGGCTGCTATGTCGGTGTCCAAACCTGGCCACCAAACGTAGCTTTGAGCTGGCATCTTCATTTTAGACACCCCTGGGTGTCCGTGATGTAACTCGGTTAAGATTGCCTGACGGCCCTGAGCTGGGATGATTACCCGGGCTCCCCATAATAGGATACCATCTTCTACGGTTATTTGGTCCCTTCTGCTCCAGTATGGGTGCATCTGGGGCTCCACTGGTCTTTCCAGTTCCCCTGTTAGCAGTAAATGCTTCATCTTGGCTAAAACTGGGTCTTTTTGCATCCACAACCGAATATGTTGTGCGTCTACTGGTAGGGTATCCAAAGAATTTAGAGTCATTACTATCTCCTCTACTTTTGGTATTTGCGGCGAAGTGTCCGGGAGGGGAAGTCTGCTCAAAGCATCTGCATTTGCTACTCACGTTCCCGGTCTGTGCTCCAGAATGTATCTATACGCCGTCAGTAGCAACGCCCAGCGTTGGATTCTGGCTGATGCAATCGGGGGTATTGACTTGTCTTCTTTTAATAACCCTAATAACGGTTTATGGTCCGTCACTATGGTGAATTTCCGCCCATACAGATACTGACGAAATTTTTTTACTGCGAATATCACCGCCAGTCCTTCCTTCTCGATTTGGGCGTACTTCTTCTCAGCCATCGCCAAGGTCCTCGAAGCATAGGCTATTGGCCGTTCTTCCCCATTCCTTACTCTATGGGCTAATACGGCTCCTACCCCATAGGGGGATGCATCACAAGTGACCACCAACTCCTTCCTTGGGTCATAATGCTCTAGGACATTTTCAGATGACAGCTGTTCCTTAATGTCCCTAAATGCTCGGTTTTGGCGGGTGGACCATTTCCATTCTTGCCCCTTTTTTAGTAGCTGGTGGAGGGGTTCTAGGATGGACGCCCTATTTTCAATAAATTTTCCATAATAGGTTACCAGCCCTAGAAATGATCGTAGCTCCTGGACCGTAGTGGGAGCTGGGGCTTCTTTTATTGCCCTTACTCTGTCTTCTAATGGGTGTAAGCCTGACTCGTCTACTTTATATCCCAGGTACGTCACTTGTGGGGCCTGAAAAACGCATTTTTCCCTTTTTAGCCGTACGCCTGCCTTTGCAAAACGCCTGAACACTTCCTCCAGGTTCCTTAAGTGTTCCCTGTTTGTCCTACCCGTTAGTAAGACATCATCCAAATAAATCGCCACCTGCGGTAGTCCCTGCAGAATATTTTCCATCGTACGCTGGAATATAGCGCAGGCTGATGACACTCCGAAAGGTAGCCTAGTATAACGAAAAAGGCCCTTCAGGGTGTTGATCGTAGCGAACTTCTGGGAGCCCTTGTCCAGTTTTAACTGCAGGTAGGCGTGGCTCATGTCCAGTTTCATGAACAAAAGCCCACCTACCAATTTGGCATATAGGTCGTCTATTTTCGGGATTGGGTATTTGTCCAGCAGTGCGTATTTGTTTACTGTCTGTTTGAAATCTCCACAGAGACGTATCGAGCCGTCTGGCTTCAAAATTGGTACCACCGGCGCTGCCCATTCATAGAACTGTACTGGTCTGATAATGCCGTCGCGCCGTAACCTTTCTATTTCGTCATCTACTTTCTTCCTTAATGCAAAAGGTACCGGCCTGGCCTTACAAAATTTCGGAAGGGCTTCTGGGTCCACGTGCAAAAATGCTTTGGCGCCTATGATTTCCCCCAAACCTTCCTGGAAGACCTCTGGGTATTTTTGGAGTACTCCACTCAACTGCCCGCTTCCACTCTTGAAAATTTGCATCCAAACTAATTTTAGGTCTTTCAGCCAGTTCTGTCCAATTAAGCTCGGTCCGGAGCCCTCTACTATCGTCAACGGTAATCTGAGCAATTGTTTCTCATATTCCACGGGTACATGAGTCATGCCTAGAACTTCCAGGGCTTCCCCCGTGTAGGTTTTAAGTTTCGTCAATGTTTTTGTTAGGGTTAGTGGCTGGAGTCCATCTTTGATTTTTCTAAATGCTGCCACTCCCATTACTGATACGGCCACACCCGTGTCTATTTCCATTTTGTCGGCCGCCCGTTCACCCGTGGGGTAATCCTAATGGGTTCTGCTTTCTTCGTTGCAATATTATATAATTGTTCCCCTTCAGAGGAGGATGGGGCGTCTAGGTTGTGTACTTCCCTGCGTCCCCACCTGCTATTCCTCTTTTGCCACCTCCTTCTAGGGTTTCTGTCGTTGTTATCCCACTCTGTCTGGTGCCAGAAACGGTCCTTCTCTGTTGGGGGAGCCTCAGCCGGTACTTCCCTCTGTCTCCAGTTAGTCCTGGCAGACTTGGGTGCAGTTCTGGGGTTTTCCTTTTTCCCTCTATTCCTCAGGTTTTTCCTGAGGGCGGCTATCTGGTAGCAGGACCCGTTGTGGTAGTCCCTCTCCCAGGTATCTACCTCCATTGGCGTACCCTGTAGTTCCTGTGTCCCACTTGCTGCCTTTTCTAGGGACAGTGCGAGCTGTAACGCCTGCCTGCAGTCTAGCTCTGTTTCCGCCAACAGGCGTTTCTGTATTGTGAGGTCGTTTATACCACACACTAACCGGTCCCGAAGCATTTCATTTAGCATTGGGCCGAACTCACATTTTTCTGCCAGCCTTCTCAGGCGGGTCAAGAAATTTGTGACCGACTCCCTGTCTTCCCGCTTCGCTGTGTAGAATCTGTACCTACGCAAAATGAGGGGTGGTTTTGGGTCGTAGTGCTCTTTCACCAATTCCGTTAATTCTTGGAAAGTTTTCGTGTCCGGCGCATCGGGATACGTCAGACTACGTATAATGGCAAAAGCTGAGGGTCCGCACGCCGACAGCAGGATAAGGTGTCTCCTTTCGTCCTTCAGTATATCATTTGCCCGGAAGAAGTAACACATTCTCTCCACATACTGGGACCAGTCCTCAATAGCCGGGTCGAATGCCTCTAACCTTCCAAAAAACGGCATTTTTAAAATGGCAAGGCTTACCCTCCGAGTGCGGCAGCTGGTCTCCGCAAAATTCTTAGTTTACCTCGTCGCCACTGTAGTAATCCACGGGAGGCAGGAGTTCCATCACCACACCAATATTTATTTACAATAACGATATTACAGGAGCAGCTACAAACAGTGCTGCTAGCAGTCCAGTCAACTTAAGACTGGCTCACAAAGCCTACACAGGTGATTATATGGGCCCCCTCAATGAGCTATCATTGAGGGAGCTCATATTCCAATTGGCCAACCAATAAAGCCAATTGGAGTTCATTACAATTACCATATAGACCAATGAATACCTTTGGAGTTCCATTAACCATTTTAAATTCAGTTTTTTGTTAACTTTGATTTTTCATACAACTATAATTTGTTTTTCCACATCAACTTTTATATATAATCACACTCGCAAAATGAAGCAGAAATACCAAGGTATTTCACAAAGATAGAGTATAACAGCCACCAACCCCTCATGGGAAAGTTAACATAATTGGTGAGAGATAGATTTTCAACTGATTTCAAAGGTAGAAGGGGAATGTTGTAATAATGTCATTAATTAAGAATGCTATCTTCCCATTTGCTTTCTCAAACATTTCTGTAAATTTTACAGGTAGCATGTTTCATCCTAACTCTCTGATGCTATCTTTCTGGCAAACTGTTCGCTTACTTTTGTGTGTTGGTTAAGAGTTTGTACCAATGGAAGTACACAAAAGTCTATTAAGTGTACGAGAAGCAGCTCATCTCAGAAGCTAGTTTTACAGGTTTATTAGCCACCAAGCATGACAAGAGGCAAGTATCCATATCACTTCATCGTAGAATGGTTACAGGACAGGAGGCCATTCAGCCCATCACATCCATGCCACTAGACTAGTTCCATTTCTCCTCCTTTTTCCTGTAGTCCTATAATGTTTTCGCTTCAGGTGCTTATCCAATTCCACTTTTGGAACGCTGATTGTTTCTGTCTCCATCTCACTATGGGTAATGGATTTTAAATCGTAACAACTTGCTGCCTCAAAAAGGTTTTCCTCAGGTCGTCATCATTTATTTTGCCACTCATCTTAAATCAGTGTCCTCCAGTTTGTGACCTTTCTTCCAATGGAAACAGTTTCCTTCCATCTACTCTCTCTAAATCCCTCGTGACATTGAGCATTTCTATCAAATTTACTCTCAATATTCTCTTCCTTAAAGAGAACAATCCCAGCTTCTCCCATCCATTAACATAACTGAAATCTATTCTCAAAAATATTTTCTGCACCCTCTTTACATGCTTCTCAAAGACTGGAGCTCAAGATGCAACATCTGTAATATCTTCTGAAGGGAATAAAAACATTGTTATGATCTTCAGAAAATGGCAATGATCAATCTGATAAATCTTTATAACTTCAGTCACAAGTTGATTGGTAATCATTTTAAATATGCTGTTTTCTGAGCCACCTAAATCAAAATGTAATAGGTTCAAGTGCCACCCTGAAGAGTCAGCATAGGATATAGGCTAACACTCCAGCACAGGACTGAGGGAATGTAGCACTGCTATCTGAGCAAGACATTAAACAAAGGACCCATCTGTCCTCTTAACTAGACGCAAAGTTCCGTTGGCATTATTCCAAATTTGAGCAGAGAAATTCTCCTGGTGTTCTGGTCTATATTTAACCCTCAACCAGCATGACTGGAGCTGATAATCCGATTGGTTATCTTATTGTTTGTGGGTCCATGCTTTGTGCAAATAGGTTGCCACGTTTTCCTATGTACCAACAGTGACTGCATTTCAAAAAGTACATCTTTGGTTGCTTTGGGGCATCCAGAGGTTGTGAAAAGGGCTGTATGAATTCAAGTGCTTTCATCATTAATACAGTTCATGATCTGATTATTCAATAAACTAAAGAATACCCCATTCACAGTGGAGAAACTAAAAGTCACAAAAGAATGTCAAATTTCTCAACAGATATGGATACTTTCTGATATTCTTATCAAGTGCCCAAAAGTAATCAAAAACAAGCACATATATTTTTTTATAATCTTTATTGTCACAAGTTGGCTTACATTAACACTGCAATGAAGTTACTGTGAAAAGTCCCTAGTCGCCATATTCTGGCGCCAGTTCGAGTACACAGAGGGAGAATTCAGAATGTCCAAATTACCTAACAGCACATCTTTCAGGACTTGTGGGAAGAAACCGGAACACTCAGAGGAAACCCACGAAGACATGGGGAGAACATGCAGACTCTGCACAGACAGTGACCCAAGCAGGATTTGAACCTGAGACCCTGGAGCTGTGAAGCAACAGTGCTAACTAACCACTGTGCCACCGTGCCATTTCCCAATTAAAGGAATTGCACTTGTAATTCAATCAAGGAGACAGATTAATCTGTTAAATAAATCAAACAATCATTTCAAACTCTTAAAACAGTGAACAGAATTGGAATATTAGGGCAAAAAAATGTTTTGAGAACCAACCATCACATTTACTGTCAGTGTTGCAATGAGAAGTTTTAGCGCCAATTAAAAAGAAATCTGTCAGATGCATACATTGGAAAAAGTTCAAAATTGGCAATTGCCCATTCAAATAAATCCTGGAGTTGGAATATTGAAGTTCCTGCAGTTTATTGATATGTGACACAAAGTAGCTTTGTTTAACCTTTTTAAAAAAGGTTATGCATCATCTCAAAAAAGTGCAAAACTGTATTTTTAATTTTCTTGCATACCAGAAAGTTGGAATGCCTCCCAGTCCTCATACATTTTAACTTATTTAGCATCAAACCCTGTTCTGTTGAAATTTAAAACTGCATTAAAACATCAAATAAAGTGCTATGCAACTTTTAAATCATTCAAAATCTGAACAACTCAACAGAGTAGAAAGATATATTGTGTGATACAAAACAAATGCAAACAAATGAAATCTAAAATTCATTCAAAGTCTCACATTGAAAGAAAAGTAGTTATTCCAGTCACAAAAAATACCTCCTTCAATTATTTTAATTACAGTTAGCTACAATGAGCCACTAATCTAGGATCAACACTCCTTTTCAAAACAAAGGAAAGGAATTCACTTGACTTTTCAATTTTTAATTAAATGACACTTGCTTATCATAACACAGGGATCCTCCACACTCAAACCAGTTTTTAATACAATGTACCAGCAAATTACTGCTGGAATCTGAAACAAAAACAGAAAATGCTGGACAATCTCAGCAGGTCTGACAGTATCCGTGGAGAGAGAGAGATAACTGTTGGGGGTGGGGGGGTTTCAGTAGGGTCTGGATAGAGGGCCAGCGATAGGTGGAGATTGACAAAGATATCATGGGGGTAAAAACAAAGGGAATGGAAATAGTGGCGATCATGACTAAGAAAGGTGCTGATAGTAGCATATTAAGAGAGCAGAATGTGTTAATGGCAGAACAACGGTAAGCAGTGTGTCAAAGGACACTTGGAACAGGGAGCAGATGGTCCGAGTGGGGTGAGAGAGGAAAAACAGATCAAGGGAAGAAATGAAAATAAATTGATAAATAAAAACGGGGTGAAGGTGGAGGTAAGAGTTCACAGTCTGAAGTTGTTGAACTCAATGCTAAGTCTGGAAAGCTGCAACGTGTCTAATTGGAAGATAATGTGCTGTTCCTCCAGTTTGCATTGGGCATGAGGCAGGACGATGAGTTGAAATGGTAGATGGCCAAAAATTAAGTTTTAAGAGGGCCTGTGAAGGGAGACAGATTTTTGTCAGGCAAGGGTTATAAGGAACAGAGAGTGCAGCTGAGACTACAACCAGATCAGCCGTGATATTACTGAATGGTGGAACAGGCTTGAACAGCTAGATGGTCTACCCCTGCTCCAACATTCCGATGTTCCTAAAGCAGATAGAGGTGCAGAGGTGAGCTCCAAAATTTAGGGAAAAGGCAGCTGAATGTACCAATGGTGGAGAAATTTAAATCAGCGATGCTCAAGAGGCAAAAATTAAATGATAACAGGTATCAGAAATATGGAGGGTGAGCCCATGGTGGGATTTGAAAGCCACAATGAGGATTTTAAAATCAAGGCATTGCTTGACCAGAAATCAATGTAGGTGCAACGAGTGAATGGGACGATGCAACTAAGGACAAGGGCAGCAGAGTTTTGAATGCCCTCAACATTACGGTGAGTAGAATATGGGAGACTGGCCAGGAGAGCATTGTAATAGTCAGCCTAGAGGTAACAAAGGCATAGATGAGGGTTTCAACAACAGATAAGTTGATGCGGGTTGGAGTTGGGAGATTAAGGTGATTTTAGCAGTGGCGTAGAGATATGGTTAGACGGTCATTTCAGGGTCAAATATGACACCAAGATTGCGAACACCCTGATTCAGCCTCAGGCAGGTTTCAGGGAGAAAAATGAAGCCAGTAGCTGGGAAAAGGAGCTTGTGGTGGGAACCAAAGACATGCATTTGTGCAAGCACTGATGTTAGTCTTATATACTGGGTTGCCTCCCTGGTGTTGGGGTAAGCTGCCCAATAATAATATATAACTTCGGCAGCACCAAACCCATCGTCTGCCTCTCCCTCTGTTGGGCCCTCCTTCGAATCCAAGTAGTTCTCCCCACTCATATGAAACCATCTCCTGAAAAATTGACTTTGGTAAAAAAGCTGGGAGGCATCGAACCAAGAACATAAATCGCGACAAAATATTCACCTTAATAGACTGAACTCGGTCCACCAACGACAATAGGAAGCTGTCCCACCTCTGTAGATCTGCTCTAACACCACTTGCGGTTGATATACATAAGCATAGGCTGATGTTTATTGGAAAAAGCCAGCTTCCAAGATGTTAAAGGTTGCGGGGGGGGGGGGTTAAATAGTTTCAGTTTGTTAATATGCTAACGAAAGAGCATGGATAACCAGGCAAGTTTGTTTGGAATGGTTTAACAAGCACCTTGCTTCCGAGGCTTGTGATCATTATCCATCAGTTGGCCTGATGAAAAGCACAAGGTATTGTTGTCGCTTGAGAATTTGGGCCAAGGAAACATATACCAAGACTTCGATAAGGATGAGCATTTTGAGAGATTTGGTGTGTCTAAAGAGAAGGAAATTATTTCAGAACTGTTGGAGCATGCAATTGTCTTCCCAAGCTGCACAATCATTCGATGACCAAGATACCAAAGCAGTTATGAAGATAGACAAAGATGCTCCCATTGTTCACACACTTACAGATGGTGAAATTATTGAAAATATTTTGCGTCCGGGGAGAAAGATAACAAGTGAGGATGACAATGATGACGTTGGTGATCAAGTCAAGAAAATGTCCATGGGGTAGAACAGTGGCTCAGTGGTTAGCATTGCTGCCTCATGGCGTCGAAGTCCCAGGTTCGATCCCGGCTCTGGGTCACTGTCAGTGTGGAGTTTGCACATTCTCCTGTGATTGCATGGGTTTCGCCCCCACAGCCCAAAGATGTGCAGGGTAGGTAGATTGGCCACACTAAATTGCCCCTTAATTGGAAAAATTGAATTGGGTACTCTAAATTTAAAAAAAAAATGTCCATTGACAAATGTATAAATATGTGAAAATTTTGTTCATACCCTACAGCAATGTAACTTCATAACAGAACAAGAGACAATGCATGTTTACAAAATTCATGGAAATCTATGAAAAAGAATCCTAAATTATGAAGCAAATTAAATCAGTAGATCTACTTAACAAGGAATCCCAAGGGCAGCACGGTGGCCTAATGGTTAGCACAGCTGCCTCATGGCGCTGAGGTCCCAGGTTCGATCCCGGCTCTGGGTCACTGTCCGTGTGGAGTTTGCACATTCTCCCCGTGTCTGCGTGGGTTTCGCCCCCACAACCCAAAAATGTGCAGATAGGTGGATTGGCCACGCTAAATTGCCCCTTAATTGGAAAAAATAATTGGGTAATCTAAATTAAAAAAAAGGAATCCCAGCAGAGTGCTACTGGCCTGACTTTAATTGCATCATCAAATACAATGTCAATGCTGGAAAATCCTATGCTGGCCCATCATCAATCAAAACACCCCAGCTGAGTCCTCTCCTTCATGCTAGACTT
Organism: Scyliorhinus canicula; assembly: GCF_902713615.1. Taxonomy (NCBI): domain Eukaryota; kingdom Metazoa; phylum Chordata; class Chondrichthyes; order Carcharhiniformes; family Scyliorhinidae; genus Scyliorhinus; species Scyliorhinus canicula. Next base: position 185,048,458 of record NC_052146.1, on the reverse strand, counting down.
TCAGCCTAAATACTTGATGGGTACAAAAAAAAATGTTTCCTCCAAACTTCATATAAACATTATCGTTTTCTTTTCCATACTTTATTTGAAAAATGATTTGCTTTATTTCAATGTATATCATTTTCATTGCACTTGCCTGATTTTATTCCAAGAAATTTGGGAAAACCCAATATTTGGCATGCACTTGATCCAGAGGCCACATTTCAGATATTGTATCTATAGGCAGGTAAAGCATTGAGGTCTTGTACAGTTTCAGGAACTAGGGAGAAGGTTATGCAGTAGGACCTCCCAGAGTAATGTCTGGATTACTCTCAGTGCTATGTGCTAGTGTGTATCGGAGTGGTAAAATAAACAGGTTAACTATGTGTGAAGAAATGGTGCAAGAGGCTGGGATTAAGATTCCTGGGGCACTAAAACCAGTTCTAGCGCAGAAGCAATCTGCACAAGATGATGGGTTCCATCTCACAGAGCTGGAACTATATCCTTGCACTGAGGTTTAAACTAATTTGACAGGAGAAGGAGAACAAGTACTAAAAATAAAGAGATAAATGTGCACAGGCAACTTTTAGTTCTAGTTTTTTTTCCGATTAATGGGCAATTTAGCATGGCCAATCCATCTACCCTGCACATCTTTAGGTTGTGGGGGTGAGGTCCATGCAGACATGGGGAGAGCGTGCAAACTCCACACGGACAATGATCTGAGGCTGAACTGAACCCGGGTCCTCAGCACTGAGGCAGCAGTGCTAACCACAGCACAACTGTGCTGCCCCCTTTTAGTTCTAGTTACATAAGTCATGGTGTTAGAGGATCTGGTAGTCCTCGGATATATTCACTATTAGGAGGGGTTTCGGTTAAAAATTGTATCTATTAGAACACTAATTGTGTGTAATCCAAAGAGTATCTATACACATACATGTTTTGCTTTACATTTGTATAGCCAAAGAAACCATTGTGTCTTACAGATACAAATAGCTGTAGGAAAGTGGGGGTATGAGGAGAAACACTGGATAATGCAGCTAAGCAAATTAAAAAGCTAAGCAAATTAAAAGACTGAAGAGCAAGCAGAAGCAGCTACATTCCCATGAGAATGCAGACTAGGCAAATGTAATAAGGAATAAAAGAAGGGACCTTGAACTAAAATTAGGCCTTCAAAATGAATTTCCAATTCAGAGTCAGTTCTGTGGAGCAGGATTAGAGTCTGCTTGCGTTTCTTCTTCCAAAGCGTACAGAGGGAACTCTTGTCCACAGTCTGAAGGAAGAGGATAGTTAGGTAATATTATCATAGCTTGACATACTAAGGATCAGCAAATCCTTTTGTGCTGGGCTGTACGACATGAAGTCCACAGACAGCACCACCTTCTGGTCCTCTATCATAAGGTTTCAAGGACAGTATGTGGGAGAGTCTGGACAAACCATCAAGTATGTTGAGCTGACAAAGACCGTCAGGTCCTTTGAGAAAATAAAACTTCCAGAAGTGATTGCTTACCAACCAAGTTGCTAGAATGTTTTCAAAATATGTAATATGTAATGGATATACATGCAATTTTTAAAAAAGTTTGCTTAAAAATGCCATCGTCTTAACTAATAACATGAAATTCTGTTATCTTGCTTGGCTGACAACCCTGACGTCTCTTAGTTTGTTGAAACAGGTGCACACAAGGAAAAACATTGCTTGATTCACAGCTTTTGTTCTTAGATTTCGTCAATGGTTGAGTTTTTTTAACATAAGATAAGAGGTATCATATGCTTATAGTTTCTGCAATTGAGACTTTAAAGGTCTGGTTGATTGAAATTTTTATAGGATTGCACTAACAACAGTTTTTTTAAGGAAAATTATGAAGGGCTGTTTTGTTTTAGTTTTTTTATACGTGGCATTATTACTCTTTGGTTCTCTACAAAGTATATTGTGGGTGAATAGGCACGGACGTGCTATGAGTTGGCATGAAGGATATGAGGGGCGGGGCAGCACGGTGGCCTAATGGTTAGCACAGCTGCCTCACAGCACTGAGGTCCCAGGTTCGATCCCGGCTCTAGGTCACTGTCCATGTGGAGTTTGCACATTCTCCCCGTGTCTGCGCGAGTTTCGCCCCCACAACCCAAAAATGTGCAGAGTAGGTGGATTGGCCACACTTAAAAAAAATTGCCCATTAATTGGAAAAAATAATTGGGTAATCTAAATTTTTAAAAAAAGGATATGAGGGGCCAAGGGGGTGGATAGAGAGTCATAGGTTGACATAAGATATTTTGAAGTTTTTTTTTAATACAAGGTACCATCTCTAAAGGGCTGTGAACTACGATTCCTTGAGAAACTCACTCAACACAATGAAAATTGCAGGGCTGAAGAGATGCCTACCCCCGCAATGAAGCTGGCCAGGTCAGGAATGCAGGATGCAAGCTCATTATTCCACCCATGTCCCTCACCAGCCACAATTAGGGGTGCCAAGGGGCAGCACGGTGGCGCAGTGGGTTAGCCTTGCAGCCTCACGGCGCTGAGGTCCCAGGTTTGATCCCGGCTCTGGGTCACTGTCCGTACTGAGTTTGCACATTCTCCCCGTGTTTGCATGGGTTTCGCCTCCACAACCCAAAGCTGTGCAGGTTAGGTGGATTGGCCACGTGAAATTGCCCCTTAATTGGAAAAAAAATGAATTGTGTACTCTAAATTTTAAAAAAAAAATTAGGGTGCCAGGAATTCTGGAATAAGGTCCTGTCCACCATTTTTCAAGGTCTGCAGAGTCACCCTGAATCCATAAAAATACAGCCCTGGCTTTCAATTTCAGGCTTTATTCCACCTGCTGTCATGGTGGGTTTTGAACCGGTGTCCCCAGGGGTTAGCTTGAACCTCTGATTACTAGTCCAATGATATTACCACTACATCACCATTTCCCCGTGATTGTTGAGCATTTTGCGGTAGACTCCATTCCAAGTCACTCACATCTGGCAAATCCTGGAAAAACTGTCATGCTCTGTCAAGAACAGTACAGCAGGGGCAGCACGGTGGCACAGTGGTTAGCATTGCTGCCTACAGCGCTGAGGACCCGGGTTCGAATCCCGGCTCTGGGTCACTGTCCGTTAGGAGTTTGCACATTCTCCCCGTGTCTGCGTGGGTTTCACCTCCACAACCCAAAGATGTGCAGGATAGATGGATTGGCCACGCTAAATTGCCCCTTAATTGAAAAAAAATAATTGGGTACTCTAAATTTATTTTAAAAACTGTACAGCATAGGAACAGTCCCTACGGTCCTCCAAGCCTGCGCCGATCATGATGCCTATCTAAACTAACCCCTTCTGCACTTCCGGGGTCCATATTCCTCTATTCCCATCCTATTCATGTATTCGTCAAGATGACTTTTAAACTCTATCGTATCCACTTCCACCAGCTCCCCTGGCAGAGTGTTCCAGGCACTCGCCACTCTCTGTAACAACTTGCCTTGCACATCGCCTCTAAACTTTCCCCTTTGCACCTTAAACCTATATCCCCTAGTAATTGACTTTTCCACCCTGAGAAAACCATTTGACTATCCACTCTGTCCATACTGCTCATAATTTTGTAAACTTCTATCAGGTCGCCCCTCAACCTCCTTCGTTCCACTGAAAACAATCCAAGTTTATCCAACCTCACCTTATAGCTAATGCCCTCCAGATCAGGCAGCATCCTGGTAAACCTCTTCTGTGCCTCTTCAAAATATCCACATCCTTCTGACAGTGTGGCAACCATAATCATACGGAATATTCCAAATGCAGCCTAACCAAGGTTCTTTACAGCTGCATCATGACTTGCTAATTTTTATACTCAATGCCCCGACCGATGAAGGCAAGCATGCCGTACGCCTGCTTGACTGCCTTATCCACCTACATTGCCACTTTAATTGATCGATGGACCTGTACACCCAGATCTCACTGCCTGTCAATACTCCTAGGGGTTCTGTCATTTACCGTAAAATTCCCACCTGTATTCGAAACTCCAAAATGCATTACCTCACATTTGTCCGGATTAAACTCCACCTGCCAAGGTACTCATTTAGTACCTCGCCCATTTCCTCCACCTGCCAAGGTACTCATTTAGTACCTCGCCCATTTCCTCTGGCTCCACACATAAATTCCCTCCTCTGTCCTTGAGCGGGCCAACCCTTTCCTTGGCTACCCTCTTGCTCTTTACATACATACAAAATGCCTTGAGATTCTTCTTAAACCTATTTGCCAAGGACTTTTCAAGACCCATTTTAGCCCTCTTAACTCATTGCTGAAGTTCCTTCCAACTTTCTTTATATTCTTCATGGCCTTCGTTTGTTCTCAGCCTTCTAGACCTTACGAATTCTTCCTTTTTCTTTTTGACTAGGCTCACAATATCCCTCGTTATCCAAGGTTTCAGAAACTTGCCATACTTATCCTTCATTCTGTTATATCTATAATACATTATCTCAGGGGTGGGCAAACTACGGCCCGACAAAGGTTTTTATGCGGCCCGCCAATGAGGTGCCCGGAATCATAACCGGCATTTTTGAAAAGCCTTATTATTGTTTGTAACCTGGACTCCTATTGGTCGCACACCCAACTAAACCGACCAATAATGCAGCCCCACTCATCCACCCCACTACGCGCGTTTTTATCGTTGACTCGGCCAGGCTGTGCTTCTGTAAGTGTTAAGGATCAGCACAAGCAACTTGACACCCTGATTTCAACAAACTGGTAAATGACTGCAGTCAGATGCATCATTCACATTGACATTGTTCTGTTACTTACTGAGGTACTTTGTTTTTTCAAATAAATGTGTTTTTTTTTCTTTAAAGACCTTTTATTTTGGCTATTTTAAATATTAATTATTTTACTTAATACACTATGCGGCCCTTTGAAATTGTGAATTTCTGAATGTGGCCCTTGCACGGAAAAGTTTGCCCACCCCTGCATTATCTACTGAAATAAAGTTCAAGTAACAAACGTGACCAATACCTCCCATCCCTGTACTCTTTTTTAAAATAAATTTAGAGTACCCAATTATTAAATTTTTCCAATTAAGGGGCAATTTAGCGTGGCCAATCCACCCAACCTGCACATCTTTGGATTGTGGGGGTGAATTTGAACCCGGGTCCTCAACGCCGCAGTCCCAGTGCTATCCACCGCGCCACATGCCGCCCCCATCCCCGGATTCTTAAGTGAACATTGCAAGTATCCGAATTAAAGATACAACCGCCAAGCCTTTTCACGGGGAGATGAAAGAAAACATCTTATTGGAATTGTCCTATCTGAAGAATAAACACCGCTGAAAACCTGTATGTGTGGTGGGTAGGACAGAAAGAGCTGAGGCAGAAGAGAAAACAGGAAGAAAGTACCATTGGACGGAGGCCGTCCAACCATAAATAGAACCACTTTGGTGCACACAATCTGTTGAATACACAATAGTATTAAGTCTATTCAAACTAATCTTCCAGGAGATTCTTCTCCCAACTCTTGAAGGACTGATGACTCATGATCATTCATAGCTGTGATAAAGATGACAAGAATCTTGGATTACAGTCCTGCAATTATTCCTAACGCAAGCATTTAAATGATATCATACACCACGAAAGTAAGTTGGAGTGATACGCAACTGAACTATGTATACAGGGCAAGGTCAAACTGTTGAAATCATTCTTTCGTATGGGGTTTCCCAAACTTTTCCAGCAGCAGAACCCTTTTCATATCCCAATAGTATTGATGGAACCCCTGAGAAACATGGTTATTATATTGAAGAATTAAACCACAAAAAAATTATTACTGCACAATAGGCGCAAACCAAAAAATACAAACTTAAGAAAATTATGAAGGACATAGCTGGGGTAGATAAGAAAAACTTATCCCCTTAGCTGAGGGCTCAATACAGGGGCATTGATTTCAGGTAATGGGCTGAAGATTTAAATGGGATTTGAGAATAAACCTTTTCATCCAGAGGGAGGTGGGAATCTGCAACTCTCTGCCTGAAATGGTGGTAGATGAAGGAACTTCACAATATTTAAGATGCATTTAAATGAGCACTTAAAACACGATAGCATGCAAGGCTATGGACCAAGTGCTGGGAAATGGGATTAGAATAGATAGGTGCTTGTTGGCTGACAGAGTCACGATGGGTCAAAGAGCCTCTAATGTGCGCGCGCGGGGGGGGGGGGGGGGGGGAAGAGAGAGAGCGATACCTAAAATGTTCTTTCAAGACAAACATGTCTAAACATACAGAAAGGGTTCTTCTTGAAATAAAGCCACCTGATCGAAGGGATACAGCAGTGCAGTGCCTTGAAATAAGCTCATTTTAAGAAGAAAGTAGCACTGCCAACAACGGAACAATTGCCAAACCATTGAGCAGCATCAACACTTGCTCACCACAATTTATTTGGACTTATTGCTTGGAGCTCAAACTTGTTTGGCTGGAGGGTGTAGCAAAACTAGATGAAGTCAAGTTATGCTAGGAATTTTCTCCTGCAGTGCAATTTTGCTAGTGCAGGCCTGCAACAGTATCGTTCAAGCACAGGAAAGAAAATAAATGATCTAGATGCAACAATTTTCCAAAGCAGAAGATATGTAATATCACAATGATCTATAAATTTTAAAACTCTATTTTTGGGCCAAAAACGAGCTCACTCCTTCAATAATTTTAATGCTTGGCACCTAAAATATTATTTAAATGTCAATTAAACCACATACAAGGAGGAAATTAAATAGGTCACAGGAGCTTTCTTGATTGAATCTGTGGGTTCTACATTTCTATCACAAAAGGAAAAGATTTGGTCAGTTTCACATGAAAAACCCAAATTCAAACAGCTGGAAAACAGTTGGAGAGCAGGTTTAAATTACAAAACAGCATAGTTCGATACTAACAGTTTCTCGTTAGCTTGCACAATTTTCAAGGCCACTGATTCACATTCTTCATGGAAAAATGGACAAATATCAAATACAGCTCCCAGAACAATGTAAAAGTTCCAGAATTCTCCCTGTGTCTGTGTGGGTTTCACCCCCACAACCCAAAGATGTGCAGTGTAGGTAGATTGGCCACACTAAATTGTCCCTTAATTGGACAAAATAAGTGGGTACTCTAAATTTTCTTTTTAAATTATTGCCCAGCCCTAATTGCCTTTGAGGGGACAGTTAAGCGTCAGCCACGTTGCTGTCAGTCTGGAGTCACATGTAGGCCAGACCAGGAAAGGGTGGCAGATGTCCTTCCCAAAAGGACAATAGTGAACCTGATGGGCATTGCTGCCTACGGAGTGAGGACCTAGGTTCGATCCCAGCCCTGGGTCACTGTCTGTGTGGAGTTTGCACATTCGTCCCATGTCTGCGTGGGTCTCACCCCCACAATCCAAAGATGTGCAGGGTAGGTGAATTAATTGGCCACTCTAAACTGCCCCTTAAATGGAAAAACATAATTGGGTACTCTAAATTTATTTAAAAAAACACAAAGTTTCATGATCATCATTAGAGTTTTTAATTCCAGATATTTTATGGAATTCAAATTCGACTGTCTGTCGTGGCGGGGTTTGAACCTGGGTCCCCAGAGCATTACTCTGGGTCTCTGGATTACATCCAGTGGCAATACCACTATGCCACCACCTCCCCAGTGTGATGTTGAAGAGTTTAATATTGCATTAATAATAAAGTTATGAGGCGCTAGCACTCGTGAGCGGATCAGAAGCGGTAAAAAGAGGCTCGAGGCTCCCACCGGTCCGCGATATCCCGGTCTTTTTCGGGGGTTTCCCCATTGTTTTTCAATTCAAATTCCTTCGACCGTTGGGAGCTGAGGGACGGGCAGCGGGTTGGGCCAGTTTAGAGACGGTGAGGGGCCCCGCGGGAGTGTCTGGTGGCCAGAGGAGCAGGGGGCATCGAGCCTGAAGTGAGTGGAGGGGGCAGAGCTTAACACGAGGTGAGGCCCAAATGCAGGATGCAGGAGGAGCAGAGCACATCGGGTGGCTTCCGCTGAAAATGGATGTTTGAGATTTTTGAAGTCCGGTCCCAGGGGAAGAGATTTTTTTTTTGACTTTTGATATAAATTTTTTAAAAATATATTATTATTTATTTATTTTAAGATCGAAGAAAGATGTGGAAAAATACTAAGTCGTTAAAGGATGCCAAAAACAGCTGGGAAGAAGGGAGGAAACGCGGATTCGCCATCAAATGAGAGGACCAGCAAAAGTGCTGACAAGATGGCGTATGCCGGACCGTGTGGTGGGGCCACACTACTTACAGTGGAAAAGATGACTGAGGTGATGGCTGTGGAGCTGGAGAAGCAGTTTGCGAGCCACATGAAGGCATTGAGGAAGGAGATGGCGGTCGCACTGAGATCATTGTTGGTGGAGGCAATCGCTCCCGGTGAGGGTAGCTGTGGCAAAGACATCGGCCGAGGTGAGAGAACAAGGTGAAAAGATAATGGAGTGGAGGAGACCGTGCCGCAGCACAGAGACCACCTCAACCCGATTGGGGAAGAGCTGCGGACGGAGTGGAGGTCAACAGAGGACACGGAGCAAAGCTCGAGGACTTGGAGAACCACTCGAGGCGGCACAATCTGACAATTGTGGGCTTGCCTGAAGAGACAGAGGGCTCAAGGTCAACAGAATACTTCACTAAGATGCTGGCTGAGTTGATGGGGCAGGGCGAAGACCCCTCCCGGTATGAAGTGGAACGAGCTCATCGGTCGTTAAGGCCGAAACCCAAAGTAAATGAGCTGCCAAGAGCAGTAATTATCTGCTTCCATAAATACCACATGAAGGAGAAGGTGTTAAACTAGGTGAAGCAGAAGCGGGAGGTACAGTGGGATGGTGCTAAAGTTCGGATTTACCGGGGCAGCACGGTGGCGCAGTGGTAGCACTTCAGTCTCACGGCGCTGAGGTCTCAGGTTCGATCCCAGCTCTGGGTCACTGCCGTGTGGAGTTTGCACATTCTCCCCGTGTTTGTGTGGGTTTCGCCCCCACAACCCAAAGATGTGCAGGGTAGGTGGATTGGCCGCGGTATATTGCCTCTTAGAGAAAAAATGAATTGGGTACTCTAAATTTTTTTTTAAAGTTTGGATTTACCAGGACTTGGAACGGTGGAGTTGGCGAAGAGACGAGCTGCATTGTACAATTTGGTGTGGTATACCCGGCAAAGCTGAGAGTGTCGTACAACGCCAAAGATTTTTATTTTGAAACGGTGGAGGTGGCTGAGGCATTCACCAAGGCAGAAGGCTTTGGACAGAAGTGAGGCGTGGAGCTGGAAGACAGATTGTGCACTGTGATTGGGGAGCTGGAAAATGTATAAATGTCATAACTTTCTTTTCATTGACCTGTATTGTAACTTACTTGACTTCACATTGTTATGGAGTTTACGTTGTGATAGAGTTTAAGTTTTTGTTTGGTTTGATTGGCATTTTTGTTCCTTTTCTTTTGTTGCAACGGTTATATGTTATTTTATTGAATTGTATGGGTTAGATTGTTTTTCTTTTTCTTCTGGGATGGGTGGGAGGGGACGGTATGCCTTGCCGGGGGGGGGGGGGGGGGGGGGGGGGGGGGCACACACGCTAGCGAACTAAAGTTGGCTAGTGAACGGAGGTGAGGAGAGGAGGGGTGGTGGACATTGGAGCCCGGTTAGCAGGTTTTGATGGGCCTATGAGGCGAGCAGGGCGGGTCAGGCTCATGGGGCAGGGCCCGGTGGTATGATGATGGTGGATAAGGGAGGAGGGGGAAGACCCCCAATTAGGATAGTCAGGTGGAATGTGACGGGGTTGGGGAAGTCCAGTCAAGAGGTCAAGGGTGCTTGCGCATCTTCAAAAATTTGAAGGCCGATTGTAGCAATGCTGCAGGAGACTCACTCGAGGGTGAAGAGTCAGGTGAGACTTAAAAAGGGCTGGGTCAGTCAGGTGTTTCACTCTGGATTTGATGGAAGGGCTCAAGGGGTAGCAGTAATGGTTTGATTTTGTTTTGATTTGATTTATTGTCACATGTACCAAAGTACAGTGAAAAGTATTTTTCTGCAGCCGAGGGAACTTACACAGTACGTACATGGTAGACAAAAAGAATAATCAACAGAGTACATTGACAAATGGTACATCGACAAACAGAGATTGGTTACAGTGCGGAAAAAACAAAGCAAATACATGAGCAAGAGCAGGATAGGGCGTCGTGTATAGTGTTCTTACAGGGAACAGATCAGTCCGAGAGGGAGTCGTTGAGGAGTTATGTAGCTGTGGGGAAGAAGCTGTTCCTATGTCTGGATGTGCGGATCTTCAGACTTCTGCATCTTCTGCCTGATGGAAGGGTCTGGAAAAGGCAATGCCTGGGTGGGAAGGATCTCTGATAATGCTGTCTGCCTTCCAGAGTTTGGATTTACCAGGACTTGGAATGGTGGAGTTGGCATGCCCTGCCTGCAACAGTAGTGGACTCGCCAACACTAAACGCATTCAAATGGTCGTTGGATAGGCATATGGACGATAAGGGAATAGTGTAGAGGGACTTTAAAGGGGTTTCACAGGACGGCGCAACATCGAGGGTCGAAGGGCCTGCACTGCGCTGCAATGTTCTATGAGGCAGCGGGAGGTGTATACAGAATCAATGGGAGGATAACAAGTTTGTGTGATGCGTTGGGCTGAGTTCACCACACTCTGCAGTTTCTTGCGATCTTGGACCGAGCAGTTGCCATACCAGGCTGTGATGCAGCTGGATAGGATACTCTCTATCGCACATCTGTAGAAGTTTGAGAGAGTCGATGCAGACATGCCAAATTTCTTTAGCTTCCGTCGGAAGCTGAAACATTGTTAGGCTTTCTTGACTGAGGCATCAAGTGGACCAGGACAGACTGTTAGCTTTAGGTTCCTGGGGGCAACCATCACCATCAACCATCTCCACTTCGGAGCCATTGATGCAGACGGGAGTGTGTGTCGTGCTACGCTTCCTCAGTCGATGATCAGTTCCTTGGTCTTTCCGACATTTAGAGAGAGGTACACCATGCAACCAAGTGATTCATCTCCTTTCTGTAGTCTGATTTGTCGTTGTTTGAGATACGGCCTACCACAGTCATATCATCCGCAAATTTATAGGTTGAGTTGGGAGTTAATTTCCATCCTTGTCTCTGTACCAACAAAAGGGTACGCTTCCAGATGGAGAAGGTGGTTGCAGATAAGGGTAGGTATGTGATTGTGACAGAGCGCTGGAGGGGAGGCTGGTGCCGCTGGTAAGTGCATATAAATATGGTCCCAATTGGAACGATGTGGGATTCGCAAAGAAAGTGTGTGGGGCCATACCCGACTTGCATACACATGAACTAATAGCGTGGGGGACTGAAACTTGGTGCAGGAGCCAAGGTTGGGCAGGTCACGGCCGCGCTCGCTGGTCCCGCCGGGGGGGACGAAGGCGTTAGCTGGACTAATGGTGGAAATGGGAGGGGTGGACCCTTGGAGGTTTCTGCACCCGAGGGAGCGGGAGTACTCGTTTTTCTCAGCGGTCCATAAAGGTATACTCGTGGATCGACTTTTTCATGGTGGGGAAGTTGCTGCTGGCTGGGGTTAAGGTGTCGGAGTACTCAGCAATTGCAATATCAGATCATGCTTCACTTTGGTATATGGTACTGGAGAAAGGGGTGGTACAGAGACTAGGGTGCAAATTAGATGCGGGACTGTTGGGGAGACCACGGTTTCTGTGACAAAATTGAAAAATAATCGAGGAATATGTAGGTTTCAACTGCACGGGTGAGGTGTCAAAGACGGTTGTCTGGGAGGCTCTAAAGGTGGTGGTGAGGGGTGAGGTGATCTTGTTCAAGGCTAGGCTCGACAAAGAGGAGAGGTTGGAGCATCAGACAGTAATAGATGAAATGCTGGGGGTAGATAGGAGGTATGCAGAAGATGGGGGCCCAGCAAAGTTGGAAAAGAGGAAGGAACTACAGGGGAACTTTGACCGACTATCTACCAGGAAGGCAGTCGCCAATTGAGGCGGGTAAGGGGTGCAGTTTATGAGCCTGGAGAGAAGGCGGGTCAGCTCCGAAGGGAGGCTGCGGCAAGGGAAATTGTCCAGGCGCATGCGGGACAGGGCAGGGAAGTTGGTGCTAGCTCCAGATCAGATTAACAAGATCTTTAAGGAATTCTATGAGAGGTGTACGTCAGAGCCACCTGGGGCAGGCCGGGGGATGCAGGAATTTCTAGATGGGCTGGAGTGCCCGAGGTTAGGGGAGGGGGACAGGGCTACATTGGAAGGGCCGATAGTGGAGCAGGAGATAAAAGATGCGATTGGTTTCCAGTGGAATATTATAAAAAATTCAAAGATAAGCTGGTACCGCTGATGGTGGGGATGTTTGAGGAGGTGATAAGAGAAGGGGGTGTTACCACAAACTTTGGGGCAGGCATCGCTTTCCCTGTTGCTTAAAAGAGATAAGGATCCGACGGAGTGTGGGTCATATAGGCCCATATCACTTTTAAACGTGGACGCAAAGATATTGCCGAAGGTACTGGCTGGTAGGCTGGAGGAGTATCTCCCGAAAGCGATCGGTGAGGATCAAATGGGGTTTGTGAGAGGGAGGCAGCTCTTTTCAAACATTAGGAGGCTATTGAACGTGGTTATGGCATCGGCAGAAGGGAAGGAAACAAAGGTAGTTGTGGCATTGGACGCCGAGAAAGCTTTTGGCCGGGTAACATGGGGGTACTCAATGGCAGTTTGGGATTGGACCAAGAGTTGTGGACTGGGTAAAGCTACTGTATAAGGAGCCGAGGGCAAGTGTAGCACAAAGAACATCAGTTCGGAATACTTTTCTCTCCACCGTAGAACTAGGCAGGACTGTCCTACGTCCCCCCCTGCTGTTTGCACTTGTGACTGAGCCATTGGCCATCACGTTCAAAAGTTTGGGAGTATGGAAAGAGATAGTGCAGGGGCGGGATAGAGCATAGGGTGTCCTTATATGCTGATGACTTGTTATTATATGTGAATAAACCGAGTGTGTCAATAGGGAGAATACTGGAGCTGCTTCGAGTGTTTGGGTCTTTCTCGGGGTACAAGTTAAATCTAGACAAGAGTGAATATTTTATGATGTCTCGGCTAGGGGTGGAGAGGGGGGGTCTGCCATGCCGTAGGGCAAGGACTCACTTTGGATGCCTGGGGGTGCAGGTTGCTCAGGATTGGAGGGGGGCTCCATGGGTACAACATTTCTAGTTTGGTGGAGAGGGTGAAAGCTGACCTAGCAAGGTGGGATAGTCTCCCTCTGTCACTGGCGGGTAGGGTGCAGGCAGTTAAAATGAATGTCTTGCTGCGATTTCTGTTTATTTTCCAATGCCTGCCGATTTTCCTGCTAAAGGCATTTTTTAGAGAGATTAAAGGGATGATTACCTCATTCATATGGGGAGGGAAGGTGGCCAGAATTAGAAAGGTGCTACAACAGAGAGGAGGCAGGGGATTTGGGTCTTCCGAACGTGATGTATTATTACTGGGCGGCGAGTGTGGAGAAGGTACAGAGCTGGGTCAGAGGGGTTGACACCCAGTGGGTCAGAATGGAGGAGAGTTTGTGTAGGGGGTTGGGATTGAAGGCGCTAGCAACAATGCTGCTCCCGACAGCCCCAGGGAATAGCTTCGTTGAGAATTTGGAGGCAGTTTCGCCAGCACTTCAGGTTGGGGACAGGGTCAAGGGAAATGCCGATTCGGGGGAACCATAGATTTGAGCCAGGGAAGTGGGATGGAAGTTTTCAGAGCTGGGAGGAGAAAGGAATTAGGACACTAAAAGATTTGTTTCTTAGAGGTCGGTTGCAGGATTGAAGGAGCTGGGAGTGAAGTATGGGCAAGAGCAGGGGGTAATATTTATCTGCAATCAGGTTCGAGACTTTGCCAGAAAGGAGATACAGACCTTCTCAGTAGAGCCGGATTCCACATTGCTGGAGGAGGTGCTGGCGACAGGGGTACTGGAGAAGGGGGTAGTGTCGGCGGTTTACAGGCTATTTTGGAAGAGGAGAAAGCACCGCTGGATGGGATCAAGGCAAAGTAGGAGGAAGAGTTGGGAAGCGGGTATGGAGGGGGGGTTCTGGTGTGAGGTGCTTGTTATGGGCCAGGGTTTAGAGAACCCCAAAGTGTAGCATGGAGTTCACCTGATCCACAACTTTTAATAGATTGTGATATGGGGAGCACACGGCCCACTCTACAGATGTGGTACAACAGAAATGAAAAAGTATTTTTTAAAAGCAAAACAATGTTTATTCCATGAACTCAAATTAACCTTTTAAAAACATACAGTGAACATCTTAGCAACCATTAATTCAAATACAATCCCCAAAGACTACAACACTGAGTAATCCTTTCAGCTTTCCTTTTAACATCCATATGACTTAACAAAACCTTTCACAGAAGCACATCAGGTTAAAGTCACTACTGAAAACATTTATAATTCTGAATTCACCAAATGATCAAGAGATAGTCTTATAATGGCAAAGAGAACAACAGTACATCTGCTTGATCTGGCTTCAGTTCCAACACTGAAAATGTAACTAAAACACACCCTGCAGCAAACAGCCTAAAACAAAAGTAAAAAGCTGACAGACAGCCCAGCTCCACCCAGACTCTGACATCACTGATAATACCCATTTCTTAAAAGGTACATTTCTTAAACACCCATTTCTTAAAGGTACTCTCACATGACATGGTCTGGAGAGTGAACGCCTCCACCTCGTGCGCGAGGTTGGAGCTGATTCAGCTGAAGGTTGTAACTACAGCACATCTCACAAGGGCAAGGACGAGCAGGCTCATTGAGGGGGTTGAAGATGTGTGTGAATATTGCGGGGGGGGGGCACAAACCATGTTCATATGTTTTGGTCCTGTCCAAAGCTGGAGGATTACTGGGAGGAGGAGGTTTTTAGGGTAATCTCTGAAGCGGTGCATGTGAAATTGGACCCAAGCCCCCAGGAGGCCATATTTGGGGTGTTGGCCCAGCCTGGGTTGGAAACTGGTGTGGAGGCAGATGTTGTAGCCTTCGCCTCATTGATTGCCCGAAGGCGGATCCTGTTGGGATGGAGATCAACCTCTCCACCCTGTGCCCTGGCATGGCGGCGGAACCTGCTGGAATTCCTGACTCTTGAGAAGGTCAAATTTGAACTGAAGGGAAGGATGGAGGGGTTCTACAATTCATGGGCGTTATTCATTCTGCACTTTCAAGAATTGGATTACGTCGAACATTGGGGGGCGGGGAGGTTGGGACTGTATGTGTTAATGGTGACTATGAGTGATTCCGGATTCCTTTTTGTTATTTGTTTATGTTAACATGCAGGCCAATGTTTGGGGGTTTGGCGGGAGAATAGGATTGTTGTTCTTGACAAGGGGATTGACATTGCATTCATTACTGATTATTGTTTATTGTTGGTGGGTGTAAATTTGGGTGAAAATGTGAAAAAGGAGGGGAATAAAAATATTTATTAAAAAAAAATAAAGTTTTGTTTTAAAATACAAAATCCCTATTTCTTCGTGCAATCACTCATGGAGTGAAGTATTCTTTCCACGGTCTTACAAAATAAACTAAAATATTATTGTTTCTGGAGGGCAGCACGGTAGCATGGTGGTTAGCATAAAAGCTTCACAGCTCCAGGGTCCCAGGTTCGATTCCCGGCTGGGTCACTGTCTGTGCGGAGTTGCCAGTCATCCCCGTGTGTGTGCGTGGGTTTCCTCCGGGTGCTCCGGTTTCCTCCCACAGTCCAAAGATGTGCGGTTAGGTGGATTGGCCATGCTAAATTGCCCGTAGTGTCCTAAAAAGTAAGGGTCGGGGGGGGGGGGTTTATGGGTATAGGGTGGATACGTGGGTTTGAGTAGGTGATCATTGCTCGGCACAACATCGAGGGCCGCAGGGCCTGTTTCTGTGCTGTACTGTTCTATTGTTCTATTGGGGTTTCGGTCCAGTATCCTAGCCACTGTTGGGGGACTGCTCTAGAATCGGAGAGAGACCTCTGTGTTCTCATACAAGGAACACAAATTTACCATGCTGCGGCACAAGTATAGGAAAGCAAATGGAATGTTGGGCCTCTGTTGTGAGGGGATGGCCGTACATAAAGAAAGAGCTCTTGCTCCAAGTGTACATGTTTTTGGTAAAACCACACCTGGAGTAATGTGTGCAATATTGTTTCCATATTTAAGAAAGGTTTATACTTGTTTTGGAGACAGTACAGGGGTGTATTGTCTGGGGGCTTCCAGAGAAGGGTCCCTTTATTCAGGAGCCTCGGGGATGGGGAGACACAGAAAATCGAGGGGTGGGGGGGCTGAATTGCGATGCGGCGGGAGGGGAGGGGGGGGGGGAGATGGCCAGCCACAGTGACCTACCTATCCAGCCACCAGCTCAAAATAGCAGTCTGATAGCGGGATTCCCTCAAGAGTCCCTCGCAATCCTCACCATGCATAAATTTGCATGGTGAAGGATTGGAAATCGCTTCCTGATTTGGGAGCACAAAACAGTTGCAATTCAGCTCGGGCAAGAGAGCATAATCTCGCCCTCTGTTACCAAAGGGCAGAATATAGATGCAAAGTAAGAGGAAGCCAAGGATAGATCCTTGAGGGACACAAGAAATAACTGTGCAAAGAGAGGCACGACAAGCTAATCTACCTCGTCACAGCCAAAGAAAGGAATGGAACGGTAAATGAATTTAAATAGGAAAATAAGAATTTTAAATTGGAGGCATTGGAGGTCAACACAAATCAGCAAGGAGAGTGGTGGATGAACAGGAATTTATGTGGAATCGGAGATGTACAGGAAAGTTTGGATGAGCTGAAGCTCGCAGGGTATGGAGATTGGGAGGGTGATCACAATATCATTAGAATAATTGTTTCTGGAGATGTTGGAGATGACAAATACATGGATGAATGCTTCAGCAACAGATGGGCTGAGGTAGAGATAGAGTCAGGTGATGTAACAGTTGGAAGTAGATACTTTTTTGTGACGGACAGGAGAAGAGTTGAAGGCTTAACTCGGGATCAATTAAAACGACAATGTTTTGAATAGTCTTGTTCAACACAATACAATGGCTAGTTTCTCATTTTAACTAAGAAAATTGTGGCTCATCCAAAACAGGTCTGACAACACAGAGTTGGGCCGTCTAAAAAAAGAGGAGGTAGAAATGGATGTAAATCAGCAGATTTGTGCAATTTGACCCAGGTCTTTGGATGACATCACCAGAGGGTATCATGTGAAGAGGAAACGTAGAGATGTCACATCCTGAGGGGTGTGGGGTAGGGTGCTCCACAAATAAGTGTCGGGGGTAGAAGAGAAGCCATTACTTTGTTTTTATTAATTTACAGGATGTGGACATTACTGACTAGGCCAGCGTTTATTGCCTATTCCTTTTCTTAAAAATAAATTTCAAGTACCCAATTCTGTTTTTTCCAATTCAGGGCAATTTAGTGTGGCCAATCCACCTACCCTTTTTGGGGTGTGGGGGTGAGACATACGCAGACACGGGGAGACACAGTGACCCAGGTTTGGGATCAAACCTGGGTCCTCGGCACCGTGAGGCAGCAGTGCTAACCACTGCATCACCGTGCTGCCCCCTTATTGCCCATTCCTAATTGCCCTTGACTAGGTGAGTGAGCTGCCTTCTTGAACCAGGTCATGTGTATTTGGACATGGGCTGCTTCAGTATCTGAGGGGTTGTGAATGGTTCTGAACACTATGCAGTGATCAGTGAACATCTCCACTTCTGACCTTATGATGGGACGAAGATTATTGATGAAGCAGTTGAGATGGTTGGACCTAGGTCAATACTCTGAGGAACTCCTACAGTGACATCCTGGGACTGAGATGATTTCCCCCCCACCCCAAAACCTTGTTGGATAATGGGGTGATATTGGAGGCGAATGGCATTGTGAATTGCGAAGGTTGCTTATACTGCCAAGAGTAAGAGGTAAAATGTACCACGGTTAGTCATGGAGGATGTGATCTGTGATCTTGATTTGGTCAATATCAGCTCGTGATAGTAACCAAAACTTGACTGACGGCATTAATGCATGCAGTTGCAAGAAAGATGATATGGATTTTGGAAGCAGAGGTATGGAAGAAATACGTATTTACCCTGTACAAGTTTGGAAGTTTGCAAAAGGTTTCTTCAGAAAGAATGAAGTATTTATGATTGACTATATTGAAATAAATATCTTACACTGCAAGTGGCTCAATAAAAGATTTGTCTCATCACCTACCACTCAGATAATCGCTACTATCTCATAGAGAACAAAGAATAAGCAGCTCTTCATTTGTCAATCAAAAAGGCACAATTTACCACCCATTTCCATGTTTTTTTTTAAACGGAGGACCAAAGCCAAGAAAAAAATATTCAGCTGAATTTCTTCTTTATAAATCTCTTCCCGTACACTACTTTGCTTTACTCAGGATCGTTACATAAATTTGCTACTGTTTGTTTATGAGTTCTCAGTCACAATGTAACCATTTCAAATGTATTACAAAATGAACAGTAAACAATAGCAAAATTTCAAACTGCCAAATTTTATCAAACATGTAACATTTAACATCAGTTGGTACACTTTAGGATTGGTATAAGATAATTTTTCAAAATTTATTCCAAGTTTTAAGAGTTCCCTGTATCGTTACATTTGAAAAATCAGATTTGCTTTCAATCTCCTGAAAATAGCTCTCTCGCCTCTAATTTTTCATCATTACAAAGAGTTGAATGCTACCAATAGCAAATCCTACCAGTTTGTAAATGGGCAGTTTTTCTGTCAATCTTAGGCGCTTGCTAAAAGAGTCTTTTCAGCTGACAGTAATTGCTCTGGAATGTATGTGCAGCTCTGGATTCTCTAATGCCATTGTGTGGGTAAATTGCATTGTTTTATATTTTATATATAAACATATTGCAAATGTTATTCCTGGAGCATTATTTCTTACCTCTGCGATATGGTATTCGGAAAAAAAATTCTGAAAAGTTTTGAGCAACCTCATTGTTTCCCATTTACTTCTGCTAATTCAGCCATTTCCTACTTGCACATATTTGAATCTCATGGCCCCTCCCTGGCCATCCCAAATCTATTAAAGTGAGATCAATATTAATAGGCACGCTAACCTTTTGGTTATTTTTGGGGGGGGTCACTTAAGAGGTCTACGCTGCAATAAAAGGAAAGATCATTCACCTTATCGGAATAACTGTGATTGATACGTTAAGTCAAGAACCATTCTCATACTTCTCCGAACCCACAAGACCTTGTGGTGTGTCAGAAGATATGCAATTCCTGGGAGGCAGAACTGCAGTGTGAAAGTGGTGTGCATATGAATTTTGCTGAGACAGTGGAGCAAATCTTTTTGATGGTTGTAATTTCTTTCATTTGCTGCAGCGCTCATGCCCATATTACTTCTGGAACAATCTCATTAAAACAAAGTTGTCACATCTTTTTTGCTATTCATAGGCCTATAGTGCATTAAATAGTTGCAGCATTGGTATTTGACATATATTATACATTTCATGGGGGCATGAGAGCTCCTCTCTGTTCACTGAAAAGGTACTATTGGATAATTTATGCTCTGTTGAATAGCAGATAGGACCTTTGCTTAACTTCTAATCTGAAAGATGACCCTCCTGGCAATGCAGCACACTTAGCAAAGTACTTGAGTGTTAATTTAGATTGTGAATTGGAATATGGCGAGAACACATTACCTTCTGATCTAGATGCAACAGAGCTGAAATAACATTTGGTAAACTTCATCTCTTTGCAGGTAATTATCAAATCAAAAACAATCTGTTCACTGTGAATATTTCATTAAGTCTTGAAAATGGGAAAGGTGCTGTTATAAATGCAAGTTTATTTTTATCTTGCCTTACCCTCAAAAAGAATCATAAATTTTCTTTCTTTTAAAAAAAATTTACAGTACCCAATTCATTTTTTCCAATTAAGGGGCATTTAGAGTGTTCAATCCACCTACCTGCACATTTTGGGTTGTGGGGGCGAAACCTACACAAACACAGGGAGAATGTACAAACTCCACATGGACAGTGACCCAGAGCCGGGATCAAACCTGGGACCTCGGCGCCGTGAGACTGCAGTGCTACCACTGCGCCGTCCATAAATTTAATCCTTAAATAAACTCAATTAATATTTTAGCCGAGGAGAAAAAAATGCTCCAACTTGAACATTGGAATCAGGACCAGAAGTAGGCCATTCAGCCACTCAGGCCTGCTCCATCATTCAACTAGATTGATGGCCGATCTTCAATGCCATTTCCCCACACTGTCCACAAATCCCTTAATATTTTTAATATCTACAATCTATCAATCGCTGTCCTGAATATACTCAATAACTGAGCTTCCACACCCCCGTTGATCCACCACCCTCAAGAGTCATCTCCGCCCTATGGTCTCCTTCTTAACATTCTGAGGCTCCAACTCCTGATTCTCAGGCCCTCGAGCCAGGAAAAACATCCTTCCTTAATCTACCCTGTCGAGCCCTTGAAGAATTTCCAATCACCTCTCATTCTCCCCAAACATCGGTGAATATAGGCCCAGTCACCCCAATCTCTCCTCCTAAGACAATGCCAGTAATCCAGGGATCAATCTGGCAAACTTTTGTATCATTCCCTTAATGGTGTCTATGTCCTTAGGATAGGAAACCAAAATTGTACACAATACTCCCATGTTTGGGGCTGCCAAATTGGGGTCTGCAGAACCCAGGGGTTCCGAGGAAATACATCTGGCTGTCCAGCATGGGCCTTGGAGCAGAGAGGACAAGAGAAAGGGCCGTGAGTGTGTGTGGGTGTGAGAGAGAGGAAGGGAGGTGTGAGCGTGAGAGAGAGGGAGGGAGACGCGAGTGTGAGAGAGAGGGAGGGAGATGTAAGTGTGAGAGAGAGGGAGGGAGATGTGAAAGGGAGGGAGATACAAGTGTGTAAGGAGGGGAAACATGAGGGAGTTAGAGAGGGAGTGAGTGAGTGGGAGAAAAAGAGGGAGTGAGTGGGAGAGAGGGGGAGTGAGTGAATGAAGAAGAGAGAGAGAGAAAGAGAGAGTGTGCAAGGTGAATGTGTACACGTGAGGGAGAGGGAGAGGTGTGCCTGTACAATACGAGTATCAGCTTTCCAGCATAACTCCTCCCATTAAAAATGACAAACGGTAAGACTTCAATATTTTTTCAATAAGAGGCTTTTTGATTACCCACTCCTAATATTTTTTTTAATAAAAAGTCTTACAACACCAGGTTAAAGTCCAACAGGTTTTGTTTCGAATCACTAGCTTTTGGAGCGCAGCTCCTTCATCAGGTGAGTGAAGAGGTGGGTTCCAGAAACATATATATGTATAGACAAAGTCAATGATGCAAGACAATACTTTGAATTAGAGTCTTTGCAGGTAATTAAGTCTTTACAGGTCCCGATGGAGCAACTGGACAGATAGATAATCACAGGGTAAAGAGGTGTGAATTGTCTCAAGCCAGGACAGTTGGTAGGATTTTATACACCCAGGCCAGATGATGGGGGGGGTGAATGTAATGCGGCATGAATCCAAGGTCCACATTGAGGCCGTCCTCATGTGCGCAGAACTTGGCTATAAGTTATCAGCAAAAATATACAATATTTTTTCAATAAGAGGCTTTTTTGATTATTACTAAAGTGGGTACCACACTCAGGGGTAATATTAAGGGGCCAGGGGTTAATGGGAGGGGGCATGTGGCTGGCGAATATATTTATGACTATGTGCCTCTTCCTAATATATGCAGAGATACTTGTTTACATTTGATTTCTGTGTTCACACCTATTTCGTGGCAAAAAAAAGGGGGGCATCAGAATTATAAAAATGCTCAAGGTTCTCGGAGGCACTTGGGAGGTCACTGGGGGTTCCACGCCCTGAAATATTTGGGAAACCAGGTGAAAGCTCCATACAATTGTACAAAGATTTCTTTGCTTCAGTACTCAAATCCTCTTGCAGTAAAGAAGTGGATTAGCTGAGTGCATGCACTCAGACTATGGAATTTTGAGAACTACCTGTACAGGTTTAATTGCTCCCTCTGGTTAGCTGACAGTGGTACATCTGCTGGAATAGCAATGAGGGTCATGGGATTAACAATGTGGTGGAGGTCCGAAATCTGGCAAACTGCAGGAGAGGGGACAAAATGTCAAGCGAATAGAGCTGCCTCCTGGTCTGTCTCTTGAACAGTATTTAAACACACAAGTACGGGTATTTGAAAAAAACTGTAAATACAAGTATAAGTTTGTGTTTTACACTTCCCATGTTTTGACGTTGTTTGTCAAGTTTATTTTTTATCTGATCACAAAGCACGCTGATGTTATCTGCAAGGGTCTCCCAGCTTGGAACACCGTTTTGTGGGGCGTATAGTTTTGTTTTGGTGTGAGGAGACAAGTGAAACCCCAGTGAGAAGATATAGCCCAGTCGTCAGGTAACATTTATCAAAGATTATTTATTAAAGAAAATACACAGAAACAGGACTACCCTACTCTCACGCAATTAAGATGTATGAATTACTAAACACACAATTGATATAGAACATACCACTTGTTACAAAATATATCTATGATGCCTGACCTCTGCAAGACTTCCCCTGTTCCCAAACAACATCCAAATTGCCAAATCCCAACAGCCAAAGTTACCACACGATACAGGGATGATATTCAAATCTGGGAACCATCTTTTTCCTGGTCCAACGAAAGGTATTTTAAAACCGCTGTTACAAAGGTTTTCTGCATCGCCTTGGCGCTAAGACTTAGAAGCTTGTTTGCTATAAACTTGGTCTTCCAGCTGGGTGGCTGGAAACTGCCGGTCTTCTTTCCGAGACTGCTAGATGTTACTGCCTTCTCCTGGTTTCTCAGGATCTGGGCAATTTTACATTTGTTGTTCTTTCATTATGCCTTCTGTGTATTCAGTTGTCTGCGCCTATCAATTCATGATTACTTATTAACATTTGTATACCTCACGGAACTTCGCAATCATCTATAATCGGTTTCTCCTCCATAAATTGTTCAGACTTGATCATCTAAACTGCCGTTCTAAACTCATTACTGGGAGAAATACTACCAATTGAGGCCCTTTGAATACTCTCTATTGAGGTCTGTAGGCAGATTAATGACAATTTTAACATCAAGAATTGCTTTATTTTGCCAGCCAATCAATTTTTTTTTAGAAATTTATATCTGCCATGATAATATATCCCTCAGCAGAAGTTTAGAAGTTTGTGGATTACCATGGGCTGGATTCTCCAATTCTGGGGCTATGACCCCACGCCTAGAAAAACTGGTGCAAAAAGGGCACCAATTCCCCGTTTTCCTGGGGGGGGTTTCTGGACAGCAGCGTAGAGCACCCGGCTCTCGTGCCAATAAATTGCTGGGTCCGTGGCCACGCGTGCTACACGGTGGCCGCCGCTCGCTGACCTGGCCCGTGAAATAGTCCCCCCCACTTCAGCCGGCTCGTGCGTCCCGAATAATGTTCCCCCCCCCCCGCCCACGGATCGGCACTCCCCCGACTGTGGCGCCGCTGTGCTGAGTCCACAGCCGCCACCCCGAGTTCCCGACGCGGCCCATGCTATCGTGAACTCGGCCGGTCAGGGCGGAGCATCAGCGGGCGGGCTTCAGGCAATGCCCTGAGCCCGTCGATAGATGGTGTACTCTCAGAGTATGTCGCTTTGGAGGGGGCTGAGCATCTCGAAAGCGACACCACCCCCGATATGGTCGGGAACTCGGATTCTCCGGCCATTCGCTGAACGCGATTTCTGTGTCACCGACCGGAGAATCCAGCCCCATATTTTCAGCTAATTCAAATTAAGTTGCCTCACACATACCAGATATTCAAATTTTAAAGTGGCAAGTTTACAAACAGTATAGAAACATATAATTTTCTACATAATTCAATATGGAAAAAGGCTATATGGCCCAGCTAATTCCACCACATGAGCAGCAGGTCCACTCCATATGTCCACCCTGTTCCCATATATTAAATATTCTTGTATATTGACATAGTCTCCACTCTAATCGCATTGTGTAGCCTTACATTCATTAATAATCTTTATTGTCACAAGTAGGCTTAACACTGCAATGAAGTTACTGTGAAATGCTCCTAGTCGCCACATTTCGGCGCCTGTTCGGGTACACAGAGGCAGAATTTAGAATGTCCAATTCACCTAACAGCATGGCTTTCAGGACTTGTGGGAGGAAACCGGAGCACCCGGAAGAAACCCACGCGGGCACAGGGAGAACGTGCAGACTCTGCACAGACAGTGACCCAAGCCGGGAATCAAACCTGGGACCCTGGAGCTGTGAAGCAACAGTACTACCCACTGTGCTACAGTGAGAATCAAAGAACGGTTCCAGCACAAATGAACATTTTGCCCATCATTTTAGTATAGGCTCTCTGGAAGGGCAGCAACCCGCCCCATTTGTTCACTTTTTCTTCATTTCCCTG
The DNA here is from genome assembly GCF_902713615.1 of Scyliorhinus canicula. Taxonomy (NCBI): domain Eukaryota; kingdom Metazoa; phylum Chordata; class Chondrichthyes; order Carcharhiniformes; family Scyliorhinidae; genus Scyliorhinus; species Scyliorhinus canicula. The sequence goes on along the minus strand of NC_052146.1, from coordinate 185,024,130 downwards.
CAAACCTTTTTCCCCAGATAACTGTCCAAATTTCTTTTAAAAGCCACAATTAAATCCACTGCCACCACACTCTCAAGAAATGGCTGTATAAAAATGATTTTCCTCATGCGATTGGTGTTTATGCTTGCCTCAAATTCGTGCCCTCCATTTCTTGATCCTTCCACTAACAAAGTTTCTCCCCACCTACCCTGTCTCGGCCCGTCATGAAGCAGTGTTTGTAACAGGTTTATCATAACATTCTTATTTTTGCAGTCTTTGCCCCTGCTTATAGATGCCAGCATTCTGGATGCCTTATGTATCTTGAGTTTGTATCCTACTGTCACTTTTTCCAACTTGTCTGCCACCTTCAGTGATTTGTATGCAGATCTTGTTTTAAATCATTTTTAGCTCATTCTTAAAGTTACAAAGCCAATGTGCAGTGGTTAGGGCAAGCCCTTAATCCATCTCATTGCGTGCTCCAAAATATTCAATTCAAATTGAATTCTAGAATCCCTACAGTGCAGAAGGAGGCCATTCGGCCCATCAAGTCTGCACCGATCCATATTGATTTTACTCTTGCAACCTCATAACCTAATCTTCACATCCCTGGACACTAAGGGGCAATTTAGCATGGTCAATTATCTACACCGTACATCTCCGGACCGTGGGACGAAACCGGAGCACCAGTGGAAACCCACGCAGACACGGGGAGAACGTACAAACTCCACACAGACAATGACCCAAGGCCGGAATTGAACCCGTGACCCTGGCGCTGTGAGGCAGCAGTGCTATCCACTGTGCTACCATGCCTGCCTCTTCATGGTCTCCACAAGAGTGACATACAAGATCCAAGCTGACAAGAAAAGGAATTGTACCTCACCTTGGGCTTGATATGATACTTGATCTTAGCCAAAAGGCCGAGAAGATATCGACAAATCCCTCTGCTCCTGTACCCACTTTAGAACAATATACCCTTGCATCGTTCTTCCAACCAAAATGAATCACTTCACACTTCTCTGCATTAAATTACGTATGCCACCTGCCCATCTTCTTGACATCTATCATTATCCTCCTCACAGTTCACAAATTGTGTGGCATCTGTAAATTTTGAAATAATGCCCTGTATACCAAACTCTAGGTCATTAATATATATCAGGAAAAGCAGGGGCCCTAACACAGACCTCTGGGAAACCCTACTATATATCTCACTCCAGTCTGAGGAACAACCATTCATCACTGATAAAAGCAAATGATTGCGGATACTGGAGTCTGAAACAAAAACAAAAATACTGGATAATCTCAGCAGGTCTGACAGCATCTGTGGAGCGAGAAGCGAGCTAACGTTTTGAGTCTAGGTTACTCGTTTTCAAACCGTTCGTCATTACTGTTTCCTGTCACTTAGCCAATTTTGTATCCTGTCACTTTTAATCAATGGTCCCTACCTTAACTGGCAAGCTCGTTTTGTGGCACTTCATCAAATGCCTTTTAATAAATTTAGAGTACCCAATTCATTTTTTTTTCCAATTGAGGGGCAATTTAGCGTGGCCAATTCACCTACTCTGCACATCTTTTGGGTTGTGGGGGCGAAACCCACACAAACACAAGGAGAATGTGCAAACTCCACACAGACAGTGGCCCAGAGCCGGGATTGAACCTGGGACCTCAGCGCCGTGAGGCAACAGGGCTAATCCACTGTGCTGCCATCAAATGCCTTTTTGAAGTCCATATACACATCAGCCACAGTACTCTTATCTACCATCTATTACCTCATCAAAAAACACAAGCAGGTTAATTAAAACACGATTTGCCATCAACAAATCAGTGCTAGCTTTCCTTAATTCAGTCACATTTGCCCCAAGTTAATTTTGCCCCAGATCATTGGGTGGGATTCTCCGACCCCCATTGAGTGGGAGAATTGCTGGGGGGTGGCATGAATCCCACCCCACCGCTGTCTACCAAATTCTCTGGTGCCGTTTTTTTGGCAGGGCGAGGATCCCGCTGCGCCGGTCGGGGCTGTTGGCAGTGCGCCCCCCACCCCCCCCCCCCCCCCCCCCCCGGACGATTCTCCGGTCCCCGATAGGCCGAACAGCCACCCGTTATCGCCCAGTCCCACCAGCGTGGATTAGACCAGGTCCATACCAGCGGGACCTGGCTCTGAGGGTGGCCTGCAGAGTCCTCGAGGGTGCACAGGGGGGGGGGGGGGGGGGGGGGGGGGGGGGGGGCACGGTGGCCTGGCCCGCGATCAGGGCCCACCGATCTGCGGGCGGGCCTGTGCCGTGGGGGAACTCTTTCCCTACGTGCTGGCCTGTGTAAAGCTCCACCATGGCCGTCGCAGAGAAGAAACCCCCTGCGCATGCACAGGAATCACACCAGCAGTTCTGGGAACACGCTGGCACTTTTGCGCATGTGGCAGCCGGCGCAAGCCCTTCGCCGCCGGTTGACGCGGCGCCCACCACTCCAGCGCTGGCCTAGCCCCTGAATGTGCGGAGAATTCCGCACCTTCTGGGCGGCCCGACACGAGTGGTTCACGCCACTCTTTGGCGCCGGTATGGCCCGCCCCGCCGGATACCAGAGAATCCCGGCCATCCTTTCTAAAAGCTTTCTCACAACAGAGATTATACTGACTTGCCTTAGTTATTGGGCTTATCCTTATATCTTTCTTGAATAAGGGTGTAACATTATAATTCTCTACCCCTTTGGCATCATCGTATATCTGAGGAGGATTTGCAGATTATGGCGAGTGCCCCTTACTTTCTACAGTATTATATCCTGAAAATAAAGTTTTCTCCTGTTCTGTCCTGTGTGTTAAACCTTATTTCTCTGTCCCATACCATAAAGCAACAACTTGTATCAGTCAGTTTTCATATCTTTATCAAATCATCCTATAAACTCAATCCTATCAAAAACATACACTTTTTCAGGTCTTTCTTTGTAATTTTAGTTTCTCCTCAGTATTTAGACAGTTTTTTGATCTACAAAGGAGTCAGTATGGGGGCAGGCAGGAAAGTGGAATTGAAGCCACAATTCGATCAGCAATAATCTTACTGGCTCGAGGGACTGAATGGTCAACTTCTGTTCCTATGTCTTATCTCCTTTTTCTATTGACTTCATAATAATCCTTCCAATAATGAAAATTCCAAAATTACACTGTATCCAAACAGCATTCTTACTAAAGTTTTATATAAATTCACTATTACATGGAATTTTTTATATTAACAAGAGCAATATAGTGGCTATGGCATTAGACTAGTAAACCAGAGACCTGATATAAGTAAGGATCGGGGACCTAAGTTCCAATCCCATCATGGCAGCTGGGAAATTCAAATTCAATTAAATAAATATGCACTAAAAGCTCATATCACCCATGGTGACCATGAAATTATCAGATTATCACACAAACTGACCTATTTCACTTGCGCTCTTTAGGGAAAAAGGAAATCTGCCTCCCTTACCCAGATCTGGACAGCATGCGAGTCCAGTCACACAGCAATGTAGTTAAGTGATTGAGCAATCCACTCAGTTGTATCAAACTACCAGAAAAAAGTGAAGAATAAAACTGCTCAAGCCACCTGGCATAGACCTAGGTACCAGATATGACAAAGATACACCCAACCCATTGATCCTGCAAAGTCTGTCTCAATAACATCTGGAACTGGGCAGCACGGTCGCGCACTGGGTAGCACTGCTGCCTCATGGCGCCGGGGTCCCAGTTCAATCCCGGCTCTGGGTCACTGTCCGTGTGGAGTTTGCACATTCTCCCCATGTTTGTGTGGGTTTCGCCCCCACAACCCAAAGATGTGCAGAGTTAGGTGGATTGGCCACACTAAATTGCTCCTCAATTGGAAAAAAATGATTTGGACACTCTTTTTAAAAAAAACCTTCAAAAAAAATAACATCAGGCACTTGTGCCAAAATTGGGACATATATTCAACAGACTAGTCAAATCAACAGCCCGACAGACATACTTACCGAAGCACACACTTCAGCCGATGCCAGAGTCATCACTATTTCTGTCCCACTAACAGAACGGAGGTGGCAGCAAAGCATATACAGTTGGGAATGGCCCTTGGGAGTCCTTAACATTGACTCTAGGCATCAGAGTCATAACGGCACAGAAGGAGGCCAAGCAGCCCGTCAGGTTTATGCTGCCTCTCAGTAACACAATCCACCCAATTTCCTTCTGAAATTACCCTGTCTGTTTCCACTACCCTGGTCGGCATCAACTTCCAGGTGATTACCATTTGACGCGTTTTTTAAAAAGTTAAATCCCATACAAATCTTGCCCAAAACTTTAAATCTGTGTCACCTGGTTCTTGCACCAGCTAATGGACCAGCTTTTCTAAACTGGTTATAATCTTATAAAACGATTAAATCTTCCATCAACTTCCTTTGTTCCAAGGAGAAAAACCCCAGCTTCTCCAACCTAATCTTGTAGCAAAAATCCCTCATCCTGGAACCATTCTCAGACATATTCTCTTTACCCTCTCAATGAAGCACACAACCTTCCTAAAGTTTGGTGAGCAGAACTGGATGGGTGGCCTACCCAGAGCATTTTAAAGTTTCAGTAGAACATTGCTGTTTTTAGGACAGCACGGTGGCGCAGTAATTAGCACTGCTGCCTCATGGCAGCGAGGACACGGGTTTGATCCCGGCCCCGGGTCACTGTCCCTGTGGGGTTTGCACATTCTCCCAGTGTCTGCGTGGGTCTCACCCCCACAGTCCAAAAATATGTGCACGTAGGTGAATTGGCCCCTTAATTGGGAAAAAAATAATTGGGTGCTCTAAATTTATATATTTTTCTAAATTCCTGTTTTCAACAATATCTTCAGTTCAAACAGCAGGAAAACCTCTGGCTGGTTACCATCTATTGCCCTTCCTCCATGCTGAACACTACTTAGAAAAATAACCGAGGGTTAAAAGGGCACAGAATGCTCTCTGTGCGAGGACGTCAAAGTTCATCACCATGGGTGGTTGGTAACATCAATGCTGACCAATCCCGGAAGGATATATCTGCCAGATATGGAACGTGACATGTGGTAAGAGAACCAACATGATAAACAAACCCACTTGATCTCATCCTCACCAAAATAACTGTTGCAGATGCATGTGTCCATGACAGTATTGGTAGAAGTGACCACCACACAATTATTGAGAGTTCTACTGAATACAAAATCTCATCTTCAGAGTGTGTTATTTTGTGCAAAATGGGATAGATTCAGACCAGATCTAGCAGTGCAGAAGGGGGCATGCATGAGGCACTGCACTGGATTTGATTTGATTTGATTTGATTTGATTTGATTTGATTTGGATTTATTGTCACGTGTACCAAGGTACCGTGAAAAGTATTGTTCTGCATACAGACCAGACAGATTATTCCATACATGAAAAAAACGGAGAACATACATAAATACACAATGTAAATCAAAGACACTGGCATGGGTGAAGCTTATGGAGTGTAGTACTACTCAGTAGAGATGTGTGAAGAGATCTGTTCAGTCCATAAGAGGGTCATTCAGGAGTCTAGTAACAGGGTGGAAGAAGCTGTTTTTGAGCCCGTTAATGCGTGTTCTCAGACTTTTGTATCTCCTGCCCGATGGAAGAGATTGGAAGAGAAAATAACCCGGGTGGTATGACCTGCTTTCCCATGGCAGCGGGAGGTGTAGACAGAAGCAATGGGTGGGAGGCAGGTTTACATGTTGGACTGTGGGCCAACAGCAACAATGGAATAACATTCCACCACAATCTGTACTTTATGATGCAACATATACCTCAGTTTACCTGCGCCTTCAAGCCTGGGACCAGTCCTGGTTCAATGAGATGTGGACTGTTGGACAGCCTGACAGAAACAGTACCAGGCATTCCCAAAAATGAGATGCCAACCTGGTAAAGCAATTCACTTCCCTGTTCAGCAGAAGGAGCATACTATGAACAAAACTAAGTGATCCCATAACTAATGGATCTGATCAAAACTCTGCAGTCCTATCACATACTGGCATGCCACATCCAGTCATGAATGGTGCTCAGCAGGGCAGCATGGTGGCGCAGTGATTAGCACTGCTGCATCACAAGGTCCCAGGATCGATCCCGGCTCTGGATCACTGTCCTGTGTGGAGTTTGCACATTCTCTCCGTGTTTGCGTGGGTCTTGCCCCACAACCCAAAGATGTGCAGGGTAGGTGGATTGGCCACGCTAAATTGCCCCTTAATTGGAAAAAATGAATTGGGGTACTCTAAATTTAAAAAAAAAGAATGGTGCTGGGCAATTAAACAAGTAACAAGGAGGAGGAAAAGGCTCATGAACATCCCCATCCTCAACAATGGTGCATCATGCAACTAATGGATCACGACAAAACTCTGCAGTCCTATCACATACTGTCATGCCACATAATAATAATCTTTATTAGTGTCACAAGTGGGCTTACATTAACACTGCAATGAAGTTACTGTGAAAATCCCCTCGTCGCGCCACACCGGCGCCTGTTCAGGCTCATTGAGGGAGAATTCAGAATGTCCAATTTACCTAACAAGGCAGCACGTAGCACAGTGGTTAGCACTGCAGCCTACAGCGCCAAGGACCCAGGTTTGAATCCCAGCCCTGGGTCACTGTCTGTGTGGAGTTTGCACATTCTCCCCGTGTTTACATGGGTTTCACCCCCACAACCCAAAGATGTGTAGGTTAGGTGGATTGGCCGTGCTAAATTAGCCCTTAATTAGGGAAAAATATGGCACTCTAAATTGAAAAAAAAAAATCAATTCACCTAACAATCATGTTTTTCCGGACTTGTGGGAGGAAACCAGAGCACCCGGAGGAAACCCACGCAGACACTGGGAGAACATGCAGACTCCGCACAGTGACACAAACCGGGAATCGAATCCGGGTCCCTGGCGCTATGAAGCAACAGTGCTAACACTGAGATACCGTGCCACATCCAGTCATGAATGGTGCTGGGCAATTAAACAAGTAACAAGAAAAGGAGAAGGCTCCACGAACATTCCCATCCTCAACAATGGTGCAATCCAGCATCATACAAGGGATAAGGCGGAAACATTTGTGACAATCTTCAGCCAGAAAGATTGAGTGCATGATCCGTCCTCCTCCTAAGCTCTCAGCTTCGCAGATGTCAGTCTCACCCAATTCAATTCATTCCACTGCACATGCTATCAAAGAACGGCTGAGCACACTCCATTCAGCAAAGACTTGCAGCCCTGACAATACTGAAGACTTGTGCTTGCTCTGTGACTAGCTCTGGCTGTAGCCAAACTGTTCCAGTATGGCTTCAACACTGGCACATACCACACAGTGTCCACAAAAATCAGGCCGAATCCAATCTGGCCATTACCGCCCCAGCAATCCACTTAATCGGCAATAACCCACTCACCGATGCTCAGTTTGGGTTCCACCAGAACCCCTTAGCTGCAAATTCCTTCACCACCTGGGCCAAATATGGAAAAAACTTGAATTATGACATTATGGCATCAAGGAACCTTAGTAAAATTGAAGTCAATAGAAATCAGGGAGAAAATGCTCTTTGGCTGGAGTTACATCTAGCACGGTGGAAAATGGTTGTGCTTGTTGGAGGCCAATTGTATGAGCATCAGGACATTGCCCTGGTAGCAATTTTCAGCTGCTTCATCAATGACCTTCCCTCCAAAATTAGGTCAAAAGTGGGAATGTTCCCAGAGAATTACAAAGTGTGTAATAACATTCGCAGTCCATGTCCGGATACAGCAAGATCTGGATAACACACAGACTTTGACTGAGAAGTAGCAAGTAATATTTGCATCTCACAGTGCCAGACAATGATCTCCTCCAACTGGAGAATTTAACCCCCCCCCCCCCCCCCCCCTTGATATTCAACAGCATTATCATTGACAAATCTCCTGCAGTCAACATCCTGGGGGCTATCATTGTCCAGAAGCTTTAACTGGACCAGTCACATAAATACCGTGTGGTTAGGAGAGCAGGTCAGAGCCTGGGAATTCTGCAGCACCCGACTCTCAAAGCCTGTCTACCATATACAGTCCGAGGTACCAAACACAACCAGTTAGCGTGCCAGTTGGTCTGATATCAATAACGGGGAAAACAGTGAAAGACATAAATAACATGCCAACAATTGATTGCAAGGAGGCTATGGCAGGTGAGGACCTAGAAACAATCACAAAGGCGGTAGTGTTGGGCAAGCTAATGGGGCTAAAAGTAGACAAGTCTCCTGGCCCTGATGGAATGCATCCCAGGATATTAAAAGAGATGGCTGGGGAATGAGCAAATGCGCTGGTGGTAATTCACCAAAATTCCCTGGACTCTGGGGGCGGTTTCGGCACATGGAAAAAACAGCACATGTGACGCCACTGTTTAAAAAAGGAGGTAGACAAAAGGCGGGTAACTATAGACTGGTTGACTTAACTTCTGTCGTGGGGAAAATGCTTGAATCTATCATCAAGTAAGAAATAGCAAGATATCTGGATAGAAATTGTCCCATTGTGTAGATGCAGCATTGGTTCATGAAAGGCAGGTCGCATTTAACTAATCTACTGGAATTCTTTTGAGGACATTATGAGCATGGTGGACATGGGGAACCAGTGGATGTGGTGTATCTGGATTTTCAGAAGACATTAGGCAAGGTGCTGCACAAAAGGCTGCTGCATAAGATAAGGGTGTACAGCATTACAAGTACTGTATTAGCATGGATAGAGGATTGGTTATCTCACAGGAAGCAAAGAGTGGGGATAAATGGGTGTTTTTTGGATGGTGATCAGTGGCTAGAAGTGTGCGACTGCAAACGTTTACAATTTACATCGATGATCTGGAGTTGGGGACCAAGTGTAATGTGTCAAAGTTCGCAGATGACACTAACAGTAAAATGGACTATTATTTAAATGATAAAAAATTGCAGCATGCTGCTGTGCAGAGGGACTTGGGTGTCCTTGTGCATGAATCGCAAAAAGTTGGTTAGCAGGTGCAGCAGGTAATTAAGGCGGCCAATGGAATTCTGTCATTCAGTGCTAGCGGGATGGAGTTTAAAAACAGGGAGGTTATTTTGCAGCTGTATAGGACGCTGGGGAGGCCACACCAGCAGTACTGTGTACAGTTTTGGTCTCCTTACTTGAGAAAGGATGTACTGGCACTGGAGGGGGGTGCAGAGGACATTCACTAGGTTGATTCCGGAGTTGAGAGAATTGGCTTATGAGTAGACTGGGACTATACTCATTGGAATTAGAAGAAGAGGGATCTTATAGAAACATATAAAATTATGAAGGGAATAGATAAGATAGAAGCAGGGAGGGTGTTTACACTGGTGGGTGAAACTAGAACTAGGAAGCATAGCCTCAAAATAGAGGGAGCAGATTTAAGACTGAGTTGCGGGCAGCACGGTAACATTGTGGATAGCACAATTGCTTCACAGCTCCAGGGTCCTAGGTTCGATTCCGGCTTGGGTCACTGTCTGTGCAGAGTCTGCACATCCTCCCCGTGTGTGCGTGGGTTTCCTCCGGGTGCTCCGGTTTCCTCCCACAGTCCACAGATGTGCAGGTTAGGTGGATTGGCCATGCTAAATTGCCCTTAGTGTCCAAAATTGCCCTTAGTGTTGGTTGGGGTTATTGGGTTATGGGGATAGGGTGGAGGTGTTGACCTTGGGTAGGGTGTTCTTTCCAAGAGCCGGTGCAGACTCGATGGGCCGAATGGCCTCCTTCTGCCCTGTTAATTCTATGATAATTCTATGAACTTCTTCATTGTGAATTTGTGGAATTCCCTATCCAGTGAAGCAGTTAAGGCTACCTCACTGAATGCTTTTAAGACAAAGACAGATCGATTTTTGAACAGTAAAAGAATTAAGGCCTATGGTGAGCAGACAGGTAGGTGGAGCGGAGTCCACAAAAAGATCAACCATGGTCTTATTGCATGGCAGAGCAGGCTCGAGGGACCAAATGGCCTACTCCTGCTTCTAGTACTTATGTTCTTATACTTTTATCAAATACAGACTGTGTGACTTGTTCAGTTACAGACTAGGGCAGCCAGCTAATTCTGTATGTGGTTAACAAATCATGCAGATCCTGGATAAGGAGCTGCAACCGTTCAAATAGAAGAGTTATGAATTTCCAAGAGACATCACTTAGATCAGCACAGCCTCCACAATTGCAAATATAAACACCAAACTAGACACATGTAAAATAATTTCCAAAATATTAACTATTTCTATTGAGATCCATTGTTTTCCAAGAACTAACTAAAAAAAACATAAATTCTAAATGTATAAGTCACTGTTGTTTATCCCCTTAAAAATCTTGTGTTAAATAAATTTGGCCCAATAATTTAAACTGAAAATGAGATCTAATACTGAGATACCCTCCCCTTCATTGCAGAACCGATGGGCTGGATGGCCTCTTTCTGCATTATAGTGATTCTGGAAATTTAGGATAATTCAAGCCTAACAGAAAGGTGTTCTGCGAACAGGGATGTTCTGGGGAGGTGACGTTGATGGGCAGGGGGGGGGGGGACAATAGGTGTGAGACATGGTGGCGCCGGAGTTGAGAGCCACCAGGCTAGCTGCTTTGAGCTAGTCAACGGGAGCGAGTTGGGGGGTGTGTATACAGCCAGTATATGGCAAGGGTTAGGTTACAAGGGGTTATTGCTTTGGGGGGGGGGGGGGGGGGGGGGGGGGGTGATCTGCTGACGAGGGAGGGAACTGAACCAGGTTACAGGGAAGGGGTCGGGGATGGGAGCTGCCAAGAGGCGGACCATGGGAGGCGCGGCACATGGGCAGGCGGTGGGCCCAAGAAGGGGATGGCTGATCGGCGTGGGGGGCGGGGGTGGTGGTGCCATCCAACCAGGCTGATCACCTGGAATGTTAGAGGATTACAACGGGCCAGTCAAGGACACGCGTGTTTGCGCACTTACGGGCTCTGAAGGCGGATGTAATGTTACTGCAGGAGACACATTTGAAAGTGGCGGACCAGATTAGATTACGGAAGGGCAGGGTTAGCCAGGTCTTCCATTCGGGGGCTTGACGCTAAGACCAGAGGGGGTCGCGATCATGATTAACAAACGGTGGTAAATTTGAGGCGAACAGCACAGTTGCGGATGGGGGTGGTAGATTTCTTATGGTCCGGGGCAAGCTTGAGGGGGTGAGGTGGTCCTAGTGAATGTTTATGCCTCCAAACTGGGATGATGTAGATTTCATCAAAAGGCTGCTGGGGAAAATCACCGACTTGTATTCACACAAGTTGATTATGGGTGGGGACTTAATACAGTCCTCGATCCCGACCTGTCGTGCTCCCGAATGGGCAGGGTCCCGGCAATGGCAAGAGAACTGAGAGGGTCATGGAAACAAATGGGGGTTTAGAGCCCCTGGAGAGTCAGCCAGCCGACGGGGAAGGAGTTCTCATTCTATTCACATGTTCACACGGTTTATTCTCGTATTGACTTCTTTATATGAGGTAGGATCTTTTTGGAGGGGGTGAGGGATACTGAATACTCGCCGATCACTATTTCGGACCATGCTCCACATTGGGTCGACCTGCTGGTCTACAAAGAAAGTTATCAGCGCCACAATGGAGGTTAGAGGTGAGATTGTTGGCATAGGAGAGGGTGCGTGAGAGAGTGGGGAAATGCATGCAGGACTACCTGCAGGTCAACGATACAGGGGAAGTCTCAGCAGCAGTGCTCTGGGAGGCGCTGAAGGCGGTGGTGAGAGGGGAACTGATCTCAATCCGAACCCATAGGGACAGAACGGATAGGGCAGAGATGGACAGACTGGTGCAGGAGATGACACGGACGGATAGAGAATATGCGGGACTCCCCGAGGGCAGAGCTACTTTAGGGAACGACGGAGACTGCAGGCGGAGCCGGGAGCGCTATCCACTGGGAAGGCTGTAGAGCAACTCAGAAAGGCCAGGGGAGCGGTGTACGAGTATGGGGAGAAAGCCAGCAGAATGCTTGCACAGCAAATTAGGAAGAGGGAGGCAAGCCAGGGAGATAGGGATGGTAGTGGACGGGGCAGGGAAACTGAGTGGGAGACCCGGCAGGACTGAACAGGGTATTCAGGGACTTTTACAGTAAGCTGTATACCTCGGAAACCCCCACAGGGCCGGATGGGCTGACCTTCCAAAGGTGGGCAGGGGGATGGTAGAGGGGCTGGGGCCCCGATTAGAGCTGAAGAAGTAATGGGGGCCTGAAGGCCATGCAGTCGGCTAAAGCCCCGGGGCCGGATGGGTATCCAGTGGAGTTCTACAAAACGTTTTGCGGGTATTACTGGGGCCGGTGCTGGTTAGGGTGTTTATTCAAGGCGGTGGACAATGGGGTGTTACCCCCTACGATGTCGCAAGCCACCATCTCGCTGATATTAAAACAGGATAAGGATCGGAGGTCTGTGGGTCCTATAGACCAATCTCCCTGATTAATGTAGACGCTAACTGCTGGCCAAGATCCTGGAGTCCAGAATCAAAGACTGCGTATCCGGACGTGATTGTGGAGGACCAAACGGGGTTTGTTAACGGCAGGCAGCTAGTAGCCAATCTAAGAAGGCTACTCAATGTAATTATGATACCCCCAGAGGGCAGTGAGGTGGAGGTAGTGGTGGCAATGGATGCCGAAAAGGCTTTTGATCGGGTGGAGTGGGACTATTTATGGGAGGTGCTGGGACGGTTTGGGTTTGGAGAGGGATTGTGGACTGGGTTAAACTGCTATATCAGGCCCCGGAGGCTAGCGTAAGAACGAACAGGATGACATTGGAGTATTTTAGACTACACCGTGGGACGAGACAGGGATGCCCCCTCTCTCCAGTGCTGTTTGCGTTGGCCATAGAACCGCTGCCAATTGCTCTGAGAGCGGCAAGGGGATGGAAGGGAATGGTCAGGGGGGATAGAACACAAGGTCTCGATCTACGCGGACGACCTGCTTTTGTATGTGTCAGATCCAGCAGCAGGGATGGACGGATTGTGGAAATCCTAGGGGAGTTTGGCCGGTTTTCGGGCTACAAGTTGAACATGGCAAAAGCGAGATGTTTCTGGTGCAGGCGATGGGTCAGGAAAATAGGCTGAGGGAGCTACCATTTAGGCTGGTTGGGGAAAGTTTTAGGTATCTAGGGATACAAGTGGCTGCTGCGACTGGGGTAAGATGCATAGGTTGAACTTGTCCAGGCTGGTGGAGCAAATGAGGAGCGAGTTTCGGAGGTGGGATGCGCTCCCGCTGTCAGTAGCGGGGAGAGTACAGACGGTGAAGGTGACGATCCTCCCGAGATTCCTGTTTATTTTTCAGTGTCTCCCTATTTCATTCCGCGGTCCTTCTTTAAAAGAATCAATAAATCATCCTGGGAATTTGTTTGGGCGGGAAGTCCCCGCGGGTAAAGATGGGGGTGCTGGAACGGAACCATAGCGAGGGGGGGGCTGGCCATTGCCGAAACATCAGCAACAACTACTGGCGGCTAACATAGCCCATGATAAGGAAATGGATGGTGGGTACGGGTCGGTTTGGGAGCGGGTGGAGGCTGCTTCGTGCAGGGGCACCAGCTTGGCAGCCCTGGTCACAGCTCCCCTGCCATTCACTCCGGCCAGGTACTCCACCAGCCCTGTAGTGGTGGCGGCTTTGCGGATTTGGGGCTAATGGAGGAAGCATGCGGGGGAAGTGGGAGCGTCGGTCTGGTCCCCAATATGTGACAACCACCGATTTGTCCCGGGGAAGATGGATGGCGGGTTTTGAGCGTAGCGGGGGTGGGAAGGATGGGTGACTTGTTCCTGGAAGGGAGCTTCGCGAACATGAGGGCGCTGGAGGAGAAGTTCGGGCTGGCGAGGGGGAATGACATTCGGTACTTGCAGGTACGGGATTTCGTACGTAGACAGGTCCTGTCCTTTCCACGCCTTCCACCAAGGGGATCCAGGACAGGGTAATTTCCAGGGTGTGAGGTAGGAGAGGGGAGAGTCTCAGATATTTATAAGGAGCTTATGGGAACGGAGGACACAGGGACCGGAGGAACTGAAACTTAAGTGGGAGGAGGAGCTTGGTGGGGAGTTGGAGGGAGGCGTATGGGCAGACGCTCTGAGGAGGGTAATGGAACCGCAACATGTGCCAGGTTCGGTCTGATTCAGTTCAAGGTGGTTCACCGGGGCCCACATGACGGTGGCCTGGATGAGCAAATTCTTTGGGCTGGAGGACAAACTGTGCTAGATGTGGGGAGGACCAGCGAACCATGTTCCACATGTTCTGGGCGTGTCCAAAACTCAGGGGATACTGGCAGGAATTTGCGGACGTCATATCCGGGGGTACTGAAAACAAGGGTGGCGATGAGTCCAGAGGAAGCGATTTTTTGGGTTGTCGGACGCCCCAGGAGTACAGATGGGGATAGAGGCCGACGCTGTGGCCTTTGCTTCCCTGATAGCCCGGCGACGAATACTATTGGCCTGGAGGGACTCAAAGCCCCCAAAGACCGAGGTATGGCTGTTAGACATGGCAAGCTTTCTCGGCTTGGAAAAAAAAATCAAGTTCGCCTTACGAGGATCACTATCGGGGTTCGCCCGGAGGTGGCAACCATTCATCGACTTCTTCGCGGGGAACTAATCGTCAGCAGGGGTTTTGGGGGGGGGGGGGGGGGGGGGTAGAATAGTGTAGAGTAGGGGGAAGAATAGGCGGGTCTATCTGCGAGAGTGGTACTGTTATTTGCACTATGGTTTTTGTAATTGGTATTTGCACACTAATGCACATTGTTACTGTTTACAATGCCAAAAATACCTCAATAAAATTGTTTAAAAAAAAGAAAATAAATCAGGTCCCATTTGAGCAAAAAAAAAGACAGGTGTTCTGCTTGCTATCCTGGGCACATTGCTAAAGACTTACCTATACATAAAGGTTAGGTGCTCTCAAAGGGACTTATTTGAGTGATGCAAGATCCAGGAGCCAAAGAATTTTCAGCAGCGAAGGTGAAAACCAAAAAGAAACATAATCCTCACTTCAATGAAATGTGTTGACATCTAGAGATCCTGGATTCAAAAACATCAGCAAACAATCTAAGGAGAAGTAATTTAACTGGGGTAGGTGTTGGGATCTGAATTGCTCGATCTTAAAAAAACTGTTGGAAGACACTTATACAACTAATTTTTTAAAGTTCAACGGGTAAATGAGGATGAGGGATTTACCGGGTTATGGGCAAAACACATTCCAACTATTCTTTCAAAGAACCAGCACAGGCATGATGGGCCAAATTAACCCATTCTGCGTAATAAGTCTCTATATTTCTCAATCAACAGTACAGTACTAATTACACATAGGACAATTTGTATGTTTGAATTGATTAATTTTCCCATATTTCAATTAATATGCTTCGAAAATTATTTGACACAAACTGGACAACGAATATGCATTTAAACAAAAGCAATTAATTTGCGTTTTTACCTAAAGAATGCGTCAAGTTGGAAGGACAAAAAAATGTGAAACCAGAGAGAAACAGAGAAGTAATATCCTACTGTTTACATTTATCATTATTTACACAGCAACTGTCTTCATGAAATATTATTTACCTTTCAGTAGAAAATGCATTCATCTGATACCGTAACAAAATAAGCCATTTTGTTGTCAGGTATTTAAATCCAAAAAATTTTGGGACTCCTATGTTGGATAATATTTTCAGATAATTGCTAGACATGTGCATTATTGACAGAAGGTTGACTATTTACAGGGGATGCCATTATCATTGTCTCTTGTCCACTTTCCAACAGCTACTGCCTGAACTTTGCAAATAATATTTTTAATATACTGTGTTTCTTTAGAAATCCAGAGAAATGGAGGGTGAAATATGTATATCCAGTTCTGCTTTGTAAAGAAAAAGGTTTTTCCAAAAACCAAACTCAATTAATTTGACATCCACAGCGATTTACTAAAATGTATTAATTGCCAGAGCCAGGATTCCCACAATGATATCAGATACTTGTCCTTCATCTACCCACTCGATGGGCCGAATGGCCTCCTTCTGCACTGTATGTTCTATGTATCTATGTATGTATTCCCCTTTTCCAGGATTAGTGTGATTACTGCCAGCATTATCGTCTCCGGCAACTCCCCCTTCTCCAGTGTTTCATTAAACGCCCTTATATATAGACCATTACAAATCAATAGACTTTACCACTGCTAGCCGATTAGAGGAACCAAATAATAAGCCAAATCCTTCTTTTCATCTCCTAGCCTCTCCCTTCATAAGACTACTAACCCATAAGTCAACCCTACAAAGTTGCCCTGCTGACAAACTCCAGCAGCCGAACACAATGCTGTCGGCCTCAGCACCATTGCACCCAAGCCCAGGAGTATACTTTAGTGCTGCTAAACCTCATGCCTACTGAACTCCATGCATAAAAGTCACTTAATTATGATTGCAAGCATAATCAAGTTCACTCATTCACATATTAGCAGGGAAAAGTTGATAACCTGATCACCAAAATAACAATAAAAAATGCCAATACACCATCTAACAAAAATAACATTTGACTTATTTAGTCACAGTAAACCCTGCTAGCTTGTTTATACAACAATGGATCCTCCTATATACAAGATCTACTACTGCTTATTAATGAAAACATATTTGATTATTTTACGATGTGAATACTGTATTGCTGGTGCCAGCTCACTAGCCTACAGTTCTTCTGTGTACTGGTAGTTTTCTGAACAAATAGTTGGGAAAAACCAGCACGTCTGTAATGCTGATGGAGGTCAACTATTAATAGCTGATTTATGATCCTAATAAAATGGAAGCCGAATTAAATTTGTATGCCATGATCCAATTATCCCTACCCTTTAGCCTTACTTCACCTGAAGACTTACTTGGTCTTGACTTGTCATATTCAAAAATTAACAGACACAGAAATCTAAAATTAGAACACCAGAGAGGGGTAGGCTGAGGATTATATCCACAAATTTAAACTGAAGAATTTAGTCTAGCTACTCAAATGAAATGAAAATGAAAATCGCTTATTGTCACGAGTAGGCTTCAGTGAAGTTACTGTGAAAAGTCCCTAGTCGCCACATTCCGGCGCCTGTTCGGGGAGGCTGGTACGGGAATTGAACCGTGCTGCTGGCCTGCCTTGGTCTGCTTTAAAAGCCAGCAATTTAGCCCAATGTGCTAAACCAGCCCCAGTGGTGACCAACTTTCTTTGTAGTTATCCCAAAGGACAAGCAATTTCATTAGATACATAAGCTTCAGGCTCAAGAACTGAGCTTGAAGGGACAGCACGGTGGCGCAGTGGTTAGCACTGCTGCCTCACTGCGCCGAGGACCCGGGTTCTATCCCAGCCTCGGGGTACTTTCCATGAGAAGTTTTTTTCTTTAATAATCTTTATCGTCACAAGTAGGCTTACATTAACACTGCAATGAAGTTACTGTGAAAAGCCCTTAGTCGTCACATTCTGGTGCTTGTTCGGGTGGTTAAGGGCAGTTAAGAGTCAATCACATTGATGTGATGTGCCATCAGATATAGGACAGATGGGAAAGGGCTGCAGCCTTCCCTGAAGGGCATTAATCACTCAGATGGATTTTTAATGACAATCTGATAGCTTCATAGTCACCATGACTAATTCTAGCTGTTTTTTGAATTTCATATTTTTTTTTAAATAATTTTTATTCAAATTTTCACAAAAAAAGAAAACAATAACAGAAAATTCTAAGAACAAAAAAAACAGAACCTCCCCCCATAAATACAAAAGAGAAACAATAAATTAACGCCCGTCATTGGCAAAAAACAGATATTCAACCCAAAACAAAAACAAAGAGATAACCCCCTCCCCGGGGTTGCTGCTGCAGCTGACCTTTTGTTTTTACCGTTCTGCCAGGAGATCTAGGAATGGTTGGCATCTCCTGAAAGACCCCTGCACCTTAACTGCCCCTTAGGGCAAATTTCACCTTCTCCAATTTAATAAACCCCGCCATATCGTTGACCCAGGCCTCCACGCTTGGGGACCTCGCATCCTTCCACTGAAGAAGAATCCTCCGCCGGGCTACTAGGGATGCAAAGGCCAGAACGCCGGCCTCTTTCGCCTCCTGCACTCCCGGCTCCACTGCAACCCCAAATATTGTGAGTCCCCAGCCTGGATTGACCGTGGATCCTACCACCCTCGATACCGTCCTTGCTACACCCTTCCAAAATTCCCCCAGCGCTGGGCATGCCCAGAACATATGGGCATGGTTTGCTGGGCTCCCTGAGCACCTAATACACCTGTCCTCGGTCCCAAAAAACCGGCTCATCCTTGTCCCGGTCATATGAGCCCTATGCAGTACCTTAAACTGTATGAGGCTAACCCTCGCACACGAAGAGGAGGAGTTCACCCTTTCTAGGGCATCCGCCCACGTCCCCTCCTCACCCAGCTCCTCCTCCCATTTATCTTTCAGCTCTTCCACCGAGGCCTTGTCTACCTCATGCATCACCGGGTACACTTCCGAGATCCTCCCCTCTCCAACCCATACCCCCGAGAGCACCCTGTCCTGGACCCCACACGGCGGCGGCTGGGGGAACCCCGCCACCTGACAAACGCTCTTACTTGCATGTACCTAAAGGTGTTCCCCAGGGGGAGCCTGAACTTCCCTTCCAGCTCACCCAGGCTCGCAAACTTCCCATCTATGAACAGGTCCCCCACCCTCCTGACACCTACCCTGTGCCAACTCAGGAACCTGCCATCAATTCTCCCCGGAACAAACCGGTGGTTCCCCCGTATCGGGGACCCCATCGAGCCCCCTCCATTGCCCCCAAATCTTGAGGGTAGTTGCCACCACCGGGCTCGTGGTATACTTCGTCGGAGGGAGCTGCAGCGGCGCCGTTGCAAGCGCTTCCAGGTTCGTACCCACACAGGATGCCATCTCCAGCCTCTTCCATGCCACCCCCTCCCCATCAATTATGAATTTCATATTCATTTAATTAACAGAGTCATAGTTCACAAATGTCACAGTGATATTTTATGTTCCTGGATTATAGTCACTTGATAGTTCAAAGTACTGCTGAGACAAGATGCAAGCTGTTGAAGCTTTTTGTCTTGCACTCATCAAAACAGATGCATGAAAGGGCAGCATTGCGGCGCAGTGGGTTAGCACTGCAGCCTCACAGCGCCAAGGTCCCAGGTTCGATCCCAGCTCTGGGTCACTGTACGGGTGGAGTTTGTACGTTCTCCGTGTGTCTGCGAACATTTCGCCCCGACAACCCAAAGATCTGCAGGCTAGGTGGATTGGCCACGCTAAATTGCCCCTTAATTGGAAAAATGAATTCGCTACTCTAAATTTATTAATACTGTGGCTACCAGGGCAGGTCAAAGGCTAGGAATCCTACAGCAAGTAACTCACCTCCTAATTCCCCCAAAGCCTGTACACCATCTACCAAAGCCTGTCCACCATCGACACGGCACAAGTCAGGAGCGTAATGGAATACTCCACTTGGCTGGATGAGTGCAGCTCCAACAACATTCAGGAAGCTCGACATCAGCCCACTTGATTGCTCCTCCTTCCACAAACATTCAATCCCTCCACAACCGACTAATAATGGCAGCCGTGTGTACCATCTACAAGGTGCACTGCAGTAAGTGAGGTTCCTTAGACAACAACTTCCAAACCCACGACCAGTACCATCTAGAACAGTGGTTCTCAACCGGGGTCCACATGGACCCTGGGGGTCCATGTAACATTACTGGGGGTCCACACAAAAAAAATACCGAATTGGGGGTCCACGGTGATATTTTAGTGGTCCATAGAGCAATTCTACTTCAGAACAATTGTTATTACTGAGAATCAAGTAGAAGAAAAAAATGTTTGTTTTCATGATGAATATTCACCTTTCTCTCTCTCTTTAACACAGTAATCACTAGAAACTGCGTATATTTGATATGAATTGGTTATTTTTAGAGTAATTTAATTCAATTTAGTCAGTAAAAAGTTTTTTTCATTACTTTTCATATTAGAATAAGTTTGACAACTAATCCGTTTCCAATCCTCACGGTAAGGTAGATGGACTTTAGGATTAGTTTACCACGTATATAAGAAGCTTTTTTTTCTGTGGAATGGCTATGGGGGTCCACAAAAAAAATTAAGAGGAAAAGGGGTCCATGGGTTAAAAAAGGTTGAGAACTCCTGATCTAGAAGGACAAAAGCAGCAGATACCGGAGAACCCCACCACCTGGAGGTTCCCATCCAAGTCAGTCACCACCCTGACTTAGAAATATATCGCCATTCCTTCACTGTCACTTGGGCAAAATCCTGGGACTACCTCCCCAACAGCCCAGTGGAGGTACCTACACCTCAAGGACTGCAGTGATTCAAGAAAGCAACTCACTGCCACTCCGCAGACATGGGGAGAATGTGCAAACTCCACACAGACAGTGATCCGGGGCCGGAATCGAACCTGGCTCCTCAACTCTGTGGGCAGCAGGGCAAACCACTGCACCACCAAGCCGCCCCCGAATTAAAACATTTTTTTAAAAAATATGTATGTTCTAAATAAGCCTAAGTGAATTACATTGTGAGACTAGCTGATAATCTTAAATGCCTTGTTAGTGTCAGTCATGATACACTTGACATTGTTCAGCAAATTCCGCCTAATCAGGGAATCACATCTCATGTCCAACGTTATGTTTTGCAATCACAGATTGATTGAGTAGTCAATACTTTGCCTATTGCGAACAGCCAAAGGGGCAAGCTATTTGATATGATCCACCAGTCTTTGGGGATACAACCCATGTACCGGACATCGCACTGGCACTGAAATTTATATACCACACATATTCATTTGCATGGCAGGCAGGACGTCTTTTTGTTAGTGGAAAAGCATTACCCGTGTTGCCACTTCATAGCAGGAACGTGAAATGGCTAGTTTCACCTAATGCTCAAATCTCTGAAATAATTTACCCTTTCAGGGTAATTTGAAGCTGACGTGGCACTTTTCAGTTCTGAAAGTGATGCTTTAGGCCCTAATGGGAATTATGAAATCATAACCAACAGCTGCCATCCACAAAAAAAGGGAGGCAGTGGTCAACGCTCACCGAGATTTTGTTCCTCTTGCAGGGGAATATTTAATTTTCCTCCAGCACGGCTGAATCATTACCAGAAATGTAAACAGAAATTGTTTTTACATTTGGAAGTTATCTTACACTGACACTCCAATGCATTCCCCTGGTGTTCAGTAAATTGTGAAATTTCAGCATCATGGAAAATCTCTCCTCTTCTACAAATAGAATTCCTATAGCGCAGGAGGCCATTCGGCCAATTGAGTCTGCACCGACCCTCTGAAAGAGCACCCTACCTGGGCCCACACTCCCATAAGCCCACCAAACCTGCACATTCTTGGACACTAAGGGGCAATTTAGCATGGGCAATCCACCTAACCTGCACATCTTTGGACTCTGGGAGGAACCGGAGCACTCGGAGGAAAGCCACGCAAACACGGGGAGAACATGCAAACTCCACAGAGTAAACTATGGCCAGTGCCATGGTCTGTAGACTGGCCAAAGTGAATGAGGTACTACAGAACATGTAGTTTAAAATAATTTATTATAGAACAAACTGTGATAAGATAACTAGGATAAATTAAACAACAAACAACTAACACAAACAACTCGTGGAACTACTGCAATTACGTCTATCTCCCAGCACGATCAACCCCTGCCTTCCAGAACACATGGTGACATGTTTACCATGCCACCTAGTGGTCGGAGGTCATGCATAACAATATGTACAAACTTATATTATGCACATCATCACAGCCAGAACTGAACCCAGGTCCCTGGCGCTGTGAGTGCTAACCACTGTGTCGCCATACACGAGTCAGCAGGGTTAAGCCTGGGTGGCCCTACGGAGTTTGCTCCGTCATTCAATAAGCTCATGTCTGATCTGATTGTAACCTTTCGCCTATCCCCAATAACTTCCTTCCTTTATCATCTCAATACACACTGCTTCTACGTTCTAGTTTCCTGAACTTAGGTCAACCCTCTAATACACTAATATCATAAATAATTAGCAGAGCCACCCCTCCAGCTTTTTTGCTTCCTGTCCTTTTCTAAAAGTCACATACCCTTCAATATTCAGGATGCAATCTCTGTCATCCTGTGGCCATGTCTCTGTAATGGCTATCAGATCATAATTATTTAATTCTATTTATGCTCTTAGTTAATCTTTTTGGTTTTAAATGCTACTTTTATTCAGAAACAGAGCATTTAATTTTGTCCTTTTATTATTTCTGCAGCCAGCCTCGACTGCTATCTTACTCTTAGATTTGTACTCTCTATTTGAGCACACATTCATTAATCTAATTTGCCCCATGTTAATTTGTGGCTCAGGTAATAACCCAGAGATTATTACCTTTTTGGTTCTACTTTTCCAATTTAGTGCCTTATTATGCAATACCTTTTTCCTTTTTGTTTAAATTTATAGAGCCAATTCTTTCTTTCCAATTAAAAGGCAATTTAGAGTACCCTGCACATCTTTGGGCTGTGGGGTGAGACCCACACAGACACGGGGAAATGTGCAAACTCCACATGGACAGTGACCCAGGGCCGGGATCGAACCTGGGTCCTTGGCACCAGTGCTAACCACGCAATACCTCTTTCCTAGCTCTCCATCAAAATCAAGTGCCAAGAGTCCAAACCAAGGGGAAGAGGTGTTGTCACTGGACTGGCAATCCAAAGAGTCAGAGTTCTGGGGACAGAAACGTTTAAAATCAAGGGTGAAAACTCACCATTAGTTGGAGTCATACCTGGCACAAAGTAAAATGGCTGTGGTGACTGGAGGTGAATCATCTCAGTTCCAAGACATTACTGCAGGAGTTATTCAAGGTGGTGTCCTAGGGGTTCATCAATGACCTTCCTCCCAAAGTACAAGTCAGTGAATTTGAGGAACTGGTGCCAATTTACATGTTTGAACTCATAGAATTTACAGTGCAGAAGGAGGCCATTCGGCCCATCGAGTCTGCACTGGCCCTTGGAAAGAGACCCTACTTAAGCCCACACCTCCACCATAACCCGTAACCCAGTAACCCGACCTAACCTCGTTGGACACTAAGGACAAGTTAGTATGGCCAATCCACCTAACCTGCACATCTTTGGAGGGAGGAAACCCATGCAGACACAGGGAGAATATGCAGACTCCACAGACAGTGACCCAAACCGGCAATCGAAACTGGGACCCTGGAGCTGTAAAGCAACAGTGCTAACAAATGTGCTACCGTGCTGTCCACTCAGAACAGTAGGTACTGAGAGGTGTCACATCAAGACTTGGTGAAAATGAATCAGCAAGGTGGAGACCAGCTGAACAGTAAAGGAAAATTTCAAAGGAGTAAATGGCTTCTAAATAAAGTTTTAAACCCAAAATTTCTCTCCAAAAGTCAAACATTTAGCCTTGCAATTACACGCCATTTTAAAAATCAAGACTGGACAGATTTGCCACAGAACTTCATGCTGTAAAAATTTGACTGGGCTAGCCACATATATCAAAGGATTTGCATATGATAATAAAAATCAAAATAAATTGTCCTCGAGGTGTTCTAAAATCTAAAGACCTACTACTGATTTTATGAAGAACGTAAACTAGAATTTCTCTTTGCCTTTACCCCCTTTTCCAAAGCCCAAGTGCTTCATGAATCAAGTGTTAAGTTGGGTATTTGATACAAGAAGGAATTTGGAGGGGGAAGGAAGTGAAGCTTTTTATTCTTTTCTTTTTCTTCAGTGTTGATCAGAGTTTTTTCTTCCGTCTCCAAGCTAGGAAACTTAACTTGCTAGTTAATAACTTAATTAAGATAATAGCAAGTTAAGTAAGCAAGCAAGAAAAAAGGTTAGATAGATCTCGCAGGGCAGATGGTGTGCCATGACAGCAACATGTGGGAACTTGTAGAACATATATAGTCTGGACAACCATATCTGCTTCAAGTGTATGCAGCTTGAGCAACTTTGGCTCAGAGTTGTAAAGCTGGAGTTCAATCTGCAAACATTGCAGGGCATTAGGCTGGAGGAGGTTAACTAGACACGAGAGTTAGTCACATCCCTTAGGTTAAGCAGAACTTTAGAATGGTCAGGACCATCTTCTTGTGCGACTTCGAATTGAGGAGCAATGGGTCTGGCAGGTAATGATGGAGGAGCCTCAGCTCTTGAAAAGGAATGTGGTGTTGATAGGGTGCAGTATAGTCAAGGGGATAGATGCTAATCTCCAAGGTTGTGCTGCCTGCCCAATACCAGGGTAAAAGATATCTCTTTGCAGGTGGAGATGAGCTTGGAGTGGGAGGGGGAGGATCATGCTCTCATGGTCTGTGAAGGAATCAACTAGATAGGTAGAAATGGAATGATAAGAGAGTTGAGAAGTTACTGTCCAAATTAAAACACAGAATGGCATTGTAGTAATCCACGGGAGGCAGGGGTTCCGTCACCACACCAATATTTATTTACAATAACAATATTACAGGAGCAGCTACAATCAGTGCTGCTGGCAGTCCAGTCAACTTAAGACTGGCTCACAAAGCCTACACAGGTGCTGATATGGGACCCCTCAATGAGCTATCATTGAGGGAGCTCATACTCCAATTGGCCAACCAATAAAGCCAATTGGAGTTCATTACACCCCCCCCCCCCCCCACCCCAGGTCTGAGGAATTCCTGCCAGCTGGCATTCCTCTGAGCTTCTTCCTGCTCCTCATGTCACCTCTGTCGTCCGCCGGGTCGTTCTCCGAAGTGGGTGGGGTGTATCTTACAGGTGCCCGTCTTTTCCTTGACGACCTCCTTGGAAGCTGTTCTTCCTCCTCCTTGGGGAAAGGTGTCGCGGCGGCCTCGTCGAATGTGTCCATCTCCGACTCTTCACGACTGGATGACGGGGTCTGGAGAAATTGCTCGGGGCTGGGGTGTGGGTATCCTTTCCGTCTGGGCTATCCCAGCTTGAGGCAGTCCTGCTTCCCCTGCCTCCAGGTTTGGATCCGCTGCCCTTATTTGGTCTAGGTGTTTCTTCAGCACCTTACCTCCTATCGAAACTTCATAGGATACGGGCCCTGTTAGGGACTCTACCGTGCCTTTGACCCACGTTGGTCCATTACCATAATTCTTGACCCAAACCGGTGCCCCCACCTGGAAATGTCTCTGCTTCCGACTATTATCATGCCCCCTGTGTTTGGCCTCCTGTTGTTTCTCCACTTTCCCCATTAAATTTGGGAAAAGGAGACTCAGCCTCGTTCGCAGCCGCCTTCCCGTTAAGAGTTCAGCTGGCGGTATGCCCGTTGTGGAATGCGGTGTGGTCCTGTAATCAAACAGCCAGCGGGAGAGCTTTGTGTCCATTGACGCTGCCGGCTGCTTCTTGAGTCCCGCTTTAAGTGTCTGGGCCGCTCTCTCTGCCAGGCCATTGGTCGCTGGATGGTAAGGGGCCGTTTTGATGTGACGGACTCCGTTTTCCTTCAGGAATTTTCCAAATTCCCCACTTGCGAATGCCGTTCCGTTGTCCGACACCAATACCTCCGGAAGTCCATGTATTGCAAACGAGGCCCTGAGCTTTTCAATTGACGATGCTGTGCTTGCCGCGTTTACCCAGTGGACGTCCAACCATTTGGAGTGGGCGGCCACTATCACCAAAAACATTGAGCCCATGAAAGGGCCGGCGTGGTCAATTTGCAGGCGGGTCCACGGTCTGCCTGGCCATTCCCACGGGTGCAATGGCGCCGCTGGTGGCACTCTTTGCCCCTGTTGGCACTCCTGGCACCGACGTACCAAGGCTGCTATGTCTGTGTCCAAACCTGGCCACCAATCGTGGCTTCGAGCTAGCATCTTCATTTTAGACACCCTTGGGTGTCTGTGACGTAACTCGGTTAAGATTGCCTGATGGCCCCGAGCTAGGACTATTACTCGGGCTCCCCCATAATAGGATACCGTCTTCTACGGTTATTTTGGTCCCTTCTGCTCCAGTATGGGTGCATCTGGGGCTCCACTGGTCTTTCCAGTTCCCCTGTTAGCAGTAAATGCTTCATCTTGGCTAAAACTGGGTCTTTTTGCGTCCACAACCGAATATGTTGTGCGTCTCCAGGTAGGGTGTCCTAAAAATTTAGAGTCATTACTGTCTCCTCTACTTTTGGTATTTGCGGCGGAGTGTCCGGGAGGGGAAGTCTGCTCAAAGCATCTGCATTTGCTACTCACGTTCCCGGTCTGTGCTCCAGAACGTATCTATACGCCGCCAGCAGCAATGCCCAGCGTTGGATTCTTGCTGATGCAATCGGGGGTATTGACTTGTCTTCTGTTAATAACCCTAATAACGGCTTATGGTCCGTCACTATGGTGAATTTCCGCCTGTACAGATATGGTGAAATTTTTTACTGCGAATATCACCGCCAGTCCTTCCTTCTCGATTGGGCATACTTCCTCTCAGCCATTGCCAAGGTCCTCGAAGCATAGGCTATTGGCCATTCTTCCCCATTCCTTCCTCTATGGGCTAAGACGGCTCCTACCCCGTAGGGGGATGCATCACAAGTGACCACCAACTCCTTCCTTGGGTCATAATGCTCTAGGACATTTTCAGATGACAGCTGTTCCTTAATGTCCCTAAATGCTCGGTTTTGGCGGGTGGACCATTTTCATTCTTGCCCCTTTTTCTCAGTAGCTGGTGGAGGGGTTCTAGGATGGACGCCCTATTTTCAATAAATTTTCCATAATAGGTTACCAACCCTAGAAATTATCATAACTCCTGGACCGTGGTGGGAGCTGGGGCTTCTTTTATTGCCCTTACTCTGTCTTCTAATGGGTGTAAGCCTGACTCGTCTACTTTATATCCCAGGTACGTCACTTGTGGGGCCAGAAAAACACATTTTTCCCTTTTTAGCCGTACGCCTGCCTTTGCAAAACGCCTGAACACTTCCTCCAGGTTCCTTAAGTGTTCTCTGTTGTCCTCCCCATGATTAAGACATCGCCCAAATAAATCGCCACCTGCGGTAGTCCCTGCAGAATATTTTCCATCGTACGCTGGAATATAGCGCAGGCTGATGACACTCCGAAAGGTAGCCTAGTATAACGAAAAAGGCCCTTCAGGGTGTTGATCGTAGCGAACTTCTGGGAGTCCTTGTCCAGTTTTAACTGCAGGTAGGCGTGGCTCATGTCCAGTTTTGTGAACAAAAGCCCACCTGCCAATTTGGCATATAGGTCATCTATTTTCGGGATTGTGTATTTGTCCAGCAGTGCGTATTTGTTTACCGTCTGTTTGAAATCTCCACAGAGACGTATCGAGCCATCTGGCTTAAAAATTGGTACCACCGGTGCTGCCCATTCCGAGAACTGTGCCGGTCTGATAATGCCGTCGCGCCGTAACCTTTCTATTTCGTCATCTACTTTCTTCCTTAATGCAAAAGGTACTGGCCTTACAAAATTTCAGAACGGCTTCTGGGTCCACATGCAAAGTTGCTTTGGCGCCTATGATTTCCCCCAAACCTTCCTGGAAGACCTCTGGGTATTTTTGGAGTACTCCACTCAACTGCCCGCTTCCACTCTGGAAAATTTTCATCCAATCTAATTTTAGGTCTTTCAGCCAGTTTCGTCCAATTAAGCTCGGTCCGGAGCCCTCTACTATCGTCAACGGTAATCTGAGCAATTGTTTCTCATATTCCACGGGTACACGAGTCGTGCCTAGAACTTCCAGGGGTTCCCCCGTGTAGGTTTTAAGTTTCATCAATGTTTTTGTGAGGGTTAGTGGCTGGAGTCCATCTTTGATTTTTCTAAATGCTGCCACTGCCATTACTGATACGGCCGCACCCGTGTCTATTTCCATTATTGTCGGCCACCCGTTCACCTGTGGGGTAATCCTAATGGGTTCTGCTTTCTTCGTTGCAATATTATATAATTGTTCCCCTTCAGAGGAGGATGGGGCGTCTAGGTTGTGTACTTCCCTGCGTCCCCACCTGCTATTCCTCTTTTGCCACCTCCTTCTAGGGTTTCTGTCGCTGTTACCCCACTCTCTCTTATGCCAGAAACGGTCCTTCTCTGTTGGGGGAGCCTCAGTCGGTACTTCCCTCTGACTCCAGTGAGTCCTGGCAGACTTGGGGGCAGTTCTGGGGTTTTCCTTTTTCCCTCTATTCCTCAGGCTTTTCCTGAGAGCGGCTATCTGGTAGCAGGACCCGTTGTGGTAGTTCCTCTCACAGGTATCTACCTCCATTGGCGTGCCCTGTAGTTCCTGCGCCCCACTTTCTGCCTTTTCTAGGGACAGTGTGAGCTGTAACGCCTGCCTGCAGTCTAGCTCCGTTTCCGCCAACAGGCGTTTCTGTATTGTGAGGTCGTTTATACCACACACTAACCGGTCCCGAAGCATTTCATTTAGCGTCGGGCCGAACTCACATTTTTCCGCCAGCCAGGCAGGTCAAGAAATTGTGACTGACTCCCTGTCTTCCCGCTTCGCTGTGTAGAATCTGTACCTACGCAAAATGAGGGGTGGTTTTGGGTCGTAGTGCTCTTTCACCAATTCCGTTAATTCTTGGAAAGTTTTCGTGTCCGGCGCATCGGGATAAGTCAGACTACGTATAATGGCGAAAGCAGAGGGTCCGTACGCCGACAGCAGGATAAGGCGTCTCCTTTCGTCCTTCAGTATATCATTTGCCCGGAAGAAGTAACACGTTCTCTCCACATACTGGGACCAGTCCTCAATAGCCGGGTCGAATGCCTCTAACCTCCCAAAAAACGGCATTTTTAAAATGGCAAGGCTTACCCTCCGAGTGCGGCAGCTGGTCTCCGCAAAATTCTTAGTTTACCTCGTCGCCACTGTAGTAATCCACGGGAGGCAGGAGTTCCGTCACCACACCAATATTTATTTACAATAACGATATTACAGGAGCAGCTACAAACCGTGCTGCTAGCAGTCCAGTCAACTTAAGACTGACTCACAAAGCCTACACAGGTGCTTATATGGGCCCCCTCAATGAGCTATCATTGAGGGAGCTCATACTCCAATTGGCCAACCAATAAAGCCAATTGGAGTTCATTACAGGCATGTTAGCCTTTATTGCAAGCCAACTGGAGTACAAAAATAAAGAAGTCTTGCGACAGTTGAACAGGACTTTTGAGACACCGTATCTGGAGTATTGTGTGGAGTTTTGGTCTCCATATTTAAAGGAAGGGTATTATTTGCCTTGGAGGAGATGCAGCACAAGTTCACTAGGTCGGTTACTGAGATGCAAAGTTTTCCCCTGATGGGTAAATTGCGTCTACACTCTGTGTTTAGAAGAATAAGAGGTGATTTCATTGAAACATACAAGATTCTGAAGCGCTTGATAGGGTAGACAGTAAAAGGTTGCTTCCCAGCTAAAGGGGAATTCGCTCAGAGGACGTCCAAGAAAACAATGACATGGATAATCTGGTCACAGATCAATGAACATTAATTAACATACAGATTTTTTTTTAAAACTGCGCACAATTCATTTTTTCCAATTAAGGGCCAATTTAGCATGGCCAATCCACCTACCCTGCACATGTTTGGGTTGTGGGGGCAAAACCCATCCAAACACGGGGAGAATGTACAAACTTCACACGGGCAGTGACCCAGAGCCAGGATCAAACCTGGGACCTCGGCGCCGTGAGGCAGCAGTACTAACCACTGCACCACCGTGCTGCCCCCAATTAACATACAGATTGTAAATGTCACAAATGGCACTGTAAGGGCAGCACGGTGGCCTAGTGGTTAGCACAACCGCCTCACGGCGCTGAGGTCCCAGGTTCGATCCCGGCTCTGGGTTACTGTCCGTGTGGAGTTTGCACATTCTCCCCGTGTCTGCGTGGGTTTCGCCCCCACAACCCAAAAATGTGCAGAGTAGGTGGATTGGCCACGCTAAATTGCCCCTTAATTGGAAAAAATAATTGGGTAATCTGAATTTTAAAAAAATAATAAATGGCACTGTATATGACAGATTGTGACCTTCTGCCAATTGACAGCAAATATCCTTGTTATCGGTGTGATTCAAGACAGTATAGTGTCTAATCCTACAGATAAAACCAGCAGTGACCAGAAGATCCAAAGACATAGGATCAGAAGTAGGCCATTCAGCCCATCGAGCCTGCTCTGCCATTCAACGAGATCATGACAGGTTTGATATAGATTCTATGGATAATCACCAACTCCATTTTCCTGCCTTATCCCCATAACCATTGCTTCACTTACTCATGAAAAATCTATCTCAGCCGACAACATACTTAACGACCCTGTCTCGAAAACCCTCTGCAATAAAAAATCCAACTAAAGAATTCCACAGATTCAGTACCCGCAGAGAAAAAAAATCCCTTCCCATCCATCTTAAATGGCCGCCCTCTTACTCTGAGATTATGCACGCAGGTCCTAGACCAGGGGTGGGCAAACTTTTCCGTGCAAGGGCCACATTCAGAAATTCACAATTCACAAAGGGCCGCATAGTATATTAAGTAAAATAATTACTTTACCCGGTTATGATTCTGGGCAAATCATATAGAACATAGAACAGTACAGCACAGAACAGGCCCTTCGGCCCTCGACGTTGTGCCGAGCAATGATCACCCTACCCAAGTCAACGTATCCACCCTATACCAGTAAGTAACCCAACAGCCCCCCCCCCCCATTAACCTTAAAAAAAAAAATTTTTTTTTAAATTTAAAAACAAAATTTTTTATTTTTTTTTAATGACTTGGAGGGCCGCAGAAATACCTTTGGCGGGCCGCATGCGGCCCGCGGGCCGTAGTTTGCCCACCCCTGTCCTAGACTCTCCCATGGGGGATAATACCGTCTCAGCATCTATATAAGATTTGTCTTATCTCTCGCTCATACATAAGTCAGTCTAGTTGAAGGAATGCAAGCAAAGTTTATTTCTTAAATTTAGGACACCCACACGAAATTAACTGGAAAATGCTATTTCCGTGTCTCTCGAAATGTCCTTGAAGCACCAACAAGTAAAACAAAAACTTCAATGGCTGGGTGAGATAGTCCACGGAAGCACAGTGGGGGGTGTGTACTGTTTCAATACGGGGCAGGGGTTGGGTTATAGGGTGATGCTGCTGTTGGGGGGGGGGTTAGTTACTCTGCTGACAAGGGAGGGACCTGGATTCAGAGAGGAGGTCGGGGGTGAGGGCTACCTGGAGGCGGACAGATGGCGGCACGGCGCATGGGCGGGCCCAGAAAGGGGGGATGGCTGATCGGCGGTGCTCCCCAACCAGGCTGATCACCTGGAACATTAGAGGGCTGAATGGGCCAGTCAAGAGGGCCCGTGTGTTCGCGCACCTTGGGCTCTGAAGGCGGATGTGGTGATGTTGCAGGAGACACACCTGAGAGTGGCGGATCAAGTTAGGCTGAGGAAGGGCTAGGTCAGTCAGGTCTTCCATTCGGGGCTGGATACCAAGACGAGAGGGGTGGCGATTTTAATTAATAAGTGGGTGCAATTCCAGGCGGGAAGTATAGTTTTGGGGGGGGGCCGTTATGTTATGGTGAGCAGTAAGCTGGAGGGGAGGAAGGTGGTATTGGTTAATGTCTATGCGCTGAACTTGGACAATGTTGAATTTATCAAGAGGGTGCGAGGGAAGATACCGGATCTGGACTCGCACAAGCTGGTGATGGGAGAGGATATTAATACGGTTATTGACCCTGGCCTGGACCAGTCGTGCTCAAAAATGGGGAAGGTGCCAGCGATGGCAAAGGAGTTGATAGGGTCATGTAGCAGATGGGGGGATTGACGCATGGAGGTTTAGGCAGCCGACGGCAAGGGAGTTTTCTTTCTACTCGCATGTACCTAAAGTGTATTCCCGGATCGATTTTTTCATTTTGAGTAGGGCTCTGCTGGCGGGGGTGGTGGACACGGTGTACTCGGCCATCACTATTTTGGACCATGCCCCACACTGGGTGGAACTGCAGGCCAGTAAGGAGAGCTTCCAACACATACAGTGGCGATTGGACGTGGGCTTGTTGGCAAACGAGGCTGTGTGCAAGAGAGTAGGGAAGTGCATGCAGGGCTACCTGCAGGTTAACGACACAGGGGAAGTCTCAGCAGCGGTGCTCTGGGAAGCGCTAAAGGCAGTGGCAAGAGGGGAGTTGATTTCAATCCGAGCTCAAAGGGACAGGACGGACAGGGCAGAGACGGACCGACTGATCAAGGAGATCCTACGGATAGATAGGAGGTATGCGGTGACCCCAGGGGCAGAACAGTTAAGCAGCGCCGGAGGCTGCAGGCTGAGTTCGGGGTACTCTCCATTAGCAAGGCAGTGGAGCAGCTTAGAAAATGGCTGTATGAATATGGAGAGAAAGTCAGCAGAATGCTGGCATAGTAGTTGAGGAAGAGGGAGGCGGCCTGGGGAATTGATAAGGTGGTCGACAAAGATGGGAACCTGGTAGGGATTCGGCTAGGCTAAACAGGTCGTTTAGGGACTTTTGTAGTGGACTCTATCGCTCGGAACCCCCCACGGGACCCGAGGAGATGAAACGCTTTCTGTACGGGTTGACTTTCCCAAGGGAGGGTAGGGAGCTGATGGCGAGTTGGGGGCTCCAATTAGGGCCGAAGAAATATCTGAGGGCTTGAAGGCGATGCAGTCAGGTAAAGCTCCGGAGCCAGACGGGTTCCCGGTGGAATTTTACAAGACATTTTCGGGGATATTAGGGCGGTTGCTCGTTAAGGTTTTTAACAAGGTGAGGGATAGAGGGGTGCTGTCTCCGACTATGTCACAGGCCACCAGTTTGTTAATATTGAAGCGGAACAAGAACCCGGAGCTTTGTGGGTCCTATAAGCCGATCTCGTTGCTTAATGTGGACGCTAAGTTGCTGGCAAAGGTGTTGGCCTCCAGGATTGTGTGCCGGGGATGATTATGGAGGACCAAACCGGATTTGTCAAGGGTAGGCAGTTGGCAGCCAATATAAGAAGGCTGCTTAATGTGATTATGATGCCCCCGGAGAGAAGGGAATTTGAGGTAGTTGTGGCCATGGACGCAGAGAAGGCGTTTGACCAGGTAGAGTGGGACTATCTCTGGGAGGTGCTGGGATGGTTTGGGTTTGGTAGGGGCGTTATCGACTGGGTCAGGCTGCTGTACCAAGCCCCAGAAGCCAGTGTAAGGACGAATAAGATGACCTGGGACTATTTTAGGCTGCACCAGGGGACAAGATAGGGATGTCACCTCTCCCCACTGCTGTTTGCGTTAGCTATAGAGCCGCTGGCAATTTCTCTGAGAGCTTCTCGGGTCTGAAAAGGGCTGGGAGTGGGGGGGTGGAGCACAGGGTATCGCTGTATGCGGATGACTTACTCCTATATGTAGCAGATCCAGGGGTAGGGATGAGGGAGATTATGGCGATTCTGGGGGAATTCGGACGGTTTTCGGGATACAAATTAAATATGATGAAGAGTGAGATGTTTGTAGTCCAGGCAAGAGGTCAGAGGGCCAGCTGGGGGGGCGTTACCGTTCAGGTTAGTGGGAGACAATTTTAGATATCTGGGGATACAAGTGGCGTGCGACTGGGGCTGGTTATACAAGTTGAACTTGTCCCGGCTGGTTGAGCAGATGAGGGGCGAGTTTCGGAGATGGGATGCGCTCCCGCTTTCACAGGCGGGGAGGGTGCAGACGGTTAAGATGACAATATTGCCGAGATTTTCATTTGTGTTCCAATGCCTCACGATTTTCATCCCACGGTCCTTTTTTTTAAATAAATTTAGAATACCCAATTATTTTTTCCAATTAAGGGGCAATTTAGCGTGGCCAATCTACCTACTCTGCACATTTTTGGGTTGTGGGGGTGAAACCCACGCAGACACGGGGAGAACGTGCAAACTCCACACGGACAGTGACCCAGAGCCGGGATCGAATCTGGGACCTCAGCGCCGTGAGACAGCTGTGCTAACCACTAGGCCACCGTGCTGCCCCCGTGGTCCTTTTTAAGAGGATCAACAAAACTATTTTGGGCTTTGTTTGGGCGGGTAAGACCCCATGGGTGCAAATGTGATGCTCGAGGGGAATCGGGGCTGGCCCTGCCACATTTTACTAATTATTACTGGGCGGCCAATATTGCGATGATAAGAAAGTGGGTAGTGGGGACGGGGGCGGCTTGGGAGCGGATGGCGGCAGCCTCATGCAGGGGCACCAGCTTGGGGGCGCTGATAATGGCACCGTTGCCATTCCCGCCAGCAAGATATTCTACCAGTTCCGTTGTGGCGGCG
This sequence comes from Scyliorhinus canicula, assembly GCF_902713615.1. Taxonomy (NCBI): domain Eukaryota; kingdom Metazoa; phylum Chordata; class Chondrichthyes; order Carcharhiniformes; family Scyliorhinidae; genus Scyliorhinus; species Scyliorhinus canicula. Next base: position 184,990,059 of record NC_052146.1, on the reverse strand, counting down.
GCCCTGAGGATCGGGGTCAATGGAGGAGGTACGTTGGTGCAGTGGGTGGATCGGTTCGCTCCTGGGAGCCTAGACGGGGGAATTCGGGTATGGCAAAGTGTGGGAATTGAGAAGATGGGGGACCTGTTTCTGGAAGGGAGTTTCCCCAACTTGAGCGCGCTGGAGGAGAAGTTTGGGTTGGCAGCAGGGAATGATTTTAGATATCTTCAGGTGCGGGACTTTCTGCGCAGGCAGGTATCATCCTTCCCACTCCTGCCACTAAGAGGGATTCAAGATAGGGTAGTGTCTAGGGGATGGGTGGGGGAGGGGAGCGTCTCGGACATCTACACTGAATTAATGGGGTGGAGGAGGCGCATACAGAAGAGCTGAAGCGAAGTGGGAGGAGGAACTGGGGGGTGAGATGGAAGATGGCCTATGGGCGGAGGCACTGAGCAGGGTCAAAGCGACCGCTACATGTGCAGGGCTCAGCTTGATCCAATTTAAGGTGGTGCACCGGGCGCACATGACAGCGGCCCGGATGAGTAGACTTTTTGGGGTGGAAGACAAGTGTGTCAGGTGTGCGGGTGGACCAGTGAACCATGTCCATATGTTCTGGGCATGCCCAAAAATTAGGGCATATTGGCAGGGGTTCATAGATGTCATGTACAGGGTATTGAAGACGAGGGTGGAAATGAGTCCAGGGGTAACGATCTTTGGGGTGTTGGAAGACCTGGGTGTTCAGGAGGAGAGAGAGGCAGATGTTCTGGTCTTTTCCTCCTAGGTAACCCAGCGACGGATACTACTGGCTTGGAGGGAGTCTAGGCCTCCGAAGTCAGAGGCCTGGTTAACCGACATGGTGAGCTTTCTCGGCCTGCAAAAGATCAAGTTCGCCCTGAGAGGGTCGGTGTTCGGGTTCGCCCGGAGGTGGCAACCATTCATTGACTTCTTTGCGGCAAATTAATCGTCAGCTTGGGGTAAGTATAGAGTAGGGGGTTAAATAGGTGGGCCTTGGAGGGACGGATGTCGGCGGTTGCTTTTTGCTTACGGTTCTTCGTACTCTATTCTTTTTGTACTCGGGTTGTTTGTTATGCCAAAAATACCTCATTAAAAATTGTTTGATAAAAAAAAACTTCAAGATAAAAGTCACTTCAGATTTCATAGAATTTACAGTGCAGAAGGAGGCCACTCGGCCCATCGAGTCTGCATTGGCTCTTGGAAAGAGCACCCTACCCGAGGTTAACACCTCCACCCTATCCCCATAACCCAGTAACCCCACCCAACACTAAGGGCCATTTTGGACACTAAGGGCAATTTATCATGGCCAATCCACCTAACCTGCACATCTTTGGACTGTGGGAGGAACCGGAGCACCCGGAGGAAACCCACGCACACACGGGGAGGATGTGCAGACTCCGCACAGACAGTGACCCAAGCCGGAATCGAACCTGGGACCCTGGAGCTGTGAAGCAATTGTGCTATCCACAATGCTACCGTTTGTATAAATTTTATAATTTATAAAATTATAAGTCATTTCAACAAAGGCCTTTGTTGAAATGTTTATTTTCCGACATGGATTATGAAGGGGAACTCATGCTTGACAATGTGTTGGAATTCTTTTGAAGATGTAACTAGTACAGTTGACAAGGGGGAGCCAGTCGATGTGTATATTTGGACTTTCAGAAGGCGTTTGACAAAGTCCCGCATAAAAGATTATCGTGCAAAATTAAAGCCCACGGGATTGGGGGAAGTGTATTGAGGTGGATAGAAAACTGGTTGGCAGAGAGGAAACAAAGAGTAGGAATTAATGGGTCCTTTTCAAATTAGTAGGCAGTAACTAGTGGGGTGCCACAGGGATAGGTGTTGGGGCCCCAGCTATTCACAATATATATTAATGATTTGGTTGAGGGAACAAAATGTAACATCTCAAGTTTGCAGATGATACCAAGTTGGGTGGAGGGGAGGATGAACGTGATGCGGATGCAGGGATCCTACAGCATGATCTGGACAGGTTGGACGAGTGGGCAAATCAATGGCAGAAGCAGTATAATTTGGTTAAGTGTGAGGTTATTCACTTTGGAAGCAAAAACAGGAAGGCAGATTACTACCTGAATGGTTGTAAATTGGGAGAGGGTAGTGTGCAGCGGGACCTGGGTGTCCTTGTGCACCTGTTGCCCTTCATTGCGAGAGGTTTCGAGTACAGATGCAGGGATGTGTTGCTGCAATTATACAGGGCCTTGGTGAGGCCACACCTCGAATATGTGTGCAGTTTTGGTCTCCTTTTCTGACGAAGGATGCTCTTGCTCTCGAGGGAGTGCAGCGAAGGTTTACCAGACTGATTCCAGGGATGGCGGGACTGTCATATGAGGAGAGATTGACTAGGTCGGGATTGTTCTCGCTGGAGTTCAGAAGAATGAGGGGGGAATCTCATAGAGACTTATAAAATTCTAACAGTACTAGACAGGGAAGATGTTCCCAATGGTGGATGTGTCCAGAACCAGGGGTCACAGTCTGAGGATCCAGGGTAAACATTTCAGAGAGATGAGGAGATCTTTCTTCACCAGAGTGGTGAGCTTGTGGAATTCATTACCACAGGAAGTAGTTGATGCTAAAACACTGAATATATTCAAGAGGCGGCTATATATAGCACTTGAGGAGAATGGGATCAAAGGCAATGGGGAGAAAGCAGGATTAGGCCATTGAGTTGGATGATCATCCATGATCGTGATAAATGGTGGAGCAGGCTCGAAGGACCAAAAGGCCACCTGCTCCTATCTTCTATGTATCTATGTACATCTTTCCTTAGATAAGGGGACCAAAACTGTTCACAGTATTCCAGGTGTGGTCTAACTAGTGCTGTGTATAGTTTTAGCAGTACTTCCCTATTTTTGTACTCTATTCCCAATGAAATAAAGGCCAACATTCCACTTGCCTTCCCAATTACCTGCTAAACTTGCATGCATGCAAGTGTGCGGGTGGACCAGTGAACATGTCCATATGTTCTGGGCATGCCCAAAATTAGGGCATATTGGCAGGGGTTCATAGATGTCATGTACAGGGTATTGAAGACGAGGGTGGAAATGAGTCCAGGGGTAACGATCTTTGGGGTGTTGGAAGACCTGGGTGTTCAGGAGGAGAGAGAGGCAGATGTTCTGGTCTTTTCCTCCTAGGTAACCCAGCGACGGTACTACTGGCTGGAGGGAGTCTAGGCCTCCGAAGTCATAGGCCTGGTTAACCGACATGGTGAGCTTTCTCGGCCTGCAAAGATCAAGTTCGCCTGAGAGGGTCGGTGTTCGGGTTCGCCCGGAGGTGGCAACCATTCATTGACTTCTTTGCGGCAAATTAATCGTCAGCTTGGGGTAAGTATAGAGTAGGGGGTTAAATAGGTGGGCCTTGGAGGGACGGATGTCGGCGGTTGCTTTTTGCTTACGGTTCTTCGTACTCTATTCTTTTTGTACTCGGGTTGTTTGTTATGCCAAAATACCTCATTAAAATTGTTTGATAAAAAAAAACTTCAAGATAAAAGTCACTTCAGATTTCATAGAATTTACAGTGCAGAAGCCCTCTGTGGGCTCTTTTGTGATATCCTCGCCTATTTTTGTGACATCTGCAAACTTGGCAATCGTACATTCACTTCCCTCATCAAAATCATTTATATTGGAAAGAATTGTAGCCCCAGCTCTGATCCCTGTTGCACTCCACTGGTTACAGGTTACCATCCTGAAAATACCCCTCTTACCCCAACTGTCTTATCAGTTAGCCAATCTTCTATCCCTACTAACATACCACCCCCAACACCGTGGGCTCCTAACTTATTTAAGTAGCCTTTTGTGCACAATCGAGCACTTTTTGGGAATCCAAGTAAATTACATCAACTGGTTCCCCATTATCAACCCTGCTTGTTACCACTTCAAAGAATTCTAATAAATTTGTTAAGCATGATTTCCGCTTCACAAACCATGCTGACTGCTTGATTGTATTATGTATTTCTAAATAGTCCGCTATACATCATTTCCCAATGACAGATGTTAAGCTAACTGGCCTACAGTTCACTGTTTTTGGCTCCCTCTTTTTAAATAAGTGTGTTACATTAACAGTTTTTCACTCCTCTGGGACTTTTCCAGAATTTAAGGATTTTTCGAAGATTACTACTAGTGCATCCAGCACCTATGCAGCTACTTCCTTTACTATCCTGGAAGCAACCCATCAGGTCCAAGGGACTTATCGGTCTTTAGCCCCATTCACTTCCCTAGTACTTTTTCTCTAGTGATACTTAGTGTATTTATTTCCTCCCCATTTTTTAACCCCTTGAATATATAGTATTTTTGAAAATGTTATTTGTGACTTCCACTGTGAAGACTGATCAAAGTATTTGTTTAAGTCCCCTGCAATTTTCCTGGTTCCCCATTATTATTTCCTCAGTTCTCTCTGGGGTCTATATTTACTTCGACCTCTCTTCCTTTATATTTTTTAAATAAGCTCTTGTTGCCAGTTTTTATATTACCTGCTAGTTTACTCATAGTTTACCTTCTCAATATTTTTGTTGGGTTTTACAACTTTCCCAAACCTCTGGCGTACCACTAATCTTTACATGTTTTTTATTTTTATTATCCTTAACCTCCTTGGTCAACCATGGTTGGTTTATCATCTTCCTAGAATCCTTCTTCCTCACTGGGATATATCCTTGTTATGAGTAATGAACTACTTTCATAAATGTTTGCCATTGCTGATCAACCGTCTTTCCTGCTAAACACCTTTTCCAGTCCACTCCAACTAACTCTGCCCTCATTCTTTAGTAATTACCCTTACTTAAGTTCAGCACAGTTGTTTCTCACCCAAATTCTCACCCTCAAACAAATACTAAATTCTATCAGATTATGGTCATTCCTGGGGAATCCTTTACTCCGAGACTGCTTATTAAACCTGCCTTATTACATATTACATGATCCAAAAAAGCCTGATCTCTGGTTTGATACACAACATATTGTTCTAGGAAACTGTCCCGAATGCACTCTATGAATTCTTCCTCATGGCTATCTCAGCCGACTTGATTTGCCTACTCAACACGATGGTAAAGTCACCCATGATTAATGTACTGCCTTTTTTACATGCCCTCATTATCTCCTGATTTAGTCTCTCTCCGACAGTGTACCTACTGTTGAGGGGCCTACAGACTACTCCCACCAGTGGAGAACATTCCAAAGTGCAGACCAAGCAGGCTTTTAACAAGAAAGGAGCACACATGGCTATATCTTCACATTAACCAATTTAATTGAAAATGGCATTTAAAAGGAATCTCAAAACAGAGGCACTTTTCCTCGACCTCAATCAGCATACGATACAGTCTGGCACATTAGCCTATTCATCAAAATGTCAAGAGTTCTCCCTCCCTGGGCTACTGGTGCCATTGAATTGCTACTTCAGGACAGACAATTCAGAGCGCATATGGGTGACAAGTTTAGCAGCTGGAGGAAGCAGACAAATAGGTTACCTCATGGGTCTGTTTTAGCCCCAACCCTTTCTAACTTTCACACTTATTACTTATCCCAACAGTCGCAGAAATTTATCTCTGCAGACAGCATTTGCTGTGGCATATAGTCTCAGACTTTCTTGGAATGGAAGATGCATTAAAAAAATGATTTTTTTAAGCTGACTGTTTACTGTAAGACTTGGCACCTACAACCAAGCACCAGGAAATCACTTTCTAGCACATTCCACCTTCACAATTCCAGCACTAAGAGGGAACTGAACATCACGGTGGGCAGCACGGTAGCATGGTGGTTAGCATCAATGCTTCACAGCTCCAGGGTCCCAGGTTCGATTCCCGGCTTGGGTCACTGTCTGTGCGGAGTCTGCACGTCCTCCCAGTGTGTGCGTGGGTTTCCTCTGAGTGTTCCGGTTTCCTCCCACAGCAACTGGCTTCACTGGAACTCTGTGTTCCACAGGAGGATTTCCAATCTCCGCTCCCAAAGAACACACTTTGGAATAATCTCCCAAACGACACTTGGATGTCTTCACCAAAGATCCACCTCCAGGGTTTCAAACTCTCCTTCCAGTATTCTGAAACCTGAAACAACCTCCTCGATAAACTGGCTAGTACCTCATGGAGATCACAGGCCAGGAACCTAATGACCTCTGCTCTTGCCATTGCATACTCAACTGGAGAATAAGGTGTCCCAGCATGGTACAAATTTGTCCACAACAAACTGATCTATGTGCAACTGAACTCAACAGTACACATCACCACAGCTACTCTTCAATCAACTCACCTCACCTGGCTCCCAGTCCTGAGCAACATTGCGCCACACGCATCCCTAAATCAGGAGGGCAATTGCAACAGACAAGCTACTGAAGAGCATCTACTCCAAACAACGTTTCAACTTATTCAATGACCTTCTCAAACAACCTTCCCTCATGTCACTCCATATGGTCATGGTGGGACAGCTGATGATCTATGGCAGGAGGACTGGCAGAGGAAAATATTCACCAGAAACCCTATTGCTTGTCCATCTGGCTTGCTCTTCCACAAGGACAGTAGGCCCTTAAAAAAAAAAAATTCTCCAAACTGACTAAGGCTTCTGTGCTGTCACCCACCATTTGTGATGTCAACAAGACCACCCAGGCTGGAGCTGTGGTTCAGTGCAATGACCCACTTGATCAAGGAGTGCCTGCTGACTGTTGGGCTTAAAGAACACCATCCCACCCACTGACAATGCTAATGCTGGGTCCTGTTACTCTGCGTATGCTAAATAAATGGATACAGCCATTTGTGCAGAGTAAATCCAATTAATGTTAGCGATGGCAAAGCTATCAAAGGATTAACAATTGATACAGACAATCAAAATAAATTGGAGCAACATTTCAACATAATTCATTGGATTTCAAATATTGCTTCTTCCCATTTATTTATTTCATGGAATAGTGGAATCAGATTTGTATTTTTATTTTGAATAGAGATATTCTGATACACTGCAGTCTGGAGCACATTGCAGTCTGGAGCACAAGCGAATTTCCAGTTAATGCGAGGAGTGATCCAGAATTTTACCATTAAATTATTCTCCAGGAGCAAGATGGCAACTAGTTTCCCACTCTCCAACCAAGACACTGAGGCCAAAGGTTGCAACCTAATTGGTATTCCAGTTGAGATCAATTAACAACACAGATTTGGCACTTAAGACCAGACCTTTCACAGAATAGTTATGGCGCAGATGGCCCATTTTGTCTGCACTGGCTCTCCAAACAAGCAACATGACCGTACCATTCTTTTCCCTTTACCCCATACCACTGCCCATTGTTTCTACTTAAGTAATCAAGTAATCATCTAATGCCTCAGTGCATTCCAGTCCCAAAACACTTGATATATGAAAGCTTTTTCTCATATCACATTTGCTACTTTTGCAAATCACGTTAAATCTGTGTCCTCTCATTCCTAATACTTTTACATGTGGGAACAGTTTCTCCCAGTCCTCACCCAGTATCTATCACCTCCCCCCACCATTCACATCTCCCAATCCCATCAAAACCTGCCCTACTCAATCCAGTGCCCTCACGATTTTGAACATCTGTATCAAATCTCCTGTTAGCCTTCTTCTCTCCAAGGAGAACAGTCCCAATCTATCCTCATAACTGAAGTTTCTCAGCAGTGAAACCACTCTTGCAGGGATGATCTTAACCAAAGCAAAATATTGCAGATGTTAGAAATCTGAAATTGAACACAAAAAAGCTAGAAAAACTCAGCAAGGACTTCCAGTGGCGGCATGGAGGTGGAGGTTACACGTGGGTGGCTGCTAGAGTTCTCAATTTTTGGACATTATGCCCGGTCTCTGGGGTGCTTTTTGGATGATCTGGTGTGGAAAGTTCAAAGGAATCAGTGGAATGTCGAATCTCCTGAAGAAAGGTCAGGGCAGGAAGGGGGCGAGCAAAGGTCCACCAGCAAGTTCTGCTGTGAGTCCAGCAGCAGAGAAGATGGTGGATGCTGGTTTGCCAGATGGGGCCGCTCCCATTACGATTGAAACCGTGACCAGGATGGTATTATACACAACAGCAGCTTCCCTTGCTGCTCACTCCTCTCTCTCTGATGGTTCCAAACTGGCCAGCTCTCTTTATGCAGGGAGTCTGCTAATGATTTCTCCGCCCCCCTCGTTGGGGGAAGCTCATACTCCCAGAGGATTGTGGGATTGTCATTAGTCCCCAGCCAATGGTAAGCAGGCAGGTTATAACATTCCTCCCCCCAAAGTCAAAGGAATCCACCGAAGACCCTGGCGAAGGAGGGCGTCAGACTCGTTTTGACGCAGGCCGGACACCATTTGCACGAGACGCTGGATTAGGCGGCGTGCAAAGAGATGGAGACCGGCGCTTGGGTGATGAACGGCGTAACGGTTGTACATCCACGGCCCGTGGGCCCGAGGATTCCCCCTCTGAGGTGTCTTGTATCTCCATCTCGGAGTCAGAGTCTGCTGCCTCCGTCATCTCAGCGTCTTTATCTCCACGCGGTTCTGTCACGACCTGCGCAGGCTTTGAGTGAGGCACCAGAGGAAGTTTGTGAGGAATACTTTCCATTGTGTCTGGTCTCTGTGGCTGTAGAAATGAGCTCCTGGGGCGGGGAATCTTTGGAAGGGATAGTCTTCTGGACCGAACATGGTCCACATGTTTGCGCTGGAGACGACCCTGGGCTTGTACCTGGTAAGAGATGGGCCCATTTGGCGAAAGATTACGCCAGGGACCCACTGGGCACCACCAGCAAAATTCCGAGCGAACACTGGGTCACCGGGTGTAAACTGCCGAATCGGCCGATGCCGAGAAAAACCATGTCCCTGCCGTTCTTGTGCACGGCGTACTTTTGCGCCAATGTCCGGGAAAACCATGCGAAGGCCGGTGTGAAGTCTCCGGCCCATTAGGAGTTCTGCGGGAGCTACCCCAGTCACCGCATGGGGGGTGGTCCTATATGAAAACAAAAACCGAGCCAGTCTCGTGTCCAACGACCCGGAAGACTGCTTCTTTAGGCCTCGTTTGAATGTCTGCACTGCGCGCTCCGCCAACCCATTGAAGCCGGGTGGTAAGGGGCAGTGCGGATATGGCGTATGCCGTTCATCTTCATGAACCTCGCAAACTCCTCACTTGTGAACGGAGTGCCATTGTCCGTGACCAGCATCTCGGGGATGCCATGCGTACTGAAAGACAAACGCATCTTCTCGATTGTTGCGCAGGACGTTGTGCCTCCCATCTTATGCACCTCTAGCCATTTAGACTGGGCGTCGATTAATAGAAGGAACATGGATCCTTGAAAAGGGCCGGCGAAACCCGCATGCATGCGCGCCCAAGGCCGCCCTGGCCATTCCCAGTGATGTAGGGGCGTTGCCGGCGGAAGCTTCTGATGCTCCTGGCAAATGGAGCAGTTTTGGGCCACCTTCTCAATGTCGGTATCGAGGCCTGGCCACCAGACTTAACTCCAGGCCAACATTTTCATTTTGGTCACACCTGGATGCCCATTGTACAAGTCTCTCGGTATCAGTTCCTGTTCTTATTCCGGGACAATCACACGCGTCCCCCAGAAAAGGATGCCGTCTTCCACGCTGAAATCGGACAGCTTGGAGGAAAATGCCCGCAACTCGCCTGGGAGCTGTCTCTGATGCCCACCATACAGGACTATGTGCCGAACCTTTGACAGGACTGGCTCCGTCTGGGTCCACTCACGGATCTGTAATGCTGTGACAGGCAAGGTATCCATAAAATTTAGGGTTGCAACCACCTCACCGGTCGTGGGGGTCGACATGGGGCCGGTCGATAAAGGCAATCGGCTCAGTGCGTCGGCATTCCCTATCTGGGTTCCTGGTTTGTGCTCCAGAGAATACTCGTATGCAGCGAGCAACAAAGCCCAGCGCTGGATCTGTACGGAGTCAATGGACGGTATTGGCTTATCCTCTCTGAAAAGTCCCAGCAGAGGCTTATGATCAGTCACAATAGTGAAGTGGCGGCCATATACGTACTGGTGGAAACGTTTCACAGCAAAGACTACTGCCAGGCCCTCCTTCTCGATCTGCGCGTACTTTTTTCCGCGCAGTCAATGTGCGGGAGGTGAAAGCTATCGGCCGCTCGGCCCCATTCTCCATCTTGTGGGACAGGACGGCCCCAATACCATACGCGGATGCATCACATGTGACGAGCAAAGGCTTTCCAGGATCATAGTGGGTTGGTAACCCAGACGACGACAATTGTTGTTTTAACCGCCGGAAAGCGGTTTCTTGCGGCTGACCCCAAACCCAGGTGTGATTCTTCTTTAGCAGAAGGTGCAATGGGGCCAGCGTAGTTGCCAGATTGGGGAGGAACTTTCCGTAATAGTTTACGAGGCCGAGAAACGAACGAAGATGCGAAGTGTCAGTTGGGGCGGGGGCCTGTTGAATCGCGCGCACCTTCTCTGCGAAGGGTGCAAATCTTCGCGGTCCACCCGATAACCCAGGTAGACTACTTCCTTCGCCTGAAAGATGCACTTTGTGCGATGTAAATGGACTCCAGCCTCCGAAAAGCGTCTAAGGACAGCCTCCAAATTTTCCAAATGTTCCTGCTTCGACGTCCCTGTGATCAAAACATCATCTGGGTAGACAGCAATACGCGGTAAACCTCTCAAAATGCCCTCCATAACGTGTTGAAAAATAGCGCAGGCAGAGGATACTCCAAAGGGCAAACGTGTATACTTTCATACAGGCCCCGATGTATTAATCGTTACATATGGCCGGGAGGCAGGGTCCAGCTCCAACTGTAGGTAGGCATGACTCATATCTAATTTGTGAACGAGAGTCCGCCTGCAAGCTTCGTGTAGAGATCCTCTATGCAAGGCTTTGGATATCGGTCGAGTCGGGTAGCCGTATTCACTAAGTTATAGTCGCCGCACAAGCGAACTGTGGGCATTGGCTTCATTACAGGTACAATTGGTGCTGCCCAGTCAGCAAAACGGACGGGCCTGATAATACCCAAAGTCTCCAACGAGTGAACTCCCCTTCTACCTTCTCGAGCAAGTCGTTAGCCACCTGGCGCGCCCGGAAATAGCGCGGCGTGGCTCCTGGTTCAACTTAGGTACGGGCTCCAGCCCCTTTTATTTTCCCCAAACCAGGCTGGAATACATCTGTGTATCGCCCTAGCACCTCAGTCAACCATCCACAAACTGTTTGGAGGATATACTGCCACTGCACCACAAATGGCGCAACCAGTCCCAACCCAACAGGCTGGGCCCATGGCCGCGCACCACGATAAGTGGGAAATGCCCCTCCTGGCGTCCATAAACAACAGGGGTCAACGTAGTTCCTGTCATGTCCAATGGTTCCCCCGCGTAGGTGGCCAACCTGGCCTGTGTGTCGGTTAATGTAAAGGTCTGTATACCCTGCTTAATGCGGTCGAATTTCCTCTGGACTATCTCAGAGACCGCTGCGCCAGTGTCCAACTCCATCTCAAGCGGGTGACCATTCACCCATACTGTCACTTTAATGGGGGCCACACGGGGAGCTGCCACACAATGCAGCTGCAGGCAGTCATCCTCCATCTCCACGTCCTCGGGAGTAGTCGCCGCAGGTTCATCCAAATGAAAGGTACGGCCCCTGGGCTGGCCCCAGTTACGGTCAGAACGACGGCGCCTCCGCTCCCCCAGGACCGGCGTCCGCGATGGAGTCGGCACCTAACAAGTCTGGACACGGACATGGCTCCTCATCCATTGGTTCTGGAGAAGGCTCCCTTCGGGGAGGAATGTCCGACGGCCACTGGCGTCGATCCGGACGTCGCCTCATCCAAGGTACCGCAGCTCTGGGTGGCCCGCATTGTTAATACCGCAAACCCAAACCGTCGCGTAACATTTCTGACAAGGTCTCACCATAGTCACAGTACTCCGCATCCTGCGCAGCCTGGATAGGAAGTCGGCAAGGGATTCTTTTGGGGTCCTCTCACGGGTATTAAACTGGTAACGTTGGACTATCCTAGATGGGGGTTGGGTTAAAATGTTGCACCACAAAGTTCACAAGTTCATCAAACGTTTTGGTGTCTGGCGCAGCTGGGTATGTAAGGCTCCTAATCACCCCAAACGTATGCGGGCCGCAGGCGGTGAGCAATATGACCACCTGGCGATCGTTTACGGGTGATGTTGTTTGCCCGGAAATAGTAACGCATCCGTGTGCGTATCTGTTCCAGCTTTCCAGCGCAGCATCAAAAACATCCAAACGTCCATACAGAGGAATGGTGTAATAGAAAACAACTTCCAACCTGTAGCCAACAAAAATCCTGGAGGTGGCTTCAGCAGTATAGACAGCTATTCACTTATAACCTCGTCGGCAGTTTGTGAGGGCCCCGAAGAATCCAGCACGAGTTTTCAGGATACAAAGAAATAACTTATGTTACAATACATATATACACAACAGCAGCAGCAGCAACTTCCCTTGCGGCTCACTCTTCTCTCTCTGCTGGTTCCAAACTGGCCAGCCTCTATGTATGCAGAGAGTCTGCTAATGATTTCTCCCGCCCCCCTCATTGGGAAGCTCATTACTCCCATAGGATTGTGGGATTGTCATTAGTCCCCAGCCAATGGTAAGCAGGCAGGTTATAACAGGTATCAAGGGAGTTTGAAGGGTGTTGCCAAACATGTAGAGGTGCATCGGAGAAAAATGATGACGTCGCTCAAGGAGTAGGGTGGAGGAGGACACTTGCCCCGATAGCATCTGCTTTGAAGAAGACGTTGGTGGAGGTGCGGGAGCAATGAGAGAAGATGAAGGGTGGAAGAAGCATTTTCTCAGCTTGGCGACCGTTGATCTCAAAGGGTGAGAAGCTGCAGAGGGTGGTGGGAGAGCAATATAAGGCAAAGAGCCAAATTGGAGACTTGGAGAACATAAGACCATAAGACCATAAGACATAGGAGGGGAAGAAGGCCATTTGGCCCATCGAGTCCACTCCGCCATTCAATCATGGCTGATGGGCATTTCAACTCCACCTACCAGCATTCTCCCCGTAGCCTTTAATTCCTCGCGACATCAAGAATTTATCTATCTCTGCCTTTGAAGGCCATTTAGCGTCCCGGCCTCCACTGTACTCCGCGGCAATGAATTCCACAGGCCCACCACCTCTCTGGCTGAAGAAATGTCTCCACTTTCTGTTCTGAATTTACCCCCTCTAATTCTCAGGCTGTGCCCAACGGGTCCTCGTCTCCTCGCCTAACGGAAACCAGTTTCTTTGCGTACCACCCTTTCTAAGGCCATGTATTATCTTGTAAGTTTCTATTAGATCTAAACTCCAATGAATACAATCCCAGGATCCTCAGCCGTTCATCATATGTTTAGACCCGCCAGTCCAGGGATCACCGTGTGATCTCCGCTGGACACGCTCCAGTGCCAGTATGTCCTTCCTGAGATGTGGGGCCCAAACTGGACACAGTACTCCAAAATGGGGCCTAACCAGAGCCTTATAAAGGCTCAGTAAGCACATCGCTGCTTTTATCTTCCAACCCTCTTGAGATAAATGACAACATTGCATTCACTTTCTTAATCACAGATTCAACCTGCATGTTGACCTTTAGGGAATCCTCGACTAGCCCTCCCAGATCCTTTGTACTTTGGCATTATGAATTTTCCCCACCGTTTAGAAAGTAGTCTATGCTTGGATTCTGTTTTTCCAAAGTGCAAGACCGCACATTTTCTCACGTTGACTTGCATCAGCCATTTCTGCACCACTCTCCCAAACGTCTAGATCCTTCTGCGGCCTCCCCACTTCCTCAGCACTACCTGCCTGACCACCTAACTTCGTATCATCGCAAAATTCGCTAGATGCCCCCAGTCCCTTCAATCCAGATCATTAATATATATGGTGAACAGCTGTGGCCACAACACTGAACCCTGTGGGACACCACTTGTCACCGGTTGCCATTCCGAAAAAGAACCTTTTATCCCAACTCTCTGGCCTTCTGTCAGACAGCCAAATCCTAAACCCATGCCAGTAGCTCACCCCGAAAACCATGGGCCCTCACCTTACTCAGCAGCCTCCTGTGTGGCACCTTATCAAAGGCCTTTTCGAAATCCAGATAGACCACATCCACTGGGTTTCCCTGGTCTAACCTACTGTCACCATCCTCAAAAGAATTCTAACAGGTTCGTCAGGCACGACCTCCCCTTACTAAATCCATGTTGAACATTGTTTCTAATCCGACCCTGCTCTTCCAAGAATTTAGAAATCTCATCCTTAACGATCGATTCTAGAATTTTACCAACAACCGAGGTTGGGCTAATTGGCCTATAATTTTCCATCTTTGTCTGATCCTTTCTTGAACAAGGGGGTTAACAACAGCGATCTTCCAATCGTCCGGGACTTTCCCTGACTTCCAGTGATTTTTGAAAGATCTCAACCAACGCTTCCGCTATTCATTCAGCCACCTCTCTCAGAACTCTAGGGTGTAGCCCATCGGGGCCAGGAGATTTGTCAATTTAGACCTTTTAGCGTTTTAGCACCATCTCTTTTGTAATGGCAACCATACTCAACTCAGCCCCCTGACCCTCTATAATTTTGGATATTACTCATGTCTTCCACTGTGAAGACAGACACAAAGTACTTATTAAGTTCTCCAGCCATTTCCTTCTCGTCTCCCATCACTAGCCTTCCGGAATCAGTTTGAATTGGCCCAATGTCTACTTTGGCCTGTCGTTTGTTTCTTATGTATTGAAAGAAACTTTACTATCATTTCTTATATTACTGGCTAGCCTGCCTTCATATTTGATCCTCTCCTTCCTTATTTGTCTCTTTGTTAACCTCTGTTTGTTTTGTAGCCTTCCCAATCTTCTGATTTCCCAGTACTTTTGGCCACTTTATAGGATCTCTCTTTTCTTTGATACATTTCCTGACCTCCTTTGTCAGCCCTGGCTGTCTAATCCCTCCCCGGATAATCTTTCTTTTCTTGGGGATGAACCTCTGTACAGTGTCCTCAATTATGCATACAAACTCCTGCCATTTTTGCTCTGCTGTCTTCCCCACTAGGGTCTGCTTCCAGTCGATTTTCGCCAGGTTCCTCTCTCATGCCCTCGTAATTACCTTTATTTAACTGTAACACCATTACATCCCGATTTTGCCTTCTCTCTTTCAAACTGCAGACTGACTCAACCATATTATGATCGCTGCTTCCTAAGTGTTCCCTTACTTTAAGATCTTTTATAAGTTTGGTTCATTACATAGCACTAGGTCCAGAATAGCCTGCTCCCTTGTGGGCTCCATGACAAGCTGTTCCAAAAAGCCATCTTGTAAGCATTCCATGAACATGTCGCCAAGACAGAATTTGAGGATCGTGGGGTTGCCCAAGGGGGTGGAGGGTCGGACACCAAACAAGTACTTTGCAGACATGTTTGCCAAGTTGATAGGAGAGGGGGAAGAGCCCTCCATCTACGAGTTGGATAGGGCCCATCAGTTGGCTCCGAACGAAGCCTAAAACAAATGAGTCACCAGAGGGCAGTGATAGTCTGCTTCCAGAGCTACCAAGTGAAGGAGAAGGTTTTGAGTTGGTAAAGCAGAAGCGAGAGGTAAAGTGAGACGGTATTGGTATACATATGTACCAAGATCCCAATTAGGATTTGCAAGAAGGCGGGTGCTCAGGTGAAGGCGGCACTGGAAAGCAGCAATGTTGAGATTTGGAATGGTCTACCAGTGACTCACAATTCAAGGGACTTTTATTTTGGGACGGTGGCGGAGGAGGCGTTTGTGAAGGCTGAAGGATTGGGACTGAGATGATTTTGGACTTTGATGGTGTGAACTGGGATCCTTTTTCCTTTGATTTTGTTCACTGTTTTTTGTTCATTTTCTTTTTTGGTTTATTTGCTGTTGTATTGTCCCCACTCTGGTTGTACTGTTGTGGGGTTGGTGTTCACTTTAGATAGGAGTGCGGGGTGGGGAAGTTGGATGGTTTGAGGCATGTGGGGGTCGAGTTGCTGATGGCATTCTCGGAGGAGGAGGGGGTTTGGCAGTGGTCACCCTCGCTAGCAAACGAAGGTTGTCTAGTGAATGGGGAGTGTGGTGGGGCGGAGGAACCACAGTCATTGGAGCCTGTCTGGGCAGGTTTGATGGCCTGGGAGGTGTGAGTGGTGAGAGGGAGGGGGGTAGATACTGGGTGAGGTGTTTGCAAGAGGAAGTGGTTGGGGGGAATTCTGGGAAGTTTGGGGGCTGACGGTAACTCGGGGATGGTGTGGGTCCCGCCGGATGGGCAGGGCCTGAGGTAGTGGTAATGGTGAATAGAAGGGATTTGTGTGTTGGGGGGGGGGGGTCATAATAGTGACATGGAATGCCAGAGATTTGGGGGTGTCTGGTGATGACAGCGCAAGTTTTCTCGCATTTGGAGAGTTTGAAAGCTAATGTGGTGATGCTACAGGAGACCCATCTGGGGGTGAAGGATCAGATGAGGCTTAGGAAGGGATGGGTGAGCCAGGTGTTTCACTCGGGTTTTGACAGTAGGACCCATTGGGTGACGATTCTGGTGGGCAAGCAGCTGAGGTTGGTGGCGGTTCAGGGGGTAGGTATGTAATTGTAACAGGTGCATTGGAGGGGAGGTTGGTGATGTTGGTGACATATATGCCCCCAATTGGAATGACACTGGGTTAGTGAAGACAATGCTGGCTGACATTCCGAATCTGGGTACCGAGTTAATTTTGGGGGTGAGGTCTGTAATACAGTGTTGGAACCAAGGGTAGGCAGATGCCAGCCATGTTCGTTCACCCCATTGTGGGGGATAGGGGCATCGGTGGGGTTTATTAGGGAGATGGGGGGTTGGGCTGACCCATGGAGATTTCTGCACCCAAGGGATTGGGGTATTCATTTTTCCCGTCGGTGCATAAGGTGTTCTCAAAGATTGATTTCTTTGTGGTGGGAATGACACTGTTAGCTGGAATTAAGGCAGAGTATTCGGCAATTGTGATTTTGGATCATGCTCCACATTGGATGACGTGGCCCTGGAGAAGGGGTTAGCTCAGAGTCCGGGGGAGAGGCTGGATGTGGGATTGTTGGCAGACCAGAGTTTGTGTGTTAGAATAGAGGTGATCGAGGAATACATGGGGTTTAACTGTACGGGGGAGGTCTTGCCATCGGTGGTCAGGGAGGCTGTGAAGGCAGCAGTGAGGGGTGAGGTTATTTTGTTTTAGACTATGGTGGATAAGAAAGACACCGATTGATAGAAGAGATTCTGGAAGTAAAAGGGAGGTATGCGGAGGACCTGGGCCCAGGACATTTGGTGAGGAGGAAGAAGAAAGAGGAGGGGCGGGCTCGTGTAGGGGGTTGGGATTGCAGGCACTGGCAACAGCGCTATTCCCGTTGGCTCCAGTGAAGTATTCGGGAAGTCCTGTGGTGGTGGCCACGCTGAAGATTTGGAGGCAAAGCGACAGCACTTTGGAGCGGAATAGAGGGTGATGCCGATCAGGGGGAAATCACAGATTTGAGCTGGGGAGGATGGATGCGAGGTTGCGGGCATGGGAGGAGAGAGGTGTCAGGGAGATGAAGGATCTGTTTCTGGAAGGGCGGATTGCGAGCTTAGAGCAGTTGAATAAGAAGTTTGGACTGGCACGGGAGAAGAGCTTTCGGTACATGCAGGTGCGGGACTTTGCAAAGAAGGTCTTTCCGACCTTGCCAATAGTGCTCACCTCCTTGTTATTGGAGGAGGTGCTGTCAGTGGGGGGGCTGGATGTCATCTCGCCAATTTATGGGTGGATTTCGGAGGAAGATAAGGTGCCCATGGAGGGGATTAAAGACAAGGAGTGGGGACGGCATTAGAGGAGGGAGTGTGGTGCGAGTGTCATGGGGTGCTGCTGAGGGTGAATGGCTCAACCTGTAATGCGAGGCTGGGGCTGAAGCAGCTGAAGGTGGTCCACATGGGGAATCTGACAAAGTCAAGGATGATCCGGCTTCTTGAGGGGGTAGAGAACATCTGTGAGCGGTGAGAACATGTTGGCAGAAGTTACAATTTAAAGTTGCTGAACTCAATGTTAAATCCATACAACTGTACAGATACACGAGAATAACTTGGATTCCACCAGGTAATCAGTCACTGAAATTGTGTTCTTAATGTCATCAGAATGTCGCTTTAAGAAATGTTTGGCTGCTCATGTTACTGCAGTGATGTCACAGTGTGGGTGGAGCTGAGCTCTCGCTCTGCTTTTTAGTTCCACTGAGAAAAGATTGGGTGTATCTGTTTTTTTGGTTTTGTTTCAGTGTTGGAGCTGAAGCCAGACAAAGCAGGTGTACTGTTGATCTCTCTGCCAAGAAGAGACTATCTTGATCATTTGCTAAATTCAGAATTATAACTGTTCTCAGTAGTGAATTTAAACCTGATGTGCTTCTGTTAAAAGGTGTTTCTTTTGTCTGCTGGATGTTGTTTGGGAATTTACTAAGGATTACTTAGTGTTGTATTCTTTGGGGGTTGTATTTGAATTAATGGTTGCTAAGATGTTCACTGTATGTTTTTAAAAGGTTAACTTGAGTTCATAGAATAAACATAGTTTAAAATACTTTTCGATTTCTGCTGTACCACACCTGTAGAGTGGGCCGTGTGCTCCCCATACCACAATCTATTAAAAGTTGTGGGTCAGGTGAACTCCATGATACACTTTGGGGTTCTCTAAACCCTGGCCCATAACATTAATAATAATCTTTATTGTCACAAGTAGACTTACATTAACACTGCAATGAAGTTACTGTGAAAAGCCCCTAGTCGCCACATTCCGGCGCCCGTTCGGGTACACGGAACCAAATTAGTGGAATACAGAAAATGCAGGATGCCGAAGAATGCAATTAGGAGAGCTAAGAGGTGATGTGAGAAAGCTCTGGCTGGTAAAAGTGAGGAAAATTCCAATATATTCTACAAGTATATCAATGGGAAGAGGATAGTCAGAGAAAGAGTCGAGTCCATGAGGGGCAATCCGTAGGTGGAGCCAGAGGACATTGGTAGGGTGTTGAATGAATACTTTGGGTGCGATTTAATGGCTACGCTGTGGCCGAAAAGCAGCTCGCAGCGCATCCAATAAAATCCGGGCGACCCCGCTCCCGGGATCTACCCGGCTCGCAATGACTCGCAAGATCCTACACGATCTCGCGGGACGTTGCGATGTGAATTCCGCCCATTGTGGGCAGGATCACTTTTTAGAAAATTTGCATATCAAAGCAAGACAGCTAGTCACGTGCAGAGTTCTGAGTTACCATCTCCCTCGCCTCGGAAACCTCGGGTGAGTGCCGTTCGCTACTGGTCTCCAGAAACAAGGAGCTGACGGAACAGCACTCATCAGGATCTCCCAGGGGATCGGAGGCCCCCAGATGCATGCTCAGGGTGCACCCTGGCACTGCTGACATGGGCACTACCAGGATGCCAGGTTGGAGGCGCAAGGTTTTTTTAAAAAATAACTTTAGCGTGCCCAATTCATTTTTTCCAATTAAGGGGCAATTTTAGCGTGGCCAATCCATCTATCCTGCACATCTTTGGGTGGTGGGGGCGGAACCCATGCAAACACGGGGAGAATGTGCAAACTCCACACGGACAGTGACCCAGAGCCGGGATCAAACCTGGGACCTTGGCGCCGTGAGGCAGCAGTGCTAACCACTGCACCACCGTGCTGCCTCTGGAGGCGCAAGGTTTGATCAGGAATAGTCAGCATGGCTTTGTCAGACGGAGGTCGTGCATAACAAATTTGATTGATTTTTTGAACTAGTAACCAGGTGAGGGCAGTGTCGCTGATGTAGTTTGTATGGATTTCACCCTGGCACACCAAAAATCTGGGAAAACTCATATCATAACTAACAAGAATACTGATAATCACAAGCATAATGCTCCAAAATTAAATTTGTAACAATATAGTACTGTAATCTTGTAACTTACTGGCAGTCATTTTGCAACGTAGAAAATAGGTGGAGTAGGCCATTCGGCCCTTCGAGCCTTATTACAAATGCTCCTCACATTGGGACACAGAGCCTTCATGTTTTTTTTTTACATTTATTGCCCTTTTAGAATTACGATATAATGTGGACTTTTTGATTTTTGTCTTTGATTTCTCCATCTTCCACTTTTCCCTTTACAGCCTTTGGTTTCTGTCCCTACCTTACTTCCTTCAGACTTCCTGCATCGGTTCCCATCCCCCTACCATATTAGTTTAATAGAAGCCAGAAGCTAGAATCCCCTGACACTGCACAAGATGTAGTCAGGCTGTTGAGCAGGCTGCTTTTAACAGGCTCGGTTTCTCGATTTCTTTGCCTATGATGGCTCTTTTTGAGGGTGGCATTCGTGAACTGGGAACTTCCATACTTGGCCTTTACATGTCAAAACTAGCAGTGGACTATGATTGGAGTAATTCTCACATGACACGGTCCCAAAATCTGCCAAGCATTAACATAGCTAAGCCACTCCAAGCTTGGACTCATTAAAGGAAAACTTCCATAAAATTATAGCAATTACAACACAGGAGTTAGACATTCAGCCGGCACTCACTCCGGTAACCGATTCCCCTGCCCCTCCCGCACCAACATCTTTGTTTCCTCCTGTTTTTCAATATACATCCCATTTATCTCTACCTCCATAGCCACAGTCTAACACCCGCTCATTTCAATTAATTTTCCTCATCCTTTCACTCGTGTCCACCAAGAATCCTTGTTTTCTATTCCCCATTCTTTCATCAATGGGTCACTCAAGGATGGAACTTAACTACACCTTTCTCCAAATTCCCTACACTGTCTACTTTAGGCTATTTTATCAAGTACTTAACCCCAACATAGCAAAACTAGCATCCAGTCTAGTCTGAATGCACAACTAGTTCACAGAATTATCACAGAATTTACAATGCAGAAGGAGGCCATTCTGCCCATCGAGTCTGCACCGGCTCTTAGAAAGAGCACCCTACCCAAGGTCAACACCTTCACCCTATCCCCATAACCCAGTAACCCCACCCAACACTAAGGACAATTTTGGACACTAAGGGCAATTTAGCATGGCCAATCCACCTAACCTGCACATCTTTGGACTGTGGGAGGAAACCGGAGCACCCGGAGGAAACCCACGCACACACGGGGAGGATGTGCAGACTCCGCACAGACAGTGACCCAAGCCGGACTCGAACCTGGGACCCTGGAGCTGTGAAGCAATTGTGCTATCCACAATGCTACCGTGCTGCCCACTAATTCAACTGAAAGATCAATCTACTTATCTTTCTGTGATGACCCAGTACATTTAGCCAGGATGTGTGTAACACTATGTAAATACAATTGTTAATATAAAATTATTCCGGACAGACTTTAATATCTCAATCAATGAATATAAACAAACTTGTCTCCCAATTTTAAATTCTACTCGAATCGTTACTAATGTTTTTATAATTCCACAGTATTCCCCCATAAGAAATCAATGTTTATCGTGAAGATGCCTGAAAGTTTTCCTTTGTCAATAAAGAATGTGTGCTCTGCTGTTAGCTGAATATGACTGTTTTTCATATCTCTCTGAAAAATACCATACCTGGAAGCATCATTTAGGCGATAGAAACAATTTAGTTTCCATGGTTTTCACTCTCATCTGTTGCTTGTTGATGAGGTTTCAGAAACTAAAAAGTACCACTGCATAAATGCAGCTTTTTTGTCAATTGAGCATGTGATCCAAAAAGCTAGAAACATTTGCCATCTGCAAACTCTGCATTGCCCAGATGCTCTTCAAAATCTCCAGCTAGTAGCAATCTTTTAGCAGTACCATTCCCATCTGCAAGGACTTCAGTACAAATCCACCTGTGACACAAAGCTACTTGCCCTTATCTGTAACCTCAAAATAAACTTCAAATTCTCTCTAATTATCCAATTCCTTTTGTTTTGTCTCAGTTTATCCTTCATAATCATGAGGACTTTGGTTTCTAGTTCTGTTCCAACACTGTTATCTTCATTTCATTGTCTACTCCATGCAAGCTACAACCTCTACTTCCAATTTTCTGTCTGTTAGGAATACTAATGTGAGACCTCCCTCTTGCACTCAGAGGTTCTTTCTCCAGTTCATTATTGTTTTCTTATCCAAGAGTCTCTTCAGGGTCACCATCAGACTTGCACTTTACTTATTTTCCACTCTCTTATCCCATTCTACTAGTCCACAGACCTCATTCTTGGTCAGCATGGACTCACCTGATGAAGAAGCTGCACTCCGAAAGCTAGTGATTCAAAACAAACCTGTTGGACTTTAACCTGGTGTTGTAAGACTTCTAACTGTGCCCACCCCAGTCCAACGCCGGCATCTTCACAACTACCCTCAACAGTATTTTTTGCAATTTGGTATAGCATGCAGAAAGGTTTGAAATCCAGAGAATGATGTTCCAGACATTAGGTGATGATTTTAGTCAAATAAATGTTTATAAGTAAAATAAACAAAAAAGTAAACTAGAAGTACACTTAACTAAGACAATGGCTTGTCAAATTTAAACAGTTCCAAAACAATCTTAACCTTCAGGGACAACTCTAAACTGTGCCACACCGCCTGATAGATTATAAAATCTATCAAAATACAGTAACTGTTACCACACAATGCAGTTATGTCTCTTTGGGGTTGCTTCGGAGGTAAACCGGATGCTTGTTTTTCAAGTCAGGCTTTCTTCACAGTCACAGCTTGTTGGGAGTTAAACAGCTATTCCTGCTGTTGGCTGGAGGTCTACAAAACAGTTCTCGACACATATTTCAATATCTCCTTAAATACTTTTTTCCCTTCTGATCGCTGCCTTATCTGATCCAACTTCTTTAGAACTGCACTTCCAGGGCAGCACGGTGGCCTAGTGGTTAGCACAACCGCCTCACGGCGCTGAGGTCCCAGGTTCGATCCCGGCTCTGGGTCACTGTCCGTGTGGAGTTTGCATGTTCTCCCCGTGTCTGCGTGGGTTTCGCCCCCACAACCCAAAAATGTGCAGAGTAGGTAGATTGGCCACGCTAAATTGCCCCTTAATTGGAAAAAATAATTGGCTAATCTAAATTTATATAAAAAAAACTGCACTTCCTCAAACTTAATTAGCTTCATCTCATCTCTTGATTCGAACTTTTAGAATTTATAAGCAATGTAAACACACTATATGAACCTTTGAGCCCTCCTTCACACCTTGTATATCTTCCTTTGAATCATTAACAGATCCAAATCTATTCATGTTCTGTCCCCCATTGTTACTAACTTGCTTTAGCTAAACATCTGTTTGCAGTATTTGCTAAACAAATCAACTTATCAAATGCACTAGTTCCATTTACAGTCACTTTGATTCTGCCTTAATTAACACACATATTTAAGGACAGCTCGGTGACACAGTGGTTAGCACTCAATACCAGGGCCCCACATGGCTGTGTACTTAGCCCTCATTATACTCCCTATACACACACACACGACTGTGGCTCCAACTCCATCTACAAGTTTGCTGATGACATAACCGTAGTGGGCAGATCTCAAAAAATGAGTCAGAGTACAGGAGGGAGTTGGAGAACCTAGTGGCATGGTGTAACAACATCATCATCTCCTTCAAAAGTTAGCAAAACTAAGGAGCTGGTCATCGACTTCAGGAAGCAAATTATCGTACAACCCCTGTCTGAATAAATGGTGGAGATGGCTGGCAGCTTCAAATTCCTAGGTATGCATATCACCAACAATCTGTCCTGGTCCACCCACATCGCGCTACGGCCAGGAAAGCACAATAGCGCCTATACTTCCTCAGGAAACTAAGGAAATTTGGCATGTCCACCTTGACGCTTTCCAATTTTTACAAATACACAAAGAAAGCATTATATCTGGCTGTATCACAGCCTGGTATGGCAACTGTTTGGCCCAAGACCGTAAGAAACTACAGAGAGTCGTGAACACAGCCCAGTCCATCACGCAAAACCACCTCCCATTCATTGACTCAGAGTACACCTCCCACTGCCTTGGGAAAGCAGGCAGCATAATCAAAAATCCCTCCCACCTGGATTATTCTCTCTTCCAACCTCTCCCATCAGGCAGGAGAAACAAAAGTCTGAGCATATACACTAACAGGTTCAAAAATAAATTCTTTCCCGTTGCTACCAGACTCCTGAATGGCTCTCTTATGGACTGAAGTGGGCAGCACGGTAGCATGGTGGTTAGCATAAATGCTTCACAGCTCCAGGGTCCCAGGTTCGATTCCCGGCTGGGTCACTGTCTGTGTGGAGTCTGCACGTCCTCCCCGTGTGTGCGTGGGTTTCCTCCGGGTCCTCCGGTTTCCTCCCACAGTCCAAAGATGTGCGGGTTAGGTGGATTGGCAATGCTAAATTGCCCGTAGTGTAAGGTTAATGGGGGGATTGTTGGGTTACGGGTATACGGGTTAAGTAGGGTGATCATTGCTCGGCACAACATCGAGGGCCGAAGGGCCTGTTCTGTGCTGTACTGTTCTATGTTCTATGAACTGATCTCTTCACACATCCTCTCTGGCGAGTAATACTACACTCCGTATGCGTCACCCGCTCCCGGTGTCTATGTATTTATACTTTGTATTTATGTATGTCATATGTTTTTTTTTAATGTTTGGAACGATCTGTATGGACTGTACACAGAACAATACTTTTCACTGTACCTCGGTAAATGTAATAATAAATCAAATCATGTCACTGCTGCCTCACAGCACGGAGGACCCAGGTTCGATCCTGGATTACTGTCCTTGTGGAATTTGCACGTTCTCCTATGTCTGCGTGGGCCTCACCCCCACAACCCAAAACAACGTGCAGAGTAGGTGAATTGGCCACACTAAACTGCTCAATTGGGAATAAAGAACTGAGTAATCCAAATTTTTTTTTTTTAAATCACACATATTTCCAGTTTAAAATACATATCGATACATGACTAGCAGAAAGTTTTCTAACTTCATGCATTTCCCCAACATTTTCACGACACCAATATTTTCCTGACAATTGCCATTTTTCATCAGTACTGTATTACCTTAACGATCCAAAATCTTACCAGGGTATTTCCATTGGCTATGTCCCTCTGTTTTATAGCATATCAAGTCCCTAGAAGTCTCAGATGGCCAGTGCTCAATGAATTTGAGATTTCAATTTTGATCACAAACGATCTCCCTGCATGCAAAGCATTGAAATGTGCAAACAAAAAACTGAACTAATTGTTGTATCTTCTAGAACAGGAGGGCTATCACAAATAACAGAATTTGAGATTTCACCCATTGGTTAATCGATAAAGACCATACCCTCAAACTATCTGGAGAAAATTATTTGCATGAACTACCCATGCCAGAGTAGTTGTCAATTTACAGCCTGATTGCTGCACCATTCAATCAATCTTAGAATAGTCCCTTTCACAAGACCATTACTAAAAGGACTCCCAGTTGCTGTATTTATGACCATGAGATTCAGATTTTCACACATCACTGGACTTCTTTTAGTAAATTTGCTTCCATTATCAGTCAGAAATATTGCTGGCTCCCCAAGCCCCTATCCAGTCTCTATCCATTTCACGATTATTTTGTTGAAAATAATCCTTTGGTCTCGACTATGTATCAGCATAGAAATACTAAAATCTGGTACTCAAATCAATGTAATATAGGATGAAAATAGTTATTTTTAAAAAATGTTTATTAGAGTTTTTACATAATAAAAAACAAGAATAAAAGAATGCAGAAAATCACATGCAAATATAAAAGTTTTTAAAAACCAACACATAAACTTAAATACTCTAACTAAACTAAACTAACCCCCCCCCCCCCCCCCCCCAAGAGCTGGCAGTGGCTAGATCCTTAAAAAAGGAAATAAATGGTTGCCATCCCAAGCAGAACCTCTCCACTGGCCACTGATGGTGAACTTGATTTTCTCCAAGTGCAGGAATTTTTTTGTTTTCTTTTATAAATTTAGAGCACCCAATTCATTTTTTCCAATTAAGGGGCAATTTAGCGTTGCCAATCCACCTACCCTGCACATCTGTGAGTTGTGGGGGTGAAACCCACGCAGACACGAGGAGAATGTGCAACACTCCACCATGGCAGTGACCCAGAGCCGGGATCGAACCTTGGACTTTGGCACCGTGAGCCTGCAGTGCTAACCACTGTGCCACCATGCTGCAAATGAAGTATCTCCAACATGGTGCTAAAGAAGAAGCATATCAGTTTGGACAGGACCAGAGCATATGTACATGGCTAGCTGGGCCAAGAGCACCGTGATCACACCCATTCTCAACATTTGGGGAAAACCCACTCATCCTTGCCCTAATCCATTGCGTCCTATGTAACACCTTAAACTGAGTTAGGAGAGGGATCCAACGAGTGTATATGGCCATATAGGTCCGAAATAGACTCCTCACCAGTCCGAGCCAGGGGACAGAATCCTCTTCAGCAAAAAAGGTGGCACTAATGGAAAGGAAGGAAAAACCGTACATGAGAATTCGCAAACTGAAAATAACAAAAAAGGCTGGAGTTGGGTAGGTGAAATTTATCAGCTAACTCCCGAAAACTGGCAAACCTCCTCCCCCACAACAATACCCCAAACGCTCCAAACACTTCACCTCCCAAGATTTAAATATTGGGTCCAAACCAGAAGGCAGGAAAAGGTGATTATTACAAATAGGGGATAGCGAAGACAGGGAAAGGAACTTAAAAATGCTACCTAAACTGTTTCCGAATCCCAGGAGGCGGGACATCACTGGGTTTGAGGAAGATTTAGCAGGGGAAAGGAATAATGGTGCAGTGACTTTGGCAAGAAGAGTGGAAGTGCAGGAGCGAGTCTCTATTTGTCCCCAAATAGAATCAGGGTCACTGACACCACAACAGAATTTTTTGGATGTTAGCAGCCACCAGTAATAAAACAATAAATTGGGGAGGGCCAAACCCTTCCATCTGTCTATCCCACTGGAGAAGAACACTATGAATTGTGGGATTTTTACACACCCAAAAGAAAGCCATTTGCAACCTTGATAAAAAGGATTTGGGCAGAAAACTGGGAAGATATTGAAAGACAAATAAAAACCTAGGGAGCACATTCATTTTAATTGTTTGAATCTACACGCGGAAAGATAGGGGAAGGTGTCCCACCTCTGTAAATCAATTTTAACACGATTAACCTGGCTTGTGTAATTCAACTTATGAGGTGAGGCCCAGTCGAGAGCCACCCAGACCCCCAGATAATGAAAACTTATATTAGAGGGGCAGAAAGCTAACTTCCCCAATTAGGCTCAAGTCTGCATGCAAAAGCAAGATAAGCCGGTGTGAACCACACTCTGTCAGGTCCTTCTCCCCTCTGAAGGAGCAAGGAAACAGAGGCTTAAGTAAGGGTCAGAGGCAGAGACCCCCAGGATAGGGAATCATTGAACATGTCCAATAACAAAGGTGCAAGATGCTCCAAGAACCTCTTGTAGAATTCAATCGGAAAGCCTTCCAGACCAGGGGACTTACAAGACTGCATCAGCCCAATACATTTTAAATTTAATGGGGCATAACGGAGAGTCCAAATCACTGCTATATCCACCTCGACAGTTGGGATGGGTAGACTATCCAGAAAGTCAGACACGGCGGATTTATCTGCCGGGGGCTCTGACCTATAAAGATCGCAATAAAAGGATTTTAAAGTCACATTGACCCTGGCGGGGCGGAAACAAAGTTGCCATCCGGATTAATATCTGAGGGATCTCACGGGAGGCCATTTGACATTTAAATTAGAGAGTCAGGAGACGGACTGGCCTTCGCCCTGTACTCAAAAAAGTGCCCGGGAGTGCTGTAGCTGACGTACTGCCCTGCTAGTAGCTCGAACTGAGTCTGTAATTTTTTTCCTATTTGCCAATTTATTGGAATAGGATAAAATGAGTACTGGATCCATCTCTAGAATGGAATCCACCGCCTCTGCTGCTCCAACTTCGTTGTCTTCAACATATATGTCTATATGTCCTACAAGAGGACAATTCCGCAGCCCCCCCCCCCCCCCGACTGCAGATTACAGTCAGCAGACAAGCCCCCACCCCCATCCCAAAAATGTCATCCCCATTTAATGTAACCACACCCAAAAGCAAATAAACTAAGGCAAACAAGAGTTATCCTTAAAACTAAAACCTACATATAACAGAACCACACCAAACAAAGTCCTTAAGCTAATTTTCTAAAACTATTATAATGAGCTGCAGCTGTCCAAGAACACTCCCGTTAACTAACTCCCTATTCACCTAACTGGTGAAGAATAAATTAAAAACAAAACCCATTTAACTTGCAATGCCCCACTAGCGACTAAATGTTACACCAAAAACTACATTGGAAAGAGAAAAGAAACGATGTATTAATGTAAAAAAAACAAGTATTAGAGAGCCTCAAATCTAATCAAAGGCATTAAGAATTACAGCCCAACCAAGAACAAGAAATACAAACACACAGAAAACGTCCATCAACAGAGCCACAAACCAAATTACACATCGCACAACTCGTGTCTTTAACAAGAGTCTGCGTCTCTCGGCATGTCAAAAAAATATTTTTCTTCAAATGTGTCTATAGGTGAGTTGGATAAGCAATCCAGAAACCGGACTCCCCTGTCTTGTACAGGGTGGCCTTCGTTCCAATAAATGTGGCTCTTTTTTTGTTAACTCCATACTCGTCCTGATACAACCCCACCTGAGATCGCGGTGATCCTTTGTCCATCGAAGAACACTCTCTTTTTCTTTAAAACTGTGAAATCATACTATCACCGCACACGGTGGATCTTCAGACTGAGGCTTCAGTCAAAGTGAGCAATGGGCCCCGTCTAATTCAAGTGGGGATGTAAATCCACCCTCACCCACCATTTGAGGATGATTTCTAAGAAATATTCCGCGGGGGTATTGCCCTCGTTCTGCTCCAGTAACCCCACAATCCAGATGTTCTGCCTCTTGGACCTGTTTACCAAGTCATTCAGCCTGTTTCTTAAAGCTTTATTGGTTTCAACCACCAAAGTCAGATCAGTCTCCAGAGTGGCAATCCGATCACTATGATCCTCCATGCTCTTAATCATGACTCCATTGCCTTAGTCGAACTTACTATTTTTTTCCAGGAATCACACAAATGGGGGCTAAGTTCTCTTCAATTGACTTTCTAAGATCCACCGACACATTTTGTCGATGTTTCTTGAACTTTCGCCCAAAATACTGGGAGGAGCCTTGGCCGTTAGTGGAGTTGGAGAGAAAGAAGCCGACTCCGCCATCTTACCTCCCGTGAGCCCCGAGAGGCCTCCGACCCTGTTGACGTGTTTCTGCTCAAATTTTTCCTTGGTTCTCTCTTCTGGACATCTCAGCATCCCAACTTTGAGTTTCCAAGGAGTAAATGACCCTTGGCGCCAGAACGAAAGGGCAAAAAGAGCAGTTTCCCACAAGAGCCATCTCATTGCACGTCTTTCCCTTAGAATTATAGAATTTACAGTGCCGAAGAAGGCCATCCGGCCCACAGGTTTGCACCGGCCCTTGGAAAGCGCACCCTATCTAAGCCCACACCACCAACCCTCTCTCCGTAACCCAGTAACCCCACCTAACGTTTTGGACACCATGGGACAATTTAACCATGGCTAATCCACCTAACCTGCACATCTTTGGACTGTGGGAGGAAACGGAACAACCGGAGGAAACCCACGCAGACACGAGGAGAATGTGCAGACGACCCACAGTGACCCGAGCGGGGAATCGAACCCAGGTCCACTGGCGCTGTGAAGCAATAATGCTAATTACGGTAGCATAAGTGCGTAGCACTGTGGCTTCACAGCACCAGGGTCCCAGGTTGATTTTGGCCACTGGGTCACTGTCTGTGCGGAGTCTACACGTTCTCTCTGGTGTCTGCGTGGGTTTCCTCCAGGTGCTCCGGTTTCCTCCCACAGTCAAAGACGTGCAGGTTAGGTGCACGTTAGGTGGACTGGCCATGATAAATTGCCCTTAGTGACTAAAAATTTTAGGAGGGGTTATTGGGTTATGGGGATAGGGTGGAAGTGAGGGCTTAAGTGGGTCGGTGCAGACTCGATGGGCCAAATGGCCTCCTTCTGCACTGTATGGTCTATGTTCACTGTGCTACCGTGTCGCCCTCAAATTGCATCACCGGAGATCCCTTGATGAAAATAGTTCTCCCTTTGTCCCATAACCTTTAGATCCATGGCATCTGCATTGTAACAGCCACATGTCAAGGAAGGTTTATAGTACATGGCAGTGTCCTTTGATACTTTCTAACTGACATCACAATTCTCACTAATCTATTATATTAGCTCATTAACTACACCTACATTTTACAGCATAATTTTTTATCTGGTATGGTGAGCAAATTGCCAAATCGAACTTTAAAGGCAATGTGTTTTTACCCTTGGATTCCTATCACCCTATTTCTAAAACTCTGAAGAGAAACATTCCAATTGGGGAAACTGCATAAATAATTGATTTTCCAAAAATAATTGCCTTGGCATTCTCCATATGAGGTTTCATTTGTATCACAGAGGGTTTACTCAACAGCGCAGATGTCTCACCGGGACTGGATCAGTACTTACAAAATATCTTATTCCAGTTATCTTGCATGAGTTTACAACATCTCTTCAATGATTTCAAATGTGTTGTCATCACCAAACCTAAAGAAAGTAGCCCTTTTATATTCCTACCCGTGCCTGGATCCTCATACTTAATAAATCATAACATTAGACTAATCTGTCCCATGTACTGTTGAAGATACAAGCCTGTCCAGCACTGCACAGTTGAAGGTGCCTGTGCCAGCACATTATCACAGGATTAAAAACTCTTGTGACCAGTACAGTTTATTTGGATTCATCATAATTATCTTGATCCTCTCCCTCCAAATTCTTTTCATCACGTGCCATTTTGAGGGCCATCAATCTGAATCATTTACTTGGTTTCTCCACAGATGCTGCTCAGCATTTCCAGTTTTTATCATCTTTTACTGTAATAGTCAGACTACCAAGAATGTTTTCCTCCTCATTCTGTCAATCTTTAATCCTTCTGCCATATTTCAATATTGCAACTATTTTAAAGTCTGGCACCGAGTCCTTTATTCTGTGACACAGCAGATTGTCTCATTTACTCCACAAAGCCTGAAGGAAATTACTTTTTTCAGATTTATTTTAAAAATGCAGCTGACATTTGATCCAATGGATCGCTCCTTCTCAGAGAACGGAGCACGAGCTAGGACCAGTTACCTGACACCCTAAAACCCAATCCAGCAACTTTAAACACTAGTACTGCTCCAGGAATCCAATATTTGTTAGGGTCTTTCATATAATCCTACATAGAATGACAATTGGTTTTCTGAAATCTTTCAAATTCTGACTGCTTCATAGCCACTCCATTTCATGAGAACATGAAAACTCTACACGAGCAGTGACCCCGGTGCCAGGACCGAACCCAGGTCCTCGGCACCGTGAGGCAGCAGTGGAAACCACTGCGCCACCCTGTCAGGCAAGCATTTATAAAAAACAAACACTTGACTGCTCAGATATTAACATGTGCACCGTACTCACAACTGGATTTTCAGTGTGCATCTGTGGAGAAAGAAATAGAATTAACATTTGAAGTTGATGATCTTCCATCAGAACACGACAGGTTGATGACCTTAAATTTTAACTGTTTCTCTCTCCACAGATGCTGCCTGACCTGCTGAGTTTGAATGATCCAGGTCATTTGAGACCTCAGGGAGTGGTCATCTCTGTCTTTTTGCAAGTTGCCCCATCCCCAGGTATGGGTCCCATACTCTAATGGTTATAAGGCATGGGTAGCAGCAGAACTAGCAAATTTTAGGTGGTGATAGCACAGAAACTAGAACCTCAAGGGGCATCAGCTGCTTAGAGGCACAGGATCCTTCAGGAGAGGACTTGCATCCTTTAGGAAGACTACAGGAAACCATTTTGTATTCTTTTCCATAGCCATATCGCTTATTGAAGTTGAAAATTGGTAGGCCTTATGAGCAATTGAAGAGGAAAGCAAAGCATGGAGAAATCACCAGCCCTACAAATTGCTTTCCAGAGCATTATGTTGGTATTCCTAACAAAGGAATAAGTGGTGTAATTTAGCAATTTAAGTTGTTTGAATTGTATTTTCTGAAATAACAGGAGTGTTTGATCAATTAAGAACAGAAATATGTAGGATATGCAAGTTTTAAACGTTATAAAAGAACTTAACTGGCAGGAAAATAGGAAAATCAAAAGGAAAGTAAAATAAGTAAACAAATGAATTGCAAAAGGCAAAAGAAACATGGACTGGGATTGCTGAGAGCATTATCAGTAACATTCAAAGATGTTTTATGCATACATAATAAATGATAGTTAAACAGAGATGGACAGAAGTATTGCTACAAGGGCAGCACGGTGGCACAGTGGGTTAGCCCTGCAGTCTCACGGCGCTGAGGTCCCAGGTTCGATCCCGGCTCTGGGTCACTGTCCGTGTGGAGTTTGCACATTCTCCCCGTGTTTGCGTGGGTTTCGACCCCACAACCCCAAAATGTGCAAGCTAGGTGGATTGGCCACTCTAAATTGCCCCTTAATTGGAAAAATGATTGGGTACACTAAATTTATTTTTTTTTTAAATGTTTTTAATTTTTTTAAGTATTGCTACAAACAGACCATTATAAGATTGATCATTATACACAAAGCTGAGAAATAGTTACATAAAAACAACCCATCAAGTGAAAAAAACTACCATTTCCTCTCGTGTCCAATTTTGGAAATTTCTACATCACCCACCCAACCATCATCCTCATCACTTGTAATGGCACTTTCAAATTGACCCTCCATTCATCCTGCATTTCTGCAGCTACCAATCTCCTCACCTCTAACTTTAATGCCCTTGTCCCCATTAAAACCATCACTCTCTCCACTGAAAGTTTCCACCTGGCACCACCTTCATGCCTGCTTCCTTAAGTTCAAGAAATGCATCTTTGAACGGATGTGGCATAGAATCGAACAAATTAGCAGGAGGGGTTCATTCAGCCTCTTGAGCCAACGTCACCATTCAATAACACCATGGTCGATCCGATTGTAATTTCAACCCCACATTCTGTCTGCCACGCTAACCTTTGACGTTCTGTTACTTAAGGTTATCTACCTTTATCATAAAAAATTTTAATGGCCCTGCATCCACATCTCTGAGGAAGAGAGTTCCAAAGATTTGCAACCCACGGAGAGAAAAAAAAAGTCTCCTGATCTCCTAAATAGGAAGCCCATATGTTTTAATTGTTTCCCCTAGTTTCAGTCTCTCCAACAATGCTCAGAACTGCTTTTAACTCATTTTAATCCTTTCTAAATAGAGATCAAAACTGCATACATTAGGCGTGGTCTCATCAGCGCCCTGTGTAGCTGTAGCAAAAGATGCCTACTTTTATATCCCATGCCCCAAAACGTTTAAGAAGATGAGAAATCACTGGTTGGTGCCTACAATTTCCCAACATGAGCAACGCCAGTCTCCAGATCACTTTTATTAACTCTCTGGCATTCAGCCATTCATCACCGAATCTGGGCAACCATTTAAAAGAATCACCATGCCCTGCTCTCCTGTCAAAGTTTTTCAATATTGTAGAATTACTCTGGAATGCATGGAAAACCTCCAACTGCTCTTACCCATCATAATCCGACTTCTTAAACCCCACCCCTCCACTGCTACCTCCCAACAACCTTCCAGGATTAGCATACATGGGCAACACGATAGCACAGTGGGTACCACTGTGCTACACAGCTCCGGGGTCCCAGGTTCTATTCCCGGCTTGGGTCACTGTGTGCAGAGTTTGCACATTCTCCCTGTGCCTGCGTGGGTTTCCTCCGGGTTCTCTGCTTTCCTCCCACAGCCCAAAGATGTGCAGGTTAGGTGAATTGGCTATGCTAAATTGCCCTAGTGTCCAGAAAAGGTTAGGTAGGGTTACGGGGATAGGGTGAAGGTGTGGGTATAGGGTGGAGGTATGGGCTTAGGTAAGGTGCTCTTCGGTGGTGCAGTGGATTAGCACTGTGGCCTCATGGCGCCGAGGTTCCAGGTTCGATTCTGGCTCTTGGTCACTGTCCGTGTGGAGTTTGCACATTCCCCACGTGTTT
Organism: Scyliorhinus canicula; assembly: GCF_902713615.1. NCBI lineage: Eukaryota > Metazoa > Chordata > Chondrichthyes > Carcharhiniformes > Scyliorhinidae > Scyliorhinus > Scyliorhinus canicula. The sequence continues at coordinate 184,956,084 of NC_052146.1, read as the reverse complement.
GCGCGGGTTTCGCCCCCACAACCCAAAGATGTGCAGGGTAGGTGGATTGGCCACGCTAAATTGGGTATTCTAAATTTATTTTTAAAAAAGGCAAGGTGCTCTTTCCAAGGGCCGGTGCAGACTCAATGGGCCAAATGGCCTCCTTCTGCACTGTAAATTCCATTATTCTATGCAAAACGATTCCCAAAAACCCACAAGCTTGGGTGGGACAGGATCAAAACATGTGTGAGATTAGCGGGCCCCCTCAAATAGCACTCGCACCTATCTTCAACCAGCTACAACGAAACAACTAATTCTGGCTTTAGGCCGGTGCTCCCTAAACACTACTTTGAGCTGCATCAGGCTCTGCCCGTCTGCCCCACCAACTACCCATAAGCGTCACCGACTGCGGAGGCCTCTGGCCATGTGGCTGAAGGCTATCGCTAATAGAAAATTGGAAATCGTGGTTAAGTGAGTACTTCACACAATCCTGTAGGTGAACGGGCAATGTGCAATGTGGGAGTCATTGCCTAGCATCCCAACACTGCAGAAGGCAACACCACACACATAGCAGCCAACATCCAAACACCCATGGAATGTCTCACAGCTCTGGGGACATGTCTACAGCCGGAGGGATGGGCAAAGTGTTTGGAGGTCGGCCCACATTGCGGAATAAAGTGACAGAGGCATCATACTGGTTGTGCTTAAGGGTGTTTATCGTGTTTTATAATTCCCTACTCGCCCAATGGTGCTGCCCCTCGCCCACCCCACGCCCTCACAACACCCTCCCCCTCTCCTGGTGCCCTCAGTGATCCACGATGTGCATGACTCTCTAAGTTGAGGTGAGTCCTCAAAATGCATATCTGAGGTGGAGGCAGCCAGCAGCTTAACTTGTCCTGTGGCCTTTAATGCCCCTGACGGGCATTCTCTGGGGGCTCTGAGGCCGGAGGGCCCTGGCTTACTTATCGGCAGAACATGCACAGCCGTGCCGCCCCGTGCTGGATGTGAGACGCGGCCTGTGAGAGGGCTGGAACTCGGGAAGCTGGTGCCCACCATCGCCACTCCATGGGCCAGATTTGGGTTGGCACTCACTGCCCCCTCCTCCTGCTCGGTGCCCATAGGGCCCTGGGGTTTACCATGGGACGGGGGGGCAGTTGGTTCAAGCCTGGCTGCCCCTGCATCATCTGGCTCTGCCAGCCCTGGCAGTTCCCCATGGTCTGCACCATCGTGCCGACGCCCTCAGCGATGCCCTCAGTGACTGGGACATGCTCTGCAGTGCCTCAACAATGCCCACCTGCGACTGGAACAAGCTCCGCAGCGCCTCGTCATTCTCATCCGAGAGCGGGCCATGTATCGTAACACCTCATCAAGGTCAGCCTGGTACTGGGTCACAGCCCCCAGCGAGGCGGACATTCTGCCTTAACCCTCAGCCGTGGCCGTCACCCACTGCGCGACGCCTTGGACATCTTCACGAATGGTGCCAACATTGTGCACCAGACTCTCCACTGCGGTCACCACCCTGGCAGTGTTGGCCTCGATGCCATGCATTGCTGACGCCTTCTCCTGCGCCCATAGCCTCTGGGACTCCACCAAACGGCTACAGATTTGCTGGCGTGACACTGACATCCCCCTCTGAATGTCCTGACCGCACCCCAACGTCTCAATCAGCTCCAGCAAAACCTCGTCCATAGGCTCAGCATCAGGCTGGGACCCAGCTAGGTCCTGCGATCCAGCAGACCTCCGACTGCTGTCTCGCCTGGGAGTTCCTGCCTCCACCTGATGTACATCAGCAGCTGTGTGGTGCTCACCAGATTGTGCCCCAGAAGCCTGACCACTAACATTTCTCCAACTGAGGTGCGTGTATCTGCGCTGGTGAAGGGTGGGGATGACAGCTGTGAGGTGACTATGATGGTGGAATCCTCAGAATTCTCCTCCAAAGTGGTCTCATGGGAAGCTGGAGAGGGAGTCACCTGGGATGGCAAGCACCGTCAACTAGAGGACGAGCGGGAGAATGGACATGTGGTCAATGGGAGGATGGGTCAGTCAGTAAGGCAATAACTCACGTTTGACAAGTCCTTGGGGTAGAGTCCAGTGGTTCCTCACCTCTGCGGCATCTGCCAACCTCGGCAACACCAGTCACCTCCAGGTCACACTCCTCGAAGGTTGAGGACTTTTATGTCCGGCATACCACTGCCAGTCTGGGCCCTCTCCCAGCTATTGTGGGAGAGCTTTTCCTGAGGAGACAGAGAGGACATTGTTAGACACACAGATGGTTCACAGTGCTGGGAGGGGGGGTATGAAGGAAAGGTTGAAGGGAGAGTGGGAGCGGAGGGAGGGTTGGGGTCGCATGGAAAGTTGGGGAGTGGATGCTCGAGTGGGGGCGGAAGGTCTTGGGGGGGGGGGGGGGGTGTTGCTGTCTGTTCACTCATACTGCCTGGTGTAGATCTTTGACCTTCTTACGACACTGGAGGCCAAGTCCTCCTGGTCACACTCCCACCACTCACAGCCATGGCCACCTCGTCCCAGGCAGTACTAGCTGCCTTGTGGCTAACCCTCCGGGACTCTAGAGGGAGCAGGACATCTCTCCTGGCCTCCATTGCGTCTCGCAGCCTACCCGGATCTACATCCCCGAATATTGGGGCTGGTCTCCTGGGCACCATTATGCGAGCTGGCTGGGGTTGGCTGAGCAAGTACGGCTTAAGTGCTGCTAGGCCTTGTTAGTGGGGAGCTGGCGAGCGCAGTGCCAGCGAATCAGCTGGCGAGCCTTCATTTGCAGCAAGAAGCTTGTGGGGCCTCATTAAGTGGGCAAATTGGCAGCACGGTGGCACAGTGGTTAGCACTGCTGCCTCACGGCGCCAAGGTCGCAGGTTCGATCCTGGCTTTGGGTCACTGTCCATGTGGAGTTTGCACATTCTCCCCGTGTTTGCATGGGTTTCGTCCCCACAACCCAAAGATGTGCAGGGTAAGGTGGATTGGCCACGCTAAATTGCCAAAAAAAAAATTAAGTGGGCAAATTAACGTTGAATAACGTTGCCGGCCACGTACCGGGAAGCTCGCAGCAGTTCCCGCTCACTGCCACACTCAAGAATTTTTTCCAGAGAATCGCATCCTCTGTCACATCGATAGAATGTTGACCCGAGACCAGTCAATTAAGATAGGGGCCTCAGCTCAAACACCACAGGTACTTGTGTTCACTGAGAAACAAGGAAAACATTTTAACCCTGGAATACAGTCCCAACTCGTTTTGGACAGAGGTTTGAATTATAAGGAAAGGTTAAAAAAACAAATTCTTCAGCCTGGAACAAGGTAAATGAGGGGGAATCTTAAGGAAATGCAAGACATTATCTCAATTAAAATGGGCACATTTCAAGTTAAAGCACAATTACAGGGCAAAATAATATATGAACACATGGGTGAAAAGATAACTTCAGCCATTATGTCTTCATGCAAGGAGTTATTAATACTCGTAATGACTTGCCAGGTAGGATGGTGGAGACAAAGTCCAGAGTGAATCGTGAGGCATTTAGATGTCATTAAAATAGGAGGGTATTTTCGTCTGTGAAAGAATGAGCTGGGTGGTATGAATGACCACATTTATCTGTACCCAACTTTCAGATCCATGAAAAATGGGAACTTTGAATTCAGATAGTTTTTTGAAGAATAAAGGGATTACAGGTTATAGTGTTCGTGCTGGCAAGTGGAGCTGAGTCCACAAAAGATGTCATGATCTCATTGAATGACGGAGCAGGCTCGAGGGACCATATGGCCTACTCCTGCTCCTAGTTTTCATGTTCTTTTGTTCTTATCTACAATCAGAAAAAAAAATTTGGGAAAAAGAAATGATGATCTGAAATTGTTGAACTGAACAAAATCTCGAGTCCAGTGTAAAGTGAATTGGCAGATGAGGTGCTGTTCCTCAAGCTTACAACGAGCATCAGTGGCATAGCATAAGATGCTCACAATAGGAAATCAGAGAGTAGGTTGGATGCAATTGAGGAGCGAAGTGTCACAGATGAAACAGTCCCTTTGAAACAATGAAAGGGAACTGGGAGAAAGACGAGCTAGCTGAAGAAATCAGACTGGAGATGGCAGAGGATAAGTTGAATGCGGAGGCTGGTGGGATGGAAGGGTAAAACCCTATTGTAGCTCATGGAGGGCAAGGAAGAATCAAGAGCAGAAGTGCATAAAATGTAACAGGCAGTTCAGAGCCCAGACAACCATGACGGAAAGGAATCCTCACCTGATTTAAGAAGAAGGCATATCAGGAGCACCAGAAAGCAAAATTGTCAGGATGTATGCATTCGAGGCAAAGAAACTGGAAATGGAATAGAGACCCGACAGAAAGTGGTAGGAGAGGAAGGGAGATCCTCCCATAAGCCACTGCTTCCCACAAATACCAAGTTTATTCCCCTCCCTTTCAACATGACAAAGGGACAGTTCCCTCTGTGATGCCTTGGTCCACTCCTCAACCACCCCCCTAAAACCCCTCCCCATCCCACAACATTTTCCCATGCCAGCCATGGGGATGCAACACCTGCCCCGTCACCTTCCCCCTTCATACCACAAAGAGCCCAATACATTCCTTCCAGGTAAAATGGTTTATTTATTTGAATTTCTTTCAAATTACTGTACTGTATTCACTGCTCACAATGTGGTCTCCTTGACAATGGGGTTACCAACGCACGTTGGGTGAATACATTATGGAACACCTCCACTCAGTCTAAATGTGACCCCTCGTTTTTGGTCACCCACCATTTTAATTCTCGGACCCACTCCTACTCCGACCTCTGCTTCCAACATAAGCTCCAAGAATCACACCTCGGGCGGGATTCTCTGGTCGCTGTCGCCGAAAATGCATTTGGATTCTCCGGTCGCTGACGCCGAAAATGCATTTGGATTCTCCAGTCGCTGACGCCGAAAATGTGTGGCGCCATGTTGCACAGCGTGGCCGCTACAGGCCATCGCCGTGCGCATGCGTGGCCACAGACCCGGCAATTCTACGGCCGTATCCGCAGGTATAGCCAGGGGCTTTACGCTGTGTGCCTGCTAGCCCCCCCACCAGACGGAGGATCGGTGCAGCTTTTGCGTCGATTTTTCTTGCATAAAACGCCACTGTTCCCACGCCGGCGTCAGCACTTGGTCTTCAAATTGGAGGATTCAGACTCTCATGTTTCAGTGAAGCATTTTACAGCCTTTTGCAGAACACTGAATTCACAAGTTTCAAATCATAACTACTGCTCCTGTCGTTTTCTGGATGGCTGCAGTTGGTGATGACTCTGCTATTCCCATTTACTTCCTATTTCCCACGCTATTCCCATTTATTTCCTATTTCCCATTCTCTTGTTTCTTTACTTGTTCAATTATTGTCTCCCCTTGCCTTGTATTGCTGAATATAATGAACTACTGGACGGCAAACATCTCCATGGTTAGGAAATGGGTAAAGGGGGTGAGGTCGGTATGGGGGCGGATGGAGGTAGCTTCTTGTAGGGGAACAAGCTTAAGAGCATTGTTAACAGCGCCTCTGCCGTTCTTGCTGGCCAGGCACTCCGTGGTGACTAGTGGTGTCAGCGTTGAGGGTGTGGGGGCAGTGGAGACAGAATTTGGGACTGGAGGGTGCCTCAGTATGGGCACCAATCTGTGATTTCTTTTTTTTAATAAATTTAGATTACCCAATTATTTTTTCCAATTAAGGGGCAATTTAGCGTGGCCAATCCACCTACTCTGCCCATTTTTGGGTTGTGGGGGCGAAACCCACGCAGACACAGGGAGAATGTGCAAACTCCACATGGACAGTGACCCAGAGCTGGGATCAAACCTGGGACCTCAGTGCCGTGAGCCAGTTGTGCTAACCACTAGGCCACTGTGCTGCCCTGGCACCAATCTGTGATAATCATAGGTTTACGCCAAGGGGGCTGGATGAGAGGTTCACAGGGTAGCAGAATGCAGGGATTGAGCGATTCGGGACCTGGTTGTAGGGGGCAGTTTCGCAAAATTTAAGGATTTGCAGTAAGTGTTATGAGCTGCCATGGGGGAACATTTTCAGTTACGTCAGTGACGAGAGAGGTGCCATCTTTTCCTGGGTTACCGCTCTTGGGGTTGCATGTCAAGGTGTTGTCAAAGGAGGACATAAGGGAGGGGAAGGTGTCCGTGGTCTACAAGGAGCTGATGGATTGGGAGGGGGGCCTGGTGGGGGATATAAAGCAGAAGTGGGAGGAAGAGCTGGGTGGGGACGTAAGCTGAGGCCCTGCGGAGGGTGAATGAACCCTTGTCGTGTGCGAGGCTAAGCGTCATTCAATTTAAAGTACTTCACAGGGAACATATGACAGTAGAGCGGATGAGTAGGTTTTCTGAGGGGCTAGAGGACAGTTGTGAGTGGTGCGCGGGGAGGCCCGTTAATCACATCCACATGTTCTGGGCATGTCCAAAGCTAAAGGGGTTCTAGCAGGAATTTTTAGACGTAATGTCCGGGGTGCTGGGGGTGAAGGTGGCCCTGAGTCCAGAGGTAGCAATATTCGGGGTTTCAGAAGACCTGGGAGCCCAGGGGGCGAGAGAGACCGAAGTTTTGGCCTTTGCCTTCCTATAGCCCAAAGACAAATTTTACTTGGATAGAAGGACATGGAGTCGCCGAAAGCGGCGGCGTGGGTGAGCGACCTGGCAGAATTCCTGAGGCTGGAGGTGGTCAAGTTCGTCCAGGTAGAAGCAGTTCATTGACTTCTGGGAGAGGGAAGGCAGGACAGGAGGAGGGGGTGACAGCGGGGAGCGGGGCGGGGGTTGGGTTATTTATAATGTTGTATAATTTTGCTTCTGCTTCGGTTTCTTTTTAATGAAAATGCCTGAATAAATTTTTTTTTCTTTTAAAGATTTTAGGCAGAGTTGGCGAGAAGAAAGGCAGCCTTTGGATGGGTAAAGGTGCCATTGTAGCATAGCAGGATGAGGTTTGGAGTGGTCTACCCAGTGAAGCTGAGAGATGCTCCTGGTCAGAATGGTGACGTGGAATTTGAGGGGGCTGGTGGGACCAGTGAGGAGGGTGAGAATTTTCTCGCACTTGCAGACTTTGAAAGGTGATGTGGTGATGCTGCAAGAAACCCATCGGAGGGTGAAGGACTAGATGAAGCTTTGGAAGGGTGGGTGAGCCAAGTTTGATAGTAGGACCCAAGTGGTGGCAAATTTGCTTGGGCAAGCGGATGAGATTTCAAATGGAGAAGGTGGTGGCAGATCAGGGGGGCAGGTACGTGATTGTAACAGGTGCATTGGAGGGAAGGTAGGTGGGGGCATTGGTTAGTGTATATGTCCCCGAATTAGGATGACGAGGGGTGGGTAAGCGCTGACTGCCATTCCAAATCTGGATACCCACGAGTTTATTTTGGGGGAGGGATGCTGCTAAGGCACTCGCTGGGTTTATGAGGGAGATGGGAGAGGTTGACCCATGGAGTTCTTTTACATCCTAGGGATCGGGAATATTCATTTTTCCCCCCTCGGTGCACAAGTGTTCTCGAGGATTCATTTTTTTGTGGTGGGGAGACGTTGTTGGCTGGAGTTAAGCGGGCAGAGTATTCGGCAATTGCGATTTCAGATCATGCTCCACATTGGATGGATGTGGTCCTGGAGAAAGGGTTGGCTCAGAAGCCAGAGTGGAGGCTGGATGCGGAATTGATGGCACATTATATTGAAGGTGGAACAGCAACCTTAAGAATGCTTCAGGCATGGATATTTCAATTAGATCTTAAGTGGAATTCCTAGCAAAAAAAATCTTTATTTTATAGGGTATCATATTTGCATTGAGATAGTATTTCAAGGGCAGCACGGTAGCGCAGTGAGTTAGCATTGCGGCCTCACGGCACCGAGGTCCCAGGTTCGATCCTGGCTCTGGGTCACTGTCCGTGTGGAGTTTGCACATTCTCCCCGTGTTTGCGTGAGTTTCGCCCTCACAACCCAAAAATGTGCAAGCTAGGGCCACGCTAAATTGCCCCTTAATTGGAAAAAATTAATTGGGTACTCTAAAAAAAGATAGTATTTCACATCAAAACCTGTGCAGTTATTTTCTCATGCAGTGAGTTACATAGAAGTTGACTTGTAATTAGATCAGCAACTTGCATTTACATCTTCATCTTTGGAAACATAATAAATGTTTCAAGACACTTCACAGGAGCGATATTAAGCAGAATTCGTCAGCGAAAATAAAAGAAAATATTAGAAGAGGTAACCAAATTTTGGTGAAAGAGGGGGATTCCACGATAATATTTTCTTCCCTTTCAAAACATATTCCTCATCCATCCTCGTAAAAGGTAAGATGCTAGAGTTGCAACTCTGGGCAGTTGACAGTTGACTCTGGAGAGTTGACTGATTTTACTCAGTTGCCAATGTAAACTTGGGTTTTACTGGTGCCAACATGGAAGTTGATGCCAGCGTTATCAGGCAGGATTGGATTTGAGTACCGAACTACATGCACAAGACTGCCATATTATGAAAAACAAGTAATGAAGGAATCCTTCAAAAATTCTATCACCAGGTCAACATATTGCTTTTGCATTACATATGGAACACACATCTCCTAAAGTGATTAAATAACCTAATAATCTTTATTATTGTCACAATGGGCTGCACAGTAGCACAGCAGTTAGCATTGTTGCTTCACAGCACCAGGGTCACAGTTTGAATCCCACTTGAATCACTGTCTGTGCGGAGTCTGCACATTCTCCCCATGTCTGCGTGTGTTTCCGCCGGGTATTCCAGTTTCCTCCCACAAGTCCCGAACGACGTGCTGGTCAGGTGAATTGGACATTCTGAATTCTCCCTCTGTGTACCCGAACAGTCACCAGAGTGTGGCGACTAGGGGATTTTCACAGTAACTTCATTGCAGTGTTAATGTAAGCCTACTTGTGACAATAATAAAGATTATTAAGGGAGATCTTGTGGCACACTGATGGTGTCCCTGCCTCTGTGCTCAAAGCTCATCATTCAAGTCCCACTTCAGGACTTGAAAAGTGTATTCATAACATGGACAAACAAATTGATTGTCAGCCTGTAAATTGTTCCAATAAGCCTAATGGCAAGTGCTAGGAATAGGAGAGAGTTTTTGGAATCAGCCGTACTGCAAAAAGCAATAGCATGATCATGGACCAGTCCAATGGAAGTCCATGGTCACCAATACCTTTGTTCTGTATGGTACCTGAAGGAGAAGGAGGAAAATGCACTAGGTGAATTGCTCTTGCAGAGACAACACAGATCGATGGACATAACCAAAATAGACAGTAGCCAAATACACACCTGACTCGATTTCCAATGGCGGCCATGAGCTGAGCGGTCACACAAAAGGTGGCGCTCGCCTAAAAACGTCGGATTAGGCTTTTCAAACCCACCAAATGGGCACCAAAAGGGCAAAAAGTTCCACAAATTAACCCCCCATCCAGATCTGTAACAACCAAGATGCCGATCAGCCAACAATCAGGCCACAAAAGGAAGCAAGAGCAAGAAGAGGAAAACCGCAACCTCTGATCAGGGAGACCAGCGTGGCAGCTGAGAACCAGCCATGGTTGACCCTACGGGATCAGTAACACAGACTCTGGTGATGATGGAGAAGCTGATGGGAGTTCATCACAACGGAACTCCAGAGGCATAGGGAAGTGATCAAAGAGGACCTACTGACCCAGCAGTGGGGTCAGTAGCAGAGGCCGCAATGGCCCCCATAAAGGAGGCAATGGGCAAAGTGGAGCAGAGACTGGAGGCCCAAGAGGCAACGGTGCAGCAACTATAAAAAGCCACCATGGAACAGGAGAGTGGATTGCCCAACGAGGTGGTGAGGCTGGTCACGACCCAAAAGGTAATGAAGGCAAAGGTCGACGACCAAGAGAACAGGATCTGCCAGCAGAACCTACAGATCGTCGGGCTGCCGGGGGGCACAGATGGGAGGAACCAGACAGAGTATGTAGTGTTGCTGTTCGGAGAGCTGGTCGGGGAGGAGGGTTTCGCCAAGCCCCCAGGGGTGGACCGGGCCCCACAGGTCGCTCCGGCAGAAACCCAACGTGAATGAGATAAGTATGGCTTACCCCACAGGAGAATCCCCCACCACCCTATCAGAATAGTCACCTGGAATGTGATGGGACTCAACGGGCCAGTAAAAAATCCAGGGATCGACTTCCGGTGACGGCGGGCAGAAGGCAGCCACGCAACGGAGGGCTCCCGTTCGGGAACGGCATTTTCGGGGCTTTAAGCCCGGTCCCAGGGTCCACGGAGGCGTCAAAGGCAGGGAGAAGGAACAGGGGAGGCACAGCAGAAGATGTCCAGGATCAGCAAGAAAACGGCAGTTAAAAAAACAGCTGAGGGCCCGTCGGGGAGTGGCGAGGACACCACGTGGTCACCAAGGAAAAAGGAGGCTGGAGCACCAGGGGAGGCCGCATAGCCTACGGCTGAAGAAATAACCATGGTGATGGCTGCAGAATTCGAAAGGCAGTTTTACAAAACACTTAGAGGCGATGAGGAAGGAGATGAGGGAGGTTTTGAGTGTGCTGGTGGAGGAGGCGATTTCCCCGGTGATGACGGCAGTGGCGAGCGCAGTGGCGGAGGTGAGGGCGCAAAGGGAGGCGCTGAAGGAAGTGGAGGAGACATTGTTGCAGCACGGTGATCAGCTGGAGCTGGTATAGGTGTATACCAGGACTTTACGGTGGAGCTGGCGAGGAGGCGGGCTGCTTTCAACCGGGTGGAGGGCACTGTACATTAGCAAGGTGCAGTGCAGCATTGTATGTCCAGTGAAGCTGAGGGTGACTTATAAGCTCAAGGACTTTTATTTTGGAACGGCGGAAGCAGCGGAAGAGTTTGCAAAGGCAGAAGGACTGTGGCAGAACTAACAAATTGAGAAATGGCCATGTGCCGATGTAACCTCGTGACTGTATTTTCTTCTTTTTTGTTTCATTGCGTGCGGGTGTATGGGCTAAAGGAGCCAATGTTGTATATATTTGGACATGGGTGGGATGTAGGTAGATATGCGGGGTGTGTGTGCTAAAAGGGGATTTCTGGGCTTTTCTAGGGCCGGGCAAGGGGAAAGGGACCCGGGCGGGGGCCTCCGCACTGGCCGGTTTAAACCAGCCAGTGAACGGGAGTGAGGTGGGGGGAGGGCCTGCGGCCATCGGAGCCTGGCAGAACAGGGTCCGAGTGGTCTAGCCGGGGTGGAAAGTTGGGGGAAGGAACAGAGGTTGGGGGGAGGAGTTTTACAAGAGGCAGTGGACGGGAGAAGTTGGGGGGGGGGGGGGGGGGGTTTACAACTCTTGGGTATCACGTACAGTACGGTACTGTGTGTGGTGGTGGGTGGGTGGGGGGGGGGAAGAGAGGAGAGACTCTATGGTGACCATGGGTAGTCCCGGGCTCCTTTTTCTCCTTTGTTTTGGGTGGTGGGAGGATGGGATCGTTGTTATTGTTAAGGGGATTGATTTTGTATTTGCTACCATTTACTGTTTGTGGGTGGGGTGTAAAGTTTGGAGGAAAATGTGAAAATGGAGAATAAAAACATTTCAAAAAAAAGATCCTGAGGGTGGATGTAGCCTCACTACAAAAGACACATTTGAGAAAGACCAACTGAAGGCAAGGAGAAACTGGGTGGGACAGATGTAGCAGGGGTTCTTCGACACAAGGGCAAGGTGGGTAGCCATATTAGCTACCAAAAAAAGAAGCGTTTACTGCGACAACACAGTGACGGACCCAGGGGGGACTTCCGGTTGCAGCTATGCCTAGGTAGGTCGCACGGTCGGCAGCTCCCGCCGATAACGGACTTTTGGGCCCTTTTACGGAGCTCCAGCGGCACTTGGACGACGATTCCCGGTGTGGGAAGGAAACAGTGAGGGTCCCCCAGCGCTGTATGAAGTGGACCAGGAGCAGGGCGATCAAAAAGCGGCTTTGGAGAAGAGAGGAGAACGGGTACAAAAAAACAAGATGGCGGCCAGTGGGGATCGGGCAGCGTGGGCACAGTGGTCACGGGAGCAGCAGGAGTTTCTCAGAAGCTGCTTCGCCAAGTTAAAAGCAGAGATGTTGGCCCCTATGAAGGCTTCTATTGCAAGGTTGGTGGAGACCCAGAAGATGCAGGGGACGGCGATCAAGGAGGTGCAGCGGAAGGCCTCTGATAACCGTGGTGTCCCTCAGGGATCCGTGTTGGGCCCACAATTGTTCACAATTTACATAGATGATTTGGAGTTGGGGACCAAGGGCAATGTGTCCAAGTTTGCAGATGACACTAAGATGAGTGGTAAAGCGAAAAGTGCAGAGGATACTGGAAGTCTGCAGAGGGATTTGGATAGGTTAAGTGAATGGGCTCGGGTCTGGCAGATGGAATACAATGTTGACAAATGTGAGGTTATCCATTTTGGTAGGAATAACAGCAAACGGGATTATTATTTAAACGATAAAATATTAAAGCATGCCGCTGTTCAGAGAGACTTGGATGTGCTAGTGCATGAGTCACAGAAGGTTGGTTTACAAATGCAACAGGTGATTAAGAAGGCAAATGGAATTTTGTCCTTCATTGCTAGAGGGATGGAGTTTAAGACTAGGGAGGTTATGTTGCAATTGTATACGGTGTTAGTGCGGCCACACCTGGAGTATTGTGTTCAGTTTTGGTCTCCTTACTTGAGAAAGGACGTACTGGCGCTGGAGGGTGTGCAGAGGAGATTCACTAGGTTAATCCCAGAGCTGAAGGGGTTGGATTATGAGGAGAGGTTGAGTAGACTGGGACTGTACTCGTTGGAATTTAGAAGGATGAGGGGGGATCTTATAGAAACATTTAAAATATGAAGGGAATAGATAGGATAGATGCGGGCAGGTTGTTTCCACTGGCGGGTGACAGCAGAACTAGGGGACATAGCCTCAAAATAAGGGGAAGTAGATTTAGGACTGAGTTAGGAGGAACTTCTTCACCCAAAGGGTTGTGAATCTATGGAATTCCTTGCCCAGTGAAGCAGTTGAGGCTCCTTCATTACATGTTTTTAAGGTAAAGATAGATAGTTTTTTGAAGAATAAAGGGATTAAGGGTTATGGTGTTCGGGCCGGAAAGTGGAGCTGAGTCCACAAAAGATCAGCCATGATCTAATTGAATGGCTGAGCAGGCTCGAGGGGCCAGATGGCCTACTCCTGCTCCTAGTTCTTATGTTCTTATAACGAAGATGAGATTTTGGGCCTGGCGGTTAGAGTGGAGACGCATGAGGCTCTGCACAAAAGATGGCAGGAGAGGCTGGAAGACCTTGAAAACAGGTCATGGAGGCAGAACCTGAGGATTCTGGGTCTCCCTGAAGGTGTGGAGGGGTCGGATGCTGGTGCGAATGTGACCACGATGCTGGGAACGCTGATGGGCGCGGGGGCTTTCCTGCGGCCACTGGAGCTGGATGAGGTGCACAGAGTCCTGGCAAGGAGGCCTAGGGCGAACGAGAGCTATAGAACATAGAACAGTACAGCACAGAACAGGCCCTTCGGCCCTCGATGTTGTGCCGAGCAATGATCACCCCACTTAAACCCACGTAACCCGTATACCCGTAACCCAACAATCCCCCCATTAACCTTACACTACGGGCAATTTAGCATGGCCAATCCACCTAACCCGCACATCTTTGGACTGTGGGAGGAAACCGGAGCACCCGGAGGAAACCCACGCACACACGGGGAGGACGTGAAGACTCCACAGACAGTGACCCAGCCGGGAATCGAACCTGGGACCCTGGAGCTGTGAAGCATTGATGCTAACCACCATGCTACCGTGAGGCCCCAATGGAGCTATGGTGGTAAGATTCCACCGCTTCACCGATAAGGAGTGTGTCCTGCGATGGGCGAAGAAGGAGCGAAGTAGCAGGTGGGAGAACTGTGAAATCCGTATTTACCAGGACTGGGGTGCAGAGCTGGCCAAGAGGCGTGCGGGATTCAACCGGGCCAAGGCAGTCCTCCACAGCAAAGGGGTAAAGTTTGGGCGGTTACAACCGGCGAGGCTGTGGGTTACATACCAGGACCGGCACCACTATTTTGATACGCCGGATGAGGCGTGGACTGTTATAAAGAACGAGAAGCTGGACTCGAACTAATGGACTGCAGTATGTTGCTGGGGCATACTGGTGGGGTGGTGGGGGTGGTGTTATTTTGGGTTTTCTCCGCGTGTTCTCTTTTGTGTTTGTTGCCCCCTGTGCCCTCGGGCTTCTGGTCTGGGTCGCAGTTGGGGAAGAGCTGTATTACAGATGATGGGGTCTGGCCAGACAGTGAGAGTAGTTTATTCGCTCAACGTTGGGGGTGGCACCCGAAGTTTGTTTGTTTGAGAGAGTTGTGTTTTTTCTCTGTACACACGGGATGTAGGGAGGAGGGCTCTCTTCACCTCTCTTAGTTGGGGGGGGGGGGGGGGGGGGGGTTGGAGACCCGTAGAGGGAGCCAACGGGGGTACTGGCGGTAGAGGCGGGAGCAGCACGAGTCAGCTGACTTGCAGGAGTGCAATGGGGGGGGGGTTTAAGCGAACGCTTGGCTAGGGTGGGGGATTTGGGGGGGGGGGAGGAAAAAAAAAAAGAGGGCTGGTGCTGGGATGCTGCTTTGCTGACTGGAGGGAAATGAATTTCGGAGTAATGGGGAGAGTCGGGACGGGGAGCCTCCACCTGGGGGGCTGGAGTGTCCGGGAGGCGCGGAAACATGGCTGGCCGAAAAAAGGAGATGGCTAGTTGGCAGAGGGGGGTAATTAAACTCCCGACCAGGCTGACCACGTAGAACGTAAGGGGCCTGAATGGGCCTGTCAAGAGGGCCCGTGTGCACTTAAGAGGGTTAAAGGCAGACGTAGCAATGCTACAAAAAACGCATCTGAAGGTCGCGGATGAACCCAGGCTGAGGAAGGATGGGTGGGGCAGGTCTTCCACTCAGGGCTGCATGCGAAGACCAGGGGGGTCGCAATCTTGGTGAGCAAGCGGGTGGCATTTGAGGCGGGGGGATATTGTGGCGGATAAAGGGGGTAGATATATTATGGTGAGCGGCAAGCTGCAGGGGGCCCGGGTGGTGTTAGTGAATGTGTATGCTCCGAACTGGGACAATGCAGGGTTCATGAAGCATGGTGGGGGAGATACTTAGGGTGGACAGGAGGTATGCGGAATCCCCCAAGGAGGGGTTGTTAAAAGAGCGCCGGAGTCTGCAGGCGGAGTTTGACTTTCTTACCACAGGGAAGCGATTCTTGGACCAACTGAGGTTCCCTAAGGTGGAGTAGGGGCGGGTAGAGGGATTGGGGGCCCCGATTGAGATGGACGAATTGGTTACGGGTTTGGAGGGTATGCAGTCGGGCAAGGCCTCGGGACCGAACGGATATCCCGTAGAATTCTACAGGAAATTCTCAGAACTGTTGGGCCCATTATTGTTGAGAACCTTCGACGAGGCTAAGGAAAAGGGAACCCTTCCCCCGACGATGTTGCAGGCTCTAATCTCGCTCATCCTTAAGCGAGATAAGTCCCCATTGCAATGTGGCTCCTACAGGCCGATATCGCTCCTTAACGTAGATGCCAAACTGTTTGGCCAAGATCTTGGCCACCAGAATTGAGGACTGTGTCCCGGGAGTGATTAATGAGGATCAGTCGGGGTTTGTGAAGGGCAGGCAGCTGAATACGAATGTGCAGAGGCTCCTGAATATGATCATGATGCTCTCGGAAGGAGGGGATGCAGAAGTGGTGACGGCAATGGACGCGGAAAAAGCCTTCGATCGGGTGGAGTGGGACTACCTGTGGGAAGTTTTACGGCAGATTTGGATTTGGCGAGGAATTCATAGGGTGGGTCAAATTGCTGTATCAGGCCCCTGTAGGGACTTGTTTATTGACGGGACTTTTGCTAACCTGAGGGCGCTGGAAGAGAAATTTGGGTTACCCCCAGGGAATACTTTTAGGTACCTGCAGGTCCGGGCTTTCGTGAGGAAGCAGGTAGGGGAATTTCCGCTGCTCCCGGCCCGGAGGATAGTGAACAGGGTGGGCTCGGGCGTGTGGTAGGGGACGGAAAGGTATCGGACATACACCAGGAACTGCAGAAGGCGGAGGAGGCCTAGGTGGAAGAGCTGAAGGGCAAGTGGGAGGAGGAGCTGCATGAGGGCCTGTGGGCAGACGCCCTGGGCAGGGTCAATTCCTCCTCTTGTGCCAGGCTTAGCCTGGTTCAGTTTAGGGTGGTGCACCGGGCGCATATGAAAATGGCGAGAATGAGCAAGTTTTTTGGGGTGGAAGACAGGTGTGAGAGGTGTTCAGGGAGCCCAGCAAACCATGTCCATATGTTTTGGGCATGCCGGCACATACAGAATTTTGGAGAGGCTTTGCAAAGGCTATGTCCAAGGTCTTGGACGCTCGGGTAAAGCCGAGCTGGGGGATAGCGATATTTGGGGTGTCAGAAGATCCGGGAGTTCAGGAGTCGAAAGAGGCCGAAGTCTTGGCCCTTGCCTCCTTGGCAGCCCGGAGACGGCTCTTGTTAATGTGGAGGGACGCGAAACCCCCAAGTGTGAAGACTTGGGTCAGTAAAATCGCTGGGTTTTTAAGTTTGGAGAGGATAAAGTTTGCCTTGCAGGGGTTCTCAGGTGGTTGGCAACCATTCCTTGACTTTCTCACAGAACATTAAGTGAAGGTCAGCAGCAGCAGCAAACCAGAGGGGGGGGGGGGGGGGGGGGGGTATGGGTGGTGGATAGATTTTACTTGTAAAGGGCAGATACCCCACCTGCTTTGTTAACTTGTTAATTCACTTTCTTTATTATTATGCTTTTTTTTGTTTTCTTTTTGTAGTGGTTTGTAAAATTTTGTAAAAATTTTGAATAAAAACAAATTTAAACAAAAAGTGACGGACCCAGGGGGACGATTCGTAATGGTGAGCAGGAACCTGGCAGGGGCCCCGGTGGTACTTGTAAATCTATCCACCCAAAACTGGGATGATGCCGCATTTGTAAAGAAAACAATGGCAGAAATGCCCGACCTAGATTCCCACGGACTCATCATGGGGGGGGGGGGATCTTCAACTGTGTGCAGGACCCGAAAACAGACAGATTCAATTCTAAGATGGGAGCCACATCAGAAATGGCATGAGTATTTAAAGCCCTTTTGGAGTAGATGGGATGAGAGGAGAGGGGCGTAGACCCATGGAGATTCAACCACCCAAGGGTGAAGGAGTTCTCCTTCTGCTCCCACATACACAAAGCCTATTCATGCATTCACTTCATAGTGCTGGGCCCAGCACCCCTCATGGAGGCTAGACACAGCCCTGCTCACCAACAAGGCATTTTGCAAAAGAATTTAACAATCCATTGATGGATATGTAACCTGTAACCAAAACAGGGAGGTCTCAACCTCCACATTCTGAAGGCAGTGATGGGGAGGGAAATAATAGCTTATAGGACACTTAGAGATAGTGAGGAAAGGATGGCTAGGCAACAGCAGATCGATTCCATATTGGAGATGGATGGGAGGTACTCCATGGACTGTGTAGCTGTTGGCAGAGAGGAAAAAGCTGCAAATGGAAGTTGACCTGCTCTCCACTGGCGATTCGCTGTCAAGCAGGGGTCCTGCCGCCCACACTGGCACAGGATTCTATGTCACTGATCCCCAAAGAAGACAAAGACCCATCGGATTGCGGATCGTATAGACCCACCTCACTCCTAAACATGGACGCTAAAGTTCTGGAGACAGCTCTGGCGAGACGACTGGAGAGCCCCTTGCCGGATGTGATCATGGAAAACCAGACCAGGTTTTTCAAAAGGCAGACATGGCGAGCATACGGACGAACATCACCAGCTCTGAATATTTTCGGCTGCAGAGGCATGAGGCAAGGGTGCCCATTGTCCCCGCTGCAGTTCAAACTGGCAATGGAGCCACTGGCCATTGCTCTTAGATCAGCGCAGGATTGGGCGGCATGGTGGTGCAGTGGTTAGCACTGCTGCTTAACGGTGCCAAGGATGCGGGTTCGATCCTGGCCTCGGGTCACTGTCTGCGTGTCGTTTGCACATTCTCTCCTTGTCTGCATGGGTTTCACCCCCACGTCCCAAAGTTGTGCAGATTAGGTGGATTGGCCACACTAAATTGCTCCTTAATTGGAAAAAACAATTTGGCACTCTAAATTTATTTTTTGAAAAGATCAGCGCAGGAGCAGATGGGCATTCGGAGAGGGGACAGGGAGCACAGAATTTCATTCTATGCAGATGACCTGCTGCTCTATGTCTGGCGTGCATGGGCAAGATAACAGAACTCCTGAGGGAGTTCAGAGCCTTCTCAGGTTATAACTCAACTTGATTAAGAACAAAATCTTTCCAGTAAATCCCCGAGTGGGAAGAACAGAGCTGGAAACGCTGCTGTTTAAACTGGCCTAACCCAAATTCAGGCACCTGGGAACTACTGGAAGGGGTTCCGCAAGTGGAACCTGTCTAGCCTGGTGGATGAGGTGAACATGGAACTGCAGATATGGGACTCGCTCCCACTATCCCTGGTGGGAAGGGTGCAGACGATAAAAATGAACGTGATGCCAAGGTTCCTCTTTCTATTCAGATCAGTCCCGATCTTCATGCCAAATCCTTCTTCACCAGGCTTGACAAACTAATCATGGCCTTTTGTCGGGGCAGGAAAGAATCCTAGGATACGGAAAACCGTCATACAAAGAGAGCGACACATGGGAGGTCTGGCTCTACCAAACTTCCTATTCTACCACCAGGCAGGAAACACAGAGAAAGTGCGAGTGTGGTCAGGAGAGCTGGGGACGGAATGGATCCCGATGGAGGCAGCCTCCTGTATGGGGACGCCCCTCCAATTGCCTCATTCCCAGTCACCCCTCTCTAACCACATACTGGAGGAACCCGGTGGTAGTAGCCACATCAAGGACCTGGAACCACTTCAGGCACCATTTCAAACTCAGTGGCACGTCTGTCGCGGTCCCCAGCTGCAGGAACCATAAATTTATACTGGCAAGGATAGAGGGGTACTGACAGTGTGGGGCATGTACGCGGACGGTAGAGTAGGGACCCTGCGGGAACTAACAGAGTTTATCCCAAAAGGAAACGTGCTTTGATACTTACAGCTGCGAGACTTCCTCTGGAAGGAGACCACAATATTCCCCCAGATATCTGGACAGAGCCTACTGGACAGACTTCTTGCACCAGACCTGCTATGGTGAGGTAAATGTGGCGACATACACGGAAAATTGTTAGAAGGGTAAGGGTGGCGCTGAGGATCCAGGTTCGATCCCAGCCCTGGGTGACTGTCTGTGTGGAGTTTGCATATTCTCCCGATGTCTGCGTGGGTTTCACCGTCACAACCCAAAGATGTGCAGGGTAGGTGGACTGGCCACGCTAAATTGCCCCTTAATTGAAAAAAAGAGAGGAAAGGACCTCAATGAACGAGACAAAAATGGGAGGAACACATGATGACAGGGGGAGAACTCTGCATCGAAGCTCTGCACAGGGTCAACTCCACCTCCTCATGTGCAGGGCTGAGCCTAACACAGCTAAAGGTGGTGCACAGAACACATCTGACCAGGGCACCTTCCCAGGAGTGGAGGACAAGTGCGAGCAGTGTCAAGGGGGCACAGCCAATCAGACCCACAGATTCTAGTCCTGCCCCAGACTCAACAGTTTCTGGACCGTCTTCTTAGAAGCCATGTCCAGGGTGTTTGGTGTAAAGATGGAGCCATGCCCGTTAGTGGCAATCTTCGGGGTGTCAGAACACACAGAATTCTTGAGGCAGAGAGGGGCCGAAGCTTTGGCCTTCACCTCCCTGATCACCCAGCGGAGACTTCTGCTGGGATGGAGGTAATTTGCACTGCCCAGAGCCTCAGACAGGCTCTGCGACCTAGCCGAGTTCCTACAATTAGATTAGAGGATCAGATGAAGGGTATCACCTTGGAATGCCTCCTCTTACAGAACCTGCTCATGACCAACGACTTGGGGGGGATGGGGAGGAAGAGGAGAAAAATAACTCACATCACAGAAAGGAAAAGGGGAAATAGGCACTACGTGCCGAGGGGCGCCCATACGGAAGACCCAGGCAACATGTAAACTGTAGATAGGCCCAGGTAACACAAAGAAATGGAGGGGGGGGGGGAAACATTAGCTCCCTTCTCTCTCCACAGATGCCATCAGACCTGCTGCAATTGTCCAATATTTTCTATTTTTGTTTCAGATTCCAGCATCCGCAATAATTTGCTTTTATATTACTGGTCACTTTCTGAGATATTGTTAACTTTCCAGCTCATTTCATAGAATTTACAGTGCAGAAGGAGGCCATTCGGCCCATCGGGTCTGCACCAGCCCTTGGAAAAAGCACCCTATTTAAGCCCACACCTCCACCCTATCCCCGCCTAACCTTTTATTGGACACTAAGGGCAATTTAGCATGCCCAATCCACCTAACCTGCACATCTTTGGACTGTGGTAGGAAATAGGGGAGAACGTGCAGACTCCGCACAGACAGTGACCCAAGCCGAGAATTGAACCCCAGACCCTGGAGCTGTGAAGCAACGGTGCATACCACTATCCTATCGTGCTGCCCACGCTGTTTCTTTCTCCTGTTATTTATTGTTATTTGGGTGTTTTGCTTTTCTCTTATTTTATTACCATGTTTTCCCCATTAATTTCCATGTACACGAATGTAAATAATGAAACTCCAACAAAAACATTTTTTTTTTTTAATCACGCCACACTCCACATGTACACAGACAACATTCAGCTCTACGTCACCACCACCTCTCTTTACTCCTCCATTGTCTCTAATTTACCCCACTGCTTGCCCAATATCCAGCCCTGGTAGAATTTTTTTCAGTTACATATTAGGAAGACAAAAATCATCGTTGTCAGTACAAATTCTGTTCTCTTGCAGTCAATTCAAAGCCTATCCCTGGCACCTGCCCATGGCACCATTCGCAATCTTGGTGTCGTATTTGACCTCAAAGAGAAACTTCCAAGCATAGCTCCATTATGGAGGTCACCAATTGTGCAGCCATATCATTACGTGTTTCATCCCTGCCTCGTCTCATTTGCTGCTGCTCATTCATATCTTTATTGCTGCTTGACATGCCTGGTTTTCATGGCCATCTTCCCCCCTCCATTAACTAGGAATTCATCCAGAATTCTGCTGCCCTATCCTAATATCTACCAAATCTAGTTCAATCCCCTTTGTGTTTGCTCACCTACACTGTCTCCTAGTTCAATAACATAATAATTTTAAAAATCTCATCCATGGTTTCAAATTTTCTCCATGATCTCACCCTTTCCTCTTGCTGCAACCTGCTTGAGCCCTATTGCCCGGAGAGAAATCTGGAATTCTGGCCGACTGCATTTCCCATTTTAACCTCTCTAATATTGTTTGCCAAGCCCTATGCTCTCGAATTCTCTCAAATACTCTGCCTCTCTTTCTTCCTTTAAGCTGTTTCTTAAGACCTACCTCCTTTACCACGGTTGTTCCAAGATTGTACAAACACCGGGGGGGGGGGGGGGGGGGGGCACGCAAGAGAGCAATCAAGAATAGGATCCTTGAGGACTCTGGAGATGACAGCCTGTGAGAGAAGAGAAAGAAGATGGAGCCAAAATGGCTATATTCGGATAGGTAGGAATGGAATTACATAAAGGTCGGCTTGTGAAGTTTCTTCTTACCACTTACACATATTTTCCAAGTTCTCAACTTTTAAAATCCATAACTCCTGTAATTTAACTGCTACTTGATGATTTGTCTCACCTTTTCTTCACAGGCTTCGTGGTGTTCTGTGCGTTAGCTCCTCATCAGAACAGTACAACAGCTGAGAATTTCATTTATCTTCTCCTTTAGATAGACATGTATTATACATTTAAAAAGGTGGGTGATATCAGGATTCTGAAGAAGTTATGCTGTAATATTACAGGGCTAAATTGCCAGAAAGTTGCAGTTGCAATGACTGTGAAACTGTCAGCATATGCCATCGTTACAACTACGAATAGACAGAGATTTTTAACATCGACAGATATGCAGCTAAAAAGGGAATCCGAAGTTGCCGTCATAGAGTACCCTCCATAGAGTATGTTGCAGAAGTCCTCACTGATGCAAATCTTAGAAATTATTTGATTTGACAAGTACTTCCATTTTTTAATGCCATTAGCCTCACAAAGAAACCCTTGACAAAGTTAAATATTGTTAGCATAAACCGGCTTTTAAATAATGCGCCGTCATAATTTTTTTTAAATATTTTTTATTCTCCTCCTTTTTCACATTTTCTCCCAAATTTACACCCAACAATAAACAATAATCAGTAACGAATGTACGTCAATCCCCATATCAATAACAACGATCCCATCCTCCCACCAAACCCCAGACATTAGCCCGCATGTTAGCATAAACAAGTGACAAAAAGGAATCAGGAATCACCCATAGTCATCATTAACACAAACAGTCCCTCTCTCTCCCAACCCTCCCAGCACCCCCCTAATGTTCGATGTGATCCAATTCTCTAAAGTGCATAATGAATAACGCCCATGAATTGTAGAACCCCTCCATCCTTCCCCTCAGTTCAAATCTGACCTTTTCAAGCGTCAAAAATTCCAGCAGGTCCCCCGCCACGCCAGGGCACAGGGTGAAGAAGTTGATCTCTATCCTAACAGGATCCGCCTTCAGGCGATCAATGAGGCGAAGGCCACAACATCTGCTTCCGTGCCCGTTTCCAACTCCGGCTGATCCGACACCCCAAATATGGCCTCCCGAGGGCCAGGGTCCAGTTTCACATGTACCACTTTAGAGATTACCCTAAACACCAGTAATCCTCCAGCTTTGGACAGGACCAAAACATATGAACGTGGTTTGCGCGGCCCCCCCCTTGCAACTTTCACACACATCTTCTACACCCTCAAAGAGCCGGCTCATCCTCGACCTTGTATGGTGCGCTCTATACACCACCTTCAGCTGTATCCAGCACACGAGGTGGAGGCGTTCACCCTTCGGAGCACCTCACACCAGGACCCTTCCTCCATACCCTCTCCCAACTCTTCCTCCCACTTTGCCTTGATCCCTTCTAGCGGCATATTTAGGTCGTGGGTGCGAGACCCACGCAGACAGAGGGAAGAGTATGCAAACTTCACATTGTCAGTGATCCTGGGCAGGAATCGAATCGGAGTCCTCGACGCCGTGAGGCAGCAGTGCTAACCACTGCGCCTCCGTGCTACCAAAGTGTTTTTTCGATGCCTCATTGTTTATTTGGACAAGGTTAAGAGGTGTGCAAAGGGACAGTTATCTCAGTTGAATAGATGACTAGCATGAGGAGCACCTTGAATATGACAGCATGGGTTCAATCCCTGTTCTAGCTGAGGAAGAGTCAGGGCCTGTCTCCTCGCCCTACCGGAGGTAAAACAGCATGACACTTGGCCGTCGTTCAGCAAATAACTGTCAAGGACCTGACTTTGGGCAGAGAACTGAAAAATAACGAATGTTAAGAGGATTAAAGCTTTAATCAATGGGAGTATGAATGGCATGTTTGATTAGCAGTTTTATGAGAACTTCAAGGAACTGTCAGTGTTACCATATGGCTCATTGGCTCTGTATCTAGTGGATACTGGAAGAATATATCAAATGATCAACAGATGCCAGGACAACAGGGTCCCCTGCACACATATAAATTAATGTGAAAATTAACTCCCAAATCACAGGGTACCCTACTCACATTTATATAAATGTACTCACTGTAGAATGCAGAAGAGCACTTTCTCTACTGGAGAAAATTTTTTAAGTGGATTGTTAAATTCTTAGAGCAGCACGGTAGCACAGTTGCTTCACAGCTCCAGAGACCCAGGTTTGATTCCCAGCTTGGGTCACTGCCTGTGCGGAGTATGAACGTTCTCCCCATGTGTGCGTTGGTTTCCTCCGGGAGCTCTGGTTTCCTCAAACAGTCCAAAAATGTACAGGTTAGGTGGATTGTCCATGATAAATTGCATTTAGTGTCCAAAAAGATTAGGTGAGGTTACTGGGTTACGGGGATAGGATGGAGACATGGGCTTCAGTAGGGTTCTCTTCCCAAGGGCCGGTGCAGACTCGATGGGCCGAATGGCCTCCTTCTGCACTGTAAATTCTATGGATCTGAAATTCTATGGCACCTTCGCCTCGTCCAAAATAGCCAGTCAACCACCGATATTATCCGCCTCTCCAGTCCCCCTGTCGTCAGCAATGTGGAAACCGTCTCTATGAGGAAGCTCTGAATCTCCTTTCTGACAAAGTTTCGAATCTGCATTTATCTAAATATTTCCCACTGCTCCAGTCCATACTTCACTCCCAGCTTCTTCAATCCCGCAAAACGACACCCAAGAAATAAATCTTTTAGCGTCCTAATTCCTTTCTCCTCCCATCTCCGAAAATTTCCATTCCACTTCCCTGACTCAAATCTATGGTTCCCCCGAATCGGCATTTCCCTTGAACCTGCACCCAACCCGAAGTGCTGGCAAAACTGCCTCCAAATTCTCAACAAAGCTATTACTACCGGACTCTCCGAGTATCTCCCCAGGGCCGTCGGGCGCGGCATTGTCGCTAGCGCCTTCAATCCCAACCCCCTACCCAAACTCTCCTCCATTCTGACCCAGCTCTGTACCTTCTCCACATTCGCCGCCCAGTAATAATACATCAGGTTCGGAAGACCCAAACCCCCTGCCTGCCTTCCTCTCTGTAGTAGCACCTTTTTAATTCTGGCCACCTTCCCTCCCCATATGAACGAGGTAATAATCCCTTCAATCTCTCTTTAAAAAATGCCTTTGCAGGAACATCGGCAGGCATTGAAAAATAAACAGGAATTGTGGCAGCATTCATTTTAACCGCCTGTACCCAACCCACCAGTGACAGAGAGACCATCCCACCTTGCCAGATCAGCTTTCACCCTCCCCATCAAACTAGAAATGTTGTGCCAAAGAGCGCCCCCCCCCCCCCCCCCGCAAACTGTACCACGTCCTATTTAATGCTGGAAAAAAGTGTTTTTCTTTGTGTCATGTGAAATTTCTCCATTATTGTAAAAAGGGACGTTTTTTAAAAAACATTAAAAAAATTAAAGTTTATCACATTTCAGCTTCATCCCATGAATGAATGGCAACCTTTTTCTCGCACTCTCTAAAATGATTAAAAAGTGAAGAAAAAGTGCTTTTTACTTTCTGTTTTGCTGTTTGTGAGAATTATTCAATGAGTTTGGCTGCTTAACCTGCCTCATGAAAAAAAGACCACTGTAGCTTATGTCAGAATGAAATGTTAACAATTGGGAATGGTTAAATTTACACGCCAGAAGTTGCTGGATCATTTTGGGCAGCTTTCTTCAAGGTCAATGGAGAGCAAAATCACGTTGCTCCTGACCACAACATCTAGGTCATGGTGCACAGTAGTGCAGCCATAAACGTTACATCCCTCAAACTGCTTAATAATTCTTGGCACTTCTGTCCAAGAATAAATTTGCAACAACCTCTCAAAATCAGCAAATTGTGAAAACAGCACTGTAAAACAATATTTGAAGAAAAAAGCTGTGCATTTACCTATATACAGTATTTTGTATGCCCACTGGATGTCTCCAAGCACTTTACAGCCAATAAAATTATTTCGAAGTACAGTCACTACTATAAAGTTGGAAACAGCAGCCAATTTGAGCACAAATATTTATTGCGGCCAGGACACTCAAGGTAACTCCCCTGATCTTTTTGGAAAAAATGTCATGGAACCTTTACATCCACAAAAGCATGTAGAAAGGGTCTCAGTTTAAGATTTCATCCAAGGCATAGCACCTCCGACAGCTCTAGTGGCGCAGTGGGTAGTGTCCCTGCTGCTGAGGCAGAGATCTGGGTTCAAGTCCCATCCCAGGGCTTGATGGCCAAGCAAGGTGTGTGTTCCTAACACTGGGAAACCGTGTCGACCTACAGATCCTTCCAGTGGCAGGTGGTAAGAACACGAGAGATTCCCGGTCAGCCATATGATAGGGGCCTCACGGTAGCATGGTGGTTAGCATCAATGCTTCACAGCTCCAGGGTCCCAGGTTCGATTCCCGGCTGGGTCACTGTCTGTGTGGAGTCTGCACGTCCTCCCCGTGTGTGCGTGGGTTTCCTCCGGGTCCTCCGGTTTCCTCCCACAGTCCAAAGATGTGCGGGTTAGGTGGATTGGCAATGCTAAATTGCCCGTAGTGTAAGGTTAATGGGGGGATTGTTGGGTTACGGGTATACGGGTTAAGTAGGGTGATCATTGCTCGGCACAACATCGAGGGCCGAAGGGCCTGTTCTGTGCTGTACTGTTCTATGTTCTATGTTCTATGACAGTGCAGCACTCCCTCATAAACGCACTGGGTTATCCATCTTGATTTTTGTACTTAAGTTCTGGAGTGGGACTTGAATCCAGAACCTGGTGACTCCAGAAATGAGACTGCTACCAACAGAACCATGGCGAGCACTTAACTCAATAGCTCTATCTTTTGAAGAAGCAAATGCGTGAAAGCAAAGACAGATCAGTGGGGTCCATCCACAAATTCTACAAATCTGACTTCTCACATATGACTTTGTGGCTGAGCATTTTGAAAAGCAGTAAAAAGCAGCCTGAAAATGAAATTAAGAGTCACGTTGAGAAACAAACAACTTTCTAAAAAGTGGTTAGATAATAATAATCTTTTATTGTCACTAGTATGAAGTTACTGTGAAAAGCCCCTAGTCGCCTCATTCCAGCGCCTGTTCGGGTAAACCGGTAAGGGAATTGAACCTACGCTGCTGGCCTTGTTCTGCATTACAAGCCAGCTGTCTAGCCCACTGAGCTAAACTGGATATCTAAAAGCCTTCTTGTTTGAAACCTAACCTCTTAAAAAAACCAACATAATGGAAATGATGCTAGAAAGGTTGCAAGATATATTTTTTTTTAAAATAATCTTTATTGTCACAAGTAGGCTTAAATTAACACTGCAATGAAGTTACTGTGAAAAGCCCCGAGTCACCACATTCCGGCACCTGTTCAGGTACACGGGAGAATTCAGAATGTTCAATTCATCTAACGGCATGTCTTTTGGGACTTGTGGGAGGAAACTGGAGCACCCGGAGGAAACCCACGCAGAGGGAGAATGTGCAGACTCCGCACAGACAGTGACCCAAGCCGGGAATCAAACTTGGGACCCTGGCGCTGTGAAGCAACAGTGCTACCCACTGTGCTACCGGATATTAGAATAATTTTTTAAAATATAAATTTAGAGTACCCAATTCATTTTTTCCAATTAAGGGGCAATTTAGTGTGGCCAATCCACCTCCCCTGCACATCTTTGAGTTGTGGGGGCAAAACCCATGCAAACACGGAGAGAATGGGCAAACTCCACATGAACAATGACCCAGAGCCGGATATTAGAATAAATCAATGTCAGACAATGCTAAAAGCATACAAGTAGAAACTGTTAATAGCAGTGTTATACAGTGGAACGACAATTCTACATTCCTCACAATTCTCCTTTTCCCACAATCATTAATGAAATATTGGATTTGAAACCCAATTTTTATCCCATTTGGTTCTCTCTGCCCCCACCCTCTCAAAATACTGAACAATTTGTTCAAGCCAATATATCATGCTATCTCATCCGAAAGTCCCCCAGTCTTCCCATAAGCACAAATATTTCAATATCCAAGCTGCAATTGGCATTCCCTCAGAGTAGAAATATGTCATTCTACTCATCGACTATTTTTTGGATTGATTAAAGCTCATCCATGTCGCCAAGCAGCAACAACTGGCATTTAAGTAATGCCTTTCATGTAGTAAATCATCCCAAGGCATTTTACAACAGCATTATGAAAATCTTGACATTGAGCTACATTGGACAGATGGGCAAGATGCAGGTTTTAAGTAGCATCTTAACGGAAGAGAAACACAAAAGATGTTTCAGGAGTGAATGACAGAGATTCGGCAGCTAAAAGCAGTCCGCCAATGGTGGAGCGATTAAAAGTCAGGGGAGGCACTGGCATAGTGGTATTATCGCTCGGCTAGTAATCCAGAAGCCCAGGATAATGATCTGGGAACCGGGGTTCAAATCCCGCCAAGGCAGGTGATAGAATTTAATCTCAATAAAATATCTGGAATTAAAAATCTAATGACCACAAAACCACTGTCGAAAACCCATCTGGCTCACTAATGTCCTTTAGGGAATCTGCCATCCTTACCTGGTCCGGCCTACATGTGACTTCAGACCTTCAGCAATGTGGTTGACTCTTAAATGCCCTCTGACATGGCCTAGCGAGCCACTCAGTTGGCAAAAGAAAAAAGGAATAAAACCCAGACTACCCGGCATCGGCCCAGGAACCGGCAACAACAACTGCAAACCCAGCCCTGTTGACTCTGTAAAGTCCTCCTTGCTAATATGTAAGAGCTTGTGCCAAAGTTGGTAGAGCTGTCTCACAGACTAGTCAAGCAACAGCCTGACATAATCATACTCACAGAATCAAATCTTACAGACAATGTCCCAGACACCACCACCATCATTCCTGAGTATGTCCTGTCTCACAGGCAGGACAGATCCAGCAGAGCGGTACACGGGAGGGAGTTGCCCTGTGAATCCTCAACATTGACTCAGGATCCCATGAAGTCTCATGACTTCCAGGTCGGGCAGCACGGTGGCGCAGTGGTTAGCACGAGGTTCCAGGTTTGATCCCGGCTCTGGGTCACAGTCCATGTGGAGTTTGCACATTCTCCCAGTGTTTGCGTGGGTTTCGCCCTCACAACCTAAAGGTGTGCAGGTAAGCTGGATTGGCCACGCTACATTGTCCCTTAAAAAAAACATAGGCAAGGAAACCTCCTGCTGATTACCATGTACCAGCCACCATCAGATTATGTATCAGTACTCCTCCGTGTAGGACACAAATTGGAGGAAGCTCTGAGAGAGGAAGCTCTGTCTGGTTGGAAGACTTCAATGTCCATCACCAAGAGTGGCTTGGTAGTCCCACCACAGACCGAGCTGGCCAGGTTCTAAAGGATATAACTACTAGACTGGGATTACAGCAGATGATCGGGAACCAGCAAGAGGGAAAAACATTCTCACCAACCTGCCTGCTGCAGATGCACAAATCAGGACTCAAAAGATCATGTGTGATATTTGCAAAAACACTGGCAAATGAAAGTTTAAAATCCTCAAACCTTCAAAGATATTTGAAGACTAAACATGATGATTTTGAGGATAATCCTCTTATTTTTTTCACCGGATGCAGTGAGATCTTAAATCATCAGCTGAAGTCATTATCTGAAATGTAACATTAAATGACAAAGCAAGTGATCGTGAGGATCAAGCAGGCTGACCTGTCACATTAAAGGATAAGTAAAAATGGTGGTCGTGAAGGTCGGCCAACATGGGTCGGGAACGTCGGCAGGCGTGGGTCGCGAAGAATGGCTAGTTGGTAAAAATGAGTCCCAGTCAAAGAAGTTTGAAAAACACTGATCTAGAACGACAAGAGCAGCAGATACCTGGGAACCCCACTCCTAGAAGTTTCCCTCCGACTCACTCACCACCCTGACTTTACGGTCACTGGGGTAAAATCCTGAAATTCTTTCCCTAACAGCACTGTGGGTGTACCTACACCTCAGGGACTGCAGTGGTTCAAGAAGGCAACTCACCACCACCTTCTGAAGGGCAACTAGGGATGGGCAATAAACGCTGGCTTAACCAGCGACACCCATATCCCAGAATGAATTTAAAAACACAAACGGTCAGAATGGGAGGAGCGCAGGAGGAGCCCATGATTTTCTGTAGGTTGTACGGCTGGGGGAGGGTAGCGAGAGAAGGAAGGGCAAAGCCAAACGAGGGATTTAAAATCATAGGTGAAATTTAAAAAAACAAGATGTTGCTGGACTGGGAGCCAAATCAGGTCAGCAAGTACGGAGGTGATGGGCAAATGGGAGTTGACACAACTTAGGATATAGGCAACAGCGTTTTGAATTAAGTGAAATTCACGAAGGGTACAAAATGGGAGACTGGCCGGGAGAGCTTTAAAGTCGACAAATCTTGAGATAATAATGCCACAGTGAGGTGGATTCTGGGATAGTGTGTAAATTCAAGGAAGGGTTAGACAGATTTTTATTTTGTAATGGGGTGAAGGGTTACGGCAAATGGGCAGGACGGTGGAGTTAAGGCCATGATGAGATCAATCATGATCGTATTGAACGGTGGATTAGTCTAGAGAGGCTAAATTGCCTACTCATTCTCCTAGTTCTTATATTCTAAACAATAACTATTCTGTCTAATTCCACCTTTCAGCTCTTGGTCTACAGTCGTGCAGGTAACAGCACCTCAAGCACAAATCTGGCAATCTTGATTAATAAGGGGATCAGGGGTTATGGGGAGAAGGCAGGAGAATGGAGATGAGAAACGTATCAGACATGATCAAATAGCGGAGCAGACACAAGGGTCTAATTCTGCTCCTATTATCTTATGGTCTTATGAATGAGGGTTTCAGGAGCAGATCAGCTGAGGCAATGGCAGAGTCAGATGATGTTACTGACCTGGAAAAAGGTGGTCTCAAGATTTCAAATAGTTTGGTACAACTTCAGACAGTTGCAGAGAAGATGGACGGAGTCAGTAGGAAGGGAATGGAGTTTGTGGCAGGGGACAAAGACAATGGCTTTAAGACTTCCAAATACTGACTGACCAAAATTTCTACTCATTCACTGCTAGATATTGGACAAGCAGTGGATGTCGCCAAGGCATAGCACATCAGTGACAAATAAAAGGGGTTGAGAATAGTATCTTCTGGGGTTCCAGAGGTAGCGATATGGGAGCAGGAAGGGAAGCCACTTCAGGCTATTCCCTGGCTACAACTGGATAGATAACAGAACACTTGTACCTTGCCACCTGAGCACATTTACCCATCCCTACAATAATTAGTGATAGGAGAGAACAGACTCACCGAAAACTGCACTACCACAGAGCTCTTTGATTACTTTAACCGAGACATCACCTCCAACCACCTTTACCCTCAATCACCTCCCACAAAACAGTATTTAGTTTATTGGACAACTTCCCCATCCTGCTTCGTCCCTATTTTCACCTCTTCCCTGCCCCTTCATCTTACCTCTATACCTGTACTGGCCCCACTAGCAGTCTTGCAAAGGCCTCACCGCTTTCCACCTGCCAGGTTCCTGAAGCCAAGGAAACCCCATCGACTGTGGTTCAAAGTAGAATCGCTGTTGAAGTAAAGGCATGCAGCCTAATTAAAATACTTAAATGAGTAACCCACCTCCTGCGAATGGACATGTCACTCACCCAGTGTCCCACCTTTGTTTAAACCAACAATGAAAAGTACAGCACAGGAAAAGGCCCTTCGGCCCTCCAGGCCTGCACCAACCATCTAACCTAAAACCTTCTACATTTCCATAATCCCTCTATTCCCATCCTACTCATATATCTGCCAAGATGCTCCTTAAAAATTATGATCGTACTTGCCTCCACCACTTCCTCCGGCAGCGAGTTCCAGGCACCTACTATGCTCGGTGTAAATCTCCTCTAAACTTTGTCCTTTGCACCTTAAACCTATCTCCCCT
The DNA here is from genome assembly GCF_902713615.1 of Scyliorhinus canicula. Classification (NCBI taxonomy): domain Eukaryota; kingdom Metazoa; phylum Chordata; class Chondrichthyes; order Carcharhiniformes; family Scyliorhinidae; genus Scyliorhinus; species Scyliorhinus canicula. The sequence continues at coordinate 184,924,646 of NC_052146.1, read as the reverse complement.
AGTAATTGACTCTTCCACCCTGGGTAAAAGCTTCTGACTATCCACTCTGACCATGTCCCTCATAATTTTGTAGGCTTCTTATCAGGTTGCCATATAATTCTGTGGCAACCAGAATTGAACACTATATTCCAAGTGTGACCGAACTAAGATTCTGTACAGCTGCAACATGGCTTGCCAATTTTTATACTCAATGCCCCGGCAGATGAAGGCAAGCATGCCATATGCCTTCTTGACTACATTCTCCCTGCGTTGCTCTTTCAGTGACCTGTGGACCTGTACACCCAGATCCCTCTGCCTGTCAATACTCTTTAAGGGTTCTGCCATTTACTGTATAATTCCCATTGTATTAGACCTTCCAAAAGGCATTACCTCACATTTGTCAGGATAAAACTCCATCTGCCAAATCTCCGCCCAAGTCTCCAACCGATCTATATCCTTCTGTATTAGCTATCCGTAATTCCACCAAACTTTGTGTTGTCCGCAAACAGACAGGTTGAAGTCCTATCAGATGTTTACCTTTTTACCTCCCATCCAAACCAAATCTAACCATTTTGGGGATAAAATGTCTCCATTGTGCTCACGTATTACTTGAAAATAAAGCTATTTCTGGGTTCAGTCTTACAGTTCAATGCAGAAAAGTAAACTGCTTTTTAAAAAAATATTCCTGAAGAGTTGAAAATCAATATTGCATCTGGATTCTTGCAGAACATTACTTAACAATCAATAAAGTGGACGGCACATTTCTGTTCTAACTGGTGCAGGGCGAGTAGAAGTAATAAGCATCTTAAAAATAAATTCCAAACCTATTGTTAAAGAATATTGTAACAAATATTGTTCAGAATAAGGCTCAAGAAAAGCCTCCACCATCATCTGGTAAAGCTAATGGATGGCCAAAGCCCATTCCTATTTAGCCATAATTAACATGACTTGAGAAACAGTTCTAAATGCATGGAGCTTTGTCTTGATGGCTAACGGTGGAGCTTTAGTTAAGACAAGAGCAAACTCAGATTTTGAAGGATAGCAATATATTGGATTGGACTTCATTAACTTTATGAAACAGATCAGATAAAGGTCCCCCTCAGAAACCACACTGTCTTCGGTTTTTAAAAGTTAAGAATTACAGCCAAATAAACTTCAGTCAGGTTCAGTTTCAGTGATAATAAATGCTGAATGCACTCTAGACAACCTCAGAGGATTGAGATTGTGGTTTCAGTTTCTTTTCTGCATTGAAATCTTTGCTCTGACCATATTCAAAAATGTCTCTCGTGCTTAAAAGAAATCTTCATTATTTCCTTAATAACATCTAACTTTCTTTGATAACACTTAACAGTATGTATAATTGATTATTTCTTTTAAAAAGACCATGTCAGAGTCAATTTGAAGATTCAAGCATAGAGAAAGGCATCTAGACCTCCATAAGTATAGTTCCACTTCAAAAAATACCAAAGAAATCATTACCTCCACGAGACACAGGGTGAAGGAAGAAAACTAGTGAGGGAAAGTAAAACATTGCCGTGGTATTTTGGAGTGCTGCATTACTCTGAAGCCTTCAATTCGCATCTGTCAATCCTCATGCAGTGAATTTCCAAACTAAGTGATTTAATCAATAAAACACTATTTGCTTACAGGAACACAACTCTTAAAAACTTGGCAAAAAGCATGGAAAAATAAGTCGAGAGCAACGGAGAGAAAATTAAATCAGAGAGCTGCAACACACAAAATGAAAGGTTACAATTAGACTTTGAGAAGCAGGGAGAAAAATTAAAGCACAGATGGATCAAGGAAGGGAGGTTCAGAGAGGAGGAATATGTAACAGAATTTTCCAATTGTGGAACACAGTGAAAGGACAATAAAAAAATAAACCAGTGTTAAATGAGGATGCCTCTGAAGTCTTAGGGCTGGTGAGCATTACCAAAGTAGAGGTGGAAAAGCTGGGCGTGGCATTTGAAAGCGAAACTGGATCTCAAAAGACTGAGGTCTGGGCTGTCCTTAAAGTTCAGAAAGGACAGAGTTGATGGAAGTTCAGGATTTTGTGCAGAGATCACAGGCCATGACACTGTGGATGCAAAGGCCAGAAAGACAGCAAACAAAATAATTAAAAGTTTGATAACCAAGATCAAAAAAGCACAATTGCAGATTTCACAGTTGCATGAGGGAAGTAGGAGCAAAGGCAGACAACTGCCACAACTCTTATCGGTACATAGACGACTGATTCGGTGCTGCATTCCCTTGTCTAGACCTGGAAAAAAAATCTTGTTTCCAATTTCCATCCATCTATCACCTTCACATGGTCCTTCTCCGAAGCTTCCCTTCCCTGACTTCTCCATCTCCACTAGTATCCATTACAAGTCCACCAACTCCCACAGCCACCTTGATTACAACTCTTCACATCCCTCATCCTGTAAGGACATCCCTCATCCTGTAAGGACATCCCTCATCTTGTAAGGACTCCACCCTATTCTCTCAGTTCCTTTGCCTTAGTCACATCTGTTCCAATGATGTCAATTTCCAAAACAGAGCTGCTGACATATCTTCCTTCATCATGGTTTCCCACCCACTGTGGTTGACAGGGATCTCAACCGTGTCTACCCATCTCCCGCACCTCTGCTCTCACCCCTTCCCCTCCATCCCAAAATCAGGCTTCTCAACCGTATCTGACCAATCCCCCGCACCTCTGCTCTCACCCTTTCCCCTCCATCCCAGAACCAGGAGAGAATACCCCTTGTCCTCACTTTCCACCCAACAGCCTCCGCATTCAAAGAATCATCCTCCTCCACTTCCAACAACCCCAACATGATCCCACAATCAAACACATCGTCCTCTCATTTCCCCTGTCAGCACTCCGCAGGAACTGTTCCCTCCAGGATATCCTGGTCATTCCTCCATCACCCCCTACACCTCACCCCCTCCCCACAGCACTTTCCCATGCAATCGCAGAAGGCGCAACACCTGCCTCTTTACCTCATCCCTGCTCATCATCCAAGGGTCTAAACACACTTTTCAGTTGAATCAATGGTTCACATGCAGCTCCTTCAATCTGATCTAGTGCATTGGCTGCTTCCAATGCTCTCTATATTAGAGAGACCGACACCGACTGAGTAACCGTTTTGCTGAACAGCTTCAGTTTGTCCACAAGCAGAACCCAGACCTTCCTGTCGCTTGCCACTTCAATATCCTCCTCTCATGTCCACATGTCCATCCTAGGCCTGCTGCAATGTTCCAGTGAAGTCCAACACAAACTGGAGGAACAACACACCATCTTCCGATTAGGCACGTTACAGCCTTCCGGATTTAACATCGAGTTCAACAACTTCAAAGTGTGAACCCTCTCCTCCACCTTCACCCCATTTTTATTTCTATAAATTTAATTTCATTTCTTCCACTCACTCATTATCCCTTCCCCTTTTCATTCCGCTTTCCATCTTGTTTTTCTCTTACCACTGCCAACCCTCCCCCCACCCCACCCAATAGGGCCATTGGTTCTCTGTTCCTGGTTTTCCTTCGACACAGTTTATCTTTGTTCTGGCATGAACACATTCTGATCTCTTAAGGTGCCATTATTACCAACCACCCTTCTTAGCCATGATAACCACAATCTACATTCCCTTCGTTTTTTTGTCCATGACATCTTTGTCAATCTCTCCAACCTCCGCCTACTGTTGGCCCTCAATCCAGCCTTCTTGCTTCCCCCACTCCCACATCAGTTTAAATTTCATCCTATTTCCAGTTCTCTCTAGCTTGCAAAAGAGTCATCCAGACTTGAAACATTAACTTTGTTCTCTCCCTACAGATGCTGTCAGACCTCCTGAGATTTTCCAGTATTTTCTGTTTTTGTGGCAGACATACAATGCTTTGGAGCTGCTAAAAAGGTTTTCGTACCAGGCCTAATTCTGTGGAGGAGTTCAGTTCTTCTATTTGCACTTGACTAATCACATTGGAGCCAACAACTTAATATTCCTTCCATAGGATTCTTAAGGACACAAGACATTTATTCACCTTTCAGGTGATTATAGTTTCCTTCTGAAATAGACAGAAAAGATCCCGTGGCACTAATTTGAAGAACAGAGTACTTCTTTCTGTTGTTTTGGACAAAATTTATTTATCCATCAATCAACATCACAAAACATATTATCGAGTCAGTAACTCATTGCTGCTTGTGAGATCTTGTTGCATGCAAATTAGCTACCATATTTCCACATCACAACAGTGCCTACACTTCAAAAATGTTCATTGACTGCAAGGGTGCTTTGGGAGGTCTTGAGGTCATGAAAAAACATTGTATAAATACAAGTTTTTTCTTTCTTCTTCCAATACATTCTGTGGTTATAAATCAAGAACATTGTGCACAAAACATGTTTCCGTATTTCCTTTTGGTTATAAACTGTGTAAAGTGCACTTTTGCAGATGAGCAACATAATCCAGAAGAATCACTCATAATAATGTTGCTTCTAGGGCGGCATTGATGTGCAGTCATTAGCACTGCTGCCTCGCAGCGCCAAGGACCCAGATTCGATCCCAGCACCAGGTCACTGCCCGTGTGGAGTTTGCACATTCTCCCAGTGTCTGCGTGGGTCTCACCCCCACAACCCAAAAGATGGGCAGAATAGGTGGATTGGCCACGCTAAATTTCCCCTGAATTGGGGGGAAAAAATTGGGCATTCTAAATATATATAAAAAAATATAATATTGCTTCTGTGGTATAGAAGCCACATATTCAAGATTTAGAGGATTCATTCAGATTCAAGTTTACATTTAAACAGGAGTCAATCTTTGTTAAATCACCATATTGTACAATGTGTTGATTTAACTCTTGGTGACTTTATCTTCCAAATAAATAGACATAAAGATATCAGCCAAACACCACCAGTTTGCACATGGAGTTAATACCGAGGCAGGAATATTAGACCAGAATGAGCAGATATAATTTAGTCCCCAGTTTCATACATTCTTGACATCTTTTTTTAAATAAATGTTTTTATAAATTTAAAGTCCCGAAGCCTTTTTTTTTCCATTTAAGGGGCAATTTTAGCATGGCCAATCCATCTACCCTGCACATCTTTGGGTTGTGGGGGCAAGACCCACACAGACACTGGGAGAATGTGCAAACTCCACACGGAGAGTGACCCGGGAGCAGGATCAAACCCAGGTCCTCAGCGCCATGAGGCAGCAGTGCTAACCACTGCACCACCGTGCTGTCCTACATTCTTAACATCTAATACCAAGTCCAAATTAACATTTATAATAAAAATTGCTGATGTAAACTTATTTGCTGCAATATACCATTCCGCCGTTGGCAGAATTCCAGCTGCTCAAGTGGCGTTTATTAAATATAACCGAGGGTATGGAAAGCTGCAGGAATCTAACTTCAGGCACGGCAGATCTCCCTGATGGGATATATGGCCCCCTAGCAGTATTCAGGATGTCGGGTAGAAAATAAATCAAGTGATAGAAAAGGCATATATGATAATAATCTTTATTAGTGTCACAAGCAAGGCTAACCTTAACACTGCAATGAAATGAAATGAAAATGAAATGAAATGAAAATGAAGTGACTCTGAAAATCCCCTAGTCGCGCACAACGGAGCCGCTTCGCGTGCACCGAGGAAGAATTCAGAATGTCCAATTCACCTAACAAGCACGTCTTTCGGGACTTTTGAGCATCCGGAGGAAAAACACACAGCACAGCGAGAACGTGCAGACTCCGCAGAGTGACCCAAGCCGAGAATCAAACCTAGGACCCTGGAGCTGTGAAGCAATTGTGCTAACGATTATGCTACAGTGCCGCCCATGGCTGTTTTTTTTCTCATCCCCTAGCCCCTGATCCCCTTATTAATAAAGATCATATCTGTCTCTGTCTTAAACACATTCGTGACTTGGCCTCCACAGCCTTCTGCTGTAAGGAGTTCCACAGATTCGTCATCCTCTGACTGAAGACATTCCTCACCGGGGTGGCATGGTAGCACAATGGCTAGCACTGTTGTTTCACAGCGCTAGGGACCTGTGTTCGATTCCCGGTTTGGGTCACTGTCTGTGCGGCGCTTGCACATTCTCCCCTTGTCTGCGTGGGTTTCCTCCGGGTGTTTCGGTTTCCTTCCACAGTCCAAAGATGTGCGGGTTAGGTGAATTGGTCACGCTAAAATGCCCTGTAGTGTCCAAAGGTTAGGTGGGGTTGCTGGGTTATGGGGATAGGGTGGACTTAGATAGGGTTCTCTTTCAGGGGTTGGTTAGTCCCGATGGGCCAAATGGCCTCCTTCTGCACTATAAATTCTATGATCAATGGTCTCAGTTTTAACGGGTCATCCCTTCAGTCTGAGGCTGTGCCCTCAGGTTCTAGTCTCTCCTATGAGTGGAAACATCTTCTCCATGTCCACTAGATTTAGGCCTCTCAGTATTCTCTAAGTTTCAATGAGATCCCCCCTCATCCTTCCAAACTCCATTGAGTAAAGACCCAGACCTGTCAACCGCTCCTCATATGACAAGCCAGTCATTCCTGGGATCCTTCTTGTGAACATGCCCTGGATTCCCTCCAAGGACAGCAGATCCTTCCTTAGATACGGGTCCCAAAACTGCTCACAAGATTCCAAATGCGGTCTGACCAGAGCCTTTTACAGCCTCAGAAGTACATCCTTGCTCTTGTCTCCCCACTGCGCACCCCCCCCCCCCCCTTTGCTTTTTTAGTTGCCCTCAAGTCTGTCTCATTACACATCCAGAATCGCACGTTCCCTGGTGGGCTCTACCACAACCTGCTTCAAGAAAACAACTTTTAGACATTCCACAAATTATTTTTCTTGGGATCCACTACCAACTTAATTTTTCTAGTCCACTTACATGTTGAAGTCCCCCATGATTTGATTTGATTTTATTTATTGTCACATGTACCGAAGTACAGTGAGAAGTATTTTTCTGTGGCCGAGGGAACGTACACAGTACGTACATAGTAGACAAAGAGAACAATCAACATTGATTATTGTAATATTGCCTTTCATATGAGCAGCACGGTAGCACAGTAGTTAGCAGTTCCTTCACAGCTCCAAGGTCGCAGGTTCGATTCCCGGCTTGGGTCACTGTCTGTGCGGAGTCTGCACATTTTCCTCGTGCTATGAGGAGAGGTTGAATAAACTCGGTTTGTTCTCACTGGAACGAGGTTCAGAGGTGAGCTGATCACGGTCTACAAACTTACGAGGGGCATAGACAGGGTGGATAGTCAAAGACTTTTTCCCAGGGTAGAGGGGTCAATTACTAGAGGGCATAGGTTTAAGGTGCGAGGGGCAAGGTTTAGAGGAAATGTACGAGGCACTATTTTTTTTTTTAAACACAGAAGGTAGTGGGTGCCTGGAACTCGCTGCTGGAGGAGGTGGTGGAAGCAGGGATGATAGTGACGTTTAAGGGCCATCATGACAAATACATGAATAGGATGGGAATAGAGGGATACGGATCCCAGAAGTGTAGAAGATTTTAGTTTAGATGGGTAGCATGGTCGGCACAGGCTTGGCGGGCCGAAGGGCCTGTTCCTCTGCTGTACTTTTCTTTGTTCTTTGTCTGCGTGGGTTTCCTCCGGGTGGTCTGGTTTCCAAAGTCCAAAGATTTGCAGGTTAGGTGGATTGGCCACGCTAAATTGCCCTTAGTGTCCAAAAAGGTTAGGTTGGATTACGGGGATAGGGTGGAAGTGTGGGCTTGGGTAGGTTCTCTTTCCAAGGGCTGGTGCAGACTCAATGGGCTGAATGGCTTCCTTCTGAACTGTAAATTCTGCGATAGTCTATGATGATCGATATGCAGAACAGGCTCAATGGACCGAATGGCCTAATTCTGCTCCTATATCTTATGGCCTTACGATACTTGTGCAAAATGATTATGAGGTGGTAAGATTCTTTCAAAAGTTTGGTATACATGGAAATTCATGCCATGATTAATATGTGTAAAGTTGGATATTTTGACACGAAAAGATGGCAGTTTAGGGAACACAATGTATGAGATGTCAGATGAACTCCACCATGGATCCTCTGTGGACCTAAAGGCAGAGCATTTGCACCAAGTGTAGGAAAACTGAGTCCATGAAGTTTAGGATGTATGAGTCAATGTGCAATGGCCAGGGGCAGCACAGTGGCGCAGTGGTTAGCACTGCTGTCTCATGGCGCAGAGGTCGCAGGTTCGATCCCGGCTCTGGGTCACTGTCCGTGCGGAGAATGCACATTCTCCCTGTGTTTGTGTGGGTTTCGCCCCCATAACCCAAAAGATGCGCAGGGTAGGTGGATTGGCCATACTAAATTGCCCCTTAATGGGCATTGGTTATTGGATAGGCACATGGAGCACACCAGAATGACAGGGAGTGGGATAGCTTGATCTTGGTTTCGGACAATGCTCGGCACAACATCGAGGGCCGGAGGGCCTGTTCTGTGCTCTACTGTTCTATGTTAATTGGAAAAAATGAATTGGGTATTTTTTTTTAAAGTGAATGTGCAATGGCCATTCTGTAGTGGAAAAGGGGTTTCTCATTAGAACTCCCAAAAAATGATCACGTAAGAACCAGTTGAGAGAACAGGGTTAACACAAGAGAGATAAATGGGTGGCCAACTAGATGGGCAGCATTGAAAGATATGACTCATATGCAGAGAACCCAATGGGCAGACAAGCACAAGTTGAAGAACAATTCAGATGGGTGGTCCTAAATAGCAACATGAACAGTGGGGATCCTATTGTCAAAGGTACAGACAGCATTTTTGCAATCTTGACCAACTGCCAAATTATGCCAGGGAGGGAGGGAGTCCGGCCTTGATTTTAGTCCACATTAGAACCAATGATAGAAAGTCAATTAACTAACACTTTGACACACACAAGGAATGGTAGAAACTGCAAATGGTACATGACACCACTGTAAAACTCTCACCTTATAGTCAATAGGTCATGGGTTCAAGTTGCAAGGCAAAGACTTGAACACAGAAAATCAAACCTGAAACTCCATTGTAGTACTAAGGAAACACTGCACTGTAGGAGGCAAGTGGTGATGTTAAACCAAGACTCCTTCTTCTGTCTGAAGAGGCCATAAAAGATCCCATAGCATTATTTTGGAGGGCAGGTATCCTGGTCCTCTGGTCAATAATGACCCATCAATTGGTGATCACCAATAATGACCCATCAATCAGCACCACAAAAAAACAATATGGTCATTATCACATGCTGGTTGTGGGAGCTTACTGTGTCCAGACTGACTGCCGGCTTTTCCAATATTGTAACATTAATTACAGGCTTCATTGGCTGTAAAGAGCTTGGGTCTTCCCGAGGTCATGCTGTGACTAACTCCTGGATCTCTAAATGCATAGCATAAAGAATGTCAAAAAGAGGTCAGGCACTTTTCACAAGTTTGAATTCACCTCAAAGAATTCAGTAGTATCAACTGAAAGATACAATAACAAAGTACACATTTTAATCAAGATAATGGAAAGTTTCTTCAGGTTCGCTAATTTGGAAAATGATCATCTGAATATAATAATGAATGTTAAAATAACTGGGTTATTAATCCCATAGCTCAGTGTTAAGGGGCTGCATTCTTTAATACAATGTCTTTTTTTTAAAACATATTTTCTGGAAATATGTAAGGACACCATTGATGAGAGATAGGAAAAAAGTAATCCAAATTATGAAGATTTTTCAAAAGTGCAGTGGTTTAATCTGTTGAGTGACATTAATTCTAATTCAAATTATATAACCCCACCACCACATTCCTGAGCCCAAAATGATGAAGCACGTGTGCTTTAAATGTCAGAAATTAATATAAAAGTGCAGCACAGTGGTTAGCACTGCAGTTTCAAGGCACCGAGGTCCCAAGTTCGATCCCTGCTCTGGGTCACTGCCTGTGTGGTGTTTGCACATTTTCCCCGTGTTTGTGTGGGTTTCGCCCCCACAACTCAAAGATGTGCAAGGTAGGTTGAACATGCTAAATTGCCCCTTAATTGGAAAATCCAAATTTAAGAAGAAAAAAATAATAAAACTCTCCAACCATACATCAATTTTTTTGGGTGGTTATGCATAAAGAATATTCAAAGTAAAATGTGTTTGCGGGCTGTCTAATAAGAATGATCATAAATAATACGTTCTGTAAGAGGTCGCAGAAAGCATTATACAACTGTTGGGGGAAGGGGTGCAGTTTGACTATAATTATTTTATTACAAAAGGTGGACCTGCAGCACTAACCTGTCTAAAAATGTTCTTCATCCCGAAATGCTAAAAATACTGTTTCACTGAAGGCTAAAATTTCAGATTAGCTCCCTCTGTCCATTTTTGGAATGGGTTGATTTATTATATATTTTTTTAAAGGCAACGCACTATCTTCCATGACCACAAAAAAAAATTCAGCAGATGATCTAATTTCTCCAGATCCCGAATGCCAGAGATTCAGTGTTAAAATGGGTCTTTATGGAGCTGAAACTGGCCTAATCTGATCAGTACAAATCGCTATACAGTAGACTGAACACCAAGGTTGTCAAACCCGATCATCAAGGTCACGACCTACAGCAATGACCAGTAATGCCCAAGTTACTCAATACTGAACACTGCAGTTAACAGAGTAAACAATTGCCTTTTCCATCACTTAATTTCATTTACAGTCGTTCCACCTAAGCAATTGTTATTAGGCAGCCAAAAAAAAAATCCATGGATTCTCTCACTCTCCCAAAGTGGCACAGATGTCACAATCCTCTGACCTTTGGGAAGCCTGGAAAAATTACCCAGGTCATGTCCCACAGCTATTATATGCTAGGTGTCCCTGTACCTCAACATCAACTTATAGTTTTTCTAGCATCATTTAACATAATAAAATGTCCCAAAGGACTTCACAGAAGCATTATAAAATAAAAAATAAAACAAGGCACATAAGGAGATATTAAAGCAGATGGCTAAAAAATTGGTCAAAGAAGAAGGTATTAAAGGAGGACAGCAAGGTAGAGAATCATTGGGAGGAATTTCTAGTCCAGCCACCTCCTGCAATCTCAAGCTAAGGTATAAGGGGCATGTCCACTCTCAAGATAATGTGTTCTGAACCTCAACCCAAAAAACTCAATGCCTGACCTTTTACGAATTTTATGGAGTTATGGCAACCAGACATTAGAAAAATACCCTCTATACTTTCTGAGTAGTAACATGTACCATACCCAATTTATTTTTGAAATAAACAGACCAAGTATGAAATGGTTCTTCACTGATGTCTCCTGAGGCAATTATATTGTTAAGGAAGGGGTGAAAGGTTGTTGGCGAGAATGTGAAAAAGAGATTGAAATTACACCAATCATGATCTTATTGAATGGCAGAGAAGAGCCAAATGGCCAACTCTTAATTCATATGTTAGTATGTCTCTACAAAGTTCAAGAAAATAACCTTCTGACATCAAAACAATCTTTCAAAATCAGAATATCTGTATAAGATATGGCATGCAAGTATTTTTAGGTAAAATACTTTATGCTTAACATGCATAGCAATTACTTTAGAAATGTCTATAATCGTAAAAGAAAAATGTAGTTATGATCTTTGCAGATCGATAATGCCAGGAGAAATTTCACACTCATACACTGTAGATCTAAAGCATGCGAGGAGCTTCCAAAACTAAAAAGGACTTTCCATCCGGTAAAATCTGCAAATCAGTGAAATTCATTGGTAGCTTACTATTTAAGGAAATGGAAATCCTGTTAGGATACAAATTCTTTATACACACATAAAGATGGAACAACAAATCCTACAGTTACAATTCATGGAATAATACAAATTCACAGCACAGAAGGTCACTCGGCATATCATGTATGTGGCCAGCTCTCACGAGTTGCCCAATTAAGTTCCACTCCCCTAATCTTTCCTCATAGCCCTTAGCTTTTCAGGTGTATATCCAACTCCCTTTTGCAAGTTACAGTTGAACCAATTTCCAGCTCCCCTCCAGATCACATTAAAGCTCACTGTTTAAAACAAAATCCTAAATTTCCCAATTTTTTCACCATTCAAAATAGCTTATGGAGGAATCAAAAGTAAGAACAAAGTTTTAACAATTCAATGTGATCTAAGCATTTTAGAAATTATGCTTAACAAATGAATGTAATTATTATTTACAAAATCCATGACATTTACTCAAGAAACTATGTAATTCACTTTTGATTTGTAAATACATATTTACTAATCATTGAAAGACTTGGAAATACATTGAAGGACCCACTATTTTATTTGTTTAAGTACATTATGATTAGATGAGAGATTTTCCTCCTTGCAACAGTTCATAATTGACACTGTAAGACTAATTGCTTCAGTCCCACCCAATGTACATCCAAGTACCGCTATCACATTGAAGTTCTAATTGTTCAGTGGGCCAAAAGTTAGTTTTTGTTGTTACACTAATCATGTCAATTATTCATCAAGACCATCAACTGCAACTGAGGTCCAGAGAGTTCCACAAGAGGACCCCAGAAGTCTATAGACCAAATCAAAAATCTGGTTCACCTGGAACCAGGCATCAACAGTGACTCAAGAATTTTGCATTCTTACTGCTTCTTTATTTTTGTAGTAATTATTTCATTATATATTCTTGTCTTTTGCAATCAAAACACTTTTTTGTTTCTTTGCGTTATGACAGTATTTCTGAAGAGAATAGATTGGAAAGACAGGATAGAAGGGAATACAAAAAAGATTGAAAGTCACTGATCTAGGTCAGATATGTTGTTGGAGTGTTTCGTAAATCACGTTACAAAAGATTACAAAAAATAGACTTAAACATAGAGATACTTCACTATATAAATTATTTTAAGCTTGTCACCTAAAAGTGAAACACTGACTAGTCCTCAGCCAGATCAGACCAAGCTATCGTTTAAAAAAATATCAAGTTTATTCCATAAAATAAAGAATCGTGCGTTTCATTTTGTCGTATTGATATTTCTGCATTTTTGTCTAAATCGAGATTTACCTAACCAAAATGATGTTCCAAAGCTGACAGAACGAGGAAGTCAGGACGTGTGCCTTACCTTCTCTTTCCTCACTACGGATATATCTCGCCCGTACAACAACCTCCATCATCCACATATCAGACTACCGGCTACCTTTTCAGTCAGGAGTTCCATAATTTGTCTAAAATCGAACCTTCCACTAAAACGGTGACGCACCAGGAAGAGAATTTTAAATCTCAGTCCCGCATTCACTTTCATCCTCTTCACTGTCACTGTCCAACTCGCAGGCGAAAACCACATGATGAATAAGCACCTTAAAGACTGATTCAAAGATTCTCCCACCCCCTCCCCTCCAAAGTAATTTGCGACACAGTAACCACAAGGTTAACTAAGGAAGAAAACCAACAAATCAGGTAAAACTTCTCAAAAGGGTAACGTGCGAGACTAATAATTGTGTTAACCGATGGCTCGGGCTCAAATATTGCACAGAAAGAAAAGTTGCTCTTCAAGGAGAATGTCACATCAGCAAAATTACCCAAACCCACTGTATACTGTTACAGAAAGACAAATTCACCAAATTAACATGCATCTTTATTTGTTGAACCAGCCGACAAGAGCAGAGGAAACGACATATTCCTTTCAAAACAGTTCTCCATTCCTACTGACGAAAAATTGAAGTGCTTTACTGCATACGCTCGTAAAATGGCATTTTTGCATTTGCTTTAATTGCTATTGAAAAACATCAAACTGCCGAGGCAATGTTTGGGTACGTCAAGCCTCACATTTCACAATACTAAAAAAAACACATCGTAATAAACCTCGTAAATGCATTACTTAATATATAAGCAACACAAAAGGAGAGGGCAGGCTTTACCTTCCGTAGAGCAGCGACGAGCAGACCCCGCCATTTGGGTGCATTGTCCTCACTGAAGAAATCGTACTGTTGTTGTGGCTGCTGCATGGTGCTGCCTCCGGCCCCCGGACGCACACCCGCAGCCTTTTCGAGTCAGAAAGAAGATTGGACGTTTTCTTCTTCGATCGCCACTCCTAGGACCGATCATGAAATTATTCTCTTTCCTTCCTTCCTCCCTCCCTCTCTCTGCCCTACTACTCAAGCATTCGCCGACTGCTTCTCATTCCAGTCACACAGCAACCTCCCCCCCTCTCTTCTTCTTCCCTCTCCTCGAAAGTTTCGAAGTGATCGTTCCCCTTTCCCCCTCCCCGTCTCCCTCTTTTTTTTTGCACCCCCCACCAGTGCCTTTCGTTGTTGTCGCTGGTACTCTCGCACGCCGGGGACACCATTCGGCTGCGGAGCAAACGGGGAGACGCTGGGCACACAGCAGCCAACCAACGGCTCAGGCTCGAGACGGAGGGACGGCGCGGTCTCGAGACGGCTCGAGACCAAAAGTCAACGGTCGCCCTGTAACACGGGAGGAGGAGGGGAGCAGATCGCCAGCTGACCTCATATACACACACACAAATCCCGATTTCACCCTTTCTTTGCAACTCCCTTTCCACTGGTGTGAACGCCCACGGCTACATATTGAAAGCCTCCCCCCACACAACCGGTGCCAAATGCTTGCTCTGAAGGAAAAAAGAGGGGCAGTTAGGGGGAAATCACTTCTTCCAACTGGAAAAAAAACCAAAAATATCCCGTGTGATGTCTTCAAACTTAAGAGCTTCAAACGTCTGCGCATGCGGCCGGACCGACAGGCGGCCGCATTTTCCTTTTCGCCCCAACACGGAAAAGGAACAGGAGGAAAGGTCGCCCTGTTCACGCTGCCGTGTTCCGCGCATTCTGGGACATCGAGTTCTTCGTTGCAACTGCAGCAAATTTACTCATTCATAATCTAGTGAGGAATCGTCGAATTTTGCAGCACAGAATGAGAACATTTAGCTTTTGTTGAGTGTGGTGGGATCACTGAGTGGACGACCCTACGGAAGGATTGATATAAAAACAGGAAATGCTGGAACTACTTAGCAGGTCAGGCAGCATTCGGGGAGAGAAGCAGAGTTGACATTTCATGTTAATTGATAGCCCTTCATCAGTACTCGGGAATTATATAAATGTAAACGGTTTTGAACAAGTAAATATGGGGGGAGGGGGAGGGGGGGGATGAAAGGACGGGAAAGGACAAAAACAGTGCACATGGGGGGATTAAAGGACAAAAGGTTTCATGGTACAAAAGCCAAAGTTTAAATATATATATTTTTTTATTCTCCTTTTTCACAATTTTTCTCCCGAATTTACACCCAACAACAATCAATAACCAGCAACAAATATCTTAAACCCCATAACAGTAACTACAAAAGCCAAAGTTGTGGTAGGTTCAAAAGCCAATGTTTGTGGTAATGGGTAAAGTGAAAATAGCAAAAGAAGTGAATAGACAAGACATGAATGGCTGATAGCAGCCCTCCGACTGCAAAAGAAAGGGATTAAGAAAGAAACCTGAGTACAAGTACACAAGACAAGATGGGGGCAGAGGTAACGATTTGAAATAATTGGGTTTTTTTTTAATTTCGAGTACCCAATTTCTCTCCCCCCCCCCCCCCCCTGCCAATTAAGGGGCAATTTAGCGTGGCCAATTCACCTAGCCTGCACATCTTTGGGTTGTGGGGGTGAAACCTACGCAAACACGGGGAGAATATGCAAACTCCACATGGACAGTGACCCAGGGCTGGGATCAAACCCGGGTCCTCAGCGCTGTGAGGCAGCAGCGCTAACCACTGTGCCGCCCTTGAAACAATCGTTAAGTCCAGGAGGCTGTAGAGCTCTGCATTGAAAGACAAGGCATTATTCCACGAGGGTCTGTTGAGCTTTATTGGAATACTGTAGCAGGCCAAGGACAGAAAGGTCAAAGTGGAAGCAAGGTGAAATGATTGGTGTGTACCACAAAGCTGGCAAGTAAATTGAGGTGTTCATGAATATTGCTCTAACTTTGCTGAGGGCATCATTACCACTGCAGTTTGAGACAGTCTGGCCTGTTGAAGACAATCTAAATTAACTCTTGTGTTCCTTGCCAGTTCGGAAAAATTTCAGTCAGTGCTGCCGAAGTGTCTATAGTGGAGTTATTTTTTGCCTTTTGACAAGGCAGCAGATGCACTAGTCAAAATTTTTATATTAATTTCATTAAAGTATGAAAGATAACACTCTTCATCATAATCAGAAAGTTATATGTTCCACTCTGGGACTTGAGTAGATAAGCTAGATTGAAACTTATACGCAGTACATGGTGCAGCTCTGTCGGGATCTCATTTGGATGACATATTAAATTGATGTCTGCCTATCTGTTCTGATAGATGAAACATACCCCATGGCTAATTTGAAAAGTTTAATAAGATCTGGCCAACATTTATCTTTCAACCAACATCACCAATACAAATGATCTGATAATGTATTTATATCATTGATGATTGTGAGACATCACCGTGCACAAATTGGCTATCTTGTTTGCCTCGATTGCAACAGTGACTACACTTCAAACGAGTTGATTATGAAGCATTTTGGGAGATCTCAAGGTTATAAAAGGTACCACAGAAATGGATTTCTTTCTTTTTGTTGCCTCCCCCTGCTGTGTCAGTGTTTTATGGGAAAAACATCACTGTCAGTTCAAAAGTTATTTGATCCGTTTGGAAGGAACGTCCGAGTCATTTTGTAGGGGAAGTAAGGTCTACAAGAGTGTTCTTGGTTCAATATGCTTCCTTTTTTTTTCATTATTGTTTCAGCACAAACTCATGAATGGACCTAAAGCCATCACATTTAGCCCTGAAATGTGCCCAGTCTAATTCAGATTATCCTGGAAGGGCAAGGCATATCAAAAATATTTAGGGCATACGGCCCAAAGTTTGGCTGATCATATCAAAAGCGTGTGATGTTGTTTGCAACGGGCATAGTACAGACTGTACCCAACCAGTCCCTGCTTGTAAAACTCAAAACACAGTGTCCAAACCAAATGTGATTCTGTGATTGGACAACATTTGCCAACTAATCCTCTGGTGTGCTAAGAATTACGCTGACAACCAATTCAAGATTGTCAGTCGGGCTTGCAGTATGGCGCATTTGTGTGTACTGGAAACTACATATATTAATACACAAGGCCCAGTTATTTGCAGACAGAAAGAACATGTACGCATATTGCACCTGTTTCAGCTAAACAAAATAAGTGACAGCCATTTGCTGATTAATTTCCCTGGGCAATGCCTTGACCAACCAGGGGCAATGCCTTGACCAACCAGGGTCAAGCTGCCTGATTTAATTTTTGAACAATGTTGGGAAGTTATCTGTCAGTCACCATCAACTAGTGCATTCTCCATGGCAAGCAACACCTTTATCGATCTGAGTCTACTTGTTAACCAACCAGCATTCTCATGCAATATAAATTGTTGTTCTCTCCTTCTACTGGTATTCTTGGAAAGTGTCCTGCGGAGTGCAAGATGACAACCTTCGACATGTCTCTTTTTTTCAACATACACTATCTTAAGAAATTAGGAAAATAATCAACAACCATGCACATTCGCACTGTTTAGCAATTTGCATCATTTTTTATTAAAAGCTTGTAAAGCTTTACTTGATTCAAATATATTCACTAACTCAATCATTGCTGTTATGGAAATTTCTTATTTGTCAAAAACATCCTGCATCTAGCATGATTATAGTATGTGGAAAAATTGTATGTCAGACATTAAAGTACCAAGGTATGCAATATGTACGTTTTAAAATCAGCTTCCAGGTTTCAATGGCAGGTGAGCAGAATAGATTAAATAAAAAGAAAGCAGTGAGACAGATTGAAGAAAGAGCAGAAAGAGAGTAGATGGAATGTATATGAAGAGAGAAAGTGTGGTGAATCGAAAGCAAGCAGAGAAATATAGGGATAATGAAAGGTGTGTGAGAAACATTAAGAAAAGGAAAGAAAGAGTGAGAAACACAGAGAGGGCAATAGAAAACCAAAACAAACAATTTTTCTTGCGTGTGACATCTTGCAAATTTACGAGCCTAAGTCCAAGTTGGATAGACACATCATAGAACTGTCTGTGGTTAGATGGATTGCCTTGAATTTTGCGCCAATTTTCTTGGCACATTCATTCACAATATGGTGCACAGTCTGATCTGGGTGAACACATTCGCCTGCTGAGTTGTCCTTGAAATTCAATTTGTGGAGGAGGTGTGATGTCCTTGTCTGAAGATTACGGATTCTGTCGAGTGTAGGCGACTGATTCCTAAGGAGATCGTATCTTGGATGCTCTACTTTTGGATCAGTGACTAGACATTGGTTGGTAATATTGATTTATCAATCCAGAGATTTATCAAAACCTGAAGGGCGGCATGGTGATGCAGTGGTTAGCACTGCTGCCTACAGCGCTGAGGACTCTGGTTCAATCCTGAGTCACTGTCTGTGTGGAGTTTACACATTTTCCCCGTGTCTGCGTAGGTTTCACCCCCACAACCCAAAAGATGTGCAGGGTAGGTGGATTGGTCACGCTAAATTGCCCTTTAATTGGGAAAAAATAATGAAGTACTCTATATTTCTTTCAAAATCAAAACCTGCGTCGCTCAAAACATTTGCAGACCTCCAGAAAGGGTTGTGTGATTTGGGGCACATATTTGGTAGGATCTGAAGGTCTTCAAGGATTGGCTCAGTTCCAGGCTGGCTTCAATGCAGTCCTAAACTCTCTTTTTGCTTTCTAGCACAGATCAGGTGGGGGATGTTAGTCAGAACCAAGAGCCTTTGTACAGGAATTGATTTCAGAATACCAGAAATTATTTGTATTCCTGGATGTGTTAAGAACTGAGTCCAAGCATTAATAATAATAATCTTTCAGGGCAGCACGGTGGCGCAGTGGTAGCACTGCAGTCTCACGGCACTGAGGTCCCAGGTTCGATCCCAGCTCTGGGTCACTGTCCGTGTGAAGTTTGCACATTCTCCCCATGTTTGCGTGGGTTTCGCCCCCACAACCCAAAGATGTGCAAGGTAGGTGGATTGAACACGCTAAATTGCCCCTTAAATTGGAAAAAATGAATTGGGTACTCTAAATTTAATTTTAATAATAATAATCTTTCTTAGTGTCACAAGTAGGCTTACATTAACACTGTGATGAAGTTACTGTGCAAATCCCCTCATTGCCACACTTCGGCGCCTGTTTGGGTACACTGAGGGAGAATTCCGAATATCCAATTCACCTAACAAGCATGTCTTTCGGGAGTAGTGGGAGGAAACCGGAGCATCCAGAGGAAACCTACGCAGGGAGAACATGCAGACTCCGCACAGACAGCGACCCAAGCCGGGAATCAAACCCGGGTCCCTGGGGCTGCTACCTGCTCACCCATGGGAGCACTATTCTGCCGAAGAGAACACAAGAGCAAGGCTATCTTTACAAAGAGTGTATGCACTGGACCCTCGACTAGTGTCTGCTAGTTTCCAGGTAATGTTTCTCTGGTCTTGTTTTTTTCTGACCCTTTTCAGTTGGTTGCCGTAAGTGAGGATGACTCTGATGTTCGTTCGTGACCAGTTACATGAACCAGATTGAAGCTGAACACTGGCTGAACCTGGCTGCTGAGTACATTTCTCAGATTTGACTGCAGTGTTCAAAATCATGAGGGGTCTAGCACAATAGATAGGGAGAAACTGTTCCATTTGGCAGAAGGGTTAAAAGTCAGAAGAGACCATATAAGGTGAATGGCAAAATAACCAAAGGTGATGTAAGGAAAGGCTTTTTCAAGCTGCATGTAGTGAGGATCTTAAATGTACTCTGTGAGAGGGTGATGGAGGTAGAATGAATCATAGCTATAAAAAGGGAATTCAATAATTATCAGAAGAGGACAAAAATAGCTATGGGGAAAGAAATGAAAATGTGGGGCTGGCTGAGTCGCTCTTGCGGAGAGCTGGTATTAACACGCGAGGCCGAATGGCCTCCTTTTTACTCTGTGTGCAAGTGCAACACTTTCACAAAGGCTCCCAGGTAAATGACTCGCCTAACTTTCAGTTTATTAGTTTAAGTCTGGATGTGGTGACGTACGCAGGTAGGGGTCACATTGCAGTCTGGGAAATGACCTGTGGACGACACCTCTCCCTGCGCATGGGCTCTTGCGCAGAGATCGACGCCCCAAGCACGCTTGCGCCCTTGCGTCACACAGCTCTGATTGGGCGATTTCCAGCGGCGATTCCTGAGCCAGTTGAATTTAAGGACCCCGCGGGACTGGGGTTAAAATCGGGATTTTGGGAGCGATCGCTTGTTGACAGGAGGGAAAGCAATGAATAAGTATATATTGCCGCTGTCAATCGCGGGAACAGTAATTGGAGGGACAGTTATAGCCAAGTAAGTAGTTTTGTTGGAATTGGCCTGTTATGTTCTTCCACTGTAGACAGGTGCTCACAAGCTGGAAGTTCTGCACTCTTTAAAGGCCCTCTTCTAGTTTCGGTTGACTAACTGGTAATGCAAAAGATGGCCACGTGAAATTCCATACTTTCTTAACTGCAAATTGGAAGTTAAAAATAAAGAGAAATGGACCCGGGTATTAGGTCAACTCCTAAAAGAGCAACAGTAACTTGAATTTATGTAGCGCCTATACTAGTAAAACGTCCTTCATCGGAGCATAATACGAAACAATTGGTCCTTTCTTTGGACAGAGATTAAAGGAGACAGTTAACCAACAATTTGATTAGAGTTGGGTTTTAATCTTTATTGTCACAAATAGGCTTATGTCAACACTGCAATGAAGTTACTGTGAAAATCCCCCAGTCGCCACGTTCCTACACTCTTTTTATTCCACCTGTACAGCCAGTTGATCATCCTATTGTTATTGCACTAGTGAGGGATACTGGTGCAATAGTTTACAACCTCAGTCACACAAGATAGTAGTGTCTTGCATGTCATAAAATCATTCAATCCACCTCCAACAACTACTGACATATCGATATCAGAGGATTTAGATTTGGACTTTGAGGAAGGAATAGCACATCAAACATGCTAAGTGAGAAAGCATGTTAGACGTGCAAAGACATGCTGCATGGGTCAGCTTGAGGTTATCTCAGATACAGAGTTCGAGGTCAGAGCCAACCAGGGTCTGAATGCAAATTACTGCGGATGCTGGAATCTGAAAAGAAAATGCTGGAATATCTCAGCAAGTCTGGCAGCATCTGTAGGGAGAGGAAAGAGCTAACGTTTTGAGTCCGATGACTCTTTGTCAAAGCTAACAGACAGAGAAAGTGGGAAATATTTATACTTTGGAGTGAGAATGAAAGATGAGTCATAGCCACAGAAACCCAGGGAAACCAGGTGTTAATGGCCACAGAAACCAAGAGGAAAGAGTGTTAATGGCAGTCCCCAGAGAGGACAAATATTTCGGTAGTCAAGAAGGCATATGGCATGCTTGCCTTAATTGGCTGTGACATTTAGTATAAAAATTGGCAAGTCATGTTTCAGCTGTATAGAACCTTAGTTAGGCCACACTTGGAGTATCATGTTCAATTCTGGTTGCCACAGTACCAGAAGGATGTGGAGGCTTCAGAGAAGGTGCAGAAGCGATTTACCAGGATGTTGTCTGGGATGGAGGGCATTAGCTATGAGGAGAGGTTAAATAATTTGGTTTCTTCTCACTGGAATGAAGGAGGTTGAGGGGCAACCTGATCACGGTCTACAAAATCATGAGGGGCATAGACAGAGTGGATAGAACATAGAACGATACAGCGCAGTACAGGCCCTTCAGCCCACGATGTTGCACCGACATGTAAAAAAACTAAAGGCCATCTAACCTACACTATGCCCTTATCATCCATATGCTTATCCAATAAACTTTTAAATGCCCTCAATGTTGGCGAGTTCACTACTGTTGCAGGTAGGGCATTCCACGGCCTCACCACTCTTTGCGTAAAAAGCCCACCTCTGACCTCTGTCCTATATCTATTACCCCTCAATTTAAGGCTATGTCCCCTCGTGCTAGCCACCTCCATCCGCGGGAGAAGGCTCTCGCTGTCCACCCTATCTAACCCTATGATCATTTTGTATGCCTCTATTAAGTCACCTCTTAACCTTCTTCTCTCTAACGAAAACAACCTCAAGTCCATCAGCCTTTCCTCATAAGATTTTCCCTCCATACCAGGCAACATCCTGGTAAATCTCCTCTGCACCCGTTCCAAAGCTTCCACGTCCTTCCTATAATGAGGCGACCAGAACTGTACGCAGTACTCCAAATGCGGCCGTACTAGAGTTTTGTACAACTGCAACATGACCTCATGGCTCCGGAACTCAATCCCTCTACCAATAAAGGCCAACACACCATAGGCCTTCTTCACAACCCTATCAACCTGGGTGGCAACTTTCAGGGATCTATGTACATGGACACCGAGATCCCTCTGCTCATCCACACTACCAAGAATTTTACCATTAGCCAAATATTCCGCATTCCTGTTATTCTTTCCAAAGTGAATCACCTCACACTTCTCCACATTAAACTCCATTTGCCACCTCTCAGCCCAGCTCTGCAGCTTATCTATGTCCCTCTGTAACCTGCAACATCCTTCCGCACTGTCTACAACTCCACCGACTTTAGTGTCGTCTGCAAATTTACTCACCCATCCTTCTGCGCCCTCCTCTAGGTCATTTATAAAAATGACAAACAGCAACGGCCCCAGAACAGATCCTTGTGGTACGCCACTCGTAACTGAACTCCATTCTGAACATTTCCCATCAACTACCACTCTCTGTCTTCTTTCAACTAGCCAATTTCTGATCCACATCTCTAAATCACCCTCAATCCCCAGCCTCCGTATTTTCTGCAATAGCCGACCGTGGGGAACCTTGTCAAACGCTTTACTGAAATCCATATACACCACATCAACTGCTCTACCCTCGTCTACCTGTTCAGTCACCTTCTCAAAGAACTCTAAGGTTTGTGAGGCATGACCTACCCTTCACAAAACCATGCTGACTATCCCTAATCATATTATTCCTATCTAGATGATTATAAATCGTATCTTTTATAATCCTCTCCAAGACTTTACCCACCACAGACGTTAGGCTCACCGGCCTATAGTTACCGGGGTTATCTCTACTCCCCTTCTTGAATAAAGGGACCACATTTGCTATCCTCCAGTCCTCTGGCACTATTCCTGTAGCCAATGATGACCTAAAAATCAAAGCCAAAGGCTCAGCAATCTCTTCCCTGGCTTCCCAGAGAATCCTAGGATAAATCCCATCAGGCCCCGGGGACTTATCTATTTTCACCTTGTCCAGAATTGCCAACACTTCTTCCCTACGCACCTCAATGCCATCTATTCTAATAGCCTGGGTCTCAGCATTCTCCTCCACAATATTATCTTTTTCCTGAGTGAATACTGACGAAAAGTATTCATTTAGTACCTCGCTTATCTCCTCAGCCTCCACACACAACTTCCCGCCACTGTCCTTGACTGGCCCTACTCTTACCCTAGTCATTCTTTTATTCCTGACATACCTATAGAAAGCTTTTGGGTTTTCCTTGATCCTACCTGCCAAAGACTTCTCATGTCCCCTCCTTGCTCGTCTCAGCTCTCTCTTTAGATCCTTCCTCGCTTCCTTGTAACTATCAAGCGCCCCAACTGAAACTTCACGCCTCATCTTCACATAGGCCTCCTTCTTCCTCTTAACAAGAGATTCCACTTCTTTGGTAAACCACGGTTCCCTCGCTCGACCCCTTCCTCCTTGCCTGACTGGTACGTACTTATCAAGAACATGCAATAGCTGTTCCTTGAACAAGCTCCACATATCCAGTGAGCCCAACCCTTGCAGCCTACTTCTCCAGCCTACACATCCTAAGTCATGTCTAATGGCATCATAATTGCCCTTCCTCCAGCTATAACTCTTGCCCTGCGGGATATACTTATCCCTTTCCATCACTAACGTAAAGGTCACCGAATTGTGGTCACTGTTTCCAAAGTGCTCACCTACCTCCAGATCTAACACCTGGCCTGGTTCATTACCCAAAACCAAATCCAATGTGGCCTTGCCTCTTGTTGGCCTGTCAACATATTGTGTCAGGAAACCCTCCTGCACACATTGTACAAAGAACGACCCATCTAATGTACTCGAACTATATCTTTTCCAGTCAATATTTGGAAAGTTAAAGTCTCCCATAACAACTACCCTGTTACTTTCGCTCTTTTCCAGAATCATCTTCGCCATCCTTTCCTCTACATCCCTAGAACTATTAGGTGGCCTATAGAAAACTCCCAACAGGGTGACCTCTCCTTTCCTGTTTCTAACCTCAGCCCATACTACCTCGGAAGAAGAGTCCCCATCTAGCATCCTTTCCGCCACCGTAATACTGTCCTTGAGTAGCAGCGCCACACCTCCCCCTCTTTTGCCCCCTTCTCTGAGCTTACTAAAACACCTAAACCCCGGAACATGCAACAACCATTCCTGTCCCTGCTCTATCCATGGGCGGGATTCTCCGTAGCCCTTCGTAACGCGGGTTGCCTGCGAGAAAAATCGGTGTTAATGACTCCGGCGTAGGGGCCTTCTTTAAGGCCGCTATTCTCCGTTCCCGGAGGGGCTAGCAGCTGACTGACGCGATACGCGTCAGTTTCTCCAGCTGCGGAAGTGGTGAGACCCGGCGTTTTTTGGAGGATAAGGAGGGGAGAGACAGGGGGGGTGTGTGTTCCGGCATTTGGGGTGTGTTCCGGCATTTTGGGGGGGGGGGGGGTGTGTGTTCCGGCATTTGGGGGGGGGGGGGTGTGTGTTCCGGCATTTTGGGGGGGGGGGGTGTGTGTTCCGGCATTTGGGGGGGGGGGTGTGTGTGTTCCGGCATTTTGGGGGGGGGGGTGTGTGTTCCGGCATTTGGGGGGGGGGGGTGTGTGTTCCGGCATTTGGGGGGGGGGGGGGGGGTGTGTTCCGGCATTGGGGGTGGGGGGGTGTTCCGGGGTTTGGGGGGGGGGGGGGTGTGTGGTTGCCGGCATTTTGGGGGGGGGGTGTGTTCCGGCATTTGGGGGGGGAGGTGTGTTCCGGCATTTGGGGGGGGGGGGTGTTCCGGCTATTGGGGGGGGGGTGTGTTCGGCATTTGGGGGGGGGGTGTGTTCCGGCATTTGGGGTGTGGGGGT